>NC_135668.1:6494978-8894978 GCF_964188315.1 Podarcis muralis
CACTGTATTAGCAAATTGGTTAAGAGTATATTGGCTCTGTCCTGTTGCTAGGGTTGCCAGACTTCCAGGTCTGGCCTGAACTCTTCAGGTTTTAAGTATATATAGTCCTCAGGAGCTGGCTGCAAATTAAACATAGACACTTGGAGGGAGGTGTGTGTGGCAGGTCTGCCTTCTTCCACTCCCCTCTTCCAATTTACCTGCATCTTCAGGGCCCACCTTGTGACATCACCAGGGGCTGCCCCTAAGTCTCAGGTTTGGGTCCTGAAATCATAGGGCAGACGGGACGTCCCTGATGTAGAGAAGCCGTCCCAGTTTCTGATTTGATCCAGGAATGTCCCACTTTTCCTTAGGATGTCACTATTTCCATTGGAGAAATGTTGGAGGGTATGGGCATTATCTGGCCTCCAAGCCAACTGAAGGCAGCCCTGTATAAGAAAGTGTTTTTTTAATGTTTTATTATGTTTTTATATATGTTGGAAGCTGCCCAGAGTGGCTGGGGCAACCCAGTGAGATGTGTTGGGTACAAATAGTAAAATTATCATTATGGAACGGGACGTCCCTATTTTCATCAGATAAAGGTTGGAGGGTATGTCCGGGTCTCGGCTCCTGGCCTGGCAGCCATAGTTGTTGCCCGGAACACACTCTTTAAGCATGGTCAAAAGGGCAGTTGTTGTGGCCAAATGGCAGGAGAGTGAAGCCAGGACACGTGTCCCAGCCCAGTTGTCTACAACTCCCTTGAGCCCCAGCCAGTTGCAGTCCAAAGCAGCAGTTCAGCGAAGGCTGTCCTAGCTGATCAAGTGGCCTTCCTGCAGCTTTCTTGCCTGCTGACCACATCAGGACCACGTGGCTCTGAATCTGGCCCATTGCAAACTGTTTTCATCAGTAGCATTAAGGAGAGTAGCATTATGCAGAAATCTTTCATGTGCATGCTTTTTGGGTATGTGGTTTGGGGTTTTTTTTGCATGTTTTGAGTTTGCTTTAATTAGTTATGTTCTGTTTTCTACCGTCACCACCCCACACGTTGCCTCCAAGGTTCTTCTCAGGAAAATGTGGACTTCCTAGCTTCCCCTTTCTCACCCAGGTGTCTAAGGCAGAAGCTGCAAGCGTTCTCTCCAGCATCTCCTCCCTACATCCTTTTTCCTTCTGCAATGAGGTTGTTTTGTAAAAGCAGGCGATGGCTCTGTCTTCAGTTAACTAGTTTCACACACAGAAGAAATGGTCACCTCTCTTCTGGCTTTGTATTTACAAGATCCTATTTTTGGCCACTTGATTGTAGCAACAGAAAAGAGCAAATCCGGAAATAGAGTAAACCTCACAGGAATGTAGGAAAGGGCCTGGGACTCTGCCATATAACAAATCACACTATTGACCCATCTAGATCTCCATGTTGGCTCTGCTGACTGACAGCACTGCTCAAGTATGGAAGCCTGAGTTTTTTTGTACCTTTTTAAAAAAAATTCCTATCATTTAAATGCATTGCCTACTTCTTGCCCCTCAGGCTCTTGGAGGCAGATGTAAACAAGAGCCCAGTGGCGTAGCGTGGGGGGTGCAGGGGGGGCCGTCCGCACCGGGCGCAACATCTGGGGGGGCTCACTCGCCGCCTCCGGAGTCGCCGAAGAGCCTCGGGTGCAGGCTGTAGCAGAGCCCCATGTCTCGCGGAACCGACGAGCTGGCAGCGGCTCTCAGCGCTCGCCGCGGTCCCCGCGCGTCAGGGCCGCGGAGGGCGCGCCAGGCAGCCCCTCCTCACAGCCCCGCCGCCGCCGCTGCTCCTGCAGCGGCTGGGCCATGTTGCATTTTCCTCGCCTCTCTGCCCTCCTCCTCCGGGCAAGCGGTGTCGTTTGGGCGGCAGCGCCAGCAGCAACTTGCCTCAGATCACCTGACACGGACCCGCCGCCGCCGTGGCTACCTTACCGTAAATACCCCAGCCCAGGCAGCAGCAAGAAGAAGCTGGCAGCGACGGCAGGTTAGGGGGCGCAAATTACTTGCCTTGCCCCAGGTGCTGACAACCCACGCTACGCCGCTGCAAGAGCCCAGACTTTGGGAGGAGGGAGCAAAGAATCCCTGCTGCCACCATGGCCAAGACGCACCGTGCTTTCTCTTTCTCTCTCTCTCTTTGTAGAAGCCTCCTCTGGCAGCTACAACAGACGGGTCTCCGAAGGACACGCTCTGGAAAGGGTAGGTTCGCCAGGTTGCATATGGCTGTTATGAATCAAACATGACAGACGGTGCACAGGCAGTAAGCCTCTTCCACGGAGTCAGGTGCCTTCTTATCAGCTGGCCTTCGGAAGCAACAGTGGGGAATACGATATTTTAAGCACAAGGAAGCAAAAGTTATGGCTAAGTGCCTGGTGTGCAAGGAGTCAGACGAGCTGATTTCTAGCGTCAGAGCAATCCTCTTCCCTGTTAGGAAGTGCTGTAGGTTTGCCAGTCTTCACTTGGCACTTAAATAAATAAATAAACAAACAAATAAATAAATCCCAGATCACAAAATAGACAGGTAAAACACACAAGGGAAAAATGACAATTATTATTCTAGTGAATATTACGGTAGCCAGCACAAGGTGAGAAATACATCCCGACCCATCAACGCCCCCTGGTGAGTGTACCCAAACAGGAGCTGTCCTGCTGCGAACAGCTGGAGTTGGGTGGGCAGAGCTGTGAAAGGCACAGAAGCGGGGAAACAGTTTCACCTGGATGTAAGGCAGTAATGTAAACACTCCTCTGCTTGATGCCTGGCAATGGCTCCCTTGCTTTGCCACCTGTGTGCTGCAACCTTCTACCATTTTTTGTGTGAGGGACGATGAGTCTGGAAGGGGTGGGGATCTGAGCCCCCCAGGAGATAAAGGGCAGCTGTGTGCCTCTGTGGCCAGATGAGGAAGGGGCTGCCCAGCCCAGCCCTGTCGCCAGCCCGCCCGAGGCACACCTGCCCCACCTGTCAAGAGAGCAAACAGGTGACACGTAAGCTGCTGGCCGGGCTGTGTGCGAAGCAGGTGGGGCCCCTCTGGCTGCTGTTCCTCCGCTAGCTGGGCTGGGGAGAATGTGCCTTGGGCGAGAGCACGTTGCTGTTGCTGCTGTGGTGTTGCTGTCCGAGAGGTGAGTGGCTTTTCCTTTCTGGGGCGATGGCTGGGGTGCAGTCCAGGGGAGCAGCAGTCGGCGGGGGTGGGGACATGGCTTGAGGCAGCTTGGTGCTGAAAGTGATCATTTACCTGGTCAGTTGTTAGTCAACGCCTGGGGGGGGGGGGACTCTGAGCTGCTGCTGGGGATTCAAGCTCATTTTGAAAAGGTGGCTATCCTGATCCTGACCTCTGCCTTCCAGCTGTTCTGTTTTTCAGTGCAGGAACTTCCATTTGTATTATTTGGATGTAAGAATGAGCTGCAGGGATCCCCCAAGCAGAGGGCCTTTCCCCTCAAAGCCAGCAGCTCTCCTTAAGCAGCAAGCAACACAGCTCTACCCTAGAAGACCCCCGTGGGGTGCCCTTGGGCAGGCTAGGAACGTGGAGTCACACCCCCCCCCCCCCGCATCATGCATCCCTTTTAAAACGAGACTGCCTGAACTCAAGCTGTCTGCCCCAACCCATCCAGTGCTCTCCAGATCTTTTGGGTGATAGTTGCCGCAGCTGCAGGATCTGGCATCCCAAATATCTGAAGAGCACCAGGTTAGGAAAGGCCTGCCTAAAGCCAGGGATTACCATGTTTAACGGGGTCTAACGCACCATTGAATCCAATGCGCGTCTCAATTTTCAGAACCTTGAAACCAAAAAAAGGATTTGCTGGCGAATGTAAATGTGCGTCAAATCTAATGCTCACCTTAATTTTTGCAACGTAATTTGGCCAAAAAAGCTGAGCATTAGATTTGAGTAAATACAGTGGCGTAGCGTGGGTTGTCAGCACCCGGGGCAAGGCAAGTAATTTGCGCCCCCTAACCCGTGGATTTGCGCCCCCTAACCCGTGGATTTGCGCCCCCTAACCTGTGGATTTGCCCTAACCCCAGATGTTGCGCCCGGTGCGGCCGGCCCCCCCTGCACCCCCCACGCTACGCCACTGAGTAAATAGCGTATGTGCAACCAGCTTAACACTGGTGCAAATTATGTACAGGTGCAGCAGCAGCACATAGGCCTGAGGGGTTAATTCTAGCCACTTCTAGCAAAATGTTCAGGTCAGGGAGAAGCAGCAGGCAGAGCAGAGTGTTGCTGACTATGGCTGGGACCGTTCGCCTTGTAGCCTCCCAAGAGCCATGTTTTGTCCCCTTTCTGGAATCCCAGGTTTGGCCATCAGTGGAAATCTGCTTTATGTGGCCGCTGCACACAGAGCTGGTCCATGTGCTGGCACTGGTCCATTCTCAGGGCAGAACTTCTTGTGCACTGCTGCAAACCCTCCCAAATGGGAGGCTGGCTTGGCATGTGATGAGTCCAATAGCAGCCTCTGCTCCTGCACAGCTCCGGTATGCACCATGCAGGCCTTGCAAATGGCCACTGTGTGCTCAGATGGTCCTGCGGGTCCTCCTTTAGTCTTATGTGATGCTGCTCCAAGGATTCTGCCTGGCCAAACCCTCCCTGAAGTGGAGGCTCTTCTTGTGCCATCTGCACATTGTTTATGTCCTCCTGAAGGTATAGATTGCTATACTAATAGGCATTCGGTGGAGTGTGTGATGGCATTTGCAAAACTGCTGTAGATGGTCATCATGCTGACCAAAAATCGTGCCTGGGCTTTGCTGCTGTTCTTGTGGAAGGGCTCCTGGGCTGTTCGGCTTTAACCTAAATAGACTAAGGGTGGAGACCGCTTCTTAAATATTTGTGCAGGGAGGAGGAGGAGGAGGATGAAGCTTAACCCTGCAGGACAACAATAGTCTTGCTGCCTCTCTTATCTGTGCCAACCTTCCTTGGGAGAGATTTTCAGCTGGTTTCCTCTCAGGGATTGTCATGCCAAGGCATCAATGAGGTGTTGTCTTTTCTTTTTTCCTAAATAGCATATCTAGCCCTCACTCAGCCTGCCATAACAGCCCCATCTTCCTGCTCACCCCTTTCCATAGGCAGAACAGCTTGTTCAATAGTAGACTATTTTTGTATTTTCTCAACTGCCTTGAGCGCTGTGTTCTGAAGACAGGAAGGACAGGTAGGAATTTTAAAAGTAAATCATGAAAACCCGTCCAGGTTGGAAGTGCAGGTCAGCACAATTTAGCTCCGTTACCATCAGCTGAAAACCTATAAAAAGCACCTTGGCATCATTTCCCCTGACTTTAAAGTTCCTTCTTCCCAAACCAGGCTGAAACATAGTCAATAAGCCTAGGCCAGGCAGCCTCATCTGCGGTATAATGTGATGGAGAGAGAGAGAGGGAGAAAGTGGGCCATGTTAGGGATGTACTGGCTCCCTAATACCCATTTCCATGCAGAAGTCCATTCAATGGTGAGCACCAGTTGCTACTTCTTAATAACGTTTATCAAGTGACTTCATCGGACAACCTGTTTATTGAGTGTTCACCCTGACTTGCCCTGCACAAAACACATGTGGGGGTTAGACTATATCCCGTCTTTACTGAGCGTTTATTCTGATTTGTATGTTGGGGAGGTTATACAACAGGGAGTGTTCGTCCCAATTTGCTGTGTCTTCCCACCAATCCTTTCTTCATCCCACGCTTTACAGTGCGTTTGCCGCCCACTTTCCTAACACCCCATAGCCAGGGTTTTATTTAATTAAAACAAAAAGTTTGTTGTGCTAGGATGACAGAGTGCTTTAATCGATTTTTATTCCCTAAAAAAACTAAATTCCCAGCATGCACTTGAATTCCTCCTGCAAATTACTGACAGTCTGGAGGCGAGCAAGGATAATACCACGCTTAATTACACCTTTTGTACCAAGAGTATGCAAAGCTTGTTCTCATGCCAACACTTCATCTGGGGTTTTAAAAAAACCAAATGTTACCTGGTGTGTGTGTGTGTGTGTGGGCTGGGGGTGGTTGACACTCAGGCCACCTGCACCAGCATCTCCTGTCATGTGTACTTGAGTCCTGTGATGGAGTAATTTTTCCATGCCTATTCAGAAAACTTTTTGACTGAAGGAGGAATCTGAATCGGAGTCTGGATTTTGGCTTCTGCAGCCAGGATGTTTTCCTTATATGTGTTTGGGGTGGGGTGGACAGATGGACACCTGTGTCATGTACAGTATGAAGACTTTCCTGGTTTCTGTGCATGTATGTAAATCTATTGCAAGTTACATCTTCCCAACATGTTCTGCAAAGGAATCTTGTGTGCACAGTCTTCTTCACACACGGAGCACTATGCACTGTTCTTTTCGAGGGAAATGTCCCATGTGCTTAGATTGGGCTCCATGGAGGAGATGCTGTGAGCTCTGGACACTTGATAGCTGGGATTTCAGACAATGCAATATATAGTTATTTGAAAATGAACGGAAATGAAAGCTGCTCCCTTCCTCTTCCTCCCCTCCCCTCTGTCTCACCCCAAAGGCTGTCCTCAGAGTTCTCACGATGTCTGATGGGGACTACGATTACCTAATCAAATTCTTAGCCCTGGGCGATTCTGGTGTGGGGAAGACCAGTTTCCTTTATCAGTACACAGATGGGAAGTTCAATTCAAAATTCATAACAACTGTTGGCATCGACTTCCGGGAAAAGAGGGTGGTAAGTTCCCACCATTTTCTACATCTCCATTTGGGGGGGGGGGGGACTCACTTTCAGCTACCTTTTAGAAAACTGTGATCAGAACTCAGACCTGACCCAGTTTTCCCTGAACCTGGCAGGGCGTGTGGATCCCTGGTCCTTCTTGGACATAAACAGGTGAGAAGCAGAGAAGGAGAAGGGATGAGGCCTGCAGGTCTGCACTTTGGAGGTGGCTAATATTTATGGTGGAGTCATCCATTAGCAGTTTGAAAGCACCCCCGGGTGCAAGTAGATAAATAGGGACCGCTTACTAGCGGGAAGGTAAACGGCGTTCCGTGTGCTGCGCTGGCTCGCCAGAGCAGCAATGTCACGCTGGCCACGTGACCCGGAAGTGTCTCCGGACAGCGCTGGCCCCTGGCCTCTTAAGTGAGATGGGCGCACAACCCCAGAGTCTGGCAAGACTGGCCCGTACGGGCAGGGGTACCTTTACCTTTACATCCATT
The DNA here is from genome assembly GCF_964188315.1 of Podarcis muralis. Classification (NCBI taxonomy): domain Eukaryota; kingdom Metazoa; phylum Chordata; class Lepidosauria; order Squamata; family Lacertidae; genus Podarcis; species Podarcis muralis. The sequence continues at coordinate 6,502,095 of NC_135668.1, forward strand.
AGCTCACCTCAAGTGCAGTTTCAACTGACTTTGCAAAACGTGCTTTTTATTTTTCACAGCCACTTGCAAAATGCGACAGCCTTGATTTTGCCTTTAGTGGCCTTTTTAGCAGTTTGGCCAAATGGGCCTAGGTGCCATTTCCGAAGAGTGCCCTCTCCATCCACAGGTGCTCTTCTACAACCACCTCCTTCTGTCCTTGCAGGCCAGGTGGCAGACAGCGTGGTCTAGTGAACCCAAACAAGTTTCCCTTTTAGTTTCAAGGAATGAGAACAATCTGGGGAAGGGGCAATTTCCATCCCCATTCCAGTCCAGTCCACATAGATTTCCTGCTGCCACCAGCCCACCTCCCTCCAGCTTCTACCCCCCACCTGTGCAGTTCTGCCGGTTATAGAAGCAGCAGCCTCTAGGAACGGGCCTGGGGCTTTTGTTTGCAAGGAAGACGGTGGCTTTGGTCATCTCGTTCTTTAGCAGAACAACCCATAAGATTCCCTGAAACTCCCACAAGAAGTGGTGGACTCTCCTTCCATGGAGGTTTTTCAGCAGAGGTTGGATGGCCCCCTGTCATGGATGATCTAGCTGAGAGTCCTGCAGGGGGTTAGACCAGATGACCCTCAAGGTACCTTGTAGCTCTATAATTCTATGATTCAGTGGTTTCACCACATTGCTTCATGCAAACAATCTGGCCCTAATAACTTCAAAGGTAAAGGTAAAGGTACCCCTGCCCGTACGGGCCAGTCTTGACAGACTCTGGGGTTGTGCGCCCATCTCACATAAGAGGCCGGGGGCCAGCGCTGTCCGGAGACACTTCCGGGTCACATGGCCAGCGTGACAAGCTGCATCTGGCGAGCCAGTGCAGCACACGGAAACGCCGTTTACCTTCCCGCCAGTAAGCGGTCCCTATTTATCTACTTGCACCTGGGGGTGCTTTCGAACTGCTAGGTTGGCAGGCGCTGGGACCGAGCAACGGGAGCGCACCCCGCCGCGGGGATTCGAACTGCCTACCTTTCGATCCGCAAGCCCTAGGCGCTGAGGCTTTTACCCACAGTGCCACCCGCGTCCCTAACTTCAAACTCCTCTGTAAATTCAAAGCCACTTTTTTCTGCCCAGCCATGGGCTTCAAAGGGCTTATCCACTCTTCCTCTTGTCCTGCTACTCCCCCCGCTCCCAGAAAACCACTCTTTAGCTCTCAGTCGGACCCTTGCTCTCTAGGCAATGGGACAAGCGCAAGTCGGGATGAGCCCAAAGTCAGCTGGGCCCTCCTGCTGTTCTGACCTTCTGATGGTCTCAGCCATTCCCCAACCCACCTGGGAGCAATGAGATTGCATCATCCTACTAAGCTGGGCAGCACAAACTGCATTAAAATAAAAGAGATGTGCTGGGAATGAGAAAATTAGGCATGCAGAAATCTGTTTGTTTTTCTTGAAGCCTTGTCTGCTGTCATTGTTAGAACAAGCTTCCTGGAAGTCCCTTTCCAGGCTGCTGCTGCTGCCCTTTGACTTCTTTTCTGTCCCCAGCAGAAGCAGAAGTAGCTATCTCCTTTCCACGTACCTCTTCCTGCTGCAGCCTCTGCCTGCCTGGTTTTCCATATATTAACATCCCGTCCCTGCCTATAATGAGATCAATTTGACACTGTCCGGGAGCCTCCCTTTCCTACTTGCCGCTAGCAATCAATGCCAGCCTGCCAGGAGAAAAGGTGCAGCTAAATTGCCAGTGTCTTTCTTATCTGATTGTACTTTTTACGGTTACACTGAAATCTAAGCAATCAAAATCAGGTTCCACACGTTTTGGATTTATTTACTACCCAGACACCATTTGCAGTCACCATTGATGGCTCCATTTGTGTGCCCGAGAACACGGGGCGGCACGCGTATGTGGAGTGTGGCACCTCTAATGTCCACCGCTTAAATGTTTTGTGATTAAGCAACCTATAAATCTTTCTAAATACAGAAATAGTGCCCTGGGCATTGGAGCAGGAGGAAGAAGCTGTGTCAGGTCTCCTGGATGCTACTTCTGACGGCTCCACAGTGCCTGACGTTAGAAAGCTGCCCTCCTCTTTGGAAATGGGGTTGAAGGGGTCTCCCTGCTTTCAGCTGGCTTTGGGGCAGGGGCTTGCCTGTTCCAAAGCCCAGTGTGATTGGAGGAGCTCCTCCTCTGCTCTCCTTCCCAGGGTTTGGGGCATGGATTCATGGGTTCTCGAATCGCAGCAAGCAGAAACTCTATACAGACGGCAAGCGGATTTTCAGAGGCCTGAGTAACAACATTTCCTAATGAAAACTTCCAGCCGTTTCTGAACGATTGTCATTCAGAAATATGCACTGGAAGTGTTTTCAGTCGTAAGTTCTTCCAAAGGCTTTTGTTGCTCCACACCAGGATTGAAATCCTCTAAAACCTCCTGGAAACTGACCAAGGCCACAAGAAGGCCAGCTGGGCTTATTTGGGTTTTGCAGGTTGAGTTTTGGATCCTGCAGAAACCCTCACAACAGCAGCAGCAGCTCCTGGGGAACAATATTAAAATATTGTATTAATTTCCTCTCCTAAATTAAATCCAATTACTAACAGCAGATAAAGCAGACCACAGGTGCAAGCAGCCTAGGAGCAGAGCTATAAAAGCCAGTTCAATACCTCACTCTAAGCCCACAGCCCAGGCTTCCCGAAGACTGAAGGTGTGGGGGCCTCTTTGTGGAGGGAGATCCCCAGAGACGCTGGTTGGAGGCACTCGTCCAATGTCATGCTTTTTTAAAACAGGTGTACCGATCAAATGGGCCGGATGGCATTAGTGGTCGAGGACAGAGAATACATCTCCAGCTGTGGGACACAGCTGGGCAAGAAAGGTAAGGGATACAAAGAAGAAATAGAGCAAGACTGAAAATGTAAGAACTTCAGAAGATCCTCCTAGTTGAGCATCCTTTTCTTGCAGTGGCCAATAGCTCTCTCTGGCTTGGGGTCCCCCCTGCATCAGCTGGGATGGCTGTAGCCTCTGTCCCTGCAGATGAGATGTGCCCCCCCCCCCCCCGAGCACAAGTAGCTCCTGACCACTTCCATTCATTTTTCTAATCTCATTCATTTCATTCATTTTCCTAATCTCCCTTTAAAGTCATCCATGGTAGCGGCCCTCACTGCATCCTATGTATATGTTTCATTGCTGACATTTTTATTGTTGCTTTGAGATGTTTCTTAGGAAGTGAATCTTAAGTGAAATGAAATAAATAAATAAAACTTGTAGGAGCAAATTCCAGAATTTAATCATGAGCTGCTTCCTTTTGTCTGCCCTGGATCTCCCATCAGTCAACAGAAACAAATGATTCTGAGATCTAATATTATGAAGGGGAAGAAAAACATCTGCCTCTATTCCTTTCTCCACATTATCCATCATTTTAAACACCTCTAAACCCTCCCACCCTCCCTCAATAAGTTGTCCTTTATCCTAACTTGACCTCTGTGGCAGCTTTTCTTCTGCTGTTGACAATTGGCCAAAAGGCCTTTGCTAAGAGGTGTCCTGAGACACTAAAGCCCCTCCCCAAGAGTCCCTCTGTTCCTTTCAGATTACTTCAGACTTGGACCATAGTAATTATACCAAGAATCCTGGCTCCTTTGAAGTCAGTGGTAAAATGCTTCAGACTAATAACTTCCCTTATTGCAGGTCCTTGTTTATTCTTGGCTAAAAGAATATCTTTGCTTTTCGTCCTTGCAGGTTTCGTAGCTTGACGACTGCCTTCTTCCGAGATGCAATGGGCTTCCTTCTCCTCTTTGATTTGACCAACGAGCAAAGTTTCCTCAACATCAGAAACTGGATGAGTAAGAGGCTGTCTTCCCTCACTCCCCATTGGGCGGCTGCCTTTTCCCAGTATGACCCCTGTGGGTGTGGGGCTGTAGAGAGAGATGGGCCCATAATTCACCCTGGCCCTGCAGCCAGTGGGGAACACCCCAAAAGTCAGCATGGAACAAGTCTGGATCCATTATTTTCTGCCATTAACAAAACGTGGGCCTGTAGGGATTTCTTCTTCAACAGCCCTATAGGAAGCCATGAGCCACCGAGGCACAAGCGGGCACAGGTCAAGGAGGAAGAATAATGCCCCCCTGGGTTGGTAATGTCTGCCCCCAACCTTGATCACCTTCCCCACAGTTGTCCCCTTGGCGTGTAAGGTTGAATCCAAAGCAGCCGTCTTTTGATTTTCTGTGGGGGTGTATTTTCAAACAGTGTTCTTAACTTGAACCGTCTGTGAAGGTGGCAAAAGATGAAAAGTCCTGGCAAACAAAGCCTTTTTTTTCTGCTGCCCAAGCAAAGCTTGGGGGCAGATGCTGTCTTGGCTGGGGACATTCCACAGCTGTCCTCCGTGGCATTTAATTTCATTGTACACAGGTTGTACATTGACAATAAAGGTATTATTATTAATTGGGTTCCTGTGGTGGGCAGGGCAGGTTCTTCTGTAAGAGGCATGTCATGCCGCAGCCTCAGATTTCTGTCTGGGGTCTGTCTGTCCCCACCTGCACAGGAACCTCCAGAGGCATTTTTCTGACTTTCTCAGCTGAACTCAGTGAAGGCTGAACAGCTTTCACTTGTCCACCCTGGCAAAGGGTGAAGAGGTCCTTGCCCTAACTGCGTCTGCGTTACCTCCATGCCTCCCGGCTGCCCTCTGAATTGCTTCCCTTTGCATTGTTGGGTCCTGTGGTTGCAGCAGCAGCACCCAGTGCATTTGCTTGGGGTCCTGGAGAGGAGGGTGGTCACTGCATCCATGGACTCATGTCCGCCTCTACTAGCGCCAAGCCTGGCCCAGATTCACAAGGGTGACAGGCTGAATTCTTGCATGGGAGCAACAGGACACCTTTGGGTGCCCATGGAGGGGTCTGGGTGTGTGACAGCCACAGGTAGGGAGAATTCACCGTAATGTAAGAATGGAGGGATCTGTGCAGGAAGGCCATAGAGTGCTCTGCTTTCGCCACTTCTCTGGCTGTTGCAGCAAGTGAGCCTGGCATTTCCCTTTTCCTGTTACTGTTAGGCCAGTTGCAAACCCACGCCTATTGTGAAAACCCCGATGTGGTCCTGTGCGGAAACAAAAGCGACCTGGAAGAGCAGCGGGTGGTGAAAGAAGAGGACGCAAAGGAACTTGCAGAGAAGCATGGGCAAGTCACATCCTCCCCGTTATTCTTGCGGTTTGGGCAGAGCGGTGGCTGCCTCCAGGAGAGGCTGGAGGGAGCTCCTCTAAGGAGCTGCTTAACAGAAAAACTGGTGACCTGGTACTCCTCAGGGAGATGGAAATAATCCTTCGGAGGCCAGGATCCTTCCTCAGTCCCTTTGCCCCCACCCTCCACTGCCTTTTTTCCCCTTTTCAGGGCATCTGCACAGGTATTCCTGTATCTTTGTGCACACACACACACACACTCCCAGGAAGTGCACAAGAGCAAACTTTACCCACCTTAGTTTTCATGTTTCATTTTGGGAAATGGAAGCTTGCTGGGGGCGGTGGTGTCATGATCTATTTCTATGTGTTATTTTAATTTTTTAATACGGAGGTCTTGTGCAAGAGTGATATTTACCTGACTGAGCCTTGCACAAGAGTGATAAAGAAGCTATTATTTTATTTTATTTTAATTTTAAATATTGTGGCAGCCCTTGATGCTCCAGAATGGGTGAGTGTTGGTGGGGGAGCCCCCGAAGACATTAGGAGAAAACTCTTCCTGGTGTCAATGATTTCCACCCCATTGACTGGGGATTCATTGCAGGCGAAAGGAAGGATGGTTTCGTGAGGAAGACCCTCTCCTCCACCTCCAGTGTTCATCCTGAATACCAGTTGTTGGGGGATGACAGCAGTGGGAGACCCAGGTGAAAGAAAGCCTAGTTTCACCCCTGCCTTGGGGCACTGAGCAGAACTGGGAGCAAGCTGGCTCCTCCTTCCCGTGGAGGGTCTGGGTGGGACCCCAGTGGACTCTGCCAGTCTTGTTGGCAATTGTGCAGGGAATGCGCTGCCAGAAGCTCTGCTCTCCACTCCCAAGTGAGGGAGGTGAACCCAAAGGTCAGACTCTGGCCTGCATGAATGGACTGTTTGGTATAGAAATTGCAGCCAAGTGAAAAAGTAGCAAGGAAGTGGCCTGCAAAATCAGCCACCTCTTGAGCACCACCAGCTGGAGAATATGAGGACCTGCTTTTGCCCAGTCCTCGGTACAGAAGACAGTCGTCCTCCTGCCCTTTGAAAAGCCCTGTTTATTCAGCAGCATTTGTCCTGATTTACGTGCTCAAAACTTACACGGAGGTTAAATTATTGCACATTTATTCTGACCTGCTTGTGTTTATATGCCCTCCCATTGTTCACCCCACACTTTTCATCCCCTCGCTTTCTGAGGTCAGATTCTTTTTTAAAGTGGATTTGTTGTGCTCGGGCAACAGGCAGCTCGAATTCATTTAAAGCCGGGCAAAGCTAAAGTTCTAGTATCCTTCCTGCGAAAGAGTGACTGTCCAGAAACAGCCCTTGTGAGTGCTTCCGATAAAAATTGTGTCCTGAGAAGCCAAGCAGGCCTTAATTCTCCTTTCCTTCCTGAGATCCGCCATTATCTCAGAATGGCACAGCTCCGCAGAGTAAACCTTTCTGATGCCTTCTTTCCAGGATCCCTTATTTTGAAACGAGTGCTGCCAATGGGGCCAACGTGAGCAAGGCCATTGAGACGCTTCTGGACCTCATCATGAAGCGAATGGAACGGTGTGTGGACAAGTCCTGGATCCCAGAAGGGGTAGTGCAGCCTAATGGGCACAGCTCCACAGAGCAGCTCAGTGAGGAAAAAGAGAAAAGCAAGTGTAGCTGCTGATCGCTAGAGACGTGACTGCAACATTTTAAATTAAGCTATGATGATATTATGGCTGAAGCTTAATATGAATAATTTTTGGACCACCTTCTCTATACGTAGACGTAGATGTGTGATGATCAGCTCTGCTAAGCACCAGTTTACTATCAAACAACACCAACTTGTGCTTTGCAGCCGTTTCCCTTTATTAATTACTAGCTAGGCTGGCCTAAGTTTTCAGGATTTAGACTGGCTGCTTAACAGCAAGTGCTGTTTCCTCCAAGGACCTAAATTCCCTTGTTGCAACAACAGAAATGGGCGGGTGGATTGAATTGGCCAGAGGAAGCAAGTAATTTGTTCTTCGTTACTGGAAATGTTCTGCATTTTAATGCGTTAAAAATAGATAAATAAATCCTTTGTTATCAATAATAGGGAACCGGCATCCCATCTCCACCTCCAGATGTTGCTAGACCAACAATTCCCATCATCCCTGACTCTGCTGTTGAGGCTGATGGGAGCTGTAGTCCAACAACATCTGAAGGACAACTGCTCCCCTATCTGTGGTTTTTAGAGACCTCAAGCTGGCCCTTGCAACAGGACCAAACCCTGCCACCTTTCAGAGTTAGTATTGCTAGAATCCAGATGTGCTATCTTGCCTAAGTAGGTGGAGCAAGAGTATGTTGCATGTATACAGATGCAGAAGTGTCATATGTAAACTTTCTTGTTTTGACAGGAATAGAGGGCAAGCTAATGCTTTGTGCTAAATTTCTTTGTTTGGAAAAAGTCTCCTTCACACTCGGACCGAAAATATTATTACTGACTCTTCTGGCGAGGCCTTACTCTGTTAAACTCTTGGCTTATACACCTGCCGTCTCTGTTTTCTTTGCTCCGGTAGAATCCAGACTCATTTGCTGTGATTCTGCAGCTTGCCTGCTTTCGCTGATGCGTGTAATCAAATGGTCTAGATCAGTTTATTTATTCTCGGACAGAATCAGTACTTTGAACGGGGCTTAGAGCCTCCTGGGAGCACCTTCTGCATGTACTTGAAGGGGATGAGAACAACACCAGAAGAGGGGAGGGGGCTTTGCTGTTTGCTTGTGCAAAGTGGGGGTGCAGAGTTACTAACTTTGTCTTACCATGCTGTGCCACTGAACAATCTTCTGAGCGCCTCCATTTTTCCAACACCTTTTAAAACATCTCGCTCAAGTCTTAACAAAGTCTTATTCAGTCTCTGCACACTTAAGTCCCTGCCTCTATCCCATTGCTGGACTTGAAGCTAGCAGCCCTTAGCCATGTTTGGGAGTGTGTGTGTCAAATGGTCCCAATGCATACAAGCAAAGTATTCCACAGCATCTTCCCTGATGCACCAGCTCTGCCCACCCACCAAACTGCCTAACTGGTTGGTTGTAAGACCTGAGCATTAAATGTGACTTGCTGTTCACCACTGAGGTCCAGATGCTTGGAGATAATAAACAAACAAGAAACCCTTACATGTTTGTGCAACGTGCTCTGCTGGGCTGTCACCCTGATGTTGACAAAATAGCACCCAAAAATCTATTTATGTGAACACCCTGGATATTTTGTTGAGCACGTGCTGCAGGTCAAAACCTGCCCTGCCAAATACAGTTTTAATACGTAAGAAAATCTGAATGTATTAAAAGGATACTGTAGTAGCAGTTGGGTAAACTGAACATGCTTACATCCAGAAATGCATTCCAGGGGATTAAGGGGAGCTGTTAAGTGTTCTGAGAAATTTGCTGTGCTGTTTTAAAACCCACCTCATGCTCAGGCCTCAAGATGGGACATCCAAGTTTGTGTTGGGGCCTGGGGTGGGGGTATGAAAATATTGGCTCAAATGTCTGCCAATGCCTGAGACGCACAACTGACTAGAGGCTTTTTGCTCTTTAGAAGTGCCTTTGAAAGGACCCAGGACTAGCAAAAGAGCCAGTATTTTTTTAAACAAAGGAGAAATACAACTTCACTTTGTGGAGGAATGTCCTGGAACTCTGCCACCTGTACACTAAGGCTAAAATCACGTCAGTGTAAACGACAGGGATGCATTTTTCTGAAACCAGAGGTGTGTTTTAGATTTGATACAAAAGGCTGAAACAGCCATATTTTTTGACCCGCATGCTGTATTTATCGAACTGTATAAATGGAAAACTTATAACTGCCATGTACTGCCATGAAGAGGTATCTCTATTAAAAATGAATTATAGCCGTGGCCTGCATCTTTGACTTATTTGTAGCTGAGATCAGGAATCTGTGCAGAATGATTCAGAAGTTGCACAGGAGACGTTTACGCATCGCTGCTCATAAATGTGCTGCACTGAAGCAATGATAACGGGAGTTCTCCGGTGCCCCTGTTTCTGTACCTCAAGATCCTCCATCATTAGAGAAGACCCTGAAATAACTGGAGAGAAGGGGAAGGCAATTAAGAGCCCAAGTCCCTGCTCCTCACCCAGGGCTCTCCCCATAGCTGTCAACCGTCCCTTATTTGGCGGGAAACTCCCTTATCCCAGCGCTGTGTCCCGCCGCTGTCCCTTATTGATGATGTCCCTTAAATTTCCCGGGTTTCATGCTCGCCCGGCTCGGGAGGGAAGCAGCTCACGAGCTGCCGCGTCTCCATCTCTCCCTTTTCCCCCTCAGGGGCGCGTCGTGAGGAGACAGGTGGTGGCGGGCGGGCAGGCAGCCCCTCTCTTGCGAGACTTCCGCCGCGCTGCCAGGGGAAGCTGGAGGCGTCGGCGGCTGAGGAGGCAGCCTGAGGGAGGAGGAAGAGGAGGGGATGGGGTGGGACGCAGAAGGGCGGCGCTTCAGCGGCCGCCTCATGCCGGGCTCACGGGCGAGAGTGTCTCTCCCTCCCTCCCGTGCAGGGAAGGGCCGATGGAACTCCTCACGCCAGGACGACGGCAGCCCCGACGTGCTGCTTAGCATACCCTCCAGCCAGTGCAGCATCTTAATAATAATAATAATAATATCTTTATTGTCATTGCCCCCTCTCGGGGACAACGAAATTACTTGTAGTGCTTTCCCCCTCTGCATCCCTTTCATAACTCTATTTTTATAATCATTTGTCCATCCATAGTTCAAATTTTTACTACAAGTTTTCTGTCAGTCCTACCAATGTATGTAACTCTTTCCAATAGCTTTTCAAATAAATTATAAACTTTCCCCATTCTTTATTAAAGAGGTCCTCTTCCTGGTTTCTAATTCTGCCTGTATGCTTTGCCATCTCGACGTCGTTCATCAGTTTTGTCTGCCGCTCTTCTTTGGTGGGAGTTGTAGACCCTTAGGGTCATCTAGCCCAGTGTTTCCCAAACTTTTTTGGGCAACGGCACACCTGTTTACTGAAAAAAAATCTCACGGCACACCACCATTAAAGCCCCGCCCCGTGACGTCAGCGCGCAGCGTCACGCCGGGAGGGACGCACGAAAGTGAAAGTTTTTTCCCTCCCCCTTGCCGGGGAACCTCCAAGCTTTGGGGGTGGGAGGAGGCAGCAGAGCGAGGGACTGAGGGACGGCGGCAACTGAGGCGGCGGCGGCTGTTGTGGTGGTGGCGGCGATAGCGGGCGGAGGAGGGGGCGGCGGCGGGGCTTGAGGAGCCGTCGCCGGGAGTTGCTGCTGCTGTTGTTGCTGCTGCTGCCCGGACATGCCGGCCTCCTCCTCCTCCGCTGTCTTGCGCTCCTCCCTTTTGCACGCGCTGCCCCGCCGCTCGGCACCACCACCGCGGAGCCGCCCCCGGCTCGACGCGGATCCTCGCCGCCGCCGCCTCTCACCGCCCGACTCGCCCGCCTCCCTCCCACGGCACACCAGCCAATGTCTGACGGCACAGTAGTGTGCCGCGGAACACCGGTTGGGAAACACTGCTCTAGGCAATGGGACAAGCGCAAGTCGGGATGAGCCCAAAGTCAGCTGGGCCCTCCTGCTGTTCTGACCTTCTGATGGTCTCAGCCATTCCCCAACCCACCTGGGAGCAATGAGATTGCATCATCCTACTAAGCTGGGCAGCACAAACTGCATTAAAATAAAAGAGATGTGCTGGGAATGAGAAAATTAGGCATGCAGAAATCTGTTTGTTTTTCTTGAAGCCTTGTCTGCTGTCATTGTTAGAACAAGCTTCCTGGAAGTCCCTTTCCAGGCTGCTGCTGCTGCCCTTTGACTTCTTTTCTGTCCCCAGCAGAAGCAGAAGTAGCTATCTCCTTTCCACGTACCTCTTCCTGCTGCAGCCTCTGCCTGCCTGGTTTTCCATATATTAACATCCCGTCCCTGCCTATAATGAGATCAATTTGACACTGTCCGGGAGCCTCCCTTTCCTACTTGCCGCTAGCAATCAATGCCAGCCTGCCAGGAGAAAAGGTGCAGCTAAATTGCCAGTGTCTTTCTTATCTGATTGTACTTTTTACGGTTACACTGAAATCTAAGCAATCAAAATCAGGTTCCACACGTTTTGGATTTATTTACTACCCAGACACCATTTGCAGTCACCATTGATGGCTCCATTTGTGTGCCCGAGAACACGGGGCGGCACGCGTATGTGGAGTGTGGCACCTCTAATGTCCACCGCTTAAATGTTTTGTGATTAAGCAACCTATAAATCTTTCTAAATACAGAAATAGTGCCCTGGGCATTGGAGCAGGAGGAAGAAGCTGTGTCAGGTCTCCTGGATGCTACTTCTGACGGCTCCACAGTGCCTGACGTTAGAAAGCTGCCCTCCTCTTTGGAAATGGGGTTGAAGGGGTCTCCCTGCTTTCAGCTGGCTTTGGGGCAGGGGCTTGCCTGTTCCAAAGCCCAGTGTGATTGGAGGAGCTCCTCCTCTGCTCTCCTTCCCAGGGTTTGGGGCATGGATTCATGGGTTCTCGAATCGCAGCAAGCAGAAACTCTATACAGACGGCAAGCGGATTTTCAGAGGCCTGAGTAACAACATTTCCTAATGAAAACTTCCAGCCGTTTCTGAACGATTGTCATTCAGAAATATGCACTGGAAGTGTTTTCAGTCGTAAGTTCTTCCAAAGGCTTTTGTTGCTCCACACCAGGATTGAAATCCTCTAAAACCTCCTGGAAACTGACCAAGGCCACAAGAAGGCCAGCTGGGCTTATTTGGGTTTTGCAGGTTGAGTTTTGGATCCTGCAGAAACCCTCACAACAGCAGCAGCAGCTCCTGGGGAACAATATTAAAATATTGTATTAATTTCCTCTCCTAAATTAAATCCAATTACTAACAGCAGATAAAGCAGACCACAGGTGCAAGCAGCCTAGGAGCAGAGCTATAAAAGCCAGTTCAATACCTCACTCTAAGCCCACAGCCCAGGCTTCCCGAAGACTGAAGGTGTGGGGGCCTCTTTGTGGAGGGAGATCCCCAGAGACGCTGGTTGGAGGCACTCGTCCAATGTCATGCTTTTTTAAAACAGGTGTACCGATCAAATGGGCCGGATGGCATTAGTGGTCGAGGACAGAGAATACATCTCCAGCTGTGGGACACAGCTGGGCAAGAAAGGTAAGGGATACAAAGAAGAAATAGAGCAAGACTGAAAATGTAAGAACTTCAGAAGATCCTCCTAGTTGAGCATCCTTTTCTTGCAGTGGCCAATAGCTCTCTCTGGCTTGGGGTCCCCCCTGCATCAGCTGGGATGGCTGTAGCCTCTGTCCCTGCAGATGAGATGTGCCCCCCCCCCCGAGCACAAGTAGCTCCTGACCACTTCCATTCATTTTTCTAATCTCATTCATTTCATTCATTTTCCTAATCTCCCTTTAAAGTCATCCATGGTAGCGGCCCTCACTGCATCCTATGTATATGTTTCATTGCTGACATTTTTATTGTTGCTTTGAGATGTTTCTTAGGAAGTGAATCTTAAGTGAAATGAAATAAATAAATAAAACTTGTAGGAGCAAATTCCAGAATTTAATCATGAGCTGCTTCCTTTTGTCTGCCCTGGATCTCCCATCAGTCAACAGAAACAAATGATTCTGAGATCTAATATTATGAAGGGGAAGAAAAACATCTGCCTCTATTCCTTTCTCCACATTATCCATCATTTTAAACACCTCTAAACCCTCCCACCCTCCCTCAATAAGTTGTCCTTTATCCTAACTTGACCTCTGTGGCAGCTTTTCTTCTGCTGTTGACAATTGGCCAAAAGGCCTTTGCTAAGAGGTGTCCTGAGACACTAAAGCCCCTCCCCAAGAGTCCCTCTGTTCCTTTCAGATTACTTCAGACTTGGACCATAGTAATTATACCAAGAATCCTGGCTCCTTTGAAGTCAGTGGTAAAATGCTTCAGACTAATAACTTCCCTTATTGCAGGTCCTTGTTTATTCTTGGCTAAAAGAATATCTTTGCTTTTCGTCCTTGCAGGTTTCGTAGCTTGACGACTGCCTTCTTCCGAGATGCAATGGGCTTCCTTCTCCTCTTTGATTTGACCAACGAGCAAAGTTTCCTCAACATCAGAAACTGGATGAGTAAGAGGCTGTCTTCCCTCACTCCCCATTGGGCGGCTGCCTTTTCCCAGTATGACCCCTGTGGGTGTGGGGCTGTAGAGAGAGATGGGCCCATAATTCACCCTGGCCCTGCAGCCAGTGGGGAACACCCCAAAAGTCAGCATGGAACAAGTCTGGATCCATTATTTTCTGCCATTAACAAAACGTGGGCCTGTAGGGATTTCTTCTTCAACAGCCCTATAGGAAGCCATGAGCCACCGAGGCACAAGCGGGCACAGGTCAAGGAGGAAGAATAATGCCCCCCTGGGTTGGTAATGTCTGCCCCCAACCTTGATCACCTTCCCCACAGTTGTCCCCTTGGCGTGTAAGGTTGAATCCAAAGCAGCCGTCTTTTGATTTTCTGTGGGGGTGTATTTTCAAACAGTGTTCTTAACTTGAACCGTCTGTGAAGGTGGCAAAAGATGAAAAGTCCTGGCAAACAAAGCCTTTTTTTTCTGCTGCCCAAGCAAAGCTTGGGGGCAGATGCTGTCTTGGCTGGGGACATTCCACAGCTGTCCTCCGTGGCATTTAATTTCATTGTACACAGGTTGTACATTGACAATAAAGGTATTATTATTAATTGGGTTCCTGTGGTGGGCAGGGCAGGTTCTTCTGTAAGAGGCATGTCATGCCGCAGCCTCAGATTTCTGTCTGGGGTCTGTCTGTCCCCACCTGCACAGGAACCTCCAGAGGCATTTTTCTGACTTTCTCAGCTGAACTCAGTGAAGGCTGAACAGCTTTCACTTGTCCACCCTGGCAAAGGGTGAAGAGGTCCTTGCCCTAACTGCGTCTGCGTTACCTCCATGCCTCCCGGCTGCCCTCTGAATTGCTTCCCTTTGCATTGTTGGGTCCTGTGGTTGCAGCAGCAGCACCCAGTGCATTTGCTTGGGGTCCTGGAGAGGAGGGTGGTCACTGCATCCATGGACTCATGTCCGCCTCTACTAGCGCCAAGCCTGGCCCAGATTCACAAGGGTGACAGGCTGAATTCTTGCATGGGAGCAACAGGACACCTTTGGGTGCCCATGGAGGGGTCTGGGTGTGTGACAGCCACAGGTAGGGAGAATTCACCGTAATGTAAGAATGGAGGGATCTGTGCAGGAAGGCCATAGAGTGCTCTGCTTTCGCCACTTCTCTGGCTGTTGCAGCAAGTGAGCCTGGCATTTCCCTTTTCCTGTTACTGTTAGGCCAGTTGCAAACCCACGCCTATTGTGAAAACCCCGATGTGGTCCTGTGCGGAAACAAAAGCGACCTGGAAGAGCAGCGGGTGGTGAAAGAAGAGGACGCAAAGGAACTTGCAGAGAAGCATGGGCAAGTCACATCCTCCCCGTTATTCTTGCGGTTTGGGCAGAGCGGTGGCTGCCTCCAGGAGAGGCTGGAGGGAGCTCCTCTAAGGAGCTGCTTAACAGAAAAACTGGTGACCTGGTACTCCTCAGGGAGATGGAAATAATCCTTCGGAGGCCAGGATCCTTCCTCAGTCCCTTTGCCCCCACCCTCCACTGCCTTTTTTCCCCTTTTCAGGGCATCTGCACAGGTATTCCTGTATCTTTGTGCACACACACACACACACTCCCAGGAAGTGCACAAGAGCAAACTTTACCCACCTTAGTTTTCATGTTTCATTTTGGGAAATGGAAGCTTGCTGGGGGCGGTGGTGTCATGATCTATTTCTATGTGTTATTTTAATTTTTTAATACGGAGGTCTTGTGCAAGAGTGATATTTACCTGACTGAGCCTTGCACAAGAGTGATAAAGAAGCTATTATTTTATTTTATTTTAATTTTAAATATTGTGGCAGCCCTTGATGCTCCAGAATGGGTGAGTGTTGGTGGGGGAGCCCCCGAAGACATTAGGAGAAAACTCTTCCTGGTGTCAATGATTTCCACCCCATTGACTGGGGATTCATTGCAGGCGAAAGGAAGGATGGTTTCGTGAGGAAGACCCTCTCCTCCACCTCCAGTGTTCATCCTGAATACCAGTTGTTGGGGGATGACAGCAGTGGGAGACCCAGGTGAAAGAAAGCCTAGTTTCACCCCTGCCTTGGGGCACTGAGCAGAACTGGGAGCAAGCTGGCTCCTCCTTCCCGTGGAGGGTCTGGGTGGGACCCCAGTGGACTCTGCCAGTCTTGTTGGCAATTGTGCAGGGAATGCGCTGCCAGAAGCTCTGCTCTCCACTCCCAAGTGAGGGAGGTGAACCCAAAGGTCAGACTCTGGCCTGCATGAATGGACTGTTTGGTATAGAAATTGCAGCCAAGTGAAAAAGTAGCAAGGAAGTGGCCTGCAAAATCAGCCACCTCTTGAGCACCACCAGCTGGAGAATATGAGGACCTGCTTTTGCCCAGTCCTCGGTACAGAAGACAGTCGTCCTCCTGCCCTTTGAAAAGCCCTGTTTATTCAGCAGCATTTGTCCTGATTTACGTGCTCAAAACTTACACGGAGGTTAAATTATTGCACATTTATTCTGACCTGCTTGTGTTTATATGCCCTCCCATTGTTCACCCCACACTTTTCATCCCCTCGCTTTCTGAGGTCAGATTCTTTTTTAAAGTGGATTTGTTGTGCTCGGGCAACAGGCAGCTCGAATTCATTTAAAGCCGGGCAAAGCTAAAGTTCTAGTATCCTTCCTGCGAAAGAGTGACTGTCCAGAAACAGCCCTTGTGAGTGCTTCCGATAAAAATTGTGTCCTGAGAAGCCAAGCAGGCCTTAATTCTCCTTTCCTTCCTGAGATCCGCCATTATCTCAGAATGGCACAGCTCCGCAGAGTAAACCTTTCTGATGCCTTCTTTCCAGGATCCCTTATTTTGAAACGAGTGCTGCCAATGGGGCCAACGTGAGCAAGGCCATTGAGACGCTTCTGGACCTCATCATGAAGCGAATGGAACGGTGTGTGGACAAGTCCTGGATCCCAGAAGGGGTAGTGCAGCCTAATGGGCACAGCTCCACAGAGCAGCTCAGTGAGGAAAAAGAGAAAAGCAAGTGTAGCTGCTGATCGCTAGAGACGTGACTGCAACATTTTAAATTAAGCTATGATGATATTATGGCTGAAGCTTAATATGAATAATTTTTGGACCACCTTCTCTATACGTAGACGTAGATGTGTGATGATCAGCTCTGCTAAGCACCAGTTTACTATCAAACAACACCAACTTGTGCTTTGCAGCCGTTTCCCTTTATTAATTACTAGCTAGGCTGGCCTAAGTTTTCAGGATTTAGACTGGCTGCTTAACAGCAAGTGCTGTTTCCTCCAAGGACCTAAATTCCCTTGTTGCAACAACAGAAATGGGCGGGTGGATTGAATTGGCCAGAGGAAGCAAGTAATTTGTTCTTCGTTACTGGAAATGTTCTGCATTTTAATGCGTTAAAAATAGATAAATAAATCCTTTGTTATCAATAATAGGGAACCGGCATCCCATCTCCACCTCCAGATGTTGCTAGACCAACAATTCCCATCATCCCTGACTCTGCTGTTGAGGCTGATGGGAGCTGTAGTCCAACAACATCTGAAGGACAACTGCTCCCCTATCTGTGGTTTTTAGAGACCTCAAGCTGGCCCTTGCAACAGGACCAAACCCTGCCACCTTTCAGAGTTAGTATTGCTAGAATCCAGATGTGCTATCTTGCCTAAGTAGGTGGAGCAAGAGTATGTTGCATGTATACAGATGCAGAAGTGTCATATGTAAACTTTCTTGTTTTGACAGGAATAGAGGGCAAGCTAATGCTTTGTGCTAAATTTCTTTGTTTGGAAAAAGTCTCCTTCACACTCGGACCGAAAATATTATTACTGACTCTTCTGGCGAGGCCTTACTCTGTTAAACTCTTGGCTTATACACCTGCCGTCTCTGTTTTCTTTGCTCCGGTAGAATCCAGACTCATTTGCTGTGATTCTGCAGCTTGCCTGCTTTCGCTGATGCGTGTAATCAAATGGTCTAGATCAGTTTATTTATTCTCGGACAGAATCAGTACTTTGAACGGGGCTTAGAGCCTCCTGGGAGCACCTTCTGCATGTACTTGAAGGGGATGAGAACAACACCAGAAGAGGGGAGGGGGCTTTGCTGTTTGCTTGTGCAAAGTGGGGGTGCAGAGTTACTAACTTTGTCTTACCATGCTGTGCCACTGAACAATCTTCTGAGCGCCTCCATTTTTCCAACACCTTTTAAAACATCTCGCTCAAGTCTTAACAAAGTCTTATTCAGTCTCTGCACACTTAAGTCCCTGCCTCTATCCCATTGCTGGACTTGAAGCTAGCAGCCCTTAGCCATGTTTGGGAGTGTGTGTGTCAAATGGTCCCAATGCATACAAGCAAAGTATTCCACAGCATCTTCCCTGATGCACCAGCTCTGCCCACCCACCAAACTGCCTAACTGGTTGGTTGTAAGACCTGAGCATTAAATGTGACTTGCTGTTCACCACTGAGGTCCAGATGCTTGGAGATAATAAACAAACAAGAAACCCTTACATGTTTGTGCAACGTGCTCTGCTGGGCTGTCACCCTGATGTTGACAAAATAGCACCCAAAAATCTATTTATGTGAACACCCTGGATATTTTGTTGAGCACGTGCTGCAGGTCAAAACCTGCCCTGCCAAATACAGTTTTAATACGTAAGAAAATCTGAATGTATTAAAAGGATACTGTAGTAGCAGTTGGGTAAACTGAACATGCTTACATCCAGAAATGCATTCCAGGGGATTAAGGGGAGCTGTTAAGTGTTCTGAGAAATTTGCTGTGCTGTTTTAAAACCCACCTCATGCTCAGGCCTCAAGATGGGACATCCAAGTTTGTGTTGGGGCCTGGGGTGGGGGTATGAAAATATTGGCTCAAATGTCTGCCAATGCCTGAGACGCACAACTGACTAGAGGCTTTTTGCTCTTTAGAAGTGCCTTTGAAAGGACCCAGGACTAGCAAAAGAGCCAGTATTTTTTTAAACAAAGGAGAAATACAACTTCACTTTGTGGAGGAATGTCCTGGAACTCTGCCACCTGTACACTAAGGCTAAAATCACGTCAGTGTAAACGACAGGGATGCATTTTTCTGAAACCAGAGGTGTGTTTTAGATTTGATACAAAAGGCTGAAACAGCCATATTTTTTGACCCGCATGCTGTATTTATCGAACTGTATAAATGGAAAACTTATAACTGCCATGTACTGCCATGAAGAGGTATCTCTATTAAAAATGAATTATAGCCGTGGCCTGCATCTTTGACTTATTTGTAGCTGAGATCAGGAATCTGTGCAGAATGATTCAGAAGTTGCACAGGAGACGTTTACGCATCGCTGCTCATAAATGTGCTGCACTGAAGCAATGATAACGGGAGTTCTCCGGTGCCCCTGTTTCTGTACCTCAAGATCCTCCATCATTAGAGAAGACCCTGAAATAACTGGAGAGAAGGGGAAGGCAATTAAGAGCCCAAGTCCCTGCTCCTCACCCAGGGCTCTCCCCATAGCTGTCAACCGTCCCTTATTTGGCGGGAAACTCCCTTATCCCAGCGCTGTGTCCCGCCGCTGTCCCTTATTGATGATGTCCCTTAAATTTCCCGGGTTTCATGCTCGCCCGGCTCGGGAGGGAAGCAGCTCACGAGCTGCCGCGTCTCCATCTCTCCCTTTTCCCCCTCAGGGGCGCGTCGTGAGGAGACAGGTGGTGGCGGGCGGGCAGGCAGCCCCTCTCTTGCGAGACTTCCGCCGCGCTGCCAGGGGAAGCTGGAGGCGTCGGCGGCTGAGGAGGCAGCCTGAGGGAGGAGGAAGAGGAGGGGATGGGGTGGGACGCAGAAGGGCGGCGCTTCAGCGGCCGCCTCATGCCGGGCTCACGGGCGAGAGTGTCTCTCCCTCCCTCCCGTGCAGGGAAGGGCCGATGGAACTCCTCACGCCAGGACGACGGCAGCCCCGACGTGCTGCTTAGCATACCCTCCAGCCAGTGCAGCATCTTAATAATAATAATAATAATATCTTTATTGTCATTGCCCCCTCTCGGGGACAACGAAATTACTTGTAGTGCTTTCCCCCTCTGCATCCCTTTCATAACTCTATTTTTATAATCATTTGTCCATCCATAGTTCAAATTTTTACTACAAGTTTTCTGTCAGTCCTACCAATGTATGTAACTCTTTCCAATAGCTTTTCAAATAAATTATAAACTTTCCCCATTCTTTATTAAAGAGGTCCTCTTCCTGGTTTCTAATTCTGCCTGTATGCTTTGCCATCTCGACGTCGTTCATCAGTTTTGTCTGCCGCTCTTCTTTGGTGGGAGTTGTAGACCCTTAGGGTCATCTAGCCCAGTGTTTCCCAAACTTTTTTGGGCAACGGCACACCTGTTTACTGAAAAAAAATCTCACGGCACACCACCATTAAAGCCCCGCCCCGTGACGTCAGCGCGCAGCGTCACGCCGGGAGGGACGCACGAAAGTGAAAGTTTTTTCCCTCCCCCTTGCCGGGGAACCTCCAAGCTTTGGGGGTGGGAGGAGGCAGCAGAGCGAGGGACTGAGGGACGGCGGCAACTGAGGCGGCGGCGGCTGTTGTGGTGGTGGCGGCGATAGCGGGCGGAGGAGGGGGCGGCGGCGGGGCTTGAGGAGCCGTCGCCGGGAGTTGCTGCTGCTGTTGTTGCTGCTGCTGCCCGGACATGCCGGCCTCCTCCTCCTCCGCTGTCTTGCGCTCCTCCCTTTTGCACGCGCTGCCCCGCCGCTCGGCACCACCACCGCGGAGCCGCCCCCGGCTCGACGCGGATCCTCGCCGCCGCCGCCTCTCACCGCCCGACTCGCCCGCCTCCCTCCCACGGCACACCAGCCAATGTCTGACGGCACAGTAGTGTGCCGCGGAACACCGGTTGGGAAACACTGATCTAGTCCAACCCCCTGCAAAACACAAGTCAGTCGCAGCCAAAGCAGCATGGCTCCATCAGTGGTGAATTTCTGTATAAGCTAAGCAAAATCCCTTATTTTGGCTGCTGATCCCTTATTTTCGGGGCTGCTGGCCCCTTATTTTCAAATCTGTAAGTTGACAGCTATGGCTCTCCCACCCATTCACCTTCTTTCACCACCACCACCCTTTCCATGCCACAGTTCAGTGACAGAAGAGCTGCTTTGCGTGCAGAAGGTGCCATGTTCACTGCCCAGCCGTCTCTCCAGGGAGGGCTGGAAGGTCCTGTCGGCCTGGCAGCAGCGGCCCCCCAGCGCCTTCTCAGGCGGGGGCTTCTCCTCTCCCAGCCCTGCAGGGGGAGAGGGGGTATCTTCATGTCCCACCCAGCCCCACGGCTTGGAGGCTCTCTCCCTTCTCCAGCCCCCCAAGGACCACCGCGTGGTGCCTCGACCGCCTTCCTTCCCCTCCCGCGCAGAGGGGGCGCTGCAGGCGCCTACACAAAGGCAACGCCGAAGCCGGCGGGCCCTTAGGTGCGCATGCGTGCTCGTTCCGCTCCCGGCGCAACGGCATAAAGCGCTGCGGCAGGAAGACGCTCTAGCCGCCTTCTCCGGAAATTGCGTCAGCGGAACTTCCGGTCCGGGGAAGGGGACTCTCCCTTTTCCCCCTTTCCGTTCCACGCCAAGCGCTGCGATGCGTGTGGAGAAGTGCTACTTCTGCTCCGGTCCCGTCTACCCGGGCCACGGGGTCCAGTTCGTCCGCAACGACTGCAAGGTGAGTGAGGGCGCCTCTGAGAATAGGCAGAGTGCCGCTTCTCCTCAGGCAGGCAACGTGGCGGGGAGGGCGGGTCGGTCTGTGGAGACGTCACACCCGAAGCCCATCCTTAGGGCTCCTCCATAGCGGCCTGCCTCTCGAGGTCCCTTCTTTACAGTCCTACCTCTGGTTACGTACTTAATTCGTTCTGGAGGTCCGTCCTTAACCTGAAACTGTTCTTAAACTGAATCACCACTTTAGCTAATGGGGCCTCCTGCTGCCACTGCCGCGCAATTTCTGTTCTCATCCTGAAGCAAAGTTCTTAACCTGAAGCACTAATTCTGGGTTAGCGGAGTCTGTAACCTGAAGCGTATGTAACCTGAAGCGTATGTAACCCGAGGTACCACTGTATTGGCCATTCAGACGTGGCTGTGTGGCCGCTGCGGTTGCATCCCGATTGGCTCGCGGGATGTTCAGGCATCTGCCCAGGAACCATCCCTTCACCCACCCATCGCACTTTTCATTTCGCTTCCCCATCTGCTGAAAGTCTGTTGTTGCTTAAAAGTGGGTTGTCGTGTTTCCCAGACTTGGGTCCCCAGTTGTTGTTGTTCTGTAACTTCCACCATCCCCTACCTGAAAGCTAGGAATGATGGGAGTTGCAGTCCAAGAACAACTGGGGACCCAAGCTTGGGAAACACTGCTAGGGCGGCAGGGGTCTCTAACACACCTTAGTTGTGCCAGCTGAAGGTTTTGCTCTGCACTTGGCTTTCTCCCATAACGTAGTGACAGACCAGAAGCAGCTTTGGGAACTCCTGCCCTTCAGGGTAAACACCGATTCCTAGGCTGCTTGGATTGTAGTGGCCGGATCTGAACATCACAATAAATGTTGATAAAGATTACCAGGTTGATGGACTATATGGAATGGACGGAAATGACTGGCAGAATCCGAGACCAGGGAGAAGAGACGGTGGAAGAATATTGGAAAAAATTTAAAATCTATATATGGAAATAATGTAAAATTAATGAATGTTAGAAAAATGTTGGAAGGAAATTATACGGCTTTAGTAGAAATGCCTTAAGGAATTAAGCATAAATAAGTATTATAATTTTAATGGAAAATAAGGTTAGAATATGTTAAGATAATCATATGACAGAAAATAGAGAAAGATGGAAAGGATTTGCTGAAACAATTAATAGAAATGGAATACAAAAAGGGAGGTGAGAGGAGGTCGATGAAACAAGGGAATGAAAGGGAGGAAATTGAGATGGTATGATGTGTGTTTTTTGAACTGTTTTTGCTTTGTTTAATGTGTTAATGTTGTGTTGTGTATTGTTTATTGTATGTTTTCTTCTTTTTTCTTCCTTCTTTTTTGTAAGGTTTAAAATAATAAATATTATTTTTTTTAAAAAAAGATAAAGAGATTATTGAGGGAAACCCAGATTGTTCCTCCTTGGGTGGGTGGGGAGCATTTTAGGCTGCAAAAGTGTGGCTCAGTTGACTGATAACCAGCTTGGGTCTGTGTGCCTGCGGTCCCTCACTGGAGTAGATGCCACTTTATTATCCGTCTCTAGAATGGGGCAGCTCCAGATTGGCGCCTTCTTGTCTCCCCTTGGGGAGCAGGCATTGGGCTCTCTCTACCCAGAGGGCCCCTTTGTGGTCCAGGCACATCTTTTTGACCTGGGAAGCATTTTCTATTTGCTCTCTCTTCCTGCAGGTGTTTCGGTTTTGCAAGTCAAAGTGCCACAAAAACTTCAAGAAGAAGCGGAATCCAAGGAAGGTCAGATGGACCAAAGCCTTCCGCAAAGCATCTGGGAAAGAATTGACAGTGGTGAGTGTGCGAGTCAGGGGTACTTTTGGGCACATCACTGTGCCCCAACCCCATTCAAGCAAGTGGGATTCTAGGAGTGCTGTAAAATTATTATTTAAAGGTTTTGGGGCACGGAAGTGTCACTGAGCTTGCACTGCTGGCCTGTAGCTGTGGAGCAGCTGCTGAAATGACAGAGTAACTTGAACAAACAAAGTCAAGTCTGCTGCCCCAAGATGTATTGATTTTCACTGGCGTAAGAGATTTGAGGGGACTATTAGAAGCTTTTATTCATAATGTTCCACATTCAGAAGCAGGTTGTCTCTTTGGATATCAGCTTCTATGGAGCATCAGTTATACCTCCATGTCCTATTTGTGGACATCTCTGGTATTGTGGGTAATGGAATGCTGGATTAGTTGGATCCACTTGGTCTGATCCTCCTTTTTGGTGAACTCAGCTTTGGTCCACTTGCCCATGTTTTACCTTCCATTGTGACGTCACTGCAGAGCATTCTCCATGCTCCACATCACATCACAGTCACAACACCCACCCACTATGGATGTACTTGAAGTTGCTGATTGGACCTTTTTGTTTTGGCATTTTTGCTGCTTTTTCTGTGAAAGGGACTTGTTGATTATGGTCTTAGAGATGAGTGGTGATGTATGCAGTTCAGGAGGAGGTAAGTCATTTTCTTGCCTTTGGCTTGCAGCTCTGAGCAGCTGTGAGTTCTGTGCTGGACTTGCAAATGTTATGCTGGACTTCCCTCTTTTGAAAAATGTTTCAAAAGGAAGACAGGTGTTTGGGGCACCAGCTTGAAACTTAGTTGTCTGACACTAATTCTTCTGCTTTTAACTATGTAGGATAATTCATTTGAGTTTGAGAAACGGAGAAATGAACCCGTGAAATACCAGCGAGAGCTTTGGAATAAGACAGGTATGTTCAATTCCTATATGCAATGGGGCAGGATTTCAAAAAACACAAGTAATGTTAGCAACTTGTTGTTTTAAACCAGCATAACTTAGCAATTCACAGCGTGTGAAATTTAAAAGTGTCTGTGAAATTTGTGTCAGCATTTTCTAATGGTGTAAATCTCATCATGGGATGGGAATTGAGCTAATTATCAAGTATAACTATTACTACTACTACTACTAGACTTTATATACCATCCTATACCTGCAGGTCTCAGGGAGGTTCACAGGATAAAATCAGAATATAAAACCACAAAGTACATAATCAAAGTAAATACAACAATAACCCAATAATAGCAATAACCCCAAATATGCAATTACTGAACATCTGATGAACATGTGCAGAAGGCCATAGCACGTGATATAAACATTTCATTTGTTCAAAGTCCTACGTTGCTCAATTGTAATAAAGCCCTGTAAAATGAGTCAGTATTGTCCCTCTTGGCAGGTGGAATGGGAACCTGTCCAAGACCAACTAGTGAGGTCATGGCTGAAATGCAGTTAATTTTAATATTACAATGTCTTTCTTTTTCAGTGGATGCAATGAAGAGAGTAGAAGAGATCAAGAGAAGGCGGCAGGCCAAATTCATCATGAACAGGTGAGTGGCAGTAATCCCTTTTCCCTTTGAGGCAGCAGCTGAGGGTGGAGGGCTTTGATCCCAGCTGCATGTTGTAAAATCGCGAACGTTTTGCAGTTGGGATGAGTGGAGCTATATAACACCATTGGCAAAATTTACGGTTTGCACTAAAGTCCCCCCCCCCCCCCCCCACAAATTGGTTTTCTTGGGATCCATTGATATGCCAGGGAAATTTGGAAGGAACAATTTGCTTCTCATGATGTTTCTGGGGCAAAATCAATGAACAAGATCCACCAGTTGAAAGTGGGAAAAGCGGTTGGCCTTACGAGGTCATAATTGTCAGAAATACCCAATATGACCACGTGCTTTGCTGTGAGAGGTGTTTTTCGTTTTGTTTTAAATGGGTTTCCTCTTCATTGCTAATAGCTGGACTTCTGTGAGTGATATCTCAGTTCTTTTTGACAGGCATGAAATATGTGCTCCAATTTATTAAAATCTGCTTGTTTCATTGATTTTGCAATAAGAGTGTTCCTGTTCATCTCTTCTCTCCCACCTGCCCCAGATTAAAGAAGGGGAAAGAGCTTCAGAAAGCACAAGACATCAAGGAGGTCAAGCAGAACATCCACCTTCTCCGGGCTCCCCATGCAGGTGAGGCTGGCTGATCAGGAAGTCAGGAGTATTGTTCCTAAGCAGCCTGTTGTAATATGAAATGGGTAGCTTAAAAGCAGTTGGCCAGTCTTGATGTGAGCTGCATGTTGACTTGTGCCCTTTGGCTCCATTCTCCCAGCTCTCAAAGCTAAGCCAGATCAGAAGCCAGAGGGGCTTCCCTGAGAATTCCACAGAGGGGTTTCTTCATTAAAATTATTTGTATGCTGCCTTTGGGGGCCTCGTCTGCCCAAAGTAAATACAGTGGTACCTCGGGTTACAAATGCTTCGGGTTACAAACACTTTGGGTTACAAACTCCGCTAACCTGGAAGTAGTATCCCAGGTTGTGAACTTTGCCCCAGGATGAGAATGGAAATCGCACACCGGCTGCAGCGGGAGGCCCCATTAGCAAAAACATGCCTCAGGTTAAGAACGGTTTCGGGTTAAGAATGGACCTCCGGAACTAATTAAAATCACTATACTATACTATACTATACTATACTATACTATAAAATCACGGTACTATAAAATCACAAAAATGCAAAAAATCCATAAATAATCCTGACAAATGCAGCAAAATTTAATTATATTAAAAAGGCCAGTTAAAGATGGATTAGACTTAATTAAGAAAAGGTGGGTTTTTAAAGCTGTTTAAAAATGTTCAGTGTTGAGGCCACAGCAAAACCTCTTGAGGGAGAGGGAGTTCTGCAGTCTGATGTTTTCCAGAGGACTATGGAATTGAAAATTTGCATTTTTAATTTCTTTTCAAGGCAAATCCAAAGAGCTGGAAGAGAAGATGGTTCAGCAGTTACAGGACACCATGGAGGTGGAAGGTGCCTCCTAGAGAGCATCTCTGTTGGAGCCTATTTGTTTATTTCTGTGTCTGTAAAGTGTGAGAAGCAACCCTGTTTTTTCTCTCTTCTGCTTTGGCCACGCTGAGTGTAGCTGCCAGAGAAGATGACATGAAGCCCATTGAAATGGACTCTCTGTGCCAAAACTGGGACGGAGGGAGTAAAATGGCTGACTTGAAGAGAATGGTTTCTTGCTAGATTTTTATGCAACTCTGTTAATTCGAATCCAGTGAGATGAATGGGGCATCAAATAAAGCATTGGGCAGGAGAGACATGTGTGCCTGGAATTGAACTACTTGTTGCAGCCAGCTCGTCAGTCAAGGCATAAATGGCTTGTGAAGTGATGCTTGGCAGGTAGCCCCTTAGGACTTATAAAATCCAGCATGCAGTCTTATTCTGCTTAAAGAAGAAATATTGGCACATCTATATCCTGCATGGAGCTGCCATGTACTAGCAGGCTAGGGGGGGTGGGTGAGAGGCTGTGATGACTGGTGGATTTCTGGGTGATTTGCAGTACATCAACAAAGGTTTTCAACTGTTTAATGCTAGCAACACATAACAGTTGCTGTTGGGCTGCTGAAACCAAAGACTTGAAGGGAGGAGGATTTGTGTGTGAAAAGGCTGAGAGCTCAGGGATGGAAGCACATTCACAGACAGATCTATGAGCCTGTAAATCTTGGATCTGTTTCTCATGCTTGCACTCCTCACCAAAGGCATTGAGGGAAGAGAAAGGTCAGGCTACCCTCGTAGTTCCGGCCTGGGTAAAGGGGTGTGTGTGATGGAGATGGCACTGGACTGTCCCTCCTTTGGACTTGACCTTGGAATGGCACCACTGTCTAGGATCTGCTGGAAGACAATGGTGGGTGGGTTCCTTTCTATTTCCTGGCGGGT
The DNA here is from genome assembly GCF_964188315.1 of Podarcis muralis. Lineage (NCBI taxonomy): Eukaryota > Metazoa > Chordata > Lepidosauria > Squamata > Lacertidae > Podarcis > Podarcis muralis. The sequence goes on from NC_135668.1 coordinate 6,528,676, forward strand.
GGACTTCTCTTCTATTTATTGACAAGTGACAGCCATTGTCTGAGCCACCCAAAGGTGATTGTGTGTGTATGAGTGCTTAGGTGATTGGTGAATCCAATATTATGGTGTAGATTGTGGTTTAAAAGGTAAAGGTACCCCTGCCCGTACGGGCCAGTCTTGACAGACTCTAGGGTTGTGCGCCCATCTCACTCAAGAGGCCGGGGGCCAGCGCTGTCCGCAGACACTTCCGGGTCACGTGGCCAGCGTGACAAGCTGCATCTGGCGAGCCAGCGCAGCACACGGAACGCCGTTTACCTTCCCGCTAGTAAGCGGTCCCTATTTATCTACTTGCACCCGGGGGTGCTTTCGAACTGCTAGGTTGGCAGGCGCTGGGACCGAACGACGGGAGCGCACCCCGCCACGGGGATTCGAACCGCCGACCTTTCGATCGGCAAGCCCTAGGCGCTGAGGCTTTTACCCACAGCGCCACCCGCGTCCCCATTAGGGCACCACAATTGCTGCACAATTGTGCACCCTGAAAGCCTCCTGCTGCTGCAAAGGAGCCAGCTTCTCCTTGCCCACATCCATCCACCAGGACCACTGATTCTGACACTTATGCAGCAAAGGCACTTTGAGGTCACAGAATTCAACTTCTTTCAGTACAGAGTCCAGCAATTTGTTTTTTATTGTTTGTTTTTAAGTAGAATACATAAAAAAACTACAAGTCAGCACATAAGCCAAACCAGCTTCCAAAAACATCAAAATAGATAGGCTCTGAGGCAGTGAAAATTCCCATTTGTTTGAGTGGCACCAGCAAGGTTAGGATTTCTGAGAACAGCAAAAAAATAAAAATAAAGCTTAAAAGAGCTGATTCTAAATTGAATGAACGCTAAACAACTTTGGGGGATGGTTGGGTGTGTGGTTTTTCAATGACATAATAGGAACAACAGACATTGTGGCGCTGTGGGTAAAAGCCTCAGCGCCTAGGGCTTGCCGATCGAAAGGTCGGCGGTTCGAATCCCCGCTGCGGGGTGCGCTCCCGTTGTTCGGTCCCAGCGCCTGCCAACCTAGCAGTTCGAAAGCACCCCTGGGTGCAAGTAGATAAATAGGGACCGCTTACTAGCGGGAAGGTAAACGGCGTTTCCGTGTGTGGCTCTGGCTCGCCAGAGCAGCGATGTCACACTGGCCACGTGACCCGGAAGTGTCTCCGGACAGCGCTGGCCCCCGGCCTCTTGAGTGAGATGGGCGCACAACCCTAGAGTCTGTCAAGACTGGCCCGTACGGGCAGGGGTACCTTTACCTTTTATTTTCGGGGGGGGGGGGGAGAGGTGTTTGTATAAAAACCCACACGTATTGAGGAAACATTCCCTACAGAGGTTTTGTTATGTGGGGATTTCAATGTTATGTGGGTATTTTCAATGGGGGTGGGATCATGCCGAAATAAGTAAAGCTATTGCCCTAGATGAGGACAATATTAACACTGCAGACAGATCCTCACAAAATAGGATTATCTATAAATACAGGCAAATATACTTCTATATCCCAGAATGCCCCAACCAGCTCTGGAATATGCCCTCATTTGACGATGGCTGAGAATGAAAGGAGATGCAAAGAGGGACTGTCTACTGTGGAGGCCGGGGACGTATGGCAGCCACATGACCGTCAAAGAGAGGGTCTTGCTGTAACAAGAGAGTCCACTGCTGGCCGATTTTGGCACCTTCAGCTAACAGCTCCAAGCCATGTACACAGACCCCGTGAGGACCCAGACTGCCACCGCCTGATCTGGGAGCTGAAGCAGGGGGATCGGTTGGTGGGGAAGTATGCCAGTGAATTTCAGCTGCTGGCACAGGAATTGGCCTGGAATTAGGCAGCTCTAGTGGACCAGTTTCAAGAAGGGCTTTCAGACCCGGTTCTAAACGAACTGGCCCACTCAGAGTGCATGGCGGACCTGCAAAACCTGATTCACCTGCGCCTCAGGATTGATGGATGCCTACAACAGTGCAAATCTGGTGGCACTTTCTTTAGGGGGTTCTATGCCCCAACGCGCTCTGAAAGCGCCTCTTGCTGAGGAGCCAATGCAAATAAGGGGAAATCACCCTCATCTGACACCAGCTGAGAATGAAAGGAGACGCAGAGAGGGACTGTGTCTCTACTGGAGGCTGGGGACATATGGCAGCCACATGCCCATCAAAGAGGGAGTTTGCTCCCTGCCGGGGAAGCGGAATCCCCCTGGCTTAGATGGGCTGCTAAGTATGAAGTTTACGGCATGTAATGCCTTAAGAGAGAATATTATGAAAATGATATACAGGTGGTACATGACCCCAGTCAAGCTTGCAAAAATCTATCATCTGCCCGATAATAAGTGTTTGAAATGTAAAGAAACTGAAGGTACATTCTTTCACCTTTGGTGGACGTGCCCAAGGATTAAGGCTTTCTGGGAGATGATATATAATGAAATGAAAAAGGTATTTAAATATACCTTCTTGAAGAAACCAGAGGCCTTTCTCCTGGGCATCGTAGGCCAATTGGTGCCAAAAAAGGATAGAACTTTCTTTATGCCACGACAGCAGCAAGAATACTTATTGCAAAGTATTGGAAGACAAGATCTACCCAACCTGGAAGAATGGCAGATGAAGGTGATGGACTATATGGAACTGGCAGAAATGACCGGCAGAATCCGAGACCAGGGAGAAGAGTCGGTGGAAGAAGATTGGAAGAAATTTAAAGACTATCTACAGAAATATTGTAAAATTAATGAATGTTAGAATGATGTTGGATAAAAAGTTAAGTGGTTTTTAGCTATAACGCTATAAGGAACATGAAAAAAATGGATTATTAACAGGTAAAAATTTAATGGTATAATATTTTAAGATTAAAGATTAGGATAAACAAAGAGGGAAAGGATTTGCATGCACACGAAAGCTCATACCAAGAACTAACTTAGTTGGTCTTTAAGGTGCTACTGGAAGGAATTTTTTTTTGTTTTAACTGGTGGTTAAACTAGGTTTCCACCCATAATTAATACCTGGTACCCTTCATTGCCGAGATTTTGGAGTGGCTGCGGGGGGGCACACTATTCACCAAACTGGACTTGTGGGAAGGCTATAACCTGGTGCACATCTGTGAGGGTGATGGATGGAAGACAGCATTTTGGACACAATATGGGCACTTTGAGTACACCGCAATGACGCACAGCAATGACCACTGGGCTTTCCTTCTCTTGTTGCTCCTCCAGTTCATCATTTTGTTGTTCCTCTGATTCACTGCTTGTGGCACTTTGCAAAGTGGGATCCCTGCTCTGGGATCCTTACCTGGGAAAGCGGAGGTCCCCGATCTCCCCAATGAGGGGCCCTTTCTCCAGCAGATCCCTCATTTTCCCCAACAGAGAACCTGGGAGGGGAGGGAAGAAACATGGGAGGGGAGGTTGAGCAAGGCAATGGGAGTGACAAAAAAGGGAACTCAGAAAATTCAACAGGAAAATTCCCTGGACCATCTTTAAAAACTAGGCATGTGGTGGGGGCACAAATCTTCAGGATGCCTCCCCCCTTTCCCATGACTTTACCTTCTACGCCACCAGCGGCACCTTATGCAAAACATCTTCAGAACCAGAAAGACCACAAAAGGCTTTCAAGACCACAAAAGAAGGATCGCTGCTTTATGGGCTGCTAACTGATCCAACTGGCTCTCAACTGACCCAGGGATCCTAGAACTCACCTGGCCTCCTAGGAAACAAAACATTCTGCAGGATTCCACAGCTGGTTGTGAGGTCAGAGCCTGGCCAAGGACTGGAGCCAATGGGCTCTGGGCTCCAGGAACGCTCTCTCTGCCAGGCCCATGGCACCACTGGATGACTTCAGGAAGCTGCCAGGCATCTGGCCCAGCCCTGCATTTACCCCCAAGCAGAAGGCTCAGGCAGCTGGATCTAGGCTCTCCTTAAGAGTTTCCCCAAACCCTCCCAGCTTTGCATCCCTCTGGATAATCGAGAAAATAAGGCAGGCTAGGACTGTGGTCCAATTTCTGGCACGTCCTTAAAACTCACCTGTTTGCCCAGGTGTTGTTGGCTGGCTAGTGGTCCATCATTTAGTCATGGTGTATTAGATCTTAAATTTTTTTTTTTGGGGGGGGGGGGCTTCATTGTATTATGGAGCCACCTTCTCTCTCTGCCTGGGTGCTCACCCACATTCGCCACCTCCAGGCATCTTTTTAAAACATGTTTGTGCACCTAGAGGCCTTTCTTGGTGCTTTATTGTATTATTACATGAAAACTCCATCTTTTCTCCGAGGAACTCAAAGTGGTGTACAAGATGCAATGCCAAATTATCCTCACAATCACCCTGTGAGGTAGGCTAGGCTGAGAGCCCGAAACCTGGTCCAAGGTCACCCAGGGAGCTTGATAGCCAAGAGGGGACTTGAAGCCTGGACACCTGGGTCCTCGTCCGGTCTGGACACCGCAGTGTATTAACAACTTGGATGGTTTTAAAGGAGGATCAGACAATGAAGGAGAAGGCAAACAGCGACTACTAGCCATGGTTGCAATACTTTGCCTTCACAATTGGAATTAGTAATACTTTGGTTTTTTTTTAAAGATATTTATTAGAATTTTACAAAATGAACAAGAAAAAAGAAAAATACAAAGTAAAAATAGATAAAAGAAAAAAGACAATTCCATCTTTCCATCACTTTCTTTCATTAGCTTATTTCCCGGACCTCCTCACACCTCCCTTTTTGTATTCCAGTTCAATTTGTTAGTAAAGCAAATCCTTTCCCTTCTTTGTTTATCTTAATCTTTAATCTTAAAATAATGTAACATTAAATTTTTGTCTATTAATAATCCATTTTTTCCATACTCCTTATAGTACTATAACTAAAAACCACATAACTTTCATCCAACATCATTTTAACACTCATTAATTTTACAATATTTCTGTAGGTAGTCTTTAAATTTCTTCCAATCTTCTTCCACCGACTCTTCTCCCTGGTCTCGGATTCTGCCGGTCATTTCTGCCAGTTCCATGTAGTCCATCACCTTCATCTGCCATTCTTCCAGGGTGGGTAGATCTTGTGTGGAATTAGTAATGCTTTGGAACAGGGCCGGCCCAAGACATTTTGGCACCTGAGCTGAACCGTTAATTTGCACACACACAACCCACGCCCCGCCCCCAATTCATGGAGGTGATGGTATGGAAGAAATTTGGCTTCATCTGAAAAATGTACAAAACCAGACTTTTAAACACAACACTGTAGTCCCCACACAATGAAGCCCGCAAAAATCAGGTTGTAGTGTTTTGTGCCTTCTGGAACTTGAGTCTACCTGCTTTTAGCGTTCCAATTCCGACACCAAGGAAGATTGTGCAAGCTCAGTGTTGCCCCCCACCCCCCCTGCCCAACACACTCAGGTGCCAGGTTCAAATTCCAACTCCTTTGTAAAGCTCACATGGTCACTTTGAGCCAATTACAAACTCTCAGCCTAACCCACCTCACCAGACGGTTGTGAGGAAGCAATGTGCAAGGGAAGGGATAATGTACAGTATCTTTATCTCCAACAGATAAAATAATATTTTTTTAAAAAATTATTGAGTTGAAAAAACATTGTGTTATGATCTACCGTTCAAAAGCAGCCATTCGAGCCTAGCATGCAAAACCCTAGCCCTTGCATTGCATGGTGCCTTGCAGTGTCCACACATTCACTGACAGAGATAAGGCACACCCAATACCCAATCCTGAGATTAGTTTCACAAAGACCCTGGGAAGGCAGTTGAGGGTGCGCTTGTCAAAGACCATGTTGAGATGCTCAGCGCCCAGCATCTCCACCATGTGCATTTTCTCCTCCTGCAGGCCGCGCCATTGCTTGCAGAGTTCTAGGCTGCAGCAGCTGACACTGTCGTCCCCATCCGCATACACAAAGTCTGGGATCGGTTTTGGGAAGATGCCTGTGCCTGAATTTGTTTTGTATGTGGAGATCGGTGCACATGGACCAACACACAGTCTTCGCAGTAAGGCTCTATTCCAATGGTATAAGTATCAGGATGACCGGTAGATTCTTATCTGCTGCAGCCTTCACCTGCCTCTGCAACATACCGCTTGTTATCTTCCACCTGTTCTGCCATTGAGGACTTCTTGGATAATTCTTTGTCCAGCTCCTCCCCTTTGACCTCACCGCCTTGGGTGACCCTACCAGGAGTACTGGACTCCAGACGGCTTCGCTCACAAGGATCACAGATGTTGAAAAACTCCTCTCTATGGCGGTGGCACCTCCATCTCACCACATCAGGCTTGTCCAGCTTGGCCTCCCAGGCACAGCAAGGGACCAGAGGAAGGGGGGGTGGCAGCCTGCCTGAGGGGTGCATCCACACAGCACAAACCTTTGACCCTTACTCTTGACAGCCAGCTGACTCTTGGGACCATGAAGACTCCCTCCAGTGTGGACTTAATTTATGGTTATGACCTGGACAGCTCCCCTCAGTGCCTGCTTTTCATGTTGCTATGGAAAGGCACCTAGGCTGTGTCCAAAGCCAATACCTTTCTGTGCCTGGTTTCATGAACTACGCATGGAAAATGCTAGCCAGACTATGGATCCATCCAGTCAAATACTGTCTACAGGGACAGGCAGCTCCTCTCCAAGGTTCAGCCAAGCATCTTTCACAGCCCTCCCTAGAGACTGAATGTAGGTCTTCGGCATGCAGAACATAGACCCATAGAATTGTAGAGTTGGAAGGGACCATGAGGGTCATCTAGTCCAACCCCCTGCAATGTGGGGCTCAAACCCACAACCCTGAGATTAAGAGTGTCATGCTCCACCGACTGAGCTATCCCATGCTCTGCCGCTGAGCCATGTGGCCCTTCTCCATGGATGAGAAAGATGAGGGAGACATTTGATCTTGATTACCTTTTAATGAAAAAGAGCCACCTACTTCACACTTTCTTCTCAGACCAATACACAAACCGAAACACAGGTAGCCTTTTACATTTGTACACCTAAGGATTTTTCTATGCCATTCCAACCAACCAATGTGTATCACCTTTGGGGAAATTGTAGCGAGGATGCCTGAGAATGTGAACAAATTGCTTTGGATATCGGAAAAGCTCCATAGCATAGAAGTGCAACAAAAACATAGTTGCTGTAATAAACGTGCAGGAACATCCAGCTATGATTTAGCACCTTCTTCACAGCCTGCTGGAATGTGCTTTGCCTATGTGTTCTAGAGTCCTAGGCCTGGCATGCTCTGCCTTAATGGCTTTCCCGTAGTTGCCTGCCACGGTTCTGTAGCCACCAATTGTCTCTCTCTAGTTACAAAGGGACACCTGATCTTGGGACTGGATCGACAGTGAGAAATCTGGCAGAAGGCCTCAAGATCCAGCTGGAAAGGGACTACTGCTCAGCAGCAGAACAGCTGCCTTGGCATGCAGAAGGCCCCAGGCAGGGTCAATCCAGCTAAAAGAACCTGGTGACTGGGTCTGGATGAGACCAGTCATAGCAGACAATACAGCACTGAGCTGGGAGGAAGGAGCTTTCCATGTTCCCGAGCTGTTTACAGGGGAAAAGAGCTTATAGATTATTGCTATTGTAAATTGGTGATAGAATGCAAATTGCCCCCCTTGTGTTAAACTGACATGCAATTTATACTTGTGTCTGTAAGCGGCAGGGTGAAGGATGGTGGGCTTGGAAAGGCGTTCGAGATGAGTAAAGAGCATTTGTCTCCCCAGCCAGTCCCTTTAGCCATGATTCATCATAAGACCCGTTGTATATTTAAATATTAAAGCTGATCTATGCAAGGCGTCTCTCTGGAGCCTATTAAAAATTCACTTCCCCCTTTACAAATACATAGTAACTCACTAAAACAGATGAAGTGAATGCTCCTCACGTACCAGAAAAGCAAGTTCTTGGTTCAAAAACAAATTGTGAGGACACTGCGTAGGAGGCAGAAGAGTTGTGAGCTCTTCTGCAGTTGAATGCCATGCTTTGCTGATGATTCTCATCTTTGCCTTTTATCACTGTTACGTTAAAGGTCAACGGCTCAAGGGACAAGCTCTTTCCTTCGCAGCTCACTGGCAGTCATGGACTCAGGTTCAGCTGCCAACATCTCCCTCTATAGCTGTGCAAGACTCCTGACTGAGCCCCTGAAGAGCCCCTGTCTGACCTTGTGGGCAAAACCAACCTGCTTCTCTCCAGATGTTAGATAACAGAGCCACCCATTGCCCCATATCATGTTGGCTGGGGCTGATGGAAGTTGTAATCCAAAACAGTTGGAGGGCACCAAATTGGGGTCCAATAGTCTGACTTTGTACTGTATAAGGAAGCAGGATAGATGGAAAACACAAATGTTGAGAAGGGATTTAGCACTTAAGCTGCTCAGATATATAACTAATGCTTAACCTTGACTTCTTGCCTTAACAATGAGTATAATTCCAACTGTATAGTGAAGCTCTCCTTTCATCTGCCTGGCTAAATGTTGGTCTCCTAAGGGCAGCCCCCTCATCCAGGTGTGTTCCATGTGTGTGTACTGAACCGTCAGTAAATCACACTGTCAAAGTTGGAGTTAACTCTTTATTAGCAAAAACACAATCTTCACATAACTTGGCTGAGTGTCAGGCCTAATGAGCACAGCAGCTCATCCCCAGTAGGTCTAGCCCCATGAATCAGTTGCTGAAACTGGAAGTCCCCATCTCCTCACGGCTCTCTTAAGTTCCCTCCTTTCCAGGGCTTCTTCCAAGCAACAAGAGACTGCATGCAGCCTGCTGTCATGTGAGCCAGTGTGGTGTAGTGGTTAAGAGCAGTAGTCACGTAATCTGGGGAACCGGGTTCGCGTCTCCACTCCTCCACATGCAGCTGCTGGGTGACCTTGGGCCAGTCACACTTCTTTGAAGTCTCTCAGCCTCACTCACCTCACAGAGTGTTTGTTGTGGGGGAGGAAGGGAAAGGAGAATGTTAGCCGCTTTGAGACTCCTGAAGGGGAGTGAAAGGCGGGATATCAAATCCAAATCCAAACTCTGTCGCTCCACCTGTTTCAGCTCTCTTCTGGTTCTGGGAAACAAGCGGGGAGGGGAGCTTGTCACAGCAGAAGGGGGGAGATACCTGCGACTCTTCAACTGCCAGACTCATCTCTGCCTCTTAGCCTCTCTCCCACTTGCCTGCTTCAGCTTCTACCAGGGCCGTCTTTAGCAGATGCGGTGCCGGGGTGCAAATATCTGCTCAGTGCCCCCAAATTACCACGGATAGTGGGGTGTGTGTGTGTGAAGCTGCGCACTGCCAGCCATTGGGGGGGGGGGCTGTGTGCGCAACTCTTCCCCATGCCGCTGCGGTAGAGCAATCCCCACAGAGGCTTGGGAGGAAAGCTGCTCGCCCGCCAGCATATGTTTGACAGGGAGCAGCTGGCGGGTGTGCAGGGAAAGGGGAGGCCACCGGCAAAGCCACACAGCTCCCCCACTGGCTGGTCCATCCCTGAGAGGCCAACACCCTGGCGCAACAAACCACTAAGCCACATGGGAAAGACGGCTCTGGCTTGTACCTCTGATTCTGGACTCCTCTCTGTCACCGACTCTCCCAGCTCATTAAGCCCTGTTACTTCTTCCCAGTCTTCCCCTTTTCCCTCTGACCACTCATCGTTGTCCCACCTCCACTCCCTGGGCTCCGAGGCTTCTTCCCTTGGTGGTTCCCCAGCCAGTTCCTCCCACCATTCTTCTGCATGCAACCAGTCCATGACATCTAGGTATTGTTGGACTACAACTCCCACCAGCCTCAGCCTGCATGCTTAATGGTCAGGGATGGGGAAGGCTGCTCTAGGTAAACCCCAGCCTAACTTGCTTCTCCTTGGGGGGGGGGGCGGGGGGCGGGGAGAGGAGTCCTTGTGACTTGCATCAACCTGGCTTGCAATCTGTCTCCCACTGTAGGTAGAGGCAAATCTCCTGTGGATTTCAAGAGGAGGGGACTGGATGGATTGCCCTCTGCCTAGCCCTGGCTCATGCAAATAGAGAAACGGAGGTGGGCTTCTGCAGACCCACCAACATTTCTTTCCCCTGCTGGAGAATCTCCGGAAAGAAAACTTCAGCTCCACACATACCCAGCCTCTCTCCTCCTCACCAACCCAGTCTAGGGAAACAGCCACGAAGGGAAAGTGATTCTGCATCAAATCTGTTTACATTTTCAGCAGAAATGGCAGAAAAAGATTTGACACCCCCTGAGATATTTGGTGATTTCTGCATAAAGAAAGCGGGTTGGGGGGGGCGGATAACTCATTTTAGGTAGTCGACGAAGCTGGCAAATGCAATTTGCGAGTAAGAATTTATCTTTGTGTAAATTAATTTGTGTGTGTGTGTGTGTGTGTTTAAACTCATTAAGTATGTCAGTGTGGCTCAGTAAATCTGATAAAGTTGCAAACGCATTAGAAGCAGCTGTCTCTGTCCCAAGAGAAGGATGTTTCTACTGCATCTATTAATTCTGTAGGCATATAAAATTAGGCCTCCCTTTCGCCCTGACCTCCATTCCCAGCAAAAGCAGCAGCTCTCACCTCCCCAACCTTGCAGGGCTTATTCTGACTGCAGGCTGCTCAAGGCTCTCTGCCAGGTGGCTCTGTGAAAAAGCCTGTTGTGGACCACCCTTCTAGCTGAGACCCTGGGGACAGGGGATTTCATGGTCCCTCTCCCAGCCCGGAAACGTAGGCAAGCCCTGGAAAAGGGCTCCAGGGAGCCGGCACCCCGCCCTGCCAGTGGCTGGTTCTCACAGCAGGGCCTGTTCTGCACCCTCCTCGCTCTCTGTTTTCTGAGGGGCATTTTGGACAAAAGCAGTATTTGTGTCAGGGGAAGGTGCTGTCAGCCAAGGACACAGAGACCCCAGAAGCGGTTTTGCCCAAACCCTGTGAGTCAGCCAGCTTTTCAAAACAAGTCACCAAATACACAAAGACGTTTCACTCCCTTGAGCAGTTTTGGAAACTAGTTCTTTCTGAGGAGGCAGCAGCAGCAGCAGAATCTCCCCCTCCTGGCCAGGATGGGCTCCCTTAGGAAGAAGCACCCGCTGCCACTCGCATGCAGAATCAGGAGAGGCCTAATTAGCCCAAGGCCAGCAGGACCGGTTGCATGCATTCGTCAGCAAACGCCCTGAAGCTCCAGTCATCTGTGAGGATTCAAGAGGAAGCAGAGGCTACGTCTACAGGGAGCCCAGGTCACACAAAGCTTGTCTGCCTCCCATGAACTGTCTTCAGAGCAGGGGCCAAGGGGGGGATGTGGGGGTCTCAGAAGAAGAGAAGGTCCCTTACAGGTGCTTTCCCCTCTAAGCAGTTCCTGAGGGTCAGCCTGCCTGGGTGCCATCCCTAGTTAAAAATTCTCTCCTGCCCAGAGGAAAAAAATGAGATGGGTGGTTCTGAATTTTGCCTTTTCCAGCATGGGAGTGGGCAGGACAGGGCAGAACAGAGTTATCCCTCTCTCCCTCCCTCCAAGAAGCCAACTGAGGAGCCAGTCTGACTGGAGGCTATGGTAGCAAACAGCCCGGCTGGGAATTATTCAGGGGAGTGACAAAGGAGACAGCTCTGGTGTCAGAAGCTCTGCTGTGAAACATATTTTGAAACAGGATGTCCCCTGCCCAGGGCTCTCTCCACTCTCACGTTTGGGTCTTTTGCTCTAAACCAGCAACGTAAGCCCATCTCTCCTTTGCCTTCACTCTTGGGGCTTGGATTAGGATAAACGACAGCACTGTTTTTTGCTCCTGCAATCTGGTTGCAGCAGGAGAATCAAGGCCTGCCGGAGAGAAGTAGAAAAAAGTTGACCCAGATGCCACCCAGCAGCCTCTCGCCTTTGTCCCACTTATTTGTGACTGCAAAGGTCAGGTAGGTGAAATCTCTGTGCCGGTTCTCTGCGCCTGACTCTGGAAATCAATTTGTGGCTATAATTAGGAGTCCGAGAGCTCTTCTTTCTTAGGCACATAAACCCCAGCAGAAACCCCAGGAAGAAATTAATCCCAATGGGAACAGACTTTCCAGCCTCCTTAGAGGCTCAGATCCTGGAAGGTGCAGAAGGAAGTCTCACGTGGACTCCTCAGCCAACTCTCTCAGCTTTAGGCAGAAATATCGGCGGTGAGGTTTGTTAACTGCCCATCTACATTTTGCTATTGTCTGCTGAAACATAAATGAGTATTGATCTGAAATGGTAAAAGAAGTATTGTTTTGGCGAGGTGAGGCGTCTTGGCAGCCGGTTCCTTTGCTGCTGGCCGCAAAAGTCCTCGTTTATTTTGCCTTCCAAATTCGGATTTAATATTCCTCATGGCTGGCTCATAATTTGATTTGTATACCACCTTGTCATCCCCGTAGAAAGATTAATTCCCGAGTCCTGGCCTGGGGCTGTCTTCCAAACACGATCCAGAATTCTGACAGCCTCCGGAAGCAGATTCTGCCCCGCACGGTCACTCAAGCCTTGAGACAGGCTGTTTCCAAAGAGAACGCATGTGCAAAATCTCTAACGAATTTTGCCAAAGAAGCAGCAACATGAAAAGTGGTGGCAGAGCCAGAATGAGGCCATTGGTCAGCTGAGGCATCAGGGGGACTCCCCCCCCCCAACTGGATGATGTGTGGATAGATGCACTTATTTGCAGGACTTCCATTTGAACACCTCTGGGGGTAGGCGACCCCAGCATGGCCCAGTCCAGCGCTCCTCTCCACAGGTGGCAGGAGAATTCACCTGCCAAGGGCTGCATTGGCTGGCTGAGCTCCCCCCTGCGTGGGCAGGCAAGTGGTACAGCGTGGCCCCACTTGGCTCCAGTGGAGTGCAGCTGGGTCGTTTTAGACTCTGAACTTTTGATGGTGTTTGCAGGCCTCTCTTACTCATTCAAGGTCTCCTCACTCACTTCAGAACACAGCAGCCACCAGCCTGCCTGCATCTGCTCATTCTGGTGAGTGAGGGCCCAGACATCTGCCCCAAAGTCCTTCCCTGGTGCTACCATGACCCCCCTTTTTTTGTCACCCAGTGCCACCTCAGACCCCCTCAGGGCCTGGGTGTGCAGTTATTTCCAGAGTGGCAACAGCTGGGCTAGTCTGTTGTAAGGAAAACCACCAAGTATATTGTGGCACCAAAGGTAGGATGGTGGCATGAGCATTCCTGGACCAGATGCATGAAGTGGAATCCGTAACTGACAGGTTGTGGGGAGGGGGGGTGTCTACTGTCCTACCAATGCTCAGCCTCCGCTGCCCGACACACACACACACACACACACACACACACACACACTGCTGCTGCCTCTCCTTCCAGGCTTCCTCTAATCCTGCATTCAGCAAGTTGTGGGGATGACGTTGCAGAGGCTTTGGGGATGAGGAGCACTGAGGCTGGAGATGTGCCGCCGGGTAAAAATAGAAAAGTGAGTGATGTTTGGAACAAATGAGCCTCGGTGTAAATGGCATGTTTTGACAGCGGATCTTCATTAAGCTGCGGATTATCCATTATGCAAATGCGACCTCGACATGGGCCTTGCTGCTGCTGGGCCGCCACTTTGGCTCTGCCAGCCAGCAGGGATCAGGCGCTGATTTTCCCAGGGTTCTCCTCACTGTCCTCTCTGATTAGGGCATATCATCCCAGGATCCAAAGGACTGCCACCGCCTCCCCCCAGGGATGCCTCTTCTCCTGACGGAGGGCTGCTGGAGGCAGACTGTCCTGCTTTCCTTTGCCAGGAGGCTGGAGTGGAGCCGAGAAGCCTCCCCTGCCCTGCCCCAGGCTTCATGTCCAAATGGACAATTGGCCCACTGACTTCTTCTTGGGGGTATTCCACAGTTGGGTGCGGGTCCAAATGACCCTTGTTAGAATGGCCAGGAGGAGGAGATTTTAAACTGGTGCCTGAGTTTTGATTATTTTACTCTTCTCTCCCTGTCCCTTTCACCTTGTGTGCCATTGTATGGCTGTGGGCAGGGACTACCCTGTTTTGATGGCATGCAAGCTACTCTGGGAGCCTTTTTGGCTCAAGAGTAGGATATAAATGTTCAACATAAATAATGATTAAAATAAATAATCTTTCTGGCTTCCAGTGCAGCCTCTGGCTCAGCTCAAGATCCAAAGCTGCTTGGTCCTGAGCCAGTGTGGACCCCTCCTCCTCCTCTTTCTCCTCCTCCTGTTTTGCTCAAGTCCAGCAGCTCTTCAGGGGCTCAGGCAGAGAGACCCTTGGGTGCTGCTAAGATCCCTTATAAACAGTCAGGAGGGGAGTGCAACTGGGAGCTGGTGGTGCCAAGTCCCACAGAGCCAAGCCCTGTTCCTGAGCAGCCATGGGGGCTGCTACTACTTGGAAAGGCTTGTCACTCAGGGCTCACAGAACAGGCAGAGAAGCCCCCAAAGGTCAGCTAGGCCTCTTCCCAGCACTGGTCTGCACTGGTGTCATTGGTGAAGAGAGCAACCATTTCTTGCTGGTGCTGCTGGACTTTTAACACACACCTCTTTTATCACGTTCATCCGGCACATCCCCCCACCATCTTTAAGTCATATTCTACAATAAATAAAAATGCTTTTAATTTTTACATTGTGCTCTTGTTTCCTTTGGAAACAAAAGCAGGAGGGAGATGGATGCTGCTTCACAGCCATCAATGTTGCATTTCCTTGAGCAACAGCTTTCTCTCCCCCCCCCCACCCCCCAAGGAACTGGACTTCATTCCCAGGGAGGTCTCAGGCCAGCACCCCCTTTGGGAAAGAAAGCACTTTCACTGGAGTGGGGGACAGTATTGGGGCAATTTCCCTTTTCCTCGTGGTGCACGGCCCAGGATACAGCTGGAGTGCCAAGAAAGGGTGAGAGAGAACCTGGGGGCAGCCTTGGAACAGCCCCTCTGCCCACAGCCATGCAAGGCTCTCTGGAAGCAGCGAGCAGTTGCCTCAGACCCCAGCACAGCAGGTAAGTTGCCCAGGCAAGAGAACCCTGATTCCCCCTTGGCTGTCATCAAGCCACGGAGCTAACAAAAGCTGGCAGCCACTGGCTGAGCAGCCACAAGGATGTGCAGAGGAGGGTGGATGGAAGGAGCCTAACTGGGCAAGGCGGGGGAAAGAAAGAGAGGGAACTAGCACCCAAACTGAACTTTCCCTGGGGCAAAAGAAGAAGAAGAAACCAACAACAACCCTTAGACACAGAGCTTTTAAGCATGGACCTGTGTCTGGAAAGAGCAGGGCAAAGGTTAGGTGTGGTCCTTGGTCTAATATCCAGGTGTAATTAAAAGGGCCTCACTGCTCATAACAGATACCAAGATCACTTGTGTGGGTGCATGGATTTGTTGCTCTGTCCTGCCCCGCTACTCCTTGGAAAACATCCAATCAGTGTTTCATTTTAAAATATATTACAGCATACAAACTTCACCTGGGCAGCATCCATGTAACACTATTCCCCTGGAAGGAGCAGAAGGCATCCGCTGTCCCAAATGCCTTTTGCTCTTGAGAATATGCCTAGCTAAGCAGAGAGACTTTGATGTGCTCACTCTGTCGTCTAAGTGGGAAGAGGCTTTATAATCCCTCCTTTAATTATTCTGGAGGCATGAGACAAATTAAATATTTACTTTTGAAAAAGGCACATCTATGGGTCTGCCCTTCCACCCCGTGGCACCCTTTTGTTCTTCTCCACCATCTCGCTGCAGTCCTTGTTGCTGCCCAGCAAACTCAACATCTGGAGGGCCACAGATGTTCCCAGTGCTGCTTTCCAGCTATGCTTCCCACTGCCAGTTGCCAAACGCGGAGGTGCTGTTGTGTCGGGGAGAGACCAGCAGGGGGCGCTGCTTGGTCTCGGACAGCGGCTGAAGCTTTGTAGCGCAAAACCTTCCCCAAGCCCTGCCCCCACTTCCCCTCTTGATTTCGACGCACAAGAAACTGCAGGAAAGCCAACAGCTGCTCCCAACAACCCCCACCCTGCCCATGTACCAATTCTATTACAGAGGCAAGATGCAGCGAGTAGCTGCACACTATAATGGAAACGTGTAGGGCATTGTACTTCTGGCAGAAAGGAGTGAAATGAATCTGCATTGGATTTCCTAGGACTGGTCTTTTGCTGCTCCGCTGAAAGGAGTCAAGGCACTCTGGGGACGTGATGCAGCTGCTCCATCTTGGGGCTTGATCTGCAGAAGAGGTCCAGAGTCCTTGTGGAGCTGATCTGCAGTGCAAGCCCGCCAGCCAGACGCCCAGGCCCTGACTCCCTTCCCTCCGTGTCACGGGAGTCCTTTGCAATCACTCACCTCCAGCATTGCAGGACCACTCTGCCTCTCACAAGAGACCAGCTGACCAGAGAGCCCACAAGCCTGTCCTGTTAGCAAAACAAAGGTTTCCAGCCACCAGTTTACATCTGAGGTTACGCCCTCTGCTTCTCACCTGTGATATGGTTACCACATTTTTTTCAAAGAATCCGGGGACACTTATTTTTAAAAAAAGAGACAAAAAAGTTATTAAATCCCCCCCCAAAATATTAAGAAGTAGTATCTTCTTTTTTTATATTTTTATTAAGTTTTAACAATAAAAAATTCCAAAACAACAAACAGAGAACAATAAAAACACAAGAAAAATATAAAAACACAAAAATACAAAGTTACAAAATACAAAACTACAAACATTTATCCTAACAAGAAAAAAGAAAAAAAGAACAAAAAAATACACAAAAGAGAAAAACACAAATCCCTCTTTTTTAATTTCTCATCTTTGATTAACTTATTTTCCTGACTTCCTCACGCCTCCCTTTTTTGTATCCCTTATTAAAAAATTGGTTCAGCAAATTCATATCCTATTTAATTTATCCTTAATTATTTTTCCTCACTAATTATAGTTTCAAATTTTCGTCCATTGTCGATCCAATCTTACATTTTATCTTGTTGCTAGAACCCCTTCATTTCATTTCAATAAGAAGTAGTATCTTCTCTTCTGTGGCCTCCTCTGTCGTGCAGCCTTCCTCTGGGCCCCGGCCTGCTCTCTTGGAATGCTAGCCGCCTTGGAGTAGATTTGGGTCGGGCCTGGGCTTGGCCACGTGTCCTTGCCCTCCCGGTGCTCTCCTCTCTTTCTCAGCGGTGTGGCAAGGTCGGGGCTCCCCTCTTTTCTCTCCTTCCTCTTTCTCTCTCCTCCTTCTCCTTCTCCTCTCCTCCTTCTCCCTGCGTCAGCTCCGGGGTTTTCCTGGCCCTGGAGCGCTGCTGGGCAGTCGGCCAAGTGCTCTCGCTCCTGGCATGATTTGGGTCATGGGGGGTGGGTAAGCGGTTCCCCCAGTTGACGCACCAGGCGTCCCCGGTTCCCCCTCAGCAGTGGCAGTGGCAGTCTCAGCAGCCCGGAGCGAGCCTGGTAGTGCAGTTGGCTCTGGCTGGCTTCAGGAGCTGCTCGCTGCCGTGGCGCCCGCCATTTTGCCTCGCTGGAAGTCCCCATATGACGCGTCTTATGCCGCTGAACCAATCACGCAACATTCATTCCCTACTAATAAATCTACAACACTTAAAATATAAATGCGGGGACATTAAATGAAATCCAGGGACATTCCGGGGACGGATTTTGTCCAGGGACAGATTTGTAAATCTGGGGACGGACCCCGGGAAACGGGGACATCTGATAACCATAACCTGTGATGCTCACATGCTTGGTTTCTCCCATATCAACCTTAGTGTTAAACAAAATGCAGCTGGAGAATGACAGAAGGGGGCTGCAAGCTCCATTTGCCCCAGAGGGCTGTGGGTGGGCCTCTTTTCCACTCCCCCTCCCTCACCATCAGATGGTGGGTGGAGGAGGGGAAGAGAAATCTGCAAGGGCCAGAGATGCACCCTTTCCTGGATTTATTCTGTGTGAAATGTGGCTCTTACCTTTAAGACTCTTAGGCAAGAGTCGCCTGCAAAGCGTCCCCACGGCCTGCCCGCGATGCTTCCAGCTACACACATTTCTAAACACTCTGTCAGACTGATTTGCAGGCCACTTAAGCCAGTGGCAGGCTCCTAGTTTAGTGAGATAATGTTTTCAGAACGGCTTTGGAGGTGCGCAAGATCTCTCTTCTTCACCCCACCCTCTGGTTTGTAGCATGAGACTCGTGTTAAGGGAGGTGTTCACTCTTCGCCACATTTCAATTCTGTTCTCCTTCCAGGTTATGTTACCTACAAGAGAACAAGACAGGTCGATCGGGGTGAGAAAAACAGGGTCGCTGTGGGCTGACACTGTGTTTTGGCCTCTTGATGTGTTGGCATCTGATGCCAGGGACTGTCCATCAGCCAGGGACGTGTCTGCTGGAATAAACTTGTTAGTCTCTAAAGGACCACCAGACTCTTGGGCTCAGAGGACATCACAGCCATTATACTGGCAACCCTCCCCAGAAAGGGTGGGTGGTGCTCAGTCAGCTGGGAAGCTTGTGGTTAAGTACTAATTCTGTACTAACCCTGTCCAACCCTGGCATGGGGAGAAGGCACTGCCCTCACCTCAGCAAGCTCCATGGCTGGCAAGGGCTTTGAAGATGGCTCTTTGTCCCAGGCGCAGCATGCAGTCCCTGCTCGCCCTGCTGACTCTCTAAGCTAAACTTGGATTACTGAAAGACTTCAAAATTCACATTCTGTAACAATGCCGAGACGGAGCTATTTAACTTCGTGCTTCACCTGGCAGGGACCAAACGGGAGGCTGTGGGGAAACTGACAAAACTCGCTTCAGGAAGGTCTTGTAGTTCCTTCCAAGGCAGGCAACAGACACACCTTGCAGAAGGACCATGTCTTGCCCTGCTTGCTTTGTTTGCCAACAAACCAGATGAAGATTTTTACATTAGCTGAACTTCTAAAAGTCACTTGTAACAACATGAATAAAATTTTAAAATGGGAATGTTAAGAATATAAGACACTATAGATGTGCATGATTAAGTATAAAATAGTGGAACCAGAAGGGGGAGGGAAGTCAATTAAGATGTATAAGTTAAATTTTTGATGATTTTTGTTATTATAAAATTAATAAATTGTAATTTATTTATTTATAAAGTCTCTACCTGGAGCTTCAGTCCTGCAGCAGGAATCCCTGAAGTTCTGCTCCAGTCCTTGGTTCCCCCTTTCCAGCTTTGCAACAGCCCGTTTCTCCTCAGCCTCAGCCTGTTCTTTCTGCAAGCCTGTCTAGCCTGGGCCTACCAACTGTATCTCCCCCCCTTCCCTGTGGAAAAGGAAGGTCAGCCTCTCCAAAGCCAGGGATATATAGAAGAAGAAGAGTTTGGATTTGATATCCCGCTTTATCACTACCCGAAGGAGTCTCAAAGCGGCTGACATTCTCCTTTCCCTTCCTCCCCCACAACAAACACTCTGTGAGGTGAGTGAGGCTGAGAGACTTCAAAGAAGTGTGACTGGCCCAAGGTCACCCAGCAGCTGCATGTGGAGGAGCGGAGACGCGAACCCGGTTCCCCAGATTACGAGACTACCGCTCTTAACCACTACACCACACTGGCTCTATAAACAGTTAACTTATAAACCTCACAATAATGTCGTAGTCAAAACAAAAAAATTCCTTCCAGTAGCACCTTAAAAACCAACTAAGTTAGTTCTTGGTATGAGCTTTCGTGTGCATGCACACTTCTTCAGATACACTATCTGAAGATACACTATCTGAAGAAGTGTGTATCTGAAGAAGTGTGCATGCACACGAAAGCTCATACCAAGAACTAACTTAGTTGGTCTTTAAGGTGCTACTGGAAGGAATTTTTTTGTTTTGACTATGGCAGACCAACACGGCTACCTATCTGTAACTGGAATAATGTCATAATTATCTATGTATTTCTAATAGTATAACCAAATCAGTAATTTTTGATATAAGTGTAAAAACTACTCTGAAAATTTATTATTTCAAAAATGAAACCTTATACAAGCAAGAATTAGTCTTTCTGTAAAAAAATGATTTAAATCAAGTCTTACTGACTAGGGATTTAAATTGTGATTTAAATCAAATCCACCCTGATTTCCTCCATGTGCTGGTCCCGGGGGAAAAGTTACTGTTACCATAGTCAAAGTTCAGTCCTGAGTCACTAGCCTGGAAATAGTCCACAAGGTGCGAGGCGAGGTCCGAAGCAGGGAGCCGGGCGGGGACAGGAACACTCGAAGGTCAGAAGCAGGAGGCCGGGTGGGGAACAGGAACACTGGAAGATCAGGTCTGGGTCCGGGTAAGCACAGGTACTCAACAACGACGTTGCTCCCGCAACCTGGGACCGGGCTGACTGACCTTTATCTTCTCTGAGGCCAGGGGCGGTCCTGGCCCCCAGGAGCCCCGCCTCTCCTGGCCTTAAGGCAAGCACTCCTCCTGGGAGAAACCAGTTCCCTTCGCCTCTCTGCCCTGAGCCTCTGCAGTTCAGGAGAGGCTGAAGGGTTACTGGGCCCCGGGGGAGACTCACCTGTAGACACTGAGTCCTCAACCACCTCTGGAGCCAGAATGGATTCACCTGGTGCCTGCTCCTGAGGATCTGGCACAGGTGCAGGCTCCTCAGCATCTAGGCCTTGCCCCAGTTCAGCCGGCCCTGGAGGCGGGGACTCCTGTGCCAGCTGGGATTCCTCCGGTTCGCTCTCAGAATCGGAATCCCAGGCCATCACACTCCAACTGCTAGGGAAGGCTCCGCTGGGCTTCTATTGACTTGACCTGAGTCACAGCTGGATTTTAATTTCCCAACAATTGTGTGTGCATTGAGGTCAGCCATTCTATGGCTCCTTCTTTCAATACTTGTAGGTGCAACCTGGAACCTGCAAAGCATGTGATGGAAGCTCTACTTCATGTCATGTTCTGAAACAGTTATATTGCATCTGATTTCTATTTTCTGCACATCACATTAAGGTTGTTTGGAATATAATTACTTTGGTG
Source organism: Podarcis muralis (assembly GCF_964188315.1). NCBI lineage: Eukaryota > Metazoa > Chordata > Lepidosauria > Squamata > Lacertidae > Podarcis > Podarcis muralis. The sequence continues at coordinate 6,549,415 of NC_135668.1, forward strand.
TGTTTGGGGCATTTAAAGGTAAAAAGGCAAAGGTCCCCTGGACAGTTAAGTCCAGTCAAAGGCGACTATGGGGTTGTGGCGCTCATTTCGCTTTCAGGCTGAGGGAGCCGGCGTTTGTCCACAGACAGCTTTCTGGGTCATATGGCCAGCATGAATAAACCACTTCTGGCACAATGGGACACTGTGATGGAAACCAGAGCGCACGTAAACACTGTTTACCTTCCCACCAAAGTGGTAGCTATTTATCTACTTGTACTGGTGTGCTTTCGAACTGCTAGGTTGGCAGGAGCTGGGACAGAGCAACGGGAGCTCACCCCATTGTGGGGATTCGAATTGCCGACCTTCCAATCGGCAAGCCGAAGAGGCTCGGTGGTTTAGACCACAGCGCCACCCCCAGGAACCATCTCCACCCCAGGGCAGCTATGAGAGATGCAATATTTACTGCTCCTGCTGTCACAGCTTCAGGGCTAATTTTATTCAAAGACTTGGATATGTCTCTTGCTCACCTACCCAACCTCACCTGGTTCTTCAGGTACCAGGCAAAGGAATCCTGGCCATCAGATATCAAGCACATTGTTTACAATTCATCTCCCTCCTGAAAGGAACAGCTGCTTGTGTTACAAATGGAACAGGAGAAAGTAAGAGCCACATCTTCAAGTGTGTTTCTGCAAGTCTCTTTACAGTGGGAGAAGAGGCCTCCTCCAAGGTGCCAATTCACACCTTCCAGTCTGCAAAAGAGGCCCTCCTGAACTGTCATTTCACACTCCACAGGTCCACTGGAATTGATTTGATCAGGAACAGCCCTTCAGAGGCCTCCACGGAGAGCCTAGGATGATTGAAGCACTCACAGCAACAGATATATTGGATACCCTTCCCATCAACTGACGGACATTTGAGGTGCAAATGTAATCTGCAGGTACACAGAACAGGAGTAACAAGCCCTCCGCTCTTGCCTTTGCTGTGCTGAACTCTGTTCTGAATTCATGGAGAGAAGCAGAGGGAGACCTTAGGATAAGTTCTCTTCTTCACAGAGTATCCCGGCTGCCCAGTTCCAAAGCTGCAGGCTTGAGGGAGGCCAGCTGTGTCAAAGGAGGCACGGATCCAGAGCAGCTGCAGCAATGCACCCACCCCTCTCTTAAATAACCTCCTTGCTCCCTAACAAGGAACAGCATCACTATTATTATACAACAGCAGTAGCAGCAGCAGCAGCATTTGTTTATTCATTATTTCATTCATTCATTTATTATTTCAAGTGTCTAACTTGCCCACCCCTAGGGTGCCTCAGATAAAAATATGTAAAAACAATTCAAAACAACACTATATCATGTTATAAACAGCAGTTAATACCAGTAGGGTACAAACTTTATAAAACTATCAGCCCAAAGCCTGAGTAAATAAAGAAGTCTTTGTATGTTTGCTTACGAATTCAGGCAAAGGAGGAGAGCTGCCCAATATCTCTTGGGAGATTTGAGGCGTGACATGGATTCCTCAGGCTTATGGCTTTACATGTGGCTTCTGGTGCCACCAGAGGCACAGATTGAGGCGTGGAGCCTTAAACGGCTCAGGACCGCAAATATCCCTCAACTGCCCTGATTCTTCCGGGAAGGTCCCAGAATTGGTAAAGCCACCACGGCTTCTGACTTGAAATTGGGGCATGCCCGATTTCAAGGCTTTGCTCCCTCCTCACAGCGAGTGAGAGAGCGGTGAAAGATCTCAGAAGCCACACGGGCTCTGAGGCTCCTCTGCTGTCCACATGGCAGACTGGACTCTCCAGGGCAGGTGCTTTGGATCCGATTTGCATGGATCCTGGCTCTCTGCCCCTTGCAACACAGCGTCCGGCTCTGAGCTTGGCGGTGATGTTCTTAACTAGGGCACCACTGGGAGCAGGAGGCAGAGAGATGGGGGAGTGGGCTTAAAAGGGCCACTGTGCAGATTGGAGACAGCTGCGGTAGTGGGTGAGTCTTGAGCGGCTAGCAGGATGGGGGAGACATGCAAGGCAATGAAGATAATGAAGTAGCACCTCTGAGCATGTAACAAGTGTGTGTGCACATGGATTCCTGCCCCCATGCTTTCCCACTAGCCAGAAGCACCTTGCATTCCTCAGATGAAAATGTCCAACTCCTAGGGGCCGAGGTCCCTTTGCCCCCCACCCCATAAAATATTTGAGGAGGCTGGGCCACCCCAAAGTTGATGGGCATTTTCATTTAAACAGTGAGCGTGCACTGTACCATGTGATCAATTATGCAGGTTGGGGCCTACCTGTTCCCCCCCCCCCCAATATTTTATTCAAGTTGGCACCTCTGGGTGGAGCGTATTCCATATGAACGAAGCAGATCCTGCGATCATCATCTGAGGCCCTTCTTCGTGTGTCTCCTCCACAAGAGGTCCAAGGGGAGGCAACATGAGAACAGGCCCTTTTTTGCAGTGGCTCCCCGTTTTTGGAATGCTCTCCCCAAAGAGGTCTGCCTGGCACCTTCATTACACATCTTTAGGCGACAGGTGAAAACTTTCCTTTTCTCCCAGGCCTCTGGCTAATCAAACAATCTATGGCCTTTTAAACTGTATGTGTGTGTGTGGATGGGAGGGTGGGAATACTGTTTATTTTGTTATTATGTTATGTAATTTTGTGTTTTTGTATTGTAAACCACCTTGTGATCCTTGGATGAAGGGCGGTATATAAATTTAATATTCATATAACGAATACATAACAATAATAAAATTAGAGAATTGCAAATAGAGACATGAAATAATCTGTACCACCGGCTTTTTCTAGGCATGTAGCTCAGCGCTCCTTGGTAGGCCTTTTGCTTGAGATGTCTGTTTGACGATGCCAGTTCCACTGCAAAAATCACCACGCAGCTTCTGTGGGAGAGGCCGCATCCCGACTGCACAATATGCCCCTTGTGGTTCACAAGAGCAGATGGAAGAGAAGGCAATTTAGAAAAAGAGCATATCCGATCATAGGTGCCTCCCTCCCTGGCTGAAGCTAAAGTGATTATCTGAAGCATGACATGTTCCAGTCTGCTTGCTCACGAGGGCTGCGCAAGAGGCAGGCTGAATGTGGGAGCTTGCCATTGGAAAAGGTGGTGGAGGCTGCCTTTCTCCCTGGCCTCTCAAGCGAGCAAGCCAACAAACAAATAAACAAACACTAATCCCTTCTGCTCCAAAACTCCATCAGGAGCCCCAACTAACAAGCCTGTAAGGGGGAAAAAACTATTAAAAAAGCCTTCAAGGTAACACCACCTTCGTATGAAAAAGGACATAGACCACGGCCTTGCCCATTTGTTGCCACAGGTGGTTCAGCTCAAACTCTCCCCTTGCTTGTGCCTTTGAATATTCCTCAGGAAGAACTTTGCACTGATTTTCAGATCTCAGTCTCCCCTCAGAATTAAGTGATCCTGACACTACTCCTGGAATGTAATGGCTGCCTCTGGGCAAAATGTTCTCTGTCACCTGATGCGCCAAACCTTAACTTAGCATCTCCTCAACTCTGCAGGATTAATAAATGTCAGCAAAAACTTCGCCCGGTTTTCTTAAGTGATGTTTTGAATGTTAGAGAAGGGCATTCTAAAGCCTTTTCCTGACCCAGACAGAAACAAGACTGTTCTTCTGCCAGGAGTGACTGTAGGAAGTCAGACTCTGCCTCAGTGGTGCCTTTGTATGCCCAGGCAAGCAAGACAAAATGCATGGCCTTGCAAAAACACAGACCCGTGGGCTCAACTAAAAGGAAGGCGACTTAGCATCTCTCCTTCCCCGTCCTCCCAAGAAGGCAGGGGAGAGAAGGCTGTTGAAGGGGGAGATAAACTGCTCATGTTCCCCCTCTCCAAGCCTCACCCACATTTCTCTTTCTCTCTCCATTTTCAAGCAGCATTACTGGAGCTGTTCGCTGGCAGTGGGTCATCCTGAACTGAACTGTTCCATGACATTGAAATCCAGATTGTGCCAAGGAAGCACCACAATTCTTCCAGAGCCAAGAATCACCAGTGCAGAGTGCAGAAGGCTCACAGCTGGGCAAAGCAGCACAACCCTCCTGCTCTCCACCTTGGTGACCAGGAGGATCGAGAACTGCCCTTTTTAGCAGAGTAAAAACACTTCTACGTTTTGCAGCTCATTAAAGTTTAGGAATTAGGCATTTATACCTTTGTATCCCTTCTATTTGTGGTCTGTTGACCTCCCCTCCTCTTCACCCCCTTTGCAGAGAATGAAATCACATGTTTTTAGTAAGATAAACAGAAAAAGGGGTCACTTACATTTCAACGCAGCAGCAAATAAAGCAAAGTGGTGTGCAGAAAAATACTTAGGAGTTACAGTAAAATAAAAGTGAGTAGTCTTGGTTAATATGGCTGAAAGCAGGAGCCTCAGCCATGCATGCCTGTTCAGCTTGGAGGCATGGTGGAAAGCCAGTCTCCTCACAGGCAAAAGGAAATATCTCCTTTGTTACACAGTCCAGAGGAGGTAAAGGAAGTGAGCATACACAGAAGGTCCTCTCTCGGAAGTTCAAGAACTCTCTGTGTACTAGTCCTGTGCTTGTCTAGCAAAACATGCATTCACAATTTGGGCTGCAAACCCCACAATCGTCTCATTCGCCCATCCAGCCCAGTAGTGCCAACACTGACTGGCAGTGGCTCTCCAAGACTTCAGGCAGGAGTCGTTTCCCAGCCTTGCCTGGAGACCCCTTCTGCCTGTAAAGCTGGTGCCACGAAAGCCCTTCTACAAGGAATGGAACCATACACACCCTGGAAGCAGCTTGTTTGTAGGTGCTGAGGCCAAGCCGCTGCTGCAGAAGGGCAGCCTGGAACAGCTTTTGGATGAGTCATGCCTCCTTTGGGTGGGGCGCACTCTTGAATGGGCAACAGGAAGGTGGGAAGATGCCTTCATTCAGGTGAGTCAGCTGCAAATCCCGCAGAAGTGCTGCTGTGATTCAGGCCCACTGTGGGACCTCATTACCGTCGTATTTTCAAAATACGACCTGATGAGACTTTTATACATAGGGTTTGGGGGAAATGACCTAATAAGACATTTAGAAATACGAAGAATGATTCAAACATGCCTTGTTTGAATGGAAGACTGCATTAAGAGTCTTCACATCATTACAGTCTGGAGGGATCCCGGGTGGTGCAATGGAGCACAATGACGGAGAAAAGGCCGGCCGCGTGCGCACGTTGAGTGCCTTGCTCAGGAGGCTCTTGGGACTCGTCAATCTGGCCAGGGCAGCCAAGGTGCGTATCCTGCACAGCTAAGGGAATGATTCAGCGGTTGTTTCTGTGGTCCCACCCCCATCTCAAGCACTAAGGGAACAAATCCAGCCAGCCTCATAATACCAACAGCTCCTTTAGCAAGGAAAAGGCACAAATGTAAGAACAGAGTGGAGAGACTCCATTACTAAGAAATCAATGAGATATTATATGCCAAGTTGTTGTTTAGCATTTCCCTATAATGCCCAAAGTGGTTCAAAAGCCTTGCTGAAGCTGAGTCAAGGCGACACTGTCTACCCCCCCATCTCCCCCCTGCTCTGTCTTGCATTGGCTGAAACAAACATTTATCCCCTTTCATAAACTTTTTTGGGGCGTGGGACGGGAAGTGCATGCATCTCTACATTTCAGTCATTTGAGGAAAAAGTGTGGCTAACCCAAACTCAACACTCACCCTCCTTTTCTGCCTTTGGTGAGGGAGGTTTCAAAATCACTGCTCCTGAGATGCCACAGCAGTGGTTTCTTCTCAGGTGTGCTGAGTGTTGACCAAATAGGAGGCTCTTTTGGGTGGTCCCAGGCTGTGCCCAGGCCTCCTGGGAAGGAGGAACAGAACAGTGGCTGACCTCAGGTTAGAAAGTCGGGGGCAGCTTCTCAGGACAAGAAGAAATCTGTTCCTGGAAAGGGAAATGGTGTCTGTGCTGGTGGTGTGTTGCTCAGCACCATGGCCAGATCCAGGCATGGCAGCTTGAATCCAACCACATTTATTATGTATAAGCAACTCTGCCATTTTTTTTCAATCTCAGAAATCAATAGTTGTTTTCTATCTTCTACAGCAAGCGCTGAACAAGAGAAATCCATTTCTAGCAAATGCCTGAAAGAGGAGCCATAAATCAGGCGCTTTGCTCTAAGCCCAGGGGAGGCCAAGAGGAGGCCTTAAAATGTCACTTGGTTGATTTTATTTGAAGACAGTATTTCTTATGCTCTGGAGGACACTCTTTCATTCATTTCTCTGCAAAATTTTACACTGCCTCGAAAGTGACAGGTGCTTATTTTAATTTTTTTCATCTTCTTTCTAGCTGTGGCCTGAATGACTAATGCGCCATCACTTTTTTGAATTCCACCCTCTTGGTTTCCATTTGGTCATGGTCAGCTGGCACCAGAATCCACATTTTGCTGGTTGCATCCTTTTTCAAAATTGTCCGGCAGAGCTGTGCAAGAGGAGCAAACTTTGGTTTCAGGAAGCAATAACAATCCCTTGTGTCTCAGCCAAAGGCCAGAATAGTTCATTTCCTTTACCCATGAAAAGTTTAAGAGGCATTCCCAAATTATTTTATTATTAATAAATGTCTGCTGTGTTTTTTTCTTTAATGTCAACTTTACTTCCAGTAATTCCCACTGCCATGTTTCCATTTTGAGTAATAATCAATTCTTCCATCTGTGTCCATGTTAAAATCTCTCCACTGTGATCACATATTAAAATAATATTCCATAATTCTCTTTGCATATATGCTTTACTTCACACCCAGTTCAGTATTTCTATTTACTGTTGTATTTCCATTTTCTCTCTCTCAGCTCCATCAATGCCAAATCCAGATGATTCTCCATCTCTCCATCTATTATTTTATCTTCCCTTCTCCTCCAAGCCCTTGTATGAAAGGCATTTCCATTTCACCATTTGCTTTCTCCAATTTTGCTGTTTCATCATCCTGTGCTACCAGCTCTTCATCCATTTTGCCTGAAGTCTCTACTACATCATCTCCAGTTCTCTTTTTCATTTCATATCTCTCTGATTCATTTTCTTTCCCCCTTTCATCAAATGTTGATCTGATCATTTTTAATTGTTCAGCCATCTACTGCCAAACAATACCAACAGTCACTGGGAGATCCAAAGAATTGCCATACATGATGTTTTTCATGCTGTTAATAACTCAGTCTCTCTCAACTATACGTTAAGATTTCCACCTTAAGAACACAGTCACAACAAGATTCTTTTCCCAGAGGAAATAATGGCTGGTTTACTTTCAGTTTCCTATCAAAAAAAATTTTTTTTAAAGAAGAAAAAGAAAGATTTTTCACACGAGGAATTCACCCATTTGTTTATTGTCAGCCATAAATTAAGCATTTTGCTCTGTCTTGGACACTTTAACAACCAGTTTTTCTTCTCTTCTTTTTAAAGACAGCAAGCAGCTTTTGAAATTTCCCAATAAGAAAACTTGCTTCAGCAGAAAGAAAAATATCTCATAAGATACAGATTATCTTGTCCCAAAAATGTTTAAGAAAGAGAGGATGCAGATCTTATACCCATAAAGGGTTCTTACATGGTGTTTGGACTTGATGTTGGTTCCTCAACGTGCCAGCTCATTTTAGCTCCTTGTCTAAGCCCCAGATGGCTTTGATCAGAGCATTTGAAGTTACTCCCTCAATCACTCTTTATCTCAGAGTGATTTGATAATCAGACCTTCAGTCTGATGACAGTGGTACCTTGGGTTACAGACGCTTCAGGTTACAGATGCTTCAGGTTACAGACTCCGTAACCCAGAGATAGTACCTCGGGTTAAGAACTTTGCTTCAGGATGAGAACAGAAATCGCATGGTGGCAGTGGGAGGCCCCATTAGCTAAAGTGGTACCTCAGGTTAAGAACAGTTTCAGGTTAAGAACGGACCTCCAGAATGAATTAAGTTCTTAACCCGAGGTACCACTGTACTATCAACCACCACATAATTCTCTTCTGTCAGTAGAGGGCCAACAAAAGATAGTCAGTCCCCTGGAAGTGAGTTTTAGTGACTGGTTGTCTTGTCAATGACTTACAGCAGGGGTGGGTGACCTCCAGTCCACCAGGATTCCATTTAGCAGACTAAGCCATTTTGGTGAAGTTGCACCCATCTGCCAGTCACCCAGTATCATCTAAAAAGGTGGCTGGGTTGGACTAAGAGGGACTTCTGAAGTGTTGACGATCCACTGATTGGTGGTTGGGCTTCAGCGCATCATTCTTTGCAAATCCTTGCTTGGCACTTTGAAGTCCTGATGATGAGCTGTTGGGTGCTTCAAAGGGCCCCACAGACCAATGTGGAAGGAGCCTGCAAAGAATCATAGACTTATAGAATTGAAGGGTCACTTAGTCAAACCCCCAGCAGTACAGGAATATTTTGCCCAATGTAGGGCTTGAATCCCTGACTCGGAGATTAAGAGTCTTATGCTCTACTGTCAAATCTGGTCCATGTGGGGTAGGAGAGAGGAGGAACCGGCCTTCTGACAGGAGCTAGCTCTCCACCCTACTTTACAGCATTCTTAGAGATTGTTTTGCTTCTGAGACTTTATATTGTTAAGATTTTCCAATTTGCAACAACTTATTTATGCTTATTCCCCCAAGCCCCTAATTTTATCTCAATATTAGTAGAATATATTTCTCGTACATCTTGTCTTACCCTCTTTAAAATCTTAAGCAACTTCTCATATATGGCTTCAGCATATTGCATTTATGCTTTTATAATATAGTGAAGCATTCTTATTGCTTTTGCTCTTAAGTTAGCTGGAGTGGTGAGAGGGTGTTAGAAGGATAATAGCTTTCTTATAGTTTGCTTTTTCATCTATGATTTCTTATTACGCCTTAAGTAGGTAATGCAACGGCTTCATGTTCCTTCTGTTTTTAATAGCCCCCTTGTAATGGTTTCAAGCAGTATATGGTAATTGTTTTTATATTACTGTTTATTTTGCATCATGCTTTCCCTTTAAAATGAATATTTGCAATCATTTACTATTTGTCAATTATATTAATACATTTTAAATTGGCTTTCCTTTCGGTGTGGTTCTGGCTCACCATATGCTCACTGGATTATCTTGGGTGACATTAACTCTTGCCTTAACTCCTTCCCAGAAGAAAGCCATGACCCAAGATTCCCGCAAAAGATACGTGAGATCAGCCTGCAGAGGCCCACACCTTGGGCACCTGTCTTCTTGCAGTCTAAAAATAGATAAGGGATGAATGTTTAAAATCTTGACTCAAAAGAAGAAAGTACAAGTTGCACCTTCAAAAACAGAGAGTAACCGAGTCACTGTTTGATCTGCAGATTTGTATGCCTGTCACTGGCACCTCCAACTGCAGAAAGAAACTTGGCTCAACCCAACTGGGGGAATGTCTGTGGAGAGTCCTCATTTTTTGTTTGCTTAAAGGAGAAGGACAGGCAAGAACACCTATCCCATGCAAAGCAAAGCAGATCCATTGCAGTTTTCCCTTTTCATTTATGAGAATAGTGAGAAAAGGCTGTTCTTTCAGAAAATGAGAAATGAAAGGTAAACTTCTCTTCTGCAAGCCACAAGGGCAAAGATTTCCTGGGAATCTGCCTACCAGACCCTGGAGGCTCCTTCTGCCTGCAGTGGAAAAGACTTTTGAGGCAGAAGCAGCAGCAGGCCTCCCCATCTCCATGTTGGTGTTCAAGCTGTCCAAATTTCAAGGGTGTCTTGGGGTGAAAGCCACTGGCAGGGCACGTGATAAACTTGGCTGTTAAAGGATAATATATAATTTTGCTTTTTGATTGACACTAAACCTGTCACTCATGTAACAAGAGTTCTCGGAAATTCTCCCAAGGGCACCTCTCACTTGGAAAGCTTTTTATTTCTTTATCACAGGAGCAAGATGGGAGTCAAACTTGACAAAGCCGCTTGAGGGTGAATGAAGGCTTCCTCCTTCTTTCCCGCTTTGGCAACCATGAGCAGCCCAACATCAGTTTAGGGTAAAAGCGTGTAGGGAGAAGGAAATGAATTATTAAACCTGGCGCATTTCCATTTAGAAGCTGTGAGGGCACCAGACAGATAACAGCCCAGTGCAGTGTCCCAGAGAACGCAGGCCTGGCTGCTCCCTTTGGACTCTTGTCCCCAAAAGAATTATGTTGTTGTTGTTGTTGCTCAGTCGTGTCCGACTCTTCGTGACCCCATGGACCAGAGCACACCAGGCACTCCTGTCTTCCACTGCCTCCCACAGTTTAGTCAAACTCATGCTGGTAGCTTCGAGAACACTATCCCACCATCTCATCCTCTGTCGTCCCCTTCTCCTTGGGCCCTCCATCTTTCCCAACATCAGGGTCTTTTCCAGGGAGAATTATAAAAGAATTATAGCCAGTTTCAAACCCCCATTGCTTAAACACCATGAACTCTTTTGTAGCAGGCCTGGAAACCACGTGATGAGCACTTTCTCCAGGGCTGGAAAGAACAAATTGTTTCTTTAAGCTCTTTTTCTATATCTTACTGAGCCACCCATTATGCAGATAGTTATAACTTCGTTAAAAAGGAAAAGGAAATATATATTCAGAGTGCTGGTCTGCTTCTAGTGTTCCCCTGCCCTCCTCCTCCTCCTAAACTGAAGCCTGCTGCCTGGTCTTTGTGTCTTGATGGCCTGATTTCCTGGACTGAAGCTCTGGGCTGCTCCACAGGGAAGGACTGCGCTTCCCAGGACAGAGGCAGCTAATGAGAAGAGTCATTTCATCACCTCCGTGCTATTTTTACAAGTGCAGATCTGAATTTAATCTGGCATCTGGTTCTGAGCTCACATGAATCTACCAAGCAGGAATCTCAGATGGCAATTTGTAGAAAACTGTATTGGCAGATTCTGATTGAACACAACTGGTTTGCAGGAACAGCTCTAAACGAGTTAATTATGGTGCGGCTCATCTTTTTAATATTATGCAGCTGCTCTGCCTGGGAAAGGTTTCCTTGCCCCTCCTGGAGCGTCTTGTATCTGGCCTGGCCTGCCTGGCAGGGAAGAAACAGGGCAATTCACCAGATGCTGCCTGTCCACAAACCTCAATGGACATATGGGGAGAGATGAGCAATTCTGGCTGTGCCTGCCTGCAGGCTAATGGATGGCCCCTGGGAAAGGGGTCCTCCTAGAACTGAGCCCAGGAGTTGGAGGCTGAATGGCATGGGAAAGCTCCCAGGTATTATGGCCCTGAAATATGGTTGGGCAGGTGGCCAGATGGCTAACGAGTCTCTTTTGGGATGCAGCATGGTGGCTGTGAGGGGCTCTGCCTTCTAGGTAATGTTCCTCTCTTTCCTGCATCTCCAGACAAATTAAAGCTCAAGGACCTGTTTGTCTACATTGCTCGAAAGTCTGCACTGCAAAGCATAAGCCAAAAACCAAATAAGCAGCAGCATCCACATCCCCTGAGATGTGCAAGGGATGTGCCAAAACAGCCCCCTTCCCCTGACTTCCACTTCCTCAACCCTCATTGGAGTTTCCAACTTCCTCCAAATTGTTCAAACCTATGAAATTTGCTCCTGCCAACCTAGCAGTTCGAAAGCACATCAAAGTGCAAGTAGATAAATAGGTACTGCTCCAGCGGGAAGGTAAACAGCATTTCCGTGCTCTGCTCTGGTTCGCCAGAAGTGGCTTAGTCATGCTGGCCACATGACCCGGAAGCTGTACGCCGGCTCCCTCGGCCAATAAAGCGAGATGAGCGCCGCAACCCCAGAGTCGTCCGCGACTGGACGTAACGGTCAGGGGTCCCTTTACCTTTACCTATGAAATTTGCACTTTCTGCTTTCTCTCTTTTTTTTAATAAGATATTTATTAGCGTTTTACAAAAAACATAGGTTTACAAAATAAAAAGAATTAAAACAGAAGTTAACATACTAAAGAGAAGAACATAAAAGAGAAAAAAAGAAATACAAAATACAAAAAAACAAGTAGCTAAGAAAAAGTTTAAAAATAAATCCATTTTTCAATATCTTTAAGTTCATTTGCTTATTTCCTTGACCTCCTCACACCTCCCCTTTTTGTATTCCCATTTACATAATCAATCCAGCAAATCCTTACCCTCTTTCATTTATCTTAACTCTATATCTTAACCTATTATAACTATGCATTTTCATCCATTATCAATCCATATTTGCATATTCTTGTTAACCTTGTTACCAGTACCACTTATTTTCAATCCAACATCATTTTAACATTCATTAATTTTACAGTATTTCTGCAAGTAGTCCTTAAATTTCTTCCAATCTTCTTCCACCAACACTTCTCCCTGGTCTCGGATTCTGCCAGTCATTTCTGCCAATTCCATATAGTCCATCACCTTCATCTGTCACTCTTCCAGGGTGGGTAAATCTTGTGTCTTCCAATACTTTGCAATAAGTATTCTTGCTGCTGTTGTTGCACTTTCTGAATCAAAACGTGAGCTGAAACGACTTTTGAAATTTGCACTACTTGGAATCTTCCATTGCAGTCCTCCAGCCAAATGTGGTGCAAAATGCATATTACAAGGGTAAAAATGCATATATTTCTAGAATTTGAGAAGCTGACGGAGGCCCTGGGGAGCTGCTTCCTGTGTCAGTGGGGCCAGATGCACCAAAGATCAGGCCTGGAATAATAAGGCAGCCCCTGACGTTCCTAATACAGCCAGGGCAGAAGATCTACTTTAAGTGGGAATCTATTTTTGGTGTGCGGGGAAAAAGTTCCCAGAGTGGATTTTATTTTTCTCATGGCTTTGTTTGTAGGTGGGGAACTGGAGCACCTAAATTTATGGGCGTTTCTTCTCTTTCTCTCTCACCCCCTCATCTGCCAGAATTCCCTCCCACCCCATTTTTAAGGGCGGAGGAGAGTAGGAGCAGCTGCCTCTGGGTCGGCTTCGCCCTTCTCAGCTCCAGTGTTGTTTTTCCTTTGATGTGTTTTAAATAAGAGAAACAACCAGATATTCAGCTCGGCCAGAAAAAAAGAAGTAAAATTTCGAAGCAATTCATTGCTAGTGGCCAATTTCACTCTGGGCAGCCAAGTGTTGAAAGCTGATGGTTTTAATATTTTTTCCTTTCATAATTTATTAGAATTCCTCCCCAGACGCAAAACAGCACAAAACAATGAAGCTGATTTTTCCTTTTTAATAACCCCGGTTAACGTATTTAATTTTGTAAAAGTTATGCCTCCTTCTGTCAATATCTTAGAAAGAGGTATTGACTGAGACTTTGGCTGCATGCATTATACTCAATTAGTTGGTTAAGAATCTTTAGTGGAGACCCTTAGAAATAAAGTCTGAATGATGCAGGTTGACCAGAAGGGCTCTTTCTCTAGAAGAAAACAGAGTAGTAACATGTGCACAACTAGGGCAGGCTCTCACTAAGAATGTAGAGGCACAATAGCCCAGTGTTTCCCAACCTTGGGCCTCCAGCTGTTTTTGAACTACAATTCCCATCATCCCTGACCACTGGTCTTGCTAGCTAGGGATGATGGGAGTTGTAGTCCAAAAACAGCTGGAGGCCCAAGGTTGGGAAACACTGCAATAGCCACTCAAAAATGGAGACTTGATTCCTAGTGAAAAGGACCAGTGGTCAGGGGTGATGGGAACTGTAGTCCCAAAACATGCATGCAAACCTTTCTGACACTGGGTCATGGCCCTTTCCCAAAGGCAACGACTAGGCTTCAAAGGTGCACTGCCTCTGAATGTGGAGGTTCTACATTGCCACTCTGACAGAGGCATGTTTACATAAAGCAGAGCTTTGACAAATGGGAAGAGACTTTAACCCTTCCCCGCCCACCAAACCCCTCCAGTCTCAAGACAAGAGTCATAAAATCATAGAACTGGGAGTCTTTCTCCTTTAAGCTCCCATGCCCCTAGCTGTAAAAACCCACCACTGTGCCTCCAAGAATATCTGCTCTGCTCTCAGCCAACCCTTCCCCCTCCTTTAGAAGCCTTTGCAAAGCCAGCAGTAGATGGAAAAGAGGCGCAAGTGGGCCCATATTTCTCATGTTGTGGTCAGATCTGAGTCCTGGCCCTGCCAAAACTAAGTTACAATATCTGGGAAACTCCTGCATCCCCATTTCCCCACCCAACTGGCTAGCTGTATGACAGGCAGCCTGAATCAAAAAGACTAGTTGCAAAAGGGCAGGGCCACAGCTTCCCCAATTATGAAAGCAGCTGCAAGAAGTTTGTTTGGGTGGCCGGAAAAGGGCATTTTCTGTGGCAGCCCGTAAATTGTGAAACTCCCTGTGCACAGAGGTGCACCTGCTTGAAGACACATCTCTTTATCCTGGCCTTTGACACCTGAGATTCTTAGGACCTGCCCTACTTTTGTAGTTTCACTGTTTTTAATCTTCTCTTTTAAACCTTTGTAACTCTCGGTCCTTCGGGTGAAGGTTGGGTAAGAAATCAGTGTAATGTGAGAAGCACAATAGCTTGCAATCCCTTCTAGTCACCCCATTTCTTTGCAATTATGTTTTTGCTTCTTTCGAAAAACACCTTACAAGTTGTTGATGACGCCTGAAAGAGCCCTTCAGATATCCAAGCCGTGTCCATTAAGGGCCCATCGGTAAGGCCTAGCTAGTTGTCAATGGCAACTTTCAATTTTCGCTCCAGATGAATTTGGGCCAAATCCGCAACAAACATTTAAAGCCCTTTTATGCCACTTTAAACAGTCACAATTGACTGTGTGCATCTGTGGGCAGAGAGGCAATGGTTACCCTGGGCTCAGGGAGGCAGCTCACTGGATCCTCACAGCCAGCAGCCTCTGGACTCAACACCTGGCCACCCAGGAGGCTTTTGGGTGCCAGGAAGGGTGCCAAACTCCAGGCGCCCCCCCATTCTCTTCCTGCTCATGGCACTAGGGAGGGGCTAGTTAAGGATGCAGCTCAGCTTCCCCCTGACGTGGGAGATGCCTCATTAAGCAGGGCTTTGCTTCTCATTTGCAGCCAGCTTCTCGCTGGTCCCACTTGAGAGGCGAAGTGCATTTGTAGCAGCTGTGTTGCAGCTGAGCCGCAGTGCGGGGGCCAAAGCCACCAGCCAAGGAAGAAGAGCAGCACTTAAAAACTAACGGGGGCAGGAGGAGTGATGACATTTCCCTGTATTTGGGCTCCACTGCACAGAGATTGCCATTTTTCCTGCCGCTGCTACTGCTGCAGCCCTCACATCCTAAGCACAATGGATATTTTATCTCCTGGTAAAGAAGCCAGAAGGTGGTGTTTTGTTTTGTTTTACTATTCCGTGCCAGCAGTGTTTGCAAATGAGCATTTTCCAGACTGGGGCTGAAGGCCCTGAATGCAGATCCTGCTCCATTCATTAATTAGAGCAGGCATAGGCAACCTTGGCCCACCAGATGTTTTGGGACTGCAACTCCCATG
This sequence comes from Podarcis muralis, assembly GCF_964188315.1. NCBI lineage: Eukaryota > Metazoa > Chordata > Lepidosauria > Squamata > Lacertidae > Podarcis > Podarcis muralis. The sequence goes on from NC_135668.1 coordinate 6,564,707, forward strand.
ATTCCTAGCGAACAGGACCAATGGTCAGGGATGATGAAAACTGTAGTCCCAAAACATCTGGAGGGCCAAGGTTGCCTATGCCTGGATTAGAGGATGTGTATTCCTGTATCTTCCTTCTGTTTCAAGCGTCAGGACACTGGAGGCAATCAAGGCCTATCAGGGTTCATTCACTGTCCCCACTGAAGTGAAGAGCGAGGTGTGCAAGAGGGTGCCTGCCTGTAAAGGGGGCGGGGTGGCGGCTAGCCATTCCTTAGGTCTGTGGGATGTATCATTCACTGTAGCAGTCAAATACAACATTTTCTGTTTCCTAGAGTGGACACACAGGGGAATGTTGCTCCAGACAGGGAAGACTTCCTGTCATACCTGCTCTGGAGCATCCTCCCCCTGTGTGTGGCCAGGTAGATGGGCGTGACCCTAGCAGACCCTATAAAAGGGCCAGTCACACAGTTATCTTCCTTTCTTGCCTCTCTTCACCTTTTTCCATTTTCAGCTTTGTGACTTCTCTGCTGGCTCTTGGCCAGCAACACGTGGCTCATCCTTACAGAGGATGTAAGCCGCAAGGTAGAAAGTCCAAGGCCTAGCTCAGACTTCTTTTCTCTTCGAATGTAACTGTAACTACAAGATAAAGCCTGGCTTCAGGACAATACTGTGAACTGAATGTAAGTAAACTTTACCATTACTTTTAAAAGACAACTGTCGTGTCATTATTGTTTTTTAGAGGGAATTAAAGGGGGAAATTTACAAGGAACAATCCAATCTGGACAAGCCAGACTGGATTGCTCAACTTAAAATGATTCTAACGAATCCATCAGCTTGCTTCCAGCAATGTGCAAGGGAATGTGCTCTGCTGCTAGCTCACTAGCGTGAGTGAGGAAGGATAATATTTAATCAATATATCCTCTCCCGCTATCCACAACATTCCCACAAGGTCCTCCTCTCGGACCATGGAAGGCACAAGCACAGCGATGGTAAGCAAAACAGCCTGCAAGTAAGCTGCCGGTCTGACTGACGCACCCAGAAGCATCGCTGCCTTTGGAGGGTGAATATTATTGGAAACAAGTGCACTGTCAGCTTGTTTTAGGGAGGGCTGTGGTGACAGGCTGCTACTCCTCAAATTAACAGCAGCCTTTGCCTTGGGCACTGTAGTGCCGGGGAGACAAATGTTCTGCTGTCATTTTAGGATCTGCGGAGGGGCAGAAAAGGACTGCAAACTGGGGCCTGTGATAGGAAACTTGGCTGGCTTGATTGAATGAGAGCTCAGTCCCGCTCCACCCTCCTACCCAGAAGGGGAATGGGGACTTGAGCCGACCTCTGTCTAAAGATGCCGTACTGGTTTCTGTGTGGGGCATGTAATGATGAGAGGGAAATGCAACTCAATTCACATTTAAAGGTGAATCTAGCTGCTCTGCGCTCCCCTTAACAGCGTGCAGACTGAAATGCTGCCATCCTCTGAAAGCCATATGGCTCTGAATTCTGCAATGCAGTTCTCCAACCAAATAATGCATTCAAAACACCATATACTAGGGAAAAGTGTGAATATGCATGTAAGTAGTGAAAAACAGGATATGAAAATGCCTGATATTAAAGGAAATTGCTTGTAGATATAGGCAAATTTGCATCAAAATGTGTATATTAAGATGCATGCACAGAAATGCTAATAGATTTTCAAGGGGACTTTAAAAATTGCAAACTGAGGTGGAAATGAACTTAATATTTGAAAAATAAGAAACATCATCTGACACTTGGTGTGGTTTGTCAAGCTTCCACCTTGTAGAGAGGCCATCCTTCCAAGGGCTGCAACCAGAATTAACCAAGCAACTCAGGAGGGAGGGGCTACGGATTAGGAACCTTGCCTTGGTGTCATGAGCAAAGACTGTCTGGGCAAAACTAGCCCATTCCTAAGAGTTCAAGGTGAGGTGACTGGCTGGCAACTGGGGGGGGGGGGTGTTGGGGGCCTCCTTGGTATGTACAACATGCTCTGGAACAGGCATAGGCAAACTCGGCCCTCCAGATGTTTTGGGACTACAATTCCCATCATCCCTGACCACTGGTCCTGTTAGCTAGGGATGATGTGAGTTGCAGTCCCAAAACATCTGGAGGGCCAAGTTTGCCTATGCCTGCTCTGGAAGGTGGGGGCTCATTTGGCACACCCTTTGCAATCTTTTTGGCACTCACAACCTTCTTATTTTCTCAGGCCTTTTCCTACCAATGGAGCTACTGATAGCTGACCGCATTATTGCCACGTTATTATCCAACTGCTGCATTTTAAGGATTTCCTTATTTTTATCTTGCCAACCACCCTACTAAAATTTATTGAAGGATGGCAAAGAAAGAAAGAAAGAAGGAAGGAAGGAAGGAAGGAAGGAAGGAAGGAAGGAAGGAAGGAAGGAAGGAAGGAAAGAAAGAAAGAAAGAAAAAGAAAGAAAGAAAGAAAGAAAGAAAGAAAGAAAGAAAGAAAGAAAGAAAGAAAGAAAGAAAAGTTCAGCACTTTTAGCTGCCACTGCCTTCAAGTGGCGATAAAGGGAGCCGTGTCTGGCTGGGGCAGTCAGCCATCAGACTGTCCATCCATGGCATAGATATGAAGAAAGCTTTTTCTTGCTGAATCAATTTCTGTTCTTGATGGTCTCCAGAGGAATATTTGTACTTACTTGATGGGAGGAGGGAGGGAAAAAAATCAATGAAAAGTAATAAGTATCAGAAGACCTTTGAAGTTTGGGAGATGGAGGGAGCAAAAAGCAATTCTGCCCCGGCGCTTCTGATGTACCCCTTTGGCTGCTCTTGCAACGCCTCAGTGGTGTGATTACAGGCTTCTGGCAGAGCCTTCCAATTAACCTGCTGGCCAAAGGGAGTTTCATTGCAGCCTGCTAGCACTCTGCGTGGAAGCGAGCTCTCAGGAGCTCTTCTGCTATTCTTGGTGGCTGTGGAAGCGCTGTGCTTTGAGGTGGGGGCAGAGGATGTCCTGCCATTTTCAGTCTAGAACTGGTCAGCCCACCCAGTGCTTGTCTTGGAAGTACAAGAGACGGGAGATTGACAGGCCTGTCCCACGTGGTCCTCTTTTAACGCACAGTTGTGGTTGGTGGATTCCACCCTGTGCAAATGAATGCAAGAGTCAAACCAAACCAGGGAACCTTCACATTGTGTTCACTAGGGTTGCCATATTTCAAAAAGTAAAAACCAGGACACCCCGAAAGTTAGAAAGACCCCAAAATTGTTAAGCCCTATGTTCACAATCAATACTTGTCCCCCCCCCCAACAACCTTGTGGGGTGTGTATGTGTGGCAGACTTTTAACTGTTATCGCTAAGTAGCAATGAGAAATTTTTAATCCTTTAGTACACACAATGCATTTTAATGGGTGTTTAATTTGTTGGTTTTCTTGGGCGGTTACTTAAAAAAATTCCACATGGAGATAGGGTAGATTAGATTTTCAAATAAACAAGAAATACTAAAGAGAAGAAGTCCTGGCTATTTGGCACTAGGGATCCTCTGTTCTTGGGCAGAGAGGAAGGTCTCTGTTATTCTGGGAGAAATCAGGCTAATATAAAATTAAGGCCCTTCCTCTCCAGCCCCCGCCCTCATCCCTCGCTTGCCACGGAAACCAAATGTACCCTACACTACACTCCTTTAGCACAACAGGCTGGATAAAGCTCAATTGCCCATGTAATTGCTTTGTATTTCTCTGCTGCCACAAACTTCATTTCTGATTAGGGAAAAATTCTACATGCAGGAGGAAAAAAAAAACACTGCCAAGAAAATTGCTTCTATTTTGATTCCCTGCATCTTCCCAGCAGCTAGAAGTCTCCAGACACATGTGTCAAGCAGGTTGCCTACAGCACTCAGGGAACCAAGCAGTGGGAGAGACTTCTAGCAAATCATTTCTTGGACACGAGCATCTTCCTTCCACAGCCTGTTTGCCATTGACAGACATGATATGCAACAGGCCTCAAGACCATAAAACGCAGACCGCAGCACAGATTGAAATCTGCCTTGGACACAGTGGAAGGAGGAAAGAGTCCCACAACTGTGGCACCACAATCAAAGCCATGGGCTTGGAGTGTGTGGCCTCGGCAACCTAACTTTGAGGTTGGCTCTGCAGAAACATTCAGTGAGGTTTCAGTACTAGGGATAGCTCAGACCAGCACATTTACAAAGCTAAGCAGAGTCCAGTATGGTTTCAACCTGGATGTGGGGACATGTGTTGAGATTCCTGCATTGCAGGAGGTTGGGCTAGATATCTTTGGGGTCCCTTCCAACTCTTCAATTCTATGATTCTATGAGCCGCCCTCAGAGGCAGCTTCTTCAAACCAGCCTTGCACAGCCTCAGAGAAGGCAGGGACCAGCTGTGCCCAGATCACTCTCCCTGGGGATCATCACTGGGAGATCACAACTTGTCAGGACCACGGATGGAGTCGCTTTCCATTTCTCCCCTAATATTCGCATGGCAAAAGAGCAATCTCTGAAGTGATGAGCTGCAGCGGTAACTGTGCAAAAGCACACACGATGGCCTCAGACGGAAACGAATCTGCTTCTAGCCAAAGCTGAGATGCTCTCATTATAGTCATTCCATCTGGAGGTTTATTGACATCAAAACAAACCAGCAATTAAACAATTTCTCAGATATGACAGTCTGATGTAAACAGGGAAGGAAAAGAGGGCGAGACAGTCTTGGAGATGAGGAAACTCCAAGTAAGGACAAAGCATTAGTTACTCTCCAGTGGAGTCCCTGTGGAAATATCCTTTGGGAGGAAAATCGGTCACCACGAGGAGGCGCTCAGGAAGGTTGAGCGATCCACTAAAACCATAATCATAACCAGGAACAAACATGATCCACCTTCTCCCTCTTAGACGATTCATGGGTGCCAGGAAAGAAGATGTGGCTTCTTAGATGAGCAATCATTTCAGCCTTGTACTATCTAAAGGCTATTAATTAAGCTTCCTGTGAGCCTTGCAGGGCACACTTGGCTCTGGGTGACAGCTTGAGCATGGCCTAAAATGACCCCTTTGCCTACACATTTAGGTACAATTGGGGGCTGCCACCCACCCCCAGTCAGTCTTGACTCACAGGTAAACTGGAAGCTCCAGCTGATGTGGTGAAATGTAATTGTACAGCACTTAGAAACCCCAGAGTTATGTGGTGTACAGATCGCCAAGACATATGCCCCAACGAGGCCAAGGTGACCCACAAGAAGTCAAGCCAGCTGCTCAAGGGGAAGGCAGGTGATATCCAGGCCCTGGGGTGGGAGAAGAGGCCATCTTTCCTTCATCTGTTGTCCTGCAGATGTTGTGGACATCTCTGAACATGGGCCATGCTGGGGGCGCGCTTGAATCCACCAACATCCAGGGGGCCTCTTCTTGTGTGGCCACCCGGACACTGACAGGTAAGCAAACCCTTCCTTCCCAAAGGTCCTGTGGAAGGGTGAGCATGTTTGTCCTGTGTCTCTGTCCCAGAATGCATTTTGTGGCAGGAGAAGCAGGAAGATGCTGAAGGGAGCCACACTGCTAGTTCCACAGCCATCCTGGAATATGGCTGTTCCCACTTCCCCTCCTCCAGGCTTGGAGGAAAAGTGTCCTTCTGTAAACTCCAATGTGAAGCGGACTTTCTATTATCTGAACAAGGCTGGAGGCGGATTAGTAACTCCCACCTTCCAGGACCCTCCTGCTGTTTCACAGCTCTCAGTTTCTAAGGCGTAATCTAGGGAGAGTGGTCTTTCCGTGGGCAAATCCAGGGCTCACCAGCCAGGTCCAGCCCACGAGGCTCATCCATCAGCCCTCTGACAAAATTGCGCACCTCTCCTTACCCTAAAAAATGGCTTCTTCTCCTCTGAGCACTGTTGCTAAAGTTCTCCAAAGGCACCGTCCTCTCTGTGCAAGCTGTGTGTTTGCTGCATGTGTCTGCACACTGGTCATGCCCATCGCTGGGTGCGCATGTGGCCCTCAGAGAGTTGGCCAACTCCCAAGTCTGCCCTTGGGTGGGAAGCAGTTAGCCACCTCTGGAGTAGAATCAACCACCTACTTCCTTTGAGCCACATGCCTCATTCTCAGAAAAGTCGAGCCTGGAGTATGTGGCATGGAGGAGGTGAGTGTCCCTGGGGCTTCCCTTTCCACTGGAGAAAGGGAGGGTCTTCCTGGAGCTTTCAGGGCATCCTTTCAAGGCATCCTTTTTTTATAGAAAGGCTTTCCCAGTTTGGGCAAGGCTTGAGACTGGCTTTGAACTGTACCGTCCTGCCTTGGGTATAATCCTTGGATCTGCCCAAAGGAATACTTCAGACTGAGATGTGTGTGTTGTTCTGGGTAGTGTGTTGCCTAGCTATGCCAGGGCAAAATTTGAAGCTCTGTGTCAGTCCTACCCATGTCCACCAGTGACTGCCCTTCCTTTGAGTCCTGCTGTGATAGAAGGCAGGTGCAATCTCTGTCTGTCTGTCTGACCCAAACACACACGTTCATCCAAATCACCTTCCTGAGGGAACCATGTCTCTGCGGATGGGGAAATTCAGGGCAAGGAGGCAAGCGGAGAGCAGTTTCTTCTTGCTTTATTGTACAATTTCTCACGAAATATATTTACAGCACATGGATTTTTGCCTCAGTGCAGGACATAGTCATGTTGCATAAGTAGAAACCTTTGAACTTCTATGAAAATAAAAATAAGAAGAGAAGCACTTAACTGCGACTTCAGCTAAGTATGTAAAAGAACATCTGTAATGGTCAGAGTGAAAAATGTTAACAGCAAAATTGCTTCTCATGAAGGATCTCTAGATGGAAACCACTGAGCAGCATCTTCCATCTCGTTAACCCTGTATAGTCCGGCAGCATTTCACACAACAAAACTCTGTAAAGCTCTCTCACACATGCACACACACGCACACACACGCACACGCTGCATCGAACACTACCCACGGGGAATGGCTCCTGTGTGGGCTACTAGGAAGCAGCCCTTCACCCACCGCTGATGGAGCACATCCCAGGCGCCCTGAGCCAAGGAAGACAAGGGCCTGCCTCTCTTGCCAGCACCCCACACCCCCTCACTGACTTGAGAGCCCCCTCCATGCCTCCTCTCCCACCTTCTCCTCTTCCTGAAGCAAGCCCTGAGGGTCCTTCCCTTCCACTTAAATGGAGGAGGAGGGGGCAAGGGTCCACCTGCTCCCATGGGACACCCCACCCCATGGAAGTGAGCTGGGGGGAGCGTGCATTTCCAGGGGTCCCATGGGGCCCCTGCCTGTGCCAGGGGCAAATCACCAGACTGGGTTGATGGGACTACCCTTGCGTTACGAAGATGATGTTACCATGGCAGTTTGAGAGAACAAAGTTATCTCAAGTTATCAAACATCAGTAACAAACGGAGTTAAGCTTCTCGTGGATGTTGCTTGGACAGCATTTCTTCACAGTGATAAATATGAAAGGTTGGAAAAAAAGGTCAGCATAAAACATTTCCACTTTTTGTTTTTTTAAAGTCTGTATGCAAAAAATCGTTTCTTTTGTTATCAGCAATTATAAAATTACAAACCCTTTCTTGAAGTAACTGCATCTGTAAGTTATGATAGAAAAAGATCTTGGGAAGTGAGACTGAAAACGGAGTTTGCATAAAATGGAAGCTGGAAATTAGCCCAAACGTGGGGGGGAGGAGGGGGGGGACTTGGTTAAGATGACGCTGGAGAGGCCACATGGTAGTTGAACAGAGACAGCTAACAGATGACTCAACCCAAAAGTCTAACATGTTATCGGGGAAATTCATACGAGAGGAGAGACTGGGATGAGACAAAATCAACGTTTCAAAGGATGCCATTAAGCGTTTGCTTTTCATTGCAGTTTTGGCACTTCATTGAAACAATTACTTATTTTTCCCCAAAGACCCAAACATGTAGAAAAGGTCGACAGCTCTTGGACATAACCTGGCAAATATAGTACTTTTATGTTCTGGCAAACACGGAAACAGAGTTAGTTAAACATTCCCACAGAGTTGCACACACATGCATGATTCGGATGTCAGTAACACTGGGTCAAGGGTCTTGGCGCAGACATTTTGCATTTACTCGCGAGGAGCTTTCAGGCTGTTTCTTCGACGGACCGTGTTTCCGATTTGAGCCGGACAAATTCTTTTGCGACATCGTCATTGGTCCTCTGGGAAAGGATCCGCAGGATCGTCAGCCCGGTCTCGTCCATGCAGATGTTCCTCAGCAGAGGGTGCCAGGCGGCACAGCTGCCCTTCTCCGCCAGGCTCCGCAGCTGTATGACAGCCATGCCGATGACCCGGTCCTCCCTGGCAAAGCAGTAATCCTTCACGGAGAGGTGAAGCTCATAGGCCCCGGGCCTTTCTTCGCTGCTCAGGAGGCTAGAGAGAGACGGGACACACACAGGGATTTACAGCACCGCCCCCGCCACCACTGCCACCAGCCACAGAGAGAGCCGAGAAGGGTCACTTACAACTGGAACGTCTCGTTGTATTTGGGAGACCAGGTGTTGCTCTTTGTCTTCGTCCCGTGCTTCCGTTTCTTGTCGCTGAGGCTGGGCCCCAAGATGCAAACCTCCACAAAGGGCCGGAACATAGCACTGGTTTGCCAGTTGAGGTTATTAATGGCGACAACTGAAAACATCAACCAGACACATGGAGGGTCAAGTGGAGCTCTACAAAACACACAAACACTTGAGGAAATACAGCTCTTCCTTGACCATTGCTCCACATGGGGATGGTCAAGAGACAGGGTCTTCCCCGTGAGGGCCCCCTCCACAAGGCCCTCTCCCTGGAGTCACATTTGCTTCTTAAAACAAAAAAAAATCCTTCCAGTAGCACCTTAAAGACCAACTAAGTTAGTTCTTGGTATGAGCTTTCGTGTGCATGCACACTTCTTCAGATACACAGAAGTGCACACTTCTTCAGATACACAGAAGTGTGCATGCACACGAAAGCTCATACCAAGAACTAACTTAGTTGGTCTTTAAGGTGCTACTGGAAGGAATTTTTTTTGTTTTGACTATGGCAGACCAACATGGCTACCTATCTGTAATTTGCTTCTTACATTCAGATGTCAGGTGAAGATGTTCTTGCTCACCCAGGCTGATATTTTGCTGTTTTACTGCTGACAATTACAAGTCATCTCTGTGTTTTAATATTTTTTAAAAAAATATATAGCTATTTGCGGGTTTGGGGGGCTTTATTTTAGGGACGCGGGTGGCGCTGTGGGTTAAACCACAGAGCCTAGGACTTGCCGATCAGAAGGTTGGCGGTTTGAATCCCTGCGACGGGGTGAGCTCCCGTTGCTTGGTTCCTGCTCCTGCCAACCTAGCAGTTCAAAAGCACGTCAAAGTGCAAGTAGATAAATAGGTACCACTCTGGCGGGAAGGTAAACAGCGCTTCCGTGTGCTGCTCTGGTTCGCCAGAAGCGGCTTAGTCATGCTGGCCACATGACTCGGAAGCTGTATGCTGGCTCCCTCGGCCAATAAAGCGAGATGAGCGCCGCAACCCCAGAGGCGGTCACGACTGGACCTAATGGTCAGGGGTCCCTTTACCTTTATTGTTGCTTTATCTTTTACTAGTAGTCTTGTGCCGGACACCTCATGCAATTTTGAAAGGCTCTTGATTCAAGAGGACTGATTCCAAACATAGGTAAAAACCTGCTCCTTGATATCAGGAACCACCATGCAAAATTTGGTTATGAAACCTAAAGAGGTCAGTCTGGGCTCCTTTGGAGGGAAGGAGAAAACACCCTTGGCTCCAAAAAGCCTTGCCTTTGTGTTGCTTCTGGGAGAAACCTGCTGACTCCTATCATCAGCTCCCATCATTTCCATGGACAAGGGCTTTCCAGAGCCTGCCTGCCTTTGCCATCCTCTGAGGGGATCACTTCAGATCCCCAAGGCAGAGCAGCTTCAAAGGCACAACCTGGAAGGAGGAATCACCTGCCATCTGGCTTGGAGAGGATGCTGCCACCTTCATGCAAAGCCAGCATATTTTGACACCCACCTTTGACCGTGACTTTATGCTCTCCGGTTCCCGGGTTTGTTGTGAGGTCCACTTGGAGATGGATCTCCCCCACTGTGTTGTTGCTCGCCTGACCTGCAGCAGAAGGAAACAAGCTCTGAGTAAGTGCCAAAGGGGCCAAGGGAAGAAGTCCCTGCGCATGGGAGAAGCTGCCCACACGTTGGCGAGGCAGGTGCTCTGTTTTGTTCCGGGTGGGGGATCTTTTGAGGGCACCCAGAATGGCTCCTTTGTTTCATATATTCTTCTACACATTGCCATTCTTTCCTTAAAGTTTGGTTTGATTGTAATCTTAAGGCTGCTGTCATTTTTGCCAGCTCAATAAATTCACAAAGCTTCTTTTGCCATTCAGTTATCGAGGGTACATTTCCCCCTTTCCAATTTTTCGCTATTAATATTCTGGCAGCAGCTGTGGCATACAAAAACACTTTTTTTTCTTGTCGATGGGGATGTCTATTGAAACTATACCTAGAAGGAACGCTTCTTTGTTCCATTCTGATGCAGAGATTGGGGATCTGTGCACAGGAATCAAGTCCATTGGCTGAAATAACCAGAGACAGGATTTTTACCCCACTGGCTGTGGGGCCCAGTTCTACAACAATACTGGCACCCCCTGCAGTGGCAAGGAGAAAGGTGTGAGAGTGATGACGAGAGGAGGAATCCTGCCTGAATGTCAGTGCAACCCATGGATGTGTGTGTTGTGTAGGGTCTGGGCTGAGGGTGTGTGCTTACTTGCCACCCACAGATTCCGGCCTGAGCCTCACCAAAGGGAACCAAAAGGGCCCCAGACCACTCTCTGCAACCAAATGGTGGTCACAAGCTATCTGAGCTGCCCAAATGTCCAAAGGGGCAAATGAGCAGAGCCTCCCTGGGGATGCAACGAGAGAAGGGCTACTGCAGTGATGGGGCAATGGCGAAACCATCTGAGCGAGATCAACGGCACCTTTCCCTGCCCAACCTTGACTGGAGAGTGGGAGGACCCAGCAGCAGCAGCCCCAGCCCTAGCCAGAACATCCTTTGAAGGACAAGGTGCGCCATTGCATGTCCCCCAGGGTCCCAGAGGTATGGGGTGTGTAATGATTTCCCCTTTATCCTCACAACAACCCAGTGAGGCTGTCCACTGTTTCCCACAGGCGAGGCTGATGGATCCAATGACCTCTTGTGGGGATTTGGGGAGGAGGAGGGGACAGATGCACCCCCTGCCCATGGCTGGGCTGGCATTTGAGCTCCAGTATTCTGAAGCTAAGGCGGCTGCTCTCCCGCCATCGGTGGCAACCCTCCCCACTTCTCAGTTAACGCAGAAAAGTAAAATGCTTCCAGCTGATTGCTCCATCTGTGGAAAGGGAGCCTGTTCGAAACTCATTCATCACTGTCCAGACCCTATTTGTTAACGGAGACAATGTGTGCGCGGGGGGGGGGGGGGAGCTGGGCTCAAAATTGGATGCAAAACAACATGTCAGGGAAACATTTCAGCTGCAGCGCCCATTCCTGGGGCGAGACAGAGAAGCTCTGGTTGATAAAACCAGATGCTTATTCTCCTTCTCAGAGTGGGGTGGAGAACGATCCCAATGTCAGATTTGCATGTGTGTGTATGGGAGGGAAATGCAAGGATTTCAGGGCCAAAGACTCTGGTGGCTAAACTGACACATATTTGACATCTGTTGTGGCTTTTTAATTCCTTATCATGTCTACAGCAGCCGTATTGATGGCTTCCCTCACCCTTCAACATGCGAAGGAAAGGGATTTGTGTCTTCGGTCGGCAGAGCAAGTGCATGAGCCCATGTCATCTTTCAAAGCAAAAGTCACTCACCATGCAGAGAATTGCACAATTGAATGGCACCACACACACACACTTTTTTTAAATCCCTCCAATTTGCATAAAATCAGAAAACTGCAAAAGGAAACCATATTTACAATTTCTTTATCAGATCTCTTGGACAGCCTTTTGAAAAAGCGTGTACTGAAAATTTACAATTGCTTTCTTTTCTTACTAGTAAAGGCTAGTCAGAAGCATGCCTATAGATATAGATATGATTCCTCAGATTTGCACAAAACCAGAAAACCACACAAGCAAAATTCAAACTGCCTATGTTACTTTGTGCACGTCCTGGGCAGTTTTAGAAAAGAACAAACAGGGTTTTAAATTTTTTTTAATGTTTTGTTTTTAAAACCACTTTTTTAAAAATAAGAAAGACATGGTACAGGTTCAGCTATCTGTGCCCATGCCCAGTTGGTTTTTAACTGGCATAATAGGACCAACAAATGAGAAGGCAAAAGGGAATGTCTCGTAGTATGAAGGGGGAAGAACACAGAATATTGAGGGGGCCCAGCCCCATCCTTGAAAATTTGGGGATGCCTCGGCCCCCCTAGATAACACCCCTGATCCATCCCTAAATCCAGTAAGCTCAAGTCACAGTAAATTGTGATCTCTGAAGGAATTGGCTTGAGGGGAGGGGGAACGTGGCTTGAGGGGAGTGCTTGAAGAAACCACACAGACTCTCTCCCTTCCAGGAAGGAATTGCCATTCCCAGCAAAATCAGGCCCTGAAGGCGGCCAGTAATGGCCACATGCCCTTTTCCCAGGCCAGCAAGTTATTTTTTCTGCGCTTCCTTTGGCTGCTGCCCTGAGTCTCCTTTCAGGCCAAGCCTTTATCAGTTGCTGCTCACTTACTTTGTGAGGTCTGGGTGTCAATGAACTTCTTGATCAGGACGTCTGTCGTCTGGGTGTAAAGGTTGAGGGCGTACTTGAGGGACTGCATCTCGGGACTCTTCTCCAGGTAATTCTTTTTCAGCCCATTTCCTCCGGCGTGGAAGTATTGCTAAAAACAGAGGCACAGATCCAAATTGGAAACTGTTAGACATGAATGTTAAAAATCTCTCCAAAATGTATAAGTTGTTGTTAGAATGGCATACAAAGGACGAACAAGTTAAATCTGTGATGATTGATTGGGCAAGAGATGCTGGACACAATATAATGTTGGAAGATTGGGAAAGGCTGTGGAAGAAAGGGGTTAAGTTTACTGCATGTACTGTATTAAAAGAAAATATTATGAAAATGATGTATAGATGGTACTTAACCCCGGTGAAATTAGCAAAGATGTATCATACAAATGATAATTTATGTTGGAAATGTAAAGAGAAAGAAGGTACTTTCTATCCTATGTGGTGGACGTGTCCTAAAATAAAAGACTTCTGGGAAAAGATATATAACGAGTTGAAAAAAATGTTGAAAAATACATTTATTAAAAAAACCAGAAGCCTTTCTACTTGGAATAATAGGATTGGAATTGCCCCCAAAAAATGTTAGACTGTTTTTGTATGCCACTACAGCAGCAAGACTTTCATTAGCCAAGAATTGGAAATCGCAAGAGTTACCAACAATAGAAGAATGGCAGATGAAGATGATGGACTTTTTGGAGCTGGCTGACCTGACTGGAAGAATCCACGACCAGAAAGAAGAGGAGACACAAGAGGATTGGAAGAATATTTAAAGAATTTTAAAGACCATTTGGCTAAATATTGTAATATAAGATAAAGAGAAATTTCTTGGAAGTAATAATTAGGCTTAGGGGTAGATTATGAATATGTTATTAATATTAGGAATTAGAATATTAATAAAGGAGAAGAAGTTAGTAAATGAAAGAAGTTAATATTATTATAAATATGAATTTGGAGAACTGCTAAATAGGTGATATAATGAAATTCAGTTAGAGGGGATTTGAGGAAGTCAGTTATCAATGTAATGAAACTCGGATTTGGACGTTAAAATTCATTTTTATGTGTTTTTCTTTGTTTTTTGTGTATTGTAATGTTTTTCTTTTTTCTTCTTTTTCTTTTTTATGTGGTAAGTGTGAAAACCAATAAATTTTTTTGAAACCCCCCCCCCCAAAAAAAAAACCCCAGAAGCACAGAGAAAGGGAGTAGAGGAGGGCCAGGACACTGCGGACATCAGATCCAGGAGGTCACCTGGCCTCTGAGTTTCTTGGCTAGCCAAGGATCCTTGAATGATCTATCGTCTCACCCTTTATGTACTCAAGCTGTGTAGGGCTTTGTATGCCTGGATCAGCACTTTGAGCTGCCAGGACCAAAAACATCTGAGTTTTGGGGTTGTGTTTCCGTTGGGGAGGAGGATTTCTCCCCAAGGCTGCCTGGGAAATGTTGGCTTTGAAAGTGGGGAGCGTGATGGCTGCAATTCATGTTCGCGTTAGCTGCCTACCTGCCGAATCAGGGGCAGCTGAATGGAAGCCTGAGTACAAGTTGCTGCTGTGGGGTGCAGTGGGGCTGCTCTTGGGCTCTGCTTGTGGGCTGCCCTTCAGAGCATCTAATGGACCCACCGCTATGGGGCAATGAGGAAGTTGGACTCATCTAGCAGGGCTCTCCAACCATTATTGCAGAGGCATTGCCACCTTATAACATTTCTTATTAACTTTTCAAATTTTACAAATTATTTTAAGCAACCATCAGAATAAATCTTTCCTATCTGTTGACGTCCCTTCCATTGTGTTCTTTTCTTACCTTATAAAGCTGCTATATTACTTATATTTTACCCATTATGTATGTTAATTATAAAATATTTAAACCGCAATTCTCACCTGCAGCTATAATGCAAATCCTGCATACATTTTAAGATAACCACAACATTTTTTTTCAAATATTCCACAAAATATTTCCATTCTTCAAGAATTTCTCTCTCCATTCTGTTCTTTAATTCTTACAGAAAGGGGAGGCAACGCCACTTTAAACAACCACCTCCTATTGCCTTGTGTGGATTATTTATTCCACCGATATCCCCCCTTCCTGCCAAAGAAGCCCATGGGGTCAGAGGAGGATGGGAGTCATGTTGAATACTCAGCTCCTCTCTCGTTTGGGTCTAATTTTATTACACAGGGGACATGACTGTCCCACATTCCAGCTCGAAAATGGTGCGCTGATGCTCCTTTGCTTCTTTTTGTTTTCCCAGAGTGATTTCCCAGAGCCAGTTTTCCCAGAGCGATTTGTGGTAGGTAGGTCAGCATTCTATTTGTTTAGCTATAAGCCACAACAACAAGAAGAAACATTCGGAGTTGAGCCACGAATTTAGCTCTTAACTTCCTGGCCGCCGGTGCAAATGAAGGAACAGGCAAAGTAATGGAGTGATTTGTGCTCTTCCCCCGCCCTCACCATAAAATAACTTGTCCCTTGGGGGAAGAGGCATAATAATAATAATAATAATAATAATAATAATAATAATAATAATAATAATATATTTATACCTCGCCCATCTGGCTGGGTTTCCCCAGCCACTCTGGGCGGCTTCCAACAAAAGATTAAAATACAATAGTCCTTCAGATATTAAAAGCTTCCCTAAACAGGGCTGCCTTCAGATGTCTTCTAAATGTCAGATAGTTGTTTATTTCCTTGACATCTGATGGGAGGGTGTTCCACAGGGCGGGCGCCAAGGCCCTCTGCCTGGTTCCCTGTAACTTGGCTTCTTGCAGCAAGGGAACCGCCAGAAGGCCCTCAGCGCTGGACCTCAGCGTCTGGGCAGAATGATGGGGGTGGAGACGCTCCTTTAGGTATACTGGGCCGTTGAGGGCTATACCGAGGCTGTTGAGGGCTTTAAAGGTCAGCACCAACACTTTGAATTGTGCTCGGAAATGTACTGGGAGCCAATGTAGGTCTTTCAGGACCAGTGTTATATGGTCTCGGTGGCTGCTCCCAGTCACCAGTAGCTGCTGCATTCTGCATGCCCATAAGGCATCAACCTTAGCTGTGCTGGATCCAGAGGCAATCTTGGGGACCAATGTGCAGCTGGCAGAGGCCTCTGCAGCACTTCAGGACCGCTCTGGAAGGAGACTGTCTTGTGGGGAGGGCCAAGTATGAGTCTCAAACCCCTCAGTGGCGACATCAGGAGATTGTCATCTTCTGAGGCAGAGGAGTCACTCCTAAAACAGAGGCCTACCGTATTTTTCGCTCTATAAGATGCACCAGACCACAAGACGCACCTAGTTTTTGGAGGAGGGAAACAAGAAAGGAAAAAAAATCTGAATCCCAGAAGCCAGAACAGCAAGAGGGATCGCTGTGCAGCAAAAGCAGCGATCCCTCTTGCTGTTCTGACTCCTGGGATAGCTGCGCAGCCTGCATTCGCTCCATAAGATGCACACACATTTCCCCTTACTTTTTAGGAGGGAAAAAGTGAGTCTTATAGAGCGAAAAAGTACGGTAATTTGTATGCTGCATGGTTATGCCCCTATCATGCTTTCATTTGAGCAGATCAACCCTCAAAACTCACTCAGGGCGTTCAAGGATAGCTTCCTGCCTTCATTTGGGCCAGAAATGAACAAGAAAAAGGCATAAACACCCACCTCCCCCCTTCCCCTGTCCAGCCCTTTGCCTTGGCAGCTGAGGAGGAGCCTGCAAACTGGCTTTTAACCATCACTTTGCATGTCTCCGTCTCCCGTAAAAATCCAGGGTTGGCGCATTGTTCCTTTTCTCTGTGTTCCTCCTCGCTGCTTTCCAAATTTTTTATTTTCTCTTGGCTTTTCTGTTTCATGTATTTAGGGATGCAGGATAAGGAGCTGGAATGGGACCCCTGAGGCTCACAGAGGCTGTTCCTGCTCTTTGCTTCAACAACTTTAGTTACTGCTGAACACAATCTGGAGCCAAATATTAAGAGTCAGACTCCCTAAGTTTTGTGTGTTTGTGTGTGTGTGTTTATATTCATCAGAGAGAATGAGGGGAAAGCAGAAATCCGAAAAGAATGGAGGCAGCTGCCCATGGCAAGAGCTCAAAGTTTTCATTCAAGGGAGACGGTCTTCAGAAGCCTGATTAAGCCATCTGAGGGTTTGGGACTCATGTCCGTGTCACTTGAAAGAATCTGAAACATCAGTGTAAAATTGTTAGCCATTCCATCAGGCTGCCTCAGTGGGAGAGATGAGGAGCAGAAAGCCCTTTCCATCAGCTTTGCCTCCTGCCCTTGAGTGCTTCCCCTGCCAGCTGGTCATTGTAAGAGCGACCAATTAAGTACTGGCAGCTGAGATTGCTCCCTTTCCTCCCTTTCCTCTTGTGTGTTGTGTTGTTTAGAGTGAGGCCTTGGGTGTTGTGTATTCCATGGATGGGGGACGGATGCTCAAGCAGGACATTTCTCTACCATGTTCACCTCAGCTGAAGACACAAGTTGCTTTTCAGTTTAAATGGTGCCTTGCTTCTTCAGCGCTGCCAGCTGCCTTTGCAGCGATGTCAACGGCACGCCCAGCTGCTTGATTGCTTCTGGACGGTGGCCAATAAGATTTAAATTGCTGGGAGGGAGAGTTAATTAGCAAGCAATTATAAATTAAAAGTGTACAATTAGACACATCTTTCTAGATAGAAGAGCAGCTCAGAAATGGAAGGGTGGCCGGAGGGAGCTTTGAAATTCATCATCCTTGATTGATTGTTTTGAGGGAGCTGATAGCATCTGAACATGTTCACACCTAAAGGTGTGTTTCTCCACAACAAGAGCTTTACAGCAGGGGTGCGATAAGAACGTAGAAAAGCCTGCAGGATGAGGCCAGTGACTCAACTAGTCCATCATGCTCTCACACTGGCCAAGCAGACGCCTTTGGGAAACCCTCATGTAGGATTTGAGTGCAAGAGCCCAGCAACTGGTGTTCAGAAGCATTGCTTCCTCCTACTGTGATCACAATCTAAAAAAACAGTCAAATTTATGCCTTGAAGGTGCTGAGTGGCAGAAAGAGCACTGAGATAAATCCCTGGGCACAAGTTTATTTGCAGCAGAAGTGGGCAAACCAACAGGGCTCCAAGGTACGAGTGTGGAACAGTGCAATGGCCCTTTTCATCCCACATTGGAACCAATATTTTAGGCATCCTGAGCTGGGGGTGGAAATCTCTATGTTAAAGATCATAATAAGAAGCTGGCCTCCAGCTGATGTCATACATGATGTCATGTGTGTGGCAGGCAAGGGCGGGGCTTCAAAGGAACAATCTGGAGTGCTGGAGCAAGGTGCACGCTCATCCATCGGCTGATGAGAAGCCGCTTCTCCCTCCCAGCGCTTCTCTTTGAGGCCTCCCTGTTGCTCCCCTTTCCACTTCTGGAAGCAGGGAGGTAAGGAAGAAGCTAGGTGACGGTTGTTAGGCAGAGGGCTGGAGCATCCCTTGAACCCCCCTGCCTATCTTGTGATGTCATAACCACATCATATGATCAACAGGTGGGCTGTCCCACTCATCTGTCAAACTCAGCTCACAGGACCAAATAGGCTCCGCTACCCCCCGTTTGAGACAATTTTAGTCTTTGAATATAATAGCTGTATTCTCAGCTTCACAGTAAACTAATTAAAAAATAGCTCCTACTTTTTGATCACGATCTTCTATTGTGCTCTTTTGAAGTCAGATTCTTGAAAAGATCAAAGAAATAGCAGAGTATGATATTCCTTTAAAACTCAAAATAGTACTTTGGGCTTACTTAAAACATGTTGGTTTTTTAGGAGATTTTAGAACCGGTCATTTGTTTACTGTCTGCAGCTAAAACTGCCTTAGCTGCCAAACAGAAATCCTGAAACTCTCAATGTATAATGTATGGAGAGAAGTATGTATTGACAATCCCTTTCTTAACTAAGCTGACATATTACTGAAGATCAAAGGAGGATTTCCCTCAAGACAACTTTGTTAAAATGTGGGTTTGATTCCCATCTCTGCCTTCATATCCATGGAATCGATTTTTGATGAAGTCTGGGATATAAATATTTTAAATAAAACAATGTAATTGGAATGTTAATTTCCAAGTAGCCTGCAATCAATCCACCATTCTATCTTTTTGCAAGTCATGGCTTTGCAGGGCATTGTTTTCCATAGTGCAGTATTTTGTATTGTGATATTACAGCCAAATGGTAAATTAAGGGAGCAGCAGCTCAAGGGGGAATTTGGGGACCCGATACCCTTGGAATGGTGCATGCACCATGTCTGAATTGTCCCCTTGAGGAAGAAGAAGAAGAAGAGTTTGGATTTGATATCCTGCCTTTCACTCCCTTTAAGGAGTCTCAAAGCGGCTAATATTCTCCTTTCCCTTCCTCCCCCACAACAAACACTCTGTGAGGTGAGTGAGGCTGAGAGACTTCAAGGAAGCGTGACTGGCCCAAGGTCACCCAGCAGCTGCAAGTGGAGGAGCGGAGACGCGAACCCGGTTCCCCAGATTAGCAGACTACCGCTCTTAACCACTACACCACACTGGCTCTCAAGAGAGAAAAGAGGAAGAAGAAGAAGAAGAAGAAGAAGAAGAAGAAGAAGAAGAAGAAGAAGAAGAAGAAGAAGCAGAAGCAGCAGCAGCAGCAGCCGACCTGGGGACTCGTTTCTCCATCACAAATCAGGAGCACAAACCAACCTGGGACCATCTAGCAGTTGCTGTTGGACTCTAACCCCCACATTTCCTGACCACTGGCCATGCTGGCTGCTGGGGCTTCTAGGAGATGGACTCCAACTCCAGCTGGAGGGCACCATCTTGGTTACTGATGTGGCCCCAGTTGCTCCAATTCAGCAGTTTGCTGCAGGAAGGAACTGGGAGGAGCCTTGTACAGTGGTACCTCGCAAGACGAATGCCTCGCAAGACGAAAAACTCGCAAGACGAAAGAGTTTTCGTTTTTTGAGTTGCTTTGCAAGACGAATTTCCCTATGGGCTTGCTTCGCAAGACGAAAGGATACAATGTGACGATTTTCAATGCATTCCTATGGGAAACCGTGCTTCACAAGACGAAAAATTCGCAAGACGAAAAAACTCGCAGAACAAATTAATTTCGTCTTGCGAGGCACCACTGTACACACTTTTGCACATCTTTAACCTGTTGGCTTTGCTGTCCCTTTTAGAGGCATCAGACCCTACAGATCTAATTTAGGCAGGGATTTGGAAAAGACGATTCCCTCTAGTAGCATATCTGGTGGTTCCCCCGTAGCCACAGATTTTGAGAACAATGCGGTCCTTTAAAACAGGAAATGATGCAAAATATTACCCCTCCTCACCCCCAGGGACACTTGCTTCCTGGCTTCCCCAATAAAAAAACCTCTTCCCTCCTGCAACTGGAGTGCCACCCCCAAGACTGCAATGAACATGCAAGGCTCCAGATTCTGGTCCAAAATGTTTCAGGTCAGCTGGAGATCCACTTTTTTAAAATGGGGAAATCAGATCCTCCCCTCCTATGATTCTGGCCTTGCCGCTCTGATCCCACCACGACCACTCTGGATTAATTCTGCCGGAGCCATGGTGGCAAAGATTAATGCATCCAGCTGAGCTCCTCGACACCTGGCAGGGAAGTTGGCACCCCTCCCAAATGGGGCCCAGCGAAGAGAGTAGTTCATCATGATCTTTGAGCGAGAGCCAGTTATGTGGCAGTGGCAGCTAATTAGCCAAAGGATGAGAAATGCAGCAGAGCAGCTGATGGAGAGAGGGAGGAAACAGGACTTACTAGGGGGACACTTCTCTCCTTGACCCCCCATCTGAGTCTGTCCTGCAGATCTGGCCACTGTCGCTCACACTCAGATCAGATGGCCACAAAGCCCACTCCACGGGGCTGCCTGTGAAAGGTGCTTGGCAGCGCCAGCTGGTTTGTGCCCACTTTTCAGGACAGACGGGGGTGTTAACTTGTTCCTACTTGCACTGGCTTCCAGCTTATTTCAGGACTTGAGGGTGACTCGCTTTGTGGCTGCACCTGAGCTGTGCAGTGCATTTCCTGAAAGAGGTTTGGGTGGAGAGCCTCTTGCCTGAGTTTGGAGGACAGCAAAGACTCCCCTCGCCACCCCTGCTTTCAGTTTCCAACCTCCTGCTGCAGTTGCTGTGCTTTTAAACTGACCTACTTGGTTTTAGGCTCCTGTCTAGCTGCCGCTTTAAGGAATTCAAATATGCATTTGTTTTTATTTTTCACAAATTTCTTGTTGTTAATCTAGATGTTACCGTTTCGGTGTGGAAATTTCTAAAATTAACAGAAAAACTGGCTCTCTGGGTTTGCTACTTAGGCAAGAGGTGTCTCCCAGCCCTTCGTGGGGATGAACTGATTGGAGATAAGGGTTAGGCTCTCCATCCTTGAACTACAACCACTTTCTTTGTTGTGCTTAAGGTCACCTGTCCCTTGCGCAGAAAGAAGACTCCAGCCCAGCAACTCCACAGCACATGCTTGTGTCCTTTTCTTATGCCAGTGTCCAACTGATTAAGTCATACCTTAATTGTTGCCAGCACCACATCCATTATTGCGCACTGCCTCAGTGTCAGGCTTTTGGTTTCTTCTCGGATGACGTGGTCCTGAAAAAAAAATACAAAGATGGAGTAACTGCTGTTTGCTCTTTCCAAAGATGGTCAAATACCTTTCCCCCTGTGTAAAATAAGGTGGCTGACACTTTTTGCAGCTGCTCATTGTGCAGTCAACGAAGTACACAAAGGGAAGTTCCTTGTCTCTGGCTAGTTGGCACCAACTACCGTATTTTTCGCACCATAGGACGCACTTTTTCCCTCCTAAAAAGCAAGGGAAAATGTGTGTGCGTCCTATGGAGCGAATGCAGGGGGGAGGCAGGCGGGAAAAGCCCTCAAGAGCCGCACACAAGCTTCGTGCGCTCTTGCGGGCTTTTCTCCAGGAGGGAGAAGGGACTGACTGGCTGTAGCAGTCCCTTCTCCCTCCTGGGGGAAAAGCCCCCAAGAGCGGCGCCCTCTTTAAAGGCTGTGCGGCTCCTGCAGGCTTTTCTACGAGGTGGGGGAATCCGCCCACCTCCCAGAAAACCCAGGAGAAGCCGCACCGCCCCTTTAAAGAGCGTGCGGCTTCTGCGGGAGGTGGGGGAAGCTGCAGCAGATTCCCTCCTCCCGGGTTCCCTTTGAGGCGGCAATGTGGGAGGGGAGCAGCTTACACTCGTGTAAGCAGCTCCTCTCCCACTTTCCTCCTTCAAAGCAACTACGGAGGAGGGAAGGAAGAGGACCATGGATCCTCCGCTGCTGGAGGCTTCAGCAGATTCCCCCCTCCGTGATTGCTTTGAAGCAGGAAAGTGGGAGGGGGGCAGCTTACACTCGTGTAAGCAGCTCCTCTCCCACTTTCCTCCTTCAAAGCAACTACGGAGGAGGGAAGGAAGAGGACCATGGATCCTCCGCTGCTGGAGGCTTCAGCAGATTCCCCCCTCCGTGATTGCTTTGAAGCAGGAAAGTGGGAGGGGGGCAACTTACACTCGTGTAAGCAGCTCCTCTCCCACTTTCCTCCTTCAAAGCAACTACGGAGGAGGGAAGGAAGGGGACCATGGATCCTCCGCTGCTGGAGGCTTCAGCGGATCCCCCCCCCAGCTTAAGTGGGGTGGGGGAAGTGTGGCAGGTAGGGGGGTACCTACCTAGACAGTGAAGCCACGTGTCTCTCCAATGAAAATTGGGAGTGGGCATTGTGTGAAGTGGCTGTGGATCTCCTGCCACAGAACTGTAGGACTGTAAAGAGTTGGGAGGGCCACCCGAGGGCATCTAGCCCAGCCCCCTCACAATGTAGGAATCACAGCTAAAGAACGGCAGGCAGATGGTCCCCCAACCGCTGCTTAAAAGCCTCCAGTGGTGGAGACCCCCAACACCTTCCGAGGTCATAGAATTGCAGGGTTGGAAGGGAACCCCAGGAGTCATCTAGTCCAGCCCCGGTGGACAGCATGCGCAATCCATCCCGTTGCGCAAGACTAAAGATGCTGCGCAAGGCTAAAGAAGAAGCCAAGGCAGCGAGCGAGATGGATCGCGCTTGCTGCCTTGTCTTCTTCTTTAGCTGCACTGGAGAGGTTTAGCTCCTGGCTGGAGAGGTTGTGCGGCTATGGACCCCGCGCGCTGTCTTGGCTTCTTTGCTCTTTGGGGCTGGGGGGGGGGTAACCCGGGATTCCCCCGCAGCCCCGAGAAGGTCTGGGAGAAGTGGACAGGCTGCGTGCAGCCTGTCCGTTGCTCTTTGGGGCTGGGGGGGGGGGAATAATATTTTTTCCCTTGATTTCCCCCTCTAAAAACTAGGTGCGTCCTGTGGTCCGGTGCGTCCAATAGAGCGAAAAATACGGTAAGCTTCTCTGTTACAGAGAAGAGCCTTGTGCCTTGGTGGGAGGAAAAAAACCACAGCACAGGGAGGGCAGATGCTTAAATCACGGATGCAAGATGTGGTGATGACTGTTTGCTAAGATTGCTTTCAAGAGGGGATTAGGCACTTCCATGGAGGAGGTGGAAGAGGAGATAATAGATGGATCCTTGGCCCCCAACCTTTGCATTCCATGGGGAGGGGCCAACAATGTCCTCTTATTACTGGGGATGGGGTGGGGAATGACCGTCCCCTGAGAGCAGCACAGTTGCCAAGGCAGGAAACGGATACTCCAGTGCCTGCAAGGAGTTAATGTGAACCAGCCTCAGCCATGGAGAGAGGGTGTTGCGTCTCTTTTCCTTCAAGCTGAGTAGACTTCCCTTACCTTTAGTTTAGACAACTGGCCAAAGTCTTTGGCTGCGCTGAGGATCATTGGAGGGCCCTGTGGAGAGAATAAATAATATAGTAGTAGTAGTAGTAGTAGAAGAAGAAGCAAGAGGTGGGAAAGTGAGACTGCCATGGTGGGACTGCCCTAAGGGCCAGCCCAGGGGGTTCATCTCACTCAGGGCACGTGGCTTGGGTGACACTCTGGCTGGGGCTGCGGGGGGCAGGGGAGGCCTTGCCAAGGTTGATGCCCTAGACTACCAAGCGCTCCCAGTGGGCAAGTGGAGCTGCCAAGGTGTGTTCCGCTCTAGACTTTTCAAAGGCAGAGGAGCAAGGGCGGCCTGCCTTTTCTAGCCTTGGCTGGAAGTGGAAGGGAAGCAAAGAGGAACTGAGTCTGCAAGAGTCTGTGGTCCCAACCTAGGGAGGCCCAGCCAGGCAATGGAAGATTTCTGTGGCCAAGCTGAGGAAGATGACGATCTCTGAGGGCTGCCTGCTTTCAGGAGCATGTTGAGATTCATTGGGGAAGAAGGAAGGAAGAAGTCTTCAGCACAACCATCAAAAGAACCATCACTGCTGGCAAAAGGACTTTGGATTCAATGCCATCCCTGCTGCAGCTGCCTGTGGCTCTGTGGCTGGTTTGGGCAGCCAGTGGAAGCTGCGGGCACCAAGCAGTGAGTGAACCTCCTCTCTCAGTCTCAAAGTTGCCCTTTGCTCAAGCAAGCAGAAGGAGGTCCTTCCCATGAGTCCTGGCTACCAGGCAAATGAAAGTGAGTGGGTCGAGACCTCGTTTCAAGGACCAGAGGCCTCCAAGCACCCTCACATTGCCCTCTAAAGTGTGTCAAGTGGTTGTCATGGCAAAGGAGCAATTAGCTGTCAACGGTGAAAGGATAGAGTCCACCTTCACTAATTGGATGAGGAAAGTGGCAGGCAGACTCCCGACTCTCAGTCCTCACTGCCAACTGCATGCTGTGGAGGAAGCCGCAGACCGTCCCCCCCAACTGAACACTTGGGCGACCTCCACACTGGGTGACCCTGACAGGACCCCATTGTCATTGAACTCCATCCCACTAAGCAGACTCCACACTGACATGCCGTCTTTCAAGAGCCCTCTTGGTTTGCTGCTGCTGGCTGCTTAATTCACAAACGGCCCTCTCTCTCTGAAGGCAGTTTTCATGCCGGCTTCGTCTGAGGGAAAGAGAAGTCCACGTGTCTCTTGAGAGGGCCAAATCCATCCATCCTGCCCTCTTTTCAGGGACTTAGGGACAGATTCAGCTATCGAGTCCTGCCAGCAGAAGCAAGGACTTCCACTAGTGCAACAGGCTTTTCCCTCCCTACACATCCCCCCAAATTGGCTGTGGGGTGTGTGCCAGGAGAACTCCCAGAACAGCATGGGGAGGAGGAAGACGGGAGGGGGAGGGGCATTGTTCTGTCTAGCAAGCTCATATGCCATTGTGCTGATGAAACAATTGCCATTGCGCTATGCTGAACTCCTCCCTTATAATTCCAAGCAGCATAACAGCAGCTTACGAATGTGGGCTTGTAGGATTTCAGTGCCCCCATTGGAGGGTGGTTCCCTACCCCCTTATGACTTTCATTTTGAGCATCTTCCTGCCAAGAGCAGACAAGAAAAGTAGCTTAAAAGGTGCATTTCCAAAGAGCTGTATTTCTTTATATGACAAAATGGAGCCCGGACGAAGTGCTGGTTCTCTGCAAGGCTTACGGGAGACTCACAGTTTGGTCTGTCAGTGGTGGGAGTACAATCTGTTTTTCTATCCGGTTCAGGACCAGTTTCCAGAGCTCTTTCAAAACACGCTTCAGAACGGTCTTCTCGCAGATTTTTGCCGATAGGCTTAAGCTGCAAAACAATCCAACGCTCTCAAAATCTTCATCTATATAGGCAGTTTACAAAGCAAAAACTATGTAACCATGCAACTAGAATACAAAGAAAAATGCACACTGCTGATGAAAAACCCAGACTCTAAATGCTTCCCCAGCCTTCCCTCCCACCAGGGAGAAGCCCACGTACATCACAGCACCGCTGGCAGGTAGTGATTGCATGAAGGAGCAAAACCACGAAGCAACAGGAACAGATGGCAGGGGGCGGGGGGAATTGAGGGGCTGTTTTCATGGGTTCAGCGCCTGCTGCAATTATGGGCCTGGCTGCTGGCTGCACAATGGGGTGCCTGGCACACAAAGCATGGCACGGAACAATGCAGTGCCCAAAGGAGCCAAGCTGAAAAGAGGATGAAGTCCGGGCTATGGATCTCTTCTAGGGGGAGAATAGGGGATAGGTCCTTGTGGGACAATTGTGGGGGTTCTTGAGACATGAATGAATGTGAGCTGCTTTGAGAGCTGAGAGAGGGCACCAGGGTCCCGGTGTTGGTGCATTGCAGAGCCCAATGCTGTTTGCCACAGACCAGACCATCTGTCTGGACACAGCAATAAAGCCCACAGCACCTGCCCTGCTTACGTTTTGTCCAGGAAGTCCATCAGGGGCCGCAGCACAATCTCTGCATCCACAGTGTTGTTGTTCTTGTTGGCAGCCGCAGTCCCGTCTCCTTTCATCTGGTTCAGCTCCAAGCTCATCTGCCGCACACACTCCTCAATGACAGGCTGGAAGCTGGAAGGGACCAGAAAGGAGGGGATGGGGTGTTAGAATTCCTGCTCCATGATTGCAGTCATGGGATTTTTGTCTATCACATGACGGTGTATGCTTTGACTCCACAGAGTGGGAAGTGACGGAGACAGGATGTTTGTGTTACTGTGTTCCGTGAAGTGGGACTATTGTCTTTTGTTCTTTTTCTCTTTGCTGTCTAATGCTAGAGAGAGGGAGCCATGTTGCAGTGCTCTGTGTGTGTTTATATGTAAATAAAGTAGATTAGCCAAAATGCTGAGTTGCTGAGGTCTGGAAGCAAAGGTGCGCAAATTCTGTGGATCCCTAAGTGTGCCGGTGTCGGTTCGCATCGGTCACTGTGATGTTTGGGCTGAAGAAAGCTTTTGAAGTTCCCGAACGATCGACCAGGAGGGAGGGAATATGTTAGTCAGGCATGTGTCTCCTCTGCCAGGGTCCTGCTCGAGTGTAGGCTGAACTCCTGACATGGGGATGGAGGTGCCAGAACTGGCCAAACACGGCAAAGCAGACCCTTCCCCAGAGGTTCTCTACATTGCTGCCTTCCCTCCAGGAGCCCACGGCTCCCTTCCTTGTGTGGTAATTATACTTTAAAGAGTTGTGTGGACGTTGCCCCAGGTCATTTGACCCTCTTAAATAGTTCTCTCCCCCCCCCACTGGAAAATCTACAACAACACATTAAAGTTTAAAAATAACATGACTTTTATTTGCTGTACCGTCTCTTGTCATAGTGAATGTACAAGAGAGGTAGGCAATACAGTGGTACCTCTGGTTGTGAACGGGATCCGTTCTGGAGCCCTGTTTGCAACCTGAAAGGAACACAACCCGTGTCTGCGTGTCTGTGCACGCACAGGTGGCAATTTGCCACTTCTGTGCATGCGTGTGATGTCATTTTGCGTGTCTGAGCATGCGCGAGTGGTGAAACCTGGAAGTAACCCTTTCCGGTACTTCCGGGTCACCACGGGACGCAAACTGAAAATGCACAACCTGAAGCAAACGTAACATGAGGTATGACACTACTTCTGTTACTGAAACATACATGAATTTGTATCTGAGGCTGATTAATATTTACAGGCTGAGGCAGCAGGAAAGCACAACACACTTGCTGCTCTAACAAGTTAAAATCCATGCAGCAGTTGATGACTGAACTAACTGATAAAAACTGCCTCACTATATGACATCGCAAGCACTGGCACCAAATATAGGGGGCGCCCATACCATGACCTCTGAGGGAACGTCCAAGGCCCTGCAAAGTCTCTGACGTGACTTCCAGTAGAAACCATTGGGCGCCATTGGGCACCCATAATCTGGGGCCCACGTTGGCACCCCTGATCACAACATTCTATGCTACAACATTAACCCTTTGCGTGGTATTTTGGATGCACCAATTCCCACCCCCCAACAAGGGCCATTTCCCCTTCTCCTAGTAGAAGTCTCTGGCACTCTGGCTCTCTGGCTGTGGGGTGACCGACCCAAGGGTGGGACACTGTCTGATGCAGAGAGGGCACTTGAGACCAGGTGTGATCCTGGGTGGGGGACATTTTGGCACTTGAGTTAAACAAAAATTGACGCCCCACCCACCCAGAAGGGGTAAGTGAAGATCTACATCTGTAACGGGGGCAGGGGGAGATAAAGATCTGCATCAGGATCTGCTACCCTGGTGGATCCTGCCACCTGAGGTGATTGCCACACCCTGCCTCATGGGTGGGTCGGCTGTGGGGGGTTGAGGTTCCACAGCGGATCCACACCCAACCTCCCACCCCATTCTGAAAGCCCTTTTGGAAAACCTGGCCATGCGCCATTCCACTCCCTCTTCCCCTTCCCAGGCCAACCACATGACAAAAAAAGCCCTTTGCACCCTGGAACATCTCATATATTATTTCCTTTAATGCATTTGACCTCTGCCTTCAGGAAAATCCCTGGTAAGGCAGCTTTCTAAGGGGCACAGGGACTTCCCAAGAGCTGGTGGCAAGGCAGGGGCTGAAAAGTGGCTCCCCCCCCAATGCTGTAGGATATGTAATGCAGCCCCACAAGTGTGTGTCTGGGAGCGGCAACGAAGCAGGCCCATTACCTGGCGCCGTAGGTCACGCTGAGCTCATCCAGGACGCCACTGAGCTTGGCCTGCAGCTCTTTCAAGGCCTCGCTGGCCTCCGGGTCCAGCTGGAAAAAGGCAACGGTGAGGTTAGTTCCCCCTGCTTGGCTTCACCCGCTTCTTCTCTGCATCGGAATTAGTGGGAAGGAGGAGAAGGCATCCATCGATTAGATGGCATTAATGGAAAACAAGCGTGGAAACCCTTCGAGGCTGTGTGGGGATGGAAGGTGAGACCCCAAACAGGACTTGAATTGACACAGGGCATGGCCCACTCTTAAAGTCCGTCTATACCCACCTCATTGGACTGGAGGGGGCATGGCCTGCCTCCTGGGGGGGGGGTGTGAGCTGCCGTGTGCTTCCCCTTCCTCAGCCAGCTGCTCAGGCTGCCTCTGGAAACGCCTGGCAGAAGAAGCACAGAGGGCGAGGAGGGGCAGGAGGGGCTGCGCTCATTGGCTGAGGGGGATCCATGGAGGTGCCCGTCAAGCCAAACACAAAGGTGTCACCAGAGGCAAAGATGGCCTCCCCATGCCACGCCCTGCCTGGTTGGCTGCCTTTCCCCTCCCACTAAAGCATGGCTGCAGCTCCCCATTTATTACGCAGCCTTCTGAGGCAGGCACCTGCCCTGCCCTGGGACTGAACTTGCTTAGAGGCCTTTTTTTTAGATCGGGAGGGGATTCCACGCTGTTTTGCATTAGTGCAGAGAGAAGCAGAGCATCCAGCAATGAGGAGAAGAGCGTGGCAGACTCTACGGGTGTGGTTATTATTATTTGTGTGCGGAGCATGCTGTTTCTGGAGGGGGAAAGGAGGCTTCGCAGGAGGGGGAGCTGTTCACTGTTAGCCCTTTGAGGGCATCAGGGTGGACCAACAAGAACCTGGACTGCCAGCACAGGCTGCTTCTGGAGGCGGCCCAAGGGGCACAGCCTTGGCACACCGTCTGGGATGCAACCGCAGATGGAAGACAACCACGCCAGCCCCGTGGCCAGGGAGAATGGTGGTAGACGGGCTTTGCGTCGTGGAATGGGAGAGGGAGAAAGGGGTCCATGCACAGGCATTTTCGTTGCCCCACTGGCAGTGCAACACCCACCTACCCCCAGAGCCCCTTTTAGGCAAGGGAGAGGCCCAGCCCCTTTGGCTCTTGGGGTTCACAGACTCCCACTTCACTAAAGCAGCACTCAGATCCCGTTTTGCTAAAAACATCACTATGATGGGAGTTCCAACTCCCTGTCTCCAAAGTCCCTTGGGACTTGGGAAAGGGGATCAGTGCTACAAAGGGGGTCACACTACTGCAGCTTCTCTGGACGCCAACCCCAATGGCCCCCACACCACACTAGGCTTGGCTGTCCATCTGTATGGAGACCATCTACATGGTCACCTTGCATGATCCCAGGGAGCCCGACAATACTGGTGGGGCTTGCCTAACACATGGGCATGGGGTTGTGTGGCCTACAGAAGACCATTGCTCCTGGGGAAGGCCCTTCAGAAGATGACATGGCAGGTGGGGCACAGGGAAGACTCTCCATTAGCAGCAGGGAGGCCTTGGAGAGCATTTGGTGGAACTGGCTTCCAAGGCAGGGATGGTGACCTGGGGAGGCCCTTCAGCCGGACTTGGAAGCCTGCAGGTGGGAGAGGGAGGTTCCCCCTGGGGAGCCATTGCTGGTCAGCAGCGCAGGCGGCAGCCGATGGGACGGACCAGCCAGTGGACTGACTGGGCGCAGGAGAAAAGCTTCAGACGCATCCCATACATGCTACTCTTGCTGGGTAATCAACTCTCTGCGCTGAGACCTGATCATCCACAGGCATTGCTAATCGTGATGCACCATTAATTGCTTTTCTGAAAATGCCCATATAGCCTACGTCACCCAAGGACAGGCAGGTAATTCAAACACAGAAAACAGCAAACTAAAGCAATTGAGTGCAGATCCACGGGCCGCGCCGTGGAAGCCACAGAGGCCCCCTTCTAGCACTTGCTTAAGCCTCACGAAAGACAAGCAAGGAAGGGGAGCTTCCGTTTTGCGCATGCTCGGAGAAGAGGCCGGCTGTCGATTTCATGGAGGGCTGGCCTGGGGTGGGGGGAGGAGGCAGAGGCATTTGCATTGTGCCTCTGCCACGGATCCTTGGGCGGGTGCTGGGCCTGCTGCTTGCCCAGTCTGCATGCCCTTTAGTAAGAAAACAGAACAAAACAGAGCTCCCACACACTGAGCCTGACCCTTTCCTTTCACAGAAGAAGAAAGCTCCGCTCAGCTTTCCCCCCATGGAACTGAATGGGGCAGCCTTTGGGAGCTTCTGCTGAGATGGAAGGAGGCTTTCTCCAGCCTCAGTTGCTGAGAGGTAAGATGGGGAAAACATGAGCACTCTTCTTCTTCTTCTTCTTCTTCTTCTTCTTCTTCTTCTTCTTCTTCTTCTTCTTCTTCTTATTCTTCTTCTTCTTGCCATAAGGAGGAAGAGAGGAGGGGAAGCTAAGCAAGAGCTTGATGTAGAAACGTAGGCTGCAACTTAGTGCAGAGCAAAATGTGGATTCTCTAAATCTGCAGGGCTTAAAAGCAGGTGAATGTGTGCTTGATTGTGGCCATTGCTGGTGGCTTGGAAGTTTTCAATTCACTCAGGCGGTCCAGTGTGTGTGCGTGCGCAAGTGTGCCTTGCCCTCCTCCCTCCCAGCATTAGAAAAATGTGCCTCTTGGCCACATCTTTCCTTCCCTCCCTCCTTCCTTTCTCAACTGGGACTTTAATTTGTGATATCCAAAACAGCCCCTGCAGTGAAGCTGTCTGATGCCCTCTTCTTCCGCTCCCGCCCAGGCGTGACATCCAAGTCTGTTCATTTATCCAGTTGCTTTCAAATGAATTAAATCAGCTTAAACCCCAGTGCTTTAGTTTGCAGCCGCATTGCCCTTTTGTTTCTTTGTTTCTTTGTTTGTTTGTTTGTCTTTAAAGCAAACAGTCGTCCCCCCCTCCAGCAAGTCTTCATGGCCTTTGCATTCTAAAAAAGAAGCCATCCGTTTGTCCACTGAAAGATCTGGACTCCAATCTTTCTGGTGACTTAGGATTTGTCGCTGAAGAACAGACACATAGCACCTCAGTAGTGCAAGGGCTCTGAGCCGCCCAAGGAGGAGGAGAAGGAGGAAGAGGAGGAAGAGGAGGAGGAGGAGGAAGAGGAGGAGGAGGAGGAATAAGAGAAGGTGCGCTTACTATCACAAACCTCAAAAGAGAACCGCTCTCCTTCTTGCTTCTGTTCATGGAATGGCAAGTTAAAGGTATTGGACAAAGACAGGACGACAGATTACAGACAAGCAGTGGGCACCCCTGACTCCCCTTCCACTCCCCACCTGCCCACAGAAAGCAAACCACCAGCCCAGCTGGAAACAGACACATCACCAAATGGAGTCACAAGATGGCCTAGCAGGAGCCATAAGGAGGAAGAGGTGCCAGGAGGAGGCAGGAGACCAGAAGGGAACACATAGTGGGCAGTGCCAGCCGCACACCACAGATAACGGCCTATCCAAGGACGTGGCTTTCTCTCCCCGCTCAAATGTCTCAAGCCCTGTCCCCCAAAAAGAGAGGATGAGCCAATGGCAGATGGAAAAACCAGCAAGTCCAACGCAGACTTTGTGCGGGCTGTCTCCTTTTTTTTTTGAAAAAGCACAGGACATATTCTTTGTTCCCTGGCTTAACTCACTTTGGTTGCAAAAAGGGGAAATCTCAACAAAACGTAGGGAACAAATGTGCTCCCATAGCAGGAAGACTGTGCCAAATCGGGAGGGTTTCCTGTCCACATAATTTCCTCTCCTGGGATGGCAGGGCAGAGCGGCCTTTCTAAGCTCCTAGGCTAGGGAGGCAGTCACGGAACACAGTTGGTGGCTCTGCAGACACCTGTCAATCAAAAGCAGGACCGGAACAAGGTGCAGGCACCTCAGACGGGCCTACGGATGCCTGAAGCAGCCTAAACCTCCTTCATATTTTGTTTCTCTTGGCAGAGCTCAAGGGTCAAAGCACACAAGCCACGGCAACTCACCTCTTTGCCCCCCATGGCTTCAAACATCTTCTCGAGCAGAACTCGCAGTTGCTGGATGTTGTTCATCAAGATACAGGGCTATGAAGGAAAGACACGGCATGGATTTATTTAACTCTACCAGGAGCTGTGATCCGGCCCCAAAACAGTGCCAAGACTGGCCAGGCAGCCCTAATGGAGGAGGAGGGTTTTGGACGGCATCTTGGGGCTTGAGGGGTGACCCTGCCTCTACCCCCAGCCCAAGGTGCTGAAGAAAGAGAGGCCCCCTCCCCTGTTTATTTTGGGGTTTGTTTTTATGTTTATGTATTTTGTGGTCATTTGGTGTAGTGGTTGGAGTGTTGGGCGACCAGGATCTGAATCCCCACTCAGCCATGAAACTCTCTGGGTGACTTTGGGCCAGCCTCTCAGCTGAACCTACCTCACAGGACTGTTGTGTGGCTTAAATGAGAGCTATGTACACCACCTTGAGCGTCTTGGAGGAAAAGGTGGAATGTTAATGCTAATAATGCTAATAATAATGCAAATAAAGTGAATAATAATAATAATAATAATAATAATAATAATAATAATAATAATTTTATATTGTATTTTTACAGTGAAGTGCCCTGAGATCTATGGATGAAGGGCACTACAGTGGTACCTCGGGTTAAGAACTTAATTCGTTCTGGAGGTCCGTTCATAACCTGAAACTGTTCTTAACCTGAGGTACCACTTTAGCTAATGGGGCCTCCCGCTGTCGCTGCGCGATTTCTGTTCTCATCCTGAAGCAAAGTTCTTAACCCGAGGTACTATTTCTGGGTTAGCGGAGTCTGTAACCTGAAGTGTCTGTAGCCCGAGGTACCACTGTATAGAAATTTACTACTACAACGACTGCTATCCTTTTATTGATTTACCACTTCTCTATATTGTTCCAAAAAGTTCAGGGTGGTGTACATGGGTGTACATAGCCATCACAACAATGCTACGAGGTGGGGCAGGCTGAAAGTGACTGCTCCAAAGCCCCTTCATGGCTGACAGTGCAGACTGCAGCCTGGGCCTCCACAGTCCCAGGCTAGAACTCCGTCCATTAAGCGACACTGGCTGGCACGACAGTCCTGAGAAGGGACAGAGAATCTGCCCTGGCCTAAAGCAGCTCTGGAGATCAGGGAAGAGGGTCTTATAACCCTTTCCTCTCATTCATCTGGATCGTTTCCCTGAAGCTGCTACTTGTTCTTGGAGATAGGGGTGGGGGTGGAGGGAGGCAGCATCTATAAAAGTGTGACATCTATATTACCCCCCTCCCCACCCAATCTGTGGTTAAAAGCAGCTTCATGAAGACAATTGGGGAAAGGCTCAATTGCCTCTCCCAGAGCACCCCTTCCCCAGAGCTGCTGCATGGGCCTGCTAATTAGGAAAAGCTAATGAGTCATGGCTCTCTCTCATCTGGTCCCTGGAAGGAGCCGCTGACCCAGCCTCCCCAAGGACAGGAAGCCACCTGCCCTACACCTGGCCAGCCTCTCCCCTAAGAGATCGTGCGCCGCCCTCCACACAGAACCTGTTTCACCCCAACCTGCCGGGATCGTAGGGCAGCACGTTAAGAAGAAATTAAATTTCACTCACCAAATTTTCTTTATCGCAATAAGAGCTGAAATCATTTGTAATAATTACAGAGTACTGAACAAGCACTTTATGGATCGTCTGGGGGGAAAAGCACACACACAAAGGAGCAGCAGTCAGTGGCACATTACTGTGGCAACTCCACGGGGGGGGGGGGGGGCTTGAGTCCTTGGAGCAGAAGAGCCAAACCTCATTCCAGACCCCCTGGCCAAGGAATTAAGCTCCCTGCCACTTGGTCCAGACCACTTTGTGGTCCCTCACAAACCCCAAGCTGCTCAGAGGATGCAAATCTACCTTAGAAAACCTTCTCATGAGATGAGAGAGAGCTTCTGGATTTGGGCACTCCAGCTTCTTTATGATCTCAAAACTCTGGTTAAGCTGCGTGAAGACGTCCACCACGGAGCAGGAGAAAAGGGCATGGTCCGATGTTCGCTGGAACTACACAGACACCACAACACACAAGGACACACCGTTAAAGGACGCTTGTGCCGGGTGTGTGGCTTCCTGGCTGGAGGCTCTTCTTCTCAGCCCATTCATTCTTTCCACTTTTCTCCAGAAAGTGAACCCCTCCACCCCCAAACAGCCACAGCAGCACCAGCCATGGTTCCTCAGCTGAGCACACCAGGAGTGCAGCACAGACTGAGCAGCCCACATTTGAAAGAATGGGGCTTTGGAAAATCTGCCATCTAAATAGGTCATAAAGCAGCAATAGGGTCGTGTAAGGTTTGCATTCAGTGCTGCGTTGAGGCTGCTACGCTCTGTGGCGGCAAACACAGATCTTTCTCCTCACTCGCGGCGGTGGGGGTGGGGTGGGCAGTTCCTGGCCATGATTCCCTCTGCTGCTTCTGCAGAAAGATGCCCTTTTTACAGGATAATGCCTGGCTACAGCTACTGCCTTAATTATAGCTCTCTGGATAGGATTGCAAATGCTGTCACAGCAAATCAATGAAAGGGGCATTTTTGTCCAATAAAAAATTCCTCCTCCTCTTGTTTTCGCCTAGCAAAACAAGCCACTCTCCATCTCTCCATGCTGGGGGAATAAGAGAGGAACAGGGAAAGGCAATAATCCATGTTTGCTGTGCAACAGGAAGTGCAGGTGTGCATTTATTTACCTCAGGCGCCACGTTATATGTCAAGAAACCTCTCGGCTCTAGGCTGCTGTGGATTGAGTGAGTGGGCCTCAGGACCACCGCCCCATCACCCAAAGTGCCCCCTGCCTCAGGGCCTCCCCCACTTCACAGCTCTGCTCACCCCGTCCTTCTTGTCTCTTCCCAGCGCACCGTGAAGAAACTCCATGGAGACGTCCTCGTTCTCATCCAGCCACTGCATGACAAAAGGCTCAAACCACCTAGGGAGAAAGGAAGGCGGCTGCTTCACCCACATTCTTGTTTTTCAGACAGTCAACACAGGTTCCTCCTTGTGCCTGAACGTGCGCAGAGTGAAGCGGCCTTGACGCAAAGGATATGGTGCCTTGGAAGTGGCTCAAGGCAACCCTCAGCCCTGCAGCCCTGAAACTCCCCTTGCTGCAGTATTGTGGCATCCACAGTTGGGGGATTCCAAGGTTAGGGGGATAAAGGGCTGCATTATGACTAAACTGTCAGACTGGAGAGGGTGGGGTCTTTTGGCCTGCCTTGATTCCCAGCCTCAGCTCTCCACCCGCCCTGGCCCAAACAGGATTCCACATTTTGCAGGAGAGCAGAGAAAGAGTGGCAGCTTTTATAAGGGAGAAATTGAAATTGAAATACAGTGGTACCTCGGGTTAAGTACTTAATTCATTCCGGAGGTCCGTACTTAACCTGAAACTGTTCTCAACCTGAAGCACCACTTTAGCTAAGGGGGCCTCCTGCTGCTGCCGCACCGCCGGAGCACGATTTCTGTTCTCATCCTGAATCAAGGTTCTCAACCTGAAGCACTATTTCTGGGTTAGTGGAGTCTGGAACCTGAAGCATCTGTAACCTGAAGCGCATGTAACCCGAGGTACCACTGTACTTTATTGTCACTTGTACAACTTGTATACAGTGAGATTACACGAGCACCCCCCCCACTCAGCTCTCTTAGTCTTAATTCCCCTCGTTTACTGACGCATACCCACCAAACTCGAAAGTCAGTTGCCCTGTTGTTATCTTTTCATTCAGCAGCCTAACAGCCCATGGATAGAAGCTGTTCTTTACCCTGTTGGTGCGACTAATCATGCTTCTAAATCTTCTGCCTGAGGGCAGGAGGTCAAGAAAGTGCCGGCCAGGGTGTGAATCATCCCTGAGAATTTTCCTCACACTCCTGAGGAAATAGTTCTTCTGCTATTTCACCCAGCGGATTCACAGGACAGCCCATAATATCTTGTGTTGTATTCACCACCCTCTGTAGGCACTTCCTATCAGATGATGTCAAACCAGTGCACCACACCTGGAATTCCAAGAAGCAACACAACAAATATGGCATGCAGCTGAGTGTGTGTGTGTGTGTGTGCAGGGGGGGGGGAATGCTGAATGAATGGAAAGGAAAGGAAAAACCAGTCCCGGGCCTGCTGGATCAGGCCAATGGCCCATCTAGTCCAGCATCCTGTTCTCAGGGTGACCAACCAGATGCCAAGGGAAACCAGCAAGGGGGATTTGAGCACAAGAGCACTTTTCACTCCCTTCCAGCAACTGGTATCCAGAAGCAAGCATAGCCATCCCAGCTAGCAGCCATCAATAGCTCTCTCCTCCAGGCTGAATAATTTCCAGAATTGCCACGGCCTCCACACTCCTCCAAGGGGGTGCCATGCAGTCTGCATGATGTGGGCAAAAGCCTCCGGGCAGGAGGGCGGCAGCGGCAGCAGCAGGTGTTGCCTTCATCCTGGGAGGAGCCACCCAGAGCCCGTCTGGAGCTTCTTCCAGCCTTGTGTCTCCCCACTCCCCCATTAATATTCTGATGCCTGCAAGAGGTTTTAAGTATAATTGCTGAAAAGCCCCTTCCTGAGAAACTGATTGCCTTTTCTCTGCAAAAGGTTCACTGAGAAATAAAGAAGTCAGGGGAAAGACATTTAGAGTCTTTTAAAGTTCTAAGTGCACCTTAACACAAATGGACTCCGGTTTAAAGGATGTGCCGGATGAATATTTAAAGAAAACCGAGCCCAACAAGCAGAATAAAAGCTCCAGAATGTTCTTCCTCCCCCCAACTATCCCCCCCCTACTTACAGAGAGTATTCAGGCACTGCATCTCTGAACGTGGGGAGTTCGCGCACATATTCATTATAAAACCATTTCACTTTGAAGTGCAAATTCATATAATCTGTGCTCTTGCATAACCGTTGCTTTTCATGCTCTGTAATGGAACACAGAAAAATAAAAATAACATATTTAATAAAGTTCCAGCTGTAAATAAAATTACAGAGTCGCCGTGCACATTTTAGACCCAGCAAAATAAATCCTAATGGCCTTTTAACACCTGAGATCTGCTTAGGTTTCAGAATTGCTTTGTGCTCATTGATCTAAGGCAGGGGTCAGCAACCTTTTCCAGCCATGGGCCGGTCCACCGTCCCTCAGACCATGTGGTGGGCCAGACTATATTTTGACAAAAAATATGAACAAATTCCTATGCCCCACAAATAACCCAGAGATGCATGTTAAATAAAAGGACACATTCTACTCATGTAAAAACACGCTGATTCCCGGACCGTCTGTAGGCTGGGTTGAGAAGGCGATTGGGCCGCATCCGGCCCATGGGCCTTAGGTTGCCTACCGCTGATGTAAGGTGGTACAAAACCCACAAGTGAGTCACAGGACTGAAACAGTTAAGGAAAGAGAGTCACAGAGCGTTGGACCTCATGGAAAAAGCAGACCCACTGCAGAGATGGGCTGTGCCTCCCACGAGAAGGGCTGAAGGCAGATATACCTTGTGTGCAAAATTCCTCAGGTTCAATCCTCAATGGCATCTATAGGCAAGGATGAGAGAGGGAGGGTCTGGAGAGCCACTGCTGCCAGCCAGTGTAGGCCATACTGAGCTAGAAGAACCAATTGCCTGACTCGGGATAAGGCAGCTTCCTATATTCCCAACAGCCAGAGAGGACTCAAGTAAGTGAGCCAAGTCAATGCCAGAGGGCCCAGGCAGCTGTCAAGAGGTCTCCGTCTCTGACGGGCAGCCTGCTTAAGCTCAGGAGAGTGGAGAGAAACCTGTGAGTGTCTGGCATGTGCCACAAGGTCACCAAGAGAGGCCTTCTTATGGACTCCCTGAGTCCACCCTGGAGACTCACCAAAGCCTCAGGCTGAATCTTTCTCATAAGAGCTGCAAGATCTGAGCTGGCTGCAATGGGCCTGCTTTACTGTGCTGTGGATTAAGATTCATAGAATAGAGTTGGAAGATACCCTGAGGGTCTAGTCCAACCCCCTGCAGTGCAGGAATCTCAACTAAAGCATCTGTGACACTTGGCTTATTCCTCTTGCCCTGCTGTTTCCCCCCAGGGAGAACTGCTCTTTAGCATTCAATTGGAGCAAGCAGCAATTCGGGTTTGCTATGGATTGCTGTTGGTTCCAGTTTAGAGCTGAAGAGTAGGTTTTCCGGGGGAAAGCAATGGGACAAGGGGAAAACCCCTCGGACCTGTACCAAGAAAGCATGCGTCAAGCAGAAAATAGTTTGGACTCGAGCTTTCTAGGCATGGAGAAGTGTGGATAAGCCCTGTGCTCTTGGTCCTGAGCCCCTTGGACTCTGGGGGAGGGTCTAGAAACCAAACCATACCCTGCAAGTAAATGCCGACTCAGCTCTGAGTGGCCCCACTTGCCTGCTCGTAAGAGACTTGCCATGCAAGATTTGTTTTTCCCTGGGCCAGTGGGCGGGGCAGTGGCAAGAGTGACCTTTGAGTCAGCCTATGTGCTTGCTGGTGCATCTGAAGAGGCTCTGTTCAGCTTGATCCCATCAATGCAAGCATCTCCTGTGCTCAGGTCCTGCCTCACACTGAGAGCCAGTGTGGTGTAGTGCTTAAGAGTGGTAGAGTCGTAATCTGGGGAACCGGGTTCGCATCCCCGCTCCTCCACATGCAGCTTCTGGGTGACCTTGGGCCAGTCATACTTCTTTGAAGTCTCTCAGCCCCACTCACCTCACAGAGTGTTTTTTGTGGGGGAGGAAGGGAAAGGAGATTGTTAGCCGCCTTGAGACTCCTTTGGGTAGTGATAAAGCTGGATATCAAATCCAAACTCCTCCTCCTCCTCCTCCTCTTCCTCTTCTTCTTCTTCTTCTTCTTCTTCTTCGCCACTCCATCAAGGCTGCTTCCAGGAAAGAAGGAACAGGAGGGTGGTGCCGTGCAGCTCTTTGGATGGGGCCCACTAGAACTCAGATCACTTTCAAAAGGTGTCACCTTGCAAATGATGATAGAGGATCTGTGCCCCTAATGCAATCCGTATGTAAATAAGGTGTGTGGTGTGGTTGCTAATGTGTTGGTTTTCCTCCAGAAGGTGCATTTCATTTGGTGTGTGTGTGTGTGTACAATGCTCCTATTGCTCATTTCCAGAGAAGCTTTTTCAATTCAGGTAGTGAGATGCCAAAAGCTCTGCTTGATGAAGACAGATGTCCAGGCGGTTCAATTTCTCACTTCCAAAACAGCTCTGTCCTTTTGGATCGACTTTTTTTCTCCAGCAATTTTGTCCTTTGCAGACCTGCAGGCTGAAGTTCTAATTAAGAGTGGCAAACTTTGTTAACAATTGCTTCAGGAGAAACACGGCACATACAGTTCCAAGTCAACAGCCACCCACATTTTTCCTTGGGGAAAGATCTGGGTGAAGTTCTTGCACTGCAAACTTATTTACGAGCCAAATCCATTTTCCTACCAAGGTACGTAGCTAGGAACGGCCGGTCCAATTTCTGTCCTGGTAAATGGCTGCATAGCTGACAATAAAAATAAACTGCAGGATATTTATTTATTGGGAAGTATTCGGAAGTTTTTAATATTTGATATTTTTGTATGTTTTTATATGTGTTGGAGGGACGCGGGTGGCACTGTGGGTAAAAGCCTCAGCGCCTAGGGCTTGCCGATCGAAAGGTCGGCGGTTCGAATCCCCGCAGCGGGGTGCGCTCCCGCTGCTCGGTCCCAGCGCCTGCCAACCTAGCAGTTCGAAAGCACCCTCGGGTGCAAGTAGATAAATAGGGACCGCTCTGGCGGGAAGGTAAACGGCGTTTCCGTGTGCTGCGCTGGCTCGCCAGATGCAGCTTTGTCACGCTGGCCACGTGACCCGGAAGTGTCTCCGGACAGCGCTGGCTCCCGGCCTCTTGAGTGAGATGGGTGCACAACCCCAGAGTCTGTCAAGACTGGCCCGTACGGGCAGGGGTACCTTTACCTTTACCTTTTTATATGTGTTGGAAGCTGACCAGAGTAGCTGGGGCAACCCAGCCAGATCAGTGGGGTGTTGTTGTTGTTGTTAATTGTATTGCAACAGTTGAACCACCTTCCATCACTGCTAATATGGTTAAATGCAGTAAATGAATGGAAGAGCAAGAGGAGAGCCTTGCTGGACCGGGGGGGGGGGGAGTGTAAGGAGCTTGTCCTACTCTCAAGTAGGACCCTGGCAGAGACACATGCCCCACTGGCATGTTCTCTCCCTCCTGGTCATTTGTTCGGGAGCTTCAAAAGCTTTTTTCTGCCCGAACATCATAACGACCGATGCCAACACACATTGGCACACTTAGGGATACACAGAGTGTTCACCGTTTGCGTAACAGAACTCAGCAACTCAGCATTTTGGCTAATCTATTTTATTTACATATAAAAACACACGGAGAACTGCAACACGGCTCCCTCTCTCCCTAGCATCAGACAGCAAAGAGAGAAAGAACAAAAAGCAATAGTCCTACTTAAACGGAACACAGTAAAACAAACATCCTGTCTCCATCACATCCCACTTTGTGGAGTCATAACATACACCGCCATGCGAAAGACAGCAATCCCATGACTGCAATCACGGAGCAGGAATTCTAACATTGAGCTCATACAGCCTCCAGTTCTCCCACAGTGGCCCATAATGGGACGCTCGCTTGAGGGCAACCATTGCCTCCTCCTCAGCTGATCTTGCACTCACAAGTGGTGCAACAGGCGACAAGAACCCTCCATGGCTGGCCTTGGTCTCTTTTTTGGCCTCAGGGACAGGGGTCCAGTTGGAAGGCCCCTTTCCTGAGCCAAACTCAAGACCCTGGCAGAAGGCACAGGGGGCACATCCTGCAAAACCTTTGGAGCCAGGCGCATGGGTATGTCTATCTCCTCTGCAGCCTTCACATTATGCAAAACTGCATTGCTCTGCCAGAACAAAATATTGGTGCCAACTACAGCCAATTAAACATACCAGCCTTGTTCAAAAGCACCCTGGCCAAGATAGGTGGGCACAGCTCCAGCAGTAGCTTCGCTTGTGGAGGAGGTCCTTGTTTATGCTCAAAGGACTCTTTCGTTCTCCCTCCCAGCTGTTCCCTTCCTACCACTTAGGTTTAACAGTCACAGGACAGGGATGAGGCCTGAGTGTTGTCTGGTGGCAGCGGCCCAAGGAAGACCTGGGATAGCTCAGTCAGTGGAGCATGAGAGTCACATTGGGTAAAAGATTCCTGAATTTCAGGGGGTTAGACCAGATGACCCCGGAGGTCCCCTCCATCTCTACAATTCTATGAGCAGGTTCTGCCGGCAGCCACTCTCTGCATTCCGCTAAATGGTCCCAGCACTGGAAGTTAATGTTCTGCAGCCTCCCAGCTATGCCTTGACCCACCCACTGCCTGAAAGAGGCTTTGGACCCCATCTGTCCTAAGAAAAAGCAGGCAGTGGCAATTTTTAGGTTGTGCAGGACACACCTGTGAGAGAGGAGCCTGCTGACCGAGAGAGCCACTGGGGACTCCCTGGTGAAAGAGCTTCCCAAGTTTGAGCCTGTTGTAGTTCTCCCGGCTGGGGCTGCCACACAGTTGGAACCTCCTCAAGCTTCTCTTGATCAGGGCAGGAGAGCTGAGCTCCTTCCACTGCCCCTTATGAACAACACAGGGGCACAAATGAGCAATTCAAGTTCAGGGAAGGGGGAACCTCAGGCCCCCGCCCCATGAACGCTCTCTTCTGTCTTCTCTTTGAGAGTATTTGGCCCTCAAAGCTCTCCGTAGGCTACACCCTGGGGTAATTTTGCTGGTCTGGAATGCGTCTGTGGGCAAGGATAATGCCTCTTGCTTGCTTGGAAGTGTGTGTGTGTGTGTGTTTGTACAGAAACCCCAGAACTTTTGTGTGGACAGGATGTAGCCTACAGTACAAAGTTTTGAGTCACATTCATTGCTCTGCCTAGTCTGTGTTTGGCCTAACCTGCGCTTGTCTCCGTCCCAGTTCCCCACTAGCATGCGGCCTTTGGAAGGTTGACCAAGACGGAATGTGGTCCTTTGGCTTAAAAAGCTCTCCCTGCCCCCACCCCCATGCCAGGATAATTTGCAACACCCCCTCACTGTGAGCTGGATGGCACCCAGCAAGATGCCCCCTATCTAGGTGTGAAATTGGCCAGCAAGGAGTGTTTTTTATTCTCTGCTTCCAGCAACAACATGGCAAGTGCCAAATGGATTGTCCCTCCATCAAATGGCTTGGAAGGTCTCCATGACAACCAAGCTCCAAAGAAGCCTTCAAGTCTTCTGGAAGAAAAGCGCAAGGACATAATCCATCTGCATCCAAACTCTCAAGGTGACTGGCAAGACTCCCTCTGCCCTTCTCTAGTGCCAACGTTATTTATTTATGCCTGTTTTCCTCCTTCAAAGAGGAGGCATTTTTTTGTTCCAAAAAAACCCAACAAAAAACAATCTGTCACTTTGGGAAGGATATCAGAAAATGTGTGTAAACAAGAGTACCTGCTTCCACTTAGAAATATAATGGAAATGCCACAGATATTCTGGAGAGCCCTGACTAAGCCAGTGTTGTGTAGTGGTTAACAGTGTTGATGAGGACCTGAGAGACCAGGATTCAAATCACCACTTAATAGGGAGGGAAAAAGCCATGTATGTCACCTCGAGCTGGTTGTAGAAAAGGTCGGATATAAACAAATAAAAATAAAATAATAATCGAGCATGTGCTTCAATTACTAGCAAATAAAATAGTTCCAATTCTGATGGGATTTGAAGGGAAGTATCTAAAATGAAATATCTTCTGCTGGTTTGTATTGCAGCACCAGAGTTAGGGCACTTCCCACACACAGGTCTTTAAGCCAAGGGGGTGCAAAACAACAACAAGAACAACACCCATATTTACATAGGAACTTACTGAGAAGATCCATTAAAAAGCAACAGTATAAAAAGGAATTATTGTGAAAATAGGAAATATTTAGGAAGATGCCAAATTTTGTCTTTGCTCAGGGTGCCATGGTACCAAAATCCGCCCCTACCTATTGCTTCAGAGATTTTGTATTTAAATGGCATCTCTTGTATGTCTTCCCTTCCCCCAGTTCTGGTCTGTAATGGGGGGGGGGGCTGCTCTGAATTCTCCAGGGCTAATGGCAGAGTGGGGTGGAACTTACTAGCTCCCATCCGCTGACACATCCTGGGCTCAAATGAGATAAACACCCATCTCAGATGCCACATCCAGACAAACTGCCACAACCATCTCAGGGCAGCTGAGTGGGTGTTTCTTGGGCCCTAAGCGCCTCTTCATTTGGTAAGGCTGCACAGAGGCAGAAACTCTGCTTTCCCGTATTATATTTCCGGCTCCTCACCCCGATGACTGCCAGCAGGATGTTTTTGCACATGTTCCTCAAGGGACGCAGCATCTCTCAGGCTTCTAGCAACAGGCTTGGCTGCGAAGCGAACACGAGACCCACTTCATCATCATGATGACTCCCTGTCTGCCTCGACAGGCAGAGACAAACGGCACAGATGTAGATCAGCTGTTCTCTGCCAGCGCCGGCTCTTCATGGTGCAACTCTGGAGCGCAGAAGGAGGCAGGCGACCATCGCCCAGACACCCATGAAGGAGTTCACCCATGGCCAAAACCCATGCAGAGCAGCCGGCCTGCAAAGGCTCCTTCCTTCCTCCCTGAGCCTTGCAAAGTGGAATGGCTGCCGGTTTGTCGGACGCTGGTACTGTCTCTGGCTGCACAGAGAATGAGGTGATGGCCCAAAGCCACAAGGCCTCAAAGCAGGGCTCACTCAGGCTGCAATCAGTGGCAGAGTGGAGGCTGCTTTTGCGCCTGCGATGGATGTCCACGTTTCTCTTCTTATTCTTCATCTAGGACTTGGGTAGGCAAACTAAGGCCCGGGGGCCAAATCCGGCCCAATCACCTTCTAAATCCGGCCCGTGGATGGTCCGGGAATCAGTGTGTTTTTACATGAGTAGAATGTGTCCTTTTATTTAAACTGCATCTCTGGGTTATTTGTGGGGCATAGGAATTCATTCATTCCCCCCCCATACAATCCGGCCCCCCACAAGGTCTGAGGGACAGTGAACTGGCCCCCTGCTGAAAAAGTTTGCTGACCCCTGATCTAGGGAGTCTGTATTCTGGTGCGGTTGGGGCTTGGCTTTGCCCACATCAGGTTCCAAAAGGCTTTGTTGGAAACAGTCC
The DNA here is from genome assembly GCF_964188315.1 of Podarcis muralis. Taxonomy (NCBI): domain Eukaryota; kingdom Metazoa; phylum Chordata; class Lepidosauria; order Squamata; family Lacertidae; genus Podarcis; species Podarcis muralis. The sequence continues at coordinate 6,608,920 of NC_135668.1, forward strand.
CCTCAGGGCATGGCAGCAAAGGCCAGAGAGCAATTGTGACAAGCTGCCAAGTTTTATATCTTTGCTGAAAATAACTAGGCATCTCTATGAAGGGGAAGAGGATGGCAAAGGGTGCAGAGCTTCCCAGCTCAAGCGCCTGGCCTGGCCTGGCCTTTGGTAGCCTCCACCAGCCAGGACTCAACATGTGGTCATCTCTGGTGACAAAGCCACAGGAGCTGCCCAAGTGCATTGGTGGACGGGGTGTTCCGGCCGGCTCAGCCTCTTCTTGGCACCAGCAATGGCCAGCTGGTTGGGACAGAGAGAGGAGAAGGATTGCCTGGGATCCCTGGGCTCCTTAGGGCAGTCTTCGAAGCAGGAGAGACAGGGGCGCAAGGCTGGCTGTGGCTGGGTCCAGAGCATTCTTCAAAAGTGGGCAGGGAGCGGGGAAGGGCTCTGGGCTGGGGGCAGAGACCTCACCACAACAGTCTGGGGGCACTTCTTCTTCTTCTTTTTTGCAAGCTTCTGCTTCTGCTCAACAGCCTTCATTGAAATCTCTGTTGCTGCTGGTGGAATCTAATGTTTGAATGCTCCCCCATGTAAAAATATGATGTTTGGGGAAGGGCGTTTTTTGATTCAGCAAAGCATTCAGGCATTGGGGTCACAAGCTGCAGGCTGAAGGGCTTTTGTCCAGCAACAGTGAAGCAATGCTAAGCTTACCTCTCCCCCCCCCCCACTTCCCCAGTTTGAAATGCACAGGAAGCCCAGCTGCGCATAAAGAGACATGCCCTCTCCCTTGCTTAAGGAGGCTGCTGCAGCAGCAGCAGCAAGGCAGCCCCAGGATGGCAACCTTCCTCCTCCTCCTAATCCCCAGATCCAGCCTCGTGAAGTCAGGTGGCCATGGAAGCGTTGTGTTGTTGGGGCAACATCTGTTGCCAGGCAGAACATCAGCAGCTCTCTGGACTAAAGCAGCATTAAGGTCTTACGCCGCTAAGAGCAGGAGATAACAATGTGGCACAATCCACCATGTTGGAGAAAATAGGTTAGAAAGCAATGGCACCCCTGCGTGGGGCCTTTCTGAGGCCACGTGGCTCCTCTCTGAATCATGGACAATTCATGTCTACCCAAAATAATAACCTTTCACATACATCATTGGATCGCTGGGCAGAAGCACTAGGGTGGATGGAGCAGAAATACAGGAGGGGAGCTGCCCTGCCCTCCCCCAGGCATGTTTCCCATCCATCCCAGTCTTGCTTTCTTTATACTGTAGCTGCAATGCCTTCCTTTATTCCACATTAAAATTTCATTTGCCCTCAATCAGTTTCATTCAGCAAGTAGTATTAGAATTAGGACTAACAATGCTCTGAAGCAGCACTGGGTGCCTTGGCTTATTTGTCTCGGGAGGTTACAAAGAGAACCCTACCCTCTTGGGGGACTGACTTTTGAGAAGCCCTGGCTAAGTTCAAGCTCCCTTGCCTGGTGTTGACCACTCCTGTGCGGTGATATCAGGACACTCAACAGCAGGAAGTGAGGGAGGGGAAGAAGGTTTGGGGAGGGGGTGGGTGGGGGGTCAGTGGACCAAGAAGCCACAGCAGTGGGAGAATGGAGCAGGACAGGGCTTTCCAGCCACTGACACTGGAAAGAGAATTTGCATCCTTAGCAGAGATGCTGAGCATTTCAGTTAATTCTATGCCAACCCGCCGCCCAATCAGGAGTGCCAACTTGGACCCATGACCGTGGTTGCCATGCAGCGTGCATGGCCCTGGCACCGAAATTTGTGGGTGCCTGGCTCCTTCGTGGGGAATTTTGTTGGTGCTTGGGCACCCAGGGAGTTGGCACCTATGCCCCCCAATGTTTTAGACTATAATTCCCACCAGCGCCAGCACCCTACAGTTCTGCTGGCCGCAGTGCATTGCAATTGTGGTCCAAAAAGCAACTTGGTCACTCAAGCCACATTAATTGAAAACCCAAGCAGTCACGTACCCTTGGGTTAACGCTGTTGCATTTCGCAGCCCTGTAGCCAAGCTCTTAGTCTTGTCTCTTTAAAAGTAGCTTTTATCAAGGTAGCTCTCAAGCTGCAGGAAAATATTGCTGCTGAACAGCTCAGTGGGAACCCATTTTCTGCCGTTCTGAATGTGAAGTGAGTTGATTTCTCATCAAAGCCAGATGCGTAGAAGTGGTCATTTCTGGTCTGGATGCCCCCAGCCACCCTCCCACCATGGTTCTGCCACTGCCTCTGCCATCCTGCCCACGTCCTCCTTTCTTTATCCCCTGTGTGCCTTTCCGTGTGCAGCAGCTGGGAGGGGGTTGCTGCCTCATGTTGACGCTCACTCAGTCGAGCGTTTCAGGGGAAAAGCCAGCCATGCAGCCCTTGGCGGTTGCTTAGTTAACCCATAGGGATCCCTGCCAGGCTCTCCGCTGGAAGATTAACAGCAGGCAGGAGGGAAAAGAGGTTCAGAACACGCTTTGTGTTGGGCCAAGGGAAGTCTGTGTCCCAGTGATCTTGCTTTGGACAGATGGAAGGCAAAGGGTTGTTCCCAGTCCACACACACAAACCCTTGTTATGATTTCCGGCCTTCTGGGTGACCACGGCAACCAAACCTCTTCTGTTTACTCATTTGCCTTCACCTCTGGAGTGTGGCAAGGCTCATGTGCCAGTGGCCAAGTCTGTCCTAGGACGTGGGGCCACCCAGGACACCCCATGTTTTTGGCACCAACGGGCCAGCAGGGGTGTGTGTGTGTGTGTGTGTGTGTGTGTGTGTGTGTGTGTGTGTCTCACAGGTGGCAGCAGCTCCCCACCCCATCAGGGTTATGAGACTTCCACCCTGGCTTCCTGATGCTGCCATGGTTCAAATCCTGGAAAGGGATGCAGGGCCGGCTTCTCAAAGCAGAGGACAATGATGGAAGGAATCATCTTCTCAGCTGTGCATAAATCCAATTCATGTGGCCACGTGTAGTGTGAACAGCCAAAAACTTATTTCGTCAAGCACCCGTGATGCTCCAGGAAGAATTTTTTCTACTCTTGTGTTGCTCCTTTGTGGAGAACTCTAAAGACTCACCACTTTTATTACACTGGCAAATGCTGCTGGGGATGAAGATGTTTTGACCGGCCAGTTCTCCACACTGGTTAATACTAAATGCACCATTTTCTTTGCTGGGTCATTCCATCTTGCGAACACCCCCCCCCCCCCCCGCAATTCCACCTGCTGCTCCACATAGAAATAGCCCCCTGCTCTGCTAGGGAGCATCTGCAACCCCTACCTTCCAAGGCGTATTTCATGTCCTGCGCAAAAAGGGTCCACATGATCTCTGAACTGACTTTGCCCATGTTCAGCTCTTGAGGGAACCTGGAAGAAACCAACCGGAGGGGCATCGTCAGTTCTCCTGCTGGCAAGGGTGGCATGAGCCATGGTGGCACCCTTCAGCCCTAGACACCCCTCAAAGGGAAGGGGTTGGAATATAGTGGTGCCCCCCCCTGGCTTGCACTGTCCCTTAGATTTCCCCATGGCAATCGCTGTACGTGGGAAAGGGTCACGGGAGTGGGGGGGGCAGGGAGGGGCAGCTGCTCCCTGTAAATCAATAAAGTTAAATAAAAATACATAGCTAACTGAGGTTCTCCCCCCCCCCCCCCAGCAAGAGGCCTGCCCCCATTAAAAAAAAGACTTGCCTCCCAACAAAAATTCTGGCTACGTCCATGGGGAGGGGGTCATTCCTCTGGGCAAACCAGCCCTGTACATGGGGAAAACTTCACAACTGAGAGGGCCGCCTTCCCATCATATACATAGATTAAAGAAGTGGCAGTCCCCCCACCCCACAAACACATAACGGAAGTAAGAAGTGAAGCAAGAAGACCTGTCCACTTTCACTTTGTGTGCACAGAACTATCCCTTCCATGGATGAGATGGAGGGAGGCTCTATGACGTTCCTCTGAACCTCTGGGCCCATAAAGGCCCACTGGACTCGGATGGCAGGACTGAAACTCTTGGAACTGTGGGTGGGCAACAGTCCGTACAGTATTCATTTGGAGGTTGCATGGAGGAGCATGTCCTCTTTTGGGGAGGGCTCCTATTTAAATAGAGCTCAGGGAGAAGCTGGAGGGGCAGCAGTGGGGCTGGTGCCCCCCAACGAAAGCAGGAAGGGTTTTAAGCCAGAAGGAAGCTCAATTCTGGCAACCAGAACTGTTAGGAAAGGGTCCTTAGTGAGCTTCAGCGGGGTGCTGGGGTCAGGCCATCAGCAGCCCCTCAACCTTGCCCAAAGATGCTCAGCTCCGGATTTTGCAAGGCTTGTCAGGGCAATGCCAGCTCCAGGGGGGTGGGCAAAAATGAGCTCTTAATGCATTTTCCATAGCTCACTGCTAGATAAGCTTTTCTGGATTATTTTGCTTTCAGGAGTGCTGTGCAAATTTGGCGTTTTAAAAATATCCTCTTTGTTTGTTTACCTTAATACCCAGGGACTGGGGAGTGCAAAGGTGGGGAAGATCCCCAGCCAGGGCAGCGCTGACTCCCGAAAGGACATCAGCATAAGGAAGGGTGGTTTTGTCAGCAGGTGGTATCCGGCTAGCTCTTGATCCGGGGCCACCTGACTTTAACAATGGTGGCTGCTGTGGCTACTCCACACAGCGGCCACTCCTGGGCTGTGGGTTGCCAACCTGCAACCACAATTCCTGTGGCTGGTCTACTGAACTAGTGGCACTGCTTTCCTTCCTTAATGACCATTTATAGTGGGACCATTTGTTTTTTTTGGAGGGGGGAAGGATACAGCACAGTAGGGTCTCTGGCACAGAAAGTCAAGCATCCTAAGGTCTACAGATGTGAACAAAACATTTAAAAAGGTGTCAAAAATGCTACAGCGGAAAGACATCTTTTCTTCTGCTGATTATTCCTAACAGTGTTTTATGGGTGACCTCACAGCAGGCCTTGTGAAATGTCTGTCTACTCCCCCCGCCCTTCTTACTGGTTCAAGACAGGAGTGTAGGCCATCTTGTCTTCATCAATGATGGTAACCATGAGGGTAATGAGCTGCGTCCAAAAATCCAGATTCTTAGTAGTTGGACCCTGTTCCTCCCGAGGAATATCTTGCTTTTTACCCTGTTACCGGGAAAAGGAAAAGAGAAAGAGTCCATTCTATTTTTCTATTAACACTGTACCCCCCCCCCCTTTCACTAAAAGCAGGATGCAGAAAAAGCCCTGCAAAACAGGCTTTCCCAGGATTGCTGGAAGTGCCTGCCTCTTTGCATCTGCTGATTGCTGAAGTCAACAAAGGCCTCCTCTGGGAAGGCAAGAGAGCCCAGGCTGAGCACTGCACTGCCCTCCTTGGCCACACGCACACCCACCCTGACCGCCTGAGGTGCCAATGGTTGTTGGTCTGAGCAGTGCCTCTCCCAATTATCCTCTGCAGAGCAACTCCTCAGACATCCCTCTCTCTAGGCACAGCTCTCCCTTAGAAGACGCAAGTGCAAGCCAAGCAGCTGGTTGGAAGTCAAAGCTGATTCCAGTGATGGCTGCAGCTCTGCTGGAGGTGCAAGGAGCTGTTCGGCAACGGCTGAGGCCAGGAGCTTATGGCACAGCTGGGCCACTGCTGCCTCCTCCAGGCAGTGACGGTGGATTTTAGTTACTGGTTTCCCCTGGGAACCAGCACTGCCATTAAGGTAAAGGTAAAGGTACCCCTGCCCGTACGGGCCAGTCTTGACAGACTCTAGGGTTGTGCGCCCATCTCACTTAAGAGGCCGGGGGCCAGCGCTGTCCGGAGACACTTCCGGGTCACGTGGCCAGTGTGACATCGCTGCTCTGGCGAGCCAGCGCAGCACATGGAACGCCGTTTACCTTCCCGCTAGTAAGCGGTCCCTATTTATCTACTTGCACCCGGGGGTGCTTTCGAACTGCTAGGTTGGCAGGCGCTGGGACCGAGCAACGGGAGCGCACCCCGCCGCGGGATTCGAACCGCCACCTTTCGATCGGCAAGTCCTAGGCGCTGAGGCTTTAACCCACAGCGCCAAGCACTGCCATTAAGGGGCTATTAATCGCCAAGGCCTCAGCCGCACCGAACAGAAAGCATTAAAATGGACTGAGCCAGGCAAGAAGATGCTTTTGATTAAAAGTGATAGATGCCCTTGAAGGCTGCCTTTGACAGCAGAACAAAAAAGGAAAACACCACAAATCAGATCAAGAAAAGGACAGGAGGACAGCGCAGTAACAACATCCCTGGAAAAAGCCAGTGAGCAAAGGAGGAAATTCCAGAGTCAAGCACCTGTCCTGTGATTTTATCTCTGTGCTGTTGTTTTAAATCGTTTTTACAAAAATTAAATTTTTAAGTAAATTAAAAAATTATAACTATTTTTAAAAGTTGTTATGGAAATGCAATTTACATGCTATTGTTTCATATGTGTAAATCACTTCAGGAGTGCCTCATGAAAAGCGGATGAACTACTGAGAGCGCAATCACATGGGCTGTTATTTCAATACAGTTGCATTGATTGTTTTCCTTTATACTGTGAGCCATTTTGGGTGTTCCCTGGAAAAAGGAAAGCAGGGTGTGCATCTGAAACCCAGTGCTGCTGCTCTCCAGACCTTCTCCAGCTGCTTGGAATCCAGCTTCTTTGTCTGGCAAAGGTTGCAGCTACTCTGCACTTATGGCAAGTAACAAATGTTAAAACCAGCAAAAGAAAACTGAAGGGCAAGTCAGCTGAAAAGAGATGGGGAAGCCCTGGGACCCTGTGGAGTCTCTGGGTACAGACCCTTTCATGCTGCCCTGATTGTTCTCAGAAGGAACGTTCTGCCAGGATTTCTGGTGCTGCTGAAAGACCTCCCAATGTTGTTATTGTTGTTGTTGTTGTTGCTGCTGCTGCTGCTGCCACCGCTGCCACCTTTGCTCTTGGGGAACTTTAGCAGGTCACACACTTCCCTTATTTCACACACATGGGCCTTGTTTGCATCTTACTCATGAGTAATGCTGATTCTAATTGCTCCAGATGTACCCAAAGTTAGACATGAAAAGGACTGCTCAAATCAAGCTACAGTGGTGCCTCCCAAGACGAAAAGAATCCGTTCCGCGATTCTCTTCGTCTAGCGGTTTTTTCGTCTTGCGAAGCAACCCCATTAGCGGCTTAGCGGATTAGCGCTATTAGCGGCTTAGCGGCTTAGTGGCTATTAAAGGCTTAGCGGCTGAGCTGCTAAAAGGCTATTAGCGGCTTAGCGGCTTAGAAAAAGGGGGAAAAGTGGAAAAAAATGGCAAGACTTGCAAGACATTTCCATAGGGAAATTCGTTTTGCAAAGCACCTCCAAAACGGAAAACCCTTTCGTCTAACGGGTTTTCCGTCTTGCGAGGCATTCGTCTTGCGGGGCACCACTGTATTTGTCTGAGGTCTTGGGCGTGCTTTTTTTCATGCCAAACAAGGATCAGCCTCCAAAATATTGCCTTTGTTTTAACATCCACAAAGAGGCACGCAGCCTGAGCTGCTTGGATCCTTGTAAACACGAGTTGATGGCGAAGGTGACTGTGGAATGTGTCCGAATGTCATTCAGAGATTAGCTGGGAGAAAAATGATGGCTATAAAGGCAGGCAGAGGCAACTCATAGGTGATAAGGGCTATCATTGTTTTGCATCAGTGACTGAATTCTTGCTATGCGTCAGAAGCAGCCGGTTGTAATGACAGTTCTGAGCATCAGGCCCCTTCAGGTTCACCCAAGAGGTAACCGAACCACACGCATTGTGTTTGTCAAGAGGTAACTGTTGCCAGGAAGGACGGAAGGAAGGAACAAGCGCTGGCTTCTTTTACTGGTTAAGTGAGAGACAAGCCAATCCCTGGGTGACACCATTAAAAAAAAGATTCCAATTGCAGACCTGAGCCAAACAGCAACCTTCACGATTTCTTCTTCCATAAAGGCAAGGGACACTTTTACTGTTACAATGCTCATTTAATTGATCACATCTTGGTCGTTGACAATTTGGCTGCCTGTCTCTTTATTGCCCTCTATTAGAAGGGTGAGAGGAAGGAATATGGCCAATTTCCACTTTTATTGCAGTGATTTCATTGCAAGCCAGGTTGGGATGAGGCAGACGTAGTCTGCTGAAACCAGCAGTGAGAGTGTGAGAGAGGCAGCTTCATTCAGCCTTGGGGTCCGACTGGAGCAGCGGGAGGGTGGGATGCCCCCACAAACAGGGCATGGAGGTGAGGATCCTCCACTAAAGGACTGGTATTCCTATTGTGCAGTCTATTGTGGTTCATCACGCCCCAAGACCCTTTCATTTCAGAGGCCAACAGCATATGGGAGGGAGAGGATTGTGGTTCAACCCTGCGGCATTCCCAGTTCCATGATCTCAGCAGTAGGTATCAATCTGAAAGGCTGGTGGTCAGCAGCAAATCCCAGCAGCCACCCATACTGGCTCATGGGAAGCCTACTTGGTGCTACTGCCCATCATCTGGGACCCAAGCATCTACAGAACCACCCCTCATTCCTGCTCTGTAGAGAGCGAGTTCCTCCATTAAGCTATGGCATTGAGGAGGCCCATCTCCAGGCATCCCTAGGAACCTTGAGAAATTAGGTGGATAAGGTTCCCTTTCCCCCAGTACATTTCTGAGCACAATTCAAAGTGTTGGTGCTGACCTTTAAAGCCCTAAACTGCCTTGGCCTTGTATACCTGAAGGAGTCTCTCCACCCCTATGGTTCAGCCTGGACCCTGAGGTCCAGCTCCAGCTTCTGGTGGTTCCCTCACTGTGAGGTTACAGGGAATCAGGCAGAGGGCCTTCTCAGCAGTGGTGCCCTTCCTGTGGAATGCCCTCCCATCAGGTGTCAAGGAGATTGAGAACTGCATAACTTTTAGAAGACATATGAAGATAGCCCTGTATTGGGAAGCTTTTAACGTTTGATGTTTTACTATGTTTTTATATGTGCTGTAAGCTGCCCAGAGTGGCTGGGGAAACCCAGTCAGAAGGGCAAGGTATAAAACAATAAAATTATTATTATTATTAATGCCATTGGCCAGGCCTGGTTTTATCAGTTTTCATCCCCCACCCCACCCCCTCTCTTTCTCTCCCTCTCCCCTTTTCTTTCTTTCTTTCTTTCTTTCTTTCTTTCTTTCTTTCTTTCTTTCTTTCTTTCTTTCTTTCTTTCTTTCTCTTTCTTTCTTTCTCTCTCGTCTCTTGCAGTGGTTTGTGCTCAGGGCTTGCAGGTCAAGGATAAAATTGGCTCCAGCAATCTGTACATCACGGTGCAAGTGGGCAAGACCAAACCCAGCCAGATTATTGGCGGGGTGTAAATAATTTGTGGTGCAGCTCGAAGGATGAACTCCCTCCTTAGACATGCCCGCTTGGGGCCACTTTTGTTATATTTTAGGAGCCCAGTGACTGCTTGCGTGGCCATAGGCCCAGTGCTGGACTTGGGACCCTGGCTAATGCCCTCGCTTGCCACCCTCTGGAAAGGGCCTTCAAAGCAGGGCTGGGCAGCAGTGAGAGGAGAGCTCTGCTAACAGGGCTTTCCAGCAATGCCAGATGATTGCAGGGGCTGCAAAGGGATCCAAAGCTTACCTGGTCCATTAGCTGAGAGTAAAGCTCATAGCAGTTGTCAAAAATGTATTTGTACGTGGAATCCAAGCAGGCTCGGACGCAGTCCTTCACAACCGCACTGGCTCGGGGCGGACTCTGCAGTTCCAGGACCTGAGGAGCATCACACAGAATCCATGGGCCAGAGTACAAGCAGCAGCTGACTTCAAAGTCTGCAGAGTTGTCTCTTGCCAAATTACTGGGCCAACTCTTACCAGGTGTGCAGGCAGTATTTTGAGCCTCAACACCCCAGAATCTCTCAGCGATGATAACTTAAGGATGCTATTTGTCAATTTCCAAGGTGATGGGGGGACACACACCAGGGAAATTTGTTTTCATTAGAAGAGAGGGGGTTTAGAAGCAGCCCCCTCCCTGCACAAGGCCCAGAGTGGTTTTGGGGGGCAAGACGGTGGACTCAGAGGAACCTTAGGGAGCGAGAACATTCTAAATAACAATGTCCCCCTGTTTTACAGTTTATGATTTCTGGTCAAACGAGAAAACAGCATCTTACTCATACTAAATTTCGTCATTTTACTATATGTGGGAAACATTCAAACCAGCTCTTTTAAGTCACTCCCTCCCCCTCCCCTGCCTGATTCACAGTTGGGAGATTCTGTGGAGGATTTTGAAGTCATCAAGCAACCCCCCCTTCCCCGAGGGACCCCCCCCCCCCAGCTGCCACCGCAAAGCACTGAGAGATTGATCCTGGTGGTCTCGAGGAGCACATTATGGTAAATAAATGTCTAGAACAAGAGCTGGAATTACCTTCATGCGGAAAAATGTAATGCTTGTTAGCAGATCCACGGTTGATTTCAGGTCTTGAAGCCTCTCAGGGCTGGTGGCAGGGAAATTATCCTGGCACGCGAACAGAACAGAAAATGTAGAGAACAAAACCGCCGGGGTTTTGACAGCCAGCAAGTCAACAGAGCCAGGCTCCGGGTGTCCCTGGAGTCTACACCCCGCTCTGGCAGAAAGCAGGCATGGAGCCAGCAGGGTGAGAAATGGTGGAAAGCATCGCTCTTGCAATGGCTTCGCTGGGAGAAGAAGCGGGATTTGTGCTTCAGGGCACATCAGAGATGGCCAAGGGAGGGCTTGCTCTCAGCTCCCTGTTGGGGTTTGGCAGAGAAATAGCACCCAAGCCGGCAAGTGGGGAGAACCTTTCTCCTCCTCTGGGAAGTGTGGGAAAATGCCTTTGCGCCACCAGCTCTTTCCTGCTGGGATGAGCAGCAGCTGGTGAAACAGGGAAGGGCACTTTGCCTCAAGCACCACATGCAAGATGCACAGTCTCCCTCTCAGGCCTTGAAAAGTTACCACCCTCTTGCAAATGCATACAAGATGTGCCATTTAAACCTTCCCTATTATTCTTAAGCTTTGCCAGCAGGGCTTGGATGCGCCTTGGGAGTTCCTTGCTCCAATGCACATTTTGCCACCTCCGTGCTGTGACTTTTCTGCGAGAACCATTGCAAGGGAGGAGGCAAAATCTTCCCACTCTCTCCCCTCCACAAAGCTCATCTTGCTTTTTGTGCCAAAGAAAACCACACCACAATTTTGGAAGGGAAGCCGAGAGACATTTGTCTTGTCCCTGTCAGTGCTCAGGTGCCCAAAACAGTGCTCAGGTGCCCAAAATCACTAAACAGCAGATAGGAACACCCCACCTATGCCCATCCAGGAGAGATTTGGTCAGTCTGCGGCCCCCCCATTCAGCCCATCTCTCCAGCACAGACTGAATTAAACTCAAGGTCTTCTCCAGATTATCAGTATGGCATGGTTGCATCTCACACATTTAACTTGAGTGATTTCAAATATATATGGTTGAAGGAAGGCTGGTTGAAATTCCATAAGTTACATGGATGCAAGGCAGATAACTTAAAAGCTCTTTTTGCTCTGGGTTTTCCCAGCACAAAAAGAGTTGTGAAGCTCTCTGCCTTTCTTTTCAGGTTTTGGGATGCTCTCATGAGCAGTGCTTTTTTCCTGGGGGGGGGGTATGCATACCGCTAAACATTTTGTGAATCTTTGTACTTTTGTCCATTTACTGTCTTTATTTCCCCCAATTTGAACTATAAAATGGTGATTTTTCTTGAGTCAAAATGAGAGTACCCCTAAACATTTTTTTTTAAAGAAAAACAACACACTGCTCACAAGATTTTGCAAGGCTTCTCTGAATTCCCACGAGATCTCATGCAAGCATCCCTAGCCTTCCGGAGACAGCACACTGAGCAGGTTTTGCCCTGCAAGCAAGGCAGAAAGCTTAAAAGCTCTTTTAGTGCCGGGAACACTGAGTGCAAAAAGAGCTTTTAGGCTAGGGATGCCTGGGCGCGGCAGTTTGAGTATATGCCTTTTGCCATATATGCAGAACCCTTGGAGCTGAACCTCCATATAAGATACTGTACTTTGTGGGATTCACCTTTCCTCCACATGACCTGCCTCCTGACCATTCATCCTAATTTGCCAGGCACAAAGCTTACCTGGGGGTTAGGCGAAGCCTAGTCTTTGCTGAGCTTTCTTCTGATTTGCTTGTGAGGAAGCTTATGCCTCTGCTCCCTCATCTTTTGTTCATCCCAGGCTTTTCAGTGATTTCCCTCTCCTAACCACAAAAGTCTACTTACTTATTTTTTAATGGATAAGTTACATGAAGGTGACAGAGTGCTCTAATGGCACAGGCCTACATTTCCTTTCCTGTGCCTAAAGCTGTCCCACAAAGCAGTGACATGGCCTGGAGCAGCGTTCGAAATTTGCCAGTCATCAGGAACATTTCGCACCTGGCTAATTGGCCACTGGCCACCAAGTCAAGATGCCCGGGTGCCAGGATGGTGCCTGACGTCTCCACCGTCTGGAGGTGCATGCCTGGGGATTCTTGGATCTGGACTGTTTTCACACATTAGCAACACATCCTGTAGAATTCCACCCATTATATTTTATCGGCACAACCAAAATGAATTTCAGAAACCAAAAAGTCGTACTGAAAAATACGACTTTTGAGCCGTCTGCCCCCAAAAGGCAACTAGGCATTCCGTTTTGGTGCCTGTAACCCTGGTTTAAGGAGCCATTTGAGAAACTATCTGAATTTCTAATACTGGGCCCTGGAGGCACCATCCATCACAGGCTGGGAATTTAGTTGTACACAATTGGTTGAATCCCTGGTGCGACAAATCTTTTTAAAATCAACAGCATACTTTTTGCAATTTGAAAAATGGTGGAGAAATGCATTAAAAGGTGTGCTGACAGGTCCATGGGAAGGTGCTAGCAAATGAGAACAAATGCTCAGGAAAGGCCACACATCACAGAAATCCTCCGAAGCTTTGTGCAAGCGGATCAGGACGAATGTGCTCTAAACAGGTTATCAGGAGAAGCCCCACGTCAGGCGAAAGCAGCGGGCGAAAGGGGGTTTCTGTACCTACCCTATATTTGGAGAGGTCAATCCTCAATGAATTGTGCAGCTGATCCAGCAGTTTAATGAACTTTTCTCTCTGCGTGGGAAAACAACAGCACAGAGAGTTGCAGGTAAGAGAGTGACTTGGTCACAACTACAGCAAATAGATGGCTGCCTCTAGAAGCAGCAAGGAGGTTCTTCAGGCATGGAAATTAACGGAGCCGGGGGCTGGAGCACTTGTCAGGGCAGAGCCACCTCTCCACAAAGCAGGGACTCCTGGGACTTTGCTGCGGCTGCTGCATAGAATTGTAGAGTTGCAGAGGTGGAAGGGTTCCCAAGGATCCTCTAGTCCACCCCTGAAACCCAGAAGTCACAACTGCTCCCTTCAGAAGAATTTTAATTTGCAGGGGGCATAGCCCAGTGATTAAGCATCTGCTTTGCATAAAAAGGTCTTGGGTTTGATCCCTGGCAGCATTTTTCAGCTCAACTGACCACACAGATTGTCATGAGGATAAAATCAGAAAGAACCAGGAGTGCTGCCTAGAGCTCATTGCAATAAAGATTGGTTACAAATGTAATGATAGTAATAATAATATTAATGTTGATGGCACCAATAATTTTTTTTGAGGAGTACCAGAATTGATGTGTGAACATTGATTGTATAACTAAATAAAAGCCAATGCAATATTTTCCCCCCTCCCCAGCTATCTTTAGGTTTTCCTGATCCACAGGATATTTGGAAGAGTTTGCTTTTAGGAAAAGAAGACGAGCCAAGCGCTGTCCCTGAACTCAGGGCTCCATTCCCTGCTGATGGCCAGGCTTGATATCCATCTGTTGAACGCCAAATTGGATTGGCATTTGCGTCAACGGCAAATTAGCATTAACTTCGGAGAGAGGACTTTAGCTTGCGGAGATTAAGATAAACATGTTCCGAACAAGAGGGAACAGGAGTTAGGAACAGGGGACTGGGCCACTGGGGTGGCGGGTGAGACTTTTGTTTCCCAAAGCTACAATGAACCTCCCAGGCGGCCATGAAATCACACGAAATCAAAGGTGGGAGAAAGGCTCTCTACAGGCTCCCAATCAGTTTGCGATAAGCCTGCTAACCCTGCTGAACTGAGTTATGACAGAGAATTTGTCTGGGGGTGCTGGGGGTGAGAGAGAGTCACTCTACTTTCTGGCTTTTGTGTGTGTGGGGGGGATGTCCTTTCCTTAGCCTTGTCACTCTTTGTTCCTGGCAGCTGAGCACTGAAGTCTCTTCTCTTGTTATGGAAAGTAATGCTTTATTCACATCGAGATCATTGGGGGTGAAACATAAAGAAGACTGTGGAGGTTTTATTCTGGATTGAGGTCACACCCCTCATTCATTCCCCCCTCCCCAGAAGCCAACAGGAGTGCTGGGAGGGGCTCAGACCCTTTGCAGTCTTTTAAAAACACATCTCTTGTTTTCTACAGCCGGTTTCTTAGCCAGAGAGGTTCCGGGTGGCCATCCCCAAAGGCTCCAGAAATTGACACCTCAGAGCTCTGATCTAAAGTAGTCTCGCCCTGGGCAACCAGGAATTCCAGCCAGGCAAGCAGCATGTGGGGAACAGAGAGCAGCTCCTCCTTTCCTGGGGCACTCTGCTTCCATCCCGGAGGTGGAGGAAGGGCTTCTTTCCTTTTCCTTTGTGGATGGAAACACCCTGGTCTTGCCTGGCCATAGCAGCCACCAAGCTGGGCATGCCAGAGAGGAAGCATCCCTCCTTTTGTGTCTCTGGCAAGGAAACCAAGCAGGTGGCTGGGGGCAGCAGGCAGGCCGGCCGGCCGGCTGGCCAGCCTCCCCCCCCCCCCAACATGCTGGGTTCTTGGTCTAGTTTCCACAATTCTTCTTTTTACTAGAAGAAGCAGTGGTTCCACAGTGGTTGGAGTGTTGGCCTGAGACCTTGAGAGTCCGGGGTCTAATCCCCACTCAGCCACAAAGCCCACTGGGTGACCTGGCACTCACCTCAGCCTTGCCTACCTCACAGGGTTGTTGTGAGGATAAAATGGGGAGCCATGAATGCCACCTTGAGCTCCATGGAGGATGATATGAACGTAACAAAATAAATAAATAAAAAATACTACCCTGAGGGCTAGTAACTTGGGGTGTGTGTGTTGAGCAACAAGACTAATTTAAAGCATAACAAAAATCCACATCACAACAAGGCATAATACGCATAAAAGGTGTTCACATAACATCTTCATATTTAGCCCGATCAAATTTCATTGCAGATCCTTGTCTTATTTCTTCTCTTTTAAGCTACCCGTTCATTTATCGTTTTGTTTGTTTTTGGTCTGGTTCCAGCCCCCAGTTGGCTCCTGAAGCAGCAGCCACGGTTTTCAGTTACAAATATTACAAAGAGAAGGGAGTGGGGAGCTCCTGGGCAAAGATGAGAACCACCAGACTTACACTGGGGACTCACAAATCAAACAAGGAAAACAACACAGCTCCACCCTTGGAGATCAAATTGCAAAGATGCACTTCAGTGTGACACAGAAATATAAGCCAGTGTCAAGCCTTGGTGGTCTTGATACCTCAGGGACTGCGGGTGAAGGAGTATTTCCCCCGGGGGAATCTGGACTGAAAACAAACAAGGAGAAGCAGAAGAAAGCAGCACCTACCCCAAAGTTGGTGGCAGCAAATCGGTCCGAGGCAGAGACGTTGGTTGTGGCCGTGGTGTGAGCGTAGAAGGCATTAATGTTGGCCAGCAGAGTGCTCATGACTGCCGGGACACCGGGACACATGTACTTGGAAGACAGGCAGGAGAAATGCCTAGGAGGGAGACCAGATGGGCAGGCTGAAGCTCTGCTAGTGAGATGGGGGTCCCCAGCTGCAGGACAGGGGATCCACCATGCCCAGGACAGTGTGAAATGAAGACAGTCTTTGAAACCACAAAACTGAACTTGGAGAGATTTGGAATGACCCTTCGCAGCTTGCATGTCAAAACCCAACTTCTCCTGAAAGATGCTGGATGGGCAGAGATGGGGCAGTGGCAGAGCCTCCTTCCCCTTTTGATTTTCAGCCATGCCCTCTCCAACTGTTTGTTTTCGTGCCAATAGCAGCTTCGTGCGGGGTGTGTGTGTGTGTGCTTATAGGATTGCCACTTCTGTTCTGGTAAAATACAGGACAGGACAATGGTGGGCAGGGGGGTATTGGGGCGGTTTCCTTTTCTACTTCGTGCTGAAATGACTTCAAAGCAATCCTTTATATTCCATTGCAGTTAAACCAGATAGGCCCTCTGGAATTTACCGTAACTCTCTCGCTCGCTCTCATACACGTACGTGCGCGCGCGCGCGCACACACACACACACACACACACACACACACACACAGGAATTTGTAGATCTGTCTGTGCTTTGCACAGAGTTGAAATACATAACCTTTCACCAGTGGCATACCGTGGGTTGCCAGCTCCTGGGGCAGAGGTGGATGGGTGGGAGGGAAATGGATGCAGTACACATGCACATTCAACTGCCTAATGGCATTTGCGTCACCCAGGAGATAAGAAAAAAAGAGTTGTTCCATTGTCTGGAGAAGTCACTTCCTGGTTTGCATGGAGTAGTCATTCTCAGTGGAGCCCAGCAACAGAAGTGCGCTGCTGTATTGAGTCAGCACCAGGTGTTGAAATTTTACACCTTCTGAGGCGCTACTTTCCACCAACCCTCCTCTCTCAAATACCATGTAGGTAAGTATGTTCAGAACTGGGCCTTCTGGGCTACACTGGCACAATCCACTTGTTTGTAGAGCCCTGGAACCTGTTGCTCTCTGAGGGACGGGGCCTGGCGCTCCCAGGCTGCAGCTCTGTGGATGGCCACCTTAACCCAGCTGAAGCTGCAGGGAACTGGAAGAAACAACATGAGAGCTGTGCCTTGGTTTGCTCCTCCCTGGGGGGGGGGGGTGAGAAAAAAGGAACAGAATGGAACAGGAGGTGGCTTTTTCAGCCAACCCAGCAATGCCTTTCCTATAGGAGCGGAATGGGCATTTGGAGAGGATCCTTAACAAGAGAGAGAGGGGGGGGGGACAGGAGCAGAGTGGAAATAGGGGAAATACAGGGCAAACTGCAACCCTACCCACCCCTGATCCAGGTGCTCATTTGACTATGCGCAACAAACCAAGGTTAAGTGATGAAACTCTGACGGCTAACAATCAGAATTGCAAAGCACAGGGATGGCAGCAGGCAACTTGGAGTAACAGAGCAAGTGTTAGACCCATGAGAGTCAAATTCAAATTGCTGCTTAGCTGTGAAGCTTCAGGCCAGTCACTCTGACACTCAGCCTAGCTGACCTCACAGGGCCGTTGTGAGGATGAAAGGGACAACCACACATGATGCCTTCTGCTTCTTGGGGCAGGGGGCGGGGAAGGTGAAATAAATCAGCCAATGAGCAAACTGGTGGAGGGAGGCAAAGGATTCATGAGTTGGTTTCTTAAAAGCATTTGGGACACAGCAATGCCCCATACACAGTGCATTTGACAGAAGAAAAAGCCTCAGGCCAGCAAGGGGAGGAAGTCATCCATATTCCTCAGGGGAGCTTGTGAGGTACTGTGGTTTTGTCTTCTTTCCTCTGAGTTATAGCTGGAGAAGCTCAAACCAAAGTTTAAGTTTCCTGAGAGCTAGGCAAGGGTGCTGAACCCATGTGTTGCAATAGGGGCAGCAGCAGCAGCCGCTGCCCTTGGAGCACACACAGACAGCTGAAATGGAGGGGGCAGACCTTGTGAATGTGGGTGTGCAATGAGGCATGTGGGGCATCCCTTCACATCTCTGGGTTGAAAGATTTCCTTCTGGGAAATGGAACGGATGTTTTGCTTTTGTGCATTGAAAAAGCCCTCAATTGCCTTGGGTGGATGGCATTAGTTCAGGAGCAGCTCACCTGCACGGCAATTTAGTATGCAAATACCCAGTGGCGTAGCGTGGGTTGTCAGCACCCGGGGCAAGGCAAGTAATTTGCGCCCCCTAACCTGTGGATTTGCGCCCCCTAACCCATGGATTTGCCCTAACCCCAGATGTTGCGCCCGGTGCGGCCGGCCCCCCCTGCACCCCCCAGGCTACGCCACTGCAAATACCACAATGCTTTCAAAGTCTTTACAAAGAGCTTTACACTTTCCCCAGGCATACTTAAAAGGACGGCATTAAGAACTTGCATTTTGATGCTGGAATAAAACCAACTTGGTGTGTCAAAATAATTTTTTGAAAATGGATCTGCAGCTCCTACTCTTCATGGGAGCTCAGCAACTCATTTGCAGCAGCAGTCGCTGCCGCCGCCCTCCCAATCTGCCCCGGCTGCCAGCAGCTCTGCTCCCAGTTCAAGATGCTGTGCTACTTACGTCATCGCTTGGTAGATGTATTCGATGCCATAGCGCATTGCAAACTCGTCAACGATCTCTTGGGCGGCTTCATCAAAGTAGACCTTCCAGGCCTCGTCTCCTTTGACTGCAGGGATCTGCACAGCCCCGCTTGACTTCACCTCAGTCAAGTAATGGAAGAGGTTCTGAAGGGAACACATTTTTCACCTTAATTGGGAATTTCAACCTCCAGGTGCCACTGGAGAAGACAGGGCTGTATTATGCTCACATTTCCTCCAAACTTTCATTAATTTCACATCCTATTTGCTTGTTACAGCAATCTTTGGACAAATGAGGTCTGAGAAAAGCTTAGAGCCCAAAAACATCCTCCTGGAATGCCAGGAGCAATTTGGCCCCCCCATTTCCTGGCCTTGGCACAACCCCCCTCCTTAGCTTCTTACCCCGTACCAGTCCTGATCAGTTTGCCATCTTGTAGACTCTGCACCCAGCCACCCAGCCACCCACCTATGGCCCCTGCTTGGCCTTCCTTTCTCAGCCACAGAGTCTTGTCCCCCTGAGAGTCACCGCCAGGCTCCTTGCGAGCTACCACTGGGCCATGCGCATGAAGGAAAAGTCCCATTCCACCACATACCTCATGTAAGCAGGTGTATTGCACATGATAAGGGGCTACCTTCTCCTCTCCTTTTATCTCAACGTTGAGCTTCAACCGAATGGCTCCGGAGACAGCAGATTTATCGGTTCGTTTGTCTAGTAAAAGCAGGCGGGGGAGGAGAGGAGGAAAGAAAGACGTTGGCTGTGGCCAAAGAAGCAATTGTTGGCAGCCGAGAGGGCCAAATGCTGCCACAAGCAGATGTCACTGCTTTTGTGCAAGTAATTTTGGCCATGGGTAAAGCATTCCTGCAAGAGGAGCAACAGTTCTGCCCTCCTACTGATCCAAAGCTGTGTGTGCATGGTGGGTGGTGGAGAAGCTCAAAGGCCTGGGAACATTTTCTGTGAACGCCCCCTTGAAACCAATGAGACAAAGCAAGAGGTCTGACACACCCAGGAATGATCTGTGTGAAACAGAAGAGGTGTGTGTGTGTCTGTGTCGCTCCATACAATGCTTTAAAATCACTTTAAAATCACCTTGTCTGAACAAGGAGGTGAAAGAAGGGAAAGCAAAAAAAGGTTGTGTGTCTCTGCCTTGGCCAGGATCTTCAAGACCACCAAAGATGGAGGTGATGGACTTGGGTTAGGGGTAAACAAGGCTAGGAAAGAAACGCCTGCTTTGTGGTCCACGGGTAGCGGTCAAGTACAACATTCCTTGTAATGCTAGAGTGGACATGCAAGGGAATGTTTGGTCCAGCCAGTCGAGACTTCCTGTTCCTCCTGGTCTGGATCATCCTTCCTCTTGCATGTGACCAGAGGTGGGTGTGACCTTACCTGTCCAGGTAACAAAAGGACGAGTCATGCAGCACCCCTCCCTTCTTTTTTCTCTTTCTCCTGTCTGCTTTCAGCTAGGACTGCTCTGTTGGCTTGCAGCCAGCAGCAGCACCGGGACTGTCCCCCATATGGGGTAAATCCACATGTTGCTATTTGTAACTTTAAGTTTTTAAGCCTGCCTTCGGGACTGATACTGTGTACTGCCTGAACGTGAGTAAACTTACTTTTTGTTGACTATGAATTTTTGTTGACTAGGATTGCGGTGTCTTTATTCTTTTAAGAGGGATTCAAGGGAATTTACCAGGAACGTACAATTCAATGTGAGGCAGAGGTTCTAACGAGCCTGCAACCAGCTATCTGCTGTGAGTGTAAGAAAGGGGAATGTAACTCTGCTACATAGGGAACTTGCTAGTGCAAGTTAGGAAGGATATTAATAAACAATATATCCTCTCCTGCCACCCTGAACATTCCCACATGCTTCGACATTTTGTGCCTGACTCTGGCCACTGGCAAAGGAAGCCCCTTTCCCCTGGGGAGATTTTGCTTGTAACAAGAGTATTGCCTACCAAGGTTGTACCAAACATCCATTTCTCCGCTGAGGGTTCTCACTTCAATAATGGTTTGCCCCAAGAAGTCATCTGATTCTTTTTTGAAGTGCTGCTTCACCCGAGATTTGATGTCGTCATCCTCATCCCAGACCCTGACTTTTATTCTGTCTGTCGAGTTGTGGCATTCGCTGAAAAGGAAAAGTCATAGAACAGGTGGTGGCTCTAGAACGGGGCATGTCAGGCCACAGGGCAGCGTCCCACTGAGCCCAGGGAGCTTCTGGAGGCCTTTGCTTTTTGGGTCTGGCTATGGTTTGAGGTCACACCTGGGCTGCATTTGATAAGCAGCTGTCACTCTACAAGTACATGTGAAAAGGATCTAGGAGTCTTGGTTGACCACAAACTTGACATGAGCCAACAGTGTGACACGGCAGCTAAAAAAGCCAATGCAATTCTGGGCTGCATCAATAGGAGTATAGCATCTAGATCAAGGGAAGTAATAGTGTCACTGTATTCTGCTCTGGTCAGACCTCACCTGGAGTACTGTGTCCAGTTCTGGGCACCACACTTCAAGAAGGACACTGACAAACTGGAACGTGTCCAGAGGAGGGCAACCAAAATGGTCAAAGGTCTGGAAACGATGCCTTATGAGGAACGGCTAAGGGAGCTGGGCATGTTTAGCCTGGAGAAGAGGAGGTTAAGGGGTGATATGATAGCCATGTTCAAATATATAAAAGGATGTCATATAGAGGAGGGAGAAAGGTTGTTTTCTGCTGCTCCAGAGAAGCAGACACGGAGCAATGGATCCAAACTACAAGAAAGAAGATTCCACCTAAACATTAGGAAGAACTTCCTGACAGTAAGAGCTGTTCGACAGTGGAATTTGCTGCCAAGGAGTGTGGTGGAGTCTCCTTCTTTGGAGGTCTTTAAGCAGAGGCTTGACAACCATATGTCAGGAGTGCTCTGATGGTGTTTCCTGCTTGGCAGGGGGTTGGACTCGATGGCCCTTGTGGTCTATTCCAACTCTATGATTCTATGATTCTAAGAGTGACCTCAAACTGTAGCCAGACCCCTACACATAGAAAGAGCTTCTCAGGCCCAGCAAACAGGCAGGTGCCCTTGTTCCTCTCCAGAGGCACCTCCAGGGTGGGGGAGGGGAGGCTCTCTTGTCCATCACAGGAGGAACAAGGATATTAGTCAAGATCATGACCTGGTTTGTCTCAGGCCAGCATAGACTTCAGAAATGTGGGCACCACGGAGCTACTGGATAAAAATGCTCAGGTAAAAAGCAAGGGAACCGGAGAGAGAGAGGGGGGGGGGGCTCAGCTGGTCCTGGCAGAAGGAGGAAGGCCAAAAATATGGAGAAAGCAGGGTGGGCTGCAGAGTCGAGCCTTAATGCAGCAGCAGCCACCATCAAGGTCAGAGCCACACCCTAACCACCAACGGACGTTTCTTCTGCGGCCTGGACATACGGATTGTTGTATCCTTGGGCTCAGAAGTTAATCTGAGAAAAAACATACCATATTTCCCCATGTATAAGTCGCTGCTTTTTGCTAAAAAAAAAAAAAATAGGCAAAAATTGGGTGTTGTCTTATACACGGATAGTGAATGCAGAGGGGGAACGTGCGATTAACGGCAGCAGCAAACAGGAGATTGGCAGTGGTGATTGGGCGGGTGATTGGTCGCTGCAGCAAGGCCTGCTGGCGATTGGCTGTGGCAATTGGGCAGGCGACTGGCGGCTGTGGCGAGGTTTGCGATCGGCAGTGGCTGTGTCAAGCGATCGGCAGTGGCGGGCAGGTAAGTGAGCGATTGGCAGAAGTGACCTCCTCCACCCCCCAAAAAAGCTAAACAACATAATTTCTTAATTTTGGGTTAAAAAAAATAGGGGTCGTTTTATACACGGAAAAATATGGTATGTGTAAAATGTTGGGGTTGTTTGTTATTATGATTCTTGATCGGTTATGGGGGGTGATGAATCATGTCTGTGATTATTCATAGGAAATAAAACATTTCCTGTCTTGTCAAAGAGATGAAAAGCAAATCTAGGTCACGACATAAACAAAACCTGGTTACTGTGGTTTCTCCAGCCTGTTGTTAATTATCTGCTTTACCTCCCCATCCCCCCACCCCAGTTCAAGCCTGGCTCTCCAGCTGATGAGGTGACATGATTCAGAAGCTCTGGCCCTGAGCAGGTGCAAGGTAAACAGTGGAACCCCCCCCCCCAATATTTATGCAACCAGTTTGGAGCCTGGGCTGCTGAATGAAGGAGCTGCTTCTCAGCAGCCTCTGAGTGAGAAACACTCTTCCACTTTGGGGCTCCATAGTGGATTCAGATCAGATCTGTGTGTTGCCTTTTGCCAAGTGCTGTGTGTGTGTGTGTGTGTGTGTGTGTGTGCGCGCGCATGGTCACATGCACAAAACTTTCTGCCTCCCTCTGAAAAGCAGCAACTCCCCAAGTCTTGCAACCCTGTGTAGCAATGTAGGAGCAAGGATTGCTTCCAAGCTTGGTGGGTGGAATTGGGAGGACTAGTTTCAGGAGAAAGGATGAAGGGGCAGTAGCTCCACCCTGCCTGCCAGGGCAGCACTTTCCCCTATTTTACTTATTAATTTTTTTTGGGGGGGGAGCTTAGTAAATGAGGGGAAAGAACAAGAAGTGAAATAAGAAATAAAACATAAAACCATTTTAAAAGAGGAGACGACATGGAAATGTCAGAAAAGAATTCACTGCACCCCCAAATTAAAAACAGAGGGCCAGATGAGATGAGTTATTTCAAAAGGCCTGGGTGAGGAGAAACTTCTTCATCATGCACTGAAAAGACCTCAGAAATGGTACCAGGCAACCCGCTCTGGCATGTCTGCCTGATGCCTACGTGGGGGGCTGCCACTGAACTACATTTGCTTCTAATATATTATCTATCTATCATCTATCTATCTATCTATCTATCTATCTATCTATCTATCATCTATCTATCTATCATCTATCTATCTATCATCTATCTATCATCTATCTATCTATCTATCATCTATCTATCTATCATCTATCTATCATCTATCTATCTATCTATCATCTATCTATCTATCTATCTATCTATCTATCTATCTATCTATCTATCATCTATCTATCTATCTATCTATCTATCTATCATCTATCTATCATCTATCTATCATCTATCTATCGATCATCTATCTATCTATCATCTATCTAATCTATCTATCTATCATCTATCTATCTAAATATCATCTATCTATCTATCTATATCTATCTATCTATCTATCTATCTATCTATCTATCTATCTATCTATCTATCATCTATCTATCTATCTATCATCTATCTATCTATATCTATCTATCTATCTTCTATCTATCTATCTATCTATCATCTATCATCTATCTATCTATCTATCTATCTATCTATCTATCTATCTATCTATCTATCATCTATCTATCTATCTATCTATATCTATCATCTATCTATCTATCTATCTCTATCTATCTATCTATCTATCTATCTATCTATCTATCGTCATACCTCATGTTACGTCTGCTTCATGTTATGTTCTTTCAGGTTACGTCCTGCAGCGACCCCGAGGTACTGGAAAGGGTTACTTCCGGGTTTCACCACTCACGCATGTGCAGAAGCACAAAATGATGTCATGTGCATGTGCAGAAGTGGCAAATCGGAACCTGTGCATGTGCAGACATGCTGCTGCGGGTTGCGCTCTTTTCATGTTGCGAACAGGCCTCCAGAACGGATCCCGTTCACAACCAGAGGTACCACTGTATCTATCTTCTGAGTGGATTTCCTATGAGAACACACACACACACACACACACACACACACACACACACACACACAGACACGGAGAGCTCTGTGCAAATGCTTGCCCAGTTTGCTCCTGCTCCTGGATCTGCCATCCTCTCCTCCTGCATGGCATATTTATAGCTATGTAGACTTTCCCAAGAGAGCAAGGCTTAACACTATGGGGGTGGTGCCAGGATCGAACCCACAACCCAAGGGCCTTGTAAGGTCTAAATGAAGTTATTCGTGGGAGTTCCAGTTCTCCTCCTTTCCCCCAGGAGACTGGCAGCATTTTCACAAAATCAATTCTTCCCTGCTATAAATAATTGAAGGAGGAAGAAAACGCTGCATTTTTATAGTGGCTCCAAATAGCATCAAAGCCGTGCAGCACCAGTAGCGGGAGGCAGAGCCAAATTTACTTGCTGGGGGCAGCGGGGGAGGGAGGAGAGGGACTTTCACTGCACCGGGCATGCTAGACAAAATCCTGACTGCTGTGCTTGATTGTCTTAATTAACTTACAGAGTGGCAACACAATCCATTTGATCAGATTTTAAAGTGACAGCAGAGAGAGTAATCTGTAGTCATTTTGAAAGAAACAAGAAGAGATATCAAGTTACTCTGGAGCGGCTCAGAACACAGGTGTAAGATTTCTGGGAAACTTTTGGAAATTTTGAGCCTGGGGGGGGGGGACTGAAATCTGAAGACTATACACTGTTTATTATCAGATGTAAACTAATTTTACTGCTTTAACAACACAAAACACATCACACATAACTTAGCCAGCATATACAATTGTACTGGCATATTTATGACAACTAAAGAGTAGCTGTTTGCATCCTAAGACCCAACTCTGTTCAGTGGTGTTTCCTCCTAGACAAAGGCACAGAGGAATGCAACCTCAAAATGCCTACATCCACTGAACTCAATGGGATTTACTTCTGAGTAGACATGTACAGGATTGGCCAGGTCTGCAGGTCAGCATTTAGTATCTACAAACTGAATCGGAAGTCACTGGAAGAAGGCAAAGAACAATTTGTGAGCAACAAAGTTGGTGGTGGTGGTAAAAAGGTAGAGGACCCCTGGACAGTTAAGTCCAGTAAAAGGTGACTATGGGGTTGCGGCGCTCGTCTCGCTTTCAGGTCAAGGGAGCCGGCGTTTGTCTGCAGACAGCTTTCGGGGTCATGTGGCCAGCATGACTAAACCACTTCTGGTGCAACAGAACACCGTGATGGAAACCAGAGGGCATGGAAATGATGTTTACATTCCCGCCTCAGTGGTACCTATTTATCTACTTGCACCGGCATGCTTTCGAACTGCTAGGTTGGCAGGAGCTGGGACAGAGCAATGGGAGTTCACTCCATCGCGGGGATTCAAACCACAACCTTCTGATCAGCAAGCCCAAGAGGTTCAGTGGTTTAGCCCACAGTGCCACCTGTGTGGTGGTGGTGCGCTCCTGTTGTGCACATGCTGGGACCCTCTGGGTACAGAAATGCGTCTTCAATTTGGGTATTGCATGTGCCTATAGTAAACACAGAAGCTATCATCCTCCCTTCCCCACATTGTTCCCCAGGCCTTCTCACTCCTCTAGTTCAGACTCTCCTGAGAAGGTCATTCTCATCTGTCAGGATCAGGGCACATGGCCACAGTGGGTCTTGGTGACCTGGGACTGTCAAGTGAAGACGGAGACTAGCCTGGCACACACACAATGCTGAGCCCACAATGAAAGAAGCCATGGTTTGCTTAGATTACTTCCCAGCCACTCTTGGCTCCTGCCTCTGCAGGCTGGCAAGGGTCTGGGGTGGGGTGGCCAAACATGGCACACTTAAGGAAGCATGTTGGGTTTGTACCTAACACTAAGCTATCGTGACAACAACCCAAGGCTTGTAAGCCATCAACAAACCAGGGCTTTGGATCATGGTTTGCTGGTAGAAAATGAACTGGCAGTGAAGCCACTGGGAAGGGTTCAGGCAAACTCCCTCAAAATGGCTTAGGGTTATGTGTGAGCCAGGCCTACACATGATGTACCTGTGGCCAGTGGAAGGATCTGCAGCCTATGGCCAGTCATGAAACTCCCCTTGCGCCTCTAGCAGGCCAGAGCAGGCCGGGTGCTAATCCCCAACCCCTTCACTGAGCCCTCTATCAAGGGTCTCTCTACCTGTTGGTCCTGCAGGTCCAGCTTTTCAGCTTCCATGAGTGCTGCAAGGTCCAAGTCAGAGGCAGTAGGAGGCGGATCTCATTTCCCTGTCTTGCAACTTAAAATATTCTTCAAATGGCACCTTTTGCATGCAAAGCAAGGGCTCCCTGCCTCGGGGCTGTGGACCTTCCAGCTCTCCCCTCCTCTTGCCCCAGCCTCCCCTCCTCGTCCCTTGCTCAGCCCCCTGCCCTATTCCGTGCTGCCCCTCCCTCCAGGTTTCCTCGCCTCCTGACTGCCGAGGACACACAGTCCTTCGAAAAGGAGGCCACTTCTACAACCGCCCCTCACCGATTCATACAGTATTAATGCAACATCGATTCACAGGCTTTGCATCTGTTTACATCTAGTGATCTATTTCATTTCACATGCTTTGTGGTTATGATTCTGCCTGCAGGGCTGGGGCATCTCCCATCTGTCACTAAAACCGTTACAACGGAGGTAAGCCGTGGTCCAAAGCAACATGCGAGGCGCTGTGAGCCCACCACAAGGTGTCTGCAGCTTATGCCACGTGCAAACATTAGATGCATTGAATAGCTGTGAGAGCTTCTTCCTGGGAGGGGATTTGCCTCCCAGCCCCCACTGTGTGCCTGGCCTCTTTAGATTAAGAGGGTTTTGTAGCAAGGCAAGGAGGGAGGGGACACAAAGGAGGTGGCGATGCTTTACACAAAACAAGCTGCATTCAGTGGATTCTTGATTTGATGTAATCAGACCTCGCATTCCTCAGAAAGCCGAGGATTATGACAAGAGCAAAGTGACTGGAGGTCTCTCAGCACCACCCAGGAGTGCCTGGGCACCTCTCCCTTCAGCTGAACTGCAGCCAGCCTAGTCCCTGCCGTCTTCTCTACCTTGCAGTTCGGGGCCACAGGGAAGCCTGGCGGGGGGAATGCTGCACCCACCAAGGAAGGCTGTTCCTGGCATAGAAGCATGAACCCAGATGGCTATGCAGGGGCCACAAGGAGGTGCCAGGTGCACATGGAGTGTCGTGGTGCTGGCACAGCTGGCCTTGCACATTCAGAAAGGCCACGGAGGCACCACACGCTGACCCAGTGCTCTCCTGGAAGGAGCCAATGGCCTCATTGAAGGGCACTAGTCCTTCTGCAGCCAGAGGGTGGAGAGCCTTGCAGCAGGTCAGCGTGAAAGTAACTGTCCCGCTGGTTTGAGCTGCAAGACTGCTGTCCATGGTCCTGAACCCTTTGCTTTTGTATTTGACAGAGAGCATCCAGGGTTCTGACCTCACCCCAGCATAAAGCTGGCTTGGGCAGTCCTGTGCTTGCCACCGTCCTCTCACCTGGGTTGCCACCTCTTTCTTGATGCAGGAGGAGTTGGCTTCTTAACCACATGGGGCTGGTTTGCCCAGCAGCAGACACTGCAGGAAGGCGCCTCCTGAAGAAAGCCCTTTGCTGCAGATGCCACATAGCTCTGCCACAGAAATGCAGGAATGAGCTTCCTGCCTTTGATAGAGGCAGCATGACTGAACTCCCAGGGACTTGGGGACTGCACTACCTCTGTGCCTCACCACTAGAACGTCAACGTTCTCCATCATTTCTAGGGCTGTGGTCGAGATGATGGAGACCATTCCATGCACTTAGATACAGACTTGCCCCAGCCACTTTTGCTAGAGGGGTGGAGGGCTTATCAGCCAGTAGCTGTGGGTGTTCAGATAAGTACCAAGCCCTCCCATCCACTTGCCCTTCCCCCTGCAATTAAAATTGCACCCTTTCCCCTTTCTACATGACTGAGGCAGCTCCACGTTTCAACCTATGGAGCTATCAGCGTAGTTTTCTTTGGCCCTGAATTCTATACTGGGCGATCATGGAGGGAGGAAGAGGGATCAGGCAGATAAACAGAACATCCTCCCTTAACCCAACAACAGAACCGCTTCTCCTTGTAATCAGTCTTCAAAAGCAAACATAGGATTATTTAAAGACCAAGCAGGGTCAAAGAAACAATTTGCATAATGTAAAGTAAATCCATACTTGTAACCAGAAAGCCGCACGCTTTAAATCCTTGGCCATTTCTATTAATCCCAGAGGCCATGTGGAGACTGATACATGCAGGAGTAAAACTAACTCACTCTTGGGATATTCCCATGGCATTGCTGGGAAGGCAGGTTCCTTGGTAGCCAGCACTTTATCTCCAGCCACAGCCAGGACTGGCAGAAGAAGTCCCTACCTGGCCATACCAGGGACCTATTCTCGGCTGTTCCCTAAGAGGCTGGATTCTGACTCAGCGCAGGACAGCTCATAAGCAAAGCCACAACGAACCTCCCTCTGCTCCTAGAGGCTGACAGGTCCAGATCTCCATCTCCTCAAAGGGGGAAAGAGCCCAGGGGGCTCCCAGACTGAAGGAGGGTCTGATCCCAGGAAGAGAAGGAGCTACCACTCTTCTTTTTGTTGACAATATAAAGTCTAAGCTGCTAGTAGTACTGGAAGTGGGAGAGGAAATGGTGCAGGGAGAAGCATATTCATTCATTAATTCATCACCCTGCATGTTCTAAGCACAGCCCTGAACTCTGGGCAGAGCTCCAAAGAGGAGCAGTCTGCAATGGTGGGAGCTGTGGAGAACAGAAGCAGGTTATAGGACACCTGCAGATGCCTTTCAAGGGGAGCAGTTGGCTGGCTGGCTAGGGCTGGCCTTGGTGCCCTTTGGCGGACCTCTTTCCAATTTCATAGTGCTGCGGACAATTCTCAAAAAGCTTCCTCAAATGGCAGCAACAGTGTATTCCACCCGGTTTTCTTAATCAGAGGGCTGCATTTGAAACAGCTCCGCTTTGCATGGAAATGATGACATACCATCCAAGCCTTCCACAAGAACTTGCAAAATTTTCTTTCTTGCCTGGGGCATCAGCAGAGTGTCAGCCATACATGCACCCTGTGAACACCAGTGGTGCTTTGAAGTTTTGCTCTCAGATCTTGACCTGACTGGGACCCCCTTTCCATCCAATCCCCATGATCCTCTGAGGCTGCCTCACTCCTTGGCAAACATGGCCATCTTGCTTTGTCTCTGAATATCTCCATCCACCACCAAGCCTTATTTCTCATGGCCCCAGCAGCCTTCAGCCTCCTGGTAGCAGAGTACGACAGGGTAGGCACCCCAGTGGCCATCCCAGAATCCAGACAGGAACTGATGTTTAGTGGATGTGCCCCTGCAGAAGGACCCTCTTGGGGATTCAAATCCTTGTCCTGGCTCAGGGCACAGAACCAGATTTGGGGGCCCAGGGAGGCTCTGCCCCAATTCTGCCCTGTTCCAATCTGATTTTCTCTAATTGATCCAGTAGCTCAAATCTAAACTTTGCTTGGGGTCATTTCAGACAGGCTAATTGAGAGAGAGCAAGAGCACGAAAACCCTTTCTTCCTGTCCAATCTGTTGTCATGCACATCAGTGGCTGACCTCCTGGGCTTCCCCCCTCTGTTTCTCTCACTAGAAAACTTCATTGCATTCACTTGTTCAGTGGTGGAGGGGCTTCTTTGACTGCACACAAGGTGAGTCTGTCTGGGAAAACCCCCACCAGACCCTTCAAAGGCTGCCTATGCTCGTTTCAGCTCTTCCAGCTTCAGGGTGGGAGAGTGGAGATGAGAAGCAGGCTGGAAGTTGCCTTCAATTGACCAAGCCAATGGATTGGCCCATCCTGCATTTGATGGGCAGGGTCCCTCCAGGGTTTCAGGCATCACTGGAGCCTTTCGATTTCACTCTGAACTGATCCCAAAGCCTTCTGCATCAGCCCAGGGTCCTGATCCCATGGTGGCCAACCAATTGCCCCAGCTGGCTGCCTACAAGAACAACAGCGGCAACTCTCCCCTCTTGTGGTTCCCAGCTACTGGCATCATTCAGAGGGATGCTGTCTTCCATAGGCACCGACTCTGAGGGGCCCAGGTCCCTTTATCCCCCCTGGAAAATTTGGGGAGCTGCCCCCCCTAAGTTGAGGACAATCAGGGGTTTTGTGAAGGAGGTGTGAGGGCTCTGGCAGGGTCTTCGACTCCTTCCTCCTCCTTCCCAAAGGGGGCGTATTTGTGTGTGTGCAAGCACATCTGTGTGTGGGAGAGCAAAAGGGGTTTTCCTCCACAAAGTGGAGGACGTGGTCTGTTCCTGAGTCAGGGGAGAGAGGCGGCTGGTGGAAAAGGGTGCTCAGTAGCTGCAGCATTATGTGTTGGGGTGGGTGAGTCAAGGGAAGGGCTTGAGAATATCCTTTATCTTCTCTCCCACCCCCACCCCCTTTTCCTCCCTTGCATATCTGGGAAAACAACTGAAAGTGGAGGAGAGATCAGACCTCCCCCTCCTGTCCTTTTTTGAAACCGGAGCCTTTGCCATGATTGAACAATTTAAAAGGAAAGTTCGCAAGATAAGCACTGAAGTACTGCTTGCTTATAGTGTGTTCTGTGTGGGCGGGTGTTTCTTTGGATCTAGAGAACAACGAGTCCTGCGTGTGAGTGAAGGGTGTCTCTCTCCCTCTCCTTTGCTGGTGGGTAGGGCAAAAGGGGCTGTGCTGCCCTCCCAGCTGCTGCTGCTGCTGCCACACTTGGATCTGCCCCCTGGCTTCTCCAGGTCCCTGCACATCATGGCACACGTCGTTGCCCCCCCATATTTTATTCAAGTTGGTGCCCCCCCCCGTTGTCTTCCACACAAGAAGCATTTCTGAGCCATCATGGTTTGTGGTCAGGCAAGGAACTCTTTCCTCCTTTGGACATCAGCTGGATGTACATGCACAGTAACTGCTCAGTTCTTAAGCCGATTACCGAAAGTGCACTGGACTTTTACTTTATGTAAAGCTGCAGAGCAAAAGGACTTTTACTCAAAACAAGGAAGTTGTGCTGTGCTCAGCATGGGGCTATGTAGGGTTGCAGCCACAGCCCCGTTACACGGCTCTTATGCCTTTCATGAAGTTCTCCTTTAGGATGATGAAAGTCTCTCTCTTCATTAACTCAGCAGCAAATATGGGGGCTTCCTGTTCCCTTTCAGTTCCATGCCCCTAAGCAGCTCTGCATTCAGAGGTGCACCTAGGCTCCTTTGTGCCTTGGCAAGGAGCTGTACTGGCACCCTCCTCAATCACTGGCTCTCTGTCTTTTCTGCAATGGCCCACACCAGCAACTGGAGTTCTCCGCTGTGCCTGTGCACAGTCTCCCAGAGCAGCAGAGGAGTGGCCTGGGGAGAGCAAGGACTAGTGGGTGGGTCATAGCTGTCAACTTTCCCCTTTTCTTGCGAGGAATCCTATTCCGAATAAGGGAATTTCCCTTAAAAAAAGGAAAAAGTTGACAACTATGGGGTGGGCTTCTAGCCACTATGAGCCAAAGGGCATTCTCAGTGGACCTAATGCTGATTTGATGGTCTCTTTGGCACCCCCACCCCCGCAAAGCTTCAGGTGAACATTTGGACTTCTTTTTAAAAATTATTACTGCTTTCTGAAGTGGGGCTTGACTGTTGATGCAACTGAATGTTTGCGACCTTATTTCAAACATGCACATGCACCTTTTGAGAAGCTGAAAAGCTGCTCAGGGGAGGGTTGTTCTGTTGCATCTCAGGGAGAAGCCAATCATCAGCGCTGTTGTGCACAGCCGTCTTGTGCTTCCATGCTGAATTTGTAGGTGAGGGGGGGTGGTTATGCACCTCCCCAAGTTTGCTGCCGAGGCTGAGTCAAGTGATCGCAACTTGCCCAGAATGAATGTGTTGGCGAAGAGAGCAAATCGTGGATTTCCAAAGCTCCACTGTTTGTGTTATTTGAGTTAATTAACATTTATTTGCTTATTTTGGATCAAACAGCCGGCACAGGCGGAAGCTGTTTACTGATGCCAGATGGCAAGAAAGAGACAGCCAGCCAAAAGAGGCATCCGGAGTCAGCCACCCAGATAGGAAGCAAAGGCAAAATTTCAGGTTAGAAAAGTGTTGCTCTGAAGCTCAGAAAATGCGTGGGGTTGTTGGTCCATGCAGCCGGAGCCCCAAGCACACAGGCCTGCCTGGGTGCCAACCGAGCCAGAGAAAGGCGAGAGGATGGCCAAGAGCCTGGCAAAAGAGAAGCAGAATCATAGTGAACCCTTCAGAAAATGAAGGCAACCTCCAGGGACTCTAGTTGGCTGCTCAGGAGGAAGGGGACATCCCCAATCGGTGCCTGCCCGCCTGCCAGTGGGGTCAAGGTGGCCCTGGGCTTGGGGAACTGTCACCATGGACATGAGTGGCTGTGGCCTGTGGGCAGGCAAGTCATCTGTGAGAAAAGTAAGAAAGCTGAGGGAACCAGGAGGCCAGTGCATGGCCCAGAGAGGGCTCTGCACCAGGGCAAATTGAAGCTCAATATGGCCCAAAGGAGGATAGGTGCGTACATGTGAGCTAGCAGGGAGCTGCACACAGGCCCAAATGCTGAGCATCACTGCCTCTAACAGTGAATGCAGCTGGTGTGTGCAGAGAGAGAGAAGCAAAAGGCAGAGCCCCTAGTTTGAAGAAGCACAAAAAACCCCTTTCTTTAAAATCCTAAGTAGGAACCTCCCAAATACACAGACACACCAAGACTGAGCATGCTCAGTGGGCATTGGGATGGTGACTGCCTGGGGAAGGGATGGAATAGAGTATTCTAGAGGTTGGGTGCAGCTGGCTGGAACCCAGATGAGGAGATGCTCCTCTCCTCCTCCCTGCAACGTATTTTGTGGAGGATCCCACTTTGGTCCTGCCCTGAAAACTAACAGCCATCTTCTATCTCGTCCCAAACCTGCACTCAGTTTCATTGGACTCCCCCAAGGTGAAGTTAAGGTAAAGGACCCCTGGATGGTTAAATCCAGTCAAAGGTGACTATGGGGTGTGGCGCTCATCTTGCTTCAGGCTGAGGGAGCCAGCATTTGTCCACAGACAGCTTTCCGGGTCATGTGGCCAGCAGGACTAAACCGCTTCTGGCGCAACAGGACACCGTGATGGAAACCAGAGCGCACGGAAACACCATTTACCTTCCTGGTGTTTACCTATTTATCTACTTGCACTGGTGTGCTTTCAAACTGCTAGGTTGGCAGGAGCTGGGACAGAGCAATGGGAGCTCACTCCATCGCGGGGATTCAAACCACCAACCTTCTGATCAGCAAGCCCAAGAGGCTCCGTGGTTTAGACCAAAGCACCACTCATGTCCCCTACCCTATGCCATGCCACAGGCACCCAGCTGAAGACAACGCCCAGACCCCTTGACCTTTTGTTCGAGTGGGCAAACCACACATGGCTGTCCAGCCCTCTGCCCAGATTCCATTTGCTAAATGAACACCCAGCGAGCCTCTTTCCCATCATCACCCGCAAGTGCCTTTGCTATCCTGCTCATTGAAATTGTTGCTTAGACACCTGCTTCCTGCTTCCACAGTTCAATGCAAGAGGCCCCATTCCCTGCTCAGAATCCTCATCGTGCTTCAGAAAGGAAGAGGCCCTTTCAGCAAACCTGCTCAGAGATGCAAACGTGGTCAGGGGTTTTTAGAGTCAATGGCCACATGTTCCAGTTACCATTAGAGGCCTCCAGCAGATGTGATTCCCAGCAATGGGCCTAGCCAGAAATAAGCATTTCCAGGAAGGAATAGGCCACAGTCTCCACAACCTCTCTAGAAAAGCGTCTTCCTGGGATCACTTGAAGAGAGGAGGCAGCCTTTATCCCCCTCCATGCTGTCTACGCTGATTGGCAGCAGCTCACTGGAGGAATAAATATCCATGCCTCCTTGCCAAGCCAGCAATATGGCACCCTGCCAAAGAAAGGGTCCCCTCTCACCTACTCCATCTTGCATTTCATCTACTGCCTGGCTGGGTGCTCACAAGCAACCAATTAAAGTCAAGGTTGGCCACATAAAAGTCCTGGATCAGCTATGATTAAGCTATAAACAGACACCAGCATGTCCCAGGCCTTCCTCCATAAGGTGCACAACTCATAAAGAAAGATGCTTT
Organism: Podarcis muralis; assembly: GCF_964188315.1. Lineage (NCBI taxonomy): Eukaryota > Metazoa > Chordata > Lepidosauria > Squamata > Lacertidae > Podarcis > Podarcis muralis. Next base: position 6,642,975 of record NC_135668.1, read on the forward strand.
TCCCGCCTATGAAGGAAAGCAAAATCTTCTTCCAGCCATGGCCTGATCTGCCTGAGAAGACATCTTTTATTAAAAACATTTTTAAAATTCTAACTTCCTAGAGCAACGCCAGCCACACCAACGGAAGGCATCCATCTCGTGAATGTACTTCCACTTTCATTACGGCATATTTATAAATTATGCAGCTGAAACATAACAATAATCTAATAAGAAATTGCATGCCACTAAATTGAGTTGAACATCCCAGAGGCAGATCCCAGCATCCTCTCCAATACAGAAATCAATGTCCCCCAGAAAAATGCTCCAGAGAGAGCCCATTTCCACAGTTTCAGGCCTGCAGTTATTGTATGCTAAATGCAAAACCACTGGGATGTTTCAAATGGCCCCATTTTCAGCACAATGACATATTCCTGGCTGCTGTATTTGGTGTTAAGTTCTAATAGCTGGTACTCCATCTTTGGAGGAGCCAAACAGCCAACCTCGCTCTTCCTCTCTGGCTTCTACAGTCACCAAAGGTGGCCTCACATATGCTCCAAGCCCCATGCCACCCCAGCCCCCTGGCCAAATGAAGAACGGGCTGAGGGCACCCCTTCCCCAAAGAGACCACCAAATCTACCTTCAATCCCTAGAGTGGCCATGCTTCCCTGGGTCCATTGCACTCCAGCATCATCGTCACATGAACTTGAAGTCCACACCAACACACATTTTGTTTGTGAGTTAGAAGTCGCAATACGAGTCTGTGGCTTCGGGCTTTTAATAAGGCCCAAGATGCAAACACCCAGGTAAACATGATGAATCACAGGCGTAAGGAATGGCATGTGTTGCAGGCAACATTTACTTCTGAGTAATGCACCCCAGAAAGCCAAAAGAGGAAGGAATACTCACAAATAGAACTTCTCGTCCCATGTTGGATTCAGGTTCCCAAATATGGTTTTTGTCCTCCTTTTGGTCTTGCCCACTTGCACCGTGACGTACGGATCACTGGAGCCAGTTTTATCCTTGGCCTGCAAGCCCTGAGCACAGACCACTGGAAGAGAGGCGGAAGAAAGAGAGAGAGAGAGAGAGAGAGAGAGAGAGAGAGAGAGAGAGAGAGAGGTGGAGGATGCAAGTTGATAAAACTAGGCTTGGCCAACGGCGTTGTGACCAGTGTCCCCACCCCCCTGCAAAAAAGGGGCTAAAGGGCTGGTACTGAGCAGAAGAACACATGGAAGGTCCCAGGTCCAGTCCTCAGAATCTCCACTTCAAAGGTGATGGAGCTAGGTGGACCAATGGGCTAAGTCAGAATGAGGCCACTTCCAGTGTTCTTAGATGTAAGAGGAGCCCCCCAGTACTCTGAGCCAGAGTAGAGCAGTGTGTCTTTTGTGCCCCCTGGGCTTGCGCCCTTGGCAAGGGCCAACCTAACCAGACCCTAGCTATTCCCCTGCCCCAGCTGGAGACCCTGGAGACCACTGGCTGCCGGTCAGTGTAGACAAGACTGAGCAGTATGGCTCCATGGCCTGACTCAGTAGAGGACACCTTCCTGTGTTCCTAATAGTTTCAGAGTCTCTGGAATGTAGAAAGAGTTGCTTCCCAACAGCTGGATCAGGACGAAGGTTGGCTACCCTTCCACAGTCAGCAAAGAGCTCAGGTGGCCTGGCTCTATTCCCAGTTATCAGTAAGCATTGCAGGAAATGCCAGCATGAGGTTATAGGGGCGTCTCTCTCCTGGCACCTCCCTTTGGCTGACATCCTGGCTGGCTCTGTGGAGGAGCTGGCTGCCTCTTCTAAAGGCTTAGTTTTCGGACACGGTGACTGAAGGACAAGCAGTTTTTTTGTCCTACATGGGGATTATCTATGCAGGAGAAAAAACACCACTCAAGCAGGTGTTAAAAACAAATAACACCATTATAAAAAAACAGGGCTAATAATGCAGAGAGACAATGTGAGAACCAGGCTGCGAGGCCTTTGAGGATTCCCCCCCCCCAAGGGGTGGGGGGAAATGGAGAATAATAATAATAATAATACATTTTTATTTATATCCCGCCCTCCCCAGCTGAAGCCGGACTCAGAGCGGCTAACAACAATAAAAGTAACACAGCATTCTAAAATCAATTCAGAATCAAATTAATGGCAACAATTGAGTTCTGTGAGGATTACCAAAGGAGGGGGTCAGACTGTGCCTTGGCCAAAGGCCTAGTGGAACAACTCTGTCTTGCAGGCCCTGCGGAAAGATGTCAAATCCCGCAGGGCCCTAGTCTCTTGTGACAGAGCGTTCCACCACATCGGGGCCACAGCCGAAAAAGCCCTGGCTCTGGTTGAGGCCAGCCTAACCTCTCTGTGGCCCAGGACCTCCAAGATGTTTTGGTTTGAAGGCCGTAAGGTCCTCCATGCGACATGCCCGGAGAGGTGGTCCCATAGGTATGAGGGTCCTAGGCCGTATAGGATTTTAAAGGTTAAAACCAGCACCTTAAACCTGATCCTGTACTCCAGCAGGAGCCAGTGCAGCTGGTATAGAAAACAAAATTAGCCTCCTCTCGGTCATGCAAGGTCTCGCCCAAAAAGAGTTGTGCCCTTTCAGCTCTGAGAGCACACAGAGTTCTGTGCAACTCAAAGATTACCAATAGCAGGTGGTCCTCCAGGTGTTTCCTTGCACCTTCCAAGCCATGACACTGACCCACTGTGCTCCACTCCTTCTCCCACAAGGTAAGCTGTCCTCTCCCCCAGAGCAAGAAACATCTCCCAGGAGAAATGTCCAGGCATTACTTTGGAACAAGATGCTTGTTCCAGTGCCCCCCTCCACCCCGAGAGCTGCCTTCAGACCCCAGGAGCCTATTTCCTGAGCCATTCCCTCTTGCAGAGCTTGGTGTCCCGGCTGCAACCTCCAGTTACAGAGACAGCCAGCTTCCCTGTAGCTGCCTTTCGCCAAGAAAACAGATGTCAGGATTTATCATCGCTAATGTGTGTTTATGCTGCTATAAATACAAACACTTGTCAGTTGACTCCTCCATCGCAATTCATAACTGTGCGAGTCTCTCCACCGGCTTGAAAGCCGACTGGGACGCGCCACACTCCCTCCCCTCGGCCCCCCTCTGACCATCAGCAAATATTTGCTTTGTAAGTTGGACCCATGTGATTTAAAGCGTCGAGACAGGAGCATTTAGTTAACATTTTTGAACTGGCACTAGTAAGGACAGCCCAGCTCATTAACTGCCTCATCAGAGAAATGATGGGATCAGAATGCTGTGTCCCTGTCCCGTCCTGTCCCATTCCCCGCCCCCACAATCTGAGCAATCCCAGCAGCAGACCTGTCTGCCCCCCCCCCCCCCGGCTGGATCCATTCAGAAGCAAGTCTGCTGATCTTGGGGAAGGGAGGTTGTGTGGCTTCTTAAACAGTATTACAGGATGGTGCCTGTGATGTCTCCTCCGGGCAACTCCTGCAGCCAATCTGGTGCCAGACATCTTGCTCTGCTTTCCTTTGGACCACCCATGGAGGTGCATTCCACAGTCTCTCAGACAGATGGACGGGTGAAGTCAAACTGCTGTGTTAGCAGCAATGAAGTGACCTCCCCAGGGCTCAAACCTGGGCAGTGTGTATGGAGGTCCTGGGCAGCCCAGACAACAAGATCTCTCTCTCAGCCTTGCTGATGTGGTCCAAAGGAAAGCAGAGCAAGACATTTGGCCAGCACCAACACAGTATCATGAACCAAGGCTTTTATAAGCCCTGTGGACCACCCAGTTGTTATGGCTACTGGACAAACTGTTCTCCTAAGGCTGTGTTGAGGACATCTCAAGTCACCTGCAGCAACTGCTGCCTTGACCAGATCTAAATTTTATAGGAAGGACTATTGTAGGTGATGCTGCTCTGTACATCAAATAGGGCATTGAGTCCAGCAACCTAGAAATCCCCAGATAGACAGACTTCTCCGGCAAAATCATTGTGGGTGGTGATACCAAGCCCCAGGTGCAGTTTAGTACTGGGGATGATAATGTTATGCTTATATTCTGTATCTTGAAAAATATTTTTATTTTTTAAGTACTGGGGATGTGCTATCATCCCCCTGAAGATGAATGAAATCAAGGAAGCACCCAACAGAGGAGATGTAGTTATGGGCTACTTTGACTACCCTCGCAGACTGGTTATGGAAAAAGTTTGGCATTCAAAGTGTAAATGGGAATTGCTTGCAGTCCTCACCCCACTGGGGGGTTTCAAGGTGGCAAACTGTTCTGCACCAGCTTGCAGGCAGAATGGACCACCTCGTGAGATCAGGGTGTACGCTATCTTTCCACTTGGCACACCCAGAGAAACAATCAGACATCAGAGACCCTCTTTCTGTTTGTATTCTGTAAATGCCATTTTGTAACCACCTGGGCTGGATGGGAAAAGGGAGCTTTGGCCAGAGAGAGTTCTCCAGCTGAAAAGAGGGAATCTTCTCACCTGTGATGGTGATCTTTGCTGACCACTTGGAAGTCCCATCCAGGACACTCTGTTTGGCTGCCTTGGTGTGCTGTACAAAGTCCTCCTTGGGGATCTGGAACATTTCCTGGATCAGTTCAAAAACCTCTGGCCTGTTTCGCTCCCTGATCTTCATTTGCTCCTTCATTGCTGTAATAATATTCTGGGTCTTATCCTCAGCACCGTGCTTTGAACTCTTCTCCGCTGCCCCTAAGGTGACATAACAACGGCATTAGCAACACTTAACAATGCACTACTATAGCAGTACAGTGGTATACCTCGGGTTAAGAACTTAATTCGTTCTGGAGGTCCGTTCTTAACCTGAAACTGTTCTTAACCTGAAGCACCACTTTAGCTAATGGGGCCTCCTGCTGCCGCCGCCATGCAATTTCTGTTCTCATCCTGAAGCAAAGTTCTTAACCAGAGGTACCATTTGTGGGTTAGTGGAATCTGTAACCTGAAACGTCTGTAACCTGAAACATCTGTAACCCGAGGTACCACTGTAGTTGTCGTTGCAGCAGCAGGAGTAATATTGGGTCATCTTCTATGAGGAGATGGTGACATGGCTGAAATCTGGAAAACAGATGCCCTCGATGACACAGAAGGTGCCTGGCCAGGCGGGTCTTTCATTGACGCTTTTGCCAACCTGATACCCTCCAGCTGTTTTGGACAACCTGGACTAGCCAGGGATGATGGGAATAGTAGTCCACAACAGCTGGAGGGCACCAGGTTGGCGAAAGCTGACCCTCCTCTTGCTTTCTGTGTGTCCTGCACAGCATGGATGAAGCCCCCTTCCTTCCACCAGGGACATCTGGTTCCATGTGTGGCGCACGTAGACCACAGCACACAGAGAGGCCCCTTGATGCTGGCAGGCACGGATGTTGTGATGTCAGTTCATGTCTGGAGGGGCTTCCAGAAAGACATCAAAATGGAAGCCTGAAGTCTGGCACAGATGCTGATCCCCAAAAATGATGGTTTTTCCTGCCCTGAAGCAAAGCCAGGGATGCCAATATCCTGACTTTTCTGGATCTTTGCAAAATAATGGGATTCCTAGTGGATCACAGAGATCAACTGCCAAGGGGGTAGGGGTGTCACAGTACAACAGCACACTACTTTGGTGGTGGGCTTTAGAGAGGTTCATTTGCAGCCCATCCCTGCCTGGGTCAGCCTAGCATAGGCTGCAAGTGACCAACTGCACTGATCAGGGCTGGAGGGCAATGCTGGCTGCAGATGAATGGAGGCAGGAAAGGCAAGGTGGCATTTCTGGCCAGCCCATCTTTTTCTGCTTGGCTGCAGGTCACAGGGGGCAAAGTAGAATGCTGACAAATGACACCAGAGCAGCCAGCAAGCCTTCCTTGTTTCTGTGCCATGAGGCAGCCAAGCCACACTCCTGGGGGCCTGCGCATCAGGTGGCAGCAGAGCAGCAACAGAGGAGCGACTGAGGAAGAGAGAGGTCTCTGGGCCACTGGATGGCTTTTGGTGAGAGGTGCCAAGGGGCCTCATGCAATCTCTTTAGCTGGCTGGAAACCTGGTGGGTTTAAAAGCAAAGGAGGAGGAAGAGTTTTATCCAGTGAAACTGGAGCTAAATGCAGACAGTGCCCAGCTGAGTGAAACCCAAATGAGGTGGGAGATCCCTGAGACCAGAACGCAGGGTGGGTTGGGGGAAGCACAAGACCCATTCAGCGTCAGGGGTGTCTGCATGCCCAAAGATACTATGTCACCTCCACTCAGCCACTCCACTGTCCATCCTGTCACCTGGAGCCCCTGTGAGATTAGTGGTGTCGTCGTAATCTGAGCAGCCCAACCATTTGCTTGGGCTTTGAGTTGTGCCAAGCAGACTCTCCCTTGCCACTGCCAGGGCTGCTCCAACAGGCTTCTGTTGCCACCCCAAACCACAGGAGGAGCCCATGCCCCAGAGCTGGGACACCCATGGGTGAGGCAAACGCTGTGGGTGGCAGGATCCACAGGGACAGCAGATCCCGATGTAGATCTCTCTTCTTCCCTTGTTTTTGGTGTGGATCAGGCATAAGCAAACTCGGCCTCCAGATGTTTTGGGACTACAATTCCCATCATCCCTAACCACTGGTCCTGTTAGCTAATGATGATGGGAGTTGTAGTCCCAAAACATCTGGAGGGCCGAGTTTGCCTGTGCCTGGGGTAGATCTTCACTCGCCCCTTCTTACCAGGCGGGGGGAGGGCACCATTTTGCTGTTTGCCTCAGGTGGCCCTGCCATGCCCCCCTCGCAAAGGGAAAGGGACAAGCAGCACTAAGAAGGGCAGAAGCTGTGCCCACACCAGGTGCCCCTCAGACTACTCACTCTGCAAACAGTCCGCATTGAGGAGATCCTGGCACTTCTCATGGCACTTGACCCCACACTCTGTGCACCTCATTCCCTGCCTGGCGATGCCCCAGAGGAGACCCTCGCACTCGTAGCAGTAGGTGGGGGCGGTGGCTGTCCACACTTCAAAGTAGTGTGGGGTGGTGGAGGACATGGGGTAGATGAGGGCCTGAAGGGTTTTTTTGAAGACGTGCATTTTCTGAGGGGACACAAAACACATTCAGATACATCAACAAAGCGGCTCACAGTTCCCAATTGGCTAAGTATCGCAGACCTCCTGTTTTACAAAAGCCAAGCCATGGACTCCCTACTTTTGATCCCTGGAGTAGCTTTGGTTATGGGAATGGTGCCACGGACCTCCTGGGTGGGGTCCGCAGACCACCAACTGAGAACCACTGGTCTAATCATTCTTTCATGCATGTTCAAGCTCCTGTTACAAAGCTTTTGCTGAAGCGTTGCAGAGCACGTGCCTCAGTGTGAGAGGCTCTCATCAGCCGAGCTCTTGCTGACTTGCTCTGAGGCCGCTGGAAGAGGAAGGCGCTCAAAAGCACCACAAGGGCTGGTCAGACATCATTGTGTCTTTGCAGAGACAGCTGGAGGCTGCCCAGTGCCCACACCAGATTTAGGGCAGCGCAGGGGTCTTCCCCACACAGGACACTGTGCCAAGAGGGCACAAAATAATAATAATAATAATAATAATAATAATAATAATAATAATAATAATAATAAAAAATACCTATATCTATACAGGTACCTTCTGAGAAGATTTATAAAAAGACAATAGTACCAGGAAGCTGTTCTCTCACAGCACAGGAGACTCTTTTCCCCTGAGCCTAGACTTCAGCCCCTGGTTCCTTGCAATCTTTGAGACGGTTGCAGAAAAACATGTAGTTGGAAGGAGAAATGAATGGGGATCAGGCAGCCATTACAAAGACTAAAGCCTCACATCACTTATGCCACACTGGCAAGTCTGGTGCTCAGGAGACACCTGTGTGGGCTCCTGGGGGCAGGGGATCAGCTCCCCAGAACGGCTTCCTTAGTTGGACAAAGGCAGGGGGCTGGCGGATGTCCCCTCCTGTTCCTTCTTCCACAGCCCCCTGACACATTTGCCACACACAGGCTCTTGCCTCTGGGGTGGCACATGCTGACAGTTGCTCAGCCCATGCCATGGCTCTTTGCCATGAGAGCAGGGGAGCATAGCTAGCTGCTGGCAAGAGGTCCTTTCTTGCTTGCTTCACTCCCAGTGAAACCCAGCACCTGGGGAAGGACCCAGGCCTGGACCAGTGACTCCACCATGTCTCAAGGACTGTGGCACTTGCCGGCCAAGGAAAGCGGTCTCTGCTGATGTGACGGCAAAGGAACTCTCTGATCTGAACGCTGTGCCTTGTGTGGCTACATGCTAAGTCGCAGGCAAAATCTCCTGCTTGAGATGTGAAGGGGTTCAGATGTGATGCTCCTGCCCATCTTTCTCCAGGGTGCTGATTCACACAATCCACTAATTAGCACCAGAGATGGTCTCATTAGCATTGAAAGCGAGTCCAGTGCTAACAAACAAGGCCCCTGCAGAGCAGCAGATCATCTGCCTTGCCTTCTCTGGCTCTCCTAATGGCACCCTTCGGTCTGCTTAGGATGGTTTCCTGAGAAGGAGGTTTGAGTCAGCACTGGCCTCCCATTGACGTCAGCTAGAAAAGGCACTACTATAGGGATGCTCAGCACTTGAGCAGTTTGGGGGCTGATCCGGCCCACCTCTGATGGAGCTTGGGAGCATCCTAGGAAAACACCTCCATAGAAATATATATATATATGGGGAAAGCACTCCAGAGAGCCATTGCTGCCAAATGCAAACTGGGGCAAAGAGATTGGTAGAGAAAACAAAAGCATCAGCTGGGAGCATTGCAAAAGAGCAGCAATTGCTTTTTATCACACGCAGCACACCGAGAAAGGGCTAGGCAACACCTGGGCTCCTGCAAAAGAGAAAGGGTGAAATGTGCTTAACGCATTGCAAAGCTATCACGTAAATGGCCCTCATAAATTGTTTCCAATCTAATGCTTAATTTTGCATTCCAGGAGGTTTGGGAAAGGAATAACTAAATATGTTGATAGCCTAAAATGTGAAGGCACACTGGCAGATGACAAAGGGGAGAACGCTGGGGAAATGAGCAAGTCAACGCTCTGGGGGAAACTCCAGCAACCTGGAATCAGTGGCTGCCGACTGCACTCGTCTTCCTAGTATCAAGCAAGCAGGCAGCTGCTGCTTGTGCATCTATTATTATTATTATTATTATTATTATTATTATTATTATTATTACTACTGCCCTTCATCAAGAGATCCTGGGGCCGCAGTTCACAGTACAAAAGACAAGATAAATAATTAAACCAAAAAAACAAAGCATTAACACTCCCACCATTTATCTCCTCCATTCCCAGTTGCGGGATTCCTGTAATATTTTGTTTTGGGGGTCGAGAGGAAGCTGTTTGATATGCTGCTGCTGCTGCTGGGGGGTGGGAGGGGACTTCTGCCTGCCCCCTTCCTGCCTTCAGTGGGGAGGGAGGGAGGGAAAGGTCCTCTGAATTGGCAGGTGCTACCTGGCAGAAAGTTGGGACGCAGGTGGCGCTGTGGGTTAAAGCCTCAGCACCTAGGACTTGCCGATCGAAAGGTCGGTGGTTCGAATCCCCGCGGCGGGGTGCGCTCCTGTCGTTCAGTCCCAGCGCCTGCCAACCTAGCAGTTCGAAAGCACTCTCGGGTGCAAGTAGATAAATAGGGACCGCTTACTAGCGGGAAGGTAAACGGTGTTCCGTGTGCTGCGCTGGCTTGCCAGAGCAGCGATGTCACGCTGGCCACGTGACCCGGAAGTGTCTGCGGACAGCACTGGCCCCTGGCCTCTTGAGTGAGATGGGCGCACAACCCTAGAGTCTGGCAAGACTGGCCCGTACGGGCAGGGGTACCTTTACCTTTTTACCTTTACCTGGCAGAAACAGTGCCAGGTCTGTGTCTGTATGAATGGGAGCCACGAGAAATGATTTCCAAATTATTATTATTATTATTATTATTATTATTATTATTATTATTATTATTCACTTTTATTTATACCCTGCCCTCCCCAGCCAAGACCGGGCTCAGGGCGGCTAACACCGGTATAAAAACAATTGATTGAAATACAACTTAAAAACAAGATTAAAATACAACATTAAAATGCAGCCTCATTTCAGCCGGAACTCAAATAAAAAACTTTTTGGGGGATGAAAACGTCAAGTCTTCACCAAGGCCAACTATCCAGACTGGTCCTACGTAGGCCAGAAAAAAGCCAGGGAAGTCCCCAAATAGGAGTTCCATCACAGAAGGAGAAAGGAACAAGGAAGAAGGGGGGGGGGGGGAATCAATTTGATTCCAAGCCAAAGGCCGGGGGGGACAACTCTGTCTTACAGGCCCTGCGGAAAGAAATCAGAAAGAAATGACATTTGCCTCGGAGATGGATTTCCAAGGGCAGAGAAAACACTCAGAGTGAACCGTGTTCCAGACACAGCTATTGTCCCCAAAGAGTTTCTGTGCCTTTAGATTCAGGAACAGGAAAATACTTGATGTGTGAAGAAAACCTTGGCACCTGATTAGTGCGACTGACAGAGGTGGTTCTCGGTTGTTTTACTGACTATCCAGAACAGGCTACGAGGCTTTATGGGGATTTGCTGAAGAAATTTCTGGTTAACTATATAATCCAAGGGCTATGGCTGCCCTGTAATGTCACAATCCTATCCATGGGCAGCAGCTAGCTAGCTATTTATTTATTTATTTATTTATTTATTTATTTATTTCATACAATTTATAGGCGGCTCAATTGCAAAAAGAAAAAGAAAATAAGCACATCTTGAAGCAGTTTACAAAAAGATTTTTTAAAAATACAATCGAGGGGAAAAAAATCACAATTCTACTTTAAAATGTGCAAAAGTTAAAATATGAAAGCAGACAAAAATTACCTCGACTTTCTAAGTATCTGGGTAGGTTTGTCTAAACAGGACTAAAGACCTCCAAAGTGCATTGATCTCATATAATGACTTAAGAGAGCTTGGGATGGAGCATTTCTTAGTGAACGTGCATATTATACAAAAAAAAAATAAGGATCCAAATAAGTTTAGCTGACATTGGACTTTATTTTCAATCACTGGAACCCAAGAATTCAAGGCCATGTCCAACTTTATTATTCATTCTCATATGAAGTTCCTCCTTAACGAAGTTCTTCCTTAACGAAGAAGTTCTTCATTATGAAGTTCTTCCTTAACAAAACATTTTGTTCTGTGCTGTATTGTTTTACTGTTCCTATATTGTAATTTCTTTCTCTTTTCTGTTATGAAACACATGTGAATAAATCGATTTAGTTCTCTCTGAAGGCAGAGGAGACCCTGAGAGGGTTTCAGAGGCCATGGAAAAGGGGTGTGTCGAAAGTCTCCTGGTGGGTTGTTGTGAAAGGCACCTTCAACCCTAATGTAGTCTTCTAGGGCATGGGTAGGCAAACTAAGGCCTGGGGGCCGGATCTGGCCCAATTGCCTTCTCAATCCGGCCCGCGGATGGTCTGGGAATCAGCGTGTTTTTACATGAGTAGAATGTGCCCTTTTATTTAAAATGCATCTCTGGGTTATTTGTGGGGCATAGGAATTCGTTCTCTTTTTTCCCTTCAAAATATAGTCCGGCTCCCCACAAGGTCTGAGGGACAGTAGACCGGCCCCCTGCTGAAAAAGTTTGCTGACCCCATTCTAGGGGCTCAGCCTTCAAGGTAAAAGCAAGAGGGAGAAAGCAGCCAAGTCTTCTTGAGTTAAAAAAAGAAATGAATATTCTATTTGCGAAAGCATAGAGCAAATAAAATTAGATAGAGAGGGACAATCAATAGAAGTTCTTGCCAAGGAATTTCAGGCCTGGCTGCAATCGATAAGCCAGACGCCCAAGCAGTCGGGAGTGGTTTGCTCCTGGTCACACTTATGCAAGTCAGTTTGGAGACAGAATGGGGGAAGCAGATAATAAATGGGCGAGGGGGGAGAAACCACCAGCAAATATGGATCAATGATGCTCTGCGTTGCACGGTGTGGACTGGAAGACCCCTCCAATCTACAGCTCTATGATTCCATTCTACAGGTGGCTGGGGAGGGGTAGAGCTTAGGAGTGGGGTATGTCTTCTACTTTTTCTTTCTAGTCTCAGAAACTCTCAGCTGTTGAAGTCGTACGGCTGGAAACTTACACCGGATGAATTGGGGATTTCAGTTTCCCTTGCACAAATATTGAGCAGGGAAGTCAGAAGCGCAGTTTGACGTGCCCCAAATCTTTGCAAACACAATAATTTTTATATTTTTTTAAATTTCTCTAAGGGCTGCATATACATATACCTATGTAACAGGCTATATGACACTGTAAGTGGAATACCTTCCCTACTGAAGTGGTAACTTTAAGGGAAACTCTAAAAACATGAAGTCTTCTGGCTGTCTGATCTGCTCCTGGCAACCCTGAAATTATTAGCTGTCCAAGCAGGGGACTATGTTTTTTAGTAGTTTTTAACCAGCTTTTTAGGGACGCGGGTGGCGCTGTGGGTTAAACCACAGAGCCTAGGACTTGCCGATCAGAAGGTCGGCGGTTTGAATCCCCACGATGGGGTGAGCTCCCGTTGCTTGGTCCCTGCTCCTGCCAACCTAGCAGTTTGAAAGCACGTCAAAGTGCAAGTAGATAAATAGGTACTGCTCCTGTGGGAAGCTAAACGGCATTTCCGTGCGCTGCTCTGGTTCGCCAGAAGCGGCTTAGTCATGTTGGCCACATGACCCGGAAGCTGTCTGCGGACAAACGCCGGCTCCCTCGGCCAATAAAGCGAGATGAGCGTCGCAACCCCAGAGTCGGCCACGACTGGACCTAATGGTCAGGGGTCCCTTTACCTTTACCTTTAACCAGCTTTTTAGAAGACTTAAAACTGTTTTTATAAATTTTAATTGCATTTGCTGCTCTAGGCTCCTTCGGGAAGGAAGGGTGAGACATAAATTAAATAACTCAATTAAATAAATGTGCATATGTAAAACAGGCTCAGGTAAGGATGGCTGAAGTCTTGGTGCTGCACTAATTTGCAGGGGTGGCATATCCAGAAAAACATGTGGCTTTATAGGACAAAGATAAATTACTCTGGTTAAAGGAAGCAGAATTTGATGTTGATGATAGAAGTCTCTTTTTGGAGCTATTTTATGCCTTCTTCTACATCTTCACAACAGCCATGTGAGGTAGGTTAGGCTGAGTGTTGACGACTCACCCAAGTTTAGATGTGAGGGGAAAAAAATGGGTTTAAAATAAGAAATTGCACATGCTCAGAGCATTTTCTGGTTATTAAGGTTACTAAAATGTTGTTAAGTTTGTGTTTTGAAACTGCACATGCTCAGAGAATATTTTCTGTACTCCATAAAACGTATTATTAAATAAGTTTATGTTAAGTTTTTGAGATGTGTAAATGCATTCCTTTTGGAAGGGGGGGTGTCTTATTTTGGGAACTGCACTAGCCCCCACCACCATCTTAATTCAGCCTTGAACCGTCTTCAAATGCAGCCATAGTTCAAAATTATTGTGAGGACAAACCAATAAATATTTAGAACATAGCAAAAAGCTATCCAAAAAGATAGAAAGCAATCAAACTGCAAGTTGGGGCAGGCTCTCCTATCCCTTTGCACCAGAATTTCTTGGGCAATTTCAGTTTGCGGGCATCATTTTCCCCAATTGCCTGCTTCTGGATTTCCGGTCCTGACACACACTGTCGAGAGACAGGCAGCTCCAGATCTCAGAAAGGCCTCATTTCACATTGTGCTTCGCCTTCCTCACAGAGCCACTGTGCGGCTTCCAGCACACGACCAGCAGATGCTTCCATTCAGCTGCTTGCACAGCCCCCGCCCTCAGGTGCCTCTCCTGAGCAGTTAATTTAGAAGCCAGCCATGTGCGTGAGCCACATGTGCCATTGGTTGCAAAGGATCTGCTATGGAATCCATGATTTGCCAGAGCCAAATGCTGCTTTCTTTTTCACTCTGCCATGGCCCAAATTCTAAGGCAGAGCTTTCCAAACTGTGTGTTGCGTTAGTGTGTCGGCTGCAGTCGGTAGGTGAGTTGTGCGAACGCTACCTGCACTCCTCCCGGGGCTGGAAATGAGTTAGCTTAACCTCTGGTTAGCTAGAAAACCTGAATTACTGTATTGCAAAATGATGCATGTCTAAAAAGTGTGTCACCGACATGAAAAGCTTGGAAAGCTCTGTTCTTAGGAGAAGCCTTGTTGTTGTTGTTGTGGTGGTGGTGTGTGTGTGTGTGTGTGTGGATGTGCTAGGAGTAGCCACCTCCTTATCTGACTGAGTGCTTGCTATACAAATGTGGTCAGCCCTAGACCACTGGCACTGGGGGCACAGAGAGAAGATGCTGAATGGACCTCTTAGAGCTGGGTGGACCTCACATGCACCCAGGGGAGGTTCTTCAGCTGCTGGCCACCTGAAATCTCTTGCTTGACTTTCCTCCCAGAACAGACATGGAGACAATTGAGAGAAGAAGAGGAGCACCCTTTGTTCTCTTGGCAAAGCTCTATGGGCAGGATTAATCAAGATGACCACACAGGAGACAACTTTAGGAAGACTATGACTTTCATAAAGGGTAGCCAGGAGAAACATCACAGCATCCAACAGAAGGGGTTAAATACTTTGGTGAATACTCCCCCCCCCCATTTAAAGGAAGCCAACCCGCCCCTTGAAGAAACATGTTAAGCAGCCCCCTCTCCTACCATCTCCTCATTGTCGATTGACGTCCGGATGACCATGGCTAGCGAGATCCCTGACTTCCGGGTTGCAAGGGTCTGTGGAAGGCAGAAGTACACAGAAGATATAAAATTTGCAGCATGTGATGGTCTAAGAGAAAATAATATATTGATGGTATCTATTACCGAGTAAAATTCCTTTGGGAATTATAGGGACAGAACTACCCAAACTGTATAGAAATTTATTCATGTCTGCGACTACAGCGGCAAAAATGGAAAGGAGAAGAAGTCCCAGCAAAAGAAGAAAGGATACAAAAACTTGCGGAATATGCAGAAATGGCGAAACTTACTGGAAAAATAAGAAATCAAATTAACAAACTTTTTGTAAAAGAATGGAAATGATTTATGGGATATTTACGAACAAACTGTAAACAGATGAGAACATTGGCAGGATTATTGTAATAACCTGCAGTTTTATAAGAGTAAATATTTAAGGTAGGTGAATAAATGAGCAAATTAAGTTAATTTGGATATGCAGAAAATATTAAAAATAATTTTCAGGAACAGCAGAAAAAAGGGAAGGAAGTCGAGTTTTGAAATGTTAAAATGATTATAAAATTATTGAAATGTATAAAACTGAAAATCATAAATCTCTCTCTCTCTCTCTCTCTCTCTCTCTCTCTCTCACACACACACACACACACACACACACACACACACACACAGTGAGTCTCTGACATGGGCAACCATGGCTGATGAAGGGCTGGATGAAGCAGGAAGGTGTGTATTTGGGGAGTCTTATTCAGGGGGGGGGGAGTAGGGTAAAACTGAGGTAACAGACCTGCACCCATTTTAACTGCTCAGAGAATATTTCAGCTCACCCCCTCTGCCTTACAGTTCTCCTGCCCCACAATATCTCCTCCAACACTGTCTAATCTCTAGGACCAAGATGAAAAAACCGAAAACCCTTTACTGAAGTATTAAGCCTTGTCAGTTGAATTTCAAGGCAAAACTGCGATGGTGCCAACTTGCTGAATTCAAATAATATACAGCTTGCTTCTGGCTCTATTAAAACATCTAAATCCAGGAGCGATTGTGAGTGTTGAAAACAGCAGAATTCAAATGAAGGGTACATCAAGAAGAAACTTTACCCTGCCAAGCACAGAGTTGGGCGGATTAATCCCACCACCCACTGCTCCTAGGCTTCCTGGCCACTTACAGGGTCTACAGGTTGTCCTGGGAGAGACGCAATCTGTCTGCCAGTTCCCTTGCAGAAACTCTCTTACAAAAAGGAGAGGACCTGGGCCAGAGGAAGGGTCTCCAACAGAGCCAATGGGTTGCCTTGAAGGATATTTAAAACAAAACAAAACAAAACAAAACCAAAAACCCAAAAGCACACTCTGCTCTTGCTAGCCCTGCTGCCTTGATCCCAAGGCAAACAACAGGCAGACAGATCCACTTGCAAAGCCCCTCTCAGTCTCCAAGTTCAGCTCAACAGCTTAAAACCCCAGCATCGTGGGATTTACAGAACTGGTTGTGAGCTGACTTAAGGCTACCTTAACACGAGAAACTCCTCACAATCTTTTCTTTGTGGGGACAGTTCACAGAGCTGTGCTACATGTCCTCAACCATGTTTGGCTCTTGGAAACCCACCCTCTTCACACCTGGCAACGCAGTAGAGACGGAGAACCTGGGCTGACCTACTGCAAGAACGAGGGGAAACAAGTCAACCGAATTCAATGGCCGTGTTTCAGAGGATTATGAATGGTCTTCATAATCACAAATCACAATTGAAAAGGGCCGTTTCACAGCATGAAGCATTTTGTATCAACCATTTTCATGTGCACTAAAGATAAAATGGACCAAGGCAGAAAGCCGTTATTAGTCTCAGATTCACGTGATTGTTTACTCCAACCCTGTACAGTGGTGCCCCGCAAGACGAATGCCTCGCAAGACGAAAAACTCGCTAGACGAAAGGGTTTTCCGTTTTTTGAGTCGTTCCGCAAGACGAATTTCCCTATGGGCTTGCTTCGCAAGACGAAACGTCTTGTGAGTTCTTGCGAGTTTGTTTCCTTTTTCTTAAAGCCGCTAAGCCGCTAATAGCCGTGCTTCGCAAGACGAAAAAACCGCAAGACGAAGAGACTCGATTTCGTCTTGCGAGGCACCACTGTATTATTAATGCTGCATTGAGAGCAGTGTCATCCTGCTCAGAGTTGCTCTCCCCATAAGCAGGACTATCGGGGGACTTGGATGCCAACAGCCTGGCTCTGGCTTAAGTGAGTTGTGGGCAGCAGAAGCCCCTGCACTGGAGGCCGAGAGTTCGGATGACAGTGAACTAATGGCATCGCTTTAATACTGCTCGCCATTTAAATTGCCTTTATTTTAATAAAGCCTCTCAGTGTCTCTCTCTTCTTCCGTCTGCCCAATTTTCAACGTCTCCCTTGACAAGAGTTAAACTTGCAGAGGTGTATAATATGATTAACGCCATGAAACTAATTATGATGTAAGAAAGAACCTTTGGCACGGTCGTATTTGGTTTGGTTCATTATCAGTGTGTGACGGTTAATAAATGAATCTCACAAGTTTCTGTTTGCAAACTCTCAGCAATTTGGTGGGATCACGACGCTAATTCACAATTAATTTCCTCGGCTAACCATTAATACTGAAATAACTCTGTTTGCTTGTCAGCTTCCATCTCTCTCTTTTATTCCAATCAACACAGCACATTCATGTACAGAAATTACACAGATTAGCTTTTCCGCAACAAAGGGAGAGATAGTGAGCAGGCCGGATGATGATTCAGGCCCCAAAACAAAGGCTTAACTGCCCAATTTCAGCCCTCAAAGCACCACTCCTGGAATGCTGGGTGTGTGTGTGTCACTTTTGAGAGATGCCACAAGGATGGATGCTGCCTAGGGACCCTGTGGGGAAGGGGATGGGATGGACCCAGATAACTGTGTCTGAGCACCCAAGGGAGTTTTAGACTTCTGTTTGTTGCCCCCCACCTGCAATGCCACATGGTAACTCCATTTTGAAGCTGAGGGGAGTTGCAAAAGCTGTTTGTGATGAGGCATGGAGTTGGGGAGAGGTCTGCCAAAGTTCATAATCTCTTGGCTTGAAATATGGATCTTGATGATTCATAATGCTTGCCTTCAAACTGAGGGGACTCACTGAGGTCCCAGAGTGTTTCCCTCGCTTAGATTTCGAGCTGAGTTAGAAAACCCCTAACCCGATACAGGGCTGCCTTCAGATGTCTTCTAAAAGTCAGATAGTTGTTTATTTCCTTGACATCTGATGGGAGGGCGTTCCACAGCGCAGGCGCCACTATTGAGAAGGGCCTCTGCCTGGTTCCTTGTAATCTAACTTCTCACAGTGAGGGAACTGCCAGAAGGCCCTCAGAGCTGGACCTCAGTGTCTAGGCTGGATGATGGGGGTGGAGATGCTCCTTCAGATATACTGGGCCAAGGCCATTTAGGGCTTTAAAGGTCACCACCAATACTTTGAATTGTGCTCGGAAATGTACTGGGAGCCAATGAAGGTCTTTCAGGACCAGTGTCATATTGTCTCAGCGACCATATGGGACAAATGCATAGGTGCAGAAGAGGAGGGTTTTTTTCAGGGGGGGACACACACAAAAATCCCATTGAACCCTACCATGGCCATCTCTCTCTGTAAGTGGGGGTGCTGCTTGGGGGGTGCTGTGGGTGCTGCAGTTAGGCTGCAACTCAAGGAAGCTGATTTATTTATTTATTTATTTATTTTAAGAAGAAGAGTTTGGATTTGATATCCTGCCTTTCACTCCCTTTAAGGAGTCTCAAAGCGGCTAACATTCTCCTTTCCCTTCCTCCCCCACAACAAACACTCTGTGAGGTGAGTGGGGCTGAGAGACTTCAAAGAAGTCTGACTGGCCCAAGGTCACCCAGCAGCTGCATGTGGAGGAGCAGGGAATCGAACCCAGTTCCCCAGATTATGAGACTATCGCTCTTAACCACTACACCACACTGGCTCTCAAGGAAGCTGATTTAGATGCCGTCCAGGCTCACAGCACCTCCTCTGGTGCTTTGGAAAGTACAACAGAAGCACCAATAAATTCAAAAGGTGAAACGTTAGTCAGAGAAATCTTTTCGCCCTCCAGGGCTTCCATGGACTGTTAACGATTATATAAAACCAGCAACCACGAAACAGCGACACATTTCCCTTCAGAGAGATGTGGAGCCTTTCGTGACGTTCTTGCTGCGCTGATGGCAGGTCCCTTAAAGGATTCCACCTGAACCAAGTGGAGAGTGCGGGAGGATGGGGAGAGAGCTGGGAGAGGGCTCCATGTTGCCAGAAAGGGTCTCTAAAAAGGGGGGGGCACCAGAACCCACCTCCTGTGGGACGCAGGAGACAGAAGCCAGTTTGGGGGGTTGCTCTGTCTCGGGCCCTCAGATCGTGTTATGTACTGAGTTGAATAGGATCCAAAATGCAGCAGTCTGATTGGTCCTAGAACAATAGGATTCAGAATGCAGCAGTCTGATTGGTCCGCAGGAGCCACCCAATCCAACTCCAGGTAGAAGTGAATCCGCAACCTGATTGGTCTACAGGAGAATCCCAGAATTAGCCAATCACGTGGGGCCCATGGTGTAAATAATGTATATAAAGCAGACATTTCAGGGGAAACTTCCATTCCTCACTACTATGAGCTGAATAAAGAGCATGAAATCCACACTCAACTCCGAGTATATTTCAGATCGCAACACAGGCCAGGCTCCTCAGGTACCAGCCCCCAAGCGCTCCCCAACCCTGCTGCAACACAAGGGCAGGCCCTCTCCCCTCCCTCAGCTGCCTCCCTCCCTCCTTATGGCTTCATGGAGTGTCTCCACAGGAGCCCCACTGCAGCCTGCCTAGCAGAAAAATGCTTTATGGGCCTTGAGCAGGAGAGGCGGCAGGGACTCCCCCCCCCCCCCAGCTGCTCAGGGACCAGTAGAGAGAACAGGCTGGTTCTCTTGGGGAGGGAAGAGAAGAAGGGTGGGGGTGTGAAGCTCTATTTTGAGACGGAGGACCCAGCAAGGCACCTTCGCCCCACTCAAGCCTCCTTACTAATCTCCTCCAGATTGCCTTTTACGAGGAGGAGGAATGTACATAATTATGTTTTTATAAAATATTTATCAAGCTCATATGGAAGAAATTGGGTAGCACGCCTTTATCAATAATTGAGACTTGAGAGAATCATCATCTTGTTGGGGGCTGAGCAGAGGGCGAACGGAGCTCACCGTGCCCCCCCCCCCACCAGAGCCAAGCAGGGTTGCTTATCCCGAGTGGGTTTTCTTATGTGTAAAAAGGCATCTCAGCAAGGGCATTTCAGGCCAGTGCCATCAGGGCAACTGGCTTGGGCTGGGGGGTGGGGGAGCAACCTGAGAAAGGGTGGAAAGAGAATCTGTAGGAAGAGCCCGTGATGATGCTAGACCTTTCACAGACGCCAGCCATTCTACAACAGAGGCCATTGAATGCAGCCTTTCCTAATTCCATTTACTGAGAAGCAGCGTTCCGTGCCAAGGTGGGCACCCAGCAGGAAGGGCATGGGTCCAGGACACCTGCTCCCTTGGGAACCAATTGCCCCTCCTCGCCTCTCCCCCAAAATGCAGGAAGAATGCAGATACAGAGGCAGAGTCCAAATGCTCAATGACTGCATGGCTTTCAGCTCCTTTTTTGTGTGGGGGGGGAAGGGTATTTCTCTGCATCTGGCTAAGTACTACTGTGGGCTTATCCACACTTTTTATCCAGGCACAGGTCTGTGCTTAAAAGCTCCATGTCTGAGCATTGCCCGGGTGTGTGTGTGCATTGCCTCAGAGCTTTCCCCATGAAAACCTGCTCTTTAGCACTCAATCGGAGTAAATGTCAATTTGACTTTTCTGCAGATTGCCATTTACCCTGATTGAGCTTTAAAGAGTGGGTTTTCGTTGGGGGAAAGCTCCAGAGCAAAAGCAAGGGTGCTCAGGCATGGATCTGCAAAGTGTAGAGTGTGCCTGGAAAGAGCAGAGGAAAAGTGTGGATAAGCCCTGTGTCAGCAGCGTTTGAGCCCCACGTTGGGCAAAGATTCCTGTGTGTTGCTGGGTCTAGAGACCCCGCTTCCAATTCTATGATTCTTATGACTCATGCACAGATACAGCCTTGTGGCTCAGAACACCTGAAGAAACATGTCTAGGAAGCCCCGCTGAAATCAGCAGTGCTTACTCCCAAGTAAGAGGGCAGAGGATTGGAGCCTCAGGCCCACCTCTGAACAGTACAGACATGGCAGCAGACTGCACTGCCAGCCCCAGAGTGCACCACCCAGCCGAATCATTTCAGGGCTCCGACATCCATCATCTCTTTCTGAAATAGGTCTCAAAACTCTTTTGCAAACCCATTTAGCACTAAAGTGGCGCTTATGATGAGGCAATTCTCTTCCGCAGCAAATAGCTGCCCTGGAACACAAAAGATTAATTATGACATTTCAAAACATTCATCAACAGAGAAGCACTTACCATGGCCTGGGAAATCCAGCGTTGATGAGGAAGAAATTAGAGAAAACATTAATAGTCAGGTGTTATTGGGACCAGGCAAAGCAACACTTAATAAGCTGATTGGTATCTAAGCAGCAGAGAAACCACATTAACTGCTGGCATTTATTTCTCCATTTCAGAAACATCCATACAGGCAATTGGATGGATCCATATAAGAAGAGACTCAGGAGAGAGAAAAACACGGAGGCCCCATGGTTCACTTCTCCCTCTCATGAGCACAACGGCAACTCAGTTAGTGCAAAGCACAGCTGTACGGTGGTACCTTGGTTCCCGAACGGCTTAGTTGTCAAACAAATCGGCTTCTAAATGCCGCAAACCCGGAAGTGTTCCATTTGCAAACATTTTCTGAAGCCGGACGTCTGACGCAGCTTCCGTGGCTTCCGCTTGAGTGCAGGAAGCTCCTGTAGCCAATTGGAAGCCACACCTTGGTTTTCGAATGGTTTCAGGAGCCAAACGGACTCCCAGAACAGATTAAGTTCGAGAACCAAGGTAGCACTGTATTGAGAAAGTGGCAAATGGTAGCAAGCATCTGATTGCAAAGGAATGATAATATTGTTTTATTTGGAATATCTTTGGGGGACTCCCAGCTACTCTGTAACCTCATTCGCTGGAAATCTGGACTCCAGGTTTCTCCCAGAACTGAATATAGCTTCCACAGCTAATACAGAGAAGTGCAAAACACACACATCCATGTGAAAAAGTCTGCATGCATGTAGCATGCTATTAGGAAAGGGAAGGAGGCCGAGGTGACTCTCTTGTGGTCTCACATGTTGCCCTAGATCACTCCCATTAGATCACTAATTGTTGGTCATCATGACTCCACAGGTTATGTTGTTCTAAGCCAGGGTCCTACGCCAGGGTGAAGTCAGCCCCCTCCTTTGGGGCTTGCTCACAGCTTAATTCCAAAGTGAAGGAGGGAACAGCACAGCCCTTGTGACCAGGAAAAGCAGGTGCCGGTCATTGCATGCAGGGGCGCATGTTCAGCACAATGCCAGGAACTTACCACATCTCTGACGATGGGGAACGTCTTCTTTCGGCGCAGGTCTGGCATGCTGTCAATTCCATACAGTGCACTGTTGGGGCTGAAGAAGAGAGAAAATACGGACTAATACGGAGAGAAACATCACACGTGTTCTTTGTCGGTTTTAAAGAAACATTCTTTCGCAGAATCACACATTCTATAAGACCAATTAAAAACAGCGCTGGAATGTCTGAGGTTTGTGAAAAAGGGATGTGAATGACAACAAAGATCACATTGGCCCTCTGAGCTGCAGCATCACATTGGAAGCTCCTGCACAGCTCTAATCCAGGGGTCAGCAAACTTTTTCAGCAGGGGGCTGATCCACTGTCCCTCAGACCTTGTAGGGGGCTGGACTATATTGGGGGGGGAATCCCCCCCAACTCTCCCCTCCCTTCTCCACAGCACCGGACAGAGCCCCAGTGGCTGCTTACCTGTGCCTTACGAGCGGCAGGGGCTGGCAGCGGCAGCGGCGGAGGGACGATGAGTGGCGCAAAAGGGCTGGCTCCAGAGAGGGGCTTCTTAAAATGGTGCTCAGCCAACCACTACTCAACAAAGCCCAGCCCCTTCCTCCTCTAGGCAGGGTGGGGAGAAGCCAGGAGGAGGGAGGGAGGAGGTGTGGGGGGGGAGGGAGGAATGGCGCAGCCTGAATGATCAGAATCCACATGCCGATCCACGCGGCGATTCCTGGATCGACTGCGGGCTGGATCCGGTCCCTGGGCCTTAGTTTGCCAACCCATGCTCTAATCTATCATCTATCTATCATCTATCTATCATCTATCTATCTATCTATCTATATCTATCTATCTATCTATCTATCTATCTATCTATCTATCTATCTATCTATCATCTATCATCTCTGAAGTCCTGCTGCTGAGCCAGTGACACACTTTCCGTAATACGACACTTTGTACTTCACTGCACCAAATTCGAGCTTGGAGGCAGGATGGATGTTCACTTGGCATCCAGTGGGGGAACGGCACTGGGGACATCTGATGTAAAATAAAAGAATATAGAGTGCCAAAGTCTTTCCCAGTAAACTGACCTAAATTCATTTAAAACCGGTTTTAAAGGCAGGGGAGGAAGGAAACACCCAACTTTATTTGGACTAACTCATGACGGATGTGTGCAAGGGCTTCTCCACACTTCCCCTTCCGCTGTGCTTTCCAGGCACGGTCCTCACTTTAAAAATCCATGTCCAAGCGCCCTTTTTGTTACTCCAGAGCTTTCCCTGTGGAAAACCTGCTCATTAAATCTGTATTGGACTGCAACTCGCTGAAAACCCGAATTGCTGCTGTGCTTCAGCTTTCAAAAATGGGTTTTGGTGGGGGAAACTCCGGCGCGAAAAGAAGAGAGCTTGGACACAGAGTTTTAAAGCACGGACCTGTGCCTGGGAAAAAGCGGAGCAAAAGCTAAGTGCGAATAAGCCCTAAGATTATGCATGGTGCCACACAGAATTATGGAGCTGGAAGGGACCACAAGGATCATCTAGTCCAACCCCCGGCAATGCAGGGATCTTTTGCCCAACCACAACCCCGAGATGAAGAGTCTCATGCTCTACCGACTGAGCTGCATGGAGAACGGGATGGGGGAGGCCTTGTTCTCCCTCTCTCATGATAATCATAGAATCATAGAGTTGGAATAGACCACAAGGGCCATCGAGTCCAACCCCTTGCCAAGCAGGAAACACCATCAGAGCACTCCTGACATATGGTTGTCAAGCCTCTGCTTAAAGACCTCCAAAGAAGGAGACTCCACCACACTCCTTGGCAGCAAATTCCACTGTCGAACAGCTCTTACTGTCAGGAAGTTCTTCCTAATGATAACTCAGACCCAACCAGGTTTTCCAATGAAGCTGCATAATGAAAGATTCAGGACAAAAGGAAGGACTCCTCCACACAGTTAAACTATGAAACTTGGTCCCCCCAAGATGTCATGATGGCCACCAACTGCTTGTGGGCTTCCCATAATGGGCATCTGGTTGGCCACAGGGTGCTAGGCTAGATGGGTTTCCTCTGGCCTGATCCAGATTCAGGGCTCTTTGGATGTTGCACCAGTTTGATCTGTGCATTTTTTGGTCAGGCTTTGGTTAGGTGTTGAACGCAACAGTAAAACAATGGCTGGCTGGCGGGGGTGGCAATAACTGTCCTGTGGCTGGCCAGATCTTGCCAGGGAGCAGCAGCAGGTCTTCCTGGCTCTCCTGCTTCAGCTGAGAATCTGCTGCCAACAGAACCACCTACGTTAATTTCACTTATTTCAAACTTACCCTTGCAAAAGCATACAAGGGCTAGCTCCCTTCTATCCAACTCAAGCACAGGGAAAGCAATGTAAAGAAATGCAAATAGGAACATGAAGGAAGTGCAAATCTTCCACCCCAAAAGGGCAAGATCCAAGCTCCAAAGCCGCCGCACTCTTTTAAGCACCAACTGGTCAAATCAAAGGCATCCTTTCCCCCACACTGGCCCTCTGTTTCCCTCACTGGCTGTGCAGTCTTCATTTCCCTGACAAATATGCAACTTTATCAGCAACACAGAACCAGCTGGTGGGCTTCTCTTTTGCAGCACCAAGAACAGAGACTCTGCGGTGCTCCCTCCCCAGAGAACGACTGTCCATTCCGCAGTTTCCTAAGGGAGGGACACAGGCAGCGGGGAAGATGGCGCAAAGATGCCTTGATGCCTTGCCAAAACTGAGCTATGTTAAAAGTCCACTAACATGTGATAAATTATTACTATTCCCTAACTGCTGTAAGCAAGCTGTTTTTTAAACAGTTCTCGCACAAGTATAATAGCAACAGCATAAGTTTGTCCCTAGACCAGACATCATTAGTGAGAAGGGGCGACCTCCTGGACAAACATTGCCCCACAAAGGTGGTCAACTATTGAACCTGGAGGAATTTGTCTCTCCTTTCCCATTGCTATTTCAGTCTGGGTTGGCTTCTGGATTTCGGAGGCTGCCAGGCAAGAGAGACCATCGCTAGGCCCATGAACAGAACACTTCAAGGGTCTCTCTCTCACACAAGCCACACCTCATGTCAAAGTCTGCTTCCAAAAACTTTGTTAAAAGAATTCTATGGTGTCATGAATAAAATGCATGCTCATAAGGGCACAAAGTAAACACACATACATAGGTGCATAAACCGCATGTCTGAAATAGTACAGAGAGCAATGCAGCAGCCATGTTTGGCCTCTAGTCAATCTCAGGGACCCCCTCAAGTCACATAACAGGAAATTCCTGATAGGTCACCCCTTTGAGACAAGTATCTGTTGAATAGCAAAGCTGACCTGTCAAAAGAGCAGATATCTATGTGTGAATGTCACAGGTCCTTGACAATGGATTCTGGAGCCAAGGTCTTCACCATTTCAAAAGGATGTCTCTAATGGGCCAGGAAGGGCAATTATCAGGCATCTTGACTGACAGATTTGTAAATAAGTTGGAGAGACATGAACTCTGAGCATGATCTGATTTACATGCACAACTCATTTTGTAAAGTAACTATGACATTTCTGGGGTGGTCTATCCCAAGGGTTTAAAAATTGTAACATACTTTTGTTCTGGGCCCCTCATCTACTTGCAGGGAGACGGTTGCAGCAGACCAATGAAGATCAACAGTTTGCCTTGCCTCCTTGGTAGCCTCCAATTGAGTCTCTGACCAATAGCAGACCTCAAGGGACACAGAGTCCCTTGATGGGGAGTTGGGCTGTAAAAGCCAACCTCAACCTTCTTACAACAACTTCAACTTTGTCTCCTGAAATGCCAGGGATGATGACATTCAAGAATTGGGGTTAACCCTGCTATGGCACAAGGATGCTGCTGACATATCTGAACCACCCTGTAACGATGGCCGATGACATCCCCTATAAGAGAACTAGCATCAAGGGAGGGAGACCAGATCTTGGAATGGCCACCACTTCTTATAGTGCCACTACTCCCAGGAAGTCTCATGAAACTGCCAGCGCTCTCCTGGGGTCTCCATGAGACCTGACATCAGCCAGACAATACATAAAGCCATGTAGCCAATCAGATCTGGTTATGGGATGATGCCGGCATGCCACATTGAATGAGAAAAATGCCTCCTCGGTGCAAAAGGGCAAACATCACCACCTTGTTTGGCAGCCCCTCCATCCCAAAACCGTTTGACGCAGGGCCCGAATTTTTCATGAAACTCCCTCTCCCTCCCCTCAGTTTTGGCTCAACAACAACAACAGCAAGCAAAACAAACAAAAGGCCACCCATCAAGATTTCCACCTAAATCATAATTCAGATTATATCAGGCAGAGTAATTTTAATGTTAGTGCAGAAGTGGAAGAAACACTAAGCCCTGCAAAAGACGGCAGGATGGAATTATACAGAAGAGCCTATATTAAAATGCTATGACAGAGACTGCTTAACTGTCTTTCCAAAGGGGATTAAAGAAGCTTTAATAGCAAGCAAAAATATCAGTCCAATTCCTCTGCAGCGGAGCAGTCATTATCGCCTCCCATCATGCAGGCTCCGCCGTGGGGATGGGCCGGATGGGTCCGGGAGTGAGAAGCCAGCGGGCGCTCAGAGCCAGGGGGCTGCTCATGCCACAGGAAAATGCGGGGCAGGGGAGGGAGGGACCGGGTTTGCTTAAACCCACTCATCTCTTCTGCTCCCCATTTGCATCTTTATTAGCACAGCTAATGCTGGGATTATCCTGCGTAACTTTATGATGCTGTCACATGGGATGCTGAGTGGCTGCCAACCACCTGCTGCTCAGAGGACCTTCTGGGACCATCCAGGCTGGGGCTGGGGAGGGGCCAGCAGGACACTCTCCTTGGCCAGCCGTCCTTTGCCCTGGGCAGCCTTGCAGAAGACCAAAGTGAGCCGGCTAATTGCACCTGTCTGCACTGCCATCTCTCGAGGTGAAAAGGGAGAGGCCCCAGGCACCTCGGACTCCCCAGCTTTCCAGGATCACTCTTCTGCCACACAAGGCAAGGGACTGCGGGCTCCATCCTTCCCCAAGTCATAAAGCTTTGGTTTCAAAGAAATCATGCTTCTAATGTCCAGTTATGTCACTTAGACAAGACTGAGCAGACCCTTTGGGCCTCCAGATTTACAGCCAAGCGGTAAAGAGGGTTTTACATGCAGCTTGGCATATTTATTTCCTCCATTTCTAAAGTGTCCTTCATCCAGGCCACTTTGTAAAACTCAGTTCAAACAGTACTTCCAATAAAAGCCATTTTAAACCTTAACGATTACTGGAAAGCCACATTCCAAACCCGACGTCACTTCAGCAGAAAGGAAACATCAATACGTGGGCCTAAAACTACCCAACCAATGTGAAAGGCAACAAGGCAACAATCTACCCTCCCTTTGCTCCTGTGAATCGTAACACGATGTTGGGATCCTGTCACCTTGCTGCTGTTGAAGCAGCTGCACTCTGCTTTCTACATCCCTCTGCTGGGAGAACTGTCCATTTATTCTGACTCTCTGCTTCCTGCTACTGAACCAGCTCCTGCTCCACAAGAGGACCTCTCAATTTCCTTTTTACCAATCCCCTTATTTTTCTTTGGAAAATATCCTCTTTTGAATACAATTCAGATGAGCTGGCAGGTGCCATCCCACTCGTCTCTGTGTATCTGCCCAGTCCTCCAAAGAAAGGCCCTGCAGGGTCACAACAAGGGTCCTTTGAGCTCAGCACTGTTTCCCACCCATGATCTGCCAGGTTCCTTCACCAAGCCAAGCCCACAGGCTAAGCACATAGGCCTCCTCTACTGTTCTCTGCGCCTAGCAACTGGTACTCAGGGGCACAGAGTACTGCTGATCACAGAGAAAACTTGCAGCCATCACAGCAATAGCTGTGGAGAGATCGCTCTTCTCTTCCTCCTTCATGCTTGTGGGGCCGTGCTGTGGTCTAAACCACTGAGACTCTTGGGCTTGCCGATCGGAAGGTCGGTGGTTCAAATCCCCGCGATGGGGTGAGCTCCCGTTGCTCGGTCCCTGCTCCTGCCCACCTAGCAGTTCGAAAGCACACCAGTGCAAGTAGATAAATAGGTACCGCTCCGGCGGGAAGGTAAACGGCATTTCTGTGCACTGCTCTGGTTTGCCAGAAGTGGCTTAGTCATGCTGGCCACATGACCCGGAAGCTGTACGCCGGCTCCCTCGGCCAATAAAGCAAGATGAGCGCCGCAACCCCAGAGTCGTCCGCGACTGGACCTAACGGTCAGGGGTCCCTGTACCTTTAAGCCAGTGCTCTCCATCACCATACTTTGTGGTGGAGAGAGTTCCTGCATCTCCCGCCACTCAGGTTTGTCCTTGGCTTATTCCTCTATCTATTTTCTCCACAACACATGTAATTTTAGGCACCTCTATCCCATCCGCCCCCTCACCTATTTTCTGCACCAAATGTTGTAATGTTTCCTCCTAGAAGAGTTCTTCCAGCCCCTTGATTAATTTGTTTACCCCTTTCCAGCTCTCCAGGGACGCGGGTGGCGCTGTGGGTAAAAGCCTCAGCGCCTAGGACTTGCCGATCGCATGGTCGGCGGTTCGAATCCCCGCGGAGGGGTGCGCTCCCGTTGCTCGGTCCCAGCGCCTGCCAACCTAGCAGTTTGAAAGCACCCTCGGGTGCAAGTAGATAAATAGGGACCGCTTACTAGCGGGAAGGTAAACGGCGTTTCCGTGTGCGGCTCTGGCTCGCCAGAGCAGCGATGTCACGCTGGCCACGTGACCCGGAAGTGTCTGCGGACAGCGCTGGCTCCCGGCCTATAGAGTGAGATGAGCGCACAACCCTATAGTCTGTCAAGACTGGCCCGTACGGGCAGGGGTACCTTTACCTTTTTTACTTCCAGCTCTCCAGGTGTGAGTGGCTGGAAGTGATCACAAGTGCAGCCCACACCTTAGATATGCGTTAGGCCATCATGATACCAGCAACACAGATTTGTCTAAAGGAGGTGCGAGGGGCTGTGTCACTTCCAACTCTGCCCTTGGTGCAGAGTCCGCTTGTTTTGCTCACCCCCACATACTAAGCGAAGCTGACCACCATGGCCCCAGAGAGTCACAGCCAATTTGACCCCCATCTGTGTGCACACACAGTTGCAAAGCCTTGAGGCTCTTGCAGGAAGATCCTGGTAATGTCTAAAGATTAGGTCATTCTCCCACTCTAGTAGGCAACTATCCATGGGTTTATTTATTCGCCTGCCTGCCTGCTAATTTCATTCCACCCTTCGTTGCACAGAAATCCCAAGTTGTGTTAGAGTAAAACCAAAACATACAATAGCAACCATTTAATAACAAAGCTCAATGCAAAATTATTGGCGTATGATACCCTGTTGCCGCGATAATCGCGGCCAACAAACTCACCTCTTCACGAGGCCATCCTGGATGAAGAAGAGGTGGGTTTTAAATTGATACCTAAAACTAAATAGTTTCTGTAACAGGCCTAGTTTGGGAAGTTCAGGTGCCACCACCCAGAAGGCCCCTCTCCTGACTAGCTAAAGGGCAGACTTCACCTGGGGATGGAATAACAAAAACAGCCTCCGTGGTAGAGTTAAAAAGCCTGGGCAGGCTAGGGGAGGAAGATTCCCAGGTTGTATGTTGTTTGGGGCCTTGTATGCCACTCTCTCAGCAGCAGCATAAAGGTAAAGGTAAAGGGACCCCTGACTGTTAGGTCCAGTTGTGGCCGACTCTGGGGTTGCGGCGCTCATCTCACTTTATTGGCCAAGGGAGCCAGTGTACAGCTTCTGGGTCATGTGGCCAGCATGACTAAGCCGCTTCTGGCGAACCAGAGCAGTGCACGGAAACGCCGTTTACCTTCCCGCTGGAGTGGTACCTATTTATCTAGGTACCCTTTCTTTCCAGGCAGAGGCCTGCACTTTAACCCTCCATGTCCAAGCTCCCCCCTCCCCGAACTTTCCCTGCAAAAACCTACTCTTTAAAACTGAATCGGAGCAAATGTAAATTCAGAGAAAGTTCTGGAGCACAAAAAGGGCACTCAGACATGGAGGAAAGGTAAGTGTGGACAATCGCATACAGTATTGGCTTATTTGGAGATCCCAGATATCCTGGACACACCATTCTGTGTCTTTGAGTATTAATGGGCTCATAACCTAGCTTGATTTCCCACTTAGTCAAGCAGAATTTCTCTTTCAATTGGAAGGCTGAAAGAGCCATGCATAACACTTTGCAACAAAACAGACTGACTTCCTGTGCTGGTTGATTTGAGTCCAAGCAAGCAAGCAAGCAAGCATTGTGGGATGTTCCCAAGGTGGTAGAGAAGCACAACTGCTGGGACTGTCTAGGATTGGGATATGGAAACCTTTCAAGATGTAAAATAAGCCTAGAGCTGGAGTGCCACTTCTACCTTGCCTGAGAACCTTTCCCCCGCTGTACTGGTGTGGGGTCGCAGAATGTTCACAAATACTCCAACTGTCTAGGGTGAACATGCTCCAAATTGCTACCTTGTTTAAAAGTGCAGAGTTCAAAAAAGAATTGGAAACTCAGTCTGTCGTGGGGTGTGGGGTCGCTTGCAAAGAGCCTGAGGGCCGGAACAGGCCCTGAAGCCAAATGGTTCAGAATCAGAAGGGCTGCAGGACGTTGAGCAGAATGGGCAGTATGCTCAGCTCAAGTGCTGTATGCAAGCGATGGAAAGCAGAGTGGCACAGGCTTAGCAAAACTAGCCCTCGCCAGGTCGCTGGTGCTTAGAGGGTCACGATTTGCCTGCCTCCCTCATGACCATTGCCTTGGACTCAGGGGATGGGTGCAACGCAGCAAGGAAGAAGCCTTTATCCTCACCCCCCCAGCAGTCCGTTTGCCCTTCCCTTGCATTGCATTGCGGATGAGCTGTAGCTTGAAACAAAGTCTGTGTTCCCTAATGGACCGCTGTAGAGAAATTATTTCTGCAGAAGATCCAGCCTGTCCCTCTTTCAACTGTGTTTACATTTTCTCACAATATTTATCCCTTCAAAGAGTTCATAGGAGAGCACAAACAAGCATTGCAAAACACAAGGAAGCAAAGGAAAGAACTGATAAACAAACAGATCAGCAGAGAAACAGATTTTAAAAGCCAGTAGTGTGAAAGTACCATGGCATTAAATACCCTCCACCTCCCCTCCACTGGCCACCGCAGAGAGCGATAGAAGTCAGGCCTACAAAGGGAAAGGCCTCTCCCAAAAGGAACTTTTTCATCTCTTGCCAGAAGGCGGGTAAGGAGGGGGCTGTACGGGTCTGGAGTCCCAGGGTCTTGGCACAGCAACTCCCCCCGCCATTCCTATCAAACAAAGCAATGCCTCTTAATTCTACAGCACAATCCTATCTACATGTCTACTCAAAAGTAAGCCCTGGTGAGTTTAATGGGACTCGTTCTTGGTTAAAGGTAAAGCTACCCCTGACTATTAGGTCCAGTCATGGACGACTCTGGGGTTGCGTGCTCATCTCGCTCTATAGGCCAAGGGAGCCGCTGTTTGTCCTAGGACAGCTTCTGGGTCATGTGGCCAGCATGACTAAGCTGCTTCTGGCGAACTAGAGCAGCGAACAGAAACACCGTTTACCTTCCCGACGGAGTGGTACCTATTTATCTACTTGCACTTGACATGCTTTTGAACTGATAGGTGGGCAGGAGCTGGGACCGAACAACGGGAGCTCACCCCATTGTGGGGATTCGAACCACCGACCTTCTGATCAGCAAGCCCTAGGCTCTGTGGTTTAGACCACAGCGCCACCTGCATCCCTTACTTTCAGTTAGGTGTGTCCTTTAACTGACACTGTTGACCACGAGTGAAATGGTCACGCCAGTGCTTTTCTTGGTAAAATTAGCTTTTGTTTAAATTGATGGGGTCAAGAGGGAGGAGTGCAGTTTGTTTGAGGAGAAAAGGGTGGCACTGCAGAATCAGAATCGACTGCTACTCTGTGCCTGAGGGTCTCCACTGAATTGGGGCAAACAACAAGCCAAGGAAACCCAAATTGCTGTTTGTTCCGATTCAGTGTTAAAGAGCAGGTTTTCCTGGGAAAAGCAGCTTGCGGGCAGGGGGAGTGGTCAGATGCAAACCAGGAAAACGTAGAGCTGTGCCTGGAAAGCGTGGGGCAAAAAGCAAGTGTGGATCAGCCCACAGGCTCACAGCTTAAAGCAGCTTTTCAACCAACTTGAAAGAAACACTCATTTCTCTGCTTTATAATATCCTCCTGTTTTCATGCTGTCAAATCAGCTGCATCAGACTTCGAACCCTGCAGGATGGAGCATCTGAATGGTGAGTGATCTGACTGCAACATTAAAAGTTTCTGAGAAGGTGGAGCAGGAGAAGGAGAGATGGACACAGCAATCTAATGCAATCCAATCTCCCCTTCCCACCCACAGGAAACAAGATCTATAACACAAAAGAGTGTACAAAACTCATTCAATATCCCATCACATATGAAAAAGGAGGCAACACAGAAACACCCCCATGACCCCCAGCATCTGATGCAAACTCAAAGACATCTATCATCCGCCTAAGAAGTACAGCCTGCAAAACGTTGCCACAGCCATAGTTCCACATATCCTGGGCAGACCACATTGTACATGTGCGTGAACCAGGAGCTACTAGACCTCAGCCATGCTCTGAAGTCATGAAACGACCACCTGTCGTTTGAGCAGCTGGAAGGAAAGAGGCATGGCTCAAGGTGCTTTCTGCGTCCACATTAGTTCCAGTGTGTCAGCAAGATCTTGTTTGGAAAGTGCCAGTTGACAGAGCGTTTGGGGGCGTTGAGCTGCTCCCTTCCTCTTAACTGGCAGCCTGCCGTGAAGCAAACGTCAACAGAACCGTCCTCTGAAGGGGCTGCAATGCACTTGTATGTGCCAGTGATGGTGCCTCTCGCACTGAAAGGGATCTGGATCCTTTGCAGCTGGATGGAGCCACACATCCCAAGCAGAGCCAAGGAGACACAGCAAAGGCGCAAGGAGGAAGCCTTGTCCGCCCAGAGAAGAGGGGAGCCCTCCAAGCAACTGCTCTGGAGGAAAGGCAACCAAGGGCTCACATACCCCTTCCAGGCAGGATACAGAAGCAAACCTAACCAACCAAACAAACCCATGACGACATGCTTTTGCTGCCTTCAGCATCAAGGCTTTGCCAGGGGACACACATCATGGGGGATCAATGGCTCAGCACCCTCCAATCCCCATCACCATCCCTGACCACTGGCTATTTTGTGGCTGCTGGGAGCTGGAGGCAAACCACTTCTGGAGCTCCAGCATTGTTCGAAGCCACCCGAGTCTTAGCCGTGGCCTCCCAAGGAATTTCTGATTTCTCTTCCTACCTTATGCAGAGCTGTGTATGCTTTTCTTGGGAACACAAACGCAAAGGACACAACAGACTTGACACTCGCGCTCACGGTGCAGCTGCGCCCAATACTTACCCAGCAAAGGCTTGGATTGCAAGCTTGGAAGCGTCCAAAGACCCTCCGCTGACTATGCGAGCCTTGAATGGGGAAGAAGGAAAATCTCGGTTACTCTGGGGGTGGGGCGAGCAGAGTGTGCCAGACACAGAAGACACCTAGGATGGAGTTGCTAAGCAGGGCCAGCTCCACGCCAAAGCTGAAGTCCTTCCCGTTTGAAAAGACAACAGAGCCACGTTCAGCATTTAGAGAGAAACCTCCGGCAGGGCGGCTGCTGGGGGCGCCCAGGAACCCCCCGCAGGCAGTTTCCCTGCAAATCCTGGAGTGCAAGCAGGGGTGGGGGTTGGCAGCGGCCTAGGCGACAGGTTGCCACAGCAGGGCAGCAAAACTGGGAACCAGGTTTGACCGTAGCGGACCCCCTGAGCTGGCACAACTTATGAGGTCAGAGAATCACAACAGTGAGGGTTCACTCTGCATATCAATGGAAGGCATTTGGAAGACATCAACTGAGGAGGACAGACGAAGCATGGAAAGCTGGGGGAGGGGAAACATGCGCCATCTCACAACTCAAATGAAGGGACCAAACAGGTCAACTGAGTCACAAAACAAACAGTCCAACAAAAGACATGACCCTTTAAGGAAATAGGTGATTTTGGAACCTTTTCATCCACAGAACTGCTATCTGAAAGAGAATCGGGAAGAGGAGGAATAAAGGTTAGATCAAAGAGTCTCCAAGAAACTGTGCATAGCTCAGAGTGAACAGTTACAATCCTACCCAGAGCCTGGCCAGGCAGCCCTCACAGCCCTGGCTTTGCACTCTGGGGATGAAGCAAAGAGGAACAGATCAAGAAGAGAGGCTGGATGCCCCCACCCCAAGCCCAGGTGTGCGTTTTAGGCCCGGTAAGATCTGGACTGTCACTGAGTGGTGGTGCTGGGAAGCCAGCCCCATAGACTCAGGCCAGAGGAGGCTGCGACATCATTTGGGGCACTGCTCTCAGCTCACTGCTAGGCATCTCTCTGGGAGGGGTGTTTGTGTGCCTCCCTTCTGGCACACAGTAGAAACAAAGGCCCTTGCATCATTCTAACAAATCTGCTCAGAAATCTCACCAAGGAAAGCAGTGAGCATATGGCACTTCCAATTGTCTCTCACATTTCATGCTGCAGAATGAGCTCTACATTAGCACATTGTTCACCAATGCTATAAAAATATAAAGCTGTCAGAGAGAGAGAAAAACTAATCTTGCTGATGATTATCACATATTTCATCATTCTCCGAAGAAGAAAAGCCACCTCTGCTGGACTAGGTGGTTCTCCTTTGATCTGATCCACCTGCAGGGCTCCTCTTGAGTTCTTAGGAGTGTTGAAGTGACGTCTGCAGTGCAGCCTGTGTCTTTCAGACTTGCAGATTCCCTAGTCCTCCAACATGTCCAAGTGGAGAGGCCACATTATTACTGTTATTATTATTTAGATTTCTTACTCGGCCCTTCACCGTAAGGTCCAAAGGTGAGTTACACCAATTTAAACATACAAAATTAAAATCAGTTAAAGCAAATTACACTCAAGAGAACAGGGCGTGCTTGACAGTATTTCTCTCAGGTGTCAACGACACATATTGCCGACAGCTTAGGAGGGAAGCTGGACCACTCCAGCAGTAACAAGCACAGGGGCCGCCCCATCCTCCAACACCCCCAAAGGTGGCCACAGGTCGCCTCTCTAGCTGGCTGCTGAGAGGAGTCACCTGTTGATCAGAGCCTACCTGAGCCAAGAGATTCAACATTCTTTTGCCCCTAATCCTGCAACCAAGGGCTTAGCCACACTGACCTTTAGTGCTCGATTGGAGTAAACGTCAAACCGTGTTTCCTGCGTATTGCCGTTTGCTCCGATTGAACTTTAAAGAGCAAGTTTTCATGGGGAAAGTTCCAGAGCAAAAAAAAAAAAAGGGGGGGCGCTCAAACATGGAGCTTTAAAGCACGGACAGTGCCTGGAAAGAGCAGAGGACAGGTAACTGTGGATATGCCCTCACTGTTTTATTTTCCTTTTGCTTGTGCACCCTCACTGCTGCTTCCCCCTTCACCTTTTTACAGCCCCCTTAAATAAAATGCTTGACCAGACTTCTTGGCTGCAATGCTTTCTTTTTTGTGTGTTTCTCAGAACACTTTAACAATACCTGCTACTTTTGGAGAGGAGGGGGGCTGAAGCTGTCAGGCAGGAATTTGGCAGGCAGCCCCCTACTCTGAGTAGACCAGTGGACGGCAGCAGCAACCCAGCACCAAAAAGGGAGAGAAGGCAGGTCACCTGCTGCCACCGCTGCTGGGTTGGCACCAGAGTTAAAGTTCACCATGCTTCACATCCTCTTCATCATGGTGGCACCATCTAAATTAGGGATAACCAGTGGGGCGGAGTTCAACAACATCTGAAAGACAGCTCCTGTCATTCTTGGTTGGTCATTGGCTATGCCACAGGCTCCCCATCTCTGACATCGAGACTAGAGCAAGAATTGAAGAACTGGAACCCAGTTGGACCCATTGGCCTCTGAATGGCCCTGATTCATTGGTCAGCACCTGGAGTAGCCAGCAGTGTAGCCTCCAGATGTTGTCCTTGGACCTGACAATTGGCCTTGCTGGCCACAGGTTCCCCCACCCCTTCTGTATGGTCTTGCTGCCCTGTAGCAAAGGTGGTGACCAACAGTTTCATGTCTTCTTGCCATTTTGCTACCAGAGAAGCCCTGGCGTGCAAGAGAACTGAGGAAGAGGGTGTGAGTCTGCTCTTGTTGCATCAGGTCACCTGCATGCCAGGACACTGGATTCAGCATCCCTCACTTGCTCAGGCAGTGAAATGCCAATCAGACTCTTTTACTGTCTTTGCGGACATGCCGTGTGAATCACACAGTCAAAAGGTAAGCAGCGATGAGGCCCCAACCGCCTCTGGAGAGCACAGTCTGAGCTGGGCTGCGAAGAGAGGCAGTCTCTAGCCATGTCCGTAGTGGCGGCAGCTCTGCTTTGTCCATCCGCTGTGATCGAGGAAATTGCTGCAGCTGAATTCATGTTCACATTAGTTACATTTGCACCCAATGCCAAAGCAGCTGAGCCCTAGGCACCTAAGCCTTTAGCTTGGACCCTCAACCCTCCTGGTCTCCCCAGAGCCCTGTCCCAAGGAGGTCAAATGGTCATCGCCTTAGGGGTGGGGAACCCCTGCTGCCCTGGTGTATGAAGCTGCCGACAGATCCGTCGGCTCTTACACCATGAGCCGCTTAGTTTTAACTCTACAATGATAGTATAAGATGACTTGTTTGGCTTCTGCTCTTGCCAGCAAATGAACCCTTACATTACAAGCAAAAGACATGATGGAGAATGATAAAACATGAGCCTTTGTATAGGAGGAAGGAAAGCTGTAAGGCTGGGCTTTGTTACATGACTCCTGGTGGGCATCTCAGCACTGGGCAGCTGGTGAGGGGACATTCCACTACCTGCAACACACACACTTCAATAGTGCAGGAAAAAGAGACTCCGCTACATGGTGATCTATATGCTAGAGGAGGGAAAGCTTTATATTAAAGACCCTTCTGAGTCAACAAAGTGCTGTCAATTTCATGCTATTTTCTTTCCGTATTTGGAAAATATTTTGCAAATCACTCATATCATGCTACAACTCTGTTGAGATGGACCTGCCCAGGGGAGGGGGCCCATTTTTGGTGGCAAAATCCTGCCGCCGCCGCCCCACCCCCTGCCACCCATCCTGTCCCTTTCAGATGACCTGGCTTCTATAGTCCTCCATCACACATGTGCTGCCACACAACTGCCTGTTGCTGGGCTTCAAAGCTGGGCAAGTCCAGCAGCAGTTAACCACCTCCCACCTTTCCCAGGTGATGACAATGACATCACCTTAGCTCTGTAAATATGCAGATGAGTTGGAGCCCACCTGTCTCAATGGTCTTAAAACTGGGCTACTGCCAACACAGCATTGCCTCTCACCCCTATTTGACCATCTGAGATGCTGAGTTACTTAATGCGAGAACGACTCTCATTTTGGTGAAGGAGTGCCCAGCAGCTTCTAGGTCTACCTTCTAAACATTTTCTTTATTTTCTTAAAGAAGAAGAAGAAGTGTGGATTTGATATCCCGCTTCATCACTACCCGAAGGAGTCTCAAAGCGGCTAACATTCTCCTTTCCCTTCCTCCCCCACAACAAACACTCTGTGAGGTGAGTGGGGCTGAGAGACTTCAAAGAAGTGTGACTAGCCCAAGGTCACCCAGCAGCTGCATGTGGAGGAGTGGGGAAGCGAACCTGGTTCACCAGATTATGAGTCCACTGCTCCTAACCACTACACCACGCTGGCTCTCTTCTGCTTTCCCCCTTGTTGCCTTTTAAAACCTTATTTTTACAAACTTCTTAATACTCGCTGCTGGGTTTCTTGGCTGTGTTTGTGCAGGCTCCAAGGGATGTTGCTGCATCCTGGGCTGAGACTGTCTGGCTTCATGATGCGTAAGGGAGGCGGGAGAGAAAAGCTAAGCACTTTGGGGCCCGGTGAGAGGAGTGGAAGCTGGGTGCTCTCTGTCTCCTCTCACCAATACTGGCCTTGCACCTCTGGGTTTCACATCCCCCCAAAGTGGGGTGGGGCGCAGCTGGGCTCCCACCTGCCAGTGGTTTTACTCCTCCCGTACCAGGCCTGCCTCAATGGGGGAATGCTTTTCCAAGAACAGGGAAATAAGCTGCATGAGAGAAGAGAAAGGAAGGAAGGAAGGAAGGAAGGAAGGAAGGAAGGAAGGAAGGAAGGAAGGAAGGAAGGAAGGAAGGAGGCAATTGGGAGCCAGAAGCTGAGCAAGCAGGCTGGCTATAGCACCGCCAAGCTATTTATTGGCATGTTGATTTTACACATACACTTTCACAGAATGAGAAACAGTAACATTGCGTACAAGCACACCCACGAGTCTTCATTTTGTCTTTTATAGATCTTGCACGTCTTTTTCAGTTGTCCCTATTTTTATGCCTCCTCCTGCTGTTCTCTGCCTCTGCTAGGGTTGCCATATCTTGAAGAGCAAAAGAGAGGTCAGCCCAAGTCGCTGCCAGCCCAAGCCAGAGAAAGTGATGTAAGGGTGTGGGCGTGTGAGGCCAACGTGCCCGCGTGCCTCTTTTCTTGGCTCGGGCTGGCAGCAGCCACAGCCCAAAAATAACCACCTAAACCCAGACATTTCCTTTAAAATGTAAAAATCCACCTGGATGGGCATGTTGGCCCAGAAAAAGAGGACATGTCCAGGTTTTCCGAGACATATGGCAACCTTAGCCTCTGCTTTATATTGTGGTGCAGATCTGGGAATACTGGATGGCGCTGAAGCCAGCCTGTCTCCAATAGGCAACCATGTCTGCTAAGTGGATGGACCGTGGCTTTCTCACTTTTCCCCTTGCTTCAGGCCACAAGGCTAGCTCAAGCGCAGCTAGCTGGACCACCAAGCTGGAACTGACCAAGGCCGGCTGCTTGGTGTGCTTCAGGCTGGTGCCATTGAAGCTGACAAGGAGGTGGCTTGTCAGTCCAGAATTATGCAAGCCAGAGAAGCCCCTTGTCATTTCACAGTGGTCTACAGCTAAGTACTTAATTTGCTTTTGCAATTGTGCCAGATGCTTCCTTAAGCTAAGTGTCAGCATGGAAGCTCTCTCCAAGATGGCATCTCAGGGCCTGGTAGTCACCCACAGAGCGGCCACTGGGCACAATGACTGGGAGGAAAGGAGTCCCCAGACCCTCTTGTTAGGGTGCCCCCAAATGCTTCTCCCTTTCAGAGCCACTGCTGCCTAGTTGAAGCCACTGGATACTCTTCCCTCCCCAACCTTAATCACGGAAGCATGGGAGCTTGGCATCTGCCTAGGGCGGGATAAAGGTAAAGGGACCCCTGACTGTTAGGTCCAGTCGCAGATGACTCTGGGGTTGTGGCGCTCATCTTGCTTTATTGGCCAAGGGAGCCGGCGTACAGCTTCCGGGTCATGTGACCAGCATGACTAAGCTGCTTCTGGTGAACCAGAGCAACGCACGGAACGCCGTTTACCTTCCCGCTAGAGTGGTACCTATTTATCTACTTGCACTTCGTGCTTTTGAACTGCTATGTTGGCAGGAGCAGGGACTGAGCAATGGGAGCTCACCCCGTTGTGGGGATTTGAACCGCCGACCTTCTGATCGGCAAGCAAATCCCTTTGCTACTAGACCACGAGCAAACAGCCCTTTTCCTGGGACTGTCACCCCCAACATGACCAAAGGAGAAGTTGCACATGTTGAAGATTCTCCCACTCTTTCCCCTCTTTGTGTTTTC
The DNA here is from genome assembly GCF_964188315.1 of Podarcis muralis. Classification (NCBI taxonomy): domain Eukaryota; kingdom Metazoa; phylum Chordata; class Lepidosauria; order Squamata; family Lacertidae; genus Podarcis; species Podarcis muralis. Next base: position 6,682,667 of record NC_135668.1, read on the forward strand.
CTATGAGGAAAATAAGCTGGTGCAAAATAAAATAAAGAGCTGACTTCCCTGGCTTGCAAGGAAGTCAGGATGGTTGAAAAACAGTGCTGTTGCTATGAAGGCAACTGAGGCCCATAGCTGTCAACCTTCCCTTTTTTTGCGGGAAATTCCCTTATTCCAGCGCAGTTTCCTGCTGCTTTCTGCTGCTATCCCGGATTGTTCGATATCCAGTAGACTGGCCCCGGGACAGGTGAGGCTGCTGATCCCTTATTTTCGAGGCTGCAGATCCCTTATTTTCAAATCTGAAAGTTCAGCGATGCTGAAGCCTAATGACATGGATGGATAGCATTGCCCATTCCTTGGAGGGGGGGTCTCCCCCTTCTCCTGTCGGTAGCCCAGCTGCTTCCTTCCCAGCCCTCTGTACTCTTCTTCCAAGCTGCCCAGGACCATCAACTAACTTGCAATACTTAATATGGGGGCAAAACCATGGGCATAAATCACACAGATGTATGGCAATAATTAAAACTCTTTCTCTTGGCCATGGAAATAAAGCCAATTCAATTACAATACCTTAATTACAGCGGAGGTGGTGGAATGATTAAAACGAGGAGGGAGGGGAGATGCATCTTAAGAGGTTGTGTCACCTCCCCAAAGTGACTGATCCATCAGCAAATGGGCTGTTGGGGGAGACGGCGTTCTTACGCAGGGCTTAACAAATATCTCACAGCATTTAGAAACTATACTCAAGGCTTCCTGTGTAAAAGAACCATTACACTACAAATTACATGGTTTAATTGAGGGCACACACTGAAGAATTAGAGCGCTCACACAGGAGGACTTTGACTTAATTGGAGCTCCGCGGCCTGTAACTAGGAGCTGCGTAAGCAACAGAGGGAGAGAGAGAGAATTTGTGTATGTGCATGTTTGTCTGGGAGAAGGGTGGAACCTTGTACAGAGCAAATTAACAGCCTGGCTCCTCCCTGCCTGGTTTGTCTGATGGCAAAAGCCATACCCTCCAACATTTCTCCAATGAAAATAAGGATGTCCCATTCCATAATGATCATTTTACTATTTATACCCTACATATCTTACTGGGTTGCCCCAGCCACCCTGGGCAGCTTCCAACATATAAAAAAACCATAATAAAGCATTAACATAAAAAAAACCCACTTCCCTATACAGGATTGCCTTCAGACAGCTCCGGAGGCAAATAACTCCATCCCCTCCAACTTTTCTCCAATGAAATTAGGGACAGGCTAAGGAATAGCAGGACATTCCAGGATCAAATCAGAAACTGGGATAGCTTCTCTAAATCAGGGACGTCCCTGGAAAATAGGGACACTTGGAGGGTCTGAAATGCAAGCTTTCCAGGCAGGCCCTGTGTCACCTTTAATTATGGGGTAAATGAGCATTTCTGAGCAACTCTCAAGGCAGGGGGGGGGGGGAGAGTCCAGTAAGTTCCAGTTCTAGGAATTTTTATTCCAGAAGCTGCCAAGCTCCACTGCTGGTCCCCCCCCCTTAGCCCCCTGATTTCCCTGGAAGGGTGCAGCACAGAGCCATTTCCCAGCCCCCAAGTGCTCTCTGTAACTGTGGGTACTGGGAGGGATCAGGGAGGGTCACAGGGGCAAGCAATTTGGAGTCCAACGATCCTTTAATTAGTGCCCAGTTGCTGGGAGGCAGTCAAAGTGGTAACGAGGGAGGCACCAAAATCAGTCATAACAACCCAAAGGAGACCATGCAGGAATAATGGATTCTAAAATTACCACTCCGCTGCAAACGTATTAAGGCGGATTTGCCTTGAGCACGTTCTGTTGCCCAGAGCAGACACGGAGAATATAACAACGTTCAGCGCTCAAAAGAGAATATTAAGGCTCACGCATCATAAGGAATGAATAGCACTTGTCTGATCCAGAGAAGGTCAGAGCAGAATTATGATTGGTTGATGGGAGAAATGAAAAACTGCTGCCAGCCTCTCCGGAGCAACGAGGCAGGAAAATTAGCCACAGTGCATGTCGGACTGCCCTGTGCTCACTCATAAGTGCCACTGAGCACCCGTCACCTCCCTTCTTCCCCCCTTTCCTCTTAAAAGTGGTGCAGGGAGTTGCATGGGGCTGGGTGCTTAGTGCTCCACATTATGGAGGGATTGCCAGGTGTTAAATGGGTGCCTGTCTGTTAAAGACAGGATCAAGGAGGCGCCACCCCATGTCAACTCCCAAGGCAGGAGGGGCAAGAAGTGTCTTTTCCAAATGAGTCAGAGCCAATCGCCTGCTGGTCACAAAATTAGGGGGAATGGGCTCATTCGCTGAGCCTCTGCAAAAGACAACTGGATCAGGATACAACGTGCACCAGCCTCCTCTCCTGATCTGCTCCAGAGAAAAGGAAGGGGAAGAAGGGGTGGACATTTCTGCACCCAGCCATGGCCCAAAGTACTCCCCGACATCACGCATTTGCAGCCTGTCTGAATAGGTGGAAGGAACCAAGGACAGACCACCCCTAGGTTGGAGCAAAACAGTCACTGTGCCTTCTTTCAGCCAGCGTGCTTCAATCACATTCCTCATAAAACTGCGCTCACTTTTGGAGCAGAGGGCATGTGTGTCCCTTTCTTCAGGAAATCTTCCAGGAGGCCCAAGAAATTGCCAGGATTTGGCGTTACATCCCAGAGCCAGAGCCCTGCAGGATTCAACCATTTGTGGCCGTCTCCTTCTCAGTTACTTAGGAAGACTGTGAAGCTTCTGTGCAGAGAAAACTCCGGCCAACCTTCTGTGCCGTGATCAGCCACTGCAAGGAGGAAGGAGATGGGGTGGCCTTTGCAAAAGCCCAGAGCAAAAGCCCAGCCATTACTCCCCTCCCCGGCAAAAAGCTGCAGAGGCTGAATGTATTAGTACATGGCCACATGAGGGCAAATCTGGAGCTCCAAATTAGCAGCACACAACATATGGAGCAGAGATACATGGGAGGTGCTCAGGAGCAGTGATGGATCGACAAATTCCCAGGTGCAAACATCGAGGGGCTGCTCTGTTATTTAGCATTTATGGGAGAAAGTGAGGAGGGGAGGGGGCCTTTACAGAAAGGGCTTTCCCCTTCCATGAAGAAGCACAACTGGCAAAGAACACTCTAGCAAACGGTGATCAATTCAAATGCTGCTGTTAATGCGGGGAGGCGCAAAAACTCTTGCTGCAGAAAAGGTCTTGAATTGTCCCTCTGACTCTCCAGCAGAGCCAAAAAGCATTTTAATTATCTGCGCAGAAAAGGCAGATCTCCAGCTCTGCCTCTCCTCCATCCCCCCCAGGGCTAAATTAGTGAGAAAGTCACCCAGGCCGTGGAGCACATTTTCTTGGAATCAGCGAGAAGTGGTTTTGTAAGAGAGGGGGTTAGACAGGCATGGAGATCATCGCAGTTGAGAGCAGCCTCTCCCAATCTGGCGCTCCCCCCCCCCATGTTCTTGGGGCTCCTGGCTGATGGGAGTTGGAGCCCAGCAACAGCTGGAGCGCAGCGGGCTCTTGGGGGCTGTTCTGCAGGGGGACACAGGTGACCTTATGTGTTGGAGGGGAACGGGGAAAGCCCTGTGGCTTTATAGGAGGCCCCATCCAGGAAACCCCAAAAGCGGCAAGCAGCTGAAAAACCTTGCAGTGCAATTGCACAATCCCCATTTACTCCAAAAGGGGCTGTGCACCCACAATGCTTCCCTCCCTCCCAGCACACACACACACACACACACACACACACACACACACAAGCCTGACCTCCTTTTCACTTCCATTTCCACTCCAGCTGCTCTGCCAAATGCCTTTTTTTAAGCTCAGGCATTATTTATCCGTAAACTACTATATGCGACATGGGCACAACATGCCACGATTACGGAAACGGCTCTTCAATGGCCTGGATCCTCTCGCTGCTTAAGGAAGAAGTGGGTTGCCTTATTTACACAGGAGGAGCCCAGAGCTCAGATGCTTCTGACCTCCAGCCAAGACACAAAGGTGCTTCTCCTCCTCCTCCTCCGGCACAGTCTTTTCTTTGGGCACAGGAGTCAGAGGGAGCAGGCAAGCAGCCTGCACAGAGTCAGGCCTGGGCACGGAAAGGATAGTTCTAAGCTTGCCTCATTGCTGAGGCCTGCAACATTCACTGTTCAGAAGGGATCTGAAACAGGGGACTCTTCCCTCATTGCTGATCTCAAGGCTACATTCAGGGTCCCCTGCCCCCTTCCTCTCTCTAGGCAACACCTTCCCTCCCCATCTAGGAAATGTTTTCCCCACCAGAGAGGCTCGCCTGCCCTCTCCCCTGCAACTGCCTTTTCAGTACCAGGAAGAGACCTTGCCATCTCCCCCATGACTTGAGATGTGTTGAAGCTGCTGAATATTTTGCACCAGCCTTTGGCCGGTTGTTTAGTATTCATTTACGGTATTGCTTTGCTATCTTTGTTATAGGAACCATCCTAGAAATGTTGATTCAAAGCTGATATAGGAGCTCACATGAACACAGCACAGCCAAAGCCAGCTCCAAATTCCAGATGAGTCCAGTGGCCCCTGCCTGGCACAACACCCCCATCCCAAACAGCAAGTCCACAAGATTGGCATGTCCAGCTGCAGCCATTCTCTGGTGCAGAGACCAAAATGCAAAGCCCAGAACCATTGAGCCACAAGGGTCACAAGCTTTGACCTGATTTCCCCTGGAGCCGAGAGACCCAGACACCCCTCCCATAGCACATCAGTGCTAGCCTGGTTCAGTCCAAAGGACACAGATCTGGCAAGTCTAAATGCACTCAGAGCAGACCCTCTCGAGCTCAAAGCATCATAGGACGTCACCCCATGGGCCCATTTGCAAGGAGGACCCTGCCTCACTTCAATTTGGAACCTGGCTTGCTTAGACACTGCTCTGGATGACTCACTTCAGCCTCTGAGAGCCAACAGAAAATCGCTGCCCGCCAGAACCTCCCTCTGGCTCTGACCAGCTCTCTCGAGGACTGGCTGGCAAACAATCTCATACTTGGTGCTGATGTTTCCTTTCCTGTCTCTGCACAGCTCCTGAAAAAGCTACACATTTTTTCAGGAGCTCCCAGAATCTCTACCTTACCAAAGTGTTTTGCTAAATCAAAGCACCCTGGATGCGGTAGTGGACTGGATAAGGGTCAATAAATTGAGCTTGACTCCTGGAAAGACAAAGGCCTTGTGGGTGAGTGGTTCCTGTGTCGAGGAGATGCGTCAACTGCACAGCACTTCATCTGAAGGAGCAGGAACGCAGTCTGGGGAAACACCTTTGTCCATCTCTGTCACTAGAGGTCCAAGAGACCTTTGGGGCCAGGAGAGCTTTCCACCAGCTCCAGCTGGAGCACCAGCTGCAACCATTCCTGGACAGTGACAGCATCACCAGAGGGGTTTGTGCCTTGATAACTTAAGGACTTGATCACTTTGCCATGCTTTATGTGGGGCTGCCCTTGTAACTGGTCTTTAAATCCCTATACGGCCTAGGACCCTCGTACCGATGGGACCGCCTCTCCTGGTATGTCCCACGGAGGACCTTACGGTCTTCAAATGAAAACATCTTGGAGGTCCCAGGCCACAGAGAGGTTAGGCTGGCCTCAACCAGAGCCAGGGCTTTTTCGGCTGTGGCTCTGATCTGGTGGAACACTCTGCCACAAAAGACTAGGGCCCTGTGGGACTTGACATCTTTCTGCAGGGCCTGCAAGACAGAGCTGTTCCACCAGGCCTTTGGCCAAGGCACAGTCTGACCCCCCCCTCCTTTGGTAATCTTCACAGAACTCTAGCACAATGGTTGCCATTAAACTGATTTTGAACTGATTTTAAAATGAATTGATTTTAGAATGTTGTGTTACTTTTATTGTTGTTAACCGCTCTTGAGCCTGGCTTTGGCTGCGGAGGGTGGGATATAAATAAATTATTATTATTATTATTATTATTATTATTATTATTAGCTGCAGCTAGTGCAAAATGTAGCAGCTGGATTGCTCACAGGAGTAGGTGACGGTTGACATGTCCTTGCGCCACTGAGAGAGGCACACCGGTTACCAATCTGCTACTGGGTCCGGCTCAAGGTTCCTGCGTTAACTCACAAATCCTGAAACAGCTTGGGCCCCAAATTCCGTATGATCCACATTGATCACTGATATTCTCTGATGGGGCACTCTGATGTGGCCCCTGGGGTTCAGTTGGCCTTTACCAGGGGCTGTGCTGTTAGTGCTTCAAACCCTGCCCTGTGGAACTCCCTGCCAGTAGAGGTTTGGCAGAAACTGACCCTGACTTCTTTTACATGTCCTCTAAAAATGGCATGATTTACAGAGGCCTCTGGAATATGGATTTTCTTTTAACCAACCAGCATTTATGGATGTTTTTATTGATCTTGCTTGTTGTATATCGCCTTGCTGCACTTTTATGAAACTGTGGGCTAAAAATATTTAAATAAAGAATATAAATAAATAAGGAAATAGTAACTGAAATAACAGCATATTCTTCTCCTTTTTGCCCCTACCTCCACCTGCTTTCCTCAGCTGTCTCTCTGCCTTTCAGGATGGACTGACACTTGACTTGATAGCATACACAGGAGAAGGACCTGGAGATCTTAGCAGACCATATTATGGAATCCCCTCCTAAGAGAGGTAAGACTGGCTCCCTTGCTGTTATCCTTCTGCCAGCAGGCTAAGACCTATTCAGACAGGCCACTGAAAACTAAGGGGCAGATTATGCTGACCACTGGGCTGCTGTCAGGGCAGACCATCATTTAATGCTGCTTTTAAATCTGTTTTGATATATTTTAACTATTGCTTCTAACTAGGTTTGGTTTGGTTTTATTACTGTGTCATTTTATAAGGATGTTTTTAAATCTTATCAGCCGCCTTGAATCCCATTTTTTTGAAGAAAGGCGGGATACAAGCACATTAAATTTAAAAAATAAATAAATAAAACGAAGTATGAGCCAGCCCTGGAACGCAGCGGCCAAAAAGCCTAATGCAATTCTGGGCTGGATCAACAGGAAGAGAGTGTCCAGATTACAAGAAGTTACCGTGCAGCTTTACTTTGTTTTGGTCAGACGTCACCTGGACTACTGTGTCCTGGAGGTTCCCAAGCACAGCATGGCTGCCCCCATCAGTCAGCGGACTTCTTGCATTGGCCAGGAGCTGGACTAGATGACTTCTGGGGGCCCATCCTACTTTTCCATTCTATGATTCCTTTGCCTTCCTCCATGTGCCGCTTGGGGTGGGGGCTGATAGGAGGCTCCAGGGACTCTGCAGCGCCAAGAAAGTGGCTCTCCAGTGAGCCCACCTCCCTCCTTAGCTCATCTACTCTGCCGTTCAGGAATGCTGCTTGCTCTGTCTGCCGTGGGTTGAGTTTAATGGAGGCTGCTTTTCCCTTTCCGAAATGCAATGATGGAGAAATATTCAAATGCGGTGCAACTAAGGAGGGGGGACTGCCTTTCATCCAAGCATTAAAAGATTAACTTGTGCTCTTTTCCACAGCGGGATGAGCACGGCAATGTCTAAATATGCCCTTGAGGCTGACATTCACGCCCAGGTATGATCTCAGCTCTGGTGAATATATTTTAATCTATTTCCATCAAGAGGCCACAGAAGCTTGAAGAAGCACATCGTTGTTGCTGGATTGTTAATCCCTGTAGGCTCAGGAGCACTACCAGATCTGCACAGAAATCTACCAAGGAAGCGCAAATGGAGGCTTTAGCTGAGATTCTTGCCTTGCAGAGGGTTGGACTAGATGACCCTCAGAGTTCCTTCCAACTCTACAATTCTATGAACTGTCCCATCATTGGGTCACTCAAAGCATCTTTGGAACTCTATGGCCAAGTTTTTCAGCATTCTCATTTTGCCCCGAAAATTCCTAGCTGAAGAGCCTGGCCTGCGTTCCACAAATCCCATCGCACACTTTTGATGGAGTGCCTGTATTCAGGCCAGGGCACAGGTTGGTCTGCCAGCCAGGTAAGCCAAACTGGCCATGGCGACAGCCAGACTTGAAAGGAGGCTGTGCTGCCATCCGCGAGCCTTGCTCTCAGCTCAGGGGCACTTCCTTGAAGCAAATGAGACTGAAATTGGTCTGGAAAATGGGCTGCGGAGGCCCTGATCTTTGCATGTTGTTATATTTGGTGCTGTTGTGCTGTTTCACTATGTTATTATGAAATAGAAGAACTGAAACCCAGCTGGACCCCATGGCCTCCTGACTCCTCAGTAGCGGGCAGGGCAGGGTACCCATTGCTCAGCCCATTTCCTAGGACCAGCCCCTCTTGAGTCTTATGTAAGGAGGAAAGCCATAACTCCCCAATGCAAAAAGGGTTAGGGACTGAAGACACGGAAGGGAGGCAGCTGTTGCACACCGTGAAGGAGTATATGATGGGAATGTGGAGAAGCAACAAGCAAGGACCAGGAAGCTGAAACCAAAAATGAGGTCCACAACATCCCCCAGACTGAGATGCCCCTGGAATCCCAAGAACTGCAGATGCTATGAACATCTGTAGATTCCAGATTAAAGTGGCACACCGGCCTGCAGGTTCCAAGCATCCTCCGTGATTTCATCAGCTATAGGATGGGAGGGGAAGACAAGCCCCTTCCAGAAAGGCTCGCTGGGAGCAAGACTTAGTGGGCCATGGGCTGTTCACCTGATCCAACGAGGGAGCAGGCTGAAATGGGCTGGCAAAGTGCCAAGAGGGACAGTGAGAAGGAGGAGGAAGATGAATGATGAGCAAAACGACAAGGATATGGCCACATCCAAGGGAGCCTGACTGCAGAGGGACAGCAGGAAGGAGAGAAAGGAATCTGGGTGAGGAGACAGAAGCAAAGGAGAGAGGAGCGAAAGAGGCAGTGCAGAAGAGGAGGAGATGGAAGCAGAGGAGGCAGGCTGGTACTTCCCAGAGAGGGGAGTGCCAGAGAGGCCAGAGAACGGCAGTTGCAAGGAAGGAACAGCAGCCTGAAGAGGAGAAGCAAGATTCAACCATGACTAAACATTTTGGGGAGGATGGAAGAGTAGCAAGAGCCAGTTGGACAGGGGGCAACGCACCACTGCCCCAGGGCTTGCAACTGGAGATAATGAAGTGCAACAAAGTAGTGTCCGAGTCTTCCAGCCATTCATTCCCAGAGCAGTGAGCAGTTTTCCCTAGCCTAGTACCCTCCAGAGGGTGTTGGACTCCTATCAGCCCCTGCCAGCAGGGCCAATAGCCAGGCATGCTGGGAGTTGTAGTCCATCAACACCCGGAGGGCACCAAGTTGGCTGGCAGAGTGGGATCCTGGTGCCTTTTGAAGCTGAGCTGCTCCCAGCAAGCCTCCCAGGACACAGGATCCCAGCACGGCAGGCAGCGCCGCTTCATCAGAACCAGGTTCCCACTACCCTCAGGTGGGGCTTCCCGCTGCTTCACGACACACTCCCAAGGGGAGCAGACTGATGCCTCACTGCACAAACATGCAGAGACTGAAAGACTGCACAGGCATCAGAGGCCAGAATGCAGGGAAGCATCATTGCCTGAAGAAAGAAAGAAAGGGTCACCCAAGCACTGCCTAGAACACAGTCCAGAAGATCCCTCCATCCCCACTTGGTATTTAAAAGAGCTGGGCAAAGCTACAGTGATGATGCCCAAGGTTGCAAAGAAACCTTAGCTATTCAATGGCTCCAAAACCATACAACAATACAAACAACCAAATAAAATACTTCCTTTATCCTGTATCTGGCCTCCTTATTTACTTCTTATAAGCTGTTTCCTTTATGAATAATTATTAAGATTTTTCTAATTATAACTTAAATATCCACAAAGTCTCCTGCAGACATTAATCGAAACAAGTCCAGGTATGTATTTTAGGGCACTGTTTTGTGAAGTATTCTCTGCATTTCCCCCATGCTTTTTGAAACTCGTCTAATGTGATCTCTAATTGCCTCTGTTAATCTAGCCAATTCAATACAGTCATACCTCGGGTTACAGCCACTTCAGGTTGCGTTTTTTCAGGTTACAGACCGCCGAAACCCAGAAGTACCAGAACGGGTTACTTCCGGGTTTCGGCGGCCGCGCATGCACAGAAGCGCTAAATTGCGCTTTGCGCAGACATGCTGAATTGCAACCCGCGCGTGTGCAGATGCACTGCTGTGGGTTGCGAACGCTGTGGGTTGTGAACATGCATCCCGCACGGATCACGTTCGCAACCCGAGCTTCCACTGTATACGCTAACAGTTTGTCTTGCCATTCCTTTTTTGTTGGCACAATTTCTTTTTTCCAGTTTGTAGCAATTAGGATCCTTGCCGGTCCTGTGGCATAGAGGAATATTTTCTGATCTTCTCTTGCTATACCTGTGTCCATTATCCCTAGTAGAAAAGCTTCTGTATTTTTCATAAAGTTATACTTAAGCATTTTTAAGCTCATCATATACTGTGTTCCAGAGGGTGGATTTGTGTATTGGGGGTGGGGTGGGGGTTATGTTATGTTGCAAATAAAATTCCAATAAAAATTAAAAACAAAAACAAAACACCCCCCCCCCCCCTGTTTGGCTGTGAGATGAATGTCACAGAATCCATGGAGATCTGCAGGCCACCCATGTCCTTCACCAGCCCTGAGGAAGAATCCGTCATGGACCACAGCAGACAAGAGAGGGAGAGATGCATCATCCCAGCCTCTCATCTCAGCTGGGAGGCTGACCGTGGCCAGTTTCACATGAAGATCAAGCAGTGGCACAGAAGATTAAGCCACATGGAGGCTGCTTCTGATCCAGCTCAGCACCTCCCACCTGGACATTTCCAGCACACCTCCAGAATCCCCCTTGGCGGCTTGTTTACATCAGCAGAACTCAAGTTCCTGGATCCATCTCCTGAGATGCTTTGCCGTTATGGATCGCAGCTGGGCAGTGGGGGGGGGGGGCAGCCAAGACTGCTTGCACAGATTGAGACTGCAGGAGAAGAGATGTCTTCTGGCTCAACAGAACTAAAAACTTTCTGAGCGAAGACATCGCTATACAGCAACTCAAGGGAGTCATCTGCCGTATTGGCAGATTGGGGGAGGCAACCCCAGAAAATTTTGCTCCATTGGCCTCTTCCTCTGAACCTCCATGAACCTGGTGCCCTCCAGATATTCTGGACTGACAGGATCCCTCCCCACAGCAGTCTCCTGTTGGGTCCAATAAGTGCAAGGTGCAGCTCCCCCTCTAGGGGCAATCCTGCTTGTTTCAAGAAGGGGGGCAGCCCGTCAAAGCGAGGGGCCCAACCACACCACTGTGCAAAGTGAGCACCAGCAGACCTGCTTGGGAAAAGGAGGCTGTGCAGCCCCTGAGCTCGCCCCCCCCCCCAATGGTTTATGCTTGGTGAAGCTCCCCTGCCTGGGAAGAGATGTTCTGGGAGACATGGGCCCCCCACCCACATTCAGGGCCACTGCAGCTCTGAAGTCAGAAAGGGGATCCCAACAGAAAAGACAGGGTTTTCTTTCACACAGCTTGTCCACAGCTGTAGGAAAACACGCATAGCTCCAACCTGAAAAACCATGTCAATGTGGCTGGCCTAGAACGGCAAAATGCAACAGAGCACTTCTCTCCTCTTCCGCAACCCCAAAAATTGAGGCTGCAGGAGAAGAGATGACTTCTGGCTCAACAGAACTAAAAACCTTCTGAGCAAAGATGTCACTATACGGCAACTCAAGGGAGTCATCTGCCGTATTGGCAGATTGGGGGAGGCAACCCCAGAAAATTTTGCATCAAAGGCATTCAACCAAAGCGCATCAAAGACATTCAACCAACTGAGCATTTGATAAATTGGAGGCCCCATGGAAAAGAGCCATAGGAACATGTCCCCTATTAGGGCCTGATGCTCAGGGAATGTTTGAAGGCCTAAAAGTTCTCCTGAAGCCTCTTTGATCTCTGCTGGACAAGCACACCATTTATTTCCCTCTCTTGCATGTCAGATCTCCTTTTCTTCTTAGGACACAATCTGGAACACTTACTGTTAAGTAAATGACAGCAAATTGTTCGATGAATTGGACAGGCCAAAAAGATCTTGAGAAATCAGTTCTAGAACTCCCACAGGTATTTTGTTGTTGTTTTTTTACAGAAAAGATTCCAGAATGAGGATGCTCCCATCCTGCACTTTAGAAGGGGTTTGAGTACATGATATGTAAAGCATTCATCACTTCAAGACAGAGCTAGATACATTAAGAAGGATAACATTTCAAACATCAAGAAATTCTTTTTTGGGGACACATGCAAACAGTTTGATTTACAATTCAGTTAGCCACACTTGGATGGATTTAAGCCAATTTACTCAATCAATTCCAATGGGATGAAGCATCTGAACTCTTTGGATTTAACTGAATTGTGGATTAGGTCGGACGACTAGTCATGTTTGGGTTAAGCTACAAAATTCCCCTACTGAAACCAGCATCATTTCTTCTTCCTTAAGTTAAATAGTTTCTGTGATACAGAATTCCACAGGAGAAATAGCAGCGCCTACAGAACCCAAGGCACGTTCTTTAGTGATGTGTGTGTGTGCTTTTTACATATGTATAGATACACACAAATACACACTTATGCATTTAAGAATGTCAAAAGTGCTGTACCTCCAGCAAGGATCTTCTCCTCCAGCTCACTCATCTGCTTCCTGTAAGCCTTCAAAGCAGCTTCTTTGAAAGAAGGCCGAATTGTTTTTTTCACTGGCATCTGAACAGGGACTTCGGGGACATTTTGATTTTCATCTTCCTGCGCTTCTGCTTCTGTTTCAACAACTGTATCCTCTGTGAATTCCATCACATCACCACCAACCACACCGGCATCGAAATAGCCGTCAGGAGTGTCATCCTCTTGCGAAACAGCGCAAGGGCTTTCATATGGAGTCTGCTCTGGCTCGTATTCCTGGACCAGTTCCTCCGATTCATTGGTACTAGTTCTGTTCTCCAGTTTAGCAAGAACTTGCTCCATGACTTCCACATAATCCGTTTCATTCTCTCCAGCTGGCTCACTGTAGTCTTCCTCATCCTCGGCTTTGTAGTAATAAGGCTCTGTGTAAACGTCTGAATCCAGGGTTGTGCTGGATTCGTTAGCAGTGGATTGGGACAAAGTCCGAAACCTCCCCATAAAAGATGACCCGCTGTCCTCGTATCCACTTAAACTCTGTGTGCTTTTATTCCATACCACTTCCAAGGCTGACCTGGCCCGCTGCAGAGTGTTTCCAAATTTAGGAAAGCTGAATGTCTTGTCCGAAAGGTCAATGCTCAGCCTGCTATGCCAAGACTTAGGAGGGGCTTCCTCAGAGTCGTCGCTTGGAAGCTCACTTTGGCTTCGGTACATCATGGGCTTCCTGTTCTGGTTCTGATACAGAGTGTTGGCATTGGTCTCCTGGTAGTCGTCATACTGGCCAATCCACTGGCTCTCGGCTTCGTTACTGAACTGTGGGCCAGAGGGAGAGTTGCTATCCAGGGCGAAATCATAACTTTCTGTGTCATACTGGAGGTCAGAAATCTGACCATAGTCTACCTGTTGGTCAGAAGAGCTACTCAAGTCATAAGCCAAAACTTCTTGTGTTGATGAATCTAACCCCAAGTCCGTGTTCTGTTCCAGCTGATTCCAGTCTTTCCATGGCGAAAGATCATCTTCTAAGGAGACTTGAGAGTTGCTGTAATGACTCCTGTCTCCAGACGCACACATGACCCCATTGCTGAGCCCACTGTCGACCGTTTCTGTGTTCTCCGCTTCATTCTCAACCCTGTAGGGGTGGCCACCTTGACTGAACGTCTGCTCTTGTGAACCACCCCCCCAGCTGGATGGGTCGTCATGTGTCCTCTGCCAGAGTTCTCGATCAGAGGAAGACAAGAGAGAGCTGCCATTGGTTCTGCTGAAGTACTGATTCTCTGAAAAGTCTTCGGAGTATGACTGGCAGAGTTTAGTAAAGTCAGATTCTGAACGGCTGAGCTTAAGCGTTCCAAAGTCATTCTGCGACTGCCAGAGAGGGGTCATGCTGGAGTAACAGCCGCCCTTGGACTCTGCCTGTAGGCTCTCAGCCCCTGGTGACTCTTCATTATAATTAATTTTGTTTGGGACAGTGTTACCATCTGCAGCTCCTTTAAGGATTCTGCTATCTGAAGACTCCTCTCTTGCCTTTGTGGTACTTCTTTTCATTTGTGGTGCCGATTTGGATATCTTTGCATAACTGTTCCGGTTTATATCCGATTCCAGTTCCCTGTCGCTGCTGTCAGGGGATTCCCAGGCATGTCTTTTAGTTTTGAGGTCAACGGGCAACAGTTTCATGTCCATGCTCTCGTACGTCTGCGATGAAGGCAGACTTCTGTCCTTTCTCTCTTTTGTCTCGTGAGAGATGATATCGGTTGAAACCCCAATGCCAGTTCCTTTGAGCTTGTAAGATTTTTTCAAAACTAAATCTCTTTGCTGGGGCGTTTCAAAGTACACAAGAATGGGTCTGGGCTTGGCGTTGGGGCATTCCCTGTGGTGCCCCACCCGCTGGGCAAATTCTATCTTCACAGGATTGGGGCTTTCAGAAAACCCCATTTTCTCCACTAGAGTTCTACACACCACATGCTCAACATTTTCGAACTTCTCTTCCGGGACATTGAGAAACCTCAGGCTGGCTTTGCTTCCCGTGTGCCCAATCTGTTTGATGTAATCGTGGATGTCCCGTGTCTCCCTTCTGGACTGGACAAAGCCCGTCCGCAACTGCTCGATCTCGCTCTGCACGACTTCCACACTGCTGGAGATCTCATCGATGGACTGCTTCAAGGCATTGACATGCCCCCGCAGCTCAGAGAGCTCGGTTTCAATCTGGCTGATTCCCTGAAGCTCCTTGAAAATCATTTCCATCACATCGTGGGTCTGGCTGATACAGCCTGTGGAACTGAAGCTGGGTTCGAGGGCGCTGGACTTGGGGGCCCGAGCTGTTCTGTCCAAGGACTTGCTCCTGAGGCCCCAAGTCTTCTTCCATGTGCTGAGCTCGGAGTCCGAGGAAACGCACTCCTGGCTCTTCTTCCATTTCCGCAGCTTCCGCAAGGCCCCGAGCTTCAAGCTGTGCAAAGTGCGCTCGCCGTCAGAGCTCCCGTCCGAGGGGGCGAGGCTATTCAGGCTCTTCCGGTTGCGTCTCACCGGCATCGTGTGGGACGAATACGCTTGGTCCTTACTCGGGCCCTTGACTTCGCTTAAGGACTCTGAATACGAGCTCTCGTTGGAAGATAGATCTTGGAATGGGTCCTCATTGTTATTTGTCAAGAAAACACCCTTCTGCAGTCCGTTTGCAATTGCCACCCGATAGCTGAAGGTCGGGGAGAGGGAGAATTCTTTGTTGCCTTCCTCCTCTTCGGTGGACAAATTACGGGCGGAAGAGCACTTGGCGATCTTTTTGACCGTGCTTTTCAAAGTGTTTGAGAACTTGGGATTCTTTATGTGCCCAACCTGGGGAACTTCTTGTTCGTGTTTGCTTTGACAGCTCTCTTTCTTCTTTGTACTATTGCCCAATTTCTTTGTAAACATTCCTTTGTAAATCTTATATATGTAGGAAGAGATCAGGCTCTTAAAGAGAGCAGAAACCATGGAGGGTGATTTCAGTGGGCCTTTTCCCACAGAGATGGCAATTTTCTATCCATGAGAATGCTGGTTTCCAACACAGTCTTCAGGCGGTCATCGCGCTGACAGCGGCAAGGGCTAATCCTGGGCGCTGGCACCGTTTCTGTATAGTCTGACAGCAAATCAGTAGAAACCAATTCCTGAGGGAGGTCCACAGGTGAAGCCAATTTGGGTCCTGATCCCCATCGCTCTCTGCAGCATCTAGAAGGAAAGCAGAGGTGTTACTATGGCTCCCAAACCAAAATTTTCAATTTCACATACGTGCCCAAGAAATGCTGGACACTTGCTCACAACACCTGACATTTTGCAATATGGGTTTTTTAAGAACGAAACTGATACATTTGAAGAATCTGCTTTTCTTGTATGCATATTAATACAGGCCGTTGATCTTTGGAGAAACTGCACTGCTGAAGTCTGACTTCCAAACTAAACATGAAAAGCTGATCAAGAGGAAATTATTTCATGCAAGAAGTTTTCATGGCACACTTTGATACACTCAGACCTCACAGCTTTAGAGTTAAGAGGGGTCTTGACTAGGAGGAGGAGGAGAGGCTGTTAGCTCCTACCTACTTGGAAACAAATCTGACTAAATTCAGCAAGACTGAAGTACGCGCAGCCCTTTCGCTCAGAAGACATCATGGGCTAGGCACATTAAATCCAGGAGACTGCCTACAAGTAATTGCTTTGAGGAGTGCACAGAGGACATGTAGGGATACTTGTACATGCGTAACTTTCTTTCTTTTTAAAAAAAGACACCCCAAAGTTTTTGGACCCTGAGATATCTTTCTGCAAACTCAGCCAGTCGCCAGCTTGGCTGGTGCTTTCCCCCTCTGCCTACGGATTCTTACAGTTCAGCTGTTCAGCCCTTCGCATCGGCTAGAACGGGAGCAGCCAAAGAGCACTTCCTGCAGCCAGGCACCACCGCTGACTCCGGCGATGCGAAGGATGGTTATGCAATGTGCAACTGCAGGCAGTGAAAGAACGGCGGCTCTCAGGCCATGCAGGAAGCAAGCAAAAGACCCTTCAAGACGCACAAATGTATCCGGAAACAAGCTTGCTTCTGATGAAGCGGACATGGGTGTCCACAAAGCTTATACAATAAGCAGCATGTCTGCCTTCCAGGTGTCTAAAGGCCTTTGGGCTGTTTCTGCTGCCAGACTAACAAGGCTACTGACACCCCCCACCACCCCCCTTCAGAAGCTGTTACAGTCTCGTCCTGTCAACCCTGTGGATAATATTAATCCTTGAGATTTATCCTTTCCCCACTATTTTAATGCAGGGTGCAAAAAAATTGATTTTTGCAATTAAGTTTACAGTGTTTAGTACCGAGATTTTTAAATACGGTTTCCAAGCATTTGTCTTGTAAACAACCAAACACCTGAAATGATTGTCTGAGTCAAAACAGCTCATTCAGAAATATCTCATTTGTTCTGCTGCAAGCAGCTTCCCAGAACGGACTTACCAGTGCTTGCAATTTAGCCACAAGGCTTGGAAGGCCCAGGAAAAAGGCAGAGGTTGCATACATCTAGCTGCTCCCAGCCCAGCCCCCAACCCATTCATGCTTTCCTAACCATGGGAAAGATTAAGGAGAGTTCAGCGGAGCACAGAAGTCAATAAGGAGACAAGAAATCCAAGGCAGATCTTAGAGAAGCTCATCGGAACACAGTTCTCATTTGGTAGCACAGACTTCATGTACAACAAAATGAATCCCACCCACCAAAATTTACGGTGGGATGCAGAGCTGAGCATCAGCAGGAGACAGAAGTACAGGTTATGAGGTCTTTGATGGGCACTCACCATTTGAAAAAGACAGTAACACGAGGATATAATGACAGAAGGGTAGGAAGGAGG
Organism: Podarcis muralis; assembly: GCF_964188315.1. NCBI lineage: Eukaryota > Metazoa > Chordata > Lepidosauria > Squamata > Lacertidae > Podarcis > Podarcis muralis. The sequence continues at coordinate 6,700,041 of NC_135668.1, forward strand.
TGGACTCGGCAGTCTGTGCCAGACCCTGGTGGCTCTTGGCATTCTATGTGTTCAAGAGCCTTCAAATTACCAAAAAATGGGACTTCAATGGGAGTTTCTGAATAAGGAGCTTCTAAACTGACACATCTCATCCTGACCGTAGGGGTGTCGCTGGAAGTGATGCTCAGGATGACATTTTAATTTTCTTTTTAATGACATTTTAATTTTCCACATCTCTCAATCAAATGGAAAAAGCCTCACAGATTAAAACAGCAACGAGAGTCAAAATTGCTCCCCATTCCATCTCCCTTTCCCCCTACTGGCTTCCTCTCTCATGCAGGAACAAGATTCATAAGTGACACAGGAGAGAAGGGGGGAGGGGGGCGTTTGGAGCATCTTCAGATTTAAAGGGGAGCTGTGTGGTGTTTCTACCTAGGAAATCTCTCTTTTTACTGATGGGAGATGCAGCCGCCCCCCTGCTCACTCGTGCTGCCCTTGGGCATTGCCTCCCTCTCACCCATGTGCTTCTGGGCTCCTACCCACCCGCTCCTCACTGTGTGGCCCCGGATTCTCCACTCTGTTCTCCCCAACAGGGCAGGCAGGATGACTCTGCCAAAGCTTGGCCAGGCCAACTTCATGTGCTTCTTCAGGGAAAGAAATCCCCTTGACTCATTTGGGGGAACAAAAGGGGATCTGCAGTAGCAGGGGCTGCCATCCTGCCCCTCTTCTGCTCCCGGGACCAGCTGCACCCTGCAACTGAAATGGAAGAGATTGGCTGAGTGACAAAGGCCATCATGGGAAGAGTGCTCTGGGCCTGAGGGAAGACAGCCAGCATCCCTCTTTGAACTCGTCTAGATGGGGCAAATGAATGGGTGCAGGAGGAGGGGTGGATTCAGGGAGATAAGCCACAGGTGGTTGGGGGCAAGCAGGGTGCTTAAGAGCTTCAGATAGGGAAGGAATGGGGGCTGATTTTTGGGAAACTCCGATCTTTTGGGAATTTGGCTAAATACATCCTTTTAATACATCACACACAGAAAAGAAATATAGAAGTAAACAAATATCCATAACCTCCTAGCAACTAAAAAGGGGAAAAAAGAAAGGAAAACAACAACAAAAATACATTAAAATGAAATATATATTTCATTTTAATGTATTTTTGTTGTTGTTGTCTTTCTTTCTTTCTTTCTTTCTTTCTTTCTACGGTATATATATGGTTTGTCCTCTTAAGTGGGGGGCAGCTGTCCCATATTAGGAAAGGGGCATATTTTAAAAACTGGAATACCATGAAGAAGCCCCAAGAGGTGTTGACCCTTTGGCTGCTTTTGAGTCTCTCTCTGGTGCTATTTACATTCTTCAGCCAGAAGGGAAAGCGAAAGAGGGACACTGAGGATGCCAAGGATATTCTGGCCAAGGGAAGTTTTGCATTTGCTCAAAGCACTTGCCGTTTCAACAAGTGTGCAAAGGGCTTCCAGGAATGCCTTTTGGCATGATGTCCAGTGCCCAATTAACATGATATTGACAGCTTTACTAATAGGGTTCAGCAGACTTAACCCATTTGAATGAAAGTGTGTGTCAGGGCTGGGGGAGTCTGTTGCAAGACTACATTTTCCACCTTCCCTGACCATTGGTCAGGTTGACCGAGACTGGAAGCCAGCATCATCTGAAGTGCTCCAAGTTCTCCACCCCTCAGATAGGCTATATCCAGGACTTGTGGAAAGAGATGTAGGGAGTCTCTCTTGGTACACAGTTATAAGGCATGTGACAAGTCCCAGAAAACGACAACTGTGAATGCATTTCAAACACCCAGGCATCAGAGAGGGGAAGACTACATCCGGGCTGGCCCACAGCAGAACCAAACCCAGGGGAGAAGTCTTGGTGGCCATAGGGGAAGCCGAGTCCCCAGCTGGAACCTTGTCCCCTGCCTTGAGCAGGGCAAACAAAAGGAACTGTAGGAGAAGGAACTTTGTGCTCAGTTGCCACACTCCAGAGACTGGTTTGAAATAGGCCTTTCCTTGTGCATGCCACTCATTGGTGTGGGGAAGGGGAAGAAAGCTGTTATTATCAATAGGCAGCCCCAACCTCCTTCAGCAGAAATCCTTAGATGAAAATAAGCAACCAGCTCAGGAACTGGCTGGGAGAATGATAACCCCACACAGCAGAAGGCAGGCACCCATCTGCCCCTGGAGTGGTCTGCATCTGAGCTGAAACCCTCTCTGAGCCTGATCTCCAGCCCTGTTAGGCCAGGACCAAGCCACAAACCAGAAGATCAGGTGCGCAGTCTGCTGTGGGTTGTCATGTCACTCTGGGGCTCTGACCCTCTGGCTCTAAGGGTAATGTTGGAGAGCTCCAACATTAAACCATTTTGTTCCATCAATCACTTCTTTTGGGGGAGGGAGAGGCAGGTGCTGAATCCTCCTGGCTCTCCCTCAGCAACATCTGACATTGCTCCTCCGTCCACCACCACCGCCTGCCCATCGCCAGCCCTCAACTTGTCCTCACTCAGGAAGAGCCTCTTTCACAAAGCTCCGTGGCGGAGCTGGTTTTAGCTCCCACCTCACCCACAAACTCCAACAGCTGGTTTTAGCTCCCACCTCACCCACAAACTCCAACAGCTGGTTTTAGCTCCCACCTCACCCACAAACTCCAACACAAGGTTTATGCAGAGAAAGATGATGCAAGTTTCTGGGGAAAGTGATATTGTCCACTGCTCTCTCTTAGTCTCCCCCACCTTGCCACCAGAACAGGCCACATCAATGAATCCCCGCTAACTGCAGAGTCATGCTGCAAATACACTCAATGCCCTATGATGGGGCTGGATTCTTCACTGGATCACAGGGGTCTGCTTGCTCCACTGAGGATGGTTGGGGTGACTTTGACTGGTGAGAAAAACCTGACACGGGTCCAATACCTGGCCAAAATTAGATGCATTATGGATAAGTGTCTCCAGTCATGTTCTCAAGAGGATACAGCAATAACAGCCACTGCAGAAGAGCCTTGCCAAAAGATTTCCAGATTCACCCCAGGAACCCAATTCTGTGTGAAGAAGCCAGACCCCTCTTGGTCCAGGCTGGGTTTGCATACTGGTGGTAGTGGAGGTTCCCCCCTCCGACAATGTGAAACAGAATTTGGGGCCCCAACGTTGGCAGCCACATGACTAGTAGACATTAGGCTCAAAACTAGCTTTTGGCCACATTCCATGGTTTGCTGGTATCACTCAGAAGCGAGAGGCTGAAAGGAATATTTTGGGAAGACACCTTGAGGACAGCAGAGGAGCTGGGGCAGCAGGATGGTGGTTTGGTCTCACCCCGCTGCTGCTGCTCCTGCCACCGTCCCTTTTCTTGACCAACAGTGACAAGGGGCAGTGGGGACACTGCTGCCAAGCAGCCCGGCCCCTGCTGGTGCTGAGGCTCCCCACAGCTCTGCGGCCAAGCACAGGGGACTGGCTCAGGGGAGACCCTCTGACAGCACCTTCCAGCAGCATCAGGGTTTCCCAGACCCGGAGAAAAGGGGCTTCTGAGGACAAGAGTGCAGAATGAGTGTGCACAGCTGTCCCCTGGGAGCAGAAGGATCTGAACCAAAGAGAAGGGGCCATGCCAATGTCCTAGCAAACCCTCCCCTGCTTAGGAAGGCATGTTTGTCTCCTGCGATGTTACTTTGGAGTCAACTCCGAAGGGTAATTAGGAGTCCTTTCCATCTCACTAATTCGTCGCTTGCTTTTAATGCGCCCTGATCTATTGCCCGCTTCGCAACTCGCCGGCAGGAGACGGAGAGCTCCAACATTAAACCATTTTGCCCGTCCATCGCCTCTTTCGGGGGAGGGGGCTGGGGGCGCTGAATCCTCCCGGCTCTCCCTCGGCGAGGAGAACCTCCAAACTCGGCAAGCCTGCAAAGGGAAAACTGACATCGGGCAACATCTCGGCGTTGCTCCTCCGTCCACCGCCGCCGCCTGCCCATCGCCAGCCCTCGATGTGTCCCCGCTCAGGAAGAGCATCTTTCGCAAAGCTCCGTGGATCCGTCCGGAGACGACTGGGAGGGTGGGGGCTCCACTGACACTGGAAGTCACCATCAAGGGTTTTCTCCCCCCTCACGGAAGAGTCGAGGGAACTACCTCCACCGTGGGAGAGCCCCCCAGCCCCACGCCGGCATTTAATCCTCCCCCCACCCGCCGCGAGGGGAGACTCCGAGGGAGCGGGAAGCCGACGGAGGCGGCGCGGGCTGGGCGCCTCTTCCACGGGGTCGCGAAGCGGGATGGCGAGGAAGCCCGCCAGGGCGCCTGCTCCGCCCGGAGTGGCCCCGGCGGCGAGGAGCGGGCAAGGGCGAGGCGTGTGCCAACGCTGCTCCCGCCCGCCTCGTGGGAACGCGCCGGGAGGGCGGCTGGGTTCCCTTGGGACTCGGCGGCTGCCTTGCCTCGCTCCCGGGGCCGCCGCCGCCTGGCGCCTCCCAGGCCAGCGAGCGAGCGCGGAGCTGCGCGTCTCTCCGCGGCGCTGGCCGGCCCAGCCTCCGCCGTCCCTCCGCCGACTTACCGGGCAATGTACGGTGCTGGCGGCGGCGGCGGCGGCTCCTGTCAGCGGCCGGAGCAGGGCGCCTCCACGGCCGGCTCCGAGGAAAGGAGTCCGCGCCGCGCCGCTTGGGTCTCCCATCGCGCCCGTCGCAGCAGCCAGTTGCTCGCTCGCCTGCTCGCCTGGCACAGCGGAGCGGAGCAGCGCGCGCCTCGTCTGCCTTCCTCCTCCTCCTTCCTCCTCCTCCTCCTTTGCTACTGCAGCGCCTCCGCCTCCTCGGCGCCTCCTCCTCCTCTCTCCCCGCCCGCGAGGTCTCGGCCGCCCCGACGCAGCCGCCTCCCCCTGCTGGCCGCGCCGCCTCGGGAGCTCCGGGTCCGGCGGCAGAGCCAGGCCAGCCGGGCCCTCCAGGGCCACGTGCCGCCAGCTGGTGGGGGAAGCCCTTCTGCTGCTACGCGCCCTCTCCCACCAGGCGGCTCCCCGAGGCCGGGCCGGGGCTCGAGGGGCCTGCCTGGAAGGGGCGGGGGGCGCTCTGCAGGTTTCTCTTCTCCTGCTCCTGAAAAGGTGGAGGAAACGGGGGGAGGGAGAGGCGGGGGGCTTCCTTCCGAAGACAGCGCTGGCTTGCAGATCCCTCCCAAGCAAGCAGACTATTAGGGATGCAAGTATCAATAGCAATAATAATATGGAGGAGTCGGTGGGAGCTTCTGCCTTAATACGTGTGTTCAAGGTGTCAAAAGACCTTGCTTTGTTCTTCATTCCGTTTGTATTGCACGTTCCTGCCCTTGGGGGAATCTGGGGATACCTCGAGAAATGACAGATAAAGCCATGTAATAAACTAGCAGCAACCCAAGGGCAGTTGTGCGTAAAAGGCGAAGCAACAGCCCCCCCCCCAACCGAAGGCATCCCTCCTCCGGGGGCTGTCAAGGTGGTTCCCTCCTGCACTGTCAAAACACCAAAGCCCTCTCTGGGATCTGGGACAGATTCAGCCTTCCACTCTGAACGTGTGCAGAGAGAATTGCACCACTTTGGTTCTCTGTGCATGCTCTAAAGCCTGCAGCTCTATGCGGGTGGGGGAATCGGTGATCTTGGCACCAGCGAGGCCTTGGGGAGGTGATGCCGTCACTTCCAAAGTGAGTAGAGAGCAGCCAAAAGAGGAGAAGGCTCTGCCTTCCAGGAAGAAAAGAGGTCCTACAGCAGCTCCTCACATTCCTGGAAAAGGCTGAAGAAGCAGATGTCACGTGCGGCTGACGGAAGGGTGTTCTTGGGGCAGGCTCCCAGATTTTGAGCTTCATTTCTTCTTCTATCAGTCTGAAAATGTTTCACGAACTGCCAGGACTTTTATTTTAATTTACATGTAAGTGTGTGTGTGTGTGTGTGTGTGTGTGTGTTTTGTTATAAATATATGTGGTGGTGTTTCATTCCTGCCACTCCTGGGCTCAGCCTTCCTGTACAGAAACTTCCCACGTACTTTTTGTGTTGGGGCCTGAGCTCAATTCGGGAGAGATTTGGTGCCTCTTGCCTGGTGCTCTGCAGCTCATGGCTTATAAAACAATCCCATGGAGTATATATGAGCATCTGTTAAAGTCAATTACAAGGTTATTGATCTGCCTTGGAATTAAAAGACCATAAAGAACTAGTCTTGCCAGCCAACTGTCCATTTTGGTCTTAGCAAATCATGTCTGGGGAGTATTATAGGTTTGCACATAACAAGGTTTGGAAGGGGAGGGGCATCCTCTTCCTTGGACAAAAGTTGGTGGGGGCGGGAGGGAGGAATGCAGCTTGACTGACATCTGCAGCGCCCCTGCTTATGGTTTGGTTGACCGAGCTCTTTCGTAAAAAGGCTTTCCCCTCCCTCCAGATCCCCCCCAGCCATGGTAACTTGTCACAATCCAGCATGTTATAACAGTGAGGGCCTCTTTGCTCATGCGGACAGGGCTGAATGGCAGCCTTACAGCTGCACTGGGGACTGACTCTCTCCCCGCCCCATTCACAACTCAGAAATGCTGAATATGTGTAGCATTTGGATCAAGACCACCAGACCTTGTTGCCCACAGACGAAACGACTAGACTGGAGCCAGGACAACAAGACCAGTTTGTTTCCATGGTAGGAGGAATTTGTGGGCAAGCTGAAAACCACCCCTTTCCATGAGTGCGCCTCTTAGGCATTGCTTCCCTGATGTCTAGTTTAACCCAGGCCCTGGAAAGCGTTGCTGTTGAGAACTGTTAGGTGCATTAGGGCTGGAAAGAAAATGATGAAGAGTTAAAGTGTTATTTGCAAGTGCCTGCATTGCTGCCTGGATAGGGAGCAGAATTGGAACCTCCTGGCTTCCTAATAAAAATGTTTCCACAGCATGCATACATAGCAGAGATTCCCCCAGACAAATAATCCGACATCAGCTACCAACAGATGACATTTCTATACTACGTAATTAGAGTAATTTCTATACGCTTCACTGCTACAGTGAAATTGCTTTACTACAAGTGAAATTCCAGATGCAAAGGAACTGGGTTTTTCTGCTCTTGACTTTTAGCCTGGGAGGCTGAAGAGTTTGCAGGGAGTACAGTTTTTCTCTTCACCTGCTGGAGGGGACCCACGCCTCCATCCGCCCACTGGAGCCCTACAGAATGCAACCGCTGTCAGCATAATTAAGACCAGAGTTGATCCTTAACTCCAAAAGACAACTTTCCAACCTCATCAGTATCACCAGCTTGTAAAACGTGGAACAAAATGTGTGCTGGGGAGAGGCGGGGGATGGGGGGGTGGAGAAGGAGCTTTCTTACACATCAGATTCCTTAGCTGGATAGAACTAAGCCAAGAAGGGCTCAGTAATCCCCGGAGAGTAAATAACTTCATGGCAATTTCATTTGCAAAACATTGGAGATGGACGATGGCTCAAGCTGCAATATTACATTGCAGCGCAGGAGAAAAATCACACCCCTTCACCGCCTGCCAGTGGCGTAGTGTGGGTTGTCAGCACCCGGGGCAAGGCAAGTAATTTGCGCCCCCTAACCCGTGGATTTGCGCCCCCTAACCCGTGGATTTGCGCCCCCTAACCTGTGGATTTGCCCTAACCCCAGATGTTGCGCCCGGTGCGGCTGGCCCCCCCTGCACCCCCCACGCTACGCCACTGCCGCCTGCCCTCCCGCACCCCTTGCAGGTCAGGATGCGGTCTGGCTCCCATCCACCTCTTTTCTTTTGCATTCAGAATTAGGGGACAAATTGTGTCCAGCTCCTAGTATGAATTCAGTGATGACGGCTGGCTGTGTGTGACAGCCTTACTGTGGCAAATGAGGTGTAGCTAAGCCGTCCCTGTGCAGTGTTCCCTGTGCCTTGGAAGGGGCTCTGCTTTCAGAAAAAGACACCTTATAGGGGTGCAGACCAGAGCTGTGGATTTGTGGGCCAACCACCCAAGCTATACGGCCTAGGACCCTCGTACCTATGGGACCGCCTCTCCTGGTATGCCCCGTGGAGGACCTTAAGGCCCACAAATAACACTTTGGAAGTCCTGAGCCACAAGGCCGTTATATTGGTTTCAACCAGGGCCAGGGCCTTTTCAGCACTGGCCCCGACGTGGTGGAATGCTCTGTCACAAGAGACTAGGGCCCTGTGGGACTTGACATCTTTCCGCAGGGCCTGCAAGACAGAGCTGTTCTGCCTGGCCTTTGGTTTGGACTCAGTCTGAGCCTTATGTTTCCCTCCCCTTATGGTCTTGATTTATCGGCTACTTTAAAATGAGGCTGCATTTTAAGTTGCATTTTAACCTGTATTTTAAATTGGTTCCCCCCCCTTCTTTTTCCCCTATTATTTTTTTACTATGATTTAATTGGTGTTAGCTGCCCTGAGCCCGGGTCTGGCCGGGGAGGGAGGGGTATAAATAAAATTTATTATTATTATGCTGTTGTCTGCACCCCATGGCATAGCTATCCGCTCGGGTGCCTAGTGCGGGGGCGTGTCCTGCAGCCAGGGGCGGCACAAGCTGCCCATGGAGGCGGGGCAAGCCTCTACTATGCTTGGAGCCTCTCCACCGCCTCCCCCTCAGCTGTAGGGCGGCTGAGGGAGAGGCAGATGCAAGTCACACACTGCCGTTTCAGGCAGCATGGAACCTGCAAGTGCCTAAGCCACCACGTCACTCCTAAAAAGTTTCGTGAGCCCTTTTTTAAAAAAGCTTATTTTGTCACCCCCCCTCAGTGATGACACCCGGGGCGGACCGGACCCCCTGCACCCTCCTTCCTCTGCCACTGGCTGCACCACACTCCTGGGGGCCTGTTCTGATACTGTTCTGATACTCAGCATTATTAAATCCCACCTTCCTCCTACAAGGAGCCCAGGGTGGCAACATTTGAATATTGAAATACATGTCAAACAGTCATGGAAATTTCAGCATCTGCATTTGTTCTGTGAACCGCCCTGAGACCTCCGGGTATAGGGGGGTATATAAATTCAATAAATAATAAGGATTTGGTGCACGTCAGAGCAAAAAAATCTGAATTTCTCATAGATGCTCATGGGGTCTAAACCGGCAGTGACTGACCAGGAACGAGACCTTGGGAGAATAGTGGATGAATTTGTCAACCCAGTGTGCAGCAGCTGTGAAAAAGGCAAAGTTCAATCCTAGTGATCATTAGGGAAAGGGTTGAAAGTAAAACTGCTGATCTCATAAGGCCATTATACAAATCTGTGGTGTGACCACACTGGAAATGCTGTGTACAGTTCTGGTCATCTTGCCTCACAAAAGATAATATAGAGTTGAAAAGGGATCAGAAATGAGCAGCCAAAATGATTAAGAGATCGGAGCTGCCCCCTCTGAGGATATTTGATCCTTTGACCAAGGGGGCAGGGCAGCTGTAGCTCAGTCAATGACGATGTGCCTGCTTGACATACAGAAGGTTGCGGGTTCAAATCCCGGGTGGCATCTTCACATTGGGCCAATAAAGGTGAGCAGGGGCAAGTACTGTCAATCAGTAGATCCTTGTGGAACATTGAGCTTGGTGGAGAAACAGCCTGAACCCTCCTTGCAGTTGCTCTCTGATAGCTTGTAAATTTTCATATTTTGCATCCTCCAAGTCAAAGTCAGCAGGAGTTGTAGTTGCCTCCTGGCTTGCTCCTTCCGCACTTAGAACGAAGGGACAAAACATCTCTCTTCACTCTGAAAGCCCGTTTTCAAATGTGTGTCTTAGCACCCCTCACTTCCCATGTCCAAAGGGGAGGGGAGAGTTCCCTAATATGCCTGCCCCACATTCCTCTTAGAGATGAATTTGAAGTCTACAGAGAGCCCCTTACGAAGTACTGCAAGGGGGCACCCTCTATGATATGCCAAGGGGAATTTCTCCACCCAGTGCAATCTCTGGGGCTTCTGACTGGCTGGTTGGCACAGATTCAAGGGGCTCTCAGTCCTCCACTCACCTCTCCTCCTGCCCCATCTGTGCTAGCAGAGTCCACCAAACCCTCCAGCTTCCTTGGCAGGCTCTGCCCAGCTATGTCAACCTCCCTGGAAAGAGGAGCAGCTGGCCAGTAATTCAGTTACAGGTCTGTCTTGGGAGCCATACAACACTCCTAATACAGTGACCAACCATAAAACCAGCAATAAATAACACCCCACAAATCTTTAGAAAAGAGAGAGCTAAACAAATCAGGGGACTTGGCTGCAGGGCTGAGGGACCAGTGTCCTTCCTCCTGCCAAGCTGATTCAAAAGAGCAGCAGAGGCTTCCCACTGCCAGAGAGGTTGAACAACCCACTGGGTTATTGTGAGATGTTTCTGCCAGGGAACCCCTAACCCTGCCTCTCCAGGGCTTCGAGAGAGATGGGATTTCCTGGGAGCAGACAGAGTATGATCTCTGCCCAGGCAGACAAGGCTGCCTGGTCTCTAGGCTGGGCTCCTTCAGTACTTCCCTCATCTGGCACCACCAGCAGCAAAAGAGGACTTTTTTCCAATTGCAGGTCCTTCCTGGGAGGGATGGGGAAGAAATCCGAATCCGTTCACATTCCAAAACAATACTATGTGATCCACACATTCTGAAGCAATACGTCAGTTAAAACACACTCTTTCAAAACCTGCACATTTCCAAATTTTGCAATGCCATTCCCCAGCCAAGTCATGTGTTCAAAAATGCATATAGTAGGTTGAATTGTGCACACTTATTAGTGGAAATAACATAACAAATGTGTCAGGCACAAGGCAGCTGCCCCCCGTCGAAATAACACAGAGGACAGCCCAGCACAAAAGGCAGATCATTAAGCAGTTTTCCTTCAAATGTTTAAAAATGCTGGAGGATAAATCTGCCCATGGATTTTCATTACAAGACATTATACAATGCATTGCAACAATCCTCCTTCAAAGAGCTGCCAGTGTTTGTTATCAGCATTAATCTCTTGCTTATGGAAATCTACCCAGCCAGGGCAGCTCCTCTGCAGTCTCCATTCATGGCTCTGCACTGCTCTTGCTACTCCAGCAGAAACCTCACCGAAAGGGCAGGGAGATGGAGAGCAGGGCTGCTTACACCCAGAACCAGCTAAGTTCCATTCATAGATCAACTCCAAATTCCTGGGGCTGAACATCAGCTTGCCCCAGAGCAGTCAGAGGGGCCAAGATTATTTGCCACCATCGGAGGAGTCTTTATAACTTACCGGACGTTACGCCTAATTGACCAGAGAGCTTCCAGGCAGAAGTGAGGGCCCCAACTACCGTATCAGATTTACAAAATGAATGCAGCAACCACAGGAGCATGTTGAGCTCATCCGTCCCCCAAAGTGGTTCCCCCTTGCCTTGCAGCACTCAGTATCTGTCATGTGGTTTCCTTGTCTCCTGCAGAATTTCTCCGTGTGGATTCCATGGCTTATTGTAGGCAAACACCTCCCATGGTAGCCAATCCATCTTCCTAAAGGGCTCCCAATTGCATTCAGTTTGAGAAAGCTCACAGAAATACAATCCATAAAACTGTTTTATATACAGCACCTAGATGCTGCAGGAATTCCTGGACGCAGCAAACGAGCTGGAAGACGATGCTGGCAAGACTCATTCGCCTCCTACCACCCAGCCCTTGGGATGAGGCACAATCAGGTGTGTTGTGGTGGTAGTGAGGAAGGGGGCTGCATCCGTAGGTCTGCTCAGCAGCATCCAGTGCCCCTAGGAAGCATGGAAGCAATCTGAGCCCACCCAGAAGCTGTGCTGCCGGCCCCATGGTGGCCTTGACTCCCACAAAGAGAACAAGTGACAACAGAACCTGCTCTGTCCAGCCTCCTCCCCCATATTCTTCCACAACTTAATGTGCCCAAAGCACAGACATGGACCAGTGGGGACGGATGTGAGGTGGTCATGCATCCTGCTGTTTGCCCAAGTAAGGCAAGTTGTATGGGCAACAAAGCATCCGCTTCAGCCTCCAGCCATCCTGGAGACCGCATTCTGTCTCAAGGGCCACAGCAGTAGGAGTGTTCAGAAGAAGCCCCCCCAATGTGAAGCTTTTAAGGAAGCCATTCCAGACCACTCCTGAAGTCACCCAGTGTCACCAGAAAATAGGGACACAGACAGGCTGGTGCCAGGCCTTTATATGTGGAGATGCCCAGGAGGGAAACACGAAAGACCAGCAGGCTGTCCTTCCTCCTGCTGCAAGAGCTTTTCCTCCATCTCCTACTCTATTCTGCCTTGGTCAGACTACACATGAGTCCAGTTCTGGGTGCCACAATTTAAGAAGGATATTGAGAAGCTGGGAGGTGTGCCAAGGAGAGTGACCAAGATGATCAAGCGTCTGGAATGGAAACCAAGCCGGATGAGGAAGGACTGTGGGAGTTAGGTATGTTTAGCCTGGGAAGGAGGAGACTGAGAGGGGATATAATAGCTATCTTCAAAGATCTGAAGGACTGCAACACAGAAGATAGAACAAGCTTCTTTCCTCCTGCTCTGGAGGCTAGGATCCAAAGCAATGCATTCAAGTTACAAGGAAGGAGATTCTGATTAAATATAAGGAAGAACTTTCTGACAATAAGAGTTTTTCAATGGTGGAAAAGACTTGCATGAGAGGTGATGGACACTCCTTCCTTGGGGGGTTTTAAGCAGAGGTTAGATGGTCATCTGTCATGTATTATTTGGTTGAAATTCCTACATTGTAGGGGGTTGGATTAGATGACCCTCGGTGTCCCTTCTAACTCTACTTGTATGATTCAATTTCAGGCTCCCTGCCAAAGGCTGCCATAGCAGGGGATTTCAGGCAGCTAGACTCACCTTTAAGGACCTCCCTCCTGATGCCACTTCCACTCTGGCTATCATCAACACCACAACAATGTCCACCTTTGTTGTCTTTCTCCTCATTCCTCGGTCTCACAGTGCCCATTAGCTTATGAGGCTTTGAGACAAAGATGCTTTCTACCAATTTGCTGAGGACAAAACTTCAGTTGACAGGTCTGCAATTTCCAAGATCCCTCCTTGATTATTTTCTTCTCAGTTGGTGCTCCATTGGCCGCCTGCCAATCTTTGCCTTTTGTCTTGGAGCTCTTCCGTAGGAACCCACAGCTCAATGGGCAGCTAAACAACATCCCCTCGCCTCTCACCGCATGAGATGCTCTCATGGCTCTTTGAGGTTGAATCAGGCACATCACAGACAAAAAGCCCAACATCAGGCAGGCTTGGGTGGGGAGCGTCATTTCTCCAGGGGTTTCATGCAAATACCTGCATCCTCTGCCTGATTCAAATGGCCCACAAGCCATGCCCCGTAGAAAGGCCTGGTTGCCACCTCCTCTGATCACCCAACATTTACTCTGATGATGGCATTCCAAAGCTCTAGCTGTACTACAAGACTGTGGCTGCTGAGGGCCACATGCTATGGCTCACAGGTCTCTTCTGCTGGCCATTAAGGAAGGATCCAGAGAGGATCTGGCAGGAGTCAAGCGAGGCATTCTGAAACACAGCTTAATCTTTTTGCAGCCAAAAAGTCTTTCCTCAAAACTGAGCTAAGCTGTGTTGGTGTGATCAACAGTTCTTTGGCAGGTTAATTAACCGCAGCTACAGTTAGTGCAGTTCAGTGGGAGTGGAACTGACCAGAAGGAAGGCAAGGGTGCAGTCAGAAAACCACAAGAGGCAAAGAGGTGGAGAAGGAGGATCCAAAAACTGTGGGAGAACCAAATCAACTGCTGGCAAAGCCTGTAGGAACAACAGATTTCTTTTGCCTGAGACATCATTCACTATATAACCCTGTAGAAATATTTGGTACCAGGCAGTAGAGGAAACCATCCTGAGAAAGAGATGAAGAGTTCAAAGAGTGGTGGAAAGTTCTTTCCAGTACTGACTGCAACAGCAAAATGCATTTTCATTCAATAGCCTAGTCCAGGGGTCTGCAACCTTTAAGACAAAAAGAGCCACTTGGACCCGTTTCCAAAGAAAAAACAACTGGGAGCCGCAAAACCATTGCGACATTTAAAACAAATATATCTCCGGAGCCGCGATCTGACAGTGGGTGGGAAGGTGACGTCGGGATGGTGCGTGACTAATGCACGCACCGCCCCCATGCGACGTCACAGCCAGTACAGCGCCCGCCACAGTGAGGAGTGTCGGGGCGCACAATGCACCTCCTCCCCTCGCTAGTATCCGCCCCAGAGCCGTGGCAAAGATGTAAAAGAGCCACATGCGGCTCCGGAGCCGCAGGTTGCAGACCCCTGGCCTAGTCAATACGCACTTATTAGGAATGGGCTGAAAGCAAAGAATCTGAGAGTAATTTATTATTTTCAACTCCATTAAGATGAGGCACACGGAGCCATTCTCTTACTATTTCAAAGACTTCTTTTCAAACAGAGCATTAGATGTGTGCATCACAGTTAAAATTCCAAGGTACAACCAATGTTTATATATATCAAAAGAGAACCTTGAGAGCTGATCAACTCTCTCCCAAATAAATAAGCTAGTAATATGAGAATTATCAGCTCTGAGAAATGACAGAAGCGAGAAACATTTCCACCAACCACAAACATTCAAGCAAAATTGCTTTGAACGTGGTTAATAATGATAATAGAGATGAAAGTGCTCACATTTTACCTCCCAGACGAGCATCCTGGAATTGCAGCTGGCTTGTCATAAAGCAAATGATAACATTTTCTACCTTTTCTATGGCTCAGACCCAGCTGGCTGATGCAGAGGCCCTGCTTCACATCCCTAGAAACGAAGACACAACAATCAGCTGTAAATATTAACCTGCATATCAACAACTCATCTAAGAGTACCACTTCTGCATTTCAAGCAGGTCCAATACTCTGTTCTCTGAAGCACACTCACATGTAAGGTGAATCTAAGCAGAATGATTTTAATTGCAGGGTGCAACTCTGTGTCTCTGACTAGGGATGCGTAACCCACCCCAAATGAATTTATCTCGCAAATTCTGTTTTTACAAAACCAAGCATAGAACATACTTCAACACAAAGGGTTGCATTCAACTAAGTCTAAATCAGAGTAGACCCATTGAACATAATAAGCCTAATTTAGTTGTGTGTACTTTTGAGTAGAACTAGCATGAAATGCCCCTATCCCTTCCTCTACCCTCGCATCTGGGTTGCTTCTATGCAAGTGTTGGTTGCAGATTTTGTAGTTCCAAGGTTCTGTAAACACTTTTCAGGCACATTTCACTCACAGTCACAGTGCATAAGGGTGATTACTTCCAAACAGGCTGCAAGCCAGTGCACCCAGTGCTCCTTGGTTCAATTAACACACAGGTCTCGCTTCCAGCTGCCTTACCTACTCCAAGAGCAAAGCAGCTTGCAGATCCCCCTAATATTTCTAAAACCCAGGAACTCTGAGACAAAGGCAGCCTGCACGTCCCAGGCAGTTCCCTTATAAGTTACTCAGAATGTAAAGGCAGCCTATGTTCCCCGAGTCTCGCCTAGATCATACTGGCCCCTTACAACTCTGCTTCTAAATTTCCAGGCATCTAGGCACACATGACTTTCAAGTATCTTTAGGCACATGGGGATCCTAAAGCCCTGAGGCTGGCACTCACACACACTTCAGTGGTCAAACTATGAAACTTTATTAAAAATAAAAGGTAGAGGAAAATCAAGCAGAAGGTCAAAACAGATTACAAAATAAGCAATGGCTCTAACACTGGAATTATTCTAGCCTACCCACTAAAATATAATGATTCTAACTTAAAGAACATATCAGCTTTTAAACTTGTGCCTTTTTGCAGAGATGATTTGATATAGATGCAAATCCCATTTGCCTTGTGAACTGTCTGGTATGTTAAATTGCTCTGTTGCCTATGCCTTCTCAAGTCACGCAGCAATCATCTACCTACAAATTTATCTAACCCTCTCTAAAAGTGTTTTCTTATTTTCAAAAGCACTTGCTTACTTGTTGGATTAGTTTTTCCTTCAAACAAACTCCTTCAGCTGGAGGGGCATTTTGAACTGACAATGTAAGGATACAATAAAGGAGCGAGCCTTCCAGTTAGTGAGTAAATATTTTAGCTAATATCTGTAATCCAAAACTACCTTCACTCTAAAAGTTGGGGGTACACTCATACTCTACCAGGCAATAACATTGGATATATTGCTATAATAATAATGTGCAATGTTTTGCACATTCAAACTCTATTGAACTGGCCTGATGTGTTTTGAGGAAGATGGTGGAATGTGTCTTGGGTCTCCAGTACAGGGGTGGGGCAGAAATCCATAAGAGGTTTGCATTATGCTGAGTCAGACCAGTGGGTTATTTAGCTCAGCATGGCCTACACTGACTGGCAGCAGCACCACAATTTAAGAAGGGTGTTGACAAGCTGACACATGTGAAGAGGAGGGCGACCAAGATAATCAAGGGCCTGGAAACCAAGCCTTATGAAGAACGGTTGAAGGAGCTGGGTATGTTTAGTCTGGAAAAGAGGAGACTGATAGTCACCTTCAAATATCTGGATGGCTACTGCTTGGAAGATGGAGCAAGCTTGTTTTCTCCTAGTCCTGAGTTAAAAGAAAGGAGATTCCAACTAAACACCAGGAATAACTTTCTGACAGTAAGTGCTGTTAGACAGTAGAACAGACGTCCACAAGAGTTGGTGGGCTCTCCTTCCTTGGAGGTTCTTAAGCAGAGGTTGGATGGCCAACTGTCATGGATGCTTTAGCTGAGATTCCTGCTTTGCAGGGGGTTGGACTAGATGATCCTCAGGGTCCCTTCTAAAACCACAAATCTATTATTCTATTTCCTCCCCAAAACTGCTATTTGGAGACCAGGCTAATGTTCTCAGCCCCAGCTGTGTTCCAGGTAGATTTCTTGCCGTGCTAATTGCTCATTAGTCTGCTTCTTCAGTCCACCCTGGCACTCCCCGCCCCCCCAGCCCCAGCCAGCAGCCAGGAAGTCTGCCACACTCAAGGGAGAAGGCAAGCTATCTGCTTCACTTGACAGAAGCCTAACAATCACAACACCCATTAACACACCAGCTGCTGCACCAAAGCAGGGAAGCTCTGGATTTCAAGCAAAAGAGTCGAGGTTACTGATCTCAGCTATTAGCAGATCACAGCAAAGGGGAATAAGCAGCACAGAACCCATCTATCTGAGTATCCACCATGATCCAAAGTGTTGGTGCTGACCTTTAAAGCCCTAAACGGCCTCGGTCCAGTATACCTGAAGGAGCGTCTCCACCCCCATCGTTCAGCCCGGGCACTGAGATCCAGTGCCGAGGGCCTTCTGGCAGTTCCCTCATTGCGAGAACTAAGGTTACAGGGAACCAGGCAGAGGGCCTTCTCGGTAGTGGCGCCTGCCCTGTGGAACGCCCTCCCAGCAGATGTCAAAGAAATAAACAACTATTTTACTTTTAAAAGTCATCTGAAGGCAGCCCTCTTTAGGGAAGTTTTTAATGTTTGATGCTGTACTGTTTTTAATATTCAGTTGGAAGCCGCCCAGAGTGGCTGGGGAAACCCAGCCAGATGGGCGGGGTATAAATAATATATTATTATTATTATTATTATTATTATTATTATTATTATTATTATTATTATTCTCAGTAAACTACGGCAATGCTTGGAGCCTATGGCTGCTGAGCATAAGCAGAACTGGGGACAAGGCCATGCCTGGGCGCACGTGTTTGCTCCATGTGATGTGATACACACACACACACACACACACACACAGGTCTCAGGGCGGTTCCCAAAACAGATCAACATAAAAACAACTGTAATCTATCTATCTATCTATCTATCTATCTATCTATCTATCTATCTATCTATCTATCATCTATCTATCTATCTATCTATCTATCTATCTATCTATCTCTATCATCTATCATCATCTATCATCTTCAAAATAAAAATGACAACCCAGTAACCCCCCCCCCCCCCAAAGAGCCACATTTTAAAAAGGGCATAGGATGTCAATCAGATCAACCAAAGGCCTGGTTAAAAAGGAACATTTTTGCCTGCTGTCCAATGGTGTATAAAGGGACGCGGGTGGCGCTGTGGGTAAAACCTCAGCGACTAAGACTTGCTGATCACATGGTTGGCGGTTCGAATCCCCGCGGCGGGGTGCGCTCCCGTTGCTCGGTCCCAGCACCTGCCAACCTAGCAGTTCGAAAGCACCTCCGGGTGCAAGTAGATAAATAGGGGCTGCTTACTAGCGGGAAGGTAAACGGCGTTTCTGTGTGCTGCACTGGATCGCCAGAGCAGCTTCGTCACGCTGGCCACGTGACCCGGAAGTGTCATCGGACAGCGCTGGCCCCTGGCCTCTTGAGTGAGATGGGCGCACAACCCTAGAGTCTGTCAAGACTGGCCCATACGGGCAGGGGTACCTTTACCTTTACCTAATGGTGTATAATGAAGGTGCCAGGCGAAGTTCCCTGGGGAGAGCATTCCACAGACTGGGAGCCACTGCAGAGAAGGCCCCATTCTCGTGTTGCCACTCTCTGGACCTCTCAAGGAGGAGGCACATGAAGAAGGGCCTCAGAAGAAGATCTCAGGGTCCGGGTAGGTTCATGTGGAAAGAGGCGGTCCTTGAGGTATTGTGGTCCTGAGCTGTTTAAGGTTTTATAGGTCAAAACCAGCACTTTGAATATGGCAGCTTCCTGTGCCTGGGCTGCTGGAAGTTGGGTGACAGGTGCTGTGAGGTAAGTTGATGAGGAACCCCAAGACCAGCTGTAGTGTATGGCTGCTCTTTGGGTGTGGCACAAATGGGAATTGGGGTCTTGTATCACTTGAGACCCCAGGAGCTTCCCTTTGGTTGAGCTACTCTTTGCTTCTGGCTGTTTTGATGGGGCAGGTAAAGGGACCCCTGACCATTAGGTCCAGTCATGGACGACTCTGGGGTTGCATTGCTCATCTTGCTTTACTGGCCGAGGGAGCCAGTGTTTGTCCGCAGACAGTTTTTCCAGGTCATGTGGCAAGCATGACTAAGCCACTTCTAGTGAACCAGAGCAGTGCACGGAAACGCCGTTTACCTTCCCGCCAGAGCAGTACCTATTTATCTACTTGCACTTTGACGTGCTTTCGAACTGCTAGGTTGGCAGGAGCAGGGACCGAGCAACGGGAGCTCACCCCATCATGGGGATTCGAACCGCCGACCTTTTGATCGGCAAGTCCTAGACTCTGTGGTTTAACCCACAGCGCCACCCGCGTCCCTTTTTTGATGGGGCAGAATCCTTATCAAAAGCTGAACAAGGTTCATCTGGCCAAACTGTCTGAGTGAAGGGGTTTACAACAAAAACAAAACCCCCACCTCGCGAAAAAAGGTGCCTTGACCTGTCTTTAAGGAATCTTAAGGAAGATAATGCCAGCAAACTACCAGAGAAAGTGAGCAAAACAAGATGCCCGTTGCATGTGGCTCTCTTCTTGTTTCTCCTTTTCTGCCTTCCCATCATGCAACACAGCCAGTCAGTTTGGAGGTTTGGGGAGCCAATGAGGTGGTGTGGACCAGAATGCCGAATCTGCAGTTTGAATGGGCCAGCTAAATCTTTGACAGCTGGCAGAGGAGCAAAGGAGTCACGTCACTGAGATGCCGCCAACATCAGAGCAAGGCAAGAAGAAAGGAACAGCGCCCTTCCAGCCGCTCTCTTCTCCTGAGCAAGCAAAGGACATCAGAATAGTCTGAGGACTGCTGAGTCAGGTGAAAGAGGACTCTCTAGTCCAGCACCCAGGTTGCCACTGTGGGCGACCAGAGGCTTCTGATACACACTTGACCACCATCATACCGTATCTGGTCCATACCTTTACTGTCTCCAACAATCCTCAGATGGAAAGACGGACATACCTCAATCCCCCACAACTGAATTTCCTCGACGCCACATGCCACATCCATGTGGACTACTGGCACTCAAAATGGCTTCCATGGTCTGGCTCTGACTGATGGAACAGGTGGAGCAGCAGAAGGTGCGAGGAATCAACAGATTTCCAACAGCAGGAAACTGGCTCCTCAGAAATACCCACTTCCTACAGGGCAGGAAGCTATTTTGCCTTGGAATTTGATAACAAAGAGCAGCAGCCATTAGGCAACACCACATTAACCTGCACACCTAGAGCGAACGCGTGCTCTCCTCCTAAGTTCACGGCCCTACCCAACGCCAGATGCCTGCAGACTTTCAGTGATTTCTCTATGATTACCCAGCAAGGCATTTAGGGGCAATTCGCGTCTGCTTTATGCTTTGTCATCTCACAATCTCTCTCCCTGCTCCTCCCCTGGGAAGAAGATGTTTACTCCCATCTGCATGGGGACCGATTGGAGATCCACGTAAAGCAGCCGTGCTAAGGAAGCAAAGAGGCTGGCAGTTCTGCAAGGCTGGGAGTGGGGACCAGCATCATGAATGAAGAAGCAATCTCTCTGTTGTTGTTTTTTAAAAAGATACCCACTACTGCCAAATTGTGAGGTGGGGTAGGGTGGGAACCAGAAATCACTTGTGGGGGGAGGTGCAGTCTTGTGTTACCATCTCTCCGTTGAAATACTCGTGTACAGAAATGATGTAATCCCCAAGACCATTCTGCAGAGCTTGAGAAGGGATGGTTTTGGTTTTTTTGTTGTAATTTTTTAAAATTAGTTTTCCAATATATCGCCCCCTCATAATAGCCAAATGATAACAACAACAATTAATTCCCAAATTATACCATTATCAAAATGCCAATCAACTTCCACTTAATACATTTTCGTTAAAGTAACTCCCCGTGTGGTGGATTGGGTGCATTTCCGATCTTATATCACTGTGTTCCATAATCTTAATTAATATCATTCACATTTCAGTTATAATAATAATCCCTTAGTCAACAGCTACATAATTCATGATTTCCATTCATGATGTTATAATATATAAATTTATAAAGCTTCAAGTGAGGAACTCAAACTATTATCTTTCTTCTGCCCTGCATGTGAAAGCTGTTATGTCCATGGAGATTCCTTCTGTCCATATATGTTGTTGCCTCTTTCACTTCCCAGTTGTTGTTTTCTCCCATAGTGATGTGGGCCAGAACTGAATCTTGAAGTTTCTCAGATGTCTTATCTCTCCATCCCTTGCTTTAATGTCTCGGAGCAGGCGACTGTCAGCTGAAAACCATTCTATCTCACTAGTAAAACATGTCACAGATCTTTGTGATTTTCCTCTCAGCCTAGGAAAAGGTGGGCAATTTTCAAATGTGCTAAAGATTTAATACTCCTTTCCAACTCCCAGAACCTTTGCAGCATTCTTATCGCAGCCCCCTAATTCTTTTCCTTCCAGCTAGAGATTTATGGCCCAATTAAACTTTATCTTAGATTACATTCCGTCAGTAGCACAAACAAATCTCAGTCTCTTTTTCCTTCTGTTGTTTTTAAACGGAGGTGAGGGGAATTACTCTGTCTTTCCAACACAGTCATACTTGAGCTTCCCTACTCCCTCTTTTCTTCATTTCAAATCACACATAGTTTCCATTTTTGCTTGTTAATATCAATATTATTCCAACGTCCCTTCCTCACTTGTAAATATCTTTTTATCTTCTGTTCTGGAGAGGGTTGCTGAATCATAAATACATAAAAGAAACTTAGAATAAACAAACCGTGGGCTTCCCTCTCCCCAGTGGACTCTCACACTGAAGAAAATCTTATCTCAATCCAAACCTTTGATCCATGTAGCTGATATGTTCCACAGTATGTTGTTGCAACCCTTTCCCATCACACACTGGTACCTTAAAGTCAATTAAAAATCAAATTAAACGGAGAACCGCTGCTTCTTAATGGTGGCATCGGAGGGTTTTCGCCAGGCGAAGTGCTTTTGCACTCAGCGCCTTCCTGCCTCCCACATTCCATGCCAGAGTGAGAGCCAGGTACCGAGACGAACTGCGAGTGAAGCCCATTCCCCCCATCCCTGGGGGGAATTTGCAAGGATGATTTACCCTCTGTCATCCTTGTTTTTCGTTCCCCGATGGTCCTCCACTATCATGGGAGCTGCCTCCATTAAGGCAGGCGGGACTGGAAGCCTGGGAAAGGATGGGTTTTGACCAGGGGTTGTATCCCATACCTTCCAACATTCCTCAGATGAAAGTAGGGACATTTCTCACGCCCTGCCCAAATGGACCCTCCTCAACCCCCCCCATGCCCGCCCCGAGTACTTGCTATCAGAAGAAGGGCGAGTACCCCCAGCACTACACAAACAGGGCCCAGCACCCACCCACACCACTCCATCCAGAGAAAAACCCTTAATCCCAATTTTATTTTTATTTTATTTTATTCTTTAGGAGATTTACCAAAAGAAAAACACACACCAATAAATAAATTTTAGAAAGTGGCAGGATTAGACACGGATACACAAAGCTTTTTTAAAAAACAAAACAAAACCAAGACTCCTTCCGTTCCGTTCTGCTCCACTCCCTCTTTCTTCCCACCCAGCCTAAAGCGGCTCTGCCCTCTGCCTGCCCCTTAGAGCCAGCGCATCATGTGGGGCTGGGCCTTGGTGGTGGCAGCCTCTCCTCCTCCTTGCCCGCTCTCCAGTAGCCACTACGCACTGCCCAAGGGAGGAGCACAGCAGTGGTGGCCATGGAGAGGCCATGGAGAGGCAACCAGAGGCTGCCTTGCACCTGCTGCCACCTGGGACAAACACCAGCTCCTCTTCCTCCCCAAACCTGGTGGTGGCAGCACTGGCGGGAGAAATAGGGGCATTCTGGGATCAAATCAGAAGCCAGGATGGTTTTTGTAATAGGGACACTTGGAGGCTATGGGTCCTTAGATAGGGTTGTGTGTCAGACCCCCCTAAAGATGTTCCATTTTTCTGATATTTGTAATAAAATTCCCACGAGTGTCTATCACAAAAGCTATTTCATTCCTCCTTTCTGCTTGATCAAACTGGGCCAGAGGTTGGATGTCCACTTCCTTGTTCAAAAGTTTCATCTTGGCAGGTTACCAAATTACCTGGTTCTCTGCCAGAGATGGCAATTGAATTCTTATCTCTCTTCTGTGGACATGGATCACAACTGCAAGACCGAGATAAGATAACGATGGCAGGCACCAGCCATTACCTTTGTGGTTTAACTTTGGAATCTTCGTACTCTTGCGGCAAAGTCTTTTAAAATATTGCCCTGAAGGTATTTGGAGGAGTCCAACACGACAGATTAACATAAAGTTGCCACCTGGCTTCGGATTTTTGTCCGAAGGATCTTAGAGAAGCCTTCAAGGCCTGCAGGGACTTCATTTGCTTACTTCACAAGATTTATATATTGCCTGATTGAAATAGTAAAACCTCAGAGCAGTTTACAAGACTTGATTGCCACTCTCTATCTGGTTAAGGTGACTAGAGTGAAGCTGTGATGAGAAATTGAGGTAGCAAGGAAATTGAACTGATGAGTTGATTATATGCTCCAAAAGAAATATATTTTATCACCACAGGAGCTGGAGCCCCAGACAGAATCTGCCAGGCCCTTTCTAAGATTTTCTGGGCAGACACGAAAGCCGGCCGCCACACTCGATGCTGAATTTGTGACCCAAGAGGCAAAATCCTCCTCCCTCTTTGGCTCCCACAAGTCCAACTCTCCACTTCCCAGTTTCTTTTCTCCACCCAGCTCCGAAATAAGTACTAAGGTTCCAAACTTTTGCTTTCTGCTGCCTGGGCTGAATCTCCTTGAATTAATCGCCTCCTGTAGAGCTGGGAACGAAATCCCCACTGACAGTGAAATGAACCACTTGTCAGAGGCATGAGACAAAACCCAGCCTGTGATTGGCATTTCTAGAAATCCCTGAGCCACCCGAGGCCTGACAGTGTGCCCTCTTAACTTCGCAGCTAGAAATGACATTTCAGCCAAAAAAGCGTGGGGGGGAGCATCCACCCCACTTTCAAAATCTTCCGGGCATCAGATTCAGGGCACAGATATTTCTAGAAATGCATTTCTTTTGGACTGAGAGACCTGGGTTGTTGTTGTTGTTGTTGTTGTTGTTGTTGTTGTCTTGCTCTTTTTGCAATTTTTTTGCAAAATCTAAAAAAAAAAGTTTCTGAGCTATTTTTAAGGAAAATTGCAGAAATCTACACTTCCGACACAGGCAAATCTCAGCTATGTCTAGGAATTTTGGACATACGGCAACCCTTACAAAGGGACTTTTGCCCAAGGGGTCTCTACAACCAGCCATTTCCCTCTTTTTGTGGGTTTCATAGGAGGAGCCACCAGAGTCCTCTGCCCTCCCCAGAGCTAATTTCCTAGAAAAAAGAGGTGCCTGAACTCACCATGAACACCTCTCTTGTTCTGTTAGAATGGCAATGGTGCCAACCTGAGAGGTGCTGGAACTGAGTTCCTATGAGTTCCAGCTGGAGAAATAAAGCCCTACCCTTACCTGAGGCACCATGAGGTCTTGTGTAATGGAATTTTAAGGTCACATATATATATATAATAATATGGAACAACTGACTGGTTCAAAATTGGGAAAGGAGTACGACAAGGCTGTATTTTGTCTCCCTGCTTATTTAATTTATATGCAGAATACATCATGCGAAAGGCTGGGCTGGATGAATCCCAAGCTGGAATTAAGATTGCCGGAAGAAATATCAACAACCTCAGATATGCAGATGACACAACCTTGATGGCAGAAAGTGAGGAGGAATTAAAGAACCTTTTAATGAGGGTGAAAGAGGAGAGCGCAAAATATGGTCTGAAGCTCAACATCAAAAAAACGAAGATCATGACCACTGGTCCCATCACCTCCTGGCAAATAGAAGGGGAAGAAATGGAGGCAGTGACAGATTTTACTTTCTTGGGCTCCATGATCACTGCAGATGGTGACAGCAGCCACGAAATTAAAAGACGCCTGCTTCTTGGGAGAAGGGCAATGACAGGCCTAGACAGCATCTTGAGAAGTAGAGACGTCACCTTGCCAACAAAGGTCCGTATAGTTAAAGCCATGGTTTTCCCAGTAGTGATGTATGGAAGTGAGAGCTGGACCATAAAGAAGGCTGATTGCCAAAGAATTGATGCTTTTGAATTATGGTGCTAGAGAAGACTCTTGAGAGTCCCATGGACTGCAAGAAGATCAAACACATCCATTCTGAAGGAAATCAGCCCTGAGTGCTCACTGGAAGGACAGATCGTGAAGCTGAGGCTCCAGTACTTTGGCCACCTCATGAGAAGAGAAGACTCCCTGGAGAAGACACTGATGCTGGGAAAGATGGAGGGCAGAAGAAGGGGGCGACAGAGGACGAGATGGTTGGATAGTGTTTTCGAGGTTACCAGCATGAGTTTGACCAAACTGCGGGAAGTAGTGGAGGACAGAGGTGCCTGGCGTGCTCTGGTCCATCGGGTCACGAAGAGTCGGACACGACTAAACGACTAAACAACAACATATATATAATAAATGTTCATAAATGTACCAATGTCTGGAGCAGCACAGGAAGACCTTCCTGAAACCATTTTGACTCCCTGAAACCATTTTGACTCCCAAACTGACCAAATGTTTTCTCTGCAAGGAGGGAGGGGGTGAGGGAACTTTCCCATTGTCTCAGGAAGTGGGTAATCACCAGGCAATCAGATAAGGCAGTATCAGAAAACCTGCCAGACAGGAATAACAACAACACTCAAATTTCTGCTGTAGACCACCTTTTCCGTGATGTAGGTATGATGTTTGTGGGGGGTGGTCTTGGGTTATACCCCTTCTGTGATGTATGTATGATGTATGGAGGGGTGGTCTTGAGCTCCAGGGCAGGGAATTTAAAATGTCTATATAAGGACAGGCACACCTGGGTTCGGGGTCCTCCTCCTTTCCTGCGTGTGAGGGGAGCACCCTGTTGCAACAGATCAATAAAGATCAGGCTTACTAGCTGCTTTACTTCTCAATACTCTCTGGTTGGCCTCTGTTATTTTTCTCCTATCAATAGGGAACCCACTTAAGGACTCTATACGGGCTCTTGGATACCCCATAAGGGGAAAAGGGCAGATTTTGTTTACAACACTTGCAACCTGGCTGGGAATCCTGGGGGCAGTGCTTGTGGCACTCCACTGCCCCTGGCCAACCCTCCTGCCCGGGTCTGTCCCTCCACCCACTCTGGGAACCTCCACCCCTCTTTCCCCACCAACTGGCCATTAATGCAATGCTGGCAGCTGAAGTTAACTTGGGCTGTGCCACCAAAGATGCCCTCTTGGAAATATGAAAAAATGAAAAGCATCAAGTGGAGGGGTTGAAATGTCCCCCTAAAGGGTAAGGGGAGCGTGTGAGAGGTTCTGGGATGGCAGCTGATCCGCTTCCTGCCTGACCCCTAGAAGGAAGTTGATGGACCTTGTGAAGCAATCCTTGCTGGCTTGTCCTGGCATCAGTTGGACAGAGGAGCCATCATTGCTTCTTTATACACAAGAACCAAAGAAAGCTCCTCGCAACTGAACACTGTGTGGAAAGCATCCTGCGCATCCTTCATCAGCCCACGGTTTGGCAGTCCACCGTGCCCTGAGTCAAAATAAGCAGTTGCTTCATGGCTGCCATCATAAAACAGGATGCCAGTTGCCTCATCAACATCTTCAGAAGTTTCTTTCTTCCTCTCCCTCTGCCCGCTTCTCCCAACCCCCTCACTCCTCTTGTTTGGCACCCAGGGAGCTTTTTAATCAGCCCCTCATCTTTCTGAGATGGACTCAGCCTCAAGGAGCTTACCTGGAAGGCCTCTGCTTTGAATGCTGCGCTCAGCACACTCGAGTCACAAAGAACAGGGAGACAAAGGCAGCTGAACACGTCCAGGTTTTTTGTTGTTGTTGATGCAAGTGGCAGCCTGATAAATGGATGATGTAGTAAAGCTGGGGGGGGGGGGGCAGGACACCCAATATAAAATGGTACCCAACTGTGGATGTCCTGAAATGCATTGTGTAAACAAGTTTTTTAAAATTATTATTGAAACGTGTGTGTGTGTGTGTGTGTGTGTGTGTGTGGTGGTCTTGCTGGGCGCCATCACCACACCCCCCCTACTTCTGTGGGGGAGGTGCTCCTTGGTGGAGCCCTGGTGGGGTGGAGTGTGATACACACTTCTTTTTTAAACAACAACAACCCCACAATGATAACCAATTGTTGTGTGCAAATCTGGCATATTGAAAAAATTGTATCTCAAAAATTAAAAACTTGGCCACAGACCCAGGTAAGCACATACCTGCCAAAATTGGGGGGAGGGGGCGTTCTAACTGAGGGGAGGGGTCCCCAACTCACAGTGCAAAGGCACCCCATCCTAGTAATGGCTGCTACTGCGGACCTGGAACACTGAGACCGCTCAAGGAAAAATGCTCATTTGATAAGAGCTCAGTTGAAAGTGCTGAATTCCTCTGGCAAACAGAATCACGTCTCCCCAACTGAGCCCCCGAAAGGTGATGTCAGAGTGACCTCTGGCGGATCTGCAGAGAATTGTGTTTTCCAGAAGAAAACGGGAAAACAGGTCTAGAGAAGAAAACAAAGAGCTGCAATACAAATAATGCACAAACTCACCCCCACTCCTGCAAAAGAAATCTGTTTGCCAGAACGCTAAACGCAAATACATAGCTGGGCACAATCCTAAATAATATTCAGAGTAGGCCCATTGCAGCGAATGGGCTAAGTTATGCGACCCCTGAGCCAAGGAAATAAGTAATTATACAACCTTTAGAAGACATCTGGAGGTTGCTCTGACAGGGACGTTTTTCAACGTTTAATGTTTTATTGGAGGCAGTGAGAGATTTTACTTTCTTGGGCTCCATGATCACTGCAGATTGTGACAGCAGTCACGAAATTAAAAGACGCCTGCTCCTTGGGAGAAAGGCGATGGCAAACCTAGACAGCATCTTAAAAAGCAGAGACATCACCTTGCCAACAAAGGTCCGTATAGTTAAAGCCATGGTTTTCCCAGTAGTGATGTATGGAAGTGAGAGCTGGACCATAAAGAAGGCTGATCGCCGAAGAATTGATGCTTTTGAATTATGGTGCTGGAGGAGACTCTTGAGAGTCCTATGGACTGCAAGAAGATCAAACCTATCCATTCTGAAGGAAATCAGCCCCGAGTGCTCACTGGAAGGACAGATCCTGAAGCTGAGGCTCCAAGACTTCCTCATGAGAAGAGAAGACTCCCTGGAAAAGACCCTGATGTTGGGAAAGATGGAGGGCACAAGGAGAAGGGGGTGACAGAGGATGAGATGGTTGGACAGTGTTCTCGAAGCTACAAACATGAGTCTGACCAAATTGCAGGAGGCAGTGGAAGACAGAAGTGCGTGGCATGCTCTGGTCCATGGGGTCACGAAGAGTCGGACATGACTAAACGACTAAACAACAGCAGCAACAACAATGTTTTATTATGTTTTTATATTTGTCAGAAGCTGCCCAGAGTGGCTGGGGCAACCCAGTCAGATGGTTGGGATATTATTATTATTATTAACATTCATCAACATCCTCGTCATGGAATAGTAAAGGTAAAGGGACCCCTGACCATTAAGTCCAGCCATAGATGACTTTGGGGTTGCGGGGCTCATCTCGCTTTATTGGCCGAGGGAGCCGGCGTACAGCTTCCGGGTCATGTGGCCAGCATGACTAAGCTGCTTCTGGCGAACCAGAGCAGTGCAGGGAAACACCATTTTCCTTCCTGCCAGAGCGGTACCTATTTATCTACTTGCACTTTGACATGCTTTCGAACTGCTAGGTTGGCAGGAGCAGGGACCGAGCAACGGGAGCTCACCCCGTCATGGGGATTCAAACCGCCGACCTTCTGATCAGCAAGCTCAAGGCTCAGTGGTTTAGACCACAGCTGCCCCTATTTGCATTGGAAAAATGTTGGAGGGCATGTTAAAGAGGACACTGATGCCAATGGTCTACTTTGAATATGACACAGGGCCCCTCCAGGCATCTCTTCTTATGGTGCATTCATGACAATTTGTGTTCAGGAGGGTATTGGGGAGGACTCACTGCCAATACTGTTTGAGCCTGAAAAAGGTTCTGGAAGGACAGACGGATCCCTTTCCAGCTGGTCCATGCCTGGTAGCTTCCTGGCAGGAAAGGAGGGAGGGAGAGGGAGGGAGACTCTGGCAGGGTCAAGGCTGGGCTCCTATTCTGAGGCTCTTCACTGCAAAATGGCACATGCCGTTTCTCTGTGCTTCACATTGCAAGGCACAGGCTGGCCGTGATGATGAGGAGAGATGAACCCACCCCCACCCCTTGCCTTGTCACCATTTGTGAAATTCTATCTATTATCACAAACAACAATGAGGGTTTATGCCCTGGAGGGTTTCCAGGGCGAGAGTTGGGGAGCAGGCCTCCCATTTATGTTTCCAAAACAGGGTAAAATGTTGATACAAAAGGGGGGATGTTTCATCAATACTCCATCACATTCCGCAGAAGATGACACAATAAATCCTTTGCCCTTGACACGTCTTCCCTGAAGGAATCTGAGCTGTTTTGTTTTTCAGTGGTGTTGACATCTGTCAACAAGGTTGTTAACCACTAATTAGCCGTCTGCAGCCCAAGAAGCTACCCCCCCCCCCCCGCCCAACTTGTGGGCGAGGCAAAAGTGAGCCAGCAAGGGAACCTTTAGTAGAGATCCTCAAGGTTTGACAAAGAGCGCTGGGCAAAGTCATACCCCCTCAGCCCTCCACAAATTGCCCAGTGTTCAAATATGGAGCTCATCACAAAACTGACCTCCTTTTCAGATGCTTGGAAAGTAGACTAGGCTGCTTCATTTGAAAACATTCCAGGATACCAGAGGGAAGAAGGGAGCTTCCTTTCCTCTGTCAAAATCCCACTGACACACAAATGTAGCAGGAACAGCCAAAGCAGGCGAGGGGGAACATAACAAACATGCGCAAGAGGCCCAACAGCTGATTTTAAGAGGTTTATGGAAGGTTTAAACAGGCAATAAAGCAAAGTCACATGAAATAAATAAATAGCTCAGTTCTATCTGTCCTGACACAGCTACTTCACAAAGAGACTTCTGATCTCCTCGTGAATTGTATGTTCAGAAAGACATTGAGGGGAGACAGGGAGTTGGCAACATGTCAGCTGTTAAGGGCCCCTGAACCTGTCAACCTCTGATTGACAGGTGGATCTGTCTAGCCAGTAGAATGAAGGCCAAGGAAGGTGCTGTCAGTGGTCCATTAAGGCAAACGTGTGCTGCCCCACCAGCCTTAGCCTGCCCTCAGTTAGCCCCCAGCTGTGTGCCTTCTTGCTTGGGCCTAGTCCAGGGGATGGTCCTGGTTGCCAGCTTCCTCCTCCTCCTCCCTGTAAAACTCAGAGGATGAGGGCAAAATGAGAGCCAGTTGGCTCTGTCCGCCATTGGCTCTGCCTCCATCAACTGTTGGTCTCCCTACCTTCTGCCCACCAGTCACTGCTGGGTGCTGTCGGCCCCTGGGGAAGTGGAAACTGAGGCTGTTGAAGTATTCCTGCCTGCTGGATTTCCTCCCCTCCTGAAGGGCAAAGTTCCCACAGACTGACTACTGGAAACTTGGTGGGACTCCATGGCCTGTCTCCTCTGGGAAGCTGAGGGACTTGGAGGTGTTTAACTGCAGGTGTCTCAGGCTGGAAGGTAGCTGAGAACGAGAGGTGGCCCAGGATACAATATACTGTGAGACATTTGAGCAGCCCTTCAAATATTGCTGGTGGCCAGCATGGCCAATGGTCAGGGAGGGTGGTGGTGGTGGGCCCCATGGTATCTAGAGGGAACCCAGTTGGGAGGGGAACATGTGGCAGGGGCAGAAGGGCACCAGCTGGGTGAGAAGAATCTGACTTCCCCCTGTGATCTAATAGATGATAGGTCTGGTCATTGGCCGGGGGTTTGCCACCATTCCAACTAAAGGTAAAAGGTAAAGGTACCCCTGCCTGTACGGGCCAGTCTTGACAGACTCTGGGGTTGTGCGCCCATCTCACTCAAGAGGCCAGGGGCCAGCGCTGTCCGGAGACACTTCCGGGTCACGTGGCCAGCGTGACAAAGCCGCATCTGGCGAGCCAGCGCAGCACACGGAACGCCGTTTACCTTCCCGCTGGTAAGCGGTCCCTATTTATCTACTTGCACCCAGGGGTGCTTTCGAACTGCTAGGTTGGCAGGCGCTGGGACCAAGCAGCGGGAGCGCACCCCGCCGCAGGGATTCGAACCGCCGACCTTTCGATCGGCAAGCCCTAGGCGCTGAGGCTTTTACCCACAGCGCCACCCACGTCCCTACCATTCCAACTAAACTTCACCTTTTCCAGAATCTGCTTCACCCTAGTTTGGAGCTGAACTGGCTGAAAAAAGGAAGGCACCTCCATGCTGCTTCATTTGTCAGAATTAAATGCACCAGTCCTGAAGCCCTGTCTTTCATCTTAGGAAAGAGAGAGTGTGCCCAGTCATCTTGTGGTAGTGGGGCCCAAGATGCACCCACCTTCCTGGCAGTGCCAAGTCTCCCCCAAAGCAGGCTCAGCTATTCCACTGCAGCTGCAGGGAGAAGCTCAGGGCTGGGAGAGGCAAGGTGGGGAGGAGAAGGCTGGGTGAGCCAAGCCCAGTTCCGGCCAGCTGGGACTGCTGGCCCAGAAGGTGCCCAACCCTCAGCCAAGGTCAGTCTCTGCCAGAGCAGGCAAGGGGGGGAGGGAGCGTCTTCTGGGCTCAGCCAGCAGCAGCAGGTGGAGTCCCAGGGAGAGCTCCTCCTCCTGTGAACTGAGAAGAGCTCTAAGAACAGCAGGCTCCCTACAGAAAGGCTGGACCCATTTCCCAGTACCTGACTGAGGAGAGGGAAGAGACTGGAGAGGAGCACACGTCCCCAGCCCCGTGAAGAGCCTCGATGCTGGTGAGTTGGGGTTGCAGAACCCAGTCCTGGAAAGAGCCAGGATCCCCCCTCTCCCTCTGTGTCCCCCTGCCCCACAAAGCCTCCCTGACTCTGGGTCAGCATCAGCCCAGGGGAGTCAACAGAAAGGGGGTCCCATCTGGGTACTGAGGGACTCACAGCCTACCGGATGCCAACAGCCATGAGCTCTCCTCTCTTTCGCTCCCAGGGGCTGGCAAGGAGGCTGTGCTAGTGTTGGGGCAGGGGGACCCCAGTGTGGCTTCAGTGGAGGGATTTGTACCGACCCCTGACCCCTGGGCCCTCCCCTCCCTGGATCTTTGGGGTGGGCAGGCTCTGGATTTCCTTGGATTTGCCTTTCCTTGGAAATTTAGTGCCAGAAACCTGACACACACACCCATCTCAGTTTCTGGCACTATTCTAATATTCATCTAATGTTTATTGGATGGATTTCCCCCCTAAATAGATTTTTGAATTCTGAATTTATTGTTATTCACGTTTTATACTGTATTTTATGCTGTTTTTTGGTGTATCAATTAAGTGTTTTAAATTTGTTGTTAGCCGCCCTGAGCCCGGTCTTCTGAACCGGGAAGGGTGGGGTATAAATAAAATTATAATTATTATTATTATTATTATTATTATTATTATTATTATTATTATTATTCACCTGATTGCAGAGGAGGTTGTGTAGCTGCATCCTTTGTTTCGGGAGGGGTCTGCAGATGCTCTATCTGTCAGTACCCACCTGGGAATAAGTAAAAAAGGCCTGGGTCTCTAATTCCATGCTGGTGTCATGGAGGGGCTGTGTTGGCAAGAGGTGGCAGGCATGCATTTTCATTTTGGGATTCCCTTCTAAAAAAAGGAGAGGTTCTGAGGCTTGGACCTGCCTGCAAGCCCCATCCATCCCTCAGTCCCAGACAGAAAAAAGCACTCTGTATGTGTAAAGAGGCACTCTGTTCTCTGGGATTACTGTTAAACCTCTGGCTTTCAAACTGTTCCTTGGGGGTGGGGAGGCAGGGAGGTTGTGGGCTTGTAGGGTGTGGTTCAAATGACATTCCAGCCCTTTCCCCCTCTTTCCTCCCTGCAGGCAGCAGCCCTGCATCAAGATGCCTTGCAAAGCCCATTAGTCATCCTTGCTGAGTGTTTACCCTAAACAGTGGCTGCCTAACAGGAAGAAAGAAGAGAGGGGGGTGAGAGAGAATGCAGCTCAGTCCCAAATGGAGAAGAATAAGGAGCAGGCAGAAAACCTGGGCCATGAGAATTGCCAGGTCAAAACAGTTGAGTTCTGATGATCTGGGGATTCAATTTCCCCTCCCTGCTGTTGGACAGAGCCACAAGGTTGTGTGTGTGTGTGTGTGTGTGCGCGCGCGCATTTCAGAAGTGTGGCCCAGGCTTTGCTTCCTGCTCTCCCTTCCTGATGGACCATAAATGCTGCTCTTGTGTACTGTTTCAACATGACCGGATGCTTCTGAGGAGCAGGAACCAAAACATGGCCTGTAAGATCTGCTTGGCAGGGTTGAGTGGAAAGACAGTTCAAGGTCACAGGAAAGCTCCTGCTGGTACCACTGCTTGACAACTGGGAGCATTTGGGGTCTTCTCACTTGGTTGACTTGCTTCAGACCCCTTTGCTTTGATTATAGCCCATTTTGTCCATTTGGGGTGCAGATATTGCACTCCAGCTCTCCTCAGCAACCAGCATGGCCGGTGGTCAGGGAAGGTTTCCAACAACCTCTGATCAGTCCCAGGATCCCTAAACTTGTGTACTGTTGAAGCCCGTGGAAATTCGAGGTCCCATCTGATAGTATTTGAGAACCTATTATTTTTCCTTTATGGCCTTTTACTTTAAAAGTTCAACAATTATGAATCACCATGGGGGAAGCGCTGTTAAACAGCTGGACCCCTTTGAATCATTTGCAGGAATTCATCAAGTTCAACCTGAGGCATAGCTCAGTTGGTAGAGGATGAGACTCTTAATCTCAGGGTCTGGGGTTTGGTCCCCATGTTGGGTGAAAGATTCCTGCATTGCACGGGGTTGGACTAGATGATCCCTGTGATCCCTTCAAACTCTACGATTCTATGATCTTTCACCTTTTTCTAAAGCATTGTGTGTGCAAAGAGATCTTGTAACAATTGCAAAACTTTGCATGTAGCCACATGTGGGCTGTATGTATCAGCCGCAGTTGAATTATATGGCGAGAGAGAGCCTGGTGTGTGGGTGTGGGTGTGTGGGTGTGAGAGAGAGAAAGAGAGAGGCTTTGGTAGTGCCTTCCTGCAGCCTTGTAGAAGATGTGTTCAGAGACGCTTCTTCTCTTTTCACTGCCCTGTTCCCCAGTTTAGAAGCAACATAAACTATTTTAATTAATATTGTGTCACCAAAAGGGCTTGAGATGGCCAATTGAATTCTACCAAGATATAGTATTTTGATGAAAACATATCTTTATTGATTGTTGAAGATGAAAATCATTCTTAAAATGCAATCCAGAGAAAAATCATATCCCCCCGAGAAAAGTCCTGAGTGGCAGGCCAAGATTAACATCATAAAATTGAATTTGTGCTTCAAACCTTTGATGTAATCAGCAGCTGGAGGATGGTCTTGCCCTCGCGGTGCTCCTTCTGATGGTGGGGAATTATGGAGGGGAATGAAATAAGTGTTTCTGGTGCCACTCATCGTAGAAATACAAACAAGATATTACTGGCGGACCCTGGCTGGTTGAAATAGCCTATATTGATCCCTGGATCCAGCTCACTGTGAGAGAGTGGGGGGGGGGGAGGCGGCACCCATGGATGGCTTGGAGGTGGGGGAGGGAGATGGCTGTCACTCAGCAGGGACTCCTCTGGCCAATCAAAAGGCAGCCATTGCAGGGCCCCAGGAGTCCAGCAGGTTGGAGCTTCAGGCAGAATCCGGGGAGGTCAAGAGCTCTTGCACATGAAACAGAGACGGATGTAGGGTAACACAACTGCTGTGGTCGCCCCGAGTGCCGTGCTGCAGAGGTGCCAAAACAATGCTATAGAACAGAGTGCACAGGGCGCTTTGTCACACGGGATACCACTGAAATCCGAGAGCCCCAAGTCCACCACTGCACAAAAGGAAGCGGAAGGGCCAAGAGGATGTGGCAAGGGCTCTTTATGCTCAGCCACTGAGCAAGAGGTGGGGCAAGATCTGGGTCAACTGACTCATCACTGCACCATTGCTCCACATGGTTATGCCCCCTACCATAACCTGAAAAGAGCCCACAAGAACTCTGTGCCATTCCTAGCCCTCTGGTCATCCTGTGGGTTTAGCTTCCTCCTCCCAGGCCATTCTTCTGGCCCACCTCCCCAGAAATCACAGCATTTCCATCATGGCAACAACTAGATGGTGGCGCGTGTAGACGCTGTGTCCCCAATAATAAGATCATTAAATCTGCAGATGATACAATGGTGGTTGGTGTAATCATGGCTGGAGGGGCGGAGTCGGCCTATAGGAAGGAAGTCAAGCAGCTGGGGGAGTGGTGCAGGAAAAACAACTTACTCCTTAACTTAAAGAAAACAAAAGAGATTACTGTGGACTTTAGGAAATGTGAATTGAATATTCAGCCACTTATTATTGAGGGGAAGTGTGTGGAACAGGTCTCAGTGTTTTGATTTCTGGGAATGGAGTTGAGAGATGACCTAACCTGGGGAGAAAACAGCAAAGACCTGATGAAGAGAGCACAGCAGAGGTTATATTTCCTGAGAATCCTCTGGAAAAATAATCTCTCAAAGGACCTGTTGATGACATTTTACCATTGTACTGTTGAGAGTGTATTAACTTATGGTCTGTGTTGTGGTTTGGGAGCTGCACAGTCAGGGAAAAACAATGCTGTCCAAGGTTGTAAAGACTGCAGAGAGAATAATTGGGTGCACTCTTCCCACCTTGGATCAAATCTATGCTTCCAGGTGCCATAAGAAAGCTGCAGAGATAGCGCAGGATAGTGCGCACCCCGGAAATGATCTCTTTCAGCTTCTGCCTTCTGGAAGAAGGTACAGGGTTATAAAGACTAGGACTAGCCTCCTGAGAATAAAGATTTGTATTGTATTGTATTGTGTTGTGTTGTGTTGTGTCGTGTCGTATTGTGTGACTTCTGACTTCTTCTGCCTCTGTAAATGAAAGCTGGTGTGTTCCATCTTAAAGTCCCCCAACTGCTCACTTCTGAAGACACACACTTCTTTGATATGCCCCTCCCATCTGCCAGGAGTTGACTGAACAACTTCCCTTTAAGTTATCACCAACCCAGCCTCATCTCCTGGCTCCACAGGTCTTAAGAGCATCTTCCTGGCTAAAAGCAAACCATCCCACTTTGGAGTATGTGAGCACCGTGGGACTCTCCACCATAGCCTGCAGCTAGATAGCTTTTTATATCCCTTTTGTCTCTTAGATCCTATTCTTAATTCTAAAAAAATGTTTCTTTCATCTGGTATTGAAGTGAGTTTCTGATGGGCTCCTTCACCAACTAAGGTAGGGCAAGTCCATGAAAAGTGAGCTGTGCGGTGACCTGCAGAGCAGGAAGGGAGCTGTCCTCCTCCAGAAAGTTAGTTGTACCTTCCAAGTCAAGAGTGAGAGGACTAAGGGAGGCAGCGGCAGCAGAAGCATTGCCTTGTTTTTTGTGTGCGATTGGTAAGCACCTTGGCAAGAAGATGGATGCCAAATACATTCAGCAAATAAGAGAGGTCTCTGGAATAACCACCTTTTCCTCCTCAGGTGCCAAACCACCCAAAACAATGGGGCCAGGTGGAGGGGAGAGAGTTCCACAGAGGTGGTGCAATGAGGGAGAAAGCTAAATAATCATAATCTCTCTCTATTCAACTGACTGCTGAATGCCCTTTCCTTTTGTTTTTAGGTTAGCTCACCATGAAGACCTCAGTTCAGCTTGTGACGTTGTGGGGGAACCGAGCCCCAGCTCACAGCATCACAGCCATCTTGATCACAGAAGACCAGAGAACCATTGTTACGGGGAGTCAAGAAGGACAAATCTGCCTCTGGGACCTGTCATCATCAGACCTGAAGGTTTGTGGTATTGCAGAGGAGTCAGTCATCTTGCTGCCCCATCCTATCATGTCTTCCTTTCCTCTTTCCTTCCCATGAGGCCTCTTATAGCTACCATGCCCAAGACATGACACATCCATGGTCAGAAATCCCTGTGGAAGAAACCCTTCTCAAATCATATTTCCCATGGTATATAAAACTATTAGCAGTACTATTTTTGAACAGCCGCTTTAGAACACGGGCTTGTTGTGAGATACCAGAGGTTGTATGAATCTCCTTCCCCAGAAGGGCTCATAGTAACCCCAGAAGCACCAGTCCCCTTCTCCTCCTCTCAGCAGCAGGACATCTGCTCTGTGTGGCTGAGGAAAAGCCACTTCCGCCCTTTGGAGGTGGACTTGTAGGCTTCACGGCCCCACCACGCGTGCGGTAGCTAGAACCCAGCCCCCATGCGATTGGGGGGATTCCCGGCCGCGTCACCTCCTAGCCAGCCAATCGGCTGGCTCTGGGGGTGTGGCCTGCCCGATTTAAACCAGGACGCAGCTGGGGATCTCCCTCTTTGCCGCCTGCCACCTGTTCCTACTTTTCCCACCCTCCCTCCCTATAAGGTTTTCATTCCTTGACCTTGCTATGGACCTTGGTTGGTCGCTGTTGAGGGGCCTGGTAGGAATTTTTCCACTTAGCAAATTGGCACCAGCCACTTGGTTTTCGCCTACCTTGTAGCAAATTGTCACAACTTTCTTGGTATTGGCGGTTAGGCATTGGTATTGCTCTGTAGATGGAAGAGGGGAGGTAGCGCCATCACCTGCCCTGCATATTGAAGGGTAGTCCGATAAAGGATTCCGGGGGGCGTGGCCCTGTCCGAAGCCTGGGGAGGTGAGGGCCTAAGGCATGCCCCCTATCGGTGACTCCGGGGGAGTTCCTAGTTGATGTGCATCAGCAGGACTCCCCCTACTGGTGGTTAACCCTTCCTGGACTTCAAGTGGACGGGCTGAAGTCAGATATAGTCGGTTAGGACCAATGCCTAAGTCAATACCGCTCATCACCTGTAACCAATAAAGTTGTGGCCTTATTTAGCCCATTAACCTTAACAATTGTGCCATGTGTCATTATTTCCTTTGGGGGGGGGGCGGCGGCGGGAACTCACCACGCAAGAATTTTTACTCGTGTGTCCTTAGAAAACAGCCACTCTGACATTGCTGCATGGTTTTGCTGTTCTAGATTTCATCAAAGCAAATGCTCTTTGGTCACACGGCGTCAGTGACATGCTTGGCCAAGGCGAGGGACTTTGAGAAGCATCCATACGTGGTCAGTGCTACTGAGAACGGGTCAGTCGCTTTGCATTTCCCATGACGTGCAACCATCTCTTCATTTCAACGGTGGGAATTCTCAGAGTGGCAAGGAAGGATGCAATCTCTTCTTGAACAGTAGGCTGGTGATTCGTGGCTTTGGGGAAGAGCAATCCTTGCTAGACAGGATCCATCAGGAATATCTCCTGGAGGAGCCCCATGGAAGATGGTTCTGCTACTCCTTCCCCAGGGGACAGTCTTGGGGGGAGGGTCCTCAGCGCACGAAGCTCTGGCAGATGTATCAAAACAAAACGAGCGCTCCAATATGCCACAGCCAGTAAACATAAGTGTGGCATATATAAAAAGCATGTTTTTGAGCTCTTCGGTCTCTGAATATGTGCACCTGAGAATGATGAATGCCTGTGTGAGATAAAATATTTTAAAACCACCCTTCAGCCAAGGATTCCTAGGCAGTATACAATAAGCATGAATAAAAGTATTCATACACAACATAAACACCATAAAATCAGTGGCCTTCGTAGCAAACAGAAAGGCAAAAACCCTAAAAATTACTGAGCAGGACTAAAGCAACACAATAATTTAAAATTCCTGGGCATATAAGAATGTCTTCTTAACCTCACATCCAAAAGATGTAGAGACAGCCCCAGTCTTACCCCTTTGGGGAGGGCATTCTGAAGCCACCACAGAAAAGACCTTGTCCTCCTGTTTTCATGCATCAAGAATGTTTGCTAGAGCGTGGTATTGGCTGAAGATTGTGAGACATTTTAAGTCAAGCTGCTGGCACACCCAGAGGTGCTCCTTCGGGCATTTGGGTTAATGCCAGCTTCTTGACCTGAGCTCAGAAGCCAGCCAGCCAATGTTGTTTGCTTTCAAAATATGAAAATACCTGGCTGAAGCAGTTAAAGTACTGCAATGTGCTTCCGTGAAGTAGCTTGTGTGGTTATAATTGTATGTGTCCCAGCAAATGCGATGAAAGTTGATGCTTACCAATAATGTGATGAGACAGGAAAGAAATGTTTGAGCTTTGGACATTTTGATAAACCACTGGATTTCATCATAATATCCACCATGTCTTCCTAACCTCACTTTTCGGAATGAATTTCATAGTGGCAATAATAATAATAATAATAATAATAATAATAATAATAATAATAATAATTTATTTATACCCCACCCATCTGGCTGAGTTTCCCCAGCCACTCTGGGCGGCTCCCAATTGAGTATTAAAAACAATACAGCATTAAATTATTAATTGAAGGATTATAAAGGATGGAGATATTTAAACATGATCTTGGGGCCCTTCACAGAGGCTGGTGCATCTGTGGACATTTCTAACAGAAGGTCATTCAGGTGGTCTGCAAGGTCCAATATGTATCTTTCTGGATGTTTGTGATGTTGCTGACAATCCGCATAACATCACAATGGGCTGAGAAAGAAAGAGAGAGGCTACCAGGGCTTTGCATGTATGGATGCACTAGGGTTTTCTTGCTCTTCAAAAGAATAGTGCCAAATAAAATAGATTTAGGCTGCATTCCTATACTACACTTATTTCCAAGTAAACGTGCATAGGAGTGGGCTGTGAAAACATTTTGATAGACCTAACAGAAGGCATGTTTACTAAATTTGAAATAATTTTCACAATACAATAAAACAATAAGCTTCGGCAATATGAGCTCACGACCCTTGAATTCACACTGATGGTTCTGCAATGAGGTGCACATCCCACAGCTGTCCTCAGGGTGTCACTGTTTGTTCTTTGCCCAGATTGACACATTTTTCTGAGCAGCCCTGATCCTGGGCAGAGAGAAAGGGGAGGGAGGATGCTTTGCAAAGCAGGCAGTTCAAGTTTAGTGAAATGAAAATCACTTTCTGCTCTTCCAGTAAATGATAGCTGCTGTGACAAGTTGACGAGCTGTAATGGGAGCCATAATGGCCGCTTTTGTCACAGGCCTGTCGTGCCCTTGCAGGTAGCTATGGCAGCAGCCAGCTGCAATTTCCAAAGCAAAGTGAGGCTGTGCTGCTGCTGCTGTCTGGCCTCCTCCCTCCACCCCAATAAACAGCAGCAGTTTCCCTCAGGTTTCCCTCTGCAAGGCAGCCACACAAATGGTCAGTCCTCTGTGCCGAGGAAAATCCCCCAAGCCACAAGAAATTATTATTCTGACTAGGTAAAGGTAAAGGTACCCCTGACCGTTAAGTCCAGTCGCGGACGACTCTGGGGTTGCGGCACTCATCTCGCTTTATTGGCCGAGGGAGCCGGCGTACAGCTTCCGGGTCATGTGGCCAGCATGACTAAGTCGCTTCTGGAGAACCAGAGCAGCACATGGAAACACTGCTTCCCTTCCCACCAGAGTGGTACCTATTTATCTACTTGCACTTTGACGTGCTTTTGAACTGCTAGGTTGGCTGGAGCAGGGACCGAGCAACGGGAGCTCACCCCATCG
The DNA here is from genome assembly GCF_964188315.1 of Podarcis muralis. Classification (NCBI taxonomy): domain Eukaryota; kingdom Metazoa; phylum Chordata; class Lepidosauria; order Squamata; family Lacertidae; genus Podarcis; species Podarcis muralis. The sequence goes on from NC_135668.1 coordinate 6,740,397, forward strand.
CGGGGATTCGAACCGCCGACCTTCTGATTGGCAAGCCCTAGGCTCTGTGGTTTAACCCACAGTGCCACCCGCGTCCCATTATTCTGACTACTTGGCTACAAATCATATCGGATGGAGAGTAACAACAAACTATTTTATTTTTTACAGGGAAATGTGCATCTGGAACGTCATCTGTGGGCAGTGTGTGGAGAGCACGAGGCTTCCCTTTCGGCACACAGCAATTTGTGTAAGTACAGCCAACTTCACGGTGAAGAACTTCTGTCCATCTGCCCATTGGGACTCTCTGCACCAGCCTGGATGATGCTTCTTCCATAAGTTTCTTAAAATAAAAAACAGATCCACTGAAATGCTGTTCTTCCTGGAGCAGATTGGGTCACTAGAATCTCAGCAAAACAACGACCATTAGTACTAGCAACCTGAGCTGTCGGAATACAGGCTAGCTCTTTATTTGCTGTTCAATGTCTCTTTGGTGCAGTTGTTCCTGTGGGCCCTTTCTGCCTGCTGGTCTTTGTCCTCAGTGCCAGGAGTTAGCTGTTCCCAGCACTGCAGGGGTAAATCATTGGGCTTGGTAGAGGTGGACGCTCCACTGGTGGCCCCCTCCCCCCCATCAGGCCAATGAAGGCCAGAGAGGGAGGGAGGGAAACAGGTCAAGCTGGGCAACTGCTAGAGAGGTGGCTGGTGTGGATGCCACTGCTGAGGAAACATATCAAAGTGCCACACCTGCTGCCCCTGGATATCCTCTCCTTCTCACCCATGGGGCAGAGAAGATGCACACCTGCTGGCAAACTCAGCTGAGGACCTCAGGATATGGCAAGGATGAGCACCTGGACCAGAGGAACCCGGCAGTCTCTTTCCAAAGAGATCAAAGCAAGCCACAAGGGAGGTTCCAAAACCTCTTGGGTCTATTCGTCAGGCAGGCGAGAAGTCTTACCTGCTGGCCCCAATCCAGCTGCTTGCAGGAAAGCTGCAGGTGCCTTTTCTGTGCAGCAGAGCACCTTTTAGCATTTTTTTCATAGTCTTTGAAGTGTGCCCAGTGTGGTGTCTCCCCATGGATTGGGATGGGTTGCAACCATTTCTCTACAAATGTCAAGCGTACGCAATGCTCATGCTGTTTATATGAGTTGTATTCCATTTGCCGCTTTGGGGTTATTTGGGTCCTGATTCTATTATAAGCTGTACAAGTCTATTGTACGGCACTAGAGAGGGCTGGGGGTGGGGAGGGAGATAAATGGACCATTTCATCCACCGCTTGCACAGGACCTCTCTGCTCTGGGCACCACTGGGGTGTAAATCCATGGCATGGGCTTCCCTATGGAGGTCTATTCATTTGCCAGGGAGGTGCCAGGAGTCTCTTTTTTGTCCACCTTTGTCACAGCACAAGAGGCTTGGGATTTGGAAGAGGAATAGTCACCCTAGGGTAGTGGTGGCAGTCTTCTTGGGGAGTTCTCAGTGCAAATCAACACTTCGGAAGCCGCAGCCCTCGTTGGAGTCAGCAAATTCCCCACCTAAGAGTAGCCAAAAGGCATTTTAATGTGGGTGACAACATTTTGCTTTCTAGCATGCACACCAGAACCCCATGACCGAAAGCAATCCCTCAGCGGTCTTCTCGTGGCTAACCTGTTGTGGCTTTCCCCGTTTGCTCAGTATTACCACAGCTCGTTCCGCATGACGGGAGAGGGCTGGCTCCTCTGCTGTGGGCACTATAACGATATCCTCATCATCGATGCCAAGGCGCTGTCTGTGCTTCACACCTTGACGTCCTCCCAGTCTTCGGATTGGATCAGCTGCATGTGCTTAGTGCATTCCCCCCGCATCCAAGGTAGGTCAAAGCTGTGGGAATGTTCAGAGATGCAGGAGAGGATACATTGTCTGATTATATCCTTTTCCAACTTGTGTTAACAAGTTCACAATTTAGCAGACTAACATTCCCCTTTTTAAACTTGCAGTGGATGTGTTTGCTCAGGCTTGCTAAAGCCTCTATAATAACTGTTCTGGTATTTCCCCCTTAAGGTAAAGGTAAAGGTACCCCTGCCCGTACGGGCCAGTCTTGACAGACTCTAGGGTTGTGCGCTCATCTCACTCTAGAGGCCAGGAGCCAGCGCTGTCCGCAGATACTTCCGGGTCACGTGGCCAGCATGACGAAGCTACTCTGGCGAGCCATTTACCTTCCCGCTAGTAAGCGGTCCCTATTTATCTACTTGCACCCGGGGGTGCTTTCGAACTGCTAGGTTGGCAGGTGCTGGGACCGAGCAATGGGAGCGCACCCCGCCGCGGGGATTCGAACCGCCGACCATGTGATCGGCAAGTCCTAGGCGCTGAGGTTTTACCCACAGCGCCACCCGCGTCCCTATTTCCCCCTTATTCCCTCATAAAAGATAAGACACGACACAGTCTTCTACAAAAGTATAAAAAGAGTTTACTCACATATCTGTGCTGGTCCCAGGGGGGATAAGGTACTATTACCGTAGCCCAAGATCAGTCCAGAGTCTCTAGCAGGGTAGACGATCACTAGATGAGACGTGAGGTCCGAGACAGGGAGCCGGGCGGGGTAACAGGAACGATGGTAGGGCAGAAGCAGGAGTCCAGGCGAGGAACAGGAACACTGGTAGGGCAGAAGCAGGAATCCAGGCGAGGAACAGGAACACCGGAGAGTCAGAAACAGGAAGCCAGGCGAGGAACAGGCACACTGGGAGTGCCGAACAAGGACTGGGTAAAGCAGGTACTCCACAACGACGTTGCTCCCGCAACCTGGGACCGGGCTGCCTGACCTTTATCTTCTTCTAAGGCCGGGGGCGGTCCCGGCCCCCAGAAGCCCCGCCTCTCTTGGCCTTAAGGCGAGCACTCCTCCTGGGAGACACCAGTTCCCTTCGCCTCTCTGCCCTAAGCCTCTGCAGATCAGGAGAGGCCGAAGGGTTACTGGGCCCCGGGGGAGGCTCACCTGTAGCCACTGAGTCTTCCAGCACCTCTGGGGCCTGAATGATTTCACCTGGTGCCTGCTCTTGAGTTTCCTCAGCATCTAGGCCTTGCCCCAGTTCAGCCGGCCCTGGAGGCGGGGACTCCTGTGCCGGCTGGGATTCCTCCGGATCGCTCTCAGACTCGGAATCCCAGGCCATCACACCATCATTCTGTTCACAATCGGATCCCAGAAGGCAGACTTAGCTTAGAAAAGTAACATACACTTGGAAACTATTCCATAGGAAGACAGTCCCTTTGTCCTCTCTTGGCTGGAGCCAAGAGAGCATCTTTGGCTAAGCAGATGTTGCTTCTTCGATGCATGTAGTGAAAGAGAGAGAGATGGCTGCCCTGCCCTGCCCTTTTGTCGTTACCTGCACAGGTGAGGCCACGCCCACCTCTAGTCACATGCAGAGGAAGTCTGTCCCAGCCCAGAAGGAAACAGGAAGTGTACCTGCTAGCTGGACAAACATTCCTCCCCATGTGTAAACATGTTCACTCTAGGAATGTTGTACTTGACCGCTCCTGTGTTTCACATCCCACAAAAGCTGGATGTTCCTGTGGGACTGAGGCCAAAGGCTCTTCACCAGGCAGGGCCAGGACCAAAAGGACAGGCTGTGGCATCCCTGCTATAGACCCTGCGGCTGCAAAGCAGGATCTCCGCTGAGTGGGTGTGCAACTGCTTGGCCAGCCAGTCTGTTCCTTTGGCCCTCCCAGCTGGTTTCCACCTGAGCCCTGCTTTCTCCAGGCCTTCAGCTTCCTCCTTGACACCTTTCGCTACTCTCCGCTGCCCCCTCTGCACCTTTCTCCCTAGTCCCTGCCCTTCTTTCCCCACTTATTCCTGTTCCTTTCTGTAGGGATGGATTTCGGCACTAGGAGAGGATATACGGCTTAGTTCTTTTTTATTTTTTAAATGATATTTATTACTTTTCCAACAATTTAAACACAACACTACCCCAAAAAAAGAAAAATACAATACAATACAATACAATACAATACAATACAATACAATACAAAAACACTACATAACACTGACACATTAAACTAACATAACCAGACAAAAACAGTTTAAAACACATCAAACAATTTCAATATCTTATCTTTCATTCACTTATTTCCACAACCTCCTCACACCTCCCTTTTTGTATTCCACTTCTATTAGTTGTTTCAGCAATTCCTTTCCATCTTCCTCTGTTTTCTATCCTATAATTATCTTAACACATTCTAACCTTATTTTTCCTTTAATACTCTATTAATCTATTTATACTTAATTCCTTATAACATTTCTACTAAAGCCATATCACTTCATTCCAACATTCTTCTAGCATTCATTAATTTTACAATGTTTCTGTAAATAGTCTTTAAACTTTTTCCAGTCTTCTTCCACCGACTCTTCTCCCTGGTCTCGGATTCTGCCAGTCATTTCCGCCAGTTCCATATAGTCCATCAACTTCATCTGCTAGATATACGGCTTAGTTCTTACCCTTCCTTGCTCATGTGAGTGAGATCAGCAGAGTACCATACTTGAAAGCTAAGCTTTTGGAGGGCCTGAAAGGACCTTGGCCCCTAGGAGTTGGCTTGTATGCCTGGGAGACGGCTGTTGTCAGGGAAATCATTATGAACGGGCAGCTGCAAGAACCAATATTTCATGCCACCATAAGGAAAGAGCTGGGGGGAACAGCTTCCAGTCAGGAGGAAAGGTGGCTCATTGGCATTAGCTAGAGATCCTGTTCTATGGCTTCATCCTAACAAGCATCTTTGCTCCTTCATTTCACACAACCAGCCCATATCCTCCTGCCTCTCCCCCTCCTCCGTGCCCTTTGCCCTTTTGTTTTGGTTCTATCCCCTTGCTGTGTGGATTGCTCTTCCCATTGAAAATATGTCTCTGTTGCTTTTTCTCACAGAGGATTCCTTAATAGCCGTCTCTGCAACAGGAACCCTTAAAGTCTGGGATCTGTCCTCATCAGTTAGCAGGATACGGGTAAGGAGCTACAATCTGGGCTGGCAGGCCCCATATGTCAAAATGCTAAATTCTATCCCTTGTGAAATGTTGTACTAGTTTTCTGCAGCTGCTTGATTTTTAGCTTTTATTCAGGATCAGAATTTTTGAATCATCTGCAATGAGCAGTGGCTAGAAGAGGAGGAGGATAATGCAGATTATGGCTAGAGGAACGAGGAAGGGCCTGTCTGGCTCTGGGACTCTTAAATCCGGAGGCTTCTGCAGTCAGCACAGTATCACAATTCTGAATGCTAGATTTATATTTACCTATTTAAGTTATTTTCAGCCAGACTTTTGGGGTCAAACCTAAGGAACTCTGATTAAAACATTAATATGATTAATAGCAAAACAATCCATAAAATAGTAGTCAAACTGTTGGAGTGTTACAGTGTCTGCTGTGGGTGTAGATATTGATAGCGGAGAGACATGTTTTATTGCAGATGAAGGTGGCTGGTTTCGCTGTTACAGATGCACTATGGCATTTCTCCTCTCTGCGCTCCTTCCAGCAGAAATAATAATAATAATAATAATAATAATAATAATAATAATAATAATAAATGACATACAAAATTAACTTCTATAATAAGAAATCAGTCAAATCAAAAATTTAAAAAGGAGTGGAAATGTTTTGATATGGCAAAATATTGCTCAAAAAAAGATACGCTAATATGCCTAGATTAAAATGTGAAGTACTGGATGGAAGAAAAATTAGTAATGAAAGATAATAAGAATATATAGATGATTTGAGAAGGTTGTAGAATGCAAAGATTATTGTAAATTGTATATTGTGGAGGAAATCGAATGGGGGCGGAGGGAAGTGGGAGGAAGGAGAAAAGAATAATATGATGGATTCAGGAAATATAAATGTAAATGTATGTGGGGGATGGGGAAGACATGGTGTTGGCTTTGGCACATCTGTATTGTAATGTAATATGAGAAAACCAACCAACCAACCAACCAACCAACAAACAAACAAACAAACTCTGAGGAAAATAATAATAATAATAATAATAATAATAATAATAATAATAATAAAATGTCCTAGCATTAGAAGAAGAATATTGCAGGGGTGGTGCTGGGAGCCTTAAAGGTGGGCGACCCCCACCCCCCCCCAGCCTGTGCGGATGCAGCCTGTTGCAAAGGCAACCTTTACATCTTCCTGCAAGGAACCACCTGGGTGGTTGGACATCCCTCCTGCTGCCTCTGGGAGTTCTTTGGCTGCCCTGCTGAGAGACGGTGAGAGTGTCATTTGGCTCATGCAATTCTGATTGCAGACTCTGGAATGCCTTCAGTTGTTCCCTCATTCTTTTCATAGCAAGGCCAAGGTCTTTATACCAAGAGCACCCTTTTATTAGGATGACGACTGGCTTTTTCTTGTTCAACGCACCCATGCCTTGTTTTATTTTGCTTTCAGGAGAGGCAGAATATTCATGAAAGGGAATCCAAATCTCTGGACTGTGCTCCCTGCCGCACCGTCAGATTTTGCACCTTTACAGAAAGGCTTCTTCTTGTTGTGTTTTCCAGCTGCTGGAAGGTACATGCTACAGAATCGTGCCATGGAATATTCTCTTTCTCTCTCTCCTTTCTGTAAAACCTCAAGAGCTTGTGGAATCCCAGATGATTAGTGAACTCTCCATGGGTGAAATTGCAAAATAAAACCCCAAATCTATATATGTTGACAAACTCATGAAATCTACTGTTGTTATGTTGCTTTAATTTTTTAAAAAGATCAACATTTGCCCAAGTTGGAAAACGAAATAAAACCAGAATAAAGGCTTACATCTTCAATTGCCATTTCTTTATCCATCACTGAATTGAAGCAGACTTTCCGCTACGTGAACTGTATCAATATTACAAAATCAGGCCTGTGACTCTGCACAGCTTCTGTTGGAGCCAATTAATGAGTTGCACAAGAGGTTTTCACCTTGACTTGGCAATTTGCTCTGTCCAGGGAGCTCAAATGTTTGCATGATGCTCCCTGGCCTGAAATAAATACACCCCCCCCTTCTCCCACCTGCCCCTGATAAGAGGAGGAAAGAAGAGGAGGCAGCCCAGCAGCTCACACAAGCAAGAGCTACAAATTATTATTTATTAGCTTACATACCACTTGTGGAGCTGGGCAAATACGTTTTGCCATTGCCGGATTTCACTTCTTTACGGACACTGAATTATCCATGGAATGATTCGAACTGCTCCTCCTGACGTAATGAATGAATGAATGGAGCAGCCATTGATAAAGAGCCTCCATGTGGGGCTCTAGGTACCAGACATCCCATTTTACATGGAAATTGCAGTTAAAACCCTTCTTTCCCTTTGGGAGACTATTGAGCCTTTGCTCATCAGAAGCCGCTATTAATGTCAGTGTCTCGATGGGGAAACCAGTATTTCTTTCTTTGACTTTAGATATATGATTACTGTGACTTCTCCTTGCTGTGGACTGAATTCAGCCCGAGTGGACAGTCCTTTGCAGGAGGCGAAGTCCTCGCCGCTCACAGACTCATCATCTGGATGGAGGATGGCCGTGGCTTCATCTACCAGCTGCTGAACAGGTGGGCTCAGATGGGAAGCACACAAAGAAGTTTCAGGCACCAGCTGAACTTGGGGAGGCTCATGATGAAAAGCCCCCGGTCACAGCGATAGAAGCACAAGAGGCTATGCTCAGTCGCCAGCCTTTGTTGGGCCAGGCAGGGGGTGAGATTAGCCATGTCAGGAACCATGTCAGCTGGCCGGGTGTGTGTGTGTGCCTCAAAGAAGGAAGTGCCCCATAATTACTTTTAGCTGAACTTGGAAGTCTCAGACACTCCCTGCTTGTCGTCTTGATGCATTTTCAAAGTTTTGACCTTCACTCCTCCCACCTTTCTCTTTTACTTATCCAGTGGTCTTTCGCGAAGCATCCAGCCATGCAATGGACGACCGCTCAAAGAAACCCTCCACCCTCAGTTACTTTGTTCTACTGATGTGGGAGATGAGAAGGTAATGCAGTTGGGCTCCAGAGCCACCTTGGCAGCCAGTAGCAGCAATCTGTGGCAAACCAAAGGCAATTCGGCTGGGGCATTGCCCACCAGCTTAGGGTATCTTCTTCATTAAGGACTTTGAGATTGCTTTTTGAATATCTTGCCTCCGCGCATGGAAAAAAAGAGCAACACTGAACACAGCCCGCCTCAGCTTGAAAAGTGGCTCTCTTCTTCCTTTGTGGAAAGAAGAGCTACCCAAATGATTTCTGCATTAAAGACTGAAAGGTGACAAGAAGGCATAAGTGCCAACTCCCTGGGGCCTTGGGTGTGCAAGCACCCACAAAATTCTCCATCAAGGAGCTGGGCACCCATAAATTTCAGTGCCAGGGCCATGCATGCTGCTTGGCAACCATGGCCCTGGGCATTGAGGGTCATGGGGCCAAGCTGGCACTCCTGCCTGAAGGTGATTTCACAGGTGGCAGACTCAGACATCAACCCTCCCCAAATAAGCAGCTGATATAGAGCTCTATTTTCCCCCTTGAAGTAACATCTAAACAAAGAAAAACCCCTCATCCTGAATCCTTTTACCCTCCCAGTGAATTCAGAGTGGGGGTGTGATGCTCTTTGACTGCCTGAGCTGTGTAGTTATGGGGCATTCTCTGGTAGGTGGGTCGCTTCAATAACCCTTGGCCTCCATTGCGTGCGATGTTCTCAGATTCCATGATGACATTAGTGAAGTCAATGTGGGATCAGAGAGTTGACACTGGGCCTTGCTGCAAGATCTAATTCATGGGCTTTCAACTCTGTTAGGCGGTCCATTATGGGTGAAAAGATTCTCCAGACTGGAAGACCATTTGCAGACAAGTGCTGGCCTTCCTTCTAGGCTTGTGGGAGGGAAGGGTAATCTTCCAAGAGAGGCTGTAGATCCTTTTTGATGCACTGGAGAGAACTTTAGCAGGGAGGCTCTAGCATACCCTCCAACGTTTGACAGAGGAAAATAGGGAAATGCACAGGATGGCTTCTGCATTTCCAGGAATGCCATAGTTAAATCGTGGCAATTGGAAGCTATACTTCCTCTTTTGAGCCAGTCCTGGCAACTTGCTGGTCTCACTGAGGGCTACTGTAATTTTAAGAATGCTAGAGGTAGATTCTCCAGGTGATTGCCCCAAACATACTGCCCTCCACCTTAACTGCTCATGAGCAACAATGGGCCACCCCATAGAGATATAGACCTACAACCCCCGCCCCCTTGCACAAACCCCAGAGCCGACTCCATCCCTGCCAAGAGCTTGTTCTTTTGCACATCTTCTAGTGTAATATATGCCATCATATGTGCAAGCAGGGACTTCCTGCTATTTACATTGGCCATACCATTTACATTAGTATTTACATTGGTCTATTATTCAGTATGCATTATGCAAGAGAATAAATGGAGGCAAACGAGACATTAAAAATGGTGATACTCGGAAACCATTTAAATCTCCCTGGACATTCACTCAGAGACATCGGAGCTGGCCGGGCTGAAGCAGAAAGTTTCAAGAGGAGGCTCGTGAGATGCATTTCAGATGCAGGTTTGAGCTCACGCGAGACTGGCAATGGCTGCCTCAGAGTCACTATATCTGGGAGTGGTCCTGCAGCAGGTGTTTAGCAAATGGTGTTCATCTTGCTTTGGCAGCTTATTATCCACTGGGATCAGCCAGTCCTCTTGTACGAACCCCAGTTCACAGTGGTAGACCACCGGCTTTGCTTGTGAGAAGTCCCAGATTCAATTCTTGGCAGCCCCAGGGAGTGTTGGAGAAGACTATTGTCCAGAACCCTGGAGGGGTTGATCATACATGATGATGTTGATGTTGTTAGGTGGGCCAATCACTGAGTTAGCTGGGCAGCTTTCCTGTGCCCCTGTGACTGGATCTTCCACCTTTTCCACTGGACTTTACTGGCCTTTGACTAGGCGTAGTAATGGGACATGCCTCCCTCTTGAGTTGCAGACTAGACAAGAGTTTCAAAAAGCATGGGGAAAATGCAGCGAATACTTTGCAAAACAGTGCCCTAAAATACATACCTGGACTTGTTTCAATTAATGTCTGCAGGAGACTTTGTGGATATTTAAGTTATAATTAGAAAAATCTTAATAATTATTCATAAAGAAAACAGCTTATAAGAAGTAAATAAGGAGACCAGATACAGGATAAAGGAAGTATTTTATTTGGTTGTTTGTATTGTTGTATGTTATGCTTATTGTATTTCTGTATTGGGGGTGGGGAGTTTATGTCATGTTGTAAACAAATTTTTCAAAAATTTTTTTTTAAAAAGGAATATGGCCCATATTGATGTGACCCTTTAGCCATGCTCCCGGGACATCTGCACAGATGCTGTGGGCATGACCAGTGGGGCATGCTCAGAGAAGGGAGAGGACTAGTGGGCAAAATCCTGCTCCCCATCTGAATAGGGCCATGGATAGATATAATCTGGATAATTCTTCATGCATCTGATAAAGTGGCCCACAAAAGCTAAAGCAACATTTAATCTGTTAGTCTTTAAGGTGCCACAGAACTCTTTGTTGCTTTTGCTGCAACCAACTAATACAGTTTAAATGTGTGGTTTGTTTGTTTTTAATAAACAGAGTTTTTCTTACATTATGGGCTTCATCAATGAAAGAAAGGAACCTTTTTATAAGATCCTTTACTGTGGAGCAGCATCTGGCAGAATCACTCTGTGGCATATTCCAGATGTGCCAGTTTCAACTCTGGATGGCTCTCCAAAAGGTTGGCTCAACTTTTGAATCATTTAGGAGGGCAGGGGGGGTTAAAAGGATTGTGAAATGGGAAAGGTTGGGGTCTCCAGAAGGAGGAGGAGGAGGAGGAGGAGGAGGAGGAGGAGGAGGAGGAGGAGGAGGAATGCCACCTTGGCCTGATTTGATTGAAGGCAGGATGATGACTCAAAGAAAGGAAAACCTTTGCGAATTTTCAGACTCTGGGATCCCACTGCACTCAAACAACGAATGGCCTCTTGTCAACAGATATAATATTTTATGCTTCATTTGCCTGCTTTACTAATGAGTTCCTCAAATTGGACACAGAAGACTGTTACATAATACAGAGGGTGGCTATTACTGAAAATGAGTTGTTCACATATCACCAACATGTCATTGAAAATAGTGTTGTTGTTTTTAAGAACTTACTGGATTTTTCCTAGAAAGGGAAATTTAAATACAGGAAAAATTCAGATTGGCATACTGATGCCAGCAATGTCCTATGGGCTCTATGAAAATTATAGAGCTGGAAGGGACACCCCCCGGTCATCTAGTCCAACCTCCTGCAATGCAGGAATCCTGCCCACATGTGCTCCCACCCCATCCCATCCACAATCTAGAAGCAGCACTTAGAAAGAAAAACCTGCTGGGTTTTCCCGGAGGCGAAGAGGCATAAAACTTGCTTTGAAAACAGGATCAGAAAGACCCCCTTCCTAATTTCTATAGCCGTGGCCTACAGGTTGCAAGGCAAACATCAGCAAGGTCTTTGAATTTTGCCTCCGTCTTCTCCAGCATTTGGGCTCTGTGGACGACCTCCTATTTCTTTTTCTCCCTAGAGATCCCTATAGCAACATCCTGGACTCTTCAGAACAGCTTTGACAGCTGCAGTCCTGCGGCCGAAGGCATCATTGACCACCTCTGTGGAGCTGAGAATGGGATGGGGAGTGACGCCATCACTTCCTCCATTTATATCCCCAGCCTTGATAAACTGGTGTGCGGGTTTGCAGATGGCAGGATCTTCATCATGCTGGCTCTGCAGGCTGCCAAGGCCAGGCTGATGGGAAAGGGCTCCTTGCTGAAAGGTGAGTGGGAATCCTGCAGACACTCCGGTAGCCTGAGTTTCTGACTGGCATGGCTTGCTCATTTTATTAACTAAAATGCTACACTGCTTCCTATGTCTCTGTCTAAGTGCTTTGCATAGGTTTGTGTCCAATGAAGCTCTACTCAGAGCAGACCCATTGAAATCAATGGGCCTGTTAGTTACGCACATCCATTGCTATTATTATTAAATTTACATATTGCCCTTTGTCCCGAGACCACAGTACGGTTTACAGAATTTCAGTATGTCAAACATTGGAGACAACCTACTAAAATGACAACAGTATTCCATAAAAATTCCTAACAACTAGATAAAAATGAAAGAAAATCCAAATGCACCTGTATTTCACAAATAAAGCTGAGCAATGTACAAAAGAATTAAAAATAAAGAGTCGCAGTCCAGGAAAGCTTGGGTGAACAGGCACATTTTAAAGAGGCATTTAAAGGTCATTAAAGGTAAAGGTAAAGGGACCCCTGACTGTTAGGTCCAGTTGCAGACGACTCTGGGGTTACAGTGCTCATCTCGCTTTACTGGCTGAGGGAGCTGGCATACAGCTTCTGGGTCGTGTGGCCAGCATGACTAAGCCGCTTCTGGTGAACCAGAGCAGCGCACGGAAACGCCATTTACCTGCCTGCTGGAGCAGTACCTATTTATCTACTTGTGCTTTGACGTGCTTTCGAACTGCTAGGTTGGCAGGAGCAGGGACTGAATAACGGGAGCTCACCCTGTTGTGGGGATTTGAACCGCTGACCGAATCCCCACGACAGGGTGAGCTCCCGTTGCTCAGACCTACACAGACGCTCAGACGCGGGTTGCGTTCACTTCTGGATGCAAACGGGGCTCTGGAACGGATCCTGTTCATATGCAGAAGTACCACTGTAATTCTTCTTCTGCTCATGGTGCATTATTAACACTTCTCCTGTGCAAAGGTGGCCACACTTTCTGGCCAGATGACCTTCACTCTTTTCTGTCAGGAGAGAGTTATCCCCTGTTGGACTCTGCTTTCATTGTTGACTTCCTTCTCTCTCTCTCTCTCTCTCCTTGTTCTTTCAGACACCCTGCCTCACAGAATACTCAGCCACCACAGCACCAGCGTGACCTCCTTACTTTACCTCCATGGCCGATCAGCCCGGTTTGATCCCAGCTGGCTGATGTCCGGGAGCCAGGACTCCAGTGTGGTCTGGTGGGACATTTTCACCGGGGAATTATTGCACTGCTTTTCACTGCAAGCTGGTCCCGTCACAAATCTGCTGTTGTCTTCAGAGAACTACAGGGTAAGTAAAGAGCATAAGGGAGATGGGTCTTTCTGGAAGGAGAGAAGAGACAGGGCTTAGTCTAACCCTCCTGCCTAAGTTCTTGGGCAAGACTTTGAGGACAACAGCAACAGGCAGGGTCACATTTTATTTTCCCCTGGGGAGAAGGAAATCCAGCACTCAGCAGCATGACAGGTGATGCAAAGGCCTTTTCTTTGCACCCACCAGACAGTAAACAAAATAAATTCAATAATGATGATGATGATGATGGTAATAATAATAATAATAATAATAATAATAATAATAATAATAATATAACAGCATGCATTGTCCACACATGACACAACTGCTTGCTCAGCTCACTGACCTAGGATTTAATTGCATCTAGCTTTTGACATATGCCATGAAGAATGAGCTTGCAATTAGTTTTTGGTTTTTTGTTGTTCTTAATTTTATTACATATTTTGTACTTTTTCTATTGTAAAATAAAAACATTTTTATTTGTCTCTTCCTTGCATGTAGATGACCAGGGATGCAAACTCTGCCAATTAAAAGTGCCTCTGTTTACTAAAAATCTGTCAATGGCACTCCTCAGTTACCCCAGAGAAGCAGCCCATACTATTTAAAGCAATTTCTCTCTGCTCTTCAGCAAAAAAAAAACAAAAACAAAAAAACAACCCAAGACATTCCCTACCCACTGCAGATAATCCAAAACACAGGGCGCGGGGGTCCTGCCAGGCCAGCCAGCCAGTGCTAGCCCCAAGGGGTTGGAATTGGTGAAGACAGTGAAGTGGGAGGGGAAAGAGGGTGCCTACCCAGATGTTACCCAGATGTTCACCTCACCAGAGCAGCCCCAGTTGGTCTCTACAGCTGCTTCTGCCTCTTTGTTCTGAGCCCTTGGCACAAGGAGGTCTATAATCAAAAATAGGGATAAAAGATAAATTTCATGTGGAATTTATGAGATGAAGCCTTTGCGTCTTCCTGTGATTCAGCCTTGCCACAGTGCCCTCATCTGGCCAGATTTAGACTTCACAAGGCTTTAAATTAGATTTCACAGAACCAACCAACAAAGGAGTTCTTAGGGAAGAGAGAGAGGTGCCTGTCATCTTCTTGCCATTGATGGTTTCTTTTCTACTGAGAGAAGGAGTCAAGCAGTTCAGATGTGGGGTCAGTTGCTAAGGGTGTTCCGTGGCACTGTCTCTTCCCTCGATATTTCAAGAAGTGGAGGGGCAGGCAGTTGCCCACTGGGGGTGCTTTGTATGGAGTTGATCCTGTCTTAAGGCAAAGAATGAGCTTCATAATTGCATTTGCAGTGCCTCTAGAAGACTAAAACCCTGTGTTCAGCATCCATTAGGTAAAGCTGTTAAGGGTGTGAAATTGGACTCATTTTGCACAAATGTGCTTTGTTTACAGGTGTGTAATTGGAATCCCAGTGTAACAGCTTTATTATTTCCCCTCCTGTCCTATTCCAAGGGCAACAGGCAGTATGTATACATTTCCTTGTAGCAATTTTGAGGGGGGGACAGGATGAGCAGAAATCTGACTGGATCCCAGGAGACAGAAGCAGGCAACTTGGCTGGATGCAGGAGCTCAGCCCCTCTTCAGACCTGCTCAGGCTACCTTTGCAACTTGTAAATAATAATAATAATAATAATAATAATAATAATAATAATAATTTTTATTTGTACCCCGCCCATCTGGCTGGGTTTCCCCAGCCACTCTGGGCAGCTTCCAACAAAGATTAAACATACATTAAAATGTCACACATTAAAAACTTCCCTGAACTTCAGATGCCTTCAGATGTCTTCTAAATGTCAGGTACAGTGGTAACTTGGGTTAAGTACTTAATTCATTTCGGAGGTCCGTTCTTAACCTGAAACTGTTCTTAATCTGAAGCACCACTTTAGCTAATGGGGCCTCCTGCTGCCGCTGTGCCACTGGAGCAAGATTTCTGTTCTCATCCTGAAGCAAAGTTCTTAACCCGAGTACTATTTCTGGGTTAGCAGAGTCTGTAACCTGAAGCGTATGTAACCTGAAGCGTATGTAACCCGAGGTACCACTGTAGTTCTTTATGTCTTTGACATCTGGTGGGAGGGCGTTCCACAGGACGGGTGTCACTACCGAGAAGGCCCTCTGCCTGGTTCCCTGTAGCTTTGCTTCTCGCGGGGACGGAACCACCAGAAGGCCCTCGGCGCTGGACCTCAGAACGGGCAGAACGATGGGAGTGGAGACGCTCCTTCAGGTATACTGGGCCGAGGCCGTTTAGGGCTTTAAAGGTCAGCACCACCACTTAGAATGCGTTAAATGCATTTCTGTTCCACCTGGAGTGCCATGCAAAGCACAGTCCATTCAGAAACTCCAGCTTTTGCCTTATTCACAGTGGTTTCCTACAAAGAAGTCCGCTCCCTTTATATGTTTCACACATCCACACACACTCCCCTTAGCACACTTTGGAGTTTGTGCAGGCTTCTGAATGACTCACCTTGGCATTATCCTTCTTTGCAGTTCAGAGGGCACCGGATCGTGTGCTGCTTGTGTAGCGATGACCATGCTGTGGTGCTTCTGCACATACAAGAGCGAGCCTGCCTCATGCACGCCAGGAAACACCTTTCCCCTGTGAAGAGGCTGCGGTGGCACCCTGTGGAAAATCTCTTGGTGGTTGGATGCGAAGATGATTCCGTTTACGTCTGGGATATTGAGACCGGTAAGGCCTCTCTCTTTCTCCACCATCTTTTGTTTGCAAAACACAAGGGACCCCACCAGCCTGGAGAAGCAGCTAGCAGAGGCAAACTCTGTTTGAAATGCCAAAGTCAGAGAAAAGGCCAATCATAACTGTCAGCAATTTAACTTAACTCTGACTAGCTAGACTTCAGAGGCCTTGCTGTGCTGGCCAGTTGCCTGAGGTAGAGTAAGAGGCACAAGCCTTCTGCATTTCTGGTGACACTGAGTTAGTCGACACTGATAAAGGGTGTCTCCAGGCTGCCCCTTTATTGCAGGAGTGATTCAAGCACATACTGGAACTTTCTGCATTTAAATCAGGGGTCGGCAACCTAAGGCCCATGGGCCACAAGCGGCCCATGGGGGTCATTTAACCGGCCCACGAGCTGCCGCCAAACTGAGCTGCCCGCTCGGCGAGTCCCCCCCACACTGCGCTAAACTGACATAGCGTGGCACGGTGACTCGATTCCGCGGTGCTGGAATTTGCATCTGTGCAGACGTAGATGACGGAAATTGCGGGCGCACATGCATGATCTGACCCACGGAGGGATCTCCGCTGGAGCGAACCGGCCCAGGCGAGGTAAACCTTGCTGACCCCTGATTTAAATTAAAGCACTCTTGACACCCTGCCATAACAAATCCACTTTAAAAACACAACACAGACTTTTGGGTGTTCGGAAAGCAATGGGGAAATGCATTGAAAAGTGTGTCTGAGTGAATTAATAATGGGAAGACGTGTAAACACCCCATAAGCAACTCTGCAGGATGAAGACTCATTGCTGTATAGGCATCCCTTAGACAAATGCTTGGGAAAGGCTGAGCATTGGGGTCCCTCTAGCGTTTTTCCTCTCCTTTGGGTGCATTCTGCAGCACTGTGACACTGATGCAACAATAGTGCCTCAGTGGTAGATTTATACTGGGTCATCCACATGTCATTCTGAGTTGCTCTGCAATGCTTCCCCAATGCCACCATGCTCTTGCCACCTGGAAGGGCATAAAAAAAACCCTTTAGGATGAATTTGAACTAGTTCGTTTTGTAAAAAGAGGAACTAGTTCCTTCTTGGAAAGGATGAACTTGAACTAGGACCAGTTCCTTTTTAAAACATACTTTTCAAGTATTGTGTGCAGACAGTCTGCTCTGCTGCAAGAATCCATGGATCAGGGCCCCTGGCAGTATTTCACATGGGAAAGAAGGCTGGTTGAGGAAATCATACCCTACATAAATCAGCATATAAAATTTGAGTCCGTTTATAGTCTGGAGGATTGCTATTGAAACAGTTTACTTACTGTTTTGGACATGCTTGCGTATCTGCTACATAAAATATAGACTTGTAACAATGTGCTTTTAAAAATCAATCAATCAATCAATCAATCAATATCAATCAATCCATGTATGTTCTGAGATGGTTGTGACATTTCCTGCCAATTTACAAACATCCAGCGAAAGACTCATTTGAGCTACAGTTCTCCTGGTTCCAAGTAAATGACAGGTCTTTATCACAAGCCTAGCACTGGGTGAAAGAGTCAGACCTCCGCCATATCACACTCAGGCTGTGTTTCTAAGTGAGAAATATTGGGATGTCCAGGAGGGGGCCACATGTTTGGGGCTTATCATGTCCGCCCCGTCTGCAAGACACTCTGGGACCCTAAGAAGAGGCGTACAGGAGCTGCTTGTTTGCAGTTAGCACTTCAAACTGCCCACCTTCTGATCAGCGGGCCCAAGCTCCTGCCAACCTACCAGTCTGAAAGCATACCAGGGCGAGTAGATAAATAGGCACCACTGCAACAGGAAGGTAAATGGCATTTCTATGTTCTCTGGCACTTGTCAGAGTGTCCCGTTGCACCAGAAGCGGTTTAGTCATGCTGGCCATGTGATCCAGAAAGCTTGTTGTTATTGTTTAGTCGTGTCTGACTCTTTGTGACCCCACGGACCAGAGCACACCAGGCTATCTCTGAATAAACACTGACTTCCTTGGCCTGAAAGCGAAGATGAGCGCCACATCCCATAGTCAAGTTTGACTGGACTTAACCATCCAGGGGTCCTTTACCTTTACTTTACCTAGTCAGCAGCGAAGGAAATTAACTCTGTACATGCTCAGATTTCTGCTATTCTTTTTCATGCTCTGGACCCAAGAAAGGGTCAGAGTGTGGCCCCAAAGAAAATTGCAACATCCTTTCTAGGAAGCAAGTGGATTGCCTTTAGAAACTGGGCACATGCCTCCATCTCTCCCCCTCCCTCTCCCCCAAGTTAACAAACTTTGCCTTGAGGGAAAGCTGACATTCCTTTAAAGAGGCATATAATCCAATTATGGAACCATTAGGTGTTTTCAGGGAGCTCTGTAAGCTTATGGCACCTTCCTGCACTCTGCTTTGGTTGGAACGAGCATGAAGGAAATATCTGTGCTGCGATGCTTGACTATGAGTCTGTCTGCATTCTGGACATTTGGGTTTGCTGGATTTTTAAATGACTTATTTGTACTTTTTGCCATTATTTGATCATTTGTATTATCAGTATGCATGTACACACACACAAACACGAGATACATATATCAAAACAAGGGCTCAGTGACAGTTCTGCTTGTCCCATGCCTAGAAAGCACAGGTCTTTCTGCTTGTCTTGCCACATTCCCAGGGGAAAACCCACTCTTTAGTGCTCAAACATTCCCTGCACACTCACTGCCCTGTTGGAAATGGAAGCCCATGTTTAAGAAGACCAGAAGCTGGCATCCGTTTGTCTCAGGAGACAATGGAAGAGTACACCATTTGGGGGGGTGAAGTCAAACTGTTGGAAGTTTACAGTTCCTGCTGTGACTGTAGAGACTCATATGAGAGTTCAAATATATGTTCAAATATATAAAAGGATGCCATGTAGAGGAGGGAGAAAGGTTGTTTTCTGCTGCTCCAGAGAAGCGGACACGGAGCAATGGATCCAAACTACAAGAAAGAAGATTCCACCTAAACATTAGGAAGAACTTCCTGACAGTAAGAGCTGTTGGACAGTGGAATTTGCTGCCAAGGAGTGTGGTGGAGTCTCCTTCTTTGGAGGTCTTTAAGCAGAGGCTTGACAACCATATGTCAGGAGTGCTCTGATGGTGTTTCCTGCTTGGCAGGGGGTTGGACTCGATGGCCCTTGTGGTCTATTCCAACTCTATGATTCTATGAGAGAGGCATGTTTTGTTGCAGCTGGGGGAGATAGAGGTGTCTGGTTGTGCTGCTGTAGATACACCATGGCATTTCTTCTCTCTGTGCTCCTCCCAGTGGTCATTCTTCCTCTGGTCACTGCTATGGATATATGACCAGCAGGATCGTCTTAAGCATATCCGGTGCCGTGGTGCAAAGCTCCCTCCAGCGCCCCCCTTTTCCCCAGAGTTCTTTAGGGAGGACGGCACTGCCGGCGGGGCTGGAGGAGGCGGACAGTGGCTGGAGGGCGGCTCCCCCTGTGGGGAAGAGGCGGAGGCTGGACGCGGCACCTCCCGGCTCAGCTGGCCACTTTGTGCCACGGTGGCCACGGCAGACAGAGGCTCCAGCTTGGCATCAGCGCAGCATGGCGGAGGCAGGTGAGGGTGGTGAGCTGATGCCAGGAGGTGCTGTGTCCAGCCTCTGCCTCTTCCCTGGTGCCCTCCAGAACTTGGTGCCCTGGTGCCCCACACCACTAACCTCTATGGGTAAAATGCCCCTGATGACCAGACTGTTAGTCTCCAGATCAGCAGAAAACTGGGCCATTTCCTCTGTGTTTTGGTTGTAACTGAAGGCCTTTTGTCTTACTGGTATATCAGAACTTCCTTAAATGAATAGATAAGTGCTTGGTGCCTTCTGAGGTAGTTTACTGCTGTGCTATGGTTTTCATGCAACAATATTTTTGAAAAGAAAAAAAAAATCTCAGCTCAGAATGGCTGTAAGAAAGTCTAGCAGAATAGAGGGACCTTCCACATTTTCATTTGTTCCATGATTTCTAGTGATAGGTCTGAGTGTTTTGTTTGTTTTGTCCCGCTGCTTCCCTGGGAAAACCCACTGTTTGTTGCTGAATCGGAACAACCACCAATCGGGTTTTCTGTGGGTTGACATTTGTTCTGATCCAGCAGTGAATTTCAGGTTTTCCCAGGAAAAGCCACAGACAAAAAAAAAAAAAAAACCCTCTCAGATTTGTGACTTGAAATCAGGGACCAATGAAAGTGTGGATGGTCCCAAAGAGGAAGCGAGGAGGAGGAGGAGGAGGAGGAGGAAGACCTCTCTCAAAGAAAAGAGCGATAGGATATTACAGAAAGGGGGGGAGGGAGGAAAATTGAGGCCTTCAGTGGCTTTGGTCTTCCAGTGAAAACAATTCAAGGAGTCAGCCGGAGAGTCTTGGTTTCCTGAAGTCAGAGGCCTGGTCCCTCCTATCTGTGCAAATGTAAGCAGGATGGAGCATAAATGAGCAATGGGAAGATGCACTTGTGAAGAAAAGAAACAGCAAAAAATGGACCATCTACCTCTTGTCATTTGATACCTGGAACACTAGGGGACAGCATTCAAATGCTGAATGGAGGCTGACTATTGATTGGAGTCTCCAGGCTAACCTGTAAGTTATGAAGTGTTTCTGCTGAGAGACTGGAGGTGATTTGGGCAGGCAGCTTCCAGGGTAAAAAAACAAATGGGAGAATGAAACAAGCCTCCCTTACACTCTGGTTGCCCTGAGCACCATTTCAGATGCTGGAGAGCCCCTGGAAGCACATGGAAAACATGGAACGAGGTGCACCAAATGTAAATGGTTCCAACTGCTTTTAATGTTGCATTTCTATAGAGTTGCAACCACACAGGGACCTTATGAAGGGTGGGTAAGAAATCCTGTTGTTGTTGCTCGTTACAAAATGATTTGATATAAGGTAGAATCCTATGCTGCTTCTACATTAGAATTAAATTAATCAGCTGCTCACCAGAAAGGGAATAAAATGTGATGCTTATCTCCACTGATTTCTTATCATTTAAGTGTGCGTCCCCTATTACAGTTATTAATTATGCCATTCACAGCAGCTGTGTATGGGGACCAACCATGTGGGTGACTTAAATGGTGTGATTCCTGGCATAAACGGGAGGCAGGAATGGCAATGGTGAGGGGTGGCTCTTCTTAATTTTACGACTGTAGTTATGCTATAGGCCTTGTATGTTTATATACCTGACATGGGTTCAGCTTTTGGCAGAGAATCCCTTTGGGAAGTTCTTTAAGCCCCTTACAGAGCTGACAAAATCCTATACCAACTTCCTTTGGAATATTGCACTCAGTGTGACTTCCCATCTGAGCAGGCAAGTGCAGTATGATTCTGTGGCTGGTACCAATAAACAGCCATCCATGGGGCAGTTTTAATGCTCACCTTGGTGAATGAACTTGTCCAGCTACAACTTACCTTCTTGGCCCTGATTCTGCCCTGGAGCTCCTGCTCTGCTTATGTGAGGTCATGCTCCGCTGCCTGTAAATTTCTCAAACCACTATTTCTCCTCTGCCCAGGAAGTCTCGAGCGCCATGAAACGGGGGAAGTTGCTCAGGCAATCCTCGCTTGCTGTGAGGACTCCGTCATGGCAGCGGCAGATTCTCTGTCGGCCGTCTTTGAAGAAGACACGCCTAAGCAGGAAAACCTGGATGGCCAATCTTCCAACTCCTATAAAATCGGCACTCTTTCCTACAGCAGCCTCGCTCATCGAGAAAAGTCTTCCCACCATCAGGTGAGTGCACAGAAACGGGAGACTTCGGATCAAAGAATTGCAGGATTGTAGAGATGGAAAGGACCTAAAAGGTCTCCTGGTCCAAACCCCGGCCATGGAATTTGGACAGCACTCAGGAAAGCTACAGTGGTGCCTCGCAAGACGAAATTAATTCGTTCCGCGAGTTTTTCCGTCTTGCGATTTTTTCCGTCTTGCGAACCACGGTTTCGGAAAAGTTTTGGAAAAGCTTCAAAAATCACCAAAGTCTTCAAAAACCTCAAAAAAGGCTACCACACCGCGTGCTATGAGTTGCTCCTCGAAGTCAAGTCGCAACTGTATTAACGGTGTTAAGAAAAAGGAAACAAACTTGCAAGACGTTTCCATCTTGCGAAGCAGGCCCATAGGGAAAATCGTCTTGCGAAGCAACTCAAAAAACCAAAAACCCTTTCGTCTTGCGAGTTTTTTGTCTTGCGAGGCATTCGTCTTGCGAGGTACCACTGTACCTTGATGCCACATAACCCAAAGTTGCTTTCCCCTGCCCCCCAGAATGGATGGTGTTACAAAAGCACCATTCAGGGGAACATTAAAACATTTAAAGCAGATTTTGCCTGCAAGAGCCGAGGCCTGCGCTGACCTTGTAACTGGCCACTTTAGCCCAGGCTCCACGGTGGCTAGAAGGCTGAATCCTTATGGGTTCAGGATGTTGGCTGGGAGTGAACTTGCTCTGTAAATTGATAACAAGTCCATATACTGTATTTTCCCGTGTATTACACGACCCCATGTATAAGATGACCCCTACTTTTGGGAGCCCTCAACAGTTGTTGAGCTTCTTTTGTAAGTTTGCTGAGCTGTTGAGCAGCTTTTCGATGCTCCCCCGCTCTGGCTGACGGAACTGGTGCTGTAATACACTGCATACTGGCACTCACAAATACTCTTCCTAAGCCGGGAAGAGTGGGTAAGCAGCCTCCTCTCCGACATTTCCCTGCTACCGCTGCAGCATCAGCCCTCACTTTCTAAGTATATTAACCTGTGTATAAGACGACCCTCAATTTATCACAAAAAAATTCAGAAAAAAGGTTGTCTTATACATGGAAAAATATGGTAAATGCTACTTAAACTATAGAAGCCCCTCCAATTTGTTATTGATTATGCCTCAGAACCACCAACTACAGATGAAACTAGCACTTCTAACAAGACATTTTCATAGAATCATAGAATCATAGAGTTGGAAGAGACCACAAGGGCCATCGAGTCCAACCCCCTGCCAAGCACTTTTGACCAGTAAATATATGAAATATAACTATATTGTGCTTGATGAAAAGTAAGTCTATGAGTTTTACATACACAACAGCGGTTCGAAAAGCTTTGGTTTTTTGGTGGGGAAGGAGCCTCAATTGTTCCCTATCTTTGCACATGTAGAAGGATCATTTAGTATTTAGGTATTTAATGGCGACTGCCCAACATCTCCTGTTGATTAGGAGCAGCTATTAGACATGATAATCACCCTCTTTGATATAACACTATTTATATAGACTAAACGATGACTGATGAAGAACAGTAGTAGTAGTAGTAGTAGTAGTAGTAGTAGTAGTAGTAGTAGTAAGATGATAACGCTATTTAAATGAATGTGGCTAATGAGATTTGGAACCAGGTTTGGTGCTTAATTCAGCAAATTGTAAAATGGATCTGCTGGGAGACTGAAAAGGTCTCCACTGAAAGCAGAGCTCTACAGAGTCCTGAAATGGCAAGGAATGACCTAGCCGCACTCCAGCACTTTAAAGTCTCATTGAATTCCAGAAAAGGGAGAGTTAACCACGTGCTGAAATGCCTCCCATGGAAAACAATGTTTAAGTGCTTGAGGCAGGCTGCGTGGCACCTTTCTTGTACCTCATGGCTGGCCAGCCTCTGAAGCAGATTCTCCGTATCAACATATTTGTCCTCATGGAAACTGCAGCCACCAGGACCGAGGGCTGCTTGGGTAATGATTTTTGGTGTGGAACTGGGACGTGTGCCCAGAAGATAAAGTTGGCCCTGTTCCTCCTGGTGGGACAAGTGCCGTCAGTGCAAAACGAAGCATGTGTGTCATCAAATTCCCTTGATATACAGTACTTAAACAGGTTTTAATTATTTCCAGCATCAAAAGACCCCCTCATGTGCTGCATCACTGTTTGCCAGAGAAAGCGCCACTCTGAACGGGGTGTGTGAAGGGGTCTCCTCCCAAAATCAGACCCTCACCATTTGCCTCAGTCACTGACAGGGGGAGAGGCAGCAATTTGTGTGGTGAAACCTATTTGAATAGGGTATTGTTAGAATACTTATGGTCCACTTGACAAGGGCTCTTGCTGTAAATAGCACAATTTGACTCCAGCTGTTAAAGGGAGGTTTTGACAGTCGCTGAATGGGATTGGGGGGGGGGGGAGGTGCTTTGCTGCAGAGGAGAGAAAATCAATACTGGCCTCTCGTTCAAAGCAACCTGCTCTTTTTCTTGTTCAGTTCTCCTTCCGGGTTTATATAAGGTGATCTGCCATTTAGAAAGGAAGACCTAGCTACTGTTTAAAAGCAGGGTTGGTTTGTGTTTGTGTTTGTGTGTGTGTGTGTGTGTGTGTGCATGTGCAGACTAAACCAGGCAACAAATGCTGGCAAAGTAGATATTTTTCTCTCGGTAGATCTATGATCCTTAACTAGATCGCAAATAAATCCACCTGAAAGCAAAGAAATCCCCTTGGTTTCAGGCATTACAATTGCATTTCTGCATACAATCGGTTGCCTCTGTACTTCAGTTTTAGAGCTAGAACGACTGTCTAACTCTGCTCATTTTTTCCCTGGCTGTTATTAAAGGTCCTACAAAATCCACAGCTGGGCAGTAAGACATTTATTAGTACCAACCAACTTTCCAAAAGCCTGCCACTATTCTGTGACAGGCTGTGATTGGTCCTAATAAAGACATCACCCAACTGTGGATTTTTGAATTTTTTTACTGGGCGATTTTTGCTTCTTAGAACAGATTCCTCTTCTGTGGGCTGCTTGGGCTCCCTGGCAGTGTGGCTTCCTCTATGGCCTGGTGCTGATCATTGCCATCCAGCCAAGCTGTGACCTGACACGCCTTAGTGACAGAATACCTGGCTAAGGGGAGCAAGAAGGCTTGGCCATGGGGCTTCCATGGCACCACATGAGGGGTGGTCTTTGCTAAACTTTCATAATATGGAACCCTGTGCGAGGCCAAAAATGGACACACCCAAACGGATCTCTCAGTTATGGATGTGCTCAATTATATGGCTCTATGCTCTGTGCGGGGCAACCATCTAAATCATTTTGCAGTGCAAGGGTTTGATTGTGCAGGTACCAGCCAACCTTTAAAGATGATCACTGCTCCCCACCACCCAAAAAACAGAAGAGAGGAGGAGTTCCAGTGCTGCGCATGCAGCAGAGGAAAATATTTCCTTTGCTCAATTCTTTGCTCAATCCAGTTTCTGCTTCTATGTAATGAAAAACAAAAAACACAGAAGCATAACAATAGGGAGAGGACTCTTGGTTTAAGAGATTTTTCTCCTAAACAAAGAGTCCTGATTTTTCTCCTAAACCAAGAGTCCTCCCCCTATTGTTATGGTTCTGTGTTTTTCGTTTTTCATTGCACAGAAGCAGAAAATGGAAACTGAATTATTATTATTATTATTATTATTATTATTATTATTATTATTATTAATGCTTAATTATGAGTGAATTTAACACGTAATAAACTACAGCTTGTATGTCAGTGCATTGATATAGTTCTCTAAGACCCCGGAGTAAAAATGGCTTCAGAAATAAATGCGTTCAGCATCTAGGCCCACAAATGTAGTGGCACCTCCAGATTCAAAGCTCCCAATTATGAGCATCTCTTTCTGTTGTCAGGAGCTGCTAGCTTTAAGTGCCTGGCTGGGGAGGAGGTGTGTGAGCCTCACTGAGAGAAGGGAGGAAAGACTATCCCTGACAGCTTCAGACAATGCAAAGGGGGGAGGCAGCGGATCGATGTTCCCTCCCCCAATCTTGGAAGTCTCTGCTGCTCCTCGCCCCTCCACTGTCCCGCCCCCACCCCGGTCAATGTAATGACAAGAAAATTGGTGTAGAGGCCAGTCTTGCAGCTAGATCATTTTAGACCCTGGACTTAATGGTCCTCCAGCACACGCACACACACTAAATAGTCATGTGTGTTACTCTGGTTAGGAAGCAGACTGCTCTTCTCTCCGGCCATGCCAGGGTCTGCAAATGCTCCTACATTCCTGGCACATGAGAGCAAAAAATAAACAGCTCCCCACCAAAACACACACACTAAAGGTTGGACAACCTGATTAAAAAAGAGAGAAATACTTTGAGCATGTGCCGTTTCATATTTTATACTCGCTTCAATCTCCAAGACTACAGGAATAAAACAAGGTTTGCTTCTGCAGCCCTGAAGCTGAGCACATTTACTTGTAAACAAAAAAGGATGATAAGCATTTTTAAAGTGAAAGGAAAAATATAGAAATGAGCATCTGTAATCACCTGCTTGCCTGCCTGGCTCTCCTTTCTCTGCCAGCCTATAAAATAGTTTTTAAAGTATGAAAAGCTGCTGTGTCAACCTTGGTGGGGCTGAGACCAGGCCTGCTTGCTGCCCCCCCCCCGCACAATCTGTCACTCCCCGGGTGGTCATTTGGTAGTGGGGGGCAGGGTGGAGGCTGGACTTTGGTCCCCAAGTCCAGCCTGAGCTCCACTACCGGTAGAGCCTTCAACATTTGCATTAATTCTGCTCCTATCCCTAAATGTGTGCTAAATGAAGCAGAGCTGTTTTGCATTGCAGTGTGTGTGGAGAGCAGCAGCAGTCAATGAGAACATAGAAGCCCCTCTCAGATACCCTCCTGTCTTAGCTCTGCGCTGATAGGCCTGTCGCTCCCACCTTGGGTGCCAACAGCCAGCAGCTCTGACGCTTTGGGTGCTGGACAGCTCCCACACCCATATGCCGCGCTGGGGAGCTGTCCAGCCTCCTGGAGCCTGACAGCAGGACTGGGTAGGCGCCTTCAGAGTTGTCCCCAGGGTCAGGTTGCTTGAAGGTTGGCAGGGCGGGTGAGGGGGTACATGGTGTGCATGCCCTATACTCCTGCCCCTGGTCCCCCACAGCTTCTTGGCCCAAGGTCCCATGTCTGCCCCACTGCTGTGTGAGCCCACTGGGAGACTTTGGCTGTCAGGAGGTTACACAAGGGTCCTCCCCACCCTTCGCAAATGACTGGGAACTTGAAAAACAAAACAGAACTCTTCTCTTCAAGGGCACGGGCATCTTTGAAAAGGAGAAAGGTGTACTGACATTCAAAAAACCTAGTTTTATATGGAATTTTACTGTCACTGAAATTAACTCAAGTTTCATTTGAAGATAACGCAGCACAGCTATTTAAAGCCTTCTGAATGCCAAACAAAGGCTCATTTCCATGATCAGTTATTACTGGGCCTCTGAACACTCTATGCTGGGTCTGGGATTATTTTTTTTCCACTTGAAAATGTTTATATATTGATATAAGCAATTTGTAGATTGCAATTTATATTTATTTTTTTAAGCATTACTGTGCCACCATAACTTAAAATATCAGGGTGTTGTACAACAATAAAATATAAAATATAATTAAAAACTACAGAAACCATAAAAGGGAGCGCGCTGAGGACAGAGCAGTCAAGGCAGCCTTGAAATACGCTTCTAACAAGTAGAACTTTCTGTGGCATATGAATCCGGACCCATTTTTGTGCTATCAGTTTAAATCAAACAAACAAAACACACCAAGCCACCGAATGCAATTTCTGTAGCCAGCCTCTGTAATCAAGAACAAGCAGCTCACTAAGCGGTGGCCTTTCCAGTCCAAAATGTTTGCTGATTTCGTGAAGCAATATTTTATGCTCATAAACTGGCTGCAAGGTGGGAGTGCAATTCCATTTATCTTGATATTCTTTGGCTTTATAGAGCCTGCCAAAGTGTCCATCTGTTCGGCGGAGATTGCTTCCCCTCGCGAGTGGTCAGGGGGAGTGAGCCGGGAGAGGTCAAAGGAGCTTCTTGACCTCGGGTGTTTCTTGCCGGAGCAATTGGAGTAGAGGGAGCCGGGTGCCATTACGAGGTGCTGCTCAGCAAAGCAGCCCCCACTTTAATTGGTAATGATAGCAGGGAAGACACAGCGAAGCCACAGCCAGGAGAAAACAAAAGGCATCCAATATAGTAATTTATTACCGGTCGCTGGGTTTCAGCCGCTTGGTTGTTTTACCCCTGCCGTGGCCGCGGAGAGCAAAAAGAGACTCCAGCACTTAATGCAAAATGGAGGCCTTGCTGCCGGCAGGGCAGCGTGGGGCTCGGAAGAAGATTGCCTCAGCTATTAGTTGGATCATGGATTTGTGCTTGTTGCCTCGGCTCTCCAGGCCCTTCTCTCCAGGGCAGCAGCTGCAATTTCCGGTTTGCTTCTTCGCCCACAATTTGCCCTGCCAGTCTTCAGGCTGCTGAGCTGGTGTCAGCACTCAAACATGGTGAGATGTTGGGGCCCATGGAGCCAAAAGAGGTGCATCTGTCCCCTGTGTTGTCCAAGGATGCCTCTGGCCCCACATTTACAGGTGCCAGGGGCTGCTGCAGCCTCTCTGGGCAGTGGCCTGCGGTGTGCCAAGCGCTAAAGCTGCCTCTCCTCTTGAGCATATGGGTGGGGTGGAGGAGGGCTGCAGGTGGTTGGCACCAGTGGGGGGGTAAGTGAGGGTGCTCAGCAGAGAAGGGCCAAGGGAAGCACTGGGAGTAGCTCCTCAGGCTGCTGTCCACCAGGCACATCTTAAGGAACCTGCTTTGCATATTTGCTCATTGCTTCCCAGAGCCAGCAACATAGCCAGTGGTTGCAGGGACTTGTTCCCTTGCCAACCATTTTGTATGGTTCGTTTAGTCCTACTTTGAATCCTGTCCATGATTCAGCTGCCTAGTTATTCCAGCTCTCTGCTTTTTGTTCCTTAAAGGTAAAGGGGCCCCTGACCATTAGGTCCAGTCGTGGCCGACTCTGGGGTTGCGGCACTCATCTCGCTTTATTGGCCAAGGGAGCCAGCGTACATGTGGCCAGCATGACTAAGCTGCTTCTGGCGAACCAGAGCAGCGCACAGAAATGCCGTTTACCTTCCTGCCAGAGCAGTACCTATTTATCTACTTGCACTTTGATGTGCTTTTGAACTGCTAGGTTGGCAGGAGCAGGGACCGAACAACGGGAGCTCACCCCATCGCGGGGATTCGAACCGCCGACCTTCTGATCAGCAAGTCCTAGGCTCTGTGGTTTAACCCACAGCGCCACCCACGTTTTGTTCCTTAACCACTTGCTAATCCAAAAGAGGACCTTCCCTCTTATTTCATGTCTTTGAAGGTTTCTTTGGTGGGGAAGTTTTATAAAAAAGCTTTTTGAAAGTCTAAGTTCACAACTGTATCACCCCTCTCTATATGCTTGTTGACACTCTGAAAGAACTTGAAGAGTTTAGTCAGATAGAACTTATCCTTGCAGATGCCCCGCTGCTTCCATTTCAGGACTTATTCTTCTATATGCTTTGTAGGTCTTTCTTTAACAACACTATCCACCAGTTTTCCTGGAATAAACTTTAAGCTAACCAGTCTGTAATTTCCCCGATCCTCTCAGTATTCCTTTAAAAAAATGTTGCTACAGTGGCTGCTTTCAAGGAAGACTGAAACAGCCCCAAGAATCATTCAGTTTTTCAAATAATACATCCGATGGCAAAAGCATCCCAATATTACTTGAGATGTAGAAGAGGCATCTCTAACCCTGGTGCCCTCCAGATGTTCTGGACTACAACTCCCATCACCATCATCCCTGATCATTGGCTGTGCCAGCTTCTAGGACCAATAGGAGAAATGTTGGTGTGGAATGTGTGATTATTCACGGTGTGTATGAACATCCAATGAATGTTCAGATTTGTTGGGAGAAAATCTTTCAGGTGGATATGAATCTTCAAATAGCATCTGGAAGATCTGTCCAAGGCAGGATCTGTGAAATGTGTGCTGGAGAGATATGTGCTCGATCATAGCTTTGTAGAATGTGCAAGGACTTGGCCTCAGATTTACTCCTGAGTAGAAATGAGTTGGCAGGCCTGTATGTTGCTCACCTTCGGCATTCTGATTCCCCCAAGTTTTTTGGGCGTGACAATCTCTGCTAATCTTCTCTGTATTGTTCCAATTTCAGTATATGTGCTGCCAGAGCGAGCACGACAATCTCTGGAGCCTTTCTCCCCTGTCCTGACTCCAGACAGAGCAGCCTCCCTGCAGCTTCTGACTTTTATTTCCTATCCAAAGTTTCTTATCAAAAGGCAA
This sequence comes from Podarcis muralis, assembly GCF_964188315.1. Classification (NCBI taxonomy): domain Eukaryota; kingdom Metazoa; phylum Chordata; class Lepidosauria; order Squamata; family Lacertidae; genus Podarcis; species Podarcis muralis. The sequence continues at coordinate 6,770,132 of NC_135668.1, forward strand.
CAGTTTCTCATTTGCAGACTTAGCAGACCGAGGTGTAAAAGCATCCCGATTTCCTTGTTCTCCACAGGTATGAATAACCATTCCAGTGTCCGTGCCACTGGGAACCAGGCCTTTATTTAGAGAGCACTAGGGGTGTGGTGACCTCTCCCTTTAATGGAGGAGGGAGGATGCTTTTCTTTGCAAAACTACCACATGATTCCATTTCTTGGTTCCCTTGTGGAAGGAGAAAGCTTTGGTTGCTCCTGTTGTCTCTCGATTTAGCACTAATCCTGCCGTAGGATGCCTTGGCATCAGGAAGCTGGAGTGCTCTGCTTCCTAATGGACGTGTGCATTCTAAGTGGGCAAGACATAGTTCCTAGAAGCAGGTGAATCCCAGCGGCAAAGAGCCTGCAGAGATGAAAAGGTCACCTGGTAAAATAGCATTTCCATTGTACTTTCCATAAAATGTTTGTGTGGTGGGTCTGGCTTAGACCAGTTAAGGTTAATAGCCTGTATTGATGTATTTGAGGATGAGGGGGAAGAGAAGAATGACCTTTCCCTGGAAGCAGGGGATTAGCCTCCTCTCTCTGCCGAGTTTTGCCAGAGACTCTTTCCCCCTTTTTAGTCACTGAGTGTGCAGTGAGCACCAGCAGAAGCAGCGGAGTCTTGGCTCTTGCTGAATTGCACATGGTAGTTCTACATGGAGGAACTGAAGCAGAAGGAGCAAAAATGGTGAAAGAGACTCCCCCCCCCCACATTGCAGTCCACACAGGCACCATTTGCACCCTCCTCCCAAATTGACTTCACCTCTCACAATTAAAATGTGAGGATTGCGTTTTTATTTCACTCTGCCTGTTTTTAAAAGGAGCTTCTAAAACATTTTCCAAAACTGTCTTACAATGCATTGGAAGCTGTGGTAGTTATCAAAGAAAGCAGTTTGCTTCAGGTGAGTGTGAAAGCATTCCTCCTCTGAGCATTTCCCAACATACTTTTAAAATTTATACTTTCCTCTTCAACTGGTTTCCAGGGCAGCTTACGAAAAGTTAACATTACAACAGAACACCACCATACAAATCCATTTTGCCACCTCTGAAATGCCATGCCTTTCCTCTCAGTGCCATCTTGGAATATGTAATAATAATAATAATAATAATAATAATAATAATAATAATAATAATAATAATAATAATATTTATACCCCACCCATCTGGCTGCGTTTTCCCCCAGCCACTCTGGGCAGCTCAGCACAGAATATTAAAAACACAATACAGCATTAAACATTAAAAACTTCCCTAAATAGGGCTGCATTCAGATGTCTTTTAAAAGTAAGATAGTTGCTTATTGCCTTGACATCTGATGGGAGGGCGTTCCACAGGGCGGGCGCCACTACTGAGAAGGCCCTCTGCCTGGTTCCCTGTAACCTCACTTCTCCCAGTGAGGGAACTGCCAGAAGGCCCTCAGAGCTGGACCTCAGTGTCCGGGCTGAACGATGGGAGTGGAGATGCACGAGAGACAGGGCCTTGCCTGGAGTGCTCTCCCAAGAGAAACCCATCAGACTCCTTCTGTGGGTCACCAGAGATTGAAGATGCTTTTATTTAACAGCCTTGACTTTTGGTTTTCATTCGCTTTTGGTTGTTGGTTGCATTTTGCTTTTAGAAATGGTTTGTTATATTTACCCTTCTGTTGACCATACTATGTGCTGTGGGTAATTTTTAGTGGCTGACCAAAATGTACATTATTCTTGTTCTTATTATTTTCAGCTACCCACTGCCTGCCACACCCAGTGGCCTTTTACCATCCTGCCTGTGAAGACAGAGCGACAGAACATCCATTTTTACGTCCTTCTCTTTGATTTGGAAAAATTGGCCGAACTGCTGCATTCAGCCCAGCTCAAGGGACTGAAGTCATCCAGCTCATTCCAAAGCTATGACGCTCTAAAGAGAGCCAAAAGCACAGCTGACAAAAGGATGCTAATGATGAAACGAAACAGAACTTCTGGGTCACTCTTTCCATTGGATGGGCAAGTCAAAGCTCCAGCTGAAGAGCAAACATTTGGGGAGAGTAATGCAGTTGGCTCTTTGGAACAAAGTGGCGGCATCAAAAGACACAAAAAGCCGAAGAGTTCAAAGAAGGTTCGGAGGCAGCCATCAGGAAAAGTCAATGTGAATGTTGTCATGGATGCAGCGAAGCTCCTCTTGTCATGCCTCTTGCCTTGGGGTGTGGATGGGGAGTTGGATGATCTCTGTGTTCAGTATTTAGATATCTTGAGACTTCTCTATCCAGTCTCACTTGGACTTATGTCAAGGAACAATCATCTCTCTCTGACATTGCCGGGATGGCGCAATGCCAGTTCCCCACGGGCGGAAGAGCAGCAGGAGGCAAATCACTTGTTCTCCAGAAAAGTGCTGGATTTGTGTCATAGGTACATTAGTGTGGCCCAAGAGCAAACAGGAAGGTTCAATGGACACACAAAAAGCATCCGTACCACAGAGAGATCCCTGACTCTGAGTTACTTACTGAGAAGGATATATTTAGTTCAAAGGATATTTGGCAGGCCCTTAGAAAAGACCAGGTAAGAACTTCCATTTCCCGGTGTTTCTCTAATCCCAAGCAGGCAAAATGTTAGATGGCACAGATTTGTCATTCATAGTGTAGCCTAGTGCCATGCTCTGGAAACCCATTAAGAGTGTTTCCAAATTACTCTTAATTAACCCACATTTATATCCTTTGGTGTACCAGTTAGGATTTAGCTCCTTCTCATTTCATCTCTATGAAATGGGAATAATAATTTGCATCATTTATTTGTTTTGCTTGCTCTGTTTATTCCTTGCTTTCTAGAGGGTCTTACAGATGGTTCTCAGTTGGTTGACTCCCAGCTAGGCACCGCTCAGGGGCAGAAATCCTTTGCTTTAGTCACTGAACTTTAGTCACTTTTGCTTTCAGACCATTTTTCTGGACCATGATTGTGATGGAACTGTGTTTTACAGTGCTTATTCCACATATTGTCACGTCCCATAGGCTGCCACAAAAAGGGGAGCAAATGTCTCAGAAATTACCAAGGGCAGCCCCATATAGCTTAGGCTTCATTTTATGACATCTAGGCTTGAAGACATGAACAAAGATAGATTTTGTGAGACAGATTCCAAGCCACTGTTGAAAACTGGGGTCTCCCACATAACCTTGATTTATGTGGGAGGCTGAACTTTGTAAATAACGATTGGGCTTACAGTATATCCAAGGAACTAATGACATCTCCCATGCCTAGATTCAGTTTCAGGCACTGTCCCAATTCTCAACTTCACTGAAGCCATCAACCAGATTCTTTCTTTTCTTTTTTAATGAGGAAAGAAGAGCTGGATACTATTGGTATTATGGCAGCATCTCACACTAAATACTTCTGCAAAGTCCTTGCAGGTAGGGGAGAAGAACATATGGAAAAGGCTATGAGGAGGAGAAAAGTAGATCATCATCAATCATTCCTTGCTACCAGGAATGGAACCTGAGAGTAGTTTCCATTTGCCATGCTATCAACACTTCCTGCTCAAAAGTGTCACAGACCTTTGAGTTGGGACCTAGTGAGCCTAGGACTTGCCGATCAGAAGGTTGGCGGTTCGAACCCCCGCGACGGGGGTGAGCTCCCGTTGCTCGGTCCTGGCTCCTGCCAACATAGCAGTTCGAAAGCATGTCAAAGTGTAAGCAGATAAATAGGTACCGCTCTGGTGGGAAGGTAAATGGCGTTTCCGTGCATTGCTCTGGTTTGCCAGAAACGGCTTAGTCATGCTGGCCACATGACCTGGAAGCTGTACACCGGCTTCCTTGGCCAATAAAGCGAGATGAGTGCCACAACCCCAGAGTCGTCCACGACTGGACCTAACGGTCAGGGGTCCCTTTACCTTTAGAGTCAGTCAATAGGACAGAGCTCATCTGTTACCCATCCCCACCCACCTCAGACATCGTTCAGCACCTCTCCCTTATAAGGCATTATAAGCCCAGAAACTAGTAAAGGTCTTGAAATTGAATAGCATACAATATTTGTAGTGCACATTTTGAGAAATTTCAGTCTCCCTACCTTGATAGATATAAATATAGAACAGGAAATGCCTGGTTGGGGCACTCCTGGTTTTCTATTTGCATATAAAAAACTAGACCTTGGAAACTGGTATTTCCCACAATTAATTGAACGGAGGAGTTGAAATTGGCAAGTTGCAGGAGTCATCATCCCAAGACGCAGTAAGATGGCCCCTTGTTTGGTCTACCCTTTTGACACTTCCTCACACACCATGTTTGGTCTACCCTTTTGAAAGTCCACCATTAGTTGCATTTTTGTTACTCCTGCCCATTAAACAGGAATATCAAAATGAAGTTGTTTGCTTGTTCATACCCACTCAAGGGCACATTTATTTTGCTGGCTGCTCCTTCAGTATCTGGGCAGAAGAGAAACAATATGTGCCGTGTTTTTGGCCGAGCCAAATGGAGCATGCTAATTAGACAACTGGTGTGGGTGATCATTGTCCTTCAAGAAACCTACATGGCTCTTGGGTCTGGCCTTCTAAGGACAACTAACTTGAAAGCTGGGGGGAGGGGAGAGATTGTACTGCTGATTCTGCCAACAGTCAAGGAAAGACAAAAGGTGGCTGTGAGGGAGGAGCCTGTGGCAGGCAGGCAGGAAGTCTAGATGGCAACTGTGCAGCTGCCAGTCATTTCAAAGGGGCTGCTTTATGCCAAGGGCCTTCCATGACTGGCAGCTTATATTGATGAGGAGCACAGTCCTTTCCTAGTCCTGCTTCCTTGGATGCTGGGAACTGAGCCTGACAAGTCAACACATGCAAGAGGTTTGCTTTGCTGTGGACTGTGGGCAAGAGAAGGGCCAGGCAGATGATTTTTCCTTGTTGCTTTAAGCAAATGAGCCTGCTTTCTGTGGCAGCCACTGAGGACAAATGACTCTTGGGAAGTCTGAGCAGGCTGCCCAGCTTCACACTCTTTGATCATCTGTACAGTAAGGGAGGGTCCTCCTCCAGTTATATATGTATATTGTGTTAGAGCCAATGTTAGTCCTACTCAGAGTAGACCCATTGAAGATAATGGGCATGACTAACTTAGGTCCATAAAGTTTACTATAGCCCAGGATTGCCTGCACTGATCTCTTTGACTGTTATAACATTTCCCCTCAGTCGCCAGAAACTGGAGTCTGCACGCAACAAATGGAGACCCACACCATCTCTTGGGACCACAAGTTCTTATGAAGAGTCCACTAAACGTGAGTATCAGGAGAAAGTGCAGAATTACGGCACAAGACACAACTCATGTTTGTTTTCTAGGCATGACAGCATTGAAAACACATTTCGAGGTGCTGAAACATGAATGTCATCCTGTGAGTTGTGAGAAGGGAGCCTGAGTTTCCATATTTTCCTCTAGTACCTTCTGAACTTTGCAAGTAGATAAATAGGTACCGCTCCAGTGGGAAGGTAAACGGCATTTCCGTGTGCTGCTCTGGTTCACCAGAAGCAGCTTAGTCATGATGGCCACATGACCCGGAAGCTGTACGCCGGCTCCCTTGGCCAGTAAAGCAAGATGAGCACCGCAACCCCAGAGTCATCCGTGACTGGACCTACTGTATTTTTTGCTCTATAAGACTCACTTTTTCTCTCCTAAAAAGTAAGGGGAAATGTGTGTGCGTCTTATGGAGCGAATGCAGGCTGCACAGCTATCCCAGAAACCAGAACAGCAAGAGGGATTGCTGCTTTCACTGCACAGCGATCCCTCTTGTTGTTCTGGCTTCTGAGATTCAGAATATTTTTTTTCTTGTTTTCCTCCTCCAAAAACTAGGTGCGTCTTGTGGTCTGGTGCATCTTATAGAGCGAAAAATATGGTAACTGTCAGGGGTCCCTTTACTCTTTACTAGGCAAACTAAAGCCCAGGGGCCAGATCCAGCCCAATCGCCTTCTAAATCCAGCCCGCAAACAGTCCAGGAATCAGCATGTTTTTACATGAGTAGAATGTGTGCTTTTATTTAAAATGCATCTCTGGGTTATTTGTGGGGCATAGGAATTCGTTCATTTCTTTTTCCAAAATAGTTTGCTGACCCCTGCTTTAATATCATGATCATATAAACCTATGAATAACCTGTTGCAGGCAGAAAAAACATACAGCTGATGTAAGAAGAAGCTGGCCAGTTTCACTTCTCCCAGTTCCTGGTAGCTCCATGGGCCACAATATGTTTTTTTGTATTTCATAAGCAACAGCTTCTCTCACCCCAGAAGCAGCATGCCATAAACTCCTAAAATCTGATCATGTCTTTGTCTTCATATCTTTTAACAATGAGTCTTGTAGCACCTAATATATTTATTGTAGCATCAACTTGGTCAGATGTGCTTGATTTTTCAGTATGCCCATAGACCTTTGGCTCAGAGCTAAATGAAACAACCTCCTCCTTTTGAGAGTTTGCCCAATGTGACCTGCAAAAAGTCAATATTCATTTGTTGTTATAAACAGCAGAAGAAATTTCAGGTGTGGACAGGCAGGTGCCAGATTCCTCCAGGAAATGCAAAAGGCCTACATCACATCCTAAATTATAGTCAAATGGGGAATCCTTTAAATTACCAGTCCCCTTCCTCCAAAAGGGTGCTGAATATGAAATAGTTAGGTGGGAGCTGGTTGTCTGAAAGTGACCAGGGAACAAAGCTGCTCAGTTTTTACCCAGAGTAAGCTCCATTGAATACAGTGGGACTTCCTTCTGAGCGGACAGTGTAAGGCTTCATTTACTATAAAGGAATCAACATTCCAAGTGTTTCCTAGTAAATGGCTGCCTACAGAAGCATTGAAATTAGAGAATTTAAAGTGGATTGGTGACCTTTTTCTTTAGTTTTGAAGGAAGGGCTTCACCATTTCCTTCATTTGGTGCAGGGATTTTATTTCCCCTATAAACAGGACCCCAATTTTGCACCTACACCCCCCCTCACTTTTAATTGTTCTCCGAGAATATAGATGGAAAATAAGATCTGGACATGCAAGAATGAATAATAAATATAATGGAACCATGGATTGGGTGGGGGAAGTCAAGGGATTGGAGAAATCCCCCACTGTGATATTGTATTGATGTTTATTTTATATTGTTTGTTATGAATAAAACCCAATAAAAAATAAATAAAAATAAAAATTATTCTCCGAGACATGGAGGGAAGGAAAAAAAGAAAACCAGGACATTCCAGGATCAAATCAGAAACTAGGATGGCTTCTGTAATTCCAGGACTCTCCCTGGGAAATTGGGACAGTTGGAGGGTATGTGAGAATTGAACATGGAGCCTTCTGCCTGTGTGGGGCCTCTGCCCCGCCATTAAGTCACATCACCACTTTGCTTCTCCCCACACCAACTTCTCCCACTTTCTATACCAGCTCCATTAGCAGTTCCAGCATCCTCTAGATATTCCTTACTGCTCTTTTTCCGTTTAGCTTTATATAGCTCATATGTGGATGATTTATGGGTAATTTAGCTATATCCTTAATTCTTTACTGATAAGAAAAATAGCCATTGGTAACCAAGACTAAAAATAAGGTATTGGTTTTTTTAAAGCTGGGAGAAATAGATACTCTCCTACGCTGATGTTATGTAAGTAAACTGGAGACCGTAGGGCATATTGCATTACACCCCAGGATGGATTTTCTTCAGGGGAGGGACCTTGGAAATCAAAACTGAGGAATCCGGAACTTCAGTTACATGTGATTTGATATGTGTGTTGTCAAGTGGATTAAATTTAAGTGGGCTGTATATTGCAAACAGAAAGTTCAGAGGTAGTCAACAATACCAGGATTGTTAACTTGTGTACAAGCTTCCTGTTTAGTTGCAAATGCTTCATGAAACTTCTTTTCTTTTCTTTCTTTCTTTTAATTACTTTTTTATTCAAAATTAAAACAAAACATATTATCCAGAAACATATCATCCGTATTTTTCCCCATTTTTCCTCCCTCCCCCTCCCTCCCCCCACAGAACCCCCACCCACCCCCCGACTTCCCTCAGTTCCAGGCTTTGATTTCTCTAAAAATGCTGTTTTCTGCATGTTACGCAGTTGTATAGATCCTCAAACTATTTAGCTGATAATTATCAATAAAAAGTTTGTGAATGTTTATTCAAAACCAGCCAAGGAGTCCAGTTCGCTTTGTTGCGTCTTCAAATACTTTTTAAAGGGTTCCCATTCATCTTTAAAGTCACAGTTATCCTTGTCCCGGGACAAGGATGAAACTTATTTTCTTATGTTGCCATCATCTTTTACATGGCCTTCAAGACAAGCGGTTCTGTTTTAAAGGCCTGGGGCATTGTTATACTTCAACTGGATGCAGCCTAACAAAGATTGTCTCCTCTATTTTCAGACATATTGGGGTTTCCCGTCCATGAACCAGAGAACAGTTCACTTGTCAAACTCATTTCGTCTTGGAGAGACCAATCCATAGAGGTAGGAATTGGGTGCCATTGAGAACCATTGAGAACCATTGTGTAGGCTTCCTTGAAGCAACAAAGTGCAAAGAGGCCTTGGACAGGTGGTGGCAATCCATTGCAGACTGCTGGCATGGGGAACAAGATATGGTAGCTGAGACATTTGGTATGACAGAGAAGCCCACAGTCAGTTATCTGTTGGTGATGCACTTCGTGCCGAAATCCAGCTAGGGTCACCTTCCTTGTCAGCACAGTGTGTCCTGCAGGGGCACCTTGGTCAGCTCATGTGCACGAGGGAATCCAGACCAAGCAGCTTTTGCAGATCTGGGGGAATCAGGAAGGCTCGCAGCCTCCAGGTCTCTGCCTTGATTCAGGACCAGTTCACCAACACAGTCACAGCCTGCTGAAACCATGAGCAGAAACTCCATCTGACATATTTGTTGCTGACCTGTCGGATTTCCAGTGATTGCCCTACACATGTGTAAGACGATCGTGTCAGGGAATAGGCTGGCCCTGAACCTTTTGCATATTGTGTTAGTTCTGCATGTATAGAAATTATCTGATATGGACGACCATGCAAACATCTGAAAGAGCGCTTTGCATATAAAAAGGTGATGCATCTAGGGGAAAGTTTTGGCCTAGCCATCCGTCTGATGTTTCAGTGTGTGGAGAGGTCTTTTTTTCTTTTCTTTTTGGCTGTTCAAAGTCAAAGAATATCAGGAACTGGCTGCTCTGTATGTGACAAGTGGTTGAAAAGTTCTCAGCCTCTCCAGTCTGATGGGCAGGAGAGGTCCTGGTCACCTCCTCAACCCCCCCTAGCTTTAGCACCCCCAGCTTTAGCACTTCCTATCATGAAGCCAGTTGCCACTGATAGAGCAATGCAGCAGGGGAAAGGGTCAGCCTAGCTTTGCCTTTCCTTTGCACTGAGCATCCTTGCATAGGTGCTCAGAAGCATAGGTAAGTAAGTAGGCCTTCCCTGCTCATTGCCCCCTCCCTGAAGCTGTGTTTGGGAGAAGAGGGGCGGGGGGGGGGGGAGGCCTGGGCTTGGGGCAGGACAGCCTAACACCCTCCTCACTGACAGCCTGCATCTCTGGCAGATGACTGAAGCCATTCAGGCTGCTCTGCTGGCTGAAGTTCGGCAAGGCCTGAGAAACCATCGGAAGACCTTGGCCAACGGTCATGGGCAAGCAAGTGCCAAAGTGGAGGAGCAAAGGACCGAGGAGCCAGAGATAATAAAGAGCCACCCCTTGCTGGGTAAGTGTCTCATCTGTTGGTGTGAGGGCAGGTTAAGGTGGATGGAGAAGCGTTTAATTTCTGAGATAAGACCAGGGTTCTCCGTCCCAGAATTCATGCAACTGCAGATCTCCCTCAGGTAGTTGCTGCTACTATTCCTGTTCATCATCTCCATATTTAAGGCATGGAGGGAAAAGGGTGTTGCTTTGTGTATATGTTCAAAATGCTTCTAGTATTTCATTCTCGTTGGGTGTATTGGAAATACGATTGCAAACAATTGATGCATGTCATTTTATAAATAACATTAGTGAACAACAAATTATATGGAAATGAGTAGATGTTTTCAGATTTATCTTTTATCAATGAGATCAGACTTATACTAAAAATGTTACTGCTCCAATTTTATAACTTCATACAATGAAATGTGGAGTTTTTATGCTTTGGTGGTAGAATAATCCACATTGTGGAAATTAGTTTTACAGCTGCATCATTTCATTTTACAGCGGGCCTAGTTGCTGTTACTTTTAATGGTGTTCCTGTTGATGGGCAGGAAAGTCTGATTCAGAATTTATGTTATGAGATGATATCCAATTTTCTTTAGGCCATTAGCAGAGCCTTAAAATTAAGTGACCTGAAGTTTACATCCAATCCTATTAGTGAGTCTTCTCTGTCATAGCTAATTCATAATCTCGTGGTGTGCATGTGTCTGTCATGAAGATTTGTGGCTAGCACGTTTGTTCCAGGAATCTAAGAAAAGTTAAAAATTTTCAGCCATAAAGAACACGGTTGATAGTTTCAGTTGTGCTAATATGGACATGCATGTGGGATTATCTTTGGTTTTACAATGGGTTCCCCTCTCCTGTCCCCATTCTACACCAATATTTTGGTATTAAGATTTTTATTAAAGTCATAATACCGCAAGATATAGAAAACTAATGTACATTTTAAAAGAGACAAAAACAGCTACCAAAGAGAAGAGAAAAAGAAAATAATATTTGTCATGTCAGGTTCCCCCATATCAGGGGAATTGGGGTTGCTTGTGTGTAAACCTCCCACTGTTCCGAACTGCTTGGGGTGGTTGCGTCTTTCCCTGGCTGAGCAGCCCTTTTGTGCTTGCTGCTTCAGTCGCTGGCAGAATCCGTCAGTGGGCGTTTCCTAAATTTCCTCCAGCATAAGAATTCCTTAATGGACAACCTCCTCCTCGCCTCCCTGCGCGGAAGCCTTCTGCGCAGAGTGGGCGTGCCAAGCGGTGGTCCTCCACTCGCCTCACTGACCTCACTGGAAGAGTCTCGGAGCCCCCCCTCCGAAGTGCTCTCAGCCTCTCCTTTCTTCCTGGTGTAACCTGGACTTCCTTCCCCAGCGGACTCTCTCTCTCTCTTCCCTTACTGGTTCCCTCTCCGGCATCATTGGGGAGCCTAACCTCTCCACTCTGCTCCGATGTCAGTTCCCTGACACCCCAGGTGCAGGTTACATCAGTGTGGGACCCCTGAGCATTCATGGAGTCACAGCTCACCATGTGTAACCTGCGTTTACTAGAAGGTTGTTTGGTTCGAATATTTAGGAAGTGGTTGTGCATTGTGAACTCTGGTAGGCACCATTCAGGAAGAGCGCCTTGCATCAACCCACTTGGAAAGAAAGGTGTTGACAGCTGAATCTCAGCAAGAAGTGGGCAGTTTGTTGTTCACAAAGACAGATATATGCTAGTACATTAGAAAAAACTTGTTGAAATATATAAGCAATTTCCTTCTTTCTTGGAATCTCTTTCTTTCCCATCCTTAGCTATTTTTGTACCAAGGCTGGAGAGGGATCCATGTTGTATGTTTTCAGTCATAAGGTGTCCTGCTTGAGGATGAGGATGGTTGGGCTTGGTGATCCTTTAATCTGCCGTTTGGTCTTTGCACAAAGCCCGACTGGGCCAATTGGCATGACTCTGTCTTCAGTTATCAAGTCAACATTGGTATGTTAAAAGAACCCTGTCTAGGTGCTGTAAGTTCTCATTAGCCAAGCTGATTCAAGCCAGAGCTCAAGGGGACCTTAATGAAATCTACAAGCCTCACCCATAAGTACCCTCCCATTTTAGGCAAACGGTGCCCCCTCCCCCTGTGGCTAATGTCCTAACAGAAAAGGTGACTAGGAGGGACCTGGGCCACTGTCATTCCTGCACTGAGCCATGGCCTACCAATCTTCTTTTGCGGAAGTGAATGTCTGTGTTCACTCTCAAGCTCTTCCTTGGCTACAGAAAGGGGATGTGGCAGAATAGAGACGGAGTATTCTGAGCGGCTAAGGTGTGAGATTGCTCTTACCACCAGAAGTGGTGAAGGCCACTTGACTTCAGTGGCTCTGAAGACGTGATTTGGCAAATTCACAGAGAAGGAAACAGTTTGACAACGGTCCTTAGCCATGATTGTTCCATGGAAGTACTGTGCTCTTGAACTGCCTCGGTAGAGGTCCCTGCCAGCACATTTCTCCTCCTCCTCCTCCTCCTCCTCCTCCTCCTCCTCCTCCTCCTCCTCCTCTTCTGGAATATGCATCACTGAAAGACATTACACCCTTGTTTCATATTACAGCCCTTTCCTGTAAAGGAACACAACTCAATTTTGTATTTTATCATCCAACCTGTGGTTTAACTTGGCTACTGTATCATCTCATAGACATTCACTTAAAACTGTACCTTGATCCAATATTCTCTAATATTAGTGGTCAAGTATTGAAGGAAGCAAAATGGAAGACTCTGTAGAACTGCAGCTTATTTCATTCTTTGCTTCATATATTTTACCAGACATAACTCCTTAATGCAACAGAAATCAGATTTGTTGTGTATTTTTACACAAAATCCAATTGTGCAGGCGCCATACCAGGCTCATCCAAAACATTAGAAAGGATACGGTTCTGATAGGATATTGTTGAAACTCCACACGGAAGCAGCAACATTTTGGATGCCAAGGCACAGGAAGTGCCACTTTAAAAGGTGGCTCCCCATCTCTGGTGGGTGGTTTTGGGGAAAGATGACTGATCCCGATAGCTATTATTTATTTATTAAAAATTATCCCACCTGATGTAACAAAAATCTCTAAGCAATGTGTATAACAACAATTAACACACAACATTCAATGAAACTTGGTAAAAAACAAAACACAACTCTCTTATACAAATAACACTGTTGTTGTTTAGTCGTTTAGTCGTGTCCGACACTTCGTGATCCCCTGGACCAGAGCATGCCAGGCACTCCTGTCTTCCACTGCCTCCCGCAGTTTGGTCAAACTCATGCTGGTAGCTTCGAGAACATTATCCAGCCATCTCGTCCTCTGTCGTCCCCTTCTCCTTGTGCCCTCCATCTTTCCCAACATCAGGGTCTTTTCCAGGGAGTCTTCTCTTCTCATGAGGTGGTCAAAGTCTTGGGGCCTCAGCTTCACGATCTGTCCTTCCAGTGAGCACTCAGGGCTGATTTCCTTCAGAATGGAGAGGTTTGATCTTCTTGCAGTCCATGGGACTCTCAAGAGTCTCATCCAGCATCATAATTCAAAAGCATCAATTCTTCGGCGATCAGCCTTCTTTATGGTCCAGCTCTCACTTCCATACATAACACTGAGCAGTGTGCAAATCAAAATTGAAGAACTAAGGTTCAGGAAAACCTATATCAGATATTCTTATTTGGCCTACCACCCCCTTTTCAGAAAAAAATAAATTACTCAGCCCCTCCCTGGAAATCGATCTCACTCTGATCCGCCCCAGGGGTGGGTCTGGTGCCACAGCCCACCTGCCATTGGCCAAATAGGCAGGCAAGCTGCAATCCACTTCCCGGGCCTGGATGAAGCTGAACAGGCTTCACCCAAGCCCAGGAAAGCCCCTCGCCTCCAACACACCCACTGGATCCAGGGAAGGCACTGTCGTCCCTCAGCGGTACCCAACCTGGCAGTACACAACAGATGAAACATGTACACTGATGGGTAAAGCTGGGTGCCCCCCCCCCCCGAAGTTGCTGCACTTTGCACTGGTTGTGCTTTCTGAATCAAGCACAAGAGTAGAGAAGAAATAACTAAAAGCTGGAGCTGAGGTCTTATTTGGGGCCTTCCTGCTTTCCCTACACTTATCTTACTATCTTCTCCCACTGGGGCTGGGCAAGAGAAGAAGAAGAAGAAGAAGAAGAAGAAGAAGAAGAAGAAGAAGAAGAAGAAGAAGAAGAAGAAGAAGAGTAGTTTGGATTTGATATCCCGCCTTTCACTCCCTTTAAGGAGTCTCAAAGCGGCTAACATTCTCCTTTCCCTTCCTCCCCCACAACAAACACTCTGTGAGGTGAGTGGGGCTGAGAGACTTCAAAGAAGTGTGACTAGCCCAAGGTCACCCAGCAGCTGCATGTGGAGGAGTGGAGACGCAAACCCGGTTCCCCAGATTACGAGACTACCGCTCTTAACCACTACAACACACTACACCACAGAAGAAGCCAAGTTGCCCTGAACTTTTTATGCTTAGATTTGCTGCAGAACTTGATGCTTCTAGTTCCTTCATCTTGCAAACATGACTGGACCTGGTGTTGTGTTGTGGCATCTGAAAGCATTGCACAGATTTTGGCCCACCTGACATTTGGTGGGGTCATCAAGATTTGTGCTTCGTGCACTCCATGCATTTTTGAAAACCTCAACTAAGCATCTGCCCACGTGGGCCTGATATCTGCTGCACATAATGCACACATCAATCCATTCCGCTAGAAACTCTAAAAATAAATTACAAACAAGCGAACAGAAACTGGAGATGGGAAGCTCCCTCTGCAGTACCTCGGCTGCTGCTCTCCTTCCACAGCTAACCGCTGTCTGTCTCCACTGCTGAGCCTCATCCATTTCTCTCTCCCCCTGACATTTTGCCTTTGCTAGATCATGAACTGCCTTTTTAGAATCCACCCGGAAAGGGAATGCCTTTCCTCTGAGCCACAACCAGCATGAGCTGAGCTGACGGTTTAGGATTGCCAGCTTCAGGTCCAGCCTGGGGAAGCCCACTTGCCTCTTAGCCATTACTGTAAGGATGAGTCATTTGCAGGAGCATAATAGCAGCAGTTTATGGAGCCATTTCTCTTAGAAGCTCCCAGTGTCCTCTCCTTCAAAGATCAAACTGGGGGTCTTCTTCCTTGGGCCTGATCCAAATGGCTGTGCTCTCCAGCATATGGGTTTTAAGAACGATTGTGTGCCAGAGGAGCTGAAGCTAGGAACAGAGCTTGGAGCAGGTGACAGCTTGGCTGCTTCGGAGGTGATCTTGGTGGAGTGGGATCATTGTCCCACTGCACCAAGGAATGAGAAGAGGCACCAAGAGACTCACCCACGTGCTGATGCACACAGTTAACTTTGCCAACAACCCACTGGAGCAGCAAGCCAGCCAGCCAGCTAAGGTGCCTTCTCTGCTGTGTCCACCTGTGTTTCCCAAAATCAAGCTGGTAGAGCCCATTAAAATTCTTGTTTGTTGAATTCTCTTAGCTAAAATTGCCAGTCATAAATGGCTGCAGTCACCAGAAAGTATCATTTCTGATCCTTTCACTTAAACATCAACTTGGCCGTGTTAGGAATCCAACCATAAAACTGTAATTCAGAGGCTAATAATTAAAAAAAATCAAATCTGTGAACTGTAGAGTGGCTGCTCCCATCATTTGAGCTGGACTGAGATGAGTCAGCTGCCAGGAAGTTCAGTCTTCTCTTGCATCCATCCCTAAGTGGCTGGAGAGGCTGCTTGCATAAGTTTGCTCTCTCATACACCAAACAACCAGTGCAAAAGGGACAACAGTGTGTGCTAAGAGATACACCACTCAAGCACTTGACTTGCTCACAGAGCCATTACTCTAAAATAGGGGTCTAGTCTGGAGGCCTGATGCAGCCCCCCTGACCCCCACCAAGTGGAGTGGAGTTAGCAAAAAGAGCCCCCCCCCCCAAGAAGACATGCCCCACAACATCCAAAGTGACTTGGGAGGAGTTCCTGAAATCAATGCCCTGGAGCTGCAGCACAGAAACTTGAGATTCACCTCTGCCTTGGAAGATCCCTTTATGGTGTCCCTCAGGTATCACTCTCTACAGTGGTACCTTGGTTACATACGCTTCAGGTTACAGACTCCCCTAACCCAGAAATTGTGGTTCAGGTTAAGAACTTTGCTTCAGGATGAGAACAGAAATTGTGCTCCGGTGGCGCGACAGCAGCAGGAGGCCCCATTAGCTAAAGTGGTGCTTCAGGTTAAGTACAGTTTCAGGTTAAGTACAGACCTCCGGAACGAATTAAGTACTTAACCTGAGGTACCACTGTATTGTAAAATGGCTTAAAGACAAATAAAAACCCTGCATTTCATAGAGGCTGACAATGTCAAGGTTTCAGAAGGCACAGCTCCCCGATATTCTTGTCTGGTCCCAGAACAGCATTGTACGGATTGACTATATTATTTCCAGTTACTTTCATTGCAGGGGGGGCAGGGAAGAAGCCCACCTGTGAACTAACGCAATCTGCTGTCCCTTTAAATCCTACGAAGTCTGCAGACCCCTTAAACGCCCAGTGGGTTGTTGGCGAAGTTAACTGTGTGCATCGGCGGGTGGGTGAGTCTGGGGCAAGGTGCAACCTTTCCCTGCGCTGTAATAAAGTAGCTGTTCATCTGTGGTCAGGGATTGTCAAGAAAGACCTTGAGTTCCTCTGCGTTATTTCACAGAGAGGCCATCAGACAGCTTTGCATCATCTCACTCTATCAATCAAGGGCCTCAGCCACTGCCTTCTGCGAGAACTCTTCCTGCTTTTCACAGACAGCTCAATAACTTGTCTAGGGGTTGTGATAAATGCCCTCCATGCCTCACAAACTGTCTCCTCCATCGCCACCTGCAGCTCGGCTTTGCAGAGCTGGTGCTTCCTCCCCCCCCCCCTATCCAGTCCATTTCATTTCTTTGCACTTTTGAATGAAAGAGCCACCGCATTTATATATCTGGCCCAGCGGAAAAGCTGCACTGCAGATTCCCCATTTGTCCCCAACAGAGAAGATTAGATTTCCGCTTAGGAACAGTAAGTGGAGAATAGACGCAGGCAAAATGATAGGAACTGTTGTTTTTAATCCCTCCTCCCGCCCTGCTTGCACTGAAACACACACTCTTTTCCTTTAATTTCACACACCAGTCATATTTTTTAAAGATCAACTTTTGCAGCCCCAGCTGATCCAACTGCAGCCTCCTGCTGGTTCTGGAGCTGGAAGCCCCACAGAATCCCATCTGGGCACAATTGCCAGCCGTTGCTCAGGAGGCTATTACAGTAAATGAATAACTTCTCTCTCAGAGAGAAGGTGGCTCTTTCAGATCAGGTTGAAGGTCAATGGCAGGGGAGGACGAGGAGGCTCTCGTGTTGCAGCTGTCTGCAAATGCGCTTGGCTTCAGATTCAAGAAGGTCAGAAATCTGGAAAAGAACCAGAACTCTTGCGGGGTGGGGGCGCGCTCAAACGACCTAAACCACAAGGGGGAAAACAAACTGCTACAAATCGCTTTAATGAGGCTTAGGGGTTCCATAGTAAGGAGACAGGGAACTTTTAAAATATAGTGGTTATTCTAGTTAGAAAATCTGCATTTAGAAAATCCTCCCCTCTATGGGAAGCTGGAGCATCTGCTGTAGCAGGGAAGGCCAAAGCGTTTGGGGATTTTTGGGTTTAGAAAACAGAGCAACTAAGAGAGGACATGATAGAAGGCTGTAAAATCAGGCATGGTGCATAAGCAGTGAGCAGAGAGCAGTGTCACTATTGTCAATCTTCACACTCATTCATGCACTGCCGCATAGTGTGTCTACGGCAACAAGGTCAGGTGGCTTTGAAAAGGGGATTAGACAAGTTCATGGAAGAGGCCCGTTATGACCACATGGATGGGACCTCCTGGTTCATGAGATGTGTGTGCCAGTGAATGGCATTTTCTGAAGGGGAAACAACAGGAGGGGGCCTGTTGCCCTCATATCTTTGTGGGGCTCCTGTAGGCTGCTGTAGGAAGAAGCAGGATGCTGAACTAGATGGACAACTTTGGGCTATTAATCACAGTGATTATACAGATAGAAATTACAGGTAAAGGTAAAGGTAAAGGGACCCCTGACCATTAGGTCCAGTCATGACTGACTCTGGGGTTGTGGCGCTCATCTCACTTTATTGGCCGAGCTTCCGGGTCATGTGGCCAGCATGACTAAGCCGCTTCTGGCGAACCAGAGCAGCGCACAGAAACGCCGTTTACCTTCCCGCTGGAGCGGTACCTATTTATCTACTTGCACTTTGACATGCTTTCGAACTGCTAGGTTGGCAGGAGCAGGGACCGAACAATGGGAGCTCACCCCATCACAGGGATTCGAACCGCTGACCTTCTGATCGGCAAGCCCTAGGCTCTGTGGTTTAACCCACAGTGCCACCTGCGTCCCTAGAAATTACAGGAGCTGAGACTATTTGATGCTTAATGTTTGGCTGGAGACTAATATGGTATGTGTGGGTGTGGATGCAGTTATTTCCATTCTGCTGCATTACGGGCTTCCCTGAGGTTTCTAGCTGATCCCTGGGTCTGATCCAACACAAGCAGATCAGAAAGAGCCTCTTGGTCTCTTCCTGACACATGTGGGATGAAGAGGCTGAGTATCAAGGAACCAACCAGCAAAAAAATCACACTGAGTAAGTGAAGTTTATTAGAAGAAACAAGGCCTGCTTGGGGGTGCCAGGCCCAAGGAGCTCATCAACTCTTCTTGGTAGGTCTTGCGCGTACAAGGCAATTGTGGAGAGTGAAGTTCCTCACATTCCCACAGCTGACTAAATCTCCTCACCAGGGTCCTTCCCAAGCAATCTGAGACTAAACAGGCCCCTGTCTTTTCTCTTTCCACTTCATACCTCTCCTGGTCCTGGGAGACCGGGGGAAGGGGAGCTTGTAGCAGGAGAGGGAGACACCCTGGCATCTTCACCAGCCTGACTCATCTCTGCCTCTTGGCCTCTCTCCTCTTCTTCTTCTTCCACTTCTGCTTCTGCACTTCTTTCTGCCACAGCCTCTCCCTGCTCACTAAACCCTGTTACCTCTTCCAACACCAACACCTCCGTCTTCTGCCTCTGACCACTAATCATCATCCAATTACCAGTCCCCAGGCTCTGAGCTTTCCTTTATTGGGGGTTCCCCCACTGGTGCCTTCCACCATTCCTCTGCATCTAGCCAGTTCATGACACTGAGTGGGAGCTAAGGCAGCATTGCAAATTTGTGCTAGTGGTCTTTCTCCAGTGGACCTGGTAACGTGCTACCTCCTCATGAGATCATGCCCACACTGGGATTAGCCTTAGGAGGAACAACTCCATTCTGGGTTTCCCTGACCCCCTTGGCTTCCACTTTCAGGCAAATAGAGCATCACTTTCCCCTTCCTGTGAAGCAGCAGGCCAGTGACCTCCAGATTGGCAATTGCTCTATCCAGGAGCTCATTAGTGGAGCTGTCTGTGTCTCTGCCATCAGCATTTGGTGAAAAGGGCTGCCACTGACCCTGCCAGACTTGGGTCAGGAGGTCAGGAGGTCTCGTTTATTATTCAAAATTGCTTTCTGACCTTTTCTCCACTAGGCCAAATGAGGTGGGGTGTCTTCTGGTTGGTTGGAGGAACTGTAACCAAATGCTGGTTTCTTGTGTGTTTGACTCTTTTATCACTGCACTAAATTTGTGTCTACTTGTATATACCTACTCATAGGCACAGTAACCTGAAGATTCTTGCACAATGATTTATACATCTTGCCAAATATGCACAGTATTTTGAAAATAATTGCAGCACCATGGAGTCTATGTATTGCTTCACCTGCAAATCTACTGAGTGATTCAGTAGATTGATAGATATGATAGATAGTTTGTAGTTATAGATCAAGTCCAAGTCTTGGCAGATCTCCATGGTCTGAAGTTTTACTGTTTGACACTGATGGTTGTGGCAGTTGACCACCACAGTGTCCCTATGATGATGCACTATGATGACATTTTGCAGATGACAGCTGCTTAAGCCTCCTCTGGCTTTCGACAAAACTCAAAGAGGGCTCTCAGTTTGAATCAGATGGAAGTCTCATGCTCATTGCTCTGATCCTCAACAGAGATCCCTGCTCTGTCTGCTTGTAAGGCTAATCTTAGTGCTTACAGCTCGTAAGTCTGATGAACAACCAAGAGTCTTGTGGCACCTTAAAGACTAACACATTGATTGTGGTGTAAGCATTTTGGACTACAGCTTGCTTCATGAGATATGTACGTTTGCATGTTTGTAAGGCTCTGCTTATGAACCACTTGCAGTTTGAACAGAGACAGCTGTACTATTAGGCAGAATAAGGTGACTGCCTCAGGCAGCTGATTTGGCATATTATGAAAAGACAGCAAATTATTGATTATTCCATTTATTATTGTAATTTTATTGTCAGGGAGAAAGAGAGGAGCCTGTTGGGTTTTCTGCATCAGGTTCCAAAATAAGTTGAGTCGTGTTCAGCATATTCACCTTGACTTGAGGTAGGGGCCCCATTTGCTAGAGGAAGCAAAATGTCTTAGGCTGGCCTCAAGTTTTACACTAATTTAAAGGCTGTGTTGGGCCACCTATTGTTGGACTACACCTCCCATCCTCCTCCCTAACCATGGCCCTTGCTTACTGCTGGGGGTGATGGAGGTCCAACAACATCTAGAAGACCACAAGCTCCCCACCCTAGTTTTTGGATCATGTGTCCCGTCCCCCATCTCCGTAGGCCTTTCTTGGGTTCTGGCAATTACAACAAAATCAATTCCTGATGTCACAGCCTCCTGTCTTGTGCTGATTTGGGAGAGATAGCTGCCTGGTCTCAACACATCTGCCTCCACACCAGAATTAACAGGAGGCTAGTTGTCAAGTCAGCTGCATTAACAGCCAAATGAATTGGATCAAATCCCTTTGCAACACGGTGGATGAATGAAGACAAAATCAGGGCATTTGGGAGCAGCTTAAGTTGCCCAAGCTGGGGGGGGGGGGGCAATGATCTTCCTCTATAAGGCAGTCTCGCAAGTGCTCTCTTTCTCTCTCCCTCCTTCCCTCCCTCCACCTCCATCCCAGCTCTCTGTGGTTCAGTTCCTCATCAGTCCTGGAGAATACTGGTCCTGGCCTGCCTCCTTGTGAGGGTAAACAATAACTAAATGGGTTTGCCCTGAAACTGGTGTCAAAAGTCAGAGAGGAATCAAATGATTTTGAGACACTTAAAATAAACATGGTTTAACAAAAAGTGGAGATGGTGGATGTTATCTTAAATATTTTGTTCTTTTTTAAAAAAATAACTGGCAGATGGAAAAAGTCCTTTTTATCTTTCTTTATTGTTTCTTTCCCTTTTCTCTTTTTCCTCTTCTTTTTTCCTCTCTCTCTTTCCTTTCCTCTTCCTGTTTCTTTTCTTTTCATTTCCTTTTATCCTTCCTTCCTTCCTTCCTTCCTTCCTTCCTTCCTTCCTTCCTTCCTTCCTTTCTTTCTTTATTGTTGTCATCTCTCTTCTTTGTTTTCTTCTCTTTCTTCTTTGGCGTACTCTGCTTGGGGCCTATATTAAGGGCCAGAAATTGTGTGCTTGTGGGGGTGGTAGATGGTTGGTGGAGGGGCCCTGGCTGGGAAGGCAGGGAAATGTTGGTTTCTGCTTCCAGCACACGGGCATGGCAGGGGGGTAGCTGCCCCACCTAAACCAAGTATATTAATAAAATACTTAACTGACCAAATGCATCACAGATAACTCAGTTCTGCCTCCCCAAAACACATAAAGCCTGCCCCCCTAAAATAAATCATGGTTACTCCCGTGTTCCAGCAGCAGCAGCTCCTGTTTGTGGAAACAGTATTGAAAGCTTTGTTTTGGGTGGGAAAAAAGGAAAGAAGTTTCCAGTCCTGTAATTCTGCTTCTTGTTGATGTCCTTTGAATACACCCCCAGGCTGTTTTGGTGTGTTTATATATATATTCCCTACCCCACCCTGTCAGCACAGATGACAGTAGAATTAAAGATCACATTGCCATTTAGGTCCCAGGCCACAGAGAGGTTAGGCTCAACTAGAGCCAGGGCTTTTTCGGCTGTGGCTCCGATCTGGTGGAACGCTCTGTCACAAGATACTAGGGCCCTGCGGGAATTGACATCTTTCCATAGGGCCTGCAAGACAGAGCTGTTCCACCAGGCCTTTGGCCAGGGCACAGCCTGACTCCCTCCTTCGTCAATCTTCGCGGAGCTCTGGCCCAATGGTTGCCAGTGGTTTGCTTTGAATTAATTTTATAATGAATGATTTTAGAGTGTTGTGTTGTGTTGTGTTGTGTTGTGTTGTGTTGTGTTGTGTTGTGTTGTACTGTTGTACTGTTTTATTGTTGTTAGCCGCCCTGAGCCTGGCTTCGGTTGGTGAGGGCGGGATATAAATAAAATTTATTATTCTTTATTATTAATTTATTATTATTACAGAAAGTAGGGACTTCTTTTAAAAGAGCACTGAAACCAAATAAGTATTCTATTCCCTAAATGCCACCAATTCATTATGAGACTTAGTATGTGAAATGAAAATGATTTTAGTCTGCAGTCAAGGGCTCTGCATAATGTAACACCCCTGCTGTTAAACAAGTCACTCCAGACCATTTAAATGCCTTGTTCATTTTGAGGCGTACCTGGCATTTGAAAGAGTCCCTCCTCCACAATGGGTTTCTCCAAAGCTGGAAGGAGGTTTGGTGAAAATTATTTAAAAAGGGTAAAGGGACCCCTGACCATTAGGTCCAGTCGCGGACGACTCTGGAGTTGCGGCACTCATCTCGCTTTATTGGCCAAGGGAGCCGGTGTACAGCTTCCAGGTCATGTGGCCAGCATGACTAAGCCGCTTCTGGCGAACCAGAGCAGTGCACGGAAACGCCGTTTACCTTCCTGCCGGAGTGGTACCTATTTATCTACTTGCACTTTGACGTGCTTTCGAACTGCTAGGTTGGCAGTTAAACCCAGTCATATTCTGACACACACATCCCTCCCAGACTCTGCCATGTCTTGTGGTGGTCAAATAGGATCTCATAAGGTGGAGCCCCTTAGCTGGCAGGGCTGGCTGATCAAACTTTGCTCTGTGGCTCACTCAGAAGCTTCAGACTTGCCACAGAGGCCTGTTCAATCAGCCCATCTTCTGAGAAGGGAAATCCCTGGATCTTTGCCAAAAATCTAGACCCAGTCACAGGCTTTTAGGATTACAAGTAACTTAATAAAGGATAATGACGACCCCCAAACTGAGCACACCAGTATCACAAGCCAGCTTAACCAAGTGCACTTATAAAGCAGGAGGTTGATATTAGGTTTTAAGTCAGATTAAGTTGTTGTATAACCTACAATTACATGGTTTTTCAGTCTTAAAAAAGAATTGGAGATGATTGGGCTCAATAGACCCTTCTGTATATTTAACTTCTGTTTAATTGGATTGGGAGCTGCTGAAACATCTTGGAGCTAGAGCCTCTAATCTGAGGAGATGATCCCAACAGTTTTGCAGAGCTTAGGGCAGCAGACAGATAACGTGAGCATGCGAAGAAGGCTCACACCGAGGCCCCTTCATCATCCCAGTTTTTTAGCAGCTTGTGCTGCCACTGTTGTTGTTTTTTTAAACTGCAAACGTATCTATCAATTGTGCTTCACTTTGCCCACATTTGCAGGCCAAAAAAGTGAGTTGCTCTGTTTATTTATTTCCATGCATGAATCACTTCCGATAAAACACCTCAAAGTGATATATACAGTAGGTAACGTATATTTAAAACAAAACAATTCCAGTTTCAAATTCATTACAAAGCCTAAATTAGGAGAGCTGTTTCTTGCCCCCTTTGCCTTTTGTGGGTGCCAGAGTCCAACTAACCACCCTTAATGAGAGGAGCAGGTGCTTCCTCTTAGGAGTACAATGGCTGTCAGAAAATCTGTACTTCCCTAATGAATAAGTCGTCTTCTCTTGAAATCTAGGGGGGAACTGCCACCCCACCCAGCGCAGGGTCATCAGTTGCAACTGGATCAGCTGTGCGGTGTTGTGGCTGGAGGATCAGAATTGAACTGGGGAGAGCTGGGTTCAAATCCCCACTTGTGAAGCTCCCAGTGTGGTCTTGGGTTGGTTGGCCAGTCATCTTATCTGACCTGCAGGGTTGCTCTGGGAAGAGGGATCACTGGACGGTATACCCTGAGCACGGGTAAATATATAAGACCTAAGGGGTCCCTCAGCCTCTCCCAATCAAATGGGCTCAAAATTTAATGTGTTACATAAATCTGGATTGTGCTTCAGGCATAATTGGCATGGATCTTCCTCCATTTTGCAGTCTCCATTGCCCAGGCAATGCCATTGGCCTGGGATGATACGGTGCCAGCAAAGCATCAGCTGGAACTTCCTTTGCTTATTGATTTCGGGATCCTGTGAGTCATTCCTTTAACCATTTACTGCTATCATTTAAATTTCATTTACAGATCACACTTGCACTCCAGTGTCCTGTTTCAGGCAGAAGATCTTGCTAGAGGGGTTGGGGGGGGGAAGGGGCACAGCTGGGCCCTGGTTCCAGAGAAGCCAAATCCATCCAGGGTCTAATGAGCAGAGCCAGAGTCAAAAGTCCAGAAAAGCAAGTCAGTGGACAGGTGTCTTGTACTCCAAAATGTGTAGTCAGATCATAGTGGAATGCCAGGTCTCAGACACACAGAGCAGAGAAGTACTTATCAGCACCATGGAGAGCTCTAGCTAAACTGAGCCCAAAGGAGGGTTTTGGCTTATGGCCCCTGTATGGTCTCTATTACCCTTAAAAGGGACCTGATTGCTTTAGGGCAGCGGTTCTCAACCCGTGAGTCCCCAGATGTTGTTGGACTTCAACTCCCATCATCCCTGAGCTCTGGCCTTGCTAGCTAGGGGTGATGGGAGTTGTAGTTCAACAATATCTGGGGACCCACAGGTTGAGAAAGGCTGCTTTGGGGGCTTTTGACTGCACCAACATGAGCGGGGATGTGGCATGATATGGCTTTGGAGCTTGCGCCCCTGGCATCTGTGGATGGCAGTGCTGAAGGGCGGTCAGGGGTCTGGCTTCATGGAACTGCCTCCTGGTGACATGAGTTCTCAGGTGGTAGGGGTGCTGATGACTTTGTCATACTTGCTTTATATAGAACATACATGTGGTGTTTTGGTGTCACATTAACCCCATGTTATAGACATAGGTAACCAAGGCTTGAATTCAGCCTTCTCGGAGCCATGTGTCACTTCTTAACTGCAGTGGGTGTCTAATAAGGGGTTAACATGCTCCCCTTCTCCTCTTCTATCTCTCTGACTTCATTCAGGCCATGTGCAGCTGTCAGATATGGTCTTTGTATCCATAAGGAGGAAGAAAGGTCATCTTGCTCTCTGGAAATTACACAGAGTGCCTATTGGTGTTTGCTGCTCTGCCCTTGCTAACTGTTGACACTAGTCTCCTGGCTGACCCCATCTATGTTGGTGTCTCTAAGAGATATTCCCCACTGCCATATGGTGCTCTACTCACTTCAGAGTCCTAATTTCAGGGCCTCTGGAATTAATTCTTTAATCTGCTCTCCAAAAATTGTAATGAAGACGCTGACATTTAATCAGTATAACAGCAAGAGCTTACTACACATCAGACCCCAACTCTACATTTCAGTAACCTCCCTACCTTTTAAAAACTACACCACCAGATTACCAAGTGCCCCAGTACCAGGATTGAGCCACTGACCAAAAGAGCCTTACAGGTCACTTCTGGCTGTGATTTCCCAGCCCTCCTTTGATCTGGGCCACTGCATGAGGCTTTCAGCATCTCTCAAATGACACAATGCAGCTATTGAGTTCCTCTGGAGATGTGGAGCAACCTTGAGCAGGTTTCACCTGGGAATATTTGCATTCTGCTCTCTCACAGAGAAGTCAAAATGAACACAATCACTCTAGACTTCATTAATGGTTTTCTTGCAAGCTTTGGTGGGAAAATGGTTTTGACGAATTAGATTTGAAGCTGCTCAGAAGTCTTGCTGAGCTTGTAACACAACTTAAATTAAGTTATAGCTACAAGTGATAAGCCGTGCTTGCTAATTTACAATTATATTTATTCACTTTGTTCCCAGAAGCTTCTGAATGCTTTCACTAGTCCAAGATAGATTTGCCTGTTTACCAAATGCTCCTGACTTTCAAAAGGTGTGCTTAGCTGTGTTGCAGCCTGAATAGAATTATGATCTGCTAAGAGCAGCAAAACAATCAGATTTACCCTCCCCCTCCTCACTTCCTTCTCCTGAGGTGACCCATTTAGGCTCTGAGGTGGATTCCTGGAAGGACAGTCTTCCAAGACTCAGCTTAGTCGATGTGCCCCTTGCTCCTCTTGGCAGCTCAGACTATTATCACAGTGTGACAACAGGCCAGCAAAAAGTTTATACAGTGGTACCTTGGTTCTCCAGGGACACAGGTGGCGCTGTGGGTTAAACCACAGAGCCTAGGACTTGCTGATCAGAAGGTTGGCGGTTCAAATCCCCGCAACGGGATGAGCTCCCATTGCTTGGTCCCTGCTCCTGCCAACCTAGCAGTTCGAAAGCATGTCAAGTGCAAGTAGATAAATAGGTACTGCTCCGGTGGGAAGGTAAACGGCGTTTCCGTGCACTGCTCTGGTTCGCCAGAAGCGGCTTAGTCATGCTGGCCACATGACCCGGAAGCTGTATGCCGGCTCCCTCGGCCAATAAAGCGAGATGAGCGCCGCAACCCCAGAGTCGTCCGTGACTGGACCTAATGGTCAGGGGTCCCTTTACCTTTTTTACCTTGGTTCTCAAACACCTTGATTCTCAAACAACTTGGAACTCAAACACTGCAAACCCGGAAGTAAGTGTTCCAGTTTGCGAACTTTTTTCAAAAGTCAAACATGCTCCGTTTTGAGTGTTACGCTGAGGTCTGTCTGTTTTTGCTATTTGTCAGGGGTTCAGGGAGAGAGGCACAGATGAGGGAGGAGACTGAGAGCGAGGGGGAAGGATCCCAGGGCGACGAGGAAGAGGACGACAATGACTTGAGGGTTTCCATGAGTCTTTCAAGTGAATCGGAGGATTCCCAAAAGGGGGCGCCCCTGGTCAGGCCAAGGGGAGCCACAGGGGGGAGTAGTCAGGAGCAGGGGAGCAGCAGGGGAACCCCAAGTGGGAGTTGGAGATCGGGGCCGGCTTCCCCGCCGGAACGGAGTGAAGAGGGTGGAGTTCCCAGTGTGTCAGACGAAGCAGAGCAGGAAGCAAAGAGGGGAAGGAGATCGGGGCAGGACGTCCTGCCGGAAGGGGCGGAGAGTAGTACTGAGAGCAGTGTAACTGTCAAAAGGAAGGTCAGAAGCAGCGTACGCGCGCCAAGTTCAAATGTGGAGGCGCGCGGAAATGAGGAGAGCCCGGAGGAGGAGCCTGGTCCCAAAGCACGGAGGAGGGGGGAGTAGGCGTCTGGGGATTCAGCCTCAGGGGAATCCAGGAGGGAAGGAACCCGGGGGGCAGAAAGACCCTGCGGAAAAGAAAGGACAGGAAGAGGTGGACCAGCACAAGCCTCTTAAACTGGTGTAGAGGCGGGACTGATTCACAGGGGACTTCAGCGGTCTAAGCCTAACAGACGTGGGGCTGTGGAGCAAACAAAGTTCTTCAATAAAAGCTTTTGTAAATAAAGCGGACTTGGCGTTGGTCTCTTGTGAGCTGGGACCTTGGGCAGCCCTGACAGTAAGTCCCCTCTCCATCAAAACGCAAATATTTTTTTTTTGCAAAGCTCACGAAGTGTGGCAACCATGAGTGCGGAGGAACAGATGACAGCACTACGGAACGCAGTCACCGAGCTCTCCGCTGCGGTACTTGCCTCTCAGAAGAAGAGTGACGAAGCGGAAAAGCGCTGCCAGGATCTGCAAGCCAGGTGGGAGCGTGCATGCAGAGAGGGGTTCCCGGGTTCCAGATCAGAGGGAATTGGACTTGGAAGGCGGGGGGGGGGCAGTTTAGTTGCCCACTTCGATGGGAACCTGAAGCACTACCCCAGTTTCAGAGCAGACGTCCTATATGCACTGCATTTGCTTCGCAAGGACTTTAAAGATGAAGAGGAGAAAGTGGGATTTATTGTGTCTCATTTGCATGGGGACGCTAGAGCGTGGCTGCGCAATTTGTGGCGCGAAGATGGCCCTGCCCGCCGCGATTCTGATGAATTTATCAAAGCTATGGACGCTTGTTTCCAATCAACCGTGGATGTTGATGTTGCGCGCCGAGAGATGCATGGACTCCGGCAAGGCAAAGCCACTGTGCGTCAGTACCATTCGCGCTTTTTTGCATTACTGACTGTATTGGGCTGGGAGAAAGATTCCAAACCAGTGAGAGATTTGTTCTGGGAGGGTCTCCACGGCTCCATAAAAGATGAATTGGCCAGGGGTGACAGACCTCAAACCCTAGAAGAAGTAGTACAGAGGGCTCTTGCGATTGGAGTGTGGCACGAAGAACGTCCTTGGCACAGTGAGGAAGGTCGCCAGGTGCGTGCGCCAGCGAGGGCACCTCCTCTTATCCCCAGGGAGTTCGGCCAGACGCATCCTTCGCCTCTGATGCGGCAGGGGGAGGAACCGATGGAGCTTGGCGGTGCTAGAGCTCAGACAGCAGCCAGAGCCCCAACGTCCGGTGCAGTCAAGGCGAAGCCTCCTAGAGGGAACAGGAAATGTTACATCTGTGACAGTGCACAGCACATGGCTAAAGAGCGTCCCCAGAGGCTCCAGAAGCACACTGCAACGTTAGCAACGGTGGCAGCAGACGTGCTTCACGAAGAGCAGTCTCAGGGAAACGACAGTGCCTGGTTGGAGACAGCGATGCTGGGGCTCAGCCAGGCGAGTCTGTAGAGCAGTCCCCAGCGCCTTTGCAGCACACAGACCCCTTACCACCCAAGCCAGCGGTGCAGCTCACTGCAACACTCCAGTTGCCGAATGGAACCACCCTGGAAGTCCCCATCACAATCGACTCTGGTAGCAACGCAGACTTTGTGGGGCTGCAGTTCGTCAAGCAGCATCGCATAGCGCTTCTGCCAGCTACGACGCCCCTGAACGTAGTCACGGTTGATGGCAGGAAATTGCTAGGAGGGCAAGTTGTGCAACAGACGCCTCCCATGGTGATGCGGATTGGAGATCACCGAGAAGTCATTAGCTTCAACGTCACTCACCTGTCAGACACGCCTATAGTATTAGGCATGAGTTGGCTAGAGAAACACAGTCCAGCAGTAGCGTGGTACCAGCGGCAGATCACCTTTTGCTCATCGTACTGTGCTCAACATTGCATCCAGTCCAGCCAAGAGGAGGAAGCTGGGCAGCAGCTGCAACTCGGCATGGTGCAGGCAGTTCCCCGCAGGTACGAGGGATTTTTGGAGGTTTTCTGCGAGAAGGAAGCTGACCAGTTGCCACCCCACAGGCCTTACGATTGTGCGATTGACCTGTTGCCGGGGGCGAAGCTGCCGACTGCAAAGCTGTATTCCATGTCTGAAGATGAGATGCAAGAACTCAGGGAGTTCATAGAGCACAATTTGAAGCGTGGATTCATCCGGGAATCCAAAGCAGTGGGGGGCAGTCCTGTGTTTTTTGTGAAGAAGAAGGACACACCCCAGAAGAGACTCATTGTGGACTACCGGGCCATAAACTCGATGACTAAGCCCAAGGCCTTTCCCATGCCCAAGATTGACGACCTCCTAGCGACCATGTGGAAGGGGAGGATCTTCACCAAGTTGGATCTGCGCGGAGCGTACAATCTCATACGCATGCGTGAGGGCGATGAGTGGAAGACAGCCATGTTCACGCCTCTGGGCACGTATGAATACAGAGTTATGCCGTTTGGTCTCCAAAATGGATCCCACTGTTTCCAAGCCTTTATGCATCACGTGCTAGCGGGACTCCTCTACAAGAAGTGTGTGTGCTTCCTCGACGACATCCTGATCTTCTCGGAATCGCCGGAGGCTCACGAGAGAGACGTAAAGGAGGTCCTGCAGAGACTACGGGATCACAGGCTCTACGCCAAGTTGGAGAAGTGCCAGTTCGATGTGACGGAGGTGGATTTCCTGGGCTACAAGCTGTCCGACAAGGGGCTGGCCATGGACAGCGTCAAGGTCCGCGCGGTGTTGGACTGGAAGAGCCCGCGCAATCGGAAGGAAGTCCAGAGATTTGTCGGTTTCGCCAACTTTTACCGCAAGTTCATCAGAGGTTTCACGAAGGAGACAGCAGCCATCACGGACACTCTCAGCTCCAAGAAGAAGAAGTTCACTTGGACGGACCAGGCAGAGCGCTCTTTTCAGAAGCTTAAAAGCCTCTTCGCCTCCGAGGAGCAGCTGCTGCACGTGAATCGCGGCAAGCCCATGCGAGTCGAGACTGACGCGTCAGACAGAGCAGTTGGGGCCGTCCTTTTGCAAGAAGATCCGCAAGGGAATTGGAGGCCCTGTGCTTTCTACTCCCGGAAGTTCAGCAAAGCGGAACAAAACTACACTATCTGGGACAGGGAGCTGTTGGCCATCCACGCAGCTTTCAAAGCGTGGCGGCACTTCCTCATAGGAGCCAAGCACACCGTGCAGGTCCGCACGGACCACAAGAACTTAGAGTATTGGCGCACGGCGAAGCTCCAGAGCCAGAGGCACATGCGCTGGGCGGAATTCTTCGCGGATTTCGACTTCCGAATAGAATACATCCCGGGAGACTCCAATGTCATAGCCGATGCGCTCTCAAGGAAACCGCAATATCTCGAGGAAGCGGCAACAGTAGCAGCCAAGCACATTTTCGCACCGCAGGCGTGGGCGTGCGCTGCAATCGCCGTCGACCTGGACGCGGTGCGACGCGCGTTGCAAACGGATCAGTTTGCACAATCCAAGATGGAGGAGCTGCGCAGAGGTACAGCGAGAGGCGACGAGTTCCAGATACGCGACGGGCTGTTAACTCGCAAAGGTGCCCTCTACGTGCCAGGGGACGATCTCCGCGCAAAGGTTCTGCAGCAGTTGCACGACGCACCCAGCGCGGGCCATTTTGGCAAGGAGAAGACAGAGGAACTGGTAGCCAGGGACTTTTGGTGGACCCAAATGCGAGGAGAGGTCGCGGATTACGTCGCCAGGTGTGACACCTGTCAGAGGTGGGTGACTGGGGGAACAGTTGGGGAGGGGTTTGCAAGAATCTGGAAGCTTGTGTGTTTTTTTCTGAATTTTTCTGATTTTCTGTGACCATTGGGCCACTCTGCTGTTTTTTAAAAAAAATTCTGGGTTTGAATTTTGAAATGCTCTTTACAGTATGTGTGACTTTAAAGAGCACTTAATAAACTCTTGTTGTACCAAATTTGGCTTTGTTTGGACTTTTTTTTGACCATAGGAACGCATTAATTGATTTTCAATGCATTCCTATGGGAAACCGTGCTTCGCAAGATGAAAAATTCGCTAGATGAAAAAACTCGCGGAATGAATTAATTTCGTCTTGCTAGGCACCACTGTATTCCCATTTATTTTGTTAAATCTTAAGACATTTGGGATTGGGAGAGCTTAGTATCCAAACTAAGAAAATGTGACCTCGGCATAGAAAGAGCAGCTGGAAGAAAGTTAGATATTTGCTAGAGTGTTACTGTTCTTCTCTTTTTTTCTTTCAGCTGCCACCAGTTGTGACAACTGCACAACACCTGCAGACCTCCAAGAAGGAAAAGACACGGCTGAGAGGCAGGTCTTGGAAGAGTCGGAAAATCCAGGTGAGAGAATCCCAGGTGCTTGCCTGGTGCAGCTGTGTGAGAAAGCAGGCAAGGCAGAGAGGTCAAGGCAATGTGCTTTCCTTTGGGGCAGTGCCTGCATCTAGCCAATTGTCTCTGGAGAATTTGGAGCCCCTTTCATCCAGGTCCAGGCAGGGCAAAGCTGATATAAGAAGTTTGCCATAAGAATTTGTTGTTGTTTAGTCGTTTAGTTGTATCCAACTCTTCGTGACCCCATGGACCAGACCACGCCAGGCACTCCTGTCTTCCACTGCCTCCCGCAGTTTGGTCAGACTCATGTTTGTGGCTTCGAGAATACCATCCAACCATCTTGTCCTCTGTCGTCCCCTTCTCCTTGGGCCCTCAATCTTTCCCAACAGCAGGGTCTTTTCCAGGGAGTCTTCTCTTCTCATGATGTGGCCAAAGTATTGGAGCCTCAGCTTCAGGATCTGTCCTTTCAGTGAGCACTCAGGGCTGGTTTCCTCAAGAATGGATGTGTTTGATCTTCTTGCAGTCCATGGGACTATTAAGAGGCTCCTCCAGCACCATAATTCAAAAGCATCAATTCTTCGGCGATCAGCCTTCTTTATGGTCCAGCTCTCACTTCCATACATCACTACTGGGAAAACCATGGCTTTAACTATACAGACCTTTGTTGGCAAGGTGATGTCTCTGCCATAAGAATTAGTAATAGACTCAAGATGAGAAGTTGGATGGACCAGATAGTGATCTCTTCTTTCCCAGAAAAAAAGGACCAGGGCGCTGTTCAACTATCAATCATGCTGCTCTTGAGAAAATTTAATGGGAAGCACTATTGTTGCATTTCCCTTTTTCTCCAGATCAGCAACTACTGTATTTCTCCTTCTCTCTCTTCTCACATCCATCTTTGGATAGATGTCAAGTTCTCCCCATTGTTTCATCTCTTGTCACATGTCCTGCATATGTCCATTTTAACTTCCCACTACATCTGCAACTTTTGATCTTTGTCATATCCATTTATTATCTTTTCTATCTTTTAATGATCTTTCTTCACTGGCCTGTTCTACGGCATGCTGTGCTGTTCTTAAGCTGTTCACGTTTCTCTGTGTCATGGTCCAGCTCTCCGCTCCATCACAGATAAAATGCGCATATCAAACACTTTAGCTTTCCAATCTAAGGTTATATATTTGTTTTTTTGATATAAAGCTAAATTTTCCAACAGCTGCTCATGATTATTTTAGCTTCCTATTTATTTCTGCTGTTTGCGCTTCTCTTCCCAATGCGACCTTTTTCCTAATAGTATTTTCCTAATATTTTAATAGAGGGGGAAATCTCCTGGAGCATCCCGTGGACCGATATATATTTGTGCACAAAGTACTGAAATTATGACATGTCCCTCCTTTGACCTAGTCAGCCAGGGCTGTATTCCTGAGAATTTGCAGAGTGCTGTCTCTCACTCACGAAAGGGCTAAGCAGCCTTGTCCATCCATTCCCTCCCCCCCGCCCTGCTGCCACCAATATATTTTCTTCTCCCACATCTTTGTGTGCCAATCTGTGAACCATAAGCTGAGTTCTGTCAGCTTAGTTAAAAGCTCCCCAAATCTAGCCACGCATGTGTGCTGCTGAGAGGGCAGCTGCTGAGCGGCCTGATCCTTCCCCAAGGAACACTGCTGAGATTTAATTTTCAGTGAAAGGGTGCAGCAGCCTGAAATCCATGTCAGGTCCCTGAAGTCATCTCAGACCCCACCTCAGGCTGTGGGCTACACGATTGGATTTCAGAGCACAGGATTCTCCAGGAGGGAGGTGAAAAGGAGCCTGCCACCATTTACCTGCTCTGAGCTGGGCTTGGTTCCTAGCGCTGCCCAGGAATGCAGGAGGAACAACTCTTCTCGTGCCATAATAATAATAATAATAATAATAATAATAATAATAATAATAATAATAATTTATTATTTATACCCCGCCCATCCGGCTGGGTTTCCCCAGCCACTCTGGGTGGCTTCCAACTGAATATTAAAAACAATAAAGTGGTACCTCGGGTTAAGAACTTAATTCGTTCTGGAGGTCTGTTCTTAACCTGAAACTGTTCTTAACCTGAAGCACCACTTTAGCTAATGGGGCCTCCTGCTGCCGCTGCACGATTTCTATTCTCATCCTGAAGCAAAGTTCTTAACCCAAGGTAATATTTCTGGGTTAGTGGAGTCTGTAACCTGAAGCGTATGTAACCTGAAGCATCTGTAATCCGAGGTACCACTGTACAGTGTCAGACATTAAAAACTTCCCTAAACAGCTGTCTTTTAAAAGTAAAATAGTTGTTTATTGCCTTGACATCTGCTGGGAGGGCGTTCCACAGGGTGGGCACCACTACCGAGAAGGCCCTCTGCCTGGTTCCCTGGAACCTCACTTCTCGCAGGGAGGGAACTGCCAGAAGGCCCTCAGTGCTGGACCTCAGTGTCTGGGCTGGATGACGGGGGTGGAGACGCTCCATCAGGTATACAGAACCGAAGCCGTTTAGGGCTTTAAAGGTTAGCACCGACACCTAAGTTAAAGAAGGGCAGGAGCTTCTTCTGAGACTGGCTCAAAAACAATAAAAGTCAGCAATTTGAGTAACAAAAAGAGCATATCCCGTGGCCACGTTTGGTTGTAACAACGAACAGCCTGCAGTTGCAAATACTCTCCATGATCTGTTTCCCTTTGAAGGAAATGTATATTCTGGCTTTTGATTCTTTCTGCCATTAGGTAAAGGTAAAGGTACCCCTGCCCGTACGGGCCAGTCTTGACAGACTCTAGGGTTGTGCGCTCATCTCACTCTAGAGGCCGGGAGCCAGCACTGTCCGCAGACACTTCCGGGTCACGTGACCAGCGTGACGAAGCTGCTCCGGCGAACCGGCACCAGAGCAGCACACGGAAACGCCGTTTACCTTCCCGCTAGAAAGCGGCCCCTATTTATCTACTTGCACTTAAGGGTGCTTTCGAACTGCTAGGTGGGCAGGAGCTGGGACCGAACGACGGGAGCTCACCCCGCCACGGGGATTCGAACCGCTGACCATGCGATCGGCAAGTCCTAGGCGCTGAGGTTTTACCCACAGCGCCACCCGCATCCCTTTCTGCCATTAGCTCCCATGAAATGGAGCCCATTCCCCCCTCTCTCAGAGATGTGCAGCTTGCAATCCAAGAGGTGTTAGGCCAGCAGCAGAGGAGTTAAGCGAGATTTAGCCCACAGGCAGAGGTGCGCCAGAGAATATGTTTACTGCTACAGCCTCTCTGCTGCATCTGAGAGCTCTGCCTGGCTTGCTCTCTTTGCAATCATTGCCTTTGCAAGGAGTCATGAATTTCCCCAGCCTTGGCCTCTGTCCATTCCTGCATTTTAAAGAACTTTCCTCCTCCTCCCCGGTCAGGAAACCTCCAGAGAGTTTTCTACGGGGGCTCGTTGCTTCCCACTGAGAATTTGTAGCTTGGTTGCCATGGCGACGTCGTATTTCTCCAAGAATTGCTCATATTGATCCGTGGACAGGCGTAAATGGACAGGCGAGAGTGAAGAATAGAGAGGGCGGCTGGGAGTCCTCTAATGTGGCCAGAGGTTATGGGGCTGGAAATCAGCTCATAGCCAGCATCTAGAGAGAGAGAGAGAGAAAGGGACAGCTTCATTTCATTTCAGGGTTTTGTTTTCACACTTTGTGCGATTGTCGACTTTCCCCCGTTGACTGGGCGGGGGGGGGGGAGGGATGATGACTTGTTAGTCGCCTTGTCACGCCGGATCTTCAGCGCTTGCCCTGACACAGCTGTCAACCTCCCCTTGCCGGGCAGTTTGGGGACCCGCAACAAAGACCCGGGGACATGAATTATTTATTGCCGCTTGTAGGGATGGAATTATGTGATAAGAAATTGAGACACTTCTGACAGAAGCCCTTGTTTGAAAAGAGAGGCCTGGAGAGAGGAGCCCAGGTCCTTCTTGATGCCTGCCTCTTAATCTTTGGGCAGGCAAAAGCCCAGCAGTCCCGGGAAGATGGGAAGGGTGCCCAACAGGGGCTGCCCATCCTGCTTCACTGCCGGAGGTGAAACGGGAAGTTGCCAACCCCCCTCTGACCCCTGTGCCAAAGCCGTGCTTTGCAGGGTGGCATAGTGCCACTCATGCAACACGTTGGCGATTAATACACACAGAACAATAATTATACATACTTTATCAACCTTCTGAGAAAAATACAAAACATTAAACAAAGCCAAAAGGACTTGCGAACTACCCAGCCTAAAATGATGTCTGGTTTCAATAGATTTTTCAAATGCTTCACTCAGTCTTTTAGATAAGTTCATGAAGATACCAATGAAAGGTAAGTTCGGTGATATTCACAACACTGAGAGATGCTAGTAGAATTGTAGATAGATGTTGATAAAGTTGTAGGCAATGAAGTTGTAGACGACAGGGTGCCGACGTTTTGCACCTGTTTCGCCCTGGCAGTCCAAGTAATCAAGAGGCCGCTGCTCACCCCCCATGGGGCCCTTTAACTGGGTCTTGCAGGTAGCACCCTCCCAAGACAGTTTCCCAGGCTTCTTCAGTGGCCTAATCTCAAAGTCTTGGTATGTATATTTATATTCAAGCTTATAGAGAATACTCTTTCTTAGCCTAAGCTTAAGAGACTGATTTGCTTCCAGGGTGGCGTGGCTGCAGCTTTTGGGTGCCCTGCTGTGCCATGGGAGAAGTGAGGAGAACCGGCAGCCAGGATTAGATCTCTGCTGAAGCCACCACCGCCACTTCTCTTTGCTTCTCTGGATGTGGCAGGGGCGGGCAGGGCAGTGTCCCCGCAGGATTCCACCACTGGAGGTGGCTGCTTCAGTCCATTTCAGGCCAGCCCTGATGCCGAAATCTCTTTGCCCTCAAAAGCAAAGCTTGGCTAAATAAGAAGTAACCAACCAACAGTACCTGGTTGGCCGCTGGGTGCTGACTAGCAAGCTGTGTGGTTTACTGCCCCATAGCTGAGCTGATCCTCATTGCAGGGTCACCTGAGCCTCACATGCCTCCCCCCCTCCTCCACAGGGGCCTCATCCAGATCATCATCCCAGATGTGGAGGTGCCTCAGGGGCCACCCCAAAGCAGCCACTCCTTCCCCAAGCATCCTTTCAGGCTGAGCTCCTAAACAGCTGACACCTTCACCTGACAGGGCAATGACAGGAAGGGGCGCCATAAATTGGGCTACCTCATTTGCTGTGAGTTGCTGTCCCCTGACTTGCTGCCAGTAGAGTAAGCATCAAGGTGGCATGTTGCTGGGGCTGCCAGGGCCCTGATTCACACCCCGCTAGGCAGTGCCTGAAGGTGTTGCCACCCAGGGGCATTTGAGATACTGCCCACCTGTTTGCATTTGGCAGGAAAGGGCATGTCCACCATTAGCCTCCAACAGGTGGCTGTGATATCAGTGCCTTCCCTCCACTGCCAATAATAATAAAGTGGTACCTCGGGTTAAGAACTTAATTTGTTCCGGAGGTCCGTTCTTAACCTGAAACTGTTCTTAACCTGAAGCACCACTTTAGCTAATGGGACCTCCCGCTGCTGCCCGATTTCTGTTCTCATCCTGAAGCAAAGTTCTTAACCTGAGGTAAAATTTCTGGGTTAGCGGAGTCTGCAACCCGAAGCGTATGTAACCCGAGGTACCACTGTAACAACAACAACAACAACAACAACAACAACAACAACTTATTTCCACCTTGCCCATCTGGGTGGGTTTCCCCAGCTACTCTGGGCGGCTTTCAACAGAACATTAAAAAACAGAATAAAACTTCAAACATTAAAAACTTCCCTGAACAGAGCTGCCTTCAGATGTCTTCTAAAAGTTGGATAGTTGTTTATTTCCTTGACATCTGATGGGAGGGCATTCCACAGGGCAGGCACCACTACCAAGAAGGCCCTCTGCCTGGTTCCCTGTAACCTCGCTTCTCACAGTGAGGGAACCACCAGAAGGCCCTTGGAGCTGGACCTCAGTGTCTGGGCTGAACGATGGGTTCCAGTGGCAAGGAATTGCAAGTGAGGAGCAGGCTGTGTTCCATTCAGGCCCTGGTTCTGGGCTTCATCCCTTAGGGGCATCTCGTTGGGGCAGACTGAAGCAGCCATCCTGGGTGGTGGAATCCCATGGGGGGGGGCACCCATCCCTTCCCAGCTGCCGCGGCCAGAATTACAAGGCACCAACAGCTTCCACCAAAATCTTGTGGAGCTATCTCAAGTCTTCCACAAGATCTCACAAGAGTTCCATGAGATCTCATTGGAAGCCTCCTCCACCACCATGTGATGCTGGTGAGGTTTTGGTGGTGCTGGTGGCACCTTCCCATTTCACAGGTGGTGGAACAGCATGGTCCACCTCTGGAACTGGGCGTGACACTCTGAATGACCACTGAATCAGCTAAACACAGTGAAGGCAGACACTGCAAATAAGAACATGATCTTCAGATAAAGCATTATCTGCCTAGGAAGGCAACAGCCTTCTGGAACAAAAAGGTCTCCACTAGCCAGTGGAAGACAACCGTGGTCCAAGGTGTCCAGAACTCCACTGTGGGACACAGATGAGCCCTCCCTCCATGTTATCTTTAATGAGTTGGCAGGCTGGTCAGGGGAGAGGGAGACCCTCAAAAGACCTTGCTTTGCAAATGTTGGTCAACAAGCAAGAGGAGATTAATGGGCTGAAAGGGGCATGTCTTGCAAACAAAAAGCAGGCATGACACATTTTAGGAATGGCAGGAGAAGGAGTTCCTGCCAAGGAGAATTGGCATGACAGCTTGGGCCTTGCAAGGCCAGCTGTAGCCTTTGAACCAAATGAACTGGCGCAAGAGCAGAGATGGAGGGGTATTCAGTATAAACTCATGGAAGTTAATTCCATGCAAATAGAATTTCCATGGTCAGAGGCAGTATCAACCCAAGTGCCAGGGGCAGGGCGAAAATCAGGGGTTGGTCATCATCACCTTCAGGCCTTGCATGTAAGCTTCAGTGGGAAGCATCTGAGTGGCCACTGTGAACAACAGAATTCTGGGCTAGGCTGACCATTAATCTTATAGCTGTTAGCCACAGTGGGTATGGATCACCTCCATTTGCAGGAGATGCTGTGAGCAGGCAGTGGAAAAGAGAGCTCTTGCCTTCTTCATCTGCTGCTTAGAATTGTAGCATTGGAAGGTGACCATGAGGATCATCTAGTCCAGCTCCCTGAAATGTAGGAATTTTTCCCCCAGTGTGGGGCTCGAACCCACAGCCATGAGATTAAGAGTCTCTTGCTCCACCAGTTGAGCTATCCAAGGTACCCCTAGTAGCATCTGACTGTTCTCGGGGCGATGATGGACCTTTGGTCTGATTCAATAAGGGGCACTTCTCTGTTATTACCGTATTTTTCTCTCTATTACACGCAGATTTTTTCTCCTAAAAAGGAAGGGGAAATGTCTGTGCGTGTTATGGAGCGAATGGGGGGGGGGGTCCCTGGAGCCGATTAGGGGAGCGCAGGAACAAAAATCAGCAAAAATCAATTGTGCGTTGTGTCCGAGAGGGAAACCTGAAAAGAGGAAGTGGTTGCTTTCCTGCATTCTGCCTCAGGGTCTTACTGCCCACCCTCCTCTGTTTCGTTGCTGTGTTTGCTCAAACGGAACAAAGAGCAGGCAAATCCCCTCCCCTCCAGGCAAGCAGAGGGGAAAGCAGAGGTCTTTCCTTCTAATTCCTCTCCGTGCTCCTCGCAGGCAGCCAGAAAACATGCAGGAGGAGAGAGAAAGCTGGCTTCGGTTTGTGGAAACTTTTGCCTTTCTTTCCTCCCTCCCGTAAAATCTCTCTCCTGCTTTCTTAGCCAGCTGCTTCTCTGCACACCGCTCTCTTGTCCCTTCTGTGTTTTTCCTTCACTCCCCACTTAAAATGTAGTTACAAAGCATGGATCCACATGGATCCTCAGGATCTTTGCATTGGGCCACCCCAAATTCACCATCAGATCACATAGCAGCCTGCCCCCCAAAAATCACACACCCACTGTTGCCTGGGGCTGCAATGGTGCAAAAATGTGGTTAAAAAGCATGGATCCACATGGATCCTCAGGATCTTTGCATTGAGCTACCCCAAATTCACCATCAGATCACATGTCTGTGGCCACAGCATGAAGCACAAAAATGATACATCCACTGTTTCATTCAGAATTTTTTTCCTTGTTTTCCTCCTCTAAAAACGATGTGCGTGTTATGGTCAGGTGCGTGTTATAGAGCGAAAAATACGGTATATATCAATGGTTTTTTTTAATGTTTTCATTTTCCTGTGTGTTAAGCTCTTCAGAAATGGCCAGGCTTACCCATAGCTTGCTTTGAAAATAATAATGAAAACGTCTTCACTACCTTTCCCTTGTTGTAAGCCTATCAGCCAAGCAGACAATTCATATGACATTTGAATAATTTGAGGAATGCATAAGGAATGTATCGAGCCGGCATTTCAGTTTGTCACACCCAGAGATTTTGCACAGCATCCAACCAAGTTGAACAATGCATTTGAAACAATAGCCAGATTTTGGTAAATAATGTGCGCCGACCACATAAAGTCAAATGATAATTTGATCTATTGGTATTATCTAGCTTTTCTGTGGAATTTCTGATAATCCAGATAATGTGTCTGCCATCCATCTGTTGGGCTTTGAAATCAATTTGGTCAAGCAAGAAATTAATCCAGGATTTATCTGTGATCCTAACCCATCAGATCCCATAGGCTACAGTAAAGCAATTAAAAAGTTGAGGAGTCTATTAACCATTGTCCCACCCTTTTGCCACGTACCACTCCATTCACCGTTGCGTGGCATTTTGCCTCTGCAGGTGACCTAATTTCAGGTCTTGACCTCTAGAGTGAGGGGAAAAGATTCACACACAAACACTTCTTAAGCTGGACTTTCCTTGCCCCTCCATTTTCTAGGTATATGAGAGGTGAGAAGTTGCGCAGATACCAGTCTGTGGTATGGAGGTGTGTGTGTGTGTGTGTGTGTGTGTGTGTGTGTGTGTGTGTTGTTTTGGGCCACAACGCTGTAAAATTTATTCAAGGCTTAATTTCTGCAGATGTTTGTTAAAGGTTATGAAAATGTGTTGTTCTGAAGTCAAGTGGCTCTGTGTTGACTTCATAGGAACCTTTTAAAAACATGCAAAATGGATCAGAAGATTTTTTAAAAATGTGGCATTTTTGTTTTGCAGATGAGAAGAAGTCGCATCCTTGGCTGTTCAAGGTGTGTTCTTGCAAACTGTGTTAGAGGTCGGTCACACCCTCCTAAAGAAGGCAGAAGATGGAGAATTGTAGCAAAAGTAGAAATTCACACTGTGTTTTGGTGTGGCTGCCTATTTCTTGGGCTTTGCATTAACCATATTTCACGGCACCTTCTGATCCTTCCATGCCTCCATTCCCCATCCCTCTCCCCATTACTACGTTTACCCTAAATAACCAGGGCAGAGTTCCTGTTTCTGCTGAGGAAAACATGTACTATTTTTCTCCCCATTTACTTTCAACTTTTCATTATTTAGGCACCCCACTCCCCCCCTTAAAAAAGGCAATGGTGAGACAGTGCTAAGATGTTTGAACCATATGACAATGCAAAAGTGTTTATCTGGGTTTACCACACACAAAAAAGTTTTCAGTGTGAGCTGCTTTGGATCATTATGTTTGCGCCCCAAAGGCACAAAAATAAAAACAGAATTTCAAGGAGAACATCAGTGTCATTGGAAGCCTTGGAGATCTCATATGAGAAATGCAGTTTCAGAACCAACACCTGATTTTGCATGTTTTTTTTATAAAGGTATCTGTATTAGTCTAATATGCAGAAATAAATTTGTTAGGTTTTTAAGATGCCATAAGACTTTGTTATTTATAAAGGTCAGCAATGGTGCATTCACATTTCCTCTATCTTCAAAGCAACCACCCTGTTTCAGATTCTGCTGTTTTTAAAACTTTGAGTAACTGGGCAACCTGTCCTTCTGAATATCAGTTGTAATTGTGGGGCTGTGTGCAACCCCTACTCTCTGCAAGATTCCTGGGGGTACCAGACGCTCACCCAAGGTCTGTGTTCCTTTGGAGAATTGAGACACTGCGGAGACTGTTGCTGCTTTAAGAATTATGGTTTATTCACCTATTTACACCTTTAGTCCTCATGGAGGAAGTCCAATCTTACAGCATTGTCATTTCAGGAGGGGCTTGTCCCCCGCAACATTGCAGCCCTGGAGTCCAGGGCATCTCTCCCAGCCAGCCTGCAGCCAGCCTGCCCAAGATGGATCCCAGTCCTCCTCCTTCCTTCCTCTTCCCAGAACATCTTGCTAAAAAACTCTCTTTTCCTGTCACCCCAGACCCAGTTAACCTGGCAACCTTCCAACCCTCTGTCTCTGTTCATACCGCAGGACAAGGGGGAAAGGAGAGTTCTCTTGCATTGCCAGTGGTTTTCAGTGGCCCTGTATTGTTTCTTAATGGTCCTAGTTTGGCCAGGTCGCTTTGCATAGGCTAGCTCAAGAATTCCTCTGCAGCTTGTATTTCTCCCTTCACATCCCAAATAATCAAAATCCTACCATTTATTAATTTCTAGGTTTAGGGAGGTTTCCCCTCACCTATAACAGTATATTTTGAGGGCGTTCAATGGAGTGCTAAGGAGATTGCTCCAGCACAAACATTTATCCTCCCCTCTCCTCCCCTAACATACTGTTCTGGGGTTTCTTCTAAGCCCCCCTCAGAGCCAATTTAGGTGGGGCAGAAGTGGGAGAGGGTGGGAAACCTCATTGGGCTATCAGAAGTCCTTGTATGGGCTTCCACTGGTGAGGTCATTTAGTTGAATTTGGGCCCTGGTCTCTGACCAAGGCAATGCATAATATATGAAAAGCACAGCGATCCGTTCCAAAGGCAGTCCTTCCCTGGTGCTCAGAATCCATCAGGCCTGGCAGTGGCCAAGTCACAACTGGCAGTTGTCCACAGTGTTCTTGGGCGTCGTGGAAATAATTACATTGATGCAACATCATGTTTCACAGCTTGCTTTTAATTTTACATCCCAGCCATTTGGCAACAATGCTTTGGAATGCTTCCTGCAGAGCTGGCCCAGCTCCAGCCCCTGCAAGGGGCTGCCATAATTCAGGCCGTGTGTGAGCTTTCTGTGCACCCGAGAAAAGTAGCCAGGTTGGCCGGCTGCAGCAACAGCAACCTCAAGAACCAAGAGAGAGGTGCAGGTCATGGCTGCTGCTCATAAGATGAGGGCAAAAGTGGGGGAGACCAGACCCCATTGGCTAATGAGTGTCCGAATGCTACCAATCAGGAATTCATCGCTACCTTATTACCAGCGCCGTGTGTTTGTTCTTTGTCCTAACTAATAGATGCTGCAAATGTTTGATTCATGTTACCTTTTAATATGAGAATGTTAGGAAATGTTCCTGAACATAATCTCAACCAGATTGATTTCCTATGAAAAATTAATAGCTGACTAGAGGACAGTAATATGGAGTGGGGAGAACATCAGCCCTCATTATATCCAGACTTCATCTGATTTTCATCAAGGCCAGAGATCATGTTGCATGTTGTTGCCCTGTTTAGGAAAGGCAAGGAGGTCTCTTATCCACTGGCCAAAGCCCAAAGTGTATACAAAACGCCATTGTGGATCGATGCAGGATGGAACACCAGATTAAAAGATTGAAGGGAGGGGAAAGTGG
The DNA here is from genome assembly GCF_964188315.1 of Podarcis muralis. Classification (NCBI taxonomy): domain Eukaryota; kingdom Metazoa; phylum Chordata; class Lepidosauria; order Squamata; family Lacertidae; genus Podarcis; species Podarcis muralis. Next base: position 6,813,051 of record NC_135668.1, read on the forward strand.
AGCTGAACATTCATGAGGCTGGCATAGCCAGGAGCAAATACCTTGACTTCAGAACCCGGGGCATGTCACTGCAATCCAGACAGCAGCTGGATGCTTTGGTTCAAAGAATATCTCATTAATATGACCCAATCACTAGAGGAGGGAGGTCAGAATAGGACAAGATGGAAGCTAAGCAGCAGAGCAGCTGATCTGCATGCAGATGGATAAAGATTGGGACAAATTTATATTATTTGAAAAAACCACTGTAAACACTTGAACCTCTTTAGCAGGTTTTTAATAACTCTTTAAATAATTTCTGATACAATGGAGGACAGTAGATTGGATGGATTTAGAATATGCAGTTAAAAAGTTACTCAAAGAACCCGCGGAGGGGAAGGGAAGTCTTGAGATTTGGAAGAATCTTGTGAATTTTTTATTTTTTATTTTACTATGGATTAATATGAACAAATTTGTAAAACCAAATAAAAATTATTTAAAGAAGAAGAAGAAGAAGAAGAAGAAGAAGAAGAAGAAGAAGAAGAAGAAGAAGAAGAAGAAAGGTATATTAAAATAAGCTTATACTCCATCTGAAAGAGCAGGTTCCAACAAAGGCTTTTGAAAGTAATAGACTATGCAGAAAAGACGGCAGAATTAAGAGATCAAAAAGATGAACTCTCTGTAGAAGAATGGAGGCCTGTCGTGAACTATTTTTAAAAAATTACAGTCAAATGACATCACAGGCAGGATTTGAGACAGAAGCAGCAGAAGAAAAATGATAAAATAACTAATAGGGAAACATTTTGTAACGGATAAAGATATAATACAGTGGAAAAGGTTTGAGCAGAAACACTGTGGAGGTGGGAGGTTAACTTATGAACAATGTAATTATTTGATGTGAAGATTATTGTGAAAATGTTTGGGAGGGAATAAGATTATACGACAAAATTCAGCTACCTTTCTGCAGTCCCAGAGGAGACTTGAAAAGCATATTTGGTACTCAGAACTAAAGGAGGGAGCGCGGGGGGGGGGGGGGGGGAGAAAGAAAGAAAGTAGGGCTTAGACAGTCAATTTCTCAGCAGTCTTACCAGCATCTCAAACTGATGGTGGCGGGAAATACTTAATCAAAAAGAAAGTTGGGTGGAGGATCTACATTTATTTTTATTTTATTTTTGAAGAGCAACTACACCTGGGGGGGAGAGGGGGCGTTGCCTCACTCTGTGCTGAGGCTTCTTCTACCCATCATTTCTGCCATACTTTCCCATTATTATCTGGGTGATGGCAGTGACATATTGAGCATACGTGGCAGTGAGAAAATTGATTTCCCGCAACAGAAATGCTTCCAATTTTCCCAGGGCCATAATTTTATGTCCACAACAAAATAAAAGGGTTATTTTCCTTAAGATGAAGCGAACTGAAATCTTTGATAAAAGCCATGGTAAATGTTGTACTTTCAATTGTGAAAACTACAGTTTTCAGGGACGTTGGAGCCTATCTGGTTCGTGAAGGAAAAGCAAACCATACAATTGTGAAAAGATTTGAATCTGTCCTCAGGTATCCTGGCCAATTCACAACTTTTTATATCTGCTGGGTCAACAAATTGAGCACTGGAAGGAAGGAAGGCCAGTCGTTTAGCCAAGGGACACTCAGTTGCCATCACTCTTGTGTGTTGTGAGCTGTACCAGGATTCACTTTTCATCAAAAAGCTGTCATGTGGGGTTTTGTGTAATCTTTTAATTTCTAATGGGGAGGTTATCTAGGAGGTCTGCATCCAGGCTCCCCATTTCCTCAGAGGCCTCAGTAGCATGGATGGGAGAGCTGGGTGCTCACCAAAGGTACCAAGCTGAGCTCACTGGCTTTTTCTTTTTCTCTTTAACGTACTGTCTGCAGTGAGCTAGGTTAGCTAATGGCTGTTCTGAGCTGAGGGAGGAGTCCCATTGCACTAGTAGTAATCCTTGTGCTGACAGGATGAGTTAGTAGAACACTGCCCTTGAAGTTTACTTGAAATTGCTGTGTTCGTTAGCACAGTTTCCTTGCGCATACTTCAGCGGTGTGTTCAAGTTTTCAGCCCACAGGTCATGTTTCATGCTCCAAAGATTGCATGAACCTGCTGCCCTGGATAGCAAGTTGCTTCTTACAAGAACACTGCACCAAAGGAAGCCAGAGAAGGGCAGAGGGAGGCACAAACATTTGGACGCCTTGCTGGAAGTTGTGGAGCAGCTCTGGAGTATCGGAAAGGACATGGAAGAAAACCGTGTAGCAGCACTGCATCTACCTGAGTCGTTGTCGTCATCATCATCATCATAAATTATTATTTTTTATTCTTTTTACCTAGCTCCCAACAGATTAAAAACATGATAAAACACCAAACATTAAAAACTTCCCTAAACAGGGGTGCCTTCAGATGTCTTATAAAAGTCAAATAGTTGTTTATTTGCTTGACATCTAATGGGAGGGCGTTCCACAGGGTGGGCGCCACCACAGAGAACGCCCTCTGCCTGGTTCCCTGTAACCTCACGTCTTGCAGTGAGGGAACCACCAGAAGGCCCTCAGAGCTGGACCTCAGTGTTTGGGCTGAACGATGGCAGAGGAGATGCTCTTTTTCCTGTGATTTCAAGGCATGGGTCCCCAAGGTTTTCCTTTGTTCTGCTGCTTTCCCTGGGAAAACCCTCCGCATATTGCTGCATCGGAACAGGTGTCCATCTGCAGAAAACCCAACTGACATCTGTCCCAATTCAGCAGTAGACCATGGGATTTCCTGGGGAAAGTGGCAGGGCAAAAGAAAAACCTCTCGTGTTGTTTAGTCGTTTAGTCGTGCCCGACTCTTCGTGACCCCATGGACCAGAGCACGCCAGGCACTCCTGTCTTCCACCACCTCCCGCAGTTTGGTCAGGCTCATGTTTGTAGCTTCGAGAACACTGTCCAACCATCTCATCCTCTGTCGTCCCCTTTTCCTTGTGCCCTCCATCTTTCCCAACATCAGGGTCTTTTCCAGGGAGCCTCAACTTCACGATCTGTCCTTCCAGTGAGCACTCAGGTCTGATTTCCTTAAGAATGGATGCGTTTGATCTTCTTGCAGTCCATGGGACTCTCAAGAGTCTCCTCCAGCACCATAATTCAAAAGCATCAATTCTTCGGCGATCAGCCTTCTTTATGGTCCAGCTCTCACTCTCACTTCCTTCATGGATCACTGCCTTGCCGTGGTGAAGGGGCTTGAATAACTCAGAGAAGCTATGAGCTATGCCGTGCAGGGCCACCCAAGATGGACAGGTCATAGTGGAGAGTTTTGACCAAACGTGATCCACCTGGAGCAGGACCTGGCAAGCCACTCCAGTATCTCTGCCAAGAAAACTCCATGGACAAAGACAACAGGCATATAAAAAACCTCTCGTACCCGTGCCTAAAAATCACTGACAAATGGAAGTGTGGATGAGCCATGTAATGTCATCATGAGCCCACAAACCATTTATTTAAGCACAGAGGTTTACATTTAGCTTTCCTTGACTAGCACTGACTTCTTAAGTTCTCCTTCTGGGTGTGGCAAATGACGGCCTCCTTCAGGCTCTGCCCACCATCTCCTGAACCCTGTCCCCCTTGCCCAAAGCCCTCTTGGCCATCCTGCCTGGGTGACATCCAGGATCATGATGAATCGTCCCCAACTCTGGCCTCAGATTGTTTTTTAACATTTAATTTAGTTTCTTCCTGTGCTTGGATGAACAGGGCTGCGTTATGGATTTCTGCTCTAATGTACACCAGCAGGTTGGAAGAACAAACCTCAGCAAGCTGTGGAAATTAGAGAGGGTGGATCAATAGAAGGGAAGGTCATGACCCCGCCTCTGATGCTGTGCACTGGCCAGGGATTTTCTGCCCCTTACAAACCTCTGGCTGCACACTCTCCATATCCAAGTGAACACCTAGCAGGAAAATCACACCCAATGCCACAGCCCCAGACGTAAAAGGGCAATTGCACCCATATCACACCCTTGGCTCTCTTGGTCAATGTGGAGATACATTTCTTCTCCTACAAAACTCCAGCGGGTGCAGAATGCTACAGCGAGGCTCCTCACGGGGTCTCTGCCATGGGAGCATATTCACCCAGTGCTTTTCCAGCTGCACTGGCTCCCGGTGGAGTTCAGGGTCAGATTTAAGGTGCTGGTTTTGACCTTTAAAGCCCTTCACGGCCTAGGACCCTTGTACCTACGGGACCGCCTCTCCCGGTCTGCCCCACGGAGAGCCTCAAGGTCCATAAATAGCAACACCCTAGAGGTCCCAGGCCCTAAGGAAGTTAGATTAGCTTCAACCAGAGCCAGGGCCTTTTCAACTCTGGCTCCGGCCTGGTGGAATGCTCTGTCTCATGAGACCAGGGCCCTGCAGGATCTGATTTCTTTCCGCAGGGCCTGTAAGACAGAGTTGTTCCGCCTGGCCTTTGGCTTGGAGCCAATTTGATTCCCTCCCCCTCTTTCTTTCTTCTTTTTCTTTTCTCCTCCTGTGATGAGGCTGCATTTTAATATTTTAATGTTTCAATATTTTAATTGTTGTATTTTAAAAAACATGTATTTTAATCTTGTTTTTAAGTTGTATTCATTCAACTTGTTTTTATTATTGCTTGTTAGCCGCCCTGAGCCCGGCCTTGGCTGGGGAGGGTAGGGTATAAATAAATTATTATTATTATTATTATTATTATTATTATTATTATTATTATTACAAACTGAAAGCAGCTTTGCTAGCCAAGGCAGAGAGCGCCATGGTGACTATGTTCTGCCTCCACAGTTGGAGGCAACAATGCCAGTTTCTGGAAACCACAGGAAGGGAGAATGCTCTTGTGCCCAAATCCTGCTTGCAGGTTTTCCACAGGCATCTGGTTGGCCACCCCAGGATGGTGGACTAGATGGGCCGTTGGCCTTACCCAGCAGGCTGTTCCTATGTTCTTATGTTAGAGCCTTGCAGCCTCTGGCTGCTGCCACTTGCTATCCTTTTTGAAACCATTCCCTGTGCTGGAACAACAACAGAATCTTGTTCACAGATATGCTCCATAAATATATGCATCAGAGGAAAGGCAGGCATGAAAAACCAGTGCAGGAGTTGCTATTGACTTATCTGGCTCCCTCCTTTTATCTCATTAGCAAGACATTACTTGCTGCAAGAGTCATGTCAATGCAATTTACCTCAGGGGTATTCTGTTCTAAGTTCCTTTACTAAGGCCAGCGAAGGAAGACAGACAAATCAGAATGCAGATGGGAAGGTGAGGGTTTCACGTCACTTGGAGGGCCTAAAGACAGTAGAAAAATAAATACTCAAAAATAAATACTCATCACATCCTCCAGGCAATTCTGCTTCTGCTGAGAAGCAAGGAGGTTGCTTGTGTGGGATGTAATCCATTGGAGCAGTCAAATACAACATTCCTTGTTTCCCTAGAGTGGACACAGACAAGGGGTGTTACTCCAGCCAAGGTAGAATTTCCTGTTCCACCTGGTCTGGAGCATCCTCCCCCTGCATGTGACCAGGTAGGTGGGCGTGACCCTTGCAGACCTAACATAAGGTCCAGTCATGCAGCCATCTTCCTCTCTTGATGCTCTCTCTTCCATTTTGGCCACTGCTCCCTATGCTGTCTGCTGGCTCTTTGGCAGGAGCACATGGGCCCTTCCTTACAAGGATGTACGCCACACTGCAAGAAGCCACAAGGAAGACTCTTGGGTCTTTATTCTTTTAGGAGGGAATCAAAGGGGTCTTACCAGGAATATACTCCAATCCGAGCATGCCAGATTGGTTTGCTTAACTAAAGAGATTCAAGCGAATCTGCAACTAGTTTCTTGCTGTGTAAAGGAGAATGAGCTCTGCTTTATATATCTATGACTCACTAGTGTGAGTTAGGAAGGATAATATATATCAATAAAGTGGTAGCTCTGGTTGAGAACGGGATCCATTCTGGAGCCCCGTTCTCAACATGAGTAGAACACAACCTGCGCGTGCACGTGCGCGGGTCGCGATTTGTCAATTCTGCGCATGCGCATGACATCATTTTGAGCGTCTGCGTATGCGTGAGCAGCAAAACCTGGAAGTAACCCTTTCTGGTACTTCCGGGTCACCGCAGGACACAACCTGAAAAGACATAACCTGAGCCGAACGTAACAAGAGGTATGACTGTATATCCTTTCCTACTGTCCCCAACATTCCCACAGGTTGCCACAAGTGGGGTTGCTGGGATCCCTCATTGCTCTCCAGGGGTGGTGAGTGAGCTCAGTGGTGGAGTGTCTGCCTTGCAAGTGGCAGGTCCCAGGTTTGATCCCTGGTATCTCCAGTAGGGATGGGAGAGACTCCTGCCTGAAGCTCTGGATAGCTGTTGCCCTTCAGTGGACACAATACTGAGCCAGATGGACCAAAGTTCCCAGGCATGGGCTCCTGTTGCTGAAGCAGCTTTGGGAGAAGCTCCACCCGCATGGCACCTAACCTGTGAATGAAGCTGAAAGCTGCGCATCACAAAACTTGGCATTTTTTAAAGTGTTCAAAGGACTCCACTCAACACATTCCGGCTTAAGTCTGCTGGTGAATGCAGGTATTTCCCTCACCCAAGTGATTCAGAGATTCAAGAAGTATTTGACTGAGGGAAATTAAGAAGTACCAGCTGATTCAGTCAGGTGGTGGGGTGGGGAAACTAAGGCTGGTGCCTATTAGTTTGTTGACTTCAAGCAGCAGAAACTGAGCTGCGGGTCTCAAGGCAGAAGGAGCCTTGGAACTTGCTTGACAGGCTTATTTCATCCAATCCGCATTATGAAATTGATATGGCAAGAGGATGTGCTAATGCAAGGGACTCAACGTGCCGTAAACTCATCTTTTTGGACTGACTTATCTATTGCTAGTTCTTTTTTGGCTGCTCCCAGTTGGAAGGTCCAATTGCTCCTTTGAGTGAGTCTTGACGAGAAAAGCAATGGCTGCTGGCAGGAAAACAGCAGCTCAGTCAAGGAGCTCCTGGTAGGCCAAGCAAGCCCTGCTGCCTTCCTGCAAGTCCACGTTTAGTTTCTTATAATACCAACCTGATTTCCCACTGGTCTCTCAGGCTTCTTCTTTCCTCATTCTGGCTTTGGGGTGGAAAGTTTCTCTATGCCTACTGATTCCTACTAAACCCTTTGGCCCATACATCACCTAGGTCCTGTCCTTCCTAGCCAGAGGCAAAACGCCAGAGGGTGGTGTGGCGATCACACAGGGCCCCTGGACGTTTCACCATCTATTGATCCCTGTGCCACCACTTTATTTCTTGCTGCCACCACCCAGGTCCTACCTGGTACAATGCTGAGTCCAGTCAGGGTTAATTTGGAACATAAACTTCTGTTTATTTATTGCAGTTTAACAAGTGTGTGGTTTCATAAACGGTATCAGTCAATTACGATCATGGGGTGCCTATCCAGACCTATAACTTCTGCTACGTGCTCTCAATCATTAAACCACCTCTTAGATATTTACTTGTCTTCCTAGCCCCTAACTGTTCCTGACTCAGCTTATTTTTCTACACTAACTCAACCTACCCACAGTCTCTATCCCAATTCACTCCCACTCCAACCAATCTCCCAACGAACTCCTCCTTCGCCCCTCCCAGAGCTGGTTTTATAGTCCCTCTGACTCCACCCCCGGGGTTCTGATTGGGTAACTTGTTTAACTATTTCACCTCCAGCACTCTCATATGTTAACATCACAGGTGGTGGCAGCCACAACTGGTCTGCACTTCAGAAATGGATACAGATCTCCTTAATTCCCTAGTACCATTTGAGGGCTCCCTTGTCAACTTTCTACCTGCTTTCCTGTTCCACCTTGAGCCACCTGGTGGCCCAGTCAGTACCCCCCTCCCCCCTTAGAGTCAAAATGGAGGAGGTTAAGGCATATTTTGTGCTAAAGGCGTGTTATGTATTTTGGCATTTTTATATTCCTGCATTTCAGGGGGCTGGACTAGATGACCCTCATGGTCTCTTCCAGCTCTGCAATTCTATGATTCTATGAACTGGAGATGCCAGGGATGGTTTCATGGGACTTTCTGTGTGATCTTCGGATGAAGGGTGGTATAGAAATTTAATAAATAATAAGAAATAATTATAATATGTAGGGCTTAGGCTGCCAGCTTCTTACGCAGGCCTTTTCATGCCATCATTATGGAGTGCCCCATTCTTGGTGACAATTATACATTTGTGAATTTCACAAGGAAGCCCCTTCTGCTGTTCCTGTGTGGCTTCTCTGCTCCTCTCCAGGGCTCTTCCTCCTTCTTCCCACACTGGCAAAGCCTTGGCACCTCAGTGGTGATTTTTGTCAGCAGGGAAAGTGCCCCTTTAACAGCTATGGCAAGGTTAGAATCCTAATTTATAGGATTTTACCATTTGATGATCTTCTTTAAGACATTACAAGTGATTAAAAGGACCATAACAGATAAATGCAGCCCTTAAAGCTACTCATGCATTCTTAATGGGCAGCCTGTTAATCTGAGGTCTGGGTCATGAATTTGAATGCTCTTCACTAAACACCTCTTTGGCAAGGAAAGCCAATTTCCCCTCAGGGTAAACTGTAATTCATTAATTGTAATTAAATTAAACATCTGTGACTAACTGGGAATCCCAATTTGTCTCCTGCACAGGGCAGAGCCTTGGCATCCTCAGGCTCTTTTGGTCTCCCTCTGCAGAGACAGGGAAAGGGGGGAGGGCGGTGTGTGCCTGACCAGGGCACAGACAGGAGGAGCCCTATTGTTTAGAATTTCTATCATTTGCTTGCTGAATCCACAACTTGCCATCCGCTTATTTCCTTTCATAAAACAGTGGCATCTATGCGCATGCCAAGACTGACGTTTCCAATTTACTTCCTTAAGAAAAAATAAACTAATATAAAAAATAGAAATAAAATGCAACATGGTTTACCTCTGTCTTGCCCCCATCAGAGGAAAAGTACTGGGCTAGATCAACCACAGGTCTGGTCCAACCATGTGCTTTGGAATTTTCCTCTGACATCCCTGGGGTCTTTAGGAGCTACTGAGGCACTTCCATGTGCTGCTGCCCCACCAGAGTAATGCTTGTTGGCCATGGCTTCTGCTCACTTCTTTCTTTGCAAATTCCTCTACAGCAGTGGTGAAGTGAAGGGCCGTGAGGGCCGACCAAAGGGCCAACCAAATTTGTTAACCTTTGTTGAGCTTTTTTTTAGGGTTGAAATTGTTGAGGTTTTTTTAGGATTTCACTGCCACAAGAGGGACGCGGGTGGCGCTGTGGGTTAAACCACAGAGCCTAGGGCTTGCCGATCAGAAGGTCAGCGGGTATGAATCCCCACGATGGGGTGAGCTCCCGTTGCTCAGTCCCTGCTCCTGTCAACCTAGCAGTTTGAAAGCACATCAAAGTGAAAGTAGATAAATAGGTACCGCTCCGGCAGGAAGGTAAACAGTGTTTCCGTGCACTGCTCTGGTTCACCAGAAGCGGCTTAGTCATGCTGGCTCCCTTGGCCAATAAAGCAAGATGAGCGCCGCAACCCGAGAGTTGGTCACGACTGGACCTAATGGTCAGGAGTCCCTTTACCTTTACCTTACTGCCACAAGGGCCGGATTAAACCAACCAGTGGGCTGCATTAGACCCCCTGAAATGGACTTTGGACATACCTGCTCTACAGGCTTCCTCACAGTGAAGAATTGAGTTCTGCCTGAACTCTTCACGCATTGTTAGACAAGGGGTGTGGGTGGGTGTAGAGATGGAATTGCTTTTTTTTTCTATTCTACATCTGACTTGTTGAGACCAAACCCATGCTTTATTCAAGAATCTGGTAAATATTGTAGCCCCAGAAGGCCCCTGCCAATAGCCACCCACCCACCATGGCAGAACAATGGAAAAACTAGAAAGAAGAAACCTTTCACATTGAGGACCCATTTCTAAGCCCATCGTAACCTTGCCTTTGTCTCAAGGCACAGCGCAGGTGCTCAAGGCTCACAAGACAAATGCAAACCATTGACCAAGAAAGCAGGTGCAGCACTGTGCTCGAGTGGAAGAGAAGGTCAAAGGGGGTGGGCAGAGGTGGCTGAGAGAAGAGGAGTGGAAGCCATCCCTCTTGGAGCCACGGCCAGTATGTTTATGATCATTTCAGAACACAGAAAATGTGCATTAACAATGAACTAGAGCAGTGGTTCCAAATTAGCTGAGGACCCCCTGTTTTTCAAAAGCCAAACCATGCACTCCTTACTTTTGGAACTTTTGATATCTCTATGGTAGTTTTTGTTATGTGAATGGAGCTTATAGTTAATGGTGAATGCCTGGTATGTTCCTCCTAGTGGTGCAGCAATAAAACTGCTGGCACATTTGCAAAGCTAATCGGGGTCCAGTATGGTTTCTAATTGGATGGGGGACCAAGTGCTGAGATTCCTGCATTGCAGGGGGTTGGACTAGATGAGCCTCAGGGTCCCTTCCAACTCTACAAAATTCAATAATTCTATTATCCTGGCTCAAATATATGTTGGAAATGCAAGGAAAAAGAAGGGACTTTTTATCATATGTGGTGGGAATGTAGAGTAATTAAAAAATATTGGGAAGTGATATATAATGAGTTGAAGAAAATGTTTAGACTAACATTTGTAAAAAAGCCTTAAGCATTTTTGTTAGGGATTGTAGGGAAAGACCTGCCAAGGAAAATGAAGAATATATTTATGTATGCAACAACGGCGGCAACAGTATTAATAGCACAAGGATGGAAGAATGAAGAAATCCCGACAAAGGAACAGTGGCAAGAGAAATTAATAGACTATGCAGAACTGGAAAAACTGATGCACAAACTATGTTACAAGGACAACTGTGACTTTAAAGAAGAATGGGGACCTTTTACAAAGTATCTAAGGCATCTACAAAATGAGTTGGACTCCTTGGCAGGTTTTGAATAAACATACACAAATTTATTTTTTAACATAATAGATGGATAGCTTGGAGATTTTTACCTTTTTACAATATGCAGAGAACAATATGTGCTAATAAACCAGAAAGAGGAACTGAGGGAAGTCGTAGGGAGGAGGGAGGGAAAAAATGGGGGGAAATACAGTTGTTCAAATAATTTGTTATGTGAAAACTGACAATAATTTTTTTAATAATAATAATAATAATAATAATAATAAATAAATAAATAAATAAATAAAATCAGATTTGCCGCACACACACAAAAAGGGGGGGAGATAAAAAATAAAAGAGCAGGTGTGGCTCCAGAATAAGCATTAGAGGTAATGGATTTTCAAAAAAAAAAAAATGGAAGAAAATGCTAGAAAGACAATAAGGGCTGGCTCTGCAGACAAGATGGGGTGTGTTTTGGCCTGATCTCTGCATTTGCAAGACATGATCGAGATTAAATACAAAATGCACATAATTCAGCAAAGATGAGTATGGGCCTGTGTTTGTGTGGATGTGCAAGGTGGGAACTGCAGTCAACAAGGGAACAATAGAACTCAAGAGGTGGTGGTCTCTCCCTCACCAGAGGGTGCTCTGGGACAAGGTTTCCAGCAGGGGGTTGGACCAGGCTGGTGGCATGATGTGAATCCCTAAAAGCTCAGTCACTTCTACTTGAAACCCAAAGGGCACAGGCACATCCATGTGTGGATGTGATCCTGGTCTTTGTGTGGCAGTGACTAGAGCATCGTTTGCAACAAACATGGAATGGGGCCAGATTCTTCCATGTCTCTGGTTCAATCTTTTGAGTTATGGGATCAGAACGAAAGCAACTGTTTTTCTGGCTTGTAAATTTGTGACAAAAGGCAGCATAGAAGCTCTTGATTCCCATTACAGTGATGAGGAAATGGCTTCATAGTCAAGACTAACTTTGCTCTAAAAAGGTCAAGGACCCCTGACAGTTAAGTCCAGTCGTGAACGACTCTGGGGTTGTGGCGCTCATCTCGCTTTACAGGCCGAGGGAGCCAGTGTTTGTCCGCTCCCCAGACAGTTTTTTCAGGTCATGTGGCCAGCATGACTAAGCCACTTCTGGGGAAACCAGAGCAGCGCACAGAAACACTGTTTACCTTCCTGCCAGAGCGGTACCTATTTATCTATTTGCACTTTTTGGCGTGCTTTCAAACTGCTAGGTTGGCAGGAGCAGGGACCGAGCAATGGGAGCTCACCCCGTCGTGAGGATTTGAACCGCCGACCTTCTGATCGGCAAGCCCAAGAGGCTCAGTGGTTTACACCACAGCACCACTCACGCCCCCATGGTCCCTGTTACTAGACTCCAAACAATGGAAATGAATCCTATGCCATCCCCAGCAAACACCTTAAAATTCAGCAGCAAAGCCCACTCTGCTTTGAACTGCCTTGTCAGCTTGCCAAGGCACTTCTCCTGGCACTGCCCTTTGGATCTGAACACAGAGCTCAAAATGGGAATCAAACAACATGCAGCCGATGAGCGAGCTTCAGCACCATGGATTGGAAGCAAGCACTAGCTGGGATTCTGTGTCTCATTCTGTCCCCCCCCCCCCCCACCACCACAAAAACCCACTAATGTGGGGTGGGAGACAGGAGTTCAGTCTATGTCCCCCAAGCCTACTCTACTGCAAATTCATTAAGTGGAACTTGCTTTTAAGGAAATGTACGTTGAGGTCTAAAACATCTTAAAGCAGGGGAAAGTGCTCAATATAATTTTCAGGTAGGTCTGTCGTGTTTTAAATTTGAAATTTGAAATACTTTATTGTCACTTGTATACAGTGAGATTACAATAGCACCCCCCAACTCAGCTCTCTTAGTCTTAATTCCCCTTGTTTACTGATGCACACCCACCGAACCCGAAAGTCAGTTGCCCTGTTGTTATCTTTTCATTCAGCAGCCTAACAGCCCATGGATAGAAGCTGTTCTTTACCCTGTTGGTGCAACTAATCATGCTTCTATATCTTCTGCCTGAGGGCAGGAGATCAAGAAATTGCCGGCCAGGGTGTGAATCATCCCTGAGAATTTTCTTCACTCTCCTGAGGCAACGTTCTTCCTCTATTTCATCCATCAGATTCACGGGACAGCCCACAATATCTTGTGCTGTATTCACCACCCTCTGTAGGCACTTCCTATCAGTTGATTCGGAGGAAGGTGACAGAAAACAGAGTGCTGCCCCTTCCATGAAGCAGAGTGGCGTGGGCACTTGAAAGGGAACCAAGATGGTGCCCATTTAATTTATTATTCCTGTATTTTTGGTTTCAGGCATGGGGGGGAGAAGCCCTCGGGGGAAATTCTGCCTCCAGTGCACAAATACCTTGACCAGCCCTGAGTATGATGCAGCAAACCTTGACTTGGAATTGAGGGGGTGCATTTTCTGCTCAGCCTCTCATGCCTTGCAACGTCTTTCTCCTCCAGCCCTGAGACCACATCCCTTTTGGTCAGCAGGAAATCAAAGAGGACTGCTGAGAGTCCATCCAGCGGGAAGTTAATAGCCGGTTTAACCTTCATTTGGCTGCGGGGGATTAGCTAGCAGCATGGATAAATGGCAGGGACAGGTTTCTTCCAGTTGGCCAATGTTGTCCCCTGCTCAGGGCAAAGAGGGGGTTACGGCTTCCCTCCAGGTTTAAGCATTTCTGCCTCTCTTTACCTGCTCCACAGTTACCTCACCACCCTATGGAACACTGTGGAGCAGGCCCCATTCACAGGGCAAGGGATTCCTCCCAGCTCAGCCCCATCTGCAGCTTCCCCAGTGATGGTTTTTCCTCAGGCTCAAATCCATTTCTTGCTGCTTCACTTGGCTGATCAATGGGCGCCGTTCAGTGGTAATATTGACTTAGAAAACTAGCTTGGAATGTCAGATGAAGTTCAAACTGCTCCAGTCAACAGGAGGGCAGCAATCATCAGGGCCACTTTAGAGCATCACAAAATTGCTAGGGTGTTTTTTTTTAATAGAGGCCTCTTGGAGCTGTATGTGAAGCAACTTCACCTCTTTTCTTGTGTACCAAATAACATTCTGTTTGTCTCATTTAAGGCAGTACAACCTCATGCAAGCCCGTATTTCTGTAAAAATACTTCCACACGTTGAAGTGCTGCTGTGTTAGAGCCAGAAGCACAGAGGGGGGTTCAGCCATTGATTAGTCTGCCCATTTCTTGAGACCGGAAGTAGTCTTGAGTTCTGCATCAATCTGTTTTTTTAAAGGTCTCATGAAAATTCATGTGTGTGTGCATTCCTTTCAATACATGTGATTTTGTATGCAATTTCCCTTAATGTGAAGAATTTATGTAGTCGGCACCACTTTTGCACACAATTTCCACTAATAGATATCCTTTTACACACAGCTTTTGGTTGGAGAACTGTATCACAAAGTTTGGAGGAGTTTGCATTTCAAAGGATTGTTCCCCATTGTTTGTGTCTGCAAATCAGTCAGGGCTTTCACCGCCAGACTCATCCGTTTTTTGTTTTTCTAGATCACCATATTGCAGCATGTAAACCAGTGTTTCTCAAACTTGGGTCTCTAGCTGTTGTTGGAATGAACTCCCATTATCCTAGCTAGCAGGACCAGTGAATAGATCCCAGGCGCGCCAACTCTAGGGAGCGGAGGTGTCTTCTGCCCTCTCAAGATTTGTTTGAAGGAGGCCTAGGGCTACCCCCCATATTGAGGGGGCCCGGCATAACATTGTGGAAGGCTGCACCTGCCTGCATGGTGTCAGGAGATGCCACAGGAACTGGCGTGCGTGCCGTGAGGTCATCCCAGCCTTGGGAGATGCTGTGGGAACCGACACGGCCTAGCGGAATGCTTCACCAGCCTATGCAGCATTGGGAGACATGTGTGACATCACACAATGCACACATGACATCACACACACACACACACACACGTGTGATGTGGGCGGGCCAGCCCCCCAAAATATTGGGGGGCAACCCGGTGTCACAGGCACATCTTGAAAGTCACTCAATATCTCCTTTCCCAAATAAAGGAATGCTTTAAAAGGTAATGTGAACTTGTAACATAGACTCTGTGGATGGGGTTGAGAGGGCAGGATGTGGAAGGTCTCTGTGCACCAAAGGGATCCCCAACCTCTGCAAAACTGCCGGTGCTGGTGGCACTCTCTTTCTGCCACCAGATGTTTGCCTCTTTCACCTGCTGCAGTCAGGATATAGGGTTCAGCAGTGGATTGTCCACTGTCCTCTGCAAAGGTTGCAGAGGGTGGGCAGATGGCCGTGTGGCTGCTGAATGGACTGTGAGCTGAGGGGGAATAGGGGGGTTTCAATTGCAGAAATACAGTGCTGGTAACTGGATATGTGAATCTGCCTACAGTCAGCCAACTCTTGCAGACGGGTTGGCTGATGGTCCCTGTTAAAGGTAAAAGTAAAGGTAAAGGACCCCTGACAGTTAAGTCCGGTCGCAAATGACTCTGGGGTTGCAGCGCTCATCTCGCTTTACAGGCTGAGGGAGCCGACGTTTGTCCACAGACAGTTTTTCCGGGTCATATGGCCAGCAAGACCAAGCCGCTTCTGGCGAAACCAGAGCAGCGCACGGAAACGCCGTTTACCTTCCCACCACAGCAGTACCTATTTATCTACTTGCACTTGACATGCTTTCAAACTGCTAGGTTGGCAGGAGCTGGGACAGAGCAATGGGAGCTCACCCCATCTTGGGGATTCAAACCACCGACCTTCCAATCGGCAAGCCCAAGGCTCAGTGGTTCACACCACAGCGCCACCCGCGTCCCTATGGTCTCTGTTACTGGACTCCAAACAATGGAAGTGAATCCTATGCCATCCACAGTTTCAGAAAGTTCTGCTTGCAGTTTGTGTCCAGGTCTCTACATGATTGTAGTTAACTCACTTCCATGAGCAGAGAATGTGGTCATTGGGCTCTTTCTATCATCACAAATTGCAGCAGGCCAGGATGCAGAAAACAGACAAAATTCTTAAAGCACATTACACATCTGTCAGTGGTAAAATGTGAGAGAATTGTCATTGTCTGCAAACTTTCAGAGAAAGGACCAGTAAATGAAAGTGTCCTCATGACAGAAGCCGTTTCTGAGATCAGAGTGGAATCAGCAGCTCTAAGGAGTAAACAAACACCCTCATATCATTGTCAAGAGGCAGCTCTCTCTCTGCTTCCAGGTCTAAAGTTTTGGATGCACATTGTGCTCTCATGTGGAAACCTGGAATGTGACATTGTGTGGCAGGCCAAGCGAAGGAAGGTGAACACACAGGCGGAGGGCACCACTCAGGCACTCTGCAGGGTAGGCTGGAGTGGAGGAGGAGACTGCCGCAGGGCAAATGGCAGCCAGGCAGCCTTCTGGAGCCAGGCCAAGTAAGCTGGAGGAGAAGTCTGCCATGGGAGGACCTTCCCTTCAAAGCACAGGGGGCTCCGGGGGAGAGAGGAAGGGAAGGAAGGAAGGAGGGTACTGCTAAGACTGTAGCCCAGAAAGTCAGGTCTGTGAAAGTCAGTAAGGGGTGTGGACCAGGGCTTGCCAGGGAAATGGGATGCACAGGCTCAGACTTGACTCTAAACTAAAGGTAAAGTACCTCTGACCGTTAGGTCCAGTTGCAGATGACTCTGGGGTTGCAGCGCTCATCACGCTCTATAGGCCGAGGAGCCGGCGTTTGTCCGCAGACAGCTTCCGGGTCATGTGGCCAGCATGACTATGCAGATGACTCTGGGGTTGCAGCGCTCATCACGCTCTATAGGCCGAGGAGCCGGCGTTTGTCCGCAGACAGCTTCCGGGTCATGTGGCCAGCATGACTATGGTGAACCAGAGCAGTGCACAGAAACACCATTTACCTTCCCACCAGAGGGGTACCTATTTATCTACTTGCACTTGATGTGCTTTTGAACTGCTAGGTTATGGGTAGGCAAACTAAGGCTGGGGGCCAAATCTGGCCCAATCGCCTTCTAAATCCAGCCTGCGGATGGTCCAGGAATCAGCATGTTTTTACATGAGTAGAATGTGTCCTTTTATTTAAAATGCATCTCTGGGTTATTTGTGGGGCATAGGAATTCATTCATTATTATTTTTTCAAAATATAGTCCTGCCCCCACAAGGTCTGAGGGACAGTGGACCAGCCCCCTGCTGAAAAAGTTTGTTGACCCCTGTGCTAGGTGGGCAGGAGCTGGGACCGAACAATGGGAACTCACCCTGTCGCAGGGATTCGAAATGCGAAATGCCAACCTTCCAATCGGCAAGCCCTAGGCTCAGTGGTTTAGACCACAGTGCCACCCGCATCCTGACTCTAAACTAGGCGAGAGTAAAACAAAGGACATGAACAAACACCTTTGCACTTCTTGAGTTCTGCCACGGTGGCGCTTGCTCTCAGGTAAATGCACCCTGACTGGCTTGTAGCAACTTTACAACCTGATGCTTCCTAATGTTTTCTGGGATTAAGTCTTCCTGGTGAGTGTAGGTAAATGTGCATGCAGGATCATGTGGGTTTATCCATTGAAGTACCCTCACCCAAACAGAGGAGGCATATATGCATATAATTCCTTCAGGTAACACCAAACAGACGTTATGGATTCCATTCTGTGTTGCCGCAAATGCATCTGAGGAGACCCTTTCAAAGCTCATTGCGAAAGATGCAACCCAGCACAGACACAAACTCCAAGAACCAGGGCTTGCTCCTGCTCCAAGAGCAGTGATGGAGAGGCACCAGCACACTGGCAACCTCTCCTTTGGACCTCATCTTGCCCACCCCACCAATGTGATTGCAATGGCTCCTGTGTTGGGCCACAGAAGAAGATGTTCTGGGAGATGGGCTGGAAGTGGTTGGATGGGAGGTGAAGGTACCTGTGATCAAGCAGTTAATTTGTTTCCCTGTCTTATCTGCTCATGAGGAGGCATTAAGGAAGGTTTCCTTAATATATCTTAACTCCATTGTTGGCAAGTTAAGCTCGAGAGGCTGTGTGTGAGAGCTGGGAATTCCACTGATGTAGTCAGGATGTAATGTGTCCTGTACTCCCATCTTCTGCTCTATCTTTACAGCAGATATTTAAGCCTAAAAAGGCTGACACATTTCTAAATAATCCCCCAGGAAACAGTTTAGTGTGGGGCCATTATCTTGATAGTTCATAATTAGGTTCAATAAGAAAGCTTGTTTTGCCAACCCAGGTCAGATCCCTGCTGTGTCCGCCTGTGCCTGTGCTCAGTGACCTTGTTCCAAGAGTGTATTGTTAGAAAATCCATTATTATCATCACACACACTTTGGAGAAGTGGCTGTTTTGCGAATTGATGGTGTGATGTTGCCACTTTAGATAAAAGAATCCATGAATTATTGACTTAATGAGTTAATGTTGCTTCAGTCTCCAATGAGACCTTTATAGGCTGGGTGCTATTTAACGGGAGACATCTGAGGCAAATACAGAGAGAGAGGGAGAGAGAGAGTCCTCTGCAGGGCATGGAGGACTTCCTTAGAGCAGGTTTCTATCTTCTTGGACAATTCTGGGATTAAAATGCTTGCAAGGCAAGGCCCAACTACATTCATTTTGTTTAATGCACAATCACATCTTACGTCTTACTCATTTATCATGTAATGCTGGGGGCAGGAGGGTTTCTGCCCTGTAGGAATGTCACTGATAACAGATATAATATGAAAATCATTGAGACCATGTAGGGCTATCAGCTCCTACAGTTTGTATGGTGAAAATCTGAGCATGTAAAATACAATTTGGGAGAACTACAAACTCCTATCCATCTAGACCAATCTACCAAACATAAAGCTCCTGTGTAGAGATCCTCTTGCAAAGGAGCAAAGTGAAGGTTCCAGCCAGCAGAGGTTCCTCACAGCAGTTCCATAGTTCCAGAAAAAAATGTGAAATTCTGGCTCTGAATGGCTCTGTCTTATCCAGCATCATGTTCTCAATGCCTCTGAGAAGGCCATAAGCATCTTCTCCAATCGTGCCCCTGAGCACCTGGTATACCCTTTAGCAAACCTTTGCCTCCCCTGTCATCTAAAAGTCCAATCACCTCCCTAGCCAGTCTCTTGTTACTAAGGCCTCTGAAGAGTTTCTTGTTATTGGTCTTCATGTTTCTAGCATGGCATAGGCGCCGACTCCATGGGGCTTGAGGGGGCCCGAGCCCCCTCAAAAATTCGTTTGGGGGGGCTCCGCCCCCCCAATAATCTCCGGCGCCCCTCCAGCAGAGCGCCATCGCCGCCCCTCCCCCAGCCCAAAATGCACAGGGAGGGGCGGGCTGCATGCCTCCTGCCCTCCCTCCCGAGCAAAAGCTCCACCCAATTTCCTTTGGAGCTGATTAATAGGCGCAGCACGCTCTCCCCTATTCGCTCACGAGGAGGCGGCGCCACTTTATTTGCATATTCATGAGCTTATTTATTATTCATGAGCTTTCCCGGGCCCCCCCAATATTTTTTATAAGTCCGCGTCCCTGTAGCATGGTGCTTCTCCATTTACCTATTTGCCAAAGTTTGTGTTCCTTTTTGTTTTCTTCATCCAGACATTGTTTTAAAGTAGGGGTCAGCAAAGTTTTTCAGCAGGGGGCCAGTCGACTGTCCCTCAGACCTTATGGGGGGCCGGACTATATTCTGGGGGGAAAAGAAAAATGAAGGAATTCCTATGCCCCACAAATCACCCAGAGATGCATTTTAAATAAAAGGACACATTCTGCTCATGTAAAAACACACTGATTCCTGGACCGTCCGTGGGCCAGATTTAGAAGGCGATTGGGCCAGATCTGGTCTCCGGGCCTTAGTTTGCCTATCCATGTTTTAACGAAAAGCATCCTCTTGGCCCTGGTGGTACTTTGCTTGATCTGTGGCAAACATTTCAGCAGAGCTTCTAAACTTGTGGTTTTGAACAGCTCACAAGCAGTATGGAGTACTTTGACTCTCTTGACTTTTCCTTTCTCCTTTATTTTCTCTCTCCCCCCCCCCCCAACCTTCCTTTCAACTTTCTGGTGCAGTCCATGATGTTCCCAGTGAGAACAAGGAAGGAGCAGCTTCAACAACTTCAGTTCCTGTGGTGCTCTTCTTGTTGCATTTGCTTCAATGACTGAGCTGAGCTCTCCTTAGGAAAACTGTACTGGAAGTGTGGCAAATGAAAGGAACCCTTTCCAGCATCTTTGCTTCATTCTTCTCTCTTTTTCCTTCCTAGAAAAACATGAATACTGCTGGTGATACACTCTCTGTTGAGGCATCCAGTGCCCTGTTCTCTGCAATCACTTGCAGTTAATGAGTCCTGAGATCACGAACAAGACGCCCCTGTTTTTATTAAGCTTTTAATAGGTTTTATTTGATTGTTGTATTTTTATATGACTGTGTATTGATGGTGAGGATTTTATGTCAACCGCTTAGATATTTCTTTTCATATTAAGCCATTTATAATTTTTATACATCAGTAATAAAGCCCATCTTTGAGTCTACCCCTGCCAGTCCTACAATCTTTCACTGTCTTCAGAATTCCTTTAGACACACATTTTAGCGTCCTGCTAATGTCACATTAGCAGATTGCAATCACAGTTGTTAAAATGAATACAAATGAATTAATAATGATTATCTAATTATTTGAAAGTGTCATCCTACTTTAGGAGCCATTTCACAATGTTCCCGGGGGTTAATGACGCCACTCACTTCCTGTTGTAAATCATGCAGCAAAAGTGAGGGGGATGAAGGGGTGTGAGAAAGGAAGGCACTAATCTGATAGGCTTCACACCCTCGTTGGAAACCATGCCAGAGCGATGGGCCCTCTGCTCTGTGTCTGCTTGCCGAAAGTCTTCACCACAAGGTCCCTTTGTCCTCCCCCCCTCTCAGTTTATTGTTTTTACATTGGCATTTTATTAGAGCAATTTTAAAGTTCAAAGAAAAAACAAAATGTCAAGCAAAACTATAAAAAAACAGCTCTTTTCGTTTGTTGCCATTGTGGTGAGCGGTTGGTGGAGCTCGAGGATGTCTTCCCACAAGACGTTCAAGATCAAGCGGTTTCTTGCTAAGAAGCAGAAGCTGAACAGGCTCACCCCACAATGGATCTGCATGAAAACTGGCAATAAAATCAGCTACAACTCCAAAAGGAGACACTGGAAGAGGACTGAGCTCAGACTGTAAAGAGAAGCAGCTCCAATCTTACCGGCACAACCCTGTATCTTGCATCAAGCTCTCAAGCGCCAGAATGGTCTCTTCCTACCAACCTGCCAGATTATCAGGGCTGGAATTCTGTCTTGTGCTGTGCAGTCTCTCCCCTTTGTAGAAATATTTGTTATTACAAATATTAATGAATAAAAAACTGAATGATGGGAGGGGGGAAACTATTAAAAAAACAGCAAAAGGCAGCCAGTCTTCAAGGGGGAGGGAGGCAAAAAACCAGCTAATTAATTAGCTAATTAACTATTAGCTTGGCTAAAACGTCTTTTGCCAGCTGTTGAAAAGGTTAGCCTAGCAAGTTGTCACTGCCAGGGGGTCATTGTATCCTTTCACTGTCTCCCAAATAGTGGGGTCTGACCAAGGCAGAATACAGCAGGACTATTACTTCTATACTTCTGTTGATGCAGCATAACTCAAGAGATAGTGTCCATCCTTAGAAATAGCTAATTGGTTGATTAATTGCTGTTTTCAGCCCTTTCCACCTGGCAGGGTTGAGGTAGGAAACCAAAACACAAGCAGCATGGGAGAGGTTATGGAACTGGGATTTAAAGTTTACAGTACTTTGAAAGAAAATTATATGAAAATGATGTATCGCTGGTATTTAACCCCTAGTAAATTAGCTAAAATGTATAAAGCAAGGTCAAACATGTGCTGGAAATGTAAGGAAAAGGAGGGCACCTTCCACCACATGTGGTGGAGCTGTAAAATAGTAAAATAATTTTGGGGGTGATTTATAATGAACTGAAAAAAATGTTTAAAATAGCCTTTTCCAAAAAAAACCCACCGAAGCTTTTCTTCTAGGCTACTGGTGGATACTGGCATGGTGGTGTAGCCCCTTCCACATATCCCCAGCAGGTGGACCTGCCACACTCTGCACCAAACTCAGTCCAAGGGCACCTGTCACCAAAAACCATGGGGACATTTAAGGAGATCAGCAGGGATTCATAGAAATAGAATATCCATATAGTTTGAATTTAAAATGGCTGTTTCCTGTGCCCCATTAAACTATGAACCGCATTCAACTGAAAGACACACATTAAATGAGATGCAAAATGGCCTTCTCAGCACCACTTGAAAAAGCATCCTGGGTCTCTTACTGCTGCAGGCAAGACCACCTATGGGAGGATGGAGCTGCCCATGGAAGCAGCTCGGTTTGCTGGTGGAGATGATGGAGATGTCAAAAGGCAACCTGCAGCCAGAATGACAGTGTGATTAACTGAAATGAGGCTGAAGTCACAAGCAGCTCAGGCCACTGGGAAATTAAGGCACCAATTCGAACCATCAAGATCAGCAATGATATTGTGGCATATCGTAGCAACAGCAGCAACATTAACCTTGCCATCCTAGGCAGCGAACTAATTTCACAGCAGCAGTAGCAGCAGCATTTCAGCATCTTTTAATCCCAGAACTTTTTGAATGAATACTGATATTCTCCAAATGGACCAGCTTCTGTCTTTTTCTTTAGGAGTGAATGGAGCGAATAATAGCAGTTTCCCCCCAAACTGTTCCTGCAGGAAAAGAGCGGTTGTACTGGTCAAGGAATCCACGTCCAGGAGAGAAGGTTCGTGGTGCAGGAGCCACACAATTGCAGGGGTGAGAGTTTGGGCATCCTTCCCTCCCTGAATGAGGTATTAATAAATGACAGGAAGCAACTATGTGGATGGCCATAGTTTGCATCCCAGATAATCCATCAGTGCTAATGAGGTGTATCCCCCAGCAAGGGAGTCGCTTCCTGTTGTGCAGCTGGAAGTATTTCTGTGCTCTCCAGTAAGTGATCTGAGGATTTCTCCCTTTTCCAGTGTGGTCCATCCACCACACAAAACAATTCAGCTCCATTAAGGCAAAGTCAGCTTGGTGGAGAGGAGTGGCTACTTGGGGGCAGGGGTGAGAGGTACTATGCCTCTACTCCAATGGGTCATTAAGATGAAGCCCCCACCCCCATGTCAACCTGCTCCTTCACAATTAAGCTTGTACCCTACACTGAACACACCAAATGTTGCAGCTGAACTACTAAAGGTTGTGATCAGCGTGTTGTGGGGGGTGGAGTGGCTGCATCTGATGCTGAACTATATTGCTGCTACAAATTTCTGCTGCTGCCTGCCTGGTTCTGCCTGAAAGGCTCTTTCCAGTCCTGTGGGCATTAGATGGGCACCTGGTCGTCCCCAGAGACTTGGAGGCTGACCCATCACAGCCCATGAGACAAGGTGGGCATTGCAGTTGCAGCACCACGGACAGCTCCAGGTGAGCCACAAAGGAGCTTGTCTGGAGGTGGGGTCTTTGTGTTGTTTTGTTTCATAAATCAGAATCATAGAATTGTCGAGTTGGAAGGGCCCACGAGGAGCATCTAGTCCAACCCCCTGCAATGCAGGAATCTTTTGCCCAACATGGAGATTGAACCCGTGATCCTGAGATTAAGAGTCTCATGCTCCACCAACTGAGTTTGAAGCTGAATCACTAGAAGTTAGGATTATGCACATAGCTTTCAACTTTCAGATTTGAAAATAAGGGATCAGCAGCATCACCTGTCCCGGGGACAGTCTATGGGATATCTAACAATCCGGGATAGCAGCGGGAAACAGAGGGAAACAGTGCTGGAATAAGGGAATTTCCCAACAAAAAAGGGAAGGTTGACAGCTATGATTATGCATCCTGGTCCCTGTTTTGACATGAGAAGCTTCATGGTGCCTTCCTCTGATTTTGGTCAAATCTCTCCTCTCCCCTTAGACTAGTGGAGCTTATAAAAAGAAGAAGTAGTGAAATTAGTGTCAGCTTTTAACAGCAGAATGTGTGCTCATGAAATTATTTATAAACCATATTTTGGGACATAGCCCACTCAGTTGTTGTCCCAGTGATGCAATCAGATGAGGTTTATTAATACCAGAACACAAGAAATGTTGCCAAGTACTTTGGTAATAATGGGGTTGGGGGAGGAGGCCTGAATGTGCCTGCTGTGCAGAAGAGCAAAAGCTGTGATTGATCTCAATGTAAACTGGGTGATTTTTCTTTCTCCAACATGACATGGAGCCCAACCGTGTGTGATGGATTCTGTCGCTGCCCCTTCCCGACCATCATTCTCGCTTTTAATCCACTCAGTGCTCTTGTTGGGCTTTTGCCTGCTCCCATTTCATTTCACCCCCTCTCCAAACAGGATGCATGTTCAACAGCAGTAAATAGTTTCCTTTAAGAATTCAGGAAAATATGTGGTGCTCCGGGGGGCAGGGGAATAAAAGCTACTGGCAAGAAAGTTTGATTTGCCTTCAAATGAAAGAGATGATCTGATGTAAGCGCTTTCAGTTCCTAGAATCTCATATGGTTTCACTCCTCCTCCTAATATGCTAGTCCTTTTTGCAGGAAGCAATCCAGATTTCCTGAACCTTGTCAGAGTAGAGATAAAGTGGCCTTTACTGGCCATCTCTTGCACAGGGTTTCCTGAGCACCTCTCCTTGGGAAATGGGTGCCCAAAGCTTTCTTAGATAGAGTGCTGTGAAGGTCAATATCTGATAGATTCCTGACTGCTCTGGGGGAGTTTTCAGTGGATAGAGCATGTAATCTTGTTGAGGCTCTGGTCTCACTGTGGAATGGCAAAATTTTTAGGGCCATCAGCATGATCATTCCTGAGGCTCCGCTCCAGTCCTGCAGAGGCCTCGTTGCTCCTTAGTATTCTGAGAAGCTGCGGTTGATGAAACAGACTTGGGGGGGGGGGGGAGAGAGACTGGTGGAAAGCACCATTAAAGATAAAATTATCAAACCTAGGAAAGGATCAGAGTTGCTGAAGAAGAATCAATATGGCTTCTGCAAAGGTATGCTCTGTCTGCCTAACCTTTGAGAGTTCTTTGAGAGTTCCAATAAGCATATGGGTAGGGGCGACCCAGTTGATACTGTGTACTTAGTCTCTCGAAAAGCTTTTGACAAAGTAGCTCACCTACTTAGTAAGCTAAGCAGTCATGGAATAAGACGGAAGGTCCTCCTATGGAACAGTTACTGGTTAAAGAGCAGAAATTAGAAATAAACAATCAAGGGATGTAGAAAGTGAAGTCTGCCAAGGTTCAGTATTGGGACCTGTGCTTTTTAAGTTCTTCATAAATAATCTAGAATTAGAAGGGAGCAATGAGGCTGCTAGGGTTGCTGATGATTCCAAATGTTTTAAGGTGGTTAAATTACAAAAGGAACTCTCCAAACTGGATGAGCGGTGGTATAATCACAAATACAGTTCAGGACTTATCTACACTTAACTTTCCTCTGCTCTTTCCAGGCACGGTCCACAATTTGAAGCTCTGTGTCCAAGCACCCAAAGTGATGTTTGCTCCAACTGAACACCAAAGATCAGGTTTTCATGGGGAAAGAGTGGGGCAAAAGCTAAATGTGGATAAGCGCTCAGTGTAAACAAGTTTAATGTTATGCATGTTGGGGCAAAAATTCTTAATTCCACATATAGTCTCATGAGGGCTGGTTAGGCACTGACTGCCAAGGAATGAAACTATGGGATTGCAATAGAAATGTGAACCCAGTGTGCAGCAGCTACAAAAAAGATAGATTCCATGCTGGGGAGGTTGTGTGTGTGTGTGTGTGTGTGTGTGTGTGTGTAATGACACAAGAACTGAAGTTCTAGTGAAGCTGACTTTTGAAAGATTCAGGAAAGACAAATGAAAGTACATATTTACACAGTGCCTACCTTGACTATTGAATTTGCTACTGCAATTTGTGGCTTTGACCACCAACCTACAATGAAATCTTAACATGTCTACTTACTTCTAGGTATGTAGCTACAGTGGTACCTCGGTTTAAGAACAGTCTTGTTTACGAACTATTCGGTTTACGAACTCTGCAAAACCGGAAACAGTGTCCTGGTTTGTGAACTTTACCTTGGTCTAAGAACAGAAGCTGAATGGTGGAAGAGCACCAGCGGTGGGAGGCCTCATTAGGGAAAGCGCGCCTCAGTTTAAGAATGGTTTAAGAACAGATTTCCGGAATGTATTAAGTTCGTAAACCGAGGTACCACTGTAAAGGGTTGCAGCCTTAGATGACTATAAAGGGGGATTAGATAGAGTTATGGCAAATAAGGCCATCATTGGCTAGGAGTCACTATGATGTTGCTCTACCTCCAGGACCAGGACCACCAACAACCCTCTGAAGACCAGATGCTGGGGAGCAACAGCAGGAAAGGGCTGTCACCTGCATGACCTACCTCTGGGCTTCCTATGAGGGGCTTCTGGTAGGCCATGGTGAGTAATGGGGATGCTGAATTAGATGGGCCCTCTTTGGTGAGATCCATCTGCTGGAAGAAGAGTTTGGATTTGGATAAGGAGTCTCAAAGTGGCTAACAATCTCCTTTTCCCTTTCTCCACCACAACAAACACTCTGTGAGGTAAGTGGGGCTTAGAGGCTTCAGAGAAGTGTGACTGGCCCAAGGTCACCCAGCAGCTGCATGTGGAGGAGCGGGGAAGCGAACCCGGTTAACCAGATTATGAGTCCGCTGCTCTTAACCACTACACCACACTGGACTCTTCTTCTAGCCCAATCCAGGAGTACAGCAGAGAACAACATCCAAATTTGGAGCTGGAGGGCTGCTGTTGCAAACACAAGGACAGCCAGGCCACATTTCAGGCTACAAGACCCCTCTGCCCTCCCACATTTCATCACAGAAGGCAAAAAAACAAGGCAAAGCCTTCTCCATTGTGATTATCTGCTTCTCTGTCCCACTGATTTATTTGGTGTCAACCAGCAGAGAGCTTTTTATATAATGAAACACTGCCTGCATGCCATCTGTCATCCATCACGCAAAGTGGCACGCCATTTAAAAGGTTTTTGTTGGGGGGGGTGGATGGACAGACAGACAGACAGAGGAGTGGGTGCACCTCCTACTAATCGCCTGATTTCAGGAACTGGGCTGGGCAGAGACCCTGAAATGCACACATGGACTGTGGTAGCTGCAACCGTGGGCCAGTGTGGTCGTGGTGCTCAGTCTTACTATCCCATGGCAGGATTATTCTGCTCACAGCGGTTGCAGCCTGATAATTATTATTGATTCACTCTCAGGCTGTCAATCTGGGAACAGCTCTAAAGTAGTCCATGATGGACAGAGAGAGAATTGGACAGCCACCATCCAAAGAAGAAACTTCATCTTGAAAATGAACTTAGATGAGATGGTGCAGGTGGATAAGGGTAATTGATTATTGTTTTAGAGTGGAAGAAGGAGATATTTTTAAAGAAATATCTCTTTGGTATCCACCCTAAGAAATCTGCACTACTCATAAGACTGTGTGCAAATGTCATACCCTTTTAAAATTCTGTGTAAATGGTTTACTAAGGCTTATTTTATCACAGAAATGCAGTTAAGATTCCCTGGTTTGCAGAACGCACAAGGCAGTTTCCTCCTGGGAGTGATATAAGCTGTTCCAAGCTACATGACTTAGTGCCACAAAGAGACTAGCTAGTACCCTGCACTGTTAGGGACAGTGAGGGGTCAAAGTTGCTAATGCAAGAGAACTTCCTTGTCATGCCCATGTTATAAGACAATGGTTCCCAACCCACCCATGGCACCATTCACATAATGAAAACTACCATAGAGATATCAAAAAATTCAAAAGTGGGGGTCCATGGGTTGACTTCTTTTGGAGGGGAAGAGGGGGTCCGCAGTACTTAGCTAACTGGGAACCACTGTTATAAGGGATTCTTTGCAAAGTGTTTTAAACCTGATGTTTTGCTGTGTTGCCTAACATTCTCTGCTCCAGCTGCACAAGCCAGATCTCCACTGCAAGTTGTTTGCCATGGGAAGATGCCTTCCAAAAGAGACACAAAGGCAGGCACAGGCAAAATGCACATTATTTCTAAAAGGCAGAGCACAAATATGTCCATGAATGAATGAATGACTGAATATGGAGCCCAGTGAGTGAACAGGCTGACCTCCTTTGCAGGGTTGTTATTATGAGGATAAAATGGGGCAGCTTCCAGCTCTGCTGTCCTCTGAGTGCCTTTTGCCTTGGTGAACCTCTCCGTTTGCTAACATCTACAAGGGGAGTTTGGTGAGCTGTTAAGGGGGACTTGGCCATGCAATGCCATCTGTGTGGCTCTGCATACAGCATTTGAAAACAAGATGTGATGGTGCTTGTCCATTTCTCTCTAAGTGGAATGCCACATTCAGGTGTCTTTCTCAAGATTGCAAAAAAACCTTCCCAGGGTTCCATCATCAAGACTGAAAGCCCCTTTTCCTTGGGCTCTTGACTCCTTGTAATCATAAAATGCCTCTTGGAATCTTCAACGGGGTGACAATTCACTGAAGATTAATTCTTGTGCAGGAGTCGCTGGGGCTCAAGCCAACTCTTTGATTAGCTGTAAATGACGTGTGTTGGTCGAAATGAGTCTCCTCCTATTATCTCAGAGCCCGTTCCCAGGGCCAGCGCTCCCGCCCCTCCAGATGCAGCTGTTGCTGTATTTGCTTCCCAATTACATTGTGGGTGAACTCAAGAGAACACAAACCAGCGGAGGAGAAATCTGCTCAGTCTCACCACAATTAGGGCTTATGCTCTGGTTCAGGAAAAGTCAGGCAGACAGGTCACTCGTATTTGATTTTTGAGCATGTTATTTAGAATTTGGCCACAGACACAAATCATTGCACACAAATCTGTTCATTTGTTTTTTAAGGGAAAGATCTTCCAGCAGTGGTAGTATTGATTTCCCACTATTATGACTTAAAAACTGATACACACACACACACACACACACACACACACACACAGTGTACACACACACAGCCTGCAGCACAGAGATCATTTTCTGCTTGGTCTTTTGCCAGCCACGGGCATTCCTGCCCCTTGCAATTATATTGGAGCGCTCCCTCAATCCACCACATGCTACTTTCTCCTCCTGAATTGCATCATGAGGACCTCTTCACTTCCTTGCATTCAGGAGGGGGCAAGATGAAGAAGACAGAGCCAGCACAAGCTCCTTCCCCATTTCTTTATTAAACAAAAAAATTAAAAGGAAGGAAAGGGTCCTTCTTGCAATGCTTGATTCGCTTTTGGGATCCTTAACCACAATGTGTGATGATGTGCCCCACAGCTTGCATGGACTTTTCAAAGCACAAGACAAATTCTTCTAGAACAAACAGAGACATCCTTAGGAGCTTGGAAGCTGGGCCTTCCAGCTTATCACTCGCAGTGCTCAGGCAACCAAAAAGCTTTGGAACTCAAGCCGCTTTTCAGAAGTTGCTAACAGATTAAAAATAAGGATTTATTTTAGCATCTAGAGATGTCATGAGAGAGTACTGCAGATATTAATAATGTGCAGCTTGAAGCAACTGGATGCATAAAAACTGACTCCTTTTGGAATAAAACATTGTCCAGACTCATAAGAATTGTTCAAAACTTTACTTGCAGAACTTCCTTGGAAACAGAACAAAATCCATAGTGATACATCAAAAATAGTTGCATACAATATTTTGCGCATGTCCAGCACAGGCTCAGCATCTTATAAGAAAAAACTTTACTTCTTCCAGAAATAAATCTGTGTCTCTTTCCCATTCCAGCCTGTGTCTCTTTCCCATTCCAGCCTCCATCCACAGAAATAAATCTGTGTCTCTTTCCCATTCCATCCTGCCTAAGGCCTATACAGCTCCTGGAGAGCCATTATCACATCCTTTGTTGTCTCTGTGGCATCAGAGAAAGACTGGCAACTCCCTTAAGGTTGGTGATTTGCAACTGAATGCCTTACTCATGTGATCTAAGGTTAAACACTCATGTGTCAGAGCAGAGAACATTCTCAGTTAATCATGAACTTGGTTAAAGCTCAGAGAGCTGCCATGGAAAATCCTGAATGTTAGCAATACACATTCAGGCATTCTCCATTTCAGTGTCAGTTAAATAATTATACTTGACAGAGAGGAGGCAGCATAATCATTTGAAAAGGAAGCTAAAGGGAGGGGGGGAGGCCGAGTGGTGGGGAAAGGGGCCACTGTGGGTAAGGCAAGCGAAGTGGGAAGCAGGGAGCCTTTATATTTTATATTTAGAGATGGATTCAGAAATGACAGGAAGAGAGGCAGAACTAGCTGCTCCACCCCAGGCTCACCCCGAGGACCAAAGCATTCCACACAGACCCAGCCAGAGGGGCTGTTGTGACATTCCGCTGCACTACAAAGTGATTGGGCATGCCTGGGCTTGAGGCCTCTGATGCCAAGTACTAAAGAAAGAAAACTGCTCCTTGGCTGTTGCTTTAGGAAGGAGCTTCTGCAGCTGGCACAGCCCATCTCTGTTGGCACAGAGCCCCCTCCCCCATCAAGGCGAGGGGAACACGCAGCCCTTGGCCACTGCACAGGCCAGTGTCAGGCATGATTTCCCTTTCGCCTCGGGTGTGAGAATTGCAAGAGCGCTTTGGATGCCAAGACGATACTCTGGCACCATGCATTAGAGTATAATGATGCTGTAGTCACGGCAGTTTTTGTTAACCTTAATGAGCATGTGTAACATCTTTGGGCGAAGGGCATCACATTACAATGTGTGATGAATTATGCAATAACAGAGTTCAATACACACCCTCTACTTCACCCAGATGTTAAACAATGCAGGAAATCAATCCTGAAGTTTAACTGTATTAAAAGGAAGCCAAATATCATTCTCCCCACAGAATGCCTGCAATATGCTTGCTTGTTAGGGAAATCCCAAAGTGGCTGCTCTTTGGCTTCAAAGAGGGTGATGGTTGGGGGAGACAACCACAAGCTGTGCCAGTTCACACAGTGAGCCCTGGGCTCTGCAGGGTCCCAGAAAAAACTGGGCTCAAAAGGCACCCTCCTCTTCCTCCTCAGCCTGCTTTCAGGCAGGACACGTGGGAGGAGCACTTTCTGCCACTCACCCCCTATCATATTGCAGCAAAAGGGGACAGGTAGGAGGTAAGGGACGCGGGTGGCACTGTGGGTTAAACCACAAAGCCTAGGACTTGCCGATCAGAAGGTTGGCGGTTCGAATCCTCACAACGGGGTGAGCTCCCGTTGCTCAGTCCCAGCTCCTGGCAACCTAGCAGTTCGAAAGCACATCAAAGTGCAAGTAGATAAATAGGTACCGCTCCGGCAGGAAGGCAGATGGCATTTCCGTGCGCTGCTCTGGTTCGCCAGAAGTGACTTAGTCCTGCTGGCCACATGACCCGGAAGCTGTACGCCGGCTCCCTCGGCCAGTAAAGCGTATGAGCGCCGCAACCCCAGAGTCGGTCACGACTGGACCTAAAGGGTCCCTTTACCCTTTACCTTTAAGAGGAGCTTCATAGGAACCTAATGAGTGGCTGGCTTCTGCAGCTGGATCAGGCCAAAAGGGAGCCCATCTAGTCCAGCATCCTCTTCTCACAACCCCGGAGGCTGTCGGGGTAGGAGGAAAGAGAGACAGGCAACCCCAGTGCCTCCCCTTGCAGGGAATGTGATGTACCCATCACATGAAGCAGCAAGCCTTGGCAGAACTGAAACTGGTAAGTGGAGCAGTCTGTTCTGTTTTGCAGATGCAGCTTCTGCAGAGTTATGAAGAGCCTGGTGCCTTATCTCAATGAGCTCCCAGGCAGATCCTTTTGCAAGCTGCACAAAGATGTACAAGGAACTGAGCAACAGGCCAGACTGCAGGCTAGGAGAAGGAGACGGGGACACCACTTGCTAATATACAGCTGCCACAGAGGAGGGACTGCAAGCCGTGGGTGGAGTGCAAGAGTCTATTATGACCCAATTCCTACATATCCTGTTAACAGAGGCAGATTTAGGGGAGCACAATTGATTCGGTCGCACAGGGTGGGGAGCCTCGGAGGTGCCACAACTATTATTTAGAATGGAAGGCAAGGCTCAGGGGCACCAAATTTTGGCATCACACAGGGTGCCACTGAAATTTGAGACCCCAAGATCCGTCACTGCTGCTGTTCAACTATTTCTAAGCCCCAGCCCATGGTCATAAGGACTAGAATCTTACTTTTAAAATCATCACCGTCATCTTACTTTTGGAACACACACACACACAGGCTCTTACGCTGTCAAATCGTACTGTGGTTGCGAGAAGTACAGACATTTCTCGGTTAAATTCTTCAACTGTTGCAAGAGCAACATTTCCTCTATTGTATTCATCAGCCTGTTCTCCAATCACTCTGGATCAGTGAGCCTCAGGTGGCTAATTTGTGGATTAAAAGGAATGGCCCTGGTAGGAAAAGGAAATGCAGTGGAGGATGAAAAGCATCTTCTGTGCTGCACTCTGCCATTACACTCGTTGCCAGCACAAAAGGAGGCAGGAGAATAACATCAGATAGAATGTTTTATTTGTATTGTGGAAAGGATGGTGGAAGGGCATATTGCCTACTCTGAGCACACTGGGTACAGCACAGGAGAAGTTGTCACTCTCTAAAGGAAGCCTTCTTGCTTCTAATAGCTTCTTTGACTCTGCTCATTAACCACGCTGGCATCCTTTTGGCTCTCATGCTACCTTTCCTGGTCTCTGGGATACACTCCAGTTGAATGTCTAATAATGTGTTTTTCAAAACATTTTGTAGAGATTTGACTCTCTTAATTTTGCCTTTCTACTCTCTTTTACCCAACCCCACTCATTTTGGAGAAGTTCCTCCTTTTGAAGTCAAATGTGAGCATGTTGGATTTTCTTAGCAATTGGCTATTAGCAGGGACATTTAATTTAATAGCAGTAAGGTCACTGTTTGGTTTCAGCAGCACTTACATCTTGCTCCAGGTCCTGGGTACCAGTCAAGATTAAGTCCAGGGTCACCTGTCAGTTCACGCACCAACAGATCTAAGACACAGCCATTTAGGGCATCCAGATATTTTTCCTCTTCCTTGTAACTGGAACACATATATAGCCAGTCTACATGAAAGGGACTGAAGTCGCTCACTACTACAACATTTCCCCTTTCATTTTCTTCCTTGATTTAATTCTCCATCTGAACATCTTCATCAGCATTTTGATCAGGGTGTGTGTTTGTGATAGCATGTCCCCAGTGCTGAATTTTCCTTGGGGCCTGGTATCACCACCCACAACAACTCTGTGGGAGAGACAGCCCCTTTGAGGATTTCTTGCTTGTTGGGCCTGTTTGATGTAACTCCAGTTTGCCCTCCCCTGTTCTATTTTACAGCAAATTTAGTGGTCTATGCAGGCAGAGAAATGAGAGGCAATTCTGCAAGGGTTTTTTTTTTTTTAAGATGCAAAACAGTTTAGGATATCAAGTTGTGATTTACTCCACAATCTGCCCTGTGCGTGAATGGGAAGTCTTAATATAACAAGTGTGGGATGTTAAACACAAGAGCTGTCAAGTACAACATTCCTAGAGTGAACATGTTTACACATGGGGAGGAATGTTTGTCCAGCCAGCAGGTAAACTTCCTGTTTCCTTCTGGGCTGGGACAGACTTCCTCTGCATGTGACTAGAAGAAGCAACATCTGCTTAGCCAAAGATGCTCTCTTGGCTTCCAGCCAAGAAAGGACAATGGGACTGTCTCCTTGTGAGATAGTTTCCAGGTGCATGCTACTTTTCTAAGCTAAGTCTGCCTTCTGGGATCCGATCGTGAACAGAATGTGAGTGAGTAAACTCTTTTTATACTTATATAGAAGACTGTGTCGTGTCTTATCTTTTATGAGGGAATAAGGGGAAAATACCAGAACAGTTATTATAGAGGCTTTAGCAAGCCTGAGCAAACACATCTGTTGTGCAAGTTTAAAAAGGGAAATGTTACTCTGCTAAACTGTGGAACTTGTTAACACAAGTTGGAAAGGATATAATCAAACAATATCTCCTCTCCTGCATCCCTGAACATTCCCACAACAAGGATGAAAAACAAAGACCAGGAGAAACAAACAATACACAGCATGTGTCATAGCATTCCCAGGACATAAACTCCGAGTTGGCACTGATGGGCCAGACAGGCTGTTCTGACACCCAACAGGGCAGCCTGCAAATAATCAGGTGGGTCCTACGTTCCTTCCCAGCAGTTTGGAAAACATCAGACTTGCTTGGGGGAAACTGTGAGGATGCAGGAGCACCAATGAGAGCAGGATGGGGGGGCGGTTTAGGATAGGGGGCTTCCTGCTCTTTTTGTGTTGAGGGACACAGGCAGAATTAAGGCAGTGAAATGGCCGCATTTAGCACATTATTTGGGGCAGCTGCCTTGTGACAAACCCGTTAAAAGCCCAAAGGATTACAAGGCACTATTAATATTTCCTCGGCTTTTAAAACCTCTCTCCTTACATGGGTCAGCCTGAGGAGGCCAGAGCAGATGGGGCAGGGCTGATTTGCCGGTTTGATTGCGACTCTACGGGAAAGGAAGCGGAGGGCCAGCCGTGGGCCAGCCCCATCCAGAAGGCACAAATCCTCGGAGGCAAAGGGAGCAGAGGTCATTTGCTTAAGGTCAGCAGAAGCCTGGAGGGCAAGGGAGGCTGAGGGAGCAGATAGAAGCATCAGCAGAAGCAGCCACAGGCCAAGGAACCACACAGAGGTCAGGCCATTGTTGTCACGGTGGGCAGAAGGACTCGACGGGGTGGGGAAGATTGTTCTCGGAAGGGGTTCACGAGAGAAGAGAGAGGGATCGAGACCTGGGTTGTCCGAAATTACTTTTAATGTTCTGTTTTAAATGGTTGTAACCTGCCCTGGGACCACAGGGTGTAATAATAAATATTAGGGCAATATAATTATACAGTGGTACCTTGGGTGGACGCGGGTGGCGCTGTGGGTAAAAGCCTCAGTGCCTAGGGCTTGCTGATCGAAAGGTCGGCGGTTCGAATCCCCGCGGCGGAGTGCGCTCCCGTTGTTCGGTCCCAGTGCCTGCCAACCTAGCAGTTCGAAAGCACCCCCGGGTGCAAGTAGATAGATAGGGACCGCTTTCTAGCGGGAAGGTAAATGGCGTTTCCGTGTGCAGCTCTGGCTCGCCAGAACAGCTTGGTCACGCTGGCCATGTGACCCGGAAGTGTCTCCGGACAGCGCTGGCCCCCGGCCTCTTGAGTGAGATGGGCGCACAACCCTAGAGTCTGTCAAGACTGGCCCGTACGGGCAGGGGTACCTTTACCTTTACCTCGGGTTAAGTACTTAATTCATTCCGGAGGTCTGTTCTTAACCTGAAACTGTTCTTAACCTGAAGCACCACTTTAGCTAATGGGGCCTCCCGCTGCTGCCGTGCCGCCGGAGCCCAATTTCTGTTCTTATCCTGAAGCAAAGTTCTTAACCTGAAGCACTATTTCTAGGTTAGCGGAGTGTGTAACCTGAAGCGTATGTAACCTGAAGCGTATGTAACCCGAGGTGCCACTGTATATCATAATCTAAAATTGAATTATAAACAATAAAATTAAATAATAAAATTATAACCGGGCAATATAAAAACAGCAATAATGCAGCAGAGCATAAACACATTATGCTTGATCTTGTAGTGACCTTAATACAGAAGTAGGCAACCTTTTAGGACCAGAGAGCGTAGCTGGAATTTTGAGAGTGTGCTGTGAGCACTGCTCACAAAATGGCTGCCATGAAGCGGGGGGGGGGGGTAGCAAAATGGCTGCCATATTTAAAGGGACCCAAAAGAGAAAGGACTACAAAACCCAGGAAATAGTGGGGGCATGCCCCTCGTCCTCATCAGTCGTCCCATCAAGGGGGGTGGGGAGTGCAGCTACTTCAGCCACCGCCAGACATGAGCTCTTTGTTCCTCTCCTCTGTAGACAACTACCAAGCCTGGCATCCAGTTAAAATCATGTTTGAAGGGGTCCTTTTCAATGTTAGGACAGCATAGGCAGTACAAACAGAAACTGAGCAGGAGGAATAAGCCATCTCTCGTGTACCATGGATTTCTGAGGGGATATTTCTTCATAGATTTTGTAGGCACCTGCAGCCACCACACTGACAACCCCTCCTTTAAGAGCAGTTATGCTGGATCAGACCAAATTATGTCCCACAGGATCCAGCCAGATTCTGCTGTGAAGCCCACAAGGAAAGCACAAAGGCAGCAGCCCCCACCTCACATAGCCTCTGAAGACCCACATGCTTGTCCCATGGAAGGTCCCAGGTTCAATCCTGGAAACATCTCCGATGGACAGAGAAGACCTTTCTCTGCCTGGGAGCCCCCTGCAAGTAAGAGTGAGCGATCCAAAGGGCTGAAGAGTTTGGCACAGTCGCCTGCCCTCCTGGCATAAGACACACCATATGTTAGTAGAAGCAGCCCAGCCCCCAGCAGCCATCCAGACTGGGGGCTACCAGTCACCCAACTGGCACCAGCTGCCCACTCACCAACATCCTCCAAAAGCCCTTTGCTCAAGATGCCCCACAGCGGCCTCAGTTGTCACCGGTGAACGTGACCAACAGCAGCACAGGTCACTCCTCCCACCCTGCTAAGGAGCTGTGAGGGATTTCTTCTGGATTGGAAAGCATCGCTCCAGAAAAGACCTGGAGATGGTTCTTGCCCCAAAATATGTGCCTGTTTCTTCTCCCCATTTCCCTTTAACCTTATCTGTGGATTCTTGGATCAGGCAGCCATTGTGCTGACTCTGATCAACGCGACATGCTGAAAGGTAGAATTCTGAATGATGTTTTCTGAATTATCCTATGCTCAGGGAGCAAGTATTGATTTTTAAAAATATAACTGGCCTCCCGCAGGGAACAACCTTCCTGGGTCTCAGCAACCGCAAGGCCATTGAGATAGCATTGTTTCAAAAATCGGAAAGTCATCCATCACCTCAGTAGTAACTGGGGTGAGCATGCAGTGTCGAAAGACACATTTGGCCCAGTTACAACATGCTCCAGTTTAGGCAGCCCCAATGAACTATGCTGGGCTGCGTAACATGTCCATCTTGGGAGCCGAGGAGGACTGTTGAGGCATTCTTTTCACTGCCTTCTCCAAGCCGATTGTTGAAGTTCTAAGTTTAATTTCCATAGAATGCTGCTTTCAAACGCATTGTGTTTAAATAGTTGCAAAAGAAAGCTTGAGACATGTAACCAGTATTTTTCTGTAAGGTGTGTTAAGTCAACTTGTAACTCATCTCCTGATTTTGTCAGGAGTTAAACCTTAAAACAGTGGGGAGAGGTGCAATCTGAGTATGTACCTTGCCAGTGTTTGCATATTTAAATGAGGTTGCTTGCAACCTACCAGCATGCAGGAGAGAGAGAGAGAGAGAGAGAGAGAGAGAGAGAGAGAGAGAGAGAGTATGTGATCTTCCGAAGCTACATTTTAGTAAAGATGTTTAGAACTTTGGATATAAAGATGAAGGACATATAAAGCCTGTCCTTTTAAAGAAATAAAAAATGCTCAGTTGAAATATAATGGGTTTAAGGCAATTGTGAATTTGCTTGACACAGGGTCCTTTGTGGAAGGAGAGGCAGGCATAGCCAACACCCAAAATAAGCCATTGTTGAATTATGCAAATGCTAAATTATGTAAGTGCTGGTGTGTTTTCAGAAGGAGTGGTGCAAGATGGGGGTTGGCCCAAATAGCCTGAAAGAAACAGCAGCCCTAAAGGCAATCCAAGCCAGCCACAGGAACCGTCACTCCATGATTCTTCTGGAAGGCTGCTCCTTTGTACTGCCACATGGACTTAGCTGCTGCTCTGAAGTCTCCCTTTGGCCTGAGCTTCCTCTGGCTCCGATGGTTTTAACTCAAACGGTGCTGTAAATCAAAGCGTTTCCTCCATCCACAATTCCTCCCACATGGTTGATTGCAATCGGGTCCACTGCTATCTGTACAAGGCTGCATAAGACTGCCTATAAAAACAACTAATTGCTGATCTGCTTAATTGAACTTTTTGTTGTCACATTTACAAAGATAAATGGAATAATCAGCTTTGGACTAATGAGAGATAATCAGATTATACAGAATGATAAATAAAGACAGATCACCAGTCTACTGTGGGGTGGTTGAGGTCTTAATGGAAATGCGGGCGGCAACATTTTGTGCTACCCCTCTATCCCCTAGAACCCACCCCTCTTTTTAATAAGGGTAGGTTCCATTTTGGCCAAGGGGCACCCTCTAGCCCAGCTGCCTGGTTCTTACCACAATGACCAACCAGATGCTACAGTGGGAAGCCCACAAAGTAGGGCTGGAGCACAATAGCCTTTGGCACTAAGTGGCAAACTGCCCTGGACCATGGAGGCTCCATACAGCCAGCATCCTTAGAATGCAAGAAGAGCCTGCTGCATCAGACCAGTGGGCCATGTCATCCAGCATCCATTGACAGTGACCCATCAGATGCCTGTGGGAGACACACAAGAGGACCTGAGCACAAGAACACTCTCCCCTCTTGCAGGCTCCAGCCACTGGGATTCAGAAACACTACTGCCTCTGTCTGTGGAGGCAGAAAACAGCCATCATGGTTAGCAGGCTTTGGGAGCCTTCTCCCCCATGAATTTGTCTAATACTCTTTTAAAGCCATTGAAATTGGTGGCCATCACTGCCTCCTGTAGGAATGAGTTTACCGTATTTTTCGCCCCATAGGACACACTGCCCCATAGGATGCACCTAATTTTTTTGGGGGGGGGGAATAAAGAAAAAAAAATTATTTCCCCCGCAAGCACGGAGCAGGCGCGGGGGAAGCCTGAGCTTCGCGCCGGGATCCGGAGGGTGGCACAGAGCTGCAGGAAGCCCGGGAAAGCCTGCATTCGCCCCATAGGACGCACACACATTTCCCCTTCATTTTTGGAGGGGGAAAAGTGCGTCCTATAGGGCGAAAAATATGGTAACTACAGTCATACCTGAGGCTAAATGTG
Source organism: Podarcis muralis (assembly GCF_964188315.1). NCBI lineage: Eukaryota > Metazoa > Chordata > Lepidosauria > Squamata > Lacertidae > Podarcis > Podarcis muralis. The sequence goes on from NC_135668.1 coordinate 6,851,725, forward strand.
CTTCAGGTTGAGCGCTTTCTGGTTGCGCTCCGCGGCAACCCAGAAGTAACGGAGTGCGTTACTTCTGGGTTTCGCCACTCGCACATGCGCAGACACTCAAAATGACGTCATGCGCATGTGCGGAAGTGGTAAAACGCGACCCGCACACGCGCTGTCGCATCTTACGTTCTATTCAGGATGAGAATGGGGCTCTGGAATGGATTCCGTTCGCATCCCGAGGTACCATTATACTCATTCCTTTCTTTTATCTGTCCAAATCAGGGGTTAGGCAATGGAATATGTTTGTGTATTGGAGGGCACGGTGTGGCCATCGCCTACCCCTCCACTTTATGGGTATCCTGGTAAAGGAATCTGGCAGTCGTGGATCCTGTCCAACGCCCTTGCTAGTGGCTAGGGCCATGGCATGACCCCCGGTGACATCAGGGGGAGCTTTCAGTTGTATCTGCATCAACAGGCTCCTCCCACTGGTGGTTAACCCTTGTTAGACTCACCCCTCCCTGAGGGGGTGGAGTCACGCTCTGTTGCTTTATCCAATGCCTAAGCCAATATCTCTCACACTCTGTAATCAATAAAGTTGATAACAAATCAAATCAGGGGTTGGCAATCTAAGGCACATGGCCCACTAACAGCCCACAGAGGTCGTTTTACCTGCCCACGAGCTACCCCCGAATCAAGCCGCCCACTCGGTGAGTCCCCGCACGCGATGCTAAACTGGCATAGCATGGCACAGGGACTCTCTGACCGGCGCCAGAAATCACGTCTGTGCAGACACAGATGCCAGAAATCGCAGGGACGCATGAGCGTGCGCCCACGACCTGGCCCACAGAGGGGGCTCTGTGGCAGTGAACCAACCCAGACAAGGTAGGCCTTGCCAAGCCCTGGTCCAAATCTTCCAACGTTCAGCTTCATTTGATGACTATGAGTTCTAGTCAAAATAAATATTCCTTCCAGTAGCACCTTAAAGACCAACTAAGTTAGTTCTTGGTATGAGCTTTCGTGTGCATGCACACTTCTTCAGATACAGTGTACAGTGTATCTGAAGAAGTGTGCATGCACACGAAAGCTCATACCAAGAACTAACTTAGTTGGTCTTTAAGGTGCTACTGGAAGGAATATTTATTTTTGACTATGGCAGACCAACACGGCTACCTACCTGTGACTGGAACTATGAGTTCTAGTGTTATGGGAGAAGGAGAAAAACTCTATGCACATTCTTCATGCCATGCACTGTTTTACAAATGATCATGTCATCTCTTACTTGCCTTTTCCCAAAAGAAGTCTTCAAAATCTGCCCCCCCCCCCAAATAAATCCTGGCTATGCCCATGAATTCCAGGAGCCTTTGCAATAACCATTGAGGCAGATGGTTGGTGTTTGAGAAAAGAGGTTTGGAGGGAGCGATTGTCAGTGGCGTAGCGTGGGGGGTGCAGGGGGGGCCGGCCGCACTGGGCGCAACATCTGGGGTTAGGGCAAATCCATGGGTTAGGGGGCACAAATCCACAGGTTAGGGGGCGCAAATCCACGGGTTAGGGGGCGCAAATTACTTGCCTTGCCCCAGGTGCTGACAACCCACGCTACGCCGCTGGCGATTGTGGTGGAGTTTGGCAGATATTTGTGGATTTGGGGCAGAATTTGGCTGTTTAGATGGTGTTCCCCACTATAAGTGATTTCGTGTGGTACCTGGCAACGTAACCTCCACATAAGTGGGGAGGAGTCTTAATATTAGAGAAAACTGCTGGTTAATTTTCCCAGGGACTTTTAAAAATAAATAAATCATGAACTGATGTGGAAATGTGGAGAGGCAGGTCTGGAGAACTGAAAGGCATCCCACCTCTTAAAAGGAACCCATTTTCATTTAAAAGTTGCAGTTTTGTTGCTTAATATTCCATTGTTGATGGGCGGCTGCTTCGTCTTATGAACCCCTCTGATAAACTGAAAATACTCCCCAAAGGACCTACTTTTCTAAGGGTGTTCTGATGACCTAAGCAAAAATATCTAAGTACAGGAATCTTGATATACAGGAAATGAGGCCCGCGGCACATTATTTACAGTAAAAATTTCATCCCCATTTGCTCTGCTGGCTCATAATAACTTCATAAGTTGTCTTTCAGTTTGTAAAGTGCCCCTTTTAACCTCCAGCTGCTTGATGACACCATCTGTGGTTTCCCATTAAATTAAATTAAGTGAAAATTCAATCAGGAGGGGGAAATGTTGCTCTTCTCACTTCTCCAGGAGGCTAGAGAAAAGACACTTCCAAGTGTTTGTTGTTGTTGTTGTTTAAAATAAAACACACACACCTATGAACCATTTATAATTAAACCTCTTCCAGTGGACGTTTCTGACTCCCCCAGGGTCCTATTTATGGGACATGTTATTTCTATGGTTTAGATAAGCTTTCATTCTTATTAGCATATGTGGGTTTGCCTTTTCAGCATACTGTAATTAGCTGTTGCTGTGTTGACCTCAGAGCCCAAGAGACTCAAACAGTCACATTTGGGATATTGGCCTCTGTGAGGCCTCTGTTACCCTTGACTAAGGTGGGCTGTTCTTTTGTGAACAAATGAAGGCAATTCAGCATTAGCCGTGAGCTGCAGGGTGCAGTCAGATTTTGAAAAGCAGACATTGGCTGTGCAATCCTAGGCAGACCTACTCAGAAGTAAGTCCATTCTAGGGGAGTTACTTACAGATTAAGCTTTTCAGAGTGCAACATTTATTGTCTGCCAGCCCTATGATGCATGCAAGGCTGGCAAGAAGGAGCGCTTCTCTGCCCTCCTCCCAGCTCATCCCACCCACCACCCACCCCACTCTCACCCCACTGCAAAGCTCGCTTCTGGCTTCTCACAAACCCTATTAAAAAATTCCCCCCACCAACTCTTCACAACAGGAAGCATAACACTTTGAGTTCAAGAGAATACCAGTAAACACATCTCAAGGGGGAAATCCAAATGGCCAAATTCAGGAAATATAGCCATCGTTATTGCATTTGAGATGGCATTTTGCCCTCCCCCTTCATCTAAATGCATCTAAGGGCAGAAGATGCCCTCCTCTTTCTTCCTCAGCACCTCCCAGGCCTCTGGTCCAGGCATGGCCAGCATCCTGCCCAAGCTCCCCAAAACAGAAGGTCTCAAACATTTATTATCGTGGGGTTGGAAGACACTTCAGAGGTCATCTAATCCAAGTCCAAGCAGGGTCCAAGCACAAGAGCACTCTCCCCAGCATCTGGTGGTCAGAATCATGGTGGCCTCCATCTGTGGAGGCAGAGTAGAGCCATTGTGGCTGGTAGCCATCGATGGCCCTTTCCCACTGAAATAAAAAGTTACTAAAAGTGCTTCGCTTTCACCAGACCGTGTGCCAGCTTTCTTCTTCCTTCCTTCTGCATCCTTGTTAGCAATTTATTCTGAATAATAATAATATAATAAATTTTATTTATATCCCACCCTCCCCAGCCAAGACCGGGCTCAGGGCGGCTAATATCAAATATATAATACATTAAAACATAAGATCAAACAATTGATTGAAATACAGATTAAAATCAGAATAGCATCAGATGGCAACCCATCTAGTAAAGCGGGTAGTGTTTTGATTGTTCTTGCTTTCTGCAGAGAGAGCCATATGGTTGTGGCCAATGGATGGACCATTGGTGACATAAAAAGGGTTAGCGGCAGGTGATGGGAAGTCACCGAAGAGAACATGAAGTGCAAGAACACCAAACAAAAGGGAGCCCTGGCGCCTCCAATTTATGTACTTTGCACCTAGGTGGGTAGGTAAAAGGTAAAAAGGTAAAGGACCCCTGGACAGTTAAGTCCAGTCAAAGGTGACTATGAGGTTGCAGCGTTCATCTCGCTTTCAGGCAAGGAGAGCCAGCATTTGTCCACAGACAGCTTTCTGGGTCATGTGGCCAGCATGACTAAACCACTTCTGGTGCAATGGAACACCATGATGTAAGCCAGAGCACACGGAAACGCCATTTACCTTCCCACCACAGTGGTACCTATTTATCTACTTGCACTGGTATGCTTTCAAACTGCTAGGTTGGCAGAAGCTGGGACAGAGCAACAGGAGGTCACCCCATCACAGGGATTCAAACCACCGACCTTCCGATCAGCAAGCCCAAGAGGCTCAGTGCTTTAGACCACAGCGCCACCTGCGTCCCTACCTAGGTGGGTAGCTGTAGCACATTAAGACCAAAGAAAGATATTCTTCAAATGCGGCACATGGATTCCTCTCCCAGGTTACAGACAGACAGCACACTTGTTCCCACACAGGTGCACTATAGGTGGCCCCAGGAAATGGCCATATGGAGGAAGTGGCCCTCGGCTTTGACCCCCCAACCCCCATATTTAGGACCATCTGCAATGCTAGGCCTGCTGCCCAGAGAGCTCTCAGCTCTCCATGGCAAAGTTGGTGAGGTCGAGGGCAAACGGCAGCCTCCACAGGGATGCGCAGCTGTGGGTGACCTTTTAGCTTGAAAATGGCCACTCAGAGTGGTAATGCGAGAGCGAGGAGTCAGGCGATGGCCATTGAGAGGCCTGCGATGCTGACTCCACACTGAGAGTGCAAGGGGGCATTTAGGGAAGCCCCATCCACTATGGCACACAGAGGAGGAAACATGAAACTGGATACACTCCCCACTGAGGCAACATTTCTTCACATTTCTTCCTAAAAGCCCCATTGTCACCTGATCCCACAGCAAGGGTTGAATTTGGAGAAAACGGAGAAAGGGGGTTATTTAGGTGATGTAGCTTTTCTACCTCAGCAGCACAAAATGGCTTTATGTGTCAATCGGGCTCATGGACTATGCCTCAGGTGGCCAAAGACATCCTGGACAGAGTTGGGTTGAGCCACAGAAAATAATACATAGCCTTGGAATTGCTGCTCTCCAGAAAGCAGGTCCTTTGTGATGGGCTTCTGAAGGCTTTGAGAGGGAAGCACAAAGTCCCCCAGCAGTTGATCACCCTGCTTTTGGCAAGAGTATTGAGCAGAAACAGCAGTGTTATGGGGACAAGGATGTTGAGGGTGGGGGGTGGGCCTAACAGCAGATCAGTCATCATGAAGGAATCGTGTCTCTGTGTGTGTGCTGCCAGAACTAATTTAGGGGCTCTGGGGAATTTAATACCAAAACAGCAGGCGAGAATGCTAACTTTCAAAAAAGAATATGGAAACACATATTAAGAGTTCAAAGGAAGCCCCTGAAGCACCCCCACGCACCCTTTGTTTTTGGCATTGCTGGAAGATTCTCACAATGCAACTGGGAAATTAAAAATTGGTTCCCTGATCAGGTCCAGCTATATTTAGTTCCTTGGAAAAATGAAGACATCTCTGCGGGTGCAACACCAGATTTACAGTACAGTGGTTCCTCGAGTTACAGACGCTTCAGGTTACAGACTCCGCTAACCCAGAAATAGTACCTCAGATTAAGAACTTTGCTTCAGGATGAGAACAGAAATCGTGCTCCGGCGGCACGACGGCAGCAGCGGGAGGCCCCATTAGCTAAAGCGGTGCTTCAGGTTAAGAACAGTTTCAGGTTAAGAACAGACCTCCAGAATGAATTAAGTTCTTAACCAGAGGTACCACTGTACAGCTTAAAGGATGTAAAAGTCTTCCATGTGTTTAGAACTATGCCATGCACATCCTTCAGATGGGAAAAGGGTAGTGATCATATCTGTGCCAAACAGGACTGCTATCAAGTTAGTGCTGAAGATGAAAATATGGTGAAAATTTGCCACCAGCAGTTCCTTTATCATGCGGCTTTTTGATAAACCACGAGGAACTGGTTGCCAAGCAACATACTCAAAGGCATTGCTATGTTTTGGTAAACCCATTCTTTCAAGATTAAGCAGGAAGTATTATGGGGTTTTAGCAATTACTGGCACTGTAATTAAGAAAAAAGCAGGGAGTGGGAGACTGGCCTCTGTTTTATGGCAGAATCCTGCACTGTGGTTGATTTCCCCTCCCTTCTTTGGGATCAGAACTGACAACTGAGTCCCAGGAAATCGCTGGTGGAGAGGAGGGCTAGGGGTCTGTGTGTGTGTTTGTGTGTGTGTGTGTGTGTGTGTGTGTAGGGCTGTCCACACCCACAAAGCAATTGCAACTGGCCAGAGCAGTCACATGACTACTGGCTATAAATAGGAACTCTCAGAAGCTGGCAACGGTCAACTACTATCAGGCACAGATATTTGATGTTATTTCAATTTATGCTCCTTTTGCGCTGATGTTTTAATCAGTTTCTGAATATGTACTTGTGTGTTTCCATATGTTTCCATGACGTCCTGTGATTGCATGAGGAAGGGTGGTACAGAAATTCCTAAATATATAAAAAGAAATAATTGCCACTGCATGTTATCTATTAAATGCTATAACACAAAAATTCCTTTGCATGTCAACATTCAAATATGGCCAAGTATTAAGAAGGAGTGTGTGGATCTTGCTTCCATCCTGGCTAGTATCTGCAACAACACAACAAGTTGAGCCAGATGCACAGAAAGCTCCAGGTGTTCTATATAGTTAGAAAGGGAGGTGGGATTTTCTCACCTAGGAAGGGTCCTGCCCCAGATGAAGCATCATGTAAGAGGCCCCAGGTAGGGTTGTCATATCTTGAAGAGCAAAAAAGAGGACGCATTTACCGACTTCTACTTTTAACTATAGGGACATGGGTGGCGCTGTGGGTTAAACCACAGAGCCTAGGACTTGCCGATCAGAAGGTTAGTGGTTCGAATCCCCACAACGGGGTGAGCTCCCATTGCTCGGTCCCTGCTCCTGCCAACCTAGCAGTTCGAAAGCACAAAGTGCAAGTAGATAAATAGGTATTGCTCCGGCGGGAAGGTAAACGGCGTTTCCATGAGCTGCTCTGGTTCGCCAGAAGTGGCTTAGTCATGCTGGCCACATGACCTGAAAGCTGTACGCCGGCTCCCTCAGCCAGTAAAGCAAGATGAGCGCCGCAGCCCCAGAGTCGGTCACAACTGGACCTAATGGTCAGGGGTCCCTTTACCTTTACCTTACTTTTAACTATGAATCGCTATGACAACTCTCATTTCACATACCCATGAAAAAGAGGACATGTCCTGGAAAAAACAGACCTCTGGCAACCCTAGGCAGCTTCTGACCTGCTTGGCCCCTTCCTGCCACCAACTTGCTGCAGAAGCCATCCAAAACCATCTGGCATGTCAGGAGCTGCAAACAGGACTTGGAGGACCATCTCTGGGGAATGCCAGCTCTCCCCGCCCCATGTTTGCCCAGGTTACATGAAAATACTTGCACAGCATGAAAAAGGCATTTGATCTCTCTTAAGGTTGAGCTTTTTATTTATTTTTTACAAGTATCCTGTGTGTTGTGGGTCCAAGAAGCTAAGGAGACTGTAATGGGATTCATTCAAAAGTCTTTCTGCTCTGAGGCTGATTAAGCTCTTTGCCTTCCTGAGAAATGCTTTGAAAATTCAAACAGACTTGAATCCAATTTCTGCCAATACAGCACAGAGCGGCTACTTCACAATTCAAGTAGTCAGGTATTGACTCCTGGCAATCTATATCTGCATTCGAATGGTGAGCTTTGGATTAATGGGGAGCTAAAAGCCCAGCAGAGCCGCTCTCTCTGCTGCCAGCCAGGCTGTAATTGCAGCCTGGATTTCGCCAGCCACAAAGGGCAAAATGAATGTGATCATCCCAGTAGTCAATGGGACATTGATTTTTTTCCCCCACTCTACAATTTCTACAAATATTGAAGCTCATTTTTAAAGCAAGGTGCATTATTTATCTGTATTTCTCAAAAACAGCTGCCAAAAAAACTGACCTTGCTGTGATTCAGTGTGTGTGATTATGCAAATAATGGAGGAAATTTCTCCTTTCCTTTTGGCTTTTCTGAATCCAACTGGAATCCTGACAGGCCACCTGAAAGCCACACCCCATTGTTGTTCTTCTGTGTCTCACTGTTTGGTAAAGAGACTAGAAAGGAAATGTTGACATCACCTTGGACAATGCTATGAGTTTCTGTTGACTTTCATCCGTCACTGAAGCTGCAGAATTTGTGCCCTATTTTTGCAAACATGTTTGAGTACATGAGATTTTTCTTGTGTTGTTTTCCCCAAATTCATTTCAGGAAGGAAGGAAGGAAGGAAGGAAGGAAGGAAGGAAGGAAGGAAGGAAGGAAGGAGGAAGATGGAAGAAAGAAAGAAGGAAAAAAGAAGGAAGGAAAGAAGGAAGGAAGGAAGGAAGGAAGGAAGGAAGGAAGGAAGGAAGGAAGGAAGGAAGCTCTTTGACATATAATATTCAATCATCATCATTGTTATTATAGATGCCATTTTGCTAGCCTGAGTTTACATTAGATTGATGTCTGCATCAGGCCAGGACCTGATGTAAAAGGGGCAGGGTTGTGCAGTCGAAGTTCTTTAGTACTTAGAAAGGATCAATATGGGTTTGTTAAGAACCTGATTTCTTCTACATTTATGTTAATAATAAGAATGAAAATGTCGATTTTGAAAATAGGAATATCAATCAATGGGAAGGTGGGCCACTCAAATTAAACAGGCAGTAGGAGGCTCTACTTTCTGGCTATCTGACTGGAAAGGGATTCCCCGCCTCTGGCCGGCAAGGTAAATCATGGAAGGCCAATGAATCCCTTTGCTGTCCATGTAAAAAGAGTGGACTAAGCTAGTGAACTTTTACCCTCCTTCACCCAGGCTCCTGCCAAAGCAAAGTACAGATTTTTAAAAATCCAATAGCCAGTGTGGTGCAGTAGTTAGAGTGTTGGACTAGGAGCTGAGGGACCAGGGTTCAAATCTTCAAGAGCAAGACAACCCCCTTCCACATTATCATTAACAAATCTGAACACTTTGTTGCTCACAGTGGCCCGAGCTTGTCCCTTCCCCTGCGGCTTTATGGTTCCACAGCTTCCCCAAGCTCACCTCACCTTCCCTTCCTTTCCTGGCTTGCTGCCCAATCTCTCTCCCTGCCTCCCACAATCAGACTGCAGAGGCAGTATGATATATACAAGCTGCCCTGAGTCTATAGAGTGGTGGATTCATGTTAATAAATTGATTTAATTCAACCTGACCTATCTATTCATATTAGTCCTCTGGGGAAAGAGGAAATAAGCCAGCAGAATTAGACAGCAAAGCTTGTACCATGATGTATTTCCGAACCTCCTTTTTCATGGAGATCATTCTCCCTTGCTCAGGTCCCACCAGTCTGAAGTGGGGGCTACTTTATTGCTCGGCAATTATTTCAGTCAGCTGTATGTCAATTCATGGGGGAGTTGTAAACATGGAAATAGATATGAGAGGAGGGGTGGCTTCGTCTAATGGCTGCTGGTGATGGGAACAGTGACTGCAGCGCTATCAGATTCAACGTATGTGTAATGGACAGTTGCAAACAAAAAAATAATAATAATTCAGCACCATCATATTTAACTTCAAGAGAGGAAACTTCTGCAAAATGGAGGAGGCTGGTAGAAAGGAAGTTGAATGGCAAAGTCTCCAAAATGGCAAAGTCTCCAAAAGGTATCAGCAGGACCAAGCGAAGGCCTGTGTGGTTAACAAGCAGCATCACAGCAGCTGATTGGAGGCAAGAAGGCTTCGTTGAGAAAATGAAAGTCATGTCCAAATGAGGAAAACAAAAGGAGCACAAACTTTGGCAAAATGCAAGAAGACAATAAGAGGTGCTAAAAAGAGAATTTGAGAAGCATATTGGAACCTGTGTTTTGAAACTTTAGAGCTAAGGATGAACACTGAGGGAGCCGAGTTTGTGGATGATACCAAATTGTTCGGGGTGGTTAAAACAATAAGAGGTTACAATGACCTCCCAAATGAGCTCTCCAAACCAGGGGAAGAGGCAGTAAAAGTGCACATGCAATTCAATGTAAGCAAATGTAAAGTGATGTACATCGGGGGGGACGGGACCACCCTTAATTTTACAATGGTGAATTACCAGGAATGAGACCTTGGTATCATAGCGGATAGCTAGATGTAGATGTCAACTCAGTGTGCAGTAGCTGTGAAAAGGGCAAATTCCATGCTGGGGTTCATTAAGAAAGGGATTGAAAATAAAACTGCGCATCTCATAAGGCCATTACACAAATTTATGGTGCAACTGGGCTTGGAATCCTATGTCCAGTTCAAAATATATTGTAGAGTTGGGTGTGAAGTAAATTGTGTGTGGTGTGGAGAAAATGGATAGAGAAAAGGTTTTCTGCCTTTCTTGTATCATTAGAACTTACGGACTCCAATAAAGCTGAATATTGAAAAATTCAGGCCAGACAGAAGAAAGCACTTCTTCACACAGTGTGCAGTTGAACTGTGGAGCTCACTTCCCCAAGAGGCAGTGATGGAAGGCATTAAAACAGGATTAGAGCACAGTGGAGTCTATGCTCTGACTGCACTGTCAGAGGCAGTATGCTTCCATGTATCAGCTGCTAAGGCACACAAGTAATGAGAGATGCTCAGGTCCTGTTTGTGGGCTTCCCAAAGGCATCTGGTTGGCCACCATGAGAACAGGACGCTGGGCCAGATGGGCCACTGATCAGGTCTGGTCTGATCTTCTTAGGGAAACATAACACAAACTCCTGCCACCACATAGATTCTGCGGGGGTCCAAACTGACTGTGTCTGCCCAAGACAAAGATCTTGCTTGGAGCCAAGACCCTGTGGTGGCCTTGGAGTTGCCTCCCCTGGTGTGTTATTGCCTGGAGGGTTATTGTGTTGGTTGGTTCTTTTACTTACGACACTTCACAGTCTGCTTTTCAGTCCCAAAGGAATGCTGGCAGGAGGAGCAATGCCATGCTGTCTGCTGCTGAGCATAAGCTGGCAGCCCACCAGGGCAAGGCTGAGACTCTCTGACCCTTTGGCCCAGGCCCAGTTCCAAATTTGCTAGGCTCTGCTGATCTCATTTCAAGGTGAGCAATTGTCCTGGGTCCTCCTACAGATGGCCTGCTGACTATTCATCCGTCCCCAGGCAGCTTGAAACTGGCTGCTTCTCTACCCATTTTGGAGCCAACAAACATTTCGTATTGATTTATTGATCCCTGCCTGCTGTAGGAGCTCAGAACCAGCTCTTGCAGCCTCCAGCCTAGATGTGTCCCTTCCTTGCTACCTAAGTATTATTGCAGTTTGTGGTAAAGCAACAATTAGACCATGATGGGGTCCATTGTGAAAGGCTGGACGTATGTGCCTCCAAAGATACAGTGGCTCTTTTCTTTCTCTGTCGCCTCATGACAAACATTCTCTTGCTTTCCGATTCTAGTGCACCACTGAAGATTAAATCCAGAGTTGCCCCTGCACTCCTCAGTTCCCTGACCCACTGCTGTAGGGCACAGCCATTCCTTCTTCTGTGTTCAAGGCAAAACTGACAATTGCTGCAAGTGATTCCATGTAGGATGTGAGGCACCCATGGAATGGACTTGGACAGATCTGCATCAAACCCACTGGTGACACTGGATCAACTCTAGGGGGGCATGGGTGGTTCGGCACCCACAATAATATATTTGTGGGGCTGGGCCCTCACAAAGTCAATGGGCAAAGCCGAAGTCCTTCATTGCAGGCACCCACAATCTTTGGCACAAGATGGCACCTATGACTGGTGATATAGAAACAAACAGAGCTCCAAGACTATTTTTATTCCAATCCAAAAATGGAGAGCTCACAGCTAGGAAAGTTGGGCCTAAGGTGGGTTCATGTGAGCTCTAAATGTCAAGCTGCAGAATGCCCTTTGAATATTAAATCTCTCCTCTCCTCAAAATGAGAGGGAAATTCTCAAATGCACAGATGATTCAATAATGGAAGAGAAATTTGTTACCAACAATGCATATCTAGTACAAACACAGTTGGTCTTTTTAGCGTGGGTTGCCCTATGTAAAATATGGAAGTCATCCACAAAGGGCATCATTGCTAAATGAATTCTGAAAGCATCATACAGAGGATTGATTAGTCAGGATTAGGACTTTCCCGCAGCAGAACCAGAGCAAAATCAAGCTTTAAAATAATGAAGGCAATAATCATATTAATCAAGTTAACACAAGTGACTCTCCACCCTGGTTCTGGCATAGTGTGTCTCCTGGTTGCGTCAGTGTATGATTTGGAGTGGGTGAAAACTTTTTGTGGGATACGCAGACCTGGTGTTTTCTTTATATATACCATACACATATTGGCTATTATGGGCAATGTGCTTGATGGCGGTGTAACACCAAAACAAAGTGTTGAGCTGGATGCACTGCTATGTACATCATGCCTCCCCATTCCATACTTTGAAACATTGTTGTAAACTATTGGGAACAGTCATCAGGGGATGAGGGGTGAGGTGTCACCAGTTACACTGATGACATCCAGCTCTCCTCCATGTCATCTGAATCAAGTGAAGCTCTGCAGGCACATGACTCATGTCTGGAGGCAGTGATGGTTAGGATGAGGATCAATAAGTTGAAGCTACTGTGTTCTGACATTTCCCTGTCAGGGACTTACGTCTACTCTGTAGGGATTTCAGTCACCCAGAAAGATCAGGTTCATAGCCTGAGGGATGCCTGGATTATACCTTGTTGCTGGAAGCCCAATGTTCTGTCCCAGCAAATGGTCCCAGGACTGGAAATATAAATTAAGTTTAAATATATCCTCTGCTACTTACCAAAATCCATCCAGTAACTTAATCCCCTGCCCACAGTGGCGTAGCGTGGGGGGTGCAGGGGGGGCCGGCCGCACCAGGCGCAACATCTGGGGTTAGGGCAAATCCACAGGTTAGGGGGCGCAAATCCACGGGTTAGGGGACGCAAATCCACGGGTTAGGGGGCGCAAATTACTTGCCTTGCCCCGGGTGCTGACAACCCACGCTACGCCACTGCCTGCCCGAGAGAGAGAGAGAGAGAGAGAGAGAGAGAGAGAGAGAGAGAGAGAGAGAGAAACAACTTCAAATCCACATTAAATTCCAGTGTGGACTCTGATGTAAGGCCGAAAAGAAGTTAACATGGATAGCTAAATGCAGGAACCAACAGTGGGCTGTGATTTTTGTTTCCCTTAATTCCAAGCCTCCCCGCAGCCCGTTTCCTAGAACCAGCACCCTGCCCTATCATAAGTCCCTGGGCGTTGTGTGAAGTTTTATTCCAAGAAGAAGGGAGCCTCTCATCCAATCCCTGTAAGGCGCTTGTAACCCTCCTCTCAATCTGCATGCCACTTCTGGCACATATGATAATTTGGGTTATGATTTCTCCCCTTCCCCTTTGCCACTCTGCGGCTTCTTTCCACTTGCTATGCCCATGGACCTTCCTTGATCTTGTCCTTTCAGGTCCTTTCCCTCTGTTGACTTGGTAAGATCACAATATCCCACTCCAAACTCCAGCTGTGAGATTGTGCCTCCAGGTCCACCAATGACACATCAGATCCCTCCAAGTTCCGCCCCTTTCCACTGCAGCCCCGCCCCCATTCCATGTGCTCTGGTCCTCTAAACACATGCAGCCATGGTCCTATGCAGAATTGTTCTGTGCAGCTTCTGCCAAGAACAGCCTTAAGGGTTAATAATTAAAGAATGGTGTTCTTGTAATCAATGGAGTCCCCTAGCTGTATTGATCCAGATAACGGGCTTATTTTGCTGTTAAAGAGTGTGTGTTTTTTAGTCTGTTCAGAACAAAGACACCCTGGGGGGCCATTAGACAAATAGGCGTTTAAGACCATTTTTGTTGATACTTAATTATTATTAGTGCCCAAATTCTCAATTTAAATAAAATAATCTAATTAACTCCACTTCTGCCTATTTTCTTGGAAAGAATGGCTGTGTGCAATTGCCTGTAAGTGCCTCTGTCTCTCAAGATTGGTTTCTTTCAGATTTATTTATTAAGAATTTATAAACTACTCTGCAGTCAGAGAATCCCAAAGCAGGTGAACAGAAATAGGCCTAGAGCTGTGTCAGCCCCATGGTATTCCGAGGAGCTGGTGCAAATGGAATAATTGGGCCAATGGCTAGGTGGCCAGTGGCAGAAATCCTGTGGCCAGCAGGATCAAACACAGCTGGGAAGCCACATTCAGGCTTACACCGAGAACCCAGACTTTCAAAAAGCTTTTGCCAAAGTTCCCCATTCCAAACTCCTCATGAGTTTAGACAGGTCCTCCTATGGAATCAGGAACTGATTCAAGAACAGGAAGTGGAGAGTAGGAATAAATGCACAGTTATCCCAGTGTGGAAGGATGTGGAAAATGTGTGTGAAGGGCAGCCACACCACACTGCAGGGCTAACTCAGTGGGGTATATCACTACAAAGGACAGCCACTTCTCTCTTCTTGCTACCAGTGGCTTGGTTTTTACTTAGGGCAAGAGGTGCAGGATTCCCACTGCCTTGCAGTGGTCTTCTTTGGAGTACAGGGGGACTGCCAGCTGAACCCCAAATATCCTGCCTGACTGCTTCACCTCCAGACACTAAAACAAGTAGTGTAGCCCAAATGGGGCAAAATCAAATACTCCATGAGTGTGTCCAGAAACCAGTATAACCTAGAAATCTAATTATGCAGCTTATGTAGGAAAATGGGAGAAACAGTGACCAGGCACAATCAAAAGGAAAATGAAAAACTAAAGCAAAATACTGGTGAAACTCATCACATACTGTAGGAATGGATTTAGGCACTAAGAGAGGCTGTATTAGTTATTATCCTTCCTTGTTTATGTGGGTGAGCTCAGCAGAGTTCCACCCTTTGCAGCTTTAAACTTGGAAGGTAAGACAAAGTTGATTTAACCTCAAGCTGTCACCTGAGGCTCAGGTGGGCTCACTGGCACGGAGTGCCTTCCATCAGCTTTGGCTGGTGGCCCTGTTGTGCCCTTATCTGGACAGGGACAGACTAACTACTGCTGTCTATGCTCTGGTAACCTCTAGATTAGATTATTACAATGTGTTATATGTAGGGCTGCCTCTGAAGACAGTTCAGAAACTTGCTCAGTGGGGCAAGATGGTTTGATCATATTACACCGATTCTGTCCGACTGCATTGGCTACCAATTAGTTTCTGGGAACAATTCAAAGTGCTGGTTTTGACCTATAAAGCCTTAAATGGCTCAGGACCACAATACCTTAAGGACCGCCTCTCTCCATATGAACCTACCCAGACCCTGAGATCATCTTCTGAGGCCCTTCTTCGTGTGCCCCCTCCTCAAGATGTCCAGAAGGTGACAACACGAGAATGGGGCCTTCTCTGCAGTGGCTCCCCATCTGTGGAATGCTCTCCCCAGGGGAGTTTGGATGGCGTCTTCATTATACACACCTTTAGGCGCCAGGCAAAAACATTCCTCTTTAAACATCCAGTAGAATTTTAACATGTTAACATGTGTTGTGGAAGGGGGAGGGTTATTAGGTTGTCTTTGTTTTTATTATGTATTTTCTGTTTTCTATAGTGTGATTTTATGTTGTGAACCTACCTGAGATCTATGGGTGTAGGGGCAGTATACAAATTTAATACAAATAACAAATAATAATAATAGGGTGTATCCTCTCCCTATCCCCAAACACACACATATCATGCTTTTTATTGGATTTTGTTGGTTGCAGAATCTGTCCCATCCAGGAGAGCTTCCTGCTCTCACAGCATCCAGTGGCAGAGCAGAGGCAAAGGCTCTCTCCTGTCCCTGCTCTCCTGGGAAACAGGGGCTCTTCGCAAAAACCCAGGAGGAGCAGAAGACCCAACTGGCTCTCTACAGGCCAGAAGAGCCTGGAGGCAAAGCTACCGTCTCAAGAGTCCGGGAGGCCTCATCTTCTGAAAGGAACCGCTGCTCCTTGGCAAAGGCCTGGGCAGAGCCAGAGGTCAGGGCAGAAACCAAATTGGAAAGGGGACAACCAGCTCGTTTCCAGGATGGGATGGATCCTGGGAGGAGGGGGACAGAGGGGAGACCCCCTGGAGCACACAGAGGAGGCCCTTTGTGGAGGCGCAGTCTGGTGGCCCTGTTTCAAGGTGACTCCTCCGTCTGGCCTGAGCCAGCCTTTTCTCTCCCTTTCTCTGCCTGCGCCTCCCGCCCAAGTCTCAGCTGTTGAGCGCACCGGCCCCCCTTCCATCCTCCGCGGCGCTGGAGCTGCTCTGCAATTACCGCGCCGGTATCGATCCGGCTGCAGCTCAGCTCCCGGCCGCCTCTCAGCAGCACCTCAGCCGAGGCCCCGCCGCTGCCGTTGACACTCTCGCTCCCCTCCCCCCTCGCGTGCCCTGAATCCCGGAGGGCAAAGCCTCTCCACCCAACGTGCAGGCCGGGCGAGGGGCCCGGGGAAGCCCCCGAGAAGCCCCTTGCCCAGCCCGACGTGGCGGGAGGGGGCGGCCCGGGCGAGCAGCTCCAGCCAGCTCGCCTGGCAGCCCCTTCCGTCGGGCAGCAGCAGCAGCAGCGACTCCTCGGTATCGAACGCTTCGATTGCTGCAGCTCAGCCTATTTGCATACTGATCTCTCCTCGCTTAGCCTCGCAGATCCATAACGAGGCGGGCGGCGATTCCCAGGCACGTCGCCTCTCTCCCCAGGCGAGGCGAGGCTGGCCAAAAAGCGCTGCCCGGCGAGCAGGAGAGACCAGGCAGCAGCCGGAGGAGGCCGTCTGCGCGCAGCACCGACGGGAGAGAGCAAGAGACCAGGCTGGACGGCCTCGGAGTCCAGGCTGCTGCAGCCCAGGAGCCTAGCGGCTGGGGCTTTAGCCAGGGCCACTGCGCCGGGCCGCCTGGAAGAGCCCACGCCCCACTTCCGACGGGATGGCACGCCCTGCTCCTGCGCCCAGGGCCTTCGAGGCTGACGGCCTGCCGGCCTTGCCGCTCAAGGGTCACGGAGTGCACCTCGGGGGTAAGCCTACTCTGCGGAGTGACGGGGAGTTAGGGGCACGTAGGCGGGTGGGGGGCTTCTTAGCTAAGCTCAAGAGAGACGGGGTCGCGAACTCCTTCCCTCTCCTGCGGGCCCTCAAGAGAGGCTCAGCCTCTGCCAGTCCCGGGCGCCGACACTACAGAGACCGAGTGCGCGCGCAGGCTTCGCTCAGGCGGCCGGGGAGGGGGGCCGGAGGGTCTACCGCCCCGAGCTTCCTTCCCTTGGAGCTGCCGTGCCTGTGGGGGAGAGGAGAGGGAGAGAGAGGGCCCCGTCTGCCTCCTCGGCTTGGCCGCGACGTGGCTTTCGTTCCATCGCCGCCTCGCCGACGCTTGAAATCATCCGGACAAAAGCTGCCTCGGAGGAGGCGTTTCACAAGCACCGTCGACCAGCCGGGTCAAGACCTTCAGAAATGCTGAAGCTCAAGGGGGCTTCCGCTCACTTTCTCTCCCCGCCCCACTTCAATTCAGGGTATGAAGTCTGAGGCGCTTTTTTCTGACATGCCCTGAGGTCCGACAGGGAGAGCGCGGGGGCTCTTCGAGGGCGCCCTGCCTCGGGTGCGAGACACCCCCTGCCGTGCCCCTCCAGCGCCCTGCTGAGCTGCTTAAGGAGTCTCCTCGGGCTCGGCCTGGAGTGGGGAGCGGCTCTGGAGCCCCTGGGCTAGGAGGCAAAGACAGCCGGCGTCCCCTTGGAAATCCACCCCTGCCAGACAATAGCGTGCTGCGCTCGGCTGGAGGGGCGCGTTCCTCGCTGCTTTTTGCGCCTGTCTCACACGCGGCTTCCCCGCAGCCGACCTGCGGGCAAGGAAAGCTCAGGCAGCCGGGCCCAGTCGCTTGGGAGTCAAGGGCTTGAGGCGGGGCTCAGAATTGCCACCCCAGTCATGGCTCCACTCGGGGCGGCGTTTTGCAGCAAAGCGGGGGTCGCAGATCTACAGAGATGCCCCCCTCTCCCGCTCCTCCTACGCCCTAAAGCCTGCCGAGCATTTTGCAGAGCCGCTGCAGAAATTACTGGCAGGGAACCGGCGGGGAGGAGCAGGGGGTCCTGGCCCTCTCCTGCGCTGGCTTTGCCGCTCGCCTCGCCGCCTTCCTCGGCCCCCGGGCAGGCAAAGTCTTCCGGGTCTGCCGCTCGCGATGCGCTCCTGGAAGCTGCCCGCAGGGACAGAGGGGGCGAGCTTTTCCCGAGCCTGAGATGGGCCTCGGCTTTCGCCTTCCTCTCACACCGCCTCCCCGTATTTGTCGCGTGCGCCTCGCCTGCCCTTTGCAAAGAAAGCCAGTCCCAAGCGCCCCGTGCCACTCTTGGCTGCGCTTTTAACAGAAGATGCCCAGCCGCAAAACAGCCCCACATAGGCCAGTGGACCACCGACCTTCACAGGTGCGAGCCGATGGGCTCTGAATAGAAGAGAAGTAGACTATAAAAGGCAGCAGGGACCTTCGGAGATCCAGGGGAAGTACAGAAGCAGGTGGAAGCGCCTCGAAGGCTAGCCGCGAAGGGGAGGTCCAGCTCGCCCGCTCCAGAGCAGCCACTTCTGCTCTGCCCGAGCTTCACCTTCCAGTCGAGGCCGGCCGACCCTCTGCCCTGCTCCAGCGAGGCCGCAGGAGGATGCGGCCAGTTGTGGAGCCGCAGCGGCCTCTGCTCGGCGGGCCCGGAGGAAGAGAAGGCAGCGGAGGCAACAGGCCCAGCTCCGGGCAGGCGGGGACTTCTCGGTCCGCCGCGTCTTCCTGCGGGCCACATCGGCTTCAGCAAAGGGCCACGCGGGCCACCTGTGGCTCCTTCTCCCCGGCGATGGCCTCCAGCTCTTGTAGGAGCCGCTAACCCGCAGGCAGGCAGCCGACTCCGCTTCTTTACCCTGGAAAGAACCGAGGAGCTGAGGCCCAAACGCCGCACTGGCGCTTCGCGGTCTTGTGGATGCACTTCAAATAGACGCGGGAGCGAATCAGCTCGCCGTCCACGGATCTCTTCGGGAGAGGCGGGGAGTCTTTGCGAATGTCTCAAAAAAGCTGATTTCCACCACTAACCATGGCAGGTTTCCTATCATTATAAGAAAAGGAAAGGAAACGCAGGGGAGGAGAGTGTTTGGGGGCTTTGTTTATAAGTGGCAGCAGCACAGCCCCCTCCTCCAGCCTCAACCCACCACCTGATATAAAAGCGCCCTCCCTCCCCTCTGCTATTGATGCACAACGTGACGTTGAAGGAGCTACATTCAAATTTTTGTTTTCGAATTAATAGAAACAAATCCGTGCGCTCCGTCGGCTTCACAGCAAGACAAACACCAAATAAATCCAATTCCAAGTTGTGGTTTGGCGGAATTATGTGAAGTTTCCTTTGCTTAGTTGCTGTTGATGTTGTCGAAACAGCGCTGTCTTCTACAGCAGATTTTAAAACATGAAGGGTTAGGAAACTAATTGTTTCGAGGTGGCAGATCTTGTAAATTGCAAATCATTTGCATCGTTAATTAGCATTGCAAATCCATTCCAGCCGTTCTTACCGGTGTAATGTTGGAAAGGGAACTTTGCACGTGACGCAATCTCTAGCGATTAAAATGTCGTGACAATTAAACTCAATGCACACGAGTGGGTTTTCAATTCCTCTCTGTTCTTAGATCTTATCATGGTCAGCAAAATACAGCCATTTTTCTTGTTCTAGTCTCAACCACATCGGGGAAAAGGTTGTTCTGGCCGTGCAAAAGAGCTTAGTTGGACGTTTAAAGGGGGCTTGAAGGTTTGATGGAGAATTTTAAGCGGATTCGTCGGTTCCTCTTAACTCGCTTTAAGAAAACGGCACCGTCCTGGTGCTCCTCCCCGTCCTTCTTGAGAGGTTGAGAGGAGGGGGCTACGACTTGCCAGCTCAGGGGTGGAGCTCCCTTGAAGCTCCCGGGAACGCGAATAACCTCGGACCTCCCGAAAACTAGGAAATGTCACCAAACCTTCCCAGATGTATAACAACTAGTTTTACATTCAAACACAGATTACCTGGTTTCTTTAGACAGACATCAAAATTCCCCTCTAAGGGAATGATACAGTTTTGCCCCACAATATAGCCTCTTCCAAAAGGAAGAAAAAAACCGGCTAGACACCTCCAAAAATGCGCTGAGAGGACCCCCCTTTTTTTCATTATCATTCGAGTAAGCAATAAAATAAAATAAATGTGGACCTCCGAGACTGTTTTGAAACGAATGCTGTTCCTCTCCCTGCAGGACAGGCGGAGGAAATCCCGAACTGCGACCAGCCAGTCTCCATAGCCGGCACCAGGCAATATTTCTGAGGCCGCCACCCCGACCCCAGTCATTATAAGCAAGCGAACGATGTTATGCACCCCGCACCTCAAAAGGCTTTCACTTTTCCTACAGGAAAGAAAGAGAGAAAATTGATTTTCAGAAGACAGATCTATGTAGAGCAATTATATTGCCATAAATATTTTAAAAGATACAAAACTGAGGATAAAGAGAAATCTAGCCAGAGATTTGTAAGCACAATCGTGTCCATTTGCTGCTTTATTACAAGATCTATATTTTCTTGTGTCTGAGGGAGGAACGAAAGGGAACAGGGGACGCGGGCAGCTTCACAGCCACCCACATTCCTGGAGGACTGGGCGTTTGCGAGCCTCCTAGCGAGCCCCGGGGGGTGGCGGGGAAAGGAGACTGTGGTCACGGTGTTTGCGTGACACAATCCCTAACTCAGAGGAGCGATGCCCCGGCCCTCCCGTTGGGCAGCAATCAACGGGACAAGTGGCCTACGGCTCTCTTTGTCTGCATCGGAGGTATTCCTTAAACTTGTCAGAGAAAGGGGGGGGGGTGTGCACATGGCCTCTAAGCATTTTGAAACCCTTGCCTTCTAGTTACCCCGTTCTGACTTGGTCAACTCTTCTTTCGCGCTCGGCTGATAGTATTGGGAATTCTGAATCTGGTCCCTAAGTTCGACAGAGCTAAATCGGTTTATATCCAAAGACTTCGATGTCTCCAGGGTTACCATCTCAAAAACCCCGAGGTTTCGGATCTGGCCTTTCAACTTTTGTGAGCTACTCATAAATATTGGGCAGTCTCTGCGTTTTAAACTGCTAACTTAAATTAAATTAAATTGAGTACTGGAAGTGTGAAAGGCAGCAAGGCAGATTCCAAAGGGTTTAGGATTAATAACGATAAAGATGGTCGGGTGAAAAATACAGTCTGCCATTTTATGGAAGGGAGCTTGTTTTGTTTTTTGTAAGCAGATTCGCGGTGATTTCTGCCCGGTTCCCAGCCCAGTTTGGATGGGGAAGGCCAGCGCTTTCGAACCGGAAGTCTCAACTCCTTAAAAAACCTTTTGCTAGCAGAGAACCTTTGTGGTTCTCTGGAACAACGAAAAACAGTTCTAGCCTCTGATAAATGCGCAGTTCCTGTTTGATACAATTTGCGTTGACGGGACGAGCTCATTTGATCTTTCTCACTCCTAGAAGCGAACCTTCCTCTCCCTACTCAGGCTGGTCCCGCTTTTCCTCCGCTCCCTTCCTTTTGGATCGCGCCGACAGCCGGCCTGGGGACCCGACTCTTTCCTCCGTCTTTCCGTCGTTCTCTCCGGTTCGACGGCGGCGCGCCTGGGCTCTCCTCCCTCGCTCCTTGCCTGCCTGCCTGCCTTGCAACCTGTTGCTTGGGGGGTCTTGCATTCCTCCTTCCTCCCCGCCCCATTAGTGGAGCCGAGGCCCCCATAAGTTCAGAGGCATGGGGCAGAAGAGTTTATCCGGTCTGGTCATAAATAATACCCCGACGACTCTCCCCAGCCCACTTAATTCATGCTTGATGGCCGGGACTTCGACGGCAGATAAAAAGTTCCTAAGTTGGTTGGGGTTTTTGTTTCCCTTTTCCAATCATTAACGTCATGGAGATAAGCTATCAATAACCCCGCTGTCCTTTCGGAGCTGAGTTCCACAGTATTGATCCGTGGGCCTCTTCATCTCTGCCAAGGAAGACACGGAATAATTTTCGCATTACAGTCACTTGGATTTGCTTTTAATTCATATTTAAAGCTGCAACCGACTCGGCGGAGCTTTCTGCGCAAAGACTGGAGGCGCCTAATTAATAATAAGTTAGAAACGAAGGAAGGCACCAGCCGATGAATAATTAATCCAGACATCTATGTCTCTTTGAATATGGCTGCTTTAAAAACGTGGGCTCAACAGCCCCTCCTATAAGTCTGCAATTTATATGGGGGTGATTTAAGATAGCGATTTCCCCCTGAAATACAATGCTAAATTATTTACAGTGTTTTGCAAGCTTCCATAAGTTCCCTCATTATCAAATGCTGCACTCGGCCCTTTGCGGTGGTTGGGGGGCTAGGCGCGGAATGAGTGGGGGAAATGAGGAGGGGAAGAGGGCCATACCTGGGGAGGGGGCGCCTGGAGCAGGACGAGAAGGCGGCGGAGGCGGCCAGCTCTGTTCCTCGTCCCTAGCACTAACTTAACCCTATCCGGCCCCTGCCGGATTAGATGGCGGCCCCCTCACTCTGGGTGTGTGGAGGAGACCGCGTGAATCACCCCCACGTCTAAGCACCTGCTGTTTCGGTGCTATTTGTACTCGAGCCTCTTTGAAAATTGGAGGCGATGATGACAGACTAGAGATCCCAGGTTCCAGTAAAAGAGAAGAAAGGAAAGGAAAGGTGATTGCCGTAATACATAAAGACAGATAGTCCAGAGCTTGATGCCTAGCCTTTGAATAACTTTATTGCTAGTATGAAAGGGGGGGGGGAGGAGACCGGGTTGGTCCGTGAATGGGTGGAGGAATCAAAAATAGACAGCTGGGCAGTGCTTTTTATTGGGACCAATAAAATACTGGGCCAGCTTTCAAGTTCTGGAGAAGAGGGCAGCTCGCTCCCTTGTCTGGTTGGTTCCAGCGAAGATCTTGCCCACCTACGGATTTTGGAATCGTTGTTAGCAACAGAAGCTGGAATGCAAAGCGTTCATTTTAGTGGGCTGCAATTCCTTGAGCCTTGTTGGAAATACCCCTGGGGAAATTACCTAGTTTTTTTAAAGTAAAAAAATCTAAACACCCTTTTTCTTGTGGCGCGGTGGCGGTGGAAAGCTAGTGGAAAGCTGTAAAATATGCTTCTTTAGAGGCTGACCTATGGATAGGTGAGGGCTTCAGTCGCTGGAACTGGCACGGACCTGCCCTTTGTCCGCTGGTAGCGAGTCAGGGGTGGGGGGATGTTCTGAAGGTGGTCACCTTATGCGCTTTTCAGGTACAAGCAGTGGCGTAGCGTGGGGGGGGGGTGCAGGGGGGCCGGCCTCACCGGGCGCAACATCTGGGGGGTTAGGGGGCGCAAAATCCATGGGTTAGGGGGCGCAAATTACTTGCCTTGCCCCGGGTCCTGACAACCCACGCTACGCCACTGGGTACAAGGTGGTCCTTTTGAATGAAAGCCTCTCCAGCATAGACCTGTGAGGGTCCTGCAGCCAAAGCGACGAGAAGCCTTCCATGAACCAGAACCAAATTAGGCCATTTTGCCATCGTTCCCCGCGATGGGGAAGCCCACCATCCCTGTGCGCTGAAGTCCACATCGGATAACATCGAAAGTCGTTTGGACTGAAGTCCAGTGCCTTCGTTGAGGTCAGCAGCAGCAGCGGTCGAGCTTCCTCCTGCCCGACGTAAAGGTCCCTCGCCGACGGCGTAGCCATTGGTGAAGTTGTCCGCCTTGGCTCCATTTCTTCTCATGCGCAGGAATGGACATGCGTGTCTCTTGTGGACTGCAGAGGGGCACCGTTGGCAGCGGGGGCGGGGAGATAAACGCCCCCGATTCAGTAGGGCGGATGTAATTAGATGCCCTCATAGCGTTCATATTTGGAGACTCTTTGAAGACACCGTCCATGCCCCCCAGTTTTAGCCAAACCCTCCCCTTTCTTTCTAAGCATTCCCACTGTGGGGTCCTCAACGACGGGTCGAGGGGGCGTCTGCGCCTCAAGAGGGGGCACAGGAAGAACGGGGGGCAGGGGGCAAGTTGAAGGGCAAAGGGGTGGCCTCGCAGAGATAGGCGGAGCCAATTCTTATTTTTCAAAATGAACTCGCGCCAGGTAACTGGCAGGGCAGAGGGCTAGTCGGGCACCTAAAGGGGCTTCCGGACCGAGGCAAGGATCTGTAAAACGGAGCAGCCGAAGCATGAAATAGCAAAAAGGAACAGCTTTGCCAAATGAAAGGGGCGCGTGCCTACAAATTAGGAGGAGCATGAAAACACGCCCTGCTGATCGATCCCTTAGAAATCCCTGCAAACGCCGGTGGAGGAAGCGGGGCGTTCCGAAATGCCTGCGCAGCCCCTCGGGTCAAGGCACCCCTGGTCGAATGGGTCGTGTGGCTTTAGGTAAATTGATCAGCCGAGGGAACGATTACATTCCCATACATTTGCGCCCGGAAGGCAAGAGTTCTGCTGCGAAGACGCGGCACTGGCTTTGTTTGAGAGCCGGGCCCGAATTGGTCACTGCGGGTCTCTCGCAGGCCCTGCTCGGTGGGGCTGGGGAAGGGGGCCACCCCGCCGTGAAGACGGAGTCCAGCTCTTTAAGAGGAACACCATTTTACAAAATACGTAATAACCTGCTTTTTAGTTGCTGCTGCTGCCGCCTTTATCTCCATGCCTAAAACTCTGGGCAACCTACTTTTGGGTAGGCATACCAAGGATTGCGGTATATTTTCTCTTTTTAACAAATAAAACGATTACCCTGTCAGTTGACATTGCAGCCCTGTTCTAAACAGCGAGTTATACACTTATTTACGAATCCTCGTTTTCCTCCTTCCGCTGATCTGCTGGAGTTCTCCTTCCACTACCACCCACCCCCTTTGGATAATGGGGTTCAGTCTCCGTCAGCCCCAGACCTCGGGGTTTGGCTGTTAGCTCTGCTGCTGACTCCCTTCTTCTTATTCACAATTCTGCTCTGTGAAGGCTGGCACACTGAGAGCAGCGCCGGAAGAGCCGTCCTCCATTCTTGCAAGCTGTGGAGAAGGACGGTTTGGAAGTTGGGGGTGGGGGAGATAGCTGACGCCCCCTCCAGAGCCTGCCGGGCTCAGCAGGATTTTGCCCTTCCGCGTTCTGTATAGCTGGCCCACACAGAGGAAGCAACATAAAGCCTTCTCTCTTTTTGAAAATAAGCTTTATTGATTTATCATAAACATACTGTATGCACAAACTAACACATAACACATACAAACGATAACAAAATCACACACGGAGCATATTCAGTATTTTAAAAAAAATACAGAGATGCAGTTAACATATAGCCAAGAGTCTTTATAGCCCAACCTGAAGGAGGAGTAAGTCATGGGAGGACTTCTATAAGACTCTCCCTATTTATTCCTGTATTCAAAAAATGGAAACCAGCCCGCTTCAAAACTGTCCGATTTGGCCTCGCCCCACACCCCAAGTCTGTGTCTGACCAGACCGTCAAATAAAGCGATGTTCCATACAAGCCAAACGTGACAAAAGTGCCAGCCTTTGGTGCGCAATTTCTTCCACATCCTTCCGCATAGGAACTTTTGATTATTTTCAGTCTGGGCTATTGCCAATCTGGCTGCGGATAGCAGCGACATAAGCACCAGATTTTTAAAGTAAGTTATAGGAAGACTGGCATCATTCTCTAAAGAAAAAAGGACCATAGAAGATCTGGAGGCAAATGTTGCGAATAAAAGCTGCTGTCTTTGAGAAAACCCCGCGCGAAGTTTTCTGAAGAAGACGCTTTCTGCGCATCATGGCCTTGATCCGGCACAGAGCCGAGCTTCTCTTCACTCCAAATGGGGCAGGCTCTTTCCTTCTCAAGCTTCTCCGTCCCTTTGGGTTTTTAAGCCCATTCGTTTCTCGGTCTGTCTCTCTCACGCTCGGCTTTCTTTGTTCCAACGGAGCTCGGGCATAGCTGTCAACTTTTCCATTTTCTTGCGAGGAATTCTATTCGGAATAAGGGAATTTCCCTTAAAAAAAGGGGGAAACGTTGACAGCTATGAGCTCGGGAAAGTGATCTGGCCCTTTGCTTCGGTATCGTTACACGTAGGACATTCTTGCTTGAAAAGAACAATCCAGAAGTTCCTGCAAAAGGGATCCATTCTCCTCTCCTCCCCCCGCTTGGGAATCTACTAGATTCCCCAGCTCTGGACCTTCTGAGGGCAGGATTTCCTCTTTGCTCAAAGCTGACCCGTTTTGCCACTCCATCAAGCAGGGAGTTCGCGGGGCGAAGACAGGCTGATCCTAACTCTCCGCCACTGGCCCAAGAAGACCGACCTGCGGGCGACATTGTATTTTGCCAGTCAGAGGGACCTCCATGACAGGACGGCCCGGGAAGAGTTCAGAGAGAGTCCGCATCGCTGTGGGCTCGTTCCTGAGCCGCTTGCCGCCCCCTTTGAAAGGCTGGTGGAGGAATCAGGAGCTCAGGCATGGCTGGTCTCTCCACGTCAAATGCGGGGGACAGAACGAGCCTTGCTTGCAGTTTTTCAGCCAGCAAGGGAAAATAGGTTCCGGGGCTATTTCTCCTTGTTGTTGTTGTTTAGATTAATATTAAGTGGCAACAGTGTGTAGCAATACACACACACACACACACACACTTCCCCCTTGTTAGCCAGCAATACTATACCAAAGGGTCAACGAAAGGAAATTCTTAATTACAGCAGTTTATTATTATTATTATTCATTAAATTTGCATACCGCCCTTGACCCTAAGGTCCCAGGGCGGTTCACAACAGAAAGATACAAAATGAGAATACAAAATACATAACAAAACAATAACCCCCCAGCCACAAACAAATTTCAAAAGCAATAGAATGTTAATCTTATGACGATTCCCTATGAAGACATCCACGAAGAAAGCTGTCAGGAAAAGTATTGGTGTCTTCTAGTCTGAATGGTCTGGTTTGTATGCGTCTGTCCGTCGCTTACAGAGAGACATTATTCATGACGTCACAAGCAGCAGATCAGCCTTGAAAACCAGGCTCCGTTTACTGTCACGCGCTGCTGCTGCTGCTGTTGCCACTTAGGGAGAGAACTGAGGGTAGAAGGACTCCATGCTGCGATTCCTCACTTCCCAGCTTCAACAGTTGCAAATCAGGTGCTATATTATATTATATTATATTATATTATATTATATTATATTATATTATATTATATTATATTAGCACGTGCCATCACAACAAATAATAATAATAACAACAACAACAAATAATAATAATAATTTATTTATACCCCGCCCATCTGGCTGGGCTTCCCCAGCCACTCTGGGCGGCTTCCAACAAAATATTAAAATACAGTGATGCATCAAACATTAAAAGCTTCCCTAAACAGAATCTTTTGTCTCGTAAAGGCTGGGCGAGCGCTGGGCTTCCAGCAACCAGGAAACTAAGACGAGAAGCCAGAAGACCACCACTCCTACCACTGTGCTGGCTGGAGTGGTGGTCTTCTGGCTTCTCGTCTTGTGTGGAAGACGGGGGGGGGGGGCAGCAGCATTCTGCCAGAGCCACGTGGCCTCTGCTCACTGAGAGAGACAGGTGAGATGCGGTACAAAAAGGAGTCCCTTGGCCGCCCAGCTGCTACTCATCAGCTCTGCTGAGACAGCCACATCGCTTGCTCTTTGTCTCCTGCGAGGATTGTACTCTGGTTTTGGTCAGAAAGGGGCTTACCTCCTGTTGCTTGGAAACCTCAATATGTGGTGCACATGATGCACTTCAAGAAAGGAGACATGGTCATGTCGCCCAATCATTCATCCTGGTTGCTTCTAGTGATGTTTTAAAAACAGACTCAGCAGCTGGATCCTAGTACAGTGGTCCCTCTAGTTACAAACTTAATTCATTCCAGAGGTCCGTTCTTAACCTGAAACCGTTCTTAACTTGGGGTACCACTTTAGCTAATGGGGCCTCCCTCTGCCACCTGCACATGATTTCTGTTCTCATCCTGAGGAAAAGTTCTTAACCTGAGGTACTACTTCTGGGTTAGCGGAGTCTGTAACCCGAAGTGTTTGTAACCCGAGGTTACTGTACTTGTCTCCCAATTGCTAGGTCACTGGGCCCCCTTTTGTCTGGAGGAATCCAATGTAGGGCTAAGTTAAAGTTGCTTCTTCTCTTCCTCACTCTTCCGGTGAAAAGTTTTGCGCCAGTGGAACATTGTTGCACAATAGAATGCAGAAGCAGGTTGCTATTAATGTTTGTTGCACAACAGATTTAGCCCTTGTGCCACGAGTTCTATTAGCACAACTGTTGCGCTGGATACCTCTTGCATTGGAGTCCTTCGGCTTGTAGACACAGAGCACTGGATTCAGCCTATAGTAACTAACAAATATCAGCCATACCTAGCTAGCTAGCATTTTCTGTGTCTGTGTTTCTGCTTTTAAAATAACTTGATTAAGTGCACCTTTTGCCATGAAAGCAATCACCCTCTGCCTCCTAAGCTTTAAGACACCACCAGTGTCATGCTACTAGACAGTTCCATGGTACTGAAGGAGGTGGCTTATCTTCAGGCTGACAATGCCTGGTAACAGAATTAGACCCTTGAAACCCAAATGTGTGGGAGAAATATGAGAGTAAACAGGCTGTGAAACCTTTTTAGCAGCGTAAAAACACGTATATGCTTTTGCAGCTTACTGGAAGCTAGTATTTAGGCAATTCCTTAAAAATTTATTCTTGTTTGTGGCCTGCTGACCTCCCCTTCTTTGTCCCCATTGCTAAGAAGGAACCACACATTTTAGTATGATAAACAAAAGAGTTTACTTACATTTAAGTGCAGGCAGCAAATACATCAGAGTAGTAGTATGCAGGTAAAATTACTTCTTAGTTATAAAATACAAAAGGCGTTTGCAAAATGGAGTCTGGGCTCTGAGCAGAGCCCAGGCATGTGTGTCTGCTCCCATTGCTGGCTTGAAAGAAGAGAGAAAGAGCTCAGACAGGGAGGAAGTACATAAGATTATCTCCTTTGTTAGAAATTCCCACCAAAGCACTAAGGAAGTGACCACATACAGTCCCTTCTCTGAGCGTCAGCCCCTCCTCTGCCTGTCTGGCAATCATGCATTTGTGATTTTGACTGGAGACCCCACACTTTTCAGCATGGCTGGTGTTCAAGTCCCACTGCAAGGGAAGGTCACAGCTGATTCAAGTGGGGCATGAAGGGCACTGCTGGTCAGATGGTTGGCGCTGTGGACTTTAAGCCCTACTTTTGGCAGGAGTCAGCTCCCCTTGGCAGCACCCATTAAGACTGAAACCTAACCCTAATGGGGCTTGCTTTTGGTACCAAGTATAAAAAGTGCCGAGGACAAGCCCCACTTTTCAGGGACCCACTGAGGACCTTGTCTTTACTTGCTTCACACAAGATATCATAAATGATTTCATATGTATGCATGGCTTGGGGGAAATGGCCTAATGGACCAAATTAATATCTCTGCCGGACCTCATTTTGCTGGGCATTTTCCATCACTGCTCCAAGGCTTGCATGGTTAGGAGAAAGAATGAGCTCAACCTTGTTGGTCACTGGCCAGTTGTCTGCACTCATTGCTACATGTGTCAAATGTGGGTACCCTTCCCCCCCCATTTGTTCCAGCCTCATAAAGCTCCCATTTCTGCCCCTGACCATTTCCCCTCCTCCTCCTCCTCAATGGGGGAAAGTGTCAGCAGTGCTAATCTCCTTCTGGCATCCGTTGGCTTTTGGAGTCTTCAAGCTTCACCTTTGACATATCCTTCTTTGCAAAGGGAAACAACCTCTATCTACTGACCACAGCAAGCTGTCGCTATCCCAAGCACAGCAAAGAAGCCTTTTATCAGCTGTGAATAAATAGCCCTTGCAAAACCCAGAGGCTGGAAAGGCCCGCTGATTTCGGAGAATTGCACAATACCCAGGCTTCACTTCCATTGAACTGACTTGCCTTGCCCTCCACTACCCCTTTGTCTTTGCACTGTTTGACCCTCCTTCACACACACACACACACACACACACACAGAGAGAGAGAGAGAGAGAGAGAGAGAGAGAGAGAGAGAGAGAGAGAGAGAGAGAGATTTTCTGTCTCCCCTGTGCTGTGGTTGTAATAATAATAATGAATAATAACAACCTGGATGTTTTGTTTCCTTGCTGTTCTTTTAAGCCTGCCATCAATTGAAATTCACATAGCAACATTGATCAGTTTCAAATGGAGGAATTGCAGGCTCTGGCTGGTCACTCCACTTGGGTTTGGCAGCAGAGAAACTCAAAGCTTCTGCATTCAGGCTTAATCAGGTTCTTCTCAAAGCTGGTGATCAAAGAGACCCTCAAGCAAGGTAAGGGCATTCTATTAATTGTATTTCACTACTAAAATAGAAATTGGTCCAAGCAACCAAGTGAGAAGTT
Organism: Podarcis muralis; assembly: GCF_964188315.1. Lineage (NCBI taxonomy): Eukaryota > Metazoa > Chordata > Lepidosauria > Squamata > Lacertidae > Podarcis > Podarcis muralis. The sequence continues at coordinate 6,881,790 of NC_135668.1, forward strand.
TGCGCTCTTTGATCAGTCCCATAAGAGACAGCATCAAGACTAAAATATTATGAAAGCACCATTTCTTCCCCAAATTAGCCTCACCATTGGGCAGCAGTCAAGAATACTACTAAGGAGCTTCAGCCTTGAACAATTTTCCTCAGCATGGATCACAGCTCCTTGCTTCCTTAACATGGAGGGTGAGAGAACAAATGGGTATCTCCAAGAACAGGTACCATGGCATGGGCACTATGGGGCCAGGACAAGAGACACGGAAGGGCACAATTCCAGCAGCTGTATCCTTTCACCAGTAAGGCCAGGGAAAGTCAATGGCTGAAGCTGTCCATTATCACCAGCCTCTTGCCTGGAGAGGATGGACCAACTACCTCCACCCACAGGAGCCTTTGTGTACGTACAAACAAACAAAGAAAGAAAGACATACACAACAGTTGGAGAGTGAAGGAGTTAGTTGAGGGAGGGGAGCACAATTAGTTTTTTCAGTGAAAGCAATTGTTTGTGGAAAACTAACCTGTAGAGAAACTTACTTGAAATGCAAATTGTATGAAAAATCCACTTTTAAAATAACATCGACTGCAAGAACCTCTTAAGGGTCTTTGCAGATGTTCTGCGTGTGCTCATGATGGTGCCTGCTTTCCTACATGTGTATGTGATTTATTATCTATTGATCAGGTTTTATAGCTACAGAGCTCCACAATATACTCTTGTGGATTTTCCCATCTCTTCCTGAGGAAGAATCAGCTCAGCTTCAGTTACGGGGAAGCCCACCTCACCAACATTTCACAATTCTTGTTAAGTGTATCAGCAAACATTTAGATAGGGGATGATGATGATGATCTATTACCTGTCCTATACATTAAGGAAGGGTGGGTTACAATAATGTAAAAAGGCAATATTAAAATGTCGAAACAATTCATAATCAAAATACGTTGAGTTCTAAAATATCTCTCTCAGATGTCAAAGGGCAGAGAAGTGTGTCTTCAGCAAATGACAAAAACTATACAATGGAAGTGCAAGGTGTACATCTGCGAGGAGGTAATTCCATAGCAAATGCTCTCTCCTGAGCCCCCCCCCCCCAGCCACCAAGGGAGTTGGAATTACCATAAGGCCCCCTCTACTGATTTTTACACCTGAGGTGGTGTATAGAAAAGGAGCTGATCTATATTTGTGGTTTTAGGCGCTTAGGACTTTAAACACTAATGTGCGCAATTTGAATTGGCCCCCAAATAAACGGGTTCTAAAAGGAACCCCGGGGACGCGGGTGGTGCTGTGGGTAAAAGCCTCAGCGCCTAGGGCTTGCCGATCAAAAGGTTGGTGGTTCGAATCCCCGCGGCGGGGTGCGCTCCCATTGTTCGGTCCCAGCACCTGCCAACGTAGCAGTTCGAAAGCACCCCCGGGTGCAAGTAGGTAAATAGGGACCGCTTTCTAGCGGGAAGGTAAACAGCGTTTCCGTGTGCTGTGCTGGCTCGCCAGAGCAGCTTCGTCACGCTGGCCACATGACCCGGAAGTGTCTCCAGACAGCGCTGGCCCCCGGCCTCTTGAGTGAGATGGGCGCACAACCCTAGAGTCTGTCAAGACTGGCCCGTACGGGCAGGGGTACCTTTACCTTTACCTTAAAAGGAACCCCAGCCAGTAGCCTGCCTCCTGCATTGTTAGACCAGCTGGCATTTCTAAGTTGTCCAAGGGCTGTTCAGAGTTGAGTGTATTGCAATAATCCAATCTGAAAGTTACCAGATCATAGAGCACAGTGACCCAGTCACTTTCATTCAAAAGGTGCCACGAGTTCTCCACTTAAAATGTTGGTTCCAGGAGTGACCTAAACAACAGACCTGCTTCTTCTAGGGCAGTACAACCCCACGCAGAACAGGCATCTCCCCACCTCTTGGACCCAAGAACTTAGGAAGCATAACATCTTCATCTTATCAGGCTTCAGCTTCAGTTTATTGGCCCATATCTAGCCCATCACTGCTTCCAAGCACAGGTCTATCACCTGAGCCACCTCTCCTCACTCAGGTGGAACAGAGAGAGGGGGGGTGCTGGGTGTCATCTGTGGTGCCTCATTCCAAATTTCCTGATGACAATAGATGTTTAACCAGCATGAGGGACAAGATGGAATCCTGTTGGACACAACAGGACGACTCCCATGGTGCTGAGCAATAGCCCCCTATTCACTACTTTCTGGAAACACCCCCCGAAAGAACAGAAATATAACCACTGCCCCAAAACCCCCACCTCCTGGAGCCACCCTAGAAGGATAATGTGGTAAATGACATCAAAAGCTGCTGAGAGGTCAAGGAGAACAAGCAGACACACACACACACTTCTGACACAGATCATCAGCCAGGAGGACCAAGGCAATTTCAAAATGAAACTGAAATCTGTCCAGATAATTAGCTTCCTCCAAGCTTAACTGCAGGTGGGTCACCCCACACTCTTGAGCACCTTGCCCCCAAAGGGGATATTCACCACCAGGAGATCATTGTCAAGTGCTCTGAACTCTAATGAGGTGTTCTCTCTCTCTCTCTGATGAGGAAGAGGGCGCTGCCCAATTGTTTATTTATACATGTTAATTAATTTTACAATATGCAGCTCTAAATTTGCCGAGATTCAGAAGACAAATATTTAAAAATACTTAAAAGCCAGGACAGAATGCAATAAAGGTACACACAAAAATGTAGAAGTCATACCTAATTGTTCTGCTTGGTTTAATGCAGGGTCACATCTTAGTGTAAAATATGCAATCTAACAGAAGCACAGGGCAGAACAAGGGGGGGCGGATCTGCCCCAGGATAAAAATGAATTAATCTCAAGGGGTGATATTCAGCCCATGGAGTTCCGAAAATTCAGCCACGTCCTAACAGCTAATACACTTTCTTTCTTTCTTTCTTTCTTTCTTTCTTTCTTTCTTTCTTTCTTTCTTTCTTTCTTTCTTTCTTTCTTTCATGCCTTATTCTCACCTATCCCTGATGGAAGTGTTCACCTTATTTATTTATTTATTTATTTATTTATTTATTTATTTATTTTTAAATTAATAAATGTGCACCCGACCCCCAAGACTATTCCATTATAACTCTCCAACCTCCCAAAATTTTGAGACCTCTTGCGCTGGTTTAACCCCTTTCTGTTTTAACAACACAAATTCTACGAACACCCTCCATATTTCTTCAAAATAATTTCTCCTACATATTCCCCTTCTTACCTCAATGGCACATGCTAATTTATCATTAATCGCTATATCCCAAACAAACCTCTTTATACCATTCTTCCATTTTATATTCTGCTTGCCCCTTCCACTTCCTAGCTATCATAATTCGTGCAGCTGTCAATAATAACAAGGTTCTCTTAAGAAGGGGAGGCACCACTAGCTCCTTCAAGGTGGATGGTACCTCCCTGCCCCATTTTGGGGAGCTCTGGTGAACTAAGATGGACAAGGATACAGAGGGCAGGTGGTTGGCTGCACTCCTACAAGGAGTGAGTCTTCATCCTCAGGCTGCAATAACTGAAACTGATCCTGTACAGATGGAACAGGCAATGCTCTGGATGTCTCTGTAGGACTTACTTTAACTGTGGCATCCATTTCTCCCTGAATCTGAACAACCTTTTTCCTAAAGCAGGCATATCCAAAGTCTGTTTTGGGGGCCTAATCCAGCTCGCCAGTTGGTTTGATCCAGCCCCTGTGGCAGTTTATTTCCTGGGGTAAAATCCTAAAAAAACCTCAACAACTTCGATCCTAAGAAAAAGGTCAACAACCTTGGTTGGCCCTTTGGTCGGCCCTCATGGCCCTTCACTTCATCAAATCTGGCCCTCTTTGAAGAAAGTTTGGACACCAGTGCCCTAAAGTGCTTTGCAAAATTGTCATAGCAAGCTTCAGTAGGGAGCCAGAGCAATGCTTTCCCAATCAGATGGCAAAATCCCATTCTTCACTTGAAACAGCTCTGCCAGATACAATGGTGGTGAAAAAGTAAGCTTTCTTCACCACCACCAACATAGTTATGAGCTATAATGTGCTCTCATCCATCTTCGGTCAGCTTCAGATGGGCATTTATGTGGGAAATTGCAGTCAAACTAAACAAATGCATACCCTTGCTAGTTAGTAAGTTTAAGGGCAAACAACCAGAGCAGCTTGATTGGCAGACTCAGACCATAGGAATGTAACTGATGGAGAGAGAGCTCTGTGTGATGTCATTTCCCCTGTTTCTAGTAATGGGAAGAAACAGGAGATATAAACCCTTTTCCTGTTGTTCTCTCTCTCTGTGTCTTCTTTTCACCATGATTCTGATGCTGATTGGACATGTTCCTGGGATCCAGGCACAAAGACGGACTTTAGAAACTAACCTCTGTATTGTTGTAATTAAGAATGCTGTACCTGCGTATTTTTTACTGCTGCCTTTGCTGTGAACCAATGCAAGAACATTAAGTAAGAAAACACTATTTTTAAGACTTACTTCATAAGTTGTTGCCTGATTCTTTGTTATGCAAGGTAAAAAAAGGAAAGCTAGCTGATTTCATCAGCTGCAATTGCTCAGAATAAAAGGAGGCTTTGCGGCTTATTTTCCTAAGATTTCATGCTGTCAAGGATGGGATTTTAAAAACTTGGTTTAAACCCACACACCTGGGAGACTGGAGGGATAAATTGTAATTATTATAGCCACTCCAACCTAACAAAAACCCCATTCCACAACTTACACCAATTTTGCAGCCATTGGCCCTCCTGTTTCATCAGATACAAGTCACTCCAATGTGCTCTGCATGCTCCAATGCAACAGGGATTGCACTCAGGAGCAACTGAATCAATGGTCCTATGCATCTCACCATTCCATAGTGAGACAATAGTCTCAACAGAAATGCCAGCCACGTCAACTGGAAAATCCCCCAAAGAAATCAGGAATCCATCAGATGCCATAAGTCTCTGTGGTACAGAGCATGGAGAGTGGTCCCCTTGAAACATTCAATCCAAATGTCACCAGGGAGTGATCCATCCATGACAACAGACAATAGTATCCATTCAATATTTGGATTTTGCAAATGGTTTTGAGGAAGCCTCTCACCAACTGCTCCTAAGAGAAACCACAAGGCTCTCTTATGGATCAGTAACAGCTTAAATTGTACAGTGCAGCAGCAAAAATTAAACCGACTGTTTTCCTAATAGAAGGGAGTGTGGTATTCAACTCATGCATACATGACATGGAATTCAAAGCTGATGGCAAAGAACACCAACTTGGCCACTGTGGGAAGGACATTGCAAGACAATAGTCAATGCAAATAAGTGCAAGATGATGCAGGCAAAATAAACAAGCCCATACTTCACATTATGCTGATGGGGTCTGGACTGCCTGTCTATGCAGGAAATCGGTCTTGTGTTTCTGAAGGGAGGATCACTGAAAACAATGCAATACAGCACAGCAGTGAAAAAATAGAAAACTGAGGCTTTCATAGAGGACACAGGGCCAGCCCAACCAAGAGGCAAACTGAGGCGACTGTGATTGCCTCAGGCAGCTGGATCCACTGGGGCAGCAGATCCCCAATGACTACCCTTTTTACCCCTTTGTCCCAATGTAGATTTACCCTCACCCCTTCTTCTCTGGCAGGGAGGAGGCACCATTTTGGGGTCCATCTCAGGTTCTCTTTGGCCATCCCTGGGATAACAGGTCTAGCACAGCCATTGGCCATGACCCTTAACTGACTTGGAACCCCCCATCCACACCAAATGCTCTTATTGTCCAACTGAAAACCTTGTGCTCTCAAAATTTCCTGGTTGCCCCATTGTTGTGCTCATAAAATAAATGTGTTCCACATGTGGAATGTCCCCTTTTTGCTGTGGCAAAAGGAAAAGTGCTATGGATGCCACATGGCAGCATCACACACCCCACATACACTGGTGCCGATGCAGCGGAGACTGGCCCAGTAAGGAGAATGGGGGCACTGACCCACCAGCCTCAATTTGCCCTCAGCCAGCCCCCTTCCACCTTCCTGCCTTCCTACAATCAGCCCAGGAGGTGGTCCTGGCTGGCAGCTTCCTCCTCCTCCTCAGTCTGAGTCTTGCCCATGCAATGGATTGGGTTGGCTCCCCACTCCGAATGTGCCTGCTCCCTGGGAGACTAGCAGCCAAACTTAATAAATGCACATTCTTGCTAGTTAGCATGAGAAGGGGCCAGGTCCACAGAGCAGTTTTACTGATAGGCACTCAGACCATAGAAATGCAATTGGTAGAGAGGGCTCTGTGTGACGCCATTTCTCCTCCTGGAAAGGAATAAGCATATAGCAGTTCCTGTTCCTCGCTCTCCCTCCCTTTGATCAGCACTGGATGCAGACATTCCTCTGCTTGCTCCAGCTTCAAGGCATCTGGCTGAAGCTGGTTATACTGCAAATATAAGTGTTTTGCCTGCACAGTTTTTAATGCTATTCTTGCTGTAAACCAAAGTAAGTAAATCTTATTTTTAACCTCACTTCACAAGTTATTGCCTGATTCTTTGTTAAGTGGGGTAAGAATGGGGAAGCCAGCTTACTTCATAGATGGACTTACTCAAAACAAGGTTTTACAGCCTGATTCCTATGCTTTAAATTTTGCTGCCAATGAAGGGAATTTTGAAACTCTGTTCAACCCACACATGTGGACACCTGGAGGAATGAATTGCAGTTAATATATCCTCTCCTACCCATTAAAGCCCATCCCACATGTTCCTCCACCACAACTGAAGCACCCTTGCAAAGAGGACTACACTTCCCAGGATTCCCTGGGGGGAAAGTCATGTGTTTCAAAGTTGGCTGAAAACTCTTTAAACATGTAAGGTGGAGGCAACAAAGGCTCATTCCTCCAACCTGGCGCTCTGAATCAAAAAACGTTTCCCATACTGTTACGAGTTTGTCTGGGAGGAAGTGCGCTGTGCAAGGTCCTTTCAAAGCTAGGTAAGCCCCTGGAAGCCCTGATATCTCGCACCGCTTGGTTTAGAGAGAGGTTGGTGGACTCAGGAAGCGTGGGCGGGAAGCCACTCGAGGAAGCTTCGATGACTTCTTTTCAGTGCTCTTTCTAGTGACAGAAAGGGGCAGAGACCAACCACAAGCCGCCCGCGTGAGATGGAGGAGTGGATGTCTGGACGCTTGTGAGCCGGTTCCAGCCCCAAGCCTACCCCATGGGGTTGTTGTGAAAATAAAGCAGGGGAGGGGCGGCAGGTACCCCCGCACTCTTTGGAAGGAGATGCCAGAGAGAGGAGGGACACCAGCCTGAAGGGGAGGGGGAGGGCCCTGTGGCTCACACGGGCGTAGCCAGGGGAGTGCAGGGGGGCAGCTGCCCCCCTAAATCAAGCAAATATATAAAAATATTTATCTAACTGACCAATTGCGTCGCAGATAACTCGGTTTTGCTCCACCTTAACATAAAGCCTGCCCCCCTAAAATAAATCCTGGCTACGCCCATGGTGGCTCAGTGGGAGGAGCGCCTGCTGTGCGTCCCAGGTACAATTCTCGCCGGAATCTCCTGCGGAGGCCCCCTGGACCCTGCCTGAACCTCTGGACAGCCGCTGCTGCCAGTCAGTGTTGGTAATACGGTGCTAAATAAAAGGGTTGCCAAAGAAAGCTACCCTTCCCCCGCCTACTGACTTCTAGGGGGACCTCCTCCCAGGTAAATGTGTGGCACGGGATGGCAGCCTTCTTGAAGGCGAAGGAGGGACCAGGGGGCGCCTCTGACTCCCTCTTCCCGGCTTCGTCTGCCTTCGTCCCCGCCCATTCTTGGTTCTTCGGCGCTCCTGCTCGGCCGGCAACAGCGGAGACTGCGACCCGCTCCGAACCGGCGCTCTCCAGGCGTGAAAAACCCGCGAGGGGGTCTTCCCATCCGCCGCCCGGAGCTGCGCGCAGCTTCTCTGCTAGAGAAGTGGCCGAGGGGATGGAGCACCCAGCGGCGCCGGAGGGAGACGCTGCCTTCTCGTGGAGCTCAGGGCAAGATGAGCCACGACCCACGGGAAGTTGGGGACAGTCCCAAGCCTGGGACGGGCGGGGGGAGAATAAGGGCCGGCCTTTCCGGGGGTCCTCCTCCATGGACACACCCCGACACACATTCTTGGTCAGTGCCTGGCACTCTCAGCCTCCGACGCGAGCGCGCAGCAGCCCAGAGTAAGCTGGGCTAGCCGGTCTTGCGGGCGCGCCAGCAGCAGGCACGTGTGAGTGTGTGGGTCCTGGCGCGCGCGCGCGCAGGTGGCCGGGGGGGGGGGGCGGAGAGAGGGAGAGAAGGGGGAGGCGCTGCGTGAGTCCCCAGCGCGCATGTCCGCATTCTCCCAACCCCGGCAGCTGCAACCGCGGAGCCCGTCACCAAAGCCACTGAAACAGTAAGCGGGAGAGCTGGCGATGGCGAGGGAGGCGCACGGAGCCCGACTGGCGGCGCGGCTGAGGCTGTTGTAGGGAGACCGGCGGGGAGGCATTTGCCGGGAGCTCATTCCCAACACCAAAGGAAGCCCTCCCCCCAGCCGCGTCTCCCTCCTGGAATAAAACCCAAATTCTAGCCAGCAACATCCCAGGCCGGGCGAGCCAGCCAGCGAGCGAGCTTCGGAGCGGCCTCGGGGGCAGGGAAGGTGCCGGCGTTGCAGGCGAGCCGGCAAAGGGAAGCGCTTCCTCGGTGCCTCGCGGGCCACCCCAAGCCAGATAGATGTGCGCGCCGCCCGCCCGCCCACGCGGCCACCATGAACACCCAACTGGCGATGGAGACTCTGGGCGACCTCCACGGGGTGAGCCATGAGCCGGGCCCCGACCTGCTCCGGAGCGCCCACCCCCGCGGCGGCGGCGGCGGCCAGAGCAACCCCTTGGCCCACGGCGCCCGCCCGCTGGGCATGGCCGCCCTCCTGGACGGAGGGGACTACGCGCACCACCGGAGCGGCGCGGAGCACCCTTTGGGCGGCCCTCTGCACCCCACCATCACCATGGCTTGCGAGACCCCGCCTGGCCTGAGCATGAGCAGCACTTACACCACCCTGACGCCCCTGCAGCCGCTCCCGCCCATCTCCACCGTGGCGGACAAATTCCCCCACCATCACCATCACCCCCACCACCCCCACCACCCGTCTCAGCACCCTCATCATCCTCACCAGCGGCTGTCGGGCAACGTGAGCGGGAGCTTCACCCTCATGCGGGACGAAAGGAGCCTGGCCGCGTCCATGAACAACCTGTACTCGCCCTACCACGCCAAAGACGTCCCCGGCATGGGGCAGCGCCTCTCTCCGCTCTCCGGCTCCGGCCTGGGCGGGCTGCACGGCTCCCAGCAAGGGCTCCCCCACTACGCTCACCCGGGAGCCGCCGCCGCCGCCGCCGAGAAGATGCTGGCCCCCAACGGCTACGAAGCGCATCACCCTGCCCTGCTGGCCAGGCACGGCGAGCAGCACCTGACACCGACCTCGGCTCCCGGCATGGGGCCTCTCCACGGGATCCCGCACCACCCCCACGCCCACCTGAGCGCGCCGGGCCACGGGCAGATCCTGGGTGCCGGACCCCGGGAAGCCCACCCGGGGGCGGCGGCGGCGGGAGCGGCGGCGGCGGCCTCCGGGCAGGTCAACGGCGGCGGGAGCGGCTCGGGGCAGATGGAGGAGATCAACACCAAAGAAGTCGCCCAGAGGATCACCACCGAGCTCAAGCGCTACAGCATCCCGCAAGCCATCTTCGCCCAGCGCGTCCTCTGCCGCTCCCAGGGGACGCTTTCGGACCTGCTGAGGAACCCCAAGCCCTGGAGCAAGCTCAAGTCCGGCAGAGAGACTTTCCGCAGGATGTGGAAGTGGCTACAGGAGCCCGAATTCCAGAGGATGTCCGCGCTCAGGCTGGCAGGTGAGCGGTGGGGATGGGGTGGGAGGGAGGCAGCAGCGGGCCGAGGCGAGGTGGGGGGCTGCACACGCAAGGGGCTCTCTCGGCTTTGTTCCCCTTCGGCCAGCTCGGCCAAAACGCCCCCTGCACCGTTCCCAAACAAAGGCCCACCAGCCCGAAGATTGAGGATGGAGTGGGTGGGTGGGTGGCCACTGGGGGAGAGGGGTGTGTAGTGTCGTTGCGGTGCCTTCAGGAGCGAGGGAGGGACCTCTCCGCGCAGCCTTTTTTTCTTGTCGCTCCCTGGCCGCGGATCCGGCTGGTCTTCCGAGGCGCAGAGCTGGCCTACAGCGCTTCGTGGCGCGTCAGGATGGGGTAGGAATCGGGGCCACGTGGAAAGCCCCCCCTCCAGCCGAAAGCGTTTTCCACGCGCTCTCCTCGCGCCCGGAGCCGCACGGTTGTGCCAAGGGGCTGCGGCAGACACACACACACACACACACACGTGTGGCCACTGCAAGAGGCGGCGGCCGGTGGCTGCAGCTCTGGCGTTTTCACCTAAACGTCCTCGGTCCTCCTGCTGCCCTGCTCCTTCTCGCGTGGAGGCCTCCTCTTCACGCGTGCGCCGCGGAGTGTCTTCCAGTCTGTCCGGATTAATGTCCAAGCTGGTGGCTGCAGGTCCCTTTGGATCGCGTTCAGTGCACCATTCCTTGCAAACAGAGCTCGTTACTGTGTTGATATTTGGACCTCCCGCCCGCCTCTTGCTTTAGGCGTGTTCTTTTGCTTTGCTTTTCAGCAAATACAGTAATAGCCAACGGTTTGCCCACAAAATTTTCCAGAAGCCAAAGTCGGGAGCTTCCCTAGCTGGCACCTCCGAGGGCGAGGAGGGTCAGGCGAAAGGCTGGCCTGGGAAGGGGCTTCTTCCGCCTCCTTGACCCCGCAGGTCTCTGTTACGCAGGAGAGGCGTTGGGCACAGCTGGCTCTCTCTCTGCAGGGTCTCTCGCCTGTGTGGATGGAAAGAGAAACGAGGCGAGCTGTTCGGGCTGAACTCCCTGGTGAAAGGCTGGCCTGGCGCGGTGGTGGAGGAGCGCGCAGGTCCCGCGCAGGTGGCGCCTTTGCGCTTCAGAGCAGCGGCGCCTGGAAGAGCCGAGGAAGTTTCTGGCTTTTGGAGGCGCTGGCTTCTCGCCCTGGAAGACAGTTCTTGTTTCCCTCCGGGCTCGGCCTGCTGCCTGCAACCCGGCAAAAGCTTTTAACAGCCCGCAAAACTGAGGCTGGCGAAATGACCCTTTGACTGGGGGAAGTCCAAGCCGCCGAGGAGACCCGAGCAGTCGAGGCTCACAAGCAAGAACAGCGCTTGCCGGGAAAAGTCGTGGAAGGATGCGGCAAAAGTTGCGCAAAGCGCAAAGCATCACCCACGGCTCCGTCCTGCCTTTCAGGAGTGCCCGGCTGGAGGCACTTTGGACGGCTCTCCTGCTGCCAAGAGGCTGCTTCTGTGAGGAGGGCGGCTGGGCGGAGAGAGAAGAGATTCCCCTTCGATTATTGGGAGGGGATTTGCATAGATCGATACTGGAAGGAAACAACCCTTGATCTCGGAATCACTCGATACGCCCTTTCCTCGAGAGGGAAGTCGGTGCGCGCGCGCAAAGCAATCCTCGTGGCTGGAACTGGGAGGTTGCATGTATTTTTGTAATGCAGTTATGAAATACATTTCGTTATTTTTATTATATAATAATTATGAGTCCATCCTATATGTTACAGCCGAGGCTGTATAAGACTACGGGATTTCCTACCCCGCTTCTCCCCTGATCATTCTGCGGGGAACGGACGACGAGTGAGGAGCCTGAAGCTCCCTGCTTGGCCATTTTTGCTCCACCAGCCCCGGGCAGCTCCAGGGCGGATTGTGGCCACGAGGCGGTGACACCCCCGAGACGCAGCAGAGAAGGTGCCTGCGGCGTCCGAGGAGGCTTCCCCGCGGTGCCGGCGGCCCAGAGGTCTGTCTTCGAGGAAGGCTTTCTCCTTCCTCCCCGGTGGCTCCTCGGGGAGGGCCGGGCAGGTTCTGGACCGCCTTCCCTCGCCCCGCCGCCGCTTTTCCTGGCTTCGAGCAGAGAGCCAAGCCAAGCAATCTGCGGCAAATGCACCCACGATCGATTTTATTTTGTGCAGGTTTTAAAGGCGAGATGATCTTCCTAAGTGGCAAAAATCTGCGCCGATTGATATTGATGTATGAACATCAGTTCGAAACGTCGTAAATTACTCCAGGCAATGCAAATTAAATTTCGCCTCCGGATTATAACTCGCTCTCCGGCATTTAAGGGAAGAATTATCGGGCCGATTAAGATCCCGCAGCAGCAGCAGCAGCAACTCGCCCCTTCGCTTCCCTCATTTCCACCTCTCGGCTTTTTCCAGTGGTCCGAAGCACGTGGCATCTGCCGAGGTCTCTCTCTCTCTCTCCCCCCCCCCCCGCAACCGCCCCTCCAAGCTGCTCTCAGCGCCCTGCCAGGCAGCCCAGGTGGCCCAGAATGACAAGGAGGCGGCTTCCAGCGCCCATCCAGCGTCTCCCAGCCCGCCATCTCCTAGGCTTAGCTGTGGCTTAACTGCCCGGAGAAAGGCCCAGGGAGGGGGGCTGGGCCGGGCAGGTGATGAAAAGTTTGGCCAAGTTGCCCTTTCCCGGAGAGAGCCTGGCAAACCGAAAGGAAGAAATGGCTATCCCCAACTGACTAGGAGGGGGGCACAACAAGAAAGGGTCCCTTGGGGGATAATGGGGGGGGGGGGGAGCGAGCAAGAACATCGGGGTTTCTCCTCCTCCTCCTCCTCCTCCTTCTTCTTCCCCTTCCCTGGAAAAGTTTCACTGGGCAGCGAATGGGGCGGAATCCTTGAAATAGGAATAAAGACCGAGGATCCTATCTGCGCATTTCGCAAGCATTTAAATTCGTGTCTCCTCTTGGTCTTTCCAGACAATTGCACTAAACGGGGTCTATTTCTTTCGGTTGCGCTATAAAAGAAACCTGGACTGGGTGCGGAGGTGCGGCTTTGCGTTTTTGTTCCTGGCAAGGTTTCCCCGGTGACGTTGAACGCGCCCCTCCCCCTCCCCCAGGCAGCTTCTTCAGAGAAAGGCGAAATCCTGCCGCTGCTTTCCGCTGGGTCTGCTCCGACTTCCACTCAAGCCAGGAACTGCAGAAGCTTCCGCAGCAAAGGGTGGGTTTTTCCAGGGCCTCTGCCCTCGCCTCCTTCAGCTGGGTTTCAGGGCTCCCTGCCTGCTCAGTAACAGAGCATCTCCTTCGCAGGCACAAGGTCCAAGTGTCAGTCCGGGTACCTCCAGGCAGGGCTGCCAGATAACCCTGCCGGAAACCACTCACTGCCCATGCTGAGCTAGGTAAATCAATGGCTTGACTAAGTGCCTAGGAGCCAGCTTCTAGGGGCCGAGGTCCCTCCCTGAAGGAGCGTCTCCACCTCCATCGTCCAGCTTGAACACTGAGGTCCACCGCCGAGGGCCTTCTGGCGGTTCCCTCACTGCGAGAAGCAAAGCTACAGGTAACCAGGCAGAGGGCCTTCTCGGTAGTGGCGCCCGCCTTGTGGAACACCCTCCCACCAGATGTCAAAGAGAAAATAACTACAAAACTTTTAGAAGACATCTGAAGGCAGCCCTGTTTAGGGAAGCTTTTAATGTTTAATAGGTTGTTGTATTTTAGAGTGGCTGGGGAAACCCAGCCAGATGGGCGGGGTATAAATAATAAATTATTATTATTATTATTTGGCCCCCCCCATAAATATTTGAGGGGGTGGCCCCCCAGTTAATGGGCATTGACATTAAAATGATGTGCATGCACCAGGTCATTCGATCTATTATGTGGGGTGGGGCTTACCTGGGTCCTCAATATTTTATTCAAGTTGGCACCCCTGACTCACTGTATTGATGCTCCTAAGTCCACCTGGCTGGCTGCCTAGCCTTTCTATTGCACAGGTGCCAGCACGGGCTGAGTATAGGGGGCAGGTCCTTCAGGTGGAGAAGGTCCTCTTCATCATGGGTAGGCAAACTAAGGCCCAATTGCCTTCTCAATCCGGCCCACGGATGGTCCGGGAATCAGCATGTTTTTACATGAGTAGAAAGTGTCCTTTTATTTAAAATGCATCTCTGGGTTATTTGTGGGGCATAGGAATTGGTTCTTTCTTTTCCAAAATATAGTCCAGCCCCCCACAAGGTCTGAGGGACAGTGGACCAGCCCCCTGCTGGAAAAGTTTGCTGACCCTTGGTCTTCGTCTTCCGCTGGAAAAAGGCCCAGTGCTGGAGGAATTAAGATGAAGAGAGAAAAGCTTCCTATTTTCACCTGGGATGAAGGAAAGGAGATAGAGAGAGGAAGGGAATGTAAGTGGAAAGGAGAGGAGATGTGAAATAAACTGGCAATGGGTGGTGGAGTAGTAGTAATAATAGTAATAATAATTATATTATTTATACACCGCCCATCTGAGTAGAGTATAGCTCACATGTGAGAGGAGAAGGAGAGGGGGGAAATCACAGTGGACTAATAAAAACACATTGAGAGGCATGGAGAGGGGGAATGTAAAACATGGACTTTCCTACTTAGATCCTCTGGATCAGCAAATTCTGTCTTAAATGAGGAGGCTGTGTCGCCATCCCTCCAGAGCCCAATGTCTGTACTTAGCTCAGGGAACACTGAACTATGGAACTCCATGCCACAAGGAAATCACGGTGACAAGAATTTAGCCTTTCCAATGGAAATGCTAACTGACTACGCATCTCCACCTCCACCTGCCACCATTTGGGGTCTGACCTCACCTCTGCAATGCCAGTGGTCAGAGGTGGTTGCAGTCCAGCACCTTCTGGAGGGTCACCAGTTCCCCATGCCTTGCTGTAGAACAAGCAGAGGGAGCCAACCCCTCAGCCCCTTTTCTGACAGGAGCCTTGATCTGCAAAACTGAGCGGGGTGTGCATTGGGCTAAGAGGTGATGCCGAGGGAGGGAGGGCTGGAGGTGTAAATGAGTATCAGACTTTGAAAAGCTGGCTGGTGTCGCTCAATCAAGTCCATCAGTTTTGTTCAATTAATTAAACAAAATACTTTTAATTGGATTTTGAATAAATGTGCAATTAATCGTTGCTGTTACTTAGTGGGTTGGGTAAACCACAATTCTGAATACAGTGGTACCTCTGGATGTGAACGGGATCCGTTCCAGAGCCCCATTCGCATCCAGAGCAGAATGCAACCCACGTCTGCACGTGTGTGGGTTGCAATTCGCCACTTCTCTGCATGCGTGTGACGTCATTTTGAGCATCTGAGCATGCGTGAGCGGCGAAACCCGGAAATAGCGGGTTCCGCTACTTCCGGGTCACCGCAGAGCGCAACCCGAAAGCACTCAACCCAAAGCTACTTTAACCCGAGGTATGACTGTAATGTTTTTATAGGTTTGGGGGCACTGGGGAGCAAAGGGGGGTGGCTGCATATCCTTTAAATTAGGATGGTTCCCACCACCTTCCTCCCTCTTGGGCTGCTCAACCTGGAACTGCCAAGATAGTGGCCTAGTGTAGGAAGAGAAGACCAGGATTCTGGTCTGGCATAGATTTTTTAGTTTTTTAAATATACTTTGATTTACATTCTCACTGTATCTCCACATTTCTCTGTTTTCTATACAGTACTCTGTTCAAAACTGCTGAATTTCTGGGCTGTCCTGGGCTGATTGTTCCCTGACCCATTGCTTGGACCATTGGAGTCATGCCACTGGTGGTGGTCCAAGCACCGTCGAAAGCACAAGGGGAGATGGGTTGGGGTTGCCAGGCAGGAGACTAGGAATTCAGCTGGCTGTTTTCCTACTCCTAAGGAGGCCAATGTAAGGTAGTGGGGACTCTGAGCCCCATATGCCCTCAGTGCCCTATACATGGGTGGTGGCAAGCACAGAGAGGGCAACAGAATGGGGTGCCTGTTGCTACCAGTGGTACTGCACAGAGTTGGTGGTGGAGGAGATGGTCTCCTCGTAGGCTATGAAGAGTGAAGGGTAAAACCAGCAGCCTGGGCAGGGCCTGGTAGTAAACCACCTGGCAGGATAATTGAGGTGGGTGCGGGAGCTGGCCTGCTTTGCTGAAAAGCCTGCTCTGGTTTTCTAATTTCCTGCTGTAGCAGCTTCTGCTAATCCCACATAACTATGGAA
This sequence comes from Podarcis muralis, assembly GCF_964188315.1. Classification (NCBI taxonomy): domain Eukaryota; kingdom Metazoa; phylum Chordata; class Lepidosauria; order Squamata; family Lacertidae; genus Podarcis; species Podarcis muralis. The sequence continues at coordinate 6,897,717 of NC_135668.1, forward strand.
CATGAGAAATGGACTAGAGGAGGTGACTTCAGCAGCTTGGCCATTAATCTCAGCCCCAAAGGAAAATGCCCTTGAATCAAGAACTGGGGGCGATGCGCTGTTCCAAGTCAGTGTCGTCTTCCTTAGCTATGTGAGCATTTGTGAGGATAAAGGACCGTTCTTCTATGGATTTTTAAAAATTAAAGGGCGTTTAGAAACTTGTTTGGGCATGAAAGCAAGGAAGGGAGATGCTCAACACTAGCATTATCCAATGGGTTACGATAATGAAAATGCACATTTAGGGCTGGTCATTGGAATTTCTCAGGCCAAGGTCCAGTTTTTCCACATCATCACATGGAAAGCAAAGGAAACCTGCAGAACTAGTTTCTGCATTGGAATGAATCTGAGAGGGAATAATAATAATAATAATAATAATAATAATAATAATAATAATAATAATAAAATAATAAAAATAAAATTTATTACTTATACTCTGCCCATCTGGCTGTGTTTCCCCAGCCACTCTGGGCAGCTCCGAACAGAAAATTAAAAATACAATAAAACATCACACATTAAAAACTTCCCTAAACAGGGAATCCTCTTTAACACTGTCTTACAGCGCAAACTTCACACATGACCCTCAAAGCAGTTCCTCCAGTTAGCCTGTTATGCAAATGTAAAGCTTGACATTTAGGTTTCTTTCCTGCATTAATCCTGCACTGATGCCACCAAAAAGGCTCAAAAGGTATTTTAGGCTCCATTTCTCAGCTGAAGTTCAAACCAGGTAGATTCTGGACCCCTTCGGACAACCTACTGAACATTTGTTCTGATTTGCTTATTTCATTTATTTGAATATTATTCACTCTTTCTTAGGGTATAGCTACCTGGCTTACAACATATAAACTGGAACAAAATAAGTTTACAAGTATTTGCAAAACATAATAAAAAACATTAATAGATAGGGCGATTTTCAGCATTTTGCTGGCCCACAGCTTACGTGGAGGTTAGGCCATCTTTATTGAGCATTTGTTCAGATTTTTTTACTGGATGGTTATATGGCAGAGAGCATTCATCCTAATTTGCCTGCGGGGTGCTGACACACCTTCCTTCTAGCCACTAATTCACCTCATGGTTTTCAATGCTGTTGTCCATCCTTTCCCAACTACAAAAAGGTCCAGGGCTTTTTTAAAAAAGTGGATTTGTCACTCTTGGCTGAGGAGCCCTTTAGTAAAGGTAAAGGGACCCCTGACCATTAGGTCCAGTCGTGGCCTTTAATCCATTTTAAATGCCTCTTTTGCATTTGTTGTTCTATGGTATGGGTGTCATTAGAGAGAAATGCAGGTTTCCACACATGTCTGGTGAAATCCCGATTGCCTCCTGTGTGTTCTCCTCTCCAACTTGATGTTTTAGAGCATCTCTAAGCCAGCACACATTTTTGCTACAGCACACTGCAGCCTTCTATCTGCTCAAATATTTTTTTTAAATCTTGAACCATTTCTTTGGGCTTCTGCCCTCATTTGGAAAGTTCAGAATATCTTTCAGCACCCTTTAATGCCCCCTCAATGAGCAAGTTGAGAGCCAGTGTGGTGCAGTGGTTAAGAGCAGTAGATTCATAATCTGGGGAACTGGGTTCGATTCCCCACTCCTCCACATGCAGCTGCTGGGTGACCTTGGGCCAGTCACACTTCTTTGAAGTCTCTCAGCCCCACTTACCTCACAGTGTGTTTGTTGTGGGGGGTGAAGGGAAAGGAGAATGTTAGCAGCTTCGAGACTCCTTCGGGTAGTGATAAAGCGGGATATCAAATCCAAACGCTGTTTCTTCTTCAAGTTGCAAGAAGAGGTCAAATGAGGACCTAGGTTCCCCTTCAGCCACTTTGGGGTTCACACCAAGGCTCTGACAATGTTCTAAGGCAGCCTTTGGGGAAAGAGAGAGATGGGCGTCACCAGTGGCGTAGCATGGGTTGTCAGCACCCGGGGCAAGGCAAGTAATTTGCGTCCCCTAACCCGTGGATTTGCGCCCCCAACCCATGGATTTGCGCACCCTAACCCTAACCCCCAGATGTTGCGCCTGGTGTGGCCGCCCCCCCTGCACCCCCCACACTACGCCACTGGGCGTCACCACCCTGTTCCCTCGCTGGCCTATGGAGAAGGCTTGTGCTGACATTTGTATTTTAGTAACAAGTTAGGAAATGAATGCCACTGCAGCTTGAAATATTCCCAGCCTTGGACAGGTAATTAAAGCAATACGTTAAAGGCAACAATCAATCACCGCTCTCAAAAATGATAGCAGAATTCACTTTTGCTGCCAAGAGCCGGTCTTGTACTGCTTCCAGGAGGAAGGGGTGCTGGGAATGGGGGAGGCTTCCTGCCTTGCCCCACTCTGTGCCATGGTGATGCAAGGAGGAGATGCCAAGACTGCATTCGGCCAGCTGGGACTCTCTGTACCTCCTCTGACTTGCACGGTGCCTCTGCTTCCAGGGTCTCTCAGCCAGCGCCCGTTCCCTGGTCTTCTTCAACTAGACTGGCCAAGAATCTGCTGCAATATAAAGGGGCGGGTCTGCCGCACCCTCAGGTGAATTGTGAGAGGGCTTAGGAAGGGTGGGGTACATTGTCCCTCCTCTCTGTCATTTCCGCATGCTCTCCTCCAAATACACTCTCTCCCCCAAAGTCACTTTTTCCTGGCAGATTATCTGGCATCAGCCCAGCAAGAATAATAATAAAAAAAAGCTGCAATCAAAGCTTGGGGACACTGGATGGAATCACTGATCATCAGACATTGTACCATAAATATGTTTTATGACCTAGGATGAAACTGTAATGTGGTGCAGTGGATCCTGTTATTATTGCATAATTAATTTGATCGTCTGCGCCCGCCAATGATTTCAGTCAGGTGCAACATTGCCTTCTGCTTAAGCTCTGTAGCAGAATGTCTGCGGGAGACTGCTCCCCTTATGCAGTGCAGGGATTTTATTGTACAGCAGTACCTCGGATTACAGGGGACGCAGGTGGCGCTGTGGGTAAAAGCCTCAGCGCCTAGGGCTTGCCGATCGCATGGTCAGCAGTTCGAATCCCCGCGGTGGGGTGCACTCCCGTCGTTCGGTCCCAGCGCCTGCCAACCTAGCAGTTCGAAAGCACCCCCGGGTGCAAGTAGATAAATAGGGACCACTTACTAGCGGGAAGGTAAACGGCATTCCGTGTGCTGCGCTGGCTCGCCAGATGCAGCTTGTCACGCTGGCCACGTGACCCGGAAGTGTCTTTGGACAGCGCTGGCTCCCGGCCTATAGAGTGAGATGAGCGCACAACCCTAGAGTCTGTCAAGACTGGCCCGTACGGGCAGGGGTACCTTTACCTTTACCTCAGGTTACAGGCGCTTCAGGTTACATACACTTCAGTTTACAGACTCCGCTAACCCAGAAATAGTACCTCAGGTTAAGAACTTTGCTTCAGGATGAGAACAGAAATCGTGCTCTGACGGCGCGGCAGCAGCAGGAGGCCCCATTAGCTAAAGTGGTGCTTCAGGTTAAGAACAGTTTCAGGTTAAGAATGGACCTCTGAAACAAATTAAGTACTTAACCTGAGGTACCACTGTATGAAGAGTGGGTACCCACAAGTTACTAGCCTCCCCACCAGCACCACATACTTACTCCAGCCCTTTGGGGTACATTAAGAAATAAGGAAAGGAAAATGGCACTCCAAATACTTCTTCACCCGAGTGCCTGGCTGTAGGCACCTATTGGCAGAACAGAAAGAGGGACTGGATCTCTTCCATGCCTTCAGATTTTGATGGACCCATGAGGCTTTTTAACCCCAGCATCAGTTTGTTTCCAACTTTCTACTTTTAACGAATGCTCTTCCCCTTTGTCTTATCCAGTGAGGGGGAGGGGGATACATGCCACTTTGTGTGGGATTCTGGAGCATCTTGTAGGGCACATAGCCAGCTCATCTCACAGAGCCCCAGTTACCCTCATGGATGACCTTTACTGGGAGAGACAGATGGGGAGTGAAGCCATGTCACTGTTGCTTGACCTCTCAGTGGCGTTGAATACTGCTGATCATGGTACCCTGATTCTGTGGGGTGGCTGTCCAAGATGCCATCCTTCTGTGATTCTGCTTTTACTTATGGATGCAGTTTCAGAGAGTGGCATTGGGTGGCTGCTGTGGGCAGGATTTCTGCATACCAGGGATCACCCTCAGGGTCCCTTCCAACACTACAGTTCTATCATTCTCGGACAACTGAGCTGTGGGGTGCTGCAAATTATCTTCTGGTCCCCAATGCTCAGCCCCAAGTTGTTTAGAGTTCAGTATTCTAACTGCGGAACCTTAAACTTGGCGTAGCAAACCGACAACCGTTGTTCTAGCTAATGCACCAGGTATTACCATTCTTGGGTTAAGTGTCAGGGACTGGGAAGAGGAGGAATGGTGGAGACCGCCTCCCCAGCCTGTGTCGGAACTTGTGTATGACCGAGCTGAAATGGCTCTCCTCCACATCGTACTTCAGAATCCATCGAGGCTCTGCTCTGACGGTGATTAATGACCTAAGCCTTTAATGAGGCTTCAGGCACACTCCCATTATGCAGAGTATCCAAACAGCAGCAGAAGGAGCCAAAAATATGTGCTACATCACTATGTTTATTTCTAACTATGCAGGACAGAAAGAACATGCATCTGCTCTCTGTGAGAGTCAGTGAACAACTGGAAGGAAGAAACAGGAAACCAGTAACATCAACATCTGTCTCCCGTCTCCCGTGAGACTTCCAACAGTCTGGAATGTAAACAGAGTCTTGTGACTCCAAAAACTGCACAGTGGCATAACAGAAATCTAACAGCCTTCCAGAGGAGAAGAAGATAGTTCAGAATTACAACAGGGGTTTGAGGGAGGTCACAGCTCAGAGGAAGATGAGGGGAAAGGTTGAGAAATAATGGGAGAGGGGGAGGAATAAGCACCAGAGGGGGGACAGCTGATGGGATGCAGTGTCTTTAAAAAGCATTCCAGACCCCCCACTCCTTCCCAGAACCTGGCAAGCATTGAAAGTAGGAGAGCAGAGAGCTCAGAGGCAGAGGACACATCTCAGCACCCATAGTGATGACACATGAAGGGAGAGAGGGAGGGGGTAGAGACTCACTCGGGGCAATGCTATTATTCCAAGAGGCTGCATTTCCAAGCCTCTCTCTGTGAATATTGAATAAAAAGCAGTTGGTAAGAACTTTTCCTTGTCTTATCCATTCCTGGCGACCTGCCATGAGGGTTGGGTCCACTGCCGCCTGACATTAAGACAGCTTGACCAGAGTGATTCAGGCACTGCACTAGTACAATACACTCTGTGTGGGGCTGCCCATAAGGTCATGAGGCCATCACTGAAGCTGCTGGAGCTTCTACAAGAGTGGGGTCTTTAGCGCAGAGGCACCCACTGTATGGCACATCCCCCCCCCCCCCGCTGATATTAGATATGTGCTGATGATTTTCAGTTTGCAACGTTTGTTAAAGACCTTTTTGGTTTGTGGGGAGAGGAGGAGGGGTATTTTATCCAACGCTTCCTCCTCTCACCACCCACTCCTTAGAAAACCACATGCAGGCCTCCTTCGATGCTTTAATGGCAACTGCGCTGATGCCAGAAGGGACTCTGCAGTTGCTTTTTGGCAGCGTCCTTGTGGCTGATTGATTTATAACCTCCTCTCTTTGGGCTCATTTATTCTTTGTTAATGTTTGTCTACAAGTGAGGTTGGACGGTTGTTGCCCAGTAGTGGGAACAAGTCACCGGGGCCCTAATTCGGAACTTAGATAAGCATCAGTGGCAAATAAAACCCAAACCGCCAAATTCTGAGTGGTGGTGAAAAGAGACACTTCTGCTCCCACCAGGCTGCAAAAGGACCCCCAAAGAGGCTCCTCGGTTGCATGTGACTCCCCAAAAGACCACTTTGGAAACTGCTGCCAGATGTGTTGCTTGCAGCCAAATGCCATGCGTCTCACCGTTTCTTACTTTGTTGGGGGAATGAGGGGGCGCAGACACACCTTCATTCCAGGCAACGATCCAAAATGTTCCTTCTCCATCTTGCATTTGCCAGAGTCTGGGATGCCCATATGGCTATGCTTGACCTCTGAAAACCTGTTGCTGGGAATGGCAAGTGGGGAAGAGGACTTTGGGCAGAGGTTATTGTTATTACAGTGGTGCCTCGCAAGACGAAATTAATCCGTTCCACGAGTCTCTTCGTCTTGCGGTTTTTTCATCTTGCGAAGCACGGCTATTAACGGCTTAGCTGCTATTAACGGCTTAGCGGCTTAGCGGCTATTAACGGCTTAGCGGCTTTAAGAAAAAGGAAACAAACTCGCAAGAACTCGCAAGACGTTTCGTCTTGCGAAGCAAGCCCATAGGGAAATTCGTCTTGCGGAACGACTCAAAAAACGGAAAACCCTTTCGTCTAGCGAGTTTTTCATCTTGCGAGGCATTCGTCTTGCGGGGCACCACTGTATTACGTCTTTTGTGTTTTTACCTTGTATTTTTATGCTGTGAACCACCTTGAGATCTATTGGTGAAGGGCAGTATACAGATTTAATAAGTAAAAATGGATGATACCAAGTGTTCCCCTGGCTGGCTACTGGGAGAACAGGGTGAGGGATTATGATGGGCTGCCTTCAGCTCAGCGGCAGAGCATGTCTCCAGGTCACCCAGGGGTGTGTGTGTGTGTGTGCATGCGTGCTTGCCTGCCCAGGCCCTCACCATGTTTTATTCTGCAAAGAGAGAGGCTGTTTCAGACCAGAAGCAGATCTAAAGGTAAAGGTAAAGGTACGGGCCAGTCGTGTCCGACTCTAGGGTTGTGCGCCCATCTCACTTAAGAGGCCGGGGCCAGCGCTGTCCGGAGACACTTCCGGGTCACGTGGCCAGCGTGACGAAGCTGCTCTGGCGAGCTGGCACCAGCGCAGCACACGGAAATGCCGTTTACCTTCCCGCTATAAAGTGGTACCTATTTATCTACTTGCACTTAAGAGTGCTTTCGAACTGCTAGGTGGGCAGGAGCTGGGACCGAACGACGGAAGCTCACCCCGCCGCAGGGATTCGAACCGCCGACTATGCGATCGCCAAGCCCTAAGCGCTGAGGTTTTACCCACAGTGCCACCAGAAGCAGATCTACACCTGGTCAAATATTGTAAGTGACACGCAGGTGCATGGAGGAAACAGGGGAGAGAGTTGGTCCCCAAAATGGAAAGAAAACAGGTGATTGGCCATTGTGGGAGGAAGCAGGAATTCTGGGAAGAAAATGATCTCTACTGCCACCATCCGTGGTTTCTTCAAAGCTGTTCCAGAATACCTAGCAATGCTCAGCAACGGTTCAGGTGCAACATCTCTAACCTTGAATCTGCACCACATGACAAAGTTTTCATTTCATCAAGCTTGAAATCAGGTCAACTCAAAATATTTGAGCCTTTGTTGTTGTTGAAAAGAGGAACTTTTATGCTCCTCCCTCGGTGCATCAGTAACCATTCAGAGTTATTGGAGGTCAGTCGTTTATCTCGGTTCAACCGAAAGAGGCAGATTGTAGTGACATTGTCAGTATTTCTACTTCCTCTTACCTGGTAGAGTATGCCAGCCAGCTCCATTACCTTTTGGCAGAAGTTTCGATTCCATTAAATTGTTTGCCTATTTTCCGCTTGCCACATTGCCGGTGTTTCAGAACAGAGCTCAGAGAAGGCAACTTTGCCAGCAGCTATTACGAGGAAATGATTCGTTTAGCACATGGGTAGGCAAACTAAGGCCCAAGGGCCAGATCCAGCCCAATCACCTTCTCAATCCGGCCCATGGGCGGTCCGGGAATCAGTGTGTTTTTACATGAGTAGAATGTGTGCTTTTATTTAAAACGCACCTCTGGGTTATTTGTGGGGCCTGCCTGGTGTTTTTACATGAGTAGAATGTGTGCTGGATTATTTGTCAGGCATAGGAATTCATTCTCCCCCCCCCAAAAAAAAATATAGTCCGGCTCCCCACAATGTCTTAGGGACAGTGGACCGGCTCCCTGCTGAAAAGGTTTGCTGACCCCTGGTTTAGCATTTCCTACTTCTGGCACTAGGGACGCAGGTGGCGCTGTGGGTTAAAGCCTCAGCACCTAGGACTTGCCGATCGAAAGGTCAGCGGTTTGAATCCCTGCGGCGGGGTGCGCTCCTGTCGTTCGGTCCCAGCGCCTGCCAACCTAGCAGTTCGAAAGCACCTTCGGGTGCAAGTAGATAAATAGGGACCGCTTTCTAGCAGGAAGGTAAACAGTGTTCCGTGTGCTGCCCTGGCTTGCCAGAGCAGCGATGTCACGCTGGCCACGTGACCCGGAAGTGTCTGCGGACAGCACTGGCTCCCGGCCTATAGAGTGAGATGAGCGCACAACCCTAGAGTCTGGCAAGACTGGCCCGTACGGGCAGGGGTACCTTTACCTTTACCTTGACTTCTGGCACTAAGTTGGCCTCATTCCTACTTCTGGCACTAAGTTGGCACACTTCACTAGAGAAAAAGAGGCACATGCCATTACTCTTTACATCTGTTTGTATGTATAAGGCCTTTTAAACTGTGGGTTTTTTATTGTTTAGTTTGTTATTATGTTATGTATTTTTGTGTTTTTGTACTGTAAACCACCCTGTGATGCTCAGATGAACGGCGGTATAATGATGATGATGATATGCAGAGGGCTGCTAGAATATTGCTGTTCTGACACCTCCAACATCTACTGAAATGGGAATAGATGAGTCACATTGAGCAGATGCCTCACTTTCCCTCTTTTGTTTGGCTGTGCTCCTCCTTTTATGCAGAGAGTGTGTTCCATCTAGTGGACGACAGCAGCTAGCACAGGAAGCCAGAGCCTTTCATGCAAAGCTGTTTATTCTCTAAGCACTTGAGATGTTGCAAGCAAAATTTTGCATGCTGGTTCCTGACATCAAGGACCATGTTTTTGTCTATGCCTGGATAAAATCAGACATCATTTCGAATCAAGAAGGCAGACTGAATCTTTCAAAAGTGCACTGATTCTGACCACTGATTTCAAGGCTGCACAGAATTTTTTGGGTTTCTTATAATTCCCAAGCAATGCTAGATAGGAGGCTGCTAGTGCTGTCATACATTTGGTTTATTGATTACCTTGACTGCTTTGTGCAAACAGGTGGGGAGAAATATACATGAAACTGATGTATTTTGGCTCAAAATTTGACCCAAAACACCCTAAATGAAGGTGAAAAGATAGCTGTAGATTTGCAATTGTAGATGGATGTCATTATCCCAATATGTGGCTCATGCACTGCTGTCTATAACTGGCTCTGCTCTATTTCCCAAACCATGATTTTGTCTCTGGTTTCCATGGGGAGGGGAGCGGTACTAAAAAACCCCCAAAACCCTCTAAGCATCCTAAAGTCTGCTCTGCCTCCATGGCCAGTGGTGGTCATGTCCTTGTGCTCAGCTCCTGCTTACTGGCTTCTCACTGTGCAAACAGGATGCTGGACTCAGTGGGCCCCTGGCCTGATCCAGCAAGCTCTTCTTACTTTCTTATGCCCCATAGACGAATGAAGCTGTTCCTCCATTCATGCAAGGGCCTGAAGGGCCTTTTCCGTGGTGGCTCCGACCTGGTGGAATGCTCTGTCCCAAGAGACTAGGGCCCTTCAGGATTTAACCTTCTTCCGTCAGGCCTGTAAGACAGAGCTATTTCGCCTGGCCTTTAATTTGAATTCAGCCTGATCTTTTATTTCCCTTCTCTTCCCTCCCCTTCCCCTTTTATGAAGATTACCTGCTCTGAGACCCCACAGCTAATTTTTCCCTGGCCTCCTCGCTGGCCCAAGTAGGACCAATTCAGCCAACTAGCCCTGGTGATTATCTAATGCTTATTAGATGGATTTCCCCTAAATTGATTTCTGAACTTTGAATTTTATTGTTATTCATGTTTTTATACTGTATTTTATGCTGCTTTTACAACTGTTATAAATTTGTTGTTAGCTGCCCGGAGCCCGGATTTTGAACCAGGAAGGGCGGGGTATAATTTTATTTTTATTTATTATTATTATTATTATTATTATTATTATTATTATTATTATTATGCAAGCTGCTTGGTTCCTATATGGAGCTGCATCGAGCCGTGATCAAAAATGCAGGAAGAGAAAAAATTATTTACTTGTTCCTCACAATGTTTTTAAACAGAACAAACTTTGCATGTCTAGAATCTGTACTTATGTTAGGGAATCCTCTGGCCTCCAAGGAAGACGCTGTCCACTGCTGCTTTGGCAGGGACAGTGACAACACACTCCTTGGAGACCAGATCTGCCACCTCCTTGACAGCCTTCTCCCCAAATGCCATCTCCACAGCAGCGCTACTGGTCTCCTTCCACCCCAGGGAGGTGGGGTGCCCTCCGGGGGTCTCCAGGTTTCTGCACCCACCCCTGAAACGGCCTTTTATTCACACTTCAACCATTGCGCAAGGTTGATTTGACTCCCTCACTTGCTCCTGAAGTAGATCTTGACACCCCTCTGGTCCCTGATGTAGGTCTCCATTCACGCCTTCTTCCCTAGAAGTGGGGTGGCATTTTGTGTTTTCGCCTCAGGTACCAAAATGTCTTGGGCTGGGCCAGGGTTTGCGGGGGCAGAGCCTGCCAGTACAATCAGGTGGAGCTGAATGCTCCTACTCTACTTAAATATTCTTCATCCATGAGAACAAGGCCACCACCTAGTGACCACCAAAGGGAACAATCATGCAAAATTATGGGAGCAGCTGGCTAAGCATGTTTATCATATTTATGCTGTCTAAAAATCATTCCTGGCCCCAGAAATCGTATGGAGACTGGGTGGAATGGGGAGGGGGAGTCTACACTTCATAAAGGTAAGGGGTAAAGGGACCCCTGACCATTAGGTCCAGTTATGGCCGACTCTGGGGTTGTGGCACTCATCTCGCTTTATTGGCCGAAGGAGCCAGCGTATAGCTTCCAGGTCATGTGGCCAGCATGACTAAGCCGCTTCTGGCGAACCAGAGCAGCGCATGGAAACACCGTTTACCTTCCTGCCGAAGTGGTACCTATTTATCTACTTGCACTTTGACGTGCTTTCGAACTGCTAGGTGGGCAGGAGCAGGGACCAAGCAATGGGAGCTCACCCCGTAGTGGGGATTTGAACCGCCAATCTTCTGATCGGCAAGTCCTAGGCTCTGTGGTTTCACCCACAGCGCCACCTGCATCCCTACACTTCATGACCACTTCCTAATCCTGCCAAGTCTGCACCAGCCAAGGCAGAGGGTGGGGTGCTTCCCCCCTTTTGTAGATCACTCCAATGGGAGGGCAAACCGCCATACTAGCTCCTGGGGTGGGTGTGGTTTTTCTCCCCAGTCTGGTAGATCTCTGAGGAATAGCAGGGAGAGCTTTAGCTGTTGTGGATCTAAGGCCTCCCTGATCTGCCCTCTGCACAGCAGGCCACAACTACTCAGCCACAACATCAGAGAACAACTGAAGACCTCCTGAGGCATTTATCTTCCACCAGCCTGAAGGCTGGGCCATAGATACCAGGAGCACAAGAGTTTGGTAAACTGCTTGGGCCCACCCCCTTACAATCAAGCTATATATAAATTTTATGGGGTGGGGAAAACAAATCTTGATCCTAAAATATCAAGAACTATTGCAAATGTCAGCAGCTACCACATTGCCGACATTTACTGTGGGAGACAGGGATTGAGAAATTTAAACCTCCTATCCCACATGTGTGGGAGAAATAAAGAAAGTAAATGGGCTGTGAAGCCTTTTGAGCAGAGTAAAGCAGTTATACATTTTGCAGTTTACTAAAGCTGAGGAATAAGGCAATTACACCATTTTATCCCTTTTATTTGTGGTCTGTTGACCTCCCCTTCTTCACCTCCGTTGCAGAGAATGAACCACATGTTTTTAGTAAGATAAGCAAAAAAGAGAATGAACCACATGTTTTTAGTAAGATAAGCAAAAAAGATTTACAGTGGTACCTCTAGTTATGAACTCAATTCATTCCAGAGGTCCGTTCTTAACCTGAAACTGTTCTTATCTAGAGGCATGCTTTCGCTAATGGGGCCTCTTGCTGCCGCTGCACCGCCAGCACACGATTTCCGTTCTCATCCTGGGGCAAAGTTCTCAACTCGAGGTAACTCTTCCAGGTTAGCGGAGTTTGTAACCTGAAGTGTTTTTAACCCGAGGTGTTTGTAACTCGAAGTACCACTGTACTTACATTTCAATGCAGACAGCAAATGCAGTACAGGTAAGAAGTATCAAAGATTATCTCTTTGTTACAGAATTCCTGCCCAGAGCAGGTAGGGGAAGTGACCACATAGAGAGTCCTCTCTAGGAAGTTCAAGAACTCTCTGTGTACTGGCCCTGTGCCTGTCTAGCAAAACATGCATTTGTGACTTGGCTGCAAACCCCACATTTTGCACAGAATTCAAGCCATAGTGTTGTGTTCTTTTTCATTTCAGCTTGCAAACGGAAAGAACAAGAGCATGGGAAGGACAAAAGTAACACCCCCAAGAAGCCCAGGTTGGTCTTTACGGACGTCCAGCGCCGGACTCTACATGCAATATTCAAGGAAAACAAGCGCCCTTCCAAAGATTTGCAAATCACCATTTCACAGCAGTTGGGTCTGGAGCTCAGCACGGTCAGTAACTTTTTCATGAACGCGCGACGGAGGAGCCTGGATAAGTGGCAGGAGGAGGGCGGCTCCAGTTCAGGCAACTCATCTTCTTCATCAAGCACTTGTACCAAAGCGTAAAGAATTGACCACAAACTAATCTTCGGTGGAAAAGCTTTAAAAATAACTGAACAGGACTTCAAGAAAGCAGGTTTATACTTCAACTCTTTTTAAAAAATGTTATTTATAAGCCCCAAAGAAACCAAAGACTTAACTTCACCTGATGATGACTTGGCTAGAAGAAACACACTTTAGTGGGATGATGGCTTGCAAAATGAAGAGACTGGGAAAAGAGGGCAGGCTGCTGGCTTTACACCTTTACACCATGATCTCTTCTGCCCTATGTGGCCGGTTAGTGATCTGGAGGGCAGCCAGTGATGAGGATGCTCTCGGATACGGCTCTTTGTTTCTACGGCAACACCATGGAGGTGAAAGATGTACATAGGATTCCGGGTGCCCACCAGCAGCGAGGAACATAGCCAGAGCTGGTCTCAGAAAGTACAACCATAACAGCATTGAGTCACATGAGTTCGTTTTAAAAAGTAGTGTGATTTTGCTCTTTTAATTGTTTGAACTTTTTCCAGTTCAATACCTGGATACAAGTTCAGATAAGGCAAAGAAATTTGAATGCTTCCTGAACCAATTGCATTCTCTTTGTTTGTTAAGGGATGTGTCCATTTAAAAAAAACCAAACAAACCAACAAACCAAAACAACCCCACAATTTCATTGTAAAACTATCAGGTAGGTACCAAAGAACACATTTCTAATTATATTGCAGGTATTTTGTTGCAATGCTTTTAATACACCAAAGCTATTTTTACACAAAATTCTATGTAGAGGTGTAAGGGTAAACACCTCATTGTTGTCAGGCACCCAGCTTTAAGCAAGACAAACCGTTGTTCCAACTGTGGCAATTTCCTCTGCACACAAGTGATACAAGACAGTAGTGTAGAGCCAATAGGATGGTAAACTACACTTTGTGGAGGACCCTGCATTTGTTGATGTGCAAACCCAGGGCTCCAGTAGGAATACTTGATAGGCTCCCCAAGTCAGAAAAGAGGCGTATACTACAGAAATTCAGGTTGCCCATGTGTGTCAAACTACCTTTTTTATTACTAGAAATTCTAGGCAAACAGCTGCTATGTCTTGCTTCTAGACAGTGTGCATTTTATTTACATATATATTTATGCTCGTAAAATTTAAAGTATAATTGTTTAAAATACAGGCAACAACTTTTCCGCACAAGCTAAAGTGAGCCACAAGGCAACCCAGAGTTGTTGGGGCTCCTGCTACCTCAGGGTAGAATCCTAGCCCATGACCTTAAACCAATGGAAGGAAGTTATTTTGAAGTCTGTGCAGATATTTTTTAAGAAGATATGGTTAAAACTAGGGAGGAATTCTAATGATATTGAAAGTAAATGAAGAAACCTCTGTTGCTTCCCTTAGGAAGCAGGCCTCACAATGTGTTTTTTTAGGATGGCAGGGGCAGAGGCAGTTTGGAGTGCCACCAGTTGTATGAAAGCTTAAACCAAATTTAACTTAAACCCGCTTGACCTTTTGCTCAAGATAAGCAACCCAGTGTCAACAGCACCATGACATTTCCCTAGTGTTGCAGGGATGACAGGATGGCATCGCAGTAAGCTCAGGATTTCATCACTGGCTGAAATACAGAATCTTCTGGGCTATGAATCAGATGGTGTATTTGTACTGAAGCCCATATAAGCTGGTCATTTGGGAATTATAGAGACCAAGAGCAAACCTCTTTTAGGCACCGCGAACAACTGAATCTGGCCCATTCCTCTCTTGGCACTTACTAGGTTGTTCCCTGGGTGCAGGGTTTTGTTTTTGTTTTGCACATCTCTTATTTATTTATTTATTTATTTATTTATTTATTTATTTATTTATTTATGAATGAGAGTTCTATACAGATAAGATTTAACAGGCACATTGTTTTGTGAATGAAAAGTTTTGAATGCATGGTTGCAAGTAATTGTTCGCCCATCTAATGAAAACTTCCATTTTACATGTAATGGAAGCAGCAGTGTTTACATTTGGTGACTTGGCTTGTCTTACACTTATTTATCTATTTATTTATCAAATTTGTATTTGTCCACAGATCTCAGGGCCATCCACAACATAAAAAATACAAGATAAAAACACAAAATGAATAGGACAATAGATATATAAATGTGCACGTATATCTCTTAGATCCTGGGATATTGATATGAAACACTTTCTTTTAGTAAATCAGGGTTGGAGTTAGAGGATCAAGTTACAAAAACTGTCATGTTAAATCCATATCCCCCCAGCCCCAGCCCCCCCCCCAAGGTAAACTCCTATGAAAGGAGTGTGGTGAGGCCTACAGGGTGCAATGCAACAGGGCCAGACTTTGACCATACAGGTCATACCTTGGGTTAAATGTGCTTCAGGTTGAGCGTTTTCAGGTTACGCTCCGCGGCAACCTGGAAGTAACAGAGCGCATTACTTCCGGGTTTCGCCGCTCACGCATGCGCAGACATTCAAAATGACGTCCCACACATGCGCGGAAGTGGCAAATCGCCACGCGCACACGCGCAGACACAGGTTCCATTCGCTTCAGGATGCAAATGGGGCTCCGGAACGGATCCCGTTCGCATCCAGAGGTACCACTGTAAAATAAGCTTGGGGTGACTCTACAGAGACCAAGGAACACGTGAATATTTTGAAAACTCTTGACTGTGGGAAACTGTACCAAATTCTCCACTGCAAACCTTTTCTCCCTAAAGAGGCTACTTACTGGCAGCACTTAGTATAACTTATTTTGAAAACAGGGCTTACACTTTGTTCCAGAGCATCAGGGTTGCTCACTGAGTATCTGAAAGAAGCAGATTGAGGGTTTCATCTTAATCCGAAGAAGTTGCAGTTCTGCATTGCAGGGAGTTGTCCCTTCCAAGTCTATGATTCTGTGATTCTATGAGTGTTGAGACCTGCAGTCAGGTCTTTAAGACTGCAGTCCCATGTACTCTGACCAGTCATACTGATCAGATGTGCACAGATTTCTGTCTCCAAATATGCTTTCAAAATATATTATGCAACAGAGACTGCGCACATTTCAGGGTATGGAATAAACTAAAAGTTAAGTAACTGAATCTCAACTTAGCTTGATATTTCTGTCTGCCCCGCCCCACCCCCGTTGGGTTCATTAAAAAAAAAATAGACAAGCCAGTTTTAACTTGCAATATGATTTGTGACTATTTCACTTTATGATTTTAAAATTTAGGAAAATGTTGCTTTTGTTAAACCTCGAAAATTCAGAAATGGAGGGATATTTAAACTACATTACCACAGGCTAGTGTTATTTCCTCTGTTATGCGGGACGCGGGTGGCGCTGTGGGTTAAACCACAGAGCCTAGAACTTGTCGATCAGAAGGTCGGCGGTTCGAATCCCCGCGACGGGGTGAGCTCCCGTTGTTCAGTCCCTGCTCCTGCCCACCTAGCAGTTCGAAAACACATCAAAGTGCAAGTAGATAAATAGGTACCACTCTGGGAAGGTAAACGGCGTTTCCGTGCGCTGCTCTGGTTCTCCAGAAGCGGCTTAGTCATGCTGGCCACATGACCTGGAAGCTGTACGCCAGCTCCCTCGGCCAATAAAGCGAGATGAGCGCCGCAACCCCAGAGTCAGCCACGACTGGACCTAATGGTCAGGGGTCCCTTTACCTTTACCTTTACCACAGGCTAGTGTTATTTCCTGTGTTATGTATTTTGAGACAACATGCTAAAACCAAAGAGAATAATACCAGCATACGCTTTTTACCCAATTATGCAATTTCAGTATCTCTTGCTAGATGTTTATATTTAGAATTCATTGACTTTCACAAGCGATCATTTGATTCGCCCCAAATGCTCTGTTCAAGATACAGGCCATCCTCTTTGGACAAATGTAATATGTGAACTGGGCAGTTGTGGATGCAGCCGTCAGCAATTTGTACCTTCGTAACAACTGGAAAAGGATCACAATGCCAGAGATTGCTGCCATACAGCTTATCTCTGTATCCATGTACACTCAGAACTGCCAGCTGAGGTCTGGGCTGCTTGTATGTATAAGAAAATGTATTTTGGAGAAACACCCCATATATTTTATAGACTTTCTCACACAAGTAGGTCTTAGTTATTCCTTTGGGAGCTGGCTCCCCTAGGTATGTCCTTCTGGGTGGCAAATGGCTTGTGCAATTGGGTTCTGCATGCATCATTCCCCAACGTCATTGACGTCATCTGCTGCGAGAATCTGCTCTTGCAACTTGCTTCCCCTCCTGCCAATCAATGCACTTCCCAGGTCTATGCAGGCACATTGGTCGGATCAGGCCCATAATGTTGTACTTTCCCAAACCCCGCTTCTCATGTTGCCCAAGGCAATTTGCCACCGTGCAATTTGAATGGCCATGTTTGCTCTTTAGTCTTTCAGGTCAGCCAAGGGTCTTTAGTAAAGCCAAACCAGGAACCAGAATTTAACCCCTGATACTTGAAGTGGGCCATTAAGTGGCGCAGGCTGGTTATCTCATTTTACTCTTGCAGAAACCTTTACAGCCAGCCTCTTATAGGCTGCTCCCACCCCCCACAATCCTTATAAGCCCCTATAATGTTGTACCTCCAAATTCTTATCATCTTGGGGGTTCTGTGAAGACACATGCCACCAACACCAAAACATCTAAATGGGTTAAAGTTGAGGTAGGTGGTCACTTTAAACGCATCAATATGCTTCTGAATACCACTTGATGGGGGAGCAACAAGAACTTCAGTTTTCTTATGTGATAACTTTGCTGAAATCATAAACAATGTAGAAATTGACTAGTCACACTCCAGCTGCAGTAAAGGGTTTAATTTACTGCTCACCAAAGTGTTAAAAGTTTGTTTTGAACTCAAATTATATCTCAACCCACACAAAAATGCTTTAAAAAATATATACCCCAAACATTGCAGCAAGGACAGGCTTTCATTTTTCTACATGCATGAAGCAAAACAGCAGAATTTCTTCTTTATTTTTAAGTTGCCTCCCTAGCTCTGTATCTCAGGCGTCGGCCCACGCAGCACATTGCCTTAACCACATGAATGGCCCCACTAATGGCAAAGGGAACTTTCATGACGTTCAATTCTATTGGGTGTGTGAGGTGTTTATATACTGTCAGGTGTCAGTTGGACTGGCCTTAAAGATTGCAGAATCTGGTCCAAGTCCACATGAACATTTTGCCCAAATGGACTGAAAGTCCATTGCTGGCTTTGCTTATACCAAAGAGTCCTAAGACACAGTTCTTCACCAGAGTTGAACAAACCTGTTCCTCACAAAGGGACAGACCCATCTCCTCATTTTTTCTTCCTTTGGATGTGAACACTATGCATTTAATGAACAAAGAGAAAGCAACAAGCTATCTAACTGTGTTTGGGATGCATTCAATGGCCCTAGAGGCCAATTGGGAGTCTTTCTTTGGCTTTATGGGTTATTTATTGTGGGTTAGTTTTACAATGCATTTTGTAACTATTTCCTTTAAACAAAGAAGCAGAAAGGAAGGAATACTTACACTACAATTTAAAAAATGAAAAGAAGAGGAAAAAGTGTGTTAAAGCTCTACTATTTATAGTGTGAACCAAAGATGCTACCTCACTCAATTTCCACTGGTGATTTTGATCGCATTGATGAAACCAAAGAATACCAAAGATTTTTCATGCACGGCCTGAGTCTGAAAAGGGAACTCATTCTGCTAAATCTTCCGTTTCCATTTACTTAGTGTGTAAATTTGTCTTCATTCATATCTGTAATAACCACACTGGCTTATCACAACCATGATGGCAACCGTGACAATAGAGCTCTAGGCAACCGTGTTGCAAACTTTATAAACTAGGATGAGTGCCTTGCTTGAACCAAAGTGTTAAACCGCTCTTGACCTCTTTATATCTCACCTTTGAATACCTCAGCCTAATAGAAAGGCCACTGATTAAAAATAAACGGAATAATTCTTCACCGTGGTGCTTTTTGCCATGCTATCATGCAATGAAACTTTCTTTGATACCAAAGGAAAAATACTTGTTTTGATTTCCACTTCCTTGCTGACAAACCAAAGGTTTCTTCTTTCCCCTTGCAAGTAGCTTGAGTCCTCTACCTAGACAGGCCGTGCCTTACTTTTATCAATTCCTCCAAATACCTCATATAATAATAAATCATTAGGGTTGTGTTGTATAAAGAATCTATGTGCTAAGGCAGAAGTTACTCGTTTGCTAATTGTCAAGGTTGTTTTGAAGGTTTTGTCTTATTTATTTGGGAAGTTTGATTTCTTTGTATGGATTATTTTGCTTGAGCTGGGGTTTTCATTCCTCCGTCTGTTTTGCCAGAACTGCTCAATAACCCAACAAAGATCTTTCTTCAAAATGGGTTTGGGATGTTGAGGCTGTTGTTGTTGAATAGTTTAAGAAAGGGATTCCTCACCCCCCCCCCCAGTGGTTTGAAGACTTTTTGTTGACTTGTCAATGTCCTTTTTACAGGGTGCAAACACAGACGTGTTCCTATTTTTTCTAATATTGTATGCTTTTAATTGAAATTATGATTTATATATGTTTATTAAACCAGAGCAGCTTATGACAAACTTGTATATAATAACCAATATTTTATGTTATAATATTTTGTGTTTCTGATGTTATGACCATCTGATGTTAAGTTCCATGTGCTTCACAAGACTGTTTTTCCCCAACTGGATCTTCAGCACAGTTTTAGCTTCAATGTGCATTATTCTGAACACTGCCAGGTTCCCCTCCCTTCCTCCAAGATAACTTGTACATGCCAAAATGAGTGTTTCAAGGTAGTACTTTTGCCACATAGAATGCAGAACAGCACTCGTAATGAAGTTTCCCCTCCCTTTAATTTATTTGCATTTTCCGTTAAAGTTTATTTTGTGGGCAAGACCTGCCCATCCAAAGAGCTTGACATTTGTTCCATTTTTAAAAGCACACGCATTTGTGAGAGACTTTGCTTTTTGTTGTTGCTGTGATGGTGGTGGTGGTTGTGTTCTTCTTCATTCATATAGATAAGAATAGCAGAATGCAGGAAACTAAGCCAACGTGAAATTGGATCTAGCCTTCAGTAGATGAGCAACAGCAAACATCTTTAACAGGGCAAAGGCAACGCACTCAGATTTTCTCTGGCTGGGGCCAGTGGTGGGTGGAGTGGGAGAGACAACATGGATTCCAGGAAATGCAGCCCACTTGCTATTACTAGATGGGTATCCCAGAATGAGGGAGAACATTCTTTCCCTTTCATCAGCTTGTAGGAATGTCCTGGAAGAATAATATATCACAAACTAGCATGCAAAAAATGCTGCAATATTTTGCATGCTGGTGGTGGGGTGTCCACAATGTCCTCTGGGATTTACATTCTGCCTGTGGGCTGTGTGCAAGCTCACATCTAGGGTGTGCCCCAGCTGCATATACAAGATGCACTTAGATCCCTCCTGGTGCCCATGCCAGGCCCGTGATCTCTGTCTCCTGGGTGCTGCTACACTGGAGGAGGAGGCTGAAGCCTGTATAGTCCCCTTAAGCCAACTCCTTTATGCTGAATACACCATGGCTGGACTCTGGCCTTTCAAGGGAGAAAAATTCTCCCAGGCTCAAATAAGGCTAAGGATTAGGTGCTCCCGCCCTTCTGGGGAACAGACAGCTCATTTCCCTCCATTTACTATTTAATCACAGAAGAAGGCAGGACAATGAACACTGCACAGCAGGGTACATTTTCATGAAAGTTTTCAAGAATCGGCTTGGAATGAAGTACAGGGATTTCAGAACTTGCCTCAAGTGGGGCAAAACTAATATAGACTGTAATTCATTTAAGATTTTGGGCATTTGGGAATACTGTGGGGGTGTACTACACCCTCCCAAAGACTGTCTCCAGGCAAGTTTCTGCTGGATTGTGGCGCAAGGGATGATGACCACTATAGCTGGGCTGTCAGGGATAACATCCCCTCTGTCTCCTTTCTGGCACTGAATGCACTGTGGATAAATGTCCCTTTAAAGAACATGCCAAACTACCATGGAATACAAAGATTTACTTAGCTGGGGTGAATTCAGCTTTAAAAAGTTTGAATGCCTATATAGAAGGTGAGAGACTTGGTTGCAAAGAACAGGTGGGAAATAAACAATCACTTCCTTGCCTCTGATCAAGGAGTTATGTTTATTTGTATATTCTGTTGTCACCGTTCTAAAGTTTGCATTACCTATACAGTTTTAGGACTATAAAGGCTGATTGCTTTTAAAGAGCTGGTCTTGATCATTCTAAGGTATAAATTGAGTAAACATGCTTCCATTAAAAGGTCGTATATCAACATAATATGAAATTCACATAATTAGTGTTCTTTCCCAGTGCATTTCACACAATATATTGCTTGAATTAAACGGTGGTATGACTGGAACAGGATTGCAGCCTTAAATGAAGATATTACACTACAGTTAGTGAAATGGAGCAATAATGTGGCTCTGACATTCATTACCCTAGAGTAATCTCATTGTTTTGTTTAATCCTTAAATGAACTCTGTGCAATGAGCTCGCTGTGGGTGAAAAAGTTTTAGAGTGCAAGCCTATGCACACTTATGTGGGAAGAGGTCAGACTGAACTCGGTGGAACTTACTTCTGAGTAGACATGCATAGAATCAAGTAGCCAGTCCACTAGTCCAGGATTAGAACTGTACAAAGTAAAATACTGGCTGTGTTCCTGCTCCTTCCATGTACAGAGAGCCCAAGTCTGGATCAGCTCCTTATATCGTGCAACTCTCTTTTCCATTCTGCCCTTATGCCAAGGTGCCAGATTGCCAAAGGGGGGCACCAAAGGACTTCAGGCAGCAGCAGAGCGAAGAGCAAATGCTTTCAGTTTGCTCTTGTGGTTGGTGCAGGCAGAGAGAAGCGGCCGAATGTTTGCTTGGGCTCTCCTGCGAGCGAAAGGAGTTGTGCATCAATGTGGAAATGAGAGCAACCCCCAGCCACCCAGCTACCAGCAGCCCTGCCTTGAGGCCCTCAAGTGGTTGAGGGCACACTTCACAACCCGGCAATACACCATTGGCATAAATAGGCTGAGTGAAAATGATGTGCTTTACTGAAAAGATTAACTCAGCCAGTTCTGCAGCCAGCACAAAATTCTGGCAACTGGCTCAGAAGTATAAAATAATAGAACAAAACAAAACAAAATACAGCAGCATGGTTTGATTTTCCTGATTGTTTGGCACAGTAGAAGCAACATTGATGCCATAGGAAGGCCAGGACGTAGACAGATTCACGCAGTCATGGAGAGGCATTCAGAACTAGCAAGGAAGGGCGATGTGCAGTGACTCCTTCTGCTGTTACTGGCAGCTGCTGCAGCAGCTGAGCTACAAGTCATGCAGGACTGAGGCCTCTTTCCACGTGTTACTATAAAAAACTACATTCTGCACCAATGCACAGCCATTTTAGGTCCATTATCCTAACCCACAGAACTCAATGGGACTTATTTCAGAATAGGCCTATCTGAGATTGCTCTGTAAAAGAATAAACATTGTCCTTGCAAGTTGGGGTTGCATTTGTTCATCACTTTTGTGTTTTGTGTCCAGCCAAAAGACATCCATCCGTCCATCCGTCCATCCATCCTTCTGCCTTCAAAAGCTTGGATTTTGATATTCTCTTGTAACTTCATTGCATTTTCTGTCTTCAACAGCCTTTTTCTTTTCTATTTGTTTCTCTACCCGTCAATTTCCATGCTCAAGTTAGTTTGATTGTTTGAAATGTATAGGAAGCCAAAAGACAATCAACAGATATAGTATCAGTCAACCCAAGGGGATTTCCCTGAATTAGAGAATGTTCTTCCATAGCAGTGAAAAACAGGAGGAAGTTTTTAAAAAATAAAAAAGAATAAGTTGTCTCTTTTCTTTATAGAAAACAACTGTCATTTATGAATTGCTGCTGCATTTCAGTTTCAAAAGATACGGCTCTTGTCCCCAATTATTGAGTTTTCCCTCTTTGCCAAGCATTTGTTCCTGTACTTCCATGTGCATCAGGAAGAAAAAGATAATGTACTAGGCATTGTTTTGAATTGTTTCCGTGTACCTCCTGCACTGTTTTCAGATTTATTTTTGTTCCTTTTTAAGCTTTGCTACTGATTTCACTTTATGACTTACAATATCATTGGCGGTGTTTGCTAAGCAAAAAAAGAAAGAAAGAACAAAAGCAAATGATGTCATTATGCTTTTCAGTGTTAAAAAAAGATGTTTCAGCATTTATGTAGTCACAAAAATGTAGTAAATAAAAGGTTGGAATTTCCAGCACTTTACATTTAGTGGACTCTTGCGTTCTTCTGTTTGCCCAGGACTGGAGCACCTATGGCCACTTCTATGGTCAATGACGATAAAGGGTTGGGAGAAAAGTGACTCAACCCCCGTTAACAGAGGGATGGTGGAACTAACCACCCGGAATCTGCAACTTTTTCCTACCCTGCAGGGATGCTCCCCTTAGAAAACACTCTCGTCAATGGCATTCGTGACCGAAGATCTGTAAATGAAAAGAGGCTGCTCGCATTTGCCTGAGTCCTCCAAAATTCAGGGAGAAACAGGTGTGAGTGTGAACAGTGCCTGATTTACGTATAAGCTAAACAAGCTATAGTTTAGGGCCCCACTCTCTTGGGGCCCCCCAAAAAACTAAAGAAAAAAATCCTGGATGTACATTTCCAAGATATAAGATAAAAAACAAATAAAATAAAACCTACATACAGTTAAAGCTTAAAAATTATTTCACTATTAATATACTTCTTCTTAATTGATGTTTGCTATTAATATACTTCTTAATTGTATTTCAGTTCAACAATTACTTTGATAAAATACAAATTTTGTTATGTGCAAATGGCTTTAGATACCTATTAGGTCCATAAATTACCATATAGCATATATCCAACACAAAAAACAGCGACAATTTGTTGCTGACAAATGACAGCTGGACATATAAAGGGCCCCATTACCTTCAGTAGCTTAGGGCCTCATCAAACCTAAATCCGGCCCTGGGTGCAAAAATGACAGACCTGACCCAAATGCATTCCCAGTGAGACACGGGAACAGAAACACAAGCTGAAATGACTCAAGTCATCACAAATTCAACAGAAAGGCTAAATTAGACGAATGAATTGTGTGAGGTGCCCCCTTAGAACTTGGACCGCCTACATGTCTTCGGACCGCTAGGTGGGTAGTGTGGACCCTGGATGCAGAATCTCGGGGGTGGGGGAGAGAGAACCAGGTGCCCCCTGAATTCACCTGGTGCACGACCCCCCACCTGTAAAAGTGGGGGGGGGGGTTTCAAGGGAAAGGGGAAAGTGAAAGTGAGAGTCACCTTCCCCTTCAATCTCACTCTCACCCTCCCTTTCACCCTCACCACGGTCTCTATCACGATACCCCTACTTCTGTTTGCCCTTCAGCTGAACACAATCTGGCTTCCCACCCCCTGCCAGTGGCCCAGATGTTTCTAACTACAGTGGTACCTCTGGATGCGAACGGGATCTGTTCCGGAGCCCCGTTCACATCCTGAAGCGAACACAACCCGCGTCCTCACATCTGCGTGTGTGTGGGTCGCGATTCACCGCTTCCGCACATGCGTGTGACGTCATTTTGAGCATCTGCGCATGCGTGAGCAGTGAAACCCAGAAGTAATGCGCTCCGTTACTTCCAGGTAAGAGCCAGTGTGGTGTAGTGGTTAAGAGCGGTAGTCATGTAATCTGGGTAACCGGGTTCGCGTCTCCGCTCCTCCACATGCAGCTGCTGGGTGACCTTGGGCCAGTCACATTTCTTTGAAGTCTCTCAGCCCCACTCACCTCACAGAGTGTTTGTTGTGGGGGAGGAAGGGAAAGGAGATTGTTAGCCGCTTTGAGACTCCTGAAGGGGAGTGAAAGGCGGGATATCAAATCCAAACTCTTCTTCAGGTCGCTGCAGAGCGCAACCTGAAAAGGCTTAACCTGAAGCGACTTCAACCCGAGGTATGACTGTCAGTGGCGTAGCGTGGGGGGTGCAGAGGGGGCCGGCCGCACCGGGCGCAACATCTGGGGTTAGGGCAAATCCACAGGTTAGGGGGCGCAAATCCACGGGTTAGGGGGCGCAAATTACTTGCCTTGCCCCGGGTGCTGACAACCCACGCTACGCCACTGATGACTGTACAGTGGTACCTCTAGTTACGAACCTAATTTGTTCCGGAGGTCTGTTCTTAACCTGAAACTGATCTTAACTAGAGGCGTGCTTTCGCTAATGGGGCCTCTTGCTGCCCCTGCGCCGCCGGCACACAATTTCTGTTCTCATCCTGGGGCAAAGTTCTCAACTTAAGGTAACTCTTCCAGGTTAGTGGAGTTTGTAACCTGAAGTGTTTGTAACTTGAAGTACCACTGTTATTCACAGAAGGCCAAGGTGGAGCTAGCCTCTTCCTTGCCAAGTGATTTGATTTGCCTGGGAACTAAATGATGGAGATCTAACTAGCTGAGGGCTGGCTCAAGACATTTTGCTGCCAGAGGCAGAGTAGCAAACGGTAACCATTTCTCCAACTCATGGTGCACACTGCCAATGTCTGGTCAAGTTATTTGGCGTCAGAGACTGAAAAAGCCCACAAGGCTGGCTCAAAATGCGGTGTGTTTGTACATCAAAGTCACTTGTCTTAACAAATGAAACTGATCTGTAGAAAATGTAACTTGAAAAAAGAGACTTTTGTAAACCAATAAATCTTTAATAAAAATACATTTATTTATTTTTTAAAGTCACTGTTCTGACCATGTATACCTGTATGCAATGTTATAAAGAATTAAGCAAAAATAGATTGTTAATGGGCCAAAGTGGAAAATTTAAGGTTAGATTGTGTTAAGATAAATTATAGAACACAAACTGAGAAAGATGGAAAGGATTTGCTGAAATAGCTAATTTGAACTAGAATACAGAAAAGGGAGGTGTGAGGTCGATGAAACAAGTAAATGAAAGGTAAAGATACGGAATATTGGATGTGTTTTTAAATGTTTTTGTTTTCCTTGTTGTTTTGCTGTATTGCTTTTTGTTTTTATTTTTATTTTTGATGTATTGTAAGGTATTGTTTTGTTTTGTTTAACTTTTTATTGTTTCTTTTTTTCTTTTTTTTGGGTAACTATTAAACCTCTAATAAATATCATTTTAAAAAAATAAAAAATGTATACCTGTATGCATACTAACAGTAAACTTGGGGCATGGGAAAATGACAGAATAGGGAGCTGAGCTATTGTGACTCTTTCTGCTGATTTGACTTGATGGTGTAGAGACAACTCAAGTAAGGTTGGATTGGAGGAGAAACAGCAGCCTCCGAGCCCCTCCAGACTGTTGTGGTTGCGGCTACTACTGCTGTTTGCAGGTATATTCCACATCCTTGATGTGACAGCAATGCACTAATTATGGTGGATTTATACTGGCCTCCCCACTCATCATTCGACTTCCTTAGTCATTCCCCCAGTGTTACTGCATTTTTTGCTGTCTGGAGGGGCAGGCTGGCACTTTAACACAACCAAAAGAGGATGAAAAGGAAAGCAGAGCACTTGTGAGATGAAAAGTTACGGGATTTCAGCCGGAAGTTGCAGGGTGTGAACCGACTGGAAGCAAAGCTGTTTGCCTGCCCTGAAACCTTTGTAGGCAGAAATATCACTGCAAGTGGAATTGTGTACAACCATCCCGATAACATCGTGAGCACAAATCATCAAGAATGCACATCTGAAGGGGGGCCCAGTCTCTTTCTCTTCTTACTTTTCTGAAGGCATTATGGACAAGCTCATTTCCAAGGTCAACTCATAAAGGATGAGAATGGCCTCTAGGTGGAGCACTGAGAAAACAAATGAAAAGTAAGATGGATTGGGGGCGGGGCGGAGGGGGGGGAATGAAACATGAATAAAACATGTGGTTTCACAGGAGATACTAAGGATAGCTGTAAATCGCAATTGCATCACTTCTGAATGTTGTCCATGTAATTTACAAAGTGCAATTAAAAACTGAACATCCGCTCTGATCAATGTTTAAAAACTTTCCTTTTGTTGGAAATGCCAAGACTGTGCAACAAATGCCAGAAGGCTGTATCTTTGTTAGACTGTTGCAATAAGAACAACAACATATTTCATTGCCCTCAGTTCACAGATTATCTGGGTTTTTTATGCACACATGCGCGCACACACACACACACATTCCAAATTTTATTAGGACCAACTGACAGGTCACAATATAGTGAGCCGGCTTTCAAGTTTTCCAATCTATATCAGGCTAGAAGTTATACAAAGCAGGTGATAAGGGGAAGAGGAGAAACCTCCCCCACCCCTAAAAATTGTGTTGATGTTGTAATGTGGACATGGCAGACTTGATTAGATTAGCTTTTGTGCTACAAGTCTCATGATACACCTAAGAGTCTGGGGCAAAGAGGCAATGGCTGACCTACATTTTTAGAAGTTTACCAGTTACACAGATGTGTCTCCCGCCTTAAACAAATGATAGATTCCTTGTTATTTTGCTAGCAGAAATCAAGAGCACCAGTCTTTATAGTCGCAAACCTGGAGATGAGTTTAACGAATTTTTAGTTGAAAGAAAGGGGTAGTATAAGGCAATGACCATCAACTTTGGGGGCCCCCAATATTGGGGTGGCCAAAGGGGCCTTGGCCTCTAGGAGCTGGCTCCTGTTGGAGAGGATGGGGATTCAATTCAGTTTGCATTTAAAGGTGAACTTGTCTACCTCAAAGAGGTAACCTCCAGGTCTGTCTGGCCTCAGGACTCCTGAACCACACCCCTCATGAGCCCAGCGTTGCAGCCTCCTTGAGTGCTTTGGGCTGGCTAGGGAAAGCCCCCCAAGTCTGCTAATGCTTCTTGCTTGCCTGGATGAAGGAAATGAGCTGACTGCACATAAGTACAATTTACATTTATGGCTCTGTTCACTTTTGCCTCTAGCCCCGTCCTCCAGTGGAAGCCTGCTCAGAAGGAAACGTGTCTCTCCACCAGAAAAATATTCCCTGCCCTGGTCTATCCTAAAAGCTGGCCTGCAAATCAACCAACTGATCAAGAATATTAGTGACTGCCACAGCTTTGTGCAAATGCTCAGAGGTCAGCTCACACTGACAGCAAAACAGGGAGTGAGGGCTGGGTGGGCACAGCAGAATAATGGGGGTGGGGTGGAGGGCCATGGCCCCATGCACATTTTTTGAGTGGGCGCGATGAGGTGCCACCACAACAAGCTCCCTTATTGAAGCCTGAATCGGCTCATCAAGCCTAACCCTCAGCAAGCCTGTCGCGTGGATGGAGAGAGGAGAGTCGCAGCAATGCTGCTGCCCACTTTCCTTAGCTGTGGCACACCGACCACAGCAGTTCCATTCCTGGGTCAGGCTTGACCTGGGAGGGGGGGCACAGCGGGCTTCCTCCATGCCCTGTGCCCCTTGGGAGCCAGGGCATGGAGCCAGTGTGGTGTAGTGGTTAAGAGTGGTAGTCTCGTAATCTGGTGAACCGGGTTCGTGTCTCCACTCCTCCACATGCAGCTGCTGGGTGACCTTGGGCCAGTCACACTTCTCTGAAGTCTCTCAGCCCCACTCACCTCACAGAGTGTTTGTTGTGGGGGAGGAAGGGAAAGGAGGATGTTAGCCGCTTTGAGACTCCTTCGGGTAGTGATAAAGAGGGATATCAAATCCAAACTCGGGGACATGCCCCACATGCCCACCCAAGTATCTCCTGCAGAGAAGCCTCACGGTTGCATCATCCTCCACGTATGACACAAGAGGCAGAAAGGAAACACAAAGGTTAAGAAGTCTTCGGCCTCCATGTGCCACTCTCGTTGGTTCTTGACATCTCTTGAGCCAATGTCTTCCAAACAATCATTTTCAGTTTAGATAATGGAACAGGGAAGTCAACAAAACACAGATAGCCTTCAAGCACAAAAATCACAGGAGTCATCACGGACAAGGTCAAAACATGTAATTCAATAATGGCTTTAACCTGTTCTCTGCCCAGATACCTGAAGGGTTCCGCATCCTTTTGCCTCTAAGGCCTTTGCATTCCTTGAGCAACTGACAGGCTAGCTTACGCGATGATAAATCTCCCTGTGTGACCCACTGGCCTCACTTTACACACAGTGCTCAAGGTGGAATGGAAGCCCTGCTTTCAGTTTACCTTTCTGGACATTCCAACTTTGCTAAATTACATGCAGGTGTCAAAATCAGAACACAGTGCATCCTTTCCCAACCTGGGAATTCCCCAAATGTTTTGGACCACAGGTACTATCAGCCCTAAGGAAATGATGATGTGAGTTGCCAGGGGAAGACTGTGGTTCAATGATAGAGACTCTGCTTTGCATCTGGAAGGTCCCAGGTTCATTTACTGGCACTGCCAGGATTATAGACCTTTATCTGAAATCTTGGAGTGCTGTTGCCAGCCTGGGTGGATAACACTGAGCTAGGTAAACCAAGGATATGACTTGCCATAAGACAGTTTCCTAACTCTGACATGGAATGAAGCATGATGGGCAACATTCACTCAATTCATTCACCTTCCACTTTTCCTCCAAGGATCTCAAGGTAGCATACATGGTGAGGCAGTTTAGGCTGAGAGATAGTGATGGGCTCAAAGTCACCCTGCAGACTTCATGGCTGAGTGGGGAATTCTCTGTGGGTCTCCCCAGTACCAATCCTACACTGAATGCCAGGCCTGTAGCCCTCCAGATACTGCTGAACTACATCTCCCATCAGCCATGGCCATTGATCATGTTTGCTGATGGGAAGGTGGAAGATCCCCCAGATCTCCTCTAGGCATTGAATCATGGGAGCCACCATTGGCCATTGAGTGCCAGAGTTCAACTTTCGCATTCTGCTGTGGCTCATTTGGGTGTGATCGCTAAGCAAAGGCTTTCTCATGATGCCAATGCCTTGTGTCATCACTGGTGTCAGCTCTGGTGTGATGGGCGAGGCTCACCCTGGCTTCAGACCTAAGCCCTTCATTAGGGCAGCTCTAAGGCCCTGAGCACCAGTCTTTTTGGCAAAGGAAAATGCTGAAGATGGATGGGGCAATCCCGAGAACACTCTTCGAAAGCCACACCCCATTCCCTTATGAATGCCACCTTTCATCACTATTATGCAATTATTATGACAACCACTCTTTGTCAAGAACCAAACGGTGAGCGGAAGTGCCTTTCTAGGAGAAATGACTGTGTATGTCATGGGAAGCCTACTGTGGTTGGACCATTTGTGGGGTTCTGTAAATGTCTATGTGAAAGTTGTGGCAGTTTTGGTTGTGTTTTTTTTTAAGAGGCCACATTCACACCAGTAATCCACTTTAACAATCACAGCTTAAAATATTTTTAAGCAACTGCATGGAACATTTTTGTTTAGGCAAGCCTATCCCAACACATAGATGTTGTTGTTGTTGTTGTTGTCATTCATTTCATTTCTATACAGTGGTACCTTGGGTTACATACGCTTCAGGTTACATACGCTTCAGGTTACAGACTCCGCTAACCCAGAAATTGTGCTTCAGGTTAAGAACTTTGCTTCAGGATGAGAACAGAAATCGGGCTCCGGCGGCGCGGCAGCAGCAGGAGGCCCCATTAGCTAAAGTGGTGCTTCAGGTTAAGTACAGTTTCAGGTTAAGTACAGACCTCCAGAACGACTTAAGTACTTAACCCGAGGTACCACCGTACTGCTTTATATTTTAAAGAAAAATCTCAAAGTAGTTTACAACCTACATTACAACATCAAACAAAACAATCCTAAAGAAAACACTAGAGAAGAAAATTGGATATGAAGCATATATCCAAAGTGACACAATTAACAGGAGACTAAAATATTACCTTAAGAGATTCCAAAATAAGCACATTTAATACAACAAAATTAACAAAAAAGCCCCCTATCTTTAACATTTCAAAATAAAACGTAACTAAAGGACGTCAAATATAAAATGCACATTTAAGACAGCATAATGAGCAAGAGAATAAAACATTATCTTAAACATAGAACGCATTTGTTGCTGTTCATGGCAGTGGCAACTGTGGAAGCTCAGACTCAGAGACCTGGGTCTGCACTAAGAGACCTGGTGCCAGACAGAGGCGCACAGGGACTTCAAGGTCACTTGGTCTTGTATACCTGAAAGAGTGTCTCCATCCCCATCATCCAGCCTGGAAACTGAGGTCCAGCTCCGAGGGCCTTCTGGCAGTTCCCTCACTGTGAGAAGTGAGGTTACAGGGAACCAGACAGAGGGCCTTCTCGGTAGTGGCACCTGCCCTGTGGAACGCCCTCCCATCAGATGTCAAGGAAATAAACAACTATTTTACTTTTAAAAGACACCTGAAGGCGGCCCTGTTTAGGGAAGTTTTAAATGTCTGACGCTGTATTGTTTTTGATATTTGGTTGGAAGCCGCCCAGAGTGGCTGGGGAAGCTCAGCCAAATGGGCGGGGTATAAATAAATTATTATTATTATTATTATTATTATTATTATTGGCACGTGGCTTCCACAGATACATCTCTTACTTCAACAACTCTCCATATTTTCCCTCCCTATTCAACCATACGGCATCTGCTCCTGGTTTTACTGGTAATTCTAATTGTTTTTAAATGTTTTCAATTCTTTGAAACTGTTTTTACTGCTAAAAAACATTAAGAAGAGCCTGCTGGGTCAGGCCAATGGCCCATCTTGTCCAGTGTCCTGTTCTCACAGTGGCCAGCCAAATTCCTGTGGGAAACATGCAAGCGGGACCTAAGCACAAGACTCCCCCCTTCTTTGTTGTTGTTCTTTTAATTTTAATTTTTATTGGAAATTTTATTTACAACATAAAATAACCCCACCCCCCCAATACAGAAATACAATAACCAAATACAAACAACCAAATGAAAGGCTTCCTTTATCCTGTATCTGGCCTCCTTATTTACTTCTTATAAGCTGTTTCCTTTATGAATAATTGTTAAGATTTTTCTAATTATAACTTAAATATCCACAAAGTCTCCTGCAGACATTAATCAAAACAAGTCCAGGTATGTATTTTAGGGCATTGTGAAGTATTCTCTGCATTTCCCCCATGATTTTTGAAACTCTTGTCTAGTGTGATTTCTAATTGCCTCAATTTCTTTCCCCCCAGTTTTTAGCAATTAGGATCCTTGCCACTCCTGTGGCATAGAGGAGTCCTCTATGACTCTCCCCTTCTTTGGTCCCAGAAACCAAAGTGTTGCTACCTCTAATTGTGGAGGCAGAGCAAAACCAAGGTGGCTACTAGCCACAGATAATCCTGCCCAATCCATTTTTGAAGCCATCTAAGCTGGTTGCCATCACTGCCTCTTGCAAGAGCAAGTTCCAGAGTTTAATTATGTGCTGTGTGAAGAATAACTTTCCTTTATCGGTCCTGAATCTTCCATCTCCCATATGATATGTGACGATCAATTGAGACAACCTCCCCAGACCCATGGAAACACCTCAAGAGACCTATTGGATTTGTCTTTAATATGCATTATAAACTGGTTCTAAGTAGTGATTCCAACTTTAGGCAGCTGTTATGCCCTTTTCGAAGAAAGGACGGACTAGCTGCTATTGTTGTTGTTCACTGCATTTTATGTTTATTACATGCGAAAAGGCATAAACATACATTTTCATTTTTAAAAAAGATCTTCTGATATTCAGCTCCAGCACGATGGGAGAGAGAAACTTTTCTGTATCTACATTCTCTTTGACATGCATTATTTTATCAACTTCTATCATGGCAGCTCTTACTCACCTGAAACACCCCAAGTCCCTCAGAGGGGGAGTAACTTACATCCTCTTATTCATTTCAGATGTCCTTTTCCACATCTACAATATTATTTCTGCATAGATGTAGCTTTAGAAAGAATTAAAGGTAAAGGTACCCCTGCCCGCATGGGCCAGTCTTGACAGACTCTAGGGTTGTGCGCCCATCTCACTTAAGAGGCCGGGGGCCAGCGCTGTCCGCAGACACTTCTGGGTCACGTGGCCAGCGTGACGAAGCTGCTCCAGCAAACCGGCACCAGAGCAGCACACGGAAACGCCGTTTACCTTCCCGTTAGTAAGCGGTCCCTATTTATCTACTTGCACCCAGGGGTGCTTTCGAACTGCTAGGTTGGCAGGCACTGGGACCGAGCAACGGGAGCGCACCCCGCTGTGGGGATTCGAACCACCGACCATGCGATCGGCAAGTCCTAGGTGCTGAGGTTTAACCCACAGCGCCACCCGCGTCACTTTAGAAAGAATTACTATCATTTAAATAGAAACACAATGCATCCCAGTGTAGTGGGAAAGATTGTGGGATTGGGCAAACTGTTTGCCTGCCCTGCCCTGCTGTCTAGATGCAAACTGTTGATGGGCAACTTCAAAGTCTCTCCTGCTAGGAAATGATATACAATGAATTGAAAAGGATGTTCAAAATAACTTTTATTTTAAAAACCAGAAGCTTTTCTTTTGGGAATTATAGAGACAGAACAACCTAAATTGTACAGAAATTTATCTATTTATGCTACTACAGCAGCAAGAATGCTACTTGCCCCCAAAGTGGAAAGAAGCAAAGGCCCTTGTAAAGGAAGAATGCATATAAAAACTTGTGGAATTTTGCAGAAATGGCAAAACTTACCGGAAGAATAAGAAATCAAGGTAACAAACGTTTTATAAAAGAATGGAAATGGTTTATTGAATATTTACAGATAAATTGCAAACAGAAAAACATTAGCAGGATTATTGTAATTCTCTGCAGTTTTATAAGAGTATATATTTAAAGTAGATAATTAAATGAGCAAATTAAATGAATTTGGATGTGCAGAAGATTAAAAAATATATCTTAAGAAACCACAGAAAGAGGGAGAAGGAAGTCAAATTTTGAAATGTAAAACTAATGAAATGTATAAACTTGAAAAGTATAAATAAAATCTTTTTTCTTTTTTTTTTAAAAAGGCTCTTCTGCTCTGCTTTCTTAGGGTTCTTTCTCTTCAAACTGGACTTGGACTGAATAGAGAACTGCCCTCTGCAAATTAGGGCACAATGTAATTCTTCCTCTTCCATTTCTATCTGATGAATTCCAGAACAGAGCAATCATGTTCATTATTTCATCCCTAGGTGCATGACCTATTGACTTCTCATTTTGTAATATTGAATTCCATTCTATTTGTTATTTTATTGCATGAGTTCACCTTGTTCCTCACAGTTAGGTTCCTGATGCCTATCTTTATTTGCAATGCCTCTCAATTTCAATAGCAAATTTCATCACATCCCTTCTCCACAGCCACTAATGAAAATATCAGCTGTAACAAGGGCTGTCAACCGGTTAAGCTGACAGGTTTAGCCAATTTAAGAATTTCCATGTTGATGAAGACCCTGGCTTAAAAAAATTCTTTCATGTTTGTCGGCTACAGCTATTTTATCATTGGTCTTGATTCCCCTGGCACCCTCCATATGTTTTAGGCCATGGGTAGGCAAACTAAGGCCCAGGGGCCGGATCCAGCCCAATCGCCTTCTAAATCTGCCCCGTGGATAGTCCAGGAATCAGCATGTTTTTACACGAGTAGAATGTTGTCCTTTTATTTAAAATGCATCTCTGGGTTATTTGTAGGGCCTGCCTGGTGTTTTTACATCAGTAGAATGTGTGCTTTTATTTAAAATGCATCTCTGGGTTATTTCTGAGGCATAGGAATTCGTTCATTTTTATTTTTATTTTCAAAAAAATATAGTCCGGCCCTCCACAAGGTCTGAGGGACAGTGGACCGGCCCCCTGCTGAAAAAGTTTGCTGACCCCTGTATGGGCTCCTCCAGAGAGGTGTTGTATTGAGGATGTATTCTGCAGCATGCGTTTGACACAAAATAGTGCATTAGGGACAAAATAGTGCATTAGGAATGCGGGTGGCGCTGTGGGTTAAACCACAGAGCCTAGGACTTGCCAATCAGAAGGTCGGCGGTTCGAATCCCCGAGACAGGGTGAGCTCCCGTTGCTCAGTCCCAGCTCCTGCCAACCTAGCAGTTCGAAAGCACATCAAAGTACAAGTAAATAAATAGGTACAGCTCCAGCAGGAAGGTAAACGGCGTTTCCATGCGCTGCTCTGGTTCGCCAGAAGTGGCTTAGTCATGCTGGCCACATGACCCGGAAGCTGTACGCCAGCTCCCTCGGCCAATAAAGCGAGATGAGCGCCGCAACCCCAGAATCGGCCACGACTGGGCCTAATGGTCAGGGGTCCTTTACCTTTTACCCAGTGCATTAGTGGTAGATTTATTCTGCTTTAGCTTCTTCTGAGATTCTCCCCCAGGGCTGCCACCTTATTGGTGTCTGGAGGGGCTATTGCACAACAAAAGCGGGACAAAAATAAACCAGAACATTTGTGGAATAAAAAGTTGGGAAATTTCAGCAGGAAGTTGCAGCCCATGCACTGACTGGAAATGAAGCAGTGCGACCATCCCCAAATATTTTTTTACATCATTTCTGTTTGTAACAAAATATGTTTCAATTTATTTTCTGTACTAATAGTTTTCTTAGTCTTTGTTTTTTTAATGAGTTTGTTTAATTAATAGATTTCCTGTGTGGGTTTCTGTTATGTACTGAAGTTCTCACCCTGGGCCAGCAGGGGGATACTGTAGATCGTTCAGGTCCACATATGCAAATAAGGGATCGAAAGTGACGTTCAGTGATTGGCTGGTTACAGAAAATGGTTACTGTTGCGTTCTAGTGGAGCTCTATATAAGCAGGCTGGCTGAACCCTTCAGTTCAGTTCTGTTCTGGCCTGTGAATAAACAAGAGCTGTTTGAAGAATTGCTGTGTCGTCTGATATGTTCACCCACAACTTAACAGTTTCCCTTTCCTCTTCCTCCTCCTCTCTTAATGGGTAATGTGTGACTAATTGTTAAATTGTGTGGATAGATTGGATATGTGGCAAGTTGGATACAATGATGATTAACTAGAGAGGTTCAGCGAGTCACGTAGTCACAGTTTGAGTGGCATAACTGACTAATTAATAACTAGCTGTGTAAATCGTCAGACTTAAATGAACATTATGCTTGTGAGCAGCTGCTATTTTTAACATTTGCCTTTCTCCTTCCACTTAGTTCTTAAAAAAAATGAAAATTAATTTTTATTAAGCTTTTCAAACAGAATTCAAATGATATAATATAAACATCAAAGCATGAAATATCAGCTGCAAACAGAGTACATTAACTGAGGACATATTTTCTATATTTTCTTTTTCTTTTTAAAATAACATTTATTAAGTTTTCCAATTTAACAATCCAACAAAAGCCACATTAAAAACATTCCAAATTATAAAATAATCAAACAATCCGAATAATATGCCAAATTATAAATCTTTGTTTTGCTTCCCATGCTCTAAGGTTGGGGGGTGGAGATCATCCCAAATTTGTTCTGCTTCAGCCCCCGCCATGGCAAGCCAAACCAGAATTTGTTGACTAAGGACATCTTTTCACTAGCACTGGTTACAATCTGTTTTATTCCTAGGCATTGATATTGGTTTATTGTATAGTTTATGCCAGGGACGCGGGTGGCGCTGTGGGTAAAAGCCTCAGCACCTAGGACTTGCCGATCGAAAGGTCGGCGGTTTGAATCCCCGCGGTGGGGTGCGCTCCCGCTGCTCGGTCCCAGCGCCTGCCAACCTAGCAGTTCGAAAGCACCCCCGGGTGCAAGTAGATAAATAGGGACCGCTTACTGGCAGGAAGGTAAACGGCGTTTCCGTGTGCTGCGCTGGCTCGCCAGATGCAGCTTTGTCATGCTGGCCACGTGACCCGGAAGTGTCTCCGGACAGCGCTGGCCCCCGGCCTCTTGAGTGAGATGGGCACACAACCCCAGAGTCTGTCAAGACTGGCCCGTACGGGCAGGGGTACCTTTACCTTTACTTATAGTTTATGCACCATTGAAAACTATATCTCAAGAATAATTAAAACCTGCACCAAGGCTTGTTGGCATTCTGGAAGGTCCAGTGTTACGAATTGCTTTGATTCTTAGTGAGCACCGGTTGCTTCACTCGACCGTGGTTTATTGTGAAAGCCACTATAATTTCAGACACCAAAAGGAAACTCGTTGCTAGGTTTGAATGCCTGCTGGACGGAAATGTCATCTTTCAACTTTGCCTTCTTCAAATATGGTGATGTATGAAAGGAGTTGGCCATTGTGCAAGAGCAAACCTTGGCTATATATAGACCACGCTTTTTGAGGAACAACGCATGCCATACTCTTGCATTCGTATCTAACACTATGCCAGAAATTAAAGGTAAAGGTACCCCTGCCCGTACGGGCCAGTCTTGCCAGACTCTAGGGTTGTGCGCTCATCTCACTCTATAGGCCGGGAGCCAGAAATTGGGTGGGTTCTTTTCTTCTCTCCCAGCGTAAGTAAGTAAAGATAAAGGTAAAGGTAAAGGGACCCCTGACCATTAGGTCCAGTCATGACCGACTCTGGGGTTGCGGTGTTCATCTTGCTTTACTGGCTGAGGGAGCTGGCGTACAGCTTCCGGGTCATGTAGCCAGCATGACTAAGCCGCTTTCTGGTGAACCAGAGCAGCACACGGAAATGTCATTTACCTTCCCACCAGAGCGGTACCTATTTATCTACTTGCACTTTGACGTGCTTTCGAACTGCTAGGTTGGCAGGAGCAGGGACCGAGCAACAGGAGCTCACCCCCTCGCGGGGATTCGAACTGCCGACCTTCTGATTGGCAAGTCCTAGGCTCTATGGTTTAACCCACAGTGCCACCCGCGTCCCAAAACATTCGTAGTAAACCATAAAGTCTGGCTTACCATGGTTTGTGAATGAAGCTAATGTGTTTCAAGAAGGATAAGGCTATCAATGTCTACTAGCCACAAGGCCTATGGTCTGTCTCCATTGTCAGAGGCAGCAGGGCTTTGCATAACAGTTGCTGGGAATAATAATAATAATAATAATAATAATAATAATAATAATAATAATAATAATTTATTATTTGTACCCCGCCCATCTAGCTGGGTTTCCCCAGCCACTCTGGGCGGCTTCCACAAAGACAAAAAATACACTAAGATGTCAACATTAAAAACTTCCCTGAACAGGGCTGCCTTCAGATGTCTTCTGAATGTCAGGTAGTTGTTTATCTCTTTGACATCTGGTGGGAGGGCGTTCCACAGGCTGGATGCCACTACCAAGAAGGCCCTCTGCCTGGTTCCCTGTAGCTTTGCTTCTCGCAATGAGGGAACCGCCAGAAGGCCCTTGGTGCTGGACCTCAGCGTCCGGGCAGAACAATGGGGGTGGAGACGCTCCTTCAGCTATACTGGGCCGACGCCATTTAGGGCTTTAAAGGTCAACACCAGCACTTTGAATTGTGCTCAGAAACGTACTGGGAGCCAATGTAGGTCTTTCAAGACCGGTGTTATATGGTCTTGGCGGCCGCTCCCAGTCACCAGTCTAGCTGCCGCATTCTGGATTAGTTGTAGTTTCCGAGTCACCTTCAAAAGTAGCCCCACGTAGCGCGCATTGCAGTAGTCCAAGCGGGAGATAACTAGAGCATGCACCACTCTGGCGAGACAGTCCGCGGGCAGGTAGGGTCTCAGCCTGCGTACCAGGTGGAGTTGGTAGACAGCTGCCCGGGATACAGAATTGACCTGTGCCTCCATGGACAGCTGTGAGTCCAAAATGACTCCCAGGCTGTGCACCTGGTCCTTCAGGGGCACAGTTACCCTATTCAGGACCAGGGAGTCCTCCACACCAGCCCGCCCCCTTTAAGCTTTAAAGCCTTCTCTCTCTGTTGCAGTCGGAATCCCCCACTCCATGCCTGCTATTTGCAAAGCGAAGAAAGCACCCACTGGGGGCAGTAGAAACAGGATGCAAATGTACTGATGTGTGTATATGAGAAATACTAACACGATGAAAGTGGAAAGTTAACATCGTCCGTTGATTATGATTGCTTGTTTCCTTTATTACGTTTAAATCCCATTCTTCCTCCCAAAGGCACTCAAGGCTCCAAACACATCCGCAATAAAAACACAATTAAAAATTTAAAAAGTATTGAAAACATTTAAGAAATGTCAAAAACATCTAAAAGCAATAACATATCTAAAACAAATTTGAGAACAGATGCCACCAAGTCATGTGTCTGGATAAGCCTGCCAAAACAGAAACATTTTCAGCAGACCTCTAAAGCCTAATATCTATAGGCAGGGAGTTCCACAGTACAGGTGCAGCCACTCTAAAGGAATGTCTCATTTCAAATGCAGAATGGACATGGTGTAACGCTTGTTGAGTGCAAGTTCCATGGTACACATTTAGATTTGGTTGGGGCTCACTGATCGGTTGGCAAGGACTCACTGTACCATATGAAATGCCAAACCACAATGGCATTTTTCCAAAAAAATAAATGGTGGGGTTTCTGGACAGTGAAACCTATGACGCCATCATTGGCTCCTACATCATATCTAGATATGGTTCTTTTGAGGGGTGATTATTCAGTGACAAACATTGAATAGGGAACACGGCAGACAATACAAGCCAACTTAGTTTAAATATATGTCTATTTGGTCACTGATCACTTAGTAAAGACCTGATGTGCAATCTTTTTAAAAGCAAGCAAAGCACTGTGGCATACTTTTTCTGGGTGGAGCACCCAGACAACTGTACCTGTTAAGTAAACTTGTACATTAGTACTGCGTCCTGTATCTTTTGCTGTTTAGTTTGCTAACGGGAACACTTCTATTTACAAATTATCTCACACTGCAATTTAAACATTGCTACAAGCCAACAGAGCAGACTCAGGTGGCGCTGTGTGTTAAACCACAGAGCCTAGAACTTGCCGATCAGAAGGTCGGCGGTTCAAATCTCCGCGATGGGGTGAGCTCCCGTTGCTCGGTCCCTGCTCTTGCCAACCTAGCAGTTCGAAAGCACATCAAAGTGCAAGTAGATAAATAGGTACCGCTCCAGCGGGAAGGTAAACAGCGTTTCTGTGTGCTGTTCTGGTTCGCCAGAAGCGGCTTAGTCATGCTGGCCACATGACCCAGAGGTTGTACGCTGGCTCCATTGGCCAACAAAGCGAGATGAGCGCCGCAACCCCAGAGTCGTCCGTGACTGGACCTAATGGTTGGGGTCCCTTTACCTTTACAAGCCAACAGGGGCTGGGCCCACAGGACAAGTTTAAGGGCCCTGCGAGCATCCATTTATCAGTTCCACAGGGCCCCAAGTGAGAAGTACAGTGGTACCTCGGGTTACAGACGCTTCTGGTTACAGACTCTTCAGGTTACAGATTCTGCTAACCCAGAAATAGTCCCTCGGGTTAAGAACTTTGCTTCAGGATGAGAACAAAAATTGAGCAGCGGCAGTGTGAGGCCCCATTAGCTAAAGTGGTACCTCTGGTTAAGAACAGTTTCAGGTTAAGAATGGACCTCCGGAGCGAATTAAGTTCTTAACCCGAGGTACCACTGTACAAGGCCAGGAATTCCAAGATTAGAGGTGGATGATGGTTAGTGAAAATGCACACACTGGTGTAAAGTGTGCATATATTTCTAAAAACGACATGCAAATATGAATTATACTAGAGAACTGCTTTGTCAAAATGTTTAAATTAGGCAAAATTGCATACAAAAACAGGTATATTAGGAGAAATATGCTGTAAATTGCAGATGAATTTTCACAAGAACTCGTTTAAAAAAATGTGGGAAACTGAATTTAAGATTGGAAAAATAAGAAATGGCGAGAAACCAAAATGGACAGATCTGACCATCCCTAAATAGAGGCAGGACGCCAAGTTGTGTAATCAGGAGCTGAAGTTGAAAGGGCCAGAAAACAAGAGTAATTGAAAGCAGGCAGGCCCCTAATCCTAGGACAGCACTGGACTGTGCTCAGAATGAAAGCTCAAGTTTACAACCAGACCGCTCCATCCTGTTAGCTGACAAGTGTTTGTTGAAGAACTGGCCTTTGGCGTTGCAGATTAGACAGTGCCGTTGAGGCACACAGGCAGAGCTGCAACCCAGATAAGTCAGAGTCCTTCGTGAATGTAAGGCAGCAGAACAAGTCAAAGCTTGCCTCCCACCCAAGACCTTTGCAATGAAAGCTATTCCCTAGGAAAGGAAACAAAGGTTTGCTAGGGCCACAAATGCCTAACTACCAGAACTTGTGTGCCTGCCGGTGAAATCAGTCAGGCTGGTGAGCACATGGCCTTCTCGGTGGTGACCCCACAGATATGGAACTCTCTTTCCGTTCAGTGTCATTTGGCCCCATCAGTTCTGGTATTCCAGAAGGCCTTTAAAAAACTACACCTTTTTCATTACTGGATTTCCTTAAGAAAAATGTCGATGGTCCATTGTTATATTAGAACCCAGAGACATATAATGAAGTTGAATATTGGAAAAAGGACAAAAAAGAACAGTACTTCTTCACACAGCGCAGTCGAACTATGGAATTTGCTCCCACAAGTGGTAATGGCCACCAACTTGGATGGCTATAAGAGAAGATTAGGCAAATTCATGGTGGATAAGGCAATCAATGGTTATGTTCTACCTCCACTGCCAAATAGATGTAAAAATTGGGGTTTGGCTTTTGCTGCCCAACTCCCCATGGGACTCTGAGTCCCCTAAGTCCATGACTGGTCAGAAAAGAATGGATGGAGGCAGGATCCAGTGGAAAGCAAGGCAGATATTTACTTTTCTGTTGCAACAGAGTTCCCTCCCCTCCTTCCCAAGAGGGAGAGACCCTGAACAAGAGTGTGCAGGAACCTTTAAAG
This sequence comes from Podarcis muralis, assembly GCF_964188315.1. Taxonomy (NCBI): domain Eukaryota; kingdom Metazoa; phylum Chordata; class Lepidosauria; order Squamata; family Lacertidae; genus Podarcis; species Podarcis muralis. Next base: position 6,939,046 of record NC_135668.1, read on the forward strand.
ACTTTTGACATTGCCCAACCTCTTTTGCCAAGGCAGACCCCAAAATCATCATACATACATCATAGGAGGCAGTCTACAGCAGAAGTCCTGTCTGCCAGGATACCTGATAATGGTCGCTGATTGCATTGCCTCAGCAGTCTGGCCATTCTTTCGTGATGGTTGAATTCTTTAGTTCCTGAATTCAGGTCACAGGCTGTTATGTACTGAGTTGAATATGATCCAAAATGCAGCAGTCTGATTGGTCCTAGAACAATAGGATTCAGAATGCAGCAGTCTGATTGGTCCTAGAAAAATAGGATCCAGAATGCAGCAGTCTGATTGGTCCGCAGGAGCCACCCAATCCAACTCCAGGTGGAAGTGAAGCCGCAACTTGATTGACCTACAGGAGAACCCCAAAATTAGCCAATCATGTGGGGCCCATTGTGTAAATAATGTATATAAAGCAGAAATTTGGGGGGACTTCCATTCCTCGCTACTATGAGCTGAATAAATAGCATGAAATCCACACTTGACTCTGAGTATATTTCACAGGCTCACCCTATTCATACCCAAATACACCCTTAAGACAGGATTTGTAAGCGAAAAGACAATGGGAAGGCTGTCCCCATTTGCCTCCCTTACTGCAGAAGAATATCTGAGGTCACTGGGAGAGTCAACATGGCTTTAGGATGGCTCTCCTGTACTATTTCAGACACATGGTTTATATATTTAGATATGTGTGCATTTGGGGAGTCCCAAGCAGGGAGAGTGCATTTGGGTCCCGCTTGATGTTATCCCATAGGCATCTTGTTGTACCACAAAGGATGTTGGATTAGGTGGGCCTTTGGCTTGATCCAGCAGAACTGTTATATCAGCGACTGAGACTTAACTTTTTTGGGCATGCAGAGCAGGTGCTCTATGGCTCTTTGTAGAGACAGGCAATCCTGTGCCCATAAAACAAGAAGGGACTTGAGTGGTCGTGAAGTGCAACCACTAGAGAAACAGACAGATCATGAGAGATTAATATAGTGTACAAAATGGATATAGCCTATGATAGGTAATCTGCAAAATTATAGCATACGGTACAAAGGCTATAAATTGGATCATAAAATATTACTCATAACATGCACACAGTCCCCAATTGATATTCTACAGCAGGTAGTCTACAAGAGGGCCCCTCCAACAAAATGTTGCAGTGTACAGCCGGCTCCCTCGGCCAATAAAGCGAGATGAGCGCCGCAGCCCCAGAGTCGGTCACGACTGGACCTAATGGTCAGGGGTTCCTTTACCTTTACCCCTAATGTGCATGTGTTACCTGAGCCTGTGGTTGAAAAATAAAGTATCAAAGACAGGAGGTTCTAATTCATGGTGTAGAGCACTCCCAGATTAGGATTCCAGCTGCTCTATACAGGAAGTTCTAATTCTAATATTAATCCTCCCTGCTTGCTTTCAGTTTTCCCCCTCTGAACATTCCACCGCCTTAAGTTCCCAAAGATTCATTGTGCTTTTGCAAACATTGGAGTTCCCTTGAATCTGCTGTTTCCCCCACCAATGTGCATGTGTTTTAGCTTACTTTAAGTGTGAGCACCCAAATACGAGAGATCAGTTAACTGTATAGACAAGCGTGACTTGTGATTAAACGATGAAATGTGTTCTTTTCTTCAGTTAAGCCATTCCCCGTCCCCCCAAAAGGGCTCCATTCCACTGCCTGCTCCCCCTCCCCATCGGTATTTCATGACCACTGCGAATCCATCTATATCTCATATCTATTTTGTATTAAAATTATATCAGATATCTACAAAAACAAATTATATCAGGTATCCATAAAGTCTCTGTTGCACTATAACTAGGTCAGCTACACATTATAGGTCAACTGCAGATCCCAGGATTATTTGGGAGAGCGTGCTACAAATGTATTAGAGCTTATTGCATATATAAAATGTGCAGTCCTTAGTGGGCTTTGAGGGAGGGGGCCCCCTTAGGATTTCCACAGACACCCGTCCCCCACATATGTTTTGTGCTTCTGTAAAGCTTGCAGTTTCTCTCAATAGGACAATGCTATATTGGCTTCAAAAGGACAGACACTTGGATAATTGAAATCACCCTTAGTATAAATGATGATAGTACAGTATATGATAGTCTATACTTTTATAAGATTATCTGATAATAATAATAATAATAATAATTTATTATTTATACCCCGCCCATCTGGCTGGGCCTCCCCAGCCACTCTGGGCGGCTTCCATAAAAACCACAAATACAGTAAAATATCACACGTTAAAAACTTCCCTGAACAGGGCTGCCTTAAGATGCCTTCTGAATGTCAGGTAGTTGTTTATCGCTTTGACATCTGCTGGAAGGGCGTTCCACAGGGCGGGCGCCACTACCGAGAAGGCCCTCTGCCTGGTTCCCTGTAGCTTTGCTTCTCGCAATGAGGGAACCGCCAGAAGGCCCTCAGCGCTGGACCTCAGCGTCCGGGCAGAATGATGGGGGTGGAGACGCTCCTTCAGGTATACTGGACCGAGGCCGTTTAGGGCTTTAAAGGTCAGCACCAACACTTTGAATTGTGCTCGGAAACGTACTGGGAGCCAATGTAGGTCCTTCAAGACCGGTGTTATATGGTCTCGGCAGCCGCCCCCAGTCACCAGTCTAGCTGCCGCATTCTGGATTAGTTGTAGTTTCCGAGTCACCTTCAAAGGTAGCCCCACGTAGAGTGCATTGCAGTAGTCCAAGCGCTATGTTATATAGATTTTAGATATTATTTATTAAAATTGTATACCGCCCTTCATTCATTCAGTTATAGTGCAGCAGACTTTATGAAACTCTGTAAGATACCCAATATAATTTTTTTAATTGTTACCGGGAAATTGGAAGGTGGGCCGAGACCTTCTGCCCCCCCCCCCAAAGCCTTGCCTCTCCATGCTATGAGGCAAAGATCACATTACCAGATATAGCAATTTACTGATAAACCTATCAATGTAAAGGCTCAATGGGAAAACTTTAGAAATTCATAAGAAATCACATTTTGGTATCAATCTTCTCAGTTCCAATGGCATTTAGGACCCAGGAAAGTGAGGTGTAAGGGGAGAGGTGAGCGAGGCCACCATAATCTCAGAGATGTACAGTCAAGTCCAGGGGTGATATTCTGCCCCAAGTGTCAAACAAATGACCATCTCAATCACAATGCCTACCCACCCCATAGTGGGACAAAGCCCAAACAAGACAAAGGGGGATATTTGACTTGTCTCAGGGACCATGGAACTATATATGCTTTCCTTTGTACTCTGATGGAGTATATTTGAGTGACAGGGCCATGCCTGGATCTCAGGTTCTACCTGAGACCACAACTTTTTCTGTGACATATCTGTGATGTCTTGATGCTTCTGGAAATTTATTCTGAGAAACTTTGAGAAACCTTAAAAATACGGATGTAACCATTGTTCAGGACTTCTCTCTGCTTCTTCTATGTGGTAGTTTAGATCAGGACCACTGGCCACTGTTTTGATTCTACAGTGGTGCCTCGCAAGACGAAATTAATTCGTTCCGCGAGTTTTGTCGTCTTGCGATTTTTTTCGTCTTGCGAAGCACGGTGTTGGGAAAGTTTTGGGAAAGCTTCAAAAATCACCAAAGTCTTTAAAAACCTGAAAAAAGGCTACCACACCGAGTTCTATGAGTTGCTCCTCGAAGTCAAGTCGCAACTGTATTAACGGTGTTAAGAAAAAGGAAACAAACTTGCAAGACGTTTCTGTCTTGCGAAGCAAGCCCATAGGGAAAATCGTCTTGCGAAGCAGCTCAAAAAACAAAAAACCCTTTCGTCTAGCGAGTTTTTTGTCTTGCGAGGCATTCGTCTTGCGAGGTACCACTCTATCTCCTGGCTGAAGTCTCTTGCTTGTAACCCCCAACCTGAACCTAAGGGAGCAAAGGTTAGGCAATTGTGGGGTTGCTCCAAGGACTCCCTTATACAAAATCGACCCATAAGAGGAAGATACACACAGGGTTGGGAGCCTCAGATCTGCAAAAGCACACATACAAAATCCCTAAGGGTGGTGGGGTAAATCTCACCCACCAAAAAAAGAGAGGACTCAGCTTGTTCAGCAGCCAGGGAATTACTGACTGAACGCTGCAGGCGGCTGGTGAAAACAATGCAAGAAGAGGGATTGCTTGGAGCCGCACAGAGGAGTAAAGTCTTCTCCCAGCCTAAAGATTTTGCCGTTTACAAAAATTAATGCATTGTCTCTTTTTCAAGTTGTGTTTGCTCCAGATCAGTTTCTTTTGTTGTGAGTCATTAGGTGTTGCATGCAGTATTAGGTTAGGAAGAAAAGATGGGGAAAGAGGAATGGTGAGTGGGGTGGGGTGATGCTTCTATTCTTCCAAGAATGGAATATTATTTTATTCTTCTGTGTGGGGTTTTGTGTGAGGACCCCCTTTTGCGTAAGCAAACAACACGCCCAACACACAGTAGGCAACGTGCCCTAGATAAGCACCACGAGGATAGCGCATGCAGGCCTCACAGGTAGAGAGAGGGGCAAGGCGGCGTCGCGCCACAGCTCCCCGCTCCACTGAGCCGAGGCCCGGCCGCGGGGGGCGAAGTCCGAGCTCTCCCGCTCCTCGCCGGCCGCCGAGGACAAAGTTCCCCGACCAAACAGAGGGCGGCGAGAAGCGGCCGGCTGCTGAGGAGCCGAAGCGGCTGCAGCAGCGGCGACATTTGGAGGCGCGTCACCTCAGCGGACGGCGAAGCGCGCGGCGATGGCAGCTCCCGACGGCGCGAACCTGTCGGTGGTGGTGCACAAGGCCGGCGACTTGCGCCTGGTACGGCCCCGCTGGACTTTAACGTGCCGTTTTCCCTCGGGGAGAAGCGGCCTGCGACCTCGGGCGGGGCGGGGGCGCGCGGGCGTTGCATGGCGGCCTCCAATTCGGGGAGGGGGGCGGCTGGGCGCGGTTTATTTTTGCCCGGGGCTGCAGCCTCAGCCGCCTTCATGCATGCACGCTGCAAAAACGCCTTGCAAAAAGGCCGGGCCTTTGGGCTTTGCTCGGTTTTTCCTTTCGAGCCGTGCCTGCGTGTGCCGCCCGGTTGCAAACTTGCCCCCAGCTCGCCCTTGAAGCGAGAGCGGAGCAGCCGTGGCCTTATTTAAACGCCGCTTTCCCCTCAAGGGACTCTGGGTAGTGTAGTTTGCCCCTCAAGGGACTCTCAATCGCTTTGCGAGGCTGCACGAACTACAGTGCCCAGAATGCTTTGAGAAAGGACTGTGCGCGCTTACCAGGGAGTAAGCCCCATTGAGCACAGCGAGGCTGACATTCGAGTAGACAGGTGTATGCTTGCAGCATCAGGAAGCAATCCTGCCCTTGGGAGGCCCCTTGAATTCAGCAGAACGTTTTATTTCTGAGTCGGCATGAGTAGGATAGGGCTTTAAAAAAATACTCAAATGTAGGATTATTGGTCTGTTTGGATTGTCTCCATTGACGCAGCAGCTGTCCGTGTCTTCAGAAGGGGGTCTTTCCCACTCCTTCCTTGAGGTTTCACCAAGGACTACCAGTATTTCCATTCAAAACATGTGCTTGTAGCACTGAGTGACAGCTTCTCCTAGAGAATGACCCCATCTAATGCTGTGGGTCTTACTTCTGAATAAATGTGCATAGAATTGGGCATTCCATGCCACTTGCAAAAATGGAGCATTTACTCATAAGTGAGTCCTGTGCTGTTTAGTGGCATTTGATCCCAGGTACCGTATTTTTCGCTCTATAGGACGCACCGGATGATAAGGCGCACCTAGTTTTGGGGGGAGGAAGCAAGAAGAAAAAAATTCTGAACCACAGAAGCCAGAACAGCAAGAGGGATCTGGCTTCTGGGATAGCCTCTTGCTGTTCTGCCTTTGGGGACAGCCTGTGAAGCCTCCACAGGGCAGTGGGGTGAAGGCACCCCGCTGCCCTGTGGAGGCTTTGTGCAGCTAACCCCAAGCTAGAACAGCGAGACGGAGCGCTGCACATACTCCGTCTCCCTGTTTTCGCTTTGGGCTTAGCCGCGCATCCTGCATTCGCTCCATAAGACGCACACACATTTCCCCTTTTTAGAATGGGAAAGTGCATCTTATAGAGCAAAAAATACAGTAAGTGTGCCTAGGATAATATAGCTGCAAAAACTCGTTTGCATTTCAGGGCAAGGGAGTTCCTTGATGCATAACAGTTTAATGGGCACACTGCATTGACATTCTGCCTTTACCCGGCTTGTGAACACTGATCTTTTTCTCTCTTTATGGGTACATAGCATGTGCTCATTAGTTACGTAGTATGACCCAAACCTTAATAGCTCCAGTGTGTGACACATGAGGCCACCATCTTGCTGAAGCTAAGCAGGTCTGGGTCCGGTTAGTGCCTGGGAACCACATGGATGTCGCCTTGGGTTCCATGTTGGGAGCAAGGTGGTATATAAATGCATGCAGATAAATAAATCTTGTGCTGTTGATCAACTTGAGATGGAACATGAGCACCTAGCTGGATCAAAATGAAGGTCAATTTGGTCCAGAATCTTTCACCCCATAGAAGTTGACTAGATGACTCTGGGAAGCCATGAACAGGGAATGAAGACAGTTGCCACCAACCACTATTGCTCTAAGGGTATGTCCACATCCAGTGTATTCTCACGGCTCAATCTTGAAGCTACGTACATACATTAGTCACAATTCATAGCAATCCTGTAGTTTCGTGACAAAAACTTTTGGTTTATGTGGTTTTTTCTTCTTAAACCATCTACAGTCCAACTAGAAAACTTGAGCTGCATTCACTTTGTATTTAATAATGGTGTGCACATTTGAGACAAGTCATTGCACATGCGCAAATGAGCATGCATGCACATATGACAGCTTTATGAATGGGCAATCCGAAAGTGGGTGGGTTGCTGGGGCAGGGAAACAAAAAAGGTCATGCGCGTTGGGTTAATACATCCCTGACCCCTCTCTGATGTGTTCAGCACTGTGCAAATGTGGCTTGAAAGGTAGCAGGTGGGGAATGACCTTGCTGTGTTTTAAGCCACCGCTGTGAAGTATCCTAAGCTGTTGTACTGTTCTTTTCTCATTTCCCATGTGCTGCTTTCCTTGCGAGAACTTTGGCTGCTACTGTGGAATTTTAATCAACGTTAACCTCTCTGATGTCTTGAATTCTGATAAGAAAGGAAGATTTACCACTGGAGTATAGTCACAAGGCTGATAGTGAACTATTAGCATTTTCTCCGTAGTTATGGAATGTTGCTTTCCTCACAACAGATAGGTAATGATGAGTTTATGCACCATCCATTTAAAGCATATGTTGTCCCCCAAAGCATCCTGGGAACTTTAGTTTACCCCTCAGGATTCTTTGGGAGAAGCCATGTGCATAACAACTATGGTTGGATGTGACCTATTTGCAGTAAGGGCGCCATCTTGGTGCAAGCAAATGTTTCTGGTTTCTTAATGCTAGGATCACATTTTTTTAAGAGCAGGCTAAAATCAGATGATTAGCTATTTGGGTGGTAGCTCTAGCAAAAAGAACTTTTAGCTGTACAGTGGAACTTCCTCCCCCTCTCCCCTCCTCATGTGACCCCTCATTCTGTTCTAAAGGTTCATTTAACACCCCCCACCCCACCCAGAGCTGATTTACAGGGTGCGCAGGGAGATGAGCAGGCAGGTAGATTCCATCATGTAGCTAAAAGTCCTCGTGCCAGCTGAATTGTTAAGTTGGAAGCCACCAGTTGAGATTTTGTCATCTTGGACATGGATCCCTCACCCACAACCAATATTATGTTTGCTCACTGGCTAAACATTAAAGACTTACTTGCAGGCTCCACAGCATCTCTACAGCAGTTTTAGATATTTCATCACACTTTCCTTTTACTTATTACTCACTTTTCTTTAAATGGTGAAGACTGAGTTTGCAGTACTATGGAACTCTTGTTTAGTCGTGTCTGACTCTTTGTGACCCCATGGACCAGAGCATGCCAAGCACTCCTGTCTTTCACTGCCTCCCGCAGTTTGGTCAAACTCATGTTTGTAGCTTCGAGAACACTGTCCAACCATCTCGTCCTATGGAACTCACTGGGGCTTAATTCTGAATTGACATGCATAGGATTGCCCCGTGAGTGTACTTTCTCTGAAGCTTTTCAATTTGAACATTGCATTTAGAGTGTTCAAAAAGCTTGTTGCAACGAGGGCAGAAGGCAATCCTACTTGAGTCTTCATTGAAAGTGCTAAATTTTTGAACATTTCTTCTCAGAATTAAAGTGGTGCAGAATCAGAATTGACTTGGAAGGAAACATACAAACTTTCTGATCATATTTAAGAACTTTACCATTTTTTGCCTAGTGGAAAGAAGAGTTTTTATAGGTTTCGTTCTGATATATTGACGTATCTTATTTCCCTGTGTAAAAATTATTGGGAAGCAACTAGGCAAAATCTTACATCAGGCTAGGAAGATCAAGGTTGCAATCCGAATTAACCCACTAATCCTACCTTAATAGTTTTTTTTAAAAAAATCAGTTGAACTTGGTAGGATTTAATTCTGATTAGATTCAAGCTGGTGCAATGTAATAAGTTCATCCTCTTTGGATTCATTAGCACTACCCAGTCAATTCATCTAAGTTGTGTGCAAGCACAGTCCTTGTAGACTCAGCTTCACAGCAATTGGAAGAAGTTGCTCATATTTCGACCCACAAGTGGCTCAAATACCCCTGTTTGCTTTATTCCCAGTTTTCTACCTCTGAATAGTGTTCTTCCAGTATAAGCCAAGCACTGTTGGCCTTTAGGATGGTGAGAAATTTGCTATAGTAGGCGACCTGAACCAGCCTTCAATATAATCCTAGACCTAGAGGAAGCAACAGAAAGTTTTCAAGAAAGCTGAATGTTGTCTCCTTTGTTTCCTTGCAGGAAAACCGGCCAGTACCTGAACCAGGTCCCAACGGTAGGTCTGTTTAGGCTAGCTGTCATTCAGCTTGTGGGTTTTTTTTTAAACAAAACGTATTTTATACCTCTTGTCAGATGAATCATTACTATGTTGGTGCAAAATAAAGTCAGGCTCCTTGAGTATTCAGATTAAATCTTTCACCCTCCACTGAAGGCTAATTTATTGCCTTAGCAATACAGTTGGTTCAGTGAAAGGCATAATGGTAAGCATTTCAATTCTTAGCTAACTCTTCAAGGCATAAACAGTCATAATATTCAGGGGAAATGTGACCCCGCCCCCGCCCCCCACTCCAGTGCCAATTTTGTAAGTTCTTCTTTCTCTAAATTGACACATGAAAGATGGAGCTCTCAGAAGCTTGCAGTAGATATCTCTGGCTAGGAGGAGAAAGCACCTTGCGATTTCTGCAGCCAAAGAACCAGCTGTTGTATCTTTCACATGTCTCCATTTCACATATTCTGCTGCTTGTGCATTGGAATGAAGGTTCACCTGCCGCAGGGGTTAGTTAAAGTAAAGGTAAAGGGACCCCTGACCATTAGGTCCAGTCATGACCGACTCTGGGGTTGTGACGCTCATCTCGCTTTATTGGCTGAGGAAGCCGGCGTACAGCTTCCGGGTCATGTGGCGAGCATGACTAAGCCGCTTCTGGCAAACCAGAGCAGCGCACGGAAACGCCGTTTACCTTCCCACTGGAGCGGTACCTATTTATCTACTTGCACTTTGTTGTGCTTTTGAACTGCTAGGTTGGCAGGAGCAGGGACCGTCACGGGGATTCGAACCGCCGACCTTCTGATCGGCAAGTCCTAGGCTCTGTGGTTTAACCCACAGCGCCACCCACGTCCCTGCAGGGGTTAGTTAGATGCTGCCATTTCTGTACTGTCTCATGGGGGGGTGTGTGGAATGAGTGGCCTGAGTTATATACAGTGGTGCCTCGCAAGACGAAAAGAATCCGTTCCGCGAGTCTCTTCGTCTTGCGGTTTTTTCGTCTTGCGAAGCAAGCCCATTAGCGGATTACCACTCGTAACAGATACAAAATAGCAAGCAGGTAGATTGATGGGCATACATGAATCAGCAGGTAATGTGAGATGGAAAACAGGCTAGGCAACGGCTGCCAAACTCAACTGGCTATGACTCAAACCTGCCTGCACTAGATATTACATCTTTGAAACATTCTAGGAACCTTCTGGCAAGAAACCAGAAAAGAAATGTCAATATTCCAGGCATTTCCACTTAGAAAATAACTAGAAACACAAATATTGAAAAGCCAAGTGATTTCCAAGCCGTCCACTGTTTTCTTGATAGTGGTGTATTTGCATTGCGGATAAGAGATTTTCCCTGAGGAGATTTCACTCTCTGATTTGTCTCTTCTCCCCCAGAGGTGCTTTTGAAGATGCATTCTGTAGGGATTTGCGGCTCTGACGTCCATTATTGGACACATGGACGAATTGGGGATTTTGTTGTGAAGAACCCCATAGTGCTGGGCCACGAGGCTTCAGGAACAGTTGTCGAAGTGGGGTCCGCAGTGACCAAATTAAAGAAAGGTGAGCATGGGCCTTCATTTATTCATTCATTTTTATTTTATTTAAACATGTATACCCCACTTCCTCCACAAAGCACCTTATAATCTCATGTAAAAAGCAACTCCACCAGACCGTGTTGTACAAGAATACAAAGTACAGTACAGTACAGCCAAACAATAAGAAAGCATAAAAGGTGGAGAACAGAATATAAAACATATTCCATAAAATAAAAAACAATATTAAGACATAAAAAGCAACAAGCAGTTAAAACTTCAGAAATAAAACTGGTGAATTTAGGGAGACTAGAGAGATAGGGGAAAAAATGGAACGTTGAAAGCACGACTATGTTGGGCCTTCACTTCTAATGGAAAAGAATTCCACAGAAATGGTGCCACAGCGCTACAAGCACATGACCAAATCCCAGCATGCAAAGTGGTGCTTGTGGCACCATAAACAGACTTTCATCCACAGATCAAAGTGACCATGGTGATTACATACCTCCTTTTGATGGCTGGTGAGATCTCTAGGATATATTAATGTCTTTTGTGGGGTGTATGTGGCGTTAGGGAAGAGGTAGGACCTCTGGTGGGGGGACATGTCATACTTCTGGGGTCGTTTGTCCACCTTTGGTCCCCATCCTGCACTCAGCTCTCACCTGTGGCTCCTGGAAGCAGTCAGCATGCAACAGCGGCCACACCCAGGAAACGGCTTTGATTGGCCAATTGAACCATGTGAGGGTAGTTGATGGGTCTCAGACCTTCAGTGAGTTAGGGACTTTCCCTGCATGTGAAAACAGGCTCTGTCAGATTGAGCAGACGAGGCCAATAGTGGGTCCAACGGTCAAGAAGGCGGTTTCTGCACATGTTGTAGAGGGAAGTAAGGGGCAGGTGAGGCTTGTCAACCTGGGAAGGTAGCCCATTTAGGAGAAGGAAAATTCTGATCCTAAACTTTTGTGTTTGGATGAAATGTCAGAAATCCTCAAAGGAAACTCTTTCTCAGACATCCACCTGCTGAGTTTGGAAGTGATGGAAACCTGATTTGAATGTTTTAGTATTACAGTGGAGATAATATAGCCCTCCAGATGTTGCTGAACTGCAACTCTCATCTTCCTTGACCATTGGCCACGTTCACCAATGCGAGTTGGAGTCCAACAACATTTGGAGGGTGATTGGTTCCCCATCTCTGTGCTCACTTAAAATCTCACTGACTTGTACCATGTACTCACTAGGTGACCTTAGGCATTCAGTTATTATCTAAGCCACATCACCTGAAATATAAAGGTACAGTGGTACTTCTGGTTTTGAACACTTCTGGTTACGAATGCTTCAGGTTATGAGCTCTGCTAACCCAGAAGTAGCTGCTCCTGGTTGTGAACTTTGCCCCAGGATGTGAACGGAAATCATGCGTCAGAGGTGCGCTCACAGTGGGAGGCCCCATTAGTGAAAGCGCACCTCAGGATAAGAACAGTTTCAGCTTAAGAACGGACCTCTGGAATGAATTAAGTTCATAACCAGAGGTACCACTGTAATGGTCCTGGCACAACTTTTGGGGCTGTTGGAAGTTTTACTGAGATAATATGTGTGAAAATGGCTTGGAGTTCACCTACAGATGCTAGGATGTTAAGCTGCATTGTCTGAAAATGTGATTTCCTAGTATGTTTTGATATATTTTGTGCTAGGCAGTCTGATCTCTGATCCCAAGATGCAGATCACCTCTACATGACAATTAGTCCAGTCTCTTATCTTGTTTCATCCTTGATGTGTCCCAGGTGACCGAGTGGCTATTGAGCCTGGAGTTCCCCGAGAAACAGATGAATTCTGCAAAATTGGCCGATACAACCTGTCTCCAAGCATCTTCTTCTGTGCAACTCCTCCTGATGATGGGAACCTGTGCCGCTATTACAAGCATGATGCAAACTTTTGCTACAAGTTAGTTGCAAATACCTGTAATAGGAACACATGCTAGCCAAAGGGATTTTCTCCACTGAGTGTGGTTTTGCGCAAATTGTTATTGTTGATCTTTAAGTCCAGAAGTCTGCTGGTCCGGAAGTCTTGATCTTGCATATCTAGACTATACAATACCATGACTGGGGTGACAAATAAAATGGGAAACAGTATCTTAATGAACAAGTGAATAGGGAAAATTGAGTGTGATTTTTGCTGGTGGTTTCTTGTTTTCAGTTCTAATTCAGGTGATATTTAAGAATTCCTGTCAGCTTTTATGGCCCCTCTCATTGATATCTGACAGACCATTCTTTTAAATGTTGCACAGTAGACTTGAAGCAACTCAACAAGACCATTGTACGCCATTACTAATTATGATGGGCACTGTGTGTTTTGGGATTATGCAGAGAATCCCATTTATATAAATGCTGAAAATACAGTGTTCTCACGAATAGACTTTTTGGGGGGGGGGCGGCTTTCTGTTCCCCTTTCTTTGCCAAGGGTCTTCAGTCATAGATACACATTTTTGTATTAGTTCAGTTATGTCTTCTAAATATTTATCATGAGTTCTAGAGGAAAGGAATCCCAAAATATGGTACTATGCTAATCTTACTCAGACCCCATCTGTACTATACATTAAAAGCGGTATTGTGCTACTTTAAACAGTCATGGCTCCCCCCAAAGAAGTTTCTTAAGGGTGCTGAAAACCATTAGGAGACCCCTGTGCCCGTCTCAGAGCGGCAGTTCCCAGAGCCTCGCTGGTAATGAATGGGAGGATAATGGGTCTTTGCCCAATGGCTTTTCACATCCTTCCTCAGAAAAACAGAGCTTTAGCCAGTGTTGAAGGGACCAAAAAACCCCCAACAACTCTGCCCTCCTTAGATGAGTAGATTAACTTGTGAATTTCAAGGCCCACTGGTCAACCTGGGAGGTCACAAGCAATGCGTTTGTCTGAAAATGTGATTTCCTAGTAAGGAATTCTGCTCTTTCTTTAGACACTTAACAGCTGTGCTTCAGCAGTTCTAAGGTTAATAGGCCAAATCCAAGTTAGCGTCGGATGACATTTCAAAGCAGAGGTGGGAACTTTGACCGGGTCTAAATGGACTTGGGAGGATATTTGTTATTCTGGAATCTGCCTCTCTACTGGTGTTTCTGATTCAGTAGATCAGTGGTTCCCAGTTAGCCAAGTACTGCTGACTGCCTGTTTTCGAAAAGCCAAGCTGTGTGCCAGTATGAAAGGTCCCTTCTGGGAGTGACCCACCTGCTCACTTTTCCCAGGTGGCCCCAAGGCCACTTAAGGAGGGGCTGCAGCCATGGCAGGAGAGATAGCAGCCCCCATCTACCAAAGGTGACTGAGCTGGGTAGCCCTTCCCCCAGATCCAGGGGCCACAATCCTGACACCAGGCTCCTGCCCTTCCCTGCCATGGGATGCTTAAGACACTTTACAGGTCTGTGCCGCCGACCCCCTGGGTGGGTTATGCAGACCCACGGACCATCAGTTGCGAACCACTGCGGTAGATCATAACTTTCTTCCATTACCATTCTGATTTTTGTGTGTGACATGTTTCTCTGCCTTGTCTTGCTGCAGACTTCCAGACAATGTGACCTATGAGGAAGGTGCCCTCATTGAACCTCTTTCTGTGGGAATCCACGCCTGCCGAAGAGCCGGAGTGACTCTGGGAAGCAAGGTCTTAATTTGTGGTGCTGGTAAGGAATACCCTGTTTTGCTGTTCTTTGTTTATCCAAGCTAAGTAGCCATCTCCGAGTCCAGTGGGCAGTGCATGAGGCTCACATGGGGATATGTTGCAAATCAGGAAACAGCTTTTTCATAACAAGTCATGAAGACTCAACTATTGCAATGTGCTTTATGTTAAACCACAAAGCCTAGGACTTGCCGATCAGAAGGCTGGTGGTTCGAATCCCCGCGACGGGGTGAGCTCCCATTGCTCGGTCCCTGCTCCTGCCAACCTAGCAGATTGAAAGCAACCCCAGAGTTGTTTGCGACTGGACTTAACTGTCAGGGGTCCCTTTACCTTTATAATAATCACCAGCTGGATTCTCTGGACCAGCCCAAGGGTAAAGGTAAAGGGACCCCCGACCATTAGGTCCAGTCATGACCGACTCTGGGGTTGCAGTGTTCATCTCACTTTACTGGCTGAGGGAGCCGGCATACAGCTTCCGGGTCATGTGGCCAGCATGACTAAGCCGCTTCTGGCGAACCAGAGCAGCGCACGGAAACACCGTTTACCTTCCCGCCGGACCTATTTATCTACTTGCACTTTGACGTGCTTTCGAACTGCTAGGTGGGCAGGAGCAGGGACCGAACAACAGGAGCTCACCCCGTCGCGGGGATTCGAACTGCTGACCTTCTGATCGGCATGTCCTAAGCTCTGTGGTTTAACCCACAGCACCACTCGCGTCCCATTCTTAACATAAGATAGTATTAAAAGCAGTAAAACCAAATACCATCCTCAAAGATCCCTTCCCACAATCAAAAAAATAATGTAACCATATCCAGCAGTTTGAACAATTCCAGCAGCACAAGGTAAACAAAGAACTAAACCAGCGACAGCCTAAGTGAAGGAATTTTAAAAGAGCCAGGTCTTCACCAACTACCTGAAGCAATATAGAGATGAGGCCTCATAGATTCACATGGCAAGGCATTCCACAACAGAAAAGGCCCTACCCTTGGGTTGTGCTTTAAAATTATATTCCATTTTTCTTGTTTTGCTAATGGCTGCGCCCATGATTTCCTTGCTTGCTAACCCCAGCTACCGCAACCCCCTTGCCCAAGCCACCCACGTTTGCTCCTCACCAAAGCCACCTCTCCCCATACTCCACACCAAAATCACCCCATGGACCTCAGCAAACCTCCATTTGCTGGCCAGGGCTACCCGCCCACCTGAGTCCCTTCTCTTCATCCCCCAGTGCTGTTGCAATGGCCCAGTTTGTTGTCATGTTGCAGTTTGCAGCGCCTCCTGTTGGCAGTCACACAAACGGCAGCGTGACAACATCCTTAGGAAAATATGTATTAGGAAAGATCTTCATCTTGTAAACCAACCTGGAAACAAATGTCAAAGGGTAATAGAACACTTCCTTATTTTTTCTTTTGCTCATCTTCCAGGACCCATTGGACTTGTGACTTTGCTTATTGCTAAGGCAATGGGGGCTGCACAAGTGGTGATAACAGGTAAGTTAGATTTTCCAACTCTTTGACACCTTGTGCCGTAATGACACTCACTTTGGTCCCCTGGGTTTACATGGCGTTAAGTACTAAGGTTGTCAAGGCAAGTGCCAGGAAAAGATGAAGTGTAATGTGATTAACTGCCCCTTGACAGTTAGGCCCAGTTCTCAGAGACTGTGGAAAAAGCAAAAGTGTTTGATTAAAACTTTGGTGTTATCTCAATATTTTCTACTCGTGCATATCACCAGAGTCAGGCAAGCCGGTGGCCAGTCTCATCTACACATGAAGAGTCAAACTCCCAGAATAATAATTTACAAACTATGACCAGTTAGCATTTTTCAGGATTCCTGCAGATTATTCTTGCAGAATTCCTTGGTGTTCTTGCTTTCACGAGGAGAGAGCAGGGAGCTCAGAAATACGATACGATATCTTTATTGTCATTGTCCCATGCAGAACAATGAAATGGAAGTTCACTGATTTGAAGTCTTGGTTGAAGCCTCAACTACAAGAAGTCTTGTGGTTCTTTAAAAAAGGTCGACCATTGGTGGAAAAGGGGTTCTGGATTAGGTGGGCCTATTCCCTGACTGAGGAGGGTTTGTTCTTATCATCTTTGTCAGATGCATTGATGCATTATCCAAAGCTGGCAAATATATTAACCAATGTGGGGTGGGGGCGTGGGGGTGGAAATGCAGCTAGGGTCAAAATACCTTGTAAAGCAAAAGGTGAGGTGATGTTTCAGTACAAAGCTCAAATATACACAAGATAAGAACAATTTATCAGCAGATTTGATTTTGTACTGTGGGTTTTGTTAATAATTGCTCAACCCAAAGGATAAGGAACAGGGGGAATAAGAAGCCGCAGCCACATTTCACATTTGCATACGTCCAAGTTACATATGCAGTCCTCTCTCTCGCTTCACCCACTTCAAAGATTCACCCAGCTTCAAAAACCAAAGTCTTATTTCAGCAACCCAGAATACAGAGCTACAACTCCCAGCACCCTTAACAAATTATAGTTCCCATTTCCTTTGGGGGAAGGCATGTGCTTTAAAGGAACGCGGGTGGCGCTGTGGGTTAAACCACTGTGCTGCTTGGGCTTGCCGATCAAAAGGTCAGCGGTTCGAATCCGTGCCACGGGGTGAGCTCCCATTGTTCGGTCCCTGCTCCTGCCAACCTAGCAGTTCAAAAGCACGCCAAAGTGCAAGTAGATAAATAGGTACCCATCCAGCGGGAAGGTAAACGCTGTTTCCGTGCGCTGCTCTGGTTTTGCCAGAAGCAGCTTAGTCATGCTGGTCACATGACCCGGAAAAAGTGTCTGCGGAAGCGGACAAATGCCAGTTCCCTCGGCCTGTAAAGCGAGATGAGTTCTGCATCCCCACAGTCAGCCATGACTGGACTTAATGGTCAGGGGTCCCTTTACCTTTACCTATGTGCTTTAAATGTATGGGGTGTGCTCATCCACAGTTACCTGCATGCTGCTCTGATGCCGTCCGTGCCATTGTTTTTGTTATTTGTCTTTCCAACCCCCCTGTAGATTTATCAGCTCCCCGCCTTGGAAAGGCTAAGGAAATTGGGGCTGATTTCGCAGTCCAGATAAAGAGTGAGAGCCCAGAGGAGGTGGCCCACCTCGTGGAACAAGCGCTTGGTTGCATGCCTGACATCACGGTGGAATGCACCGGAGCCCAGGCCGCTATCCAGACGGGAATATATGTGAGTCTCTCTTAGCTCACCCGCATTAATTTTTCCTTGCAATGTGGAGATTATTGCTGTTGGAGGAAATGAGAGAAAACACACATGGAAATTATCTTTTTTATGCTGAGAGATCTTTATAACAGCATCTGACAAATGTATTGTCTGTGATGAAGCTGCCTGTTGTGATAGGAATTTCGAGGTCTTAGATATATGGTAACGTTCATAACCGCACATACATAGATCAGCACAGGAAGACCGACCTGAAGCCATTTTGATTCCTAAACTGAGCAAATGTTTTCTCTGCGAGGTCAAAGTTGGAAAGACTCCCCATTGTCTTTTCCTTCACAAATCCTGTCTTAAGGGTATGTCTGTGTTTGAATAGGGTGTAAGCCTGTGACCTGGCCCAGGAACTAAGTATTTATCATTACAAAAGGCTGGCCGGGCTCCCCAGGCAATCCAATCAAGTAACCTGCCAGACAGGAGATAAACAAGGACAGGAGAAAAACAACATTCAAATTTCTGTTTAGACCACCTTTTCTGTGATGTAGGTATGATGTATCTGAGGGGTGGTCTTAGGTTACACCCCTTCTGTGATGTATGTATGATGTTTCTGGGGATGGTCTTGATCTACAGGGTAGCAATTTCAAAAGTCTTTATAAGGCCTCGCGGGCCATTTTTCTGGGTTCCTCCTCCTCTCCTGCGGGTGAGGGGAGCACCCTGTTGCAACAGATCAATAAAGATCAAGCTTACTTCTCAATATTCTCTGGTTGGAATCTGTTATTCTCTCCTACCAATAGGGAACCTATGTAAGGACTCTATATGGGCTCTTGGGTACCCCATAAGGAAATAGGGCAATTTTTTGTTTACAGCACTGTCATTTAAGAACTTCAAAAAGGGCCCTTCTCCAGGGGACCCCAACCTCCTGAGGTTAGGTGAGATTTTTGCATGCATCGTCTGCTGCTGTTTCTCTTACAAGCTAGTTTGCATCGACGAAGCTGCCCTAAGATCCTCACCTCGGACTTTGTCCCAGTTTGCAAGGCTAGAAAGAGTTCTCCCCAAGTCGGCGGAAAGAGTCCTCTCATGTCATCCTTGATTGGAGATGCGCATTTATTTTGGGTCTCTCCTTTTGTCTTTAGGCAACACGTTCTGGAGGGACTCTGGTTTTGGTGGGGCTAGGACCTGAGATGGTCACGTTGCCCATTGTGAATGCTGCTGTGCGGGAGGTGGACATCCGAGGGGTATTTCGATACTGCAATACGTGAGTATTTTCTAGAGATACAGATGGTGGTTTTCAGTGGCGTAGCGTGGGTTGTCAGCACCCGGGGCAAGGCAAGTAATTTGCGCCCCCTAACCCGTGGATTTTAGCACTGATTTTAGCACTGTGAGTGCGAGCGCGCCCCCCCCCCCCCATGTTGTGGCTGGTGCAGCCGGCCCCCCCTGCACCCCCCACGCTACGCCACTGGTGGTTTTTTTAACTGATGCAAGGAGGAAAAATGGAATGCCTCATTTTTTTCCCTCCCCCCCCCCCAATTTTATTTATTTATTTTGGTTAAGTGGTACAGTAAAACAAAAACAAAAAAGAAAGAAAAAAAGACTGAAAACGATCCAAAAACACTGAAAGCAAATATTACATACTTATTATATAATACTCCACCCACCCACCCAAAGCTTCCCTCCGCCACAATTCGACTTCTTTAAATCTCTATTTCCACCTTTATCTTTGCATTCTCCAAATGTATCATTCTTTGTATTTCTTTTATCTCTTCTCTTTTCCAAATCATAGATATACTTGACATTTTTATTCTAGGCATATTAGCATATCCTTCTTAGAACAATATATTTATAATCTTCGAAACATTTCCATTGCTTTTTTAATTTGCCTCGTTTTTAAAAGCTAGATTTTGACACAGAGCCTCACATAAGGATGAATATGTAGCACATAAACTGCTTTGCAGAATATTAAAGCAGTGTCAGTGCAAGTCCAAATAGGGCGAGCCAGTGAAATCTGTATAAGAGATTTAGAGCCACCCTTATCCCTCCAGTGAGCAACAGAGGGCCAAGGCGTTGGACATTTGTAAAAGAGTCTCCTGGTTGTTGTTGTTATTTAAACAGCCCCTGGGGAAAGTGCTTGAATTTTGATCAGGAGTGCATGCAAGGGAAGGAGAGTTTTAACCATTTCCCTTTGTGCTGTTTCCCCATTTGTAAGTTATTTAACAGCCACACATGAGATAGGCTTGCATATCTCCAGTTTCTCACTAAGCATTTGGCCCAGAGTGCCGGGAGAGAAGAAAATGAGGATCTTATCCACAGCACAGAGTTAAAACTGGGTGCAACTTTATAGTTTGCAGATGGGCTTGGAGTCTGTGGCCTCCCAGAACTTGTTCAACTACAGCTTCCATCATCCTTCCCCATTGGCCCTGCTGGCGGGGAATGACAGAGTCCAGCAGGATCTAGGGGTTCATGGCTTCCCCACCCCTGGTTTATAGCTGTCACAAATCTGTGAGGAGCGTGCATTCTATTGGAATGTCTTTATATTTGGAAAACTGTAATTTAAAAAAAAATGATCTAGAGAAGCTTAGAGAAGAAGAAATTGCTACGTGTTTTATTTTCATTATTTGAAACTTATTTCTTTAAGGGCATTCCTACACATTAGGTTTTTGTTTGGAGGGGGGGTTTAGTCATGGAAGCAGTTAGGGTACAATCTGTAAGTGTGGTTTTCCAGTTCCTTTTGTGGTGGGTCCTCATAGTTATTAAACATGCACTTTTGAAGAGCAGGAAAGTCTGGTGAAAGTTTTTTTCATAGCGCTCAGAACTGAGGTGCAAAGTTTGTGTCAATAGCTAGCTCACCATGTTTTCATTGTCATTTCCTCTTAATTTATAGTTCATTCTTCTATCTATTCTTACATGCAACATCGCTTGCTACCATACATATATAAAACATTTTGTGGTTGGGGTTTTTGCAGACAAATAATGGATGGGGCAATGCAGCATTTGTAACTAATGCTGTATTGGGGAACCATAGTCACGCTAGAGTATGGGGAGGCAAACTAAGGCCCGGGGGTAGGATTTGGCCCAATCACCTTCTAAATCCGGCCCATGGACGGTCCAGGAATCAGCGTGTTTTTACATGAGTAGAATGTGTGCTGTTATTTAAAATACATCTCTGGGTTATTTGTGGGGCATAGGAATTCGTTCATTCCCCCCAAAAAACATAGTCCGGTCCCCCACAAGGTCTAAGGGATTAGTGGACCGTTCCCCTCCTGAAAAAGTTTGCTGACCCCTGCAGCGCATAACCTTAAAACAAATATGAATGAAAACTCAGGAGACAAATAGTGAAAGTAATAGATGCAGTTTTATAAAAATTGGCATTCCAGAGCCACAGGAGTCTGTTCAGTTTATAACTGTGAACAACAGAGAGGAGTTAGTTCATCAAATAAATCTCATAACTAAAGAAATATGCCTCCTGTAGCTCTTCTATCATGGTGGTGTGAGCAGGAAGCAAATGAGAAGATAAGTTTGAATAGGAACCAAACATAATTCATTGTACAATGCTAATACAAATGTGGCGTGAAGCTCAATGTGAAAAAATATGGTAACACCTATAAAGGCATTCAATCTAGTGCCTGAGCTTACAAAGTTAAAAAGGAGGAAGAGAAAATAGTGACCAACTAGTGACTTTAAAAATGATGTGAACTGTTATTAGAGAATGCCTTTGCTTCTTACAATTAATCACTTGACCCTCTGACATTAAGATGTCTCCATGGAAATCAAACTATGTTCCTACTTTACATTTTGGAAAGTTGTCCGTTGGCTGTGCATTTCGATGCCTCTTTAGATGTAGTCACCAAATTCTGCATGATGGTTCCCGAGATCAAGGAGGAGGTTTTCATCTCTGATTGGATACAACTGAACACCATTCTGAATCAAGATGGCTGGCTCAGCCTTTGAATACTGCATTGTCTTTTTTGGTTTCTTAGAATTCCTGAGCAGAACTTTCTTATAGAAGTTTTTGTAAAATGAATAAAATTAAAACAAGTAAACCATCGAGGTAGCAGGAAATTCAATGGCATGATATGTTTAGCTGGTCCTGGTGCTTGACTCTCCCAGCTGCTGCTGTCCTTCTGTCTCTCCGTTTGTTTCGCAAGAGGCTACTTGAAACTTGGTGCTTTTGCAAATACCTTCCTTCTCTTTTCTGGCAGGTGGCCAATGGCAATTGCTATGCTTGCATCAAAAAAAGTGAACGTCCAACCACTGGTGACACATCGCTTTCCTTTGGAAAAAGCTGTGGAGGCTTTTGAGACCACCAAGAAGGGGCTTGGGATAAAAATTATGCTGAAGTGCGATCCCAGCGATCAGAATCCTTGAAGAAAAAAACCAGAATGCAACACACTGCTCTACTGTCCTGCCAATGAGGGTAGTTTGCTTCTAAAGGACACTCAGAGCCTTAAAACTACATCACCTAGGAAACATATTTCAGTGAAATTATAAACCTTATTCTCTCTTACCTAGAAGAGTTAGTGCAATTTGATGAAATGCTGAAATCAGTAGGAGGAATTTGATTATAGGTGTTAGAGCTGAAACACACAGAACAGGCATGGAGTGCAGCTTTTGCTGGGCAGTTCTGTTTTGTACTGCCTGTGTGAGTTCCCCAGATAACAAACACCATGGATAAACAAAACTGTTATATCAAGGAGGAAGGTTCTAGCCTAACCACCTAGCTTTGTATGTCTGGGGAGCTGTTTCATATGGCAGAACACTCAACTATGCATTACCCACCTGTCGTCTGAAATAGTTCAGCCCAATTAGAGCTGTACCACGTCACTGCTCTGATTATATGTTTCTGCTATTGGGTAACACTATGGACTTGTTCCTCTCATAATCTCCCCCCTTCTCACCCACAACTAATGCAGATTTCACAGCCACTTATATCCATTTCCTAAGCAGTCAGAACTTCTTTTTGATAAACATATGTAGATCCTAAGAACCTAAGAAGAGCCCTAGTCCAGAATCTTATTTTCCACAATGACCAGTCAGATGCCTTTAGGAAGCCCAGTAGGAAGTTGGTCACTGAGGACAGTAGACAGGGAACTCCTGCTATTGTTCCCCAGAGACTGGAATTTGGAGCCATGCTGCCTCAGACCCTGTGTACCATTCATCAACACACACACCAGTTGCTTCCTTGCATATTTCTCTGTAAGAAATGCCTGTGATGAGTGAAGGAGATAGAGTTGGGGGCATTTGGAAGTTTGACTAGCAAAGTTACATTCCATTCCACAGATATTTCATTTCTGGACGAAGGCTACCCCCGAATGTGACGATTTCAGTAACAGAGGAAGTACTTCTCCATTATGCAATTGTATGTGCCCTATGCTTGAAAACTTCTGTAATTCCAACCTAGATGGATATCTCTTGGAGTATCTAGGCATGGATAAATCTATTGGTTTCAGTTTCTAGTTTTTCCAGTCCTTAAGTTCAGATCACTACATATCTGCATCACTTTGTGATATATTTGGAAGTCCTTGTGGACAGTGGTCAGCACTTAAGTGCACATTTCTCTTAATATACACATTTTTGCAAGCAATTTACCCTAATATTATTTTCACCTGTTGTTTTCGCTGATATATGCATTTTGTGCACATTTTGTTTGATGGGGAAACTGCATTGCAAAATTCAGATAACAGAATTTTGAAGGATAGATGCACCATTTTGGGAAGTGTGAATTGGACAGATAACCAAATTTCTAGGAGCATCTCAGGGACTTCAACCATTTATTGCCACTAGGAAACAAAAGCAGGGGGTGTTTGGCGCTTTGCCTGTGCACAGATTCCCTGTGCAAACATATCTCTCGTGTTCAAATATTCTGCATTGGAAACCTGCAGGGGTTACCTAAGCCCTTGCTTTTCCACAAGTGCTGTAATGAGAGCCACTTCCTCATTGTATCAGAGGCTTGAAAGGCATATCGACATGCTTCAGCAAGCAGCCAGATTAAAGGCTGGACTGTAATTCTGAAGTGGGAAGTGGCCACATACTTAACTGACAACCCAAGATCCTGTGCCTTCAGCAAGGGCCTAGGGCAGAAACCACTAATTATATATTTCATTTGCTAGGGTCGTGTTATACTGAGTCTGTCTTCCACTGGGCTTCCTCTGTTCACAGACATACCTTGAGCTTTCAAAAGGAAATGCAAATAGGCAGAGTCTGTTGGAAGGGACTGGAGAAACCACTCGGACTGCTTTGAATTTTTAGGAAATGTTATTTTGTTTTAAAACTCGAGAGTAACTTGGAAATAAAGTAGCTGTATTGAGCAAATTTCTTTTTCAACTGAATGTCTTTACCACAATTGGGAAAGCAGGAGTTGGCAGCTATTAGTGATCAGTTCTTTCCAATGAGCTCCATTTTTCTACATGAGGCATTTTCACAGGCGTCAGGCCCACATGTTCCACTACTTTAATAGGATTTACTTGCCCCTTTTCCTGAATTCCCTCCCCCACATGTCCTCATCTTCTCTGATTCCTGAGGTACAGATGTCCTCGTTTCCAAATAAGGGCACCTGTATGCAGCACATCTTGCAGGGCTGGCCCAAGACATTTTGACACCCGAGGCAAACCACAAAATGGCTCCCCACCAGGGAAGAAGGGGCGAGTGAAGATCTACATCAGGAACAAGAGGGGAGTAAATACCTACATTGGGAACTGCTGCCCCTGTGAATCCTGCTGCCTGAGGCAGTCGCCTCACCTTGCCTCATGGGTGGGTCGGGCCGGACTACTTGGGCTGAATCAATGTTTTCACCTGGCTGCTTTAGTGCAGCAGAGTGTCTGCGCAAATGTCGCAAGATGGAGTTTTTCCTTTAAAAAAAAAAGGAAGGAAGAACCACATAAGAATGAAATGGAGACCATTTTTGAAGTGGGTTAAAAAAAAACTTGGCGGAACTCCTGGTAGGGGTGCAGAAAGCAGACATGCTTGCCTGAGAATTTATCCTCCTACCTGGTGTCAAGGCCAGCAGATCAGTGGTGGGTAGCTCCAGGTTTCCCAGGGATGGTCTGAGGCTCTTCTTCCTTCAGGGAGGAGCAATAGCAAAGCAAAGCAGGAAGACAATGGCAAAAGTTTTACCTGCTTTGTAATTATGCCGGCTACTGCTTTTCTACCGCAGCTAGTTGGGGTGCAGACACAGATTGTGTGATACAGGATAGCCTTACTGGGGTCCAATGCCATTGTAAAATAATTTTGCCTCCTGAATGTGGACCAAGGTGGTTTTAAAGGTGTCCATATTTTATTCCATTGACCTTTGTCAATTTTTCCAGCCAGTCCCCCTTGCCATGTTTCTCAAAAAATTTGCAAGCTGCCCATATCAGTTTTCATTAGTAATTATTATATTGAAATAAGTAGAACTGTCTTATGTAGCTTCTGGATGTAAGACTGGTTGGCTTTCCTTTTAATGGAGACCAGAAACCCTTTGACTCTGCGTGGATTCTGAACTAGCAGGTGATGGCTTTTGAAGTCACCAAGTGACAAGAATCAAGTTGAAGTCAGTTTATGGACTCCATTACTGCCATGCACTGGATATGGTGCCCAAATCTAGCTGATCCATTATGGCCTCTACCACTTCAGACAAATTGGTCCTGTGCAATTCCTTCTGCTAAGTTAGTGAAACTCCTTGCAGAAAGGAATGGTCATTTGAGTCGGTAACCACAGCTTAAGAGAGCCATTCCTTTTTCTTTACTTTTGGTACTCATCCATGCCACCTTGCTGAATGACTGACTATTTGATCCATTTTAAATAAATACGGCACAAATAAAATGATCGAGTTATGTAGGCGTAGGCATTTGGTGTTGCATTTGTGCCATGGCATGAAAACTGGCCGAAACTGGTTCACTATAAATAAGTCAGCACTGTCCCTAAATAGGAGGGTTAAGTAGACTCATTTCCTACAACAAGCAAACTGTCTGGTATTTGCAAACCCCAAACTTCAGCTACACTTACTCTTCCTCACTTCTGACTAAAGCTGAAAGTAAAGGACCACAATGACATTTGAAGCACATGGCTTCCTTCCCACCCAAAGAATTCTGGGAACTGTAGTTTACTCCTCACAGGACCACAATTCCCAGCATCCTTAACTAACTATGGTTCCCAGCCTTCTTTGGGGGAAGTTGTATGCTTTAAATGTAGGGTATGGGTGTGCCTGGTGGGGAGTGTGTATGCAGGGCCGATTCCAGAGTAACTCTTTGGTAATAATATGCCCTTCCCCCTGTTGCACATCCTCCCTTTGGGGGGGGGGTCTCCCTTCCCTCCTTGCATGCCACCACATTTGCCATCAGTTACCAGGTACATGAGCAGGCAAGCAGGTGTTGGTGAGAAGGTGATTCAGTAGTGTCTCTGTCCTCTTTTACCTGCCCTGGGTCCAATCCTCATTTCTCCCTGGAGCAAGGAAACAGGTGTGCAAGCAAATGGATGAGCAAGAGAGCAAGTGACTACATCAGTGAGGAGCTGTACCAGGGAGGTCTGGTGGTTACTGGGCCTTCTCAAGGACACTGGGGCCTTGGCAGCTACCTGAGGATGCCAGCCCATTTCCTGTGCCCGAAGCAGGAGCTTCCTGTGATTGGGAATAGCTGTCCTTGTTTATTAGAATCATACCCTATCTCACTGCCCATCTCAACACTTCTGGGCCCCCATGAGTACAAGGGGTAGGCTAGGGTTGCAGCAGTGCCACCAGCAGAGGGTCCCAAGTGGCAGTGGGCATGGCAGGTTGAGGGTGGACAAGGCATCAGTCCTAGAATTCTGCCAGGTTCCTTCCAACAGAGGAAGGGAAGCTTTGGATCCAACCCAACGCTAACAATTCCTATGTAGCGATCATTGATGGATCTGTTTATTGGTTGGTTTACTTTATGGCACAATGGTTCCTGCCAGTACCACCAACTTCAAGCAGTTTTGCAGCACTGTAAGTAAGTGTTTTCAGGTAATTGTAGGTGTTCCTTTTGATGATCTTAAGGATGCAGTGTGGGAACTAAGCCGGAAGTCAGGTGGGATTAAGATAAGTGTTATTTTTGTGGCATCGTTCTAAATTTTGCCCTGGCTCTTTCTGGCAGTTGCGACAAGTAATAGTTCTTAGCTATGTACTGGAGTGCCTCAAGAATACTATGCTGCTCCCGCCACATACTAATGTTCCGTGATAAGACTATTGGGATGGAAGGAATAGAAACCAGGGTTGGGGTGTATGGAGTGAGGGGGAACGGAATCAACTATCCTGAAAGAAGACATGAGTGGTTGACAAGAGCACTGTGCAGACACATCCTGTGGTAATGTTGTAGATACTAGGAGAGGATATATTGATTTCATATTATGCTTCCTAACTTACGCTTGCGAGTCAGCAGCAGAATGCATTCCCCAATATATAGCAGGAAGCTGGCTGGTAGATTCATTTGAATCTCTTTCCTTGGTATGCCCCGCAGAGGACCTTAAGGTCCATGAATAATCATAGTTTAGAGGTCCCGGGCCCTAAGGAAGTTAGATTATCCTCCACCAGGGCCAGGGCCTTCTCAGTGATGGCTCCGACTTGGTGGAATGCTCTGTCCCATGAGACCAGGGCCCTGCAGGATTTAACTTCCTTCCGCAGGGCCTGTAAGACAGAACTATTCCACCTGGCTTTCAATTTGAACTTAGCCTGATCTTTTATTCCCTTTCCTTCTCTCCCCCTCACCTTTTTATGAAGATTACCCGCTCTGGGATCCCACAGCTAATTCTCCCCTGGTCTCCTCGCTGGCCCAAATAGAACTAATTTAGCTAGCTAGCCCTGGTGATCATCTAATGTTTATTGGATGGATTTTTCTCCTAAATTGATTTTTGATTTTATTGTTATTCACATTTTATACAGTATTTTATGCTTTTTTTGTAGCATCAATTAAGTGTTTTAAATTTGTTGTTAGCCACCCTGAGCCTGGTTTTCTGAACCGGGAAGAGCGGGGCATAAATAAATAAATAAATAAATAAAAATTATTATTATTATTAATTATTATTATTATTATTTACTTAAGCTATCTAATCTGGCTTTGTTCAGATTAGAGTTATTCCTGGTAAGACCCCTTTTATCCCTCCTAAAAAGGATAAAGACACAAGAAGCTTCTTTTAAAAGTAATAGACGTTTACTCACATTCAGTTCACAGTTGGATCCCTGAAGGCAGGCTTTAGCTTTGAGTTACAGAAGAGCGTTTGAGTTCATCCCATATGGGAATGAGCCCATGACCTGGAGGCTGAGAGCCAACAGACAGCAAAATGCATCAGTATCAGGAGAGCATGGCTTCAAGAGGAAGAAGAGGCGAAAGAAGGAAAGACGGCTGCGTGACCAGCCCCTCTTACGGGGTCTCCCAGGGTCACGCCCACCTACCTGGTCACACGCAGGGGGAGGAAGCTCCAGACCAGGTGTGACAGGAAGTCCTCCTGGCTGTGGAGTAACACCCCCTGCGTGTCCACTCTGAGCAAACAGGAAGTGTTGTACTTGACTGCTTATGTTACATCCTATGCAGCCCACTTAACATAATTAAAAACAAAACATCATCTTATGATGGATGTCAGGGGTTCAGGGAGAGAGGCACAGATGAGGGAGGAGACTGAGAGCGAGGGGGAAGAATCCCGGAACGAGGAGGAGGAGGATGACAATGACTTGAGGGTTTCCATGAGTCTTTCAAGTGAATCGGAGGATTCCCAAAAGGGGGCGCCCCTGGTCAGGCCAAGGGGAGCCACAGGGGGGACTCGTCAGGAGCAGGGGAGCAGCAGGGAAATCCCGAGTGGGAGTGGGAGATCGGGGCCGGCTTCCCCGCCGGAACGGAGTGAAGAGGGTGGAGTTCCCAGTGTGACAGACGAAGCAGAGCAGGAAGCAGAGAGGGGAAGGAGATCGGGGCAAGACGTCCTGCCGGAAGGGGCGGAGAGTAGTACAGAGAGTAGTGTAGCTGTCAAGAGGAAGGTCAGGGGTAGCGAACGCGCGCCAAGTTCAAATGTGGAGGCGCGCGGAAAGGCGGAGAGCCCGGAGGAGGAGCCTGGTCCCAAAGCACGGAGGAGGGGGGAACAGGCGTCTGGGGACTCAGCGTCAGGGGAAAGCAGGAGGGAAGGAACCCAGGGGGGCAGAAAGACCCTGCGGAAAAGGAAGGACAGGAAGAGGTGGACCAGCACAAGCCTCTTAAACTGGTGTAGAGGCGGGACTGATTCAGAGGGGACTTCAGCGGTCTAAGCGTAACAGACGTGGGGCTGCGCGCCTCGGCTGTGGAGCAAACAATGTACTTCAATAAAGACTTTTGTAAATAAAGTGGACTTGGCGTTGGTCTCTTGTGAGCTGGGACCTGAGGCGGCCCTGACAATGCATAATTGTATTAAAATTCAATCAATCAATCAATCAATCAATTAAAATTAAAATTGCTGGTTTTATGTACACTTTTCTATTAACCTGCCAGATCGCTACCCTGGATGCAGCTGCACACTTTCTTTCTTTTCTTTTTTAAAATAATCTTTATTAATTTAAATTACGCACTTATACAAAGAATTTACAATCTCATACTGCAAAAAGAAAATCAAAGAAAAAACAAGTAAGAAGAAAGAAAAGAAGAAAATACAGAAAGAAGAAAAAGCAAATTTACGTACATAAAAAACCCCTTAATCTTCCTAATTAATAATTAACCACTTAAATAAAAAAGACTTCTGACAACCTGCACACTTTCTAGCTCACTGGACCCCCCTCCTCAGGTTCTCACATTTCACCTCCCCGCAATCCACTGGAACCATAGGAGCCAACTCAAGCCATATCTCAAGTAATAGCCAGGCAAGACAATGTATTTGGGTCAAATAAGGCCACAACTTTCTTGATTCCAGATGTAAGAGGTTCAGCGTAGGCATTGGGTACAATCATTGACTTCCAGCCTGCCTGCCTGCCAGAAGTATCACCTGCAGGGTCAACTCAGAGGTGGGAGAGTCCTATGACCCATATCAAATAGGAACCCCACCTGAGGCGATGCTGTCCGGAGGAGTGCTATGGCCCTAGCCCTAGTCCTAGCCTGGGCGTCTGGACAGAAGAAGCTCCCCTGGATTCCTTTAACAGGGTACCCTTTCACTCGGAGGGGCAGGCAGAGGTGACAACCTCCCCTGAAATCCAATACTAAGGCTTGCCCAATCCTAAACTGCCAAAGGTTTGTGACAATTGCTGTGAGGTAGGTAAAACCGCAAGGCCTATTGACCATCCGTAGATGAGGGTGGGGTGTGTCAGCAAGCTTAGAGGAACTCCCAAGTTTCGCAGAATACAAAAAAGTTAGAAGGAACAGTTCTGTGATGACCTGGCAGGCTTAATGGGCCAAGGATGCTGACTGAATTTTGGAGGGGATGGAATATCCTGAAAAAGAACACAGTTGGATGACAAAACTGAACAGTAGCGGGTTTTTGTGGCAGATCCCACTCATTTATATGGCTTGTGCTATGGATAAAAGACGAGGAATGTGACATGGGGAAGAAGCAGGTAGCAGAATCACATCCAAATATTGATTATGAATAAGTAAAAGGAAGAGAAATATTTGCTATATATAACATTTTTATTATGAAAAAGCCTCTCTCCTTTAAGGAAATATGAGGACACGTTACCTGAAATGTGTTTTGCATGCAACATTTCTTGTGACCAACGTAACACCACAATGAGCAACTTACATAGCGTAAATGTGTCACCATGGGCTGTATCCAACTAGGTTTTGCTCGGAGTTAGACTCATTGAAATTAATGTACATTAGTTATGTCAATTTATTTCAATGAGTCTACTCTGAATGGGGAGCCTCTGAAACGCAACCTAATATTTATTTTGCTATTAACTAAATAAGACTGATGAATAGAGGGAAAATGTGTCCCTTCCTTATCACACTTTGCTTTTGGCATTTATGGTAAACTACCTGGGTCAGACACCAGTGATTCACCCTATGCAAACAATAAAAATCTTCCTTACTGTTATTCATGCAAATTATGAATGTAATGAGGAAGAGACCTCCGTTTTATCAGCATTTGCTGGTAATATATTTTCTATACTGTACTTTCAAAGGCAAAATCGGGAGGGGATTGAATCTTCTACCCAAGAAGATATTCTAGGCATCTTTTAACTAATGAACAGTGTGTGATATTCAGTGATTCCCCTCTATAACAGCTTTAAATCACAGAGTTCACTGATTGAGGAAGAAGATATATGTTTTTGTGACCAACCTAACACACTTAAGCAATGTATGTTTTATTGTCCTGAGCTCATCTAAGTTTGTTACTGAGATTCATTCTCAGTTCACCACATGAGAAAGCAAAAGTATTAATACAATAAAGGGTCATTAACCTATTGTCTATTTTCTTGGAGAGGTCTTTAACTGAAATTTGGGGGAAACAGAGAAATCCTAAATCATCTTGCATGTCACGCTTCTGCCATTTTGAAAAACTGTTGCCAGATAATGAAACTTTGGGAAATTATCTTCAAAATGATATCGAACAATGTATACGAAAATGAAAACTGGGTTTGCAGGTTTTCATAGAATTCCCTGGGGACAAGTTCATCGCATGGTCCCAGACTGAGCTCTGCAGGTGAAAACAAAAGCAGGAGTTAAACGCCAGCCCCTTCCGCTGAAAGTGCTTTGCTGCCCCCCTTCCAAGGGCATGTCTCCTTCAAAATCTAGCCCTGCAGGAACCTTTCCTCTTGCCCCCGGCACAGCAGCACAGCGTTCACCCTGGGAAGGGACACACCCAATGTATGCAAGACTCAGCGCTGCTTCAGTCTTAGACACAGATGATTTCTTGTAAAGCAATGACCTCTGTGTTTCCTTTCCGTCCACAATCAAGCGGGAAGAGGGCTATAAAATGTGCCTGGGGAATTCCACCCCTTGTGGAATTGAGTAAGATGGGGTAAAATCACAACTGTGCTCTTGGTGGGGCTCATTAATTCTCCCCAGCCATGATTCCCAGGCTATATTTAGCACTGATTTGCTATATACTGTATTTACTCAAATCTAATGCTCACCTCTTTTTTGGCCAAATTACTTTGCGAAAATTAAGGTGCGCTTAGATTCAATGACACATTTACCATATTTTTCGCTCTATAAGACGCACCAGACCACAAGACTGTTTTTGGAGGAGGAAAACAAGAAAAAATATATTCTGAATCTCAGAAAACAAGAAAAAATATATTCTGAATCTCAGAAGCCAGAACAGCAAGAGGGATCGCTGTGCAGTGAAAGCAGCAATCCCTCTTGCTGTTCTGGCTTCTGGGATAGCTGCGCAGCTTGCATTCACTCCATAAGACGCACACACATTTCCCCTTACTTTTTAGGAGGGGACAAGTGAGTCTTATAGAGCAAAAAATACGGTACATTTGCTAGCAAAACCTATAAGTCAGGGGTCGGCAAACTAAGGCCCGGGGGCCGAATGCGGCCCCCCAGGCTCATAAATCCGGCCCACGTCACAAAGCCAGAACCTGCCGCGAAATTGAGACTCCTGGCGATGGCGGCGGTAGGAAGAGGCTGAGCGGTGGTGGCTCTGCCACTCAAACGCCTGGTTTACTTCAGTGGCGTTTGATTGGCAGAGATGCCCCCACATTGCGCTGAGGTAAACCAGGCACAGCTTTTGATTGGCAGAGCCGCCGCTGCTCGGCCTCTTCCATCGCCATCGCTGGGAGTCTTGGTTTTGCGGTGGGTTCCAGCTTTGCGGCGCAACCTCTTCCTCCCATCGCTGTCACTGCCCTGGTGCTCCTGTGGGCCAGAAAGCAGAGCGGACGATCTCTCTCTGCCTACCCATGAGAAGCAGTAGCAGTGATGGTGGTGGTGGTGGCAGCGGTGGCGGTGGCAGCCCCAGCGGGTGGGGCTGGGGGTGAGGAGGAGGACTACTTGCCCCCCTCACCTCTTCTTCCAGATCCCCCCTCCCTTGGTGCCGCTTCTCTGACCTGCCACAAGTTCTGAGGGACAGTGGACAGGCCCGCTGCTAAAAAAAATTGTTGACCCTGCTATAAGTGATACAGGGTCATCAGAGCTAGGTGTTGGCAAGACAGTTAGAGGAAATGGAGTGTGTCAGGAACACAAGCCCAACTATACTCATATGGTAGCTTCTACGCCAACCCTCGGCAATAATAATTATTATTATTATTATTATTATTATTATTATTATTATTATTATTATTATTTATTATTTATACCCCCTCCCACCTGGCTGGGTTTCCATACACACCATACAGTTAGAGCATACAGTGGTACCTCGGGTTAAGAACTTAATTCATTCTGGAGATCCATTCTTAACCTGAAGCACCACTTTAGCCAATGGGGCCTCCCGCTGCTACCGCGCCGCCAGAGCACAATTTCTGTTCTCATCCTGAAGCAAAGTTCTTAACCCAATGTACTATTTCTGGGTTAGTGGAGTCTGTAACCTGAAGCGTCTGTAACCTGAAGCATATGTAACCTGAGGTACCACTGTATTTCCCCACCCACCCAAAAAGTCACGGGAACTACAGTTTGCCCTTCATAGAGCCACAATTCTCGGCACCCTTAATAAACTGCTGTCCCCAGGATTCTCCAGGAGTCATACTTCGACTGTATGGGGTTGCATTCAGCTAACTTTTACTGAGAGTAGACTCATCAAAATGAATGGATCTTAATCTTGGAATAATAAATAGGCTATATTTCTTTTTCTATCTTATGAGAATATATTATTATGGTGTTCCTCACATATATTTATTACATTTGTATCCTACCCTTTCTCCCAAAGGATCCTAGGGAGCCCAAGTACACTCATGCCTTGGAAGTCAAACGGAATCCGTTCCAGAAGTCCATTCGACTTCCAAAACATTCGAAAACCAAAGCGTGGCTTCTGCAGGAAATTCCTGAAGCCAATCAAAAGCTGTGGAAGCCCCGTCAGAAGTTCGGCTTCCAAAAATAGACCGCAAACTGGAACAGTCACTTCTGGGTTTGCGACATTCGGGAGCCAAAACATTTGGGAACTAAGCTGTTTGACTTCCAAGGTATGACTGTACTCTGAGTTTTGCATGATTTCTGAACCTTTTTGTATTTCTCATTTCCCTAGTTTAATTGTTTTCTTCTACCCTTTTCTGCTTTGATCTTTGATAGCTTTAATACTCAATAGATTACCGTTCTAAATTCACTCGTACTTGTTTTCTTGTTTAACTTTCTTGGCAACTTAAAGGTGTGTGACGCTTTTGTAGCTTTCTTGTGATTTTGTGTGTGTGTGAGAGTGAATAATCTTCATCATGACTTTTTTTTAGTTTTTTTATTCAAAATTAAAACAAGACATATTATCCAAAAACATATCATCCTTGTTCCCCCCTTTTTTCCTCCCCCCAACCCCCACCCCGCCCCCACCCCTGATTTCCCTCAGTTCCAGTCTTTGATTTCTCTAAAAGTGCTGTTTTCTGCATGTTACAAAGTTGTATAGATCCTCAAACGATTTAGCTGATTATTATCAATAAAAAGTTTGTGAATGTTTATTCAAAAATCTTCATCATGACATTTAGGGCTGCTTCATAAAATATTTTCCGTACGCAGGTATGATCTCCAAATAGAAAATTCACGTACAGTGTATATGATTCAGTGTTGACACACGTACACACACGTACACACACAACCTTGACTCCCAGTGTTGATTTTGAACCCTCAGCTGTATTTCTGAGAAGGAAGAAGCTAAAATATTTAACTAAGCAGTCCTAATCTTTGTTTGATCATGCACACACACAGAAGCCAATAATCAGTGGTGATGGGTGCTGTAATTGGGTTGGGTACCCTACAATCCAATTCTGGGCCTGATCCAGCACTTACTTCAGAGTGGCTCTGAACTAATGCAGGATGATGTGGGACCAACCTGACCCTGATCTGGGCCCAAAAGCAATGCAGGAAATGCACGATCATGTAGTCGGGGTGGGGAAGAGATGCACACAGGCTGCTGCACATCCCCTTTCGCCCAGTGCCTCACTTGCCCAGCTTTGGGAAGGCAGCGTGAGGGTTTCAAATTTGGGCTTTGCTCCCTCCCACAAGGCAGTGTGTGGCTCGCGGGTTCTGTGTCGAAGAACTCTTGTGGCCCACTTGGTATGAAAAGTTGGGCCATCTTGGTCTAGACCACTGGTGGTCTAATCTGAGGTGGGTTGCACCAGGAGCATTTAACATCATTTCAATATATGGTAAAATATTAAGAAATAACAACAACAACAATTTAAAAAAAAATATTTATACCCCGCCCTTCCCAGCCAAGACCGGGCTCAGGGCGGCTAACAACCAATAATAGAAACAAGTTGATTAAAATACAACTTAAAAAACAAGATTAAAATACAACATTAAAACATTAAGATGCAGCCTCTTCACAGGAGGAGAAATGAAAAAAGAAAGAGGGAGAGGGAATCAAATTGATTTCAAGCCAAAGGCCAGGCAGAACAACTCTGTCTTACAGGCCCTGCGGAAAGAAATCAGATCCTGCAGGGCCCTGGTCTCAGAGTGTTCGACCAGACTGGAGCCAGTGTTGAAAAGGCCCTGGCTCTGGTTGAGGCTAATCTAACTTCCTTAGGGCCCGGGACCACTAGGGTGTTGCTATTTATGGACCTTGAGGGTCTCTGTGGGGCATACCAGGAGAGGAGGTCCCATAGGTACGAGGGCTCCCATATGCCTGTTTGGGTTGAAGGTGGGTCCTGGGTCTGAGAAAGTCAAAGGCTACTGGTCTGGACTGACTGGAGGAAGCTCTCCAGCGTTTCAGGGAAATGCCAGGGATCGAAACTGGGACCATTTGTATGCAAAGCAGATGCCTTATCTCATGTTTTGCGTTAAAGAGTGTCAGGGTGAGCCGATCAGTGCCAACTAGAATTATATTTATAATGGTGACAAAGCCTTGGTCATTCATAAAAGTAGTTATATGGCATCCGCTCACAACGTCATAAACCTTTTAAAAACAGGACAAAACAATCACTAAAACGAATAGCTACTGGGTAGGCCTGAGGGCACAAAAAGATCTTCAAAAGACACCTGAAAATCCAAAGTGAGGGTATTTCTAACGGTGCCTAAGGCAAAAGCTGAGGCTCACTGACACAGGTTTTCAAATTTTGTTAGGCTACAAACCAGAAATGTGGAGCATGGGTAGCCCAGCGTAGCCTTTTTAACAGACAAGTCAGTAAGTGAGTAGTCTGTTCTTTTCTCATTAAGGGAGGTGTCACAAAGTGTACAGTGACAATGATAAATGTGTTTTTCGTGTTAATCAGACAAAATGAGATTACCTCACAATAATAGGCCAAAGGGTTATTCTTACGTTACACTGAGTACAGTTACAAGCTGTCTCTGCACCTCTACCAACCTTTTCATCCAGGTGTGGCGCAGGTTAAAAAAAATCTGGCTCTGCTGAAAAGGTGTTTGCAGGCACTGCCAACCTTGGCCTGCAAAGCTGCTTTCAGGTGCCATATGAAATAGCTCTTTGAAAGGAGCTTCCAAAGCTTTTGCTCTGCAGCCAAAAACGTTTTCTTTCAAAAGGTGCCCTGATGTCACTGTGATGTCCAGTGTGGGGTCCAATCCCTTGCCCAGTGCCTGACAAGAAAAACTTGGACAAATGTCAGATGTTATATAACCCACCTCTTCAAATCACTTTGCAAACCAGAACAAATCGAGCAGCTATCCACAGGGGACTCATTTTCCAGTTGAAGAATGTGCAGAATCTGCATATACCTCTTCCAGAAATCCTAACGCAAATCCTAACACAAATTGCTCAGATTTGGTGACGATCCACACCATCCAGGTAACCGGAGCTTTGTTAAGTGTGCTGGGAACTGGATCTCTGTGAGGGGCAAATGACAGTTCCCAGGATTCTTGGGGGGAAGACATGTGCTTTTAAAAGTATGGTATGGATGCGACCTGAGGCAGTGGCTTCACTCTGCCTTATTGGCAGGGCCGGCCCTGTAAACTCATATTGCAGACCCCTGAAGCCACATGCCGAGAGAGTGGAAGAGAGGCATTTGCCATGCAGAGGAAGCATCTGACAACATGGTCTTTTTGCTTGCATGGCCAACCAGTTGGAGCAGAACAAAACAATTAGGGCAAAACGTTTTAAGCCACATTGGTAAAGGCACCCAGCACCCTCACCTCAACCATCTAAGCCCCATGGATTTGAGGGGATTAGGATGCTCAGCTCTGTGGAAATAGTCACTAAACCCTGAGCTGCTCTGAACTTAGCGTTCAGTGAATCCTGACTAAACTTGCCCAGCTGCCCTTTGGTCTAGAAAATTATAACCCTTCCTTACAGCAGAGAGCCCCAGGGCTTACGAATGTGGCTTCAGCCCAAGAGGAAGCATACACCACTCAACAGCCTTCCCGTGAGCTGGCAAGGATAGCAGCTGCTCCCAGCAAGAAGCCATCAATGGAAACAGCTCTGCAGATGGCCTTACCAAGAAAGAGGCCAGCTAAGGGCAAGTTGGAGAAGAGCAGCATTTTGGAGCAAGTCTTGCTTGGCATTGCTCTTGCAATTCAGCCCTCCAGATGTTTTTGGCTTACAACTCCCATGATCCCTAGCTAGCAGGACCAGTGGTCAGGGATGCTGGGAATTGTAGTCTTAAAACATCTAGAGGGCCGAGGTTGAGGAAGCCTGCTCTTGCTCATTGAAATAAAGGATGGGCCACAGAGGTTCCTCAATGGAAGAATCATTGCAGAGGCTGGATCTGGACTCCCAAAGCTATGTCCCCAAGCTCTCATGCAAACTTGAGTTTCAAGAGGATGCAAACTTGAGTTTTAAGGAGGAATTGTAGGTCAGGTACGGAACGTGCTGCTGGTTTTCCTCTTTGGGGGATGGTGTGTTCTCAGGACCATATTCTGCCCATCACACTTGTCTGAATGGCAAGGAGTTCTAGGCGTGCAGGTTGGGTTTATTTTACTCAGGTCGGGTTTATTTTGTAAAGTCACTGGAAGCTTATTGGAGCTGCACCCAGTCACTCCCATGTGTGCCACCCTGAGTTCAATGGAGGAAGGATGGAAATAGAACTACAAACATAAGGTACTATGTAGAGTACACAGCCTGGCATTTCACATGCTGTTGAGGCTCCTTATGAATTGTTCATATAACAGAAAGTAGGACAACCGTGTTTCCCCCCAATATTTGTTTAATGTGAAGAACGTTTGTGTATTTTAATAGGAAAGGCTATTGTCAGGTTGATTAATGAATATGGCATGCCCTATATTCTAACTAGGGATGGGGTAGAAACTCAGTTCCATTTGACTTTTAATGTGGACCTAAGGAATTAGCGCTTACCTAAGCAATATGTGAACCTAAATACAGCTATCCTTCGAAATTTGCACTTCCTTGAATTTTGTGTTGCAGTTTTCCAAACAAAAAAAGGGTATGAAAAGCTGTATCAGGGGGAAGAGTGCATAGAAATGCACATATTAGTGAAAATAAGTTATGAAAATACAGTACATTAGGGGAAATTGCTTGCAGAAATACGTATAATCAGGCAAAATTGCAGACAAAGGTGTGTTTATTGGGAGAAATTTTCATGAGGACTTTAAAAAGAAATTGCAAACGGGTGCAGAAATGTGAACTGAATTTAAGACGGGGGGGGGGGGGATTGAGAAAAACCAAAACTGACAGATTCATGCACCTCTAATTATAACCCTTCCGCTTTACAACACTGGCAGACACTACAGTGGTATCTTGGTTTGCAACCATTTTGGATTACAACCGTTTTGGATTATAACCATGTCAAACCTGGAAGTGCGTGTTCCTTTTTTTGGATTACAATCCATTTGGGGGGGATTACAAGCCCCCCTTTTTGGGGGGAGGCCCCTTTGGTGAAAGCGCGTCTTGGGTTACAACCTGTTTTGGTTTACAACCGGATCTCCGGAATGGATTACGGTTGTAAACCAAGGTACCACTGTATTCCTGATCATAACGTTGAAGTTTCTGCCGAAAGAAAAAAGAACTGTAGCAAAGTTGTGCTCCCCCAAGTTCCTACTCCACTACATCTCTGGCTGTTTGACTCCAGCATCTGGTCCTCAGAGCTAAACTGTTTCTGTAGTAGTTATTGACTGAGTTATCCACCATAAGACTCCTTCTAAAGGTGAAAGCTATCAGCTAAACACAACAAAGGCAAATAAACACAAGCCATAACAAAGAAGTTAGGTGATGTTCAGACACCTAAGCTGGTCAAAGCTATGTAACCATTTCAGTTCTCACCTTAGGAACTGTAGTTGTACGAAGGGAATGGAAAATCCTGGTTGTTGGGGCTGATAGGAGTTGGAGTCCAACAACAACACAGATTCCCCATCCCTGTGAAGAGTTTTCCTAAATAAGTCATCTAACACCCTGACAAAGTTACAATATCTAGGGTTCTTTGCAAAAAGCCTAGACCCTTAAATCTGTGTGTGTGTGTGATTTTTTATTAATATATATATATATATATATATATATATATATATATATATGGGGATGCGGGTGGCGCTGTGGGTAAAAGCCTCAGCGCCTAGGGCTTGCCGATCGAAAGGTCGGCGGTTCGAATCCCCGCAGCGGGGTGCGCTCCCGTTGTTCGGTCCCAGCGCCTGCCAACCTAGCAGTTCGAAAGCACTCCCAAGTGCAAGTAGATAAATAGGGACCGCTTACTAGCGGGAAGGTAAACGGTGTTTCCGTGTGTGGCTCTGGCTCGCCAGAGCAGCGATGTCACGCTGGCCACGTGACCCGGAAGTGTCTCCGGACAGCGCTGGCCCCTGGCCTCTTGAGTGAGATGGGCGCACAACCCTAGAGTCTGTCAAGACTGGCCCGTACGGGCAGGGTACCATATATATATATATATATATATATATATATATATATATATATATGATTTTCTGTTTTACAATTTTGAATACTCATTTAAACATTCTTAAAATATCAATGACTTCCCTTCTTCTCTTTCCATGGTTCATTCTGCATATCATAAATCCCTGCATATTTTACATAAACGAAACCATTCAGTATTCCATTATTACATCCATCATAAAAGGTTATTTATGGATGCCACTGCTGCGGCCCGTGTTTTCTTAGCCCCCAAAATGGAAAATGAACGAGGTCCCAACTAAAGAAGAATGGCAACTTAAGCTGATGGAATTATGTGCAGCTTGCAGACTTAACATATAGAATAACAGAACAAGAAGAACATACATTTAGAGAAGATTAGAAAATGTTTATTGAATATACGGGGGGAAATTATGTACACTCAAAAACGTTGGCAGCATTAAGATAAATTCGACCCTTAAACCAGTTTCACACTGGTTTACCATTGCACTAATGCTCCATAAATAGGATGTCACATCACTTTCCATCTACACACAGACAAGTGAGTGCTAGAGCTACGTTTCCAGTCCATGAAGCAGTAACTTTTCAGGCATCAGAGGCATTAAAATTCTATGCAGGGATAAAAAGTACAGCTGTCCTTACGGCGCTAAAAGTAAGAATCCAATGTAAACCACTGTCCAACAATGCACACTGGAAAGAAGACAGCTGGTTGGGGAGATGGGCATTCACCCCCCGGAAGCCCAGAAGAGTCTGCTAAAGGGCTAAAAGTTCTCATAGTGATGGACAAAATGGGCTTGATCGCGTTTGTTGATCTTCTGACATGCTTTCTCCACATTCTTGGTCATGCCTGGAGGGCCACAGCTGAACACACCAATCTTCCTCACCTGGAAACAACAAACCAAAAGAACTTGGTCACCAGGCGTTACCCAACACATTGGGCAGTAACAGAAGAGAGGAGAAAAAGGAAACAGAAACAGCCAAGGGACCAGCAGCTTTGGGCTCCTTCTTAAACTTTCCCACTCTAGCGGGTCATTAGAAAAGCATTTTATGTATTTATTTCATGAAATTTATACACCACTTGATTGCAATAAGAATAAGAATACTCAAAAGGCTTAAAGCTAAAACAAGAAAATCTGACAGCAATAGTTAAAAACATACAAAAAGTTGAAATAGTAAAACAGGTTAAAATTCACATCAACTTTCTAAGCGTCTTGGTAGGTTTGTCTAGACGAGAATGTTTTCAGCAGGTGCCAAAAAGAATACAGGGAAGGCACCTGCTTGATCTCAATAGGCATTCTTTAAATAAATGGATGTCTCAAAATAAGTGAATAGCAAAAAGGAGAGTGCCAAGTCCTGCTTTCTTGGGTCAGGCTCTAAGCTCCAGGTGATGCCTAAATGCATCCATGGCAGAGGCCTCCTCTGGAAGGAGAAAGAGAAGGAGAAGCAGAAGAAATTGCAGACACGAGCTGGATCATTTGAGGTCACATGTGGGGCACGCCAGTTTGAAATGCTCCCCCATGTTCTAAAACAAAAGAAATAATAGGAAGCCGCCTTATAAGAAGTCGGATTATTTCAATACGTAGCCTGGCATTATCTGCACATACTGCAGGCTAGCCGCCAGTGTGAATGTCTTTCCCTGTCATCTGTTGCCTGATCCTTTCAAGTTTTAACTGCAGATACCAGAGGATTGAGGGACGCGGGTGGCGCTGTGGGTAAAAGCCTCAGCGCCTAGGGCTTGCCGATCAAAAGGTCGGCGGTTCGAATCCCCGTGGCGGGGTGCGCTCCCATTGTTCAGTCCCAGTGCCTGCCAACCTAGCAGTTCAAAAGCACTCCCGGGTGCAAGTAGATAAATAGGGACCGCTTACCAGCGGGAAGGTAAACAGCGTTTCCGTGTGCGGCTCTGGCTCGCCAGAGCAGCGATGTCACGCTGGCCACGTGACCCGGAAGTGTCTCCGGACAGCGCTGGCCCCCGGCCTCTTGAGTGAGATGGGCGCACAACCCTAGAGTCTGTCAAGACTGGCCCGTACGGGCAGGGGTACCTTTACCTTACCAGAGGATTGAACCTTGCTCCTTTTGCATATAAAACATGGGCTCTACCACTGAGCTACAGCTCTCCCAACATTTGAACAGCAGAGAGGACATTTTTAAACCCAGGGGCCCCTCTTCAGACGAGTGTTTTATTGCGGATGTATCCCGGAGCACGTTCTTGATACAACAACAGTGCATCAGTGGGTGATTTATTCTGCTTTTCCTGCGATCCTTCCCCAACCATATCCCATTATCGCTGCCCAGAAAGGCCATAACGAAGGACACGCTCCAGAATATTTGTGGTATAAAAAGTTACAGAATCTTTGCAGGAAGTTACAGGATATGCACTGATTGGAAGTGAAGCAGTGTAACAACCCCAAAACTTCTGCAGGTGCAAAAACTGGAAATGGGATTGTGTGTGGTGCTCCCAATAGCATCGTGAGCACAAATAATCACAAATGTGGAATGAAATGGAAGTCCAGAGGGACCCCTTGTCTCCTTTTCTACTTCCATGACTTTTTTTGTTTTGTTTATTCTACCACCTCAAGTTTCTACCATCTCATTCTGAAGCGTGTAGAGGAAGGCTTTCCTAAATGCAGATTTCTATAAATACCCACTCATCCACTTGATGTGCGTCTGCTACAATTGCAGAGTAAGGGCTCCAACTCCACACACACACACACACACACACACACACACACACACACACACACCGCCTGGTTGTCCTGGCCCTGCTTCTGTGCCTTAAGAGCAAATCCCTTCCTCAATCAGGGATAGACACACATAAGGGAGGACCCACAATGTTTGCCATCTAGGCAGGCAGCTGATTTATAGATTTGACATGACCGACTTTTCAACCGACGATTGCTACTGTGTGACATACATCGTGCTGTAAAACCTCCATGGCATCAGCTGATCTTTCTTTCTTTACACGACATACAAATGGAGACTGCAATGAGGAAAGGAACTAACTCATGGCATACTTTTTATGTGATAAAGGTCAATCCGACCTGAGAGTGCTGTTAAAATAAAAATAAAAATCCTGGCACAAGTTCAATGGTCTCTCACCCGTCTAGTTATCTTTTCATTTATTTATTTATTTATTACGTAATTCCCTGAGTTAGTTTCAGGCATAGCGGATAGCGAGAAGAATAGCAGGTTTTAGCAGAAGCGGGAGGGTAGTGGAAGGGGGGGAAATGCTGATTGTGACAAATGTAGGAAAGGATGGAAATTGCTGCCTGCTTACATCCATGTACATGAGGTCAGGTTAGGGGCAAAGAAAGTCGTGGCTGGATCAACAGCACAACTGAATTCCCTAGGGGGGCCTTGAAAGAATAAAACAAAGTTAACTTCCGGCAAACGTCAGAGCACCAGCTCACAGGCACCCACTTTGGAGTCATGAGGTTAAAGGAAAGGGGTCCTAACACTAGGACAAAGGAAGGAAGACTGGCTGGAGAAGAAGGAAGAAGTCAAAGCATGGAAGGAAGCGATCTATACGCCGACAAGAAGGAACCAACAGGAGTAAAAATAGGTTCCCTTTCTGTCTATCGTCAGCCGTCCCTGGTACAGGTAACTTGTCTAAATGCATTATTGCTTTTTGTCCCAACAGCAGGAGAGATAGGAATCCGACCCAGTGGCTGGATCAAATTCTCTCCCCTGCACCAGAGGGATGCTAAGTGATGAAACATCACAGGCAGCACTGCTAATTACTCTTTAGGAAGCTTGTTGCGGTAGCTCTCCTCATCCTTTGCTCTGTGGCTGCTGGCCTGCTTTGCTTGCAGAAAAGTCCCTGGTTCATTCCCTAGGATCCCAATTTAAAATAATCTCAGGCAGCAGATGATGGGGAAAATATCTCAGTGAGCAAACATCTGAGCACGGAGGAGGCAGTTTCCTGTGTTCCATTTAGCAAGCACGCTTGGCTAGCATAAGATCCCCTCTGTCGCATGAAGCCTGTTCATATGCAATGCACAAAACTGAATCCCACAACTGCCCACAGGAGCCCTCTGCCCATTGCCAGCACTGACCTCAGGGTGGACCTCTTGCAGTGAGCAGAAGAAAGGGACAAATGGCGGTCGACCAAAGTGGGTGACAGAGCGCAGGCCTGTGAACAAGCTCTGGTTGAGGACCTTCTGGAAGTGCCGCTCGCAGATGTACTAGAAAGAGAGACGGTGACGGTCAGAGTATGGCTTGGGTTGGGGGAAGGAACCCACTGTTCACAGTCACCATTATCACCACCTTGTCGTTCTAGATCCTCCAACATAGAAGCAGGTCTTGTTAGAACAAGCAATGTTCTGATCCAGGCATGTAGCCAGGAACATGATGTGGAGATCTACGGGCATACTAGTTTAATTTAATATACGATACGATAATCTTTATTGTCATTGTCCCATACAGAATGAAATTGGGGGGGTGGGATCTACATAAGACATTCAAAACCAATAAGCCTGCTATCCCAGCCTGGTTAGCACCCTAAAAACTGTGATACCCCATTTTAAAAATACAATACACTCCCATAGCGACTCCTTACACTACATTAAAAACCAAAATCGCATTTGGATAGAAACTGTTTCTCAGGAGGCTAGTCCTAGTCTTTATAACCCTGTACCTTCTTCCAGAAGGCAGAAGCTGAAAGAGATCATTTCCGGGGTGTGCACTATCCTGCGCTATCTCTGCAGCTTTCTTATAGCACCTGGAAGCATAGATTTGATCCAAGGTGGGAAGATTTGTGTCTAGAATATCTGAAGGACCACCAGCTTTGGCACAACTCTGCCTGCCTGTTAAGAGCTTTGGGGAGGCTCTGCTGCACAATCCCACCAATGTCTCACATGGGCTTGGTGGAAATGCAGGACAGGGCCTTCTTGGTAGCTGCACCTAGGTTTGGAAACTCCCTCTTCCGGAAGGCTTCTTTAATCCCCTCCTTTCCCATTTTCAGAAAGATCATTAAAACCATTTTGTTTAGACACACTTTCCATACTTCTTCATGCTCGGAGGCTGATGCCACTGCTATTTTTAGTGTTAATTTTATGGGTTTAAAATTTATTTTCTTCTCACTATTTTATTATCCTTGTGAACTGCTTCAGGGAGGGAAACTATGTGGAAGTGAAAAGTGGTATATAAATTCATGCATAAACTATTGAATTTTTTTATTAAAAATGCATGTGGGTTGGTGGGAAAACTAATAAGGTAACAGTCAGAACAGCTCGGGTAATATGTCTAAAGTTATTAAATATAAATAAAGTAATATTGAATTTTATACATAAAAGAAGGACCTACTAATTAATAATACTTAACACTTGTAGAGTATATCACTTTCACATGTTCAAAGCACTTTGCACACAACTG
This sequence comes from Podarcis muralis, assembly GCF_964188315.1. NCBI lineage: Eukaryota > Metazoa > Chordata > Lepidosauria > Squamata > Lacertidae > Podarcis > Podarcis muralis. The sequence goes on from NC_135668.1 coordinate 6,983,438, forward strand.
CAAGCCTTACAACCACCTTTTAAGGTAGGCATTATTATTATTATTATTATTATTATTATTATTATTATTATTATTATTATTATTATTATTATTATTATTATGCTGCTCCCTATCTTGCAAATGCGGGGACTGAGGCTGAGATAGCATTCATACACTATGCTACACCAGCTCTAGTATTTGTCAATCGTGAGCAGCACCTTTTTTCTTGTCTGACAGAAGAAACAGCAAGAGCCACTGGGAAGGTCACTGGTGTTGTGCTTTTGCTTTTATCTTCATATGTAAAAAACTTAGGGCTTATCCAGACTTAACCTTTTGCCTTGCTCCTTCCAGGCAGATGTCCCCACTTTAACACTCCAAGCATTTTTTTCTATTTTGCCCCGAGCTTTCCCTGCGAAAACCTGCTCTTTAAAGCGGAATCAGAACCAACGTCAATTCAGGTTTTCTGCACATATGTGTCTGGATGCTCTGCAGTTTTGGCATGTGGGGCTCACCAGCATGGTGGTGCGCAGGTCAAACTTCTCTGCCAGCTGTGTGATGTAGATGTGCACGGAGACCAGATCGCACTGATCGTTCTCCTCCACCTCTCGGATGATGTCGGCCATCCACTCAAACTGCCGCTGGGTCCGCGTCACCCAAATGAAATAGACCTGGGAACAAGCGGAAAGTGAGCAAGGCCGTTATCAGAAATCCCCTGAAACGACACCTGCGCCTGCTGAATGGGCTCCTCCTTCCAAGCTCTTGCATCAAAACCTCTCCGCTCACCTGGACCCCTCTCATCCTTTCAACTCCATGGGCTGAATCTAGAGGCCTGTCATTGACCTCCTTTGGTCTTCTAAATTGCACCAGGAAACCTCGCTGGGCCATGTCAGAGCTTCATGCTTTGACCTCTGCGTCCATTATCATTTCACCATCACTTGCTGTGATCCTTTTGGATCTTCTCATCCAAGCCCAGTGATTGCTTTTGCATAGCAAGCTAAGCTTAGTAGAGTTGCAACTCCTGCAGTTTTCAAGGTCTAATTCCAAGTGATTATACACCACAAGTTCTTCATCGTGGGAATATTAAGCATCCCCGTGTTAGGGGAAAGCATGCTGAAGCTTCTATGGCTGGGGTAGCAAATGTGGTGTCCTCCAGATGTTGCTGGACTACAACTCCCATCATCTCTGACCATTGGTCATGCTGGTTGGAGCTACTGGGAAATGGGGTCCTACAATATCTGGCCGGCACCAGCTTGGGGGAGGTTGGTTTAAGGCTGCCAAAGGAGAGACTGTAAAGTCAGGGGAAACTATGTAAGAAATATGATTGCTCATTTTCTGTTACAGTGATACCTCGGGTTAAGAACTTAATTCGTTCTGGAGGTCCGTTCTTAACCTGAAACGTCTTAACCTGAGGTACCACTTTAGCTAATGGGGCCTCCTGCTGTTGCCGCACTACCAGAGCATGATTTCTGTTCTCATCCTGAAGCAAAGTTCTTAACCCGAGCTACTATTTCTGGGTTAGCGGAGTCTGTAACCTGAAGCGTCTGTAACCTGAAGCGTCTGTAACCTGAGGGACCACTGTACTTATATAGTCCACAAAACCTCTATGGGAACAGGATGGTGGCATACGTGCTCTGTATTAGGTCCTCTAGAAATATTTTTTAAAGGGTGCAAGAGGACTCAAAGTGAAGTTCACATCTCTTCTGCTAACTGGTATGGGAGACACATCTTACGCTTTGAGAACCACACCAAGCCCCTTAACACTGACTCAGTGGCTAGCAAGGACAAGAATCCAGCCATTTCTCCATTCCTTCAACCTCACCTTCTTGCACGAGATCCTGGACCCAACTGATGACTTGAAGACGAGATCTTTGAGGATGGAAGCAAAGGGTGTCACCCCGATGCCTCCTCCCACCAGGACAGACACTTCAAACTTGTTCCATTCCTGGTGCCCCTCTCCAAAAGGTCCATCCAGGTACAGCTGGAGAGAGAGAGAGAGAGAGAGAGAGAGAGAGAGAGAGAGAGAGAGAGAGAGAGAGAGAGAGAAATGTGAAAAAAAAACTTCACTTGCTCCCAGGGCTGGCACCAGGGCTTGGCACTATTGAGCCCCTGCTGAGGCCACACCCCAGAAGGGTGCCCGCTGGATCATTTCCTTTTTCTCCCTGGTGTCTCTGCCTGCTGCCCAGCCCTTTCTTAGCATTCAAAGAGAGGCATGGTCAAGAGGAAAAAACAGCATAGGTGCAGACTGGTCTCTTAAGGCAGCAGTTGCAGGAGGAGAGGGGAACAGAATAAACATTTCAAGAGACATGAGGAAGAGGGACCCACTCAGGGAGCCTGAGGGCCAGCACGGCTTGCTCCTTTGCTCAGATGACAGAGTAGGATGACTCCCACTAAGTCTAGTTAGCAAGAGCTGACTTCTGCCTACAACTAATAGTTTTGGGTAGGTATTGGAGGGATGGCTTTTTGCCAGGAATGGGGAACCTGTGGCTCTCCAGGTGTCACTGAACTCCAACTCCCATCAGCCCCAGCCATGGTGGCCAATGGTCAGGGATGATGGGAGTTGTAGTCTAGCAACGTCTGGTGGGCCACAGATTCCTCTTCCCTGTTTAGTTTTCTGAATTGGTAGCAGAGGAAGCAATTCTGTGGTTGGAACCAGAAAGCACAAGTGCTTTTAAGTATCTATTGAAGACATTTCTGTACCGCGGTTCTTTAAATCTATGCTAGGGTGGGTGAGGTGGAGAGAACAAGACGTTATAGCCTTACCTTGGGATATTTGCCAATTTCTGCTACGCTTTCTGGGGAGTAAAGCTCCCGCAGCCGAGTTGTCCAAGGCCCAGCTGCTCGAATGTGCAGGCTCAATGTGTCCTCATGGGGGGCAGAGGTCAACGTGAAGGGGTGGTACTCAGTGGTCCCCAGAGATAAGCAGGCAATCCGCACCCATTGCCCAGACCTGTAGTCAAAGTCCTGGGGCCTCTGGAACTGGAGGCGAGTGACTCCTGAGCCAAGAAAAATGAGAGGCCTGAGCATGTCCGCCATTAAAGCACGAATCATAGAACTGGACCGACTCTAAGGGTCATCTAGTCATCTGGAATCTCAGCTAAAGATATCCGGTCCCAATACTGTCCACTCAAATCCCAGCTAAGCAGGCTGAGCTGCCCCTGTCTGGGCCCAGTAAGAGCCCTAAGCTGCTCCTGTTGTCAAAGTTGTTCCTGCCCAGAAGGAGCATTTCCTTCCTCCCTGTCCCTCCCCGGAGAAAGCTCTCTTCAAGACAGCCCTGCTGCCTTGAAGAACAGCTCCTGCCACTGACAAATATGGCAGCCTAGCACCAGAGATGGAGGGCAGGGTCATCTCAGATCAGGGGTGTGGAACCTCAGGTCCCATGGCCAAATGCAGCTCTCTAGCCCTCAGGAGTTCCGCCAGGCCACGCCCCTCTCCAGGCCACACCCCCTCAATGGCCCTGCTTCAAATCAGGAGTGTTTCTGCCTGGCTGGAATGTGTCTGTGAACTCTGACCGGGCTTCTTGCTTGTCCAGATGAAGGACTGTGAGGGGTCTGTGGAAGAACACACCCTACTTTACATTCCTTGCTCCACCCACTTCTGCATCTGGCCCCACCTACCACTGGCCTGTGACTCTTGGAAGGTTGCCCAGAATGTGTTCCCTGGGCTGGAAATCACTTGTCTTAGATGTTACTAGTGATAGATCAAGGACAGGAAGTTCCTCCGGCCGTATTTTAAACAGAGAGAGGACCAGCACCAGAAGACTTCTAATTTGTACCTGATGGGAGAAGTTCAGCCTTCACAACAGCAATTTCCACCTTCTTCCTGCTCAGGCTGATGAGCTTGTCTGCCCCATAGATAAGGGCTGGGACAATGAAATAAATGTGGAAGCGGGGCTGCTGGATCAGAGCATAGCTGCCGTGGATGATAACCTGGAGGACACATCGTAACCCAACACTTCAGTTATATTGCATTGAGAAGAAAAGAAAAACCTCTTCTTCCATGACTGCAGTGGCGTAGCGTGGGGGGTGCTGGGGGGGCCGGCCGCACCGGGCGCAACATCTGAGGGGGGCGCGCTAATCTAGTGGAAGAGACTCGAGTGCTAAAATCCACGGGTTAGGGGGCGCAAATTACTTGCCTTGCCCCGGGTGCTGACAACCCACGCTACGCCACTGCACGACTGTGCTCAAGTGGGCAGGCAGAGCACCAAAGGATCTCGCACAAGCAAAGAGCTATATATTCCTACCCAGAAGCCTCCATGAACATCCAAACCTGCCTCATGCCGAGCCAGAACATTGATCCATCCATCACAGCAGGATGGAGAACGTGGTCTTCCTCATTGCAGAAACTGCAAATGCCAATCTCCCCCAAATCCTGACACTGTGCATTGTTTACATTTGGTCACATCCACATGATGCATTTAAAGCACACAGTTTCCTCCCAAGAATCCTGGGAACTGTAGTTTATTAAGGGTGCTGGGAACTGCAGCTTTGTGCGCGCTTTAAACGGATGGTGTGTGGGTGTGCCTTTTGTTACAATTGCACTTGGGTAGAGGCAGGGCTCCAGAGCGAATTACCAGGATATAGAGAAGCACGTAGAGATGGTGAGTGATCCAGAACCCCTGGAAGCTGATTCTCCGGAAATAGTGAGTTGCAAAGACATACATAATGGCGAGGACAACTAGAAGAAGCACCCCAGTCATGCCTGAGAGAGAAAGGGAAAAAAGAGGAACACGTGTTAAAATAGACAGCCGCCATGTGTGGTCCTGCTCATAGCTGTCAACAGATTTGAAAATAAGGGACTAGCAGCCTCAAAAATAAGGGATCAGCAGCCAAAATAAGGGATTTTCAAGGCACAAGTATGTTCAACTTCTGAGGCCCTCTGAGCCAAAGGCAGAAAGCCCAGCCAGCAGCCAAACGAAGCCTCAAGTGGTGGTTCCCACAGCGCAGCAACCCGGCAAAGGGGATGCAGCAAGGGAAACCACTGTGGCCGATTTGATTGGCACAAGGCATGCAAGCTCCACCCCCCCAGTCGTTCTTAGACTCCTTATTGGGTGAGCAACACAGCCAAGCAACACAGTTGGAGCCTCCCTCCTCCCTGGCCGGCAGGGAGGGAGGGAGAGGAGCTGCTTCCTTTGAAACCCAGGAAATTTAAGGGACATCATCAATAAGGGACAGCAGCAGGACACAGCACTGGGATAAGGGAGTTTCCCGCCAAATAAGGGACGGTTGACAGCTATGGTCCTGTTGCTGCAACCCACCCACCCTCCAAGCGCCCACACCTCCACCTGCCCTTACCTGGGACAGTCTCAAAAAACCACCAATAATATTTGCGAGGAAACTGTGACCTGGAAAGAAAAGAAATGATGGCACAATGTAAAGGCTTGATAAGAACAAGTAACGCAGACTGGAACGAAAGTGCTATTGACAATTAGGATTGCAGCTCAAGTGTTATTTATTTGTCTTAACTGCTGTTTTTGGAAATAAGCTGCTCCACGTGATGGCACTGAAAAGAGGGGAACTGCAGGAGAGAAAGCGAACCCTTGCTTTTGCCCTGTGCGGTTTCCCCCCAAAGTCTTTGCTTACTGTACAGAGAAAAAACATAAAAGTTTTGAAGGTGTGGTGATACAGACTGGGGATACAGAGGAAAGGATGAATACGACCGTCACTCTCTGATCTTGAAAGAAGTCATGAATGAGTCATCATTACAGTGGTACCTCTGGTTACGTACTTAATTCGTTCCGGAAGTCCGTTCTTAACCTGAAACTGTTCTTAACCTGAAGCACCACTTTAGCTAATGGGGCCTCCCACTGCTGCCGCGCCGCCAGAGCACGATTTCTGTTCTCATCCTGAAGCAAAGTTCTTAACCCAAGGTACTATTTCTGGGTTAGCGGAGTCTGTAACCTGAAGCGTATGTAACCCGAGGTACCACTGTACTATTATTTTAAAGCAAGGAATCTTGACCTCTCCTTCGGGCCCAAGTTGAAGCAATCTTGTGAAAACAGGGTATGTGCAGACTGCGATTCAATGCAGCTGGTTTCAATGCCTCTGTTACAGGGGTCAGCAAACTTTTTTCAGCAGGGGGCCGGTCCACTGTCCCTCAGACCTTGGGGGGAGGCAGACTATATTTTGGGGGGGGGGGGGGAATGAATGAATTCCTATACCCCAGAAATAACCCAGAGATGCATTTTAAATAAAAGGACACATTCTAAAAACACACTGATTCCCAGACAGTCCAAGGGCCAGATTTAGAAGGTGATTGGGCTGGATCCAGCCCCCGGGCCTTAGTTTGCCTACCCATGGTTTAGAATGTTGCCTAGACAGGACTTTTGGAGCATTCAAAAGACTGGTTCAATACAGTGGTGCCCCGCAAGACGAATGCCTCGCAAGACGAAAAACTCGCTAGACGAAAGGGTTTTCCGTTTTTTGAGTCGTTCTGCAAGACGAATTTCCCTATGGGGTTGCTTCGCAAGACGAAACGTCTTGCGAGTTCTTGCGAGTTTGTTTCCTTTTTCTTAAAGCCGCTAAGCCGTTAATAGCCGCTAAGCCGCTAAGCTGTTAATAGCCGCTAAGCCGCTAATAGCCGCTAAGCCTCTAATAGCCGTGCTTCGCAAGACGAAAAAACCGCAAGACGAAGAGACTCGCGGAACGGATTAATTTCGTCTTGCCAGGCACCACTGTATTTCAAAATCCACCAAAGAGGTATTGGGCTTCCCATGCTAAAACAGTGGTGAGAAAAAGCTCTAACTGCACAAAATGCTCAAAGATCATGGCTTCCGTTCTTTCTCCATCCATCTGGGTTGCCCAGCTCTCCTTTGCGTTCTTCAGCTATTACCGTATTTTTCGCTCTATAAGACACACTTTCCCCCTCCTAAAAAGTAAGGGGAAATGTGTGTGCGTCTTATGGAGCGAATGCAGGCTGCGCAGCTATCCCAGAAGCCAGAAGAACAAGAGGGATCGGTGTGCAGTGATCCCTCTTGCTCTTCTGGCTTCAGGGATAGCCACGCAAAGCCTCTTGAGCGCAGTGGGAGTGCTCCTGCCTCTTCGCTCAAGAGGCTTTGCATTGCTTTCTTGTTTCTTGTTTTCCTCCTCTAAAAACTAGGTGTGTCTTATGGTTGGGTGCGTCTTACAGAGCGAAAAATACGGTATGTATGAAGGGGGAGAAGGCACTCCCAACTTACCCATCGTTTGTAAAGGTGTTGGAGAAGAGGCAGGACAGGACGCTGAGAGGGGTGACTGAGAAGATGTAGACATTCACAATATGGCCCAGGGTGTGCAGAACTGCAGGGTGCAAAAGTAGTGAGAGAATGCATCCACAGCAACAATTATAAAAGCAATTTCAAACCTGTTCCGGGCTGTTTGCATTCTTTTTTTCCCTTTAAAAAAAAAGCAAATTCACAGTCCTTGAACTGAAACACAGCTAACTCTTTGAAAGTTGCACTTCTCTGAATTTCATTGTGCAGTTTTCCCTCCAAACATGAATTAAATGAATATATTAGGGGGAAACATGCATAAAAAATAACTGTGAAAATAACACAAAATGCATTCTATTAATACAAGTTCCTTGCAAAAATGTGTGCATTAATCAAAATTGCAGGCAAGATGTGTTCATTAGGAGAAATAAATGAAGAGCTAAATGAAGAATTTTCAGGATTTATTTATTTTTTAGAGATTGCTGATGGCTGTGGAAATGTGAAAAACTGAATTTTAGACGGGAAAAATGAGAAACTTAAGAATTGTTACAAAACAGTGTTGATCATGAGAGAGCTGCTGCCAGTCAGAGTAGACAACACTGACTTACTATAAAGCAGCTTCCTAGTTTCCTCACTTGGCACCTACATCGTTCTCCTATTGGTACTCAGCAAATACTTTTCCATTGCTTGCCAAGGCCCCATGAGCCACAGTGATCCAGCAAGGGGCAAGAGAGGGCAATTCCATGAGGCTGTGCTTTAAATTCCCCATGGAACCATCCAGCTGAACCCGCTCCCCAAGTGCAGCCCCACCCAGCTCCATCGGTGTGGCCAAGCACCAGCAAGCAGGACGCCAGTCTCTGCCCCCTGGCCAGATCACTGTGGGGGCCTGAGGCCTGGCCGCAAAGCCACCCACCTAAGGAGGTAAGTGGACTTCTCTTAGGCCTTTTAAGGTATCGTTTGTCAGTCTATGTGTTTCGGCTGCTGATCTTCAGCTCCTGTATTTGATGGTGATCTTAACTCTTGCACTTTTTATTGTATTTTATCATGGCAACATTTTGCTCTTAGGTGGATGATGATGATGATGATAATAAATTTTATTTATACCCCGCCCTCTCCAGCCACAACTGGTCTCAGGGCGGCTAACACCAGGTATAAAACAATTGATTAAAATACAATTTAAAAACAAGATTAAAATACAACATTAAAATGCAGCCTCATTTCAGTAGAAACTCAAATCAAAAACTTTTTTGGGGATGAAAACGTCAAGTCTTCACCAAGGCCAACTATCCAGACTGGTCCTACGTGGGCCAGAAAAAAGCCAGGGAAGTCCCCAAATAGGAGTTCCAACACAGAAGGAGGAAGGAAAAAAGAAGAGGGGGAGGGGATCAAGTTGATTCCAAGCCAAAGTCCAGGCGGAACAGCTCTGTCTTACAGGCCCTGCGGAAAGAAATCAGATCCTGCAGGGCCCTGGTCTCATGAGACAGAGCGTTCCACCAGGCCAGAGCCAGTGTTGAAAAGGCCTGGCTCTGGTTGAGGCTAATCTGACTTCCTTAGGGCCCGGGACCTCTAGGGTGTTGCTATTTATGGACCTTAAGGTCCTCCGCGGGGCATACTGGGAGAGGCGGTCCTGTAGGTACGCACTTTCCTCGTATCATTATTTAATCGTTATGATTTATTTCCCCTGGAAATTTTATTTTACAAGGTGCCTCGCCGACCCAAGCAAGATGTGCATTTTTGTGTAGGCATTTGAGCAAGTGTGCAGGACCTCTCAGAATCTACCTGAAAAGATCAGGGCTCCGGTTGCAATCCAGCGGTGGAAGTCCACGGCAGAATCAAAAGGGATGTAGCGATTGAAAAAGGTCTCCCGCAGAAAAGTGATGAGGTTTCGACACATGGTGAGCAGGATAAATGAGTACATGAAGGAGATGCTGGCTCCTGCTCCCCGAGAGATGAGGATGCCCACAAAGGTGGTATCTGCAATTCCTGTGGGTGGCGATGCAAATCCATAATCTAGAGACAGAGGAGAAATGGTTTGCTGCAGGAACGAGGACCTCACATGCTCCCATTCTCCCCTCTCAGCAGGCTTGGGTTATAAACATGCTGGCATGCCTTACAAGCCCTTTACTACTTCCTGGGGGAAAAGCAAGGCAATGCAAAGCCATTCTAAATAACATGTTTTGTTACTATATATGCTCACACCCTGAAAGAACTTCCCTCCTGCTTCTTACTGCGTGCTCAGTGGGGTGGGGTCTGGGTTATAGTGGAGCTATTCAGCTTCATTTTACAGCAACAGCACTGCAACTAAAGTTGTGACCCTATAGGTCTGGGTCTCCAAAGCAGCCACTAAAAAGCAGGACTGGGAAGTTTAGCAACAAACTTCCCTCGTTAGCAATTAATGAGCTCTACTTGCAGCAGTCTTGGGTCTTGCTTTTTTTGAGTCCGGCGTTAGTTTGTGCTGCAAGCAGGTACGTACGTGGTGGCATCCTTAGCTGGGGCTGCCACTCACTGCCTCCTCTGGAGACAGACATTTCTCCTTCCTCAATGAATGAGGATGTGGAGTTCCGGCCCTGGCTGGCCACGCTAGGTCCTGGGCGCAGCAGTTGGCTTGGTGGAGCTAAATAGGCTGGTAACTCACAGTATGCCCTCTCCACAAAGACCCCAACCGTGATGGCTGAGAATATCACCACGCAGATGATGTGGCGACGGTAATTCTCAATGAAGCGCTTGAACTGCTGGACTTTCTGGTGAATTTTGCTCCTCTGGTACTTCTCCCTCCGTGCCTCCGTGTAGAGATATGGCTGGGGAAAGGACAGCCTGTAACAAGGAAGTGAAAGTCCATATGAGGGTTTGCAAGGCTGTCAAGATATGAATTGACTAGGAGAGCCCCACCCATCCTGGGGCCAGTGCCCTCCAGATGTTGGGACACAACACCCATCATCTTTGACCACCAACACCAGAAAACCCATCTCAATTGGCTCACCATCACACCTGAGATGGCTGGAGGACACAAAGTCGGTCCTCAGAGAAAGAACCAGGCAAGCTGATATATTCATGGGCAATAAGTTTGTTCTTAAAGTATCTTGGAGCTTGTCAAAGATTATGAAGTTTATGTATATAACCAAAAGCTGAAAGAAGATCTACAGAGCAAATGATGGTTTTATGTATAGCAGACATTATTTACATACATGGACCACTGACCTCAGTAAAAATGAATTGCCTAACTTTAATACACCTTCAAAATGTATCATAAGAAAATGTAAACCTCCTTCTGAGGAACTGAAAAAATACTTACTAATGTGTTGTTTAGAAGGCACTGATTTAAGATATCAGGACAACCTAACCTAACTAGGAATCCCAGAACAGCTAGTCATGCACACAGCATTCCTCAGCAATAAAATCTACGCTAATTGTTTGCCAGTGCATTTGACTGTAGTGCCAGAATAAAGTACTGTACAGAAATCTCAGTGTAAGATGTTTGCAAGAAGGAGCAAATCCAGAAACTTATTATGCCCCGTTATTAAATGTTTATTTGCCAACTCAATTACATTGCAGAAATAGTTCTTGAGCACAGCTGAAATATATAAACTAATTTTGGTCATGGTAGGGTGAGTCACAGGACTTTGTTGTTGTATTAGGAACACAGCAAAATGTCAAAGCACCACCGAAAAGGCCCATTCTCATGTTGCCACCTCAGATGGCAAGTGCCAGGTACAGGTTGGCTCATGTGGGGAGATGTAGTCCTTTAATTAAGTACACAAAGCCAACCTGAGCATTGATGCAACACGTACATTGGCCCTCAGACCACAACGATATAAAGTCCATTAACTACTTTCCTCTGAGGTTAGTGCCAAGGCTTTGTCACAGACGAGACAATGATATATTTGGATACCTTCCAGGGATTGATTTTGCTCTGTGGCCTAAAAGCTGACCACAAGGCAAACAAGTCATTGATATCAACAAAACTCAACAGCGTATAAAATGAGCATTGTGTGTTTGCCTAAGGGAGAGTCCATCAGAAATGGACAACAATTCTCATCAAAGCGCTGCATCACAGGCAGAGGCGATAAGGTGGAAGACATTTACAGGAATATGGAAATATTATGATGCTATAGGCACACAAAGGCTGGGCATTTCAGAGAACAATCATAAAATGCAAATCAGCTGTGGTGCTATCTGAATGTTTACATCTGCCACCCCCCACCCCCCACCCCTGCCCCAGGGACTGTTTTATTTCCCTTTTGTACTATAGCAGAATGAAGTAGCAACTCAGAAGAAATGATGCCATCTGCATGTATGTTTTATAAGTTTCCTTTCCCACGTATAAAAACATAAAAGTGCGTCATAAGGTCCCATAGAAGAAGCCGATGTCTACTCAGAAGTAAGCCCAATGGAGTACAATGGGGTTCACTTCCAGGTAAATGCGTACAGGGCTGCAGTCCTAATCTTACCTTTGGGACATCTGGAATAGCATCCAAAATGGATATGTGCCAATGGCAACAGCCATTATTTGACGTTTGGCACTTCTAGGAGCATCCTTTGCCAAACCTCAGACAAAGCAGAGACATGGCATGGAAGGGTGCCCACCCACCGTTAAGAATGGTGCTTCTGCACTGCCTTCTAATTTAACAATTCTCCCCAAGGAGCTGAGAGCAGTAAACATGGTTCTCTCTCTCTTTAACAATTCCATTTCACCCCGACTTGTTATGAGGAAAGGACAGCAACCAGCTTCTGTATGACCTGTTTGTGAAGCATTCACCCCAGATTGTCTGCAAAAGGGTTGAGGGAAAGGTTAGGCAATGCCGGCTATTTGTTGAGCCTTCGTTCCAATTTGTTTGCGGGGGGGGGGGGGCGTAATGGGATGCTGCACCAAACAAGTGTTATTCCACATCTTCCGCTGCATTTTCCATCTGCTCTTCCTGCCTTCAGCCCAACACTAACCATTACTTTATACTGGCTCTCAGGGTAGCACTGTTTTAAATTAATTAATTACAAGCCTTTACTGGATGTGGGTGGCGCTGTGGGTTAAACCATAGAGCCTAGGACTTGCCGATCAGAAGGTCGCAGTTTGAATCCCTGCGACGGGGTGAGCTCCCGTTGCTCGGTCCCAGCTCCTGCCAACCTAGCAGTTCGAAAGCATGTCAAAGTGCAAGTAGATAAATAGGTACCACTCTGGCAGGAAGGTAAACGGCGTTTCCATGCACTGCTCTGGCTTCGCCAGAAGCGGCTTAGTCATGCTGGCCACATAACCCGGAATCAGAGCTGCTCCCCGATCCCAGCTCACAGAGGATCACGCTAGCCAGCGTTCGCTTTATAAAAGTCTTTATTGAGTTACAGTTTCCATTTCCAAGCTGCTGCGTGCAACTCTACGTCTTATGGCTAGACCGGCGAAGCTCCGTCTGAATCTCCACCCCTCGTACACCAACCTAATATCCTCGCCTTACTCCACCTTTTCCGCCTGACCGTCCTTCTCTGGGTCCCTCTGCCCCCCATGGTCTCCTCCCTCCGGGACTCCTCTGACGCTGACCCCCCGGACCCTCCTGTCTCCTTGCGTCGGGCTTTAGGACCTGGCTCCCTTTCCGGGCTGCTTACTGCGCGGCCTTCCTGTGCATTTGAACTTGGCGCGCGCGCCCAGCCTTCCACTTTCCGCTTGACCGTTTCTTCGCTCCCCGATGGGGGCGTGGTCACTCCTGACTCATGCCCTCCTCCCTGCTGCGAGCTGCCAGGGCTCGATCCCTGACGTCCTTCCTCTCCACTGCGCTCTGGTGGGGACGCTGGCCCCGATTTCCAACTGCTGCCCTCTGAACCCCCGCTGGTCCCTTCCTCCTGGGGTGTCCCCCTAGGCCCCCCCCGCTTTGCTCTGGCCACTGGCGCTCCTTTCTGTGAATCTTCCGATTCACTGGAAAGACTCGGAGATCTCGGGTCGTCGTCATCACTCATCCTTTCTTCGAACTCCTCCCCCTCGCGCTCTGTTTCCTCCCTTGCCCTCGCCTCTGCTCCTGAACCCCTGACAACAGCGGACAAACGTCGGCTCCCTTGGCCTATAGAGTGAGATGAGCGCTGCAACCCCAGAGTCGTTCACGACTGAACTTAACTGTCAGGGGTATATTACCTTTACTTTTTTAAGTTCTAAGGAATAGATCTATTGAACTGAATGGGCTGCATGCAATACTACTCCTAGTCAGATTAGACCCATTGAAATTGATGGATATGACCAATTTAGGTCAATTTGTGCCCTTGGGCCTACTCAGAGTACAACTTGACTACAACTCAATGTTATTAAAACAAAAATCCAGAATAAAACAGCACTTCAAAGGCATATGGAGAGCAGGAATTCAGAAAATGGAGAGAAATAAAAATAGGGCCCTGGACAAAAATATGACTCTACATGAGATCTGATGTAACTCATGGTTTCTGTTTCACATATGGCAGAGGGAAGGGAGTTCCATAACGCGGTTACAGCAGCAGAAAATGTCTGTTTTGGGATCACCATGATAAATTCTAATCTAAATAGATGTCACATTGGAAGGCTATTAAGAAATACAATCAGACACTTACTTTTTTCCTGGCCTCCTCCTCAGGTTTTGCCCTGGCATTCCCCCAGAGGTCGCATCTCCTTCCAGAATCAGGGGCTGCTCTCGATTTAGGATGATGCTTAAGGAAGCAGATAATAGCCTTTCAGAGAACAGTCTTATCTATTACACGACTTGGAACCAAGAAAGCTGACCCAGGCCCTTTGATTTTATGGTTGCTTAGAAGGAAAAAGTTTGCCCACTGCAAGTGAATAACACCAGCCTCCCTAAATATTTCCCACGCCCAGCTTATTGGTTTTGCCACATTTCTGGCAGAAGAAACAACTCATCTTCGTTAGCATTTTGTTTTCTGAATAACAGCTGTAGCTCTTCTAGAGAAAGTGGGTTTGATAATCGGAAAATGCTGAAAATCTAGTTGCATGGAAAACAGAACAGGCATTCCTCTTAGGGTCTTTCTGGGGATGTTTCTTATGACATCTGTTTTGCAGCCATAAGGTTGTGTTTAACATAGCAGCACCTACACTGGGGAATCAATTATTAGACAGGGGTCGTCTGTGTTTTGTTCTATATGCTGCCTTAAAATGATTTTATTTACCCTGTCATGTGAGCGAGCTTTATGCCATTTTTTCCACTCTTGAGAATATTTTTTTCCTTGATTCCTCAGCATGCAATTTTATGTGTAAATATAATAAAACAAATAGAGACATAGGACGGCTGCCTTATACCAAGCCAGACCATGTTGGTTCGACACTGACCGGCAGCAGCTCTCCAGGGTTTCAGCAAGGAGATGCTAGCGAGTGGAGCCGAGTCATTTTGCATGCATGACCTATGGATCAGGTTGTTTTTCTACGTGACTGGTAGCCTGGGCTGGCTGCTGCTAGCTCCACAATAACATCACGTGCTGGGTGACACTCTTTTTAAAGGAGTGACAATAACATCACATGCTGGGTGACACCCTTTTACAGCACCCGGCACTTTCATTGGCATTGTGTCTGGAAGTGCCCTTAGGCCTAGCATCGTTTACTCTTTGGAAACAAAGATCTCCGGTTAACTGCTGCATAGCCCATGCAATAATACTGGGGGTGGGGCACTGTTCAGAGGAATGAGCAGGTTGCAGTTAGATATATCTTTGGCACAGTGGTAGCCCAGAGGGCATAATGGCCTCAGCACTCTCTCCAGGAAACACACAGTGGAAATTCACTCAGTGGCATTGAAAGAACCTTAACGTGGCTCTTCCTCCTATCTCTCTGCACTACCTTAAATATGCAGAAACAAGTTCATCTCACAACCTTTCGTTCCTCCTCCAAACCAATTTAAACACCTTACATAGCAACCATTTAAAAACCAGGGGAAGTGTCAGGGTATTTTTGTTTTTTTGTTTTGGCAGGGCAAGGATTTCAGCTGGAAAATGGAGAGTGAGGAAATGGTTAAAAGACCCTCCGGAGCTCTGTTTCATGAACGAGAATACCCTATAAACAATGCTAAGTTTCACTGTCAAGCAGCAATGTGTGGGAAATTCTTTCAAAACCAGTAGGTGAATTTACTCTTTCACTTAACTGTAAGGAACGGGCTGATTAATGGAACTATAACCACAGAGAAAAGCTTAGCAGAGAAACGGAATACACACCATACTTTTAAAACACATTTAAGGCACATCCCTGACACACACACACACCCAAAACAGAATCCTTGTGACTGTAGTTTGTTGAGGGTGGTGGTAATTGTCCCTGGGATACTTTAGAGGAGGAAATGTGCTTTAAATGTATGCCGTGTATCTGCGGAGCGAGTGCCGGACGGCGCTTGAGATGAGCCCGGCTCACAGAGGATCAGAGGCTGAGCAGAGAGCTTACTTGTTGCTTCTATCCTTGTCGATGACGGAGGCTCGATTGCTCACATTTTGTCTGAATCTGTCAGGAATTCCTTTGAGAGACAGAATAAGGAAAGTCATGTCTGTTCATACGAAGGATTTTGCAGAATAAGGGGAAGAGAAAGAGCTCACTAACTTCTTAGGGTTGCGTCTCAGACCAGAGGTCCATATAGTCTCTTTCTGACAGTGGCATTGTAAAGATAGATGGATGAACACATGCACAGAGGCATTTCTAGCAGGAAATTGGTGATGGAAAGAGATGCTTAACCCAAGTGCCAGACAGCCAGAGCCATAGCCAGGTGATCTTACACCCCTGGCAGAACTGTCCAGAGTGTGCCCCCTCAGCCACTGACAAATTAGCTCTTCTTTCCGCCTCTCCTCCAAACCCCTCCCCCATTCAATTCACCCTCTATTTAAAACCTTTTCTTATAAGGCAATAATCAATATTTATATTTATGGACATATTTTAAAGCCGATTTTGTGGGGGGGGGGCCTTGCCTATGCCCCTGGAGGGGGCCCACTTCACCACTCCCTAGCTACGGCCCAGCAGACAGTCACCTACCTGGCTGTTGGGCGCTTGGCAATCCCACACAAGGGCGTTATGATTGATGCCATGGGATCGGAAGGTAGTTTGTCCTGCCCACCTGTTAAAGTTGGCTTCAGGAAGAGATGTGGAGTCAAAAAGATTCCCCACCGGTGGAGTAGAAGGAAGGCCGATTCTCCATTGCAAGTCCAACCACGCTCTCCCAGTATTGTGAGGGTTGGAAATTCCAATTTACCTAACAATTCAGCTGCTTAATTTTGCCTTTCCATGCCCCCCCCCCAAGCTCAGGCCTGGGCTCTCCCTTTTCCATTACCTTTAACGCAGAGTTGAGTGAAGCGGAACTCCTGGTCGTGGTCCCGCAGCATGTAGTTAAAATCTTCCCAGGTGAGCTCCTCTTTGTCTTCGAACCCTGACTCCTTGAACAAGGACTCTATGACCTTCTCAGTCTGATCTCGCGAGAGGCAGTTGTTGTAGATCTCAATGAAAGACCTAAGAGGCAACAGAAGACACAGCGCGGTCAGCAAACAAGGAGCCTGTTGCAAAAGCTGCCATGAATCAAAGGGCTGTGGGCAAAGGGGCAAAGGGGCATGGGCACATGGGAAATGTACTGAGTCAAATTATGTTCAGAAAAGGGGTCCAGAACATGTGAGTCTTCACTAAGACCCTTGCAGTCAGATGTCCACCCTAAGCATTTCTGGTCACTAACAACATAACCTCTACCTGCCTCATTTTCCCTTACATTATGCATTCTGTTCTCAATTACAAGAGTTTATGATATTAGATCTAGGGACGCGGGTGGCGCTGTGGGTAAAACCTCAGTGCCTAGGACTTGCCGATCGCATGGTCGGCGGTTTGAATCCCCGCGGCGGGGTGCGCACCCATCGTTCGGTCCCAGCGCCTACCAACCTAGCAGTTCGAAAGCACCCCCGGGTGCAAGTAGATAAATAGGGACCGCTTACTAGCGGGAAGGTAAACGGCGTTCCGTGTGCTGCGCTGGCTCGCCAGATGCAGCTTGTCATGCTGGCCACGTGACCCGGAAGTGTCTGCGGACAGCGCTGGCCCCCGGCCTCTTGAGTGAGATGAGCGCACAACCCCAGAGTCTGTCAAGACTGGCCCATATGGGCAGGGGTACCTTTACCTTTACCTATGATATTAGATGTCATATGTGTACTGAGAATTGATTAATTTTTTTTAAAAAAAGAATATCAGAATTCACTAGGGAGAAACTGTTGCCTCATGTGAATTTCAATTTCAAAACTGGGGCTGGAGAATCCACTCTCTGTCACTGGCCTTGTTCCTCACCCTGTAGGGCTTTTGCCTAGAAGGAATGTGTCCTTGCATTCGGATAACACACTTTGCTTGGCTGGATGGAGGGTAGAGAGAAACTGGCCTGTTGTACAAAGTTACTGTTTACATTTCTTGACCTGTTTGCTCTGGCCCTGCCCACCACTGATATGTGGCCCTTGGGAGAATAAAATGTGGCCCTCCAGCTGAAAAAGACTCCCTTCCCCGGCACTAGAGAATACCTCAACATCCTGAAGAATTCTTCCTTTGAAAGAAAGCCATTTCCATCTATATCATACATGGTGAACATCAGTTTTGACTTCTCTTGGGGAGATCCTGGTGGAGGAAGAGTAAGATGAGTAACATCAAAAATACTTACCATAAAAATGCTTATCATAAAGCCCATTTGATAAGGAATTTTTATGAGAGCCCAATTCTCCAGCCCCACAATAACTTCAGAGGAACTGATAACTGAAGGGAGGGGATTTGTGTTCCAGGAAACTGGTGGGTGAGAGGATGTGGGAGAGACTATTGTTGCAGCCTGACACATGAGGATGACGCAGACCTCTCATTTTCCTTGTTTTCACTCTTTAGATTCAGTTCTTCACATCCCAACATCAGTTGCCAATTTTATTTAAAATCCTCATAAAAATCTATCTGCACTTTAGTGCAGAATACAATTTTGAAATGCAATTTCACCTAATGTATACATTCCTAGAAGGGACGCGGGTGGCGCTGTGGGTTAAAGCCTCAGCGCCTAGGACTTGCTGATCGAAAGGTCGGCGGTTCGAATCCCTGCAGCGGGGTGCGCTCCCGTTGCTCGGTCCCAGCGCCTGCCAACCTAGCAGTTCGAAAGCACCCCTGGGTGCAAGTAGATAAATAGGGACCGCTTACTAGCGGGAAGGTAAACGGCGTTCCGTGTGCTGCGCTGGCTCGCCAGATGCAGCTTGTCACGCTGGCCACGTGACCCAGAAGTGTCTGCGGACAGCGCTGGCCCCCCGGCCTATAGAGTGAGATGGGCGCACAACCCTAGAGTCTGTCAAGACTGGCCCGTATGGGCAGGGGTACCTTTACCTTTACCTTATACATTCCTAGAAAGCAATTTCCTCTGATACAATGCATTTTTGTATGTTATTTTCACTAAAATATGCATTTCTAGGCACACTTTTACCCTGTTGGTTTTTCCACACATTATTTGGTTGGAGGACCAAATTGCAAATTTTGGGTAGGTGTGAATTTTGAAGAAATGGCTATGTTTTGGTTGGCATACTGTTTGGAAGTGGTTGTTAAATGTGAACTGAATCAAATTTCTCTCCCACCTTTATTGGGAATGGCCTTCCCATAATTATCCTGATCAGTAGCTTCTCATGTTGGCTGAGCTGGACTCACTTCCTGCTGAACCAACATGATTCCCCATTGACCATCTGGCTGCTGGTCTCTCCTACTAGAGATGTTCCTTGATGAACACACGATAAACACCTGGAATGTTTTCCCGTGTAGAATTCTGAATGCCCTAATTAGGCTCTATTCCCTCCCATACTTTTCTACTGATATCCAATTTCACCTTTCATAAAGACCACGAAGATGTCTAGGAACTCCCGGAAGGAGAGATATCCATTGCCGTCTTTGTCAGCGAGTGAGAACATGGAGTCCACAAACACAGACTGGGGCTTGAGCCCCAGCGCATCTGCAAACTCCTCCCTGCTCAGCTCACACTTCAACGCTTCCTTGGCTTTCTGAGAAGTTTCCAAGCTGAGCTCCCCAGCGTCTAATCTGTCAATGTCTAGAACCTGGAAAGGACAAAGCACATGGTGAGGTTCCTGGAATAACGCTTCTCAGAAATAACAGAACTGCAACAAACCCGGGACGCCTTTCTGTCTGCTCTGCAAATATTAGTTTAAAATAACATATCAACCAAGGTTTGAATTCTATCTCCATAGTTCAGAACATCGATCGGATCATCTAAGCATTATGCAAGTGCCTCTATTTGATGTTTAACAAAAAAGAATGCAGGAAATCCCCAACAATTAAAAGGACACAGTTCCACGTTGGGGGACAAGCTGCTGTAAGGAAGAATGAGCAATGACTTATTCATGCCACGCTTGGGCAAAGGTTTCTGGCAAGAAGTGCAAGGGAATGTTCTTTCACATGTGGTGGACTTGTAAAAGGGTAAAAGAGTATTGGGAAATGATCCATAATGAATTGAAAAAAATGTTTAAAAGTACTTTCCAAAAAACCCAGAATCCTTCCTGTTGGAGGTAATTCAAACTCAAATACCCAGGTGTCAAAAAAGGTTATTTATGTATGCTACTACTGCAGCCTGTGTTTTGTTAGCCCCAAAAGGGAAAACAAGCAAGTTCCCAACCAAAGAAGAATGGCAACTTAAGTTGACAGAATATGCACAACTTGCAGACTTAACATTATAGAATAAAAGAACAAGAAGAACCTACGTTTAAAAAATATTGGAAAGTGTTTATTGAATATATGGAAAATAATTGTGTGCAGCTGAAAACGTTGGCAGCATTAAGATAAATTCAACAGTGTAAATAAGTTTTGATGGACACAATAATGGAATGGTATAGTTTTTGTAAAATATGCAGAAGAAGAAGAAGAAGAAGAAGAGTTTGGATTTGATATCCCACTTTATCACTACACGAAGGAGTCTCAAAGCGGCTAACAATCTCCTTTTCCCTTCCTCCCCCACAACAAACACTCTGTGAGGTGAGTGGGGCTGAGAGACTTCAGAGAAGTGTGACTGGCCCAAGGTCACCCAGCAGCAGCATGTGGAGGAGCGGGGAAGCAAACCTGGTTCACCAGATTACGAGTCCACCGCTCCTAACCACTACACCACACTGGCTCATAGAGATATAAGATGTGTAAAATGAACCATGGAAAGAGAAGAAGGGAAGTCAGTGATATCTTAAGGATGTAAAATGAGTATTTTAAATTGTAAAACAGAAAATTTAATAAAAATTATCTATGTGAAAAAGAAGTGCTGGCCTTAGCCGTCTTCTCCCCACCCTTTTGCTGACTGCAATATTTGAGGGGCAGTATTTGGAGGTGGGGTTAAAATGCTGGGAATAGACAAAGGACAGCAGGTTCGAATTTCACTGGGGAGATCTGAGGCCTGCCACTGTCTCCAGCTCTCACTGAGCACCCAAGGTATATCTGTGAGGATAAAAATGGAGGGTGTACATAATTCTGAACTCCTTGGAGGAATTGTGGGATTAAAAAAAATATGAATGTAATGAAATGAAAGAAACTACCATGCTCTTTCTTGCCATGCTAATCAGGCTCTGCATTTTTGAGAGGGGCTTAAAAAAAAATTACACCAAATTTGCAAATTTGCCCTACACAGAATGCACCCACTGAAGTGAGTGAACACGAGTCCTTCATTAATTTCAGTGAATCTACTCTGAGTAGGACTAGCATTGGATACAACCGACAGCATCACTGACATGCAATTCTCTTGGTGGGATGAGCATTTTTCAAGGAGGAAGAGGAGAAAGTCATGATGGAATCACATCCCCTGTTGGACTCTGAAAGTGGCTGTCCTATACTGAAAGGTTATTGTCAAATAGGTAAGCACATGCACAGATCTATCCCTGAGAAGGGCTATTTAAGGAAAGAGTTGGAAACATTTGCCTGAGCAACACAGTGCAACACTGAGGCTCTTTTGCACGTACACATGGCAAATTACCTTGATTATACACAATAACATCATCACTATGTATGTGCTGTCCGCTTATCTTGTTTGCCCTCTACATGTTATCAGAGACAGATGTTTACATTTGCAGCTATTTATATCATAGTAGGGAAGAAGATCTTTCCAATCAGAAGGTCGGCGGTTCAAATCCCCTCACGGGGTGAGCTCCTGTTGCTCGGTCCCTGCTCCTGCCAACCTAGCAGTTCGAAAGCACGTCAAAGTGCAAGTAGATAAATAGCTACCGCTCCGGTGGGAAGGTAAACGACGTTTCCATGCGCTGCTCTGGTTCGCCAGAAGCGGCTTAGTCATGCTGGCCACATGACCCAGAAACTGTATGCCGGCTCCCTCAGCCAATAAAGCAAGATGAGCGCCGCAACCCCAGAGTCGTCTGCGACTGGACCTAATGGACAGGGGTCCCTTTACCTTTACCTTAGGGAAGAAGATGCACGGCTTTCTTTGAAACAAGTCCCAATGTGTTCAGAGGGCCTTGCTGCCAGGTTTGTGAACACTGTGGGTGGTGTTCAATGCTAGTCCTGCTCTGAGTAGACCTATTGCAGTTAATGACCATGGCTAACTTAGGTTCATTCCTTTTAATGGGTTTACTCTGAATAGGATTTAGTTGAACACAACCCAGGGCACCAGATTCAATTAACCTGGTACGCCAGCTGAAGTCAGTGCTCTTTTGTCTGTCCTGAGTTCTAGGGTTATGAGAATACCTGGGCAAATATATGCCTGAAGAAAATATCTAGGATGTCCTTTCTCTGCTCCTTGGTAACAGCCTTCTTCAGCAGCTGCTGTTCCTTCATGTCAGATATGTGGAGAGAGAGTCCATTTCTTTCAAGGTAGACCTTCAGATGATTAAGAAACTCCTTTCGCTCTGCCTCTCCATCAAACTGCAACACCTATGAATAAATGCGATAGAGAAGTTCTGATTGTGGAAATCCCTTCTCAGGAATATCTCCTTTTTTGATCTTTCTACATAGCAACTAAAGACATTGGCTGGACAATGTTGCTTCTGCTGCTGTTAATTGATTTGTTTTAAACTGAGGCTTAATAAGGGATTTTGGCTGATAGGAAGTCAGGATTTCAACAGACATGACATTCAATGAGTGTTCAATGTTTGTACACAAATATTTGAGCTGCACGCTCAGTGCTAGATTGAAGCTTAAATATTTCAAAGGACCTCAAAATACATCTTTAAACTATATTTAAAGTTTAGCATAATTGTCTTTCTGTATGTCAACAGTTTTCATATATGCTAAGTAAGAAATCAGAAGGCATTTCTGTTTGAAAGCATTTCAAATGCAGATATGCTTACTGGAAGACAAATGTTTTAGTTTTTTAGTTGTATCCTCATTTATGTATCAGTATATAAAGGCAAATATAAATTTTTATTATTTCTATTTCCATTTCTGTTAGAATGATGCATATTTTTGGTAATGCAATTGAATAGGGTCACATATGTCCACAGCCCTTAGCCTTAACACCGGCTCACCACAGGGTTGTGTGTTGAGTCCCCTGCTCTATGCTCTCTATACGTATGACTGTACAGCCATCTATTCCAGCAACAAAATCATCAAGTTTGCTGATGACACTACGGTGGTAGGGCTCATTTCAGGAGGGGATGAGTCCGCCTATCGGGACGAGGTGGAGCGGCTCTGTGTTTGGTGTGGAGAGAACAATCTGGCTCTTAATACGGCTAAGACCAAGGAATTGGTGGTGGATTACAGGAAAAAAAAGGCGGACATTCAGCCCTTGTATATCAACGGGGAACGGGTGGAGAGGGTGGCGGAATTCAGGTTTTTGGGAGTAACTATCGATCAGGGCATGACTTGGAGCGCAAATACCACTGCTCTGGTGAAGAAGGCCCAGCAGAGAATTTATTTCCTCAGACTTTTGAAGAAGAACAATCTGAGTGAGAGACTGCTGGTGTCCTTCTACCGAGGCTCCATAGAGAGCATTCTTACATACTGTATTTGTGCTTGGTTCTCCAGTTGTACAGCTAGGGAGAGGAAGGTGCTCCAGAAGGTCATAACCACAGCCCAAAGGATTATTGGTCATCCTCTCCCATCTTTGGAAGAACTGTACGGTTCCCGTTGTCTTAGGAAAGCAAACAACATCCTGCAGGATTCATCTCACCCGGGACACAGTCTGTTTGCACTACTGCCTTCTGGCAGGAGATATAGAAACATCAAGTCAAGGACAAATAGACTGAAAAACAGTTTCTATCCAAGAGCTGTGGCCTTTTTGAATGCTGTAACTCGATAGTGTGACCTGGGAGTTTGATGGGTGTTGGTGTGGGTGTGGCTGGAATGTGGTTTGTTTGGTTGTTGTTGTTGTTTTGCTTTTGTTGTTTTTAAGGGATGGCATCCAATTTCGTTGCACTTGTGCAATGTTGCACTTGTGTAATGACAATAAAGAATCTATTCTATTCTATTCTATTCTATTTAAAACTGACACAGCTTAGAGCAGGTGCTGGGAACCTTTGACCCTCCAGATGCTGTGGAACTACAACTCCCATAATCCCTGGGGCCGTTGGCATGCTTGTTGGGCCTGATGGAAGTGGCAATTCAGCACTATTTGGAGGGCCAAAGGTTCCCCACACCTGGCTCAGGGCTTCAGCATGTCTTAATCTGGGCCTGTGCACACTCTTAAAGTTATTCACATACAATGTCCAAGGAGCGTACAGTCTGTGTACACAACATTTGAGCTGTACAACACTTGTCCATGGGTACAGATAGCAGCATGTGAACAAGTCTAATGTTTTCAATATAGTTAATGAATGAGTAAACAAGCAGACAGACACCGTACAAGTTGCATACCAGGTCATATTCTTTGGGGATCTTCAACAGCAAGGTTTTGTTGCCCTTGTTGTTGGAAAGGACGGTCTCCACCTTTTGCTGGCTTTTCAGAAAGATGCTCCGAAGCACGGCCAACTTGCTGTCAAGAACTCTGATCCCCTTGTCTTCCTGCAGCTGAAGGTAGACTAGAGAGCTATCTGTCTTGGGGTCTTGCCATTCAAATGCTAGGAGAAATGAAAAGATTTATTGATATCTTGCCTTAGGTGCAGGACCCAAGGAGGTAAGTGGGATAAATTAAAGCAGATACAACCAAAAATGCACAATAATTTTAATAATAATTTTAGCATTTCCTTCTTCTAGATGGGCCACCTTCCCAAGTTGTCAAGCTCCATCTGCCCCTCACCTCCCTCTGAAGCAGGTGCAGAAACCGCCTTCTTGACCGTTGGACCAACTATTGCATGGGCAGGCAAACTAAGGCTCGGGGGCCGGATCTGGCCCAATCGCCTTCTAAATCCGACCCGCGGACAGTCAATCAGCATGTTTTTACATGAGTAGAATGTGTGCTTTTATTTAAAATGCATCTCTGGGTTATTGTGAGGCAGAGGAATTCGTTCCTTTCCCCCCCAGAATATAGTCTGGCCCCCCACAAGGTCTGAGGGACAGTGGACTGGCCCCCTGCTGAAAAAGTTTGCCAACCCCTGAATTATTGGTTTTATCCACTCAATCCTCCAGAGCCTGTCTTCGTATGCAGAGAAAGTCCCTAACTCACATGGTTTGAGATCCATCAGCTCCCCTCACCTGGTTTAGCTGGCCAGTCAAAGTCATTCCCAAGGTGTGGCCTCTGTCACATGCTGACAGGAGCCACAGGTGAGAACTAAGTGCAGGGGACCAAAGGTGAGGGACCACAGGTGGACAAACTACCCCAGAAGGAGCATGGCATGTCCTTCACCAGAAGTACCTCCCCGAACACCCCATACACCCCTAGCACAGATGTAGAGAGGAAGTAATAATATTGTGCTGAACAAAGAACAAAAGATATTGAAGGACACTTTCCCCGCTACTCCTGCATCTGCAGGAGCATTTGGTTCCAGATGCTTTGGGAAATGCCTCACCGTGGATAGAATCTGCAGATATTTCTGCCTGCACCGAAGGGCTTTGCTTCTTCTTCTGCAGCTTCTTGAACGCTCTCCTCCGAAAGGCAGCAACGATCCAGGCGACAAACAGACTCACTGCAGAGACACCAATGGGACAGGCCTTGATGCGAAGCTAAGCCCTCGCTGCCAGGGTTGCTTGCCACTAATGACCGTGCTGGGGGTTGGCATTGTTGGGCACCTGCCACAGCCCACACCGTGCAGGGGACCCACTGACAACTCCTGAAGCAACCTTCTCCAACTTGGTGCCCCCCAGGTATTTTGGGCTGTAACTCTCATCAGCTGCAGACAGCAGGGAGGATGAGCGTTGCGGTCCAGTAACATCTGGAGACACATATTCCCCATTCCTGATCAAACCAAACCATTTTGAAATAAGTAATAAATAAACAAACCATGGGTTGTTTTTTTTAAGTGGTGGTTGAGCCTAGAGATAGGTGAATATGTCAATTTCAGTTTCTCTCAGTTTTCCAATCTTAAAATTGGTTCTCCAAGTTTGCAATTTAATTATATTTTTTAACAAAAAGCTCTCGTGAAAATTCATCAGCATTTTAGTGTGAATTTCTCCAAATATACACATTTTGAGAGGCAGCTTTTCCTAATATCCTACATTTTTGCAAAGCAATTTTCCCCAATATAAGGAACTTCTATAGGTTATGTTCAGCAATATATGCATTTATTATACACACTTTTCATCCTAGCATGTTCATGTTTGCACATGTTACTTGGTTGGAAAAACCACACAGCAAAATTTGGAGAAGTGTGAATTTCAGAGGATGCCTCAGTTCAAATATTGTTTTGGAAATTGTGAATTTGGTAAATTTGCCTTTTAAGGCCTAATGAACTGAATGAAAACCCCAATGGCTGTTTGCTCCAATTCAGCTTCAAAGAGTGGGTTTTCATGGGGAACGCTCCAGAGCAAAAGAGGGGGGGGGGCTTTAAAGTGGGGACTTGTGCTTGGAAGGAGCAACGCAAAAGGTGTGGCATCAGTTTCAGCAAGAACACATGTCTCTCCTCAAAATAGTACAGGTTAACAGCTGCATCATCTGGAAGCTGCAGAACCGGCGGCAGTGTTTGGGGTCGCCCACTGATTAGATCAGCTTAGACTCAGTACCAATGACTCATGGAAGACTCATCATATAAACATGGTCATGCTTTGCAGAAACTTTTGATAGCAATGCAGCACCCCTAAGGACATGGCCCCAATCCAGCCCCTCCTTGGGATGTAAAGTAAGCAAAACCTGGTCTGAAACAAACCCAGAGGGAAGCAACAGAGAGCAATGATGGTGATCACAAATCCAGGTACACTCCCTGCGAAGTAATCCAGTACGGTTAGCTTGACACAGACAGGCAGCTGTTCTGAAGTCACTTGCTGGGGCTGAGAACATGGGGCACCTGGGAAGACAAACAAAGTGGCCGGGGCATTAGACCAAACTGATCACTTGTGCCCTCAGCCACCCAAGAGTTCCTGAAGATTGCATAAATGCAGCAAGCATTTCCCTCCCCCATAGTTGCAATTTGTACGCAGACCCACCCCACTCCAGCAACGCCTTGATCTTATGTCAACTCCCATCCAGGCCAAGTGCCAAATTGCTCCAAGTTCTCTGGCCAAAAGGGATGGAACTCGCTTTGGCAATGGCATTTTCACTGCTTCTCTATCTCTCCAGCAGACAGAAAGCATATCAAGTGATCTGGGTTTACAGGTGTGGGTAAACTGAGGGGATTGTGTGTTGAAACTCTGGAAATTACTCCATACTGCAACAATGGACTGAAGAGATTGTGGCACCTAACATCAAAATAAATAAAGCCGCTCTTGCAGCAAGATGGAAGGAATGTCATAAAAATGTTCCCACTGTAAATATCACAAGGTGCAAAAAAAACCCAAAAAACCCCCACCCTACCATGGTTTCCATCCAAAATCTCCTCCTGGAACATTATTCCTTTTTTCAAATGAAATTTTGATATATTTCAATTGCTTCAAGCCTTTTGAATGGGAGCGGATCATTTTCAATCTGGATCATGTTCAATCATATTTAGTCTGGTTAAAAACTCTGGCTTCATCCAGACATAACCCTAACAACCATAGCTTAATGTAATTTTTAAAATAAATAAAAAACCCTTGAGCTTATATGCTCCCATCTCCCCTTCTCTAACACAGCTGCAGGGAACAGAATAGAAACATTCACTTTTCGTTTCAACACAGTTTGCTGTTTTGTTTCCAAACCATGACAAACTGTAGTTAGTTTTAATTCCAAAATTAACTGAACAAGCAACACCAAACCATGGTTTCTGGTCCTGGTCTATTTGGAGAAGTGGACAAGGGCTATGGAACAGATCCTATGGGGTTGCTCTACCGACTGGTCAGCAGCCCAGAACAGAAAACCCACCATCGTGCAAGAAAAACACTTCTGCTTGGATGTCTTTTGACTCTGCATCGGTGACATCTTCCAGGATGTCGTGGAATGTGGTATTTTTAATTTCTTTAATCTCGTCAGAGGAGAATAACCTGAGAAAGGGAGTCAACAAAAGGGTTAAGTGAAGCACCAGCCTGTTGCAGTCTGTGGGGTCTTGGGCAGAAGGCCACTTGATACATGATCCCTTTTAACTGGTGACCCATTTCCCCCTTCCCTATGGCCCCAAGCTTCAGATCCAAATTCTGTGCCAACAGATATGAATTATGCAATGTGTGTACACAGTGTAAATTAAACATGTTTGTGAGTGCTTGGAATTTTTGTGAAGCTCTGCAATATGTAGGGGGCATCACAATATTATGCAGGACATGGAAGCCCTGGCCTGAACCAATGCAGATCCTATTAAGGCATCTTATGGCTTTGGAGATTTCAGGCAGCACTGCTCTGCATTTTCAAGTGTGCCTTTATACCCATAAGGTCTAGAACCTTGGGCAGCTTTCAAGGGTTAAATGTTCAGGTGTCTGCATTTTACATCTAATATTCAAAATGTTGTGCTTGTACAGATTTGCAACATGCACACAATCTTGCCATGCCCCATTGAACTATTCCTTGTACCAGCACAGAAGCTGGAGAATTTATCATGCAATATGCACCTCCTGGGTATATATGACTTTTAAGAAAATTAGCTTATCGATGTTGGCTTCTTTTTTTAAAAAAAGATATTGCACAGGGACGGTGCAGTTATGCAGTCAAGAGAGTTCAATCTTTCCACAAGCTCACTTTCAAGAGAAATACATTTTCCCATCACTCAGCCTGCAATTTGCTGATGCTGTGAAAATGTGATTCTTCCCACACAGCAATTAGCACTGAACTTCCAGCACCCTCATATCCACAGCCCCAGTGCCTTTTCTCCCTTTCCTTTTAGAGTAGCTTGCCCCACTGCCCTCTGCGCCAAGAAGATTTATCATTGTTGTTCCCCATCCCTGACTTAGACAGGTACAGCATCGGGGCTTGGCATTTTCAAGCATTTCCAAAGGCTCATATCCTACTAAGAGGCCACTGCCAATCCCTGGAGCCTCCTAGCCCTGCTGCTGCTGGAGGAGCAAGGAGGAGGAGGGACAGCAGTAACCGCACACATTTTGTTTGCATTCATCCTGTGGGGGGTGCAGGTTTGGCCCAGACAGAAGGCAAGTGAATTTGCAGAATGAGGCAAGAATAGGAGGGAAAGGAGGACAGAGAAGTGGCTGTACTCAGTCTGAAAGCCAGGGATGGGGAATCTGTGGCACTCCTGGTGGGGCTGTATTTGAGACATTATAGAGCAGGGTGGGGAGAGAAACTGTGGTCCTCCAGATTGCTGGACTACAAATCCCATCATCCCAGACTTTTGGTCTTGCTGGCAGGGGATGGTGAGAGTTCAAGTCCAATGACACCTGGGAGTGGCGGCCACATCTTTCCAACCTCTGTCACAGAGTATGGATCCACGTGATATGGTTAAAGCATATTAAATGCACATGACTTCCCCCGGAGAGCCCTGGGAAACTGTGGTTTGTTATAAAGGTGCTGCACACTGTGGCTCTGTGAGGAGGAGCTCCCAGGAGTCACAAATATGATGTAAAATTGTAGTGTGAATCTGTCTAGAGTTTCTGGTACTTGGTGGCAACGGCAAGAAATTTCCTCCCTCTTTCTGCAAGCTGGCCTTCCTGTTGTTCATGCGCCCCATGCTTATGAATGTTTCCAAAAAGTTGCAGTTACAGATAGGTAGCCGTGTTGGTCTGCCATAGTCAAAACAAAAAAAATTCCTTCCAGTAGCACCTTAAAGACCAACTAAGTTAGTTCTTGGTATGAGCTTTCGTGTGCATGCACACTTCTTCAGATACACTGAAACAGAAGTTGCCAGATCCTTCTATATAGTGAGAAGGTGGGGAGGGGTATTACTCAGAAGGGTGGTGGGAATGGGTGATTGGTAGATAGCTGTGATGAGCCTGTTGACGACTCTTAATGACCCTATTGCAGTGCTACTGGAAGGAATTTTTTTCCAAAAAGTTGGTTAGCTGTTACCCATTCTTGGTGTTTTCAAACCAGAACCGGTCTCCATCCCGTAAGCGAAGAAACTGGTCCTGAATGATGCTGCGGAAGAGCTTCCTATCAGCTTCCAACAGGCCCCCAAGCAGCAGTTCCAGGCGGCCTGTGTCATTGCCGTACATCTCTGCAAGTTCTCTGCCAAGCTGGGAACAAACCACAAGGTTAGGTTGCTGCGTCAAGACGAGTGGGAGGCTTTCCAGGCTGCTTGGTTAGTTAGAGGGGCAGGCTGCGTCGACACCGCACATTTAAAGCACATGACTTCCCTCAAAGAATCCTGGGGACTTTATGAAGGCTAAATTACAGTCCTCAGGATCCTTTGGTGGAAGCAATTGTGTATATGTATGGCATATACACATATGTATATGGGTATATGCATATGGCATATGGTGCTGGAGGAGACTCTTGAGAGTCCCATGGACTGCAAGAAGATCAAACCTCTCCATTCTGAAGGAAATCAGCCCTGAGTGCTCACTGAAAGGACAGGTCCTGAAGCTGAGGCTCTAATACTTTGGCCACCTCATGAGAAGAGAAGACTCCCTGGAAAAGACCCTGATATTGGGAAAGGAGAAGGGGACGACAGAGGACGAGATGGTGGGACAGTGTTCTCGAAGCTACCAGCATGAGTCTGACCAAACTGCGGGAGGCAGTGGAAGACAGGAGTGCCTGGTGTGCTCTGGTCCATGGGGTCACGAAGAGGCGGACACGACTAAACAACTAAACAACAAATGGCATATACACAGAAAGAGAGAGGCTGCTTTGAATCTGTCAATCAAAGCCGTTTCACTCTGATCATACAGTAAAAGAACAAAAGCCTTCAAAACTTTTTTCTCCAGAGCGGCAGCAGGCGAGAAAGTGCTCTGTGGCTTTTTTGAGCTTGTACATCTCCCAAAGACCTTAATGCCGCCTTCCTTAATTTTGGGCCCTCAGATGCTTTACTACAGCAAGACTAATGGTCAGGGATAGGAATTGTAGTTCAAGAACACCTGGGGACTGGAGACTAGGGAAGGCTGACTTAAAGAGGGCAATGGGCAGGCCTGAAAACTGTGGAGCAGTGATGTGACAAGAGGACCATGGAAGCTGACTTACAGTAGGTCAGATGATTTATATCTAGCAATGTCTGCTCTGACTAGCAACAGATCCCCAGGGACTCAAGGAGGCAACTTTCCTCTCATCTGATACATGTTTCTTAAAATATATCATGTCCAGGAGCTGATGTGTGCAAAACAGGTGCTCCTCTTCTACTAGGTTGAAGGGCTGCAAAATGTGAGGCTTTGCCTCTCCTGCAATGTTTCAGCTGCCTGGATTTTCTCAGGTAATTTCTGATTTTCTAAGGGATGCAGCACAGAAACGTAGGGTTGCTCTTATAGGCACTTGGGGAAATGTTCCATCTCCACGGATGGTCCTGCTTACAGGAGACAAAATGCACCCTGTTTCATGCCTGGCTTATCTATGCCCCACCCCCTGCAAGACCTCTGACAGAGTACCGTTTCATTTGGGTGGATGTCCTGCCATTTGGTAGCAATGGAGTGGTTGAAGAACTCCCTTGCTTTATTATAGGTAGTTAATCCAAGGTCCCGCCCACGATGAATCCAGTTGGCTACGAAGTCCATGCGGGAGTACTTCAGGGTCCCATACCAGTAATCTGGAGAACAAGCGCAACACAGGACCATCAGGGCACTGCAACACAGAAGAATCCCTGCAGAGAGCAGAATGGCGGCCTTGGCAAGGCACCTCTGAGCACTCAGACAAGCATCTGTTCTAGAAGGAACCCGGAAGGACCCGGACTGCTTCCACATTAGGACTCCTTAGTGTTAGTGTTAAGGCATCCCTGTTCAGCTTTAAGCTGTAAGTGGAAATGTGAAAGTGGTTCCATGGTTAATGTTGAGTTTCCTCTCCATTCTCAGCCAGAAATACCGATCCACATGGTACAGAAGGAGGATACAGGTCTGGTGTATGTATCATTTGAACCTAAGTAGGGCCCTGATGGATCACAGAATCATAGAAACATAGAACTGAAGAGTCAGAAGGGACCCTGAGGACTATCTAGGCTCATCATTTTTTATGCTCGCTACCCCAGTATATGCACTTTTAAGCACATTACTTGGCTGGAGAATGACATTGCAAAACTCAGAGCAGAGCAAATTTTAGAGGCTGGCTAAATTTCAGTTTTTTCCCCTAAGGGGGTGGGTGTGGGCAAATCAAGTTCGCTTGCCTTTAAATGTGAACTGAATCAAGTTTCTCTGTCATCCTTACTCATAATAGGCCCACTGAAACTAATGGACCTAACTTCATGGTGAATTAATGGACCTGGCCAAGTTCCAGCTAGTTTTTTGTTTTGCAATTAGGTAAATTCAGCTTTACATTTTAATTGAATCCAATTCCTCTCCCATCCCTATCTGATAGTAAGGGGCACCTGATCTGAGGGGACATTTGAGGAGAACAGGAGCAGAAAGAGTTAAACTGTTCCTCCACCCCACTTCCCTGTTGTACCAAAACTTTGCAAAAAGGGTGAAATGTCTCAATATTTTGCAAAGCAACCTAAGGCTCACTGCAAGGAAGAAGGGTTCCCACCTCCCTTCTGTGACTTGCAGTGAGGTCAGTCCTGTGGTTTTCCAAACCAACCCAATTTAAGGAGGCACGGGCACCCAGTCCTGCCCCACTTTATGGGTCCCTGGAGTGGGCCTGTGATGTCATGTGCATGGCACACATGTGACATCATGCGGCTAGAGGCCTGCTGCGGCCTCCAGAAGGCCTAACGGGGTTCAACGGGGGGGCCTGTTGTGGCCTCTGGAGGGCCCAGAGGGGAAGGCTCAATGGGGCCCATTGCAGCTTCTGGAAGGCCAGGTGAGGCCCATCACGGCTGCAGGCCTTCCCACAGCCATGGCGGGCCTCGTTGGGCCTTCCACAGGCCCCAGCAGGCCTTCTCGTAGCCACAATAGTCCTTCCTGCAGCTGGGGAGGGGGGTTGGGAGGCTGCATTGGGCCTCCGGAAGGTGAAGAGGCATGTGACGGAGGGGCATAGTGGCGGTGCATGGAGCCACTCCAGGGCCCCCAGGAGTTGGCTGCCCCTCTCATCAGCTGGCCGGGCTGGGCTTCCTCTGGGGTGCACTTGGCAAGCACATACGCTCTGCCACTGGGCATGCTGACGTCAGGCGCAAACGCCCCCGGTGCAAAAAAATTGTGGGTGCCCTGCAATTGTGGGTGCCATTCCCTTATGGGGAATGTTGTGGGGGCTGGAGCACCCAAAGCCCCACACATATGTAAGGAGGAAGAAGTCAAAGCTCCATATGTTTTCAGAGAAGTTTGCATGTGGAAAATCCCTTCACTTTCACTGAGCCTCAGAGAGATTTGCAATACACTGTTTTGCAAATCCCTCGCAGTTCAGCGCAATACCAATTCCCCACCCTCTCCAGTTTCAGCCTAAGGCTGTAGAGAGAATTGATTACATGCATTGCTTGCATTTCAGTGCAACAAGGAAGCAGAGAGAGGCAAAACCTGGGGTGTGAATGTAAGGGAGGAATGGACAGGAGTGCAAAGGGATGGTGATCTACACCAGTTTGGATTGTCCTGGTCTTCCATTCTTTATATTTTCTCAAAAAAAAAAAGTTGGAATAAATGAGCCCTGGCAGCATCTGGACAGTACAAAGATGGCAACCCAAGTTTGCTGAGCCCACAAAGTAACTCTTCCTAGACTGATTCTGGGAAAATATTCCTTGCTTTTTATTGCCTTTCTTGGTTTGGAGAGAGAGAGAGAGAGAGAGAGGAGAGGGAGAAGGATTAAAAACTGGCAGGAATAAAGGAAGAAGGAAAAATCCACCTTGGAGATCTTCAACCACTATGTTGTCTTCCTTCTCAGCAATTTGAGAAGCCATCCCCAGCAGCAGGTCAGAAACATCCTTATCCGTTTTGATATTGGGATTCTGAACAGGATAGATAAAAAGACTCAGCATACAGCATTAGCACACCACAAAGCTACACCCATTGCCAGTTCTGAGCTAGGATTAGCAGCATGGCAGGGAAGCCGCCAGTTCAGATCTTTAGATCAGTAGCCTGGCCCACAGCTAAAAGAGACCAACATTATTTGGGTCCAGAGTTGCTACATGCCTTGCCGAGGTCACCTGCTTAACCAGTGATATAGGCAGCTGCCAGGCACCAAGGCAGACTGTTGGTCCACCTAGTTCAGTATTGTTTACACCAGAGATGAGGGAAATGTGGTCCTGCGAATGCTGTTGGACTCCCATCAACCCTAGCCAACATGGACAGTTGTCAGGAATGATGGGAGTTGTAGTCTATTAAACGCAGGAGGGCCACAGGTTCTCCATCCCTGGTCATTACCGACTGACAGTGACACTCCAAGGTTTTAGACAGGAGTCTCACCTCAACTTGGAGGTGCCAGGAATTAAACCTGGAACTTTCTGCATGCAGAGCATGTGTTCTACCAGTGACCA
This sequence comes from Podarcis muralis, assembly GCF_964188315.1. Lineage (NCBI taxonomy): Eukaryota > Metazoa > Chordata > Lepidosauria > Squamata > Lacertidae > Podarcis > Podarcis muralis. The sequence goes on from NC_135668.1 coordinate 7,017,423, forward strand.
ATGGCGTATCTGTACCAACAACAGAAACCAATTTACTCTATTTATTTTGAGTGGTGTAACACGTGCCTTTGGTTAAAAATGTATGCTTAGTTGCAAGCCCCCTACCTCTCTGCTCCAATAACTGTTGCACAACCGGAGTACCGGGGAGCGGGTGCCATCTCTGTTAATCACTTCTCGGAAGTGACAACTTGAGTTCCTGAAAGAAAAGCGAAAGAAGTGAAACGATGCTCTAAGCAGGAAAGGAATGATATCCAAAGCCATGAGCATAAGAGCCCCTCCAGGTGTATTATGCAACATGCTATTGACACAGCTATAGCGCATTTGTGCAAACCATATTGAAAGTAGTGTCCCATGCAACTCCCCCAATAGCATGATGAGCTCAAAACATCGTGAATGCACAACAAAAGATGTTTGGAGGGGCCCTAGGGAAGCCAGAAGGGGAAGAGGGAAAACCAAACAGGGCCCCATTGAACAGAGTGAGGAAGAGAACACAGCAGCCTCATCACGTCAACATCTAAAGTAAGCCCTCTGTAAGACCATTATGTTGAGTCTAAGATTACCTTACTGCACCAGCAAAAGCAGACGGATGGGGGAACTTTTTAATAAGCGCGTGCTCATTGCATTGCATTGCTTCTTAAGAGCTAAAAGGGTTTCGTGCGTAAGTATTGCTTATAACAACCCTGTGAGGCAGGACAGCAAATCCTCTCCTTATTACCACGGTGTGAGTAGGTCAAGAGAGAAGGGTAGTGAGAGGTTTGAACCAGGGCTGTCCAGGGTCACTCATGCTCCTTTCAAAGAGCGTTCAGCAACTGCAGTCTCTTCAGAACGTAGCAAGGCAGTTTGCCATCCAGTAAATACCGTATTTTTCACTCTATAGGACGCACTTTTCCCCCTCCAAAAATGAAGGGGAAATGTGTGTGCGTCCCATGGAGCGAATGCAGGCTCCTTGGCTTCAGCGATAGCGACACGAAGCCTCCGAAGCCTGCGCTCCGGAGGCTTCACGTTGCTTTCGCTGAAGCCAGGAGAGTCTGGTCTTTGAGGCTGGCAGTGGGGGAAAGCAGCTCTTCCCCCCACCGCCAGCCCCACAGGCTCGGGGGGCAGCGGGAAGGCGTGCGACACCTTCGCGCTATTCCCCTACCTGGTTTGGAGGCTGGGGGGGGGGGGAAGCAGGGCTTCCCCCCACCACCAGCCCCACAGGCTTGGTTGAAAAGCCCGCAGGAACTGCACACTCTTTAAAGGGTGTGCGGCTCCTGTGGGCTTTTGCAGGAGATGGGGGAATTCCCCCACCTCCCGCAAAAGCGTGCAAAAGCCCCGCGCACTTTAAAGGCTGCGCGGCTTTTGCGGGCTTTTCTACGAGGTGGGGGAATTCCCCCACCTCCTAGAAAAGCCCGCAGGAGCCGCGCAGCCTTTAAAGAGCGCACCACTCTTGGGGGCTTTTCCCCAAGGAGGAAGAAGGGACTGACTGGCCGAGTCAGTCCCTTCTCCCTCCTGTGGGCTTTTGCGGGAGATGGGGGAATTCCCCCACCTCCCGCAATAGCAGGGAGAAGGTCTGGGAGAAGTGCACAGGCTGCGGGCAGCCTGTCCACTGCTCCCAGAGCTGGGGGGGGGGGTGTCATATTTTTTTCCCTTGATTTCCCCCTCTGAAAACTAGGTGCGCCCTATGGTCAGGTGCGCCCCTATAGAGCGAAAAATACGGTACTACTTGGAGTGCATAACTCCAGCATCATTCCATCTACATTGACTACCCATTTGTATATAGAATTCAGGGCTTTTTTCAGTGGCAGTTGTCTCCTATTCCCCCCCCCCCCCCGCCCATGCCAATACTTTTGCTGGCACCCATGACATTTTTATAAATATATGAGCTCTGGTACCTCATTTTTGGTATTAAAAAGTACAGTACTGTTATTTTTATTTATTTAATTACCTTTGAAGGCCTCACATGATCTGGTAGCAGAATATCTCAAGGACCTCCTCCTCTCATGCAAACCTATACATGCACTGACGACATCAATATCAGAGGGCTTACAATGTCCCTCCACTGTCAGAGATAAGGCAGGTGGTTGGGACATGAGAGGGCCTTGCAGATATAAAGCTGCCTTATACCAAGTCAGATCATTGGTCTATCTGGATCAGAGCTGTCTGTTATGATTGGCAGTGGTTCTCCGGAGTCTACTCAAATTGGTGGTGACCCTACAGAATCTCTCCCATCACCTGCTGCTAGATCCTTTAAGATGGAGGTGGTCAGGACCTTGCGCATGTGAAATGTGACTTCCGGCAAGGCTACCATTCTCCAATTGGCATGCATGGTCCAAGCCTCAGAGGTCTGCTCGTCCAACTGATGTATCAGCCAGTCCATAAGAAGGCTAGAAGGAAGGCAGAATCCTACCTCATGTACACGCCAGGAGGGACCATGGTGCCCAGAAAGAACGCTGTAGTCACTACAAATTCAGGCGAGATCCTAGCATCCACATGTTGCTTGTAACCTGAAACAGAGATGACGGCTCTGAATAACAATACTCAATGATGTGCAGGGATGGCAACTACAGCAGGATGAGGCCCCATTGCTGCATGGATGATCAGTCAAGTGCAAACACACTTTTTGGACAGAGTGTGCATGTTTGGTTAATGAAATCTATAGTTTATAGTGCAAAGGTATGCAGAATCCCCAAATACAATTCAGCTCCGCCTGCACTATAGATTTAAGACACTGTTCTACCACTTTAAATGCTCATGCCTTCCCCTCTAAGAATTGTAGCTCTGTGAGGTGGTCTTCTAACCATTCTCAGTCTTCTCAGAAGTAAAGCCCCACTGAGTTCAGTGAGATGCACTCCCAAGTCCTAGGTTAGCATGCATAGGATTGTAGCTTCAGATTCTCTCGCTAATTACAAAGATATTATTTGTCACTGGATTATTGTGGCCTAAACCACTGAGCCTCTTGGGCTTGCATATCAGCGGTTCAAATCCCCGTGACGGGGTGAGCTCCTGTTGCTCTGTCCCAGCTCTTGCCAACCTAGCAGTTCGAAAGCACACCAGTGCAAGTAGATAAATAGGTACCGCTGTAGCGGGAAGATAAGCGGCATTTCCATGTGCTCTGGTTTCCATCACAGTGTTCCATTGCGCCAGAAACAGTTTAGTCATGCTGGCCACATGACCGGAAAGCTGTCTGTGGGCAAATGGCGTAACCCTTAGCCTGAAAGCATGATGAGAACCACAACCCCATAGTCGCCTTTGACTGGACTTAACCATTAAGGGGTCCTTTACCTGTTTTGTACATGCAAGCAAGCCCTTCTTATATCTTTTATTATTCCTGATATTACAATTCCTTTCCTCGATATTTATTCATTAATCTACATACCCTATTATTCTAAACTGCACCCCACACAAAAGGGGATGTATTATTAATTTTAAAATGGAAATGTGTAACGTGAAAAATAAAGAAAAGGTGTTTATTAACATGCTTGCTTATTGATTGGATTGGATTGGATTTGGTTTGACTTGTTAGCTCCTTGCTACCAAGGTCTCCAAGGGGAAAGTGGTGGTTCAAAACAACAGCCAAAGTTTGAGTAAAGGTGAAAACTGAAAGGAATTGTGGTTTTAAATAACGGGAGAGGCTCGGGTAAACCTCTAGTGCATTTATATTTATTTAAACGCATATGCATGCCCCAAACCCCGCACACTAACAGCAGGACAAAATCAGCTCAGTCCACTGGCCCCCATCATCATTTATTTATTACGGCCGTAGGCCCATACAGGTAAAAACAACACATAAATAACAGCTTGTGCACGTGGGAAAAAAACAGCCACTAAAACACCACTATAACAATAAAATACTATAAGATGGAATGGCATACTACGCCTTAATTAGCTTGTAGCGCTCCTTGGCGTCGCTTTTGGGTAAGGACAGCGACCAGGAACCTAGCCACTTTCAGGGTCGTGTGGGTATCCTTATCCTGCAAGATGTGGGCAAGGTGGAATTTTGGTGGGGTACCCTCTAGTTTCTGTATGATTGATCCCAACAAATTTGCCCGTGGCACATTGAACAAGGGGCAAGTGAACATAATGTGCTGGAGCGACTCCGGCGTCTCCTTATCACATTCGCACGTGGCGGGGGCTTGGCCCTTTGAGAATCTATGTCTCAGGACATTGGAGGGAAAAACGTTAAACCTCGCTTTGGTGAAGGCCAGTCTATGGGCAACAGTCGAAAAGGCCCCCATTGAACGGTACCCACTTGCACATGCCATGATTCCTTCTCCTCACCTGTGTAAGGTTCAATGGGGCCATTCCCAACGAAGGCTGGCAGCCATTCGTAGAGCACAATGTTCTAGGGAAACAAGGAGGAAGAGGCAGCTGTGACACACAGGAAGTTGCTCGACGCCCAGTCAGACTATCTGCTGCAGTAGCTGGTGCCCACTGTGAGACGTAGGGCAGAAGACAGGAAGACTAACAGGTGGAGCCAGAGGCAATGGCAGGAAGAGCCACCCCCTGGTTGGTTGTAAATCAAAGGGCACTCAGGTGGGGATTGGGTGAGATCGATGGGACAGTACCCCATTTGCCCTAATGGACCGCAGTCCACTGATGGGTTACTTTATTTTCCCGTGTATAAGATGATGCTTTTTGCTTTTAAAAAGTAGGCAAAAATTGGGTGTTGTCTTATACATGGATAGTGGATGCAGAGGGGGGACATGCGATTAATGGCAGCAGCAAGGAGGAGATGGGCAGTGGAAATTGGGCGGGTGATTGGTGGCTGCGGAAAGGCCTGCTGGTGATTGGCTGTGGCTGTGGCAATGGGGCAGGCAATTGGCGGCTGTGGTGAGGCAGGCAGGTGATTGGCAGCTACGGCAAGTGGGCGGGTGGGCTGTTGGTGGTGGCGAGCGGGCAGGCAATTGGCGGCTGCGGCGTGGTATGCAATTGGCAGTGGCAAGCGATTGGCAGTGGAGGGCAGTTGGGTGAGTGATTGGCGGAAGTGACCTCCTCCACCCTCCAAAAAAGCTAAACAACTTAATTTCTTAATTTTGGGTAAAAAAAAATAGGGGGTCGTCTTATACATCTTATTCACGGAAAAATACAGTATCTACCCAGCCCTGGTCTGTTCAAGCCTTATTTATTTAGATCACTTGATGCTAAAATAGGCTTCCAATAGCAGGCAGAGATCTTTCCTGGTATCTGGGTCCTAGATCTTCGGGAAGGGTCAGGCTTTGCATGCAGAAGGTATCGGGTTCAATTCCAGGCACCTCCAGGTAGGGTTCAAGGTGAACAAAACTGAGTTAGCTGTACCAATAGTCTGGCATCATTTAGAAAAAACAGGAACTTGGAGATGTCATGGACTAGAAAGACCTTCCGCATGAAAATCATAAGAGCTACCACTGAGGTGTGGACTCTTCCATAAAGCTTAATAGGCAGAGGTGTTGAGTGAGGAGAATGTATGGGATCTCAGCTCTAAGAGTTTTGTCCCCCCGCCCCCCAAACCTGGAGTCATTTTTTTCATCTGCCAGAGCATCAAAGAAATGGAGAGGCCCTCTTTGCTCTGGCCAAATGAATGAGGTGAAAACAAGGCTTTCAAGTTTTGCTATTGCTTTTGACATATGAGCATGAATTATGTCAGAGACTGAGACGAGCTTCCAATTCTATGACTAGCAGCTGATGGTCCATATATTATAAAATGGACCAATACAACTGCCTGCATTTTTGTATTTTCCTTAGAGACTGGGAGGCTGCCATGTTAAGCTCTTGTATTATACCATTTCCCACAACCTCTCTCTACTTAGGAAGCTGCCATACGCCATTTTTTTCTAGTTCTCTGCTGAGCCTAGTTTTGTCTACCGTAATTGGCTTCTCTCTCTAGGGCAGGGTTGGAAAAGCTCAGGACAAAATGCAACCCTCCAGGCCTCTACCTGGCCCTTGGGACACTCCCCAGGCCACACCCACCTCACAAGCCACACCCTCTTACCCACAGACCATACCCCTCACTGCCCTTGCTTCACACCCTACTTGAGTGTTTTTGCCTGGCTGGAATGTGTCTTTAAACTCTGAGGATGCCTTTGCTTGTCTGGCTCAAGGTGTGTAGAAATTTGCTTAGTGTATACAGGTAAAATCTGCATGCATTGCTCTACCTGCTTTTGGCTCCAGCCTTTACCCACAACTGCCATGTAGCCCCTGAAAGAAATGCAGCCCCCAGGCTGAAAAAAAGACTACCCACCTCTTCTCTAGGGTCTTAGGAAGAGAAAGTATTGTCCATCACCTGGAACCTGATTGTGTTATCTGGAAATGCCAGAAATCAAACCTGGGATCTCCAGCATGTCAAACATGTGGCTTAGGGCCCTCGTATTTACGGGACCGCCTCTCCTGGTCTGCCCCGCAGAGGACCTTAAGGTCCATGAATAACCATAGTTGAGAGGTACCGGGCCCTAAGGAAGTCAGACGGTCCTCCACCAGGGCCAGGGCCTTTTCAGTGTTGGCTGAAAATGCTCTGTCCCATGAGACTAGGGCCCTTCAGGATTTAACCTCCTTTTGCCAGGCCTGTAAGACAGAGCTATTCCGCCTGGCCTTCAATTTGAATTCAGTCTGATCTTTTATTTCCCTTCCCTTCCCTCCCCCTCCCCTTTTATGAAGATTACCCACTCTGAGACCCCACAGCTAATTCTCCCCTGGCCTCCTCGCTGGCCCAAGTAGGACCAATTCAGCCAGCTAGCCCTGGGGATTATCTAATTGATTTTTTATTTTTGAATTTTATTGTTATTCATGTTTTTATACTGTATTTTATGCTGCTTTTACAATTTTAAATTTGTTGTTAGCCACCCTGAGCCCGGTTTTTGAACCGGGAAGGGCAGAGTATAAATAAAAATTTATTATTATTATTATTATTAAACACATGCTCTGCCACTGAGCTATGGTCCCTTGCTTAGGGACAACGAGGAAACAAAACACAGTCTAGGGGTTTATGTGCCCAGAGAGGTTTGCTGGTTGCCTCCCCCCACCCAGCCACACAGAGTCTTTCTTCCATGCCTCGCTCACCTGGTAAGTGGCAATAACCCGCTTGCGCACGTGCTGAAACACATCTTCATCAGACCAATCAGGGTGCTGTTGGGCAAGCTTTGCTGCCAGGACGTTGTGGTAGCGGAACCAGACGATGCCCATTGCTTGCAGGAACAGGTCTGCATTACCTTTGGCATTTCCAAAGTCTAAAAGAAGGGATTGGGTGGGGGGTAGAGAGAGAAAAGGGCCAATTCTAAACTTCCAGATCCTAAGAGCAGGTACAGATTTGCTGGTACGACCTCATGAGAGGAGCGTACCATCTCATAGTAAACATAGGAATGATGTCAAACAAACATCAGACATGGACATTTTATGACCCAGCCTTCTTTCAAATGGTTTATATCATATATCATTTGTTGTCACAGACGTATATTTCAAATGGGGAAAGGGGAGGACTTGGAGGATGGAAGAACAAACCCCTCTCTTGCCACTAGTATGCTATTAATTGCCCGTTCTCAAACTGTTTCCTAAAAAACAAGCAAATGTGCTATCAGACATCGCTTATATACATTTGCCTTTGCAGATGATGTGCCGTTTTGACCTTCAGAATTTGCCATGCTGGCACTTTCAAACTAGCGATTCTCCAATGCCCATTTAAGAGATACAGGACCCTAAGGGCTGTGCAACATTTTCTACCTGTCTGTGCACTGGGGCTCTTTGCTATTGACATTCTGGAACCCTTATAGGGAGGTTTTTAATGTTTAATGTTTTATTGTGGTTTTATATATGCTGGAAGCCGCCCAGAGTGGCTGGGGCAAACCAGTCAGATGGGCAGGGTACGAATAATAATATAATAAGTGCTATTGTTCTAGAAAAAGAGGTGCCAGAACTCACCATGAACGCCTCCCTTGTTCTCTTATAATGGCAACTGCTCCCACCTGAGAGGTGCCAGAACTTTCTTTTATCCTGTGGCTGAGGGCCTGAAGAGATGAACCCTCTCCCCTCCCTATTTCTGTTTTCTCACAGGCTCTCAACTTCAGACTGTATCCAAAATTACTCATTAGAGCAAACGGGGCTCTGGACCACCAACCTCCATCTGTTCTCATTGCCTCTGGCGCCCCCTACTGTTGTCCTCCTGGCCTTCCACCCTACCAGTCCCAAAGGGGCACCAGGCGCCACCAACCTTCCTTACCATAGAGTCCCTGTGGTCCACTTTGTCCTGTGGACGGATCCAGAGCCTTCCACATTAAGCTGTTTGCCTTTGTCTGCTTTGGGAAACCATCTTCTCCGGAGAGCAGCTTCCCTCGTGAGAAACTTCTCAGAGAATCACTCCAGGAATGGGATGAGCCATAGATGGCACTCCCATCCAGCCATCCTGTCACCCCATTTAGCTGGTGAAAGAGTGGGGGAGAGGGGGTGGAAGTAGGTGGGTTAGTTCCTTCTAAATTTTTGGCCAGGGGGCCATTAAGCATTCTGTACCGCAGAGGCAATGAAGAAAGCAGCTTTGTGCAGGGTGGTGAACGGACAGAAGATTTAGCTTATCATACCCTTGCCAGAATGACTGTACTATAGATATACTGCCAGGTTATTCCATAGGCAATGAGTCAATGGAGTCAAAAGGGGATGAAAGATCATCAAATGCAACCTATGTTTTTTTGATGGACTGCTTAATAAAATTTTAAATAAGGTAATTTAAGCAAACGGGGGAAAGGTCACAGCTCAGTGGTGGACATCAGCTTTGCATGCAGAAGATCCCTGGCTCCATTCTTATGTTCAGTATTCCAAATTTTCATATCAATTTGTGTTGGTCCTTGTGAAGACACACCAGCAATTTAGAATGAATTTCTCCTAATATAAGCATTTTCATGCAATTTTGCCTGACATACATATTTTTGGAGAGCAACTTACCCTGATATAATGCATTTGTGCATGGTGTTCTCACTAGTCTATGCATTTTTATTCACACTTTCCCCCCCCCCCCCAATGTGTCTCTTTGCTTTCCTTTGAACTACATCAGTGAGACCAAGAGAGGGTGGGGTTGTGTCTGGGCAGCGCAGAATCTCCATACACACCGCTCAGGCTTGTGTCCCGGGGAGGTGCTGCTAACACAGCGGTTTGACTTCACCCCCTGGAGGTGCACTTCATTGTCTCTCAAGACAGATGGTTGCCAATCAACCATCGCCCTCATACAAGCATTTCTGAACACATTATTTAGCTGGGGAGCTGCAAAATTCGGACGAGGGCAAATTTTGAAGGATGGCTGGAATTTCAGTTCTCATGTAGTTTAGGAAAGGCAGGCAGGTTCACCTTTAAATAGTACTAAATTTAATTTCTCCCCCATCCTTCTTCACCAGAACTGCTGATAGCCTTTCAAACAGAGGACTGCTCTCTGCAAAGATGGACATCTTAAACCCATCCCCTAATCTGCCCATTCTGTTTATTCATTTTAGTACATTTTCCTTTTCAAAGGCACACTGTTTTATTTTTAAAACGTCCCGGGCAGAAAACTGAGCAAACCATTGCAGAGCATTCCTTTCTGCATCTAGACACCGCCCTTAGCGACTGAATCTGACTGCTCTCCCAGCAATGCTGCCACTGCATGAATCCTCTGATACACGCCCTATATTTGCCCTTTTCCCCTGCGAAATGTACTGTGCAAACACGTGCAAAGGGATAAACACTGATTTGCATCCAGCTGGATGTTACCTGCTCCCGGGGCCTGTTGGGGCTTTGTCCTGTACCTGGAGCCCACTGCATTCGCTGGAATGGCAGGACAACATCACCTGAGCCAGCAGGGTCAAACACAGGATCTCCTTCAGGGATCTGTATGTTTAGGAACTCGGCAGGGCAGCCGGGCTTGTCGGCTTCCAGAATCTCCGAGAGCACATGGAAACCTGGCAGACACCAAAAGGGACAGAACTAGCAGAGGGTGGATGAAACAGGACATCTAGTGAACCATGACACCTATGAAATTCAATTCTGTGAACTCACAGGGGTTGAAACCACACGCCACGAAAAACCTGCTGCGACTTCTCTTAAGAAGCTTCTCTAGAGAAGCTTCAATATTTGCCAGTTTCAATGCACGCTGACCTGATCTGCACCTCTCAGACTAAGCTGCTGTTCCCCAAATGTGCCAATGTAGTTCTCCCCTATTAACCTCAAAAAAGTATCAAAATATATTTTAGAATGCATATTTGGATAGAAAGCATGTTCCTGAAAGACCTACATTGGTTCCCAGTACGTTTCCAAACACAATTCAAAGTGTTGGTACTGACCTTTAAAGCCCTAAACGGCCTCAGTCCTGTATATCTGAAGGAGCGTTTCCACCCCCATCATTCAGCCCGGACACTGAGGTCCAGTTCTGAGGCCTTCTGGTGGCTCCCTCCCTGCAAGAAGTGAGGTTAAAGGGAACCAGGCAGAGGGCCTTCTCGGTAGTGGCGCCCGCCCTGTGGAACGCCCTCCCACTAGATGTCAAGGAAATAAGCAACTATATGACTTCTAGAAGACACCTGGAATCAACCCTGTATTGGGAAATTTTTAATGTTTTACAATTTTTTATGTGCTGTAAACCACACAGAGTAGCTGGGGAAATCCAGCCAGATGGGTGGGGTGTAAATAATAATAAAACCATCATCATCATCTTCATCATCATCATGTCCTTCTTGCCTCAGGTAGCAAAAAGTCTTGAGCCAGCCCTGTTCACAGAGTGTAATCCAGCCACATGCCATCATATATCATTGCCTCCTGAGGAATCTCTTCCTCTTCCCTATCCAGTAGGGATACTATTCTGTGGATCAATTTCAGTGAGGTTGAATAATGTGTGCATAAACTTTTTGAGTCTCTGTTAAGCCCAGTTTTTAAGGCTTGGCAATTTCCCCCAAATGGGAGCAGGCAGAAAGTATTACAAACCCTGGAAAGAGCTCTCCGCCAATGCCAATTATGAAGGAAATAACTGGCGGCGGCAGCAACAACAACGATTACTACCACTACAATAATAATAATAATATAACAAATTTGACAAAGGAAAACGGAAGAAAGTAAAAAAAAACAACCTAGGGATGTTTAATATCACTATAACCTATCCAACTGTCCAAAGAGGAATCCACACAAAAGAGATGCTTATCAGAAATGTGTTCAAATGTGGTAAGAACACATGAAATTATTATTAATTATGACTAATGTTATTATTACAAACTAGGTTTCTTATCCACCTTTCACAATAAGTGAAGTGACAGCAATTTAAAAATACAATATTAAAATTGGTTTAAAACAAATTAGTCAAAAAAATAGGGTGGGTCCTATGATATATATGTCAGAAATGTCAAAAGTCCAGATATATAGGTGTTTCTCTTCAGCGTATAACAGGAACTACATAAAAGAAAGGTAACAACACCCGTCTGGGGAGTTGGAATTATACAATTTAGGGGTTTGCCGCAAAGAATGCTTTCTCCTGGGTTCCCACCCCCCTGAACCGCTAAGGGGCTCAGAAGTGCCAAAGAACCCATTTCCTCTTCGTCCTACTCTCTCATCATGGCTTCTGAGAAATCCACAGTCTTGTTTGAACATATTCCAAGGGATTAAGCTCCAAGCATTACTCAGCCTTCAGCAGAAATGCCTAGCAACATCCAGGCTCCCAAACATGCCCGGATCACACTGGCAAAAGCTAACCCAGGGGGAAGTAGGTTTAAGTGACCAAATAATTCTGAGGTTTGGAGCAGAAATCCGCAAGGAGGGGCAAACATGACCATTGCTAAAATAAGACATAAAAGCAGCCATGCAAGAGCCTAGTAATCCTCTTGGAGGTAATCCTATGATCTAAGGGTTTGAGGAAGAGGAAAAGGGGCACACTGTGGTTTGAATTACAGTCTCTGCGTTGCTGTCACAAGGCCTGGAAACCTTGGCAAATCCCTTACCCCCAATACTATAATTCTGTGACCAGAACCTCCCCAAATCCCGTAATTGAAAGAATTAGGCACATTACTCCATTAGTTACAGGCATTGATTTGAGGCCTGATTTGTGGTAGAAAGTGGGCCTTGACTATATCAAGAGCCTCGTTTCTCCAAAATGTCAGTGCTGTGAAAAGCAGAGTAGGCCAGCCTTTCCCAACTAGATGCCCTTCCAGGTGCCTTGAACTACATCTCCCATCAGCTCCAGCCACTATGCTGCATGGGGCTGATGGGAGTTATAGTCCAAAACGTCTGGAGGGCATCAGGTTGGTAAATGTCTGGAGCAGACACTGCCAGAGTGGAGGCAAAGGAATTTGCAGGCAGTTGTGAAATCAGGAATCCATTATGTTTTTCCCATGATTGTGAAAGGTGCTCTCAGGAGGTATGTTGGAGAGGGGTCAAACCAGATAAATCAGTCCTGTTCCCTGTAATGATGCCGATTCCTTTGTAAGACGTTTGCTGGAGATTTGCTGAAGGGGCCAAAACGTTTATTTACTGCATTTTATACCATCCCCGCAGTTTGAGTTTTATGATTGCTGTTTAGAATCTTAAGAAACATGGCACAAAAAGAGGAGGAAGAAAGAAGACACACACAAACTCAGGAACCTGCTCTTGGAAGCCTCTACATCATCAATGGTCATGAAAGCAGCAACACTGGGAGGGGTTAGGGTTGTAGGTTCGATCCCCGTATGGGACAGTTGTGTATCCCTGCATTATATAATAATAATTTATTATTTATACCATGCCCGTCTAGTTGTGTTTCCCAGCCACTCTGGGCTGCTCCCAATCGAATATTAGAAACACAATACAGCATTAAACATTAAAAACTTCCCTAAACAGGGCTGCCTTCAGATGTCTTTTCAAAGTAGGATAGTTGCTTATTTCCTTGACATCTGATGGGAGGGCGTTCCACAGGGCGGGTGCCACTACCAAGAAGGCCCTCTGCCTGGTTCCCTGTAACCTCACTTCTCGCAGGGAGGGAACCACCAGAAGGCCCTCGGCACTGGACCTCAGTGTCTAGGCAGAATGATGGGGGTGGAGACGCTCCTTCAGGTATACAGGACCGAGGCCATTGTAGGGCGAGTTGCACTCAATTGGAAGAGTCCCTTCCAACTGTACAATTCTAGGATTCTATTATATCAGGGAGGAGCCAAATGGCCGTTGGACACATGGAGGGGGCCTTGCTGCCTCACCCCTCCCTCAGACACAGCCCAGTGGCATGGATGCTGATGGAGGCCATCACTCAAGAGTTCTCAGCTTACCAAAGAAGACGCCCAGCACAGTTCTGTTCTTCTGAGAGGGTGATCCAGAGTCCCCTCGTGCCACCACATGGCTGAGTCTCCGTGCACTGGGGACATTTGGTTCCTGGGGGGCCTGGTACACGCCGTCCGCATAGCTCGCAGGAAGGAGCCGCGACAACCACGATCCTAGTGGCGAGAAATCAGCATGTCAGTTTGAGGTAGCCAGCTGTGGGCAAGACTTAATTTTTGCAAATTTCTTCACTGAAAGGGGTCTTAAAAATATGTCTCTGAGGGTGAGGAATCTGCAATTATCTTTGTGAATGGAGAACATTTAGCTTGGTAAGTCTACGTTAGATGAAGAAGCTCATACAGTGCTTTTGGAAAACTGAAGAATTTAAATTTTACCTTACGAAAACGTCAGTAATGCTAAATAATATTATTAATAATAAATAATTATAACTGCAAGTACTTGGGGCAAAGCATTTCAAATTATTTCTATGGAATTTACAGACATTTTACTTACCAAGCATAACTAAATTATATTAATTGGACCAAAATATCTTTTGAATTCCCCAAGTGATGTTACACCCTTTTAGCACCCGTCATTTTTGGAAACTGAAAGCTGAAAAATTCAACACACCCTATTGAGATCATGTGGCCAGAATGACTAAGCCGCTTCTGGTGAACCAGAGCAGCGCACGGAAACACTGTTTTAGCTTCCCGCTGGAGCGGTACCTATTTATCTACTTGCACTTTGACGTGCTTTTGAACTGCTAGGTTGGCAGGAGCAGGGACCGAGCAACGGGGGCTCACCCCGTCGTGGGGATTTGAACCGCCGACCTTCTGATCGGCCAGCCTTAGGCTCTGTGGTTTAACCCACAGCGCCACCTGCGTCCCTAGGGTGTGTCTTAGGTGCTGTGCAAAGTATGTCCTGAGAAACAAGGAAGAAGATGGGCAGCTGGACCCTTTCTGAAAGTGAAGCCACAAGTGAGACTGGAATTCTTCTCCTGTAAGACATGCTTGGATGCAGTGGTGAGCCTGCTGTGGTGGCAGGCTCCCCAAACTCTGATGCACATATGTTCTGCTGTGAACAGCTGGGAGGAAAAAAGTTGTGAAATGCACAAGGTGGAGGAACACAACTTCCCTGCTCTTTAAGGCAGCATTGTGAACCCTAACCCTGGGTACCTCAGGGATCGCCACCTCAACCCATTGCATGCAGGGCTGTTTCCAGTCCACCCAAAACAACGTTGTTTGACTCGCTGTTTGCTATAGCCAAATTTAATGATATGATTAATTCTGTTATTGCCATGCGGCTATTCCACACCATTTATTTCAACAGGAGTGTGGTGGAAACATCATCAATAAGCGTGGTGGGGAACAAGTGTGAATTTAGGACTGGGGGGGTGGGGGAATGAAAAACAGAATGCCGATCGCCTGCCTGATTTTTGATTCGTTTGCGGAAAGACGTGTGAACCGGCACAGTACCATTTTGAAGAATTTGCCAATATTCCCCGTACACTTGGACCCAACGCTTGGCATCAGAAATGGCTTTTGCAACAGCACTGGAGGCCTGAAAACCTCAGGGACGCTCTCACCTGCTGAGTTGTGCCTGTGATACATGAGGTTGTTGTACCAGCCGTCGTAACGCTGAATTTCCCAGTGGATATTCTTTTGGGCACCTGAGAGTAAACCACACATGAAGGAAATGAAGTTATTGGAAGCAGAGCCGGTTTTTCATGAAAAATCAGGGCCGATTAGGGTGTTGGCATGTTGGCAACCCGAAAGAATTCTAGGTGCCAAAATTCCAACAGATCAGAAAATACTATTTATGTATGTGACCACTACTGCTCGGATGTTACTAGCCCACAGATGGAAAGAAGACATTGCCCCTACCACAGAAGAATGGCAGATTAAGTTGATGGACTATGCCGAATTGGCAAAAATAGAATAGGAAATCAGGAAGACCAAAATTTTAATAAGGAATGGGGAAAATATATAATTTACCTTACAAAACATTATAAACAATTAAAATTATTAGTAGGATTGGACTGACACTTGTAGTCTAATTTTGGGTATGATGGAGATTTAAAAGATTTGGATTAATAGACAAGATGCAGGAGGAAAATGTTAATATAAGGACCCACAAAAGGGGAAGTCCAGGAGATTCTTTGGAATTCTCTTCTTATGTTGGTTGTGTGATAACTGTACATTTTTAAAACCTGAAAAACTAAATAAAAAAGAAGAGAAAATATATGTATGGCTTAACTAAGCTCACCATACATTTAAACTACTTTTATGCTACTATAGGCTGCTGGATTAGTTTGGTGGTCCAGCATCCGGTTCTCACAGTGACTAACCAGATGTCCATGGGACATGGCACCATCTCCTCCTGTGGTTTCCAGCAGCTGGTTTTCAGAAGCATTCTAGAACATAGCCTTCTCCTCCATGAACTGGCCTAGGCTGTCCAAGTTGGTGACCATCGTTGCCAATTGTGGGAGTCAATGCCATAGCTTAACTATATTATGCCATGTGAAGAAGTCCTTTCTTTTGCCTCTCCTGAGCCTTCCAGCATTCTGCTTCACTGGATATCACATGGATTCTCATATGATGAAAGAGGGAGTAAAACTTATCTATCAGCTCCCTCTTCACCGTGCATAATTTTATAGACTTCTATCATGTCACTTCTAACCTGCCATTCCTCTCTAAACTGAAAAGCCCAAAATGTTGTAACCTTTTCTAACGGGGTTAGAACCAGGACTTCTCAAGAATTCTGGGAACTGTACTTTGTTAATGATCTCCTTACAACTTTCAGTATTCCTGACATGCTCCATTTCCCAGGATTCTTTGGGGGAAGCCATGACTCTTAAGTGCACATCTTATATTCCAGTGGAATGGAAATCATTTGATAGCTATGGGCACCTGTTAATGACCAAGAAAATTGAAGACTTGGCCACATTGTATGTCTGAGAAAACACCAAAAACAAGATCACTGTTTGGATCTAGGTAAAGGTAAAGGTACCCCTGCCCGTACGGGCCAGTCTTGACAGACTCTGGGGTTGTGCGCCCATCTCACTCAAGAGGCCGGGGGCCAGCGTTGTCCGGAGACACTTCCGGGTCACGTGGCCAGCGTGACATCGCTGCTCTGGCAAGCCAGAGCTGCACACGGAAACGCCGTTTACCTTCCCGCTAGTAAGTGGTCCCTATTTATCTACTTGCACCCAGAAGTGCTTTCGAACTGCTAGGTTGGCAGGCGCTGGGACCGAACAACGGGAGCGCACCCCGCCGCGGGGATTCGAACTGCCGACCTTTCGATCGGCAAGCCCTAGGCACTGAGGCTTTTACCCACAGCGCCACCCGCGTCCCACCTGTTTGGATCTAGTCTGCAGCAAAGTCTACATGGAACCACAAGACTCACAATACCATCCTAACAAGAGTTAGTAAAAAGGTAAAGCTAAAAGACCCCTGACAGTTAAGTTGTCGTGAACGACTCTGGGGTTCTGGCGCTCATCTTGCGCTTTACTGGCCGAGGGAGCCGGCATTTGTCCGCAGTCAGTTTTTCTGGGTCATGTGGCCAGCATGACTAAGCCACTACTGGCGAAACCAAAGCAACACATGGAAACACTGTTTACCTTTCCTCCAGAGCGGTACCTATTTATCTACTTGCACTTTAATGTGCTTTCGGACTGGTAGGTGGGCAGGAGCTGGGACCCAGCAACAGGAGCTCACCCTGTCACGGGGATTCGAACCGCCGACCTTCCGATCGGCAAGCCCTAGGCTCAGTGGTTTAGACTACAGCGCCACCCGCGCCCCTCTAACAAGAGTTATACCCTGTTAAATCAACAAAAAAACCTAAGCAGTTTCCATAAAACAATGTGAAATACACTTAAGAAAATATAGATGAAATCAAACATTAAAAACAAGTAGACATGAAATGCATCACAATAGAGACAAATTTCTAAAACAAAATAGACATAATAAAATTGCATGTCTGGGTAGGCTTGCCTTCAACAACAAAAGTTTTTATCAGTCAAGTAACAGCTCTAAGAGGAAATCCGGCTTAGGAAAACCAATTGTTAACTGGACAGGGAAAAGTTGGACAGACTTACCAGTCGAGTGCCATAAACTTGCCAGGACAAACCAAAGCAAAATAAAGGTTTTAGTTCCAGTCATGAGATTAGTCCACATTTCTTTGGGAGACTTTTTTCCTGAAAGACAAAAAATAAAAAAGTAGTTGCATCTTACAGCCCTGGAAAGCCTGAATACACATATTTCCATTTTGTGGTGCAGCGGTTAAAGTGCTGGACTAGGACCTTGGAGACCAGGGTTCAAATTCCCACTTAGCCCTGAAGCTCATTGGGAGCCCTGCCTCTCAGGCTAACCTACCTCACAGGGTTGTTGTGGGAACTAAACAAGGAGAGGGAAAACCTTGAGTTCCTTATAGAAAAAAGTGGGATATAAATGCAACATATAAACATATAAAATGACTCAGGTGGAACCTCATCAGGGAATGGCTTGGTAGCATTGCCCGCCCACAAAGTGAGCGATGCTTCCCTCTGGAAACAAACGATGCCAGAGACAGAGACATTAATTTTAGATCTAGACATTTCAACTAAGCCCTTTTCTCATGCAGCTGTTCTACAAATAAGTGTCTGTGGTCCAGATTCACAGACTGATTTTCGCACTGGTCCCCTGCAATGCAGATACATTGCAAATACCTAAAATCTGCCCCTCAGAAGGAAACCAATTCCTTTAGCTGGTTTAAATTCAGAAAAATTCTATAAAACTTCTAATTTGCACATTTTCATACTCAGTACATATTACACATGTTCAAGTGCTAACCACTTTTAATTGTGTTATTAAAAAGAGCACCATCTATGAGTTTTGGAAGAAATTAGCAAAGACAGAGTGCAGATACTCTTAAACGTACCTGGAAATTTTGCATCTTTCCCATGCCTCCTATGCAGCAGAAACGATGCAAATTTAAGATCTCTTTTGAAAGGATCCTAAGCCAATATCTAATGCAGCAAATGCAAGTATGCCTCCACAAATAATTATACACAGGAGGTTTCCTCCTATAATTAACCATGAATACGAATGAGAGCAGATATGACTGCTACCACACAGTGTGGTGAGCCTAACACTTCTTACGGGTGCAATTATCTGCAGTCATGAACTTGTGCCCACAAAGTTTTTGAGAATGCTTTAGAGTTCCACTTGGGGGAGGGGGAGATGATATGTCTGGAAGTAGTCTGATCCTTCTCCTGACAGACTGTTAAAAAGGGGGGTTTTGGAGGGCTGGGGGAGGCGGAGCAATTCAAGAGTTTTGGAACAGAACTGTCGTAGAAGAAAGGAGATGTAGCCAGTATGGTTTGTTTTTATTACAAAAAACAGAGCACCGCAAGTTTTGTGTTTTGTTATTTACAAGATTTGCTTTTCGTCCCCCATTTAAAAAAAATTCAAAGAGCTACATGAACACTTCAGCTGGAGTGGTATCATGGTTGAATGCTGTTTCAGCTTGAGAGCCCATGCAACTTTCAAAAGTCCTCTTTGAGAAGTTATCAAAATGAGGCGGGGTGTGTGTCAGAGAAATGAGACAGTGCGTCACTTTATTATTATATGGGCATGAGAGTGCCTATAGTGGAGTAGCTACTAAGTGGGTTAAACCACAGAGCCTAGGGCTTGCAGATCAGAAAGTCAGCAGTTCAAATCCTTGCGACAGGGTGAGCTCCCGTTGCTCGGTCCCTGCCCCTGCCAACCTAGCAGTTCAAAAGCACGTGCAAGTAGATAAATAGGTACCACTCTGGCGGGAAGGTAAACGGTGTTTCCGTGCGCTGCTCTTGTTCCCCAGAAGTGGCTTTGTCATGCTGGCCACATGACCCGGAAGCTGTACGCTGGCTCCCTTAGCCAGTAAAGTGAGATGGGCACCGCAACCCCAGAGTCGGTCACGACTGGACCCAACAGTCAGGGGTCCCTTTACATTTACCTGTAAGCCCCAGCCCAGAGGCCAGATCAAGCCCCACCTTTGGTGGCTACAACAGCAAAATCACAGTTTAAAAACTGAAACAGACATAACCCTGGGGCTCTGTCAAGCTCAGCATCCTTAACAGAATGTAATATGCCCCCTCACTGATAATCAGACTGATCATTGGATGAGTGGAAATTTCCCATTTTTAAACCTAGACCCCTGTACAGATGGGCAAAAAATTCAATCCATTTCACTTGTAAAGGCCAAACCTATTTAATTCATACTTTCCAAAAGCAATGTGAGAATCCAAAGCACAGCTGCCCTTTGAAATTCTCAGTTTCCTGGCCAGCTCTTGTGGTAAACAGAGGTTTAGCTCCACCTGGAGACAGTTTTTCATAATAGCAGCCTTGAATAGCCCTGGGATCTCTGGCAATATAAAAAGTAGAGACTCTGTATAACTTCCAATAAACCGCATTATCCTGCCATCAATGTGTTATGCCTTATGGGATCTGCAATAAGGCACCTAGGGGTGCACAGGTGCTCACAAAGGCTTTCACTCTCCTTCCTCAGAGGTTTCAAAGCAGGGGTTGGATGGCCATCTGTCATGGATGCTTTCTTTGAGATTACTGTATTGCGCGGGGTTGGAATAGATGACCCAAGGGGTCCCTTCCAGCTCTGATTCTATGACATAACTGGGTTGCTGAGTGATGAGTCAGGTGGATGGAAAGAAGAGGGTGGGAGAAAGATATAGGGGTGGTGGATGGAGGGAATGCAGAATGGAGAAAAACCAGTCTCTCTCCAAGCAGGAAGGAGGAGAGAGAGAGATGAAAATCTGGGGTTTTCCCATATCCATTCTGCAAAAGGGAAGTGCAGGTTATTTGCAGTCTATTGCAGCAATATTTGCAGGGTTGGGGCGGAAGGGATGCTGAGATTTACTGGTCAAGTTTAGAAGCCTTGGGCAATCATCTCCTTGCCAATTTCAAGGTCCAAACTACAAGGAAACAGGCGATAATATTTACTTACACGGGTACACAGCTCGGTATCATAACCGATGAGGAAGAGCTGTGACAGTAAAAGGAGTGGGAGCTGATAGAGCACTATGACACCAATCCTAACACTGTCTCAAAAAGGAGAAGGAGATAAAAGTCCAGAAAAGTTACTAGCCCACAAATGCAATCCAGAATTGTCACTAGCCCAGAGACTAGCCAACTTGCCCCAAAGTACTTTCCAGTATACAAAGCTTGTGAGAATTCCCCCAAGTTAGCTAGAAAGCAGTGATTTGCCCCATTCATTCACAAGGTCTATAAAAAGTTTTTTTCCTAATTATACTGCAAGTGAAACTCACCGGTCATTATTACCTTTCTCAAAGGGATGCTCCTAGACTTACTTTTTGCATGCCATTAAATCAGTGGGGTGGGTAACCCAAGTATGGTCAGCACCACTGCAGCATATGTCTTGTAGTGGCGTTCCCCCTCTTGTCTTCTTAGAAGAGATGCCAGCAGAAGCACATTGTGGGAGGGCAAGTTTGATATTATGCCACAGCCAGGCCAATGGGAAGACTCCTGGACCCAACATTCCTATGCCACTTGTGGTTCCCATGCCATAAGGCTGGCAGCAAATGAACAACACGAATAGTTGAAGGTGGACTGCTGTCATAGAGACATCAGCCCTTAGTTGTTCTGCACAGGAGTGGGGAACCTCTGACCGCCCACCTCCCATGTTGTTGAATTACAAGTCCCATCAGCCCTAGCAAGCATGGCCAATGGGCAGGGATGATGGGAGTTGTAGTTCAGCAACACTGGGTGTACCACAGGTTCCCCACACCTCCTCGGCACCCAAATGGCCACCCAACAAGGGCTTTGATATGGGGTTCCTTTCAGCTGCTTTTAAATTTTCAAAGGGTTGCTCAGCCAAAAGGCTTGACGATTGCTTCCCATTTCTGTAGTGCAGGGATGGGTGAACTTGTGGTTTTCCATATATTGTTGGACCACAACTCCTGCCAGCCCCAGCCAGCGTGGCAAATGGGCACAGAGGATAGAAGTTAGGAATCCATCCTTACTACTACTACTACTACTACTATTACTACTACTAATAATAATAATAATAATAATAACAATAATCTATTCATACCCCGCCCATCCAGCTGGGTTTCCCCCATCACTCTGGGCAGCTGCCAACAGATTAAAAACAGAATAAAACATCACACATTAAAAACTTTCCTGAAAACTTCTACTGTCTTCTCTGGGAACCCAGTTAGCTGGTCAACTTCAAAACTGCAATACGAATGCCTGCACTTTCTAGATTTGCATCTGTGTGCTTTCTTTCGCAAGAGAAACGGATTTCTTTTTTTTAAAAAAAGATATTTATTAAAGTTTCAAAAATTATATAAAATAAAAACAATAATACAAACAGAACACAAACAAAAAAAACCAAGTATAATTTCAATTATACGAATGCCTGCACTTTCTAGATTTGCATCTGTGTGCTTTCTTTCGCAAGACAAATGGATTTCTGCCCTGCTCCAGTGAATACTGCAGCATATGAACAGTTTTGCTTTTTCTAGCATCCTTGGCCACTCTAACTTTTCCACACCGCCAGTAAGGATGCTTCAGCCACTCCTTATGTCTCCTTTTCTTTGGCTTCCTAGACTTCTTCTGACCCTGGTCCTTGGGCCCAAATGTGGCCCTCCAGGCCTCTCTGCTTGGTCACCGGGACTCTTCCAAGCCACATCGTCTCTCCACAGGCCACATCCATTCTCTCGGGCCCTGTTTTGTACTCTCCTCAGGCACGGTTTTTGTTTTTTGTCTGCCTGGAATGTGTCCTTGCTTTCAGGCACTGTTTCTTGCTTGGCTGGATGGAGAATGGAGAACAGTGTGTGACAGTGCGGAGGAACCAGCCAGTTATACAAAGGTAAAGTTTATGTTAATTACTCTAACCACTTTCGTCTGTGGCCCCTAGAAAGTTCCCCAGAAAATAATGTGGCCCTCAGGCTGAGAAAGTTCTACATCTCTGCTCTGGGCAAATATATAGTCAATGGGTCTATATTATGAGTCAGCAAATGTCCTGACATCTATCCACCTTGCATTTATTTAACTCTTTTTAAAAAGGGGGTTATATTTATGCTCAAGGCAAGAGGAACCTCAAACAAAATATTACAGTGTAGACTGCTCCTGTTCAGGATTCCAGCCAGCCAGCCATACCCTATTGCAAAGTACTCCATTGCATTGCTCGTCCCCCATGTTTTTTGTTCCCTCCATTCTACCTGCCCCCAGCAAAAAGGATGTTTTGTATGCCCGCTACTTCCCTCTTGTGCAAGTGTGGAAGTGCTGATTTGGCTACATAAAGGTTGTAGCCAATGAACTTTTACTCAGAGTAGAGCCACTGAAAATAGTGGAGCTATATTAGTCATGCCTGTTAATTTCAATGTGTCTGTTCCTAGTAGGAGTAATATTGGCAACTCTTAAGAATCCTCACTCAGAGAATGAGCTTCCTATTAGTATATAGGATTCTATACCAATGAGCTCCACATACTGTACTCTGAAAAGGGTCTTCAGGTCAAGTGGCTTCCACTGACTATAACCTCTTGGGTCCTGTCTGAACTATACATTTAATGAAGGACCACAGCACTTTAAACGACAAAGAATTCTGGTAACTGTAGTTAGATAAGTCTCCTAAAAATTCTCAGCACCCTTAACAAACTACAGTTCCCAAGATTTTGGGGGCAAAACCATGACTGCTTAAAGTGGTATGGTCGTGCTTAAAATTTATAGCGCAGATGGGGCCTTCCTTGCTCCATATTCAAGAAAAGCATTTACTTTGAAGGCAGATCTTAACATACTCCTGCCTGCATAGATGCACTTCCTATTACTCCTCTAAGACTTGCAAATACAGTACTATGACGACAAAACATTAAGAGTTCCGTGAATGCACTAGCAGAAGACCAGCAGTTCCATCTGTTTCACGTCAAGGAACTCTGTTGCAAAAAAGAAGCATCTTTTGCTACTGACAACACACCCTTCATTCACAACTCTTCACAAAAGAATCTGAAAGGGTGTAGATAGATAGAAACAACCAAACACACACACACACACACAAAAGCAACTATATTTGTGTTGAATAAATATGTTTTGAAATAACCAGCAGGTGTGAGTCATTCTAAGGTGTGTGTACATTTGCAAGTGTTGAAACAAAAATCCCAGAAATTCAGGACATTCCTTCAACGTTATTGCACCTGATTGGCAAATGCAGTTAGAGGCATTTAAAGTGGGGGGGGGGGGCTTGAATCCTGGGTTTAGAAAAACACCAGCCTTCTGCTTTCACCCGGAGTGGAACCTCTTGCTTAAGGCAAATATCTCCTTACAGCATTCCAAATACAATGCACTCAAAGAGAGCATTGTATGTACTTATAAGTGTAACATCGAGTTAAGTGGAAAGAACTAGCAAAGCTGGGTGTCTGGAAGACGACATCCATCACAACTTGCCAGAAGACCTCATGGGCAACCTCACCTTGGGTACCACTTAAGAGTTTAGGAAGGCAAGCAAACTCAGGTAAGAACATAAGAATAGCCTACTGGAACAGACCCAACGGCCCATTAGTCCAGCATCCTGTTCCCACAGTGGCCACTCAGATGCCCCAATGGAAAACCAGCAAGCACAACATGAGCACAAGAGCCCGCTCCCCTCCTGTGGTTTCCAGCAACTGGTACCCAGAAACATTGCTGCCTGCAATTATGGAGGTAAACCATAGCACACAATGTTGCATACAACATTGGAAAGCAGAGCACAACGATCTATGGCTAGCAGCCATTGATACTCCCATCAAGCTGGTGGCTATCACTGGGAAACGCAGGAGCAAGTCTCATAGCTTAACCATAGCTGTCAACGTTTCCCCTTTTTTAAGGGAAATTCCCTTATTCCAAATAGGATTCCTCGCAAGAAAAGGGAAAAGTTGACAGCTATGAGCTTAACTATGTGCTGCAGGAAGAAGTGCTTTCTTTTATCTGTCTGAAATCTTCCAAAATTTTATTTTCAATTCCTTTCCTAATGATCCCTAGCATGGATTTTTTTTTTTAATGGCCATTGGGTTGATATCTTCACTGAGCTATCTACTATGACCCCAAGGTCTTCCTCCTGGTATATCACCTCCAGTTCAGACTCCATGAGCATGTATGTGAAACTAAGATTTTTTTTTCATTTTTTTTTTCTCCAACACACATCACATTACACTTTTTTGCATTGAATTGCATTTGCCATTTTACCACCCCTTTACTCAGTCTGGAGAGGTCTTTGGGACCTTCTCCATGCAACGCATGTTTTCTACCACTGAGCTAAGGCCTTCCCACATCAAAAATCACCCCAAAATTACACTGCAGCAGTCAGGGTGTGCTACATGCTGGACCAAGCCACTTCAGATCAGCACAAGTTCCAATGTGTCCAGGAACGCACCCTCTGTCCTTTACACCTGATGCCTTTGCAGTCAGGAAGGGAACCACAACACACGACACGTGTCACGGTTGGTCCTGAAATGTGATTGGCACATATACATGAATTCCAAGTCTGAATGAAATCGTATGTAGACCAAAGGGTGGCATCAGATAGAGTAAATATTAAGGAAAGCCAGTGTGATGTCCACCAGATGCTGGCAGGCATATGCTGGCAGGGGCTGATGGGAGTTGTAGTCCTACACTGACTATCCCTAATATGCATGGATGTGCATGTAAACGCAGACACTGGGTAGAAATTCCAGATTGCATCATATACAAAACACATGCACTGTTATTCTGTCCTCCAGTGGTGAAACTTAGCCATGCTTCTTTTTCCTTCCAAAGTAACAATGGGTAGGTAGAAGACAATAAAATTACCTTAAGACCTAAGAGTCTGCAAGTTCCTCTGTGTGTGTGCGTGCTGGGCGCAGTGCCGGATTTACGTATAAGCTAAACAAGCTATAGCTTAGGGCCCCACTCTCTAGGGCCCCCCAAAAAAATTAAAGAAAAGAACAACTGGATGTACATTTTGAAAATATAAGATAAAAAATAAATAAAATAAAACCTACATACAGGAACAGTGTTTTGTGTTGTGTAGGCTCCTATGATGTAAGTAATGGGAGCCTGCTAGCCTGCTCCCTAAAACAGGCATAGGCAAACTCCAGCCCTCCAGGTGTTTGGGACTACAATTCCCATCATCCCTGACCACTGGTCCTGTTAGCTAGGGATGATGGGAATTGTAGTCCCAAACATCTGGAGGGCCGGAGTTTGCCTATGCCTGCCCTAAAATGTCACACATAAAGGGCCCCATTACCTTCAGTAGCCCACAGATGTGAGGAAGCAAGCCGGTTTCCCTGGGAAGAAAAGTTCCCAGCGCGCACTTCCCACGGCTTCCTTTCTCGGGATCTTTGCCTTCGGGCAACGAAAAAGAGCTACGCATGATCCTCGCGCAGCCGAGGAGGCGACCTGCTGCCTTCTTTTCCCAGGTGAATATCTCCCCCTCTCGCCCGCTCCTTCCAACCCTGCTGCTCGCCCTGCGCCCCGGACACGCATTTCGCGGCACCCACTCCCTGTCCTGCCCCCGGCCTCGCCTACCTCACCTGGGCTGCTGCTGTCGTCCTTGCCACCGCCGCTGCCGCTTCTCTCTCGCCCCGGTGTCCGCGCGCCGCCGTCGCTGCGCTGCGTCTGTCCGGAATGCCGCCCGTCCCGTCGGAGCCGGGCGGGGAGGGAGGGGCCGGGGGCGGGGCCGACCGCCTCATTTGCATGAAGCCGGCCCGCGACCCTCCCGGCCGCTATATAAGAGCGCCACCCCGCGCTGGGCGCCCACAATCCGCTCTGCGCTCATCTTAGACGGCGCCGCCGAAGCCCCGCCGGTAAGTCTCCCGCGCAGCTCCTCTCACAGCCGCGCGGAAGGGAGCGCTCGCCGCGTAGCGCCTTTGCCCGACGGGACGGGCCCGAGCAGGGAGGAGGAGACGGCAAAGACCCCGCAAGTCTCTCCTCCGCGCCGCCACCTCCAGGGTCCCTAGACTGAGGCTCCATAGGATACTTCTAAGCAGAGGTTGGATGGCCACCTGTCATGTATGATCTAGGAGAAATTCCTGCATTGTAGGGGGTTGTACCCTCGGGTTCCCATTCAACTCTGTGATTCCGTAAGACAGAGCAAATCCATCCCTTTGAACCGCTTTTCATGCTCAACTCCCTCCAGCCTCACGCTGGCAAGGGAAGCGAGTGTCCCTGGGCGTGCACAGGATGCGCAAGATGTTTAGTGTTCATAGATGCCCGCCGACCGTCACCAGAGGGTTTGAGCCCCATGGGATCTACTAATGCAGGGAGATTCCAAAGGTGGCAGCCAGACCCCTTTCTCAAAAGTGAATTTGACTCCAAACGGGACGCGGGGGGGGGGGGGGCTCCCGTCGAGCCATACGTCTGAGCGTGCGCAGAGCGCTTCCATCCCCCCTTTTTTCTGACACTAGCAGGGAGCCTTAGGGGCAGTGGGTGCCCGTCAGTACGTTTTTAAGCTCCCGATCCTCTCCTTTGAAAAACGGCCCTCTGCCGTCGGGGAAGACACGCGCCTCATACGTCTGCAGCCCGCCTCCCTTGCTATAAGCCGCGTGCCGGCCCATTTACCGGCGGGCTACCAAGCGCAATGGCTCCCTGTTACCTCGAGGATCGGTACCTACCCGGGGCTGGGGAGTGCGCTGCGGCGCTCGTGCCCTGCTCGAGGGCTTCCTCACAGGCGTCTGTTTTGGCCCTGGCAGAGAGGGACGTGCCCTTTGGGCTGGCCCAGCAGGGCTCTTCTTGTGTTCTTAAGGCGACCGGCTTTTCTTGAGCGGCTCCCGCCCGTCGAACATTTCCCATTGCCCAACCCTGCAGGGCGCGGTGGGGCGTCGCGCGTTTCGGGCTCCGCGTGGCCGCGGCGCGGAGGACAAACAGCGGCTTCTCTATTCTGCGGTACCGCTGCCCCCCGCCCCCCCCCCCCGCGGTCTGCAGCCTCTGATTTTCCAGACGCAGGTGGGTTTTCCCCAGAGGGTGGTGAGGCAAAGGGGTGTCCTCCAAAAGCTGTTGGACTCTCATCAGCGCCTGAGCCTCAAGTAGTCAAGGATGATGGGAGATGTAGTTCAGCGGTGAAGGCGGGCACCACGTTGGCTACCGCTGGGCCAGAGGGGGGGGGAATATCACTCCCCGCTTTTAATGCCGTTGGTCGCGCGTCCTGATCGCCAAAATGCCCGATTTCCTCTTAAATTTTGACTGTTTGCTACCTGCGCTAACTTGAAGGATGGGGGCAGATGTGCATCACAGAGCATATGTGAGCAGGAAGGGTTAATTTCGAGTTGTCATCTGCCACCGACCCGCTGCTACTTGGATGTAAATGAGCACACACACACACACACTTTTTTGTGTTAGGTCCTCTCTCCCCCCCCCCCCGCCAAGAACCCTGGGAACTGCAGTTTATCACTGTTACATATCCCAGTGCCCTTATCAAGCTACAGTTTCCAGGATTCTTTGGGAGAAGCTGCACACGTGCTTTAAATGTCCAGCAAGGATGTGGGAGATCTGAGTAGCTGACCTCTGCTGTTTGCTACTTTTTTCATCCCACTCTAGTTGCGTCTTTCATCACTACAACAACCCTGTGAGGTAGGCGAAACCAAGTGGCAGTGGCTGCCTAAGGCCAGTTGCTGTCATAGCTGGGTGGAGACTTGAACCTCATTTCCCCAGTTCCAGCCCAACTATCACCCCAAACTAGCTCTCAAAATTACAGCGGCTGTCATGTGTCCTGTATATTATTGTGTGCTTCAAGACTAGGGAGGTCAGGTGACATTGGGTTTTTCTTTTTAGCATGAGGGGGCTACGTGATGTGGCACACAATTAAACACACACACACACACACACCCCTTTCCAGTTCCTTTCCCCATAATTT
Organism: Podarcis muralis; assembly: GCF_964188315.1. NCBI lineage: Eukaryota > Metazoa > Chordata > Lepidosauria > Squamata > Lacertidae > Podarcis > Podarcis muralis. The sequence goes on from NC_135668.1 coordinate 7,045,449, forward strand.
TCCTTATTTCAAAGTCTGAGGTCCTAATCTGATGTTAAAACCATCACACTGACTCTCACAACTCCAGGCACTTCCCAGACCCAGGCTTCCTCTCCAAAAGCGTGGGAAGATGATCAAAAACTTTGTAGGATGCTGGGGAAACAGACAGTGATGGAGCTAAAACCTGTTGTTGCTCCGCAGACATTTCTCAGCCGATTTGAAGGGCCCCCCAACCTTTTGCCACAGAGTAGGTGGGAGTTATTAGCAGGGCTGGGGGCCATGCCTCTTTCTTTGTCCGTGACTGATGGGCGTGACCTCTGTTTTCTTTGACTGGCTGGCCATCTGCCCAGGCTGCCTGCTGAAGTTTGTATTTTTCAGCTAACCTACCTTGCAGGGCTGTTAAGTTTGTTTGTTTTGGGCTTTTTAAAGGGAGACACACCTCAAGCTCTTTGGAGTAAAGGTGGCATAAGAGTTAAACAGACACTTGCCCTCTTCTGCAAAATCTCTCCAAGTCGCATCAGATTGCTGCAAAGTTTGTGCGCCACCCTCCAAACTCTGCCAAGCCGTCGCAGGATTCCAGGGGGTTTCAGGCGCTCACCCCGGGTTGGGTTTCCGTTGGGAAATCGAGGCACAGCGGTGCCTTTAAGAAATATAGTTTATTGTACACATATTTATACCTGGGTCTACTGTGGAGAGTTTGGAGCAGTGTTTCTCAACCTGTGGGTCCCCAGATATTGTTGGACTACAATTCCCATCATTCCTAGCCACCATGACCAGTGGTCAGGGATGATGGGAGTTGTAGTCCAACATTTCTAGGGACCCACAGGTTGAGAACCGCTGGTTGGAGTATTACGGTACATCTCAATAGGGTCTCGTTCCCCAGAGCAGTGCAGCACCTGAGTCCAAGGCATTCTGCCTGCCATCTCTGTGACTCTGTCTCTGCCTGCCAAGATGATCCTTCCTGCCTGGCCTCTGCCTGGAATCTGGCCCACTTTCGTTCTTCCCAAGAACCGCTGCTCCAAACAGCTCCTCCCTCTGTCTTGCTCACTCCTTCTCCAGACCTGTTTCTTAAATCACAACATTTTTTCCGTGTCACATCACGCACCCTTGCTCCCATCACTTTGGCAACCTCCTCCCCTCACCAAGCTTGCCTGCTTGGTTGATGGTTTCCACTGAAGGGTTAATGACGTGCTTCTATGACTTTTGTCTTCTATCTTCCCAGGCATCTTCCCTTCAGTACTCCCAAATATTATCTAAATTCCACCATGTATTTTCTTCTAACATTCACTAACACTGACAGTTTTGGGTGCCCTTTGCACACCAAACTCTGTTATCCCAGATTTGCAACAGTATTTTAGATGGGCCAAATTAGCCCACTTGAGACTTAAAGGGTATCTGCGCATGGGTCCAAAGGCACATGAGGCCTCAGCAGGTCTGGATCTGGACAGCATTTGACTCACCTTTCACCTCTGTCTTGCAGGTATCCTGCCTCAGAATGACGCTCTTTGATGGCATCTATCCCTTTTACCCCCAACCCAGGAAGCCCTTTGTCTTTGATGTGGATACCATCGTTGTAATTATTGTCTTCCTTGTAATTGCCTTCAGCTTCCTGCTCATCCTTCCTGGAATTCGTGGCAGAGCGGTGAGTACTGTTATTGAAGGAGGACCAAATCTTAGTAGTAGATCATCTGCTTTCCTAGAAGGTGGTCCCAGGTTCGCTTCCTGGCTTCTCCTAGTTTGGCTCAGAAGGAGTCACGCCTGAAAATGCTGGGGAGCTGCTGCCAACCAGTGTTGATAATACGGGGTCAGAGTGTTGTTGCCATCCATCTGTGAGGAGTGAGCCTTCAGGGGTGAAATCAAACCAGAGACCAACGCAGGAGAGACATGTTTTGTTGCATCCAGTCGTGCTGGTACAGGCGCACCATGATGTTTCTTCTCACTGCACTCCTCCCGGTGATCGTTCCTCCCCTGGACAAAAGGCAGCCCCCTGTGTCGCCCTTTGTGCTCGGAAGAGCATATTATTGATCCCTGCAATGAAACGGCAATACGTTTGCATTCATTTTGAATGAAAAGCAGCCTCGGGAGGCTGCGATTTTGAGCAAAGGAGAGGTGGTACCCGACTTTGCTGTTAGAAGGAATTAGTATTTAAAAAGAAAAGGCCTTTGGAGCTGTGTTCACAACCTGTTGTGCATAGCACCATCTCCGTACGACGACACAACGATCTTCAGTTATTTGGCAGTGTGTGGGTGTGCCTGTCTTTGTGTGCAAAGCCATAAAACCACAGAGACTTGCAGCTGCATGATGCAACTGTGAGTGAATGTTTATGCAGGAAAGGAAAGGGAGTGATCAGCGCTAGATTTAGGGTGGTGCGGGAGGTTTCTCACACAGGGTGCTGCGCTGAGGGGGTGCATAATAATAATAATAATTAATAATGCAGTCATACCTCGGGTTAAATATGCTTCAGGTTGAGCGCTTTCTGGTTGCGCCGCTTACGCATGCGCAGATGGTCAAAATGACGTCACGCACATGCACAGAAGTGGTGACCTGCGCGGGTTACATTCGCTTCAGGATGCGAATGGGGATCTGGAACGGATCCCATTCGTATCTAGAGGTACCACTGTAATACGGATAGCTGCTGAGAAGAATCATAAAAAAGCAACTGTACCAAAAGGAATTATGGTGAAAATAAATACTTAGGAGGAAAGCGCCAAATCTCGCTCAGGGTGCCAGATTATCGAAGTCCACCCTGGGGGTGGCAGGCTCAGTGGCAGTCTCCACAGTGGTTAGAGCCAGAATACAAAGGTATGATGTCACATTCTTAAAATGGAAAGGAAACATTAAAAAATAAAATCCTGGTAGTTTTATCAACCTTTTCAGGAGTACATTTCCTTCCCCGTCCCCCACCCTAAAAGAACTGGCATGGTGTATTCACAGGAGTTTGACCACCAGGGGGAGACAGACACTGTGCTATGCTGTGTGTTTATTATTACTGTGATTTTAGAACTACATTTCTATCCTGCCTTTTCCTCCAAAGATCTCAAGGCAGCAGGTGCGAAAGGCTCTCCCTTCTCCTCTGCTCTATCCTCACCCCAGCCCTGTGAAGTAGACCAGACTGAGAGATAGTGACTGAGATTTGTAGCCAAGTGGGATTTGAACCCAGGTCCAGCCTTAATTCAACACTCTTAATTCAGCATCCTACTGTCATGAAGCTGGTGGGGGCTGTGTTTAACCATCTCCTCTCCCCTGCTGCATTTTCCTGATCTCACCCCCCCAGTCCCACCCCTTAAACTCACAGAAGGGGGGGGATGCAGGTATCAGTATCATGTCTGCCTATATTCCAGGACATGATGAACAGGTCGACAGCACCCAGATACACATATCTTACCCCTGTGTAGAGAGAACTGTAAAAAGGTCAAGGTAAAGGGACCCCTGACCATTAGGTCCAGTCGTGACCGATTCTGGGGTTGTGGCGCTCATCTCGCTTTATTGGCTGAGGGAGCTGGCGTACAGCTTCCGTGTCATGTGGCCAGCATGACTAAGCTGCTTCTGGCGAACCAGAGCAGCGCATGGAAACGCTGTTTACCTTCCCGCCAGAGCGGTACCTATTTATCTACTTGCACTTTGACGTGCTTTCGAACTGCTAGGTGGGCAGGAGCAGGGACTGAACAATGAGAGCTCACCCGTCACGGGGATTCAAACTGCTGACCTTCTGATCGGCAAGTCCTAGGCTCTGTGGTTTAACCCACAGCGCCACCCGCATCCCAGAGGGAACTGTACTGGCTGTCAAATAGCTATGGGCCCATATTCAGGGTGGCTTAGGACCGGGTTACTTTAAAGGCCGCCTGCCCCTGTATGGATAGACCTTTGAGATCCCTCCGACACTTTGCAATGCACCTTGCAAACCATTATAGGGTGGGGACCCCCAAAGAGGGACTTTTCTTCTGTTGCCCCAGTACTGTGGAATGCCCTCCCTTCTGCCATACATGAAGCAGCAGCTGTCAGTTCCTTCAGGCATCTTTTTGCCCAGATCCTCTTTGATCCCTAAGATTGGACCCCATTTTACGTGCCTGAATTCTCTTGATCGCTTGCTTTATTTGCTTTTAGATGGTTTTTATTCTGTGTTATTAGTTTGTTTCAATGGAGGTTGTACTTGCTGTGCATGGCTTAGTGGTGTGTTTTTCTGAAATATGTAGCAGTTTGGAACTGCTTATAATTAATTAATTAGCAGCTGGGGGAGGGGGAGTTTAGTTCAGGGAAACACAGACCCTGCTGATGCTGCTCAGTTAAAAAACCGAACTCTCTCCCAAAACTGTTGCTTTAAAGCAGCGATGCAGAGCCACCAGTTCATGGGCCAGATATGGCCCCTGGAACATTCCCACCCGGCCCCTTGCAAACCCTCCTCCCCACCCCCACGGCAAGTAGGGCTGGGTGGCGGCAGGAGCGGGGTGGAAGGGAGATGAAATTGTAACCCAAGTGAAAAGCAAACCCTCTTTCCCCCTTTGACTTTCTGTTCTCTTTTGCTGGCAGAGACTGTACTGGCTTTTCCGGGTCATCGCAAGCCTTTTTATCGGAGGGGTCATCGTTGGTGAGTCCCCTTCTCCATCTAACCTCAGCAAACCTCTCCGTCTTTGGCCTTCGCTTGTGCTCACATCCATGCTGTACATTTAAAGTCCCCTCCCCCGAAAGAGTCCTGGGAACTGTAGTATGTTCAGGCTGCTGGGAATTGCAGTTTTGCACAGGGTAAAACAGTCATTTCCCAGGATTCTTTGTGAGAAGCCGTGTGCCTTAAAAGCGTGGTGTCGACCTGACCCACATTTGCAAACCTCTGCTGCTAATCTGTGACTGCAGAGAGGGGTGGCGTGTGGAACTAAAGGGGTAAATTCTGGGGAACTGCCATCCCAAAAGAAGGCTGGCAACACTCTCCTGCGCCCGACACTCACAGAGACTTTCCTCACCTTTGCAGCTGTCCACTTCACCTCTGACTGGGAAAGGGCACAGGGAACAGCGATCACCACCTACAAGTCTTTCAGCCCAGCTAAGGTCCATGCAGAGATTGGGCTGCACGTCGGTCTGGCAGGACTCAACGTCACTCTAGTTGGTGAGTCTGGGGTGCCAACACGGCAGGGGGGGGGAGTCCTAACAGCGTGTTTCCAGATGTGCCCCAACATTTCACAGTCCTCTCAGTTCCAGCTACAGTATTTACGGGACCGCCTCTCCTGGTATGCCCCGCAGAGGACCTTAAGGTCCATGAATAACCATAGTTTAGAGGTCCAGGTGCCATGTCTGGGGGGGTGACAAGAAGGCACCCCACGGCGGTGTGAGCAGCCATCGCGCTGCTGCAGCCCCATGTGGAGGATCCTCTGTTCTTGGCTGCAACCATGAGCAGAGGATCCCAGCGCTGGTGGCAAACCACTATATACAGCGCATGTGCGGCGTTGCACGCATGCGCTGTACGTAGTGACGCCACACATGCGCTGTACATAGCGGTTTGCCGCCGGCACCGCTCCAACGCCATACAGACGGTGTTGGGATCCCTCTGTCGCCGCTACAGCCGCATGAGAGGATCCCCGCACCCTCCGTATGGCGCTGGAGCGGCAGTAAACCGCTATGTACAGCGCATGTGCACCGTCGCTACGTACGACGCATGCATCGTACGTAGCAACGCCACACATGCGCCCTACGTAGTGACGTCCCGCCCTGGGTGTCACGATGCCTTCATTTGCCCCTGGCTACCGCTTCACAAACCCAGCCCTTCCTTGGACACTAACCAATCTTGCCTCTGCAGGAAGCCCCGTGGAACAGCTCAATGAAACGATCAACTACAACGAGCATTTCTCCTGGTGGTTTGGGGCAAACTATGACAACGACTTCGACGAAGGCTTGGAGCACGGCCTGCCCAGCCCCATCCTCTACGTGGCAGAAAAGTTCACCGGGGACAGCCCCTGCGGCCTCCATCACCTCTACAGAATGGCAGGCCACTATGCGTCAGCCACCCTGTGGTGAGTGGGCCTCGCCAGGCTCCTGAACGGGGGGCGGGGGGGGAGACCTCACTGCCTTCCCCCAACCTTGCTTCCCCCAGACATCTTGGGACTCCAAAAGGGATGGGGGGGAACTATTTGCAGGACCATCGGGGGGGGGCACTGGGGTGAGGAAGGCCAACTCACTGGTAGGCTCTGCTTCCAGGGCTTCAGACCTTTCCAAAAGCTGCTTAGCTGAGTTTTTGGGTGGAGATGCTGCGAATTGAGGCCTGTTTCCAAGGTGGCGTCAAGTCTAAAGTCATTTAGCCATGAAATGTTTTGCACCAGTGGGATGTTGTTGTGCAGGATAATGCATGAGAACATAAGAAGGGCCCTGCAGGATCAGGCCCCTGGCCCATCTAGTCTAGCATCCTGTTCTCTCTCAGACGCCTGAGAGAAACCTGCAAACAGGCCCCAATCCCACGAGCCCTCTCCCCTCCTTAGGTTCCCAGCAACTGAAAGTATTATTTGTTGCATTTATATCCCAACTTTCTCTCTGTGAAGCTCTGGGTGGCTTCCATAGTTCTCCCCCTCCCCCATTTAATCCTCACATCAACCCTGCAAGGTAGGGTAGGCTGAGAGGCAGTGAGTGGCCCAAGGTCACCCATGGAGCTTCATGGCCCAGTGGGGATTCGAACCCTGGCCTCCCAGCCCCTAGTCTGACACTCTAACTGTTAACCACTGGCTCCTGTTCAGAATTCGGAAGCTCTACTGCTTCTATCCGTGGAGGCACAGCACAGCCACTGTGGCTGGGAGCCATCAAGAGCCCCCTTCTCCTCCTCAAATTTGGCCCGTCCTCTTTCAAAGCCATCCAAGTTGGTGGCCGTCACTGCTGCCTCCTGCAGCAGTGAGTTTCATAGTTTAACCATGCACTGCATGAATAATAATAATTTATTATTTGTACCCCACCCATCTGGCTGGGTCTCCCCAGCCACTCTGGGCGGCCTCCAACAAAGATTAAAAATACATTAAAATGTCACACATTAAAAACTTCCCTGAACAGGGCTGCCTTCAGATCTCTTCTAAATGTCAGGTAGTTGTTTATCTCTTTGACATCTGATGGGAGGGCGTTCCACTGGGCAGGTGCCACTACTGAGAAGGCCCTCTGCCTGGTTCCCTGTAGCTTGGCTTCTTGCAGTGAGGGAACCGCCAGAAGGCCCACAGCGCTGGACCTCAGCGTCTGGGCAGGATGATGGGGGTGGAGACGCTCCTTCAGGTATACTGGGCCAAGGCCGTTTAGGGCTTTAAAGGTCAGCACCAACACTTTGAATTGTGCTCAGAAACATACTGGGAGCCAATGTAGGTCTTTCAAGACCGGTGTTATGTGGTCCCGGCGGCCACTCCCAGTCACCAGTCTAGCTGCCGCATTCTGGATTAGTTTTAGTTTCTGGGTCACCTTCAAAGGTAGCCCCACATAGAGCGCATAGCAGCAGTCCAAGCGGGAGATAACCAGAGCATGCACCACTCTGGTGAGACGGTCTGTGGGCAGGTAGGGTCTCATCCTGCGTACCAGATGGAGCTGGTAGACAGCTGCCCTGGACACAGAATTGACCTGCGCCTCCATGAACAGCTGTGAGTCCAAAATGACTCCCAGGCTGCGCACCTGGTTCTTCAGGGGCACAGTTCCCCATTCAGGACCAGGGAGTCCTCCACACCAGCCCACCCCCCGTCCCCCCAAAACAGTACTTCTGTCTTGTCAGGATTCAACCTCAATCCATTAGCCGCCATCCATTCTCCAACCAGGCACTTGCTCAGGAAGAAGGCCTTCCCTTTTGCCTGCCCCCTGAATCTCCCAACATTCAGCTTTGGGTTGCCAGTCGTTTTGTGGCACAATGGATTGTGCCGAGAATTCCCTCTACCTCAGATGCTGCGTTGGGTTTTCTCTGTTCCGCAGCGTGAAAACCCTCCCCTCCCCATGCAGCCCCTAAACCGGTTGACCTTCTGCCCGTGGAGTGGGTCTCTTCTCCTCTGAGCTGCAATAAATGGCGAGTGCTTTGTCTCTTCCATGCAGGGTTGCCTTCTGCGCCTGGCTGGTCTCCAACATGCTCTTCTCCATGCCGGTCCCCGTCTATGGCGGCTACATGACCCTCGTCACAGGCGGCTTCCTCATCTTTGCTCTGCTCTCTTTCTCCACCGGGAGGAGTGCTTCCTGCGTCATCCAGTTCGGCCCCACCTCCTTGCAGCTCGCCTATGGCGCATCCTTCTGGCTGACGCTGGCCACAGGTGAGCTTATCCTAAGGTTAACAGATGTTTTTCCAATGAATCCAGGGACACCTTTCAACTTCAATGGATTTTGGATGGGGATTGGTTTGTAAATCCAGGGACTGTCCCCAGGAAATGGGGACGTCTCGTAACCTGAGCTTATCTTCAGTGGCTGGGGTTCAGAGCAACCTCTGCCTCTCCCCCAAACAAGCCCCTGCTGCCTGATTTCTCACTGATGACCAGTCCAGGGGGAGGCTCTGCTGCCATTTTCCTCCTCAATCTGTGTTGCCCCACTTGGTGTGAGGCAGCAGTGTGGCAGGTGGCGGTGCTGTGTGTGGCGGTGAGCTCAGCAGGATCCCACCTTCATCGCCAGTGAAATATACTCAGAGTCGAGTGGATTTCATGCTCTTTATTCAGCTCATAGTGGTGAGGAGGAATGGAAGTTCCCCCAGAATGTCTGCTTTATATTCATTATTTACACAATGGGCCCCATGTGATTGGCTAATTCCGGGATTCTCCTGTAGGCCAATCAGGTTGCGGATTCACTTCCACCTCGAGCTGGATTGGGTGGCTCCTGTGGACCAATCAGACTGCTGCATTTTGGATCCTATTCAACTCAGTACATAACAGAGGAGGAGGCAAAGCAATAATATATATATATATTAATGAGTTGTCTCTGCCAGCCATGTGTTCTGACTTCCACCCTACCAGTCCCAAAGGGTAACAGCATCCTCCACGGTGTGAACCTCACCACCAAGTGGGTATTTGGACCCAAGCCACCCTAGTCCGACTCTAACCACTGCACCACACTGAATGGTATAGGAATTGTGCACCCTACAGCATGTGTGCACCATTCCATCACTGAATTGAGAATGACACAAGTAGCGCTGGACCAGTGTTGGTTGCTGTCACCATGGACCATGCAGATGGTCTCTTGTGAGTCTACTTGCACATGTAGTTATTTGGATGGGCACCATATTGTTGCACAGAGCTCTGGATGGGGGATCCTTGCAGAGAATTCATGGTTGTCTGTTGGCACATAAAACTCCGTGTTTATTATCTTGGGGGGAACTATTACCAAGTATAGACTGTCAACCATTGGAAGTGAATACTGGGGATCAAAGAATTAACATATAAAGAGCACAAGGTATCCAGGCAAGCAAAATAATAATAATGATCAGAGTTCCAAGCAAAAGTGCTTGAGAAGGGTACAAAGCTGGTTAGGGGGAGATGTTATGGAAGGCCTGGAGGAACTTCATTTGAGCCTGAGGTTCCCCACCCGCTGCTCTACAAACTCTCAACTTTATTAAACTGAGCATGAAAACAAGCATGGATGCATCAAATCTGCCATTCCGGCTTCCTTCCTCGCCAGCAACCAAGTCTGTCTTTGGTTCACTAACTGACTGTCCGTCTCTGTGTTTTCCAGGGCTGCTCTGCTTCCTGATCGGAGCTGTGGTGATAACGCTTCACTATACCTGCCCCAACCTCCTAAAAGCCTTCTTTGACCTGTGCGAGGATGAAGAGGAGGAAGAGGGGATGCTGGGAGAAGTGTACATTAACCCCCACTATGCTCGAACGAAGGCAGCTCCTTTGCCAGCCAATTTGAGGCTGACCATCATGGACAGCTAGAGCGAAGCTTGTGGTGGGACCTTCTGGACAGGGACATTGCTTGTGATCTGCCCTGGCATAGCCAGTAGAGAAGAATGACTCTATCCTATGCACTGATCCTGAAAAGGGGCAGCTGGAAGCTGGGCTTCTTCGCTGCCCACAGCCTTCGGCAGCTGCAGTTCAGCAGCCTTGTTTTTATTAAGTCTGGAGAACAACTAGAAAGCACTTTGCTTGTTTTGTTTGGGTAATGCCTCCAACCAGTGGTGGCTGATGCCCAGTGAGACTGGTAAGGGTGGGAAGCAGGGGAGTCTGCAGTAGAGCCAAAGCTAATGTTAGGCAAAGCCAACTGCTTCCATGCCAAGTCCCAAAGACAACCGTGAGGCCGGGAGCTGGTTGTTGTTCCTTGAGGTGGATGGGCAGGGGGACCCAGCCGAGAGCAAACTTCAGTTGAAGTAGTGTCCCTTTTGCCCTGATGGGTCCATCTCCATGGCCACCAACCAAGGGATGAGCATGGAGAAGTTACAGGCAGAGGACAATTGAGTCCAGAAGAGGAGGCAGGCTGCAGGGAAGGGTTCTGTTAAGCTAGTGCTGTTAGGTGAATGGACAAGACGCCGAATACTTGCTGGCTGGGGTCAGTGGGAGATCTGTAGTTCAGCAGCAACTGGAGGGCCAAAGATTTCCCACCCCTTGTGCAGCCCCTCACCTGAGCAACAAAAATTTATTGGAAAATGTGCCTAAACCAACGTATATAAAGCAGGTGTTGCTGTTTTGCTCTCTGCCTTGGTGGGAGACAAAACCCACCAAGCTGAATGTCAGAAGTAGCTCTCAAGTCTCACACAGGATGCGGAACTGAACCCTCTTGCACCTTGACTGATTCCTAAGCATCTCAGCCTTGGGCACGGCTCTCTTTTAGCAGCAACCACCATGTAGCACTTCAAAAGCAGTGAGTACATCCAAGGAAAGGCCCTTTCGGAGCTCGTTGATGTTACATTTTGTGTTTGTGTAGTAAACTGACTTGTTAATAAAATTGTAAAAGCCATTTGTTTTGCATGCCAATGTGTCTGGGTGAAGCATCATGAGGTTTGTACCTTGGAAATATTTGCACCAGTGCTTCTGTTTTGATACTCAATTGGAGCGTTTTTGTTCATTCTAGCCTTCCCCAAAATGTAGTCCGAAACGCACAGAGGGCACCAGGTTGGGGAAGGCTGGTTTCTACCCAGCCTGAGTAGCCTGTGGCCATTCTGACATTACTGAATTCCAACTCCCATCAGCCCTAGCCAGCAGAGCCCAATGGTCAGGGGAAATGGAATATGTCGTTCAAGCATTTAGAAGGCCACAGGTTTTCCACTTGTGGTTTATAAAGTACTATTCCTGATTCAATTATGTATAGTTTGCAGAGGCATAGCAAGGTCAGGTGCTACCCGGTGTGGAAATTTTTTTGTCACCCGCCCCCCCATCAGCGGCTCGGGGTAGGCTTGGGAGTTGTGGGCGGGTGGTGCGCCCAATGTCACCCCCCCCCCAGGGATGACACCCAGGGTGATCTGCCCCCCACCCCTCTTCCTACGCCTTTGATGGTCAAGCTGGGTCAACTGGACTTGGGTTACTTTAAACCAGGGTTAGCCAACCTGGTGCCAGCTAGGTGTTTGGCCACAACTCCCCCAATCTGTGGCCAGTGGCTAGGCTGCCTGAGGCTGATGGGAATTAAGAGTCCACAGTAGCTGGAGGCCACCAGGCTGGCTCTCCTGGCTTTCTGAAGTACGTTAAGATTATGTGCACCACTGCAGTGGTTGTGGCTAAAGCGTTGGCATGGGAGAGCAGGACAGCCTTGGCTTTGCCTGCTGCTTTGGATTTCTTCTCCTTAAGCACCGCAGCTTCTGCTAGATCAAATGGGGGGGGGGGGACTTTGGCTCTCTGGATGTTATTGAACTACAACTCCCATAACTCCTAGCTTTTGAGCATGCTTGCCGGGGTTGATGAGAGTGGTAGTTCAGCAACATACGGAGGACCAAAGATTCCCCAAACCTTTGCTGGATCTTCTGCAGAGGTTCTCAACTACATTCCACACATGCACCTGAATTTTCACTTCAAACAAGGCAAGGAGGAAGGTTCACCAAGGGAAGAAGAGGTATCTGGGGTGATCAAGGGCAACCAAGTTTTCTGCTTGATCCTCTGCTCTGTCTGAGCCATCAAGGCAGCTGTGGCATGACTTCCAGCAAGGCTCAGATATCTCTCAGGAGCAGCAGTAGGGCGGGGACGTGTGGCTCTCTAGGTGATGCTAGACTACGACATCCAGTGTCTCGACTATTGACCAGTCCCACCAGTCCAACAATATCTGGAGGCCCACAGGTTCCCCCTCACTACTCGGGTATCAAGGTGTCTCTTGGACACATGGTTGGGATTTCCTATTATGCTTGCCAATAGCTCAGTAGCAGGACATCTGATTTGCAGGCAGAAGGTCCCAGGTTCAACCCCTGGAATTGGCAGTTAGGGCTGGGAAAGCCCCCTGCCTAAAGCCTAGGAGAGCCACTGCCAGTCACAATAGACATTAGTGAGATAGATGGTCCAGTGATCTGATTTGGTATAAGGTACAGTACTGTAGCTTCCTATATAAGAAGGGAATGAAATGTGGGAATGGCTCTGGCCTTCGGTTATGATACACTGAGCCAGGGTGGAGCAGAAGCAAGAAGGAGAAGTGATCATTGGCCCGCCATACCTGAGAACATCCTGGGAAACAGGAGAGACCTTGAGGGTCTCTTAGCTGCATGCAGAGCAGGACTATTGGGGTGCATTGCCAACCAAAGCGGCGACTGACTTTGTGGCCTATTGTATATTACTCAAGCAGTAAAGCAGTGCAACTCTTATCAAATGATGCATATGCAAATAAAGAAATATTAGGACCTATTACTTTAAATATGGAAGTGCACACGGGAGCAGTTGGAATCTCGCATGGAAAACATCCACAAAGCACCCATTAGAGGTCTGCAGTGCAGGTTAAGGGATTCAAGTGTAGAATTATTGGGGGGTATTTAATCTGTTTACTTGCGCTGCATCATGGGATCTGAAAGCTGTTGTCAGCAAGCAGACCAATGACTCCTAGTTTCATGGCTGCAGAGGAGAAATATGAAAGATACCCTGACTGAGGAGGCACTGGCAGAGATGGGTGAGGTACCTGAACCTACCCATCTGACCACCCACTGCCTGGGTCATTGGGCCATCTATGGTTCCAGACAGGAGTGCCTGGCGTGCTCTGGTCCATGGGGTCACGAAGAGTCGGACACGACTAAACGACTAAACAACAACAACAACATGGTTCCATTGCTAGGGTTTGTCTCCCAAATAGGTGTCTCATGTCCTCCAGAAATGGCCCTTCTTTGCTCTGCAGACCAGTCCATTCTGTCAACAGCAGCTGTCAACAACTTAGAAAAGACTGGTTGAAATGCAGTACAGTGGTACCTTGGGTTAAGAACTTAATTCACTCTGGAGGTCTGTTCTTAACCTGAAACTGGTCTTAACCTGAAGCACCACTTTAGCTAACGGGGCCTCCCGCTGCCACTGCACTGCCGCTGCATGATTTCTCTTTTCATCCTGAAGCAAGGTTCTTAACCCGAGGTAATATTTTTGGGTTAGCGGAGTCTGTAACCTGAAGCGTATAACCTGAGGTACCACTGTACTCTCTTTCGCAGATGTGAAACCTCCATATCTCCTTGGACTGCAGCACCTATCAGTCCCAGAGAGCATAGCCAATAATTGGGGATGGTGAGAGTTGTAGCCCAATCACATCTGGTTCTCCATCCCTTTCTGAGCTAGTCCTTCTGTGGCTGCTTGCTTTCTGCTGCTGCACACAGTGATGCACTGCGGACTGAAAATAATCCTCTCACCTGTGCAAAGAGAGACATTTATTCATCATGCCTCCTCCACCAGCCGCTGCAGCACAAGGAAATGCCAGGAATTTTCTATACAGTCAATACAGTACTTGGTTCTTCAGAGAAGGGGGGGGGGGAGGTCAGTATTAGGATTACAGTTATAAATTTGATATTTTACACCACAGTTCTGGTATTCTTGATGCTTTCATTGGGAACAGCCCTTCAGGAGCTCCCTTTCCCCCAAGTCTGTGGTGTTTTCCTCAGTTCATCCATTTAAATGTATTTTGCCAGGTACTTTGTGAAGAAAGGTATTTCCTGTAACGAAAAACACAGGCATCAGTAGCTTACACTTCAACATAATAGAAAGCAAACTGGCCTTGCCCAGTGATGAGAGAAGAATATAGCTATTCCATCACCACCTTGGACATCTAAAGTGGGTTTTGCCCCCTCCTGGGCTGTGTGGGCTCCCTGACTTGCTCTGCTTATGGAAGGAAGTGATATGATCTCATCCTTTTAGTAAGTCAGCCAATGTTAGAAGGATGACAGCCACCCTTCTGAAGCCTTCAGGTAAATAAAAGGTAAAAGGACCCCTGACCATTAGGTCCAGTCACGGACGACTCTGGGGTTGTGGCGCTCATCTCGCTTTATTGGCCAAGGTAGCCGGTGTACAGCTTCCGGGTCATGTGCCCAGCATGACTAAGCCACTTCTGGCGAACCAGAGCAGTGCACGGAAACGCTGTTTACCTTCCCACCGGAGTGGTACCTATTTATCTACTTGCACTTGACATGCTTTCGAACTGCTAGGTTGGCAGGAGCTGGGACCAAGCAATGGGAGCTCACCCTGTTGCAGGGATTCGAACCGCCGACCTTCTGATCGGCAAGCCCTAGGCTCTGTGGTTTAGACCACAGCGCCACCCGTGTCCCCTTCAGGTAAATAGATGACATCAAATTGTTGCACTGAAATGGGGTTTATTACATTAAGACCTCTCTGGTAGTGGACCTACCTAGACCAGAGAGTGATGAGCAACAAGGATCTGGTGATCCCTGAGATGGGGTTCAGGACCTTGGAGAGCTCTCTAGCCCAAGCAGGAGATGTTGTGCAACAAAGCCAAACTGCATTAAAGGGAGAGGGGTTCTGGTACCAGCCCACAAGAAATAGCTGGAGGAACCTAGGAAGCACTGACTCCACCCATCTGATAAACTTGGAAGAGGCAAGGATTTGGCCTGATAGTCAAATCCCCGCTCCAGGATGCAATTAAATCCCAGTGTCAGAAAAGGAGCTCTCTCTTCACCAGAGCTATCTCTACCACCACTGGTGCCAGCAGGATCCTTGCCATGCTGGTCTGCTCCCTACAGGAGGAGGAGGACCAAGGGAAACACATTGAGAAGGCGTTAATATATAAAATACAGACACCGACTTTATTCCTTTCCTACAAATTCCTTACGTAGTTTCCTCTGATGGCTGCAATGCAACACACAAGTGTTTGCAACCAGTGCTTTTTTTTCTGGAGGGACGCAGGGGTATGCATACCCCTAAACATTCTGTGAATCTCTGTACTTTTGTCCATTTACTGTATTTATTTTCCCTGATTTGAACTATAAAATGGCAATTTTCTTGAGTAAAAATGAGAGTACTCCTAAACACTTTTAAAGAAAAAGACCACTGTCTGCAACACACAATTGTCTGAGCACAGTTAGCTAACTCAAACATGGACCACATTTTGTAGGCGGTCCTGTTTTCCAAAATGAGACTAGAATTAGTTGACTCTGCCTGCCATTGGCTCTGGCTCCATCTGGTGCAGCAATCAAATTGCTAGCACATTTGCAAAGCTAGGCAGGGTCAGGTATGGCTTCAAAATGGATTGGGGCCCATGTGTTGAGGTTCCTGCATTGCAGGGGTTGGAGTAAATGACCCTAGGGTGTGGGATGTGAAACACAAGAGCAGTCAAGTACAACATTCCTAGAGTGAACATGTTTACACATGGGGAGGAAAGTTTGTCAAGCCAGCAGGTAAACTTCCTGTTTCCTTCTGGGCTGGGACAGACTTCCTCTGCATGTGACTAGAGGTGGGCGTGGCCTCACCTGCGCAGGTAATGACAAAAGCACAGGGCAGGGTAGCCATCTCTCTCTTTTTGACTACATGCATCGAAGATGCAACATCTGCTTAGCCAAAGATGCTCTCTTGACTTCCAGCCAAGGGAGGACAGAGGGACTGTCTCCTTATGAGATAGTTTCCACGTGTATGTTACTTTTCTAAGCCAAGTCTGCCTTCTGGGATCTGATTGTGAACGGAATGTGAGTAAACTTTTTTTATACTTTTATAGAAGACTGTCGTGTCTTATCTTTTATAAGGGAATAAGGGGGAAATACCAGGACAGTTATTATAGAGGCTTTAGCGAGCCTGAGCAAACGCATCCGCTGTGAGTTTTAAAAAGGGAATGTTACTCTGCTAAATTATGAACTTGTTTACACAAGTTGGAAAGGCTATAATCAAACAATATATCCTCTTCTGCATCCCTGAACATTCCCACATTGGGGTCCCTTCCAACTCTACCATACTATGATCCTATCACTGGCTCTGCTGTGAGCCGCCTAGTCTTCTGTGCCACCAGTCCCACTGGGCACTAGCCACCACATTCATTCCCTTCAGGACATCTAGAGATGATGGTGCTCACCTGGTCATTGGGATCACGCTTCCCTCGGTTCTCCTCCAGCAGCTTCTCTTGCAGGAGCATTTTAAGAAGTTCACTCATCACCAGGTCTTTCATCCCCTCTCTGAAAGCCTTGGGGGTGCTGTTGGTCTCTGAACTTTCTGAGAATGCAGACTGGACATGAGGAGAGCTTAGCATACTCTTCTTCCCCATGAAATGCCCTGAAATGAAACCAATTCTGGTCAGTACAGTGCTGGCCCAATTTTATTTTAATTTTTTTTTTAAGGAGAGCTTTTGTGCACGATGGTTCGAGGGGTCTCACCACGGCCACATCCTCTTCCTTGCTGCTGTTTTCGGCCCATTGACTTGTTTTCTTCATTTGGGCTCAAACAGGGGTATGGGAGTACCTAGGGTTCGTCAAGCTGGGCCCTGCCAAAGGCACATGCCCAGGGTGTGTATGCAAAAATCATGCCTCTCCATTTTGCCTTAGAGTGGGGGCCATCCTTACCAGGGTGCCAGAGATGGAGGCACGCCGACACAGCTCCTTGTCAAGGGCACAAGGAAGCCTAGATACACCTCTGAACAGGGAGAATGGAACCAAGTGCCTAGAAATCTGCAAAGGACAACTCCACGCAATAACATTTTATTGCAGATCCCACCTTTTATTATATGCTATTGAAAATGGATTTTGTTGGATATCATGCATGTGCTCTTTAAAAACAAATGAATGAATAAATAGCCCTGCTTTTTAAAAAAATCACCCCGTCTTTCCACTTTTCCAGGGAGCATGTGGCCATCTCCTTACCAGAATGAAAATTTTCAGAGGAAGGAAGCACTTTTAAGTAACAATCAAGGTGGAGATTTGGACTTCATGACCTGCCCTCTACCTCCATCGCCACACCATGGCAGCCCTGCAAGAGAAACTACGGGGTGTCATAAGGCACTATACTGTCTCTGATGCTATTTAACATTGACATGAAGCCATCAGGAGCAGTGAGGAGGAGATCTGGAGCAAGACGTCATCAGTACACTGATGATACCCAACTTCCATTTCTCAGTAACATCTGAACTGGGAATGGCTGAGCAGGTGCAGGACCAATGTTGGCGTGCAGTGAATAATATTATTCCTGGTGAGGAATAATAAAGTCTGCATCCTGACAGACTGGAGTCTCCAGAAAAGTGGTTTCCAGTCCCAGGAAGTCTGCAAGTTGCCTGCCTTGGGTTGAGTTGCTGTCCCTGACGCATTGGTGCTGTGCCTGGATTCAGCTGCCACTGGAAGCACAGGTGCCCTTGGTGGCTGAAGTACTTTTCCCCAACTTTGGCTTGTAAGACAGCTATGATTGTTTCTGGATCAGGACAGCTCGACCACAGTTGTCCATGCGCAGGTAACCTGGAGATTGGATTCCTGTAATGCGCTTTGTGCAATTGAGGTTGGTCTGGAAGTTTCAGCTGGTGCCGAATGCGGCAGCCAGGTTGCTTGAGGGGCCGAACTCCCGCCATCATGTAACCCTTTGTGGGATTTGCACTGGCTGCACACCTGCTACAAGGTCAAGTTCAAGGCTTGGTACTAGCTTGTAAGACCCTCTGCAGCTCAGGACCAGGTTACTCGAGAGACTGCATTATCCCTTATATATGCAGCAGAGTTCCAGAGTGGTTTGTATCCTGCTTGGTAGGATACTGCCCTGAGACCTGCAGGTATAGGGTGGTATATAAATCAAATCAAATCAAAATAAAATAAACGCAGAGCCGGGCAGTCAGTGTGGCTGCCGTTAGTCTGTGTAACAGCATTCCCGTCAAGGCAAGCAGGCGCCCAATACCTGCACTTTCCAGAAACAACGGAAGACATTTTTGTTCCAACAGCTGGATAAACAGGTCTGTGCCATGGGTATTTACTTCACAATACTTTTTAAAATGTATCTGTTATTTCTTGCATTGTTTTAAACTGTTTTTAGCTGTTCTCGTTGCATTTTGGGGGGCATCCCCTTGGGACGTATGCGTGGAAGGTGATTAATAAACAAATTAATAAAGTTCCAAGCATCACCAGTGGTGAAATATTGCTGCTCTGTTAATTTGTCCATCCTGGACAGAGACTGGATTTTCAACCTGATGCTGAAAGCATTGTTTCCTGACCCTCTGTGCCTGGCTTTCCAAACAACCCCACACCCAAATCAAACCCAGCGCTGCACTAAAGTCTTAAAAACAAAGCAAAACAGCAGTGTATTGATCTGCTGTTTAGTTAAAGGATATGGTGTTAAAATGCAGCACAAAAATCACCACCGCCACTGTAACTTTCAGCCACAGAATCACAGTGCTGCAGGGCAAATCCCATACAATTTTCCTTCTCTCACCCCACAGAGTGACCTACCGGCTTCTTGGTGGCAGGAAGTGCCCCCAGGCTCACCTCACCCCACCCCCATTTGCACAGGTCCTTTAGACTACCCTTCCCCAACCTGGTGCCCTCCAGACGTTTCAGACAGAGGTGCCCTCGATGATGGAAGGAAGTGGGCACATAACTGATCTAGCAGCACAGATTCTACCCACTCTCCCCAAGCCCGCCCCATAACTTTATTATCTTTACACATACGAAAACATTAAACGTTAAAAACTTTCCGATGCAGGGCTGCCTTCAGATGTCGTCTAAAAGACGGACCCAGGTAAGGAGCACAATTTTGCAGCCTCTGCTCCAGTCCTTCGTTGTCCGTCCCCCCCCCCCCCTCCAGACACACACGCAGCCTTTTTTCTGCCAGGATCTTTACTAGCAGGCAAGCATTTCCCACCGTCTGCGTTGGGAAGCTGCCCCCTTGGCAGACCGCCCCCTCCAGCGCCACAGGGAGACGCAGGGGTCGTACCTGTAGCCCAGAGGTTTTCCCGGAGCCGGATGGGTCCGCCGAGCGAGGGCGAGACAGAAAAGGTGGCGAAAAGGAGCAGATAAGCCAAGCTCCCCACTTGTAGGATCCTGCTGGCGAATCCTGCCGCCGCCATGGCTCTCTTTCTGGGCAGCAAGCGGACTTCGACGGACCGACGGGCGGACGCGACGCCCTTGTCTCGCCTCCTCTGACCACTAGGTGGCTCCTCTCCTCCAAGCCTCTTTCCTGGTCTTCGCCCCGCGTGCGCTCCTGCTGTTAAATAGCCCAGCCGTCGGGGCGGGGACTGAGGCGGGGGCAGCGTCACCTTAGCAGCGCTCGCCCAGGGAGGGCTCGCCCTGGACCTGCCTTGTCACGATTTTGCGGCCCAGCGGGACACTTGGGTGCCCCCGGGAGGGTTTGGGGGAAGAAAAGAAGAAGGAATCGGGGCAAGCACGGCTCCCGGACCTATCTGGAACGCCAGGGTCAATCCTGAACCACCCGAAATAACAGAAAGGCATTATCTCTGAGCACCTACAGAGTGCAGAGCGACTGGGTAGCCCTAGGAGACGGGAGGATGTGGTAAAAGCTGCCGTCAAATAAGCCAGGAGAGCTTTCCCTACAAATGCCAGCGAGGCAGAACCCAGACGAAAGCAGATGTCCTGGTGCACTGGCCAAGCAAAGCGGCTTCCTCAGTTCTGGGCAGGTGGCCTCGCCCAGACACTTTCCTCTAGTCAAGTCCCATTGAATCCAGCGAGGCTTACTTCCGAGTATAACCACGTGTGCATGCCAGGGTCAATCAAATGATGGCCATTGCTTGCACACTGGCAGGGTTGGGGGGGGTGTCGGGACCTTCCATGCCTGGGAGCCAGTTCCTAGGGGTTGAGGTCTCCCAAAGTTGATGGGCATTGCCGTTCAAATGTGATCGACGATTATGCGGGGCAGGGCTTACCTTACCCCCCCACCCCCCAATATTTTATTCAAGTTGGCACCCCTGCTTCTATGCAATTGGGCCATTCCCACTACCCATCGCAAACCTGCACTTCCATCTGTTTGAAAACTTTCAAGGGCTAAAAATAAAGTTTGTAAAAAACAAACAGAAGCCTTCCTTTGGGGGATTATAGGGGCAACACTACCCAAAGTGTATAGAAATTTATTCATGTATGCGACTACAGTGGCAGGAATGTTACTTGCCCAAAAATGGAAAGAAGTCCCAGCAAAAGAAAAAAGGATACAAAAATTTATGGAAGATGCAGAAATGGCGAAACTTATGGGAAAAATAAGAAATCAAGGTAACATGCTTTTTTATAAAAGAATGGAAAGGGTTTATGGAATATTTACAAACTGTAAACAGATAAGAACATTGGCAGGATTATTGTAATAACCCGCAGTTTCAAAAGTGTATACATTTAAAGTAGACGAATAACTGAGCAAATTAAGTTAATTTGGCTATGCAGAGAATATAAAAAATAAATTTAAGGAACCGCAGAAAGAGGGGGGGGAGGAAGTTGAGTTTTGAAATGTTAAAAAGATTGTAAAATTGTTGAAATGTATAAAACTGAAAAAGACAATCATATGTGTTGTGGCCCATGCTTTCCTGGACTCCGGCTCACTCCAAATGCAGGACACCTTAGTTGGCAGGCATATCAAGGACAAAGTTGTAAAGTGAGACTTGATGGCAATGATGATAATAGCAGTGGCCATGGAGGATAAATTCCCAGGCAGGCCCCTCCGTTTTCCGCACCTCTTGCCAGAAGCAGCAGCAGGAGAGGCGGAGACAACAGCAGAGCCCGTGGAACTGGGACTGTCTTCCTGGGACTGCCTTTGCTGCCGCCCCTGCCTCTGAAGGGAGGCGAAATGCGGGGCCACCCCCGGGCCCACCAACCGCGGATTCACAGCAGCTTCTGTGCCTTTTAAAAGTACCAGAAATGTGGTCCTCCAGCTGCGTCCTTTTCTTGGGTATTTGCATGCAAATGTTGCAAATCAACACCTTGTTACACTGCGTGCAGACTTCTGGAGAGGGGAAGGGACTCAACAGTTGGATAGGAATTGGTGGGGGGGGGGGGTTTGGAGGGGGGGTGCTAAGAAGGGGGGTTGCCAGTTGTTGAGTTTGTATGTTTCTCCGCTAGTTAGTGGATGGGACTATAGCTTTGCTTATTGTTTGAGTATTTTTCTATTTTTTTTTTTTTATTAATTTAGGGGTGGGCTGTGTTATCTTTGTTTTCCCAGTATGTCGTATGGAATATTAATGTATCATACGATTCTATGGCATACTGTATATCACGATGTCAGTCACTTGGAGACCCCTGTGTGACAAGAAATTAAAAAGTTTTCAGTAATAAATAAATGGAGAGCTGCCCGTGGGAAGATGTTCCTCCCGCCGTCACGCTGCTTTTGGCTAAAGAAAGAGCCTGTTTGTGTCTCTCCCTCGGCTCTCGACCGAGGAATCCTGCACAGGGAAAGATTCATGTGCCCAAATGACAGGTGGCCATCCAACCTCTGCTTAGAAGTCTCCCGTGGAGCCTCAGTCTAGGGACCCTGGAGGTGGCGGCGCAGAGGAGAGACTTGCGGGGTCTTTGCCGGCTCCTCCTCTCTGCTTGGGCCCGTCCCGTCGGGCAAAGGCAAAGGCGCTACGCGGCGAGCGCCCCCTTCTGCGCGGCCGTGAGCAGAGCTGCGCGGGAGACTTACCGTCTAAGCGGCGCCGTCTAAGGTGAGCGGAGAGAGGGCCGTGGGCGCCCAGCGCGGGGAGGCGCTTTTATATAGAGGCCGGGAGGGTCATGCAAATGAGGCGTTCGGCCCCGCCCCCGGCCCCTTCCTCCCCGTCCGGCTCCGACGGGACGATCGGCATTCTGGACAGACGCAGGGGCGACGGCGGTGCGCGGACTCCGGGGCGAGAGAGACGCGCAGGTAAGGAGGCAAAGCTGGCGGCAGGACAGGGAGGTGCAGGAAGGAGAGCCTTGTTCGAAGGGGAGGACCACAGATCTGCTGCCCCTGCAATGTAGACGGCCAGGCAGAGTTGCTGTCAGGACAGGACTTTGGGGACAGAACTCTAGGGGTGGACAGAGTCTGAGGGGCCCCAAAACGCAGCAGAGGCTTAACATATAGGTTAAAGCAATACCCATCTCAAGAAGAAGGGGGAGCCTGTGACTTAAGATTGCCCCCCAGAAGCTGTTGCAGCCCACCCACCACTTTCATGTTAACAATGCCCAGTTAAAATAAATGTTTAAAGTCCTCCTTGTGAGAGCAGACCTTTTATGCTGGGGTGGGGGAAATAACCCCCTGGTTTGTATTACTACGGTCCACGCCATACAATCCTAGTGCATGCAATGCACATTTACAGCACACAAGGTAAAGGTAAAGGTACCCCTGCCCGTACGGGTCAGTCTTGACAGACTCTAGGGTTGTGCGCCCATCTCACTCAAGAGGCCGGGGGCCAGCGCTGTCCGGAGACACTTCCGGGTCACGTGGCCAGCGTGACATCGCTGCTCTGGCGAGCCAGAGCCGCACACGGAAACGCCGTTTACCTTCCCGCTAGTAAGCGGTCCCTATTTATCTACTTGCACCCGGGAGTGCTTTCGAACTGCTAGGTTGGCAGGCGCTGGGACCGAACAACGGGAGCGCACCCCGCCATGGGGATTCGAACCGCCGACCTTTCGATCGGCAAGCCCTAGTTGCTGAGGCTTTTACCCACAGCACCACCCGCGTCCCCTTTACAGCACACATCTTCCCCCCAAATAATCCTGGGAACAGTAGTTTGTTAATCATGATGGAATTTTACCCTTAACGAGAGGGAAACGACAGGTCCCAGAATTCTTTGGAGGAAGGCAGGTGCTTTACAGGTGCGTTGAACAACACCTTGTTTCTCATTCTGCCTTGCATCAGCAACAGCCGCAACCTACACAGAGGATGCCAGGCCTAGATCTATGTTTCTTTGGAGGCCTCCTGGCCATGGGTCAGCCTAGGCCAGTGGCCTGCCTGGACTGACAGCAGCTCTCCAAGGTCTCAGGCAGAAGGTCTTTGCCATCCTTTCCACCGGAGATCCTTCAACCGGAAACACTACCAGCTTCACCTGGGACCTCCGTACCTGCAGAGTGCCAAGCACCCAGGTTGCACAACCATGAAAGGGCAGACTCCATACTGAAGATCCTAAGGAAAGGAATTGAAAACAAACCTGTCAGTATCATATGTCTATGGTGTGGACACACTTCGAATACAATTGTTGTTGGCATCTGTCTGTCTCAGGAGACAATGGAGTGTGCCTCTGGGGGTGAAGTCAAACCACTGTGTTAGCATCACTGAAGTGACCTCTCTGGGTGCAAGCTTTAAAAAACCATTTTTAAAAAAACACACAGCCAAACAAAAACCCTACTGTGCTGCGTGAAGACCAAGATTGCATTATTCATGCCTTTATCTTGTTCGGCAAGCAGTGGATCGTCAACTTTGGGGGGGATTTAGTGTCCAAGATTTCGGGGCATGCAGAGTACAGGCGAATGAGAAGCACCTACAGCATGGAGTTACGTATTTGGTTGATTATTTTTTTGCAGGGGTAGGTGGGCATTAGAGTGAACAGGGCCAGAGCCTAGAAAGGATTATAGTGAATTTGTCTAAGGAACTGGGATTAACTGATACCAAGTACAGGCTGACCAAAGGAAGCCGTGGCCTCGTATTCCCAGGGGAAATTACTGGAAGCATCTAAGCATGTCTGATGAGATGCAAGAGGCTGTATTAGAGCAAGAGAAGCAGGAGATCGCTATATCCTATGCAGTGGCAAAAACGTGGGATGGATTTGCTTGAAGTGCCGCAGCACAGCATTTTGCGTGCAAAAGGACAAAGTTCTGTTCTTTTGGGCATCTCCAGGTAGGGCTGGGAAAGACACCTGTCTGGAATCCCCAAAAAGGCACCAGTTCATGTAGGTAATACTGAGGAAAATAGACCAATGGTCTGGCTCAGTGCAAGTCGTGCTTTGCATGCCCAGTGATGTTCAAGAAGCAGGGCTTTAGCTCAGTGGTCGGACATTTGCTTTGCATGTAGAAGGTCCCAGGTTAGTCTAGCTCTAGGTTGGGCCAGGAAAGACCATGGTTCAGACCTGCACAGCTGCTGCCAGTCAGTGCAGATGATTCTGATCCAGATCAGAAACAGTATAAGGCTGCTACATAGCACTTGAAACATGCCCCCGTCTTTGTTAAATCAGACTTTGTTTCAGAGCATGGAGGAAAAGAAAGTCTGTGCAACTACAGCATGCCCAACCCTTGGTTGCCCAAGAGGTTTATATGAATAGGATGGTCATTACTGCTGGGAAAGGTCAGTGTTCTACAGAGCACATGAGAAGACCCAGGATTAGAATTCTTTATTGATTTACTCCCACTTTTCCAACAAGGAGTGCAAGGACCTCTCCCCATTTTATCCTCACAACAACCCTGGTTGTGGGGATTTGAATGCCAAGCTCTCAGCTCTTCTTATATTTTTATATTGTACCTGTGAGTGAAGGGACGCGGGTGGCGCTGTGGGTTAACCCACAGAGCCTAGGACTTGCTGATCAGAAGGTTGGCGGTTCGAATCCCCGCGACGGGGTGAGCTCCCGTTGCTCGGTCCCTGCTCCTGCCAACCTAGCAGTTCGAAACACGTCAAAGTGCAAGTAGATAAATAGGTACCACTCCGGCGGGAAGGTAAACAGCGTTTCCGTGCACTGCTCTGCTTCGCCAGAAGTGGCTTAGTCATGCTGGCCACATGACCCGGAAGCTGTCCCTCTGCCAGTAAAGCGAGAAGAGCGGCACAACCCCAGAGTTGGCCAAGACTGGACCTAATTGTCAGGGGTCCCTTTACCTTTACCTGTGAGTGAAAGTATGGTTGGCATTTGGAGAAGACTGGAAGGAGGCTTCCATCTATGTTCTGTGCGGGGTACTATGAAACAAGTTGAGTGCCTTTCTACAGAGCACAGGAGGATCGGTCGAAGTATGATAAGCAGTCATTCATTGTTTCTGTTGTTTTGTTTTGTTTTAATTATGAGCAATAATCAGTTTGCTTTATGGTCTAATCCAAGGCTGGCAGCACCACTTGACCTCTTTGGGCACCTGCCCACGCCCACTGCCCTGGCAGGGCATGCCCCATGCTTTTTAACCCTCTTGCACCCAGTCTTGCACACAGCAGTGCCAGGTGACTGGATCTAGCCATGCTTTGAATTTCCCACAATGCCCTTGACCTCTAGCATCACCCTGGAGCATTGTGGGAAATTCAAAGGGATGCTGTCAACACAGCAAGTTCACCCCCCCAGGGCCCAGTTGAGAGAGGAGGGAGTCCACCTGGGGATACTTTGCACAGGGCCAGTCAAATCTGATGGAATTAAGAACTGTGAAAGGACGGCTCAGATTTCTGAAGTATTATCTCTCACTGCCTGTCAAAGGTGAACTACCCATTCACTCTGAAGTCTTCGTGTTTTTAAATGTCGATCCGATCAGCTATGGACATTGCCTTGGTCCCTAGAACTCATTTTGATGGATTTTTTTCAGTAGTTGGAGATTTAATCTGCTCTTGCATTTCCCTTTTAAACAGTCTCCCATGCTGGGGTGGCCCGATAATGATCAGAAAGCTCAGAAGCCTCGTTTTTCATTTCTTAATATACAAAGCCTGAAAAATAATAATAAGCAAAATACAGCCAAAGCTTGCATTTTGGAAGCAGAATTATATGATATAGAGGGAATCAAAATCTGCTTAATTTATGCTTATCAGAGAACTTGGATTTACATTAGCAAAGAACGTATCTAGGGTACCTCTGAAGCTAATATGCCCAATTTAGTAGCTGCCAGTTCATCACAAGAGAAGCTTCCATCTCAAGTGAAAGCAGAAATCAGGAGTAATGTTTGTAGCACGGGCAAGTAAACAACTGATTGCTGGGTCTTGCAAGACACCCATGCACAGTGCTCTGCAAAAGGTAGTCACCCGACATCATTGTGACCTCAGAGGAGTCACAGGTGGGTGGCCCAGCGCATTTGTCAAAGTCAGCCCCCCTAGACTGGGGAAGATTAAGGAAACAGTTCTTCATGCCTCAGCTAGAGATTGCTCTGGCCCTTTTGACATACACAGTTTACCCCGCATTTAACATACTTGTGGTTCCTATGTGCTGCACACATTTTTACAGGCTTTACTTACCATTGCAGAATTATCACATGCAATGGCTACAATGCTGCTGGAACAGTATTTGAGGGAGAAAGTGTGCAACAGCCACACAGAAACCAGGGCTTCTTAAGGATGCTGGGAGGTAGATAGATAGAAGATTCACTTCACTCCTCCCCAAATCCTGCCTCTTTGCCAGCAAAGTCTGCTGCAGGCTTCTCGTTACAGTTAAATCCCATGGGACAAAAGAATCTTAATGCTTTTCCCCCTTGCTTTCTGTGGGGGGGGGGAGTGCCATTCTTAGGCAATATTTGTGGGTGACACCTCTCTTCGCAGCAATTAGCTGTTGCCTACATGCAGAATATCAGCATCTGCACACAGTGTAACAAGGTGTTGATTAGCAACATTTGCATCAGGGGACACACACACAAATGCCCAAGAAAAGGATGCAGCCAAAGGACCACATTTCTGGTACTTTTAAAAGGCACGGAAGCAAATCTAAGGACTATTAAAACACACACACATAACTTTTTAGCCTGCTTTTCAGACAAGTTGACTCCCTTACTCACCTGAAGACAGTGAATTTTAAAGTGGCACTAAGGCTCATAGGAGGGACGCGGGAGGCGCTGTGGTCTAAACCACAGAGCCTAGGGCTTGTCGATCAGAAGGTCGGCAGTTCGAATCCCCGCAACGGAGTGAGCTTCCATTGCTCAGTCCCAGCTCCTGCCAACCTAGCAGTTCGAAAGCACATCAAAGTGCAAGTAGATAAATAGGTACCACTCTGGCAGGAAGGTAAACGGTGTTTCCGTGCGCTGCTCTGGTTTGCCAGAAGCGGCTTAGTCATGCTGGCCACATGACCCGGAAGCTGTACGCCGGCTCCCTCGGCCAGTAAAACGAGATGAGCGCCGCAACCCCAGAGTCGGCCACGACTGGACTTAATGGTGAGGGGTCCCTTTACTTTTACCTTTAAGGCTCATAGGACTATAGAAAGCTGCCTTACACTCATTCAGACCCTTGTGTCCATCTAGCTAAGTACTGCCTGCACTGACTGACAGCAACTCTCCAGGGTTTTAGACTGCCATGTCTCCCAGCGCTACCTGAAGATGCTAGGAATTGAACCTGTGACTTTCTACGTGCAAGGCAGATGCTCTACGATGGAACTGCAGCCCACTGGCAAAAAAGTGGCGATGGTGACCATCCTACGTAAGGGGAAGGAACCTCTAGAAGTTGCCGAACTGCAACTCCCATCACCTCAGGCCATTGGCTATGCTTGTTGGAGCTGTTGAAAGCTGTAGCTCAGCAATCTCTATAAGGAAAAAGGTTCCACACCCCTGTGGCCTCCACACAACCTCTAGCCTGTGGGCCTAATTCAGCCCAGAAGACTGTTTCCCCCCAAAAAACCATTCCCACCTGCTCCATACTGGACATTGTATGTGGACAGGCATAGCCATCAGGAACTCCCTAATGCAGCTAGTGGGCCCTGCTTTCAGTGCAGATCAGGTGATGGATGTTGAGCCCCCTCAAAGAAGTCACCTCCACAGGGTGGAGGAATTTGGAACACCAACCAAACCCAATTCCTCACCACTTGCCCACATATTAGGCAAACAGGGTTGCTGTATGCTATTCTTTCAGCCTCATCTGGCTCATTTTCAGTCTGCAATAAGGGTCTAGCACTAGACTAGGGTTGTTGTGAACCACTCTCAGCCCCATTCTCCAACATGTAATAGCAACAGTAGACTATGTTGTAGGGTTCTTGCAAGCTTCTCTCTCTCAGTCTCAGATGCTCCAAAACTAGTAATTTGGTGTTACCGGGCTGCATTGACGGCAGCATTGCATTTTGCAGGGCAGGGCTATTTTATATATGCATATACAGTCATACCTTGGAAGTCGAATGAAATTCATTCTGAAAGTCCATTTGACTTCCAAAACGTTCACAAACCAAATTGGGGCTTCTGATTGGCTGCAGCAAGCCCTGTCAGACGTTCAGCTTCCAAAAATAGTTTGCAAACCAGAACAATCACTTCCGGGTTTGCGACGTTTGGGAGACAAAACATCTGGGAACTAAGCTGTTCAATAACCAAGGTACAACTGTACGCACAATAGATTTGCCCTTATCAGTAGCCCACTTTGTCCAAGATACAACATCAAATGTTTGGTGGCCAGCTGC
Source organism: Podarcis muralis (assembly GCF_964188315.1). NCBI lineage: Eukaryota > Metazoa > Chordata > Lepidosauria > Squamata > Lacertidae > Podarcis > Podarcis muralis. Next base: position 7,073,889 of record NC_135668.1, read on the forward strand.
AGGCTGACTTCAAAGTTCTTTGGGGCAGAGTGTACCAAGGTTTTGTCCTCATTTTATCTTCCCAGCAAACCTATGAAGCAAGTTAAGGCTGAGATGTTGATCAAGTGCCAATTTTGTGACCCAGTGAGGAGTTATTTGAACTTCACTGCTCCTAACTGCTAGACCACACTGGCTTTCTTTCTGCTTCCAAATTGTACCACCTAAGGCAGGTGTGGGGAATGTTTGGCCCAACAGGTGCTGCCAAACCACAACTCCCATCAGCCCCAGCCAGCTTGGGCAATGGCCAGGGATGATGGAAGTTGTAGTTCAGCAGCATCTGAAGTGCCGCCAAAGGTTCCCTACCGCTGAGCAAAGATTAAAGACACCACTCTGCCAAGGGTTTCAACCTGAAGCCAGGCTGGATTCCAGATTCACTGCAAAGTGACAGATGTGGGAATATTAGCACATTAGCTGGTGATGCGCACGCAAGCGACAAGCCAGCATGTTAGAAACTGCCAGAGGAGCTCGCGCAGTCACGGCTATGAGGATGCGATTGTGCTAAAGCACACACACGTCTTTGGTGACCTTTTCTAAAGGAGGTGTGATGCTGTTGGGGCAGGAGTCAAGTTACTAATGAGAAAGTGCCCTCTGCTCTTAGTGGGGAGCTACAAAGAGAAAAGCGACTCAGTGCATAAAATCACAGCATTTAGAGATCACGTACATAGCACGGAAGGCAATGCTACCTTCCCTCTGGTCACCTGGTTCCTTACTGTGGCATGCCATGGATATTGACATGCAGCCCTGCTTGGGACAGACATGCTGTGTGCTGACTTCTCTGCACCCCCAAGCTTGCCATGCAAGCACAGCATCAATGAAACCGTGGGGGGAAAGGGGTCCTCCACATCTTTAGAATGCAGAGAAGCAAGTCTCTGGGTAGCGCACAGTGAAGGCTCCAGAATGCAAGGGATCCTTTTCCTTCAAGTCCTGTCTCAGAACCCAGCTTTAGGAACACCGAAGATTGTTTTGTGTCAGGTCAGGCTCCTTGTCCATCTAGGCCAGGGATATGGGGAACCTTTGACCTTGCAGGTGCAGTTGGACTACAACCCCTCATGCCTGACCGTTCCAGACGAGGTTGATGTCGAGTTGGAATCCAACATGTCCATCCATCCCTGATCTAACCAATCATTGCCTGTTCCTTTGTGTCTGGAGGTAGCTCTCCAGAGTTTCAGACAGTGCATTCTCTCTCTTCACTTGATACCAGATGATTTTTTAAACTGAAAATACCAGGGATTGAACCTAGGAATTTCTGCAGGCAAAGCATGCATTCGACCACCAAGCTATGGCTGCTTCCCCAAAGAGGTATGCCAAAGCCTGTGCTTAACCCATCTTTGTCCCCAAGTCTGTGAAGTTCCATTTGCTCATGTTCCTTTGTGTTTCCCCTCACCTTTGCATTTCCTCTGCTATGTCGAGACTTGTCCGGCTTTAGAATGCAAGATCCTGGTGCAGGGACATGACTTTCTTGCTTTCACCAAAAGGTCTGGCACACTTTTAAGGCCCTTTTTGCACACCCACCAGTATATTGCCATTGGTGATGGCAATATACTTGAACTGCTCTACACGCCCAACAGATCCCTGCAGCAATGAAGCAGCAGAGTCCAAAGTACTCTGTTCTGCTCCTTAAAGAACAAAAGCCCTGCTTAAACATTTCCCTGCAAATAGAAAGCTAAGCATGAGCTGGGTTAGATGTTTCTTCCCCAGTTTTCTGTCTGATTACCTTATTATTATTTTTTGTTTTTACACAAGGGGGAAGCATTCACAAAGGACATCCCCAATCTGAAGTGGTACGGTCCACTCTGCACCTCCAGATTCTCCCATCTCATGCTGCTGCAGGTGTCAACCAGGTCCTTTCTATGAAGAGTCCCATGTGGTCTTCATCTGACTTTTGTGTACCTCTTCTTGATAGGCTGTACAATATTGCCCATTCACATCTCACTGTGTCCCGTGCAAGTACAGTGGTACCTCTGGATGCGAACGGGATCCGTTCCGGAGCCCTGTTCGCATCCTGAAGAAAACACAACCTGTGTCTGCGCGTGTCGCAATTCACCACTTGTACACATACGTGTGACGTCATTCTGAGCGTGTGTGCATACGGTGAAACCCGGAAGTAACGCGTTCCGTTACTTCCGGGTCGCCACGGAGCGCAACCTGAAAACGCTCAACCTGAAGCAACTTTAACCCGAGGTATGACTGTACAGTTGTACCTCTGGTTACATATTTAATTCGTTCTGGAGGTCTGTTCTTAACCTGAAGCACCACTTTAGCTAATGGGGCCTCCCGCTGCTGCCGCACCGCCGCCACGCGATTTCTGTTCTCATCCTGAAGCAAAGTTCTTAACCTGAAGCACTATTTGTAGGTTAGCGGAGTCTGTAACCTGAAGCGTATGTAACCCAAGGTACCACTGTATCCTGAAGCTTTCTTGTGGGAGGGGCAGGGCACACATTTTAAAGCAATTTCCTAGTTGTCTTAATGATGCCTCATGGATCACTGACAGAGCGTCTGCTTTCCATGCAGAAGGCTCTAGGTTTAATTTTTAGCATCTCCCGGTAGGGCTGGGGGGAAAAACCCCACCTGAAATTCTGGAGAGTTGCTGGCAGTGAATGGAAACAGGACTGAGCTAGAATGACCATTGGTCTGGCTCAGTACAAGGTAGCTTCTTATGTTCCTACTGCAACTGGCTTTTGCCTGCTGTGTCAAATAATGTTCCACTACAACACAGCAGGGATGTGTTGTCCCAATGGGAGTTCTTGCAAACATATAGAAAATATACGTGCCACAAAAATTGGAGCCTTTCACTCAAGGAAAGGTGGTGGTGGAGGAGCAGAATTGTATTGTGCCCGGTAAAACAAGCATGGCTATTCAAATGCCAAGTCAAGTACTCGATGCTGTTCCCTGTAGTTCTCAAAGGAGACCTTAAGGTAAAGGTAAAGGTACCCCTGCCCGTATGGGCCAGTCTTGACAGACTCTAGGGTTGTGCGCCCATCTCACTCAAGAGGCCGGGGGCCAGCGCTGTCCGGAGACACTTCCGGGTCACGTGGCCAGCGTGACATCGCTGCTCTGGCGAGCCATTAGACAAAGGAGACCTTAGAAGCTGCTATACTTTTACAGTTTTAAAATCAGAAGGTATGATAGGGATTATGGGTGCCTCACGATGTTTCATTCAGATCTTGATGCAGTCTGCTTGCCCCATGGATTCATCCACTTGTGGTGCCCTCAAGCTGGTCGCCAAAGCCCTGCTCCCGTCTAACTTAATGTGACCAGCAAGAACGAAGAGAGAACTCATAAGCTCATAGAAAGACAAGATGCTTTGGCTTAAATCTTTTAATATAAAAATTCACTGATGTACAAAAATGCTAAAATGTGACAAACTGTTCAAAATACTGGGATCGACTCTCCTATTACACGGCTGTTGAAAAACAAAAACAAAAGCCAAACCGAACTTGGTTAAGAAGCAGTGAAATGTACATACATCACACCTCACTGTCTACTCAAGAGCAAATGGCATCTCCAGCTGGCCTCCCTGGGTGGCAGGCTACTCTCGATGCACCAGCACAAACAAGCCCAGTAGAAAGAGGACAGTGTACTGTGGGGGGAAAAGACAAAAGGATTTGAGCTGCCAAACACACTTACAGCTTAGGTATAAGAATGCACAATCGTGATTTGTAGAATAGAATGGAAGACAGGCTACTATACAGGATCTCAAGATTTCATAGAATCACAACATCCCAGCTTAACAAAACAAAAACAAAAAAACCTAACAGTAATGCCTTTAAAAATGTGGGCTGTTTTTTTTTCGGGGGTGGGGGTGGGGTGTTGTTTTTGTTTTATTTTGATTATGTACCAGTAATTTCGGTTTTTATATTGTGATTTTATCCTGTGAAGCCCCTGAGACTTGTGGTTATAGAGTGCAATAACAACAGCAGCAACAACAATGACAACAACAATGCTCATCAAGGTGGCAAACTAATACCTGGCCAGTGGACCATACCACCACCTTCAGACTGCAGGTGGGGTTTACGTGATGGGATCAAACCCACCCCTGCTCTTCCCTCTCTCTCTCTCTCTCTCTCCCCCCACAAAAAGCCAGATGTCAAAGGAGAAATGGTTCTAGCTTAGCCTTCATCCTGACTGCGCTAGTTTTTTATGTTCAGGGATTTATTTTTTAATTGAGGGATTAATCATGTAACACACACACACCCCAATCTGAAGTGGGACATCCCAGGCACAGGGTTATCACCTCCTTGAGGAGCCAGCCTGCAGAGATGCAATGGAAAACGTCTAGAATATGTAGAGTTTCTTTACCCGTTTGGAAGTCAGAGCAAGTCTTAGTGTGGGATGGGCTGCAATTCCTTGGCTTTCCCTATCATGCTATGTCCTCATCAGTGCCTCCCCACCCCCCTATGTATTCTGGCCTTTTCTCACCCCCAGTCCATGCCCAAAGAGTTAAGCAAAGCTCCAAGCTCTGCAAAGGGGGTGGCGGAGAGGATGCTCAAACACTGCGATCACATAATTAGAAGCAGATTCACATTGGCTGATCTGAACATAACATACAGTGAGCATAACATACAACAATACAAACAAAGAGGAAAAAGACTTCCTTTATCCTCTATCTGGCCTCCTTATTTACTTCTTATAAATGGTTTCCTTTATGAATAATTATTAAGCTTTTCCTAATTATAACTTAAATATCCACAAAGTCTCCTGCAGACGTTAATCGAAACAAGTCCAGGTATGTATTTTAGGGCACTGTTTTGCGAAGTATTCTCTGCATTTCCCCCATGCTTTTTGAAACTCATCTAGTGTGATCTCTAATTGCCTCTGCTAATCTAGCCAGTTCAATATACTCTAACAGTTTATCTTGCCATTCCTTTTTTGTTGGCACTGTTTCCTTTTTCCACTTTTTAGCGGTTAGGATCCTTGCCGCTCCTGTGGCATAGAGGAATATTTTCTGATCTTCTCTTGCTATACCTGTGTCCATTATTCCTAGCAGAAAAGCTTCTGTATTTTTGTTATGTTCATGTTTAATGAGGGTGGATTTGTGTATTGGGTTGTGTTATGTTGTAAATAAAATTCCAATAAAAATTAAAAATAAAATAAAAACACATTGTCTGATCTGTTTAAAAGGGGCTCAGGATTTCAATCTGGGGTATCTGACTCACTCATCTTGCAGAATGGAACTTCCTGTCCCCTTTCCTCTCCCCATGCGCCCACCCCCCACCCCACATCTGCTCCACAGGATTGGGGAAACCCTCAGAGCCAATTTAGGGGATATACAGGGGGAGGAGAGGAAGGAATTCTGTTGCACAAGTGGGAAGAACTGTGAAGAACTGCAGAGATCCTGCTAACAACTTTTCTACATAAAAGCTTCCTGCCTAAGGGAGGAGATAATTTCTCTAGCAGATGAACTGCGTGGAAGATCATACCTTAAATTTTGGGTAATCGTTCATAAGGATGGTCACTATTCCAATGTATGGCACAAATCTAAAAAGAAAGAGATTATGCCACTGTTAGACACACATTGGGTTGACTGTTGGTTCTGAAGATGCATTCGATAGATAGGACAAGGCTTTGCCCACATGGAGGAAAAACAAGATGGCCGACTCCTGAAATGGACCATTTCAGAGAGCGGGTAGGGGACTGCAACATTTGCATGCTTCCTCTCCGCAAATTCTGCAAGTTAAAAGTTAGCATATTGAGGGAGAACTTCTACCCCAGCCCCACCCCTTCTGGTGCTAGTTTCTTTTTACTTTTAACAAAGAGGAATGTTAAAAAATGTGAGGCAAAGACTGACAGCTTCACTGGAAATTGAACATGCAAGGTATGCTACACATCGTCCCCTGCTGGCTCATAGCTTACCCTCTTGCTCGCCCCACCACGTCTTTCTTCTCCAGCCAGTGCTGGCCTTGCTTGTACAAGCCTCTGTCATCAACAGCATTATTGTCACCCTTCGTCAAGAACTTGATGTCTCCGTTTTGTCTTAGGGAGGGAAAACCAGAGTTAGGTAGCTGCTGAAGGGCAACCAAGGAAGAATCCAGCAACTTTTTTTAAAAAAAACAACAACTGGTGTGCCTCTTATTCCTCTGGACAGGATGCCATTGTACAACAGGGTTACAGATGTGTGCAAAGGTCAGAAATGTAACAAAACATGCCTGCCCCAGAGAGAGAAAATGAATGGGATGCAATTCTGGGAGAGATTCTACAAAATTATCATTACTGATTTTCATTTCGTTTATTAGTTACTTCTCATGAGACACCCCAAAGCAATTAGAATATAAATTATGCACCTTCAGTCTTAGACAGCCATGTTGCATGCACTCCTGCACAAACACACACACACACACACACACACACACACACACACACACACTACTGGGATACTCTTTCAGGTCCAGCAGACTACAGGTTTTAAGGGATGTTGCAAAGCTGAAGGACAGAGAAAATGTTATCGAGTCAAGCAATTGGGGAGGGGATCACATTAAAAGTAGTTCCTATCAAAAAGACAGACAATTTATTTGGTCACTGCATATATACTTTCATGAGAATAGATGTGAGAGGCCTTCTTATAAACATACCGTATTTTTCGCTCTATAAGACGCACCAGACCACAAGACGCACCTAGTTTTTGGAGGAGGAAAACAAGAAAAAAAAAAATATTCTGACTCTCAGAAGCCAGAACAGCAAGAGGGATTGCTGCGCAGTGAAAGCAGGAATCCCTCTTGCTGTTCTGGCTTCTGGGATAGCTGCGCAGCCTGCCTTCGCTCCGTAAGATGCACACACATTCCCCTTACTTTTTAGGAGGGATAAAGTGAGTCTTATAGAGCAAAAAATATGGTAGGATGCAAGATGGGTTAAAAGAATAAAACAGTCCAATAAACTCAGCAGGGGACGACGACGGGGGGACAGGAACAGCAGCATTCATCCAATAAACTGTGCCGAAGCATAAAATAGCCATGGTTTAGATTCCGCAGCTATTCCAGAACTGCAAATACCCACACTAAGCCAAGGACAGAATGCTATTTCCTTTGTTATTTCCAAGGCAGCCAAACACATTCAGACACCACACACCTTTATCTTGTGATCTTTAAAAGATCAGGAAGAAGTTTCCTCTTCTCTTCAAGCACTGGACTTAATAAAACTACTCCAGGTTTAACCAAACTAGTTTGCTGATCTGAATCAGTAACCTGCGATTTGAACAAGCTGTTCAAATACGATTTCAAAATGAGGATCAAATCATGACTGCACTCCTAGTTCAGAGGGTTTGCTCAAGCCAACTTGATGGTTTGGATGCAATGGCAGGCTGTGGTTTATTCAAACCACAAAGTAACAAATGAAACTGAGCATAGAAGAGGAGAAGGGATTGCACAAGCACAGAACTTATTCTCTATCCTCTAAACCATGGTAATGTGACATCTGAACGCAGCCGCTGTCTGGGAAAGGATTCCAGCATCAAGCGACATGTCAACAGACTTTTGCAGCGACCGCCATCCAGAAAGGCACACGTACTTTTCATGAATTTTCAAAACCCGATGCACTATTGGAATTTCCCTTCCTTCTATCCTAAAGACCACGATTTCGCCCACTCTGATTGGCTCCTCGATACGATTGGTTAAGAACAGGAGATCTCCTCTGTGAAATGCAGGCTCCATACTGCCGCTGGAAGACAAAGCCATCAGTTAATGAGCACAGTGTTTATGTCCTGAGATATCATCACCCAGGGTGGTGTTTGTTTGTTTTTTTAAAAAAAAATTATTACATTTTCAATTACAAAGTCGGAAACATATAAGACATAAAAGAAGGAAAACAAAAGAATAAAGGATAAAGAATCCAACTTTCAGAAACATTTTTGCATTACCAACTGGACTTCCCCACATCTCCCTAACCCTGCGTTCCTTACAGTAAACATATCAGCAAATTATTCCCTTGTTTCATACCTTACTTGTATCTTTCAAGTATTATACTTCAAAATTTAAAATACTTTTTATCAATAGCTTATACCCTAAAGTAGATATAATTTAACTTTAAATTTCAACCTTTTCTTACCTATAACTTAATTTTCTCATCACTGAATCTAGTTGCTAAAGCTAAAACTTCCAAATCATGCAAATTCTTAACATTCATACAACTTATAATATTTTTGTAAATAATCCTTAAATTTTTTCCAGTCCTCTTCCATTATTTCTTCTCCCAAGTCTCGGATTCTGCCAGTCATTTCAGCCAGTTCCATATAGTCCATCAATTGCGTCTGCCATTCTTCCAGTGTGGGAAGATCTTGTAGCTTCCAGTATTTTGCGATAAGTATTCTTGCTGCTGTAGTTGCATACATAAAAAAAGTTCTGTCCTTCTTTAACACCTTTTGGCCAACAATGCCCAGGAGGAAGGCCTCTGGTTTCTTAGGAAAGGTGTACTTAAACACCTTTTTTAACTCATTATAGATCATTTCCCAGAAGGCCTTCACTTTTGGACAAGTCCACCAAAGGTGAAAAAAGTCCCTTCAGCCCCCTTACATTTCCAACATTTATTATCAGACAGGTGATATATTTTTGCAAGCTTGACTGGGGTCATGTACCACCTATATATCATTTTCATAATGTTTTCCTTCAAGGCATTACATGCCGTAAATTTCATTCCAGTGGTCATCACCCAGGGTGGTTTTGAAGGGCTACAGGACTGCTAGAATGGACTAAACTACACCAGCTATCACTTTAAGAATGAAACACAGCGGGAATCTTCATGTGCATGCAAATGAATACTCCCAGGAATCTAATTCCTCATGTGCTGCAGTAAGGGGCTATTATTGATTCTCTCTATCACCAGCATTATTTTATCCCAGGCACTGCTAGGCCATTACTTATGTCTGAGAAATGGCAAAGTGATTCAAAATCCTTAACCTTTCAAATTTTACAATAATTGATCTAGTGCAGGCAGAGATGCTGAACTTTGTAAGCACTGTGCATCTGTATGTTATGCCTCCAGTTGCCAGGAACACTGACATTCTGACAAGGAAAGCAAAGGCAAAGAGGGAGTCTTCTGGTGTCTCATTTCAAGCTCTGGCAGAAGATCTGCAGATAGTGCAAGCCATCAGCCATATGGGATGTCAGCTTAGGAATGAAGATTTGGAATATTATTTGGCTATTGAAATCTTCATCAACCTGAAGCCCTCCAGATGTTGGGACTACAACTCCCATCAACCCTTATAGAAAACAACTACATCTGAATGGCCCCAAACTGGGGAACATCGGCCTACTGTCTAAGACCAGGGTTTTCTTCAGAGCTGCTTCTTCCTGTATAAACATTTTAGAGAAAATTGCACAGCATCTGAAGCCCTTCTTACAGTCCCACCACTGATGGAGGTTTGGCTCATAGGAACACAAGAAATGGCCTTCTCAGTAGTGGCCCCATACTGCGGAACAACACTCTCAGATGGGTGTATTTGGTATCCTAAGACCTTTTCAGTGTGTGTGTGTTTTTAATTAAAGCATTTTAGGATTTGTTCCATCTTTAAGGACTTTGTTTATATTTTAATCAGTTTTATTGTTAGGGTATTGTTTAATTTTGTTTGTTGTTATATGTCTTGTGTCTGCATCGCAAAGAAAGCTGGTATAGACATGTTATCGTAAGTATAAGCAGCAAATGTTTTAGCTGTGTCCGATATGTGCACAACCACACAAGCGTGCATCATGTCAAACCAGGAAGTGGCCCTAAAATGTCACAAAAAGGGGGAAGAACAAGGCGTATGGAGGCTTTTCCATGGGTGTTCCGCTAAGAAGCTATTTCACACCATCGTGCTAGGACCCAGAACGCAACCCCCGCGCAAATGGGGAGTTGCCTGGATATAAAATCCAGCCCATCTGAAGCTCCTTTACTGTACTGCCACACCTGACAATGGGAACTTTTCCAAGAAGTCATGAGCTCTACAGGAGTCCTTGACATGTTACACTCTTGTCCATGAGTCCATCTCATGGCACGGCTGTTAATGTTTAAAGCAGGGATGGGGAACCTGTGCTGTCCAGATACTGTTGGACCAGGTCTCCCATCATCCCTGACCAATGCACAGAAGCTGGAGGCCAAGAACATCTGGAGGGCTGAAGGTTCCCCATTAAGTGGACCCAACTGCGTGCAGAAAGCAGAGAGATAGAAATTCACAAGGCCTTCTATCTTTGCAGCTAAAAGAGCCAGAAAAGAAATACACTGCCAGCTCTCTCAGGACAGTCTGTACTGAGGAAGCCAGGAAGCTGCACACTTTATTGTGCCTTTTAGTCTTCCCTGCCAGCTGACTTGGACTACTGATCTCTTGGCAGCCTTTCTTTTCATTTCATACGCATTAATATATGGGTAGGAAGAAACGGATCTTGGCTCTTCTCAAGCTGTGGGTCCATGTTTTCCCTTTTATGTAACAGTTTAGTACTTATTATTCACCTTGCTGGCTCCATTAGAGTATCAGCTTCAAAGGCAGCTGTAAGAGACCTAGGTAACCCTGGGAATCTATCTTGGAGTATATGAAGATCTGCCAGCATTAGCCCAACTATTTTACTACTATAATCAAGCTATCAGAAACCCCATGGCCACCAGTGGAGATGGTCTGGCCTACCTCACAGCAAAATGCAGGTTCAGAACTCTGGATAGCTTTACTGTCTCTTTCTGCTCTGCAGCCCCAGTTTTAAGCCCAACCCGCTCCCATTAAAAGGGCCTCAGGAGGCACATCTAGGAAAGTATTACACTGGAAGTCTTTGTGGTCTGCTGTCAATCAAACTAGACAACACTGGACTAGATAGCTCAAGGAGCTGACTTCATATGAATAGATATGTCCATATTCCTAGAATGCCTCCCCTCAAGGGCTAATTACTCTCTTCTTCAAACGATCTCTCCCTCCCTACATTAAAAGTGTAATGCCTCTCTTGAAAAATACAGTTTACTTAATAATGGACAGGCCCTTTTGCACTCTGTCACCCAAGAAACGCACCCCCTACGTGGTGGGCTTTTGAATATTTTGGGGTTTGCACCCTGCCTTTTTACAGATGTTTGAATAGCAGTTTCTTGCTATTCTGGGTTTCATAGGCCCTTCTGTCAAGATGGCAGTGGTGAAAGGGTCTGTGCTGGTTGGCAGAGGCCATGCCCAGAAGATGCTCCAGCCCAGACAAGCCATTCCAGGCTATCTGAGCTCCAGCAATCCTTGAGGTCTCACCCTGCAACCAGAGATTCCCAGCACAGTTTTACCTAAGCACGACCACGATGGGGCTTTCACTGCCCGTTGCCACCATCAGCCCCTTCCAGATCATCAGCGCTGAGGAAACGATCATCCCAAAGTTCAGCACCTGGTAATACAGCTGGGAGGGGGTGAAGGGGACAAGGGTGAGGTAGGCACTGAGAACACAAAAGCCACCCCACTGCCCAAGATACATAGGCACAAAGATCTCTCTCAAGAGAAACCCCACTCCAAAAAGCCCACCCTGCTTTCTCTAACTGTAGATGGCAAACTTGTTTCGTCTGCAAGTCCCATCACTGTCAACAGCACTACTTGGGAGTAAGTGGAGTGCAACCAGCAGCTTGCCTGGACATACAATTACATTTGAATTCTCAAGCACTGTTAAAACAGAGGAACCCAGTTCAAATAAAGTGGTTTAAACTGATAGCTTTAAATATTCTGAGACTCGATATTGTCTGGAGGTCAACATACTGGATCTGAATTTTAATGCCTATGCCCACTTTTGCACTAATCACACATCAGACCTGGAGGGTCGGTCATGGGTTTTGTAGCCCTTTGCCCCAAAACAGTTAGCCACACTTGCCCTTCAGTGCTTTGCTGACTTCTTGGGGGATACTGAAGACTAGTTTGTGCACAGTGGCCAATTAAAGGACTTCCAATCTTGCAGCAGGATGTTGGGATTTTGGATGGTTTTATAGGCGCTCTGTGCTAACAGCTCAACTCTTCCTGTATCTACTGATAGCAAATCACCTTGAGTCCAGCAGCTGAACACTGCTTCATGCAAGTGTTGCATGACAGCACCCCTTCCCACCACACCTTCAAGCTGCAATCTTAGCCACACTTACTTGAAAGTAAATTCTTTTCAATTGGTAGCACTTAGTTCTAAATAAAGCATGAGTTCATATTGCATGGCTTCAATCCTTTGCAAACGGAAGCAAGCTCCACTAAACACAGCAGGCCTTACTTCCAAATTGCCTTATCTACAATCTGTTTGCTCTTAATCTCCAGTTGAGCCAAGGAAAAGGAAAAAGCATCCTTTACCTGGACAAACCAAGTGGGAGTAAGTCTGATCCAAGGTGGGTCACAACAGCATTATCACCATGCAATGATGCAAATATATGGTAAAAGATTAAGAAATCTGCCCCCAAATTCATGCTTGGTTAAAGGTAAGTTCAAGGTTGGAAAAGGTTGAAGATACCTGCCAAACCCCATTTCAAAGCCATCTAAGGCCAATTATAAGCACATACTGTATTGAAATCAATGGGGTTTCTTTCTAAATAAAGATGTTTAGCCTCAGGCTGTAAGCCAGGGGAGGCAACATCATGTAACATCAAATTTCCTAAGATTGCCACCCTAGACACGACTGACTTATGAGTAAAATTGCTTTGCACACAGCAAGTGGCATACTACTTGAAGTACGGTCCCTCCCTAACATGCAATTTTAATTGACAGTGCACACCATCATAAAAAGGATTTCACTGCAAATCAAGACTATAAAGGATCAGGGAGCAGCTCATTTTGAAAGACTCCGGAAATCCATTGCTTGTCAAATCAGACATCACTGAGCTAGAGAAACATACAGGTGTCAACCTAGCAGAAGGAAGCTCCCTGTGCTCTTAAAACAATGTGCTATGTGAAGAGAGCCCATTGCGTAGGGGGGGAGCCACAAACCAACAGGCAAAGCACCTGATTTGCATGTGCAAGGTCCTAGGTTCACTCTCCAATGGCATCTTCAGGTTGGGGGAGGCTCCTTGCCTGAAGACCTCAAAGAGCCAAAATGGACCAATGAGAATCCTGACTCCCAGCTTCCTATGCTCTGTGTCAGTGGCTCTCAAAGGTTGTGGTGGGAAGATTCAAGGGCAATCAAAGAAACATTCAAACATTTCAGTGTAGTTTAGCACAGTACAGTAGTACCTCGTGTTACGTACTAAATCCGTTCCGGAGGTCCATTCATAACAGGAAACTGCCCGTAACATGAGGCGCGCTTTCTCCAATGGTGCCTCCCGTTGCTGCCGTGCCGCCGGAGCGCGACTTCCGCTCACATCCCGGGACAAAGGTTGCCACAAGGGGCATCTACTTCTGGGTTAGCGGAGCACATAACCCGCAGCATTTGTAAGGGGGGCAGTACGTAACACGAGGTACCACTGTATCAAAATAATTCTTTTTATTTGCAGCATGTGCACAGATATCTTTTCAAAATGAGAGCAAGAGCACCACGTGATACCGAGGAGAATCCTAGCTGTGTTGTCCAATGTACAGTGGTACCTCGGGTTACATACGCTTCAGGTTACAGACTCCGCTAACCCAGAAATAGTACCTCGGGTTAAGAACTTTGCTTCAGGATGAGAACAGAAATTGTGCCCCGGCGGCGCAGCAGCAGCAGGAGGCCCCATTAGCTAAAGTGGTGCTTCAGGTTATGAACAGTTTCAGGTTAAGAACAGACCTCCAGAACGAATTAAGTACTTAACCCGAGGTACCACTGTATTTATAATGAATAAAAAAGTTGGTGTGGTGTGAGCAAAGTTTGAGAACCACGGCTCTATTGCTGTCTGTCCTAAATCTACGGCCAGCGAGGTTCTTTCCATCACTAGGTGGCTCCTCCCTGCCTCCAAGTTCTGCCATTAAGGAAGGGGGGATATCAAAGTCTAGTTTTGATTCTGTTAATGTTTAATTGTTTTTTTAAATGATCCCCCCCCCCCCGCCTCGCCTATGTTCTTAGCTTTCCTTGGTTTTATCTGCAAGCCGCCTTGGGTCCCTGTGAGGGGAAAAGGCGGGGTCTAAATTAATTAATCCTCCCCCCCCCCTCAGGCCTTTGATCCTACGAGGCTGCACAACCCTTCCCCCCCTCCGGGTCTGCGACTCCCCTCCCCCTCTCCTCTCTCAGGGGCTGCAGCTCCCCTCCCCCTCCCCTCCCCCCTTCCTTTTCTCTTTCCCTCCCCCCTCCCTCGTGGGCCGCGGCTCCCCGTCCCCTCCGGGCGTCCTCGCGCACCTGCCGGTTATTCATCCGCCGAACATCGTCTAAGAAATCCAGAGAAAGCATCACGAGGGGACTTGGGGAGGGAGAGGTGGGGGGGAACAAAAAAAAATGCCAGCACCGGGGAAACCAATGGAGCCCCGCACTTCCGCTTCCGGTCGCCTGACACCGCTTCCGCCCAGCCCGACCATGGAGATCCATTCCCCAGAGCGGCCCTCCCCGCCCCTCCCCTCGCCGGGCGGGAGTTGGCGCGGAGGAAGATGAAGGCAGAACGTTTAAGAAACCGAGGCGCTGATTTTAGAATATGACTTTTTTTAATTAAATTTTGTTTTACAATTTCAGATAAACATTTCCCATACTTGAGATATCCATGACTTCCCTTCTTCTCTTTCTATGGTCCATTTTATATACATATCTTATACCCCTGCATATTTTAATAATAATAATAATAATAATAATAATAATAATAATAATAATAATAATAATAATAATAATAATTTATACCCCGCTTCCAATCAAGTGTTAAAAACAGTACAAAAACTATTATCAATCGGTTTTCCATTATTGCATCCATCAAAACTTATTTACACTGTTGAATTTATCTTAATGCTGCCAGCGTTTTCAGCTGTACACAATTATTTTCCATATATTCAACAAACGTTTTCCAATCGTCTTTCAAGGTAGGTTCTTCTCGTTCTCTTATTCTATATGCCAAGTCTGCAAGTTGTGCATATTCTGTCAACTTAAGTTGCCATTCATCTTTGGTTGGGACCTGGCTCATATTCCATTTTGGGTCTAACAAAACGCAGGCTGCAATTGTTGCACATATAAATAACATTTCCTGACACCTGGGGAAATTTCAATCTCAATTATCCCCAACAGATAGGACTGTAATTTTAAGCATTTTTTTCCAATTCATTATAAATCATTTCCCAATATTCATTTACCCTTTTGTATGTCCACCACATATCAAATAACATTCCCTGCACCTCTACACTTCCCAGAGGTGCTTTTGTGTGTGTGTGTGTGTGTTCGTAAATTATGGGCTCACAGAGCGCATTTCCTTTTTTATTGCAGTGGTTTGGAGAGCATTTATGAATTTCCCATCCTGTCCAAAAAGGTAAAAGAGCAGTGTTCTGTGCTTCTCCTTTATTAGCACAACATCCCTGTAAAGTAGGCAAGGCTGAGACCTGAAGGTCGCCCAATGATCACCAAAACTGCTCTGTTGCAACTCCCAGTGGCAGCTCCACCCATTTGCAGTGAGGAGAGACAGCAGGGCTTGTTCTGTTTGCTTCGCTGGGGCTGGTTGGTTGGCATTGGGCTTTTCTTGCAAACCTAGCTGCAGGCGAGGTAGAGGGGGCATGGAAGAATGTAAGAAGTATTAAGAAGCAGTGTCCCTTCCATTAACAGTTTGGAGACTTGCATTTGCTTGTTTCCTTTTTCCTCCAAATTGCCCCAATGTATCGTGTTTCTTGCACTGTATGCCCAAGGGTAGGGCCTGTAAAGGTAAAGGTAAAGGGACCCCTGACCATTAGGTCCAGTCGTGACCGACTCTGGGGTTGCGGTGCTCATCTCATTTTATTGGCTGAGGGAGCCAGCGTATAGCTTCCGGGTCATGTGGCCAGCATGACTAAGCCGATTCTGGCGAACCAGAGCAGCGCACGGAAACGCCATTTACCTTCCCGCTGGAGCAGCACCTATTGATCTACTTGCACTTTGATGTGCTTTTGAACTGCTAGGTTGGCAGGAGCAGGGACCGAGCAACGGGAGCTTACCCCGTTGCAGGGATTCGAACTGCCGACCTTCTGATCAGCAAGTCCTAGGCTCTGTGGTCTAACGCACAGCGCCACCCTATTTGCCAAAAATCTGTCTACGGTGCTTGTTTTAGGTACTTTAAATAATAATGAAGTATAAATTAAGAGAAGCAACTGTGAATATTTGTCAGGTCTCCCCAAATCAAGTCCAGCCTTTTAACTTGCGAGAAGTGGGGTTACAGAGGACCAGGCAGAGGGCCTTCTCAGTAGTGGCGCCCGCCCTGTGGAACACCCTCCCATCAGATGTCAAGGAAATAAACAACTATCTGACTTTTAGAAGACATCTGAAATTTTAATGTCTGTTTTACAATTTTTAATGTGTTGGATGCCGCTCATAGTGACTGAGGGAACCCAGCCAAATGTGCAGGGTATAAATGATAAAATTATTATTAATATTATTAAACCTCTACACAATATTAGTGTTATGTGATGAATTGGGAAGTGTAAAAGGAGATTAGTAAATGAATCTTGATGGCTGCAGAAACCTACACCCCCCATTTAATAAAATGAAAACAATATTGCTATTATTTCTGGTACATGTAATTATGTTTTAAGAGCAGAACAACACAATGGACCTTGCGCTCCATTAATTTTTATCTTGGACAGGCAGAAAATTATCAGGTGGAGCCTCATTGCTGCTTCTCCTATCGACTTTCTGCTTGTCATAATGCATTTAAAAAACAGGAGCCCTGATATGCAAACATCATGCTTTTGGGCCCAGTGCAGTCGGGTCAGGATCAGTGTAATATGCTCAAACCATCTTCTCCTGGTGAACAACCTGGTCATCCAAATCTGTACCAGCTGAAGTTTCTGAACTGTATACAGAGACACATTGCAGTAATCTAACCTAGAGGTTATCAGAGCACAGATGACAGAAGTTAGGCTTTCCCTGTCCAGATAGGGGTGCAGCTGGAGGAATGCAGTCCGCACCACTGAGGCCACCTGAGCCAAGGATCTAGGAGTGCCCCCAAGCTATGAACCCGCTCCTTCAGAGGGAGTGCAACCTCATCAAGAGCAGGCCATCTCCTATCTATCCAGTCTAGGGAACCGTCCACTAACAGTACCTCCATCTTATCTGGATTGAGTTTCACTTTGTTGGCTCTCATCCAGTCCATTACTGAGGCAATACATTAAGTAGACTGAAATCTGAGAAGGAACTTAATGATGGTGAGATCAGTTCAGTTCGAGGAACTGGCCTTATGGAGGAACAATACACAATGCAGCATTATGCGAAGATGCCATATGCAGTATTGGAAAGAATGTATCTAAAGCAGTGTATTAGTCCTGGTTGAGATTATTGCATCAGACTAATTTTTTTAAAAAACGGGGCGATTATGTTGGAACAAAAACAGGAGTCTTGGGACTGTTTAACCTGACTTAATGCAACACACTCATATGTCACTCATGTTAAACTCCTGCCGTAAGACTCTTGATGGTTTTGCTGTAATAGACTATTAAGGCCACACTGCTGGAATCATATTGGAGAGCATTGCCATTTTGGTTCATAGCTGGAGCTACTGCAAATTTCTTTTTGGAAAGGGCATATACTGTACAAGGGTCATGAGTTTGCCTCTGGAACACTAAATGCATATCTTTCAGGTGCGTATGTAACTGCATAAGAAACCCAAATTATCTACTGGCTGGAGAGGGATCATGTTTCCAATTGCGCAACCTCATATTTATTGGGGAGCAGGGATATGCCGATATTGGCAGCCGTTAAATCTGACAGAAGCATTCAGGTGCTACCTCTGACAAGTCATCCTCTCCCCAATTTGCTAGCAAATCTTTCTAGATTTTATTACACGGGAGATGTAATCTGGAGGCATTAAAGTAGGCTATGGAAATGAAATTCAGCTGAGCCTTCCCAATTGCTGAATGTTGGCAAGCTGCAATCCTATACACTTACCTGGGAATAAAGCCCACTGAGCACAGCAGAACTTACCTGCATAGGATTAAACCGCTAGAAAACTGCAAAGGAGGGTGGGAGAAAACCAGGACACAACATAAAACTGCTAAAAGCCGCAAGTGACAGGAGCAGATTGCACACCATGCGCTTATTGTGCTGCTAGACCCACGTGAGATCTTCTCATGTGGCAAATTTCATAAAACAAGAGAAGGCAAGAGAACCGTCTCCCTAGTAATAGCTGAGAGTTAAGATCCAAAGTCCTTGCTGGAGGGATATCACGGATAAAGATGCCCACTGAGGGCATTTTCTCAACATGCACAGCATGAGTTACAGCCTTGAGGGGAAGAACTGAAAGGAACTGCCTGCCTTTGACCCCAGTCATGGCCCCCAAACCCTGAACTCAGGAGGGTGGGGAAGGAGCCGTTGCTTCCTTAAGGGGGGGCTTGCTGCCCCACACATGGAAGAACCACAGTATTAGAGAATGGAGCCTGGCAGCCACACATTGTTAGATGGTTTTATTTGAAATACTTTGAAGTAAACATTATAGCAAGGCACAAATGCCACTGCGGATTAAATAGATATGTGATGGCTTGGGAGGGACACCCCCCCTCCCCACCCCCTGCTATTGTTACTATAGCTAGGCTACCTTGTAAAACATTCCCTAGACTAAAATGTACACAGTATCAAAAAATACAAAGGGTTTTATCAAAACACATTTCAGACGAGAAAGTGAGCAATTCAAATGCAATAAGATAAATAGGTTTTTTTTCCTTTTTTAAAATTATTTATAGTAAACAATGAGCAGGGTTCAGACTCAAAACATAAAAACCGTATAAAAAAAGTTAAGTATTACACAAAGCATGAGGAATAAGCACAGGTGAGGGGGAAACGGCACAGACGGGGGAGACGAGTCAATGCAAGTGTGGAAAGGAAACTCCAGAATCAATTCGGCCAATTGAGCAGAGGTGGGAGGGGCAGGGAAGAGATATAATGTAGTTCCTCAAGAGCGGGAGCACTTGGAAGAGAACGAGGCAGGGAGATCTCTTGGAGCAAGCGTCTTCTTGTCCTCACTTTGCTGGGGGTGATCTGGAAAGCTCCATTCTGAAACGACGATAGGCGGCCGGCCATGCTATACTTGGCAGCTGGATATGTCAACAGACAGACAGGTTCTGCGTCCTTGAATACAGCTTCTCCTGCAGCTCCCTTTTCACATGACTGAAATTCTTACGGGACGATCCTGCTCTGGCTGATACAGCAAGAGAAGGAACCAAACACAGGCAGAACAATATGCTAAGCTTACAAGGAAGGAGAATCTTGAGACTCTGGGCCGGATCACACAGGGCCTGAATGGGCAGCTTAGGCATGAGAGACAACGTGGGAGCAAACCCTCTAGTGTAGACATTTAATCGTGCAGAATTTTATCACGTATGCAACCCAATTCTTATTTAAATGTCATATGCCCAGTGAGAGAAAAGCATCCTGCAGTCTATCATATATGTCACTAATACTCCCAGGCCAGGTATGTGCATGTGGGATAATTAGTGAAAGCTTGTACTTTGGCTTGCAAGAAGCTCCAGCACAACCCGGCCCAGTTCTGAACACAGGAGAGCTCCAATTGGGGCCAACATTGAGGCTGATTATTGTATAGACACACAGTGGGAACCTAGAAACTCCATATGTGCAAAATTTAACCCACGTAAGGTGAATGTTTAGTGGCACCGAATCTCTTCTAGGAAAAAAAATGACCAATTTTGTTTTTGTGTTCTGCATGGGTAGAGGACCAGACTCATGGAGTGCCTGAAAGGTGAAGCCAGCATGATTTTAGGGAAGGAAAGCCTCTGTGGATTCACATCTCAAGAGAAAAGTGTTGACCCAGGCTTTGCAGCCCAGACAGAATGCCTGGCAGGCTTGGGTAAGGAACTGAAGTGGAAGGCAATGCTTGTTATGAAAAGAAGAAGAAGAAGGACAGGAAAACTGAGGTGGAACTGTTGGCTGAGGCCTTTAGTGGGACAAGAGTGGTCCTGCTGTTCCTGGAAAAGGGGGGGGGGGAGAGAGAGACACACACACACACAAAGCAGAAAAGTGCTCCTGACCCTGAAGGTTCAGACATGGTTCAGCTGGACATCCTCATCACATTCTACTTCCCCCTCTCATAATTGTTACATATTCAGTGCTACAGAGACGGTGGCAGTTTGCCGTTTTGATTTCCCTTCCTAATTAAAGTGAATGGAATGCCGCGCCCATTCCATGAAATGAACAGCGTGTTTAAGAACCCCACCCCCCCTTCCAATCAACATTTAGAGTGAGGCAAAACACGCTCTTTAAATATTTGGAGATTTGGGGTGTTTGTTCTGCGTGCTGGGCTTTTCTGCATCACAGGACGTGGGGTCGCCCTCAGAGTCCTGGCTCTTTGAACCACCTCCTTCCTCACCCGCAGTGTTCATCTTGCCATTTGGCTCTGCAAGTCCGTTCTCGCTTGTCTCCATTTGCTGAGCCGCTTTTTCAGAATCTGGCTCAGGCTCAGGCTCCTCCTGTTCCTCCTCCGGATCTTTCACTTTATGAACAATGAAGAGGTGCCTGTTCAGAGAGATGTGAGACGTGTAGCACAAGCCACAGAGCTGGCACTGGTACGTGGAGCTGTCCGTCTTGTGCCGAGGTATGTGTTCCAGAAATTCACTCTCAGCGGCCGTTGCAAATCCACACTTGGCGCACTTCCAGTGTGCCTTCAGTTTTTTTGCTGGTGGATCTTCAGATCCCGATGCCGTAGTTTCCGTTTGGTCCAAACCACCTGCAGATACCCTCTTTGGATATTTTGCCTAGGAAATAAACACATGGCTTTAGTGCGCCAATCAGCACCGTAAGACAACGTTCCCGCCCACCATGGGTGCACTGCGAATACAGAGAGAGATCCCCAAAGGGCATCTTTTCCCAACCAGGAGCCCTCCAGATGCCGTTGGACCACAACTCCCGTCGGACCCACCCACCATGGCCAATGCTCAGGGATGATGGGAGCCCAACAAGACCTGGAGAGCATTTGGTTTGGGAAGGCTGCCGTAGGGTATCACATCCATGTCCCCTTCCCTGGCCTCCTCGCTTAGCAAACCAAGCCATTATGTGACAGAGGAAGCCTGTGCGCAACTCCTGTATCCCTGGTCAAGCCTTCTGCCTGGTCAAGGAACATGCTATGGCCACAGTGGCCTTGCACAGTGCTTTCACTATGATGTGTGTGCGCGGGGAGGAGCGAGAGCACACAAAAATCTCTATTACACCCTATGGAGAGCAGATCCCTTCAGATGTGGGTGCTGTACTCGCAGTGGACCTGACCAGGCCATAGACCACTCCCCAGATCTGATCTATTTTTATGCTTGGGATGTGAAGCATGTGGCCTTCCGGAGGTTGCTGGACTGTAGCTTCCATCCTCCCTGACCACTGGCTAAGCTTAATAGGAGTTGCCGTCCAATAACCTCTGGAAGTCTTCCATCCCTGACAAACACACAAATGCAATTTGTGGGAGGAGACGGGAAGAAAGATCTAGCAATTGCTGCCACCAATGCTTTGCATAAAAAAGGACAAAAGCTGCTGGAAGTGGATGCTCCTTCCAGGTATCACTAATTGTATTAATTGCCTCATCTGCATTTCATTGTTCTCCATGTGGAAAATTCTCTGTCCCATCTCTAACGATGCCAAAAGATGTCCAACATGACCTGCCATCAGCTCCCTAGTATCTAATTTCTCCTCACATTCCGCCTGGTTATCTTCAGTTTAATTACTCAATTAGTCCAGATTATAATATAAATTTCTTCAGTGCACAGGACTGTAATTTAACTAGTAAACAAGACGAGAGTTAATTTATAAGAGACATGGGCTCAGAGGATAGACGGACTAGATAGACTGAAACTTCCCTACAGATTTTTTTAAAAACCACATTTTTAATGGGAGATCTAGCAGTTCCTCCAAAAGATTGTTTTGTATATAATCTATATCTATACAGAATTCAAATCCTGATGGAAAGAAAAAGCTGAAAATGAATTCCACAGGCCACACGAGGAAGGCAGTTCTTGAAGGAGGCCACAAAACTGTGGAAGGCAAGCACATGAGATAGAATTACATATTATTTAAGAAAAGCATGGTAGATTACTTTTGTCAAGTCTTCTGCCGGAGCTTTGGTTTTGGATATCTGGGAAAGGTCTGGGTTTTTGATGCCGTGCATGAGGCTGATGTGGCTCTCTAGCATGGACAGCTGAGGAAATGTCTGGATTTCATCTGTGCAGTACCTTAAAAATACAAAGCAAAATAGTATCATGATCTAAGTAGCATTTCTTTTTCATATTTTTTTTAGAAAATATTTTTATTGGATTTTGGTAATGTAAGTGTCTATACAAATATATAAGCAGAAAAAGGTAAAATGGAATAAAAATAAAATATGCAATATAAAAATAACAAAAGGAGCAAACAGATTCATGATAAAGAAAAGGTGTTATATCACAAGTTAAAGGGAGGATAAACACAGTTCTTCCACAAATCTATGACATTTTTAAAGCTGTCAAGAAGTTAACCCCAAACCTCCCTGCATAATGAAGCATCAGCATTATATCAGTAGTATTCCGCCTTTCATCCCTTACCTATTCTCCTACTTGTCTGTTGGTTCCCCACAACTATCAATATATTGATTGCAAGTTTCTTGGGGCATGGACCTTATCTTTCTGCTTATGCAAGTAGCTCAAAAATGGACATTTTATTTTGATTCAGAGGACAGTCATCAAAGCCACCTGCACAAATAACCCATTCCAGTTCTGCCCCCTCAAATGGTTTCAAATGTATTATTATTATTGTTGTTGTTGTTGCTGTTATTATTAATATTATTAAAATTTGTATATCATCCATCATCAAAAGATCACAGGGTGGTTTACATTTTAAAAACACAAAAATACCTATCATAATAATAGAAGAAAAACAATAATACCGTATTTTTCGCTCTATAACACGCACCTGACCATAACACGCACATCGTTTTTAGAGGAGGAAAACAAGGGAAAAAATTCTGAATGAAACAGTGGATGTATCATTTTTGTGCTTCATGCTGTGGCCACAGACATGTGATCTGATGGTGAATTTGGGGTAGCTCAATGCAAAGATCCTGAGGATCCATGTGGATCCATGCTTTTTAACCACATTTTTGCACCATTGCAGCCCCAGGCAACAGTGGGTGTGTGATTTTTGGGGGGCAGGCTGCTATGTGATCTGATGGTGAATTTGGGGTGGCCCAATGCAAAGATCCTGAGGATCCATGTGGATCCATGCTTTTTAACCACATTTTTGCACCATTGCAGCCCCAGGCAACAGTGGGTGTGTGATTTTGGGGGGGGCAGGCTGCTATGTGATCTGATGGTGAATTTGGGGTGGCCCAATGCAAAGATCCTGAGGATCCATGTGGATCCATGCTTTGTAACTACATTTTAAGTGGGGAGTGAAGGAAAAACACAGAAGGGACAAGAGAGCGGTGTGCAGAGAAGCAGCTGGCTAAGAAAGCAGGAGAGGGATTTAACGGGAGGGAGAAAAGAAAGGCAAAAGTTTCCCCAAACCGAAGCCAGCTCTCTCTCTCTCTCCTGCATGTTTTCTGGCTGCCTGCGAGGAGCACGGAGAGGAATTAGAAGGAAAGACCTCTGCTTTCCCCTCTGCTTGCCTGGAGGGGAGGGGATTTGCCTGCTCTTTGTTCCGTTTGAGCAAACACAGCAACGAAACAGAGGAGGGTGGGCAGTAAGACCCTGAGGCAGAATGCAGGAAAGCAACCACTTCCTCTTTTCAGGTTTCCCTCTCCGACACAACGCACGATTTGATTTTTGCTGATTTTTGTTCCTGCGCTCCCCTAATCGGCTCCAGGGACCCCCCCCCCCCCACACTCGCTCCATAACACGCACAGACATTTCCCCTTCCTTTTTAGGAGAAAAAATCTGCGTGTAATAGAGAGAAAAATACGGTACATTGGATGACATGAGGCTCTCAAACATTTTTCCTTCTTAGTTACTACAAAAGACCAAAAGCAATCTATGTATACATCCACTTCCAAGAGCCATCTATTTCTATTCCAGCAGCACCATGGCAAACTTGTGCCCCTTTACAGCTCTTCTCTGTACAATGGCAAAGGATAACAACGACTTCCCTTTTAGAGAATCAATAATTTAAAAAAGAATCAAGCGAGAGCAGAATGTGTTTCATCCGTGAGGGAAATGTCAACATTTGTGTCCACATTAGAACTTTCAAGACTAAATTGCCAGATGTACTTGTACAAGAAAATGTACTGTGTATCAGTGAAAGTCACATTCCTGCTCAGAATCAGAGTCTCCTTGGTCATGGATGTCATGAGGAGATGTGTCACATTTGTGTAATACAGCATTATAAAAGCATCAGTACAAACCTTAACATGCGAGTCTGTTACTAAAGGTGATCATGAAAGTACTGGATGTCCATATTTTATGCACAGTCGTTCAACTAGCAAAATGTTGGCATTTAAATACATTTATTCATCAAAATAATAATATTGCAATACTTTCAGAGCACGCATCATTTTACAGAGTTACATCGGCGGCTACGCTTTAGCAGTTAGCAGTCACCTGTAGACTTGCAGGAAATTTATTTAGTGGTTTGTCTCATTTGTGTCCTCACCTTTCCCTTCAAATTACAAAGACTAGTCTCTCATTTCATCCACACAACCACCCTGGGAAGGAGGCTAGGCTGAGAGGCAGTCATTTGTTCAAGGTCAGCTTCATGACTTTGAACTTGGATCTCCCACCACCAAACCAGGCAGTCTAGACACTAGGTAAAAAGGTAAAGGTAAAGGACCCTTGGATGGTTAAAACCCACTCAAAGGTGACTATGGGGTTGCAGGGCTTATCTCGCTTTCAGGCCGAGGGAGCCAGCGTTTGTCCACAGACAGCTTTCCGGGTCATGTGGCCAGAATGACTGAACCGCTTCTGGTGCAACAGAACACTGAGACAAGCCAGAGTGCATGGAAAAGTCGTTTACCTTCCTGCCGCAGTGGTACCTATTTATCTACTTGCCCTGGTGTGCTTTCGAACTGCTAGGTTGGCAGAAACTGGGAGAAAGCAACAGCAGCTCACCACTGTTGCATGGATTCAAATTGCCAACCTTCCAATCAGCAAGCCCAAGAGGCTCAGTGGTTTAGACCACAGCGCCACCTGCTCTCCTCCTGTGGGCTATTCCAATCAGGTGTCTGCGCTAAGTTCGGCATCAATATGGCGAGCCCTGGGGAGTTGAGGTGCACCAGGTTGCTCAAGGAGGGGTGAACTAGCCCAGGTTGGAGACGGAGCAGGTAAAAACTCCCATGCCAATCAGTAGTGGGACTGTGCCTGTGAAGAGCCACTGCAGCCTTACCTGGGCAAGACAGCGAAACCCAGACTCTAACCACTACACCACACTGGCTCCAGCAAAGTTAATATAAAAGGAACTAAGCATTCTACATTTGCTTAGATATAGCCCAGTGCTTGCATCATTAATGCCTAACGTGCTTCAGTCTTACCATGGAATCTAGCTGTGAAACCTAAAAATGAACCTGAGCTAGTGCAAGGTCCTTTGTTCTAAGCTATGCCCTAAAAAGCCTTAGATATGGCCCATTACAAAGCACTTTTTTTAGCCTGGAAGACTCATAGAATTTTTCAGGAAAACAGTTGTGTACTCACCAGCAGGTGTAAACTTTCTTTGCTGTGTCATGGTTATTGCGTACATGTCTGTGCAGACTATTGGAGGCGTTGAATGACCGCTCACACTGCCGACAGGGATATCTTTTCACATTCTATGAGAGGAATGGGAGCGTTAGTCCTGACAGCAAGAATGAGCTGCCTCCTTTTTTTTGGTCTTGATCTGTGCAAAAGAATCCACACAATCTAGATTCATGTACAGTCATACCTCTGGTTACGTACTTAATTCATTCTGGAGGTCTGTTCTTAACCTGAAACTGTTCTTAACTTGAAGCACCACTTTAGCTAATGGGGCCTCCTGCTGCTGCCGCACCGCCGGAGCACGATTTCTGTTCTCATCCTGAAGCAAAGTTCTTAACCCGAGGTACTATTTCTGGGTTAGCGGAGTCTGTAACCTGAAGAGTATGTAACCTGAAGCGTATGTAACCCGAGGTACCACTGTACTAGCATCTGTAATGCATCTGCCTGTAGCCTTGATCTGACAAAGTGTACTTTTGTGAAACAGGGTAAACACATTTAAGAGTCCTGGCCAATTGTGGCCCAGACATGTTTTCTTCGAGAGTCACTGTGCTCACCATAGAGACATGCAATTGACCTGCTACAAACATGTCTCTCTTGTAGCATAAAAAGCAGCCCTTGGCCATAAACCTGATAAGCTTGCCTTGAGCCAGTTCCCCATCTGCAGAATGCGAATGTTCATGATCTAATTTATAAGATTTTTGTGGAGAAGAATCCAGATAATGCTTATGCATTTGCAGTCAATACAGTTTCAGAAACATATGGTCTTAAAAGGGGAACACATGGAGAGAGAGAAAGAAACATACTCTGAAGTTTATCTCTGATGCTGCCATAGGACTGCAGAGACCAAAAAGAACGAAGCATCTACTCAGGCTCTCACCCTGCTACAAGGTTTATGTAATAAGCAGTAGCAATTTTATTTGTTTAGCTGTAAGCTATAACAAACATAAAAAGGTATGCTATGAGGTTTAGATTAGATTTGCACATTGCTTCTTATTACGAAGGTCCTGAAATAATTTTCAAACAAAACGAACTCCACACAACCATTATTAAAAACAGATGCAACAGTACAGCCATATCATTGGTGCTGCCTAAATGTGCAGGAAACCAAAAACTTGTTCCCCTGGAGCTCAAACAATGACAGGCACGCTGCTGAAGAGTTTTAGATGAATCCTGTGGGAAAGAGGAACAAAATATAGCCCCCAGACCCTTACCTTTCCATGGCTTTTCCTCATATGGGACACATAGGTTTCTCGGTCAGGGATGCACTGCGAACACTCCCGACACGTCCAGCTGCAGGGTTTTGGCTTGGGTTTTGATTCTGGGCTCGTCCCTTTTGTGGGCAAAGAGGTCTGGGAAGTACCATTGATTACTGACAGCTCCTTTGATGCTGGAAGTACATTGCTGTTAGTTGCTGTTTCTGTCTTCTGTCGGAAGCTAGCGAGATCTTCAGGATTCTCAGGGACCCCATGGACGCTCTAATAAACAAAAACAAAAAAAAATCAAGCCTCAGCATTAGAACAGGGCAAAGGGAAGTTGCCTATTTTCCTAAAATAGCAGGAAACTGCTCTGCTTAACAAAAGCATATCATTTCCCACCTCCTTCTGTTTTAGACAGCCCAGGACTAAGATAGAGATTATGTCCATAGCCATTAGGCTATGTTAACGCTAACACAGTATGATTCATTCCATAAACACAGTGAGAAACTATGCACTTAAATTATAACAGAAGAGCACAGTGTGTTTGCAGCAGACTTAAGACTGAATTCACAGTTTGGAGGATTGTGAAAAAGTGCTGCTGCTGTAGAGTGCTGCCTCCTCTGCCTCTGTGCGGCACGCTATGGTTTGATCAAACCAAGTAACAGTTTGCAGACACATCTGAACTGGCAAACTAAAGTTTGAGCAAGCCCTCCAAACTGGGATTGCAAATCCTAGTTTGGAATGCTTGACCAAAGGAAAAGGGAGTGTGAGAGCACAGTGTTTGTTCACAATCCTCAATACCCACATCAGGCTTGGCCCAAGGATGTGATTTGAGGAAACTGCACCCCGGTTTGTACTCAATTAAACTCTGAACCAATCCAAAGTTGCAGGGTGCATGTATACGTGAATGTTTGAATTGAGTCTTGGTGCCCTCATTCATAATCCAAGAGTAGGTTCACAGGATTTGAATTTCAACCTAAGAGTCCTGTGGCATTTTAAAGAAAACAAATGCATTGTGCCTTGAGCTTCTGTAGACAAGGGTCTACTTTGCAATCGAAGACGTTGTTACAAATAGCACTGTTCAATTTGCCATAGCAGCAGCTAACATATACAAGGATTATACAGCTCAGTCAAGTGTCTGATAAATCCTTGTATTCGTTAGCTGCTGCTACGGCAAATTGAACAGTGCTATTTGTAACAATGTCTTCGATACCTGTCAAGAGATGGACAAGTTTTTGCTGGCTCAACCAAGATGCCTTTCTAGATAATAAGGATGTGATATTTCTCTCTTGGTAGCATCATGAAAGGCAATATATGCAAAGATAATGAGGGAGATTCTGATTTTTGTCATCTCTCCCTTTGGCAAATGCTGATGACATAGTCTGAAATCATAATGCCATGAAACCTCTTCCTTGAGTACAAAAGTGGCGGGTGGTCACTGTTGCTTTTCAGATAGAAAGACACAGGCAAAATTCAACTAGATGCTGCAGTTAAATCATTCAGCCTCTCCAATACATGTTTTGAAGAGTGCTTCTGTAAAATATTTTCTTGCTTGTGAACAGCCTGAACGACAGGAAGGAAAGAAGCCTAGCTTGTAACCCAAGAGGAAGGAACCTGCAACCCTCTAGACGGTGGATTCCAACTTCCATCATCCTTACCACTGGCCTTGTTGGCTGGAACTGATGGGAGTTGGAATCCAACAAGACTTGAGAGTCACAGATTTTGCAGCTCTTAAGTTTTCCAGGGAATTTTGGAGGCATGAAGAGAATCCACATGCCTGATACACTTATTTATTAGAAGAATTTTTATTTTCGCCCTTCAATCATATTTTCAGGGGAATTTACACAAAGAACAATAAAATGTGGGGGGGGAGCATGCATGTGCACATACAGAAACGCACATATACACAACAAGCTAAAACCCACAAAATTGTAAAAGCAGCATTAAACAGTTAACAGGCTTAAACCTGCATTTTAAAAGCTTTAGATAGTATTTGGCACTGAAAAGAGAGCATTCCACAACTGGTCTTCAGGCACATACTACTCCTGACAAGGGAAGAGTTTCACATATGGGCAGGTGCACATGGAGAACAGTGGCCTTTCAATTACGCTGGTCACATTGCACTGCGCCCAGAAATGAACTGGGAGGCAGTGCAGTCAGTATAGCACCAGTCTCTCAGTAAGAAATCTAGATGCTGTAGGTATTTGGACTCTTAACGCAACACACTTCCGGGAGGACTGTTTTACACGCAAATCTTTGAGTTGGTTTTGAGGCTGCTTGTGAGGATATCCACCAGTGGTGGGTAAAAAGAAAGAAGGGCAGCCGACGTGTTTCATGCAAAGCAATCTCAATTCAGAAGGTAGAAAAGTGTTCTGTGCAGGCATGGTATCCTCTTCAGTCACCCACCTTAACGTGCTGCATTAGCTGAAGTTTCTGCATATACACCAGCTGGCAATGCGGACACTTGAACACTCCCACCATCAGCCTGTTGGCATTCTGCTGGAAGTGCTCCTGCAGAAGCCTCTTCTTGTTAAAGACCGTCTCACAAGAGCATTTGTAGATCACCCTGGAACAATTGAAAAATGAATTAGCAATGAAAGTTTACTCTAAACAAAAAAAATCAACATAGAAAAAATTATTATCATCATCATTAAATTAATTATTGAAGTATTATTATTATTTATTCAACATATATACCACCCC
The DNA here is from genome assembly GCF_964188315.1 of Podarcis muralis. Lineage (NCBI taxonomy): Eukaryota > Metazoa > Chordata > Lepidosauria > Squamata > Lacertidae > Podarcis > Podarcis muralis. The sequence goes on from NC_135668.1 coordinate 7,103,457, forward strand.
CTTTATCAGAAGATCTCAGGGCAGTGTAGAACTTTAGAAACCCAACTCCAACAAAATGCCTTGGAAACATGTATTTAACAGGAAACATTGTTGTGATGTCACCTGGCGGATGGGCCTCAATTCTGTTTTGCTGCAAGTGGCTGTTCCCAGCAGGAACGGCTTACAGGTGACGGTTAAATCCTGCTCCATTTGGCTGAGCGCATCTGTTCCCTCTTTGTAACAGGTGCATACAGTCAAAGGAAGCAGAAGAAAAACACAGAGTCTGCTTGCTTTCACTGTGTGCGCCTGCTCCATGGAAAGAGGTGCAGCAAAAGCAGACCTGTCTTAATTCTGCATCGTTACATGAAAGGGGTGCGGGGAGAGAAACCGCTAGGGAAGGTTCATCCTTGCAAAGGGGGTTTCCCCATCCCCTTCCTGGGAAGTGTGTGCTGAGCAGAGGTTAAATTCTGCTCCATTTTGCTGCACACAACTCCCAGGGGGGGTAGAGAAAGAACTGCTTTTGCAAGAATCAGCCTTCCGCAAGTGGTTTTCCCCATCTCCTGGGAGCTGCAATTTCTCCTTCATGCATCAGTTGGATCTACCTTTAAGTGTGTGTGTGTGCTTCAGAAAGAAGGGAGGGGGCTCATTTTAACATTGCTCCAGCATGGACTTTTGATGGGTGGGTGTGTTGCCCACCTGTCAATCATGTGAAGTGGCTTGCTCACCTATCAAATTTGGCCCATGAAGCTAATCCTGATAAGGATTTGGCCCACAGAGCCAAAAAGGTTCTCCACTCCTGCTCTAAGTGCTGCTATTTATTTTAATTTGTAGTTCTCTCCGACAGGCTCTGCCTGAAGCTCCCATTACTGCTTCTCTAGCAGACAGGAGTTACAAGGCAATTTCACAGAGACATGGAATCAAAAGGAGCTTGGAGGGCATCTATTTCCAATCTTCTGCTCAATGCAGGACCTGAAATCCTGGATGCAAGTACAGCATTCCCAACAGATGGCTGCCCAACTTAAATGTAACCAGTGAAGGAGACCCCGATAGCTTGTTCGCACTGTCAAACAACTCCTACCATTGTTTCTTCTCATGGTTCGCCAAAATGGGTTTCTGTGCAATAACCATCCATTGGCTCTAGGATGCCCTCTGGAGAAACGCGTAACATCATGCAGAGCACAGGGGCTGTCTGTACGCTAACAGATGATAAATCCGTCCTTGCTTCTTTCCAAGTGTGAAAAGTCTTAGGAACAGATGGGCTACATAACTAAACATTAAGATAACTAGAAAACAAGATTTCTGCCTAACCCTTCATTTCTTTAAAAGAGAAGGTATGCAGATCCTACTAAAAACTGTCTCCACAACACAGTTTATTCTCTCACTCTCCATACAGTTGGGACAACAACGTTCTTGTAAGCCCAGTGAGGATGGGCATAGAAGGCAAACTGGGTAAAGAAGAGAAATTGGGCAATACATGTATTTAACCGGGCAGCCACTTACTGAGATGTCTTATGAGGTTCTGCGGGGTGCTGACTGGTAATGTGAGCAGTGGTGCTGTCTGCAGACTTGAAGGCCATAGGACAGAACGAACACTTGTGGAAGACTTCACAGTGCTTCTCGTGAATGTGCACTTTCAGCATAGCTTGCGACATGAAGACAACCCCACAGTGAGTGCACCTGGGAAAAGAGAGAGAGAGAGAACTAAACTTGAGCTCTGCAAACCAAAACAAAATAATCATAAGCACACACTGAGATTTCCGTGAAAGTTCAGGAAACAAGGACCCACTGAGGTCTGCCTCGTTGACCTGGAGGGAGTAGTAAAATCCACAGCATTTGTAAAATCCACAGCATTAAAGTGTTCCAGGGTCATCGATAATGGTGGTAAAGACAAAAATGAATAATAATAATAATAAATCAGGGGGGAAAGCCTGTTTTCTGAGAAGACACTCAAAAGTCCCAGTGAAATGCACACTGAAAATGTTTTAAGACCTCCAGGGATACAGCTGATACTGGGCAAAGTCACTCCAATTTGAGGGGTGTTCAAATCAAAATGCAACTGCTTGTTAGCCACAAAGGCAAGTAAGCACAGGACCAAACTTCCTTTCTATTTATTGCCTGCATTGGCCTGGGCTTCAGTGCTTTTATTCCAAGCAAATCAAGTCACTTAGGAGTCTGCTAAGGTAAAGGTAAAGGGACCCCTGACCATTAGGTCCAGTCGTGGCCGACTCTGGGGTTGCGGTGCTCATCTCGCTTTATTGGCCGAGGGAGCTGGTGTACAGCTTCCGGGTCATGTGGCCAGCATCACTAAGCCGCTTCTGGAGAACCAGTGCAACACACGGAAACGCCGTTTACCTTCCCGCCGGAGCGGTACCTATTTATCTACTTGCACTTTGCTGTGCTTTCGAAGTGCTAGGTGGGCAGGAGCTGGGACAGAGCAACGGGAGCTCACCCCGTCACGGGGATTCGAACTGCTGACCTAATGATCGGCAAGTCCTAGGCTCTGTGGTTTAACCCACAGCGCCACCCGCGTCCCTAGGAGTCTGCTAAGCACCCTTTCATTCATGCTGCACTGTTCCACCTAAGCAATAAAAAAGTATTTGGTGCTCATCTTGCTCTTGCTGCCAAACGTCCTGTTTTACATCAAGGGTGGGGAAGCTGTGGTCTCTCCAGGTGCTGCTGGACTCCCATCAGCCCCAGCCAACGTGGCCAACAGCCAGTGATGATGGCAGCTATAGTCCAGCAATTTATATTCTGCTTTCCATGGTTAAAACTATGCTCAGGAAGGCTTACAACATGAAGAAATGAATAATTACAAATATAACAAATATTGTCAGAAACAATACATTTAAAAAATCAGCAAGTACACAACCAAATTGAACAAGTTCCACATAAAACCATAAGAAGAGCTAAAAATAAAGATACAAAAAATAAATACCAATAACAGAAACAAACCCTGCTAACAACCCCCACCCTAAACAATACCCAAGAGTCTGTTCAGCAGTCTCAGGTTTTGTAGCTGGAGTCAGTCAGCGTACCACCTTTCCAGGCCAGGTGGAAAAAGGCCTGCAAGGCAGGGAGCAGGTCTTCCAGGACTCACAGCCAAGATGGCCACATCAAAAGGGCCGTAAGTTCCCTGCCTGTAGCATGAAGTCAGTATCGCATCTGTACTTCTTCAGTTAAGACATAGAAACACCAAATTTTACATCAGTTCAGTTTTCCCCCCTATGGATACTATTTATTTTTAAAATGTCTAATCCACCGTTTAACCAAATGGTAGTGAATAAAAATAAAAATGCAATATAATAAAAAACACCACCACAAACAGAACTATAAAGCATACAGAGGAAGCAAACTACGTGTCAGAATCAGACCATCACTACTTCATAACCTTTAAGAGGGCTGTGAAAGTCCATCGAAAAAGCCCTGGCATTTGCAGCATTTTCCCCTCTCTTAGCCTGCAAGCACAGAAGAACACTCATTGCCAAAGTGTCTATAAAGATGTGCCTCCTGAAGGCACGGCAGGACAAACACGCCTTATCAGCATTTGATATCCTGAAATTGTCAGCCTGTCTGATCACCAAACAAGTTGGCAGCCAAGCTGTGTGGCGTGAAAAGGATTTGATAAGATTTTAAGCTCAATTCCCCCTCGCCCCATTCTTCCCCGCTCGGTGTGCATTAAATGTCACGGCACATCTTCCTCGTGCACCACCGCCCCTCAATTGAGCACAAACCTGTAGCCAACTTTGCGGGAGTAATGAAGGCAGTTCTCCTTGACGTGGGTTTGGAAATAGGCCGACCGGCAAATGGCGCCACACTCTGGGCAGCAATAAGGGGATTTGTGAGCATGGATTCTTTGATGAGCACAGTAACTGCACTTGTTGGGCAACAGCATCTGGCATACTTGACAAGTCTAAAGGAAGAAAAGGAGACGCCACAATTAGCCATTCCTGCTGCAAACTTCACAAGAACTTCTACCAACAGAACTTCTTACGTAAATCCTATGGTCTCCCTTTATCTTCTTACCTTTGCCATGCCACTTCCGTGTTCTATAGGGTGCCCACATACCGCTGGCATTAAATGGTATCCCTACAAATGAGAATTTGGCTTTCTTTGGCAAGCATTTTTCCCCCAGGGGTGTGTGTAAAAAGAAAGAGAGATCTAACATATTGCTTATTCTACTTTCCAAACACCAGGACCACGTTGTAAAGAGAGCTGTCAGGATTTTCCAGTGACAAGTCGTTCCAAAGTCAAATCCTAACGTACTTACCAGTAGAAAGAATTCTGAGGAAGCACTTAAGCCAGGCAACTGTCTTTCCAAGCCAACTTAACATTAGCACCATGTTTTCTGGCACCTGAGCAAGGGAATTTCAAGGCCTCTCCCAGATCCCTACCCAAAGTGGTCCCTTTTGCAACTGCCATAGTTTGTAAGGCCCAGAGTTCAAAAGCAATGGACATCCAGATAGCGGGAATTATCAATGCAACTGTCTTGGAGCTGGGTACACATGGCTGAGCAACGATGTGATGATGCTGTTATCTTTGAAGCAGGAAAAGAAATAATGAAATTCCAAACACCTCTATTTATTTATTTAGCATCAATAGAACACCAACATATTTCATATCCAGAGTTCTCTGAACCCAGTGATTAGGGATAGCCCAAATGACTGGTAAATGTCTCTGGCTTAGCAACCATTTACTGAAAAAGCTTACCAGAGATCTTAGGCTTGGAGGTCTCTCTCCTTGTTTTCTGAATGTGCTCTTTTTTAGCCAACTGGCTCTGCAGATGAAATGATGTGCTGTGGTCCAAACCTACTCCTTCCTTGGGCCTGAACCAGTTTCCACTGTATCTCCTTATGGGTTTGGGAAAGAAGGAACCTCTTGGAGGGTGTACTGCTCTCTCCATCTCCAAGTGACAAGTCCAAGAGGCACCTCATGCTTACAGGCCAGTAGCACAACACCCACTCCCACCATCCCACAGCTCTCCTCCCTGTGCTGGCTACCTTCTTATGTGAGGTTCTGCAAGCAGCATAGAGTAAAGGTCATCCCACAGTCTCCAGATCAAGCCATGAGCTGACAATGCCGACAAGTTGTGCCTTTCCAACCACTGTGCGTCACAACCAAGCTAGGTGGCCTTAATGGCGAAGCTGTTGGCTCCCAGTCACAAATCCCAAGCAGCTAAGGCAGGACTGAGAATACACACATCTGAATTACAACTCCAAGCTCTCTGTTAACAGGTTATCATTTCCAAAACATCCCAAGACTTGCCTCTCCATGTCACTTGGAACTGCAGCATTAGGAAAGCACAAGTAGTGCGACACGCCTACCAGCTATAATCTGGTGTCCTCAACCAATGTCCAAGTCTTGATATCTATTTGTACACGGCATTAATTTACAAGCTGTTGCCATCCACAGTGACCCTCTGGCCTAAACAAATGCTCAAGTTCAAAATGTAAGATCGCCCAAGTTTTCAAGAGCTGGAGAACCAAAGAAACAATCACTTCTGAAGCTGCTCAGGCATCATGCCCAGATCCAAACAGTTTGGTTAGTGGCCAGGCTTTCAAGAACTGAACCCAGGATGGCTGTGTCCAAGGCCAGTGAACTACCTACAGCGATAGCCAGGACAGCTGAGCACTGTGCAACTAAACTCCTAGAGATATCCTGCAAAAAGCATTGATTGGATTGCATTAACTCCAGTTAGCCCAGCATCTACAACCAAAGAAGGCAAGGGTAGATAGTGGACCACTAGCCAATTTTGCGGTGGACCTACTGGCACCTGCTCATTGCTGGGATTCTTGCAGTGAATGCAATTTGCTATGTGTAGCCTTCTACGATCCAACAAGGCGCTTCTTAAGCTAAAATCAGTTGAGTTAGACATTAACAATTAAAGAGAATCGAAGTACACACTCTTGCTTCTGTGGATCACGAATGACATCAACCCACTCCTGGTCTACACAACAGGGCACACAGTCAGCACTTCTGCTTCCTGGGCCTTCTGTGCTTTGATTCAACCCTAAACATCTTTCCTTTCTCTGCCCTTGAACTCTTGTCACTCTCCGTCTGCAGTTTCCTGCCTCCCACCAGTCATGGCTATTCTTGAAGCCCACGTCATGGCTTGCTGCCAATACAGACAATTTGGATTTGACAGAGGATTGTGCCCTGACACTGCAAGACAGCTCTCCTGCTGATCATTCCATTTTCCTACGTACGTTTCTACACAAGTTACAGCAATTTCATCAGAGGCCTTATCATTGTCCCTGAAAGACTCGCAATCCAAGTACTGAATGTTTACTTGACTTACGTACATATGTTTCTATTAATAGCCTCAGAATGGTTTTAAATAGTTACCTATTTGTATTTTTATTCTGTGCTTTTAGAATGCCTTTAGTTATTGTTAATATAACCGGTTATCACACACCCCCTAAAAATTTGGACCTTTGGGCCTCAAAACACAGTAAACACTGAAATTCCAGACTAAAAGCTCAGGAAGAACAGTCCAGAATTTCAACAGCCTACAAACCTGCCTCTTCCCATCTCCTTGTCCCTTAAGATCAACACTGGACTGCATCCCTGCAGGTGGCAAGGAGTGTCAGACAGCAGAACGCTTCTGACCCCTTTCCGTATTCCCCTACAGAAAAAACCTCTGCATGTGGAAAGCTTGCACACCAAAGAGGATGAAACTTCTTCCTGACATATTAGCTGTCTATGTGTGAAAAGATTTTTACACAATGGGAAATTTAAGGATACTGTTCCCCCCACTGCCAGCAGGTTTAAATAGCACAGATGGGGAAAGACTACTGGAACTATGGAATTTCAACATTTAGTATACTCTGGGGCCCAAAGGTCCTGATTCGCAGAGAGATTGTGGTGGTTGCTTTAATTGGAGTCATTGCTTATGATGCTTAAATCGGGAGTTGGTCTAAGATTCTTCTTCCACAGCAGCTGCCTGATACACATTCAGAATTCAATTTATTCATGCTACTGTTTCATCAAGACCATCCAGTCTAATTTTGTGAAGTGGAAACATTTATATAAAAACTGAAATTATCATAGGCTTATGCAAATAACGCAAGTTACTGAAAAGCTGTGATAAGAAATGTGAGTAAAAAGGAGGGAAATTTGGGTAATAATCCACAACCATTTAAGCCATAGAAGTTTTTCCTACCGAATTCTGTATGTTGTGGATTTAACCTTTTTTATCTACTGTTGTATGATATGTATGCCCTTGTTGTATGATATCTATGCCCTTGATGTCTGGGAAATACTTAAGAAGGCTTTGCCAATGAAAGCTACCAATTTATCTCAAAATTTAAATTCTAAGGTCCTCCCAAGCCTCATGAGCTTCACCAATTCATTGGAGTCAAATCTCTACTATCATTTATCTCCTTTTCATTTATCTCAGCTCTTCTTCACTTTATGCTCCCATCATTGCATCAGGCTGTAGCAGAGCGATCGATGGGAGCAGGACCACTCCATTAGCTCTGCTGAGGAACCAGCTCCACATGGAGCCTCCTCTCCATAAATGGCTTCCATTCCAGTTGGTCATTATAAGAACAACTATGCAAAAGAGCTGGTGCCTGCGTTTGCTTGTTTCCCTTTTCCCTCCTCATTCCTTTGTCCTGTGTCTTTTAGACTGCAAATCTGTGGGCAGGAACTGTCTTGTTTCATTAATCTTATGTAAGTCTCTCTTGAAACCTTTTGGTTGAAAAGTAGAGTACATTAATAAATTAATCTATAGCGAAACAGTTGTGCTGGTCCTTGATCATCTAAGTCAGGCATCCCCAACCTTCGGCCCTCCAGATGTTTTGGCCTACAACTTCCATGATCCCTAGCTAACAGGACCAGTGGTCAGGGATTATGGGAATTGTAGTCCAAAACATCTGGAGGGCCGAAGGTTGGGGATGCCTGATCTAAGTAGTACTTCAGGGTCTCTGTTGTTTCTAGCCTCCTAAACATCTGGTGTACTGTCAGGCAGATCTTCAGGGAGAGGGAGGTTAGGTGGGGAGAGAATCTAGTTTAGAAAAGGATGTTGGTAAAATAGTAGTTTTACCAGTTCCCACTCACTATCTCCCGCAAAACCACGAAGATACTTAACTACTGAATAATGCTTAGCAATTGGGTAGAAACTACAATGGTACTATCTGTTTAATTAAAGGGAAATAGATAAAAAATAATCAGGCAGAACCCAGCACCAAATGTTGCATTTCCGTTGTATGTTCCCGAGGGAAAAGTAACTTCTGACTTTGACGCTTTCACTGCAAAATAAAACTAAAGTGTGCATTAAGTAAATGGAGTACACATATTCTCAGATTTCTAAAGTGAAGAGATTCCCTTCCTTAAGTAAATGCTACCATTGAGGCAGCTGCCCATCCCATAATGCTACCTGAGCAAAAGACTTGCACATCCCTTACCTGCTACTCTGAATCTCTCTCATCCTAGTGTTTCATTGCGGTAGCTTGTATTTAATCAAATACCGTATTTTTCGCACCATAGGACGCAGTTTTTCCGTCTTAAAAACTAAGGGGAAATGTGTGTGCGTCCTATGGAGCGAATGCAGGCTCCCAGGCTTCAGCGATAGCAAGGCAAAGCCTCCGAAGCCTGCGCTCCAGAGGCTTCCCGTTGCTTCCGCTGAAGCCAGGAGAGTCTGCTCTTTGAGGCTGGCGGGGGAAAAGCAGCGCTTCCCCCATCGCCAGCCCCAGAGGATGGGGGGCAGCAGGAAGGCGCGCGACGCCTTCCCGCTACTCTCCAACCCTCCTGTGGGCTTTTGCGGGAGATGGGGGAATTCCCCCACATCCCGCTAAAGCAGGCAAAAGCCACACGCTCTTTAAAGAGGCTCCGTGGCTTCTGCTGGCTTTTCTAGGAGGTGGGGGAATTCCCCCACCTCGCAGAAAAGCCCGCAGGAGCCGCGCACCCTTTAAAGAGCGAGCGGCTCTTGGGGGCTTTTCCCCAAGGAGGGAGAAGGGACTGACTGGCTGAGTCAGTCCCTTCTCCCTCCTGCGCGCTTTTGCGGGAGATGGGGGAATTCCCCCACCTCCCGCAAAAGCAGGCAAAAGCCGCACGCTCTTTAAAGAGGCTCCGTGGCTTCTGCTGGCTTTTCTAGGAGGTGGGGGAATTCCCCCACCTCGCAGAAAAGCCCGCAGGAGCCGCGCACCCTTTAAAGAGCGAGCGGCTCTTGGGGGCTTTTCCCCAAGGAGGGAGAAGGGACTGACTGGCTGAGTCAGTCCCTTCTCCCTCCTGCGCGCTTTTGCGGGAGATGGGGGAATTCCCCCACCTCCCGCAAAAGCAGGCAAAAGCCGTGCGCTCTTTAAAGGGGCTGCGCGGCTTTGCTGGCTTTTCTAGGAGGTGGGGGGATTCCCCCACCTCGCAGAAAAGCCTGCAAGAGCCGCGCAGCCTTTACAGAGCGCGCAGCTCTTGGGGGCTTTTCCCCAAGGAGGGAGAAGGGACTGACTGGCCGAGTCAGTCCCTTCTCCCTCCTGCGGGCTTTTGCGGGAGATGGGGGAATTCCGGCACCTCCCGCAAAAGCAGAGAGAAGGTCTTGGAGTAGCGCACAGGCTGCGTGCAGCCTGTCCACTGCTCCCAGAGCTGGGGGGGGGGGGAATCATATTTTTTCCTTGATTTCCCCCCCTGAAAACTAGGTGCGTCCTATGGTCCGGTGCGTCCAATCGTGCGAAAAATACGGTATTTGATTTCAGTATACAATTAGAAACTGTGATATGCTACAACTACAGCGGCATACAAAGCAATGTGGTCAGCTGACAGGTTTAGCATTAAATTATCCAAATTAAAAAATAAATTATCTGTATTAGTGTTATCTATTGAAATTACATTTCCATTTGTATAGTTGTAAATTAAGCTGTCACTCACAGTTTCCATAATGAAAGTTTAGTTATTCAATACACCTGGCCCACGTTCTCCACAATTCCATGCCTCTTTTTCTCCTGATTTGCAGGACAAATGCAACACTTTGCCAGTTTGGATGAAAAAGGCATAAATACATAACACTAACCTTTAGCCCTTCAGATGTTGCTGGACTACAACTCCCACAATCCCACCACTGGCCAACAACATCCAGAGGGCTGCACATTTGTCACCTCTGACATAACCCTATACCAGTTTGTCACTGCATCTGATCCACCCAAATGTCATAAAATATGAACAAAGATTCTGCACTGTTATGTGTCTACAGAAAACACAAAGAATAATAATTCCTAACTTTACTCCTAGGTTGTGATGTTGGAAATATCAATTTAAAATCAACCAAGGGGCTCTTTAATGATGGATACTCAAGACAAATTTTCTAACTTTCAGCAGACATAGAATTCCAGCTATAATCATGAAAAAGGCTCATTTGGCCCGGAAATGAGTCCTCCTTTATCGGCATTTTGAAGACACATCACTTAAGCCACTGTTTGTATCCAAAAGGGTTTACAGGAGTAACAAAGTCACCTTAACTAAAGCTGACATTTGTCTTATTGCCAACAAAGATCACAGTCAATGGGAAGAATAACTATCAGCAACTCCAGAGATTATGCAAGGAAAATTAAAGAGGTCTAATCAATCAACTGCAGTTCTGAATAATAATTACCCTCCAGATTCAGCAGACGGGACTGTTCCAGAAGAAGAGGATTTGCTGAGTAATTTTGTTAACCTACCAAATAAAGAGCAAAGTGACATTCTCACCAAACTAGCTAAGTTACAGTCCAGGTTGACCCAAATACAACAGCATGGACAACAAAACGTTGGTGAAACAATTGACAATCAAGCCTTTTGCCCACAAGCTGTTTCTCCAAAGTGTATAGTTAAAAAGAGGGCTACCAGAGGAACTTCTAAGTGTATAGATGCAGAGCTGCAAACTCAACCCCCTTGGAATATGATAGGGTGAGGGACGATCCTGATGGCATGACTACGAATTCCTGGCTGAGCTATCAGAAATTAGCTCCAAATGTAATAAGTAGTCCTCTCCCAAGAATCAAAAAGGATACTAACATCGTTGAATGTGTCCTTACTGATAAGAGGAATGGAAGCGTTTTTTTAGAAAAAAGATAAATCGATATTTCCTGAAGTTTGGGCCACAGCCCTATATTCAAAAAGGGCCTTACATTCAATCTAGCTAGTTATAGACCAATTAGCTTGCTACCATTAATTAGCAAATTATATGCAAAGCATCTTTACAATAAGCTAATTGACTGGATAAGTGATGAAGCTATTCTTGCCGAAGAGCAAGCAGGATTTAGTTGAGTCAGATCCACTATAGATCATTGCTTTGTACTAGTTCATTTTACAGATGAGTATGTTAACAGTTAAGAAACCAGGTGGTGTGCTATATGCAGCTTTCATTGATCTGAAAGCTGCATTCGATTCAATCTCTCGAGTAAGACTGTGGGATTAGTTGAACTCTTAAATACAGATAAAATATTATTGTTCTTGATTAAATGTCTATATAAAAACACTGTGCTGAAAGAGCGTTGCTCTACAAATGGGCAGCTCACAGGATCTGTACCAGCCACAAAGGGAGTTAAGCAAGGTTGCATCCTAGCTCCCGCACTGCTTTAATTAGCATATTTTTCCGTGTATAACACACACACCCCGTTTATAAGACTACCCCTATTTTTGGCTGCAACCAATCACTCGTCCCCCCATGCATATATTCCATGTATAAGATGACCCATGTTTTTTAACATTATTTTAGAGTAAAAAAAAACTAGTCCTATACACGGAAAAATACAGTATATATAAATGTCACTGTCCAGAGTTTAAGATCCCCAGAGAATCATGCCCCTAAACTGGCCACAAAAGCCATCTCTGTATTATTATAGGCAGATGATGCGATACTTCTATCTCAAACAAAAGTGGGCCTGAAAAGATTGATGAGGGCATTCTCAGGTTACTGTCAAACAGAACAGCTGGCTGTGAATTACAAGAAAACTGAAGTCATGGTGTTTTCAAGAAACTATAGGTCATAGCTCATAGATGGTATATGGATAATCAGTTGATCAAACAAGGTAAAGTCTTTAAACACCTCAGCCTTATTTTTCAGTCAATAATTAGTAATTATTTAGTTCTGTCTTGGTCCAAATATACTTGCCAAATTCCTCCTGCGTCCCACCTAAAGACTGCTGTAAACTGCGGACATGGAAGCAACAGCACTGCTCCCAGCTTTTTATTCCCATCTTCCCATCTTGTTTAACATCCTGTCTGACAAAGAGTTCTGAAGTACTGGAAAGCTTCCTCACTATTCTGGGTAATGTCCTAACAGAAGTATTGACCAACTGTGGGTTCTCAGTTTTTCCTTTATTTGTATTCTCTATAACAGGCATAGGCAAACTCGGCCCTCCAGATGTTTTGGGACTACAATTCCCATCATCCCTGACCACTGGTCCCATTAGCTGGGGATCATGGGAGTTGTAGTCCCAAAACATCTGGAGGGCCGAGTTTGCCTATGCCTGCACTATAATCTATTGCTTGAAAGTTTATAGTGTGGTGACCTGCTCCGGTTGCCCTGCTAGGGAAAGCAGCAATTAATGAAGTTCAACCACACTGTTTTTGTTTTTAATTAAGCCAAAAAACTTCACCAATGAGAGACATTGAATTTGCACTAATTTTCTTGAAGGAAAGTCTATGTGCCGGAAAGAGGCAAGAACAGAACAGAGCTGCATAACTCACTGGCAAACACGCACTGGATAAAACCAGTTTTTTAGCTTACTCATTTTTTTCAGAAACATTGTAAGAGCTCACTTTATTTCGTGTGGTTTTTTTGTTTTTACCCAAAGCCAGATTTTACTGGAACGAATGCTCTCGAACAACTTCCCTGCGTCTCTTCAATTTCTCTATAGGACTTTGTACACATTGGAAGTTGCTGGCCATAGGCAGCCTGAATTCCACGAATACCCCTGGTAGCGTAACTCAACCCCACCTATAGATGGCGTAGAAGAAAGAAGGAACGGGGGACCTGTGACCTCCCATCAGCACCAACCAGCATTGCTAAAGGTCAGGGTGGGTGATAGGAGCCGCAGTTCAACAACTTCTAGAAGTCCACAGGCTCCCTACCCCTGCTTCAGAGTAAGAGTGAGCAATTGCTTTAATTGAGTGACGCATGTGGCGCTGTGGGTTAAACCACAGAGCCAAGGACTTGCTGATCAGAAGGTTGGCGGTTCAAATCCCCGTGACAGGGTGAGCTCCTGTTGCTCGGTCCCTGCTCCTGCCAACCTAGCAGTTCGAAAGTACGTCAAAGTGCAAGTAGATAAATAGGTACCACTCCAGCGGGAAGGTAAACGGTGTTTCCGTGCACTGCTCTGGTTCGCCAGAAGCGGCTTAGTCATGCTGGCCACATGACCGGGAAGCTGTACGCCGGCTCCCTCGGCCAATAAAGCGAGATGAGCGCCGCAACCCCAGAGTCAGCCACGACTGGACCTAACGGTTGGGGTCCTTTTACCTTACTTATGATGATGATATTTGTACCCCGCCCATCTGACCAGCTCAGCTCTCACCCACTCAAGTAAAAAGTCTTAGGTTCAATCCCTGGCATCTCCAGGTAAAGGCTGGAACGCTGGAGAGCCACTGCCAGTCAGTGCAGTAGACAATACTGTGTGCTACATGGACCAATTGGTCTGACTCAGTATAAGGGAGTGTTTTCTGTTTCTATGGAAGATTCAAGATGGATTCTATCACGTACGGTGCAATTCTAGAAAATCAAATTCTGCAAAGCAATTGTAGATAGGCTCCTCAAATCCAATAATACAAAGGCAGCGTATGCAAAACTTTGGGGGCCCTGGAATTGCCCACTGGAATGGTGGGTGCTACCCAGGTGCCACCTGGCTGCTCTTGTCATTGCAGGCTATGAATCAACACAATAAAGGTTGCTGTTGTGTTTCCCTGTAGGTCAGAGAGTCTGATTAATGCCCTAACTGCCGCTTTAGCGGTGCTAATCTGTTTTCAGGGGTTTGGGGTTATTTGCAGTTTTTACAATGGGAAAATTGATGGCTTCTCTTACAGAGTTACAAGAATATATCACATGCCAGCCTGACACAGAAATCTGCACATTGGAGTGTTTCTACAACAATGCACCCACCACAGCACAGGAGACACCTTCAAAAGGTCAGAAATAGTTTCCTGAACAGGAAACCGGTCAAAACCAATATTTTTGTCTCACATTTGGAAATCTTTGCTGAAATTTAACAAAAATATATTCAAAGTTACTAGTTCGGGATAATGATTCAATTAAAAGCCAATGGGGTAAAGGCTCCAGGTGCACAAAGAATATGGGTGATGAGGTGTAGGGGTTAGAGTATTGAACTAGGAACCGGGAGGCCAGAGTTTAGTCATCAAGCTCATGGAGTGACCTTAAGCTAGTCGTCCTCAGTCTAACCTACTTCGCAGGGTTGCTGCAAAGATAAAACGGGTGCAGGCACCACCTATGCCACCTTGAACCTCTTGAAGAAAAGCAGGGGCACAAATGCAATAAAAAATATAATAAAATGGAAGGTTGCATGCTGCTTTGTGCTCTCCTGTTCTTTTCTTCTCCAGCACGAGTTACACCACTGTCTTCCACCCCACCTGATCCGCTGTTCACCACTGCTGAGGTTTATATCAGCAGCAACATTAGCCATTCGTTATGCCAACAGGGGTTCCTTTTACAAAAGGTTTTGTAACCAGTTTTAAAGCTAGGCTTAAAACGCTGCTTAACAGGCAGTGCTGGTGAGCATTAACCACAGTGCCATCTGGCAGTGGGAGAAGAGGGAACTCCTGCCAGCGTAAGGAGACGTGGGGGAATGCAAACCTGCTAATAAGAAGGTAAGAAGAGCCTGCTGGATCAGTCCAGTGGCCCATCCAGTCCAGTATCCTGTTCTCACAGCGCCCAACTAGACACCTATGGGAAGCCCACAAGCCAGCGTTCAAAATTCGCCTGGTGCCAGGCACTTTGGGCACCTGGCTATTGGCCACTTGCGACCAAGTGAAGATGCCCAGGTGCCAAGATGGCACCTGAAGTCTCCACCATCTAGATGTGCATGCCTGGGGATCCTTGAATCTTGACTGTTTTCACATGCTAGCAACACGTTCTGTAGAATTCTATCCACTATACTTTGTCTGCACAATCAGAATTTCTGGAACCAAAATGAGCACAGAATGTGGGCTGTCCCTGGATCAAGTGGTTTTTCTTCTTTAGGATCTCAAAACTCCTAATCTAGCTCAAGGCTGTCATCTGAACTAGCCAGATGTTTCACTGAGAATCCATCATGGTCAGTCCATCGTTTGAAAAATAAGACTTTAGAGCCGTCTTGCCCCCAAATGGCAACTAGATGATTTGGCGATTGTAATGTTGGTTAAAGGAACAATTTGGCGCCTGGCTTATATATCTGAGTTTCTAACACTGCCACAAGCAGAATCTGAGTAGAAGAGCACACCTCCCCTCAGTTCCTGCCCCTTAATTATGGTGAAGTAACTGGGAGTGCTACACTGTCCCTGTCCCAACAGAAGCTGGGATATTGTAAACCACACTGTGATCCTTGGAGGAAAGGTGGTATAGAAACTTAATAAATAATAATATGATAAATAAGTAGCCAGCAAGAGCTCTGGGATTCATAATGAGGCTACACTGAATAGCAAAGTTAAGTGCTTTTTTAAAAGGGCCCAAAGCAGGACATTAAGGGATTGGGAGAAGCCCCTGTGATGGATAGCTGCAGGATGGGTCGTCCTGGAGTAACCTGAGGCATTGCAGAGTACAGCAAGTCCCACGGTACTATTGACAGAGATCGGTACTGGTCAGCAGCACAGTGCAGGCTGGGTAGTGTTTCTCACCTCCAGCGGTTCTCAACCTGTGGGTCCCCAGATATTGTTGGACTACAACTCCCATCATCCCTGAGCTCTGGCCTTGCTAGCTAGGGGTGATGGGAGTTGTAGTTCAACAACATCTGGGGACCCACAGGTTGAGAAAGGCTGCTCTAGGAGCTGGCAGTGATGTTTGATGATGGGAAGGCAGGTGAGCAACACCACCCTGTCTGCGCTGCCCAATACTGCTGCCCCTACCAGTGCACAGCTACAAATGAGTATTGATGGATTTTCCCCAATAGCAATTTTGAGCATGTTACTTCCTCTACCACCTAGTGTTGCAAAATCAGCATTGTCAATATTAACTCTTTTCTGGCATGAACCTCAACAGTTACTGGTTCAACTCCCTACCTTGAAGGGGCTGAAGTGCTTACAGAAAGCATCTGGTAACTACAATAAATCCCCCAAAATAAGACAGGTAAAACCAGTGCAATTTTTCCTGAAAAAGAGGTGCTAGAACTCGTCACGAGCACCTCCCTTGCTCTCTTATACAGACGTACCTTGGAAGTCGAACGGAATCCGTTCCAGAAGTCCATTCAACTTCCAAAACATCCTGCAGCCAACTGGAAGCCGTGCTGGATGTTCGGTTTCTGAAAATCATTCAAAAACCGGAACAATCACTTCCGGTTTCCGATCATTTGGGAGCCGAAACATTTGAGTTAACAGGCGTTCAGCTTCCGAGGTTCCATTGTAATGGCAATAGCGCCCACCTGAGAGGTGCCAGAACAAAAAAATCCCAATATAGCATATAGCACTTAAGATGGAAGCCAGAACTGTATCTGTTCCCACTGCTGGGCTTATTCCAAGTGAACGCTCAACTCCAAATATGACATCTCCACATGACTACACATGTATAGGCTATTGGGAAATAATTTTGCATTCAGTAGGCAACCTGAGGATTAATTAACGTGTTGCAGCAGCCATGTGGAGTTCAGCTAAAATAAATTATACGTGGTTTCTCCATGCTTTGTGTGTGACAGGTGGCTCAAAAAACCCCATGGGTCACACAACTATATGCAACCATGCGTAAGTTGGGGGATGCCTGGGCTACAGACTGGGCTAAGCAGGCTTTGTGATTTCTCTCCCAAATATGAACAGAAGGGGGGGGGAGCGCAGAAGATACAAAAATGCAACAACCAACTGGGTTAAGAATAAAGCAAACTGTGTAAACGCCTATTACAAAAGCTACACAGAACTGGAGCTGTGATTGCAAAGACAACTCTGAGTCAAAACCCAACAGGATTCAAGGAACTGTCAAGATTTCCAGTCAGCCCCAGTATCCTAGCCGATGGTTTCCAATACAGAATAGCCATTAGCCACTGTAGAATTGACACGTCTAAGGATCTTAAAAAATTAAATTGGGTTGTATCAGTAAAGATTGCACCCTGGAACTTTACATCACTTTTCACTGAGCAGTTGAAACTAGAGACTTTGCACACTGATTTTTCAGTCAGCACACCTGAAGACTGTAAACACAAGTACACCAAAATCAGAAAGCAAGTGCCTGAAATCCGTGGGACAAAGCATATTTACTCGAATCTAATGCTCACCCTTTTTGGCCAAATTATGTTGTGAAAATTCAGGTGTGCATTAGATTCGATGGCACATTTACATTTGCCAGCAAATACTTTTTTTGGTTTCAAGGTTCTGAAAATTCAGGTGCGCATTAGACTCGAGTAAATGCAGTAATTCCAATGAATTGTGCTAAGGACATACGTGCCAATTCCCTCACAGTAGTATTTGTATAAGCAGCTAGGAATTTAGTTGTGCTCAACTAACTTTTACTCAAAGCAGATCCATTAATTAACTAAAATTAATGGACCTAAGCTAGTCATAGTTATTAATTTCAATAGGTTTACTCTAAGTAAAACACTACCAACAACCTTAGCCAAAAGGCTACTCTGAGTAAAAGCTAGCTGAATACAACTCATTGTCCTTTGCCAGTGAAATACTTCCAAGAATGTTCCTGGGCATTTTATGACATCACAGGATGATGTCAGAGCAACAAAGCCAGTGGCAGCCACAGGCCATAATACCTGGTCAGCTGACGTACTTGCATGTGTAAAAAGCATACCCTTCACTCGACCCCTTGCATGGGCCCAACAGAACTGAAAAGGGTAATGAAGTTTATTGGATTAAACAGGAAATTTATTTCAATATTTTAATGCCAAAGCCTTCCTACCTTTTTCAATATTTTTTTCAACAGTTCTATCCCAAAGGCTTTCAAAACAGGCAGCTTATTAAATAAAGCAAGGGATTTAGAACATGAAGATGATTGTTAATTAATAGTCCATTACTCCAAAACTAAATTGCAAGCCTACATAATGCTTGCAAAAGGCATGCAGCAGGTGAGTGGGCGACAGAAAGCTTGTTGATGGAATTTTCGTTTCATTTCATTTCTCTTTCCTCTTCAATTTTACTGCTGATTATAAGTACCAGTAAGTAAAGGTATTGCTGGGGGGGGGGGGTAAATTGCTGTTGAAACATCCTCAATGACCAATGGGGTGCAATAACACAACCAAGGTTGTTTTGTGAATTTCAACAATTCTGCAATCTAGAGAGCAGCAGATGAAGATAGGAAGTGAAAGTGTGATGAGGTGCCCTGCCACTTATTATTATTATTATTGTTATTATTAAAATTTGTATACTGCCCTATACTTGCAGGTCTCATGGCAGTTACAACATAAATCACAAAATATATAAGAAAAAGAAAAACAACCGATAAATGGGTCAACAGGTCATTTAGATGTAAAATGTTGGATCGGAGTTAACTGTGTTCTTAACAGTCCTGACCACTTTTACTTAGAATGATCACATACTGTTTTCAACATAACTTATGTCCATGTAAATGTGCCAAGGATTGCAGTCTGTCTAAGTATTACAGCTTTTGAGCTGAAAACTTTGGTGCCAAAACTGCTATTTTGCTTCTTGCTTGTCCAATTTTTGTATAGTAAAGTAGCAACGTATTTCAGATTCATTTCTTGTATGAAGCAGCATTGGTAAGAGGGGAAGTGTGCAGAAAACCATTAGTTTAAAGAAACCTTTTGCATTCTCAGTCTAAAAGAAGGTAAATATTTCCCGGGGAACATACCTGCATGTCACACTAAACCAAAGTTTCATGTGACATGAACAAGCTGCAGCGAGTCTCAGGCTTGCATGGTGTGTCTACCCTTCAGTCAAAGAGGCAGCATTTCAAAGCTTCCACTTCTGTCTTTGATTAATCACAGCTCGCTATATTGTCCAGACTCAGAAACGTGGTTAATTTTAACTATGGTTAGTTTAAACAGGACTGCTTCAGGAACTATGGTTTGAAATTGGTTTGTCAACTGATCAATTCGGACGGCTAAACAAAGCTCCTTCCACGTAGGAGGAAGACGGGAAGTGTGTGTGGACCAGGAGGGGACACACACAACACATTGGCTGCTATGCAAACCTGTTATTTTAGACCACAGTCTTCCATCTGCATAATTCTCTACATGTCATTGGGCAGAGAACTGAATGCTAGGTCCAGTTAATATTTTTGAATGAACACTGGCCAGAAATGGGCTGTTCACGTCGCCAACAAATGGAGCACAGCAAGCTACTTAAAAAAACCCCATGACAAATAAATCTAAATAATAATAATAATAATAATAATAATAATAATAAAAGCTTTGAAATACATCAATCTCTTCTTCTCTCCCTCAGTAACTTGAGGGGATGAAGCAATTTATTTCTGGCACTGAATGGTTTATGCTGTATATTCAATCATCTTAAATCACACATATAGATCACCATCTCCATGCTCTTTTCAGTCACCTGCCACTTTTCTTAGATTTGCACATAGTGTATAGCTCCCAAGAACGCGGAGAGATGCAGTTAACTAATCTCGTGTGCCTATCTTAATGTACGTTTGGAGTGTCTGCCTGTTTTTAATCTAGGCCCAACAGAAAATAGCTCTGATCTTTATTTAGGAAGTGACTTACCAGTCCCTCATTATCTTCCGAGGTTCTCTGATAATGTGCTGCTAGGGCAACATAGTCCAGTGCCTGCTTATTACATTCAAAACACTTTAATCCGTGACGAATTAGTCTCAACGGGTCCGCATACAGGGGCAAAGCCGGCTGAGCATTTGTCGAGCTCCCAGTCCCGCTTCCCGGCGCAGCGCAAGTCTTTTGCGGGAGAGGGGGCAACCGCGACGTCTGAGATGTCGAAGACGTTGAAGAGCTTGTTGGAGAAGGCGAAAACATTTGGTCTAAGGAAATGGGTTTCATGAACAGCTGAGAACACTGCATGATAAAGCCTTTGCTCTTGTGATCCCTCGCATGCTTGAGCAAGCTGCATTTGTTGAAGAACAGCAGCGTCGCCGAACACTGAGTGCACATGACTTCAATGTGGACACTTCTCCTGCTGTAATGCTGGGTGAGGCTTTTCTCTAAGGCAAACGAGTCGCCACATTCCAGGCAACAATACCCAGACGCAGGTAAGTGAATACTGCTGTCAAAAGGAGGGCTGAGGTTTGGAGTATAGATTGGCACAGGATTGGCACCATGCAACACTTTGTTGAATGCCTCGACGACAAGAGGAGCGGCTTTCTTAACCTGGTGCACAAGCGGCACAGACATCTGCGTGAGCTGGGACGGGCCGCGCCGCTGCACGGAAGATTTCGCCGCCACAGAAGCCGCAACGCTGTGGGGAACCAGGTTGAGATTGGCCAGGTGCACGGCTTTAGGAAGGAGGCTGGCAGGGTTACAGGGCTGCGCCACCACACCCGGCTGCTGCTTCTTGCTTGACGGCTGTCCCACAATACCTTCTTTTATTGTCCCGCTGCTGCTGTTTGCCAGCAGGGGTGCACCAGGGGTGCTGCTTACAGGAATGTCTGCACTCATACTGTCAACGTGGGGACTTGCTAGGTTTGCCTCTTGAGCAGTGGCTTTAGCAAAGCCCTTGCATGACTCAGTGTCCATGGATGCATTTGGTTCTGGCGAAGGGAAGGATTTCACAAACTCTTCGGTTGCTGAACTCTCCACGGGCGATTCTTCAGGAGATTTGCCCAAGTCATCGACTTCCGGCAGGATCCTTGTTACCATTCTTTTAATTTCACCAGAGGAGGTTTTAATAGTCTTGATCCTGACTTTGGGAATTGCTGGGGGTGAACCAGTTGCCACCGAAGGTGAGCCTTTGCTACTGCTGTCACTGCACACACTCCGGGGAGACTCAGGCTGCTTGCTGACTTTTCTCACCATCTCAAGGGGGCTTCTGGGACTCTTTGGTGACTTTGGCATCTTGGGGCTTCCCTTGACGCCATCTTTAAAGGGCCCAGAAGACTCCTTCGTCAGGTTTCCCTGGTCCTCCTTTGAGATGCCTGCAACCTTTTTGGCCTGAAGGGCTACAAGTGCAGCGACGCAGGATGAGAGCTTGGAGTGGGCAGGTTTGATACGCTGGCGAGGTGGAACTGACGAAGAGGAGTAGTTCATTTCAGGCACAGATCCTTTACTTTCACCCAAGTTATTGCTATGGAAATTGCCAAGCTGCAACCCTTCGCTGAGGAAGTTATTGGTGTCCACAAGGTCTTTGACAGGGCCCTCCCGTTTCTCAGGGCTCTTGTCACGTTCCCTCTTGCTAGCATCCACCCTGCTTTCTTGCAGTTCATGCATATCTATCTTTGGATCTCTTTTACAGTATTGATCAAACATACTTAACTCGGGTTCTGCTATCTTCTTACTAAGCAGATCTAGCAGCGATGGCCCAGTTGACATAAACCTACTAAACTCTGGTTCTGGCAAGGTCCTACTAAGCAGATCTAACACAGACGACCCAGTTGGAATATACATCGGATGCGGTGGAAAATAGGGAGTTTGGACATGTTTAGGTTTATCTACAATACTGTTCTCTTTGAGTGCATCCTCCGGCTCAGGGCTGGAGATGGGGCTGAACTGACTGAATGTTGGTAAGGGCTCTGACTTTGTCTGTTCCAACTTTTCAGGATAGTTCCTCAAGCCATCACCATTGATGAAAGTGGAATCAAATTTCCCATAATTGTGAGTCTCCAGGGGAAGATCAGACCCCCGGAATCCATTGTGCAGCAGGCCTGGTCCTAGGTGGTTGCCTTCCTTTTCTGCTTCAAATGACTCTTGTCGGCACGTGTTCTTCACAATGACACTCACAACTGGAATGTCAGAAGCTGGCGCTGCATGGGACAAGGATGCACTTTCATCTATACAAATCCCAGACTGCTTGAGATGGTTTTCGTTCTCCTCACCAGCTGTCTGAATGGCTTCCTTGGCATCAAGGCTGGTTGGGTCAGGAATGTCAAAAGCAGCCAGCAAGTCATCAAAGTCTGGAGTTTTCATGTCCCCCATGATGAAAACTACAAAAAAGCAAAACATTGTCAAAAGCATTCTCGGTGTGCATTTTCTGAATTTACCTCTCTTTCTAGAAATGTCAAGATTTGGGTTCTAGAAACAGTAGAGAAACATGAATACTGCTCTATTAGTAGTTCCTACACTCTACAAAAAACTTCTTCAAGCTGGTTCTCTCTCTGAATGTTTTGGACTACTGTTTGAACATTCCTTGCCCATGCTGGCTGGGGATGATAGGAGTTGTAGCCCAAAACATCTTGAAGGGCCCTGTGTTAGGGAAAGCTTCTCTAGGGATTCAGTTGATTTTTCAGAAGACGACACACCCACACTTTCTAGAATGGGAATGAAAGGTGTTATATTTATAATGAACAGACCACAAGCAGTCTCCTTGAGGCATGCTTTGCCTTTTCTAACTTCCTCCCCACTGCACACAGCTGCAGCAAGAAGGGGGCAGGGAACCCTACAAATTTTCAGCAGGGGATTTACCTGTTATTGCTGATACTCAAAACCCAAAGCCTGTGATTTTCCTTCTACAGATCGTGATGCAGTATTATATACTAAAAATAATGATAACCCAGGGGTGTGAGAAATATGCCACATTTTCTAATAGCAAAACGTCTTGGTCCAGTGCCTATCAGTTGAACAGTCCACAGACAAGGTCCATGCACAGTCAAGGGGCCTCCCCAGTATGCAGAAATGCATTTTTGTAAATTAAAAGGGGGAAAGAGCCTCAAAAAGCCCAGTTGTGTGAGGACTTGAGGACGCTCAATGGATTCCAGAAGTTACTGAAAGTTGAGTGCATCAGCTGAAAGGAAAACACTGCGGCATAAGCTTTCGTGGACTAGAACCCACATTAAGAGATGCAAATAGGCTCCAGCCCACTGAAGCTTTATCTTTAGGCAAACACAGCTACCCCACTTGGAAGTGGCTTACTGTATCCTGAGGGGGCGGGAGACATGCCATGAGATTTTTAAAAATCTCATACCTGCACCATACAGGGTGGTTTCAGTATAGGGGAAAAGAAAAACTGTATACCGTATATACTCAAGTATAAGCCGACTTTTCCAGCATATTTTTAATGCTGAAAAAGCCCCCCTCGGCTTATACTCAAGGCGGGCGGCGGCGGCGGAGGGATGAGCTGCGCCTCTCCCAACCACGGCTCCTATGCCTGCTCTTGCGAGCGGCAGAGGTGGTGGAGGAGGGATGAGCAGCCCGAAAAGAGCCCTTTCTCGCAGCTGGTCCCACCGCCGCTGCCCGCAAGGAACCCTTTCGGGCTGCTTGTTCTTCCTCTGTTGCTGCCGCCACCACCAGGTTTGTGGTGTGGTGAACCAACTTATACTCGAGTCAATAAGTTTTCCCAGTTTTTTGTGCTAAAATTAGGTGCCTTGGCTTATATTCAGGTTGGCTTAAACGGTATATACCATATTTTTCGCCCTATGGGACGCACTTTTTCCCCTCCAAAAATGAAGGGGAAATGTGTGTGCGTCCTATGGGGCAAATGCAGGCTTTCACTGAAGCCTGGAGAGTGAGAGGGGTCGGTGCGCACCGACCCCTCTCGCTCTCCAGGCTTCAGGAGAGCCCCAGCGCCAGCCCCACAAGGTCGGGGGACAGAGGGAGACGGAACGCCGCCATCCCGCTGTCTCCCGAAGTGGTTTGGAGGCTGACGGCGGGGAGACCCCGCCGCCAGCCCCGCAAGCTCCGGGGACAGTGGGGAGGCGCAGCACGTCTCCCCACTGTCCCCGGACCTGATCTGAAGGCGGGCGGCAGGGAGAAGAGCGCTTCTCCCCGCTGCCGGCCCCACAAGCTCCGGGGACAGCAGGGAGGCGCAGAGCGTCTCCCCGCTGTCCCTGGTCTGAAGGCGGGCGGCGGGGAGAAGAGCGCTTCTCCCCGCTGCCGGCCCCACAAGCTCCGGGGACAGCAGGGAGGCGCAGAGCGTCTCCCCGCTGTCCCTGGTCTGAAGGCGGGCGGCGGGGAGAAGAGCGCTTCTCCCCGCTGCCGGCCTCGCAAGCTCCGGGGACAGCTGGGAGGCGCAGCGCGTCTCCCCGCTGTCCCCGGAACTGATCTGAAGGCGGGCGGCAGGGAGAAGAGCGCTTCTCCCCGCTGCCGGCCCCACAAGCGCCTGGGGGGGGGGGAATAAAATTTTTTCCCTTTATTTCCCCCCTTAAAAACTTGATGCGTCCTATGGGCCGGTGCGTCCTATGGGGCGAAAAATACGGTATTTTCCTTTTCCTGCTCTCCAGAATCTCCTCCCCCTCTATCTTCGCACATCATAGCAAAAAAGTGCTCAAATTCAGGGCTAATAGCTCTTTTATAGTATGGCGAGGGAATGTTTGAGGAGCGTGAGAAAGAAAAGCTCCCCCACATATCACAAGCCCTGAACAGCACTGCAAGGCATCTTTTCAGGCTGGCTAGAGCTCTGAACAGGAGAATTCGTGTTAAGGGCTGAGGATACACTGCAACACTTTGTTGCAGGTTCCCTCTGGTTATAAGATATAAGAAACAAACAACCTTGTATTCCTGGCACCCTGGGGTTCTCATCATTCTTCTTGTGTGTCGTTTACCAGGTGCTGCCTTGCTTTTTCTTGTTGTTACGGTTGGTACGTTTCTTGCAGGAAGCCCAGCCAAGGAGGGAAAGGGACTAAAGTGTGGCATAAACTGATTATTTGCAGTTGGTCTACAGCCACCAGGGGAAACAGTGCCAAAATACGCATTAGAGCAATCCCTTCCTGGCTGATATAAAGGTTCACAGCGATGGCTCCTCTTTACCTCATGCCTTTCTGGGTTGCACACACAGGGTGATGATATAAGGGAATAATTATTTTGCTCCAGACTGCACAAAGGTCATACAAAGAGCAAAGTCCACTTTCTGCAATGTGCCCTCCAGAGCTGTCAAGTGTGACAACACAGAAAGTTAAAGGGGAAACTCTCCCATTCTCCTGCTGCAGAAGCCAAACACAACTGCAGAAACTGGAACTTAAAACTCACGCCATTTTATATAGCACAAGAGCACCTGGGTACGGTATCCTAAACTCCAGCCTTTGCCAACCTGGTGCCCTACAGATGTTTTGGGCTCCAATTCCCACCAGCCCCAGCCAGAACAAGGGCTAAGGGCTACATTGCCTATTGGCTGCCCAGCTGATAAGGGAAGGACTGTAGCTCCCCTGCTTTGCATGCAGAAGGGCCCAAGTTTGATCCCTAGTACAGTCATGCCTTGGAAGTCAAACAGAATCCATTCCGGAAGTCTGTTCGACTTCCAAAATGTTCAAAAGCCAAACTGTGGCGCCTGCAGCCAATCAGAACCTGCGGAAGCCCCATCAGATGTTCAAGTTCCAAAAGAACGGGAACAATCGCTTCTGGGTTTGCGGCGTTTGGGAGCCAAAATGTCTGAGTTTCAGGGTGTTTGGGATCTCCAAGTATAGCTGAGAGAGAACCCTGCCTAAAATCCTGGAGAGCTGCCAATCAGTGTAGACAATACTGAGATAGATGGACCCATTATTTGACTTGATATAAGGCATGTTCCTATACAACTCAAAACATCTGGAGGGCACCAGGTTGGCAAAGATTGCTGGACACCCTTCTCTTGACACCAGTTCAAATGCTTCAAGGAGTGTGTCAGCTGCTACAGTATGAGAAGCATCATCTTCAAGTAATGTTTTTATTTTAATATGGCAGAAAACCCAATTGGCAAAGACAGAAACAGACTTCATCTATCTACTGCCCATTCTCCAAGGAGCTTAGAGTAGCGTATGTAAGGACCATCCTGTTTTATCTTCAGAACCACCATTTCAGATAGGTTAGGCTGAGAGAGACTGACTGGTCCAAAATCATGCTGCTTCACTGTAAAAATGGATGAACTAGCAAGAACAGAGCCCAGGATGATCCATGTTCAGGCAGAACTAGTATTTAAAAAGTGCCTTGTTATGAAAATCATGAGTGCTAGGCTAGGATGCAGCGCAGGGTTCAAAATTAGCCAGGCACCACCCCTGCACCACCTCATATTTTGGACTTCAAACTCTACAATTCAATGAAAACCACAGCCCTTAAGCAAGAGTCTTGCCAGCTGTTAGATACAGCCAAACCTGGTGAAATCAGTCTTCATCTGCACTGTCAGAAAGGGAAAAAACAAGTATGGGGCCAAATGTACTTGACTGTTCTGCAATTCTTCTGCAGACCACCTCACTGAAACATACAAGCTACAAGTTTGAAAAACTCTACATTAGGGAATCTTGCCTACCACAGATGATTCATAAAGAAAGGTTAATGGTTTCTATGCAAAGTTTACTTTTTGTTTTTTAAACTTTGCTGTTGGAAGCCTTGAAGTGTGAGAAATACCCTAAGCCACATTGTACTGTGCTCTACCCAAAATTAATGATTCTTCACAAGACTGGGATGAATGCAGGTATGTATTTGAAAGGGTCTGAAAAGATTCCTTGTGATGGGAAAACAGACTGCAAAGATTAAGAAGCACAGAAGATCATCCCAGGTGTCAGTGAGTGACAGTCTATGAACTAAGGGTAAGAAAGACTGGACAGTTCAGACAATCCATGGTTTCCAGTGCTTTAGACAGGAAGCCCAACTCAGACATCACAGAAAATAATAGTTTCTGCTAAGCCAGCCTTTCCCAACTTGATGTTCTCTAGATGCTTTGGACTACAACTTCCACTATCACTGACCACTGGCCAGTGTCAGGCTGACAAGTGCTGATGGGAACTGGAGTACAAAACATATAAAAGACATCAAGTTAGGAAAGGCTGTGCAAAAAAAAAAAAAAAAAACAGACCGCAAAGTTACGTATGAGATGTAAGCCGAGCTTGTTCCAAAGTCTACAAAACATGGACTTCAGGGTTATCTGAACCAGGACTATTAAGCTATGTGCAGTTTTAATTTCACTTCTAAAACATTTGTTATACTTAAAAACTGCACTTGTTACAACTAAAGCTCAATTCAGTGTTCCACTTCCAACAATAGTCAACTAGTTGTCATTTGGGAGCTCAAAAGCAAAGAGTACAATAGTTACAGCCATCCATTGTTATTCACCCCCAGTATCTGAGATGTATATTGACTTTGAATATGGATACTGTAGTCCACTGTGTCAAGGCTAATAGTAAGTTAGCCAACATGATTTTGTCTAATGTTTCTTTAATGCTCTCTTACTCTGCTGGCCATTATCTTCCGATGAAGAATTTCATCTGGTCATCCTGCAATAAGTACTATTTTACAAATTAAATAACAAATAAGAGCATCTTAAATGCAGCCTCACCTGAGATCACACTACAGCCTCCCATCCAGTCACTTATCAACAAGTTTTTCCTAGTTTCAGCACCAGGTTTAGGGTGGTGCAAGTGGTTCCCCCACCCAGAGCGCTGAGCCGAGGGGGTACAAAAATGAGAAGATCCATAATTGAGAAGATCCATTTGGGGGTTTGGGGACACCAAATTTTGGCCTCGCATACAGCGTCATGTTACAAAAGATTACCAAAGTCCACCCCTGAATAACTGCCAGTAGCATCAGAATAAGCTCTAAGTCTATACAGTCATACCTTGGGTTGCGAATGCTGTGGGATGCACGTTTTCGGGTTACGGACGCGCCAAACCAGGAAGTACCGGAACAGGTTACTTCCGGGTTTCAGCGCTCGTGCAGATGACTAAATCACGCTTTGCGCATAAGCGCCGAATCGCATCACGCGCATGTGCAGATGTGGCGCTGCGGGTTGCGAATGTGCCCCCAGGCACGGATCACGTTCGCAACCCGAGGTTCCACTGTACTCTGATACTTCTTAATTTGTCCTGAATCTGCTGCCAAACAATGCCAGATGTGTTTGGGGAGACAGCCATTTCTCTCTATGCACTCTAATGATGATAAGAACTTAAGAAGCTCTGCTGGATCTAGGCCAGCATCCTGTTCTCACAGTGGCCAACCAGAGGCCTGTGAGAAACCCGCAAACAGGACCCAAGCTTGAGCACTCTCCCCTTCTGCAGTTTCCAGCAAATGGTAATTGCTCAGTCCCAGCTCCTGCCAACCTAGCAGTTCAAAAGCATGCCAGTGCAAGTAGATAAATAGGTACCACTGCAGCGGGGAGGTAAACGGCGTTTCCGTGTGCTCTGGCTGATGTCACAGTTCCGTTGCAAAAGAAGCAATTTAGTCCTGCTGGCCACATGACCCAGAAAGCTGTCTGTGGACAAACGCCGGCTCCCTTGGCCTGAATCGAGATGAGTGCCGCATCCCCATGGTCGCCTTTGACTGGACTTCACCGTCCAGGGGTCCTTTACCTTTTAATCAAGCACATCAAAGTGTGGAAGCAGAGCAGATCCATCATGGCTAGTATACAATATTTTTAATAGTATCCTGCCCTGCCATTCCTTACTAACCTCTTCTCTGAACTGAAATTAATATTTTCTTCACAGGGATGGTCATCATTTTAGGTCCCATTTCTATATATTCTCTAGTATTAGTGTATGACCTCTTTGGAAAACTACAATGTATAGAACTTTCTTAAAGTGTCCATGATACAAAATTCATATTGTAGCAATAAGATAACACTTCCAGATAGATTACTCAAGCCACAACTTGTCTGTGGATGGTAGTTTTTCTCTCTGCTGAAGTCTGAGAATTGTAGCATCCACTACCAATAGAAACATTTGATCTCCTAATGCATCAGGCTATGTAACAAGACATTTCATAAGCCATCATAGACAATCCAAATCCTCATGAAACAGCTGGAAAAGCTCGAAAAGTGGGAGCTGTGGGTGTTGCTATAGTTCCAAATGCACTCACAACTGTTACTTGCAAATATTTTATCCATTTATTTAAATAAATGAATAATCACAAATGGGGATGGGACCATAGTTCAGCAGAAGAACAAAAATTCAATTCCCCTATATCTCCTCTTAAAAGGATTTGGTAACAGGTGATATGGAAGTCTCATCCCAAGACCCTGGAAAGCCATGGCTAACCAGAATTGTTAAACAATATTGGGCCCGACTGACCAGTGGTCTGGCTCAGTCTCCTATGTTATCCTAGCACCCTCCTTTACTCGTCGTGCTCTATTGAGACTTCCATTATACTCTGCAAAAGTTAAAATATGCAAATATAGCATGATGCACACTTAAAATGGTGATGCCAAATACAGGAGTGAAAATATTCACTGCCTTCATTAAATACCAGGATCTTAAGAGGCTCATTGGTCATCTCTCAGATATTCTATGAACTGCCCTCTCTAGCTTCAGTTTGGAAATCACATCAATGAGAGCCAAGAAGAAGTGTGCATCCATCAATCATAATCTGGTATCCTTCTTGCTGATGCAAAATATGCAAAGAAGAACATTCCATGCAGTCCTACAATTCATAATAAATGTCCAAGGGATGGTAATGTTAAGCCTTCTAGGATTTGCTACACATCCTGGGTCGATATTCTTCACCCACTTATTCCTTCCTTTTCCTTGTGTGTCTATTTAGATCAGAGATGGGGAGCCTGAGGCCCTCCAGTTGTTGTTGAACTCCAACTTCCATCAGCTTTAGCCAGCATGGCCACTGGCATGGATGATGGGAGTTTTAGTCCAGCAATATCTGAAAGATTACAGGCTCCTCATTCCTTATTTAAATCATATACCTGAGGGCTGTATTTTGCCATTCCTTAGCTTATGCCACATATTGTATTATACCTTGTTTTAGGGGTATACGCTAGATGACTCTTCGTTCATCTAGCTCACTATTGTTTAAACAGGCTGGCAGCAGGTCTCAAGATTTCAAAAAGGAGACTTTCCAAGCACTGACATGAGATGGCTGAGACCAGAACCCAACACTATTTGCATGCAAAACATCCACTCTACCACTGAGCTACAGCCCTCTTCCAACTGGGTTCACATATGTGCTCCTAACCCTTTCCAAAAATGTGCAGTTTTATTGCCCCATCAACCAAATGGAAATGGCAAGAACCTTAGGAGGTTACTAAAAAGCTGAATGGAGATAAGGACTGCACACTAATAGCATCATCACCATCATAAATATTATGAGTTATAGTCCCATCAAGATGAGACAAGGCCCAACACAAAGAGAAATTACAAGTTCAGCTTTATGCATTCACTGCAAATGACCTGTCCAATTTAAATTCACTCACAGACTTAACTGCCTGTTAACTTTTGAAACTGTCTTGATTTGAAGAATCTTAATGCTATTAAGAAACAAGCAGGCATTTTAATGCCTTCATTAAAGAGGAAAAGAGATTGCCAAAGTGTAAGATGACGCGGAAACAATTCAAAAACTTTTCCACCAGCAATGGTCATCAGTCAGTTTGCTAAATTTCCCAATGTCAAGTCAACCAGAGGGACAGAACAAGTGTAACACTGCAAAACACCCAGAGGGCAGACTGAAGACACTAAAACTGCAACCAAAGGAAAGGCTCTTATTTTGCTGGTGGCAAACATATTTACAAGTGCAAGTTTGAAACGAACAGCCTCAATGATAAAGTCACAGACTGGACAAGCATTTCTTGTAAAAAGTGTTGCTCTGTTTTTAAAGCTAAATTGACAAGTAGTAACCTAGTATCCTAAGCACATATAACGAAATCCAAACAACATTATTTCCTATTATCTTCACCTTTGTCTCCTTCCTCTATTGCCTGTGTCAAATTGCTAAGTGTTGAGTTTTTCAGGGCAAGGACTTGTCTTCACACAAACTGTTAGTGAATAATCATAACACCCCTTAGCTCTCATGACCTCTCAATTTTTTTTGAAAATCACACTTCATTTCTAAGCTTACTGGCTCTTTGGTATTTGGACCATCAACACCAACCGAAAACCCCTTAGTGGGTTTTCTTGCTCAGCTCCTCCTCCTCCTTTCACAGTCACAAAACAGTCTATTGGAAATTGCTGAGTACTTGCTATCACCAATAAGGTAAAGGGACCCCTGACCATTAGGTCCAGTCTCGGACGACTCTAGGGTTGCGGTGCTCATCTCTCTTTACTGGCCGAGGGAGCTGGCGTACAACTTCCTGGTCATGTGGCCAGCACGACTAAGCCACTTCCGATGAACCAGAGCAGCGCACGGAAACGCTGTTTGCCTTCCTGCCGGAGCAGTACCTATTTATCTACTTGCACTTTGACGTGTTTTCGAACTGCTAGGTGGCAGGAGCAGGGACCGAGCAACGGGAGCTCACCCCATCGCTGTGATTCGAACCGCCGACCTTCTGATTGGCAAGCCCTAGGCTCTGTGGTTTAGACCACAGCACCACCCGCATCGCCTAAACACTGCTTTACCTAGACAATTAACTTGCCAGTGTTTACAATCATTTTCTGGTATTATTCTTATCATTGCCTGAAGCATCATTTTTCTGCTCTTGACATACTGATACTTCTATTTTGGCATAATCATTCAATTGCAAGGTGATTCCCCCCCTACTCCCCCCCCAAAGAAAAATGTTGAATTGTCTCACAATATCTAAGTAAAAATGTCATTCTAGCAAAAGAAGTTAAACCTTTTTTAATCCTGACCCGAAACATGTCACATGACAGTAGATCTCATAAGTTTTAGTAGGGTTTACTTCAAGGCAATGACGCTTTGGATTGTTATTATTCTTCCAGACCCACATGATGAAGATGGTTTGAACACATTTGATGCAGCAACCTTGCTAAGGCTAAGTCGGCCTGTTTCTGGTCAGTGCTTAGGTGGGAGACTGCCTAGGTCGCCATGGTCAATTGCAGGGAGGGAAAGTGGAATATAAGTGTAATAAATAAATAGCAAGTGAGTGCAATCCTCTATACACTTACCTAAAAATAAGCCTCATTTAATATATATATTTTTGGGAGGGGGAAGATGATACTTTAGAGTGAACATGCATAGGATTGTGCTCAGTGATGTGGGTCTTCTAGAAAAATTTCCACCGCAAATTAGGGTAATTTGTAAAGCATACTTTTCAATTTGCAGGAGCTAAAGAGTGATCTAATTTAGCATGCTTATTTTACGTTCATTTAGCGAACAACAGCAAACATTTTGAAACTGCCAAGCTTGCCAAATGCTGTATTTGTAATTGGCGTCCAATCACTGCTAGTACTGAACGAATAAAACTGAAAGTTTTCTATGGAAAAATAAAGCACTGGAAAATTTTCCAATCCACATCACTGATTTACTGATTTACTCATAGTAAGGCTATGTGTTGGTTCAATGTCAAAATCATGAGTTCCCAGTTTAAATATTAGTTCAGTCATGGGTAGCCTTGAGCTGCTCCAATAACTAAAGAAATAATCAACCCCTGTCTGTAATATGGTGATAATAGCTGTCTATCCAAAATATCCTTGCAACAGCCCTGCGTGTGGAATGATTCAGCTCTTGATAAAAAAAAACCAGCAACTAACTTTTACTCAGAGTAGACCCACTAAAATCAAAGGCCATGACCAATTTATATCCATTAATTTCAATGCACTACTGTGAAAGTTCGTTGAATACAACCCATTGTAAACAAATTACCCTAGACACGTTTACTCAAAATTAAGTTCCAATATCATCTACTGGACTTGATTCTTAGCATGTTTTGTAGCAGATTGCAAATATTTTATGAGACCTGACTGGTCTTTCTGAAGAAATCTGAGAATCAGCTGAAGCTTAGCATCCCCAAAGAGCTTTCCACTGGCCAACTGAAATGCTCGGCAGCACTCACCATATGAATTCCCCAGGGGAGTGCTCCTGAATGTTGCAACTTGGGGGTAGAAACCGAGTAAACATGCCCAGAAGGAGGTGGTGTTGATAGCAGGTTAGGTATTTTGGAGCTTAGGGCACAGGAGCAGGAGAAAAAACAACACCTGATAAATAAGGCACCTGTCAAGGTTGAAAAGAGTAAGAGACCCCCAAAGTGGGCAGCTCTGCAAGGGTGACCCTATTAGATCTAGAAATTAAGACTGAGAAGGCAGCTCTTTGCCAAATCGATGTGAGCTCAGGCCGCTTTGCAATTTCTGCTTTTGCATCTATGAAAAATGCACATGCGTGACCAAGGTTTATTTGCAAACCCATGGGTTATACAGGTGCACACATCAGGGAGTCTGGACCGGGCTGTGTGTCCTCTTGTCCAAATGTCTACACAGCAGCAAACACAAGCGTCAAACCAATGCGCAAAGTGATCCCGGTATGAAGGGGAGCAAAGTGTGGGGCACCCCTACAACTGGGTGGGGGCAAATAAATCATCCCAGTACGTGGGGGGAGGGGAGGGAGACACGTTGTGGTTCTGTTAACAGCATCCTGAATAGCCATTCAGAGGGATGCCCTGCCCGTCTATTTGGCCTGCCTGTGGGCATCCCCACAAGAGGACACCTTGCCCGACCTCTGGGGCAGGTCAGCAAGGCAGAGATTTTGCCAAGGGCAATGCCCGCTCCAAGGCCGGGAGGTCTCTAGGGCCACTTTCCCGATCTCCCTGCCCCTAAAGTGACGCGACTTGCACTCAGCTGTGGGAGAGAGAGGGGTGCACTGGCACCCTATTAGCATTCTGACCCCCCCCCAAAAAAATAAAAAATAAAATGCAAGGGGGGTGGGTTGCGAAAGTGGGGAGAGGGCGGAGGCGGCGGCGGGGGGAGCAAGGCGCAGACGTCTCGTCTGGATGTGCAAATCGGTGGGGTGGCGCACGGAAGCTGCCCGGGTCTGGCGCAGGCTGGTCCCGGGGGCGGGTTGAGGATGGCGATGGGCAAGAGGCACGCTGCCCGTGGGTCTGCCCCACAGGGGAGGCCGGCGTGCAGGCAGGCATCCCCCAGCCCCGCAACCCCACGGAGAGCATGGCGTGAGCGGACCCTGCCTGGAGCCGCCGCCGGGGCGAATTGGGGTTCTGGCTGGCGGCGGAGCCGACGTCGCCGCTCTGGCGCGCCTGCCACGGGGCTCGGTCTGCCCGCCCGTCCGCCCGCTTCGCCTCCCTGCCTGCGCGCCTACCCGAGTCCCGGGGAGCCTCCGAGGAGAGGGGCCTGCGCCAGCGAAGGGACCGCGGCTGCGCTAGGCCAGGGGCCGAGGGAGGCGCCCCGCGCCAGGCCCGGCCGCGAACGCCCCGGCCCGCTCGCCCCGCCGGCACTTACCGACACCGTCAGCTCCGCGGTGGGCTCCGTCGCCGCCCGGGCCCGCACAGGCCTCACCCAGCGCCGGGCAGCGGCTGCCTCAACATGGCGGCGGAGGGCGCGGGAGGGGCTGAGCACGGGGCGGGGCCTCGGAGGACGGGCCCACTCGCCCCGGCGGCCTCGCAGTGAGCGGGACGCGGCCAGGGAGAGCGCCCGGGTCGGGCGGGGAGGGGACGGCGGCGGCGGCGGCCGGGCTTCGGCGGATGCGTCTCCGGAGCGGCGCCTCTCGGGTTGGGAGTGGAGGCCCGCCCCGACCCCCTGAGCTCTTGGTGGCCCGGCTTTGCCACCCAGCTCGCCCCCTCCAGCCTCCTTCGGAGCCGCTCGCCTTCACGCCAGCAGCCTCGCCGTTTCTTTTCTTGTATAATTTTCATTACATTTCCCCTTTTACATTTCACATCCTTAAGATATCAGTGACTTCCCTTCTTCTCTTTCCACCATGGTTCATTTTACATATCATAAATCCTTCTTATTTTACAAAAACTATACCAATCGGTTTTCCATTATTACTGTACACTGCTGAATTTATCTTAACGCTGCCAGCGTTTTCAGTTGTGTTATAAGAATGCTTAGGTCTTATAAATATATAATAAATGTTCCAAGCAAACACATATATAAATATATAAACCACATGTCTGAAACCCATAGGAAAAGTCCTAAAGCCGTTTTGACTCTTTCAGTCACCTCAAATATATTTCTCTACAAGGTCGAAGGAAATGCAGAAACCTCCCCATTGTCTCTGTCCTCACAAATCCTGCCTTAAGGGCACATTTAAGGTGTGAATAGGGTGAGCCTGTGACCTGGCCCAGGAATTATTATCATTACAAAAGAATGGCCAGACTCCCCAGGTAATTCAGTCAAGTTTTTTTTGGAAACACAGCCTAGAATAACTAAGGAGATAGTACAAGAATACTTGGCTAGTCTAGATGTATTCAAGTCTCCAGGGCCAGATGAACTGCATCCAAGAGTATTAAAAGAACTGGCAGATGTGATCTCAGAACCACTGGCAGTCATCTTTGAGAATTCCTGGAGAACAGGCGAAGTCCCGGCAGACTGGAGGAGGGCAAATGTTGTACCTATTTTCAAAAAGGGGGAAAGAGAGGACCCAAATAATTACCGCCCAGTCAGTCTGACATCAATACCAGGGAAGATTCTGGAGCAGATCATTAAGCAAACAGTCTGTGAGCACCTAGAAAGGAATGCTGTGATCACCAATAGTCAGCATGGATTTCTGAAAAATAAGTCATGTCAGACTAACCTGATCTCGTTTTTTGACAGAATTACAACCCTGGTAGATGAAGGGAACGCAGTGGATGTAGCCTACCTTGATTTCAGCAAGGCATTTGACAAGGTGCCCCATGATATTCTTGTAAAGAAGCTGGTAAAATGCGGACTTGACTATGCTACCACTCAGTGGATTTGTAACTGGCTGACTGACCGAACCCAAAGGGTGCTCATCAATGGTTCCTCTTCATCCTGGAGAAGAGTGACTAGTGGGGTGCCACAGGGTTCTGTCTTGGGCCCGGTCTTATTCAACATCTTTATCAACGACTTGGATGATGGACTCAAGGGCATCCTGATCAAATTTGCAGATGACACCAAACTGGGAGGGGTGGCTAACACCCCAGAGGACAGGATCACACTTCAAAACGACCTTGACAGATTAGAGAACTGGGCCAAAACAAACAAGATGAATTTTAACAGGGAGAAATGTAAAGTATTGCACTTGGGCAAAAAAAATGAGAGGCACAAATACAAGATGGGTGACACCTGGCTTGAGAGCAGTACATGTGAAAAGGATCTAGGAGTCTTGGTTGACCACAGACTTGACATGAGCCAACAGTGTGACGCGGCAGCTAAAAAAGCCAATGCAATTCTGGGCTGCATCAATAGGAGTATAGCATCTAGATCAAGGGAAGTAATAGTGCCACTGTATTCTGCTCTGGTCAGACCTCACCTAGAGTACTGTGTCCAGTTCTGGGCACCACAGTTTAAGAAGGACACTGACAAACTGGAACGTGTCCAGAGGAGGGCAACCAAAATGGTCAAAGGCCTGGAAACGATGCCTTATGAGGAACGGCTAAGGGAGCTGGGCATGTTTAGCCTGGAGAAGAGGAGATTAAGGGGTGATATGATAGCCATGTTCAAATATATAAAAGGATGTCACATAGAGGAGGGAGAAAGGTTGTTTTCTGCTGCTCCAGAGAAGCGGACATGGAGCAATGGATCCAAACTACAAGAAAGAAGATTCCACCTAAACATTAGGAAGAACTTCCTGACAGTAAGAGCTGTTCGACAGTGGAATTTGCTGCCAAGGAGTGTGGTGGAGTCTCCTTCTTTGGAGGTCTTTAAGCAGAGGCTTGACAACCATATGTCAGGAGTGCTCTGATGGTGTTTCCTGCTTGGCAGGGGGTTGGACTCGATGGCCCTTGTGGTCTCTTCCAACTCTATGATTCTATGATTCTATGATTCTAAGTGACCATTAACAGGTAACCTGGCAGACAAGGTAAAAGCAACGCTCTCCGATTTCTCTTGTAGACCGCCTTTTCTGTGATGTATGTATGATGTTTCTGGGGGTGGTCTTGGACTCCAGGGCGGGCAATTTAAAATGTCTATGTAAGGACGGGCACACCTTTGTTCTGGGTCCTCCTCTCTCCTGCATGTGGGGGGAGTCCCCTGTTGCAACAGTTCAATAAAGATCAGGCTGACTAGCTGCTTTGCTTCTCAATATTCTCTGGTTGGTCTCTGTTATTTTCTCCTACCGATAGAGAACCTACAAAAGGACTCTATATGGGCTCTTGGGTACCCTATAAGGGGAAAGGAGCAGTTTTATTACTTATAACAAGTTGTACACAATCATTTCCCATATATTCAATAAACGTTCCCCACTCTTTAAACGTATGTTCTTCTCTAAGTCTATATGTCAAATCTGCAAGTTGTGCATATTATGTTAACCTAAGTTGCCATTCTTCTTTGGTTGGGACCTTGCTCATTTTCCATTAAGGGGCTGTTATAAGAATTTTAAGGTCTTATATATATAAAATCGATGTTTGCAAATGTACCAAGCAAACACATATAAATATGTAAACCACATTTCTGAAACCCACAGAAAAGTCCTGAAACCATTTTCTCTCTTCCAAATTGACCTCAGATATTTCTCTGCAAGGTCAAAGGAAATGGGGAGCCCCCCCATTGTCTCTTTGCTTACAAATCTTGTCTCAGGGGCACATTTAAGATATGAATAGGGTGAACCTGTGACCTGCATTCAGGAGTTGAGTAGTTATCATAACAAAAGAGTGGCCAGGATGCCCAGGTAATCCAATCAAGTAACCTAGCAGACAGGAGAAAAAAACAACGCTCTCAGATTTCTGTTGTAGTCCGCCCCTTCTGTGATGTATGTATGATGTATCTGGGGGTGGTCTTGGACTCCAGGGTGGGCAATTTAAAATGTCTATATAAGGGCTTGCACACCTTTGTCCTGGGTCCCCGCCCCCTCCTGTGGGGGGGGAGCACCCTGTTGCAACAGCTTTAATAAAGATCAGGCTTACTAGCTGCTTTGCTTCTCAATACAGTGGTGCCTCGCAAGACGAAATTAATCTGTTCCGCGAGTCTCTTTGTCTTGTGGTTGTTTCGTCTTGCGAAGCACAGCTATTAGCGGCTTAGCGGCTATTAACGGCTATTAACGGCTTAGCGGCTATTAACGGCTTAGCGGCTTTAAGAAAAATGAAACAAACTCACAAGAACTCGCAAGACGTTTCGTCTTGTGAAGCAAGCCCATAGGGAAATTCGTCTTGCGGAACGACTCAAAAAACGGAAAACCCTTTCGTCTACCGAGTTTTTCGTCTTGTGAGGCATTCGTCTTGCGGGGCACCACTGTATTCTCTGGTTGGTCTCTGTTATTTTCTGCTACTGATAGAGAACCTACAAAAAGACTCTATATGGGCTCTTGGGTACCCCATAAGGGAAAAGAGCAGTTTTTTATCATAACAGGGCTAACAAAACATGGGCCGCAGTTGTTGCATACATAAATAACCTTTTCTGACACCTGGAGAATTTCAGTCTGAATTATCCCCAACAGAAAGGACTCTGTTTTTGGGGGGGAAAGTAATTTTAAACATTTTTTCCAATTCATTATAGATCATTTCCCAATACTCTTACCCTTTTACATGTCCACCACATATGAAAAAAGGTTCCCTCCGCCTTTTTACACCTCCAGCAGCCTCACCATTTCAGCCCTTTCTTGTTATTTGCAATAATAAACCCTGAAAGGCACCAAAAGCAATGAATGACTCTGCTCATAATAGCATTTGTATACCCACCATCAAAGGAGGAAAAAACCAGCCACCCCCAGGGTGGCTTTCAAATGTTATAGGAACAAGTTTATTTATGTTCTTCTTCCAAGGGCTTCAGGGTGGTAGACATAATTTATTTCATTGTTGTTTTTTCACTTCATTATTTCCCTCATGCTATTTATTTATTTATTTGCTTCTTCCTCCAAGCTGTTCAGGTCTTGCTTTTTAATCCTCATAACATCCCTGTGAGGTGGGGGTGGGTGGTGTTAAGTTGTGGGTGAACATATCAGACAACACAGCGATTCTTCAAACAGCTCTTGTTTATTCACAGGCCAGAACAGAACTGAACTGAAGGGTTCAGCCAGCCTGCTTATATAGAGCTCCACTAGAACGCAACAGTAACCACTTTCTTTAACTATCCAATCGCTGAACGTCACTTTCAATCCCTTATTTGCATATGTGGACCTGAGTGAAAACTATCTACAGTATCCCCCTGCTGGCCCAGGGTGAGAACTTCAGTACATAACAGGTGGGTTGCTTTTTGTCAGCACCAAAATGACCCCCCCCCCCCATGGCGCAAACCTGGGCACTGTTTGTGGAGGTCCTAGGCTGTCCAGATGACTTGCTGATGTGGCCCCAAGGAAAGCAGAGCAATGCCTTTGGCGCCCACTTGCTGCAGGAATTACCAGAATGAGTCTCTTGGGGAGTTGGGCAGCAAAAGCCAACCCCTGATTTTTCCATAACAAAAACTCTAGGGTTGCCCTCTGCTGCCATAGAGTGTACTGACTGCCCCACTCACTGCTGTGTGAAGGATCCTTATGTGTGTGGCAAGAAGTTGACATTGCAGCTGGATCCCATGGCCTGGCTATTTCAACATGTGAGGGGCTCCATTGAGAGATTTTTTTTTTTAATTGCTGATGAATTTTGGTTTTAAATTGTTCCACCAAAAAAATAAATAAATAGATTTTACAAAAGAAAATGGCATAAGAAGCATAATGAAAGGCCTGGGGAAAGTAAAGAGTTTTGGGCGGCCCCATGAAGAAAACAGGGTACTTGCCAAGCAAACCTCCCCAGAGAGAGCATTTCACAAATAAGGTTACACCACTGAAATTGCCTCGGCCCCCAAAGTTATGCAGCTTCCCTCATGGGGTCCCCACCAACAATGATGCCTATATGTAGACAATGGGGTACGATCAGCAGTGCCCCTTTCTGCACATGTTGCCCCTTCACAGGAGGAACGTTGCATTTACACAGCATTCAATATTTTCTACAAGGGCAATGAGATGTTGTTGTGATCGCTAGTGGGGGATTTGTTTGGCATGCTTGGATGCAATAATGGGCTGGATGAGGGCCAATAAACTGATGCTTAATCCAGACAAGGCTGCGATGCTGTTAGCGAGTGGTGCTTTTGCCTGGCTAAGTGGTGTGCAACCTGCTCTACATGGGGTCACACTCCCACTGAAGGAGCAGGTTCGTAGTTTGGGTTTTTTCGTGGATCCATTGCTTGCACCCATTCTCAGACACCCAGCTTGACTTTTTACTTGCCCTTCACTAATATAATATCAAATATAATATCAATAATATAATATCAAAAACAGTCCCAAGAATAAAGGCCCGTGTGTGTGATGTCAAAGACCAGGGTAAAGAGCTGTGTACAGAAACTACCGTATTTTTCGCCCTATAGGACACACTTTTTCCCCTCCAAAAATGAAGGGGAAATGTGTGTGCGTCCTATGGGGCGAATGCAGGCTTTCGCTGAAGCCTGGAGAGCGAGAGGTGTCGGTGTGCACCGACCCCTCTCACTCTCCAGGCTTCAGGAAGCTATCCGCAAGCCTTGGGAGCCCGGCGGGAGGTCCCGCAGGGCGTGCAAGGCTTGCCGCAGCAGCCTGCAGCCTGAAGCACGGGGCGCGCTGCAGAGCACGCCCCGTGCTTCGGGCAGATGTCCACAAGCCTTGCGGCGGGAGGTCCCGCTGGGCTCGCAAGGCTTGCGGGCGGCAGCCTGTTCTGGGGGCTGGGGTCGGGGGAAGCTCGGGCTTCCCCCGCCCCAGCACCGCGGCTGGTGGGGGGGAATTTTTTTTTTAATTTCCCCCCAAAAAAACTAGGTGCGTCCTATGGGTCAGTCCACCTTATAGGACGAAAAATACAGTACATAAGGATGGTGCCATAAGCACCTTTACAGAGAGGGAATTTCACAATTTAGAGTCTGCCACAGAGAATGCCTTCTTCTGAGCTGCCACCTCCTGAACATCTGAGGGCAAGAGAAGTACCAAGAGCAGGGGTCAGCAACCTTTTTCAGCCGTGGGCACAGTCCCTCAGACCATGTGGGGGGCTGGACTATATTTTGGGGGAAAAAATATGAACGAATTCCTGTGCCCCACAAATAACCCAGAGATGCATTTTTAAATAAAAGCACACCTTCTACTCATGTAAAAACACCAGGCAGACCCCACAAATAACCCAGAGATGCATCTGTCTCATGAGACCAGGGCCCTGCAGGATCTGATTTCTTTCTGCAGGGCCTGTAAGACAGAGTTGTTCCGCCTGGTCTTTGGCTTGGAATCAATTTGATTCCCTCCCTCTCTTTCTTTTTTCCTTTCTCCTTCTGTGTTGGAACTCCTATTTGGGGACTTCCCTGGCTTTTTTCCCCTGGCCCACGAAGGACCAGTCTGGGTAGTTAGCCTTGGTGAAGACTTGACATTTTTATCCCCCCAAAAGTTTTGAGTTCCACTGAAATGAGGCTGCATTTTAATGTTTTAATGTTGTATTTTAATTTTGTTTTTTAAGCTGTATTCTAATCAATTGTTTTTATATTTGGTGTTAGCTGCCCTGAGCCCGGTCTTGGCTGGGGAGGGCGGGATATAAATAAAATTTATTATTATTTTAAATAAAAGGACACATTCTACTCATTTAAGAACACGCTGATTCCTGGACCATCTGCGGGCCGGATTGAGAAGGCGATTGGGCCACATCCAGCCCCCGGGCCTTAAGTTGCCAACCACTGACCAAGAGCATCTGTAGGGTGTCTGTAGGGAAGGAGCCACTACATTATTTCGGCCTTTAAACACCAATGGGAGCACCTTGAACTCATGGGTGTAGCCAAGGGAAACAGGGGGACAGCTGCTCCCCAAAATCAAGTAAATCAATAAAAATACTTAACTAACTGAGGTTCTTATCCCCACAACATGAAGCCTGCCGCCACCCCAACATAAATCCTGGCTGTGCCCATGTTTGAACTGCCAACCCTGAGACACGGGTGGCCTTGGTGGTGCTGAGTACCAGCTCAGTTATAACCCGTCTGGACAGGGATAACTTGACTACAGCCTCTGGTTACTTCAAGATTTGACTTATGCGATGTCCCTTGAAAACAGTTCAGAACTAGAACACCATGTGACTTCCCAGCGGTTGGCAAATTTAAAAAAGGCAAATTAATAAATAAAAAAAATTAATAAAAATAAAATTAAAAAAGACAAGTTTCATTATTTTTTAAAGTCCACACAGTACCCCTTTCCAATAGGGGAAAAAATCTACCTGATATTTCTAATCCCATGTTTGAATAGTTCAGACTGTGTTGTTGTATTATTAAATTTCTATACCAGCCTTCATCTAAGATCTCAGGGCTGTTCACAGCATAAAAATACTATATAAAAATACACAATACATAATAAAAAACAAGAACAAGGACCAAACCACAAACCCCTCCTTCCACCCCATCCCATAAACACATTTAAAAGGATGTTACTCAGCCCAAGGCCTGGTCAAGGAACGTTTTCACCTGGAACCTAAAGGGGTCTAATGAAGGTGCCAGGTGAGCCTCCCTATTAGTATTATTATCTGTTTAGTGACAGTATCTAGTAGGAAGATTATATAAGCAGCGGTGGCTTTGTGTGCTCAAAGTTCATGGAGTTTGGAATTCTTACTCATATGTGAAGCCCACTAAAGCATTTTCGGCTTTCAGTTTTGTTTCCACATTGTGATCTGCAGGTCTCCATGAAAAATCCAGTTGTCAGTTCAAATTTCAACAGGCTCCAGTAAATTCATGTTGTTATCAGTTGTTATCAGTGATTTTTAAATATACCTTTTACTGTTGGGAATGGGGCAATGCTATTCTTTGTAGGATTTGTGTCTGAAGAAAAGATGCTTCTGATAAACTGGGACAGTTCAGGGACTGAGCAGAGGCAGCCAAAGGTCATATTTAACAGAACAGGCAGTTCCCCAAAAGTTTCATAAGAAGATGAAATCGATAATCTAAACCCAAGGTCCAGCAAGAAACCAAAGTCCAGAGAACGCAGTCCAAAGGAAGCGGCAGGGAAGGAACAGACAAGAACTTAGAGTTGAAACAACAGACAATCAGACCCTCAGTATATTTGGGTTTTGGTTTTTTCTCCTTTCTTTATATAGGGCTGCTATTGTGCTGGGCCAAGCAAGACTTTGTTATGTCAATCAATCCAAGCAGAGATGTTGCAGAGCAGAACTGGAAGTGATTTACTCACTGGTATACAACTAGGTTTCATTCAATAAACATAGAATCACATGAAGATGATTGCATACTCTCCAACATTTCACAGACAAAAAAATCCAGATTAGGTCACATCCCAGTTAACTCTTTAAACAATATCCCACAACCATTTTGCATGCGTATATTATTCCCTTGCACCTTGGCTCAAAAAGGTTCTGTTTTTTCCTGAAAAGGCGAAGTAGTAATATACTAACTTACACTTGCAGACATAAAAGGGGTAACCTTATTTATTATTAATAATTAATTCATAAAAATGCAACCGAGAGAACTCAAGTTATATATGCAGTATACAAATGTAATCAATATTGTGAACAGAAGGGACCTTTTTAGAACCCTCCATGCAGTTCCATTTTGGCGGAACCAAATGACGCCGCAGATGGTTCTCCAGTAACATGAACTGTTTTCTCTCCTGCCGGGAAGTTGCCTGCTGTAACTCCTACAGCTGGAGCACCTTGCCAAAGCGGGGTAGTCTGCAGCTGACTCACAGCATGCCACATGCTTTTCTCTATTGTTTAATATCAATCCTAAAATATTAAATCAGATAAATACTTTTGGCCTTTCTGAAGCAGAAGGAAAAAGCATTCTTTTAACTATCTGCTCAAATGCCATCATTTTCACTGAAAATGCTAATGGGATTATGTAAAAGGTTATTTCATTCATTTCAGACCAGGGGCGCATTGACACACTGATGATGTCCTTTGTTTGTGCCTTGTTAATGACTTCTTTTATCTCCAAGAACCTCAGGCCTCGAAGAGCAGGCTTGCCATCTTTGCTACCGAAGCCTCTCATTTCAAGCATCTCCCTAACTTGTCAAGTAGTTTTGGAAAAGATGTAATGGACCTTAACGAGCGTCAGAAAGTGTAGATATAGCAAGTGCTTGCACAGTGGAGAAAGTTTTCTGAATC
This sequence comes from Podarcis muralis, assembly GCF_964188315.1. Taxonomy (NCBI): domain Eukaryota; kingdom Metazoa; phylum Chordata; class Lepidosauria; order Squamata; family Lacertidae; genus Podarcis; species Podarcis muralis. The sequence continues at coordinate 7,147,389 of NC_135668.1, forward strand.
GCCTGTCCTTTCTCCATTCCGCTTGCACAGACAGCAAGATCAAGTGGGAAGATGGGTCAGAAACTCAAATACGTAATCTTCTGTGGGGCTATCACTGCTGAGCTGGAAAGCTCAGGTCTGAGTTATACATCAGCCATCCCTGCTTGTGTTTCATGTTCATGCTTCAGGTGCAAACTTAAATCCGTGCAGCACCTTCTGTAAGGGTTTTGCAAGCTTCATTTAGGTGGTCTGCAGTGTGTCTGTGAAGAACATGGGGAGCAACAGTCATGAACAGCAGGTGAAGACAATCCCATATTCATATTGATTTTCCATTGTGTTCTGATTGCTTCTTGTATTTCTTATATTGTATTTTATTGTGGCATTTTACATTTTATTCTATGGACTTCAAATTGTAATGTAATAAAATACAATATAAAAGAAACAAGAGAAGCAATCAGAATACAATGGAAAATCATGCAGTCTCTAGCACAGTGCATTACCCCCACCTCTTCTTTCCTAATGTAGAAGGGAATGTCATTTTGTGGTTTTCCCCAGGTGCAAAATATATAGGGCCAGCCCTGTGTGGAAGACCTCTGTTTGACACACTAGTGAGCTGCTACCAGAGTATCCAAGACTGGGCTCAGCAGACCAATAGTCTGACTTGCTTTAAGGCCGCTTCCAATGTTCTTAAATTACATTCTGTAAAAAGGGCTGCAAGGATCCACAGACCTCTAACAGAGCCATATATTTGGGCTGCAGAGCAGAGGGAGGGAAGGGAAGCAGGGCTACAATATCAGTTCTGCTGAGACACCAGCTGCATTTAGCTTTTCCTCAACAGTGGCCCTACCTGTGCTATACAGGTAAAGCACCATTGTTGTTGTTGTTGTTGTTGTTTAGTCGTTTAGCCGCGTCTGACGCTTCGTGACCCCATGGACCAGAGCACGCCAGGCCCTCCTGTCTTCCGCTGCCTCCCACAGTTTGGTCAAACTCATGCTGGTAGCTTCGAGAACACTATTCAACCATCTCGTTCTCTGTCGTCCCCTTCTCCTTGTGCCCTCCATCTTTCCCAACATCAGGGTCTTTTCCAGGGAGTCTTCTCTTCTCATGAGGTGGCCAAAGTATTGGAGGCTCAGCTTCACAATTTGTCCTTCCAGTGAGCACTCAGGGCTGATTTCCTTAAGAATGGATAGGTTTGATCTTCTTGCAGTCCATGGGACTCTCAAGAGTCTCCTCCAGCACCAGAATTCAAAAGCATCAATTCTTCAAAAGCACCATTATGCCACTTTAATAGTCATTAAAGAGAGAGGCAGAGACAAAGAGAGAACTGCAGAGTAGCCACAGCGATACTGAGCTTGCAAAACCTGCTGTCATTTCCACAACTGCCACCTGAGGTCAGCACCTGTTAATGCTTCAGGCTGAAAACCAGTCCTTGGAAAGGCTCTAAACTCATTGCTTAGAGAGGCTCAGTCTGGCCATTAGCATTGTCCTTCAATTCAAGCCTCTCCCTTAAAGGTAAAGGTAAAGGTACCCCTGCCCGTACGGGCCAGTCTTGCCAGACTCTGGGGTTGTGCGCCCATCTCACTCAAGAGGCCGGGGGCCAGCGCTGTCCGGAGACACTTCCGGGTCACGTGGCCAGCGTGACATCGCTGCTCTGGCGAGCCAGAGCCGCACACGGAAACGCCGTTTACCTTCCCGCTTGTAAGCGGTGCCTATTTATCTACTTGCACCCGGGGGTGCTTTCGAACTGCTAGGTTGGCAGGCGTTGGGACCGAACGACGGGAGCGCACCCCGCCGCTCATTTTGCTCATTTTGCTCATTTTGCTTTGCTGAGTGAGGGAGCCGACGTTTGTCCGCAGACAGTTTTTCCGGGTCTTGTGACCAGCATGACTAAGCCGCTTCTGCTGAGGCATAGGAATTCATTCGTGTGTCCCCCCACCCCCCAAAATATAGTCCAGCCCACCACATGGTCTGAGGGACGGTGGACCAGCCCACGGCTGAAAAAGGTTGCTGACCCCTGGCTTAGGGCTTGCCAATCAGAAGGTTGGTGGTTCGAATCCCCGCAATGAGGTGAACTCCCGATGCTAAGTCCCAGCTCCTGCCCACCTAGCAGTTTGAAAGCACAAAGTGCAAGTAGATAAATAGATACCACTCTGGCGGGAAGGTAAATGGTGTTTCCATGCGCTGCTCTGGGTCGCCAGAAGCGGCTTAGTCATGCCGGCCACATGACCCAGAAGCTGTCTGCGGATAAACACCGGCTCCCTCAGCTTATAGAGCGAGATGCGTGGGCAACCCCAGAGTCATCTGTGACTGGACCTGACGGTCAGGGGTACCTTTACCTTTACCCCTATAATGCCTAGTGCTGTCCCTATAATTCCCTAAAGAAGGCTTCTGGGGCTTTTTTTTAACAAATGTTATTTTAAACATTTTTCAAGTCATTATATATCATTTCCCTGTAAGCTTTAACCTTACTACAAGACCACCACATAGGATAAAAATAACCTCCTTTCTCTTTATATTTCCAACATTTATTTGATTTGGATTTATACATTTTGCCATTTTACTCAGTGTTAGGTGCCATCAATATATCATTTTCATATGATTTTCTCTTAGACCATAGCATGCTGTAAATTTTATCTCCATATTCCACAACTGTTCCCATGCTTCCATATCTATATTATGACCAACAAGTATTGCCCAAACAAGTTTCCCATTCCTGATACTGTACAATTAAATTTCTATTGAAAATATAGCAAATATTCATCAGTTTGCATCAGTGTCTATAAATTAGCATGTGCAAATCGGCATGCAACTCTCAGTGAGAGTCTTCTCCACTATGGCGAAAGTGATTGAATTTCTCTAGAAATTAGAGCCCCATGTTATCGGTTTGCACCCAGAGCCATAGCTAGGTGATCTTGTGCCCCGGGCATAACTATCCAGATTGCACCCCCTAGGTAAAGGTAAAGGGACCCCTGACCATTATGTCCAGTTGCGGCGCTCATCTCACTTTATTGGCCAAGGGAGCCGGTGTACAGCTTCCGGGTCATGTGGCCAGCATGACTAAGCCGCTTCTGGCGAACCAGAGCAGTGCACGGAAACGCCCTTTACCTTCCTGCCAGGGCGGTACCTATTTATCTACTTGCACTTTGACGTGCTTTCAAACTGCTAGGTTGGCAGGAGCAGGGACCCAACAACGGGAGCTCACCCCGTAGCGGGGATTCAAACCTCTGACCTTCTGATCGGCAAGTCCTAGGCTCTGTGGTTTAACCCACAGTGCCACCTGCGTCCCCTCGCCACAGACAAATTAGCTTTTCTTTCCACCTCTCCTCCACCATCCCACTCTACCCATTCAATTCCTCATGCACTAATCAATATTTTTATTTATAGACATATTTATGGACATAATTTTAAAGCCAATTTTGCTCCCCCGTCGCCTGCGCCTCTGGCGGGGGTCCACCTCACCACCCCCTAGCTACAGCCCTGTTTGCACCGCCACCTTATAAATCGGCATGTGCAGATTGCATGCAAAACCCGTCAGCCACTTTTTTTTGCGGGGCGAGTGATCGCCCAAGAAAAAGAACAAGCATTTCCATTTTGGCCATGCGTCAATGGCCCCCCACCCGCCCCCGAGGTAGCACCCCAGGTTTCAATATCCAGGACCAGGACCGGATTTAGGTTTGATGAGGCCCTAAGCTACTGAAGGTAATGGGACCCTTTATATGTCCAGCTCTCCTTTGTCTACAACAAATTGTTGCTGGTTTTTTTTTTATGTTGAATATATGCTATATGGTAATTTATGGACCTAATAGGTATCTAAAGCCATTTGCGCATAACAAAATATGCATTTTATCAAAGGAATTGTTGAACTGAAATACAGTTAAGAACGTAGTATATTAATAGTTAAATACAATTAAGAAGTATATTAATAGTTAAATAATTATTAAAATGATCAATAATTATTAATTTATCTAATTATTTTTTAATTATTTTTTAAATTATTTATCTAATTATTTAATTATTAATTATTAAAATGATTTTTATTCATAACTTAATAATGCAAACATATTGGAGTTTGGCAGTAACAAAAGTTCCTTTAGAAACACAGTTTACAAAGACTCATAATCTAGTCTCTAGAAACTTGCTATAACATGAAATAATAACAGGTGATATATGTTGCAAGCTACTAATAATTGTAAACAGCTTTATAAATATGAAATTAAGTGCTATAACCTGTACAATGCAACTGTAGTTAATACAAGCAGACAGGGCCCATGACTTACATCATAGGAGCCTACACAACACAAGACAAAAACACTGTTGCTGTATGTAGGTTTTATTTTATTTGGTTTTTTTCCTTATAATTTGGAAATGTACATCCAGGGTTTTTTTTCTCCTTTAATTTTTTTGGGGACCCCCAAGTGTGTGGGGCCCTAAGCTACAGCTTGTTTCGCTTATATGTAAATCCGGCACTGCGCCAGGACAGCCGTGCCGTCGGCTCCGTCTCGCAGCCAGCCAACAGCGCGGGGGCCCCGACGGGCAGGGAGCGCGCCGGGCGCGGGTCCGCCCCGCCGTCCCTGAGTGACAGCCCCATGTGCGGACCACTATAAATAGCGGGTTCGGCGGCCGGCCGCGCGTGATTGACGGCTGCCGCGCTGCGCGGCGTCGAAGCGGACTGGGAGCCGCCCGGGACCCCGGCGCGCCCTGCCGCCGCCACCAGCTCCCCACTTTTCCCGGCCGGGAGAGACCGAGCGTCGCTCTTCGCTGCGGGGCAGATGGGCTCCAGGCGGAGGCCCCTGGGCCGCTCCTACTCGGGCAACGGCCCTTACTCGGCGTACAGCCCCGGCCAGGGCAGCGACGGCGAGGACAACGGGCCCCTGGTGGAGCACCGGCCCGAGCGGCGCAGCTATTTCCTGAGCGTGCGCCCCGAGAACAGGTACGCGCCGTCGGGGCGCGCGGGGGAAATCGGTGCCCTGGAGGGAGATGTGGGGCGCTGTTGGCATCCAGGCCCGGAGGTGGGGTGGGGTGGGGGGTCGGTGTAGGGGTAGGGGAAAGGTGGAGGCCCCCTAAGCGTTTGTGGTTACGTCGGGGGGCATTCCTGCCCGCGAGGTGACACGAAACAGATGGGCACCAAGCGCTTTTCTTTCCTGCTGGGAAGCGAATGGATGCTCGGGAGAGAGAGACTGCGGATGGTCAGAGGAAGGGCACGTCGAAAGGAGGGAGAAGGAACCTGTGGAACTCATCGCCACCAGATGTAGGGATGGGACCGCTCGCTTAGAGGGCTTGGAAAGGAGGAGAGGTGGACCGACAACCGCCGTGGCAGTCCCTCCATGGAGCCTCGACATCCAGTGGCAGCCTGTCTCATAGGATCAGGCGACCTGGGGCATGAAATCGGGGAGGGCAGTTTCCCATGCGTCTGGTTTGTGGTTCCTCTGGGTGGGGTTTGCTTCTCTGGATGCTGGACTCCAACTCCCATCAGCCCCAGTCAGCCTGGCCCGTGGACTCAGGGATAATGGGAGAGGTATTCCAGCACCCTTCCCCAGCCCTGGGCTACAGATGGACCTGATCCAGCAGGGCTCTTCTTACCTTATGTACTTATTAAAGCACCAGAGGTATTTAAATTGTGCAGATTTCAGCGTTGGGCCTTGCCTCCCTCCCCTCTCCGCATTGGAAGTATAAATGAAGGAAAAGGTGCCTTGGAGAATGTGCAAAATGCACTTTTTTCTCTCTCTCGGGACAACGCACTCACAAATCTACAGTTTTGTGGACAGTTGATAGTTCTGTGAGGCTATGAACCTCCTCATCGAGGCCGACAAAGAGATAAAGCTGATTATTTTTCGTGGGCTTTTGGGTGCCCTGGTGAACTTGGCCAATGGACCAGGAGGAGGGAGCAAGCTGTTTTATTACAGCGATTTCCTAGAGGTCTGTTTCGTTCCTTGCTGCTAGCAAAGGACCTAGCTGATCAGCGAGCGCGATGCGCCAGGCATTCTCGCTGGCCTTGAGGGATACCCAGGAGAAGAGGAAGAGGAGAATCACCTGGGAGGACAGAGAGCAACCGGGGCAAGCCAAGGCTTGCAGAGGCGACTTCTGCCTGGGCATTCGGAATTGGCTCTGCACCAGCTGCCAAATGGCTATTATTAAGCTGCGGGCCAGTAATGGAAGCTCTACGTATACAAGTAAAAGGGCTGATTTAGAGAACTCTCTCTTCCCCTCTATTTATTTTTATTAGGACTTTCAGTTTCACGCATTTCATTAATTGTACAATCATTTCAATATTTCAAAACTCAACTTCTTTACCCCTCTTTCTGCAGTTCCTTAAATTTGTTTTTTTTATATTTTCTGCATAAACAAATTAACTTAATTTACTCATATAGTCATTTACTTTACATATATAGTCTTATAAAACTGCAGGTTAATATATTAATACAGTTTATTTGTAAATATTCCATAAACCATTTTCATTCTTTTATAAAAAGTTTGTCATCTTGATTTCTTATTTTTCTGGTAAGTTTCGCCATTTCTGCATCTTCCATAAGTTTTTGTATCCATTCTTCTTTTGCTGGGACTTCTTCTTCTTTCCATTTTTGGGCAGGTAACATTCCTGCCACTGTAGTTGCATACATGAATAAATTTCTATACACTTTGGGTAGTTCTGTCCCTATAACTCCCAAGAGGAAAGCTTCAGGTCTTTTTTTTTACAAACTTTATTTTAAACATCTTTTTCAATTCATTATATATCATTTCCCAGTAAGGTATAACCTTACTACAAGACCACCACATATGATAAAAAGAACCTTCTTTATCTTTATATTTCCAGCACTTATTTGATTTGGATTTATACATTTTTGCCAATTTACTCGGTATTAGGTACCATCGATATATCATTTTCATATAATTTTCCCATGCTTCCATATCTATATTATGACCAATATCTATTGCCCAGTGTGTATCATTGGGGATTTTACTTGCTCATCATTTGTCTCCCATTCCAATAATATCTTTTACATTTTAGACAGCACTTTTACATTCCATTCCAACAGATCTCGCTCCAGTTGTGATATTTGTTCCCCAAACCCTCGCATTCTATCTTTCTTAAATACTTTGTTCAAATGTTGATATTGTATCTTCCCCTCTTTTAAAGCAAGAATTGTGTACTACTTAATCAGTGAAATAAATCTCGAAGCAGTTTTAAATAGTATGAAATATTCATTTAAAAGATAGCAATTAAAAACAGACTTTAAAAACCATTGACACAACAAAATGACCAAACTCAAGTTTTAAAAGCACGTATGCATAATAGGACTAAATGGCTGGGTTTTAGGCTTACCGAAACAAAAAAATGTATTTAGCAGGCATCACAAAGCAGTACAGTGAAGGTGTAGACAGGGATTTCCAGAGAAATCCAGTGCCACACTAAAATATTGCTTTCTTGTGAGTATGGAACATGTGGCACTTTGCAGTTCATGCTTGCATAAGAAGTCTTAGCTTAGCCATCCTCCCTTGTAGTGAGTCAACCTAATGAGTGAGCCAGTGAGTCATCCTCGTGGACTGTTGGCAACTTTTGAGATGACTGCAGTGGTTTTTGAACTTCGGAGAACACAGAAATCAATGCCAGCCCGCAGCCCTAATTTCTCATCGGTGCTGACCATTTTTCTTATGTGTAAATTTCTGAGAGTTTCTGAACTGACAACGGCACACAGTCTTGGGAACGGTGTGCTGGGTTTCCTAGTTATTGGATCAGTTGCTGAAAGAGCTGTTTTAAGACGGCAATCTCATACCAACATATGTTGGAATAAGCCACATTGACTTTTGAGTAGACGTATATAAGATTTGCCCTGTGAGGCTGTGCTCGGGACAGCAAGACTACAAACAGCACATCTGAGCAGGGATGGGGAAGCAGAATGGCAAATGGTTAAGGATGATTAGATCTGCGAGTCCTGCTCTGCCTGGAGATCGATCACCTGAGTCAATGGACATTTGGATTACAAAAATCCTGGGCAGCTTTGGCGTTTGGTGACTGAAATATACTCAGAGTCGAGTGTGGATTTCATGCTCTTTATTCAGCTCATCGTAGTGAGGAATGGAAGTTCCCCCGAAATGTCTGCTTTATATACATTATTTACACAATGGGCCCCACGTGATTGGAGGAGTTTGGATTTGATATCCCGTTTTATCAGTACCTGAAGGAGTCTCAAAGCGGCTAACATTCTCCTTTCCCTTCCTCCCTCACAACAAACACTCTGTGAGGTGAGTGAGGCTGAGAGACTTCAGAGAAGTGTGACTAGCCAAGGTCACCCAGCAGCTGCATGTGGAGGAGTGGAGACGCGAACCCGGTTCCCCAGATTACAAGTCTACCGCTCTTGACCACTACACCACATTGGCTAATTCCGGGATTCTCCTGTAAACCAATCAGGTTGCGGATTAACTTCCACCAGGAGTTGCATTGGGTGGCTCCTGCGGATCAATCAGACTGCTGCATTCTGGATCCTATTGTTCTAGGACTAATCAGACTGCTGCATTTTGGATCCTATTCAACTCAGTACATAACAGTGATTAATCAGGTGACTGCAGCTGGTGAGTCCAACCTGGAACTCTCCACATATTGTTGAACTACAACTCCCATCAGCCCGGGCAGCAGGGATGAAGTCTGGACTTTTGGCAGCAGCCTCACCCTGCAGGACAGCAGGGGGGGGGGCAATGTGGATGTTCTGCCCCAGGAGACTAATGGAACTGAATATGTTCCCAAATGCTCTGCTGGATTTCCCAGTGGATTGAGCGGGTGATCCTGTTACAGCCCTGGTCTTGCTGTGGGAGGGTGAGGCGTGGAGGGCTGTTGACATGATCCCTCACTAGACTCCTCTCTGGTGCTGCAGAGCTTGCTGTTTTCCTTGGTTTACTGAGGAAAGGTGTGGGCAGTGCAGCAGGCGGGAGGCGACTGGAACGCAGGGGGTGAAAAATTCAAGCTTCAACGAAAAGAGACGGGTGCACCAGGCTGGGCAAACTTAGCACAAGGAACTTTTCCCCTGGACACGTTTTTTGGGGAAGTAAGTCCTGCTGCAAGAGGGGCTTTCTGACCCTCAAGAAAATGCGCCTAGGGTTGCAGTTCGCGTGGCAGCGCAGGATCAAAGTTTGCTGCCGGTCAAGCCAGCTGTCTTGCGCGGCAGCGCAGAAGCACAAGATGTGCAGCACCACAGTGCCAACCAGCCAGCCAGGTGGAGATGTCAGGAGCCAACCTGCCATCCACAGATCTCCACGTGGTCCAGGTGGAGCCTTGCCGGCTGCAAAGCGTGCCTGGTGCCCGGGGAATTTTGAACCCTGAAGGTCACACCTCTTCTTTTTTTTTTAATAAATTTTATTAATTTTCCACAAATAAGAAACACAACAAAAACATAAAACACTTAAACAAACATAAATTTTGAACCCTGAAGGTCACACCTCTGCCTACCAAGCGGCAGAGAAGGTGGCAAAGAATTATTTTGCCACCTCCGTTGCATCCTCAAAGAGCCGTCCAGCAGAGCTGCTTCAGGTGGTCTGGAGGCTGGTGGTACCAGCAGTGGTGGGCGGGCCTCTGGATCACTCAGCAGCATGATAAATTCAATTTGCTTGGTGCTCTGAGGGTCATTGCACCTTCAGCTAAGGTGTTCAATGCAGTGCCTTTCCACACTCTATGGGATCCATATTGGTCTATGTTGTAGAAAGGACTCTTGCAATGATGTGACCGGCATCTTGCTCTCTTGACGCCTGCCCATCATTTGTGGTAAGAGCCAGTTGGCAGTGACAGTGGTTCACCAGATGGGCCGAGGGTGTGATTTCTATACAAAGGCTCTTAACAACTTGGGTCCAGGTGCATCCCTCCTTGATCTCTGGGTAGTTTTAGGGATTCAGGGCTCCCCATCTCCTGTGGGTGGCTTGGATGCAAGGAGACGTGTGCTCAGCATTGTGGGTCCAGTTTTGTGGATCTCCCTTCCAGTTGAGGTCAGACCAGTCTCGTTCCTGTTGAATGTCCAGCGCCAACTGAAAACTTAAAAAAACCAAAAATAAATCCAGCAGTCTTTAAAATTGGATTTTATAGTTTTAACTCATGTTTGGTCGTCTTGTAATGGGTTTGTCTGCGCAGCACTTAGAGACGACTGTGATGAAGTGGTAAAGGAATTGTTTGAATATAAATAAATGAAAATGAATGAATGATGGGAGTTGTAGTCCAACAACACCTGAAAGACACCTGGTTGGGGAACGCGGGTTTAGTCACAGAGGTGATTTGACTTTAAAATGTATGATAGCTGTATCTACTTGATGTAGATTCAGATTTCTTTTTAAGGAGGCTTTTCCCCCAGCGATGCTGCGTGACATAGGCTAGCTCAAGTTGCAAGACAAACTTGTAGATTCCAAACATGGACTGCCACACCTTCTCTGGAATCTGTTGATTCACCCCCAAGGTCTAAGATGTCTATAGATAAAGAGCTGCTTCACGTATTATGGCATTCTTCCCTAAAGGCACCCCCAATGTAGCAAATGATTTTTCAGCACTCTTGTTGACTGTCATCAGTAGCAATCAAGGGTGATGTGGCGAAGGCCTGAATTCAAATCCCCATCACCCCATATAGCTCATTGTGCAGTCTTAGGCCAGCTATAATACCCCAGCCTAACTTACCCTGCAGGGTTGTTGACGGTGCGTATGCTGCTGCGAGCTAATTGGATGAAGGGCAGGATAGTGATGCAATAAATGTTCCTACATGAAACATGTTGGGGATTTTGCTGCATAGGAAGCTCTCGGGGAAATGGTAACCTTTAGTGAGCCAGCTGACTTGTGCGGCAGCGCAGAAGCACAAGATGCTCATCTTTTGATGCACATCTTTTGTTGTGGTGCTGCCATTGCACCCAGCATCACAACGCCAGCCAGCCAGTTGCCAACCTGGCATCCAGCGATCTACCCATGGTGGCCAATGGAGCCTGTGCCAGTCACAAAACACGCCTGGTGCCTGGGGAATTTTGAACACTGGTCCCTTCCAACCCTGATTCTGTACCTCTGTGCTAACATCTGAAAGGCCACAGGCTCCCTACTTCTGGTATAGATGCTACTGAACTAGATGGTCCCACTTGCTGTAAGGCAACTTCCTCCGTTCAAGTTACCAGGACTAGGAGGGACCATTCACTGGAGGATGGAGAGACCACTTGCCAATCTGTTTGGCTTAGATGGACCAGTCTTCTGATGCATTAGAAGCCATGCTATTGCCTTTTTCTCTCTTGTAAATATGCGAAAACATGCACTGGGCCTGCCTCAACCGGTTGTGCCCCCCAATCACATGATTCCCAGATGGTCTGCATGCTTCAAAGATATTTAGGATTCAAATCCTGCTCTTCAAACTTGACAGAGAAGAGTCAACACATTGCGAAAGCACAACACTCTCTTTTCTCCAGTGCCTTTGCAGCTATGTGAACGCTCATGTTGCTGGCCACAGCAATTGTATAAATAATTATATGAATGATATTATATTGTTATTACAGTGGTACCTCGGGTTACAAACTTAATTTGTTCCGGAGGTCCGTTCTTAACCGGAAACCGTTCTTAACCTGAGGTGTGTTTTCACTAATGGGGCCTCCCGCTGCTGCCGCACTGCTAGCACACAATTTCTGTTCTCATCCTGGGGCAAAGTTCTTAAACCGAGGTACTACTTCCGGGTTAGCGGAGTCTGTAACCCGAAGTGTTTGTAACCTGAGGTACCTCTGTATTATTATTAATTGCACTACTACCCAAGAAACGGGACATGGGTGGCGCTGTGGGTTAAACCACTGAGCCTCTTGGGCTTGCTGAGGTCGGCGGTTCGAATCCCCACAACAGGGTGAGGTCCCGTTGCTCGGTCCCTGCTCCTGCCAACCTAGCAGTTTGAAAGCACACAGTAACAAGTAGATAAATAGGTACCACTCCGGTGGGAAGGTAAACGGTGTTTCCGTGCGCTGCTCTGGTTTCACGAGAAGCAGCCCGGAAAAACTGTCTGCGGAAGCAGACAAACGCGGGCTCATTCAGCCTGTAAAGCGAGATGAGCGCTGCAACCCCAGAGTCATTCGCGACTGGACTTAATTGTCAGGGGTCCCTTTACCTTTACTACCCAAGAACATTTGTGGGCATCCCCTTTGAGCTTCTCTCAGGCTGAGGATTACTTTTTGGTGTGGAAGAGAAATATCTGTAATGGAGATGAGCTTTTTGGCTTTTTTAAAAAGACATTTGCATTGCAAACAGATTGACCCAGACCCACTTTAATAATAATAATTTATTATTTATACCCTGCCCATCTGGCTGGGTTTCCCCAGCCACTCTGGGTGGCTTCCAACAAAACACTAAAATACAATAACCTATTAAACATTAAAAGCTTCCCTGAACAGGGTTGCCTACAGATGTCTTCTAAAAGTTTGGTAGTTATTCTTCTCTTTGACATCTGGTGGGAGGGCGTTCCACAGGGCGGGTGCCACTACCGAGAAGGCCCTCTGTCTGGTTCCCTGTAACTTGGCTTCTCGCAGCGAGGGAACCACCAGAAGGCCCTCGGCGCTGGACCTCAGTGTCCGGGCAGAACGATGGAGGTGGAGACACTCCTTCAGGTATACTGGACCGAGGCCGTTTAGAGAGAGCCAGTGTGGTGTAGTGGTTAAGAGCGATAGACTCGTAATCTGGGGAACCGGGTTCGCATCTCCGCTCGTCCACATGCAGCTGCTGGGTGACCTTGGGCCGGTCACACTTCTCTGAAGTCTCTCAGCCTCACTGACCTCACAGAGTGTTTGTTGTGGGGGAGGAAGGGAAAGGAGAATGTTAGCCGCTTTGAGACTCCTTGGGGTAGTGATAAAGCAGGATATCAAAGCCAAACTCCTCCTCTTCTTCTTTTAGGGCTTTAAAGGTCAACACCAACACTTTGAATTATGCTTGGAAACGTACTGGGAGCCAGTGTAGGTCTTTAAGCTTTGCCCCGTGCAGTGGTGATGCTCCAGGGTTGTTGTGTAGAATGTCTCTTGTGTCAGCCCCCTGGCTCTCAGCTCCCTGCAAGGCTCTCCTTGGAGTCGCTCTCTCTGGCTCCTCCACTTGCACTTTCCATGTTGTGAACTGGGAATGTGGTGGCTTGTCCACTAAGTGGTCCTGTTTCAAAGGACTAAAGGGACAGGCTTGTTTCCCCAAAGCTTTAGCTAGCTGAAATAGCGTGAATTGTGTCATGGGGCCGAATGAGACATGATGTTGGACATGAAATTTGGCGTTGTGATGTTCCACCAGTGCTTGCAATGATCTAATTCAGTTTAACCAATTTGATGAATTAATTCGAAAATCTCAAAATTACGATATACCTGCAATGAGTTCCTACAATTCCCAGGTGAACTGAACATGAATTAATTTCCATTTGCTGTGGCACTTTGGGTGATATTTAATCCAATCCAATTTGAATTTTAATCGAATACTAGATAGATGCACAGATAAATAGTTGGTAGATAGGGATTTCATCACACCTCGCTGTGTATGATTGTGGCCATTGCAATTACAATTTTTAGCTGTCTGAAAAGTGGCTCTGCTGTTTTGGCTTGAATATCATAATGGTTGGGGACATGAAACAGAACAGTTGTTCACAATATGTACCCGTTTGCATTCTGTGATGCTTTCTTGGTCTTCTTAAGTATATTTTGCACTTTAGCAAAGCAGCTGGTACATTTCTGAAGGCAGAAGAAAAAAACGCGGAGGACCACATGACAGAACTGTGAATTGAACTGAAATGGAACTTGTTCCTTTTTGAACTTGACCTGGAAAAAATGCTTTAAAAAATAAACGTTCAAAGCACTGAGTTCCATTTTCCTTTGGGGAAGGGGGGCGAGCTGGGTTGGGACTGCGGCTTGGGAAAGCGGGGCTTTAACCCTTTGGGCCCAATACAGGCCTGAGCAGACACCCCCCCCCCCCGTTTGCAATGGGGGAAAAGCTCCTATCGACACCGGTGGGGGCTTTACTCTCAGCCTGTCCCCCCCCCCCGATTTCAGTCGAAATCTCAGTGGGGAAAGGCTTACAACCTCCCTCCTCCACGCCACAGCCCTGATCAAGATCGGCGCCTGCTTCCTGTGCCAGCTCTTGGTTGAAGAAAAATGAAATACGCAATGCCAGACCACACGGCAAATGTCATGTCTACTTTGGCCTTTCGAAATGGGGACAGTCACGCTGCAACAGTCACGCTGCAACAGTGGGTGATTCAAAGCAGGGAAGGGATGGGCAGAGCAGAGGGGCTCAACTCCCCTGCTCACTGGTTTTGCTCCTGCAACCACTTCTTCCCAGCTGCGTCTTCCTTTGAGCCAGGTTTACACTGGGTCTCTGAGCCCAGACAGGGAAAACAACATCTGGAGTGGTGGAGGTTGGCGATAGGTATGTATTTATTGACAGCTGGAATGGGGAATTTGTACCCTCCAGATGTGGTTGGGCTTCCAGCCCCCATCATCCCTTGTCTGGTCAATGGGGAGAGTTAAGTCCCCAGCCCGTGGTCACACTCTGACCTTCAAGGCAGAAGGGGGGTTTCAAACCTGAGTTTCCTCAGTCCTAGTCCATGACACCACACTGGCTCTTAATAGAGGAGAGGACAGCAACTGGAAGCATTTGTGACCCATCTTCTACAGATTTGTATCAGACTTTCTGGTAGAGGTGACAATCAGATGATGATGATTATTTTATTTTCAATTTTATTCATTTCAGTAATTTTACAATCATTTCAATATTTCAAAACTCGACTTCCTTCCCCCTCTTTCTGCACTTCCTTAAATTTATTTTTAATATTTTCTGCATATCCAAGATAACTTAATTTGTTCATTTATTCATCTACTTTAAATACGGTATATACTCCTATAAAACTGCCGTTTATTACAATAATCCTTCAATTTTCTTATATGTTTAAAGTTTGTAAGTATTCCATAAACCATTTCCATTCTTTTATAAAAAGTTCGTCATCTTGATTTCTTATTTTTCTGGTAAGTTTAGCTATTTCTGCATATTCCATAAGTTTTATATCCATTCTTCTTTCGCTGGGACTTCTTCTTTTCATTTTTGGGCAGGTAACATTCTTGCCACTGTAGTCACATACATAAATATTTCTAAATAGTTTGGGTAGTTCTGTCCCTATAATTCCCAAAAGGAAGGCTTCTGGTTTCCCCCCCACAAACTTTATTTTAAACATATTTTCCAGTTCATTGTATATCATTTCCCAGTAAGTTTTAACCTTACTACAAGACCACCACATATGATTTAAAAAAAAACATTCTTTCTCTTTACATTTCCAACATTTATTTGATTTGGATTTATACATTTTTGCCAATTTACTCGGTGTTAGGTACCATCAATACATCATTTTCAAATAATTTTCTCTTAGATTGTAACATGTTGTAAATGTTTTATCCGTATTCCACAATCGTTCCCATGCTTCTATATCTATGTTATGACCAATATCTATTGCCCAGTGTATCAATGAGGATTTTACTCGCTCATATTATAGAGCTGCAGTCTGGAGGCAGGCTGGGACCAGTCATGTAAGTAGCTAAGGTAAGGTGGGATGGTCATTTGAGAGCAGCTCAGTAGCTCAGAGATGGGGAACATGTGATACCCCCCTCCTAGATGTGAGAATCCAACTGCCTTCACCCTGGACTATTGGCCATGAAGGCTAGAACTGGTGTGAGTTGATGTTCACCAACAATCTGGAGGCAAAACAGGTTCCCTGGTCTCTTCTGCACCTGAACAACGAACGACGCTAACTGAAGAAGCAGGTCAACACTGGAAACTTTATATCACCAAATGAAACCCAATTAGCCCCTTGTATCACCTGACTCCTTCAACCCACGCTGTGTCCCATGTGCCATGGTGGCACTTCTCCAGGGGATGGACTTCTGGAACCACCTTAATAAATGAGCTAATAACGACGGCTCTATTGCAAGGAGACGTTATTGTCTGGAATGGCTCGCAAGCAGGGCTGTTAGGGAGGTGAACAGCTGACTAAGAAAGAGCGGGGCTATTTATATATAGCTGCTTTCTGGAATGCTTTCGTGCTCCAGCTGAGCTACCACCAGATCCTGCTCAAACAGGTCTCTGGTTTCCCCGAGAGGTATGTCGACACCTTGGGGTCAAGTTGTGCAGAGGTCACCCAGCCCGGCCGGTGTGCAGTCCCTGGTGGCTCTCTCCTGGGTGAATCCAGCACCGTTTACTCTCCTGCAGTGCTGAGGAAATGGGGCCTGGAACCCAGTCCCATCCTCATCCTTCACAGTGGAGAAGGTGGGCTGCCAATCCGCTGCCCCGAATCTCATTCTGACAACTGTGCCAGCCCTCGCTGCTTTGTGCCCACAACCGTGCGATGCCTGCCTAACACTTCCAAGTGGCATTGGGGGGATATACAGAACTGCCCTTGCTTTTCTCCCCTGCTGTTAACGACCCTTTTCATTCATAGCCTTTGGTTGCAATTTACAGCGTCGTGTGTTTATACTGGCAGGCGGTAGAAGGCAGCTGAATTTTATTAATAGTCTCTTGACTCGTGTTGCGAGGACTCATTTAATACATCCCAATAACTGTTGTTTTGAGCTCCCTTTTATGCTTTCTTATTATTACTTATTATTACTCTTAAATTCTAATTATTTTGTTTGCTGTCTCTGCTTAGCTTATCAGCCAGCCGGTTATCTCCCTCCAGCTTTGGAAGGTAAATGATATTGTATTAGTCTTGTCTGACTGCACACTTCCGGGGTCAAGAAGACTGTCTGTGCAACTCACCCACTGAGATCAGGGGTACTAACCGCACTGACAATGCTGCCTCGATCCTGCATGCTTATGCTTGCTTGTACTGAAGAAACTCCGCAAAGGTGTGTGGAATACACAACGGGATAGTTTTAAAGAAGGAGGATGCTGTTCCCCCACTCTGGGATGCTTTTGTTATTTGGTTCAAGTCAGCTCCCTCGAACCTGGTGCCTTCTCACTGGAGGCGGGCCCCATAGCACTGCCCCACCAACCACAGTCTGCCCTCAGCCAGCCCCCACCTGCCTGTCTTCTTTCTTACAGCCAATCAGGCGGTGGCTGTGCCTACTGTTGGTCTCCCTCCCTTCCACCCTACTGGTCCAAATGGGCACCACCCAACATTATTCCAGATGTTTGGAACTACGAGACGCACCAGCGCTGCTGGCAGTCATTGTCCGCAACATTTAGAGGGAACCAGGTTGGGAGAGGCTGGCTTTAATAAGTTGCGTTTGCTTTGTGAAATGGTTTGACAAAGGTTATGGAAGGCTACCTGGCTTTTCCAGACTTGTCATCACTCGCTGAGGAGCAGGCACCAAATCTCCTGAATATGGCTATTGGCAATGCTTCAGCGTTGGACGAGGGGCCTGCTAGAATAGCAGAGAGTTTGATTTTATAGGGGAGGGAGAAACTTCTCCTTTGTGAATAAAATGACCCATCTTCTTCAGATTCCTTCCTGTCCCAACAGGAGAAGGAGAGATGAGTAAATTCCAAGCTAGATGAGATGTACATTAGTCTGAGGACTGCTTCTCTTTTACAAAGCACCTTGAGGAAGGGGCAATTTGGAGTGGGGAGGGGATGCTGAACCCTTTTCCTGCCAGACCACTTTCCTCCTGAAACTCTCTCTACTGTGGGGTTCCTGAAAGATAAAAATGAGTTTGGAGACATGCAACAAGGTTGGGGAGTGCGTTTGTAGAGACAGAGATCCATGGCGGAAAAGGGCTGGAAGGGAAAGTGTTAAGCCAGGCATAGGCGAACTTGGCCCTCCAGATCTTTTGGGACTACAACTCCCATCATCCCTGACCACTGGTCCTGTTAGCTAGGGATGATGGGAGTTGTAGTCCCAAAACATCTGGAGGGCCGAGTTTGCCCATGCCTGTGTTAAGCACACCCTCAACTCTTTACCACCCCTTTCTAGAAAAATAGGAAGATTTCCTCCAACAGATTAGAATATCTGTTCATCTAACTTAGTGACCTGCACTACAACTGGCAGCAGTTCTTACAGGGTCTCAGGTGGAGGTTTTGCCCCTTTCCTGCAATCTGATCCTTTTACTCAGAGATGCTAGGGATTGACCCTGGGATCTTCTGCATGCAAGCATGCGCTCTGCCACCAAGCTGTGGGCCATCTCCTAAAAGGGGCTTTACAAGGGAGAAGCAGCTCTCTGACGGCGTATATTAAAATTTGGCTCTTATGCTGTGTTAAAGACAGGGAGGTTTCATGATTTAAATGCATTTAAGAAAAACTTCAGCGGTCCACACACTTCCTGATCTGCCATGGTTTGCACTGGACGTGTTTGTGTGTCTGTGTCTTTGCACAAAATCTTGAACCTTATTAAGGTAATAGACATTTTTGCACCATGGAGCTGGATCGAAATCATTCCTTGTTGTCCATCCTGCCTGCCACGGTAAATTTGCACCATCCCATCCATGCACCAATTTACCTAGACTTTCTGCTGATTTTCTTTAAACACAAGGTGAGCCTGATTGCAACCCCCCCCCCCCAATCTCCCTTGCTTCCTCCCACCTTTCCTTCCAGCAAACTGATTGGACTCAGTATATAAACGCACAAGAGCAGTCATGCAATTCAGCAAAGCTCCAGGCTGCAATTTGCGATGGAAATGTCCTGGGGAAATGTCCTAGGCTGGAACCAAGGAAGGAAGTGGGGATGGGGAAAACATGCACACGAAACAGTGATGAAGCGTGTGGTGTGGCTGCACCCCAAGAGCATTCTCCATTGGTCTCCGTAGTTTTGCGCATACCAAATTGCATGGGAATCTGATACTGGATGAAGAATGTGGATCCCTGAGAAGCTTGTGTGGCTTATCTTTTCCTCCTCAAAGCAAATATTTAGCCCTCAAGCTTGTTGTGGGGGCTTGAAAAATATTTTGAATTCTTGGCCACCGGCATCAGATTTCTAGGGGGCTTGGATTTTTTTCTTTCTTTCCAGCTTTTCTGGCTTAGCTGTTTGTGACCTGCATTCTCAACAATCAGTCTCTCTTTCCAGGAAACTCCAGGAATCATAGCTCTGCAAAGGGTCTCCCAAGAACTCTCGACACCCTTAAAAAACCACAGTCCCAAAGATTCTTTGGGGGAAGTTGTGACTGTTTAAAGTGGTATAATACTGCTTTAAATGTATAGTGCAGATGGTGCATTAGATGCCATGGCTGCTTGAACTGCAGCTGTTTCATAGTTCCATAATAGCCATGGGGAGAAATAGGTGTTGTCCCCCCCAGTTCCCTGGGGAGCAACTTAGGAACCAGTGTGATACTTTTCTCAACAGCACAGGTGACTGAAGCAGTGAATGGGGAGGAGATAATATTAACATGTACCTCGGCTAATAATAATAATAATAATAATAATAATAATAATAATAATTTATACCCCACCCATCTGGCTGAGTCTCCCCAGCCACTCTGGGCGGCTCCCAATCAAATGTTAAAAACAGTACAGCAATAAAGCGAGATGAGCACTGCAACCCCAGAGTCGGTCACGACTGGACCTAATGGTCAGGGGTCCCGTTACCTTTACCTTACCTCTTTAGAAGGGACACGGGTGGTGCTGTGGTCTAAACCACAGAGCCTATGGCTTGCTGATCTGAAGGATGGCGGTTCGAATCCCCACGGCGGGGTGAGCTCCTGTTGCTCGGTCCCTGCTCCTGCCAACCTAGCAGTTCGAAAGCGCTCCAAAGTGTAAGTAGATAAATAGGTACTCCAGCGGGAAGGTAAACGGCATTTCTGTGCGCTGCTCTGGTTTCGCCAGAAGCGGCTTAGTCATGCTGGCCACATGACCCAGAAGCTGTCTGCAGACAAACGTCGGCTCCCTCAGCCAGTAAAGCGAGATGAGCGCTGCAACCCCAGAGTCGTTCGAGACTGGACTTAACTGTCAGGGGTCCTTTACCTTTACCTTTTACTCTTTAGATGCAATTAAGTCTTTCTAACTGGGGGCCAAAAGTAGACCTGGCATTCGCTTTCCACTTAATTATTTTTTCAATGCAAATAGCAGATCAGCGGGAGGCATATTGTAGAGATGGAGCTGGGGAGAGGGTTAACCCTTTCCCTTCTATGCATGGACCCAAAGATAACCCCACCTCTAATTCCGGTATTTACTTTGGGGGAGGACCCCGCCCCCAATTCACTGTACACTTACCAGTTGGAGTCAGGTCTGCTGAAATCCCTTAGACCAGTCTTCCTCAGACTTGGATCCCCAGCTGTGGTTGGACTACAAGTCCCATCATCCCTAGGTAGCAGGATCAGTGGTCAGAGATGTTGGGATCTGTAGTCCAACAACAGTGGGGGACCCAAGTTTGAGAAGCACTGCATTAGATTGACTTCTCTGAATAAATATGTCTAGCATCGCACCACTGCATGCCTCTTTTCAATAGACAGAAGAAGAATTCACAGACGGGACACTGTTTGATGGCTTGAAGTGCATCCACAGATCTTTGTCAAACATGTGGACATACCTCTGAGTTAATTCATGGACGTGCCCACATGATATGTGTTGTCTAATATGTTGGTGCAGAAACAGTTGCATGTCCTCTTGATCCTCCGAGACCCATGAAGAGGTCCAGGATCAAAAGTATTTTGGGTGTAAAATCACAGAGGCATGGGTGTGGTTAGGACATGTGTGCCCATCAGGTGACTGCCAGGGCATGTCTGAATATAAAAACTATGGTTCATTCTAGCCCTCCAGCCTTTCCCCCCAGAGATGGATGTTGCAAAGAGAGGCAACAGCAGAACTCTGGCCCATGTTGATAACGTGGATGACTCCCCATGCTATAATTCCAATGGGTTAGGGTTATGCCTCATCAGAATAGACCCAATTAAATGGATGGACATGACTAAGACCTTTCGACTAAAACTAAAAGTGTGGGGTCCCACGCACACTGTATATTCGAAGCACATCAGTTCTCCCACGGAATCATGGGAATGGTAGTTTGCCTCTCACAGGGCTACAATTCCCAGGATTCTTTGCAAGGGGGAATGATGTGCTTCAAGTGTATGGTGCGTACAGAGCCTAGGTGGACCAGTGGTTGGACTTGGGCAGCATGTGCAACATATATTCAAAGCACACATACCTTCCCAAGAATCCTGGGAACTGTAGTTTGTTCAGGGTTCTTGGAATTGTAGCTCTGTGTGTGATAAACTAGTACCCAGGCTGCTTCTTTGGGGGGGGGGGGCAGGGGGATGTGCTTTAAGTGTGCTTTAAATGTATGGCATGTAACCTTAGTCTGATGCGACCCAATCATTGTTTGATAACCAATGGGAGCAGTTTCATGATCAGTTTTCCCAGAGCCATGCCTCTTTTAACTCGGCCAGCAGTTTCTCAGTGGGAGTCAAACTGGGATGTGAGGCTGCTTCGTAAGGTAGATCCTTGTGAGCCGGGAGGGCGGTGGGGCGGGGGGGACAAGGGCACAGAATGCCTTCGCAGTTCTTCGTCACGTACCTCGACCGTGTTCTAATATTATTCCTTGAATTGCTTCTAGGAGCACCTTCTGTGCGATCATTGCTCAGCTGACCGAGGAAACCCAGCCCCTTTTTGAAACCACTCTCAAGTCGTACGCCGTCTCTGAGGATGCAGATGCCAAGTTCACCTGCATCGTGACAGGTACGTTAGCACACTGGGGGGAGTGTTTGCTTCTTGTTCAGCAGCAAGATGCAGGGATTCAGATAAAATGCAATGGCTGTTGTTGCTTAATTAAATTTGTATACCGCCCTTCAGCCATAGACCTCAGAGCGGTCCACGACATAAAATGACAATATAAAGGTAAAAGGTAAAGGGACCCCTGACCATTAGGTCCAGTCGTGAATGACTCTGGGGTTGCGGCGCTCATCTCGCTTTATTGGCCGAGGGAGCCGGCGTACAGCTTCCGGGTCATGTGGCCAGCATGACTAAGCCACTTCTGGCAAACCAGAGCAGCACATGGAAATGCTGTTTACCTTCCCGCCAGAGCGGTACCTATTTATCTACTTGCACTTTGACGTGCTTTTGAACTGCTAGGTTGGCAGGAGCAGGGACCGAACAATGGGAGCTCACCCCGTCATGGGGATTTGAACCACCAACCTTCTGATCGGCAAGCCCTAGGCTCTGTAGTTTAACCCACAGCGCCACCCACGTCCCTAAATGACAATATAAAAACCAAAAAATACATAGTAAAAATATGAACAAGATCAAACGAATAATCTCCGCTCCCATAACACCTTTAAAAGGGCATTGGATGTCAATCAGCCAAAGGCCTGGTTGTAGAAGAACGTTTTCACCTGGCGCCTAAAGGTGTACAATAAAGGTGCCAGGTGAGTCTCTCTGGGGAGAGCATTCCACAAATGGCGAGCCTCAGAGGATGATCTCAGGGTCTGGATAGGTTCATATGGAGAGAGACAGTCCTTGAGGCATTGCGGTCCTGAGCCCTTTAAGGTTTTATAGGTCAAGACCAGTACTTTGAAGTGGGCCTGGAAACTTATTGGCACACCCTGCAGTTGGGCCAGGATTGGCATTATTTGCTCAAACCTTCTTGCCCTGGGGAACAACCTGGCTGCCAAATTCAGCACTCTTTCTCTCTCTCTTTCTCAGGGTCCTGCTGATGGTGGCAGACGTGTTCGTGTGTCTGCCCCATTTGTGCATGATGTCAGATCTAAAATTAGCACTGAATAAACCAGAATATTTGCAGCACAAAAAGTTACAAGGGTTTAGCAGGAAATTACAGGGCATGCACCAATTGGAAACAAAGCGGTATGACCACCCCAAAACCTTTTGTAAGCACAAAAAGACAACTGAAGTTTTGGGAACTTGCCTGTTTTGGGAAGTTTTTTATGTTTGATGCTGTATTGTTTTTAATATTCCCTTGGAAGCCACCCAGAGTGACTGGGGAAACCCAGCCAGATGGGCGGGGTATAAATAACAAATTATTATTATGAAAGAAATAATGTCTGGAGGCTCTCCCAGTTCAACCCTGAGAGTTTTTTATCCGTTACCAGGATCTGTTCTCTTAAAAGTCTTAAGAGATAATCACCCAGCAAGTGACTTAGTCACTTGCCTAAAGAGCTTGTGGTACTATCCAGTTCCAGTCAGTTTCCTAGCTCTGGGTGCAAGAACACCTCACAGCCAGTTCTCTCAATCTCAAATGTTTGCTTCTGTCTCCCAAACACTGTGGCGGAATCTCTTAGAGGCGCTTCAGTTTTCTCTTGAGAGACCAAGATAAATAGTTGCAGGCTGGAGCCCTTCTTCTGATAACAGGCCGGATCTGTGCGCTTGTGACACCTTCTTTCATGGCTTGGAATAATGCGCAAGGGTGTTTTTGTTTTTTTAATCCCCTTCCAAGTGGCTGAATTCCTAAACCTGGTAGTTGCAGCAGAGAGTTGATGCCTCCTGCTACTTGCATTTGAACCACACTTTTTTGCTATTTAGACACCCTGAAACAAGCACAGCACCATTCTTTCCCTCCAGCCATTTTTTCATCTTAGGGCACTTCCAGATGAGCTGTTTATTGGGCATAAATCCTGATTGGTTTGCAGGGAGATTGACTTGCTATTTAATGAGCATTCGTTCTGATTTGTTGGTGGGGCGGGGATGACCGCCGAAGAAAGTATTATCCCACACTTCCCAGGGAATTTCCCCATCACCTGTCTTAAAAAGTCTGATCTTTGGTTCATAAGGCCTCTCAATCAACTGTAATTGTCCAACCTGAATTTGAGACTGTGTCTCGGCCAAAAATAGGGATTGTAAGGATGGGTAGTCTTTGAGAGGAACCTCTCTAGTTTCAAAAAACAATCCCAAACCCTTTTAAAATCACACTTTTGCAAATGGTAAAAATTTCTCCCAAATAGTGAAATAGATTTGCACAGATTACTCCGCACCTAGATTTCCTTAACACTTGCATTTTATTTGGGCCGGTCTATAATTTGATTTTACTGCACACCAACTGTGGACTTGGATGCTCCTTTGCACCCAGGGTGATCTCATCTTCACCTCTCTCCCCTTGGCCTCCTGGTGGGCTTCAAATGCCCTTTCTGCTCCAGGATTCTGTCTCTCTCTCTGTTGCTTTCATTCCTTGACCAACGGCTGCTGTCTTGATCTCTCTGCTGTCCCCAAAGCAAAGTAAAAATAGCACCTCCCAGATGCATGTCTGGCTTTCCCCATATATTCAGACAATTTACAGTATCCCCACCCCTTCCGTTTTTAAAAAGCATTTCCTTCCTTTTGGGGAGGCTGTGGGCTTGGCTAGCATGCCTGGTCACTGCTCCTAAGAGTTCAGTGACAGCCTGTATCTTCCTCTGAAACGACTGGAATAAATTATCTCTGCTCAGTGAGAGGGAGGTTAGGCAAGGGCACAATTGTATCTGTGATGACTAGCATCTTTGGTGTAAGAACCTGGAGCTTTCAGGGACTTTGTTGTTTAGTCGTGTCTGACTTTTCGTGACCCCATGGACCAGAGCACGCCAGGCACTCCTGCCTTCCACTGCCTCCCGCAGTTTGGTCAAACTCATGCTGGTAGCTTCGAGAACACTATCCAACCATCTCGTCCTCTGTCGTCCCCTTCTCCTTGTGCCCTCCATCTTTCCCAACATTAGGGTCTTTTCCAGGGAGTCTTCTCTTCTCATAAGGCGGCCAAAGTCTTGCAGCCTCAGCTTCAGGATCTGTCCTTCCAGTGAGCACTCAGGGCTGATTTCCTTCAGAATGAAGAATAGGTTTGATCTTCTTGCAGTCCATAGGACTCTCCTGCAGCACCATAATTCAAAAGCATCAATTCTTCGGCAATCAGCCTTCTTTATGGTCCAGCTCTCACTTCCATACATCACTACTGGGAAAACCTTAGCTTTAACTACACGGACTTCAAAGAGCAACTAGTCCACCTGTGTCGAGGCAGATCTGCTGCTACAGCATCTCTAATAAGTGACTGTTCAGCCTCTGCATTAAAACCACAGACAAAGGAGAGTGAATCACCTTCCTCCACACAGCCAAAGAGGGGTGGGAAGACAGGCAAGCCTGCTGAAGTTTATGCAGACAAATACAAAATTGACAAGTGAATAATCCACTCATCCCCAACCTTGTGACCTCCAGATGTTGTTGGGATCTGACTCTCATTGTCCCTGACCATTGGCCTTGCTGGCTGGGGCTGATGGGAGCTGGAGTCCCACAACTTATGGAGTGCACCAGGTTGGGCAAGGCTGGTATAATATTTCTCCTTTCTCAAACAGTAGAGCATGACATGCTTAATTTCAGGGTCGTGGGTTCTAGCCCCATGTTGTTGTTTTGGTGGTGGTGGTGGTGGTGGTGGTGGTGGTGGTGGTGGTGGTGGTTGTTGTTGTTGTTGTTGTTGTTGTTGTTGTTGTTGTTGTTGTTGTTGTTATTATTATTATTATTATTATTATTATTATTATTATTATTATCATACCCCACCCATCTGGCTGGGTTTCCCCAGCCACTCTGGGCCACTTACTGCACATATAAAAACATAGTAAAGCATCATGTTGAGCAAAACGATTTCTTACAGTTCTATTACCCTTCCTCCCAATTGCCTTGTTTTCCATTTTAGGGCTGGGTGTGCATCATTTAGCAGCATACAAATGCCTTCAATAAATTAAAAAATGGTACCCAATGTATGTTGGTGGGTTCAGGAACACTTGGCATGTTGTGGGATTACAGAGAATTGCCATCATCTTTCTGCAGCCACTGTCATAGGAGAGGCTTCCCAAGGGATATGAAATTGCTGATTCTCATTTCACTCTGTGTAGCTTCCAAGGAATCAGCCGCTTGTGGCTGTGTGAATGGGACCAAACAGTTGACACACCTCAAACTCACCTGGAGTCATATTCCTCAGCCCAGAGTTAGGATGGAGAGAGATTCAATTGTTTGCATTTAAAGGCAAACCTCCCCAATTTGCACTTTCTGAAACAGCACAGGAACTGAAACGCAGCCATCTTCTATAATTTGTGCTTCTCCACATTTTTCGCAGTGCAGTTCTCCAGTGGAGTAATGTGTACAAAAAGGTGTGTTGTTGTTGTTGTTTAGTCGTTTAGTCGTGTCCGACTCTTCGTGACCCCATGGACCAGAGCACGCCAGGCACCTCTGTCCTCCACTACCTCCCGCAGTTTGGTCAAACTCATGCTGGTAACCTCGAAAACACTATCCAACCATCTCGTCCTCTGTCGCCCCCTTCTCCTTGTGCCCTCCATCTTTCCCAGCATCAGTGTCTTCTCCAGGGAGTCTTCTCTTCTCATGAGGTGGCCAAAGTACTGGAGCCTCAGCTTCACGATCTGTCCTTCCAGTGACCACTCAGGGCTGATTTCCTTAAGAATGGATGCGTTTGATCTTCTTGCAGTCCATGGGACTCTCAAGAGTCTCCTCCAGCACCATAATTCAAAAGCATCAATTCTTCGGCGATCAGCCTTCTTTATGGTCCAGCTCTCACTTCCATACATCACTACTGGGAAAACCATGGCTTTAACTATACAGACCTTTGTTGGCAAGGTGACGTCTCTACTTCTCAAGATGCTGTCTAGGCCTGTCATTGCCCTTCTCCCAAGAAGCAGGCGTCTTTTAATTTCGTGGCTGCTGTCACCATCTGCAGTGATCTCAAAAAGGTGTATATTAGGGTAAAATGTGCAAAAGAAGCAGCAGCATAAATTTATTATTTGTGAAAGGAGTGTATTAGGACTGGGCATATCTGGCTTTCAACATCACGATATATCAGCAGCTAAATATTTTGATATACTGATATATCACAACGTCTGAAATAAGGATGGAGTTTCATGGTTTTCCCCACATTGTGATCTTTGCACAGCGAGCGCACACACACACACACACACACACACTGATTTGCAATATATTGCCAGGTCAAAAATTATGAAACCGATATAAAAATATGGATTTCAAACCTGTTTTGGACAATATATTGATATATCGCCCAGCCCTGGAGTGTATTAGAGGACATTGCTTTGCAATGTAAGTATAACAGACAAAATTGCACACACAAATGTGTGTATTTTAGCACACATTTGCAGTAAAATGTTGATGAATTTTCTCCAGTCCTTTTAATGCATGGCTTGGTCTTTTGATTTTTATAATCATCATTCTTTTCATTTGTTGTGCGGTGTAGAATAGTGAGATAGAAATTTGTAAATAAATATAAGTGGAGAATTGTCTCCCTCACTGGGCTCTAAGCCTATGTCTGCAAGTAAACATGGACCCAGACCCCCTGAAACTGAATATGTATTCAGGAGGGTGGGGGATTTGAGGGGGGAATTAGCCATCTAGGAAAGAGTTAAGTGGCCCCCTGCTCCTCTCTTGACAGTTTTTTTTTTTTTTGCTTTTTGCTGCAAATTACACCTCCCTAGCCTCAATTTGCAAAGAAGCAGACAAAATTAAATCCCAGTCCAACTCCCCCACCATAATTTAATTTCGTGAAGTGTGATAAACTTCTCGAGTGAGATGAGATTGCATGTCATTTGCAGGTTTTGTCCTCTTTGAAAAAGGGCACTTTCCTCTATGCAAGGAACCTGGCTTTTTCTCCCCAAAACAGCCAGATAAAAATTAAGAAACATCTGCATCTCATGGGCATGGTCTCCTCCAGATGTTGTTGGACTGGCACTCCTGAGATTAATTAATTTTGGGTTTATTAAATTATCACCCCAACCTTCCTCACAGAAGAGCCTAGGGCAGGCTGACCATCACTGACCACTGGCTGTGCTGATGGGAGTTGGAATCGAGTGATCTCTGGAGGACCTCACCTTGGCTATCCTGCTTGGATTGTGTGGGTTCCTGGGCTGAGAGAGGGGGTGAATACTCTTGGGGCCACGGAGTCTTCAAACTGGATGTCCTCTGTTCTCCAAGCAGAAATGGCTGGCATGTTTCCAGGCTCTTTCCTGCAGCTGTGATGTCTAACAATTTACTTTAAAAGCAACTGTTTTGTTTCCCTCCTGGAAAAGGCCATAGATTCTCAGTCGAAACAAAATAAAAAAATTCCTTCCAGTAGCACCTTAGAGACCAACTAATAATAATAATAATAATAATAATAATAATAATAATAATGCAGTGGTACCTCAGGTTAAGTACTTAATTCATTCCGGAGGTCTGTACTTAATCTGAAACTGTTCTTAACCTGAAGCACCACTTTAGCTAATGGGGCATTGTGCTGCCGCTGCACAATTTCTGAAGCAAAGTTCTTAACCTGAGGTACTATTTCTGGGTTAGCAGAGTCTGTAACCTGAAGCGTATGTAACCTGAAGCGTATGTAACCCGAGGTACCACTGTAATAATAATAATAATAATAATTTATTATTTGTACCCCGCCCATCTGGCTGGGTTTCCCCAGCCACTCTGGGCGGCTTCCAACAGAATATTAAAATACAATAACCTATTAAACATTAAAAGCTTCCCTAAACATGGCTGCCTTCAGATGTCTTCTGAATGTCAGGTATTTGTTTATCTCTTTGACATCTGAAGGGTGTGCGTTCCACAGGGTGGGTGCCACTACCGAGAAGGCCCTCTAAGTTTGTTATTGGTATGAGCTTTCGGAAGAAGTGTGCATGCACATGAAAGCTCATACCAGTAACAAACTTAGTTGGTCTCTAAGGTGCTACTGGAAGGAATTTTTTAATTTTTCCCCGACTACGGCAGACCAACACGGCTACCTACCTGTGAATAGATTCTCAGTGTTAGAATTTGCATGCAGCAGGTCCCAGGTACAATCCCCATCATCTCTGGGTAGGACTGGGAGACACCCCTGCTCAAAACATTTGAGAGCTGCTGCCAGCCAGTGTAAACAGCACTAAGCTAGTTGGATCCAGTGGTCTGGACTGGCTCAGTGCAAGGCAGCTTCATATGTTGTTCTTGTGGGTTTCTGCCCCCGCATAAGTCAAAATTCAGAAGCTGCTGAGCATGGGGCTATTGCTGCGTTCTCCCTCTCCTACCTAGCAAGATTTCCCCCAAAAACTTTTCTCAACTTCTGCAAACCTTGGTGTTTTCCCCAAGCTGGTTGATACTTTGCTCTTGTGCATGGATGGTACTGTTTGAGCTATATCACCTGTGACATTTGCTGCCTGCATGTTGGAAATATTATTATTATTTATTATTTATTGAGTGTATATACTGCCCTATACCTGGAGGTCTCAGGGCAGTTCACAGAAAAGATCACAACATATATAATCGGAATAAAAACTACAACCCAATACGCCCCCCAAGAAAAGAGCCACATTTTAAAAGGGTATAGGATATCAAACAGATCAACCAAAGGCCTGGTTAAAAAAGAACGTTTTTGCCTGGCACCTAAAGGTCTGTAATGAAGACGCCAGGCAAACTTCCCTGGGGAGAGCATTCCACAGATGGGGAGCCACTGCAGAGAAGGCCCTTTCTTGTGTTGCCACCCTCTGGACCAGGGGTCAGCAAACTTATTCAGCAGGGGGCCGGTCCGCTGTCCCACAGACCTTGTGGGGGGCTGGACTATATTTGGGGGGGGGAATGAACAAATTCCTATGCCCCACAAATAACCCAGAGATGTGTTTTAAATAAAAGCACAGATTCTACTCATGTAAAAACACGGTGGTTCCCGGACCATCTGTGGGTCGGATTGAGAAGGCCATTGGGCTGGATCTGGCCCCCGGGCCTTAGTTTGCCTGCCCATGCTCTGGACCTCTGGAGGAGAAGGCACACGAAAGAGAGCCTCAGAAGATGATCTCAGGGTCTGGGTAGCTTCATATGGAGAGAGACTCCTTGAGGTATTGCAGTCCTGAGCAGTTTAAGGCTCAGAGGGCAGATGAGTTTTCAGGTTTATGGGCTCCTCTAGGTGGTTGGTTGCAGCGCGGGTGGCGCTGTGGGTAAAAGCCTCAGCGCCTAGGGCTTGCCGATCGAAAGGTCGGCGGTTCGAATCCCCGCGGCGGGGTGCGCTCCCGTTGCTCGGTCCCAGCGCCTCCCAACCTAGCAGTTCGAAAGCACCCCCGGGTGCAAGTAGATAAATAGGGACCGCTTACCAGCGGGAAGGTAAACGGCGTTTCCGTGTGTGCTGCGCTGGTTCGCCAGATGCAGCTTTGTCACGCTGGCCACGTGACCCGGAAGTGTCTGCGGACAGCGCTGGCCCCCGGCCTATAGAGTGAGATGAGCGCACAACCCTAGAGTCTGGCAAGACTGGCCTGTACGGGCAGGGGTACCTTTACCTTTAGGTGGTTGGTTTATTCAGAGTGGAACAATAGTACTTGTGGGTAGATTTCTACTGGACTGTCTGCACTGATGGGAAACAAAGCGATATGTCTGCCCCAAAGCTTTTGCAGGCACAAACAGTGTTGAAAGTGGGGTGACGTATAACCCCCCCCCCCAACACCACCGTGAGCACAAATAATCATGCATGCACAAGGACCTGTGGAGGGGGGTCTTTGGCTGTGTACACACCACAGATTCAAAACATGCCCCCAACAGTTCTGGGAGCTGTAGTTTACCTTTCACGGAGCTTCAATTTCTAGCACCCTTCACAACTTACAGTTCCCAGGATTCCTGGGCAGGAGAGGACTTTAAATGTTTTTTAAACGCACGGTGTGTGCGTGTTGTGTACAGTGAGAATCCCTCCATGGTATATGCAAAGTGTGCGCATGGCTTCTCCCCTCCCCCCCCCCCGCGCCAAACCTGGCAGCCTCATCTGTGCATGATATCCTCAGTTATAGAGAATGCCCCCAGCAGCAGCAGCACCTGTGACTACTGGCGATGTGTCTGAGAGATGTAATCAGAGTCCCTGGAGGGAAACGGTCTAACCAAGTTCTTGGGCAGATCTTCCACATGCTGGCGGTGGGGGGGGGGGGAGAGGCAGCTCCTATTACAGCTCCCTCTGACCACGTCACTCCTGTGATTCTTGGCCAGAAGAACTGCTGAAGGGGCAGGGGTGGCAAACCGGCCGGCCCTTCAATTCACTTTGGCCTCTCTGCTGCGTTCTGTAGCCACCGCGTCCGCCTGGACCAGTCAGAGATCTCAGTAGGGGCAAGGCAAGGCTCCCAGGGCACCTTTGAAAGGATGGTTTTAATGGGCAATTTGATGTGGAAATGGACCTGTTGCTACCCCAGTTAGAGTAGTTGGCAAAGATCTCTTTCTCATTTAATTGGAGAAGGGTAGAGCATCTGCTTGGTGGGCAGAAGGTCCCAGATGATTGTTTGATTGATGATTTTCAATTTTATACATTTCAGTCATTTTATAATCATTTTAACATCTCAAAATTTGACTTCCTCCTCCCTCTTTCTGCAGTTCCTTAAATTTATTTTTATTTTTATTTGCTAAATATCCAAATTAACTTAATTCACTCATTTATTCATCCACTTTAAATACATGCTCTTATAAAACTACAGGTTATTACAGCAATCCTGCCAATGTTCTTGTCTGTTTACAGTTTATCCGTAAATATTCCATAAACCATTTCCATTCTTTTATAAAAAAAGTTTGTCATCTTGATTTCTTATTTTTCCCGGTAAGTTTCGCCATTTCTGCATATTCCATAAGTTTTTGTATCCATTCTTCTTTCGCTGGGACTTCTTCTTCTTTCTATTTTTTGGGCAAGTAACATTCTTGCTGCTGTAGCCGCATAATAAATTTCTATACAGTTTGGATAGTTCTGTCCCTATAACTCCCCAAAGGAAAGAAGGGTCCAGATTCAATCCCTGGCACCTCCAGGGAAGCTTGGCGAAGGATTTTGGTTTGAAGCCTCGAAAGGAGGGGATTAAAGTTAGGGAAAGAGTTGCTATTGCATCTTTTAAAAGCCATTCCTGCAACAGAACTGCTTCCTGGCTAGTTGCACTCTTTGCCCAGGACTCATTGCAGTGCAGAGGATGGCTCCAAATCTGGTTAGAGAGCCTTGCTCTCTTTGTGGGTCTCTCTTGCGCATTCCTCTCTGTGTGCGGGGACTTCGGCCCCCCAGGCAGCCCTGCCGTGGCCTCTCTGCAAGGCGGTGTGTGCCTGTGAGCTGAGATAACTTTTTGAACTTCGCCCAAGTGCCGAGACCTAAGCAGGGGAAGGGAGAGGATGGAATGAGAGACACTGGAGGTCACCTTGGTTGTGGCAAATTGGAAGGACAGTTGCGAGAGAAAGAGAGAGGCTGGTTTTGGAAACTGGGAGGAGAGAGGCAGGCACCTCCAGAGAGGAAAAACAAGCAAGGTTTAGCTCGTCCCCTGTTTGCACATGTGTGCACTTGTTTTTATACTGCCCTGCCTATGCACATTGGGGTGGGTGGATGTCCTCATTTTATCCTCACAACAATCCTGCGAGGTAGACTAGGCTGAGAAGCAATGGTGGCTCAAGATCACCCAGTGTGGTTTATGGCTGAAGGGAGACTTGAACTTGCATCTTTCCAGTCCATGTCCCAATAACTGCATAACCAGATGTGGAAGAGGACAGGGGCATGTGCCCCTTTCTGTAGAGATGAGGGAATTTCAGCAGGTAAATCTACACCCCTGAAATCCCTTTGCACGGCTTTAAAAGGCCGCAGGAGCCTTGTTTTCCTTGGCATCTGGCCTCCCTATCTCCTGTGAAAACTGGCTCTGGCGGAGGAGCCGTTGTTGGCTCTTTGGTTGCCTCCGAATCCTGTCCTGCAAATCCAGGCTCTGGGATTCTGTGGTTAAGATAAAGGCTATGTGCAATAAATAATGGCAGGCGGATACACCTGTGTATTTGCATAGTGTGTGTAGGTCCTCAGAACCGCATTCCTGTTTACAAAGCTGACCTCTTATATTCCCAAAGCGCACCTGCTTGGAGCAAGAGGCGACCAGAGGCTCTGGTCATCTTATTTTTCCACAGTCCCTAAGTCAGAGTTTAGAGCCAGTGAGTGACCTTGGAGATCCTTAGTCTGCTTGATTACCACCTTAAGGCCCTCTGGACAAGTCACTGCAGAACTGTTCCTATAGCCATTCAATATCTTGTAAGTTTGACTCCTATTTCAGCAGGGTGGGGTGTGTGTGTGTGTGTGTGTGTGTGTGTTCCTGTTCTGGCAGGAGCTTAATCCTCCCTCTTGTGGACCAGAGATAACCAGGGAAGCACAGCGGAAAGGAAAACCAAGCTGCTCCCTGGACGCTTTCCCCCCACAGTGCAAACAGTGTGTAAATCAATAGGAATGGGTTTAGGAAACGAGTCTTATGTTAATGCCTCGGGTTTAAAGCTGTAATTATCACTGCGCAAACATCCCTGAAGCTTAGAGGGGATGCTGAACGCGCTTTGCAAGAATATGATCCAAGCTTATGCAGGGTTCCCAGAATGGGCACTGTTCAAGAGCCACTTAAGGATGAAACTGTCTGGGATTGAGCTGCTTTCCTTGGGTATATTCATGCAGCCTGAGCTTTTCTCGAATCCAGAGGCAGGAGAAGGCAGGAGTTGCCTGCAGGTTGCTTGCTGGAGAAACGCTGCCTCTTGAGAATTAGCTATGGCCAAGCTCCCCTCTTGGCTCACTTTGGCTCGGCTCAGGATAAGCCGAACGCTTTCCTCAAACATCACGAAATAGCTCGAATGATTTCTGAGGCAAGCTAAACTGATCTCCGAAGCCAACATTCACTAGTTCGGTCCCTTAAATCGCTGTAGTCCTTGGGGAAACTACATTTCTCAGGGATTATTTGCTGTATTTCCCTCCTGTTTGTTAGGAGGCTAGGATTTGCCCGGGGGGGGGGGGGGCGGAGGTGGGCAAATATGGCTGGCAAGATGAGGCTGTTGTTTTTTTGTGGGGTGGGGGCTCTTTGGGGAATCAGAATTCAGGAGTGTGGTGCTTGTTGCGCATTTGAGACAAGCATCATCGGCTCCTGAGTCTTATGCTTGCAAGTCAGGAAATATGAGCCTTGACTCCTCTGAGTCAAAGGCATATCTAGCATTGTGTACCACACACTGATCCCAAATGTCCTCTCAGTTCCCCCGGGGACAATTAGGCTGTAAGGAAGGAGTGGGGGAACTTGTGTTGCTAGGATACAGCTCCATCATCCAACATTGGCCATGCTGGGTTCTGATGGGTATTGGAATCCCAAAACTGCCTAGTTCTGGGCACCACAGTTCAAGAAGGACACTGACAAACTGGAACGTGTCCAGAGGAGGGCAACCAAAATGGTCAAAGGCCTGGAAACGATGCCTTATGAGGAACGGCTAAGGGAGCTGGGCATGTTTAGCCTGGAGAAGAGGAGGTTAAGGGGTGATATGATAGCCATGTTCAAATATATAAAAGGATGTCACATAGAGGAGGGAGAAAGGTTGTTTTCTGCTGCTCCAGAGAAGCGGACACGGAGCAATGGATCCAAACTACAAGAAAGAAGATTCCACCTAAACATTAGGAAGAACTTCCTGACAGTAAGAGCTGTTCGACAGTGGAATTTGCTGCCAAGGAGTGTGGTGGAGTCTCCTTCTTTGGAGGTCTTTAAGCAGAGGCTTGACAACCATATGTCAGGAGTGCTCTGATGGTGTTTCCTGCTTGGCAGGGGGTTGGACTCGATGGCCCTTGTGGTCTCTTCCAACTCTATGATTCTATGATTCTAGAATCTGTGGTGGATGGTGCCCATTGGGACAAGTGAGACAGAAGAGAGAGGGCCTGGCAGTAGCTGGAGCCCAGAGCCAAGGACAAACAAAGCCAATCTGTTCTAGTTTTGCCCCTAGTGAGTTCCATGCTGTCAACACAAAGGGTAAGATCTTCTAGTAGCTGTGGGTCCCAGGAATTTAGGTGAGGGCCAGCCATGGATGAGTTGAAGAGGGTTCAATCAATGGGTGGCAGTGAGCAGTTGGTGGTTGGCCCATCTAGTGCCTAAGCAGGAAGAAGCTGGCAGGCAATGCCATCCCCTAGACTGGATGCAAATATGGAGACAGACCTGTGAGGGCAGGCTGAGGCTGGTGGGGCACTGCCCCATTTGCCCTCATGGATCAGCCTCCACTGTCTGGAAAGTCACAGGTTCTCCAGCCCCTGCTCCATGAGGAGCTATGGGTGCAAAAGCTACACTGCAGGAGCCATCTCTCTGTGCCCTCTCTACTTGTTGGTGCAGGGAGGACTGGACCCAGAGGAAGCTGTTTTGTAAGGCAAGCGGGCAACTTTAACTCTCCTTGGAGGGGTAGGCAAGTTTAGAGATGAGCGATTCCTTCCCCTCCCCTCTGGCCCATCTTAGTTCCGTATGCCCATAGCTGATCCTAGCAAGAATATAGCCTCTTTGGCTCAGAAGCAGCCAGTCACACATGTTATCATGATGTCATTGTACTGAAAAGGCAGATGGCATCTGTCATCCAATGGCATTTGGAGGGCACAAGCAGGCTGTGATGCAACCGCTGTTGCTTCTGTCCAATGGAAACTTTGGGTTCAGTTTACAGACTGTGATGCTTGGTTCTCCATGGAGCTTCTGGTCCACTGCTAAGTGTCTGTTTTTTAACCTTAGGTTTCCACCCCCCAAAGCAGGCTCACTTCCTAGAACAGCGGGGATGTTCTCATCGCCCATTTATGTCAGATGTGACAAGAAAAGATCACCTGATCTGCACTACACTCTTCCCAAGTCATGCTTACGAACGGTTGTTTGTTCCGACGAGTGAAAACCTGCCGTATGGTGAAAAACCTCCCATATGATTTAGCAGCAAAGGGGTTTCCTCTCCACTTTAACATGCAATTAATTTAAGCACAGGTTGACTTTGGCAGGCCATGCTGGAATCCCAATGAATCAGGTTTCAGAGGGTAGTTTGTTTTTTTGATACGTCTAGATCGCAACTTGCCATGTCCCAATTTAACCTGCTTTTGGGAGATAGTTTAGCATGTGGTTCAGTTGCAAACTGGACATTTGATGCAACGTTTGTAAGTCTGGGTCAACCTACCCTCCTTTTGCATCTGGACGGTCAGGAATATTATTTCCTTGTTTTACCTTCCTTTATATCCTTCCCCTTCCTCTGTTGTCTCCCCCAAATTTCTGGATTTTGGGCCTCATCTGCATGATGCATGCAAAGCAATATTGTGCCACTTTAAACAGTCATGGCTTCCCCCAAAGCATTATGGGAACTGTAGTTTGCTAAGGATACTGGGAGTATCCAGAGAGCTACAGTTTCCAGAGTTCCATGGGAAAAGCTATTGATTATTAAACCACTCTGAGAATTGTAACTTTGGGGATGGGGGGAGGACAGGCACCATTATATTTTTATTATTGCTGCTGTTTGTTTATTTAGCTTATTAGTTGCACAGTTTTACAGAATAAATCGAAGGGACTTACAACAATAAATAAATCATTCATTAAAACCAGCATAAAATAAAACATAAAAGTTTACTAAACTGGCATATTTTTAAAAAGACAGGATTAAAATACCCACTCACTGAAAAAGACTACAGATAATTAAAAGCCAAAGGTTTTGCGGAAAAGAAAAGTTTTAGTCTGGTGCCTAAAGATCAGTAATGCAAGCCTCTCTAGGGGGAGCATTCCACAAGTGGGGAGCCACCGCAGAAAATACACATTTTTATGTCGCTACCCTCTGCAACTCCCATGGAGGAGGCACATGATGCAAGACTTTGGACAGCAGTCACGGGGTCCAGGTCAGTTCATATGGGGAAAGTGGTCCTTGAGGTATTAGGGTCCTGAGCCACAGTACCTTTCTGAGCACAATTCATAGTGGTGGTGTTGACCTTTAAAGCCCTAAACGGCCTCGGCCCAGTATACCTGAAGGAGCATCTCCACCCCCATTGTTCTGCCTGGACGCTGAGGTCCAGTGGCGAGGTCCTTCTGGCGGTTCCCTCTCTGCCAGAAGTCAAGTTACAGGGAACCAGGCAGAGGGCCCTCTCGGTAGTGGTGCCCGACCTGTGGAACGCCCTCCCATCAGATGTCAAAGAGATAAAAAACCACCTGATGTTTAGAAGACATCTGAAGGAAGCCCTATTTAGGGAAGCTTTTAATGTTTGATGTTTTATTGTGGTTTTAATATTCTGTTGGGAGCTGCCCAGAGTGGCTGGGGAAACCCAGCCAGATGGGCGGGGTACAAATAATAAATTATTGTTGTTGTTGTTGTTGTTACATAAGACTTCAAGGGGTCAAAACCAACACTTGGAATTGGGCCCAGAAACTAATTGGCAGCCAGTTCTTGGCCAGGATCAGTGTTAACGTGCTCAGACCTTCTTGCCCCATTGAGCAACCTGGTTGCCAAATTCTGGGCCAGTTGGAGTTCCTGAACCACCTTCAAAGGCAGCCCACATATAACAAAGTGCAGTAATTTAACCTAAAGTTTACTAGAGTGTCAGCCATAGAAATTAGGTTATCCCTGTCCAGATTGGGGCACAGCTGGAGCATCACCCAAAGCTGGTGGGTTCCTCCGGGGCCACTTAAGCCTCAAGCAACAGTGGGCAGATACCAGACTTTTCCTTTAGTCGTGCTTAGTTGCAGCCCTTGTTGCTGCTTCTTTGCCTCAGCCTCTCTTTGCCCCAGCCCTATAAACACTGGACCATGTTCCCAAACTTCTGCAGCTCGAATCAATCTCTCTTTTGCAACCAGGACAGCCACGCAGAACAGAGCAGTTTCTGGTATCAACCTGTATGTTGCAGAATGTGGGGCTTTCCCGCATGCACCTTGGAATGATGTTCATCTCGGGGTTATGCGCTCCTTGACTCCCGTGCCCCAATTCCTGCTAATGTGTCATGTCCTAATCAGGTTACCCGCAACCGGAAGTGACCTGGTACAAAGATGATGAAGAGATGGACAGATACTGTGGCTTGCCAAAGTACGAGATCTTTCGTCACGGGAACCGACACACGCTGCAGTTGTACAAGTAAGGAAAGTGTGTGTGTGTGTGTGTGTGTGTGTGTGTGTGTGTGTGTGTGTGTGTGTTGGGGATACCTGTTAGCTAGCTGTGGCTGGTTTGAATGTTGAGGAACATTGGCCTTCTGAAATATACAATCTGTTCAGGCCTCTATCACTTCCTAG
This sequence comes from Podarcis muralis, assembly GCF_964188315.1. Classification (NCBI taxonomy): domain Eukaryota; kingdom Metazoa; phylum Chordata; class Lepidosauria; order Squamata; family Lacertidae; genus Podarcis; species Podarcis muralis. The sequence continues at coordinate 7,185,219 of NC_135668.1, forward strand.
ACTCAAGGCCAAAGGGGCTCTTGCATCCTTTGCATGCGGAGATAAAAATTCCCAGATCCATGGAACTGCCATTATTCTTATTTGAATTTATATACTGCCCTATACCTGGGGGTCTCAGGGCAGTTCACAGAATAAAAGCCATGCTTCAGAGGTCCAGTCACTCCTTTTGATGATGATGATTTTCACTTTTATACATTTCAGTAATTTCACAATCATTTTAACATTTCATAACTCAACTTCCTTCCCCCTCTTTCTGTGGTTCCTTAAATTTATTTTTAATACTTTCTGCATACCCAAATTAAATTAATTTGCTCATTTATTCTTCTACTTTAAATATCTACTCTTATAAAACTGCAGGTTACCACAAGAATCCTGCCAATGTTCTTATCTGTTCAAAGTTTATTTGTAAATATTCCATAAACCATTTCCATTCTTTCATTAAAAAAAGTTTGTTATCTTGATTTCTTATTTTTCCGGTCAGTTTTGCACACTCCCTTTTCTTTTTCACAGAAGACATAAGAACCTAAGTTGAGCCTGGTGGATCAGCCCAATGGCCCAACTAGTCCAACATCCTGTTCTCACAGTGGCCAGCCAGATGCCTGTGTGTGGGAAACCTGCAAGGAGGATTTGAGCGCAAGGGCCCTCTCCCCTCCTGTGGTTTCCAGCAACTGGTGTTCACAGCTGCTTCTAGCTATGGAGACAGAGCCTAGCTGTAATGACTAGTAGCCATCAATAGCCCTCTCCTCCCTGATTCTCAGCCAGGTTTGGTTGGTGGCCCAGAGGAGCAAACCAGATACGGTGGTACCTCGGGTTACAGACGCTTCAGGTTACATACGCTTCAGGTTACAGACTCCGCTAACCCAGAAATAGTACCTTAGGTTAATAATAATAATAATAATTAATAATAATAATTTATTATTTATACCCCACCCATCTGGCTGGGTTTCCCCAGCCACTATGGGCAGCTTCCAACAGAATATTAAAGTACAATAACCTATTAAACATTAAAAGCTTCCCTAAACAAGGCTGCCTTCAGATGTCTTCTAAAAGTCTGGTAGTTGTTTTTCTCTTTGACATCTGGTGGGAGGGCATTCCACAGGGCGGGTGCCACTACCGAGAAGGCCCTCTGCCTGGTTCCCTGTAACTTGGGTTAAGAACTTTGCTTCAGGATGAGAACAGAAATCGTGCAGTGGCGGCAGTGGGAAGCCCCATTAGCTAAAGTGGTACCTCAGGTTAAGAACAGTTTCGGGTTAAGAACGGACCTCCAGAATGAATTAAGTTCTTAACCTGAGGTACCACTGTAATGGCCATGTGCCTGTCCCATTCACATATCAGTAGGAGCAGGGAACCTCGTGTGAAAAAAGTGCGCTGTCGCAAAGCGTTGTGCTTTCCACAACGCTCCACCAGATGCCTCTGAGAAGCTCGCAAACAGGGGGTGAAGTGTCTGACCGCCCACCCTTGCTCCCCAGAAAATGGTATTGAGTGGCAGGCTTCCCCTTTCCAAGCCCTTCATTGAAGATATGGTGGCTAGTGGCCATTGGCAGACGTCCCCTGCGTGATTTTGCCTTGTCTCCTTTTGAAGACATCTGAGCCAGGGATAGGGAACATATGGCCTTCCGGATATTGCTGGATTCCAACTCCCAGCCGCCCCAGCCAGCACGACCAGTGGTCAGCGACGGGTGGGAGTTGCAGCTCAGCGACCTTTGGAGGGCCACAGGTTCTCCCCTCCTGATCTGAGCTGTCAGCTGTCACCGTCTCTTATTGCAGCCAATTCTATAAATTCACGGCCTGCCCTGTGAAGAAGTGCCCGCTTTTGTCTCTGCCGAATCTTCTGCCGGTCAGTTTCCTCGGATGACTCTGAGTTCTATTCTAGTGTTTTTAGAGGACAATTATATAAGCTTCTGTCATGTCTCCCCCATCACCCTTAAGGCACCTTTTCTCTAAACTAAAATCACCCTCCAGTTTTTGTGATGGTCACCACCTTGGGTAGCTTAGAAGAGGGTGAGGCAATCTCCCGGAGGATAAAGCTGCCCATGTATCCTAGGCAGGATGGCGAAGTTCTCCCTCCACAATCAGAGGCAGGGTGCCTCTGAATATCAGCCACTGGGAACCATCAGTGCAGAGAGTGCTGTTGCGTTCCTCCTTCTGAGATTCCCATGGGCTCCTGGTTGGCCATTGTGAGCAAAGGATGCTGGCCTAGATGGGTCTTTGGACTGATCCAGGAGAGCCACTCCTATGTTTCTATGCTGCAGCCTTTCCCTCTATGGGAGAAACCCCTGATCATTAGGGTTGCTCCTTTCTGCCCCCCTTTTGGTTCTACAGTGCTCTTTTTGAGATGGGCGTTTGATCGGTGAAGCCTTCCCATATGTACCTTCAGCATTCTGTTTGCACTGCTTTAAAAACTATTTTAAGGTTGTTGTTTTGTAAAAAATGATGTATTTGTAAACTACCTTGAGATGCACGTAGCAAGTGATTCATAAATTAAATAAAAATAAGAATATTACTTCAGCCACTTTTCTCTTTTCCCAGCTCACTTCCTTTGCTTTTTGATGGTTCAGATTGCTTTACCTGTGTCTCCCAAGTGTTCTAGTGTTCTGATTTGTTTTGTAATTCTTCTTTTATGTCAATGGCCCTGGGGGTTTCCTGCTGAAGAATGCTGTAAAGGTATAGGGACCCCTGACCATTAGGTCCAGTCGTCACCGACTCTGGGGTTGCGGCGCTCATCTCGCTTTATTGGCCGAGGGAGCCGGCGTACAGCTTCCGGGTCATGTGGCCAGCATGATTAAGCCGCTTCTGGTGAACCAGAGCAGCGCACGGAAATGCCGTTTACCTTCCCGCCAGAGTGGTACCTATTTATCTACTTGGACTTGATGTGCTTTTGAACTGCGAGGTTGGCAGGAGCAGGGACCGAGCAACGGGAGCTCACCCTGTCATGGTGATTCGAACCGCCGACCTTCTGATCAGCAAGTCCTAGGCTCTGTGGTTTAACCCATAGCGCCACCAGCGTCCCTTCGAAGGATGCTGTAGAAATGCTTATAATGAATTATACCTTTTCCTCATTAAGGATGGTCCCTTGCACAAAAACTATATCCTCCCCCCCCCCGTAATACTAAAGCGTCTGTTTTCTGTTGCTAGGATGATAAAATCGAAAAGTTGGAAGAGACACCTCACCCCCAAGGGTCATCAAGTCCAACCCCTTGCAATCCAGGAATCTTATTTATAGCATTCATGACAGATTAATCTCTGCTTAGAAACCTCAAAGGAAGGAGAGTCCACAACCTCCCAAAGGAGACCGTTCCACTGTAAAACAGCTCATACTGTCAGGAAGTTCTTTCTGATGTTTAGTTGGGATCTCCTTTCTTGTAACTTGGAAAATGTGGGCACACATGTTTGCACACTGAAGCAGTCCTGTCATTTGAGATGGTGTTAGTGATGGTGTGGGAGCCAGCACTGTGAGTGTCATGTGCGGCAAACTCCGTACTGCCAGTTGCATAGTGCTCCTGGTTTCCCCCTGACGGTACTTCCCCACCCAGACTCTCAATACTTTGGACGGGAGGGTTAAATGGGACTGTTGATGTAAGGCTCAAGCAAAGTTGGTGTAAAATGATTTTTGGATGGTGTTTGACACCAGGTTGTCTCAACCGTATATATAAAAAGGCCAGCAGTCTGTGTTAGAGATGCAAGATGTTGAATGCTGGCATTTCACATATTGTTACGAGTTTGGGTGAGGGGGTTGGCTGCATGCCTGAGCCCCTTCTAGTTCCTAGATCCAGCATGGATTCAATTCCTGGAATAGCTAGACTAGTTTCCTGGTGAGCTAACAGCCCTCTAAATAGTAGTATTAGTAGCGGTGGTGGTGGTGATGATGACGATAATAATAATAATAATAATAATAATAATAATAATAATAATAATAATTAATAATTTATTTATACCCCACCCATCTTGCTGGGTGAAATATACTTGGAGTCAAGAGTGGATTTCATTCTCTTTATTCAGCTCATAGTAGTGAGGAATGCAAATTCCCCCAATTATCTGCTTTATATACATTATTTACACAATGGGTGTCACATGATTGGCTAATTCTGGGATTCTCCTGTAGGCCAATAAGTTTGCAGCTACACTTCCACCTGGAGTTGGATTGGGTGGCTCCTGTGGACAAATCAGACTACTGCATTCTGGATCCTATTGTTCTAGGACCAATCAGATTGCTGCAATTTGGATCCTATTCAACTCAGTGCATAACATTGGGTTTCCCCAGCCACTCTTGGCAGTTTTCAACAAAATATTAAAAATACAATAAAACATCTGACATTAAAAACTTCCCGATACAGGGGCCATTAAGTGATAATAGGCTGCCCAAATACATCACAGCTTGCAAAAATGGATGTATTAGTCAAAACCGTATTTTTAAAAATGTATATTCTAGGAGAGCTTTCCATTAAAATGCTGGTGAAATATCATGAGGATTAAAAAAAAAATCCTGCAAAAATGTGGAGAACTGGATTTTGAGATTAAAAAACCGAGAGAAGGAGAGAACAAAAATGGACAGATTTGCCCACCCCTGTCTACTACAGATCTATGTGTGGTCATTCTCCTAAACTGGGCTGACTGAGAAGGAAATGTCTCTTGGCTCCTTCAGTATTGGTTTAATCCCTACATCCACACTCAGGATCCAGGGCGCATGCACATTGCTGTCCAAGAATGTGCAAAGAGGACAGCCTGTACGAAGGAGGGGTTTCAGGGCTTATCTACAGCCCAGCTGCAGTTTATTAGCTTTCCTGAGGTAATCTAGCAAGTGCCCATTCAAATGCATTAGCGCATCAGTTCAATATGTGACATGTGTGGTGCTGTTTTCCATTTTTAAAGGAGTAAGACACTAAGCATCTCTCCCACTCCTCCTCAAATTGAAAAGTAAATCTGTTTATGTAATTCTGACAACAGTAACTAGCATAGCATTTATGTAATTCTGACTACAGTAAGTAGCGTAGCAGCCAAGACTACAATCCTGTGCCTACTTACCTGGAAGCACATTCCATTACACTTGCCTTGTTTATTCACAGATGCTTATGGAATTGCACTATAAGTTAGGATGGGGAGAAATTTGATTATGTTCACATTTTAAGGAGAAACTGGCCGATTTACACTTTGGAGGCAGTATGCTTCTGAATGCCAGTTGCTGGAAACTGCAGAATGGTAGAACCATAAAATTGCAAAGTTGGAAGGGATCCTGAGGGTCATCTAGTCCAACCCCCTGCAATGCAGGAATCTCAGCTAAAGCATCCATGACAGATGACAATCCAAACTGCTTAAAAACCTCCAACGATGGAGAGTCCACCACCTTCCAAGGAAGCCCATTCCTCTGCCAAACAGTTCTTACCGTCAGCAATGTCTAGGCAACACGACGACCATGTACATATGCAATAGACAATCTTTTATAGAATTCCTTCAAACCATAACAAGTCCAAAATGAAATCTTTGGTCTCAAAGTCTCTGAAAATCTTTAAATGAAGCGAGGTACCAGACTTGGTCCAATGAAAGACAAGCTGTGAAGTCCAACACTGAACAGTGATTCCGGATATTGACTACTGTTTTGTATTACTACATGAGCACTGTTCCACAGCATTTGATATTTTCATTCACATACATTCATTTGAAATAAGACGGGTTTATGAAGCAATTCTATATCCTCCCACCACACTGACAAAGAATTCTACGAAACAGTAGTCAATATCCAGAATCGTTGTTCAGTTTTGGAATCATATCTGCTGAATACACAAAGCTTCACAGCTTGTCTTTCATCGGACAAAGTCTGGTACCTCGCTTTATTTAAAGATTTTCAGAGACTTTGAGACTAAAGATTTCATTTTGGACTTGTTATGGTTTGAAGGAATTCTATAAAAGATTGTCTATTGCGTATGTACATGGTCATCGTGTTGCCTAGACATTGCTGACGTTCTGTTACTTATAACAGTTCTTACCATCAGAAAGTTCTTCCAGATGCTTAGTCAGAATCTCTTTTCTTGTAATTCGAAGCCATCAGTTCGGGTCCTTCCCTCTAGAGCAGGAGAAAACAGGCTTGCTCCATCTTCCACGTGACAAGCCCTTGAGATATTTGAAGGGGCAAATGCTCTTGTGCTTGAGTCCTGGACTAGATGAACACCCCAAACCTGATTCTGCAGGCTTTTCTTATGTTCTTATGAAACCTTATGGGAACCAAAATGAAGCTACTCTCAAAATTTGCAGTTCCTCGAATTTTGTGGGGAAAGTGTGCATAGAACATGCATTAATTTCATTATATTTGGGGGAATTGCTAGCAACGTGTTGTTGTTTTTTTTAGTCAAAAGTAAAAACAAAAATGCATTCACAGGGGGAGAATTAGCACAGAAATGCCAACAAATGTTCATGAGCATTGTTTGAAAATAATAATTCACAACTGTGGAGAACTGAATTTAAGACTGGGAAAAGGAGAAACTTTTTCTCTGTCTGCAGTTTGGCAGGGAGGAAATAATATTGGCTTACCTTACTGGGTACTTGTTTTTGTTTTGTTTTTGTTTTACAAAGTATAAATAAATAAATAAAGAAGGAAAAAAATTGCACCCCACCCCCAAGACCCTTCCATTGTAACTATCCAACCTCCCAAAATTTCAACACCTCTTGCGATGGTTTGACCCCTTTCCATTTTAACAATACAAATTCTTCAAACAGCTTCCATATCTCCTCAGAATCATTTCTCCTGCATATTCCCCATCTTACCTTAATAAAGGTAAAGGTACCCCTGCCGGTACGGGCCAGTCTTGCCAGACTCTAGGGTTGTTCGCTTATCTCACTCTGGAGGCCGGGAGCCAGCGCTGTCCGGAGACACTTCCGGGTCACGTGGCCAGCGTGACAAGCTGCATCTGGCAAGCCAGCGCAGCGCACGGAAACGCCGTTTACCTTCCCGCCAGTAAGCGGTCCCTATTTATCTACTTGTACCCGGGGGTGCTTTCGAACTGCTAGGTTTGGCAGGCGCTGGGACCGAACGACGGGAGCGCACCCCGCCGTGGGGATTCGAACCGCCGACCATGCGATCGGCAAGTCCTAGGCTTAATCTTACCTTAATAGCACATGTTAATTTATCATTTTTTAGCTATATGCCACACTTCTTTATACCATTCTTCCATTTGATACTCACCTTGCTCCTTCCATTTCCTAGCTATCATAACTTGTGCAGCTGTCAATAAATCTGTGGGCAAGTCCTTCATAGCCTGCAAACCTTCCACCCCGTCGTGAATTGATAACAATGCTACCGCTGGACTTTCGACCAGCTTTAACCCAGTGATTTCTGTTATCTCCTTTGCCCCCCAAATTGTACACCACACGTGAACATAAGTGCTGGTTTCCTGGCATCCTCTCCAACATAACACCAAATAGTTCTTGTTTATTTGATTTAATCTGACTGGTGTTAAATACCATCTCCAAACTAATAATAATTTTCTTTTATCCTTAGACAACATTTTCAAAGTGTTTGTCCCATATTCTCCCCCAGCTTTGACTATTTATCTGACCTGTTGTCTCCTTTTCCCGCACCTCTTTTATTTTTATTTTTTTAAATAGTATTTATTAAGGTTTTAAGTTTACAAAAAGGCAAAAGAAAAAACACCAAATTAAACAATAGCAAAACAACACATCACAATAAAAAACAGAAAAATAGAAACAATTAAAAAAGGAAAAGGAAAAAAAACAAATCGAACCTTCCCATAACTTATCTTTCATTTGCTTGTTTCCCTGACCTCCGCACACCTCCCTTTTTTGTATTCTAAGTCAATTATCCATTTCAGCAAATCCTTTCCCTCTCTTCAAAATTTTTATCCTGAAAATTTATCTTGATCTTAATATAAGTTTACTTTCCCTCTTTTCACCAATTAACAGTCTATTTTTCTTAAATCTTTGTTACATTTTTGCTAAAATCACATAGATTCATTCCAACATCATTCTAACACTCATTAATTTTACAATGTTTCTGTAAATAGTCTTTAAATTTCTTCCAATCTTCCTCCACCGACTCTTCTCCCTGGTCTCGGATTCTGCCAGTCATTTCCGCCAGTTCCATATAGTCCATCACCTTCACCTGCCATTCTTCCAGAGTGGGCAAATCTTGTGTCTTCCAATACTTTGCAATAATCCCGCACCTCTTTTAATTGATCTTCTTGATCCTCCATTTCTACTAATAACTGGGTACTTGTGAGGATTAGAACTAGGGAAGGCATGCGAAGCAATTTGAACCCTTGGTAGTACTGCGTGAATGCTAAGTATTAGCATATTGATATTGCACTTAGGTGTGATGACAGATGTCCCTATGTGCTGAAGTTCTGTGCACACTTCTCCAGTAAGTCACACCGAACTCCATGGAACTTCTGAGTAAACATGTGCAGGACTGTGCTGTATATTACGGATTTTGATATGGCTTCTTGGAATGAAGCTACAGAAGGAGCACAATCGTAGCCATGTGTCCTCAGAAGTAAGTCCCACAGAGTTCCTAGTGGCTTCCTACTATTGCCACACAAATACCGCTTCACTGAGACCCCTCCTCTGTCCGTAGATTGGCAATGGGTGTGTTTGGTGGGGCCAGGGCTGGATGTAGGTCAAGGCTCCCCCATTTCTGGACCTAAGCCTACATCAGACACGGGGAACCTGTGGCCCTCCAGATATTGCTGGACTCCAACTCCCATCAGCCCCAACCAGCATGACCCATGAGTGTTGGTAGTTGTAGTCCAGCAACATTTGGGAGACCACAGGCTTCCCATGCCTGGTACAAAGGAAGGCAGATGAGTATTATCGGTGCTTTTTTTGTGACAGTACTCATTAGTACAGAGTACCGACACACTCAGTGCCAGAATTACATATAAACAAGCTATAGCTTAATTTAAAGAGGGGGAAAACTGGATTTCCAAAATACAAGATAAAAAACAAATAAAATAAAACCTACATAGAGCAACAGTGTTTTGTGTTGTGCAGGCTCCTATGATGTAAGTAATGGGCCCCGCCTGCTAGCCTGCTCTCTAAAATATCACTACCACTATTAATATACTTCTTCTTAATTGTATTTCAGTTCAACAATTACTTTGATAAATACATATTTTGTTATGTGCAAATGGCTTTAGATACCTATCAGGTCCATCAATTACCATATAGCATATATTCAACACAAAAAACAGCGACAAATTTTTTTTGACAAAGGATAGCTGGCCATATAAAGGGCCCCATTACCTTCTGTAGCTTAGGGCCTCATCAGACCTAAATCCGGCCTTGGACGCACTCCTCTTTTTGTGGCCCATGGTGCCTTTTCAAGATATGAGTACTGACACCTCTTTATTAAAAAAAGTAGTGAGTATTATTATTAGCAACTATGCTCAGAATTCTGTAATTTGGGGGTCCCCACATTTTGCCCAGAGACTAGTTCCTTGCAGTTCCCATATAGACAATCTTTTTCTAAACTGGGCTCAGGACTTTCCCTGCATCTGGAAATGGTGTAAATGGCTTTTTAAACCCAAATCGGGGTTACAGCAGGGTGGTATTAAAGTGATCTTACTGCCACGGTCCCAGTTTGGGTTACGTTCCCACCCCCTGCCCCCTGCTCGCTTCTGTGAGGGCTCCTCCAGACTTGCCCCACTGCTTTCCCCTGGGAAAACCCAATCTTTACTGCTGAATTGGAGCAAACAGCAACTGGGTTTTCTCCAGATGGACATCTGCTCTGATTTAACACGGAAGAGGGGGGTTTCCAGGGGAAAGCAGTGGGGCCAAAGCAAAACCACTGAGACTTGTGCCTGGAAAGCATGGAAGAAAAACACTCAGACCTGTGCGGATGCTCTGGATGCTATGGACACAATTGCCAATTATGTGAATGCCATAATGACTAGTTTGGCTTTAAGAAATGGTGTACAGGGTAGATTTCCACAGTTTTTCTGTAGTTTTGCCATTCCCAGCTTGGGTGCTGTGACTGTCCTTTCCTGTGATAATGGGGGGTCAGGAGAATGCCCCTTTGTGCAACCCTGAGCAGTCAAAATGACCCCGTCATGTGTGCGCAGATGTCAGCTGAATGACCCTGTTCTGCTCAGTTGCATGAGCCTGTCTCACGAAGACGGCAGTCCGGAGCAGAGGCAAATGTAATGGAGAAACACACAAGATTGCTCTCTACTCATATGGCCGGCTCATTTCTAGCGTTCTACCAAACACATAGGAGCTGCCCATGGATGAGCAGCTGGGAAAATGACAGAGACTACTTATTTAAGGCACATTAAAAGCACATTTGTCTCCACCTCTAAATCCTGGGAACTGTAGTTTTGTAAGAGTGTTGGATGCACTGTGTGGAGTAAACTATTTTTATTATTATTGAATTTATGTACTGCCCTATACCCAGCGGTCTCAGGGCGGTTCACAGAATAAAATCAAGATATAAAACCACAAAATACCTAATAAAAATAAAAACAGCCCCCCCCCAAAAACCCACACATTTTAAAAGGGCATAGGATGTAAATCGGATCAACCAAACGTCTGGTTAAAGAGGAACATTTTTGCCTGGCGCCTAAAGGTGTATAATGAAGGCGCCAGGCGATCTTCCCTGGGGAGAGCATTCCAGAGACGGGGAGCCACTGCAGAGAAGGCCCCATTCTCGCATTGCCACCCTCTGGATCTCTCAAGGAGGAGGCACACAAAGGAGGGCCTCAGAGGATGATCTCAGGGTCCAGGTAGGTTAATATGGAAAGAGGCGGTCTGTGAGGTATTGCGGTCCTGAGCCATTTAAGGCTTTATAGGCCAAAACCAGCACTTTTAATTGGGCCTGGAAACTAAATACAGTTCCCATGTTTATTTGGGGTGGTGTGTGTGTGTGTTTCAAATGTACGGCATGTACACAGCCCTCAACTTTGCACCTGTGTGCACTAATGCTCAGAACAATGTGCTCCCTGAATTGTGTGTGTTTTTTCACATGGCGCTGTTGTTTTTTGCCCCCAGGTGCAGAGAGGAAGATGCAGCCATTTACCAAGCCTCGGCCAGAAACAACAAGGGCATCGTGTCCTGCTCGGGGGTCCTGGAGGTGGGAACCATGACAGAGTACAAAATCCACCAGCGATGGTTTGCCAAGCTCAAGCGAAATGCCGAGGCCAAGCTGCGCGAGATCGAGCAGAGCAGGAAGCGAGGGAAGGAGAACGTGGAACTGGAGCAGCTGAGGAGGGTGAGCCCGGACAGGTTCCAGCGGAAGCGCCGCCTGACCGGCGAAGTGGGCATGCGATCAGGCACCTCCCTCTGGGACAAGGAGGAGGTGGCCAAGGTGCGCATCCCAGATGGGAAACCACGATTTGGAGAGGACGAGAAGAGCAAAGAGACTTCCGTGAACGCCAAGACCTTCTTCCCAAACAACTTCATAACGGGGCACCTGGAAGCAGAGGTGACCACCAATGGGGACTCTTCTCTGGAGAGCGTGGAGGAAAACGGAGACGAAAATGCCAACGGCTTTCTTACCTATATCTATGAGACGGTGGAGATCATCAAAGCGAAGCCTACGGCGGCCAAAGAGTTTTCCGCGAAGAAGAAGAAGAAAGAGGAGGTCACCACTGCCTTGCCAAATGCAAGCCAGGATGTTTCCAGAGAAGAGGATGGGACACAACAGAGGAGTATTAGCTCGGCGCATGAAGATGCCACGCCTAATACTTTGGCCTACAGCACGTCACCTTTTGCAACAAATGGGCTGGTGGTCACGGAGCCCAGAGTACCTCCTAGGCAGGTGGGGGAGAAGCCCATTGCCCGACCCTATTCAATGCCCCCTAAAGCAGACGTGTACTTTTCTCTAAAAGACATGTATTTTGACATGGGGGTGAAAGCTGAGGCTGAGCAGAAGGCGCCAGAAGCCAAGGAAGGCGAGGCTGATCGGAACCAGCCAGGGGAGGGTGCTTCCATCCTAGGAGAGATGCTCCCAGCAGCCCCTACGGCTTTGAAAAGGGCAAAACCAGAGGAAGGGCAAAAAGAGCCACGCGAAGAGCAGAAAACAGAGGAAAAAGAGGCTGTGGAAACAAAGGAAGCTCAAACAATGGCAGCCACAGATGCTGGCAGGGATGTCAATGCAAACTTATCCCAGTATCCTAATTGGACCGCAGAGGCCGTGCAAGAGGTGCCTGGTCCCCTTCGGATGGGAAATGGGGCAGACATTCCTGAAACAGATTTTCAGCATCCTAACCAGGCTTCAGAGACTGGCCTTGGGGTGTGGGCTCCCCTTTCGAAGGATATGGTTGCCGACCTGCGCGAAACGGACTTGCTGGACTCTTTCTGCCCCGAAGCAGAGCCATCCCCACAGCCCCAGAAGGGGTTGGAGTCGTCTGTGCGCTTTCAGGAAGCGGCGAGAGACTTGAAGGAGGCCTCCTTGGGAGAGCAGCTGCCCGGCCAAGGGCCTTGTGAGGTACTGTAAGTTCTTTTTTTTTTTTTTTTTGCTATGACTGACCTCATGCAAAATGTTTCCCAAATCTGTTAAGCAGCAACTGCCAGAGCCCTGCCTGCTATTTATAGCTGAGAATGCGGGGATGTACATGACTAGCAATAAGCAGGGTGGTCTCTCTCGCCAGTCTAGCTCTGACCCCTGACTGTAAAGTGTTGCATTGGCCAAGTTTTAATATTATTATTTCTGCAGCTGGTCAGAAATGAGCCAGATGCATTGGGTGATCTGTGGCCAGCAAGCACTTGGGTTTATTTATGGGCTGGTGTTGGGTTGGGACCCAGCCTCATGTGTTGGCCTTCCCGACAAGCGTCATTGCATTGCCGGCCCGCAGTCTTGGCTGCAGCTGTCCCTGACACTCAACATCCTGGTTTGGCCGGGGTCTATTTTTTGCTGCTTATTCTGAAGCATTTTCCATGTAATTCTTCATTAGGAAAGAACAAGTGTGTGCCTTGTTAACAGGGGGTTTCCTAATTCAGTGCGTGGGGGATTTCATGCTGCTCCTCACGGGATTGGCATTTGAAGGATCCCTGCTGAGGAGTGGGCTGCGTGGGTGTGCAGAGAGGAGCTGGGGCTCTGGGTGCAGGACTTCAGAGTGGTCCAACGAGCTGCAAGGCCTCAGCAACTGCAAACAGACTCTGGCTCATGTTTCCAGAGGATGTCAGCCTGCCCTGCCTGGGAGCTCCAGGGCTCGGTGGGCAGCTAAATCTAAGAGTGCAAAAAGAGCCTGTTGATTCAGGCCGGTGGCCCATCTAGTTGAGCATCCTCTCCTTGCACTGGATACACAGATGCCCATTATGGGGAGCCTGCAAGCAGGACTGGAGCACAACAGCACTCTCTTGACTTGCGGTTCCCAACAGTTGGCATTCAGAGGCACAATGCCTCTGACAGTGGAGGCAGAGGGAACATAGTCAATCCCTTGGGAATGTGGAAAAGGGGAGCTGCCGAGTCAGACCCTTCCAGGCCAGTATCATCTACCGTATTTTTCGCTCTATAAGACTCACTTGTCCCCTCCTAAAAAGTAAGGGGAAATGTGTGTGTGTCTTAGGGAGCGAATGCAGGCTGCGCAGCTATCCCAGAAGCCAGAACAGCAAGAGAGATAGTGGAAGCAGCGATCCCTCTTGGTGTTCTGACTTCTGCGATAGCTGCGCCAAGCCTCTTCAGGGCAACAGGAGGAACGCTCCCCCTGCCCTGAAGAGGCTTGGCACGGCTATCCCAGACAGCTGTCCCTCTTGCTGTTCTGACTTCGCTTTGCTGGAGAGGCGCTGCGCAGAGAGGAAGAGTTGCACAGCGCCCCTTCAGCAAAGTGGCAGGAGAAACGGAGCCCCTTCCATTTCTCCTCCCGCTTCGCTGGAGAGGCGCTGCGCAGCGAGGGAGAGAATATTTTTTTTCTTGTTCTCCTCTCCCACAGCTAGGTGTGTCTTATGGTCGGGTGTGTCTTATAGACCGAAAAATATGGCACTTCATGTTTTTGGGATCTAGTGTGTGGGGTGGATTGTTTGTTATTTAAACACCTAGAAACCTGCCCTCCACCGGATCCAGGTACAAAATAGGGGTTCTGGAGTATAGACCACGGAATTAAGGAGCCGGGTGCCAAGAAGCACACACTTAATCCAGGTTTTTGTTTAGTACCCAAACTGACTGCACAGTCCTTTCACACACAAATCCACTCCTGGTTTTCCTTCCGAGCTTCCTTCATTTCTCAGCTGCCTAATTCAGAGCGGGGTGGGGGTGGTGGAATGGGGAACGGTTTTGTTGTTGCTCTCCTTAAACCGTTGAGAGTCAGAGACTTGAGCTAGCTCTGCTGCACAGCACCTGGGGCTCCCAATTGACTTTCTGCCCCCTCTTGGTCCAGCAGTGGGTCGGAACTGTAAGGATGCAGAGTTTGGCTCAACATCGTAGGGGAGACTTCCTAACCATTGGACTGCTTTGACAGTCAAACAGGCCACCTTGGGAGGTGGTGAGCTCTCCTTTGCTGAGGCCAGAGGCAGTCTTGTTAGCAGTACTGTAATTGTACCTTGCCTTACAAGCCCAGATGGTCTCTAGGGTCCTGTTCATTTCTATAAATCTGTGCATAACCTTTAGGGGTTAGACTCCCATTCCCCCCAGCTCTGATTTGTGGCATTCCTCTCCACTCTAAAGCATAATTTCAGTATGTGCAGGCAAAGCACTATCAAAGCTTTTCGGGGCAAATGTGTCTTTAATTAGAAACTTCCTCTTTATTCATTCTGCTCTTGTCATTGCTTCTTTCAGAAGTGTTCCAAAGGTTAATTGAACCACATATTTGCATCAAACCATTACCATATTAGCAATTTTATCTCCAGCCCCTTTTGTAATTATTCCTGATGAGCAGGACTGGGGCTGCATTGACTGGTCCTGCCCCCGCTTTCCAATTTCCAGAGGTGAGAAGTGGACATTACTGAATTGCCCCAGAATTCTTCCCTTTCTATTACAGTGGTGCCTTGCAAGACGAAATTAATTCGTTCCGCGAGTTTTGTCGTCTTGCGATTTTTTTCGTCTTGCGAAGCACGGTGTTGGAAAAGTTTTGGAAAAGCTTCAAAAATCACCAAAGTCTTCAAAAACCTCAAAAAAGGCTACCACACCGCGTGCTATGAGTTGCTCCTCGAAGTCAAGTCGCAACTGTATTAACGGTGTTAAGAAAAAGGAAACAAACTTGCAAGACGTTTCCGTCTTGCGAAGCAAGCCCATAGGGAAAATCGTCTTGCGAAGCAGCTCAAAAAACAAAAAACCCTTTCGTCTTGCGAGTTTTCCGTCTTGCGAGGTACCACTGTACTTGCAAAAAAAGGGGGAAGGTTATGTTCCTGGTTTGCTTCCATTACCTTTTTCAAATTATGAAAAAGTACTGTTTTGCAACAAAAAATAATTCAGTGGAAACCAGTAACTCCTTCCCACAGAGAACTAACGCTTTAAGAGCCATTTAGAGGCAACTGACTCATGCCACATTTCCCTTGAACAAGAAGCAATAAAAGGGGCAGAAGCAAGAAGGAGGAAGTTTTCACCTAAACTTGCAGAAGACCTCAGTTCTGAATAAATGTCGTAGAAGGGTCTTGGTCACAGGTACCGCAGAAAAGTGATGCTTCCACAGCACTGAAGGGTCATCATGTGGAAGCAGCTTTTTAGAAAATGCATTAGAATCATAGAATCATAGAGTTGGAATAGACCACAAGGGCCATCGAGTCCAACCCCCTGCCAAGCAGGAAACACCATCAGAGCACTCCTGACATATGGTTGTCAAGCCTCTGCTTAAAGACCTCCAAAGACGGAGATTCCACCACACTCCTTGGCAGCAAATTCCACTGTCCAACAGCTCTTACTGTCAGGATGTTCTTCCTAATGTTTAGGTGGAATCTTCTTTCTTGTAGTTTGGATCCATTGCTCCGTGTCCGCTTCTCTGGAGCAGCAGAAAACAACCTTTCTCCCTCCTCTATATGACATCCTTTTATATATTTGAACATGGCTATCATATCACCCCTTAACCTCCTCTTCTCCAGGCTAAACATGCCCAGCTCCCTTAGCCGTTCCTCATAAGGCATCGTTTCCAGGCCTTTGACGATTGTTAGGCCTGCGTAAAAAAGAGAGAGCAAAACTCTTATGCATGCCCCTTTCTTCCATAGCAGAAAGGCCAGATGTATCTGTTCTGCTCTGCGATGTAGCTAAATAAATTTCATTTATTAATCACTTCCAATGTAGCATCTCTGATTTCACAATGCCATAAGGACACAGTGAAAATATTGGCATTTGTAGAAAACAATTGCGTATAATTTCTGCTGTCCCTTTTATGACAACTGTCCACCTTGGTGTATTTGCTATGCGCGCACTTTGGCTGCGTCTCCATGTTGCAGGGAGCAGACAGAGGCAAGGAAGGAAGCCTTTGTCTCAGAATATTTCAGGACTTGCCGCTTGACTTCCCCCTCTCTTATCAGCCTCTTGGAGTTGCTTTCAGCACTTGGGCGGGTGCTGGCCGTGGCAGCACAGTCCTGTTGGAATTTGCTTGATGTGTTTCCATTTTAGGAGATGCGAAATAATCTCTGCCTTTGACAAGGAAGAGACCCTCTTAGCTAATAATGGGAGCATGGCCTGGCACGCCTGTCGAAGCCCTGGTGTGGGAGCTAATTCCACATTCTGGGGTTTTTTAAATAATAATAATAAAATGGCCATGGGTCTAATTACAGGCATAAGCAAACTCGGCCCTCCAGATGATTTGGGGCTACAACTCCCATCATCCCTAGCTAATAGGACCAGTGGTTAGGGATGATGGGAATTGCAGTCCCAAAACATCTGGAGGGCCGAGTGTGCCTATGCCTGGGTGAAAACATACATGATGTGGGGAACCCATGCTCCTTGTGCATTTATTTAAATATATGAAGCAACTTGGACCCTGCACTTCAGACCAAAACGCTCCCAGAGTGGCTTGCATACATGACACAAAAGGAAAAACGGAAGGGCAGGGAAGAGGAAAGCTAAAATGTATCACCTCTGTACAACCCCAACTTTTCAGACAGTGTAGTAGACCTTTCTTTCTTTCTTTCTTTCTTTCTTTCTTTCTTTCTTTCTTTCTTTCTTTCTTTCTTTCTTTCGTTCTTTCGTTCTTTCCATGCATCCTTCTCTCAGCCCCTCAGGACTCTTTAGTCTTTTTTTTTTTTTAAATAAATTTTTATTGATTTTCCATAGATAAAAAGAAACAAAACAAAAACGTAAACAAACACAAAATCGACTTCCCCGTACCACCCCTTTTCTGCATCCTTGTTTCAAAATTTTTCAGCAACCCTTTCGTCATGAACTTATTTTATGTTTCATAAATTTAACTTCCTTAAGTTATTAAAACAGCTGTAGTTCTTTATCTCTTATTTCCCTGATCTTCTAGTTTTCATCCAAATTATAACAATTTTTAAGGTAAACTTTAAATTTACTCCAGTCATCATCCACCGCCTCCTTTCCCCGGTCTCGAATTCTGCCAGTCATCTCCGCCAGTCCCATGTAGTCGATCACCTTCGTCTGCCATTCTTCCAACGTGGGTAGTTCTTGTGTCTTCCAATACTTTGCTAGAAGGATTCTTGCTGCTGTTGTGGCATACATATCCTTCTTTGGCACCATTTGGCCCACCATACCCAAGAGAAAGGCTTCTGGTTTCTTAATAAAGGTTCTCTTCAGAACTTTCTTAATTTCATTGTAGATCATTTCCCAGAAGGCCTTAATCTTTGGGCAGGTCCACCAAAGGTGATAGAAGGTTCCCTCCATTTCATTACATTTCCAGCATTTATTATTGGGCAAATGATAAATCCTCGCTAACTTAGCAGGAGTCATGTACCACCTGTAGATCATTTTCATAATGTTTTCTCTTAAGGCATTACATGCCGTGAATTTAACACCAGTGGTCCATAACTGCTCCCAATCTGCGAGTTCAATGTCATGTCCAATATCTTGTGCCCATTTAATCATACTTGATTTCACCATTTCGTCTTGAGTATTCCACTTCAACAGCAAGTTATACATTCTTGACAAATTTTTAGTATTGGGTTCTAACAATTCTGTTTCTAGTTTTGACCTCTCCACTTGGAAGCCTTTCTTTCTGTCCTGTTTAAATAATTCATTTATCTGTCGATAATGTAACCAATCTCTCACCTTAAACTTCAGTTTCTCAAAGCTTTGCAGTTTTACTTTTTCACCATCCTGTTCTATAATTTCAAAATATTTAGGCCAGTTTGAACCCATGTTCAGTTTTTTCACCTCTTTAGCTTCCATTGGTGACAGCCATCTGGGGGTTTTACTTTCAAGCAAGTCTTTATACCATATCCAAACATTATACAATGCTTTCCTGACCATATGGTTCTTAAAGCTTTTATGCGATTTTACCTTGTCATACCATATATATGCATGCCAACCAAATCTATTATCAAATCCCTCAAGATCCAAAATGTCTGTATTCTCGAGGAGCAGCCAATCTTTCAACCAGCAGAACGCTGCTGATTCATAGTAAAGTCTTAAGTCCGGCAGGGCAAAACCTCCTCTATCTTTTGCATGTGTTAATGTCTTAAATTTTATTCTTGGCTTTTTGCCCTGCCAAACAAATTTAGATATGTCTTTCTGCCACCTCTTGAAACAGTCCATCTTGTCTATTATTTGTAGTGTCTGAAACAGAAATAGCATTCTAGGCAATACATTCATTTTGATAACAGCAATTCTGCCTAACAAGGAAAGTTTCAGCCTTGACCATATGTCTAGATCTTTCTTAATGGACTCTTTAGTCTTTAGTCACCTATTCAACCCTCATGAATTGCCCCTTCTGTACTAGATGTTTAGATAGAAACTTCATTATCCTTTGGATTTCACACTGCTCTGAATTTTGTGAAACAGACCTTAGCTCCAAACATTTTAAAAAGTATCCTAATGCGTTAAAAATATATTTTATAATAAATACAGGTTTTTTAAAAAGGCATTGATATAAAATACCTTTATAAATGTGCATTTTGTGATAAAATACATATTCAGCCACAAATTTTCCTATGAATGAAATTGTCCAAGGACCAGAAACTGACTACTCTGGCAACACCTATTTTGGATACTATGGCTGTGTTGTTTATTTATTTAAGACACATATACAGTGGTACCTTGGGTTACATACGCTTCAGGTTACATACGCTTCAGGTTACAGACTCCGCTAACCCAGAAATAGTGCTTCAGGTTAAGAACTTTGCTTCAGGTTGAGAACATAAATCGTGCTCTGACGTCGCGGCGGCAGCGGGAGGCCCCATTAGCTAAAGTGGTGCTTCAGGTTAAGAACAATTTCAGGTTAAGAACGGACCTCCAGAACGAATTAAGTACTTAAGGACAAGACTACACAAAGCAGTGCTAAATACATTACGGCATCATAAGACAGAGCTCATTTTATAGCTTCCTTTGCCCCATCCCTCCCCACTGAAGAGCAGTGCCAGAATGGAGAGGCTCACAAGTGTGCGCAACGTCATTTCTGCCCCACAGATCCCCTGAGGCTCATCTTCCAGCCTCTGGTCTTGAGATTTAGCGTCGCTCCCACTGCCAAGCATGTAAGCTCTCTTCTGTTCCCATTGACCAGGAAGTAGGGTTGGGGGGGGGGGGGTCTGTTTGCAAGTGAAGCTGCCTGGGTTTGCAGAGCAGTGTTGCCAAGCGGTGTCTCTCCTCCCTAACACACACACACACACACACACACACACACACAAGCACAATTGTCGTTTTGTGGTGGGGAAGATCCATAGGATCTAGGGCCGTCTTAAGCATAACGGTGCCTCCCCTGTTGTTGACCCTTTTAAGCGGGGGACACCCAAAGATGTTGACCTTTGTTAGGAAAGGTTCCCCAGAGTTGTTCACCTTTTTTAGGGAGCTGACATGGCACACTTACACATTATCTCTGCTTGGGAAAAGAAAACAGGAAACATAAATAAACTTTTTTTAGTTGCTCATTTATTAACAATGCACCTGTATACACACTTAAGTAGTCTCAGATGCAGGTGGGTCAGCCAAAATCTAACAAGTCACTCCTAGTCTTAAATTGTCCAAACAAAATGGCATTGCTTAACCTGGCACCAAAATAAGAAATAAATGCTGAACTTAGATACACCTCAGCCAGTAAAGCGTGAGCCTCTTTATCTCAGGGTTTGTGGTTTCAAACCCCATGTTGGGCAAAAGATTCCTGCATTGCGGAGGGTTGGACTAGATGACCCTGGTGGTTCCCTTCCAGCTCTGTGAATGATTCTGCTGTATCTGAAGGGCTGTTCACAGGGAAGATGGAGCAGACTTGTTTTGTGAGAGATGCTTGTGCTGTGATTCCTGCACTGGAGGGCGTGACTGCACACCTGAGGGATCATGGCGGGAACTGATGGGCTTTGAAGTCCTCGGCCAAAGGTATTAAATGGCGTTGGAATGAAGCAAATTGGTGGAACTACTGATTTTATATGAATTTCCAAAGTTTTGAGGCTTTGTATACCTGAAGGAGCGTCTCCACCCCCATCGTTCAGCCCGGACACTGAGGTCCAGCGCCGAGGGCCTTCTGGCAGTTCCCTCATTGCGAGAAGTGAGGTTACAGGGAACTAGACAGAGGGCCTTCTCGGTAGTGGTGCCCACCCTGTGGAACGCCCTCCCTTCAGATGTCAAGGAAATAAGCAGCTATCCTATCTTTAAAAGACATCTGAAGGCAGCTCTGTTTAGGGAAGTTTTTAATATTTAATGCTGTATTGTTTTTAACACTCGATTGGGAGCCGCCCAGAGTGGCTGGGGAAACTCAGCCAGATGGGCAGGGTATAAATAATAAATTATTATTATTATTATTATTATTATTATTATTACAGTGGTGCCTCGCAAGACGAAATTAATCCGTTCCGCGAGTCTCTTCATCTAGCGGGTTTTTCGTCTTGCGAAGCAACCCTATTAGCGGATTAGTGCTATTAGCGGTTTAGCGGCTTAGCGGCTGTTAAAGGCTTAGCGGCTAAAAGGCTAAAAAAATCGCAAGACTCGCAAGACGTTTTCATCTTGTGAAGCAAGCCCATAGGGGAAATCGTCTTGCGAAGCAACTCAAAAACGGAAAACCCTTTCGTCTAGCGGGTTTTTCGTCTTGTGAGGCATTCGTCTTGCGGGGCACCACTGTATTCCTAAAGTCAACAGGTTTTTGGAAATACTCTGACATTGACTTGTTACATTACATCTAGGTTATGATAGAGTTAACAAGATAACGAGGTTTTGGTAGACTCAGTCCATTGTTCTTGTTCTTGCACTGGGAGCTCAATCAGGTGCTAAATGAGGGATGAGGAATGACCCTGGAACAGGGTCCTAGTGCCTCTGAAGGGCGCTGGAGGCGCACAGGCACCAAGCCCCTGCTCCGCCTCACTTAACTCCCTGCTCTCCCCTCCCTGGACTCTCCACCTGGCGCCCTCCACTGCTTGGTTCCCTGGCTCACTGCGCCACTACTCCCAATGGTAAAGACATCCCTGATAGTATCCTCTGGGAACCCCAAGCTGGGCATCCATGCTGGCGCATTTGCAAAGCTAAGCAGTGTCCAGTGAGGTTTCAGATTGGAGGCGGGGACCACGTGTTGAGATTCCTGCATTGCAGAAGGTTGGACTAGATGAACCTTGGGTTCCCTTCCAACTCTGCAATTCTATGATTCTAGGAAGGCCAAAGTTCCCCAGCAACTAGTATTCAGAGGCCAAGGTGCATCTGAACATGGAGGGACCATACAGCTATCATGTTTCAATAGCCATTGATGGGGAAACTGCTGATTCCTTCCTTCCTTCCTTCCTTCCTTCCTTCCTTCCTTCCTTCCTTCCTTCCTTCTGTCTTTTTAAACCCCCTGTTTTTATCCCCCCCCCCCAGCCTTACAGATTACTTGGCTCTGCTTTGATGACTGTATTTTTGACACATATCCATAAGTCTGCACACCCCACCCCCCCAATTCCTTTCTGCCCTTGCTCAGTCAGGCTGGACAGATATAGCTCTTTTAATCTCTCCCAGACGTCAGTCCTTCCAGCCACCTGATCTCGACGCTCCTGTTCAGTCGGTCGGTGTGGCTTGGATGTTGCCCATCCTCTGGGCAGCTATTCCTGGTGCCGTTGCACCAGCCTTCAAAGTTGACAGATGGACCCTCGCAGGTCATTTCGCTAGCCGAATGGCAGCCTTGGATTTCCTATGGAGATTTGGCAATACTCTGGCCCCAGGTTTTTTGTTTATTTGTTTAAATGAGAAAAGGTATTGATTCGACAACTGGGAATTAATCCTGAGCCAGAGTTAGAGAATTTATTCCCAGTGCAATTGGAAGCTTTGGGGATATTCAAAGGAGGTGAGGTTTCAGGATCACATTAAAATGATTTTTATTAAATTTTCTGTTTTACAATTTCAGATAAACATTTTGCATCCTTAAGATATCAGTGACTGACCTTCTCTTTCCATGATTCATTTTACATATCTTATATCCCTGCATATTTTACATAAACTAAACAATTCAGTATTCCACTATTGCATAATTTATCTTAATGCTGCCAGTGTTTTCAGCTGTACACAATTATTTCCCATATATTCAATAAACGTTTTCCAATCTTGTTGTGCTCTTATTCTACATGTTAAGTTTTCTAGTTGTGCATATTCTGTCAACTTAAGTTGCCAAACTTCTTTGGTTAGGTTTCAGGATCACGTTAAAGCAGAACGCACCAACTGAGCACCTTCTGTATGTAGATCTTTTGGACTACAAGCTCCATCATCCCCAGCTGGCATAGCCAGTGGTCAGGCATGATGGGAACTGTAGTTCAAAACTGATGGAGGGCACCAGGTTGGTGAAGATGGCTTTGAAGGAACTGTGATTGCAGTGGAACAGCTCTGAGGATTGAGAGATGTTGGGAGGGATGGGGTCAGTAGTGGATGTTGTGATGGGGAGAAAGCACTCACCTGACCGGGCAGCTGAGTCTCTGCTGCTGATTGGGAAGGAGGCTTGGAGGACTGAGGCTGTGGGGAGATCAGTGCAGTGCAAACACACCAGCAGAGCCCAACTGCTGCGCCCGCCTGTGCTTTTGCACCACATCCATGCTGCTTCCACCCAGCCCCTCGCCTTTCTGGTAAGCAGCTGTCCGGAAGTCAGGTGAGCTGCCACACCAAACCATCCAAAACTTGTTAGCCGCCTGCTCCTTGAACAACAACAAAAAAGTTGTTCTTCGTGTTTCTTTTTAAGTCTCTGGGCCTTTACTTGCAATGGTTCCTCTTCAAACTTCTCTTTGCAAGCTTCGGGCGTATTGTATGGGAACCCTTTCCAGAGTTATGTGTGATTTGGAACAAGATTTGAACCCTGGAAGCGGCTCTCTTTCTTTCTCCTCTGGAACGTGTCCAGAGGAGGGCAAGCAAAATGGTCAAAGGTCTGGAAACGATGCCTTATGAGGAACGGCTAAGGGAGCTGGGCATGTTTAGCCTGGAGAAGAGGAGGTTAAGGCGTGATATGATAGCCATGTTCAAATAGATAAAAGGATGTCATATAGAGGAGGGAGAAAGGTTGTTTTCTGCTGCTCCAGAGAAGCGGACACGGAGCAATGGATCCAAACTACAAGAAAGAAGATTCCACCTAAACATTAGGAAGAACTTCCTGACAGTAAGAGCTGTTCGACAGTGGAATTTGCTGCCAAGGAGTGTGGTGGAGTCTCCTTCTTTGGAGGTCTTTAAGCAGAGGCTTGACAACCATATGTCAGGAGTGCTCTGATGGTGTTTCCTGCTTGGCAGGGGGTTGGACTCGATGGCCCTTGTGGTCTCTTCCAACTCTATGATTCTATGATTCTCTTCAAATTGACCCCTGAGACGCCCCAGACCTCAACATACACACCTAGAGCACAGCTCCCTTTCCTTCGACCACACAGACAGTTCCTGGTGGAAGGGAAGCTGCTCTGTTGGCTTTATGGGTAACAGTGCCCTCGATAGACATCACAGCTCACAACCGAAGTCCAAGATCTCTGGAGAGTTGAGGTCAATCATAATCACAATCTCAGCTGGGGATTTGTATATTTAGGGTTGTCTACCAGGTGGCTGATTAATCATTGTTTGCCTTTGAGCTTTGTGGTGCAGGGCAAAACACTGATCTGGATTTGATGCCAGTGATGGTTTCTGACACTAAACTCCCACTAGTGGAGTTGATACATGTGTGATTCATTCACATACTGGCCCCGAGACAGCAGTGGAAAACCTGCACCCATTGACCTCACTACAGTGGTGCCCCGCAAGACGAATGCCTCGCAAGACGAAAAACTCGCTAGACGAAAGGGTTTTCCGTTTTTTGAGTCGTTCCGCAAGACGAATTTCCCTATGGGCTTGCTTCACAAGACGAAACGTCTTGCGAGTTCTTGCGAGTTTGTTTCCTTTTTCTTAAAGCCGCTAAGCCGTTAATAGCCGCTAAGCCGCTAATAGCCGTGCTTCGCAAGACGAAAAAACCGCAAGACGAAGAGACTCGCAGAACGGATTAATTTCGTCTTGCGAGGCACCACTGTATTAGCCACTTTTCTGGGGCTGCTGGGAATTGGAGTCCTAGAATATATGGAGGACCACCGGTTCCTGACTCCTGCCCTAAGAGCTCGTTTCTATTCCAAGCAAGGGTCCTCTGCAGAATGGAGAAGCCCATCTCAGGACCAGCGCCAGCTTTGAGCGGGCCCTGGTAGCCCCCAGCCTTTGCCAGTAGCATCCTTTAGGCTCACCTGGCAGCATCGCTACAAGCTGGGTGGGTGTAGCCACCATTTTGATTCCCAACAGTACCTTGGAGTGATGCTACTTCTGCGGCATTGTGGGAAATTTTATATGTGACCCATTCACCCAGTGCTGCTCAGAATGCTGGACCAGATGGGGGGATGGGGTGGGCGAGCCCACCTAGGTCCTGGCATCCTGGTACCCTAGCAGCTGCTTGAAGGTGTTAATATGGCCCCTGGACTACAATGATGTTTTCTCTCTAAGCCAAAGTAGCCAACGTGGCAGCGTTTCGATGTTGCTGGGCTCCAACTCCCATCAACGCCAGGAAGCGTGGTCAGTGGTCAAAGATGATGGGAATTGTAGTCCAGCAACACCCAGGCTACGCCTGCTTTAAGCTCACACAAGGAGATTAATTATCTTTTCAAAGTTCATCATTTCCTGGTTTGGAAATTTCTTGATAATGTGAGGGTGATTGGGCAGAGCTACAGAGCATAAAATCCCTTCTGCATAGGCTGCTGTGGTGCTGCTTGTTTGTTTTTAAGTGGTTTTAGTAAGGGAACTGGAAATGTGCAGCCAATTGAATTGTTTCTCAACAAAACCAAAACTAGTTGAAAAAGAAACATAGCAAGTTTCATCTTACCTAGCTCGTGGTTCTAGTTAGCACTGAATTCTCGAAGAGGCCTAAGCCATCATGAAATCCTGTCCATTCTCTAAGTGCTCTCTCCTCTGTAGGGAAGAACTGTGAAACACTTTGCAAGAAAGAGGAAATCCTTGACCTTTTGCTGTTTGGGGTTTGGAACACAAATTAATGCATCAAGTAATGAGCTTTTTCCCCGAACACAAGCTTTGCCTGAGCTGTGATTAGTGTCAAGGGTTTGGATGGAATTTTGAGTCACAGTTGAAAAACAGAAGTGATTTATTTTTTTTAATAAAGCAGAGCTAAAAAGAGTGCCAACCTTCCAAGCTGTGAGAGAACTCCCAAGGAAAAGATGAGCTTTCCTTTCAAAGTGTTCTCTGAAAATAATCAAATATACCAAGCTAGTATTAAGTTGAGATGAGGGGGGAATGTGCCCGTTGCTACCAATAAACTCTGTGCTCTTTGTTCCTAGGCTCCGCAAACCTTAAAGCCAGCCTTGCCCACTGCCCGCAACCTGCAAACTCCAGATGTGGGTCTTGGAGAAGAAACAAGCCAGGATGCCCGCCATTTTGCAATAAGGGAAGGTGCCCCAAGAGAGCCAGAGACCAAACAGGCTGAGGAGCAAGAAGATCCTAGCCGAGAGGCCCAAGGGCCAAGCGTGATGGTGCTAAGCCAGGATGGCAGCCAGCACTTCTCAGTGACTTCCCAGAATCCCCCAGTTCTCTCCCTTGGCACCACATTGCCCATTGGGAAGGAACAGCGGGTTTTGAGAGAAGATGTGAAAAGGCGTTCCCCGCGTTTTGGAAGTGACAGAACCCAAGCCAAACCAGCTCCAAGTCATGAGAGTAAGGATCTGGCTGCTCCCGGGTCATTGGTTGAGGAATCTAGTCTTGAGCCTAGACCTAAAGTCGTCTTGGAGCGATATGCCCCTCAAATTGACACGGCGAGCAAAGTAAAGCAAGAAGAAGCCTTTGAGGTCCAGGGAGACAAGAGGTCTAGGCTAAACAGGGATTTAGGGCTTGAGGGCGAGAGGCCTCCCGCAGTGACAGCAAGGCCATTATTGGTCCCAGAAGTTGCTGTAGAAGCCCCGGTTTCCCATCAAAGTATTTCGGAGGAACCTCATCCGGTTCTCACAGTAGCAATGCCTCTGGCATTCCAAGAATCTGCTCCACTTTCTCCGGATGAAGAAGGTTCAACTGAGAAGCAGAAGTCCGTGGCCCATTTGCTGAGGGATGTGAAGAGAGAAATGGAAACCTGGCAGCCATCAAAGGTTGCAGCTTCAGAATCGGAGCAACGGCAGGTCGGCAACACGGAGGTCCGCGTCCAGGAAGAGCCCCCAACTCCACTGAGGGGTGAGGAAAATCAGAAGGAGTCGTTTGGCCTGGGCAGGAAGATGGACACCAGAACTAAGGAGAGGGAGAGAACAGTCTCTGAGGCACCTGCGATACAGGACTCGGGCCAAACAGAGACCGCGATGGAGGAGGATCAAACCGCAGATAAGGCACAGAACACGAACCTAGTGTCTTCCCTGAAAAATTACTTGCTTCTGCTCTTAAAGATGACCACGGAGGCCGACAAAAGCAAGGGCAGCAAGAAGCAAGATGCCAAGGCTGCGGAGGAGAGGACCCCGCCGACTGCCATTCCCAAGCACTTGCCGGATGTGGGCATAGCTGGCTTGACTCCCAGGACATCGAGGAAGATCTTTGAGCGGGTAGAAACCAACCAGCTCTTCCAAAGCGCAGAGAATCTGCAGTTGACTCCCAAGACTTCCCGGAGGATCACAGGGATGATCAACCAAGAGCTGCTTGCTTGCAAAGAGAGCTTGGTGGCTGAACCGGAGGCTGCCCCATTGCCCTGCGTGCCCTCGATTGTGGTGGGGAGTGTCTCCAGCGAGCCGACAGGCCCCCCAGATGCGTCTTCGGAGGTTTCCGGCGAGGCACCGTCGGCACTGCCGAGCGCCACGCCTCAGGAACTGGCCTCCGGGGCACGTCGCAAAATATACCTCACCAAAGCCAAACAGGCCGACGAGATGGAAGGGGCGGCCCCAGATGGGCAGCCACGGGCGAAACGGGGCAGCCCCACCGTGTCCCCACAGCAGGGCCGCAAGAACGCAACACTTTTGCAAAGCCCCGCCCCGGCTTCTCCTCCCGTGGAGAAGCGCTCCCCTACCACGGCCAGGAAGATGGCAACCTTAGAAGTGCCCAAGATTTATGAAGAAATAGCAGAAGAAAACAAGAATGTGGAAGGCAGCTCCCCGCGAGCTCCAGAGAAGTTGGAAGAGACCACGGCCGAAGTCCAAGCAGGCGAATCCCGGAAAGCAAACGACCCATTTAAAGGTCAGGGGTGTGTGTGTTGCTTTTCAGGCTTCCTGGGAGGGCATCTAGCCCCACCCTGAGAAAAGTTTCTTCTTGCACATTGAGAGGGAAAGTCACATCTAGGGGAAGAAGCTTTCCCAGTTGAAATCCCCGCCTCCCAGCTAGTAATTAATTCGTTTTGAGGTTTATTTGCCACTTTTCCTCCAAGGAGCTCAAGGAAGTATAAACGAACCCCCCCCCCCACCCATTTTATCCTCACAACAGCCCTGTGAGGTAGTTTATTATTTTTAATAAGTACTTTTATTGAAAGTTTTTGACATAAAATAGAAATCAAACTAATCTAAATAACAGAAATAATAAGAAACCAAGAAAGGAGAAGAAAGGGGGGAAAGAAAAAGAGAGAAAGAAAGGAAATAGTAGTAGTAGTAGTAATAATAATAATAATAATAATAATAATAATAATAATAATAATAGTAAATTTATACCCCGCCCATCTGGCTGGGTTTCCCCAGCCACTCTGGGAGACTCCCAACAGAATATTTAAACCATGATAAAACATCAAACATTAAAAACTTCCCTAAACAGGGCTGCTTTCAGGTGTCTTCTTAAAGTCAGATAGTTGTTTATTTCCTTGACATCGGATGGGAGGGCGTTCCACAGAGCAGGCGCCACTACCAAGAAGGCCCTCTGCCTGGTTCCCTGTAACCTCACTTCTCTCAGTGAGGGAACTGCCAGAAGGCCCTCGGCGCTGGGCCTCAGTGTCCGGGCTGAACGATAACTATAGGGGTCCTTTATCACATTCATATAATATATGTCATATTTATCCACACGCTGAAAAGTAGACCCACCTGGGAGCCTACCTCTTCTCCCAGTCTCCCACCCTGAGAGAACCTTCCCCCCCCCCTTTCCTGCAGGGACCACCTTCTTGCCTGAGTCCTCGCCTTGTGAGGCACTTTAGACTGATGGCCACTGGTTTAAAGAAACAACAAAATGAACTGATCTCCTTGGCGGGTTTTGAATAAACAAACACAAATTTATTATTGGTAACACATAGACAGATTAATTTAGGATTACAGTGGTGCCTCGCAAGACGAAATTAATTTGTTCCGCGAGTTTTGTCATCTTGCGATTTTTTTCGTCTTGCGAAGCATGGTGTCGGGAAAGTTTTGGAAAAGCTTCAAAAATCACCAAAGTCTTTAAAAACCTCAAAAAAGGCTACCACACCGCGTTCTATGAGTTGCTCCTCGAAGTCAAGTCGCAACTGTATTAACGGTGTTAAGAAAAAGGAAACAAACTTGCAAGACGTTTCCGTCTTGTGAAGCAAGCCCATAGGGAAAATCGTCTTGCGAAGCAACTCAAAAAACCAAAAACCCTTTTCGTCTTGCGAGTTTTTTGTCATGCGAGGCATTCGTCTTGCGAGGTACCACTGTATTACAGTTGTATAACATGCAGAGAATAACTTGTGCTTAAAAACCAGAGAGAGGAGCTGAGGGAAGTCCGGGAGGGGGTGGGAGGGTGGGGTTTTCTTAGGGACGGAGGAGGGAAATTTATGGGGGGGGGGAATGAGTATGATATGTTTTTGACAAACTGTTATGTTGAAATGTTTAATAAAAACTTAATAAAAAAAGAGACAGGTGGCCACTGGTCACTCGGTGAGTTTCATGGCTTAGTGGAGAGGTGAACCACCACACCACTCTGGCCACACTTCCTCAGGCTCCCAAGGGACCAAGGCTTGCACCAAGGATCGGCATGGTTGGGCATCCGCTGGAGGCCTGTACCCCACCCCTCCCCAGCAGGGGGGGGGGTGTCCCCGGGAAAAGCTCTCTCGGGTCCTGCTTCTCCTCTTTGCCACAACAACCTGCTTCTTCATCCATCCTTTGCTCACACAAGGGAGCTGGTGGCGAGGAGCAGGGAGAGCAGTTGCTGCCACTGGCTGCTTGTTCCTTGGGTGCCCGGCGAGCGATGGAAGCAGGGTGTGGCAAAGATGGCAGGCGGGTGGATGTGAGGGCGATCTGGCTGCGACATCTGTCACCCCATTGATCGCCAGGGTTGATACGGCTGATCTGGCTGGCTAGGCGGGTGTCCCCTTCCTCCCTCACCGCTCCATGTGCGTCCCTCCCGAAGCTGCGCGCTCGGTGGAAGAGGACGACCATCCCAGATAGGAGGAGTGTACCGTTCTTCGGTCAAGGGTATACGATAGCTGCGCTCCCCTGCTAGAACCTCCAAAACAAGCTCAAGATGGCAGGCGGCAGCTGGTGAGAATGGCAGGGAGGAGAGAGACTCGCTGAGGGTTGGGAGAGGTCTTGCCCAAGGGCCCCCCCCCCAACAATGCTTTCAGTTAGAAGAACCAACGCTTTCTCCCCCCCTCAGGCTTCCGCAGTCGTAGCCAGGAGGGGGTGGGCATTGGAGCACCCTGAGGTGCAGGAGATGGTACCTGGCAGGGGCACTGTTGGTAGAAAGAGTGAAGACGAGGGAAGGAGAAACGTGGCCTTGCGCCATTTGCACTTTCCGAAACAATACAGGCCCTGAAAATTTACGCTGTTTTTTGCTGCCTGGTGCAGAACAGCCAACAACAACCCCCCTCCCAGTTTAGGGGTGGCGTTGGAGCCCTTGCAGGGGCCGGCTGATCTCCAACCACTACAACTGGGTACATCTTTTTTCATTCTTTCATTCAGTCATTCATTCATTCATGATTTTCAGTTTTATGTGTTTCAATAATTTTACAATCATTTTGACATTTCAAAACTCAACTTCCTTCCCCTTCCTTTTGCAATTCCTTGAATTTATATTTAAAATTTCCTGCATATCCAAATTCACTTACTTTGCTCATTTATTCGTCTACCAGGACACACTTTTTCCAGTCAGCCGATAAATCAGCCACTGTCTCTTTGCAGCTCCCCAGGTGATTCGCAAAATCCGAGCGGAGCAGTTCTCGGATGCCTCTGGAAATCTGAAGCTCTGGTGCCAGTTCTTCAACATTTTGGGTGACTCAAAGCTGACCTGGTATAAGGATGAGGTTCCTGTGACAGATGCCAAAAGGAGGTGAGGGGTGCTGATTCAGGTGGCGGAGAAATTCAATTCAGTTTGCGTTTAAAGGCGGGCCTGCCAAATCCACGCTTTCTGAAGCGCCACACGTGCCACAACACAGCTGTCTTTCAAGATTTGCAGGTCACTGAATTTTGCAATGCACCCCAATCTTAAGCTAAGTAATGTGCACTGAAATGCACGTACAAGGGTGAATTGGGCATAAGAACGCATAGATGAATGAAAAGAACACGCAGAAATGCATTTTTTTAAATAAGATATTTATTGAAATTTTCCACTTTGATACATTAAAAAAACCCTCAAAAAAGAAAAAACAAAAAAGTTTAAAAACACATAAAGTTCAGAACAGAAATGCATTTTATTAGAGAAAATGGCTGTGCACAAATATAGCTGCCAAAATTACATATAAATGTGAATATATATTTTTTCAAGACATCTTTGTTGAAATTTGAAAAAGTATATAATTATATGTGCACTAAACATGATGAGACGTAAATAGAGAGAGAGAGAGAAAGAAAAAGAGAAGCAGCAGCTGTGCAGAAGGGAAAATAAAGGAGGGAGGGGGAAAAACCCAAAACGGTACCGTCGTACCTCGGAAGTCAAACGGAATCCGTTCCAGAGGTCCGTCCGACTTCCAAAACATTTGGAAACCAAGGTGCGGCTTCCGATTGGTTACAGGAAGCTCCTCCAGCCAATCGGAAGCCAGGTCGGACGTTCGGGTTCCAAAGAATGTTCACAAACCAGAACACTCACTTCTGGGTTTGCGGCGTTCGGGAGCCAAAACATTCGATTCCCAAGGCACGACTGTATACTTTACAAAGTTGTTCTTGTACTTCGTCAGATCTTAACCTATATTATATAATATATAACCAAATATTACAGTATTTGTAAGAATGGATTCCAAATATCACTGGATTTGTCCATGGCAAGTCTGCGTTTATATGCAAGTTGTTCATATGTTGCGAGTTTGTACAAGTCTTCAAACCATTCGTAGAAGAGAGCTGCATTTTAATTTTTCCAATTCATCCGTATCAGTCTTTTTGAGAAATTCGCAGCACAATGCTGATGTATTCTTGAGGGCTTTTTTTAAAAAAACCAAACAAACTAATGCTGAGTATTAAACTTAAAATTTGGAAAAAATGAAAAGCTGAGAGAAACTGAAATTGATGCGGGTGGCACTGTGGGTTAAACCACAGAGCCTAGGGCTTGCTGATCAGAAGGTCGGCAGTTCGAATCCCCGTGACGGGGTGAGCTCCCGTTGCTCGGTCCCAGCTCCTGCCAACCTAGCAGTTCAAAAGCACGTCAAAGTGCAAATAGATAAATAGGTACCGCTCTGGTGGGAAGGTAAATGGCGTTTCCGTGCGCTGCTCTGGTTCGCCAGAAGCTGCTTAGTTAGTCATGCTGGCCACATGACCCGGAAGCTGTACGCCAGCTCCCTCGGCCAATAAAGCGAGATGAGCGCTGCAACCCCAGAGTCGTCCGTGACTGGACCTAACGGTCAGGGGTCCCTTTACCTTTACTTTTTACAGTTTGTTGAATCTGACGTCCAAACTGATGATGGAGAGCATCTTCCATCTTGCCTCAGGGCAACAGCTCAGTCCTCTCCAGCCCTTGCCCCTGCCCCATGCCCACTTTCACCTGCTCCTTCATTCCAGCTAATAAGAGGACCAGCCCTGTTGGCTGGGGTCCCTCCTTAATACATATATTGGGGTGTAATCCTTAATTGGGAGCACCGCCTTTTCTAGGAGATGTATTCTTTGTTCTCTCTCTGTGATTATTAAAGTTTCTAACTGGTAAGACATGCCTTTCTTTGATCTTTTTATCTACTGCCACGGGGGCGGGCGCCGAGGAAGCTGATTCTCCAAAGCCTGACAGTGATCTTGCCAAGATCTGCACCAGGCCCCTCTCCCCTCTTTCTGTCTCGTGACCACTTGAAGGCCACATGCACCCATTTTCCTTGCAGCGTGCCCTGCTCTCATCTCTCGGTGGGCTCTCTTCCAGCTCTGGAGACGAAGGGCAAGCGGCCCTGGCCATTGTGCAGGTCTCCCTCAAGGACTGCGGGGTCTACCAGTGCACCATCCAGAACGAGTACGGCACCGACTCCACAGACTTCCTCCTGAGCGCTGAAGGTGAGTCTGTCCCTTGCTGCCAGGCCCGGCTGCTCCTCGGAGGTGGTGCTCACCTTGCAAGACGTTTGCAGCAGAGGAAAACACCCGGGGCTGTGGACAGGGTGCTTGAGCTCCGCAGGCGCTTAGCTTCATCCCGTTGCACATCACGGCGTTGGTCTGCTGGGCCGCTTTTTGCTGATGCACCTGTTTGGAAGCACAAAGGCTTCTCGTGGGGAGCTTGCTGTGCATGCACAGTACAATGCACAGTGTGGGGTGCATGTTAAGTGCATGCGCATGCATGTGCAAACAGTGCTCGATAGGGACACGGGTGGCAACTGTGGGTTAAACCACAGAGCCTAGGACTTGCCCATCAGAAGGTTGGCAGTTCAAATCCCCGCGGCGGGGTGAGCCCCCGTTGCTCGGTCCCTGCTCCTGCCAACCTAGAAGTTTGAAAGCACGTGCAAGTAGATAAATACCTACCGCTCCGTCGGGAAGGTGAACAGCATTTCCATGCGCTGCTCTGGTTTGCCAGAAGTGGCTTAGTCATGCTGGCCACATGACCCGGAAGCTGTACGCCGGGTCCCTCGGCCTGTAAAGCGAGATGAGTGCTGCAACCCCAGAGTCGTCCGTGACTGGACCTAATGGTCAGGGGTCCCTTTACCTTAGGACCTATAAAGCCTTAACAGCTTAGGCTATCTGTACAGATGCATTTTCTCATACAAACCGGCCCAAGCTCTGAGATCTTCAGGGGATGCCTTGCTCTTAGTTCACACCTGGTGGGGACACAGGAGAGGGCCTTCTCGGTGGCTGCTCCCAAACTTTGGAACTCCCATGCTAGGGAGACTAGACAGGCTCCCTCCTTGTTGTCCTTCCACCAAGCAGGTGGAGACTGTTTTGTTCTGATAGGTACTTGGGAGCTGGCTGCTTTTAAGGAAAGGGCTTTTAGCAGTGCTGAGCTGTTTCTACTAGACTGGTTTGCTGCATCTTCTAGATTTGATTTTATATCATTTTAATTATAGGATTCTATAATTAGAATTGTATTGATTCTGTTACATTGTTTTGATTCTATTCTATTCCTGGATAAAACACAGAAAGCTAAAAACATGCAAACCTTAACAGATAAAAAGTAATTAAACCATTATCTGTTATCTTTTTTTAGCTTTTTTCTTTTCTTTTCTTTTCTTTACTATTTATTAGAGCTGCCGTTTATACTTGTTTCTTTTTTACAATTTTATTTTTTATTTTGACAGAGTAATAATAATAAATAAATAAGAATAAAAATGTGCACCCCACCCCAAGACCATTCCATTGTAACTATCCAACTTCCCCAAATTTCAACACATCTTGTGATGGCTTGACCCCTTTCCATTTTAACAGTATAAATTCTACAAACACCTTCCATATCTCCTCTAAATCATTTCTCCTGCATATTCCCCGCCTTACCTTAATGTTAATTTATCATTATTATTTTTAGCTTTCTGTGTTTTATCCATGTTTGTTTTAATTTTTGTGAGTCACCTTGAGTCCTGGTTCGGGGGGGGGGGGGAAGGTGGGATATAAACAAATGAAGCAATAGTAATAATAATGAGTGTGTCCTAATCTGCCACAGAGCCAGGAGCCTCAGCAGAGACACAGGCGAATTGTTATCGCGCATGAATATAGGAAAGCCGCTCAACACAGTGGTGTAGCGTGGGGGGTGCAGGGGGGGCCGGCCGCACCGGGCGCAACATCTGGGGATTAGGGTTAGGGGGCGCAAATCCACGGGTTAGGGGGCACAAATCCACGGGTTAGGGGGTGCAAATTACTTGCCTTGCCCCGGGTGCTGACAACCCACGCTACGCCACTGGTTCAGCATACAAAATCTCAGGGTGCAAAGCAGCCCACCTGCAGCTGCGAGAATGGTGAGAATGTACTTTTGAGGATGGCGGCAGATATGATGTTTGGGGAAACAGGGCATCAATAGAAGCTAGACTTACACAGACCTTCCAGCAAGAAAAGGGAGCTGGACCACAATTAAAATTTGGATTAAATGGGCTGAAAGATTCCACCTCCCTTTTCTCAGCTGTCTTTTAATACACCCAGCGTCTCCCCCAAAGAATCCTGGGAACTGTTGTTTGTTAAGGGTGTGAGGAATGGTAGATCTGTGAGGGGTGAACTACAGTTCCCAGAATCCTTTAGGAAAAAGGTGTGCTTTCACAGTGTATAGTGTGAATGTATGTGGGGCTCCATAACTGATAAATGTGTCTTTCTCTCTCTCTCTTCCTTCCTAGTGCTATCGGGATTTATCTCCAAGGAAGAAATAGAAGGTAAATTGTGCCCCACAGATGGCGTGGCGAGTCTTGTGCCCCTCCAGGTAACAGGACCCCCCTCCCACCTGCTGCAGCTGTGTCGCCACTGTCACATGCAAAGTTTAGCATTAAAGGAGTGATCAGTGAGATGGTCTCCTCTTTGGGGCGAAAGGCAGAGAGAGGGTGCTGTTTTGAGGTGAGCCTCTCAGCTTCCTTATTTCTCCAAGTGACACATCTTCAGTCATCCTTCCTGGTCCTAGCAAGACCTCCATCCCTATGGGCCCCACAGTCACAATACCCAGACATACCACCCTCTTCCCTCCATGTTGTTCCGTGATCTTGATGGAGGACATCCTGCTCATCCACTCACCTGGCTGGCTTTGGGTCCCTTGGGCCTTTTGCCTCTCCTTGTCCCTTGCCTTGTTCTCCCTTGGCTTCCTATTATCACCCAACAGCTGCATCTGAGCATCAAGGAACAAGCGCACTGGTTGGTGTGCCGAGGAGAGATTCCCTTCCACCTGTTGCTGAAGAACAAGTCATGCCTCCTAGATCATTCAGTGGACCTTTTCCCCCACCCCTGTCTCCACCACGAGAACTGAGTCCTGTCAGGTTGGTCATCGTCTCCTTCCCCCACTCTTTGAGCCCCACACCTTCTCCCTCTCTTGCAGTTGGTGAAGAGATTGAGATGACGCCCATGGTGTTTGCCAAAGGCCTGGCTGACTCCGGCTTCTGGGGGGACAAGCTCTTTGGCCGGATCATGATGGAGGACCTGGAGGTGGGCCAAGGTTACCTGCGCAAGGCATGTCGCGCCCGTGCCATCTACGGCCTCGAGCCGGTGTTTGAGTCTGGGCACACAGGCATCATCAAGGTCCGCAACCTCATCGCTTTTGGTGGGCGCAGTGAGAACACGCTGGTGGAGAGGAACTATGACATCACCATCCAGGTGGGTAGAGGGAGACTTGGTGCTCTGCTGCTTGCCAAATGGCCTTGGCTGGCTCAGAGTTGGAGCCCTCGCTTAGCATGCAGAAGGTCCCAGGTTCAATCCTGGCCAAGGTATCCTCCTAGAATGGCTCTGGGGGTTGGGGGCGCTGCTTTGCCGTCATCCCACTGTTTCCTGCAGGGTTGTTACCAGGTAAAAAGCACTGGGGGTGCATCTGCATAGCTTCATGGCTTCTGGGTTCGCCGAAGCTTTCATTCTGCTCCCATTGTGTCAGGCTTCAGGGAATCGGCTTCCTTCCCCGTGGCTGTAGATAAAGCAGAACAAAGGAAAAGGAGTCTTCTTACCAGTT
Organism: Podarcis muralis; assembly: GCF_964188315.1. NCBI lineage: Eukaryota > Metazoa > Chordata > Lepidosauria > Squamata > Lacertidae > Podarcis > Podarcis muralis. The sequence goes on from NC_135668.1 coordinate 7,221,562, forward strand.
AGAAACTTATCTCCGAGTAATGGCAGTGCTCCCAATTTAAAGAGTCCACCCCCTTCTATCCCTGTGAACCTACATCACTTCTACGTCTCGTAATCTGAGCTTGTCCCCTCTGTGCTTTCTGTTCTGCCACTTTCTGAGCTCTTCTCGACTTTGGGGAGGGCAGTAGAGGAAGGCTGTGAATCTGTTAACCCTCTCCCTTCAAGTGTTTCTTTTCCTAGCTGTTCCCCATTCAGTATTTCCCACCTTCTGCCTTCTGAACTATGTCCCTCTGCAAACCACTGTTCCAAATCTATACTGTCCTCCTGCTCCTGGGAAGATTCGGGATCTGGAGCAGGAGGAGGAGGAGGCTCCCACCATTGCTCCTCACTGCAGCCCTCCTCAGCACGGTCCCTGACACATTGTGGCTTAATACCTACATGCAGCTGCTACGGGGAGTCACCCAGAGATGATCTTCATCAGTGTGCAGATGCCATCAAGATCTGTCTCTCCATCCCATCTGAATCAGGAGAGGCTGTGCAAGTGCTTAGACCACTGCCTGTCTTGGGTCGCTTTGCTTAAGCATCCTCTCTGCCTGCCGATCTGACCTACCCATTTTGTGTCCACAAGTGTATCACCCCTCCATTCTGCCTGCAAAGTCTAAAAGTCTCATGGAGGATTGTTTGTTTGCTTTCCGTAGGAATGCAAGATCCAGAATTCGAGTCGGGAATACTGCAAGATCTTTGCTGCCGAGGCCAAAGCCATCCCTGCCTTTGGTCCGGTGCCTGAGTAAGTTGTATCTCTGCAGCCCAGCCAGCAAGTCCCACTGAAAAGGGTTCATAGAATCAAAAAATTGTGGAGTTGGAAGCAACCACAAGGTTCATCTAGTATAACCCCTTGCAATGTAGGAATCCTTTGCCCAATGTGGGGCTCAAACCCATGACCCTGAGATTAAGAGTCTCATGCTCTACCAATTATGCTATCTCGGAGGTTTTGAATCCAACCCTGCAATCCTGATACCCTGATAGGAACAATGGGCAGGTAGGCGGAAAGGAGCCAGTCTCTCTCTGCAGCAGGAGCGAGGACCTGTGCCCCCCCGAAATTAGTGGACCACAACTCCCATCAGCCCGACAGCACGGTCAGGAATGATGGCTGCCTCCTCTCCTTCTGCACCCAATTGGCAGTGCTGCCAAGGACCAGAGGGCAATGCCAGTAGAGGCTGTGGCTCCTTGCTCTTGTCCCTGCTCATGTGTCCGGTGTCTAGGCAGCAGCAGCAGCAGCTGACACCAGGACCAGGAGGCTCTGGAGGTCACAGTGGCTCCTTTGCTGGGAATTAGTAGGTGTCCTGGTAGAGTTGCCCCTCTGATGCCAGCTCTGTCCAGGTGTGGGAGCGCTTGACCTGGTTGCAACGCTCTGAGCAGCCGCACCAACCAAAGTGGGAATCTGCTTTTGACAGAATCATCCCTCTCTACCTGATCTACCGCCCGGCAAACAATATTCCCTATGCCACCATGGAGGAGGACCTGCCCGGCCAGTTCCAGTGCTACTGTGGGCGAAGAAATGGCGGCCTGGCTCCAGCCAGCCTCTCCGAGGTTGGGCAAAAGTGTTGCGCCTTCCAGCACTGGCTGTACCAGTGGACAAATGGCAACATCCTGGTGACAGACTTGGAAGGTGAGGCTCACGTCCCTGTCCCCTCACTCTCTGGGAATGGCTTCAGGGCAGTGGGGGCGGAGGGTGAAGCCCTGTTAATTGTCAAGGGGTATGGAGTCCAGTTCTGGGTGCCATATTCTTAGGAGTGTATCCAGAGGGGGGGTTGCGTTCATTGGGTTGCCCACTTCTACACCATCTCCATCTCTGCAGTGTCATACCCTGCCGTGACCTACAGATGTTCGCAACCTTCCAAACGTTAGTCGCGCCACAGATTTGCATCAGGGCATTACAGTATTAGCAGTTCAGCCTTCAATCTCTTTTGTAAGGAGTCTTGGTGAGCGGGACGGGGGTGCTGCTGGATGGTCTTGCCTGCCCACCCCTCCACCCCCAATTTCTGTGCATTGGGTCCAAGGTGATAAGAGGCTTGATGTGCATGCAGTAGCTCGTGCATAGGAACTCTGCTTGTGATCAGGAACCCTGACAGCAGTCAATCTGCAAGGGGCTGTCAGGATGCTCCCGGCTGGTTGCCCAGGAAAGTATGAAGATGGGAAAGTTTATTGCTGTCCTTTTTTATTTCAATCTTTACAGAGAGAGGCTATAGAACCCAGCCTCTTGGATAATGGCATTGTCCCAAGTGAATTTCTAACCCTGTCTCTCCCACTTCCTCATTCGTCTCCTCTACATGTGCAGCTACGTGCCCTCTGTCTTTGAGCTCTTTGCTCTCCTACTTTTAAGGCTCGCCAGGTTCTGGGAGATGAAGGGTCTGGAATGCTTTCGAATGACAACGTGTCAGCCTGTTGGCTGCTCTGTCTCTGCCTGCTTCTCCTCCTCTCCCATTATTTCCCAACTTTCCCCCCTCATCTGCCTCTGAGCTGTGACCTCTCTCAAACCCCTATTGTAAATCTGTACTGTCTTCCTCTTCTTCCTCCTTGGAAGAGTCAGGATGGGGAGGTGGTCTCCACCATTCCTCCTCTGCCCGGTCCCTTACGGGGGCACAGAAGGACCAGCAGATGCAGTCAGTCCCATTCTCTGCTCAACATTGTTGTTCGATATGTCAGTTGAACCATGAGTAGGCTTAGGGTTGAGTTTAGGGTTAGGGTTGGGTTAGGGTTAGGGTTTACATCTTCTAGGCCCCCAGTAAGCGCTGCAGCAGAATTGATTTGGGTTGGGCTAGGATAGGCTTCCTCAACCTCGGCCCTCCAGATGTTTTGAGACTACAATTCCGATCATCCCTGACCAATGGGCCTGCTAGCTAGGGATCATGGGAGTTGTAGGCCAAAATCATCTGGAGGGCTGAGGTTGAGGAAGCCTGGGCTAGGCGTATGGAGTCCAGACTTGCCAGGTCCCATTAGCTCTGCAAAATGTAGGGGCTGCTTACCTCTTTGCCGATCTACTCCATGACCTAGAGGTTGGGTGTCTCTTACAGGTGTTGAGTGGAAAGTTACCAATGTCAAGATTGCTACCAAAACAAAGGGGTAAGTGACCACCTAGCAACGCAGTGTGTTGGGGACATCTTTCTCGACCCTGATGCCATGGGACAGAGGGCTGAATCAGGACACCTGAGCCCTGTTGCCAAAGGCTCATCTAGTCCACCATCTTGCTCCCAACCAGATGCCTCAGGAAATTCTGCAAGCGGGGCATGTGTGCTTGCAGGCCATCGAGATTGGAACGGGGGTGTGCAGGGAAAAGGGGGCTTCGCTCTTTCCCTTGTGCCACAGCCCTAATGAAAAGGAAGCTGTCATTGGCACCAATGGCTGCTTCCCACCCCTGGCCAAATTGACAGGCTCATGCCCACTATGGGGCTCCTAGAGTGTCCCATGGCACTACCCTGAACAGCTATGGCTTCCATCTCCATCTTCAGAGTCTGCAGACTGCTGTAGACCGGGGGGGGGGGGGGGAGCTGCGGCAACTCTGGGGGTTGCTGGACTCCCCAACTCTCATTAGACCCAGTCAGCATGGCCAATGGCTAGGGACAATGAGAGCTGTGGTCCAACAACATCTGGAAAGCCACAGCTGGCTCACCACCGCTGCAGAAGATTTGGGTGTGGTTGGGACCTAGAATGCAGTGGACCTAGAATTGAGACCAGATAAAGCTTTTGGTCACAATTGCTCAGCAAAGGAGAGGGACAATCTGGCTTCCTGGTGGCCTGCTATATGATCCAAGCTTGGGGGGCTCAGGGGGGAGAACTGATTTATGCACTTAAGTGCACAGAGATTCAAAAGGGAATATCCTTAACAGAAGCACCGCAGTCCCTACATACAATTTAAGAAAACAATTCTTAGTTCACAAGCTCATCTTTTAAGTCAGCAAAATATAAAGACTAAAGGTGATATTCAATGTTAGTCATACTTAGACTAACTGAACTTAAGTGACTCAAGTCCATTCATTCCAGTGGGTCTACTCTTGAGTATGACAGGCTAACGTTTGATATTGCCCATTATCATTGTAACTGTCCCTGAGTAGTACATGACAATAATACATCTGATAATATAATACTCGACATGTTTCAACCCATACAGATCTTTTCAGTAGTAAAACTGAGATCTATATCCATTTACAAAACAACATGAAAATCTGCGGTATGGAAATACATATTCTTACGGCATCAGCAGAACTGAAAATGCATATAGATATTTTTTAAAAGCAACTTTCAACCTCTGAAAGAACAACTCCACATTTAAATAGTATACTTTGACTAAAATGCTTCTGTTTACAATGTTTTGCAAACAGTAAGCATCAAGAGTATTACTGCCATATACGTGGACCATTATTGGGCATTTTCATTTAGTGTGCATATTTGGCTCATACTATATATGAATTTGTGAATTAAGAATCGTTTCCTTAATCTGGAGGCAATTTCCCTGATACTTAGAACTTCTTATGGGACTTGCTAAAGGTCTTAATAAATATCCCTTCAACAATCCACACAGTACAGGAGAGTGTTTGCTCTTCCCGCTCAGTTTCTTGTGAGGCATTTTGTGTTATGCCACGTAACCCATGGCAGCCATTTTGCGGCTGATGCCCACGGCACTCTCTCGACATTCCACATCGACCCGTATGAGCTGGGTGGGGAGGGCTGGGAGTGAGCTTGCCCAGGTGTGTAACCCTCTCTTTATTGCCAGGTACCAAGGCCTCAAGGAGAGCTGCTCCCCCAGCCTGATCGACCACTTTGAGGCGTCTCACCAGTGTAACCACTTCTGCCATCTCCTGGGCCTGAAGAGCATTGAAATCCCCCAGCCTCCGCCGAAAGGCAAGGGCTCTCGGAGCCCCATAATGGGCAGGAAGACCCCGTCAGCCCAGTCCAGCCCCCAGCTGCAGAAGAAAGGCCTGGCTAGCCCCCAGGCCTCCAGGAAAGGTTCTGTGAGCCCCAAGAGCACCCGGAAGTGCCCTGAAAACGTGGGAGAGTTGCAGTCGGTAGCAAGGCCCAAAGGAGGGGACAGTGGCAAGGCCAGCTGGCTGCAGTGAACAGGCGCGGGGACCCTCTGTAGAAGTGCGCTGTGTGTGCCTGGTGGAAGGGGTGCTGCTGCTGCTGCCCTGCCGTACCCTCCTGCGTGGCTCCTCCCCTCCAGTGTGTGCGGCTTATGGTGTGTGAGGGAGGGAGCCACGCTGATGCGCCTCAGAGAGAGGACCCTGCCCACACACTGCCCTCAGGGGTGGGGGCTTGGAAAGGGATCGGGAAAAGGACGGACTGTGTGGATGCCCAATGCCACCAGCGCTGTGTGGGACCCGGAGCCCCACTCACCCCTTGTGCGCATTTGCGGCATCTCAGCTGTGTGCGCTAGATGTCCTGTGGACATGGGCTGCTCCTCTGGGTCCCATAAGGATGCAGCCAAAAGCAGGGGCTAAACTCCTCGGGCATGGAGCCCTGGCAGGAATGGCGGCTGGGCCCTGTGTTCTGTTGGCTCCAGGGAGGGCCCTGTCGATTTGACTCCCAACACCAGCACTTCCCCACAGAAGAGCCGTCACTCGCTGCTTTCCCCATGATTGTCTGGGCCCATCACCACAGCAAGCCCTTTGACGTGCAGTCTGGCCAGTCCACCCACCCTACTGATCTCCCATGTGGCGGAAAAGAGAGGATGGATTCTTTTCTTTTCCCGTGGGTCGAAGAAGCAGCTTTCTTGACGGGGCTGTGTCTGAGGAGGGTATGGTTCTGTCTTCCTGGGCCTGCACTTAGGGCAATAAAAATGTCAAGTGGTTTCATGTGTTTAGAAGAGAGAAGGGGGGTTTCTTAGGCTTTACTGAGGTTTAGATCAGGTCTGAGGCACCCAGCTCCCTTCAGTCCTGACCACTGGCCCTGTCAGTTGGAGCTGATGGGAATTGGAGTCTGACAACACCTGGAAGGCCCCAGACTCTCATCCCCCAGATTTGACTCTTCTTGCTGCTTCCTTTCCATTAGTGCCTCATTGTGCAGCATGTGGGTTGTGCGCAGAAGGTCCCAGGTTCTTTCCCCGTGGTCTCCAGGTTCAGCAGATCTGATCCTCTTGAAACTGCTGCCAATCACAGTGCTGGGCCCCATGGATGATGCCATTCTAGATGTCTGTAAGCTGCTACTGTCCTCAAATAGCAATACACACACCCCGTCATTGTGCTGCATTCTGCTGTCTGGCTACTCCTGACAATGTAGTTGGGTTTCATCTGCCATCATCCCTGATCACTGACCATGTTGTTACGTTCTAAGATGGGAGAAGTGTGACCTTCTAATCTAGGTGCAGGGAACTTGTGCCCCTTGAGATGTTGGGCTACAACTCCCCTGCTGCCTGGGGCTGATGAGAGTTGGAGTCCTGTAACATCAGGAGGTCACTAGTTTTCTACCTCTGGCCTAGTCAGATAGAAATGGCTCTTCCTTAACAAGGAACCCGCTTTCTGTTGAAATATTCGGTGGCACTTCTGCTTCTCCTTTTCCTCTCGTACTGTGCAACTGTTTTTTCTGAGCTTCCTCCAAATCCAACAAGTGAGATGTTGGTGGAGGGGCAATTCAGAGAGGACACCTTGGAGCAGTAAACCGAAAGCATTTAGGAAGACATTTGGAACATAGATGCCACAGACTAACCTATCACCATTGACTCTGATCCATTGACGTCTGATGCGGGTCTCTTTATTCCTGCTACTAAATGACACCTTTCCTTACCCTTCCTAGGAACAAGCCTAGACTGAGACCTACTTTAGGGGCGAGGAATATTCCGCAGGGTGATGCAAAAGAGTTAGTGGTGGTTCTGGCAAGGAGGGTTTCCTTTGCAGGTCGGCGCATGGTGCGTTTCCAGAATTTTGCTAAGGATTTTGCGCAATAAGTAAGTGTCAATAATGCTTGTTGGTTGTAGAAGCAAAAGAACAGCGTTAGTTCAAGCTGTGGAGAAGACTCCAGCCTGTTGGGCCATGCAGCAAGAGTATAGAATTTTGTTCTGCAGCTCATCAAAGTGCCTGCTGAAGCTGGGATCTTGGCAGTAATGGGCCAAATCCTGGCTACAAGGCGGCCTCTTTTGCAGGCACTACCTTGTAAGACTTCTTGCCTTGACACAGCTTAAAGTTGATTCTCTGGAGAGATGGACTGGATGGGAAGTTCTAGGTTTGTGGCCCAATAATTGCTGATTGAATATAAAGAGAGCAGGAAAGTACTTCACTCATGAAGGCGACTGAGAGCTGTCTGTTGAATTTCTGGGTATGCACATGTACGTCCTTTTCCAAGCTTTTTGTAAAACTATGGAAACTAAACCTGAGAGCATCAATCTTCCCTACAAAAACATGGGAGGCATGCTACTTTATTTTTAAAGGTCTAACTGGCGGCTGATGCCTGTTTACTCAGAAGTTAGTCCCACTGAATTTGGTGGTTCTTACTGCTGGGGAGTGTTCATAGGATTGCTGCAATTCCTCTACCCATTTCACCTGAGAGCAAGCTCTTTTGAATTCAAGGGAACCTGCTTCTGAGAAGAGACGCTTAGGGTGACACTATAAGTCACAGGGAGATTCAAGTTAGTTCATAGAAACCAAAGCACAAAAAGCCATGAAAATAATGACATCCTCTTTCTGCTTGACTGAAGAGCAGCGAATACTTCTTGGCTGAACAGTCTGTCCAAAATTGCTGGGAAATCTTGTGAGTATCTCGCCAGCCAACTCTTCCTGCCTGTCCAGCTTTTCTTACACCACAAAACAGAGAAGCAGGCAGCAGCTCTTGCACTGGACATGCCAGAAAATAGCCATGTCCTCTTGGACGTGACTGGGGGCAATGTGACCTGAAAATTCACTGGGATTTTTCAATGACTCTTTAGAGAAGGGCTGACATCTTCCCCTGTTGCTCTTACATTTGACACTGATATTTTTGCCCTTGCTAGCCAAGATCTGCATTACAATTTGACACACACAATCAGACCAGTACACTCCCTATAAATACTTTATTGCATCTTTGTTGTCCAAGCAAGACCCTCTTTTGTGCTGTGCTCCAGAGCTGTTATGGCTTGGGACAGGCTGTGGCATTATAGTGAGCGCAGCACTGTTGCAGATACATCGCCGAAGTCCCAACATCCAAGCTTTCCCAAATGCCAGAGAAAGAAAGGGAACCATTTGTTGCAGTTGAAGTGCTATGAAAGAAAGAAAAATATATGAGAAAGTAACAGCATCAGGATTGCTGTCTCCTGGCACCAAAGTATTCTTCTAATCTGCCTGCTCTAATTAAGAGCATTTATTTTGATAAAAGGGACCTGGCGAGAGCATGGCTGCTTTGCAACCTTGGCCCATCGATTCATATCCAATCAAAGAGGCACATCTAATGCTTTTCCTGCACACATGCATTAGCTTAAGTGCTTTAATAAGAAACACCGTTGCTCAGGAATAATAATAATAATAATAACAACAACAACAATAATAACAGCTATTATTATTATTATTATTATTATTACAGTGGTGCCTTGCAAGACGAAAAGAATCCGTTCCTCGATTCTCTTCGTCTAGCCGTTTTTTCGTCTTGCGAAGCAACCCTATTAGCGGCTTAGCGGCTATTAAAGGCTTAGCGGCTTAGCTGCTAAAAGGCTCTTAGCGGCTTAGCGGCTTAGAAAAAGGGGGGAAGCGGGGGGGGGGAATTGCAGGACTTGCAAGACGTTTTCGTCTTGCGAAGCGAGCCCATAGGGAAAATCGTCTTGCGAAGCAACTCAAAAACGGAAAACCCTTTCGTCTAGCGGGTTTTCCGTCTTGTGAGGCATTCGTCTTGCAGGGCACCACTGAATTATTATTATTGACCCACTCTTCATCCTGTGTTCTCAGGGCAGGTGGCAACAATTAAAGCACAAAATAAAGTCCAGTAGAAATTAAAATTGCAGAAATAAAGTGGGTCCTAAACATACGCATCTCAAGTATCAAAAGTCCAGGTGAAGATGTGCATCTTCTGAAACTGGAAAGTCCACCATGTTGCTCTGATTAAGAACTACTGGAATAAAGATGACGAAGTAAAAATGGTGTTGGAGGAAGTAACCTACATTGTCGTCATGCTGTTGTGCAGCTTCTGACTTCACTGCAAATTCTGGTAGCTATGCCGCTTTATCCTGTTCATGTCTCCTTGGAAATAAATGCCACTTAGTTTAATGGGGCTTACTTTTAGGCACGTGTGGGTAGGACTGCTGCCGACATGTCATTTTTTTTAGAATCCAGAAACTTTCAACTTTCATTTTCTCAACCTCATGGTTAAGAAAATCTTGAATGCATCTGAAGGTACAGGCAGATGCAAACATTTTAATTGGTTGTGACTCAGAATGGAGGTGGCACTTCTGGTCTGCTCCTTTTCTCATGCCATTGGCCATATATTGTCATTTGGAGAAAGCCCCATCGTTGAGTGATAGAGCACATGCTTTGTATGAAAAATATCCCAGGTTCAGTTCCTGGCATCTGCAGGTAGGGCTGAGAAAGACTCTTGGATTAAAAGTAGGGAACTTGTGGTCCTCATGTTGCTTCACTATTACAGGTTTGCTGAATCTTCCAAACCAGCCAGCAATAAATGTTTTTCAAAGGAAAATGGGTGCCATCTGCTGGTCATGCTCATCTTCACAAGAAAGATCTTCAGAGACACTGAAATGGCAACAGTTACACCACAAGCAGCATATGGGGTCAAAACGGAATATAATGCACAGATCGCTGAGGAGCTTAGTTCATCATTGCAAATGTATGCACAGGTGGCCATGAAGAAAGGCATCACCAGCATGCATTCATGGGCCCTCCTGCATTTAAAATTGTATTTTTTAAAAGTGTGCTGCCTTGACCTTTGGTTAGGTGGATGCAGGCAAGCAGACTTGCTCCCCCGCCTCCATGACACTTGCAGTTCCCAGTGGTGGCAATGCAGTTGAATTAGTCTGATCTAATCCGGAGGGCCTATAGTGCAGTGGCAAAACACATGCGCTGCATGCAGAAGACCTCGGGTTCAATCCTTGACATCTTCAGCTAAAAGGTCCAGGGAGCAGGATATGTGAGACGACCTTGCTCTGCCTGAGACTCTTGAGAGCTGCTGTCAGTCAGTGTAGCCAGTACTAGTTCAAATGGACAATGTAGTCAACTTGACCATTTGAGACACCATCCTCTGACCAGAGGACACTATAATCTATTCCCCACCCCCAGTGGGTGGCGCTGTGGGTTAAACCACAGAGCCTAGGGCTTGCCAATCGGAAGGTCGGCGGTTCGAATCCCCACGACGGGGTGAGCTCCCATTGCTCGGTCCCTGCTCCTGCCAACCTAGCAGTTTCAAAGCACGTCAGAGTGCAAGTAGATAAATAGGTACCGCTCCGGCGGGAAGGTAAACGGCGTTTCCGTGCACTGCTCTGGTTTTGCCAGAAGCGGCTTAGTCATGCTGGCCACATGACCTGTAAGCTGTCTGCAGACAAACGCTGGCTCCCTCGGCCAGTAAAGTGAGATGAGCGCTGCAACCCCAGAGTCGTCTGCGACTGGGCTTAACGGTCAGGGGTCCCTTTACCCCCAGCTTTTCGAAAGGATGGAGGGTCCTAGTTCTCCCACCATCACATCTTCAAATGATGGTGGGAATCTGGCTTAATTTATGAAAAAGGTACAGGACACCTAATCCACGCAATCCACAAGTGCAGGAGGCAGGCTTGGCCCAGGTTGGTCCACATGCTCATTGAGATTGTGCAATTTGTAAAAAAAGGGATTCAGTGAAATTGGGACCTGCATGCTGCTTCCTCATGATGCTTTTGGGCACCTCCTCTGATTCATGCCAAGTAGTTAGGAGTGCCTGGAGTCTGAGAGAGAGAGAGACTCCTTGGTTGCTCTAGTGTGCAGAGATGCTTGCTTCCTCTGATTGTTTTCTGGCCATTTCTTTTCTGCATTACTCCTCTTGTTAGTTGCAGAATGTCTCCTGTCAACACCATTTGGGTCTGTGCCAGGAAGATTAAGAAGGAGTCAGAGTCTCATAACATTGCCTTGTCTAGAAAATTGCTTTAGCTGCTTACATAGCAGTTTGGGTTGCCATTACGTTGTGAGTATGCTGGAGAACTCCCATTTCTTTGCAAATGAATTGCAAACTGAGTCCCATCTGAACACACTGTGTTGGGGACACCAAATCTTGCAAAATGAGCCTTCAGTTTACTGGTGACTGACTTATTTCTAGCATCTGAATTGCCTTCAGTCTCCCAGAAATTGGGAGTAATGTGACCAGATAACTCCTGCTCCCTGAAGGTGAGCAACATAACTCCAACATTTCCCCATGATTTTATGGGTAGCACATGCAGTGGAAGAATCTATGTTGTTGATTTATGCATGATCAACAGGAGTCACATCCTCCTATCAAGAATTAAGTCCTGATGCGTGTTCATCCCTGGCCAGTAAACACACTCTGGCCAAGAGTTTGTTCCCAACGTTCTCATGCAAGAAGGCTGGAACAACTGTTCTCTGCCCTTGAAATGAAAGATTCCTTCTTCCACAGTGAGCTCATCTTTGATTAGGAAATATTGTTCTTCTCCTGATGGTAGCTGATTCTTGTCTTCAGTCCATCCTTTTACTATTGCTTCCTTAACAGTGCCCCTAGATGTATTCTTCAGTAGCCTGCTCAATTTCATGGATATTGGGAGATAGTGCAATGTATTGATCCCTTCAATGTCTTTGCCCCTTTCTGTAGATTTTTTTGCCACTGGCTGTATATGCTTTGCTAAGGATGTCTGCTAACTACCTGTCATCAGTTTGGACATCATAGTATTGCACAGTAATCTCTTTGAGCACTCAGGAGCTGGCTTTGTTGTTATTGTCCAAAGTGATAGCATTGACTGCATGACCATAGGTTGTTGCTGGAATTGCTAAACTCCAAAAAATCATTGCAAGGAATTCTGTGTCTGGGTATAACTCTGTCCAGTCCCCAGTAGGGTGTGCTCACAAAGGCCATTAGGTGGCCACGTGAAAGGTCTGAACTGAGGCCTTTCTCAGACGCATTACATTGGAGTGTCTGTTTGTTGTTCTGTCTGACAGTCCTGCAAGGCTGGGGCATTAGCAATCGTTTCTCTGAAATGAATGTGTGGTATTGTGGACCTCTCCATTCCTACTGAACTTCCTTCTGGTAAGTTGTCACATTGGCGGCCAAATGAAGACAGAACTTGGGTGACAAAACATTCCAATAATGTATTGCACTTCTTTCATGTCTGCTGGAGCTGGCATGGCTCAGGTTGCCTCAACTGTGTGAGGGTCTTTTCAGCCTCCATACCTGTCCATCATATGTTAACTTTATCTTTCTCCCCTGCATTTTTTCCCTGTATTCCATTTAATGTCTTTGTCTTTGCATCGCTGTGGGAAGCTTTTGATTTCCTGCCATGATCCTGCACAGCCGTCATCTACTATGGGGATAGTCTCTTCTTTTATTTTCACTTCACCCTTCTAGGTCTGCTCTGAAAGACCTCTGTAATGCTGGATAGATCCCCACTGGCATATGAAGCCGCCCAAAGTGACTAAATGGAGTTGCAGAGATTGCAAGCATGCTGGAATCCTTATTTAGTAACGTGTGCCAAAATCTGTTCTTTGTACCACAGAGCATAGAAGATTCTAGCTTTTGAAAGTCAGAGGAACCAGGGACAGGGAACCAGGAGCTAACAGTTGAGCTGTGAGGCTGAAACCAAGACGCAATCTGGGGAGGCAGAGTTGAATCAAGCAGAAATCACAACCAAAGGGCTATCTAGATGTCAGAGCTGAGGCCAAAGCCAGCAGGAAGGAGCAATCGAGGAGGCCAAAGGGCAAAGCCAGAAGGCAGGTCTGAAGAGCAAAGCCAGAATTGAAAAGCAAGCCAAAAGTCAGGACCAAAGGTGAAAAACATATCAGAGCTTGATAGGCCTTGTTGCTCAGGCAAAGGTCTAACCAAAGCAGAAAGCTCTTTATAGCCCTTCCTGACCAGGAGGGTCCAATGGCCAGTATGGATGGGCAGAGTCAGGCCTACAAATGCTTAATTGCTAGGCAGATGCTCCTACCTGCAGTTCTGCGGCTTGGCACATGGGCCAGCTCTACACAGACGGGAAGGTTTCTAGTTCAAGCCACAGCAGTTCTTGATAGGAAATTCTGGCAGTGTTTTATCTACTGTAGGTACTGGATCTTGGCATTTCTCCAGTGTTCGAGTTTAGGCCTTTGTTGGTCAGTGCAGCTTGCCTGATCACTTCTTTACCACTAAGGTGGTGTATACACAGGAAGCAGTGGCTTCTGCTGATGCTGAGATATCACTGCTGTGGAGCATTTGAGTTGCTCTCTTGCTGGATTATATGATGCAGCAGGAGGAGTCTTCTTCATGGCATGTAAACTACTCCTGCTGCTGAGTCTACCTCAGGTTGCACCATCCAGGCATTCTTCACTAAGGACAATATCCTAGTATGCTTGTAAGATCCCCATTGCACATGGAAGAAGCAATCTTTTTTTTCTGAACGGAGGAAAGAAAATTCTGATGCTAGGCCTTGGATCATGCCCGTGGCCTCCATTGCAGAACTCTACACAACAGGTCTTTCTGGTTTTCCACAACAGTTGCATTTCTCCATTGGCTGCATTGTGTTGTCATTGTACATAATTTGTGCGTCTACTCTGTTTAATACGTGTGGGATTCAGTTTGAATTGCAGGAAGCCCCACTTGTTGCATTGCAGCTGCTGTGATGCTTCTCTGCCTGTGACCCAACAGTTTGAACCTCAATCTATTTTTGTGGATTGAGGACAGCCGCAATGCCACCAGTGCTGTCTGATGTCTGTGTCTCGCCCCTCCAGGTCATCCTTTGACCTGTCTCTAATGGGCTTCCTTTGGCTTCCACACATAGCATTGAAGGGACTGAGCCTGTCGCATTCCTGGAAGCACAGCTCTGGTACCAGGCACTACTCTTTCATGCTGTCTCCTATACATCTATCAGTGGGTGTTTTACTTCGGCATGTTGCCTCGCTGCATGTTTTTAAGGGCTTTCAGTCTTTTGTGTGCAGGCACCAGTCCAGCATCAAATCGCCTTCCCTGAACAGCCATTCTCACAGGGAGTTGTCCACAGACAGGAAGTTCCCATAGACTCTCTTTTCCCTAATAGAATAATTGGTTCAATCTTCAAAATAGCAAGCAGTGCACAAGGCAGGCAATGGCATAAGAGTCAATGCTTTCCCCCTTCAGATTGCTCTTTGGAGAAAAAAATATCTCCATTTCATTGGGGGGCCAATGGGCGGCAAGAAGCCGTAGGGCTCCCAGAAATGGTGTTGGTGTGGAATCATCCTCCACTTTAGAACACTGCAAACCCCTCTGCCCAGCTTCTCTAAGAGATAAGGACAAAAGCTTCACTTTCCTGCAGAGAGTCACTCTGTTACATGACCAGCTCTGTGAAGAGTTTGAACATAGTTCCACCGGCTTCGTTGCCAAGCTGAGATTCTTTCTGTAAAATCCAGAAGATCAGGCACCTCCGGGGCTGTTGCATTCCAGAACTCAGCTGCTGCCACCACGTTTTAAGCTTTAAGGTGTAGTGATGGTTGGCAACTTGAACAGTGTTCAAAAGGGATTAGATGGGTTCATGGAAGATAAGGATTTTGGAGGCAACTAGTCATGATGAATGTATACTACCTCCCATATCAGAGGCAGGCTGCCTCTGGGTACCAATTGCTGGAAACATGAGTGGGGTGGGGTCTTTTCCTTGCATCCTGCCAGTGGGCTTCCTAGAGTCATCTAGTAGTTTGCCGCCTTGTTGAATGTTGGGCTAGATGGACCTTTGGTCTGACACAGCAGGTCTTTTAAGTTGTAAAGAGAGAGATTCGGAAGAAGCTAGGCCTGCCAAAAACCTTCATTGAACCAGAGAGCTATGTACCAAATATTTGACAGCTAAAAGCTCTTTGTCTGGAAACAGATCCCTTCCAGGAAACCTGCTCTCTTAAGACCCTTTAAACACATCAACTGGGAGACCAAGGCAAACAACGGTATGTCGTTGAATTGGCTTCCCTCTCTGTCTTTTCCAGGGACATCTCCTGTGCTTTCAGATTTCACACTCCCAACTCCCAACCAAAGGAATAGGCAGCTACCATAATTGGCTTGCCCCAAAAGTAGAAGCAAAAAAGACATGAGCACATCTAATTCATTTAAATATATGTGCATTTTAAAAAAAGAATAATTCTCCCAATAGTAGCACATTCTGAGAGGATGGTTTAAGACTGGCCAGGTGGCAAATGAGATGAGAGCGCAGAATGAGAGCATCGCCACATATTTGCCTCCAGCACAGAAATGCACAGAGCCAGGCAGTGCCAAGTTACCTGTTTCAGGGAGGCTCTTAGGCAAGATACCTTCAATGGGCTCCCTCTCTGTGATGCTGCTCCCCTACGACCGCCATTGTCACCAGAGGCAGCTGCTCTCTTCTGCGCCATTGCTACTGCCTGCTTGCTTGTTGGGCCGAGAACTAGTGAGCAAGCTGGCAGCAGTTCCTGCTCCCTGTTTGCATCATTACTCCCCTTGGATCCGAGTCAGAAGTGGGTAAACGGGGCCTGCAGTGCTGAAGAGAAATAGCAGCTCCAGGGAGCTCTGATTGGCAGAACCCCTGCTAGACTGTGGGCCCTTGGCAGGTGCCTGGCTATGCCTTCCATTGGTGCTGGCCAGGCGATGTTGCACACACTTGCATGGGCATCTGATCATCTCCTGGCTTCCCTATAACTTACTGCTCCCACTTCCCCTGCTGGCTGGAGGTGGCCATGTAGCTTTTGCAAACATCAGAACTGCAAGGGCAATGGGTAAGAGGAATACACTCACCAGGTGAACAAGTCTTGGCAGCAAACATAGACTGGGTAGCTGGTAGAGTTTAGGTTGGTTTTGCTGAAGAAGTCTAGGCAGTCAGTCACCCCTCCTCTGGGCACATAAAGGATACCTGTTGTGGGTTGCAGAGAGAAGGCTGGGAAGTGGGTGAGAGTTATATACGATTGGTGGCACGTGTCCAGGAGATCTGCATGTCTTTGGGCTAGTACTCATGTTTGGGAGACATACTGTCACTAAAGGAGTGACTTTGTCCACCAGCCTTTTGTATGGCATTGTTGTTTGCATAGTATATTGATGGGACAAGCAAGGTTATTCGGGGTTGACTGAGTGCACCCCTTTTCTCCATGTATGGCTATCATAAATCCTAGCCCTTGCATCTAGTTTGACCTCTCCCTTCTCAAATAATCTCCAGAATGGAGGTAGCTTAGTGGCAGAGCATCTATTTGCTTTGTGTGCAGAAATCAATCTCAGGTTTAAACCCCAGCATCTCCTGGTGGGGCTGGGAAGGTCCCCTGCTTGAAACCCTGGAGAGCCACTGCCTGTCAGAGTAGACAGTATTGAGCTAGATGGACCAATGGTCTGACTCAGATTAAGGCAGCTTCCGACATTTTCCCATTTCCAACAGTTAGTTTCTCCTTTCCCCCTCTTTTTGTTCTCCCAGGATCCTTATTGCTCCTGGTTTTGAATGTGACAAGGGCAACCTGACCCTTTCCTCTAATCCTGGCATGGGGATCTGTGGCCTCCCAGATGCTGGAACAATTCCCATCATCCCTAACCATTGGTTGAGCTAGCTGGGAGTTCAATAACACCCAGAGAGCCATAGGCTCCCTTTCCTTGAACCCTTTGGCCCCTTTCTGCCACCAAACCCACCCATATGTTACCTGCAAGGCATGCGTTGATCAGGGACACACAGGCGCCAGTGAACAAAGCCCGGGGAACGATGCTGGAAAATTCACCCTTGCGTTGCGGTGCCATGGACGCTTAACACACACACAAAAAAATAGCTGGATGAGCAGGATGAACTGGATCAAGTGACTATATATGGGGTTTCCTCCTGATTTGTTCACACCAGGTCGAACCCCCCCCCCCAGTGTCTCCAGTGTGCTAGCCGGGGCAGGCAGTTCCAGGAAGCCACAGCAGTTGGAGACATAGCTATGGGCTGGACATTTTCTCCTCCTGATCTCAGAGCCTACATGTTCCTCACCGGATGGCCAACTTACTCAAGCCTCCCAACATGATCCCAATGGAGCTCAGATTGGCAAATCCACAAAGAGCAAAGGTTGTTATGATTTCAGCTCTCTCCTGGGGAACAAGAGAGACAATGTGATCAGTTCTGCTGTAACAGCACAAGTGGCCCCATGCCAATCACTCCTGCCATACTGAATACTGGCCCCTCTCTTTGCCTTGTTGCAGGGATGCTCTGTGGGAAGCAGCATCAGCATCCCAATGCAATCAAGTGCATACAGTAACTCAGTGCTAGCTAGTTGAGGGGTTGCTCCTTGTTTCTGAGTTCTGGATCAACAGATCAGGGGTGCCGTCTAGACCTTGTTGGACTCGCAACTCATCAGCCCCAGCCAATGTGGCCAGTGGTGAGGGATGATGGGAGCTGTAGTCCAACATCTGTAGGGCACCACATTGACCGCCTCTACACCAAGATGCACGGCAAGCTGGAGTGTAGAAGCCCAGATCTTTGCAAGAAATAGTATTTTTCCATCTTTGCTCACCAGGAGTTTGGGAGCTGCAAGGCTCACCCTAGTCTGGCTAGTAGCGTACACAAGAGAACATGCTTCTTTCAAGTCTAGCAAACTCTGCCCCTTCATTGCCTCACTTGGACAGCTTACCTACCTCCTAAACATGGATTACCCAGGATGCATTGTCAGAATCCTTCATGTATTTTCTTTTTTGGGAGGGAGGGGCCAGCCCTGTGATTCCTCGGGAAATATGAAGGCACATTTTTCTGATGGAAATCCAAGGGCTGGGTGAGCATTAGGTTCACTCTGAGGCCCCTACTTCGCTGTTTGCACCAAAACTCATGCCTTTGTATTGCATGTGAGTCCAAAACAGCATCCCGCAACGGGAGGACTGTGGACAAGGAATCAAAACATATATGGCAAATGAGGAATATTGGTTTCCTTCAAACGGGTTGAAAGTTATTTCGTGTGCAAATTTAAGGCAGCCGTCTAAGTGCTATAATGGAAAGTGCATTTTAATTGTTGACCGTTTGTGAACAGCCCTCCTAGTTTCTCTCAAACCTAACCCAACCTATGTAACTTCATTACTTTCCTGAATAAATGTTGTGTTTGTTTTACTATATAAATATTGGACTCAAGGTCAAATATGGGGGAATAGGGGTGCTGAATGGAGAAGACTTCACCTACTCTAAGTCTGTTGCCTGGGTGGAGTAAATGGAGCCAAGATCCCAAACAGCCTGATGATGGAGCACCTGAGCAATGGCCGTTGGGACCAGAGCTGGGCTTCAGTCAGCGCCCAGATGAGCGATAGACTTGAGAAGCAGCATGGCTCCTTGTGATTCTGGAGGAGGACACTAGCTCAGGAGCAGAGCAAATGCTTTTGCTTCAGGGTGGGGAGCCTCCAGCCTGCCAGGAATTCATATTTGGCCCATGAGGCTGTTTCCCCCAAACTATACCTACATGCCTGGTGCTTGGTGTCATATACGATCGAGGGTGGAGCAGGTAGAGATGCAACTACCGGGTCACAACTGACAGCCTTTAAGTGCACTCTCTGTTGTGCACTGGCAAGGAAAAGTGGGCTTTGGCTCTGCCAAGGCAAACGGTATTCATTTGCAGATAGGTGGTAGAGTCAAATCCTGCTGGATCTAGTGTTCCCTTGGGGAACGCCCTCATACACCCAATGCTGGGGCGGCATGGGCTGCTTTGAAGTCTCAACTTCAGGACTTCAAAGTCCCAAATTACCTGATGTCTTCGACTAGAGGCAGTTGATGTGTGGGCAACCCCACACACCTGTCAGATTTGGCCCATGAAGACTAAAAGGTCTCCCACCCCTGTTTTCCATGACATAAATGCAAGGTTCAGTTCCTGGCATTTTCAGTTTAAAAGGAGTAGGTGGCAGGCGGTGGGAAACCCTGAATTGCTGCTGCTGCCAGTCACAACAGGCAATATTGGGCTGGATGACTTGATATAGGGAAACTTCCTGGGTACCCAAGAGAAAATGAGCAAGGAACAAAAGAAAAATGACTTGTTGGATTTGGGTAATCAGGAGTTCCACTGCCAACACAGAAAGCAGCAATGAGCTTCGGGATGTGCAGGGTTTTCATACTGGTTTCCTGTGCCAGGGCTTCATCGCTTTCCTGTACACAGCTACCAAGGCTGCATATATTACTATACAACCATGGGGCTGTTGCACACACAAGGTTGCTGATGTGCAAATGGAATAGGTGACTCTCTCATTTTAGTTTCCATTTCTCATTTGCCTAGTCTTTAGTTCAGTTTGTTACTACACATTGCTACTTCAGTTAGTGATTTTTTTTGCTACTGCAGGAAGCTCCTGCAGCCAATCAGAAGCCGCAGAAGTTGGACGAAGTTGGACGTTCAGCTTCCAAAAATAGTTCACAAACCGGAACAGTCACTTTTGGGTTTGTGACGTCTGGGAGCCAAAATGTTCAAGAACTAAGCTGTTTGAAAATCAAGGTACTGAACATGCATTTTTGCACACATTACTTGACTACAGAACTACAGTACAAAATTCAGAGAAGTGCAAATTTCAAAGGATTTGCTGTGTTTCAGTATTGCTTTGGAAAATGAGAAGTGGGCAGGTTTGCCTTTAAAAGTAAACTGAATCCAATTTCTCCTTCAGTCCAATGTACAACCACTTTCTGCTGTGCTGTGTCCCTAGCCTCAAACCCAACTGCACAACAGTCAGGTATTGCTGCAATGGTTGGGTCTGGAGGACAGTTGTACACACCAGGTGTTGGTGTGTGAGTCCATTGAACTGACATTTCCCCTCCACCATATGACTGGCGCACTTGCCGAAATCCACTGCTTGTGTGTCCCGTCCCACTCGGGTAGTCCTTTCAATCGTTTCTCTTTGTAGCCCGAGAGCTGTTGATAAGCCACAAACTCATTTAAGAATATCTTGATTCCTAGAAGCTCAGCTACCACCGGGGCATCCTCCCAGCTTGCTCCCAACAAGAATGCTACAGGCACCAGGACATAGGAACAGATCAACTGGAAGCCAGAGGGAAAAGAAAGGTTTAGAAATAAAATCAATGCTCAGTTAACCACATGATTTCTGCCATCCCAGGCCACCTTCCCCACCCATCCTCACTGGCACCCATATCATCCATGGCACAAACTCACTTCCCATCTCTACTCCTGCCCAGCTACCCCCTCCCCCACATCTGTCGTGAATCCACAGTAAATCCTCCACACTAAGATTATAGGAGAGGGCAAGATTAGGGATGGGCAACCCCTGTGGCCCTCAGCCTAATTTCATGTGGGTAAGGGGAGCCTGGAGAGTGAAATGGGAAAAAATGGGGACAGAAAGTTGAAATGGGCAGAGTGATGGTGTAAGGGACTGGGCAGGGGAGGAATGGTGGAGACCGCCTCCCCATCCCAACCCTTCTAGGGAGGAGGAAGAGGAAAACAGTATAGATTTACAACAGGGGGTTGAGGGAGGTCACAGCTCAGAGGCAGATGAGGGGGAAAGTTGGGAAATAATGGGAGAGCCAGAACAAGACCCAGTTGACACGTTGTCATTAGAAAGCATTCCAGACCCCTCCATCTCCCAGAACCCGGCGAACCTTAAAAGTAGGAGAGCAAAGAGCTCAAAGACAGAGGGCACGTAGCAGCACCCATAGAAGTGATGAATGAGGAAGTGGGAGAGACGGGTGGAGATTCACTTGGGACAACACCATTATCCAAGAGGCTGGGTTCTATAGCCTCTCTCTGTAATATTGAAATAAAAAAGGACGGCAAGAAACTTTCCCTTGTCTTTATACTTTCCTGGGCAACCAACTGGGAGCCGCTGACAGCATTCTGACAGATGAAAGCAGTAGGGGGAAGCCCTCTGCACCAGTCGGTTCAGATGTCTGACCTTTCTTTGCCCTGGCAACCCATTGAGTGAGAGGGCAAGAGAGCTGATAAGTGACAATACACATATCATTCCCTCTTAGCATCTGTTGACCACCCTGGTGTACTCACAGGGTGGCTGCCTTGTGGATGGTACCTGGAAGGAGAGTTCTGGCAGATTGACCATGCCTCCTAGCCAAGCGAGGGCAGCATTGATGAACTCCAGTACAGCCAGGAATGCTATCAGGTTGGCCGCGATGTTGGCCACCAGCCCCACAGAGACGGCTGCTCCATTGCTGGCAGCTTCCAGGACATTTTTCTCCTCCCTGCACCAACAATACACCAAGTGAGAAGAAAACAGGCCCAGAGATTGACTCCCTTGGCAAAGCAGCAATGACATACAAAGCTCCACCATGTAGAGCTCAGCAGACAATTCTGCATCCTACTATCTGAGGGCTTGTGCACATTTGAGCATTATTTAGCTGTTAATCCACTTTCTTCCCATTTGACTTAGACCTGCGCATATTTTGATTCGTATATGAGGAGCAACTCCAGTCGTTCTCATTTATAGCAGTAAATGGCCTAAATTGTTGATTCCACTGGGGCAGTTAAGTACTCATGCCAAATAATTACTGGCAGGGTGTGCATGCAGTCTCTGGCTAACATGCTGCTCACTACGCCTGGGTGGGTAGAACCTCCAGATGTTGAAGTATAGCTCTCCTCATTGGCCATTGCTGGCTCAGATTGATGGGAGATGGAATTCAACAACATCTGGAGAGCCAAAGATTCACCAACTGAGTGCAACACTGCAATAGTTCTCCCTACTTCATATTGGCTTCTTTTCCACAGCTTTCTCTGTTTCTCTTTGCTATGCAGAAGTTGTGCAAATATGCTCCTGTTCCTTTCAGATGTTGACTCCCCGAGTTCTGCTCCCCACTCCTGCACCTCTCTTCCCACTTAATCCTACACCCTTCCAGGATCCTTTGGGCAGCCTCGTGATCCTCATGTGCTCTGACTACACTCACCCACAAGCAATTTTCACGCCCTCCTGGCTCCGGAACTTAGATTCTTCCACTTCCGGGTAGACAAGCTTAGCCATAGCCAAAGCACAAGGTGCAGCCATTACTGAAGCAGCAATCAAGGATGAGGCATCAATCTGTAGCAGGATGTAAATGCAGGATTGTGATCTTGGATGCATATCTCAGTAGCACCACAATACAGTAGAATGATGGGATGGCAGGCATATTTGGTGTCTCCAAAGAACTAAAAAATGTTACATATTAAATCCAGCAAGCCACTGCTCTTTGACATGTGGTGGACAATGAGAAACAGGGCCTGTTTGGCGGTGGCAGTTTCTGTTGTGAACCTCAGCATGAAACCATATTTATTCCAGACCAATAAGCTAAATGCAAGAGCCCTTGGAGTTGTCCAGCCATTACTCTCTCAAGTACTGTGCCCTCCAGAAAGGAACTTGCCTTTTACAACCAGGACCTTGGTCTACCTCGCTTAGAACTGTCTACACTGGCTGGCAGAGGCTCTCCAGGGTTTCAGGCAGCGCACATTTCCAGACCTACCTGGAAATGCTAGGGAGTCAACCTGGGACCTTTTGCATGCAAAACATGCTTTCTGCAACTGAGCTATGGCCCTCCGCCTTGGCACTGTTTGTATGAAGTTCATCTCAGGTTCAAACCGTGGTATCTCCAGGTAGGGATGAAAGACCCCTGTCTGCCTGATAGTCAGTGCAAACAATAATGGAGCTAGATTTTTTTCAGGAGGAGCTGAAAAACTGTCTCCTTCGAAGGAATCAGGTACATGCCCCTACAACAATGAAAAATTTACCACCAAGCTGAGCAAGCCAGCCAGACTTCTTCAGTGGTCCCCATCCAGGATGGGCAAAGCTGGAAAGGTCATGTGGTGGAATGGACTTCTCCAAGAATCTTGTTGGCGTACTTCATTAACCAAAATCCATCCAAACTCCTGCAAGTGGCAGGGGCTGAGTGGTGTTTTGGTACAAAACTAATAGCCAATGTAACATCCTGGTTAGATTGGATGTGAGCAATTTAATCTGCAAAGTGTGCTGCAAATAAGGAACAGCAGGCCAAACACAACTCTTTAGGACAGAAGTGCAGAAACTCTGGCCCTCCAGATGTTGCAGAACTTCAACTCCCAGCATCCCTGGCCAGAGGCCATAATTTCTGGGGCTGATGGGAGTTCAGGGACATTGACAAAGCCAAAAGTTCCCCATCCGCAGTCTAGAAGAATCCCCTTGCACTTGGGTAGCTCTCTGCATTGCTGACTCACCCCAAACGAAATGTAAGCTCCCATCACACTGCCGGCAATGGTGGCAAAGCCACCAGTCATCACAGCATGAACCTCTGACCGTGTCATGTCCAGCAGGTAGGGACGGATGAGCAGTGGCGCTTCTGTCTGGAGGGCAGAAGGGGAAAAAAGGGGAGAGGCACATGTTGCAGAGTTTTTGCCCTCTAGTTTGCAGCCCTAGAAACAGCACTCTCAGAAGTAGTGAATTTAGAGAGATTTTTGCTTCCAGAGCAAATGCAAGCAAACAGAACAAATCACAGTCTTGAAGTAAAACGTTCCTGATCTG
Organism: Podarcis muralis; assembly: GCF_964188315.1. Taxonomy (NCBI): domain Eukaryota; kingdom Metazoa; phylum Chordata; class Lepidosauria; order Squamata; family Lacertidae; genus Podarcis; species Podarcis muralis. The sequence continues at coordinate 7,245,048 of NC_135668.1, forward strand.
ATGTGCTCAAATTTGGGGCATTTTGAGATTATGATGTATAGTGCCTTTCATCCGTTGATCTCAGGGAAATGCACAACATAAAAATACAAGATGAAAACACAAAATGCATAAGAAAAACAGGAACAACAGACACACTACCCCCAGACACACTACCCCCTCCCACAAACACATTTAAAAGGGTATAGGACGTTAATCAGCCTGGTTGGAGAGGAATGTTTTTTCCCCTGGTCCCTAAAGGTGAATAATGAAGGTTTGCCTGGGGCAGGGGTCAAAACAAGAGAAGCCCTGCTTACCATTCCCACAAACACGTTCCCCACCACACTCAGAGATTCCGTGGCTGCTGTGCCCATGGTGATCTGCAGGAGCCAGGACAACTGCAGGAAGGAGTAGGAGACGGTCAGAGGGCATTACTGCCCTGTCACACAGCCTGCAAGACTTAGTATTATTAATAATAATTGTCATTTATTAAATTTGTATACTGCCCTACACCCGCAGGTCTCAGGGCCGTTCACAGGATAAAATCACGATAGAAAAACACAGAATACAGAATCAAAATAAAAACAAGAACAACCCAATAACCCGCCACGTCCCCAACACATTTTAAAAGGGCATTGGATGTCGATCAGTCAAAGGTCTAGTTAAAGCGGAACATTTTTGCCTGGCTCCTAAAGCTGAACCTTCCTGGGGAGAGCATTCCCCAAAAGAGGAATCACTGCAGAAAAGGCCTGTTCTCGTCTTGTCATCCTCCGGACCTCTCATGGAGGAGGCACATGAAGAAGGGCCTCAGAAGTTGATCTCAGGGTCCAGGTAGGTTCATATGGAAAAAGGCGGTCTTTGAGGTATTGCAGTCCTGAGCTGTTTAAGGCTTTATATGTTAAAACCAGCACTTTGAATGGGGCCCAGAAACTAATTGGTAGCCAGTGCAGTCAGACCAGAATCGGTGTCATATGCTCAAAGTCTTGCCCCAGTGAGAAACCCGGCTGCTGAATTCTGCACTAGCTGAAGTTTCCGAACCATCTTCAGAGGCCGCCCTACATATAACGCATTGCAGTAATCTAACCTTGAGGTTACCAGACCATAGACAACGGTAGTTAGGCTATTCCTGTCCAGATAAGGGGTAGCTGGGTCACCAGCCAAAGCTGATGGAAGGCACTCTGTGCCACTGAGACCACCTGAGCCCCAAGACTTGACAACGAAGATCTTCAGTAGCTATGAATTTTCCTCCTGCTCTTGTTTGGCTCACCTTGCGAGCACAGCCATTCCCCATACCCATTCCTTGGAGCTATGAAGCTTAGCAATGAGCGAATGCAGAACTTCTTGGGTTCAGCCTTTGGTGTCTCCAGATAGGGTCAAAAGACCCCTCTCGTAAAATGTCGGAGAGCTGCTGCCAGTAGACAAGATGGAGCTATGTAGACCAAGGAGTTAACTCAGTATAAGAAGGCTTCCTGTATTCCTTCTTTTTCTCCAGACAGCATAGTTGGTCCCTGCTTCTCGTCCCCTCTATCACACATGTCCTAGTACTGACTTTCCATCAGCAAACCCTCCCCACTGCATTTTGTGTCAGCAGCCACTCTTCCTGCCCCCTTCTCTCTACCACAGCCATGTTGGTTGCCTCATCTTCCCTGCAAGAGCAACTGCTTCTCCATCCTTGTGGCATGACCTCCCTCCCCACTAGCAGGCAGCAGTGCCTTACCTAGGTTTCCCACATCGTCCAAAATCTTCACGCACACTTATCTTGGGAGTTTTTCTCTGGAGCTCAGAGATCTTTCATGATCTTGTATAATAAGTTGCATGGTAGAGAGAAATGGTTGACCCTCCTCAGCTACACAGTGGGGGCTCAAAAGCATCTCTCCACTGCCCAGAGCCTTGTGCTCAGCATTACCTTCAGGATTATGAACTGCATGACTCCCAGGTAGTAGAGAATGGACATCACACAGCTGAAGAAGACAATGATGGGCAATGACTGGAGGCAGAAAGCAAACAGTGAACGTCAGGCTTTAGGGAGTTCTAGACAACCTACAACACAGCATATATAGGGGTTGATTATAAAGTTGAGCACAGAAGGTCTGAGCAGCTTGTAAGGTGCAGAATGTTATAGAAATCCTGGGCACAGTGAGCTAGTCCAATGGCCCACACTGGCAAAGTGAAGTAGACTTAACATGGCTGGACATCTGTGGAGTTAACACAATGGCCAGAAACTCACCACTTGGCTTGTTTGGGAGCATTTGTGAGTACAAATTCCAGGAAGACAGCAGCAGCTTTGTGGAGGTTATGGGCAAGGTGCCCTCTGATGCCTCCTAAGTGTTGCTCCTGTGTCTGCCACCTGCAAGCTTATCGGGGGGACAAGAAGGCAGAAAGCAGCAGGGACAGGTGTTGGTGGGGAAAGCACAGCAGCTCCCGTCTCCCAGGATTCCCTCACCCTGGTGCTGAAAAGAGTAGCACTCAGTGAAGCTGCTTTAGCTGCCCTCTTCACTTTCCCCAATGTCTCCAACATGCGCAGTGCACATCAGAACAGAACCCAGAAGCATTGGAGACAGGGAAGATGGTGGCAGCTAAAACTACCTGGCCTGGCATGAATTTTCCAAAGGACATAGCTCTTAAAAGAAATAAAAATTAAGAATGCTGATGTCAACCACAGATGGGCTCCATGAACCCTGACATTTTTTGTGCCACTATGCCAGATAACGACACTAGGCCTGTTGCCCAGACTGTAGCCCACAGCTCAGATGTATCTTATCCCAGTCCAACCACGCAATGAAAAGCCAGCCTCTTGTGTCAAGGACTCAATAGCAAAGATGACTGAGAGTAGGATGAGACCAGAGGAGAGAGAGAGAGAGAGAGAGAGAGAGAGAGAGAGAGAGAGAGTGAGTGAGAAATTAGGGTCAAACATGCCCCTTAAGCTGACCTGAAAGGCAAACGCCTCTTGGATCAATTTGTCTCCAAAGACGAAGCTGGAACCAGCTGTGGTGTAGTTCAGGAATATCTATAAGGGAACAGAGAGAACATTGGGGAGAATGAGTATGCACAGGACTTTACTCAGTTGCATTGGATAAGGTGGAAACCTAAGTGCTTATTTTGGAACATCTTTCCTGAAATGTACATATGATTTTACAGTGGACAGTTCAAGCATCGTTGTGAAGCCAGAGGTGCTACCTGTGCAAGTCTTATTCAGGGCTCATGACCCTGGTCACCACACAATAGATAGCTTTTCCCCACTGCTGCTCAGAGACTCTCTTTTTTTTAACAAGCCCACCACTTCCCCCATAAAGAGCCTTGCCACCACCATTAGGAAGCTGCCTTATATTAGATTATCTAGTTGAGGGTTGGCAACAGCTATCCAGGGTTTCAGATTGGATCTTCCCCAGTCCTACCTGGAGATGTTGGGGGCCTTCTGCATACAACATTATGGCTAACCGGCATGCTGGGAGCAAGGAAAGATGGCAACAGTCAGAGAGCAAGACTTCTGGCTACTTTGGCCATCTATGGTGACAGTGGTGGGAGAAAGGGAAGAGGAAGTCCCTTCATAGGTGGTGGTATTAAGAGAAGGAGAGCCGTATTGACATTGCACTGCCACTGCTGCCACCACCAAAGTTAGGTAGCTCCCTGCCATCAGTTCTGTTCAACCCCATTGAGGGAAATCAAACTGCTATGCTAGCTCACTGTCTGTGGACCAGGGTGGTGTTGGAGCCAGTGGCGTAGCGTGGGGGGTGCAGGGGGGGCCGGCCGCACTGGGTGCAACATCTGGGGGGGGGCGCTCGCACTCGCAGTGCTAAAATCAGTGCTAAAATCCACGGGTTAGGGGGCACAAATTACTTGCCTTGCCCCGGGTGCTGACAACCCACGCTACGCCACTGGTTGGAGCAGCTTGATGCACCCCTAATGGAATGCATTATTATATACTGTGAACACCCTGCATTGCCTTTTCCATTTGCCTGGGTCTTTATTTCACATTTTCAAGATGCCTGCCTCTCCCACCTGTCTCAGGAAGGGCCGCTCTCATCCCCCTAAGTTAGGATGTTTGGACATGAAGCTGCCTTGCACCAGGGGTAGCCAATGTGGTGCCCTCTAGATGTTCTTGGGCTGCAAGTCCCATCGTTCATGACAATTGGCCTTGCTGGCTGAGCTGGATGGGATTTTAGAGTCTAACAATATTCACGGGGCTCTACATTGGCTACCTCTACCTAATACTGAGTCTGAACATTGGTTGAACTTGAACCAAACCAGTCCTGTTCGTTCCATCTAGCAGCTGCTCCCCAAGATCTTGGGTAGAGGATGCTATTGGGGCTGAATGTGGGAGCCGGTGAGTGCAAAGAATGCACTCAGATATAGTCACTTCCAACAACACTGCTCTGCACCTGAATCTGAGTACCAAGCCACTGGAAGGCCTGAAATCCAGGTTCTGTCCGGATGATGAACACTCCAATGATAAACTGCAGGCCAAGCCCCCAGAACACAGCTCTCCACGACACCTGCAACACAGCACAAGAGGGAATCTTGTGAATACAGAAACCAAGGGACAAGTCAGTGAGAATCAATGATAGCCCCAGGTTGCAGAAGTGCTAACCTCAGGATTAACAAAGCACATTGATTTCTTGAATTCACTGGAGAAGGAGGCACCAATGCTCCCCAGCATGAATAGGGTGGTTGCTATGCAAAGTCCAAAAAATCAGCTCAAATTCTACATATTTCAATTGGATTCTGTGAGAGAGGGTCTTAAGTGAGCAAATCAACTGAATGAGAGCCATTTGAACTTGTCAGCTGTTGCCCCCAAAGGGAAAAAGCAGAGCAGATGGAGTAACCCAGTGTGGCCTAGTGGTTAGAGTGCCAGGCTAACACTGGGGAGGTCTATGTCCAAACTCTGACTCAGCCATAAAGCTTGCTGAATGACCTCTCAGGCAGTCCCACCTCACACGGATTAAAATGGGGAAAGGCATGCCTCATAGACTGCCTGGAAAAGTAGGGCATAAATAAACTGTATTGCATGTCTTCAGAAACAGATGCTGGACTGCCATTTATTGGAACGCTCCAGTTCTGGACTTCTGGCATCAAGCAAGGCCTACAACCCACCCACCCCACCGTAACTGTTTTATCATTACGAAGTTCTATCTTGCCCAACCACTCTGCAGGTTTTATTTAAAATCCGGCGCCTGAGCTCTAGCAGAACCTCAGCCCAATTCTATGACTGCTAATTCTCAAGTTAAGCCCCACTGAACACCGAGAAGATTACTCCAAGGGATAGATACATAGGACTGCGGGTTTTATAGACTGGGAAGGTGGCAGGAAATTGTGGGTTGCAGGTGTATCAAATCATCTGCGGGAAAGTGTGGGTTGCAGGTGTATCACATCATCTAAGGACCCCAGGCCAAAGAGAATGCAGCTACTTACGGCTCTGTGGTGTTTGGAGCAGACAAAGAGCACCAGCACCAGCGCAGCGAAGCCACCCAGTGACACCAACTGCTCTCGCCTCTGGGACATGTCAAGAACCAGCCACACTACCAGGCCGATCAAAATGATTGCACACAGCACCCTAGGAGGGAAGCAGATCACCATCACTGCAGAGATACACCCAGACAGGCTTTGCTAAATGAATGAGATTTGTTGGCTGTTCTGATGGGATCCTGATGGTTGGGATGCAAGACCGTGTCCATCCATGATTATGGGATTCATCCCCCTCCTCATCCCCTTCCACTGCCTAGCTAAGATAGTTTTATTCTAGCAAGCATGTGGCCTGCTGGATTGAAGGGTTATAGAACTGAACTGTTGCCTTTTGAGCTCTTCCTTCTGGCACATCGCTTGCCAACAGAACTTGGTTGAAGTTCTCTACCATTTCTATTGGGTTTGGGTTTTTTTTTGCCATTTTATTGTATAACATTGCATTTAGGGACAGGAAATAGATTTGATTCAGTAAGCAATTGATGCTGAATCTTTCAAATTTGTACTTTCCCAAACAATCTATGAACCAAAACGCAATCAGGCTTTGAAATTTGCTCTTACTGGAATTTTGTGATGCAGTTCTCCAAACAAATGGTGTTCACAGAAATATATATTTTAGGGGGAAGTGTGCATAAAACTGGAGGTATTTGTAAAAAATAACATACAAAAATGCATTATATTGGATAAAATTGCTAGCAAAAATGTGTACATTAGTCAGAATTGCCCATACAAATGTGTTCATTACAAGATATTTGCACTAAAATGCTGATTAATTTTCATGAGTGTTTACCCCCCACCAAAAGAAAGAAAGAAAGAAAGAAATGCCACAAAATGTAGAAAACTGTATTTAAGACTGAAAAAATGAGTTGTTTTAAGAAAAATGATAATTTTTAGTGTGGAATAAATCGCTACAGAGCTGTCCATCTACAGCAAGATACATATACAGGTTTACTTTGACGTAAGTCCCATTTTATTCAGTGGGGTTTGCTCCTAGATTAAGTGTGTCGAGAACTGCACCATCCTGAGCATATTTGCAAAAGGTTCCCTTGCAGTTTTCACAATGGATGGTTACGAGGGCGGAGATCGCTCCTATTCGGATCTGTGCAGCAAGCCCCTAACTCACCATTTCAGCCATGGCCAGATGCTCCGGCAGCATTTTCGGAAAGGGCTGAACATCTGGAAAATCTTGGAACCCCAGAATTTCTTGACCATGCTATAGATTATCAAACAAACCACCAGGGCAGTCAAAACGACCAAAGCCAAGGCTCGGTCAAAGTCCAGCCAACAGGCTGCAATGAAGTAGGCCACATAGCCTAGAGAGAAGAGATGAAAAGGTCAGAAATGCACCAGTGGGTCAAGTCCTTTGCCAACAGTGCAGGGCTGGGCCCCACTTTCTCCCTGTAGTTATCAAGATATTATTCTCTCCAGACCATTGCACTGAGGTAAGGTACTGCAATGTTGAAATCTAGCAAGTCGCCCCACCTCATTCGGTATTTAGGCCGCATTCAATAGCAAACAGCTGTGGGCAATTCTGGACAGTGGAAGTTGGTCCATTAGGACAAAGGGGGCACAGCTCCATCAATCTCAGCCTGCCCTTTGCCAACCCCTGACTCCCTACTTAACAACCAGCTTCCTATTCTCAGTGTTGCACTTGTAGGACTCAGCAGGAAGGTAAAAAGGTAAAGGTACCCCTGACAATTAAGTCCAGTCGCAGACGACTCTGGGGTTGTGGCACTCATCTCGCTTTACTGGCTGAGGGAGCCAGCGTTTGTCCAAAGACAGCTTTCGGGTCATGTGGCCAGCATGGTGAACCAGAGCAGTGCGCGGAAACACCGTTTACCTTCCCGCTGGAGCGGCACCTATTTATCTACTTGCACTTGATGTGCTTTCAAACTGCTAGGTGGGCAGGAGCAGGGACCGAGCAATGGGAGCTCACTCCATTGCAGGGATTCGAACTGCCGACCTTCCGATCGGCAAGCCCTAGGCTCTGTGGTTTAGACCACAGCACCACCCGCATCCCTAGCAGGAAGGTAAAAAAGGTAAAGGTACCCCTGCCCGTACGGGCCAGTCTTGACAGACTCTGGGGTTGTGCGCTCATCTCACTCTATAGGCCGGGAGCCAGCACTGTCTGCAGACACTTCCAGGTCACGTGTCCAGCGTGACGAAGCTGCTCTGGTGAGCCAGAGCCGCACACGGAAATGCCGTTTACCTTCCCGCTAGTAAGCGGTCCCTATTTATCTACTTGCACCCGGGGGTGCTTTCGAACTGCTAGGTTGGCAGGCGAGCAGGAAGGTAGATGGTTACAAATGCAGAATTAAGTCTTGAGGTAATTGGCTCTGGCGCCACCTACTGTTAGGCTCCCTGTCTTCTGCCCTACCAGTCCCAATGGGCACCAGGCACAACTGCTTCTAGAGGGCTTTGTAGGGGAGCTATATCCTTCAAGTGCTCATCACTTCGCTCTCAATCAAAGATCCCTCCCAGTGTTCCATCTGAGCCAAAATTTATTTGGATTTTTTTAAAAGCTCCTCCTGAAACACTGCAAGAATTTTGGCCTTCCCCAGGGAACATTGTTTTCATATTAGTGAAGAAAGCAACGGGCTTACTTCCTACACCTTTCTGTCTTAACCTGTTGCTTCCTTCATACACCGGCTTGAACTTAACAATCATGTTGCATTCAGCATGACACGAGCTGAAATTGCTCAGAATGCTGCAGTTCCTGTACTGCAGGAACTAGTGCTGCAGTTCCTGTACTGCAGGACTAGACAATCCTTACAATTCCATGGGGGGAAAGCTGTTAGAGAATCCCACTTCTCCCCCTCCCAAACACTATTCAGCAGAGTGCTCTCCCCCAATGTCACCATCCACAATTGGTGTGGAGACTTTTAGAGGGATCATATATGATCGGTTCATGTGGCCTAGAGGTTTACCAAAAGGGAAGAAAACCCAAATTCTTAGGAGTGTCGCCCCACTCCTTCCAGTGCCACAAAGGTGTCAAGGTGTGTGTATGCATAATAGGCCTCACCTGCACACAGGATGCCCAAGAAGATCTTCCGTAGTATCTTGGCATGAGCCTTGCAAAAGCACCTTGCTTTAGAGAAAGGCTTAGCTGCTGCATTCTTGATCCTGAAGAGAAGCACACCAAGAGAATAAGCCTGGGTGCATGTCTGAAAGAGGGGGAATGGGGCTGCCATTTGTAGCTCCAGTAGTCCCAGGTGTCCCTGCAAGAGGCTGGAGGAGCTTCTGCAGCTGTGTGGCTCCCTTCATTCTTGTTAAAAGGTGAGGGGGAATGGCAGATGAGGGTGCTTACCTGATGCCCCTTCAAGTCATTGCTGTGGGGACCAGAGATGCAGCAGTATGACTTTGGATAACCACCTTCCCTCCAATTCTGAGGCTGCTGGGGGAGTCTAGAAGGGATACCTCCTCCTGTAAGTACCTGTCCAAACCTTAAGGTATCCTGCATTTGCTGGTTGTTTTCAAAGCCTACGATTTATATGGTCTTTTATTGTGATCACTTCTTACATTTGGGGGTTAAGCTGGGCTAGATTTTTAAGCTTTATTGTGGCTTTATTTTTATTTGCACATAAAAGCAAATGCAAATAAAAGTGTCTAACAACTGTATGCAGAATGAATCAATAAAGAATATATTTTCCATACCTCTGGAAAGAAGTATCATGCGCATCATTGACCTCCTTGATCTCAGAAGGCCAAGGGTTCTCTGCCACCTGCGGATTTCTGTCTGCTTCCTGCCAAAGAGCACAGGGAAATATTTCCTGTTCATAAATGCTTTTAAAGCAGCAGTTGATATTAATGCACCAGAGGTGGCCTTTGCTCTCTCTGGTCTAGGCATACAAAGGTACAGTTTTTCTACTGCTTAGAAGCCTATTTTATCATTAAGCGCTATATAAATTAATAAACAATGACAGCAACAACATGGTCCTCTTTTGAGAAAGTGCAAAGGGCAGAGCTAAGAAGCAGTGGCCGTGTTACCGTGAGCTCTAACGCTGGATTCTCCAAACCTCTGTCGCCAGCTCCAAGTGAAATCCTGACTTCTCCCATCTCTCCGGCACTCTGCAGCTACCTGAAGTTGAACTGCTGGCAAAGACAGTGCATAGTCAGTCTGGAAGCAAAGGAGCCCTCGGCACCCTCCTGTCTCAGGATCACACCAATCCTTCTGTCTGGTCTTGTACTGATTATAAATCGGAGTGCAGACATGAATGGGCTGCAAAAGGTCCGAGCTGGGAAAAGAATTGGCCCACTAATAAAATCATATATTGCATTGCCCAGGAGTAGGAACATAACAACATAAAGAGTCCTGCTGGATCAGGCCAATCTAGTCCAGCATCCTGTTCTCACAGTGGCCAACCAGATGCCTATGAGAAGCCCACAGAGCAGAACCCAAGGACAAGCCCACTCTCCTGTGGATTCCAGCCACTGGTATTCAGAAGCATTGTTGCCTCTGCCTATGGAGGTAGATTATAGCCATTGCAGCTAGTCGCTCCTCCATGAATTTGCTTGATCCTCTTTCAACATGGTAAGTAAAAGGTGCAGTCTGTTGAGGCCCTTGAAAAAGTCAAAACATCACCCTCAAAGAAAAGAGATTCCCCACATTGACAATGCACACACAGGGCTGCACGTTCTTTTCTTCACACAGAAATGCTTTGAAAGCAAATGATACAAATGCACCAGAGATGGCCATTGTTTTTCTCTCTCTGGTCTCCTGGACCAGGTATAGAAATGCCCCCCCCCCCAACGCTCGATTGTCCGACTTCTCCCAAATTAAATGCTCTCTTCCCTCAAAATAAATGCTGCCCACCCTAGTGATCTCATCCTGAGTGGCTGGCAAATAACTCACAGCAATATCGAACTCTGTCCTGCTCCTCATGAGACGTAGGGAATTCCTTCTTGGTCAGATCCACTCATGCCTCAGGCGAGGCAATGGAAAGTTATCAATTAACAGAACAGTCCAAAGAACTGGAGGCAGATCTCCTATCACAGCAAAGTCCTGCTCCTCTTCACTCATGTAGGGATTGTTTATTTTCAGCCTCATTACTTCCTGCTGATAAGTATCGTTTTCTGGGAAACAGCAAGGCAGGTTCCTCCAGATGGATGAGAGAACCATCTGACCAAACTCTTCTCTGATCCCTTTATCTAGCACAGGGATGGGGAAGCAGTGGTCCTCCGGATGTTATTTGCAAAAGAACAGTACAGTGTCATTTGATGTGCTGGTCAATTGGGAGAAGACAGTGCTCTATTCTTGCCCTGTCTGACTCATCCAGGAGAGATGGGAAAGGAAATTTGGTCAGAAAATGACAGAGCTCCGTTAAAACTCCTGTTCTTTAGAGCAAGCCAGAACTGAAATGGGAAGAGGCTTCTTCGTAACACATTGTGTGGACAAGTCTGATATGCATAGCCCTGCCTACTGGAGTCAGAGGGATGTGCAACCTGCTCTCAAAAAGATACCAGTTCATGGTATGCTGGTCTCAACTTTTAAAGTACAAGCAGAACTGGTTTCTGCTCACATGCAAACCTTAAGGACCGCCTTCTCTCACAAGAACTCACCTGGATATTAAGGTCCGCCTCAGGAGCCATTCTGCGGGTCCCTCCATATTAGAGATAGGAAATCAGCCCTGAGTGCTCACTGGAAGGACAGATTGTGAAGCTGTGGCTCCAATACTTTGGCCACCTCATGAGAAGACTCCCTGGAAAAGACCCTGATGTTGGGAAAGATGGAGGGCACAAGGAGAAGGGGATGACAGAGGACGAGATGGTTGGACAGTGTTCTCGAAGCTACCAGCATGAGTTTGACCAAACTGCGGGAGGCGGTGGAGGACAGGAGTGCCTGGGGTGCTCTGGTCCATGGGGTCACAAAGAGTCGGACACGACTAAACGACTAAACAACAACAACAAAATGCAGACAGGAACTTTTCGGTGGGTGCATGCCAACTCTGGAGCATCCTTGCACTCGAAGACTTGCTTGACGCAGACATCCAGTGAAGACCTTTTTCTTCTCCCATTCTGTTCAGATTTAGTTATCTATCAATGACTGGGCTTTTCTGCCACTCCATTTTTTATCTGGTAGTTTCATTTATTTGTATGATTGTTATTTTATTAGTGTTTTAAACCTAATTTTAAGTAAGCCATTCTGGAAGGCCGAGGTCTAAAATAGGCTACAAATCCCATGAATAAATGGAAGATTTACATTCCTGTTTCTAGAAGCTCCTGTTTCTAACAACAAATGCAAAAAAGGGATTCAATTGACTGCAATCAGGAAAAGAATAACCTTTAATCCTTGCAAATTCACTTGCGGAAAACACAACATGCTAAAGTCCCTTTGGAGAGCTGCTGGTGCCAACTGCTTTACCACCAACCTTGGAAGGCACAGATAACAAATTAGCAGCCTCTTTAGTCATACTGATCTGGGCAGTTCTGTTATCTGTAAGCAGTGGTAGTTGGGTTTTTTTATATGACCACAGCAGTCAGAGTGGTGTTGGCTAACATATGGAAATCTGACATATGTCCTGGAATAGATGCATGGAAAGAGAAACTATCAGAATATGCAGTAATGGCAAAACTTGCGAATTTAGTAAATGATAGACTCATGGCAGAACATAAAAAAACTTGGAATCTTTATAATTTGTATACAACTTAACAGAACTGTAACAAAATGAACATCTGTATGGATTTGTATAATAGACCTTAGGTTACAAAAATATTTCCTGTTTAAAAATAGAAGCTTTGTGTGTATATGATAAAGAAATAAATATATAGTAGAAGAAATCTTGTCTGTCTGATTTAGAAATGAAATCATATTTTAAAATAATTTTTGCTTTAGATTTTTATAATCATATATGGTATTTCTCCAATAGCAAACTACCTAGAACTGGAAATAATATTTAGTACACTAACCTTTGTTTAACTCTTGATAAATGTCAGCTTGCTGAGTTATTTTGTACCATTGTGATTCAATGTTATATTTGCCAGCAGGCAGACCCAGCAATACAGTTTTGCTGCTTAGCAAGAGATTTGGGGAAGTTGCTACCGTTCATCACTGTGATAAGATTACACACTGAGTTCTTGTCTCCCGTTTACTGTGCAAGCAAGTCAGCCAGGCCATAGCATGAGTACCTGCCAGCCATCTCATCCTAGGTCACCTCCTATGCAGCATCAGGCAGGTGAAGTCACTAACATCCATGAAAAAATATACCTAAGGTGAATTCTGGGACTCCAGAATCCACAGATACCTGCACAGTCTCAAGCTCAGGTGTGGGGAACCTCTGGCCCTCCAGGTGTTGCTGAACTCCTGCTTGCTGGAGTTGACAGGAGTTGCAGTCTAGCAAGAGCTGAGGTGGCTAAAGGTTCCCCACACTTCACCAGAGGAAAAGGATTCTGCATATGCTCAGGAGCACATTTGCCCTGCGGTCTTTGAAATGCTACATCCCCCTTGGAGATCAAGGATTTCTGTGCATGCTCCAGGATACTCAACCAAGGTGCCAGAATTTTGTCAGCCCAAAGGTAGCTGCTGCACTCTTTAGACACAGCGTCTGCTGAAATTGCTGATAAATTTGCACTGACTACCTCGCACTTCGAGACTATCTGAGGTGGGGACTGGAACAGGCCTGCCACTTTGAGGACTTGTTAATTTATTTTAGCACTCCTTTGGAAACAAACAGGTATGTGCTCTTTGCAGTCGACTGGGCATATTTCCAAATGTGAATTCCGCAGAAAAACAACAGACTGTGAAGCATTCATGTGCCCCATGTGCCCATGGCTCTGGAATTCATGTGCTCCCATGCCAGAGAGGTTTTATGAGTGAATTTGATGGTTCCTTTCCCCACTTAGGCCAGACAGGTCCCCCACCAGTCTGCCTTTAATGTTATGGCCCACCATTAAACTTGCATGCAGCACAAAATGTGCCACCCACATGGAAAGAGCAGGCTGCATTTACCCTTTTCTCTCCCGATTTGAGTTCCACCTGAAAATTATGTGGCAGAAGTTACGAATGCTTGCAAATCCATGCCCCTGCTTAATTCACAGAGTGCAGAAGGGTAGTGATATTATTATGCCCCCTGCAGCAAACGTAGAAAAAGAGAGCCACCAAGCACCTTAGAAACAAATAGATTTACAACTGGCAGAGCCAGTTGTAGGACTAGAGCAGGCATCCCTAAACTTAGCCCGCCAGCTGTTTTGGGACTACAACTCCCATCATCCCCAGCTAACAGGACGAGTGGTCAGGGATGATGGGAATTGTAGTCCCAAAACAGCTGGAGGGTCGAATTTGGGGATGCCTGGGCTAGAGAGTTTGGGATTAAAGCATTCTGCATATCTGATAAAAAACACAAATCCACAGGGTTCCCCCCCCATCAATCTGTGGGGAATTTGATGCCCCTCCCCCCTACAGCCTCCAAAGGGGGGCGGGGTTGCAGAGAAACAAATCTCTGGGCTCTGTTGTTATACAACGCTTAATAGAAATGATAAATGGAGATGATATGAAATGGAATTACATACAATACAGAATGTATACAGAAAAGGGGAAATATGAATATATGGCAATTCACACAAAATCCAGTAAAATGAATGATTAGCAATTGGATATGACTTGCATGCAGATTAGCAAATGGCGAGCACTGGCAAAGCAATAAAAGGGACTAACATATTCGATAATAATTTTTAAATTAATTTTCAATTTCAGTTCAATAATAGCCTCATTGTAACGATACCAAACTATAATACAAACACCTATTGTTCAAATACAAAATTATATAATTTAGGCGGCCTTCCATTTGCTAGAATTGATGGTTGATTATTTTATTTCTGCGTTCCAAAATCTTACGAATTTCAATTACATTCCAGTAAAAAAAAATAATCCCTTATACAACAACTGCAAGATTCACTCCATAAATAATAAAGGATGGGGAAGAGTCAGCTCTAAGACTCCATCGTAAACCTTTTGCAAAATAGTTTCCCTCCCTTTTTCCTTTTTTTACACACACAGTTCTGTTTGATGTTAACTTCCATATCTATAATATCGATCAGGCTTGGTTTCTAACAGCCTCAACTGTTCCTCATAAGGGTTGGTTTCCAGACCCTTCATCATCCTGGTCACCCTCCTCTGCTCACTTTCCAGCTGCTCAATATCTTTCTTCAACTCGCCTGCACTGACCGGCAGCAGCTCTCCAGGGTTTGGAGGGGGGGACATTCCCAATCTCCCAGCCCCCCCTTGAGATGCCGCCCAGGACGGAAGACCTGCATGCCAAGCAGGAGATGCGCTATGGAGATGCCTAGCCTGCCTGGAAGGGCGTGGGGCTGGTCTCCCTTTGGGAATGGGGCTGCAGGAAGAAGGATGTGAAATGAACATGGAGCGCAGCTGCAGGCGGAACAGCACATGCCTCCGAGTTCTGACAGAGGAGCATCACCACTCAGGAGGGGCCAGGTCCTGGGGGGGGGGGGGTTGCCACGGTGACAAGTGTGGGAATGTTCAGGGATGCAGGAGAGGATATAGTCTGATAATACCCTTTCCAACTTGTGTTAACAAGTTTCCAATTTTAGCAGAGTAACATTCCCCCTTTTAAACTTGCAGTGGATGCGTTTGCTCAGGCTCGCTAAAGCCTCTATAATAACTGTTCTGGTAAAGGGACCCCTGACCATTAGGTCCAGTTGTGGCCAACTCTGGGGTTGTGGCACTCATCTTGCTTTATTGGCCGAGGGAGCCGGCATACAGCTTCCGGGTCATGTGGCCAGCATGACTAAGCCGCTTCTGGAGAACCAGAGCAGCGCACGGAAACGACGTTTACCTATTTATCTACTTGCACTTTGACATGCTTTCGAACTGCTAGGTTGGGAAGAGCTAGGACCAAGCAACGGGAGCCCACCCCATCGCGGGGATTTGAACCGCCGACCTTCTGATTGGGAAGCCCTAGGCTCTGTGGTTTAACCCACAGCGCCACCCGTGTCCCTCATAAAAAGGTTTACTCACATATCATTCTGTTCACAATCGGATCCCAGAAGGCAGACTTAGCTTAGAAAAGTAACATACACTTGGAAACTATTCCATAAGACAGTCCCTTTGTCCTCTCTTGGCTGGAGCCAACGGGGCATCTTTGGCTAAGCAGATGTTGCTTCTTCAATGCATGTAGTGAAAGAGAGATGGCTGCCCTGCCCTGTGCTTTTGTGATTACCTGCACAGGTGAGGTCACACCCACCTCTAGTCACATGCAGAGGAAGTCTGTCCCAGCCCAGAAGGAAACAGGACAAACATTCTGCTGGCTGGACAAACATTCCTCACCATGTGAAAACATGTTCACTCTAGGAATGTTGTACGTGATTCTCTTGTGTTTCACATGCCAGATCAAGCCCTCCTTTGTGACATCTCTTGCTTCTCCTTTAAAAGCCACTGACTTGCAGGCGGCCATTGTGGGTTAGTGAGGAGAGGTCAGAAGAGAGAGGAGGTGGTGGCGGTTGGTGGAGAGTAGACGGAGGATTAGTGAATTGTTCTTTTTCCGTTTTCTTATTTTGATTTCATTTATTATTTTTATTTGATTTGATTTATTTTTATTTTATTCTTTTCTTTTAACACTTTTGTTTATTTTATTTTTTGTTTGTTTTATTATTTTTGTTTTTTGTGCACATCTGTGCATATTCTGTATATATTTTGTAAATTTCTATTTTTTATATAGAGTAGTAGTTAGGGTTAAGTGTAAGGTTAGGGTGGGGGTTAGGTATAGACTTAGAGCAGGGGTTGGGGTTGGGGTCAGATTTAGGCTTGTGTGGGCATTTCAGATAGTTACTTTAGATAGGAGGGTGGGATCTTTCGTGGACGACATGGGCAGGCTGTAAGTACCATCACTTTCTCTTCATTTCGGGGGGGGGGGGTGTGAGTCTGTTTCCCAGCCAAGTTGTCCTGGTCAAGTCCCCAATCCACATAGGTTGGATCCACTCTTGTCCTTGAGATGGCTACATGTCTGGCACTCAGAGACCAGGAGGGCAGTGATTATCACCCAAGCAGAAGGGTTCCTGTGTACGTGGTCTCATGCTTCAGGGATGATGGCTGCCCCTAGCCATGTCCCAAGTGCCTCCTCTGGTAGCTATCTTCCTTCTGAGCAGAACAGCATTGGAATGGTGTCAATCCGATGTTGGATTGCTTTTATATGAATAGTTGAAGGTTTTCCCACTGCAAGAGTAGGCGAGTGCTATGACCAGATATCACCATCATCTTCTTCTTCTTCCACTCGTAGCCGAGTTAGATTGACTTCCATGAACAGTGAGTTTTAACCGTGAGTGTGTGATTGTGGAGGCCAATTCTGGATCCACGCGTCTTTCCACAGTGGGGACATAGTTTTCTGGGTGGGAGTTGATCACAGTGAGGGTTTGCCAAGCATGCCTTCCTCTTAGCTCGTTTCTCCCTTGTGTCCTGAGTTCAAGTGTCTGTTTTGTGTCGCTCACTGGTTGCTATTGGACAGTTCTTTGGATAGTCTGAGCAGATTGGTTGAGTGGCTTGTGAGCGAAAGGCTCAGCCTTCATTAGGGCAAATGTTCTATCCTTATTTGTGTTTTGTGGGGACATTTGCAGAAGTGAAGGTGTTGATTTGGGGTACAGTCAGAGGGGGGTATGGTGCCTGCTGGAGGGGGAACCCCCCCCCGATACCCTTTCCAAAACTTTTGATAACAATGTTAATGGATGACCCAAAGCTCTCCCCCTCTCCCTATTCATTTCATTTGCTTCATGAAATTTATACACTGCTTGACTGCATGAATGAGGGGACCAGGCTCTCTGGGTCCTGGCATGGCCGTAGCTCTTGAACCCAGAGCACTTGGGACTGCCTTTCTCTCTCTGCCAGCCCTTCATGCTCTGGGCTGCCTCTTTCAGGCTCTGATGATGCCCCTTCAGGTCACTGAACTGCAGAGAGGTGGAAGGAATTGGTCATGATGGGCCAGCAAGGATCGATTAGGCTCCACATACGTATTTCTGTTCTGCCAATTTGGCAGTGGTTCACTGTTTTCTCCAGACGCCCCTCCTCACACACAAACACCCCCCAAGAATTGGGGCTGCTGGCGTCTGAGTCGCTCTTTCCGCTCATCTCTTCTATGATCAGGTGCTTAAGGCACTTGTTCAGGCGATGCCACAGGGTGGCCCCCCAGCAAGACCCAGAGCAGCCCATGGCGCCAGGTGAGCAAGTGGCCCTCCTTTTTTGGATAGAGGAGGGCAGGAATGGGCATGGGGGGCAACCAGTCCAAGGATGCAAAAGAGGACCAAGGACTCCGTGGTGGGGGCCGCTTTGACCCAGACTGGCCCCTGACTCTCAGACGCTCTTTCCTCCTGCAGGAGCTCCGAGGATACACCCTGGGGGAAAGTGGGGAGGCTCAAGAACTAGCGGCCAGCAGCATTTCGTTGCTGCTGGCCATTGCCCGGAAATACCCCAACCTCAGAGTAAGTACCTTGCCTTCTTCTATTCATTTCTTTGGTTACTTTCATCCCCCCAAGATCACATCCCCAAGTGATCTTTAGCGCAGATGATGCAGGGTGTGTCTCTGGGGGTCAGGACGAGGTCAGAGGCTTTTCCTGCCCCCTTTCCTGCTGCTGCCCTTTCACCTCTGCCCAGGAGGCTGCAGGGCCCAGGGAGGTCCTCTGGAACAAGGGATTGGGCCCAAGACAGAGGGAGACCCATTCTTCCTGACTTGGCGCTGCTTCTGTGCTCTCTTGCTCCCATCTGACCCCAATTTTTCTTTCCTCTGCAGATGATAGTTCGGCCGGACCTGGCTTGCCTCCGCCTGAAGCCGAAAGAAGGTAAGCCCCACACCTTGGAGACAGCGCCCTTTGACTAAAGGCCTGTGGGAAAATCTCATTTTCATTTTCATTCTCTTCTCATTCTCTTCCATCCAGATGACATCATCATTGAAGATATATAAGTAGTGCGGACCTCGGGCTCCATTGGATACCAGAGAGAGGCCAACATCCAAATGCACTCAGCAGGTAAGACTTTCTCAAAAGCCCATCTGTAGTTAGAGATGCCCTGTTTCATCTGCAAGAAAAGCAGGCACTCCTGGCGTCCTGCTTACCATTTTTCTCTTGCAGGTGACAGAATGATGCCGGCAAGACCTCCTTCTCCATCTTTTCGTGGCGGCAGAAGGGAAGCAGTGGCTGTGGGACCAGATCAGGTTCTACACTGTGAGATGACCCCTCCTGCTACCCTTGGCAGCTAAGCATTTTTACAGACTAAGTCACTTTAGCGAGCACAGCACTGCTTGATATACGTCCAAGTTTTGTTAACAGGCACCATGGTCCAAACTCCAGAGAAAGGTAATTCACTAGCTCCAGCTGTGGTGCTGTGAAAGAGAATAATAATTAAAATATCAACAGCAGCAATCTTGTTTTCTCCTCCTGCCACAAACACAACCCTCTTACTTGTCCAGGGTAATGGCAGCACACATCAATTATTCTAAGAAAGCTACTGGAATAGCTATCCTTTACACAGTGGCCTGGAAAACTGAAAAATTGACCATCACATACAAGTTGGCTGAATCCTTCAAACTAGTCAGCGGTTTGGATTCCCAGCTTTCTATGGAAAAATTGTGCCATCTACTGGTCACTAACTTCACAAGAAAGAACTCTGGGGAAATAGAAAACTACGTATTACACTACAGTGCAGATGTAATGCCCCAACTCAAGAGCTGCAAGGAGAAAGCTCACAGAAACAAAAGGATGGTTTCTTTGGAGTAGAGTAAATTCCCCTTATTTTGCTTTTGCTTTTCCCAAGACAGAGTGCAATTTATGATTTTCAGGCACTAAAACATGTGGGACTTGCACTGCACGTGTGCTATCATGAAACATGGGGTTTGTACCACCCAACATTGCAGAGGGCGATTTGCATGTGTTTGGCACTGTTTCGAGTGAATCAGACATTGGGTTTTTGGTGAAACTGTGACCCCATTAATGTAGCATGCTAAAGAAAATAATAGGTTGGACCTTTTTCAAATACACTAGATCAGGAGTCACCAACTTCTTTGATTCATGGGCATTTTTGCAAACAGGAGAAACTGTCACAGGTACCACACTTACACCACAGTCAAGCACATGCTGCAGTCTATTGGCTACAACAGAATGTTTATTTCAACCCACATTTCAGCAAAGGGAGGAGGCGCTGTGGGTACCAAGTACCATATTTTTTGCTCCATAAGGCACACCGGACCATAAGGCGCACCTAGTTTTTAGAGGGGGAAATCCAGCTGGGAGAGGCTGCGTGTGGCTATGGGAGAAGCCAAGACACCGAGCGGGATGAATCCCGCTCGCTGTCTTGGCTTCCTCTTTAGCCGCACGCAGCCCTAGCCGCGCGCAGCCTCTCCCGGCCGGAGGGGCTGCGTGTGGCTATGGCAATACCCCCACCTCCCACAAAAGCCCACAGGAGCCTCGCACCCTTTAAGGAGCGTGCAGCTCCTGCGGGCTTTTCTACGAGGAGGAAAAAAGCCCTGGGGAAAAGCCCGCAAGAGCCACGCGCAGCTCTTGGGGGCTTTTCCTGCCTGCCTCCCCCCTGCATTCGCTCCATAAGATGCACACACATTTCCCCTTACTTTTTAGAGGGAAAAGGTGCGTCTTATGGAGCTAAAACTATGGTAATGCTTCTGTAGGCACATGTGCACCTGCAGACACACTGGCAACTCCTGCACTAGGTTACCTGCCAGGAACACAATTCATTATATTTTGTATTGTAGTGTTATATAATGTTCCTAATATATTTTTTTGAAAGAGCTTTTAAAATGAAGGCGGGGGGGGGGGGCAAATACATCTGGTGCTTACTGGGTATCCCTGATTTGAATATGAGATCTTTGGCAAATTTATGATTTGCAACAAGTATATACAGACCATTACTAATTTTATTGCCGGGCAAAGAAAACTGACAAAGGGATGAAGTAGGTGTGACACGTGATCCTGTCTCCCTTCCTCAAGGGATCTTGTTTGAAGTGGGGCCTTTATTGGAGATGGAATATGTAATTCCAGTGCTGTTTTCCCAACTTACTAGTTCCATGCTGCTATTAGGTGGGCTTGGAGGAAAGGCGGTACCTTTTTAATTGCATTTATGTATCACTCTTCTGCTAAGACACCTGTAATGGTTTACAATTTAGGTGATATGGAAATGCTGTCTCAATTTCCTCCTCCAAGGTTATGTGCCGCAGTGACCCAGAAGGGTTACTTCCGGGTTTCCACTTGCGCGCGCGCAGACGCACAAAATGTCACACGCATGTGGAGAAGTGGCAAATCACAACCTGTGTGTGCACAGACGCGGGTTGCATTCCTTTCAGGTTGCGAAAGGGGCTCCGGAATGGACCCGTTCACAACCAGAGGTACCACTGTATATATAATCAAAATGAAAACATCCTGACATCCCTCTGTGGCTACTTTATGAACGAGGGGAGATCCAATCAGAATTCCTTGCATCGCACCTGCACTGGCTCTGTTATTATGAGCTTTTTCTATGGAAGGGATTGTTTGTTTAGGTTCACATCCCTGCTTATTAAAGGTCCCTTACCTTTCCCGCCCCAACCTGGCCACAGTGATCCATGCGACAGTCATCTCCAGGCTTGACTACTGTAATTCGCTCTACGCGGGGCTGCCCTTGAAGCTGTCCCAGAAACTCCAGTGGGTACAGAATGCTGCAGCGAGGCTCCTCACGGGGTCTTTGCCATGGGAGCATATTCACCCAGTGCTTTTCAAGCTGCACTGGCTCCCAGTGGAGTACAGGGTCAGATTTAAGGTGCTGCTTTTGACCTTTAAAGCCCTTCACGGCCTAGGACCCTCATACCTATGGGACCGCCTCTCCCGGTCTGCCCCACGGAGAGCCTCAAGGTCCATAAATAGCAACACCCTAGTGGTCCCAGGCCCTAAGGAAGTTAGATTGGCTTCAACCAGAGCCAGGGCCTTTTCAACTCTGGCTCCGGCCTGGTGGAACGCTCTGCCTCATGAGACCAGGGCCCTGCAGGATCTGATTTCTTTCCGCAGGGCCTGTAAGACAGAGTTGTTCCGCCTGGCCTTTGGCTTGGAGCCAATTTGATTCCCTCCCTCCCTCTCTTTCTTTTCCTTCTCCTCCTGCAATGAGGCTACATTTTAATATTCCATTATTTTAATGTTGTATTTTATTTTTGTTTTTAAGTTGTAATCATTCTTCTTGTTTTTATTATTGCTTGTAAGCCGCTCTGAGCCCGGCCTTGACTGGGGAGGGCGGGGTATAAATAAAAAATTATTATTATTATTATTGGGGCAGCTTTAGAATCTGCTGGAACATACAGTGACCCTTAGTTTTTTTTAAAAAATGGTAAACAGAACGCAACGTGTCCGTAACTTGATGCGTACATTTGACGCCCAAACCTCACCGTTTCCAAGAGGCGTTGGAAACGGCCATCGTTTCCCTTGCCCAGCGCCGAGGGAAACGAGAGGCAGCTGGGCCACCGCTTGGAGGCGCTGCGATGTACGACGCGGCTCCCACGACGGGTGTGTCACCTCAGGAAAGCGACGGCGGCGCAGGCCCTCGCCTCTACCCTTCGAGCCAAGAAAGCCGGGAAGAAGAGTTTGGATTTGGATTTGAACCCGACGGGCGGGGAGACGTTGACCACAACCTCCCCGACCATCTCGGAGGAAGGGGCCGGAGCAAGGCCCTCAGCCGCCGACCAAGGACCGCGAGCGACGCGCCGCCTCAGCCGCCCCCTCGACGGCCAACCGTCGCCTCACGTTCAAATCAAGCGCGCGAGACAGACAGCAACGGCCGCTCTCGGAAGGGGCGGGGCTGGAATACGAGGTGTCAACGTCAGCACGGCGGCGTGCTCAGCCCAGGATGGGCTGGGCGAGGAAAGTGACTGTAGAGCCTGTAAAAGTGTAGAGTGGCGCAACGCCTCATCTAGGCCACGAGGAAAGTACAAGAGGCTCCTTTTATCTTTAGGGGATTTTTTTTTTTTTTGAGCTTCTGAGGGTATTCCTACTGCAATCGAGCGGTGGATTAGTTTATATAAAGCGGCTCCCTCCAGGCTCGCCCCACCCGCAGGCAGCCCGGCGTCTGTCTGAAGGCGGAAGGCGCCCTAAAGCGCAGGCGCGCGCCTTGAGAGCAGCCGCGCTAAAAGCGCATGCGTTCGAAAGGAGGGCGGTGAAAGCGGTTACGACCATTCCTAGCTCGAGAGCGAGTGACATCATTGACTGTGACACTGAAGAGGGCGGCTGCGTCCTCCGCTCTCGTCTTCCCTGGTAGCTCGCCGTGATCGTATAGTGGTTAGTACTCTGCGTTGTGGCCGCAGCAACCTCGGTTCGAATCCGAGTCACGGCAGGAAGGCGGATATTTTTCTTTTCTTTTTTTTTAATGGTTCAAAGGAAAGGTTGGTTTTGCTTAATTGTGCTTTTGTAACGTGGAACCTAAGCATTGCTCCCCAATGCCATGCTCGATTTGCGGGAAGGCATTTGGAGTCGCAATGGTGTATCTGAGTTAGCGCTGAATTGAGCTGTGCGATTTATTTTAGCTTTTTACGGGTAAAAGAGCGGTTGGTTGGTTTTCATTTGTGTCTTTATAATGCAAAAACTTAGCGTTGCACCCGGATTCCAAGCATGGCACCAGGTTAGACTTGGTTTATGCAGGTACTATGTATTTAGGCTCTTTTGAGATTGCTGCACATGATTTCCATTCGTAGCATTCTTGCATTCTTGCCTGCTCCATCCCCAAAGAGCGGCGTTAGTAACAAAGGCTTCCCCACCGCCACAAATAGAATGAATTTTATTAAAATGCATTTGACCCACAAAGACCAGCCTAAACAGATCTTGTCAGTAAAAAAAGAAAAGAAAGCAAGTTAAAAAAACAAACACCTAGGGTGGCACACAGTATTGCAATGGTCAGGCTTGGGCTTGGCTGGGTCCTCAATCGAAAGGACTTTCATAAAGAGAATACTGTAGGGACACACAGCTATCTGTTCCCTGCATTCATGCTTTTGTGGGCATCTCCAGATCTGACTCCCCTGATGCCCTCTGTCTGGGGATGTTCTCAAGGAAAGCATGAAAACTTTAGTTGGTTGAAGAGGTGGCTGCCAGGCTCCTTCAAACTGGTTGGATGGTCAGCTTGCATTGCACAGATCTTGAACCAACACTGTCCGTCTGTTTCTGGGCTCAAATCAAGGGCTGTTTTTACCGTGAAGCCCTAAACCACCCAGGAACAGAATATTTCAAGAATGGTATTCCTCCATATAAATATGCTGGACAACTTTATTTATCTTGTAGGACCCTGCTGTGGGTTCCCTGCCTCTGAGATCTAGGCAACACAGGCATACTGCATTTGTGAGACTCCTGCTGCAGGCTGTCCATTTCCCACTCAACAGCTGAAACAAAAACAGTGTGATTTATTTTAATTTATTTACTCACTTCCCAAAAAATATCTCAAGGAGGTTACGGTTACGATTAATATATCACTGTACGTGGCATTTTACAGGCGCAAGAGTGCCGTGCCCTGAGGAGCATACAATCTAAAACCTGGCACAGAAGAAACAATAGGGGAAGTCGAGGCAGGGATAAACAGGGGAAGAATACATGGCTCTCAAATGTGCTCAGGTTTGGTGTTGGAAGATGAACACATTTTCATATACGGCAATTTATTGAAAGCACATGAGTGGAGCAGTAGGTTTTCATGCACCATCTCCATGCATGCACCAACTCGACATGTTCAGCTTTGTGCATGTGCACAGAAGTTGCACATGTGTGATCCGAAACTCTCTGGTGATGTATCAGGAATCTCAGGAAGCCTGTTTTTCCAGTGTTCCTGGTCATGTGCCCAGAATCTAAGGGCAGGTTTAGCTGAACAATACATGGCAGGCAAGAGTGAAAATGGTGTGCGTTATGCTCCTCTCTTTCCCGTCCCCATCTTTCCATGTGTTCAATATAAAAGGGGTATATTCTATGCACGTGCATTAACAGGAATATCCACACCTGTTGGGAATATCCACACCTGTACACACCATACATTGAAAGTACTTCCCTCCCCCCCAAAAAAAGGATCCTGGGTACTGTAATTTATGCCTCGCAGCACCTTTAACAAACTATGGTTTCCAGGATTCTTCAGAGGGGATGCAATGTGCTTTCATTGTATGGCATGTGCATGCAGCTAAGTCCCACAGAGCTCAATGCATGTCAAGGTACACACGGCTGCAATCTGGCATGTCCTTACTAGAGAACAACTCTCCTCTGATCGCAACTCGTCTAGGGTTGTGACGCCACACTCCAATCCCACATATTTACCCTGGCAGTGAATGGGGTTTTCTTCTGAGTAGTTCCGTACGGGATCTGATTACATGTGCGCAAGATTTCACTGTGTATAAGGCAGTCCTTGGAGCAACCCCACAATTGCCTACCCTTTGCTCCCATACGTTCAGGTCGGGGGTCACAAGCAAGAGACTTCAGCCAGGAGATGGAAGCAAAACATTTGGGGCAAAGCAAAACAGTGGCCAGTAGGCCTGATCTTGATTGTTGAAACAAGACTTCAAACTATTACACAGAAGAGGCAGAGAGAAGCCCCAAACAATGGTTACATCAGTACAGTGGTACCTCGGGTTAAGAACTTAATTTGTTCTGGAGGTCTGTTCTTAACCTGAAACTGTTCTTAACCTGAGGCAGCACTTTAGCTAAGGGGGCCTCCCGCCGCCGGATTTCTGTTCTCATCCTGAAGCAAAGTTCTTAACCCAAGGTACTATTTCTGGGTTAGCGGAGTCTTTAACCTAAAGCATCTGTAACCTGAAGCGTCTGTAACCGGAGGTACGACTGTATTTTATAGTTTCCCAAAGTTTCCCATTTCCAGAAGCATCATCAAGACATCATAGATATGTCACAGAAAAAGTTGTGGTCTCAGGTAGATCCTGAGATCCAGGCATGGCCCTGTCACTCAAATATACTCCCATCACAGTACAAAGGAAAGCATTTATAGTTCCCTGGTCCCTGAGTCAAGTCAAATATCCCCCTTTGTCTTTTCTGGGCTTCATCCCACTATGGGGTGGGTAGGCATTGTGATTGAGATGGTTATCTGCCTGACACTCTTGGGGCAGGATATCACCCCTGAACTTGACTACATTTCAGGGCTTGTGGTGGCCTCACTCACCCCTCCCCTTACACCTCACTTCCCTGGGTCCTAAATGCCACTGGAACATTGACACCAAGATGCGTTTTCTTATGATTTCCTAAAGTTTCCCCACTGAGTCAGTACATAGATAAATTTATCAGTGAACTGCTATATTTGGTAATGTGCAGCTGAGGCTCTTTGTCTTTGCCTTCTAGTGTGGAGAGGCAAGGCTGGGGGTGGGGCAGAGGTCTCTCACCCCTTTTCCAATTTCCCGGTAACAACTGTCAGAGATCCGAGCAAAACATGGACCATGTTTTTTAAAGGGGGGAATCCGGGGCTATGCTTAGAAATGGGGCGTGTCAAAGATCTGCCAAAAAAGCTGAAAAACATCTTCATGTATGTGACGGCTGCGAGAGTAAATTTTAGTAGCACAAGGATGGAAGACTGTAGAAACCCCAACTAAAGAATCATGGCAAGAAAAATTGATGGACTATGCAGAACTGGCAAAACTGACATACAAGCTGCGGGCCAAGGATAACTGACTTTAAAGATGAATGGGAACCCTTTGCAAAGTATTTGAAGATGCAACAAAGCGAACTGGACTCCTTGGCTGGCTTTGAATAAATATTCACAAACTTTTTATTGACAATAATCAGCTAAATAGTTTGAGGATCTATACAACTGCGTAACATGCAGAAAACAGCGCATTTAGAGAAATCAAAGACTGGAACTGAGGGAAGTCGGGGGGGTGGGTTCTGTGGGGGGAGGGGGAAAATGGGGGGGAATAAGGATGATATGTTTCTGGATAATATGTTTTGTTTTAATTTTGAATAAAAAAGTTATTAAAAAAAAGAATAAATTGTTCCACAATGTTAAAAAAAAAAAAAAAAAGGAAACGGGGCGCGTCGATGGGGAGGGGGGACGTGGAAAAGGAACCCCCCGCCCCCAAGGCCCTGTTAAAGCTGTGGGTTCACTGGGAGGCCAAGGCTCCGCACGGGAGCGATCGGGGTCGGGGGCGCTCCGTGGCGATCGCCGCCCCGTCGCCAAGCTTGCGCCCCAAAGGCCCGATGCGTCTCGGGGAGCCGCGCGCCGGGAAAGGAGGGGGAGATCGGGGGCGATGGGCGGGCACAGCGCTTCCGCACCGGCCGGCTAGGCGAGCAGGAGCTCCGACCGGCCCTTCCGCGGCGGGCCCGGGACCGCCGCCGCCGCCGCTGCTCCGCGTGCGCCCCGCCGCCGCCCCGGGGCGCACCATGGCGCGCTGGCTCCGCGAGCGCCTGCTTTTCCGCAGCGCCAAGCCGGCGCCGCCGCAGCCGGATTACGCGGCGGGCCCCGAGCAGCCCGACCTGCTCGCTGCCTACCGGCTGCAGCGGGAGCGGGACTTCGAAGACCCCTACGCGGGCGGCAACGCCGCCGCCTCCTCCGCGCCCGCCGCCGACCCCGACGGCCGCCGCTGCCGATCGCCCCGGAGGCGCCTCATCCGGGTGGAAGCGGCGCAGGCGGCCGAAACAGCCGCGGCCTCCGGGACCGGCGATGCGCAGGGCCAGCGAGAAAAGGTGGGGCCGCCCTCTCCGTCGGGGGGCTGCCGGGGCCGGAGCCGGAGGTGCCCTTGTTTACACGATGCAATTCCTCCGGAGGGTGGGGAGGGGAGGCTTTCGTTTCAGCCTCCAGCCTGGCTCTGTTTACTCGGAAGTAAGCCCCCATTGTTCTCCTTGTCCCAGCAAAAATGAGCCTGGGGACGGGCGGGGAAAGACTTCTCGGCTTCGATCCCAGACACGTTTCCCCGGAGGTAAGCAGCCGGGAGCCCACTGGGGCCGACCTCCGAGTTCACGTGTATAGGACCGTGCCCTCGCCCTGCATGGACCGGAGGCCACCTCGCCAGCAGTTTTGAAACGGGTCTGTCTCCCGGTTGTTAGAATCGCAGAATTCTAGAGTTGGAAAGGGACCCAGGGTCATTTAGTCCGACCCCTGCAAGGCAGGAATCAATGTGGTCGTGTTCTGTTTTGCATAGACACGTCCTTGGCTACTCTTTTTGATTGATGGCCCTTTGGGCACCGCAGGTTACCAGGATTTGCTTATCCCCCCCCGCCCCCTAGATCACCTGTAGCCCATGCAATGCCCTCCAGATGTTGCTGGACTCCAACTCCCATCAGTCCCAGCCAGCATGGCCAATGGTCAGGGAGGATGGGAGTTGGAGTCCAGCAAGACCTGGAGGCCACAGGCTCCTGCCTTACCCCTGCATTAGAAAGTTACTTCTTGTGTGGCTCCTTTTTGGGGTGTGTGTGTTATTGAGTTGTTGTTGTTTATTTTGATTATACAGTCATACCTCGGGTTACAGACGCTTTGGGTTGTGTGATTTCGGGTTGCGCACCGCGCTGAACCCGGAAGTACCAGAATGGTTACTTCCAGGTTTTGGCGCTTGTGCATGTGCAGAAACACTAAATCGCGCTTTGCGCATGCGCAGAAGCGCTGAATCGCGACCCGTGGGTTGTGGGTTGCGAACGTGCCTCTTGCATGGATCACGTTCGCAACCCGAGCGCCCACTGTATATTCTGGTTTTTATGCTGATCTTTTCTGTGAACCGCCCTGAGACCTCGGGGGTATAGGGCGGTATATAAATTCAATAAAGAATAAGCATAAGAACTCAGAAGAGCCAAGTTGAATCAGGCCAGTGGCCCAATCTAGTCCACCATTCTGTTCTTCAGTGGCCAACCAGATACCTCTGGGAAATCAACAAGTGGATTCTGAGTGCTGTGCAACAGCGCTCTCCTGTGCAGAACCAAACCGCGAAAATGTTCTGGAAGGCCTGTAAATGCCACCTTGGTAGACAAGATAGCACTGGGACTAATTGTTAGTTGCTGCATGAATGAGTTCACATATGTTTAAGCCTTTGCTTTTCAATGTGCTCTTTGGCTTGCTCTGATGCGCTGCTGATCGGTGGGCTTGGGGTGGTTAGCTAGATGGGAGAGGGGCGGCTTCTCACACTGCCCACCTGCCAGCTTCTCCCTTATCGGGGAGATGGGTGAGAGTCGGGGTGCCAACTTTAATAAAATATTGGGGGTAGGGGCAGTAAGCTTCGACCCACATAATTGATCACAAAACATGGTGTGTGCACGTCATTTGAATGGCAATGCCCACAAACTTTTTGGGGTAGGTGGCCCCCTCAGAAATTTATTGGGGGGAGGGGGTTGAAGGTACCTTGGCCCCTAGGAGTCGGCTCCTATGGTGAGAGTTGGGAAAGGGCCTGCAAGCCAAGGGCGAGTTAATTGGGCTGTAGACGCCAGTTTACATAGCTTGGTTTTGTATAAGTAAGTCTAAATGCTTTCCTAGGTATGGAGAAGTCATGTCGACTGCTTGCTGTTTCAGTGTCTGTTCCAAGTCTGTGAAGGCAGACTCGGAACTTTATATATATATATAAAAATTTCTGTTTTACAGTTTAAAATAAACATTTGACATCCTTAAGATATCAATGACTTCCTTTCTTCACTTTCCATGGTTCATTTTACATATTATAAATCCCTGCATATTTTACAAAAACTATACCAATCAGTTTTCCATTATTGCATCCATCAAAACTTACTTACGCTGTTGAATTTATCTTAATGCTGTCAGTGTTTTCAGCTGTACACAATTATTTCCCATATATTCAGTAGATGTTTTCCAATCTTCTTTAAACATATGTTCTTCTTGTTCTCTTATATGTTATGTCTGCAAGTTGTGCATATTCTGTCAACTTAAGTTGCCATTCTTCTTTGGTTGGGACCTCACTCGTTTTCCATTTTGGGGCTAACAAAACACGGGCCGCAGTTGGTGCACACATAAATAACCTTTTCTGAACATTGCCATCACGACTATCCTCTAGGAGGTGAAGGAAACTAGCTGCCTTGGCTTTCAGGTTCCACAAAATTATGGATTTAAAGCACAAAGCGAAAGAGCAAACATGTTACAAACAATAGGTAAAATACAATGAAACCCAGTACAGTGGTGCCCCGCAAGACGAATGCCTCGCAAGACGAAAAACTCGCTAGACGAAAGGGTTTTCCATTTTTTGAGTCGTTCCGCAAGACGAATTTCCCTATGGGCTTGCTTCGCAAGACGAAACGTCTTGCGAGTTCTTGCGAGTTTGTTTCCTTTTTCTTAAAGCCGCTAAGCCGTTAATAGCCGCTAAGCCGTTAATAGCCGCTAAGCCGCTAATAGCCCTAAGCCGCTAATAGCCATGCTTCGCAAGACGAAAAAACCGGAATACGAAGAGACTCGCGGAACGGATTAATTTCGTCCTGCGAGGCACCACTGTACCAAAGTAGATGGAGCCATGGCCTGACTCTGTATAAAACAGCACCGTATTTTTATAACTAATTGGGTCGTCTTCTCCCTTTCAGATGATGATAGTGGAGGACTACGCAGATCCATTTGATACTAGACAAGAAACTAGTTCTCAAGCCGGGGAGCAGGAAAGGGTGAAAAGCGAAGGCTATATGGAACCGTATGAAGCTCAGAAGTTGCTGGCGGGTAAAGTACCGTTTTGATGCTAAGTCTTCTGTGTTTCTTGACCTCCCGGATCTGGAGTGAGACTAACCTTGCAGTGTTGGATGGAAAACTTTGAAATAGGGAACATAATGATGCTCTCTGATGCAGCTTTCTCTAATCTGGGTATTTTGAACTCCAGTTCCCATCAGTCCCAGCCAGTATGGTCTGAGACTATGGGAGCTTTTGTCCAACACATCTGGAGAGAACTGGCTTGGGGAAGGCTGAGCTAGTGCAAAGACGTCTATTGAGTGTCATATATGATCTTTATTTCATTATTTTCTATTTTCCTACACTCAGTACTTGTTTGTTTCAACCTCATCCTTCAGTTTATTGTGTTTCCAGGTTGGCTTCTGTATGTTCACAAAGCTAGTAGAAAGTATTTAACAGAAAAAAATCGCAGTAGTGGCATGCTCATTGTTCTAGCTGTGAGTTCACAATTTTGTGATATTTTCTGTTTTTTGGGATTCGAACCACCGACCTTCCGATCGGCAAGCCCAAGGCTCAGTGGCTTACCCCACAGCGCCACCCGTGTCCCTTACTTACTACATTTAAATTTCATCTTTCTTCCAGTGAACTGGAGGCAGAATAGACAGTTCCTCCCTCGCCTTTTATCCTCACAGCAACCCTGCGAGGAAGATTAGGCTGAGATTTTGATTGATTTGGTTCG
This sequence comes from Podarcis muralis, assembly GCF_964188315.1. NCBI lineage: Eukaryota > Metazoa > Chordata > Lepidosauria > Squamata > Lacertidae > Podarcis > Podarcis muralis. The sequence goes on from NC_135668.1 coordinate 7,275,734, forward strand.
ATTTGTTGTATTTTTATGCCGCTTTTCATTCAAATGAATCCCAAAGCGGCTTACCAAAAATATGGGGGTGGGATGAGATGATCCTAAGGGTCCCTTCCAACTTAATGAAAGGATGAAGACATAATAAAACATAATAAAAGGTAAAGGGTAAAGGGACCCCTGACCATTAGGTCCAGTCGTGACCGACTCTGGGGTTGCGGCGCTCATCTCGCTTTATTGGCCGAGGGAGCCAGCGTACAGCTTCCAGGTCATGTGGCCAGCATGACTAAGTTGCTTCTGGCGAACCAGAGCAGCGCATGGAAACACTGTTTACCTTCCCACTGGAGCGGTACCTATTTATCTATTTGCACTTTAACGTGGTTTCAAACTGCTAGGTTGGCAGGAGCAGGGACCAAGCAACGGGAGCTCACCCCATCGCAGGGATTCGAACCACCGACCTTCTGATCGGCAAGTCCTAGGCTCTGTGGGTTAACCCACAGTGCCACCCGTGTCCCAATAAAACATAATGGAACATCACAAATACAGTGATATAAAATAAGGAACAAATCATCAAGAAAACAATTACAATCTATAAAACGCTATAAACAAAGTAGCTACTAAAAATAAGCTAAATATCACAGTTACAACAAAACTCATGTGATTAACAAATCAATATGGCATTTATAATCTATAAAACCATATTATCAACAGTAACAAAACAGCAACTTAAAAATAAATAAAAAGCTGAGCGCTGTTAAATTCATACGCACACTCTCCATGCCCCCATGACTGATAATCTTTCACTCCAGTGAAAGATTGGGTGGCTGCCAAAAGTTGCCACAGGGAGCTTCATGGCTGAGTGAATGTGGATTCCTCAAGTCCTGTTCTCATGCAACACCAGAAATGTGGCATTGCATTAAAAATAAAAACAAACACGGAAGGAGGCAGTCCTGTTCTGGAAGAAATTCTCTTCCTTCTCTTCCTCCTCCTAACCATGTCACTTAACAGTTGCCCCAAATATGAAAGTTAAATTATGGTCACTGCTGTCTCTGCCTGTCACTTCATACGAAAAGCAACCTGCAGCAGTCCAGACTGCCAGTATTTTGCAGGAGGGGCTCAAATCCATACTTGAACTGTAGGTTTGGGAAATTCAAGTGGGTTGAAGTGCTCTGTTACCTTAGTGGAACAAATCCACTTTTAAAAAAAGCAGCAACTTTGGCTGGTCTCCTTAAAAAAGCTCAAAAACTTTGGGCAATCTCCTAATAAAAGTTCCGTCCCAGATGCCGGCCAGGGTTGCTACGAATTGTCAGTAGGAAGGTGTGCAAACAGTGCAAATAAATCAGGATGGATACAGGCGGAATTCCCGTTGTGGTATAACTGCCCCGTAAACAAATCAGAAGGAAGGCTCAATAAAGACTTGAATGGCCTCCAAACACCATGTATGCTTTGTGCAGTCAATGAATATTCAGTATTCAACAGGTCACTGGAGAAGCCCTTAATTCAAGTGTGCTATAAGGAACTGGGTAGTTTCTAACTGGACATGTGAAATCCCAGAGGTGCAAATCTGGAATCCAGGGAGGGATAATAACAATAACAATAACAATAATTTATTCTTTATACCCCGCCCATCTACCTGGGTTTCCCCAGCCACTGTGGGCGGCTTCCAACAAAGTATTAAAGTACAGTGGTCTGTTAAACATTAAAAGCTTACCTAAACAGGGCTGCCTTCAGATGTCTTCTGAAAGTCTGGTAGTTGTTGTTCTCTTTGACATCTGGGGGGGGAGGGCGTTCCACAGGGCGGGCGCCACTACCAAGAAGGCCCTCTGCCTGGTTTCCTGTAGCTTTGCTTCTCACCGTGAGGGAACCACCAGAAGGCCCTTGGTGCTGGACCTCAGTGTCCGGGCAGAACGATGGGGGTGGAGATGCTCCGTCAGGTATACTGGATCAAGGCCGTTTAGGGCTTTAAAGGTCAGCACCAACACTTTGAATTGTGCTTGGAATTGTGCTTGGACATTAAAATGGCCTTGCATTTTAAGCAGTAGCCATAAGAAGCGAAAAAGAATGGCATGCAAACAAGTGCGTGGAAACCCATGCAGACACAGGAGTGGGCTGGAGCACTCTATGCCTTCTCTGTGCCCTGCAAAAAGATACCACAAAGTGCTGCGGGAGGGAGGGAGCTCTCTATCCCTCTTCTGCCAGCTCCCAGCAGGCAGGTAAAATTCTTTTGCAGGCTAGTAACTATTTGCAAGCCTGCTTTAAAGTGAAATCTTTCCTTCTTTGCTACCAGAGATCCAGAAAACCGGCTCCAACGATGCCCTAGCTGCTCAAAAACCTCTGCACTTATATGACATTCCCTATGAAGCACCTGAGAACTGCATGGACCCCGACCTCCAGCAACCACCTGGCGTGCAGTGCCGATACTCGTGGCTGCCAGAAGACGATGAGCGGCCACCGGAGGAATATGATCAGCCCTGGGAGTGGAAAAAGGAGCGTATCTCCAGGGTATTTGCAGGCAAGTAGCCAAAGGGAGCATTGGCACAGGGACTTTTTTTGGTTTGGGGGATAGGTGGTGTGGTGGGATGATGAGCTGCTTGTGCGTAAAATGCAAGTCCCTCAGAGTTTGATCAGGTTTTCAAACCTCTGCCTGTGACGGAGCCCCTCCGGCATGGCTGCGTCAATCGCTAGTAGAATCCGAAAGTGGTTGCTTTCGGAAACGTTTCCAACATAAAAGCTCTTTCACGGAAACACGTCTTCTGGACTCTCTGCGTGACAGTTTCCGGCGAGGCGTGGGTGTCCCTATAGGAGGTCCTGAGACCTCTCCACTGTTTTCGCTGGAAACGTCTCTGAGCCACCCCTCCGACTCACTTTCCCTGGAAGTTCCTGCTCGCCCCCTACTGGTTCCCTCTTCAGCTGCTCCGTCTCTTTCAACCTGAGGGAGCCTTTGCACCTCCTGTCCTTCCGATGGCAGTTCCCTGACATCCACCTCCCCTCCAGGGCCCCCTTCACCCCCTCCCGTCTCCTCCCCTCCGGGCTGGGAGGAAGTAAAACCCCTGAAAGAACCTTCCTCATCGTCCGAAGTTTCGAACACTTCCCTCCACCTGCTACTGTCCCTCGTCTCTCGATACTCCTCGTCTTCGGAGTCTATTCCCTCTTCCAACTCCGACTCCGTGAATCCTTCCATTTCCTGTTCCTCGTCGGTGGTGCCGAAGTACTCCCTCCTAAACCTTTCTACCGGCTGTGGTTTCCTAGGGAATCTTTGGTGGAACGTTTCTGTTAAAACCTCGTCATTGACCTCCCCTGCAGTCACCCAGGTGTTTTCTGACTCCGGTTCCCCTTCCCACGCCACCAAATACTCTACCTGATTTCCCTTCCACCTGGAATCGAGGATTTCCGCTACATGGTTGCTGCGTTCCCTCTCTTCCAAGGCTGGTCCCCTGACGTGCTCCCCTTCACGTCCCCCCCTGTATGGTGACAGTAACGACCTGTGGAACACTGGGTGCAATTTCATGTGGTTGGGTAACCGGAGTTTGAAAGCCACCGGGTTGACCTGCTGAATGACCTCAAAGGGTCCCAATCTTCTGGGCCTCAATTTCTTACAACCCCCTTTGAACGGCAACCCTTGGGTTGACAGCCACACTTGATCCCCCACCCTTATGGTTTCACCTTCCCTTCTGTTCTTGTCTGCCTGCTTCTTATATTGTGCCTTGGCCCTTTCTAAGTTGAGCTGGAGCTGATGATGGATCGCTTCCATCTCTTCTACAAAATGTTCAGCCGCTGGAACGCTCCATCTCTCCCCTCCCTCCCCTGGAAATGCCCTGGGGTGACACCCGTAATTAGCCAAAAAGGGGCTCATCCCTGTGGACACATTCTCCGCATTATTGTAGGCAAATTCTGCCAGCGCCAACTTTTCGACCCAATCGTTCTCTCTGTCATTGACATAACACCTCAGATATTGTTGAAGAATGCCATTTGCTCTTTCCGCCTGCCCGTTGGTTTCAGGGTGCCGGGCCGTTGAAAAATTGACTTCCACGTGCAGCAAGCTCATGAGCTTCCTCCAGAACCTGGAAGTAAATTGTTTGCCGCGGTCCGAGATCACCCTCAAGGGAGCCCCGTGCAACCTAAAGATGTGTTCTACAAACAACTTCGCTGTTTCTTCCGCTGTGACTGCATGTGAGCATGCTACAAAGTGGCACATCTTTGTTAACAGGTCTACTACTACCATGATGGCTGTTTTCCCCTTGGACTTCGGCAGATCCGTCATAAAATCTATTGATACCGCTTCCCAAGGCCGTTCTGGTGTGGGTAATGGTTCTAATAACCCTGCCGGCTCCCGTCTTTCCCCTTTGGCTCGCTGACATTGGTCACACCCTCTTACATACTCCCTTACATCTTCCCTCACCTTGGGCCACCAGAATTCCCTGGTAACCAACCACATGGTCTTGTGTTGCCCAAAATGTCCCGCCGTGGGGCTATCGTGCAACTGCTTGAGTACTCTCCCCCTCAATTCACCTTCGGGTATATACAGTGCCCCTTTGTAATACAATGCCCCATTTCTTTCCTCAAAACCTTCGGGGCTCTCGCCCTCCCCCCTGAGTCCTCTGAGCTTATCCTGGGCATATTCATCATTTTCCGTTTCCTCTACCAGTTCTCGTTGCCCCACCAGCGCCGCCCCACACACCCAGCGGTCCTCAGGGATGACATGTCTCTCTTCAATCGCCCCCTCCCCCTCCCAATACTCTGGTTTGCGTGAGAGAGCGTCCGCCCTGACGTTTTCTGGACCTGGCACATAACAAATTTCAAAGTTGAATTTAGAGAATTCCTGTGCCCATCTCACTTGTCGTTGGTTGAGCACTCGAGCTGTTCTCCAATACTCTAAATTCTTGTGGTCGGTGCACACTTGCACCTTTTGTTGTGCCCCAATTAATAAATGTCTCCACCTCCGGAACGCTTCGTGAATGGCAAGTAGTTCCCTGTCATACACCGTGTAGTTCCTCTCGGATTTATTCAGCTTCCGCGAGAAGAAGGCACACGGTCTCCACTCTGACATACTCCTCCCCGGTTGAAGAAGTACCGCCCCTACCGCCCGGTCGGACGCATCGGTTTCCACTCTCATGGGTTTTCGTAAATCCACATGCAGAAGTTGTTCTTCCGAGGCGAAAGCCCTTTTCAGTTCTTCAAATGCTCGCTCCGCCTCCGCCGTCCAAACAAATTTCTTCTTGCTGCTGAGGCAGTCGGTGATGGGCGCCGTCAAGTGGGCAAAGTTCTTGATGAACTTCCGATAAAAGTTCCCAAACCCCAAGAATCTTTGCACATCCTTCTTGGTCTTCGGTGTCTTCCATTCCAGTACCGCTTGGACCTTGCCTGGATCCATGGCCAATCCCTTGTCTGACAAGCGGTACCCCAGGAATTCCACCTCCTTGGTATGAAACTGGCACTTCTCCAGTTTCACCCACAGCTGGTTGGCTTGCAGCCTGCCCAACACTTCTCGAACGTCCCTCACATGCTGCTCCTCATCCTCCGAATACACCAACACGTCGTCTAAAAAGGCCACACAGTTCTTGTAGAGCAAAGGCCCCAGAACGTGGTTAATAAACGCTTGAAAGCACGCGGAGCCTCCTTGTAGACCGAAGGGCATAACGAGGTATTCAAAGGCTCCCAAAGGGGTGAACATGGTGGTCTTCCATTCATCTCCCTTCCTTATGCGTATCAGATTGTACGCCCCCCGCAGGTCCAGCTTTGTAAAAATCTTTCCCTTCCTTACCCTGGTCAAAATGTCATCAATTCGGGGCATAGGGAAAGCCAGGGGTTCCGACACTGCATTCAAGGCCCTGAAGTCACACACAAGTCTCGGCTTATCTGTGTTTTTTTTGTCCACAAAAAACACTGGGCTGCCCCCCACCGCTCGGGACTCTCTGATGAAACCTCGCTTCAGGTTTTTGTCAATGAACTCCCTCAGCTCCTGCATCTCCCTGTCGGACATGGCGTACAGCTTGCCCACTGGGAGTTGGGCCCCAGGGAGTAGGTTGATTTGACAGTCAAAGGGTCTATGCGGCGGCAGTTTGTCTGCTTCCCTTTCGCTGAATACGTTGCTCAGATCTGCGTATTGCGGGGGCACCTTCCCTCTGCCCATTACTTCCATCCCGGCTAGGGTGACTTTGTCTCCGCCCTGAACCTTCCCCTGCTTGCAGTGTTCTAGGCAATGCGCTGACCCAAAGGAGACCACCCTCTGATGCCAGCCCACTAGCGGATCGTGTAGCGCCAGCCAGCTCATCCCCAAGATGATGGGAGCTCCTCCCAAGGTGGCCACATTAAACGCTATCCGTTCGGTGTGCCTTGCCACCCTCATTATCATCGGGACAGTCTGTTGGCTAACTTCTCCTCCCAACAGCTCTCTGCCATCAATCGTGGTCACCTGCAAGGGATTACTTAAAGGGATGGTCTGTATCTGGTGCTCAGCTGCAAACTCCTTACTCATAAAATTACAGGAGCTGCCTGAATCCAAAAGCGCCTTGACCTGTAGGGGGTGTCCATTTGGCAGCTCTAGTGACACTTCTATCACTAAAGCAGGTCTGGGTGGTTCTGGCGTGGGCACTTTCACTGCTCTTTGGCCTGGCTGCTGTGCCCCGACGGTGGCAGCCAGGCGTTGGCTTTTACTTGCTCCTTGTTTTCCTCCTCCCTTTCCCCCACAGCTCCTGCCATCCCTTGCCATTCCTTTCTTTGTGGGCAGACTCTGGCAAAGTGCCCTGGCTGTTGGCAGAGATAACATTTCTTGGCGCTCTTTCCCTCCTTCTTCCGCCCTTCACTGGGATTTGAAACTGCGCGCGCCCGCGCTGTTCCAACTTCCATCGGCTCTGCCGGCGGGAAAGGTGGCTCTGGAATGTCCGGAATGCGCAGTTCCCTCCAACGTTCTCCTTTCCCTTCCCGCCTTTCCAAAGCTCTCGCTTCCTGGCGCGCTCCTATGGCCAGCGCGGATTTGGTCAGCTGGTCCATAGACTCCGCCCTTGGCCCCCGGGAAAGTTCATCTTTAACGGCCGAAGAAAGCCCCTCTTCAAAAAGCATTTGGATGGGTTCCGCCGATAGGTCCCACCCCAATTTATGAATCAGCATAGTAAACTCAGTCCAGTACTCACGAACAGATCGGCTCCCCTGTTTGCAAGCCATTAACTGCCTTCGTACCACCCCCTGCTCAATGTCACTGGAAAACATCAGGTCCATGGCACGAAAAAACTTCCTCGTGTCCTTTAGTATCTCATTATTCACTGCCATCAGGGGTCGAACCCAATCCTTCGCCCCCCCTTCGAGATGGCCAATTACAAAAGCCACTCGCGATTCCTCGTCGGGGAAGTCATCATACTGCAGGTTGAGAGCGTATTGCATCTCAGTTCTAAAGGCATGATAGTTTCTGGGATCTCCCCCGAATTTCTGCACCAATCCTGGCACCTTTCTGGCTATCGAGGTGGTTTTCTCCTTTCCCTTTTCTGCATCCTGAGCCCTCCTCTCCTCAAGCCTCGCCGTTTGCATGGCCAGCTGGATCTCCAACGCCCTGTACCTTTCTTCCAGGCTTGGACCTCCTCCAGCTGCTCCTGCTCCTCCGGTTCCGGCTGGGTCGCTCATGATGCCGCTGCTTGCACAAGCTGGCTTTCAGTGACTTTCGGATTGCTGTGGTGGGATGATGAGCTGCTTGTGCGTAAAATGCAAGTCCCTCAGAGTTTGATCAGGTTTTCAAACCTCTGCCTGTGACGGAGCCCCTCCGGCATGGCTGCGTCAATCGCTAGTAGAATCCGAAAGTGGTTGCTTTCGGAAACGTTTCCAACATAAAAGCTCTTTCACGGAAACACGTCTTCTGGACTCTCTGCGTGACAGTTTCCGGCGAGGCGTGGGTGTCCCTATAGGAGGTCCTGAGACCTCTCCACTGTTTTCGCTGGAAACGTCTCTGAGCCACCCCTCCGACTCACTTTCCCTGGAAGTTCCTGCTCGCCCCCTACTGGTTCCCTCTTCAGCTGCTCCGTCTCTTTCAACCTGAGGGAGCCTTTGCACCTCCTGTCCTTCCGATGGCAGTTCCCTGACAGGTGGGATTAGGCATGCATAAGACAAAAGACAGGGAGCCAGGATGGAATTTCAATTCAGCTCTCATTTAAAGGCGAACCTTCCAGATTCACACTTCCTGAAACAATAGGCAAACTGAGACACAGCTGTTTTTCAAACTTATTCGAGGTTGTAATGCAGTTCTGCAGCCACGTAACATGCGCAAAAATGCAGATAGCAGCGCAAAGCAGGCATATGAATGCACATATTACTGAAAATGACATACCAAATGCATTATATTAGGGAATCTTGCTGTGGAAAATGCGTATATTAGGCAAAATTGCATACAAAAGTATGTGTATTAGGAGAAATCCACTCTAAAATTCTGATGAATTTTTACAAGGACATTCCAAAAGATCACAAATTTATATGGAAATGTAGCAAACTGAACGTAAGATTGGAAACCTGACAAACCCTGAGAAACTGAATATGACAGATTTGCTCGTCCCTAACAGAATCTGCTTTATTTATGTTTTCATGGTGGGATGGAGAGCCAAGCTAAACCAGCCTTCCGCAGTTTGGTGCGCATCAGATGTTTTGGACGCAGCTTCCATTATCCCTGATGGTTGGCCATTCCATCACTTTGCCTGGGTGTCTGGATGTCCTAATGTCTTTTTTATGTTGCTGTGGGGACTGACAGGTTGATCTGAGCACCTCTTTGGGAGGGGGCTTTAAGCCCTTTCTGCTCCCTGGGAATATCTAGCCAGCCTCCTTCCAGAAATCTTTCTTTTCTCTCCTAATGATCCGTCCAGTTGAAATCGAAGGAATTCAGGAGCTGCCATGGCCCCCGCCCGTTGGGCAGCTAGACAGCTCTGCGAACCACATGGATGCTGAGGGACCACCCACTCTTCAGAGCATCAGCGCCAGATGCCTGCCGGCTGATGCGCCGCCAAGCCTCCAGGATACCAGCGCCAGCCTCCAGGACCCTGAAGCTCTGGCCAGACCCCTGGATGTCAGTAGTGGGTATCCACAAACCACACAAGCTTTGGGATGGGAATATGGATGCTCCAGCCATTGAGATAATATAGGCAGAGGGTCTGGGCAATTTCTCCGCAGACATGCAAGACAACACAGGGTCCCAAAAATCTCTTCTTTTTAGCTTGTATTTAAAGATAAAGTTCGTGGTCCTCATGGTGAATCTGAAAAATGGGCAGCTCCTACTTCAAAAACTGAGGGCTACACAGCACAGTTATGTGACTGATACTTTTTACTGGACTCCTTTTTATGCTTTTAAGGGAAGTAACCGCAGGGGGCATCAGTTTCCAGGGAGGAATGCGAGGGGCCATTGAACCCTTTTCTGGCCAGCAATTTGTCCACTCAAAATTGCCTCCTCCTGAGTTGGTTGACTCACTCCATGGTAGAAAGCATATGTGGTCCCCACATCCTTTCCCTGTTGAGAAGCTGCTGGAGGGATATGTAGTTTTAGAGTGGCTGGCAGTGAAAGATTTAAAGAGCCTTCGTCTCCCTAACCCTCTAGCTCCCTGAAGTTGCTTTTTCCTTTTTGTAAAACACACCAAACTCGCGGGGGGGGGGGGGGGAGGACTCATGGAAGTAGACAAAACATGTTTTGGTCCTGAGATACTAAAAAAGGTGAGGATGGGGCCTCCAGTGATCAGGGGGTAGATTTCCTGCTTGCAGTGAATCTCCCAGACTACATAACAGGCCTTGTGGTGCAACCCTGTGCACGCTTACTCAGAAGCGAGTCCCATGCTGTTCAGTGGGGTTTTTTGTTTAGTCGTTTAGTTGTGTCCGACTCTTCGTGACCCCCTGGACCAGAGCACACCAGGCACTCCTGTCTTCCACTGCCTCCCGCAGTTTGGTCAGACTCATGCTGGTAGCTTCAAGAACACTGTCCCGCCATCTCGTCCCTGTCTTCCCCTTCTACTTGTGCCCTCAACCTTTCCCAACATCAGGACAGCATTTTATTAGCTCAGTTCCTTTGCATGTTTACCGGATAGCCCTGCCGTGTGATCTCCTGTCACTTTTTCCCCACCTCCACCTTCTTCCTTTTTTGTCTCACGCTCTGATGCTGCACTATGAATTCAGGGCTCCCAAGTTTCTTGCACTCTTCCCCAATCTGTTATCCTGCTTTCTGAGTCGCTCTTGTTCTGCACCTTGGGACCTGCCACCACGTGTTCCTTGTTTCATGCACACTCATGTGTTTCTGCCCCAAGGCAAGGGAGCTGTCAAGAACCAGCCTTGCCCAGAGAAGAGGAGTAGCGCATGCTGGCTGAGCATGGAGCACGGGTTAGCTTTCGGTGAACGCGTCAATCCCACTTTGCCGCTGGAGAGCCAAGCGTAAGTAGCTTGAGCGTAGGAGAAGAGGCTGGGACAGGGACACTGGCAATCTTTATTGCATGTTTAATCACACACCAGGGCACTGACAACACCACATACTTGACCCCGTCCACCTTCCTCTGCTGAGTTTTGCGTGGTAGGAATACAACTTTCAGCAAAACCCTGCTCTGGCCATTTCTGTTGACGGAGACACCAACCTAATGTCCCGCCCCAGAACTCATTCTGGGCCTCTTAGCCAATAAGCAGGGACTGATGATCACAATCTGGACAAGAATGGCAGTAGTGAAACGAGCTCAAAAAAAGAGACCAATGGTTCTTTGAAGGACAAAGATTCATCGTGGCATCCATTTTTGTGTGGATAAAACCCATTTCATCAGATGCTGTGGGGCTGATAAGAGCAGGGCCCCAAATAACAGTTAGGAGTGTAAAGTGAGCTTCTGAAGAAGAAGAAGAAGAGTTTGGATTTGATATCCCGCCTTTCACTCCCCTTAAGGAGTCCCAAAGCGGCTAACAATCTCCTTTCCCTTCCTCCCCCACAACAGACACTCTGTGAGGTGAGTGGGGCTGAGAGACTTCAGAGAAGTGTGACTGGCCCAAGGTCACCCAGCAGCTGCATGTGGAGGAGCGGAGACGCGAACCCGGTTCCCCAGATTAGGAGACTACCGCTCTTAACCACTACACCACACTGGCTTCTGGGTGTTCCCGTGCTGTGCTTTGAAGTCTCGACAACCGGAGCTTCAAAGTGCAGCATCGCTTGACATCATAGTGACACCAGGGGATTGGCAAGTGGACAGGGGGCCTCCCACCTCTCACATTTGGTTCAGCATGGGTGGAGAGATAAGGCCAGTATAGGCTCCCCACACCCATACAATAGAAGAACAATAGCCATACACAAGAGCAACAACGGGTGATTTTCACACCTGTCTTAGCTTTGCTGTGCTAATTTAACATCCACAGCCGGGGGAGAGAACCTTTGTTCCAACTGAGTCCTAAGCCCACTCCGTCAATTTTAGTTGTGCATTGTAGATCATGAGTTTCATTCTGGAGCCTCCCTTTGAATCTTTCTGAAGTGACAAAGGTGGTACCTAATCCAGGCTGAAAACCTTCAGGTGTCTTCTATTTATATGGCTCCTTGTGGAGAAATTCATGCCTTGGTATGTAGGTGCGTGTGGACCACAAACTATTATTATTTAGTTTATTTTAAAATTAGGTTAGTATCTCACGTCTCCAGCTGAAGGTTCCTGAAGGACCTCTCTATAGCGGTATGTGTGGATGACTTCCTTTCTCCTCCACAGGTGGTATCATGGGACCTTGAGCCGAGTGGGTGCCGAGGGGCTACTGCGACTTTGCAGAGAAGCCAGTTACCTGGTGCGGAACAGCGAGAGCAGCCATGATGCCTTCTCCCTCTCCCTGAAGTGAGTGAGCGAGCATTGAGGATTCTGTATGCATCTTACTGTTCTGAGCTGACTAAAGTAGTTCATGGAATTTCACTGGGAAAGCCTGGAGGCGTTCAGGGAGCATTAGGATGAAGTAAATGGGGCCGTGCAACAAAAAGGTTGCAATCTAGAACTTGCTAAAGCTAAGCAGGTCTTGGTGTGGTTGGTAGGTGGATGGGAGACCATCTGGAAAGAATAGTAAGTGGAAGGGGAGTGTAATTTGAGTGGTTAATATGCATTAGAACTGCACATTCGCCAGACCTCATGGAGAATCTGCACATAAACCATCCATGAAGAGGGGAATGTGCACATTTTTCGGTCAATATACATACAGTGGTGCCCCGCAAGACGAACGCCTCGCAAGACGGAAAACCCGCTAGACGAAAGGGTTTTCCGTTTTGGAGGCGCTTCGCAAAACGAATTTCCCTATGGGCTTCCTTCGCAAGACGAAAGCCCATAGGGAAATCTCTGGGACAGCGGGGAAGCGCAGCGCGTCTTCCCCACTGTCCTCGGACCTCTTCCGAAGCCGGGCGGCGGGGCAGGAACACCTCCCATCGCCGCCCAGCTTCGGAAGGCTCCTCCGAAGCCGGGCGGCGGGGCGGGAACACCTTCTGAAGGCCGGCGGGGGGCAAAAGTCTTTGTTCCCCCCTGCCTGCCTTCCCGGGAGAGCAGAGAAACACAGCGCGTTTCTCCGCTGTCCCGGAAGGCTTTTGAAGGCAGGCGGGGGGGAGCAAAGACTTTCGCCCCCCCGCCCGCCTTCAGAAGAGGTCCTGGACCTCTTCTGAAGGCTGGCGGGGGGCAAAAGTCTTTGTCCCCCCTGCCTGCCTTCCCAGGGGCTTTTAAATCGCCCCGGACAGCGGAGAAGTCCTCCACTGTCCCGGGGCGATTTTAAAATGCCGCCCGCCAGCATTTTAAGATCGCCCCGGACAGCGGAGAAGTCCTCCACTGTCCCGGGGTTTTTTAAAATGCTGGGGGTGGGAAGAAAAGCCCTTGTCCCCCCCACCCCCAGCCTTCAGAAGAGGTTGGGGGACAGACTGTCCCCGGACCTGGTCTGAAGGCGGTTTCCATAGGAACGCATTAATTGATTTTCAATGCATTCCTATGGGAAACCGTGCATCGCAAGACGAAAAACTCGCAAGACGAAGAGACTTGCGGAACGAATTAATTTCGTCTTGCGAGGCACCACTGTACTCTCAAACTGGCATGGGTAAACGCATGGGCAGGCAAACTAAGGTCCGGGGGCCAGATCTGGCCCAATCACCTGCTAAATCCGGCCCTCGGACGGTCCAGGAATCAGTGTGTTTTTACATGAGTAAAATGTGCCCTTTTATTTAAAATGCATCTCTGGGTTATTTGTGGGGCATAGGAATTCATTCATTATTATTTTTTTCAAAATATAGTCCAGTCTCCCACAAGGTCTGAGGGACAGTGGACCATCCCCCTGCTGAAAAGGTTTGCTGACCCCTGGGTAAATGTACATATCGTGGATGAATTTTGTACATTCTTTGGGTACGCATAATCTCCAACAAGCCTTGGGGAATGTGCATATATATCAACCGTCTTCTGTACATTTTCTAGGCAATATGCACATTTTCTGTTCAGGATGCATAGTCTCCAAGAATCTTGCCTCTTTTACAGAAATATGCAATCTGCACCTCTGGTCTGCTTCCTGCCCACTGCTTAATATTTCAGAGCCCACGTTATACTCTTCCACTGAGCAGCAGGAAGAAGGGATGGAGCTCCAGATAAAGATCCAATTCCCTTTTCCCCACTGAGCTACACAAGAGGATTTTGATGGAAATTCCCTATCCCATGCTGCTTTTAAGCTTAGGAGAAAGCTCAATACATGGGGGTCAATCAGCACTGGAATTGCAGGGAGAGGGGAGGATTTAACCAGCTGAGAGAGGGCTACGCAGCAGGGAGAAGAGGGCTAGGAGAGAAAGAGGCCCAGGACCTCTGATCCAACCCACTGCTGACCCACCCTCCTACCATTCCTTCCCCTAGGAGCAGCCAAGGCTTTCTTCACATGAAGCTGTTGCAGACTGAAGACCACAAGTTTGTCCTGGGCCAGCACAGCCCTCCGTTTGACAACGTCCCTGAGATCATCCACCACTACGCCAGCCACAAGCTGCCCATCCAGGGAGCAGAGCACATGTCCCTGCTCTATCCCGTCACCACACAACCCTCCAGTTGCCTTGCAGCTGAGCAGTGACTTCTTGCGGAGGACGGGTGAGCGTTGGACAAGAGCAGAACATTTTTGGATTGCAGTTGCTTGCATGGATTGGAAGAGGAGGCGTCCAAGGTGAGGCTGGAAGGCACAGGCCACCCAAACGGACCTCTGAACTGTTGCATCCTCAGCTCTGCATCTGCAGGAGGAACCAGGCTTTTTGCATGTTGGGACTCCAGGCCCTCCTCGTTGGGTGCCAGTTAACTCTCTTGACATCTTCAGGGCAGGCCCCCAAAGTAGGAGAAAACCAGTTCTCAGGGAGGAGGACTTGGAATTACAAAACTGGGTGGCACCTCGAGGGTGAAGGAGTCTAACCACCTACACCATTATTCCCATCTGACTCCTTTGGGGCCACTTCCAGCAGGCCTATTTGCCACATGTTGCCTGCACATCGCAGATCAAGCATTCATATCATTCAACGTCACATGAAGCATGGTACTGTTCAATGGAGATAGCTTTCCTGTTTTGACTGAGAGTTGTAAGGGGCCGAGAAATCAAGAGAGGGAGTGTGCAAATGGGCCAACCAGCCACCAACTTCCTCTTGGTTTCACAACTTGCTGACTCCCCTCTCTCTATTTTGACCTCTATCTGCGGCAGCTTCAAAGCTGGTAGTTTCCTGCAAGCAGACGAAACTATCCATGGGATTTCTGACTGGTTGCTGTTCAATAGGATCTGCCTTTCCCCCGAATGGAGTTGTCTCTCCTGATGTTGCTTCATCGGTCAAATCCAGGTCTCTGCCCTCAGTCATGTGAGCAGCCTGCCTTCAGCCAGCTCTCCCGATGACTGGACCTCATCATCTTCCAAAAGGCCCCATCAGCCAGCCTCCAGGCAAAGATTCAGTGAACTGAGAAGACAAAAAGAATGGATGACAAGAAAGATAGAGGAACTAGAGCTCGGTGCAAAGGCATGCGAAGGTCCCAGGCTGAATTTTGAGCATCTCCAGCTGAAATGATCAGATGGGGCAAGGGACAGGAAAGTCCTGTGTTTCAGATCCGGGAGAACCACTACCACTTGTGGTAGACAGTGGCGTGGACCAAAAGGAATGGGTAGTCTGACCTGGTACAAGGCAGCTTCTTATGTCCCTATGGTGGGAAGATTTGCATGTGTCAGGATCCCTTGTGTAATGAGTTTACCCAGGATGCATTGTGAAACCCTCATTTGGTACTAGTCAGATGGTCTTTTGTTTCTAGCTCCTTCAAATAAAAAAACAAATGACATGGCATGCCTTGATTGCTGCTGTCCTCTGCACCGTCAACAGTAAACAGGGGCACTCAGAGCTTATCTTTGCACTCTCCCCTTGCCCCAGACTCCTCTAATTTTTTGTGCTTAATTTGCTAGCCGCTGAGAATGCCTGAATGATCTCTCTCATGCTTACAGTTGCACCATCTAGTTCTTATTGCTGAAAGCGTAGGGCTTATTATTTAACTTATTCAGTAAATTTCTGGATTTGTGCAAAACTCCCAGAGGGGCATATCATAACGAGAAATCCTGTGAGGTCTTTGTTTTCAGTGTGTTGTTTGCTTTGCGGCCTTGTGGGTTACGTTGCTACCACCTGCTGGACATGTGGATGGTGTGAATCTGGTTACACTCATGGCTGTGGTCAAGACTTGGCAGCACATCTTCACACAGCATCCCTGTTCCTTGGGCTTGTTAGTTCCACTGAGGCCTGCCTTCTCCTGTGCCTTTTAAATCTACTTAGAGCCTGACAGGCGGTTGCTATACCTGCCCGTTGATCTCTGAGGGCTGCAGCACATATTATGGTGCTACCAGCAAATCACTCCCCTCTCATTGCAAACTCAGGATTGTATCAAAAAGGGGAAGGGTAAAACAAACTCCCTGCAGATCTTCTTTCTCTAGCGGAGTTGGCTTTCCCCAGGCCACGTTGTTCTTCGGGTGTGCGTGTGTGCAAGTGACCCATGTTCCTCTTTCCTGTGCCCAAAAACCAAAATGGTCTTTCCTCTTGCCACTGCAGTCTCTGGGTGACTTTCACATCTTTGCTGACAAAGAGTGACTTTCAGCTACGGGGAGGACATTGAGACCCATCTGTACTCTGCAGTCCACATGCTCTGCTCATTGTGCTGCATTGGCTCCTTCCCTCCCTCCCTTAAGACCGAAAGGGATTGCGGGATCATTCAGTATGGGATAGCTCCATGGGAGCATGAATCATGGCTCAGCGAATCATAGAACTGTAGAGCTGGCAGGGACCTCGAGGGTCCAACCCCCTGCAAGGCAGGAATCTACTTTGTGCTTTGCTTGTAGGACGGCACCAGTTTCAGTCTGCAGTTAAAAGGAGCAAGTAATTTAAAAAACCGCTGCTAGTCTTCTGGAGATGCAACATCAGAGCAGGAAATGGTTTATTATTTAGTTTATACCATCTGGGGTGGGATAGCTGCCATCTAGACATTTCTGTCTTGGGCACCAAAATGGTGTGGGCCATCTGTGCCCATCTGTAACCGAATGTGTGCCCAGGTCCAGTATGTGTGTCTGCCACTGACTCACAAATTGTCTCTCTCTCATCCACCTACCAGTTACAGGTAGGGAGCCGTGATGGTCTGCTGTAGTCGAAACAAAATTAAAAAAAAATCCTTCCAGTAGCACCTTAGAGACCAACTAAGTTTGTTTGTGCATGCACACGAAAGCTCGTACCAATAACAAACTTAGTTGGTCTCTAAGGTGCTACTGGAAGGTATTTTTAAAATTTTGTTTCCACCTACCAGTGTCCCTAAACATATAAGAAAAGAGTCCCACAAGACGAGACTTGAAATCTACCTAGTCCAGGAGTGGGGAAAGGATGGGACTGTCCAGATTTTGTTGGACACCGTGATGTTTTTGGTCCAGCCACTGATCACGGATGATGGAAGTGGCTCTCAGACCTGCGGGTATAGGGCGGCATATAAATTCAATAACATTTAAAAAATTAATAAATATTGTGAGGGTCACATGTCCCCACCCACCTTGTTTAATATCCTGTTTTCAACAGTAGCTACACAGACGTTCTGGGAAACCCACAAGTAAAGCCTAAAGTAGGGTTGGGCAACCTGTGACCCTCCAGTGGACTACAACTCCCATTACTTCTGACCATACTGTCTAGGACTGATAGGAGTTGGAGCCCAACCAGCACTCACAGGTACACTGCTTATGGACATGGAGGTTCCATTTACCTATCATTGCTAATAGCCCCCATACCATGGAACTTGTTGCAATGGATATGATAAGCCAAGGGTGGGAAACCTGTAGTCCAGCCAGATTATGTTTAAGATTTTGTGTATTGTACATTTTTATTTATATATATATATATATATGAACAAACAAACAAGTCCCCATCATCCTTGCTGGGCAGAACTGAGAGGAGGTGCGGTCAAAGAACTGGAGGGCTGGAGGTTCCGCATCCCTTCTGTAAGTGAATTATGCATAAGGAGGATAAATAATTTCTTTTGTCCTGAGTCATGCTGCCAGACAATTTTACTGGGCGATGTTGCATTCTGGTATTAGGAGCGGAAATTAATCTCTACTCAGTCTTTTCCCTTCACATAATTATTAAAAAACTCCTCATGCTCCTCACCTCCAGAAGAAATTCCTACTATCTTCAATGGCTCTTACTTCCAGGTAAGTGTGCATAGGTAGGTCAGTCTTACCCATTATTTCTTGTAAGGCAGAAACAAGGCAAACACTGCCCCAGCAAAGTTTCAAGTGTCAGATCAAGGCCATTTTATTTCAGGATGCCTTGACACCACTGAATGCTGCTCTGCTCTTTTTATTTTCTGATGTTTTAGTCTGTGTTTTGAATTTCATACATTCTGGGTGGGATTTAATTTTTCGTAAGCTGCTTTGAGACACAGGCAGAAAGAGATGTGCGTGTTCTAAATTCTTCAAATAAACATGGGGTAGCCAATGTAGTACCTTACAGACGTTAATCAACTCTCGACTCCTACTGGCCCCAGCTGGCATAAGCAATGGCCAGGGTTGATGGAAGCAGTGGTTGTCGGCATCTGTATGTCTTGAGAGACAATGGAGTGCACCTCCAGGGGTGAAGCCAAACAATTAGAGAATCACAGCACCTGTTGTGGCTGCAGAGACTGATAAATCATAACTGCTGCCTCCTGTGTTGTTTTTGCTGCAGTAGCAG
Source organism: Podarcis muralis (assembly GCF_964188315.1). Taxonomy (NCBI): domain Eukaryota; kingdom Metazoa; phylum Chordata; class Lepidosauria; order Squamata; family Lacertidae; genus Podarcis; species Podarcis muralis. The sequence continues at coordinate 7,293,885 of NC_135668.1, forward strand.
TGCAAAGGGGACCTCTCCAGGGCAGTGTGTCTGGAGGTCCTGGACTGCTCAGACAACAAGACCACCCCCTTTGGCATTCCTGATGGGGTCCAAAGGAAGGTAAGGGTAAAGGGGCCCCTGACCATTAGGTCCAGTCGTGGCCAACTCCGGGGTTGCGGCGCTCATCTCACTTTATTGGCCGAGGGAACCGGCGTACAGCTACCAGGTCATGTGGCCAGCATGACTAAGCTGCTTCTGGCGAACCAGAGCAGCGTACGCAAACACCGTTTACCTTCCCGGCGGAGCGGTACCTATTTATCTACTTGCAATTTTACGTGCTTTCAAACTACTAGGTTGGCAGGAGCAGGGACCGAGCAACGGGAGCCCACCTTGTCATGGGGATTCAAACCGCCGACCTTCTGATCGGCAAGCCCTAGGCTCTGTGGTTTAACCGCGCCACCCGTGTCCCTGGTCCAAAGGAAAGCAGAGCAATACGTTTGGCACCAGCTTGGCTGCAGCAGGTGCCAGAAGGAAGCACACAAGACGCCATCCGACCATTTTAGGGACCCCCCTATGGATTTCTGTAGGGTTTACTCCTTAGCCTTTTCTTCTCCCGAAGATGTCCCACAAGGCAGCAGGTATGGATTTTCCCTCAGAGCTTACTCCCAAAGCCTTTCTCACAAACGAATATACAGTGGAACCTTGTTTTCTCAAACTTAATCTGTTCTGGAAATCTGTTCAACTCCCAAAACATTTGAAAACCAATGCATGGCTTCTGATTGGCACAGGTGCCTTGGAAACAATAGCCGAGAGCCGCAGCGGATGTTCAGCTTCCAAAAAATGTTAGAAAACCAGAACACTTACTTTTGGGTTTTCGACGTTTGGGAGCCAATATGTTCGTCAACTAAGCTGTTCGAGAACCAAGGTTCCACTGTAGCTGCAGGACAGAAGAGGTTTAGGGTCAGAGTTTTCCTTCTCCTAGATGGGCTACCTTCCCAGGTGAATGAGCCCCATCTGCCCCCTCACTTCCCTCTACAGAAACCACCTTCTTGACTGTTGGACCCAGTCTTGGTCTCGTCTGCTCAATCTGCCTGGAGCCTGTCCTTGCATACATTTCCCTGCATGGGAATGGTACTGCAACAATATCTAGTTATCTCTCGCTTGGACTACTGCAATGCGCTCTATGTGGGGCTACCTTTGAAGGTGACCAGGAAACTACAACTAATCCAAAATGCGGCAGCTAGACTGGTGACTGGGAGCGGCCGTCACGACCATATAACACCTACACTGGCTCCCAGTAAGTTTCCGAGCACAATTCAAAGTGTCGGTGCTGAACTTTAAAGCCCTAAACAGCCTCAGTCCAGTATACCTGAAGGAGCGCCTCCACCCCCATCGTTCTGCCCGGACACTGAGGTCCAGCTCTGAGGGCCTTCTGGCAGTTCCCTCACTGCAAGAAGCCAAGCTACAGGGAACCAGGCAGAGGGCCTTCTCGGTAGTGGCACCCGCCCTGTGGAACGCCCTCCCACCAGATGTCAAAGAGAAAAACAACTACCAGACTTTTAGAAGACATCTGAAGGCAGCCCTGTTTAGGGAAGCTTTTGATCTTTAATAGGTTATTGTATTTTAATGTTCTGTTGGAAGCTGCCCAGAGTGGCTGGGGAAACCCAGCCAGATGGGTGGGGTATAAATAAATTATTTATTATTATTATTATTATTATTATTATTATTATTATTATTATTTAGAAGACCATACTCAAACCCTCTCTCCCCACTCCCCTGAAGCTAAACTCAAATCTCCCAAAAGATTTAGCCTTTACTTGCAGGAAAGGTTCTCCAACTCTGCATTCCCGGCAGGCCATGGCTGCCCCCATCTGCTCAAAGTTCTTCCTAGATACTGTAGGCAGATTGCCACTAAGCCCTGGAAGGGAAGACAGGAAGCTGTCTTATCTAAAGTCAGGCCCTTGGTCCATCTAGCTCCGTATTGTCTGGCAATGGGTCTCCATGGTTTCAGGCAGCGGGCACTCCCAGTCTCCCTTGGAGGTGTCTGAAACTGAACCTGGGACCTGGTCCACAAAGCAGATGCTCCACCGATCAGCTCCACTGGTACACCCCTTTCTCTAGGCAGGCGGGCAGGACCTGTCACGACTCAGCAGCCTCCCTGCTGCTATGTGGGGGATGAGGGAAAGCTGTGTTTGGAAGCCTGTCATAGCTCCTTAGAAAGAAAACAAACAGGTAGGTCCATTTCTGAAATCAATCATTTCTTGGATTGGTAGAGAGGCTGGTGGCAGCACAGACTTTCTCTCTCCCTGACTGTGCAAGAATGAGTTCCTAATCATTACAAAAAAAATTCCTTCCAGTAGCACCTTAAAGACCAACTAAGTTAGTTCTTGGTATGAGCTTTCGTGTGCATGCACACTTCTTCAGTATCACTTCTGTATCTGAAGAAGTGTGCATGCACACGAAAGCTCATACCAAGAACTAACTTAGTTGGTCTTTAAGGTGCTACTGGAAGGAATTTTTTTTGTTTTGACTATGGCAGACCAACACGGCTACCCATCTGTTCCTAATCATTTAATTGCAGAGGGGATTTTTCTCACTTCCACGGAAGCTACCCTGCAATATGGCTCTGTTACAATGAGGGAGGTCACCAGTTAAAGGAAGCTTAGGCCAGTGTTTCCCAACCTTGGGCCTCCAGCTGTTTTTGGACTACAACTCCCATCATCCCTAGCTAGCAAGACCAGTGGTCAGGGATGATGGGAATTGTAGTTCAAAAACAGCTGGAGGCACAAGGTTGGGAAACACTGGCTTAGGCAACTCACGGACAATCTGAATACGATGTACGGGTAAATGTTGAAGCGCAGCAGCCCGTGATGACAGAACCTTTGGCATCTCCCCAAGAAGGGACAAAAAATATAGCCAATGCATTTCTACATTCAGATGTGCACACTGTCACACTGAATGCCTTTTCTGTGTATGTTAAATATGAGGTGCCAGTAGACATAACTGAATAAATTGCAAAATGGATCCCGGACCCTTTATGCGCCCCCCTTCTCTTTTGAGTGTGTGGTGAACGTTGAATTTAAAAGTTGATGATAAAAATAAACAATGCATATTAACAATCCAACAGTTTAATGTTTTGTAGATGATTTGCCTTACTTGTGAGTTTTAATAAATGTTCTAAACAATTAAAGCATACCAAAATTTGGGTTTTGTCATGGCTCCTGCCCCAAACACGACAGCAGCAGCATTTATTCATAAGTCACTGGCCACTGGAAATCTGGTTGATCTCCCCCACTCAGTTTCCCCCCGCTAGTTTCCCACCAGGGGAATCTGTCCATTTTGGTTTCTCTGACTTTCTCATATTTTCAATGTTAAGTTTAGCTCTACTTCAGTTTAGGAATTTCTTAAATTTTCATGAGGATTTTTTTTATCAGCATGTCTGTGCAAATTTCTCCTAATATACATGTTTTTGCATTTAGTTTTGACAGTTGTACATCTGTGCAAAGCAATTTTCTCTACTAACCATTTTTATATATTATTTTCACAAAATATATGCATTTTCATGCACACTTTACCCAAGTATATACATTTTTTGTACCCGTTATAAAATGAGATGTGTGCATTTTGAAAGATGGCTTCATTTCAGCCTGCATATTGTTTTGAAAAGTGTGAATTATGTAGCTTCGCTTTTAAGTGCAAACTGAATCCAGTTTCTCCCCCATTCCTCCTCGCCCCACATTTTAAAGTCTTTCCAGCTTTATTAATTATTTATTCATCTGGTTTATTTATATCCCCATTTCCTTCCACCATGGAACTCAAGGTGGCGTAAAATGAGTTCCCAGGGAGTCTCCCATCCGGGCACTGACCAGAACTAGACCTGCTTAGCTTCAGCAAGTTAGCAATGCATCTTGTGCCTTCAGGCAGGGGAGGGGGAATAGGTAAATAAATAAATATGTAGGATTCCCACTTCTACCTCATCCTTCCAGCTGTTATAGGAATATAGAATAAATGTTGATCATTGCACAAGGTAAACACACATACATAAGTATATAAACCACATGTCTAAAATAGCACAGGAGAGTAATCCAAAAGCCACCTTAGCTCTCCAAAAGACTCTAAATATTCCTGCTGCCTCCTTAATCTCCCTTGTCTGAGAACAGTCAGGGGAAGTTCCTGAAAGGATTCCTCTCCTCTGTCTATGAACCTCCTTTCTATTAATTGTCATTATTTACCCAGATGCTCTGCATTGAGGGATCCTGATTGTCTTATCAAATGCTAATATTTTGTGCAAACTGTGTCTGGAACAGATGTGAAACTTGCTAAACCACACCTTGGCCTGCCTGAGCCACAGTAGCCCCACCTTAGGTGTAATGTAATTGCTGACTGTTTGTAGAGGGATGTCCTCCTTCTCCATGCCAAAATGCAAACCCTTAAAAGAGATGTTTCTTCTTGGTTCTGGGTCTCTCTTGCCTCCTTGCAAGGAGGGGAGGGAACTCTGTCGCAACAGAAAAATGAAGATCTGCCTTGCATTCACTGCATCCTGCCTCCATCCATTCATCTCTGACCAATCATAGACTTAGGGGCCTTGGGGACTTAGGCAGCAAAAGCCAACCACCCCTATTTTTCTACATTCCTGTGGAATTGTGCAGAAAGCACAACTGCGTTCCTTTTCAGCAGATTTCTTAATTGCAACTGGACTGCCAAGTTAACCAAGGATGGCCTGTTTTTCACACCTTTCAAGTGGACCTATAAAGCCTTAAACACCTCAGGACCACAATACCTCAAGGAGCGCCTCTTTCCATGTGAACCTACCTGAACCCTGAGATCATCCTCTGAGGCCCTCCTTTGTGCGCCTCCTCCTCGAGAGGTCCGGAGGGCAGCCACACGAGAACAGGACCTTCTCTGCAGTGGCTCCCCATCTGGAATGCTCTCCCCAGGGAAGTTCACCTGGCACCTTCATTATACGCCTTTAGGAGCCAGGCAAAACCGTTCCCTTTCAACCAGGCCTTTGGTTGATCCGATTTACATCCTATGCCCTTTTAAAATGCATTTGTGTGTGTGGGGGGGCGCTATTGGGTTGTTGTTTTATTTTTATTAGGCATTTCATGGTTTTATATCTTGCTTTTGTTCTGCGAACCGCCCTGAGACTCCTGGGTATAGGGCAATATATAAATTCAATTAATAATAACAACAAATGCTTAGGCAAAAGCGCCCCCCTTTTCTTCCTTTGTGCGAGACACGCAGCCAGGGCTGGGCTGGTAGGGGCACTGCCTGCCAGTGCCCGGCTGGCAAATGGGCGGCAGCAGCCTCCTCGGATGGGTAGCGCGCGTCTGGTGGCGCCCCCGCCTGCGCGCCCCCGGGCGCCTGGCTGCCTGGCTCTTCCCCGGCATCCCTCTCTCCCCCCCCCCCCAACCTTTTCGTCTCGCTGCGAAGCATCACATGACAGCATCCCGGAGCTGCACTGAGCATGGGCAAAAGCATCGGGGCCACAGAGCTCCTTTATGAGAGCGACAAAGCCAGCAGCCGCCGACCAGCCTTTTGTTTTCTGCCCTGCTGGATCCCCGCTCTCTCTAGCGCGCACGCAATTCGCCGGGCTCCTTGCGCAGCAGAAGCTGGCCGTTGATCTCCCGTCCAGGTTTCCCTTCCGTTGCGCCATGCCCGTCTGCCTGCCACCCGCAGCCTCGTGAGCATCCCGGTCCCCGTCTCGCCAGGCCTTCCGTAGCCGTGGAGGCAGGTAAGTATGATGGAGAACGGGGCGCGGGGGACGGACGTTTGCATGGATTTGCCTTTTGCGGGTACCGAGGCCGAGAGATGCAGAAGAGAAGGCGGGAGGCGAGGACCCCGAACTCCAGCTGTGCTTGGCCCCTTCCCTTTCTGCTCTTCCAGAGCTTGCGGCAGTTTATCTCTAGCCGGGTTGGGAGCAAGATCGGAGCCAAGGATTGTGCCTGTTTGACTGCTGCGCATTTGTGCACGTACATACATGGAGCAAATTCGGCTGGGTTGATCAGGGCCTTTACTCTCCCTCCCTCCCTCCCTCCCTCCCTCTTTCTGTGTGTGTTTTGCTGGAGACTTGAGCTTCAGAGTCTAGAGCTAGGGATTTCTGCAGTCCCCTGCCCCATGGAAAAGCCCAGAGTGACAAATAAACCAGGCCAAGACTGGAGAGCCAAAGGCTTCCATGACAGTCAACAGGTGGCTCTCTGATAGGCCTGCTCTCACTTCTTGGCAAGGGCCCTGTCTGTCCAGAGCTGGTATGCACAGCTCAAAATCACTCGGAGGGCCACTTTGACTTTTTAAAATAAAATTAACGGATGGGGACTATGCTGCTATATTAACCACTGAAAAATGAGGCTTTGGAAAATTAGGACTGTGTTTTCCTTTTCACACCAGGGTGGTGCACCCCACCCAGCCCATCCCACCCCTAATTTGGCAAGCTAAGGCAGCTGTCTCATGTCACTCTGGTCTTGGGAGCCACGAAAGGGGAACAAAATGGTTAAGTTACTTGATTTATTCCTATTGCATTTTTGCTTCCAGGGACAGAGGCGCTTGTGGGATTTTCTGACTCACGTGCTGAAATAACTTGATCAGTCTTGGGTAGGGATCTTGAGTTTGGATGAAGGGAGGTCCTGCCTCGTGTAATGAAGTCTCTTGGGCTGTGCTGTTTTCATTCATTCTCCTTTAGACCCCTTTCCTTCTCTATTTGTGGCCCATAGCAGTCTTCCTCTGTCCACTGCCACAAGCTTCCCCTAACCTCTCTTTCTGCTTACCATTGTTTTACTTCTGAGCTTCCTTACATGCTCTCCAACTCTCCCATTTCTCAGGACATGTCAAAAATCATAGTAAAAATGTTTCTGATCATGTGGATTAGGAAGCAACAATATTATTTCCATTCATAGTTCAGCCTTTGCTGTCTCTTTTTATAAACTAGCAACTACATGGAAACATTTTTAAATCCGAAACTAATTGGTGCGAGTTTTAATTGTGTTTGAGTGCTGTCAAGATCACTAACACGTATTAGCACCTGAATCCCCTTTGGATGCGGGTACTTTTTGGATATGGAGGAACTGTCTGCCATTGTCAGCTTTTTGCTGACCACTATCTATGGACCCTAAACTGGAGTAGTCAATATATAAAACCAGAGGCAGGAAACCATTTTTCTGTTGAGGGCCACTTTTCCTTGAGGCTAATCTGTCAGGGGTCACATGCTGGAGGTGGGCAGGGCCGAAGCCAGCAGCAGAGACAGAACAGGAATGGGGAGACACCTGCCTTGCTTGCATTTCAATGTGAACTCCCCAAATTTACACTTCCTGAACCAATGCTGTGTAGTGAAGCAGCTCTCCTGTGAAATGTGCCCGGTGCCTAATTTTGCAGTGCAGCTATCCAGCCTAAAACTGCTTACAAACATGTGCATATTAGTGATACACAAGTGCATTATTAATATGGCAGAAGTTGCTTGCGAAAATGCTTATTGCTAGACAAAACTTTTTATATATAATTTCACCAAAAAAACAACAACACATGAATTTTCATGCAGACATTGAGTTGTACCCAAGGTAGCGCTGTGTTAAAGTCACTTAGCAGTATTCTTCTTGCATTGGAGGAATGTTATTGCACAAGGGAAAATGCAATTCGCCTTCTAAAGGTAGCTTCACAACAGATTGCACAACTGGAACCAATAAATGTGCAATAAGCTTCCGCTAGGGCAACTGTTGCATGGATGCTTTTGTGCAGCCTTTGAACTCTGTCATCTGCCAGCACATGGGATCTTGTGCTAGTAGACAGAGACCGCTGGATATACAGACAGTGTTGAATATGCCCCCCATCTTTTAATTGCAAGGGGGCAAAGCAAATTTAAGACCAGAAAAACGAGAAATTGAGAACCAAAAGTGAGCATGTGCACCCTTTTCTCTCCCTCTTTCTTTTAATGCCACCCACTTCACAATCACCACCAGCTTTCGATTTTTCTCCCCACCCAACCAACTACCAGCTTGCCAGAGGTCCAAACTGACCACCTGCACCTTGAGCTATTGCAGTTAGGCCAAGGCCCACACGAGACCATAAGGATTCACGTTGCCCACCCCTGTATTATATACACAATCAGACTGGTGTATCTTAATCCACCCCCTGAAAAAGCAGCCTCAAGACCCCCTGGATGGGGCCCTTTGTTCTCTGTGCTTTTTTTGTGATAAAAGCCACCGCTTGGAAGCTGCTATTTGCCTGGGAGGAAAAGTGCGTTTGCACCAATAGAAGCTTCCCTCCTGCAGCAAATAGCAAATTTGGGAGGGGTGGGCAAGATATTTTCATGGGGAAAACAGCATGAGGGGGAGGGGAAGGAAAGGATTAATTCCCTCTCACACTGAGCCATGGTCCTGATTCCAATTGGGGCAGGAACATCTTGACTGCTTTTTCTTCTTCTTATTATTATTATTAAAAATTAAAGGTACATGAATGCATTTAGCATATTGCTTAGTCTGACCCTAAAGCTGTTCTGGTGTGCGATGTTCCTTTGACTTCTTTGGCTTCTGCAGAGGTGGCCCTGTGAGGCTGTATTCTGGGAGAGGAAAGGACATGCCTGGTTTTCAAATGGGCAGGCAAAATATTCTAGGTTCCTCTTATACTAGTAAACACTTATGCATCGCCACTCTTACATCACCACAGAAGAGGACAAATGAGGATACAGATCTGCATAAAATCTGCATTTGCATTGCTAAGATGCAGTGGAGATGAGATGCAAATTCAGAAACGATTGCTATGATCTGAATAGAATTACAATGTATTTTGCGATGGCGGGTGAAGAATGTGGCCAGGGGACCCTGGTTATATCTGCTCAAGCTGCACTGCTTTTGATGGACAACTTCAAGGTCCCTCCTGCTCTTCCTTCTTACGATTCTTTCTCTTTAAAGTACACCTGGCCTGGGAAGCCCTTCAAACAAAGGACGCCTTAGAGGACTGCCCTCTCTAAAGTAGGACTTGTGGCCATCCTTACACATGCACCTGAAGTTGTTGTTGTTTAGTCACTTAATCGTGTCCGACTCTTCGTGACCCCATGGACCAGAGCACGCCAGGCACTCCTGTCTTCCACTGCCTCCCACAGTTTGTTCAGACTCATGCTGGTACCTTCGAGAACACTGTCCAACCATCTCGTCCTCTGTCGTCCCCTTCTCCTTGTGCCCTCCATCTTCCCCAACATCAGGGTCTTTTCCAGGGAGTCTTCACTTCTTGTGAGGTGGCCAAAGTATTGGAGCCTCAGCTTCAGGATCTGTCCTTCCAGTGAGCGCTCAGGGCTGATTTCCTTAAGAATGGATACGTTTGATCTTCTTGCAGTCCATGGGACTCTCAAGAGTCTCCTCCAGCACCAGAATTCAAAAGCATCAATTCTTCGGCGATCAGCCTTCTTTATGGTCCAGCTTTCACTTCCATACATCACTACTGGGAAAACCATAACTTTAACTATATGGACCTTTGTTGGCAAGGTGATGTCTCTGCTTTTTAAGATGCTGTCTAGGTTTGTCATTGCTTTTCTCCCAAGAAGCTGGGAAGTTATTGTTCAAACTCCTAGTCTCTGTTGAAGAGGCTGAGAGCTGATCTCCCAAATTCTCCCAGAATGCTTTAACTCTCCCACCAGGTCCTGTTGCACAACCTGCCCCATATGTTTCTCTCTGCAGATTACGGAAGAGCTGATTCACACATTCGTGTCTGTCAATAACAGATCGGTGATGATTCACAGCTCCCCGCCTCCTTTATAAGGTTAGGATTGCCTCTTCCTTCCCACTAGCAGAGAGACCTTTTGAACTCCCCACCCCCGACCCCCATCATTCCATCTGTTTCTTTTCCAGCAGCTTGATTGGCAGCTGATGAAATGTTTGATCTCCATTCCCTGAAAAGCATCACCTGCTGCTTTCCCCATATTATGCTGCTCTTAAAAGGCACAAGAAGAGGCCTCTGGTCAGTTGGGGTCCCTAATTGCACCCATGTTGCTGCCTCTCCAATTAGCCACTGTGGCAAAGGAAGGATCAGTAAGAGAGGCTGTCGGAAAACCAGTACTGATGGTGATGGGGGGCAGGGGGACGGACAGGACAAGGGCACTGCAGAGCCCTGGAGATGGGCCTGCCAGGTGGGAACTGGTGAATCGCTTGATTCCAGTTCCTCTCCATTTCTCATTTTTCCAATGCTCAGTTCAGTTCACCACATTTTCACATCGCTCTGCAATCTTCCTTTTAAAGGGTTTGTATGGAAGTTCTTCAGCATCTCAGTGCGTTTCCAACATGCACTTTTTTGTATGCAATTTTCCCTAATAGACATATTTTTGCAGAGAAATTTCTCTTAATATAATGTTCTTTCCCCTGTCATATGCATTTTAATGCCAACTTTATATGCATGTCCATTCACACACCTTGGCTGAAGGCCTGCATTGCAAAATCCGGGTAAGCGTGGATTTTGAAGGATGGCTGTGTTTAGGTTTGCGTATTATTGCAGGAAGCGTGAATTAGGTATGTTTGCCTTTGAATGTGAACTGAATTGAATTGCTCCCCCATCCCTATTCCCAGGTTCCCACAAGCGTTGCCAAGTCTCCAGTATCCCAAGACCTGTGATTTATAGAATTTTTTTTTTTTTTTATAAATTTTTTATTGCGTTTCTTTCCATAGTTTTATAGGTTACAAACAAATAACATAATTGCAAGAAACAAATTTTCCCCTTTTTTTAACAACAAACAAAACAAACAAACAAAAACAACTTGGACTTCCCCACCCCTTCCGATTCTGCGTTCTTTAAATTAAGAATGTCAGCATTTTGTTACCTTATTTCATGCCTTATTGTAACTTTCAAATGTTATGTACCCAAATTCGATATATTGTATCTCAGTTTCCATACCTTTAAAATAAACATAACATGTTCGATTCAAATTGTCTCATTTTCTCTTTTATCACTTATTTTACAATTTACTTAATCATGATTGCTAAAGCATAACTTTTCCTAATCATGCACTATCTTAAGATTCATACAGCTTGTAGTATTTTTGCAAATAGTCTTTAAATTTTTTCCAGTCCTCCTCGATTGTTTCTTTATCCAGATCTCGGATTCTGCCGGTCAGTTCAGCTATCTCCATGTAGTCCATCAACTGCTTCTGCCATTCCTCCAGCGTGGGCAAATCTTGTGTCTTCCAGCTCTTAGCAATAAGTATTCTTGCTGCTGTGCTGGCATACATAAACAAGGTTCTGTCTTTCTTTGGCATTTTCTGGTCTACCATGCCCAGCAGGAAGGCCTCTGGTTTCTTGGGAAAGGTATACCTAAATACCTTTTTCAATTCATTATAAATCATTTCCCAGAAGGTCTTCACTTTTGGGCAGGTCCACCAGAGATGGAAGAAAGTCCCCTCTGCTTCCTTACACTTCCAACATTTATTGTCAGACAGGTGATGTATCTTAGCTAACTTGACTGGGGTCATGTACCACCGGTATACCATTTTCATAATGTTTTCCTTCAAGGCACTACATGCCGTGAATTTCATTCCGGTGTTCCATAACCTCTCCCAGTCTTCAAACATAATATTATGTCCAACATCCTGTGCCCATTTTATCATAGCAGATTTAACTAACTCGTCCTGTGTGTTCCACATAAGCAGCAAGTTATACATTCTAGATAGAATCTTGGTCTTTGGTTCTAACAATTCTGTCTCTAGTTTCGATTTCTCCTCCTGGAAACCAACTTTTTTATCCATTTTAAAAACCTCTTGCATTTGAGCATAATGTAACCAATCTCGCACCTTGTTTTTTAGTTTATCCTGGCTCTGCAACTTCCAACTGTCTCCAATTTTTTCAATTAATTCCCAATATTTCGGCCAGTAGGCCTCCATATTGGGTCTTTTTTGAGCCTTGGCCTCCACCGGTGACAGCCACCTCGGTGTTTTACTCTCTAATAAGTCTTTATATTTCGTCCAGACTGCAAAAATTGCTTTTCTGACAATATGGCTTTTAAACAATTTGTGAACTTTAACCTTGTCATACCATAGGTATGCGTGCCAGCCAAAAGCATTATCAAAACCTTCCAGATCTAGGACATCGGTGTTTTCTAGCAAAAACCAATCTTTCAACCAGCAGAAGGCTGCAGCTTCATAATACAACCTCAAATCCGGCAGGGCAAACCCCCCTCTTTCTTTTGAGTCTGTTAATATTTTATACTTTATTCGGGGCTTTTTGCCCTGCCAGACAAACCTAGATATATCCTTCTGCCATTTTCCAAAACATTCCACTCTGTCCACGATCTGTAGGGTTTGAAACAAAAATAACATTTTCGGCAACACATTCATTTTTATTGCTGCAATCCTTCCCAACAAGGAAAGTTTCAATCTTGACCAAATTTCTAAATCCTTCTTAACTTCCGACCAACATTTTTCATAGTTGTCCTTAAATAAATTCAAATTTTTGGAAGACAAATTGATCCCTAGGTACTTCACTTTTTTTACCACATTCAGTTCTGTTTCTCTCTGAAACCCCTCTGTTTCTGTAGGTGTCAAATTCTTGGTCAAAACCTTGGTTTTTTGTTTGTTCAACTTAAATCCCGCCACCCGACCAAACTCAGATATAAGTTCAAGAGCTCTTTTTGTACTGGATTCTGGCTCCTGCAGTGTCAAAACTAGATCATCTGCAAAAGCTTTCAATTTATATTGTTTCACTCCGACCTCTATCCCTTGTACCAACCGGTCCTTCCTTATCATATTCAATAGCACCTCCAGGACTGAAATGAATAAAAGAGGGGATAGAGGGCACCCTTGTCGTGTCCCTTTTTCAATTTTAAACTCCTCCGTCACCACATTGTTCACTATTAATTTAGCCTTTTGCTCTGAATAAATTGCTCGTAACCCATTTTCAAACCCCCGCCCCACTCCCATCCCTTCCAAGTTTTTCTTCATGAACCTCCAAGATATATTGTCAAATGCTTTCTCCGCATCAATAAAGATTAACACCGCCCTTGTGTTCATGTTGGTTTGTAAAAGTTCCAAAATATCAATGATGTTTCTGGTATTCTCATATAAATGTCTACCAGGGAGAAAGCATGTTCATAATTATTATTTGTTCGTTCTTTATATGCACATAAAGAATCTTGGAGTGAAGTCATCTTAGTCCAATCCCCAGCTTAGCGCAGGGCCTGCTGTGCTGAATGCAGAGGCCCATGCAAGATGGACAAAAGGCAGGTCTGGGATTCTGGAATTAGCACTCCAGGGCACGGTTAGAGATGCTAGTTCAGAGTTCAGTGCCTAGGGTTCAGGACCATGGACAGCAATCCCGCAGCTGAGGCAGACAGAACAAGGTGCCTCAGCACTGGCCTGGAGCAACTGAAAGGTCTCCCAGCTTCTGCTGAAATATCTCCAGGAAAGGAGAGCCCACCCCTCCTGGGACTGCCTGTTCCACTGTCAAACAACTCTGACCATTAGACGGTTTCGCCTCATGTTTACACAAAATGTAAGGTAAAGGTAAAGGGACCCCTGACCATTAGGTCCAGTCGTGGCCGACTCTGGGGTTGTGGCGCTCATCTTCCTTTATTGGCCGAGGGAGGCGGCATATAGCTTCCAGGTCATGTGGCCAGCATGACTAAGCCGCTTCTGGTGAACCAGAGCAGCGCACGGAAACGCCGTTTACCTTCCTGCTGGAGCGGTACCTATTTATCTACTTGCACTTTGACCTGCTTTCGAACTGCTTGGTTGGCAGGAGCAGGGACCGAGCAACAGGAGCTCACCCTGTTGCGGGGATTCGAACTGCTGACCTTCTGATCAGCAGGTCCTAGGCTCTGTGGTTTAACCCACAGCGCCACCCGCGTCCCTACAATTTCTGCTTCTTCATTCTGCTCCACATCTTGCATGGCGGCCACTCAGATATTTTTAAACAGCTATCATTCATGCCTGTCTTTAATCTTCCCAAAGCAAAACATACCCATCTCTTTCAACTTTTCCTCATACGACATGATTTCTAGACCTCTCACCATGGTGGTGGTTGCCTTTCTCTGGACATGCTTCAGATTGTCAACATCTTTCTTAAAATCCAGGACCCAGAACTGGATATAGAACTCTAGATGCAGCCGGGTCAGTGCAGATTAGAGAAGTGCAAGATGATTGCCATTTAAGGACAGATTTGATGGTGAAGAGGCAGGAGTATGTTCGAGTAGTTGCTCCATTGGGGAAGTGTATTCACCATGTAAAATTCCCTGTCCAGGATTGAGTTTAGGGGAAATTGGTTCTGCTGTCTTGCAGAAATTGTCTGTGCACAGTACTGATTGGCTAGCACTTGGGTCATCAAAAACCCAGCAGTAGCTCCTTTACAGTGTACTTATGCTGAAGTAGAGGATATCTCAAAGGATAAATGCTGGCTAAGAGACATAACTACAAATTACAAAGTCCCTGACTGAATCTATTTATCCTATCTGAAGGAGCGTCTCCACCCCCATCGTTCTGCTCGGACACTGAGGTGCAGCACCAAGGCCTTCTGGCAGTTCCCTCACTGCGAGATGCCAAGTTACAGGGAACCAGGCAGAGGGCCTTCTTGGCAGTGGCACCCGCCCTGTGGAACGCCCTCCTACCAGATGTCAAAGAGAACAATAACTACCAGACTTTTGGAAGACATCTGAAGGCAGCCCTGTTTAGGGAAGCTTTTAATGTTTGATGGACTACTGTATTTTAATATTTTGTTGGAAGCCGCCCAGAGTGGCTGGGGAAACCCAGCCAGATGGGCGGGGTATAAATAATAATAATAATAATAATAATAATTGTCTCTTTTTAACTTCTTCTCCCTGTGGCAAAATGTCTCTTTTGGGCCTCTGAACCGGCACATCATGGCCCCCATACCTGATTCTTCCTTCTTTTATGCTGACTCAAATATCAGGTTTAAGGCCTTTTCCCTCATTGTCCCCTCTGTCTGGCCTCCAGTGAAACCTTTTCCATTTCACTTAATTGTATTTTTAATATTACTGTATGTACCACGTCTGTTTGAACAAAAACACAACAGCAACCATACAAATGGGTGAAACAGACAAGCTTTCTCCCGGCTTTGTCAGATACCCAAGAGGGCAAATAGGCAGCATTTCCTCCAGCCTTGTCAGTTTTGTTAGAAAATTGCGGGGTAATGCAAAAAGGTGGAATTCACATGCTCAGCCTGTCCCCATCGTGGTAGGAACACATCCAAATCCATTTGCAGGGCAGACTGGGCCAATATCCAGGCTAGGCTAGTGAGGGAATGTCTTCTCTACAAGCTGGAGAAGATGCGATGACATTTGAAAGTGGAAAAAGATTAACTTGTGAACTGTTCTAATGCACATTAACTAAAGCAAGGGAAGATCGCTGAGCAAATGTTTATGAAGTGGCTAAAAAGTGCCTGCGAATTTGGCTTTTATGCTTGTTGAGCCATGAACTTATTGTTGTAAGTGCCTCTCTCTCTTAACCTCAGTTGCTCATCAGGCAAACGGGAATATTAATGGCCTTTCTTCCAAAGGGAGTTGGTA
The DNA here is from genome assembly GCF_964188315.1 of Podarcis muralis. Lineage (NCBI taxonomy): Eukaryota > Metazoa > Chordata > Lepidosauria > Squamata > Lacertidae > Podarcis > Podarcis muralis. The sequence goes on from NC_135668.1 coordinate 7,309,350, forward strand.
AGGATTAGAGAGAATTACAGTGACCGTAAAGCACTTTGCATGATACAAAGTGCCGAAGGAAGCACGGCTGGCCCTGCCATTAGGCAGAATGAAGGTCATGAAAGGACAGTAAATGGTTGGTCACCATGTTTACCATTGTGTTTTTACGGCCAGAGAGAAGGGATTTTCTGCCTCTGGTGCCAAAATAGCTTGACTAGCTTTGAGTACTATGCACATTGACTTGGGTGTGAAAGAAAGGGTTAACTGATGTGGTTGTTTATTATATAATAATGAGGATAATGACGGTGAAGCCACATTAGAGATGGTTGAATCCAACAATTTCGGTTTCACCCACTTTCTCATTTTTCCTGTCTTAAATTTGATTCCACACGTTTGCAGATTATTATCTCTTTAAAGTCCTTGTGAAAATTCACCAGCACTTTATCGTGATTTTTTCCTTATACACAAATGTTGGTATGCAATTCTGCCAAAAACACATGTTTTTGCAACTCCCTTTTACCTAATTTAATACATTTCCACCTGTTTTTTATTATATGCATTTCTATGCACACTTGACCCTAGTATTATGCATTTTTAACACATTGCTTGGCTGAACATCTGAACTCGGACATGGAAAAGATGAATGAGAGATGCTGTTGCTGTTGTGCAAATATTAAAGGACGAGTGTTTTTCGGTTGCACCTTGTTTCAGGAGGTGCAAATGAATGAAGTTTGCCTTTAAATGTGAACTGAATTAAATTCCTCCTCCATCCCAGTGGCGGAGAGCAGGTGAGGGCGGGGCTGGCGCGCATCCTGGGGACGTGACGCGCTGCCCATAGGGGTGTGGCGCGTATCCTGGGGGCGTGGCATGCCACCTGTAGGGGAGTGGCGCTCAGCGCGGGCGGGGGGGGGAGACAGCCGCAATGGCACCCCGCTGGGATCGCGCTGCCGGGGGTGGTGCACTCCCCCTGCACGCCTCTTCCTCTGCCTGTACTCCATCCATAGCTGTCAACTTTTCCCTCTTCTTGCGAGGAATCCTATTCAGAATAAGGGAATTTCCCTTAAAAAAAGGGAAACATTGACAGCTATGGCTCCATCCCTCGGCCATGTTCAGCCTGTTTCAGACTCATGATCACTTGTGTGACTGATAAGTTTCTGCAGGCAAATAAGCAAGTAAACAAATAAATAAAACGAGTCCAGATGATAGAACATCAGGATTGTGCACCCGTGGGACAACATTTTAAAGATGTTGTCACGCTGGATGCTGAGTGCAATAAACCATCGTCCAGGGGCTGAGCAGTGAGAAGAAGGATTGCCTTGGTGATCTCATGCCAAACCCCAAAGAAACATATTCTGTCTGTGTTGACAGGCTGAAACATAGGAGGGAGGAGCTGGCAGTGCCGCCCATGCTGCTGTGATGATGGAGCCATTATTACTGGGATGGAAGATGGAGATATTGGGGGTGGGGGGACTAGAAACCTCCGACTTTGTGTGGTGGGCAATACTGAAACTGCTACCGCATTTCCAAAGCTGCGCATAGTTCGGTATAGTTTCAGATTGGATGGGGGACTGTGGGCTGAGATTCCTGCATTGCAGGGGTTTGAATTAGATGACCCTCGGGACCCCTTCCAGCTCAACAGTTCTATGTCTCTGCCGTAAGAGACACCCATTGTTTTGCCCACTTTTGGCTCTGGCGCTGCAGGCAGCTCAGGGACAGCCAACATGGTACTCACCAGAGTCTTCCTGTTTTATTAATATTTATTAAACTTATTAGTTGCTTGTCGCCCGAAGGTCTCCAAGCGACTTACAGCAAAGAAAATTATGCTGTGGATAAAATCATGGAGGGGAAAGGAGGGAATCATATAATACATTAACATTTCATATAGCATAACGTTAATGGAAAACAAAAGTAGCATACCAGCCATATAAATAATAGCAAATGACATTAACAATAGTCAAATAATAAGCAAAGCAATACTCGGACCACTCATTAGCAAACAAACAAAACTTCAACCCCCCTCCCTCCTCCAAAATCATTCACATCAGTTATATAGAAAAAAGTCATTTTTATGTTAAATGTATTGTGAGAACTATTTAATATATTATTGTTTTCTACTTCTCCTTTTTAGTTGCTAGGGGGTGATGGATATTTGTTTACTTCTAGATTTCTTTTTTGTGTGTGATGTATTAAAATGAAATATATATATATATATGGGACGCGGGTGGTGCTGTGGGTTAAACCACAGAGCCTAGGACTTGCCGATCAGAAGGTCGGCGGTTCGAATCCCTGCGACAGGGTGAGCTCCCGTTGCTTGGTCCCTGCTCCTGCCAACCTAGCAGTTCGAAAGCACGTCAAAGTGCAAGTAGATAAATAGGTACCACTCCGGCGGGAAGGTAAACGGCGTTTCCGTGCGCTGCTCTGGTTCACCAGAAGCGGCTTAGTCATGCTGGCCACATGACCCAGAAGCTGTATGCCAGCTCCCTCGGCCAATAAAGCGAGAGGAGTGCCGCAACCCCAGAGTCGGCCACGACTGGACCTCATAGTCAGGGGTCCCTTTACCTTTATATATGTGTACAAAATCATTCACATCAAACAAACATTTCACCCCCTTTAATCTCCCCACCCCACCTAGAAGTCTGGAGTCAAGGCCAGCTGTTGTGAATCAGTGGTGGGTGGGTCCAGCGTCTTCCAGGGATGGTCCAGCACCTCCCTTCATAGGGGAGCAGTAGCAAAGCAAAGTGTCGCAAAAGTTTTAGCTGCTCTGCAGTTATCCTGGCTCCTGCTCCTCACTTATCACTGTTGTTTGCTGGATCCCTGATGGTGGGCCATGCTGGCAGGGGCTGATGCAAGTTGTGGTCCAACAGCATGTGGAGGGCCCCACCCTCTGTGGCTGACCTAAATGGGGACGGGGCAGGGCAGCAGCGAGATCACAGTTGTGGAGGTGCACCAGAGACAGCACTGGCTGTGCCTGGGCAGCCCTGACCTCCCCCTGCCCAGGCAAGCTGCAGCAAGGCTGCTATCAGGAGAGCGGTGCTGCCCCAACACACAAGTCACTAGGGTAACTAACAATTTACTGCCCTTCCGTGACACACAAGATCAGCTGCCTGAGGCAGCTGTCTCTCTCTGCCTAATGGCAGGGCTGGCCTTCACATATGAGAAAGCCTTCGATGGCACACTCCTTAGACATTTCCATCTTGCTTCTGAAAATGTTAAGGATAACCGGCAGAGGACAGCGCAGAGCACAATTCCACACACCTGAAAAGGGCTAGGCATCAAAGCCTCATTGTTAACGCTGCGAAAATGGTTGTGCACTTGAGATCAAGGTATGTGTGCGTGCGTGCGTGCATGTGCATGCTGATTTTTATTGCAGCAGGAGCTGTTTGGGCTGCATGCAGGTGGGCAGCCATCTGAAGGATGCTACATTCTGGAAGCACAAGGCCTCATAGGTCCCCCCTGCCTCGTACTCTGTATTTACTATAGGTTTCAATGTAAACACCCAAACTGTCTTGGATTTCCCCTTTTCAGTTCTCCGGCAGCCAATGAGGAGGCCTCTGCACGGCACTGACGTCAGCCCCATCGCTCTCAGCCTTTCTCGAGGACAGTGACTTGGTTGCCAGGGTGACGGAAGAACATACTCCCCAGGCTGACTCTCCCTGCTGGAGGCCGTAACTCCGCCTGGATGTCTGTCTCGCAGCTCCCAGGCTGGCTGGTGGCATGGAGAGGAGAGGCCTAGCCCTGTGGAAGGAGTGCCTGTGAACCACAAAGCAAATGGTAAGCAGGATGAGGCTCACAGGACGGGTTTGCGGTGGTGTGAGGGGGTCGAGCGACGGCTGGACCACGGATGGCAACGCTGACTTCGCCTGGGAAGGGATGTTCTGCGTGTGTTGGAGGAGAAGAGCGAGGAGTGAAGGTTGCCCGGTTAAACTGCAAAAATAAGAGATGGGTTGGAGGTTTGACAGTGGGCTCCATACATGCCGTACATTGAAAGCACATGGCTTCCCCCGGAGGATCCTGGGAACTGAAGTTTGTTCAGGGTTCTGGGGGTTGTAAACTGTGGTTCCCAGGATTCTTTGGGGGAAAGAAATGTGCTTTATAATTGTGTAGTGTGTGTACATCCTTGGAAACAAAGGTCAGTTATTAAATGGAAAAATGAAATGCAGAATAGGTGGACCAAGTGCAATATTTTATTCATTGTATCCCACCTTTTTCTCCAAAAAGGGACCACATCATGGTTTTGCTTTAGCTTTATTAATCTAGACAGCCACCACCTTATTTTAATGCTTATTTGTTTCTTTTCTTTTTATTTCAAACCATTTGCAAACCTCTTAATGAGTTTAAAAAACCCCTTAAGCGCATGTTTGTATGTCTGGTTGTGTGTCTACATTCATCTGCAAGCCTTAGGGTCCTCTCTTGTCATGTAGTGCTGACTTTCTGAGTGCATAAGCAACTGCAGTCATGCCTGAACATTGGAAATGGAGTGAATGGGTGGGACTTGCAATGAATGCGGCAGTGTAACCCGATCCCTCTGTCCTAGGTGTTTGTATGGCCAATCCACACCATGCAGTCAAAGAATTCTTATACCACTTCAGCAGTCATGGCTTTCCCCAAAGAATTCTGGGAGCTGTAGTTTGTTAAGGATGCTGGGAATTGTAGCTCTCTGAGAAGTCTCCTAACAACTCTTAGCACCACTAACAAACTACAGTTTGCAGGATTCTTTGGGGGAAGCTGTAACTGTTAAAGTGACAGAAGACTGCTCTATTTTTTAAATATTTATATATATATATTTGCATTTTCAAATCAGGAACAGAGAGCATATTTAACCCCCCTCCCCTCCGCCTGTCCCATTTACAACTTTGTACCAAATACAGCATGTATTTTATTATGATTTTTTGAATTGATTTTAAAATGAATTGATTTTAGAATGCTGTGTTACTTTTATTGTTGTTAGCCGCTCTGAGCACGGCTTCGGCTGGGGAGGGCGGGATATAAATAAATAAATAAATAAATAAATAAAATAATAATAATAATAATAATAATAATAATAATAATAATAATAATAATTCTATATGACTTCCCTTCCACCCTTTTCCTGGTTCCTTTGCTTTTCTACTACTCCATGTATTCCACATCTTTTTAATCATCCAATTTGTAATCTATTAAATACTCTATCTATTTCAGCTTTGTTGGATTTACTCAAGACCTGCTAACCCAGTCCTTTCCCCCCTAAAAAAATGTTTAGGGTTTCTCTCATTTTCTTACTCATATTGAAATACTGCCCCTCAATGAAGCCAAACTTAGATTCACAAAACGTTTAGGGGTATTGCATACCCCTGCATCCCCCCCAGAAAAAAGCACTGTGTTAACCTATGTATTTGTCTATACCAGTTCTTAAAATATTCAATAAGCATTATCCATTCTTCCTTATATAGTGGAACCTCGGTTTTGGAACGTCTCGGCTGCCGAACGTTATAGAAGCTGAATGCCGAAAACCCGGAAGTGAACGCTTCCATTTTCGATCGAGCCTTGCAATTTCCCCCATGTTTCTCAATTTTCCCCATTGAACTTGCTGACAGCCCTTTGATCCTCAGTTTTCAAACGTTTCAGAAGTCAAATGGACTTCCGGAGCGGATTACATTTGAAAACCAAGGTTCCACTGTATTCCTTATCTTTGTTTTATCTTATCCTGTTCGTCAGACCAGCCAGTTCAGCGTATTCAAACATTTTACACTGCCATTCTTCCTGAGTGGGTACTAGACTTGTTCTCCACCTTCGTGCCCATAAGGTTCTAGCCGCGGCAGTAGCGTATAGTAATAAACTTTTGTTTTTGGAGGACCTCCATTGCTACCATCCCCAAGAGGAAAATCTCAGGTGTTTGGGGGAAAGTTTTTAAAAGTATATTTTTAAATTCATCATATATCATTTCCCAATATTCCTTCATTATTTTACAGGGCCACCACATGTGAATAAAAGATCACTTTCATTCAACTTTTTCTTTTTTAGACATAGTCGCCAATCTGGTGGGTGTCGAATATCATCTGTGGGCCAGTTTCATCATGTTTTCTTTTCTCGCATAACATGCCGTAAAATTCATATTTATTTTCCACAACTTTTCCCGTAATTCATCATCCATATTGTGACCCACATCTTGTGCCCACTTAATCATGCTCGATTTCACAAATTCCTCTTTAGTTCCCCACTCCAACAGCATTTTGCACATTTTGATAATACTTTTATATTTGTAAAAGTGGTAGAAGACTGCTTTAAATGTAGGGGTGGGTGTGACCCGTGTGTATCTATTTATGTATTACGTATGTATTTCCTTTTTCATCGGATGCAAGGGGGTGGTTGTGCTAAGGATCACTGGGGTGTGTGTGTGTGATTTCCTCCCACATTGCTGTGTCCATCTGCATGCGATGATGAATTGTAGGGAGTGCATTGTGGGGTGTTGTTTGGGTTGGGAGAATTGGTAGCATTAAAATGAGTTGTTCGAGTTAAATCCTGCATGAAATGGCTAAATGAAAGCTGAGGGAGGTGCCTGTGTGTCTGTGTTATGAGAATAAAACTGCTCCTTTTCCCTTATGGGGAACACAAGAGCCCATATAGAGTCCTTTTGTAGGTTCTCTATCGGTAGGAGAAAATAACAGAGACCAACCAGAGAATATTGAGAAGCAAAGCAGCTAGTAAGCCTGATCTTTATTAAAGCTGTTGCAACAGGGTGCTCCCCCCCCAGGAGGGGGGGGAGGGACCCAGGACAAAGGTGTGCAAGCCCTTATATAGACATTTTAAATTGTTCACCCTGGAGTCCAAGACCACCCCCAGATACATCATACATACATCACAGAAGGGGCGGACTACAACAGAAATCTGAGTGCGTTGTTTTTTCTCCTGTCTGCTAGGTTACTTGATTGGATTACCTGGGCATCCTGGCCACTCTTTTGTTATGATAACTACTCAACTCCTGAATCCAGGTCACAGGTTCACCCTATTCATATCTTAAATGTGTCCTTGAGACAGGATTTGTGAAAGAGACAATGGGGAGATTTCCCATTTCCTTCAACCTTGCAGAGAAATATTTGAGGTCATTTTGGGAGAGAAAAATGGTTTCAGGACTTTTCTGTGGGTTTCAGACATGTGGTTTACATATTTGTATGTGTTTGCTTGGTACATTTATGAACATCTATTATATATATATAAGACCTTAAAATTATTATAACACCTGTGTGAATTCTTGGCTTTCCATTTGCCACCACAGCAGTCAGTCAACATTTCACAGCCCCTGAGCATCCTGGGATATTTTCGAGATCCGCCCTTAGAGTTTTCCTCCCCTAAAGGTGTTTTGCGGGACGCGGGTGGTGCTGTGGGTAAAAGCCTCAGCGCCTAGTGCTTGCCGATCGAAAGGTCGGCGGTTCGAATCCCCGCGGCGGGGTGCGCTCCCGTTGCTCAGTCCCAGCGCCTGCCAACCTAGCAGTTCGAAAGCACCTTCGGGTGCAAGTAGATAAATAGGGACCGCTTACTAGTGGGAAGGTAAATGGCGTTTCCGTGTGCGGCTCTGGCTCGCCAGAGCAGCGATGTCACGCTGGCCACATGACCCAGAAGTGTCTTCGGACAGCACTGGCCCCCAGCCTCTTGAGTGAGATGGGCGCACAACCCTAGAGTCTGTCAAGACTGGCCCGTACGGGCAGGGGTACCTTTACCTTTACCTTTAAAGGTGTTTTGCATTTCCGCAACCTTTGGGTTCCATCTAACCTGCTGCTGCCTCCCTCTTGGGCAGGCAGTGCCATTTTGGCCACGTAAGAACTGCCACTCACCACCCGAACACTGGAAATAGGAGGAATGATGATCATATCGTATATGCCATCAACGTGCTGCTGGCACTTTGAACAGTAATCAGAAGGAGGCAGGTCCCTGCCTTAAGGAGCTTACAGTGTAAAGTTCAACAGAAGCAACATGAGAGAGGAGAGGAACACAGAGTTTTGAAAGCAAACAGGAGGAAATAAATGCCACTCCATTCATAAAGACGCGTCCTCAGGATCATTTAACATGGCTTCATTTTCATGTACGAGAAACGGCAACTTTATTATTATTATTATTATTATTATTATTATTATTATTGAAAAAGAAAGCTTAAAAAAATCCTGGAATATTGGGTGAAGCATCAGATGTTGTGATTCAAAATGTGCCATTGTGGAAACATTATACTTGCAGAGTCCTCACCCTTCCTCATCTGGCACTTTTCTTGACTTTAGGACATCAAAGGTCAGTACTGGACTGATGATGATTCTGATGGAGAAAATGAGTCGGAGGAGTTCTTGTATGGAGTACAGGTGAGGTTCCCGGGGCTCGTGGAGGGGAAATGTGGGCAGCAGTGAACGGCTGCAGGATTCTGTTCAATTTCCTGTGGAGCTTCAGAGCAAGAAACAAGGATGTACAGGCTTCCTCTCATGGGTCCATACTACTGGGCACTTGCCAAAGCCCACAATCCTACAGGCAGCCGAAATCCTCAATTTTGCTCATAGAATCATAGAACTGTCGAGTTGGGAGGGTTTCCAGAGCGCCATCTAGTCCAACCCCCTGCAACCCCTGACCCATGGCCACCCAACCTCTGCATAAAAACTTCCAAGGGTCTTCCACCTTCCGAGGCACTAACATTTAGTCAGAAACTCATTTCTTGCCATTCAAATCCAATGGTTTGGGTCCTGGAGAAGCAGAAAGCTCTTCCATCTTCCATGCGGCAGCCCTTTGGATATTTGGAGATGGCGAGCGTATCACCTCTCAAGGTCTTCTCTTCTCCAGGCTAAACCTACCCCAACTCCCTCGACCATTCCTCATCAGGCTTGGTTTCTCAGAGGATTTCATGCTTCACTCATTCGCTGTCTCTGAATATATACCCCCTGTGCTGGTTTTCTGCAGGGGACCTGTGCGGCGGACCTGTACCGTCACCCGCAGTTGGATGCTGACATCGAGGCCGTGAAGGAACTGTACAGTGAGAATTCTGTGTCTGTCCGGTGAGTTCTGTGGTCCAGGTTGGCACTAACTCAGGACCCCAAAGCCGAACCTGTCTTGCTATGAGGTTCTCATCAGGGACCTGATGTCAGGGACTAGGCAGAGGAGGAATGGTGGAGACCACCTCCCCAGCCTGACCCTTTCAGAGGAGAAGAAGACAGTTCAGAATTACAACAGGGGTTTGTGGGAGGTCACAGCTCAGAGGAAGATGAGGAGAAAAGTTGGGAAATAATGGGAGAGGAGGAGGTGGCAGAGCCGGAGCAGCTGGCTGACATGTTATCACTAGAAAGTATTCCAGACCCTCCATCTCCCAGAACCCAGCGAGCCTTAAAAGTAGGAGAGCAAAGGGCTTGGAGACAGATAGCCCTAAGCGGCAACCGTAGAAGGGGTGGTGCTGTTGACGAATGAGGAAGTGGAAGAGAGGGGGGGTGGAGATTCACTCGGGACAACACCATCATCCAAGAGGCTGCTCTGTCTCATGAGACCAGGGCCCTGCAGGATCTGATTTCTTTCCGCAGGGCCTGTAAGACAGAGTTGTTCCACCTGGCCTTTGGCTTGGAATCAATTTGATTCCCTCCCCCTCTTTCCTTTTTCCTTTCTCCTTCTGTGATGGAACTCCTATTTGGAGACTTCCCTGGCTTTTTTCTGGCCCATGTAGGACCAGTCTGGATAGTTAGCCTTGGTGAAGACTTTTCATCCTCAAAAAAGTTTTTGATTTGAGTTTCCACTGAAATGAGGCTGTATTTTAATGATGTTTTAATGTTGTATTATAATCTTGTTTTTAAGTTGTATTTCAACCAATTGTTTTTATATTGGGTGTTAGCCGCCCTGAGCCCGGTCTTGGCTGGGGAGGGCGGGGTATAAATAAAATTTTTTATTATTATTCCCAAACCTCTCTCTGTGAATAGTGAACAAAAAGCAGATGGTAAGGACTTTCCCTTGTCTTATCCGTTCCTGGCAACCTGCCTTGGGGGTTGGTTCCTCTGCTGCCTGACACCTGTGTTCAAATCTTTAAGTGGATGCACTAAAAATAAGACACTGGAAATATTACTAGAAGCTGGAGAGGTGACCTGAGCCCCTTGGAGATCATCAGTTCTCGATTCCTTAGGTTGGGGAAATGCATTCTTAGGGCTGTATCCAGTGCTGTCTGTCCACTGTTCCTGTCTTTCCACCAAGTATTCAGAGCCTTCTAGAATGGGACATAGTTCTCAAGACTCAGGCGTTTCTGAGGACAGGAAAGCGGGAGGGAAGCATATATGCAGACAGGCATTTCTTCACCAAAATGGCAACCTCTTCTGCCACGCCGGCTGCAACTAACCACTGCCTTCGTTGAATTGCACAGAAAACTAACCTTTGCCTAACAGGATAGGATACCATACTGCTGTTCAATGGAAATATTTCCGAGTACTCTGATAGGAAAGAAGTGCTGCCTTCTCCATGGACTTATAGTTAACAATGAAAGAGCAATGCAATCTTATTTGAGGGCTTTACTCTGTTCTTTCAAAGACCCCTTTACAGTGTGTGTGTGTGTGTGTGTGTGTGTGTGTGTGTGTTTTATTTCATGTATTTTAATAGCAAACTTACAGGAACAGCACAGAAGACAGACAACATTAAAAACATGTACTTGCATGTAGGACAACTTAAGTTAGAAAAGTATAGCGAATGGATGGAATCTACTGTATGATAAAAATGTTACAGACACCATATAGTTGCCATCAATAAGAAATGTACCTATTTAAAAAAAAATAAAAAATCCAAATGCTGGCATTGTCCAGAAAAGTTTGACTGGCATATTTATAATTGTTATAAAGTTGAACTGCTGAAATATGTTCCCTGAAATGGTTTATGATAGCAATAATGCATTATATGTCCCCACGTTTATATTAAAAATCCACACACAAATGAAAATGAAGAGCTTGTCCTCTATTCCCCCCCCCCATTTTTGCAACCATATACTTAGGTACCTTTTAACCCCATGGGGGAAAAAATCTGACATTCATTACTACCAATAACAGGAAGAAGAGATTTATTATGTTTTGAGAATGACAAATCCATCTTAGAAGAATTTAAGCACGCTCTCCATGTATGCAGAGTGCTTGCTGGATATCTTTTGGCATACAGTGGTACCTCACAAGACGAATGCCTCGCAAGACGGAAAACTCGCAAGACGAAAGGGTTTTTGGTTTTTTGAGTTGCTTCGCAAGACGATTTTCCCTATGGGCTTGCTTTGCAAGAAGGAAACGTCTTGCAAGTTTGTTTCCTTTTTCTTAAAACTGTTAATACAGTTGCGACTTGACTTCGAGGAGCAACTCATAGCACGCGGTGTGGTAGCCTTTTTTGAGGTTTTTGAAGACTTTGGTGATTTTTGAAGCTTTTCCAAAACTTTTCCGAAACCGTGCTTCGCAAGACGAAAAAAATCGCAAGACGAAAAAACCCGTGGAACGAATTAATTTTGTCTTGCGAGGCACCACTGTAATTGTGACACGTGTGTGTGTGTGTGTTTGTGAGCTGACCATAGCTTAGGGCAAGTTACCTCTTCTCCAGTTTTCTGAAGCAGAAGCACTCGTTAGCAATAGCATCATCAGCAAACCTGTGCCCAGGGAGATAAACTAGAGATGATTTTCAGCTGCTGCATTGAAGCCAAGCAGGGCAATGCACATACCCCTAGTGACTGAGAGTGGAGTCCAACGGCAATAGAGGGACTCTGTAGGTCTTGTGCATACAGGTTGGCGCTTTAGGCTGGACAGTAATGGTGGGAAGAAATATCCCTAGAAGCAAAGATGCTGAGTGGGCAGATGCAAAAGAAAACCCTTCACCCTTAATAGTTCAGGGTTTGTTTGTTTTTTCTTTTAAAGAATTTTTATCTCAGTCCTCAGCCAAAAAAGACTCCTAGAGTGGCACTTAAAAAGGAACTTAAAAAGGGAGTTCATTTCCTCAGGCACACAATCTAAAAAGATATGGTGCAAAAGGAAAATTAGAGAGAAGAGGACATAAGCACATTCTGGGGTGAAGCAGATCAAGGACAAAGCACAGATCAAGGACAAGCACAAAAAGTTGTTGGTCTCTCACTGATGGAGTGGTCCTGCTCCTCTCCCCTCCTGTATTGCAACCAGATGTAATGACTGCTGCCAGGTGACAGATGTGTAGCATTAGCACAGTAGGTGTGGCTTGCATGCCACGTGGCACCTGCAGAATTTCCCTCCTCTGCGCAACTATGAAAGGCGCAAGGTCCTTCTGCACAACTATGGACCTTAGGATCTGACTCCATGAATGGCTCTTGATGAGCAAAGAGGTTTTTTAAAACTCAATTCCAGTCCTGGAGTTGTAGACTTGGGTTTGGGCTGGAGGTCCCTTCCAGGTTCTTTCTGGCCCTATGATCCTTTATTGTAAAGAATCTACCAAACTGGTTTAACCAACAGGAACACAGGAAGGTACCTTATCCTGTGTTAGACTACCCGGTTTAAGCTGGAACCTTCATCTATGCTCAACCTGTATCTTTGTAGACAAATGCAAATACCGCAATAGCTGCCTGACTCCAGTAGACTTCATTCAAAGGGAACCAAACACTGCATCCCCAAGATCCTTGCTGTTCAGGGACTGGGAGTCTGCGTAACACTGAGATGGTTTTTAATAGTCAGGAAAACAGCCCGAGCCATGGCAAGGGTCCCACAGAGCCACATGGTGGAATGTAAGTGCAAAAAACAACAGTGCTTGCATTGACACCTAGAGTAAAAAAAGGTAAAGGGACCCCTGACCATTAGGTCCAGTCGTGTCCGACTCTGGGGTTGCGGTGCTCATCTCGCTTTATTGGCCGAGGGAGCCGGCATACAGCTTCCAGGTCATGTGTCCAGCATCACTTTTCCACCTCTGGTGAACCAGAGCAGCGCACAGAAACACCGTTTACCTTCCCGCCAGAGCGGTACCTATTTATCTACTTGCACTTTGACGTGCTTTCGAACTGCTAGGTTGGCAGGAGCAGGGACCGAGCAATAGGAGCTCATCCCGTCGTGGGGATTCGAACCGCCGACCTTCTGATCGGCAAGTCCTAGGCTCTGTGGTTTAACCCACAGCGCCACCCACATCCCTGACACCTAGTGTAGCTGGCACAAATTTAACTCCAGGTTTGGATTAAGAAGGGCAGGGGGGCAGAAAGCTCTGCAGATCAACAGAGGGGCAGCTTCTCCGTGTTACTTTCTTTGCCATCAGCTAGCTCCATGTGGCCCCGGCCTTTTGCTCTTCTCCCTCCTGCTTTTTCTCAAACTGGTCTTTCCCTAATGCTCCTGCTTTCCTCCTCAGCGAATATGGGACCATTGACGACGTGGATATTGACCTGCATATAAACATCGGCTTTCTAGATGTAAGTTTTGGGACACAGTCACATGGGTGTTGTGGGCAGAAAGAGGCTACACACATTCTTAAATGCACTCCCCACTTTCCAAATATCTGCAGACCCAGAAGCTTGAAAGATTCCCCCAACTCTGACACTGTCAGGAAGGTTGATTCCTCCTGGGTTAGCAACAGGAAATTCTCACACTTTTTATGGTGCAATGGGTTGGACAGCTAGAGTTCAGACTTGGAGTAGATCCATTGACACCTAGACTGTTGATGCATGTTTTAATCTGTTTTTAGTTTATTGCTGATTCTGTTCTTTTAAAAAAAGTGCTTTAAAGAGTGGCTTTCACTGATAATTTTATTGTTTTATCCTCTTTGTAAATCACATTGAGGTTTTGTTTCTGTTTTCGTTTTACAATCATGTAGCATATAAATTTTATGGGGGTGGGGTGGAGAAGAGAGAATAGTCCTTCTAGATCAAGCCAGTGGCCCATCCAGTCCAGCATCGTGTTCTCACAGTGGCCAACCAGGTGCCTGTGGCAAACCAACAAGCAGGGTTCAAACACTAGAGCAGTTTCTCCTCCCGGGGTTTCAAGCAACTAGTATTCAGAAGCATGGCTGCTTGCAGCTATGGAGACAGAGCAGAGACATCAGAACACATACCTCTGGGAAACCCACAAAGAAAGGCTTAAAAGCAATGATCCTTATAGTTTCTCCTTGGCATCTAGTACCCATATAATGCATGAGACTGGCAACTGTTGATAGCTTTATTCCCTTGTCTAATTCCCAACTAAAGCGATCTAAAAGAGCAGCCACCCCTACAGTGGTGAAGCTACCTGCTCTGGCAACGGGAGCGGTGTACATCCGGGGGCGTGGCTGGCACGCATCCCAGGGGGTGTGGCGCACGTCCCAGGGGGCTTGGTGTGCTGCCCGCAGGGTGTGTGGTGCGCATCAAGGGGTGCGCAAGTGCCGAGCATCCCAGGGGGTGGGGATGTGGGCGGCCACAATTTCACCCACCCGGAGCACACCTGGGGCGGACCTCCCCCCCCCCCCCCGTCCGCCAGTGCATGCCTGTCACAGTCACAGTGAATTCCAAAGATCAGGCACCCCCCAAACTTGGCCCTCTAGATGTTTTTGGACTACAACTCCCATTATCCCTAGCTAACAGGACTAATGGTCAGGGATGATGGGAGTTGTATTCCCAAAATATCTGAAGGGCCAAGTTTGGGGATGCCTTCCATAGGTCAACTGTGTACTGAGTGAAGATCTACTTCCTTGTTCTGTCTGTTTCAAATCTCCAGCAAAAAAGCTTCACTGGAGAGCCCTGAATATTAGGAATATGAGAAAGGGAGGACAATGTCTCCCGATCCAGTGCCATGATCCACCGCAGTGTTTTGCTTCCTTGTATTTTTCTGACTTCCACTTTGAGCCCTTGGTCCTTCCCCTCTTCCATAGTCACAGCCCTAACTAATGAGGATGCTCTCCTTCTCATTGCAGGAAGAGGTGGCAACAGCCTGGAAGGTCCTTCGGACCGAGCCCATTGTCCTCCGACTGCGGTTCTCTCTTTCCCAGTACCTGGATGGCCCCGGTGAGTATCACATTTGCCTCTAAACAAGGAAGAACATAAGAATAGCCCTGCCGGGTCAGTCTAAAGGTTCACCTAGTCCAACGTCCTGTTTTCACAATGGCCAACCAGAGGCCCATGGGACGCCCACAAGCAAAATCTGAGCACAATGCTACCGTCCCCACCAGGGATTCCTGGCAACTAGTATTCAGAGACATCCTTTCAGTACTAGCCATTGTGGCAAGTAGCCACAGGTAGCTTTATCCTCCATGAAAGTGTTTGATCTCCTTTTAAAGCCATCCAAGTTAGTGGCCATCATTAGCTCTTGCAGGAGCAAATTCCATAGTGTTAACTATGCACCATACAAAGAAGTACTTGCTTCTGAAGGGAGATGGAAGGATGCAGTTTGTACTGCTAGACTAATAAAGTTCACCATTGATAAGAAGGTTCAGAAATTGTTCCTATATGCAACAACATCGGCGAGGTTACTGCTGGTTCAGGTGTGGAAACAACAACAATTGCCAACAGTAGAAGAGTGGCAGTACAAGGTCATGGAATATGGGGAAATAGCCAAGTTAACAGGGAAAATTCGACAACAGGGCGATGAAACATTTCAAAAAGAATGGGAAAATTTATGTTATACATAGGATAAGGTGAAATAGTGAGATCAATAGAATGGAAATAAACCTCATAATGGGAAATTAAAAGAAACTTTATTGGATGTTAATGACAATATGAATTAAAATGTAAAATACAGTCAAGGTAACTAATTGTATCTGTATATGAATATAGACAAACAACAAGACGTGTATACAGTGGTGCCCCGCAAGACGAATGCCTCGCAAGACGAAAAACTCGCTAGACGAAAGGGTTTTTCGTTTTTTGAGGTGCTTCGCAAGGCGAATTTCCCTATGGGCTTGCTTTGCAAGACGAAAACGTCTTGCGAGTTCTTGCGAGTTTGTTTCCTTTTTCTTAAAGCCGCTAAGCCGTTAATAGCCGCTAAGCCGCTAAGCCGTTAATAGCCGCTAAGCCGCTAAGCCACTAATAGCTGCTAAGCCGCTAATAGCCGTGCTTCACAAGACGAAAAAACCGCAAGACGAAGAGACTCGCGGAACGGATTAATTTCGTCTTGCGAGGCACCACTGTATACAGAAAGATTTATTTGCATATAGACACTGTATGGATAAAGTTGAAAGAAGAACAACAATATACAAAATCGATAAAGACAACGTGAAAAGCTTAGAGACAACATAAAAAAGCCAGAAGAAGGAAGGAGGGAAGTCAACTCTTAGGAGTAAATGTAAATGTAAAGTAATGTGTATATGTATAGTATGTAATCATAAAATCAATAAATATTATCTTTAAAAAAAAAAAAGTTCACCAGGGCTGGCCCACCCATAAGATGAGGTGAAGCAGCACTGACATTGAATTCTGGGTGCCGAAATACCAACGGATCAGAAAAGACTATTTATGTATGCGAACACTGCTGCTTGGATGTTACTAGCCCAGAGATGGAAAGCAGACATAGTCCCTACCAGAGAAAAATGACAGATTAAATTGATGGATTATGACAAAATGGCAAAAATGACCGGAAGAATCAGAAACTAGGAAGACCAAATTTTTTAATAAGGAAAATATATAATTTACCTTAAAACTCATTGTAAACAATTTAAATTATTAGTAGGATTGGAATGATACTTGTAGTTTAAGGTTGAACTATGGTTGTAATGGAGATGTAATAGATTTGGATTAATGGAGAAGATGCAGGAGGAAAAACGTTAACACAAGGACCCACAAAGTGGAGGAGGGAAGTCCAGGGGAATTTATGGAATTCTCTTTTTATTTTGGTTGTTTGACAATTGTTTGTAAATTTCAAAATTTGAAAAACTTTTTTTTTTAAAGACATTGATTTCTGGTGAGATCTCATGAGGTCTTATCAAAATCACATGAGATCTTGCCGAAATCTCATCGGAACCTGCCGCTGCACAACCTAGTTAAGGGGTGATTCCGCAGTGGCGGTTTGGTGACAGCAGGGTTGGGCAGAACTTCCCATTTCATCTCAAGTGGTGAAACGCGATACACCACCCCTGTAGCTCATTTATTGTGATGCCTTACTATGGCGCCTAGCACTGAAGCTGGTCCAGTCTTTCAGAAGTCTCTCTCCCTGGCTAGACGTTACCTTCTTTCCTTGACTCTTAACTCTTCTTGTTCTTCAGAACCGTCCATTGAAGTTTTCCAGCCATCCAATAAGGAAGGGTTTGGACTGGGCCTACAGCTGAAGAAGTGAGTAAGGCTTTTTTAAGCTGAGTCATGAAGCACAAAGTGTTGCTCTGGAACAAGGGTTGTCTAGTCCAAGGGGCCACATTCCAGTGGTTGGTGGGGTAAGAAGGGAAAGTGATTGGAACAATGGGCGTGACTCTCTGCCCTTCTACACTAGGTTATACTGTATGTATATTCATATATATAAGTCTTACATAATTCAGAGGGTTCTAGACACAAACACACCTCTCTTCAACCCTATCTGCACTTTACTTTAAAAGCAGTACAGTAATGTATTGTGTGCTTTGGGGTTCAGTGATGGGGATAAAACATTTCCAATATCTTTTTTCGGACTCCTTTCTACCTGTCCCATTGATGGGAAGCTGGGAATGAGTAAGTGCCCTGCCACATCGCCTTCCTTGCCATCGGATTGGCCTGTTCTGGTCTTGACGTGGCACCCACAGGACATGTTGGGGCTGAAGCAGGCCAGCTGCTTCAGCACCATGGAGAGCTCCCAGTGAGCCACTTACTCCAACAAGGGTTGGAGATTAAAGGAGGCCTTTTGAGGCTCTGTCTCCAGTCCACCTCTCCAGTCCAGGAGAAGGCACTCATAAGAGTCCCAGCTCTGGCTCCAGAGGCCCCAAAATTGTAGGATCGAGTTCACTGGGCCTCTGATCACTAGCTTCAGTCTCAGAGCCAGGGACCTGGTCCAGCTTTTCAGCCTCTGACCTATTTAGCCGCTGACTTGGTGTTGTGGTCACTACCAGTTTCTGGGTTCATGATATTGATGCTGTCAATCACCGTTTCTCTTCCCAATAGGATCCTGGGAATGTTCACATCCCAGCAATGGAAACACCTCAGCAACGACTTCCTCAAGACCCAGCAGGAGAAGCGGCACAGCTGGTTCAAGGCCAGTGGGACCATCAAGAAATTCCGTGCCGGTCTCAGCATCTTCTCACCCATCCCCAAGTATGACTCCACTTTTCCGCCGTCTCCTCCCAAGAGTGGCTTGTTATTTATTTATTTATTTATTTGTAATAATTTTTATGCTGCACTTCAGCTGAAAAGGGCTCCCACAGCAGCTTACAGATATCAGAGAGAAAACAGTCCCTTCCCTCAGGCTCACGGCTCTTAAGAGACATGACACAAAAGGGAAAGGTATGAGGAAGGAGGAGGAAAAAAGCAAGCTCAGGCACTAATTCCTAGTGGCAGAGCTTTTGTAGTGAGCAGCAGGAATGGATCTTTTTTAAAGATATGAGCCAAAAGTTGTCTGTTCTTGCAGTGGAGAGACCCTGCAAGCCCCATCTTTCTCCCTGTCCCACAGGCTGGTGGAATGGCTGCTGCAGATGACAATTGAGGGACGAGCCTGGTGGAGCAGTTCTCTTTTCTTCCTCATAATTCCTTTACTTTGTGATTCTCTCTGAGGGATGAAGAGAGCAAGCAAGCTCTCCAGTTTGGGGTGTCCATACATGGAAAGCCCAGCCCAAACATTAGCCCAGAGAAGGTCTTGAAAAGTTGTGCAACCCTCCTTTCCAAAGTCCAGATGGGAGACCCCTCCTTGTCAGCAAAGGGCAAATGGGGCTCTGCCCCACCAGCCTCAATCTGCCCCCAGCCAGCCTCCACCTGTCTTCTCACAAGCAACCCAAGGGGGTGGCATTGTCTGTCGGCTTCCTCCTCCTTTGTGTCAGGGCTGCCCTTGTACACCCAGAATGAGTTGGCTGAGCCTATCATTGGCTCTGGCGCCCCCTCCTGTTGGGCTCCCTACTTTCTATCCTACCCGTCCCAATGGGTGCCAGTCGCGACTGCTCCTCCGATTGTGAGGGCCGATCTCTCTGTGTCTCCAGGTCCCCCAGCTTCCCTGTCATCCAGGACTCCATGCTGAAGGGCAAACTCAGCGTCCCAGAGCTGCGCGTCAATCGCCTCATGAACCGCTCCATCTCCTGCACCATGAAGAACCCTAAGGTGGAAGTGTTTGGCTACCCTCCCAGCACCCAGGCAGGTGTCGCCCCATTCAACATTCTGGTGGGTTTCTTCTCTGGCCTTGTCCCTTGGGGCTGGCTATGGGTTTTCTCTTGGAGGGCTCTTGATAATGTTTTCCTCCTCCTAGTGGTTAGCAGTTGGAGGTGAGATAAATGACGAGGAGATCATGCAATGCTGGAATCACAACTAAAGACTCCCTGGCAGGTGGCCATCTAACTTCTGTTTAAAAACCTCCAATCAGGGAGAATCACATATGTAGATTCTTTTCCACATTAAAAAAATTGCCTGCACCCAACATTCTTTGTCTGCTATAACAAGAGTCCTTGTGCTAATGGATGGCAGAGTTTAAAGGTTGGTCTGCAAAATAATCCAGTGCAACAGTTATGCTGACAATGACTTTAACTTGGTGCTACATTGAATGCAACCCAAAACCCCTGAGCCACAAAGCTCCCTGCAAGTAGAAAATGAGCATCTCAAGGAGCATCTTGGGGTTTAACCTTTCTCCTTGACTTTCTAGTTTTCTTTGTGCAGAGAGCTTGGTGGTTTTTTTGTTTTTGCTTTTCTCTGGGAGTAACATTCAAGTATGACCTGCCACCTCCTGTTTGAAAGAGAATGATCTGGTAGTTGTTGCACCCACGTGATGCTGCTTATTTTATAGCTTGGCTGCAACCTACAAGGGTATATTTGCATTGGCTTTCATCTATTGCTCGTTGGAGACATTTGGTCTCTGTTGGCAACTGAGTGCAGCAAAGGAAAGGAGGCCCTTTGTTCTAGAGTCCAGGCCAAAAATAGCCTCCCTTCTCTTTATTCTTCCAAAACAAGTGGGCAGTGCCTCTTTTTTTCTTGTCCTTACATCTCAGATATGCGGGAGGTTGCCTGCCTTGGGAAAAGTGACAGCGAATGTCATTGGAGCAGCAGCTGCTGCCTTGTTATGCAAGAATGGAAAGTCAGTCCATCTTGCCTAGTACTGTCTGCTCTGATTATCAGGGCAATGGCAAAGTTTCATAACATAGTGTGCCGGCTTCTGAGTTCCACAGAACTCTTCATCAGGCTAGATGTTAAAAATGCTGGTGGTGTTGGTGGTGGTAGGTGGCCTGGAGGAGAGAGAGAAAAGGCTGTTGGTGTTTGCCAAGCCATTCATGTGGATGGAATATGGGAGGAGGCAGCAGACATTCAAAAGAGGTGCTTTCAGGTGCTTTCGGGTTGAAGTTGCACCACAGCCTCATGGGAAGCAGCAGCACATAATGGCTGTATCCCCATCTCTTCAAATATAACCACCACAGGAATATAGGAAGCTACCTTAACATTGATTCAGATTATTGGTTCAATTAACTCAGTATTGTCTACACTGACTGGCAGCAGCTCTCCAGAGTTTCAGACCAAGGGTCTCTCACAGCCCGACCTGGAGATATCGGGGGCCAGATCCAAGACTTTCTTCATGCAAAGCAGATTCTCTTCTAGGGCTGTGCACCCCCCCCCCAATCCAATCCGATCCAGGGCCCAACCCAGCACTTTGAATCAGCCCCAATACAACCTGGGCAAAGCTGGAGCTGGCCTGAGCTGACCCTGAACCGGGCCCTGCCTCAGTGTCGAATTAGGGTTTAGCCTTCGGACTGAATCTTCTGCTCACCAGCTGATGACTGCAGCATTTGGTCTTGCTGAGTGTTGCTTTGCCAGAGAATTCCCTGTGGGGAAGGTGCTGCAAAGACTGCCTGCCTCTCCTGCTGTCCAGCCACCCTGCCTTTTGACAGCCCTTGGTCGCTCCAGGTGCGTCAACCTGATCTGGGGACATCTCAACCCAATCTGGCTAAAGCCCAGATCAGCCCAAAGTGGGCTGATTCATTTTGGGATCTGGGCTGTAGCCAGATCCAGTGCACAGCCCTAAGCTCTACCACTGAGCCATGGTCCTTCTAACCGTTCTGCCTCTACCTATAGGTGACATGCACATGTTTCTTTGCTAGGCTCAGAAAAGGAACAAAGAGAAGCTAACTAGCCCTTATGTAAACAGATGCAGAGATTAAAGTTGTGCTATCTTAAAAACAAAAAGTCAAATAGAAGCCAAATTGGGTAGCTATACCAAATAGTTGGAGGAAGCATTCACACAGAGAACACTCTAAATGTGATTTGAAAAAAAACACCAAATTTAGCCATAAAAAAGCAGAATCCTAAATTGGATGAAGTTGATCTGACACCTCTTGAAGATGAGATTTTATACTCTGGATGTTGGTGCAGCTAGGTTACTTTAGACCAGTGTTTCCCAAACTTGAGTCTCCAGCTGTTTTTGAACTACAGTTCCCACCATCCCTGACCATTGGTCCTTCTAACTAGGGATGATGGGAGTTGTAGTCAAGAACAGCTGGAGATCCAAGGTTGGGAAGCACTGCTTTAGACCAAGGACTAAGAGCTGGCAACCCTCAAGATGTTGCTGGGCTGCAGCTCCCATCATCTCTGATCTTTGGCCGTGCTGTCTGTGGCTGATGAGAACTGGAGTGCGACATGTGGAAAGCCACAGGCTTTTCTGAGCCGGAAAGGGCACACCCGTACCTCTCAGAGGTTTGGCATTTGGTTGCATCGCCATCTGAGTTTGCCAGCATCTCTGGAACCCATCATGATTAGAGTGCTCCTCAAGACAAGTTGCAGGTTGGCTTTGAGATTCAGTTCTGTAGCCTGGCTGTTGCTTTCAAGGTTTCTCAGCCTCAACTCCCTTGCAGTAACAGGCTCCTTTCTTCATGATCCTGTGGAAAGAATCAGCAAGTGGTCCTAGCAAGTTTGCAAGTGCCCAGATGTTGGGCTCCCAACTCCCATCCACCCAAGCCAGAATGGCCAGTAGCCTGGGATTTGTAGTTCAACAATACCTGAAGAGCCACTGGTTCCCTATCCCTGACCTAGAGAGACTGCAGCCTCTTCTCATATGCCAAGGTCCCAACCGGAATAGGAATTCCAGAGGGTCTGGCTTAGAGACACCCTTCTAGATACCTTTACATGTAATTGGTGGCCGGCAGATACGTGCTTGAAGAAAGTTAATGTGTCCTATTGGTGATGAATGAACAGGTGCAGAGTAATGTGGCTGGGCTCTTTCTTTGTCTGCTCACTTTGCAGGTTGGTGGCCACTGCAAAAACATTCCTACCTTGGAGTATGGGTTCCTCGTGCAGGTATGTAACCCTTGTTCTATGTTTTCCGATTCGGCACATCTGAGAGCCAAAGTGGTTCCATGGATCTGCAGTGGCTCCTGTCACTTTGGAGATCTGGAGAACTGAGTTTGATGAAGCACAGACACACATTGTGGAATATTCTCCTTTGGGCAGGGTTCTGAGGAGGCTTATTTGAGATAAAGGCCACAGCTGCACCATACACTTAAAGCAGTATTATACCGTTTTAAATAGTTGTGGCTTCCCTCAGAGAATACTTTGAGCTGCAGTTTGTTGAAGGAGCTGAGAACTGTTAGGAGAGCGACCCCTATTCAGTTCCCTGGGATGAGGCATTGATTGTTAAACTGATCTGGGAATTGTGAAACAACCATTGCAAAGTGCACCACGGCTGTCATTATTATCTTTATTTGACAACATTAATGAAGACAGCAAAACTAAGGAACTTCTTATCCTTTCACTAACGGCCACGTGGGTTTGAATTGCTCAAAGATGGAAAACCTTAGACACTTTGGGACTTTCGTTATGGTATCAGATGTATGGAACCTGACCATTTCTGAAAGAAAGAAAAGGATACAGAATTTGAGAGTTATACGAGGCCAAGAATGACCACAGGCTTTTTATGCAACTTGGTGGATATTAATGGTGCCACTTTGCAGCACCAGATTTCAGCAGTATCTATGGAAATCTGGAATTGCGTTCTGACTTCAGATATAGTGATAGATATTTTTACAGAGATACTTTCCGCCTTTCCTCCACCTCACATACATCACTTATGTATTCTTCTTGTATTCCTCTTAATGTGGAATATGTCTCATGAGATTTAACATTACCTCCTTGGCTATTGTTACATTTCTGCGTTTCTTTTATGTTTGCATTTATGTAATAAAAATGCGGGGGATGCGGGTGGCGCTGTGGGTAAAAGCCTCAGCGCCTAGGGCTTGCCGATCGAAAGGTCGGCGGTTCGAATCCCCATGGCAGGGTGCGCTCCCGCTGCTTGGTCCCAGCGCCTGCCAACCTAGCAGTTCGAAAGCACCCCCAGGTACAAGTAGATAAATAGGGACCGCTTACTAGCGGGAAGGTAAACGGCGTTTCCGTGTGCTGCGCTGGCTTGCCAGATGCAGCTTGTCACGCTGGCCACGTGACCCGGAAGTGTCTCCGGACAGCGCTGGCCCCCGGCCTCTTGAGTGAGATGGGCGCACAACCCTAGAGTCTGTCAAGACTGGCCCATACGGGCAGGGGTACCTTTACCTTTAATAAAAATGCAATAGCATATTCTGAGCCATGGCTCTTCCCCAAGAGAGATCTGGGGGGCTGTGGTTGGCCCAAGGCCCGAGATCTCCCACCCTTCCCTTCAGCACAGCTCCATCAATGGTCCATGTAGCTGAGTCTTGTTTAATTTGACTGGCAGTGGGGCTTGGGCAGCTGTCTTTGTGTGATGGCCTGGGACTCAGGCTCGGACTTGGAACTGGAGGAGTCTCAGTCTGCACCGGATCCTCTGCCTCAGGCAGCATCTGAACCTAGTCTGGGGCCCCAGCATCTGAACCCCCAGTCTGCACAGGTTCCCCTGCAACAAGCACCAGCTGGGCCGAGTCAGGGGCCTGAGCCTGCCCTGGCTCCAGATGCGGGGATGACCTCGTTGCCTCCAGCTGGGCCATCACTTAGAGCTGCTCCACTACCAGTTGGGTCAGGAGAGGCTGAGGCGGCCTCTGGGTCTAGTAACCCACCGACATTTCCGGAGCTGCAGAGACTCAGGTCTGAGAGAAGGAGAGACCTGAGTACTCACAGGAGGAGTGCCCACCTTCGGGTGAGACAGGGAGGTGAGTCACCGGGGGATCAGGACTGGCCGTTACCCCGACAGAGATAAAAGGCTATCGGGCCCTGCCCCTGGTTGCAGGAGCAACATTGCTTCTACCTGCCTGAGACCCTGTGCCTGACCTAGCCTGCCTTGTGACTTGCCTTGGCCCTGTTGGACTGTCTCCTCTCGGAATCCTTGGATTCGGGACCGGACCTGGACCGTGTTGCTTGGGTTTACCCCTGGGCCCTGCACACTTTGCTAAGTCTGTTACATGAGATCCAGTGGAGACTGGTCCATTGGGCAAATGGGGCACTGCCCCACCAACCTCAGTTGGTTCCTCTCAGCCAACCCCCACCTGCCTGCCTTCTTACTTACAAGTAATCCAGGAGGTGGTCCTGGCTGTCAGCTTCCTCCTTAGTTCCAGTGTTGCTGCTTGTAGAACTCAGCGGGGAGGAGGATGGGGACAAAACTAAAACAATTTCACTCTGCCTGCTGTTGGCCACAATGCCACATGCCATTGAAATCTGGCTGCATTGACTGTTGGCCTGGCTTTCGCCCCACCAACCCCAATGGGCACCAGCCACCATTGCTGAGATCCTTGAAGGGGAGATATGGGAGACTGTATCTTCCCGGGACTTTCTGCAGGCAAAGGGGCAGCCCATCCCGCTTTGCTGCCTAAGGCAAAGCGAGAAGATGCTGCCCTCCTTACCCCCACTGATTGGGGCCTCAAGGCAGTGGCAGCTTCCGACGAGATCAGCAAGATCTCGCGAGAGTTCCACAAGATCTCATTGGAAGCTGCCGTGGTGAGACGCCAGTGACAGAGCAGGGGCAGGCCAGATGTCCACAAGGGCGTTTCCTCATGGAGGAGTGAACCAGCCCTGGCATGTACTGAGCTGTGGCCCCCATTCCGCAGAACGAGTCCTTCTTTTGACCTGGAGGTGGCCCTGTGTCCTGTTTTACAGAGGGCTGTCCAAAGACAGTCATTTATCTGAAGGGCTGACTGATTCAAGTCTTGCGTAGTGAACCCTAAGAAGGCAGAAGTAGCACCTGGACTTATAGCACTTGCTCACAGTCTTTTTTTGTTTTGTTCTATTTCTGTGAAGATTGATTTCTTTCTACATTTGCATCTGCCCACAGAAATTCATGTGTGCAGATTTTATGCAAATTGGCCTCCACTTTGTGTGTGATGTGACAGATCTCCTCTGTGTTTGGCCATGTCGAAGTGTCCACCTTGTCTGATCTAGATGTGGTCTCCCTTCTCTCACTCAGATCATGAAGTATGCCGAGCAGAGGATCCCTACCCTGAATGAGTACTGTGTTGTGTGTGACGAACAGCACGTCTTCCAGAATGGATCCATGCTGAAGGTACAGTACTACTCTCAGTCAGCACGGCGTGAGACTCTTAAGTTCAGGGTTGTGGGTTTGAGCCCCACGTTGGTGTTGGATTAGATTGTCCTCAAGGTCCCTTCCAACTCTATGATTCTCTCTCTCTTTCTCTGTCTGTCAGTATGAATGAATGTTTAAGTCTCTCTCTCTCTCTCTCTCTCTCTCTCTCTCTCTCTCTCTCTCTCTCTCTCTGTGTGTGTGTGTGTGTGTAATTCCTAAGAAATACTGATAAAATCAAGAGACTTTAAAAACTCTACATAATAAAATGTTCAAAATAAAAATAAACTAGTAGCTTCATACCTGGCATTGCGCGGGAATTCTAACAAAACAAAACAAAACAAAACAAAACAAAACAAAACAAAACAAAACAAAACAAAACAAAACAACAACAGTGCTATTTCAAAACCAGTGTTTAAATCAGTGCAGTTTTGAATGGAGCAACCCACCATCTTGATTCAAAAGGGCATCCAATCACATCCAAACATAGACAAAAACTTCCTCCTTGATTTCTGGAGCCACCGGGTAAAATTATGGTAGGTTATGATATATTAGGAGCCATCCAAATGCATAGTGAACAAAAACTTTCCAAGATATATGGTAGAATCTACCCCTTTAAAACAGTTTTTGTGTATTTAACAATGTTTACATAATGCTTAATTAAAATCCAAAAAAACCCTAATCCTCTGACTTATTTCCATAAAATATTATAAAATACTCAGAAGAAAATATAAATCCAAACTGGGGGAAATGTCATTATGGGAAAGGTTTTCTTCACCGGTTATAAAATCCCTGAGCTCAAGAGTTGAAAAACTTTGTGGTCCTTTCGTTGGATTTCTTGGTGGGGGAGCTGAGTGGACGCAGGAAAAAAATTGGGGGGCGTTGTGTAGTCCTTGATTTGTCTTGGTTAAAAAAAAGAATGGAGGCTCTGGAGGTCATGTTAATGGAGCATGAGGCAGGGGCAGCTCTACCATTGGGCAGAGCGAGGAAGCTCCCTGGGTTCTCGGACCAGGGACCTTCTGCATGCAGAGGTCTCTCCTGGCCATTGGTGGTAGCCTCAAGGAAGTGTTATTCTGGCATGCAGATGGACTTTGACACCTCTCTCTCTCTCTCTCTCTCTCTCTCTCTCTCTCTCTCTCTCACACACACACACACACACACACACACACACACACACACTCACACACACACACTAGTTCCGCGGCTTTTAAAATCTTTTATTTTTGCCTTTCTTCAGCCAGCTGTGTGCACACGGGAGCTGTGTGTCTTCTCTTTCTACACTCTGGGTGTGATGTCCGGTGCTGCAGAAGAGGTGGCCACAGGAGCAGAGGTAAAAGGGCTGGGATGCTGAGCTGGAAGGGAGGACTGTCTGGGGCCAGAACTTGGGAACCAAACAATAATTGAGGGCTCGCCTACAGCCAGGGCTGATTCTTGAAAGTTCTCATTCTGTTGATCTTCTGGTGTCACTCTTTCATCCATGCAAATGTGACGGCAATCTATGGAAGCTGACTGATGAAGCAAGGATTCTGTACTGTATAGAAATTGATTCATGTATGCGACTACAGTGGCAAGAATGTTACTTGCCCAAAAATGGAAAGAAGAAGAAGTCCCAGCAAAAGAAGAATGGATTAATGGAATATGCAGAAATGGCAAAACTTACCGGAAAAATAAGAAATCACGATAACATTTTTTTTGTAAAATAATGGAAATTGTTTATTGAATATTTACAAATAATTTTTAAACAGATAAGAACATTGGCAGGATTATTGCAATAACTTGCAGTTTTATAAGGGTATCTATTTAAAGCAGATGAATAAATGAGCAAATTAAGTTAATTTGGATATGCAGAAAATATTAAAAATAAATTTAAGGAACTGCAGAAAGAGGGGGAAGGAAGTAGAGTTTTGAAATGATTGTAAAATTATTGAAATGTATAAAATTGAGAACAACAACAACAACAACAACAATAATAATAATAATAGAAGCAGCAGCAGAAGCAGCAACGATTGACTGGGCAGCTACAATGATGTACATAAAAAGAGAGCTGGGGCATAGTGATTTGTATGTTGTTTTCATGAAGATATGCCCTTTAAGGCATACTTTAAATTATGCACTTTATCCTAGTACAGTGGTACCTTGGTTTACGAACTTAATCCATTCCGGAAGTCTGTTCTTAAACCAAAGCGTTCTTAAACCAAGGCATGCTTTCCCATAGCAGCAGGGGACTAAATTTACAAATGGAACACACTCAATAGGAAGCGAAACATGTTCTTATTCCAAGGCAAAGTTCACAAACCAAAACACCTACTTCCGGGTTTGCAGTGTTCTTAATCCAAGTTGTTCATATGGTAAACTAAGACATTTTCTTAAACCAAGGTACCACTGTAGATGTTTTTTTATAGACGTTACCCGGTGGAAGAAGTGCATTACAGAAGCCTGAGAAGTGCGAATTTTGATGGACAGCTGTGCTTCAGTTCAAATATTGTTTTGAAAAGTGGGAACTGGATATATTTGCCTTTAAATGTGAATGGAATCAAAGCTCTCCTTTGCCACTATGGATGAGTACGCCTAGCTACTCATTGAGAAGGGTGGAAAAGCTTTATTGGAACATCTCCCTGGGAATGCGGCCTCGGAAGCTATCCATCCCCACGTGGAAGCTTCTCAGCCCTGTTGGGTTGTAGGACTCTGGTTTATTTTCATGAAAATTAAACAATGCCCCGTTACCTCTGGCAAGTCAGGATGGAGATGAGATGAGGTGTTGGGATCTGCCCTCTTCAGTTCCTTCTCTCTTTCAGGTAGTGGACCTGCTGGTGGCGATGTGCCGAGCTGCCTTGGAGTCTCCCCGCAAGAGCATCATCTTTGAGCCTTACCCCTCTGTTGTGGACCCCAGTGACCCTAAGACCCTTGCCTTCAACCCCAAGGTTGGTGTAAGGTAGCAGGCCCAGGGCTGCGAGGGATTCTTAAGACTGGGGTGGGACCCATGATATATGGAGGCTGGCTCCCTAGGGAAGCCTTGCAAGAAGAAAGCCTTGCTCTCCAACAACACGTATTCAGAAGCAATACTGGCAGAGAATAGTTAACTCTGGAGCATGCTTTGCATACGCTGGGACCTTCTCAACACTCAAGCCATGCGGTTTCCTGGCAATGGGTCCAGGGAAATAGGGCAGAGCTATTTGTGTATCTGATGCACATTCTCTCTCTTTTTCCTGACACACAGAAAAAGAACTATGAGAGGCTGCAGAAGGCTCTGGACAGTGTCATGTCGATCCGTGAAATGACCCAAGTAGGTGCCCACAAATTTTCTCCGCATCTTGCCCTTGAATGAATGAATGAATCTTTATTTGCGTCAGCCATCAGCCATAGCAACAAAACAACAATACGATGTACAAAGAATAGAAATAAAAAGTCAGTTATATAAAATACATTTTAGGGTTTTGAATCAATAGTCAAATAGGGGATCTTATTCTGATTGCCCCAGCTAAAAACCTTGCAGCCTTTGCTGTGTCACCTGCTCAGCTTCATCTGCCAAGAGAAAGGACACTGGCAGCAGTTGGGCGACCCAGAATGGACAGTAAAAGAGGGGTGACAATCTCATTCCTCAAGTGTTTATAAAGAGTGCAGGCCAAAAGGGCATGCACCACCGGTACTGCCATCTCCACAGGGACGTAAGCGTTATTCGTGTGGAATCTGTTGGAATCATCCCTCAAGTGCAGCTGAGGGCAATACATTCAATCTTGCAAGAGTAAAAGTGCATCTATATTTTAGAATAGGACGCGAGTGGCGCTGTGGGTTAAACCACAGAGCCTAGGACTTGCCGATCAGAAGGTTGGCGGTTCGAATCCCCGTGACGGGGTGAGCTCCTGTTGCTCGGTCCCTGCTCCTGCCAACCTAGCAGTTCGAAAGCACGTCAAAGTGCAAGTAGATAAATAGGTACCTCTCCAGCAGGAAGGTAAACGGCATTTCCGTGCACTGCTCTGGTTCGCCAGAAGTGGCTTGGTCATGCTGGCCACATGACCTGGAAGCTGTACACCGGCTCCCTCGGCCAGTAAAGCGAGATGAGTGCCGCAACCCCAGAGTCAGTCACGACTGGACCTAATGGTCAGGGGTCCCTTTACCTTTATATTTTAGAATTGCTAGGTTATGCAGATAGGGTGCCAGATAGTCACAATGGGAAGGTGGAAAATAGTCATACCATGGGCAAAATTTCCTTATGGTGGCCAAGTTGTTCTGACGCTTGATATCATTTAGGCCTTTTCTTCATCTTGTCTGCCCCTCCCCCTTGGGTCTGAAGTGACTTAAGACCATCACTAGGCAGGGATGCGTAAATTACTGCCTGCCCTGATGTATATCCCAAGAACGCCTAGAAAACTTGACACAAAGCATAGAAATCTCTGCCCCAAGCCTGCGTTTGAGTGTGTGAGGTTTTGTAACGGAGCGAAACGGCTTGTCTACTCAGAGTGAAGGCAAGAAACATCACCGTCCCTCTGATTTGACTTTGTGATTTGGTTCCGTAGCCAGCTCTGACTTGGCTGTGTCATGCCATGATGCCATCACACAGGCTGTGAACCTTGATTGACTGGATCATGTAGCAAATGAGAATAAACAACAAAATGGTGCTGACAAAATGGTATTATGAAGGGGGATGGATGGGAGTGAACCATCAAGAAAATGTAAGGTTTGGGGAAGCCTTTCAAGAGAAAAAGTTGGGCCCTGGAAAAATATCTGCCGACAGAATTTTTTGGTATATTTAAAGCAAGGCAAATGCGTAAGAGAAACTGGGAGTTGGCAAAGACAAAGACAGAGAAAGTGTTAAAAAAACCAAACTTCTATGTTCCAGG
The DNA here is from genome assembly GCF_964188315.1 of Podarcis muralis. Lineage (NCBI taxonomy): Eukaryota > Metazoa > Chordata > Lepidosauria > Squamata > Lacertidae > Podarcis > Podarcis muralis. The sequence continues at coordinate 7,339,633 of NC_135668.1, forward strand.
AAACCAATTTAAAGCCACATCACCCTTCCTATCAGGGCCTTTTAATTAATCATTGGTGTGAATTCCTAGCTTGGGTGAGATTATAACCAGGGCTGGATTTAGGTTTGATGAGGCCATAAGCTACTGAAGGTAATGGGGCCTTTTATATGTCCAGCTGTCCTTTGTTAACAACAAATTGCCGTTTTTTGTGTTGAATATATGCTATATGGTACCGTATTTTTCTCCCCATTGGGTGCACCGCCCCATAGGACACACCTAGTTTTTTTGGGGCGGAAATAAAGAAAAAAAATTATTTCCCCCCCAGGCGCGGGGCTGGCGCGGGGGAAGCCCGAGCTTCCCCCAATCCCAGCCCCAAGAACAGCCTGCTATCCGCAAGCCTAGGGAGGCCAGCGGTAAGTTGCGCCGGTCTCCCCAGGCTTCGGACAGCAGGCAGCTCTGCGCAGCCATTGGGAGGCGGGCCCGACTTCGCACTCCCCCTCTCCATGGCTGCGCAGAGCTGCACTCCCCCCGGGACTGCAGGCAGCTCTGCACAGCCATCGGGAGGCGGGTGCGAAGTGGCGCCGGTCTCCCGAGGGTTGTGCTGAGTGTGCGCACCGACCCCTCTCGCTCTCCAGGCTTCAGCGAAAGCCTGCATTTGCCCCATAGGACGCACACACATTTCCCCTTCATTTTTGGAGGGGAAAAAGTGTGTCCTATAGGGCGTAAAATACGGTAATTTATGGACCTAATAGGCATCTAAAGCCATTTGCACATAACAAATAGGAGCCTACACAACACTAAACACTGTTGCTGTATGTAGGTTTTATTTCATTTGTTTTTTATCTTATATTTTGGAAATGTACATCTATTTTTTTTCTTTTAAACTTTTTTTGGGGCCCCCAAGAGAGTGGGGCCCTAAGCTATAGCTTGTTTAACTTATACGCAAATCCGGCACTGATGATAACCCTGCTGCAACTGCTCCCTGCTGCCCTTTCTCCACAGGGTTCCTACCTGGAGATCAAGAAACAAATGGACAAGTTGGACCCTCTGGCCCATCCTCTCCTGCAATGGTAAAGAAGCAGAAGACCTTGTGGACCCGGGCACAGTGCAGCTGGGCGGGAGGCAGGAAGACAGACACAATCTAAGCGGGATCAAAGCCGGCCACAGTTTTATTGATCACAGTGCCATAGGCTTGGCATAAGCAACGGGCATGTATCTACTATGGACTGCAGTGGAGAAGGCTGGGCGTGTGCTGCTTTTGTACTCCCCCAGCAGACCAGGCTACCAAAGTCTTCCCTCTGGTCTGGTCTGCCTCAGAAGCCCTGCCTCCTAGGAGCCCAGCAGCAAAGCTGATGGAGTTTCTTGCCCAGGATAGGAGATACCTGATGCTTCCTGAAGACATCTGAAGGCAGCCCTGTTTAGGGAAGCATTTAATGTTTGATGCATTACTGTGCAGTGGTACCTTGGGTTAAGTACCGTATTTTCTGCACCATAACACTCACTTTTTTCCTCCTAAAAAGTAAGGGGAAATGTCTGTGCGTGTTATGGAGGGAATGCCTACGGGTGGCATGCCTACGGATTTTCCTCCTCTAAAAACTATGTGCGTGTTATGGTCGGGTGCGTGTTATAGAGCGAAAAATACGGGTACTTAATTTATTCCGGAGGTCCGTTCTTAACCTGAAACTGTTCTTAACCTGAAGCACCACTTTAGTTAAATGGGGCCTCCTGCTGCTGCCGCGCCACTGGAGCACGATATCTATTCTCATCCTGAAGCAAAGTTCTTAACCTGAAGCACTATTTCTGGGTTAGCGGAGTCTGTAACCTGAAGTGTATGCAACCTGAAGCATATGTAACCCGAGGTACCACTGTATTTTAATATTTTTGTTGGAAGCCACCCAGAGTGGCTAGGGAAGCCCAGCCAGATGGGCGGGGTAGAAATAATAAATTATTATTATTATTATTATTATTATTATTATTATTATTATTATTATTATTATTATTTTATTATACCTGCCCTTTCCCCCACCAGTGGCAGACCCTGGGGTCTCAAGTTTCAGCTGTGCCCTGCGTGACACCATAATTCTGTGCCCCCTCCCTGCCCCTTGCCTCCTAGTCTACAACATAGTCGTAGCCCCCCTATGGCGCCCTCTCGGCTTGGCACCCAGTATGACCAAACTGGTCATGCTCTGCTAGAACCACCTCTGCCCCCACAACCATGCCGGGCCGCAACGACTGCCCCCGGGAAGACGGGAACAGGAAGGGGGAATGTTGTGCAGATATTGTCCAGTGCCAGGGGAAAGAAGAACAGCACATGGTACAGTGAGTGACTGGAGCATAGGCAAGAGCCATAGCGCATTGGCTGGGTCCCAGATTCAATCTCTGGCATCCCCAGGGAGGGCTAGGAGGGTCCCTTGCCTGGAACACTGGAGAGCTGCTGCCACACAGTATAAACAGTATTGAGCTAGATGGACCCAATAGTCTGGCGGGGCATAAGGCTGCTTCATTGCTTCCTGGTAGATTGTCATCCCCAGTGGCTATGAGATCCAAAGCAAGCCTATTGTTTTTAACTACACCCCATTTTAAAACTTGGCTTTCCGAAATCCCTCCCCACTTTTTGAAATTTTAAAAAAGCAATTCCTATACAGTGGTACCTTGGGTTAAGTACATAATTCGTTCCGGAGGTCCATTCCTAACCTGAAACTGTTCTTAACCTGAAGCACCACTTTAGTTAATTGGGCCTCCCTCTGCCGCTGTGCTGCTGGAGCACGATTTCTGTTCTTATCCTGAAGCAAAGTTCTTAACCTGCAGCACTATTTCTGGGTTAGCGGAGTCTGTAACCTGAAGCGTCTGTAACCCAAGGTGCCACTGTAATTACAATTTTTCAAAAAGCAAATAAAAAAGGGTCAGAACTGAAATGGAACTCGTGCAGAATTACAATAGCAAAAAATGTTTGCACAATTTAAATAATAACAATATTACGGTATATTTATTTATTTATTTATTTCCCACCCATCTGGCTGGGTTTCCCCAGCCACTTTGGGCGACTTCCAACAAAATATTAAAAATACAATAAAACACTAGACATTAAAAACTTCCTTGAACAGGGCTGCCTTCAAATGTCTTCCAAAAGTCAGATAGTTGTTTATTTCCTAGACATCTGATGGGAGGGCGTTCCACAGGGCGGGCTCCACTGCCTTGCGTTCTGTTTCAAAAGGGATAGAAGTGCAGGAATGGATAGCAAATGGAGAATAGACTTTGGTCCCCAACGGCTATGAGATCCTAAGCAGGATTGCTTTTCTGAGTTACAGCTCAGAAAATCTTGACTTCTGGGGTGTGGAGGGATGCCGTAGATTGCAAAGTCCTGCAATCTCCATCCTGAGATCGCCTAGTTCTAAAGGGGTTCACAGCACCAGATCACGTTGCTGCCTTCTTGGGAGGTCTTTCTGCCTAGCTGCCATCACACCACGGGCCTCCCCAGATGTGGATGTGCTGATAGGTTGCTCCACTGGAGCGCATGGCATGAAGCTGCACCAGTGGCAAGGGCTGCGGTCTTCTCATCTGGCCTTCAGATTGACCAATGGCAGAGTGAGCATGCTTTTGCCGGCATACTAACAGGTTCTGTGTCGTCCCTAGGATAATCTCCAGCAACAGGTCTCACATCGTCAAGCTACCTCTCAGCAGGGTAAGTGAGCACTCCTGCGTTCAGCCATCCCATCCACAAGGTGTGACAATTGTGGGGAGGGGCCATAGCTCAGGAGCACATACAAGACTTACCATATTTTTTGCTCCATAAGACGCACATTTTTCTTCCTAAAAAGTAAGGGGAAATGTAATAAAGGAGGCTGCCTGGGAGGGGGGGAGGTAAAGACAGCAAACTTGCAAGGAGAGGAGACAGGAAGACTAAATCAACGAGGAGAGAAATTAGAAGAAAAGGAGGAGCAAAAAACTGCTCCAGCTAAGGAAAAGACACCGAGGCAAACAAGAGGGAAGGGAGTGTTGAAAGGAAGCAGCTGATTGGTGGGAGATAAGGGACACGATACAGGAGGTTGCCTGGGAGGGGGGAGGTAAAAGCCCATGGATCCTCAGGATTTTTACACTGGGACACCCCAAATTCACCATCAGATCACATAGCATGCCCATGGTTACAGCCTGCACCAAAAAAAATCACGCATCCACTGTTGCCTGGGGCTGCAATGGTGCAAAAATTGGGCTCAAAGCACGGATCCACATGGATCCTCAGGATTTTTGCATTGGGCGACCCCAAGCTCACCGTCAGATCACATGTCTGTGGCCACAGCATGAACCACAAAAATCATACATCCACTGTTTCGTTCAGAATATATATTTTTTTCTTGTTTTCCTCCTCTAAAAACTAGGTGCGTCTTATGGTCAGGTGCGTCTTATGGAGTGAAAAATACAGGATAGCCCAGTTGGTTAGAGTGGGTTGCCAATAACGCCAAGGTTGCTGGTTTGATCCCTGTATGGGACAGCTGCATATTTTTGCACTGCAGGGGTTGGACTAGATGATTCTCAGTGTCCCTTCCGACTCGGTTCCCCTCACCAGGGAAGGAGGGTGTTGAGCGATTTCTTTCTCCCCTCAACTCCCACCCAGTCCAGTAACTCCCTCCTTCAAAGGGGCTGAGGGGGCAACTGCTCCTGTGCTAACTGACTGGGCGCCTCAGCCTCTTCTGTCCCTTTGGGATGACAGTTTTGAGCGGGAGAAGCGCTGTCTCAGCTCTCACGGTCACTGCCACAGTCGCCGGCCATGCTCTCCCCCCCACCCCGGTTTTATGTAAGTGCAAAGTTGGGAGGATAGAATGAGAGAGACACAAAATGAATCGGTCGGCCAGGTCCGCCTTGTGAGTCTGTTATGGCTCTGCTTCATCCGTTATAATTCTTCCCGCCTACCGCTCCCCAGTTTTGTTCTGTCCCCACCCTGAGCCTAACTGGCAGCTGGTGCTGTTATGGGCCCTTCACAAGCCCAGTTCCCATTCCTTCTGCCTTGCCATTGGCTAGTGGAGTCCGCCTTCTGCTGTCCCAGCCTTGGGGGCTGCTGAAGCGATTTCTGAGGTGCAGCTCAGCTGCTTCAAGGCCTCGGACAAGTGAAGAGCGGAAATGTTGTGCCCCTAAGAATTTTGCGCCCGGGGGAGCTGGCCCTGTGCAGTGGCGAAGCTGCATGCTCTGCTACTGGGGGCGGAGAGCAGGTGGGGGTGTGGCTGGGGCCCCCCGGGAGCATGGCACGCATCCCGGGGGTGTGGCACACCGCCCATGAGGGCGTGGTGCGCCACCCGCAGGGGTGTGGCGGGCGTTCTGGGGGCATGGCGTGCCACCTGTGGAGGTGTGGCGCCTGGTGTGTGGGTTGTGTGTGTGTGCACGGCGCATGTCCAGGGGCCCCGCCGTGATGGCACCCTACTGGAATAGTGGTGCCGGGGGTGCTCTGCTCCCTCCGCACCCCCGTTCCTCTGCCAGTGCCCCGTGCCCCCACCCACCCACAATGCGCCACTGCTTGGATGCCCTGTGTAATTAGCAGACGGTCAGGGCGTGAAGGCAAGCTTTCTCAGTTATGGGGCATTTCAAAATGAAAATAATAATAGGGAAAGGCAGACAGTTGGTTCTGGAGGGGGAGGAATAAACTTCCTTGCATGATGGCCCTCTCTCTCTCTCTCTCTCTCTCTCTTTCTCTTTCTCTTTCTCTCTCTCCTGTTTTTGTTCCTTCTCCTGGCTGCCCCTCTCCGTTTCCTGTGGGTCTGTTTCCCTTGGTAGCAGCTGAAATTTATGCACACCTCTCACCAGTTCCTCCTCCTGAGCAGTCCCCCTGCCAAGGAAGCCCGCTTCCGAACAGCCAAGAAGCTCTATGGCAGCACTTTTGCCTTCCAGTAAGTTTGGACACCCCACTGTTTTGTTTTGTTTTATTTCCCTCAGGCTAAAAGCTTGTCGTTCCTTGAAATAGCGTTTCTTGGCCTTTGTCCTGCTTCTCTTCAAATCACTGCTGGAACTTTTAAAAATAATATATGCTGAAAGGGAATTATGACACTTATAAGCGGAAAGTGTAAAAATAAGTTGCAGTGTGGCATGTTTGTGGCTGGCTGGCCCTTTCTCGGGATACTCTGTTCCTTCCCCACCCCCAGATTCCCATTTTCTCTCTCCAGATACTCAGCATTCTGTGGCCACTGCCCAAAGCCTCATCTTTGGGGTGTGTGGGTTTGCCCTTTGCTTCGGCCATAAGGAATTTTAGTATTAAGCTTGAGGTTCCCCTAGACTTGCGGATATCTCTCTCTTGCACATGAACACATAAAGATTCATCCCAAGAGAACAACTCTGCTAATGGCCTTTGTCAGCCTGGTGTCTTCCAGATGTTGACAGATCACAACTTCCATCAGCCTCAGCCAACATGGCCAATAGTTGAGTTGTTATAAAAATCACCTGGGGGGCATCAAGTTAGGGAAGGTGGGTCTCTGGGATTATATTGAATACCCACCCTTTTATTCAACAAGGGACTCTAGGCTGTCCTTGGGGTTCCTTAGATGGTCTCTCATCCAGGTACTTACCAGCCCCAGACCTCCTTAGCTGCACAATGTTCTTCCCGGCAATGTCTTTATCTGCTGCCCATTGCACCTGTTCTGAAAGGCACCCTGTGATTTCATTCTGCTGCTTTCCAGCATGAAATTTGCTGGGGGTTTGCACGAGTGCAATTGCGCAGACTCCTCATTTTGGAAGGGAAAGTGAAAATATTACAGATTTGAAGAGGATAAAGTGTGTTCAAAGTTTAAGGGCTGTCTCCAGCATTCTCCCTCCCTAGTGCAAGGGTTTCCCTGTCCACTTGTGGAAACCTGTTGTCAAACAGACCGTACAACAGAGTTATCAGAGAACTATTTATGCATTCCCTTAGGCAACAGTGTTCATCTGATACAAAACATTTTGCCAGTGGAACAAGGATTCTGCTCAGTGGCTTTTAACTTAGCGCTGTGTGGAACCAACCTTAGGCACCTTGAATAAAATAGCAAACCCCTTTATTGCTTGCATAGCTGAGTTTCTATCCCACCCCCAGCTCCAAATTTGAATAGTTTTTTTTTAAAAAAAAATAAAGATACGGTCTGGATATAAAGGTGTCCAGAGACAGGGGACGTTCCTGTGGATGCACAAGCTCTAGGGAATGGAATAAACATGCCACCATTTTAAATGTTTTTTTTATTGTGTGTGTTGGCCTGGGGTAAGGCCAGGGGCTTGAGAGCTGAACCATTTCTCTCCCCCTGCAGTGGCTCTCACATTGAGAACTGGCACTCCATTCTGCGCAACGGGCTGGTCAATGCATCCTACACCAAACTGCAGGTAAGCGACTTCCACAGACCCCTGGTACTCTCCATAGCTAGAACAGCCCCAAGCAGTGGAGCCACCCCAGCAACCTTCCTCATCCCTCAACCAGCCCCCACCTGCCTGGTTTTTTCCTTACCATCTGTGCCGGAGGTGGCCATGACAGAGAGCTTCCTCCTCCTTTGCCTCAGTGTCCCCCCCCCCCTTCTACAACTCTGCGAGGAGGAGGATGGGGACAAAACTAAGATTAGCTGGCTCCTCCTGCCATTGGCTCTGGCTCCACCTCCTCTTGGGCAGGTCTGGCCCACCCAGGAGGCAGGCTGAGGCAACCGCCTCGGGCAGCAGAACTAAATAGGCAGCACCCCTGCAGGCGTCCCGCCCCGCTGCCTCTGCCACCGAAATCTAGCAAGATCTCATGCTCTCCATGAGATCTTGCGAGGGCTCTGCTAGTTCTCATGTGATCTCACATGACCTGGAGGACAGGGGCTTTGGCAGCGGGGCAGGGCCTTCCCATTTTCACTTCCGGCAGCGAAACGAGATGGGCTTCCCCTGTCCAAAGGGCACAAACTGCCACTTGGTCGGCCTGGGGGACATAGCGCACCTTGGGTACAGTCCTCCCTCCCTGTACTGCTCAGGCAGGTCCCAAGACTCTGAGCCACTCAGTGGGGTTAGTTGGGCAGCGCATGGTTGCACACCGCTGCCATCCTGCCATATTTGCACTCCTGTGGGCCGTGGGAACAAGCAACAGCATGGTGTCTCTGAAGGCCAGAATTGCTTCTTTGAGGTTTTAGCTGTTAAACAGTGGGAAAGATGGACGAAGGACACAGCTCTGTTAGATTCACAGCTCTTTATTACAGCAGTTAGAACTGCTCCTGGAGTCAGACTGACTGCAGCCTAGCTGGCTTCTTTATATAATACTAAGTTGAAACAGTAACAACTTCCAACTAGCTAACCAATCAGTGAGCGACAGTTCTCAATCCTTCATTTGCATACTGGTGGCCCTGAGTGAGAACTGCAGCTAATCTTAATACATAACACCAGCCACCCAACACTGGCCAGCAACTTTGCATCTCTACTGGGGGCTCTTCCAAGAACCAGCCCACGCCCCACAACTTCTGCCCCACAACCCTATCCTGCATTTCCTCCAGTCAGCTCAAGGTGGCATACATGATCCCTCTGGCCACCCCTACCCTACAGGTCCTCACAACAGCCCTGTGAGGTAGGTTAGGCTGAGAGAGAACGATTGGCTCAAAAGTCACCCAGCGACCTTTTTGGCTATGTGGAGATTTGAACCTTGGTCTCTGCAGTCCTAGTCCAACACTCTAATATCAGAAATGTTTAAGTGGGTGATATCGCTGCCATAATAATATAGATCTGGAAATATCAGGCACTGTCTGTAAGGTTAAACAATGGTATCACACAGCTCCGCTCTCCTGGGAGGGGGTGCCATCAAATTTTTTTTGGGGGGGGGAGGGGAGGCAGGGCCGAGCCTCTGTTTTGTGTGCGAAAGGATGCAGGGTCAATCCCTGGCCTCCCCAGGTAGGGCTGGGAATGTCAGCCATTGGAAGCCCTGGAGAGCCACTGCTGGTCAGTGCAGACAGTATTGAGGTTGAGGTAGATGCCCTGGAAACTGGTCCAGGAGGGTGAATGGGGCACTGCCCCACCAACTGTCCCAGTTAGCCCCTACCTGCCAGCTGCCCTATTACCAGTCTAGGAGGTGGCGCTGCTGTGTGATTTGCCTCAGTGTGGCCCTTGTCAAACTCAGCCGGGAGGAGAAGACTACTTGGCTCAGCCTGTTCTAGCTCCCCCTGCTGTTGCCCTCCTGCCTTACACCTGCCGCGAGTCAACGCTGGCTAGATAAACCAATGGTCTGACTTGGCGTTAAGCAGCTCCCAGTGCTCCTATGTGCTGGCAGGGGGCTATCAGGTGCTCCTGCTCCTGCTCCTGCCTCCTGCTCCCCTCAGCAGATGGCAATAGATCCCCATCTCAGCTGGAGTCAGGGGCTGTCCCCCTGTCCCCCTGTCCTGGTCCTCTCTGTTTTGAAAGCAAAATATACCTTCTTCTGCTTAAAGAAACCAGTCTTCTGTGGTTAGGCTTGTATGCACATCCGTGATTAGTAGGCGACTCTGAATGGAGCTAGGGACGCGGGTGGCGCTGTGGGTTAAACCACAGAGCCTAGGACTTGCTGATCAGAAGGTCGGCGGTTCGAATCCCCGCGACAGGGTGAGCTCCCGTTGCTCGGTCCCTGCTCCTGCCAACCTAGCAGTTCAAAAGCATGTCAAAGTGCAAGTAGATAAATAGGTACCACTCTGGCGGGAAGGTAAACGGCGTTTCCGTGTGCTGCTCTGGTTCGCCAGAAGCAGCTTAGTCATGCTGGCCACATGACCCGGAGGCTGTACACCAGCTCCCTCGGCCTATAGAGCGAGATGAGCGCCACAACCCCAGAGTCAGTCACAACTGGACCTAATGGTCAGGGGTCCCTTTACCCTTTACCCCACCCTCCACTTCAATGAACAATGTGTGTCACTTATTTCCAAATGTGTGAAGCCAGTCCTGCTGCACAGGGTGATGGTCCGTGGCACCCCTGCTGTCTGCCCCCAAATCCTGCCCTGGTGGCACAGTTGAATACCTCTGCCATCCGAGGTAGGCTGAATACCAGTGGATGGGAATCTCCAGTGGGGACACTTGCTCTTGCACTCAGGTCCCGTTGGGGCATGTGCTTGGCAACTATGAGAACAGGATGCTGGGCCACGTGGGCCTTTGGCCTGATCCAGCAGATCCTTTGTACATCCTTACGGGAAAGCGAAATGTTCAGGAAGGACAGACTGACCCCAGGGTTTGCTGATGCTCTCACCGTGCTGTGCCCCCTTCCCTGGCCTGCACTTTCCCCCCAAATTATTTTTGGCTCACATTGGTGTTTTCCTGCAAGCTGCATGGAGCAGCCTATGGCAAAGGCATCTATTTGAGCCCCATCTCCAGTATTTCCTTTGGATATTCAGGTAAGCGGCTCTCTTTGTCCCCTTCCATCTGTCAGTGCACCCCTTCGTCCTGCAGACATGCTTGCCGCGCATCCAAGAGCCGCTCCCCCCACCCCCGCTGTGTGTGTTTCTCCATCCACATGCTGGGCTCCTGGGGAGATTAAAATTCTCAGGGTGATGGTGGTGGTGATGATGGTGGTGATGATGGTGGTGGTGAGATTGGCTGCCTATGTGCGTTGATTTCCAGCCTAGCTGTGGACTCACTAGCCTTGCAGGCATTGTCTTGAGATTCAGCTAGGCCCAACCGCTGCCTGGAGCTGGGATTGCTATAGAGTAGACCTTGATGGTGATCTCCCTAGTTTCTCCTCTGGGCACCCAAACTCAGTGGAAGGCACAAGCCCTTGATGTGCCCTCATCACAGCACTGATGGGCTGCAAGCAGGCCTGATGTTCTCTCTGTCCCCAGGAATGAGTTCCTTCCATTGCTTGGGAGAGGTGCGGGCCATAGGAATAGGTGGCTTCTCTGGTGCTTATCGTGTCAGACAAGTTTGGTGTTTTTGTATTGTGTGCACGAGAAGGAAAGTGATAAGACTTAAGTAGAACACCTTCATTTCTTCCATCTCAGGTAGAAGGCTGGGCAACCTTTATCTGTGTTCTCCCTTACCTAGTGGATGATGTGAGCTTCTCTTGAAGAGACATGCTGATGAGCTTGCTACTTGAGCTGAGACTGTAGTTTGGTGGTAGATCCTTATGCCGTAGTTCCTGGGTTCAGTTCCCAGACTCCCCAGTTAAAGGACGTTGGGAAGCTGTGCAGATGAAGACTCCTGGAGAGCTGCTCCCAATCAGCATACACCGCACTGGATAAGGGCTGAATGTCTGTCTTCTCATTGCTACATCTTTGGAGATCATGGGCCATTGTTTGTGTCTCTGGGCTCGTTTGCACCATCCTCCCTGCACAGACTGCCCCAGCAACTGGCAGAATTCCTCGCTCATGCAAGCAGCCGGTCCTGGCACACTGTGGGTTGCTGTTCTTACTCTCTTTATTGTCAATGCAGGGATGGGGAAAGGCCAGCACAGGATGCCCTCCAAGGATGAGCTGGTGCAGAGGTATAACCGAATGAACACCATCCCCCAGGTAACCACCTGCGTATTTTGCACTAAACTCTAAGCTTGCTTTATTTCAGCAATACGCTTTGGAGCAGGGGGAAGAGTAACCACCTGAACGAATATTGCGAACCACTGGTGGTCCAGGGGCAGGAGTTTGGGAGCCCCTGCTCTCATCCATGGAGCCCTCCAGGCCTCTTTGTTCGGACACTGGGACTCTCCCTAGGCCACAAGTCTTTTCATAAGCCCTTGAGTGCTTTTGCCTGACTGAAATATGTCATTGAACTCTGGTGACAACACTTGCTTGCCTGGGAGGGTGAAGAGAGAAATGGCCTGTGTGTTTGTGTGTGTAGAAACCTCTGACTTTTTCATGACTGGAATGTCATCTGTGGAAGTCATATCCATTTGCTCTGCCCACTTTGGCAACTGTCTCCACTCACGATGGGGGTAGGTTACTTCTGGAAGGCTGCCCATGAGAGAATGTGGTGACCCTACGCTTTCAAAAGCTTCCCCACCTCTGGTCTGTGTAACTCTAGATCTCTCTGGTTTGCTTGCAGACTCGATCCATCCAGTCCAGGTTCTTGCAGAGTCGCAATCTGAATTGCATCGCACTTTGTGAAGGTGAGCGATGGGGCGAGAGAGGCACGTCAGCCAATGTCTCTCCCTCTCTTGGAGCTCCTTTCTCTCCACATCTGTCCTGACTCCTGCCTGAGCCCAAATGCAGGCTGCCATGCCAATACAAATACCAATTTAAGGAATGTGTGCCGGGGAAACCGGAAACTCATCTCACACCAAAGGTCCAGCAGACTGTCTCCAACAGCAGCCAGTTCCATGCCCTTAGAACAGCACTTCCCAATTTGGTTCTCTGCAGTTGTTCTGGACTTCAACTCCCATCAGCTCCATGCGAGCTTGCCCAATAGTGAGGGGTGATAGGAGCTGGAGTCTAGCAACATCTGGACAGCACAAGGTTCTTTGTTCCTGCTCTACAAATGATGAACATTCTTTTTGTGTAAAAAGCGTCAGAAGTGGTATAGCAAGTAGGAACAAAGGATGGCAATGTATGGGATAAGAATCAGACTGTCTGTTTTTTTGCCTCCTGGGAATGACAATACAGTGGTGCCTCGCAAGACGAAAAGAATCCGTTCCGCGATTCTCTTTGTCTAGCGGTTTTTTCGTCTTGCGAAGCAACCCCATTAGCGGCTAAGCGGATTAGCACTATTAGCAGTTTAGCGGCTTAGCGGCTATTAAAGGCTTAGCGGCTTAGCTGCTAAAAGGCTATTAGCGGCTTAGCGGCTTAGAAAAAGGGGGGGGGCGGAAAAAAATGGCAAGACTCGCAAGACATTTTCGTCTTGCGAAGCAAGCCCATAGGGAAATTCGTCTTGCGAAGCAACTCAAAAACGGAAAACCCTTTCGTCTAGCGGGTTTTCCGTCTTGCGAGGCATTTGTCTTGCGGGGCACCACTGTATTCTGTTTGTATGAATTGCTAGAATTGTTCAGGGTCTAGCCTGTCTCTAATGCACATCTATGTGCACGTACATCAGATGAGGGGAACCTTTGCCTTCGAAATGTCAGCCCCAGCAATGACCCATGATGAGGGATGATGGGAGTTGCAGTTTGGCAACATTGGCAGGCAGGGGGTGGGCGGAGAAGGCTCTTCACACCAAATGTACGTGAACCTTAAGGCCCCACGGAAGGAAGGAATATTAAAAGCAGGACAAAATAGAAATAATTGACTCCAACATTTTTGATTCAGAAGCATCTTTTTCTGAGCTTGGAGACTACATGTTTATAATTTTCAGGGCTAATTGCTATTGATATTGCCATCCTCCATTGGTTTTGCTTTTTCTAATCAGGGATGAAGAACCTTGTGGCCCTCCAAATGTTGTTGGATTCCAACTCCCATTATCCCCAGCCATCATGGGCAAGAGTCAGGGATGATGAGATTTGGAGTCCAGCAATATCTGGAGAGCCATGGGTACCCCATCTCTGGTTTGTCTTGAAGGCACCTAATCTGGTACCCGTTACCAGTGAATTCCATCAGTGAAATTATGCATTTTCCTTTGGTTTATCCTGAAACCTTTGACAATCTGTTTCATTGGATGGTCCTTCATTCTACTATATCACAAGCAAGAGGACTGATGCTACTCACTGCCCTTCCCTTCCCTGTCCATAACTGCATAAATGGGTCAGTCGGAGGCAATATCCAGGGTTTCTGGTGCCAAAGTACCTGATCATCCTGGTTAGTGGGTGATATTGGCAGGCCTTGTGTGTTGTGTTCTGATTATGAGAAGACTGATGCCTTTCTCGTTTGCAGTGATCACGTCAAAGGATCTCCAGAAGCACGGCAACATCTGGGTGTGTCCAGTGTCGGACCACGTCTGCACCCGCTTTTTCTTCGTGTGAGTGGTCACATTTCCTGGGTAGGGAAAGGGAAGCTGTTCTATTTTGCAGAATAGGGAGATGGCAATGCCAAGGCTGTAGCCTTGGGCGGTGCCACCTTACCCGCTGGGATTGGCAATAGCCCTGCACCATCTTGAAAGGTATGGTGGAAGAAGGCAATTTCTGAAGCAGTTTCTGTCTCCCTCCCAGGTATGAAGACGGCCAAGTTGGAGACGCCAACATCAATACTCAGGACCCCAAAATCCAAAAGGAGATAATGCGTGTGATTGGCACTCAGGTCTATACAAATTGAGGGGGTGGAGGACCCTGTTCCTTCAGCTTGTGCCAATGTTGCCCCTGCCCCTCCATGGGTAGAAGGGAAGCCAGAGGTCAGAGGCTGCCAATGAAGCGATGATAACCCTGGCTGGATGGAGACCTGGATCCACAGGAGGGGGCAAAGGGGCAACCAGCGTCATTTCTGGGCAGCAGAGGCCCCGGGAGCGCCTCTGGAAGGGTGGAAGCCTGCACCTAGAATATACAGAGAGACTCTCCAATGGGGAAACCTGGACCAAATCCCAAGGACAGTTGGGGTGGCTGACTTTGCGCTCCCACGTTTACAGTGACAACATTTTTAACAATGAAAACAAGCAAAAAACAAACAAACAAGAAGAGACAGAGAGAATGGGAGAGAGTGAGAGAGCGCAAATGGTTTTAGCTTGTTAAAATTCTCTTTAAAAGAAGAAGCTCTGATTGCACCTGCACAGACTCTGTGTGTGTGTATATATATGTGTGTTTGCAGGCACTTGTGTGTGTGCCCAGCAGATGTGCCATTTCCTTTATTTCCTTTTGCCCATGAGGTCAGACCTGTGACCTCGATGTGACCTGTTTTTTGTGTGGTCATTGCCCCAAACTTATACACAGGTTAGACGATGCTCTATCTTTAAAATGAATATTCATTCTACTTCCTTCACGGGGAGGTTGTAAGATGACATGAAGCATTCATCCTGATTTGCTTGCACCCTGATTCTGCAACTTCCCACTAATCAGTTTTTTATCTCACACTTTTTACTGCATTTCCCTGTCACTCTCCTAACTGCAAGAAGTCGGGGGTTTTCTTTTCTTTCTTTCTTTTTTTAAAAAAAAGATTTTCTTGTACCAGTGTATTTTAATCCACTTAAATTATTCAGGCCTATTTCTCTGGTATGTGATATGGAATCCCTCCCACAAAATACTGCCTGTCTGGAAGTGGCCAAGGGCACCAACCCAAGTATGATATGTATTTGTGTTGTCCCTGTCCACTTGTGCTTGTGCTGGCAGCCATTGGAAGTGGTTGGGCAGAAGTCAGGGAGACTAACAGCAGGTGGCGCCAGAGCCAATGACAGACCGAGCCAACGAATCCTTCTTTCTGCTCTGTTCTGTTAGGGCAACTGTGAGGCAAAGGAGCAGGAGGCTGACAGGCAGTGCCACCCCCTGACTGACTGCAAGGAAGAAGTCAGGCAGGTGAGGGCAGATTGAGGACGTGCCCCATTCACCTAGATGGATTAACCTCCACTGGCAGTAGATCTGAAAACTGTAGCTTTGGGTCTATACGTTGGACAGTGGCCTCTTCCAAACAACCTGTTCATTAGGCATTCATCCTGATTTGTCCACAGGCGAGGTCGTAAGATCAAGCAAGTGTTTGGCCACACTTTCAAGTGCATTTTCTGGTCCCTATTGCAAAAAAAATCCCAATATTATTATTATTATTATTATTATTATTATTATTATTATTATTAGGAAGGGGGGTTTATTGCTCCAGAGCACCACATCATTTCCGTTGTGCAACCTGAGTTTGCCAGCATGTGGCTGGACCCCGTCTGAGAACAGCGACCGCCTTGAAGTGCCCAGTGTGTTAGATCTCCGTCACTCTCCCAAGCTGAATTGTGTTTGAATGAAAAAGAGACAACCTCTTTGTATAGTGTATACTAAAGTGGGGGGTGCCATAGATGTGAAGAAGGGAACTTGTCTCACTGAAAAGCAGCTCAGTGGTGGACCACATGCCTTGCCTGCAGATGCTGGCCGATGAGTTGGCCACTCTCTCTGTTCTCTCAGGAGTTAATATTGAAGGCCCAGCAGGTCCCACCAGCAGCCTGCTGAGGATGCTGGGTGTTTATTACCCAGGGCCTGCAGAGTAGATCATACTGGGTTAGATGTGAAAGTGCTTTGCTGGGTGCTGTGGAGCTGCAGTCCTTGTTTCCCAGCAGATTAGCTGCTGGGTGTGGGAAGGTGAATGTGGTGCAAAAGCATTGGCAGGAGCGCCCGATCTCCCTGTCCCTTCCCTCTTCCCATTCCAGTAAACAGCGGTGACTCTCCTGCAAGGAAGTGAGCATAGTGGCTCCACCTCAGCCAGCGAGCTGCTTCTGGATAGATGGAGAAATATTTTGATGGGCCCAGCATCAGGCAGCTTTCCTGGGGTGCTTTTAAACACCTGCATTATATCCATGGCATATGTTGAAAGGGCAAGTGAATCCTATCACAGTGAGGATGGAGCGACTCCCCTACTAAGGAAGGTTACAGTATCTGGAACTTTTTAGTTTAGGGAACAGGCAAGTAATCTGCGATGTGATGGAAGCATACGAAATCATTCACGGTGTGGGGAGAGTGGGCAGAGAAAGGTGGTTATTCTGTAACACTAGAACTCCCTGGCATCCAATGAATGTTGGAGGATTTAGGGCAGACAAAAAACCAAACAAACTTCTTCACACAGTGCATAGTTAAACTATGGTACTCCCTCCCACAAGAGGCAAAGACGGCCACCAATTTGGATGGCGGCAAAGACTATGGATTGGCTTTTTGTAAACCATTTTGAGGTGTGTGGGTTTGTTGGGTTTCTTTTTTTACAATCAAGCGGTGTGCAGTGGTACCTCGGGTTACAGATGCTTCAGGTTACAGACTCCGCTAACCCAGAAGTAGTGCCTCGGGTTAAGAACTTTGCTTCAGGATGAGAACAGAAATTGCACGGTGGTGGTGCAGCGGCAGCAAGAGGCCCCATTAGCTAAAGTGGTGCCTCAGGTTAAGAACAGTTTCAGGTTCAGAACGGACCTCCGGAACGAATCAAGTTCTTAACCCAAGGTACCACTGTATACATTTAAATAAATGACTGCCAACCATGATGGCTGCGATCTGCACCCACTGCAGGTGAGGAGAGAGCTGTTATGTTCAGGTTTTGCTTTGAGGCATCCCACGGACATCTGGTGGGACAACAGGTTGCTGGACCAGATGAGCCCTTGGTTTGATCCTGCAGGCTTGCTCTTCTGCCCCTTCAACAGTCATGGCTTCCCACAAAGAATCCCGGAACTACATTAGGTTAAGGGCTCCGAGAGTTGTTAGGGAACCCCCTTTCCCCTCCATGGAGCTATAATTGCCAGAGTAATTTTACAATCAACCTCCCCTTCCCAGGGAACTCTGTGAATTGAAGCTGTGGGCAGGTAACAGGAGTCTCCTTACAAGTCCCAGCACCCTTGGCTCCCAAGATTCCTTGGGGGAAAGTGACAACCACACTGCTTTCAGTTTTTAGTGTGGATGCAGCCTGTGTGTCTCCTTCATCTCTCCTCTGCCCCCAACAAGGCTGTGTGTGTGTGTGTGTGTGTGTGTGTGTGAGAGAGAGAGAGAGAGAGAGAGAGAGAGAGAGAGAGACTCACAGGTACACTGTGCCATCTGTTTACCTGCACACTCTCAATGTGTGTGGATGACAGCTCAGGAACCCAAATGCCATCTTATCTGCAAACCTTTAAGTCTGCACCATTCATAAACGGCTGCCAGTCTCTATCTGGGATGGATTCGCTTGAAGGACATGGCGAAGCATATGTGCTCAGGCGAAGGGTGTATGATGGCATGACTCAAGTTACAGGTCCACATGGACTGTAGCAGCTCAGCAGTAGATCACAAGATTTGCAGGCTCAAGCCCTGGCATCTGAAAGCCAGAAGCACCCCTGCCAGTCAATGCAGAGACAATACCGACTTGCATGGACCAGTGGTCTGACTTCCCATGATGATCTACTGAAGCAAAGCAGAGACCCAAGACTGAGGCTGCCTTCAGACAACCATAGAATTGAGGAGTTGGAAGGGACTCTCAGGTTCATCTAGTCCAACCCTCTGCAATGCAGGAATCTCAAGACTCAGTCCCCCATCCAATCTGAAACCGTACTGGACCCTAATTAGCTATGCAAACCTGCTTGTAGTTTTATTGCCGCACCACTAAGATTCCCCCCAGCATTTCCTTACCTGATAACTTCCATATTTTACATGATCTTTCACATGGCATTCTAGCCACTTCTGAAAAACTAGCAGAATTGAGCAGTTTATAATTCATCTCTAGGTTATTTGCTTCTCTCCACCCCCCCTCAAAAAAACAAAACCCGTTTGCAACCCCATTAACCAAGAAAATTGTGGGAGTTTGGCACTGTAATTTCATGTGATGAAATTTGGGGCGGTATTCTAGCATTCGGTATTTTCCTGCCGCACAAAATTTAGCATGGCATGGTGGCATGTCGAATAAAAAAGCCACAGTTTCATAATGCAACTGGCAATGCCGTGCAGGAGTACATTAGAAAGTGGAATAAAAGTGCTAGCATTATAATCAGGAAGACTCAATCTCCATGTCTTACCTTTGTGGATTGTGAAGGCTTCACAGCGCCAGTGGGTGAAAAGGGGATTACAAAATACCATTGTTCCCCCAGTTGTCAGTAAGCACATCAAGATTCCTCTTGTGCAAAACCATATTTGATTCATGAATGTTGGGAGCTGCCATATCCTGAGTCAGACCAATGGTCCATCTGGTTCACCTACACTGACTGGCAGCATCTGGCTCAGGTTTCAGGCAGGCGATTCCCCCAGGAGGAGGAGGAGTTTGGATTTGATATCCCGCCTTTCACTCCCTTTTAAGGAGTCTCAAAGCAGCTAACATTCTCCTTTCCCTTCCTCCCCCACAACAACCACTCTGTGAGGTGAGTGGGGCTGAGAGACTTCAAAGAAGTGTGACTGGTCCAAGGTCACCCAGCAGCTGCATGTGGAGGAGCGGAGACGCGAACCCGGTTCACCAGATTACAAGTCTATTGCTCTTAACCACTACACCACCCAGCCCTACCTGGAGATGCTGGGGATTGAACCTAGGACCTTTCATGTGCAAGACAGATGCTCTGCCACTGAGCTATGGCCCTTCCCCCAAATGGCTCAGTGACGAGGGGCTAGGCTGCACCATGACTAGGGGTTAGCCTGATCAAATGCAGTGGGGCCTTCTCTTCTGCAACTGCCAGCTGACACATTGCTCTTGCTGAAACGTCCTCTTCTGCACAACTATTAAAGGAGCCCTGTCTGCTCCTTTATCTGGTCACATTAATAGTGCTCAGGCTAGCAGTTTACATGCCAAGCAGTACCACCCATGGATCCTTACACGGGTGCAAAGGGACCTGTTGTGTCATCACCAGGGCAATTAATGCTTCAGTCCTGCAAGCTGCTGCCTCAATGATTGGATTCCAGGGACTGGCAATGAATCGTAGAGATGCTGGAACACAAATGTGGCTATTTGGAGGGTTTGTGGCATCATTTTGTCTAGCGGAATAGAAGATTAGGGTGAGGATTCTAGAGCGCTGGTTATTAAAGGCAGCTTTAATAGGGGGTTACAACTGGGAGTG
The DNA here is from genome assembly GCF_964188315.1 of Podarcis muralis. Lineage (NCBI taxonomy): Eukaryota > Metazoa > Chordata > Lepidosauria > Squamata > Lacertidae > Podarcis > Podarcis muralis. The sequence goes on from NC_135668.1 coordinate 7,359,055, forward strand.
GGGTGAAGAGCAAGGAACTCCAGGTGCCTGAAGAAATATTTATTTCAGGCCTGACACATTTTGGAACAACCCTTTGGGGACACATTTTTAATAGCAACCATAGGAGTTGGCGGAAACCCTCGCCAAAGACCACCCTTCCCTGGGTTGCGTGGCAGAGCCCACGCAAAGGCAGCAACGATGGTGGTGGGTTCTGGCAATATCTTGCAGAGTGCACAAGATACTGGGAGATTTTAGCGATACCTTGCAAGGGTTCAGTGAGATCTCTCTGGAAACTGCTGCTGCCTTGCTTTTCTGTTGGTGACGGAGGCAGCTGAGTGGGCAGGGTACCTCCTAGCTTACGCTGCTTGAGGCCACTACCTCAGCACATCTCATGGGTGCGCCAGCCCTGTGTTTTTCCAAAGGATTACTCTGAAACGTGTTCTCTGTGAGAATGTTTACTCCCATGCCTAAGTAAAGTTACCCAGTTTGGCTTCTGTAGACTTTTTAATAGACAAAACACCATCTAATCTCCTGCCAACCTAGCAGTTCAAAAGCACATCAAAGTGCAAGTAGATAAATAGGTACCGCTCTGGTGGGAAGGTAAACGGCATTTCTGTGTGCTGCTCTGGTGCGCCAGAAATGGCTTAGTCATGCTGGCCACATGACCCGGAAGCTGTATGCCGGCTCCCTCGGCCAATAAAGCGAGATGAGCGCCGTAACCCCAGAGTCGGCCACAACTGGACCAAATGGTCAGGGGTCCCTTTACCTTTACACCATCTAATGTTGATCTCAGGGATGTAGAACCTTTGGCTTTTCAGGTGTTGCTTGGCTACAACTTCCAGCATCCCCAACCATTGGCCATGTTGCCTGGGGCTGATGGGAGTTGGACCCCAGCAACATATGGAAGGCAACAGGTTCCTCATCCCTGCATTGTTGTTGTTGTTGTTGTTTAGTCGTTTAGTCGTGTCCGACTCTTCGCGACCCCCTGGACCAGAGCACGCCAGGCACTTCTGTCCTCCACTGCCTCCCGTAGTTTGGTCAAACTCATTCTGGTAGCTTCAAGAACACCATCCAACCATCTTGTCCTCTGTCGTCCCCTTCTCCTTGTGCCCTCCATCTTTCCCAACATCAGGATCTTTTCCAGGGAGTCTTCTCTTCTCATGAGGTGGCCAAAGTATTGGAGTCTCAGCTTCAGGATCTGTCCTTCCAGTGAGCACTCAGGGCTGATTTCCTTAAGAATGGAGAGGTTTGATCTTCTTGCAGTCCATGGGACTCTCAAGAGTCTTCTCCAGCACCATAATTCAAAAGCATCAATTCTTCAGCGATCAGCCTTTTTTATGGTCCAGCTCTCACTTCCATACATCACTTCCCTGCATTATAGGATTACATAATTACTCTTCATTCCTATTCTCCATCTGCTAAAGAAGCCTGTACCTTTCACCTAAGGATGAAAGCAGAACTAACAGTTGGAAGGTCTTTGGCTCAATGGTACAGCAATTGCTTCACATGCAGAAGGCCGCAGGGACAACCTCTGGTATCTCCAGGTAGGGATGGCAAAGACTTCTCCCTGAAGCCTTGGGTAGCTGCTGCCAGTCAGTGTAAACATTACTGAAGTAGATGCACCAATTTGTATTTAGGAATATAGGAAGCTGCCTTACACGATCTCCTAGTGATGCTTTCCCTGATTTTGTAGTCTTTATTTTATTTGAGGTTCAGAGAACAACTCTCAAGAAGAGACTCACACACGAAGAATCCGGGCAAATTCCCACTGGACTGTGCTTTATTTCAGTCTAAGCAGAATATCATTTAACTACAGAGCTACAGAGATAACAATGTCCATTTTGTCTTTCTTTATTATACTACAAGAAATCATAAGAAAGATCCGTCAAAAGAATCGTAAATCCACTGGAATGCCAAAACTGCTCCCCCTGCAAACCCCGGGAGGCAGCGTTCCTTTTTGGAATGGCTGAAACAGAAAGCCCATTTGGGGTGGGGCGGGGCAAGATGCCTCCCCCCCAAAGTCGTGGAACTCGGTGGGAAAAGACACATGCTCAGAGGCCAGCAAGTGTTGTCCTCCTGAGACCCTAGTTGGGCAGGTAGCCTTCCTACATAAAACCAAGACTGACCAGGAAGAGAATAGTAGCGCAAAGCAATTCATTAGATCTTAGCTTTTTGGTGAGTCATCAGTAGGAGTCAGCAACAGCCTTTGTCCTTGGGCGTTCATCTGGGGGTATACTGGGGCTTCAACCCTCTTTATGTCCTCCACTTATCCTTGGGCAATAATTACTTACCTCTTACTAGTCTTCCCACTTGCCTCGTTCCCCTGGCTTTTGCTAGACCCAGGTAACATTTTTGGAGTGCCTAGGACAATTTTGTCACTGGCCTCCTGTCAAAGTGTCAGGAGGTTACTCAGAGGGTCCAAGCTCCATATCTTTTGCTCTGGGTTCTAAATCTCCTGCCTCTTCAGCATCAATGCAGTGCCAACAACAGCCCACCCACTCACCATCTTGAGACCCAAATTTGCATTTGTACATATGAATCAACATACGCAAATTTGTGCCACAAGCCTGTGCCCTGAATCTTTTGCGTATCTAGTGACACCCCTGCTGAAGCCACCAATTTTAGGATGTGTTAAGAATGCAAGAGCACAACCCGATTCTTTTTTGGGTGGCTGCACCACTGTAAGAACTGTGAGATAGGCAGGACTGAAGGAGTCTGAGTGGGAATCTCTGCCTGCCCCAAAGACCCTCATTTTGGGGCAAAGTTAAGCAGACACAGTAAAATTGTGAGGAACGTCTGGAGGGCACAAACCTCCTCACATTTCATCCCAATGCATCACAACAGATTTCCACCCATTTCCACCTCCCCATGCCTGGGTCCGGGGTTATCAGGTGAGACACTGCAACAAGGAATATGCATGGAAATATTGGGCTCAGCCTGGGGGAAATACCTTTTCCTTCTCGGAGTAGATTCTGCAGTCCATGCAATTACTGTTAAATTGGAAATTCTCACATGAGCTAGTCTTTGAGGAAAAGTTACATTGAAATGGGTTTTCCATTGCTTAGATGTGACCCAGCCATGTAACCGTTCCACCCAAGTGAATGCGATGGCTTCCAAAACTCATTGTGAGAACATGAAGCCATTTTCTGGTGTTGCTGCAACTGGGGTGAACTCACCTTCTGTATAACCCTTCTATGATGCCTGAGGCATGAGGGTGGGAAGTATCCTAGAATCAGCTTTGTCTGAGGTGCAGTGGACATAAGCAGATCCCTGCTGGATCAGATCAGGTCACCTAGTCCAGGATTCTGTTCCAACAGCCTAGTAGAAACCCACAAGCAGAACTTGAAAGATGTTCTTTAGTTCCTTGGCTCTTGTTGCCTAGGCAGAACCAGGAGGGGACAGTGGGAAGATGAAAATGCCACATCTCAACAACTTCCCAGTAACTTTTAAGAGCAGCAGGATAGAAAGGCATTTGTTACTTGCCATCTTTCTCATTCTAATATGGGTGACAGTTCAGCCAGGCGAGTCTTCTCTCCAACCTGTTTGTAGAGTTGACTTGGGAGTCCGGCATGTTCATGTCATGACAGATATATATATAGCATGGGCCAGAACTCAATCCTGCCTGCAACATTGTTTTTCCTGTGCCCCTCAAATGTCCAAAAGCCAGACACAACCCACCTCTGGATCAGGAGGTGACTGATCAGTACCTAATTTGGGGGGAAGGGTTTCTCTGGAGTGCTGGGAGCTCTCATCCAGAAGTTCAAATCCTATATTCCCAGAAATGTAGGAGACTTTTTAGTGAGTAAATGGAGAAGGGAAGGCACACTTGCTCCTATATCTGTCTGTCTGCCTCTCTTGCAAACGGGACACAATCTGCATATGGCAAACAGTTCCAGCAGTTTTTGAGTTCCAGAACCCCGTTGCCTTTTGAAACAATGAATGAGGTCTTATTTCAGCAAAGCGTCAGCTCAAATTACGCACAGTTGCCCCCATACCAGGGACACCCCACATAAATAATAATGTCCAGAACAAATCTTTAATGGGTACACGTTTTCTCCCATTTAAATAACTTAAATCCCCACTCATCACATCCAAGAACTAGGCAGTGGGTGCAAAGGAGATCTCAGGCTCATATATAGACCCTTGAGAGGTTTGCATTGGCCTGAGCCTGCAAAGTCGTCTTCTTCGAGCCTCCCTGCCGTGAGAATTTCTGCTTGCAGGAAACGATGAATGGGATATCTTTCTAGTGAGTTTTGGAGAATGGCAAGGGAGGAGGGCGGGACAGACCAGCTTTGGCATCAGAGGTAGCTTTGCAATAAGAAACACTCCTACAGTTTCCACCCCGTGCATCCCTTCGAAGGTAGCAATAAGACTATGGTAGCAAAAAAGTAGCCCTTAGAGACGGCAGTCACTGCTGTAGGCTGTTTGTGCTCTATGGGAGCTGGGGGAGAGAGGGTTAGAGCTATGAGAGCTGGAGTCAATGGAATAGTGGGTCTTGGGGAAAGACCCTGTAGACATGGTTAGTTTAGATGGGGAGAGGCCAAAGTGTGCCCTCCATCCTGTCTCTTGCACATCTAAGTCACACTTTTCTCTGTCCTGCACCCTGCATGGAACCCAGTGTCCATGACTGTTAATCTGTGGATTCTTTTTAAAAACAACAACAAAATAAAATGATCTTGGTGGGCATTTGGCTACAATGAGAAGTACTAGCTGGAGCCTGTGGATTAAAATGGCGGCTGCGGCAGGAGGCAGAGCAGGCCGAGGAGAGGGGAGTGAGAACCGCTGAAAACCGCACCTAGAGAACCACATCTAGAGCCAAGTCAGGGATGATGGAGGCTCCAGGCTGCAGCTGAAAGAGGCAGTCTTCCTTACTTTAAGTTGGCACAAGAGTGCCCAAGCAGAACCTCGAAAGGATATGATTTGTAAGGGGCCTTCAAGACTGCAGCACAGCAAGATCCTGCACCCACAGCATTCTGTCTAAAGAAGACTGTAGTCTTATACTTGCATGTTGGACTACGCCAACATGCCAGGACCTGAACCAATGGATTCAAGCTACAATAAAGGAGATCCTGACTAATCACGAGGAGGAGCTTTCTGACAGTAAGAGCTCTTGATGGTGGAACAGACTCCCTTGGGAGGTTGTGGACTCTCCTTCCTTGGAGGTTTCTAAGCAGAGATTGGATGGCCACCTGTCATGGATGCTTTAGCTGAGATTCCTGCATTGCAGGGGGTTGAACTAGATGATCCCATGGGGACCCTTCCAGCTCTACGATTCTATGCAGCCCACTTTATCTGGTCCTCAGGATTTTCCACAGGCCACACCCCTCCCTGTGCCCCATGAGTGTTTGTGCCTGGCTGGAGTGTGTCCCCGACTTCTGATCATGCCTCTTGCTTGTATGGAAGGAGGATGGTGTGTGTGTGTGTGTGTGTGTGTGTGAATATGCAGGTAGAAACTAGCTTGCTGTGCAAAGGTAAAATTTCCCTTTCTTTTTGGTCCACCCACTTTTGCCTCTGGCTGCCTCCACCCCTGGAATGTGGCCCTTGAGCTGAGAAGACTCCCTCTCATTTAAAGGAGCAGGAAAGGGTTCTCTCATCTCCCATCCCGCCTTGAGAAGAGTTCTCCCTTTTCTCCCCTCTTCTCTGCAGCCTTTATCCACAAATAGCAGGCGTTTCGTATGAACCGGAAAGATTATCCCCCTCCACCGTCACTGGCTTGCATTTTGTTTTCACAAACCCAATGGAATCACTTGCATTTACAAGCTCATAATTTATAAAGAAAACCCATGATTATTTTGCTATATACAGCTGCTGCAGGTAGCTGGCAGTCATCTGGAGCAGACACCTCAAGGTAAGATTTGAAAGGGAGTGGCGTTCTGGGCCAGACATGGCACCTGTCATTCCAGGCTAGGGAGGCATTTTGCAGAAGTCCAGTGGAACATCTCCTGGACCAGGAGGCAAATGCATGGTCTGCAAGCTTGATTCACTTATGGGAATCCAGGACACTGCTGTACAGATCCACCGGTATTTTGGCAAGGGCTTGGAGAGGATTGGGAAAGGGGTCCCTTCACAGACAGTTCAAGAAAACCAACTGCAGCCCATGCAAAGGCAGAGGGAATCAGCAACCACCACCATCTGTTGAATGGTCTCCTCCAGTTTGGTGCTGCTGTGCTTTGTACATGCCCAGACAGCAATAGATTTTGTGGAGTGTTCACCCTGCAGGGAGCTCTCCCACCTCCTCTGTAATCCCAAAAGTCCATGGGCAAAAGTGAGGGAATGATAGAAGTCAGTCAGTCAGTCAGTCAGTCAGTCAGTCCGTCTCTCTCTCTCTCTCTCTCACACACACACACACACACACACACACACACACACACACACACCAATTGCCACTTGCGCAGCTGCATACGGTCACAGTAGTAAGAGCTGTCAAGAGCAGTGTACTTTGCACATGCTCCAAGGCACCTTCGCCCTTCTTACAGATGTAGCCTCCCACCCAACTGAAGTACTGCTGAGTGGGCAATACAGCCTGCTGACCGTAGCTCTTTGTAGATCTGCACACATGTGCAGAGAATCCCCACCACTGTGAAAAGCATGGTTGGGTTGGGTGGGTCCATGGAGCTATGGGTGGGGGTGTGTGATGCAGGCCAAGACCGAACTACTGAGCGTAGCTTGAGTATCACGCAAAGTCACTCGGTCTCCTGTTGTTGCAAAGGGATTGCTGCAGCCCATTGTCCTCCCTGAATCAAGGCAAGCCATGCAGGCCGAGGGTCTTCTTGGGCCACTGCAAATGCTAAGGAAAGTTTAGCAAGGAATTCTCTGAAACCATAAAGGCAGGACCAGCAGCGCCAACAGGTGTCCTTGGGCAGCTGCCAGCTCCCAGGTAGGGCCCAGCACTGTTGTCTACTCTGCACCTCCTGTTAATTCTTCTTTTCTGGCCCCGCACTGTAAGTGGCACCCAACAGTGGGGACTAGCCTCCATTTAAATCTCAGCAGAGTGCTCTGCTCTGGGGCAGCCTTCACCAACCTGGTACATACTCTGCGAATGTCTTGGACTACAACTCCCACCAGCCTCTGCTTTGGTGGCTGAGGATGATGGGAGTTGTAGTTCCAAAACATTGGCATGGTGAATGCTCTCCTTGAGAATTGTGGGGAAATGAAAATGGTGATTAGATCAAGCTGCCTAGTGCCACCCCCCCAACCCCTGGCCAGCACAAACAAAGCTCTCTAAGACCCATTGGCAGATGAGGGAGCCCTCAATAGGGCATTAAAGCCATGCCTTCTCTCAAGCATGGAGCCACCCCTGCAACATTCATTATCATTTGGGAAGGGGGTGGGGAGAATGGATTTTTATCTGCACCACCAGGGCTTGAAAAGGCTACTGCCACCACACCCAGGCGGGGAGGAAGGTGTGTGGTTCATTTACAAATTATTCCATTTCAATGTATGCTTAGATAATATGACCTGCAGCTTAACACCAGAGCACTATTTTTAAAAGCTCAATACTTTACTGTATGCCAGATCAGTTTAACATTCTGGCAATTCAATGGAAATTCGTTGAGTTTCCAAATAGAAATCTACATTTCTTGTGGTATAATAATAATAATAATAATAATAATAATAGCCATTCCAAGAAAGGTTTGGGTTGAGCTCCCTTCTGAACTGGGATCCCTGGACATTCACACCTGCTCATGGCTATAAGCCTGGGTTGGTTTGAAACTGCCCAGGATGCAATCCAAAGGGCTGGACTGGGTTTTGATGTTGGGCATTCACAAAAGTATTGTGTGAGCAGCATCCCCTGCTAACAGCAAGGGTCTGGTTAGGGGTGGCCTCCCTTTTATTTATTGATCTATGCTTAGAGGGCTCTTGGGCATTTGGCAAAGGGCCAGTGAGACCACCTGCCACCTCAATGTGTTCAGAATGAAATCGCTAAACTATTGCATAGGCAAATGTTATGCAAATTATTCGTGTCATGGGCCTCTGCCCTTTTTAGCACCTAGCAATGTCCCTGGCCAAGGGTTCCCCTGCTTTGTGCTCAAAAACTGCCAGAGAAGGGAAGATGGAGAAGTTGAGAGTCCCTGGTGCCTCTCTCTCCAGTGCAAACAAATGGCCCCACTGCAAATGCTGCCCCACCCCTGATGCTGTTGCTGCCCCCTCCTGTCATCTGCTCCATGTCTTGGCACTTTCACAACTAAACACCGGTATTAAGACACAGAAGTTGTGTTGCTGGTAGGGCTGGCTTGCTTTGCTTGGGTTGAGGAGGACACCGTCAGCTGCTTCAAACATGGGAATCCTTCCCTGTGGCTGTAACTGTCGCAGACCTGTTGGCACAGGGATGGCTAGCTAATGCAGGGAATGAAAGGCACAGTGGTGCTTAAGAGGCTTCCCCTAGCCCTTAGCTGCAGGGAATGTAACCATGAACCTGGATCGCTCGCAAACGGGCAGCACCGGCATTTGATCGGGTGCAGGAACGGTTAGATCTCATCTCTCCCACATGGTGGCATCCCATCAAGATGTATCACCCCCCTCTTTGCTTCCTAACTCAGGCTGGCCTCCCCCTCCCCCTTACAAGCTCTGCCACAAACTGTGCAACCCTCTTGTGACATTGCTCCAGCAGCAGCAGCAGTGCCATCAGGGGCCTCACTCCCAGCAGAGCTGGTTTTCCACATGTGGAAATGTCTAAAGAGGGTCTCTCTCTCTCTCTCTCTCCATGAGACCATCCATCTAAAAATCAAGGATGGGAAGCCTGTGGCCCTCCAGATGTTGTTGGACTCCCAATTCCCATCAGCCCCAGATGGAGGGGGTCACAAAATGCACCATGGTCCAGCAGTCTCTTTGCTCAACCTTCCCCGCTACCTGTTGCAAAGTAAAATCGACTGGTGGAGGAATGGCGCTTGAGGCAAAATGGCTGTATTTTGTACCTTGTTCCCCATTTAAAGTAATATGCAGGGCTGTGATCTGGCAGCCTTAATCTCCAGGGCTGGTGCATTCCCAGAGTAGCCCTGGGATGCTTTAGGTCATGAGTAGCATGGGTAGGCCCACGGTTTTGTCTGATTTACGGCATCATAAGCAATGGGCCTGCAGTTCGCTGGCTTTTAGGAGCATACAGGGAGCCACCTTTAATCAAGCCACACTATTGGTCTTGCTAGCTCAGTATCATTAACACAGAGATTCTCAGAATGCAACTACCCCCAGCCCTGACCACTGGTCTTGCTCACCGGGGCTGATGAGCATTGGGAGCCCAGCAAAGCATCTGCTGGTGCACAGGTTCCCTGGACATGGTACCGACCAGTGCTTCCATAGCCCTTTCATAGCTGTCAACCTTCCCTTTTTTTTGCGGGAAATTCCCTTATTCCAGCGCCATTTCCTGCTGCTTCCTGCTGCTGTCCCGGATTGTTAGATATCCCATAGACTGTCCCCGGGACAGGTGAGGCTGCTGATCCCTTATTTTCGAGGCTGCTGATCCCTTATTTCCAAATCTGAAAGTTGACAGCTATGAACCCTTTCAAGGTGCTGACAAAAGAGGACCTGCCTCATGCTTGCTCCAAGGTAAGGATAAGAAGTGCAAAGTGTCTGGGACCTTTCATTGATGTAATCTCCAGCCGTATCTGCTTACGACATGCATAAGCACCATCCGCCCCAACTTTCTACCAGGAATCTCAGCATCCTTTGCCAAGCTGCACTTCCCAGGGAGGGAGACGTGGCAGTTGGCATCACTTTAAAGCCTGTAGTGTAGACTGGGCCCTCCCCATCTCACACAAGGGCAAACGACAGAGGTGGCTGCATGATTAAAGCAAATCCCGAATTAATGTTCTCTCGCAGAGGGTAATTCCCAAGTCAGGGGAACAAGGAAGAGAAAAGGTTACCTCTGCAGGATCGGAAAAGTAAACCAGAGCTCCTGAATAAAGAGACCTGGTTCTTGGTCTAGCCAGCTGGCTTGTTAGTCGAAGGCAACCGAAGCCAAGAAATTCCTCTGTATTCAAGCACAGGGATGTGATTCTCTCAGGTTGGTTAGAACCTTGATCTAGATCAGGAATGCGGAACCTGTGGTCCTCCAAATGACGTGGGAATCCAACTCCAATCAGCCCCTTGCAGCATGGTCAATGGACAGGAATGATGGGAGTTGGAGTCGAGCCACTGGCCGCAGGTTCCTCACCCCAATGTGGGTGGTCCCAAGAGCTAACTACGGCTGAGATCCTGCTGCAACCCACAGCTTCATGTACACCTCCCTGCCAGGGTTCCAAAGGAGACTTGTGAGAACATGATCAACTTCGTTCTGGTTCAGACCAGATGGGAAACAGTTCATGGGGCTGCTTGGACCAGTTGCCCCAGAACACACCTGCCCGTTCTTCCACCCAATATCCTTGCTTCCTGCAATTGCTTTCCTTACAGCAGATGTAGTTGGACTCTGCCCCAATATACCACCCTTCACCCTCCCATTTCATACAAGCAGGCAGCATTTGAAACACAGCTTGAGTCCCAGTGCTCACAACTCTCTTCCCCCACCCCAAATTTAGGTCTCTGTGTCATTCTCTCATATATATATATATATATATATATATATATATATATATATATATATAGTTTTGTTTTGCCTTTTTCTTTTCTTTTTTTTTATATAAAAAAGTCACTTTCACAAGGTCACTAAAGTCGATTGTCTTTTTTTTCCTTTTTCTTTTTAGGTTTCATTTGTTTCAAATGGAGGGCTCTCCTATGTTAAACGCTAACCGCTCTACAAAAAGCATTCTGTTCTAAACCACTAGGAAATGTAACAATGAAGCACAATTTTTCTTAAGAAAAAGAAAGAAAGAATAAAAAAATAAAAATAAAGAAGAGAAGAAAGAAAAAGAAGTCGTCCAGTGGCCAAGCGACCGCATTAGGGAATGTGAACCACGAAGGACAATGAGACAACCCCAGATCCTTCATGTACCGTGACATTTCGCTCACTCTATTTGGCACTTCCTTAAACCTGACCCCCTCCCCCTGACCTCCTCCTCTTCCCCAGCAGATTCTTGAAAGTAATAGAGAATTTGGCTGATGTTACACCAGGGCAATGAGAGACACACAGAGAGAAATTTCCTACAAAGGGAATAATCCACCCACCTGCCCATCCCATGTGATCTGCAAACAGCACCTGCTCACAGAGTGAGCTGGTTCAAGGCTAGAGCTCAAGGAGGACATCTGTAGTAGATGGCTAAGCTTCAGGACCACAGAGAGCTCCCTGTGGAGCAGAATAGTTCTTGCAAGAACTAGGAATATTGCTTCACCATTGGTCTGGAGCTGGCTGAAGCTTTATTGTTTGGCGTGGCTTCCCTGGAGCCTGATTGGTAGTTAAAGTATTCTAATATACAGGTGTGCACTCGGGCAAGATTGGAGCACCTCCCCTGGCTTCTGGACATGGCAGGGTGAAGGGCGTGGTACCTCAGTGGCAGAGCACCCACTTTGCATGCAGATGATCCCAGGTTCAACCCCTTGCACCCCTAGGAATGTCCTGGGAATGTCCCCTGTTTGAAGCCCCAGAGAGCCATTGTCAGTTGGCTCAGACAATACTGAGCTAGTTGAATCAATGGGTCTGACTCAATATAAGGCAGTTTCCTATGCTCCCATGACAGCCCCTCTGGAGTGCAGGTAGTGGAGTCATCTGAGTCAGATAAGGAGAGCAGAGCTACATCCCTTGAAGCAAGGCATGCTGGCCCCACTGTCTGATGGGGCTCTTCCTCCATGAAAGCTTCTACTGGTGTCAATGCGTTGGATGATATCTCCTGGGGAGTTTTGAAGGACTCCACTGTCTCCATCCTGGGAGCTCTCTGACTGAAAGAGTTCTGGGTCTTATCCCAGACAGGGAGGGAATTCTCCAAGATACACATTAAGAAAAGGAAGCCATGTTGGTGCATTAGAAAAACCCACAGTCCGGAAATACCTCTACTGGGTCAGGCCAAAATGCCACAAAGCAGTGAGTAGGCTTTTGAGTTTTCTAAAGCTCTTTGTCAGGCTGGATGTTGAGCAAAGTGGGGAGAGGAAGTGGGGGGAAATCTAGCATGTTGTGGTCACTCTGCATTTTTTGACAGTCTTAAGATTGAATGTAGGAGGAGGTTGCAGACACCAAGTCCATTAGGCTTGACTAGGTGCTAGGCAGGCATCAGGGTGCAACTAAGGACTACTGAGACCAGGAAATATGCAAGGGCTAAGAAGGGTATTGCTGCCTGACTGTGGAGTTCAGATTTTTTTTCTTATGGACTTCTTCTTGCTTTATGTGTGACTTGGATAACCAAATTTAACCATTCAGAAGTGGGACCCTAAAACTGAAGGAATATGATTTCTTACCACCTGAAGATGGCACTTTACTTTTCAAGGGTTACACATTCCCTCTAACCACCAGGTAATGTAACCCACTTTGACTTCTTTTGACATTTTTAAAGACCTAGCATTCCACCTGAAATCAACCTCCAGCCATATTCCTTTTTACTTTGGCGCTCTAAGAAGGAACCAGTGTGTTTTGCCTAATGATAGGGTTACGTCCTTTATTAGGTTCTTTTTTTAAAAAAATTGTGCGTGCATGAGCTCATGCGCCACTGTGTTTCTGCCAGCAATTGCTGACCGCTGTCCCATGTGGTGACATGCATAATTGCAGCCTCTCAGTAAAGAACTTTCCAGGCTGTGGGCTGACTCCACCCATTAGGCTGGTCATTGGCTCCTCCTGGGCAGGAAGGAGTTTAAGAGGACTTCCTGTCACTGTGGTGCAACAAGGTGTACCCAAGCTCTGGTGCCTTTTGCATTTCCAACTTTATTCTTTGGTCTTGCCTGCTGGTTTGCCCTCTGATCTGGCTCAAACTCTTACTAAGAGTAGGCCCATTGGAATCAAGGAACCTAAATTAGTCATGTCTATTAACTTTGGTGGATCTACTCTGAACAGGACTAGTATTGAACACCACCCCCAGTTCCTGGCTGCTGTCATGCTCCAGACTTGCCCATGACCCAGCCTCAGTCATTTCTTTGTCCTATCAGTCCTGGGCGCACTGTGAAACCTGAATAACACCTTCGCCAAGCCTCATCCAGTTATGCCTGCAACTTCCTAATGCACCTCTATTTTAACACCAAATGCAGACTTTCAAGCTACCATAAGCCAAACCTTCTCCATTCCTCTGCTTTGCTAGATGTTCAGCCTACTAAGAGCTGGCCCAACGTTCTGTGACACTTTGGGTGGTCCTAATCAAAGCATTGTCCAAGTGTGGAGAGACGTTGCAGCTCCTCTACACAGCCATCTAAGCATGGGTGGGAAACCGGTGGCATTCCAGATGCTGCTGGACTCCAGCTCCCATTATCCCTAGCCACTGATCATGTTGGCTGGGGCTGACAGCAGCTGGAGTCCACCCCTAGTGTAGGCAATACTGAATTAGTCGCACCGATGATCTGCCTTGGCGCAAGGCAGCTTCTCGTGCAAAAAAATATGGTCCTGTGTCTCTTCTTACTCTGGTTTACATTAGCTTTCAATGCATGGGAGAAGCAGATCAGGAACTGTGATTACAACCCCCCAATTTTCTGAAATCCAAGTGCCTATCTGGTGAGAGGAGGAGGAGAGAGCTGTTGCCAAGACCCCCCCCCCTTGCCAAAGTGGCCCCTCCTGCCAGCTTCACTACTCACCCGAACCCCATAGTGTTCAATGCGGTCACAAGGCCACCAGCACTGGCCACACTGCTCACAAGGCGACATCTGCTTGCTTGCTTGCTTGCTTGCTTGAGCTCGCTTCTCTTGGAAACAACTTGCAGCTTTGACATGAAGCTTTTTTTTTTTTTTAGTTTTTTTAAACCTCTTTGAGTTTCTTTTTTTTGTTTTGTTTTGTTTTTTAAATTAATTAATTTATATATATATTAAAAAAGCAATAGTCCTTTGGTCCCTAAACTCTAAGGAATGATATGACTTTGAAAGAAGTTAATCCAATCTCCTTGGACTGGTGACAAAGTGGGACAGAAACCCCCACCCCCAATCCACGGGATATAGATATATAGACCTATTTATATATATATCTTCTGTTAAGTTCAACATCCTCTTAGCAACTGATTTTTCTTTTCCCAAACGGATGCGGAAAAAAAAGTTCCCCTTTTTTCTTTCCCCCTTTTTTTAAAAACAAAAAGCGTTTCCCAGGTGTAACATACAGGCCTGGTCCAAACCCACCGGCTTTGGTTTAGATCTGTTTGGCCTCCCTCTTCTGAAATCTTGAGCATCGGTCAAGTGCTTTAGAGAGAGGCTGGTCCCACCAGCAGGCTCTGTGCCTGCAACCTTTTCCTGTTGCAAAATCCTACCCCTCTCCTCGTGAGGGGTCTTAAAAAAAACACGTCTTCTCCAGCGGCTCCTTCCCGTCATGGAGTTTAGAGTCGGCAAATAGCGATGCCTCTTTCCCTTTTGTCCAATATCGTCACAACCACCTTCTTTGCTTTCTCTCGCCTTAAAGCGGCAAAAGGAAAAAGAAAAAGAAACACCCCCCCGAAACCCCAACCGATTTGGAAAATAAAAATAAAAATAAAAAAGGTACAACCAAACTGGCTCTCCTCTTTTTCACGAGCATCCTGCCTCCTCTTCCACCTCCTCCTCCTCCTCCGTGATATGTTGCAAAGAAAGAGAGTTACAAGTCTGGATACTGCACGTGGGACAAGGGGAATACTCTTCGTACGCCGCATGGCATCCCATCTGAAAGAGAGAGAAGGGATGTTAAGAAGAGGCAGGAAGTGCCAGGAGCTAGCAGGAAGCCCCATCCCCAGTAGCGAGTGATGGCGTTAGGAGAGAAAGGAAGCTCTTGTCAGGGCCATCTCTATTCAGTGTGTAAAAAATATATATCAAATGACTCCCCAATTCGGTACCAGAAGATGTTGAATTCTGAAATGTTCTAGGTTAGGTCTGACCTTCCATTTGTTGTGGGTGTCCCAACAGCCCCGAAGAGCTGCTTCCAGTCAGTGTAGACGAGGGGTTGTCAACCTGGTCCCTACTGCCCACTAGTGGGCGTTTCAGAATTCTAGGTTGGCGGTAGTGGGTTCTACAGCACAAGCTGAATCCTTCCCCCTTCGAGCACTGGTGGGCGGTAAGAAAATTTTACCATTAAGAAAGATGCATTCATGGGCGGTAGGTATGAAAAGGTTGACTACCCCTGGTGTAGACAGTACTGAGATAGATGGGCCAATGTGGCTTGCGAAATAAACATACTTAGCAACCTTAAACACTGCAAAATACCACTTGGCCGCACCAGTTATCTTGTTTTCTGTATGTAACACACTTAGGCCGCATAGTGAGGGTTCCTGATTTCCAACCACTTCTTCTTTCCCCTCCACCCCCCACCCCAGACGTGAAACTCATGTTGAACAAGCTCCCCCCCCCCTTCCACTGCTGTGTCAGGCTGCTGTTAAAAGAGCAGGGCCTGTGTAAAATAAAAATGAAAATGCAATTTATCCCAACAGCTCCATATACAGAACAAGTTTCATGGAGCAAGATGGTCAATGTATTGTTGGCCAAAATTCAGATAACTGCTGCTAGAAGCTAGCATAGCAACTGCAGGAGGCCAGGGATGTCATATGGGTTGAGATTTGTCTTAGCTTAAAGGGGTGGAGCCAAGAGGGAGGGGCATGGCCTGAGGAGGAGAGGGAGGGACCAAGAGCTCCCTATGTGATGGAACTGGTGACCATTGTGAGCAGGTTCCATTCTTGATGCATTCCTGCCCTATTAGGAGCATATATGCAGAACCATGCCATACATTTAAAGCACATGCCTTCCCCCAAAGATTTCTGGGAACTGTGGTTTCCCCCCTCACAGAGCTATGAATTCCCAGCAATCGTAAAACACAGCAGTTCCCACGATCCTTTGGGAGAAGTCATGTGCTTCCAATGTGTGCTTTAATAGGAAGCTGATTTAGACCAGGTCAGAAGATTTGTCTATGTAGTCCAGTATATTGTCTACTCTGATTGGCAGTGGTTTTCCAGGGATCTTGAGCAGAACAGCATATTTCCCACCCCTGCTACCTGGTCCTTTTAATTGAATTTCGAAGGACTGAACTGAGGATCTTTTGCATTAAAATTATATGCTCTGCTGCTTGATGAAGGGTCCTCTCCCATGAAATGCTACACCAGTAACACTCTCCTGCTCCTCTGCTAAGGTACCACACTCCATGCCTGCAATCAGGACTAGGACCTTTTCTATGCAAAAAGAAAATGAAACAGAACAGGGCTTTTGTTTGCTTTACATATCTTTTATCCTGGAGTAGGCGACCCGGGTTCATTATCTCCAAACAGGAACGTGAGAAGCTACTGTACAACAGGTCAGGCCACTGGTCCATCTAACTTAGTATTTTCTACACTAACCTTCCCTGACCTAGTGCCTTCCAGCTGTTTTGGACTACAACTTCCATCAGAAGCAGCCAGCATGGCTGATGGTCATGGATGATGAGGATTGTAGGCTGAGACATCTGGAGGACACAGGATTGAGCAAAGATGGGCTACACTCACTGGAAGCGACTCTTCAAGGGTTCAGACAGGTTTCTCCCAGCCCTGCTGAAGATATTACTGAAGAGACTGAACATGAGATGTTTTGCATACAAAACATGTGCTTTCCAACAACCAAGGAGCATTTTTTGTCAATCCTTAGCAGCGAAGCCTACATGCTCTTGAGACTGTGGAATGCTTGAATTTCCACAAGCATTGGGGTAATATAGAGACTCTAAATTATGCTGGGATGCCCGGGGGGTGGGGGGTGGGGAGAGCTAGCACAACTTGGTGTTTCTTGTGCAGGACTGAGTTACTCAGCCATCATCATCACACAGTAAATATAGAGGACACACACATCAATTGTCACATCACAACAGAGAGAAAAGGAGGTACAAAGAAGGACAAAGTGGAGTTTATGGGCTCAAAAAATCCACAACTAGTAAAAGACTGACCAATCAGCACTCCAAAAACTATCCACCATGGGCATCAATATGGCACTGCACAACCGCCAAAAAGAGAGGAGGAAGGGGTGGGAAGAAGAACCAATAAAAATAAAGCAGAGATGTAGAAAGATCAACGTCAAGTTCATGCAACAAGATTACAACCGGCCACATGGCGTCATCGAGAAGGACGATGACAACATTAGTTAAGTCACTTACAGTTTCAGATAATTTGGGAGGGAGAGTTTTTGTTTGGGTCTCCCATAACAGCTAGAGGGTTGCTAGGCAACTGTGGGGTCATCCTTGGAGCTATGATTGGCCTGGTCTGGTTAGAGACAAAGTAGTGGATGGGTTGGAGGAAACAAAAAATATAAAAGAAAAGATGAATCGGTTTGATGCGAGTTCTCAGTATTAATGGTCATTGCTTCTTCTGATAGCTGCAAAATGGAGCAGGAGTCCTCTGAAGTCATATTCACATGGTACATCTAAAGCACAGAGAAAGTACTTTAGCAGTCATGGGGAATCACGAGAACTGTAGTTTGTGCAGGGCGCTGGGAAGTCTAGGTCTCTGAGGCCAGCTCCCTTCACAAACTACAGTACCCAAGATTCTTTGCAGGGGAGCCATGATTGCCAAAGGGGGTTAAAGTGTTTTACATGTTTGGTGAGCCTGAAAATCGCTTCCTTCATGAGGCCAATGAATTGCTGGGGAAGATGAGCACAGGGTGCTACTGCTTTCATGTCCTATTCTGGGCATCCCATAGGCCAGGGGTGGGTAATCCATGACTCTCTAGGTTTTGAACTACAACTCCAAGCATTCCTAATTGTTAGCTGGGGCTGGTGGGAGTTGGGAGTCCAACAATGTGTGGTGGGGGGCACAGATTCCTCACCCCTGCTGTAATAGCAGATGGGCCTCTGGTCGGTTCCAGCAGATCTGTTTGTCATGCTATTGCATCCTGCAGCCCTCTGTGGGATTTCACTCTTGCAAACTGCTTGCACTGCAATTCTATACACGTCTATGGAGAAGTTAATTCCACAGAATTTCCAGGTAAGTAGGTATAAGATTGGGACGCGGGTGGCGCTGTGGGTTAAACTACTGAGCCTAGGACTTGCCGATCAGAAGGTCGGCGGTTCGAATCCCCGCAATGGAGTGAGCTCCCGTTGCTTGGTCCCTGCTCCTGCCAACCTAGCAGTTCAAAAGCACGTCAAAGTGCAAGTAGATAAATAGGTACCACTCTGGTGGGAAGGTAAACGGCATTTCCGTGAGCTGCTCTGGTTCACCAGAAGCGCCTTAGTTATGCTGGCCACATGACCCGGAAACTGTACGCCGGCTCCCTCGGCCAATAAAGCGAGATGAGCGCCACAACCTCAGAGTCGGCCACGACTGGACCTAATGGTCAGGGGTCCCTTTAGCTTTACCTAGGTATAAGATTGTAGCCTTAATAAGCATACAGCCTAAGCTATGACTTACGCAAAAGTTGGGGAGATTTGCATCATGCATTTAAAGCATACCCAACCATAATCCATAGAACTGTAGAGTTGGAAGGGACACCAAGGGTCATCTAGGCCAACCCCCTGCAAGGCAGGAATTTCAACTAAACCATCCATGACAGGTGGCCATCCAGTCTCTGCTTTAAAACCTCCAAGGGAGGAGAGTCCACAACCTCTCAAAGCAGTCCGTTCCACAGTTGAAGTGCTCTTACTCTCAGAAAGTAAGAGCAAAATGAAAGCTCATGATTTCCCCTAAAGAATCCTGGGAACTGTAGTTTCCTCACACAGAGCTACATTCACTCTGTTCCCAGGATCCATGTGATTTCAATGTGCATTGGGCATGCTTTAAATGCATCGTGTGGATCTTTTGGTTCAGTTTAACTCTGCGGCTGATTTACACACTGCCTTGATATGGTTAAATTGGGTGTTCCTTTCTCTTTTTTTGCAGTGGCGAGGGCCTTGTGAATGTAACTCACCTCACCCTGGAAACCCCCTCAAACTATGTGCCGAGCCAGGAGGTGATAAACAAGTTGGTGATGACTTCAGACTATCCCAATCAGATCAAAACATTTGAGGTGGACTTTTAAGGGTGGCATGTTGTTGGAATTTAGCCTTTAAGTTACCCCAAGTATCTGTTTCAGGCCAAAAGGCAGGGTAATAATGGCTTCAAGAAATAAACACATGTATTCTGTTTGGTGCTCTTGGGTATATTGACTTCAATGGAACCACATAATCATGCTTTAGATTTTACCCTTTCATTGGTCTGAACGCATGTTAGATTATCTTCCTTCTTCCCTATTTACAGATTTAGGTTTCGGCCACAGATATTCTATTCTTGTCTCTTTTTACATAACTATGAAAGCTTTTGGATGTGAAGCTATTGGATGACTTGACCTATTGGTAATTTTATGCTCATTTAAATTTTGATGCATGTTAAATGAACTGTTTGTTGTTATTATTTTTTTCAGTGTAGTGATATTATACATATTATTTTTATGTACTGATATTGTACCACTGTTTTTAGACTATCTTCTATGTGTGAACCACTTTGGGTGCAGATTATTTGTGGATCAACTATGACACTCAACAACTTAAACAATGTAATACACACGGGTCCCACTATCAGAACACTCATTATCCAAAATCTCTGTTATCTGAATACAAAAAATTATGCCCAAACCTTGCTACATGAATGATTAGTTCAGATATCCAAACAGTCAAAGTTTGCCCACTTCCTTAGTTGTTTGTGTTCTGCTGGCTAGTGGCCATTTGGGGCAGAAAACCATGGAGGGAGGGAGGGAGGGAGATTGAACAAATCAGGGAGCAGGAGGGATTGAACAAATAAGTTTTTCCTTTGTTTGGCTTCTGCTGACTGGCTGCAACAGTTTCAGGCAGAGACCAGGGAGGGAGCATGGACAAATCACGGATTAGAAATGTTCCCATAGGAAATAATGGAAATCACCAGCTTGTTATGGAAACACTCACTTAACAAACAATTTCCTGAGAATGCATTGTGTCTGGAGAGTGGGACCTGAACATATCTGTCTCTTATCTGTTCATTTACTGTGGTTTTATATTAGTTTTTATCTTATTGGTATCCTATGGTTTGGTTTGTTTGTATTATGGTTTTAAGATATGCTGGAAACCTCCATGGGATTACTGTGTAACGAAGATTGGCTGATACATTAGGACAATAAATAAATAAAATAAATTCATTCTATTTGGATTGGGGTCATTCTCTATGCCTAAAGACAAACAATAAGGATCGTTGACACTGTACATTATTAGAATAATAAACCACTGAAAGTTTATTTGGGTAATCAATCCCCTATGGGAAGGCTATGCATCATTTATTACCTTTTAGCTTATTCTCATGCGATGGACATGGGCTGGGCCAAAATGCACTGTATTTGCTGTTTTGAACTAGACACACCATTTGTGGTTTTTCGCTCCATTTTCCTCCAGGTTTAACACCAGCCTTGTGGCAAAAGCTTGAGGAAAGCTAACCCCTTTTCCTGCTGGTAGTGTAGCTGGGACAGTCTTGCCTGCCAATGTCTTACCTGCTTTCAGGGCCAAGGTGAACACGGGTCAGTAGGGTCTGTTAGCATCTTTTGGCCGCTTTAGTTGGACCTTTAGCCTCTTCATGCCGATCTGGAAGCCGTTCATGGCCTGAATGGCTGCCTGAGCACTAGTTGGATTGTCAAAACTGACGAAACCTGGGATGGGTCAAGGGGGAAAGTGGGGTGACAGGGGGTGAGAACAGAGAAGGAAAGGAAGGACACAGTTCAGCACCAAGGACAGCAGCAGCAGCCCTCCCTCCATGTTGCTGTTTCACTGCAAGCCTTTCACAGAAAATAGATCCTGGGGAACTCAAAACAGGTGAATGTCGGAGCTAGCTGGTTGCTTAAGAGCAGGTTCCCCAACCTGGTGCCTTTCAGATGCTTTGGACTGCGACTCTCATTAGCCCCAACCAGCACAGCCATACTGGTTGGGGCTGATGGGAGTTTGTTACTCAAAATATCTGGAGGGCACCAGGTTGGGGGAAGCTGCTCTTAATGGTGATGGCAGGATGGGTTTGCAAAGGGCTGGTGGAAGTTGTCCTCCAAAACATTTGAAGTGGACTAAGTTGGGGAAGGCTGTTTTAGGCCACTGCTCACTTTCCAGCCACACAAGATTCTTCTTTAACAATAGTCATTGAAAGCAAAATTTAAGAAATCCAATCCATTTAACTCATGGAGTAGGTTTGGTTTTGGGTCACCTGGGGTGTTGTGAAGACACGGAGGAAAACCTTAAAGCAGGCATCCTCAACCTGCGGCCCTCCAGATGTTTTGGCCTACAACTCCCATGATCCCTAGCTAACAGGACCAGAGGTCAGGGATGATGGGAATTGTAGTCCAAAACATCTGGAGGGCCGAAGGTTGGGGGTGCCTGCCTTAAAGCCAAAATACACCATATTTTTTCATTGCAATGAGAACATCTTATAATCATGGCCTGCTAGTTAACTTCACAGGGTGTTAGTAGTCTGTGGGATGTTTCTAACACACTTCAAAATAATGTACTGGCATGTCCTCACTCAACAGGACTTTGAAAAGTTTGGAAGGATGTGCTAACCGTTTGAGAATATGCTGTATGATTCGTTTGACCTTTCAACATCAAAATAAGTTGAAGCAGTGTTTGAGCAAGCCCTTACTTATTTTTGCTCTTAATACATAGATAAAGGATCCAGTCTGCATTGCTTAAAAAAACAACAACCAACAACAGTTGCATTGCTTTAAAATATATATATATATTTTAAATCTATAGCCACAACATTTATTCAGTAAGCAACGGCTGACAGGGGATGGGAGAGAGAAGTGACCCTGGAGGTGCGTGGCACCCACAGCACTCACTCAAAAATTCAGAAGTGCCCACAGGCCTGAAAAGGTTGCCAACCCCTAATTTGAAATATTTGCATACTGCCCTTCCATTAAGAAATCCCAGAGCACTTTACAGTAACTAATACAAACACAAGAAAAGGCCATGCTAAAAGCAAACCCAGGAGAGAAAGACATTGCCACAGGTGTCAGGTGAGTCTCCCTAGGGAAAGAGGTGCATAAGCTGATGGAGAGGAGAGAGACCCTTTCTAGCTATGGCCCCTTGCACATGCACCTCTTCCTCTAGGGAGGCTTACCTGAAGAAGATCTTACATACAGGCAAGTTGATGCGAGAGAGAACATCTCCTCAATTATCCAGGTTGCAAGCTGCATAGGGTCTTAAGATGTAAGCACCCACCCTTTGCATTGTATTTGGGAAAGGACTGGAAGCCAATGATGCTCTTTAAGCACCAGCAGGATGTGATCCCAATGCTCAGTTCCAGACATTACCTTAGTGGCTCTGTTTTGAACAAGGTAGTCTGCAAAACCATCCCCATGCCTAATGCATTGTTGCTGTCTGGTTTCACCCAACCTGTGGTCTTTCAGATGTTTTAGGCGGCAATTCTCACCATCCCTGACTGATGGAACTTGTACTTCAAGCCATCTGGAGAGCACCAGGTTGGAGCAATGGCTACTGTAGTCTATGGTGCCACTACATCAGCTGTGTGGGTGAGGCCAGGTACCAGATTCAAGGCTGGCTCCAGATTTGAGGCAAAGTGCCCGCTGGAGGACACTCCTTTAGATCTGCCCACTGGCAGGCTTAATCTGGCAGCGGTGCAGGCATCAGCACTGCCTTTGATGAGCACCAGGCAGCCCTCGGTGGGTATGAGGTTCATTTTAACCTTCCACAATGCATTGGAGTGATGCTACATCAGTGACACTGCAGGAAATGAAAAGAGTAGTTCTCAAACTAAGCTCTCTCTCTCTCTCTCTCTCTCTCTCTCTCTCTCTCTCTGTGTGTGTGTGTGTGTAGCGGACAGGCATAAGTGGTGGACCTTGCTGGTGTGCTGGTGTAGGATGATGACAACTGCTGGTGCTGGATTTGGCCACACATGTGCAGGGCCTTGCAGCTAAGAAATATTCAGGCTACGTTAGACAATGAACTTTGGCTTCCGAAACTCCCAAGCTGGTGGCTGTAAGTTAAATTAAGTGGTCAGACTTTATTTGCAGCAACATGAGGTGCAAATTATGCTTGCAAAGCAACGCCTCCGTTGCATTTTAGTATGGGGTCTGGTAATTTGAGGCCATAGATTAGTGCCTACTCTGCATATTAGTAAATTTGGCCCTCCATTTTCTTTTTGATACTTACAAATGAATTGCTTTATGATTTGGTTTAGTAACTTCCCAGGGAGAGAAGTTAAGTTAATGGGCCTATAAATTCCTGCTTTTAAAGTTGGGCATTATGTTTGCCTTTTTCCATTCCACTGGAACCTCACCTGTCATGCATGATTTCTCAAAAATGATTGCTTTGTGGTTTGGAGATGCCTTCGGCATCCCAGGGCGCAATTCATCATGACCTGCTGACTTCTAATCATTTAAGATAGTCAAATATTCTCTGAACAGATCTTTGCCTATCCTAACCTTTGTCTCTCCCTCATTGTTTATATCGATTCTACTAATCATCTGGTCACAATTTATCTCACTGGCGAAAACCAAAGTGAAGTAGACATTGAGCAATTTAGCTTTCATTGTACTGTGGATTACTAGTAGTCTTTCCTCTAATGAATGGGCTTTTTTTTCACTTTCTGGATATTTTCAGTGTGTTTATAGAAACTCTTCTGATTGTTCCTAATGCAGTCCCAGGAAATGATCTGAAGGCGCTTGAGGCCACCACCTTGCTGAAACGAAGCTAAACCAATTGGTTTTGTGATGGAAGGAAGGCACGTTAATAATGCAAGAAAATAAGGGTTGCTTCCAGTGCCTCTCCTTCTCAGAGTAGACCCACTGAAGTTAACAGGCTTAGAGCATTCATTTAAATGAGTTTACTCTGAGTAGCACTTAATTGGATACAATATAAGTAACATTTCCATAGGGGCAGCCGACACTGTGCCCTCTGGATGTGGTTGGACTACAGTTCTCATAATCCCTGACTATCATCCACACTGACTTGGGCAGACAGGAGCTGAGGCCACACCTTATGGGAAGGGGCCACAGCTCAGTGGAATAAAATCTGCTTTGCATGCAAAAGGTTCTAGGTTCAATTCCCAGCATCTCTTGCCAGGCCCATGAATGTCCCCCACCAGAAACCCTGGAGAGCTGCTACCAGTCAGTCCAGATAATATTGAGATAGATCGGGGTAGGCAACCTAAGGCCTGGGGGCCGGATGCGGCCCAATCGCCTTCTCAATCCGGCCCGCGGATGGTCTGGGAATCAGCGTGTTTTTACATGAGTAGTAAATAATGCTTTTATTTAAAATGCATCTCTGGGTTATTTGTGGGGCATAGAAATTTGTTCATCCTCGCCCCCCCCCAAAAAAATATAGTCTGGCCCACCACATTGTCTGAGGGATGGTGGACTGGCCCATGGCTGAAAAAGGTTGCTGACCCCTGAGCTAGATGGACCAATGGTCTGACTCTGTAAAAGGCAGCTTCCTGACATCTGGAGGGCACTGTGTTGACTACCCCTGCTCAGATATATGGCACTAAAAGAATGAAACAGTCCATGATAGCCTTGTGAACCAAGATGGAATGCCCCATTCCTAAGCTACTGTATCATTATCAAAGACCAATTTTTTACAGTTGGGCAATGTAGCAATTGCCCAAAAAATGCTTCTAAGTGGCCTGGTTTTACATTACAGTGGTGGCATATACAAGAACCAACCAGAGAAGTTTCTCCAGATGTTGGAGTGGAAACAAACATATGAGTGAGCCTCATGATTGGATGTTGCCTATAATACTAGCGATGGGCACAATTCCTTGAACTCGCCTTGAAATTATGAGGGGGGTGGGTTGTGCTCCTTGAGTATACACAAACAATTCCAATTCCACGCTTGCAAGTATTCTTGAGGAACGCTAAAAAACACCCCTACTAATGCCTTTCTTCTCTGCAGTTACCCTCCCTTCCAAAGCAGATAAAAGTTTGCTTGAGCATTGTCCCATCAGTTGTCCCCCAAGGGCCAAACCCTGTCTATCACACCTCCCAAAATCCTTGGTCTGAGCCACTTGTCTCAGGTATGAGGACCCCGTCTGATCTCCTGTTCCCATTCCCTGATTGATGCTTTTGGGTCATGAATCTGCTCCAGCTCTACTTATGACAGCTGCCCAGGATCCTGGAACTCCACTGCCTGGAGTCTGACCCCTGCTGAGGCCTGACAAAAGTCAATCCTATCCCTCCTTATTCTCCCCTTATGTCACATCTTATTCTGAAATGTGCAGAATTGAATGTTGGCTCCTGGGAGCTAGAGTTCCTTATATAGCAAAATCCTACTTGCCATCTATTTGTGGTGCGAAGTGCAGGAAGAACACACATGTTTCAGCAGCTACCAACACAATGGAGAAGGGCGGTGTGGCTCAGTGACAGAGCATGTGTAAAAGGGCCCCGATTCAATCCCTGGCAACTCCAGGTAGGGCTGGGAGAGACCATAACCCTGGAGAGCCATTGCCAAACAGCATAGACAATACTGAGCAAGACTGACAGATGTTCTCACACAGTATAGGATGACTTCCTATGTTCCTAGAATCTCAAAGGAAGCACGCCAGCTACTTACCAAAGCATTTACTTTGGTTGGTGGCACGGTCAACAAAGACTTTGGCAGAGATGACGTTGCCGAAAGGCAAGAACATCTGCATAAGTTCTGCATCCCCAAACTCCTGGGGCAGGTGATAAATGAAGAGGTTACAGCCTTCGGGACCTGGGATAATGACAAAGGTGTACACACAAAGGAAAAGACGTGTTAGCAGCAAAGAGGCCATGCGCAACATGTTTGGCTACTTTCTCACAATGCACTGCTTGTTGCAGTTCGCTTATCTGCTAGTTCAGCAGATAAAAGTTTTTTAAAAAATCAGTTCATTGCAATTGTTTTTTTTCTAATATCCATCAGCTTGCTAGAACATAAAGCTGAAAAGAATCATGACACATCTTGAGCAGATATCTAGGTGTATATTAAAATCAATTCCAGTCATACAGAGAGTTCTTTCCCAGAGCGTCAGAACATAGTCTCAGAATGGCTATATAACAGAGTGTCCTTACTCAAATAATAATTTCTAGTTCAGCTGCAGTCCAACAGTTCACCCACACTTCTGTTTGCCCCACTGCTTTCCCCCAGTAAAACCTGTGGTTTAGGGCTGAACAGGAACAAACAGCAGTTGGGTTTTCTGCAGGTCGCTGTTTGTTCCGATTTATCACCAAAGAGCGGGTTTTCTGAGGTAAGTGGTGGGACAATGGCAAAATCGCTTGGACCTGGGCCTAGAAAGCATGCAAGAAGCAGAAAATGTCTCAGCCCCATGCTGGCTAGGCATGGGACAAGTGGAAGTGTTGAATGAACCCTTAGTTCCGCACCGAAGAGTCTTGTTATTACCCTCAGGGTCAGTCTTTAAGATATAAGGGGATAATTTCTGTATCCTTTCCTTCCGGGCTTTTACACTGGGCCCCTCCAGACGTCCTCTATTAAGAATTCACCAGAATTCATGCTCATGATGGCTAGGGGGGCAGTTATACACAATCACAATTATACACAATTTTGGGGTCTGTAATACTGCTTCTTTTGCAACAGGTACAGGCCCCATGGTTTCCTGTCAAAACGTTCTATACCACAGATGTTCTAGGGTTGCTGTTTTTTGTCCTGTTTTTGTTGTTTTTGGTGTTGTCCCTCCAGATGGAAATAATTCAACAACTTTGGTGAATCTTTGCAGAACAACTAATAAAGCCGAATGATGTGTGGACAGCCCAGTGTCAGTCCATCATCAAAGTGCTATTATTGTGTCAGTGGTATATTGTCTGGTGGGGGCTTTAATCCTACTGCCAAAGGGAAGGAGCCTCAGCTGATCAGTCAGATGAACAACTGGAAGCAGAACAGTCAACAGAAATGACTGTTCGGGCAAATAGAAACGAACCACTCAATCAACAGCAATTGCAGTCAAGACCAAAAGTTTCTCAGCCCAGCAAATTAACATTCTGCAACTTGCAGTTCCCCTGTCTTAAAGCAGAAATGCACCGCTGCTTACCCACTCATTTATTTTGTAAAACCTCCCTAGTTTTATGAAAGCTGCCTACTAGCATTTCTTGACACCCACAAACTGCATAGGGACATGGTGATCTCCTGCTAGTGGAGAGACCACATGGGAGAGATCAGGAGGTTGATCACATGGGATCAGCTGAAGACAGAGACAGTTGCTCTTACAACCTCTTTCTTCCGGTAATCTGCACACTCATCCTCATGGTTTAGAACTATAGTGCCGACTCATCTGTGGGAGAATCTGATGCCTGAAGTGCTCCGATTCCATCTACTTCTAAGGGGAAACAGGGAAATGTATTTCTACATACCTCTCAACATATCTAGGCCTCTGTCCTCACACTTATTCAGCTATGGAGGCACATGCAGAGATGTATATTTCTTCCCCTGACTGAGGGGTTGCCAACAATGGTACCCTTCAGATGTTGTGGACCACACCTCTCATCAACTCCTTCCAGCTTGGTTAATGGTCAAAGATGATAGGAGCTGCAGTCCACAACATCTGGAGGCAAGCAAGGAGCATTGCCACATTTAAAGGACACATTCCAGTCATGCAGAAGGGCTTTGTGAGAGTTGGTGAGGGGTGTATTCCGAAGAGCATTCCAAAAAAGGGGTTCCTAACCCCTGCTTTATTTTGAATGCATGGACACATTTTGTCATAATTTTTCCAATGCAACTCTTTGTTTTGTTTGTTGTGTATCCCTATGGAAAAGCATAATATAAATAAAACTAACCTAAGTTTATTTCATAGGAGAAGGTATCAACATTCTGCTTTCTGATGTGATGGAGAACCACGGAGTCAAGGACTGTGAGCCCACCCTCCATGTTCCTTTGTTCATTAACGCATCCCCAGGAGGTCTGACTCAATCAGCACCTCACACTCAGAACTCTGGTGTTGCCTCCTTCCAATTCAACTCTCCACCTTTCTTTTTGTTGTGTTCACCTCATTCACACTTCTTTGTAGCCTTGTTTCTATCTTCTCTTTGCTGAATTTCTGCCACCCTTCTACCAACCCACATGTTGATTTAATCATCCAAGCCACCTGCAGTTCTGTCAATATTTGCATATTGTCATCTAATCATCACCGGCACCATTTGTGTAGCTGCCAGTTTGTACATTACAGATCCCAGGAAGAGGGGGACTGCAAGAAACGTCTTTTTTTTGTCCAAACATGCATCCAAATGCATTATAGTGGTACCTCGGGTTAAGTATTTAATTAGTTCTGGAGGTCTGTTCTTAACCTGAAACTGTTCTTAACCTGAAGCACCACTCTAGCTAATGGGGCCTCCTGCTGCTGCCGCACTGCCAGAGCCCGATTTCTGTTCTCATCCTGAAGCAAAATTTTTAACCCGAGGTACTATTTCTGGGTTAGCGGAGTCTGTAACCTGAAGCATCTGTAACCTGAAGCGTATGTAATCTGAGGTACCACTGTATATGAACTAGTCAGGCATGCATCTTTCTCCCTATCAAATCCCAAAAGAGCAGCACTGGATAGTCAGGTTTCCTGTTCACACGTCTTTTGGGGAGTGAGTTGAATGCACATGATAGGTATTCAGCTGTCATATCTGTTTTAATCTGTCAAGTTCAAGAAGGGCTGCAAAAGAAGGCAGAAGAGAACCAGGAACTCACTCACTCACAGTGGGCTCCCAAGTTGAGTTATCTGATGCAATGGTGGTTGAGAGGCAGGTGGCTCCACCCCCCTGCCAAAATGGTTCATGCTGGATGGGGGAACTCAAGATCCAGCCTGCCAGCTGGGTCCTGTTCCTTACCCCTGTCCTATCTAATCCAGCATTTTGTACTCAAAGTGCCCAACCAGATGCCTCTGGGAAGCAGGACATGAGCACAAATAGCATTACAGCTATTATTTTAGTGTTTTGCATATTTAAAGTTGCATTTAAATTTGATAGTTTGTTCTACGGAAGGGCGGGAAAACCTATTTTTTTAAAAAAGACCCACTTATTTTACATATATTCATCTTGGTTATTTATTTTGTGTTAGGCCACCCCATCCTGGATAGCAATGTTGATATCAGTCATGCACAAAGCAATTCATTATTGACCTCAGCTGTATGACTCAGCAGTTTCGGGAATCCCTGCTCTCTGAAATGCCCACAACCCATCTTACCTTCTCTCTGCTGCTGGGGGATGATGGGAGCTTGCTGGGGGAAGGCCTGGCTGATTGGTGCATAGGCGGCTGGGTATGCTGCTGGAACACACAAAAGCAGAATGGTCAGGGCAAACAGAGCCTCCTGCTAGTGCCGAGAAAAGCACGGTAAAGCAAAACCAATGGGGGACAAAAGTGGGATGCTCAGCAGTGGATCCTGAGCATGACTCAATTCCAGAGATGTATGCATGGATCACATACAAAAATATTGCTTTGCTGCCTCCACGATCGAGTTGGCTTCTATTCATGGAACAGCTGCAAAGAGTACATGACACAGGCCACTTGTGTGGTTCAGGAGGTCTGAATGAAACCTTTGGAGCTATATGAAGCCTAGCACAAAGAGCATTTTAGACACACCAAATTATGAACGTATTTAAGCCACCTTACACTGGTGTCGTTGGT
This sequence comes from Podarcis muralis, assembly GCF_964188315.1. NCBI lineage: Eukaryota > Metazoa > Chordata > Lepidosauria > Squamata > Lacertidae > Podarcis > Podarcis muralis. Next base: position 7,388,570 of record NC_135668.1, read on the forward strand.
CCATCTGTCCCGGTGTTGTCCACCCTGACAGGCAGTGTCCTGGGTGTCAGGTAGATGTTTCTCCTGTCCCTTGCTATGTGAGAGCGTTGAGTTGCAAAGGCCAGGGATTAATCATGGGATTTCAGACATGCAAAGCATGGCAGGGGCAGCCAAAATGGTGTCCTCTAGATGCTATTGGTCTCCAACTCTCATCAGGCCCAGCCAACAGAGTCAATGGCCAGGGACGATGGGAGTGGAAGTCCAGCAACATTGGCTTTGACTTCCTCTTCTCTGAACCATGGCTGCCCCAGTGCATTACTACTGTAGAGATTCTGGCAGGTCCACCCAAGCATTCTCTCTTCTTCACATTCTACGAGCTGTTTCTTCATGTTCCAACATATTGTTCCAAAGACTTGCCTTAGATCAAACCGCCTGACATGCAGGGTTGTACATCCCTTCTAATGGGATGTGTATACTGCTTGCCTGAATTGGCATTCTCATTTAAACTAATCACTGGCCAGCGCAGGGGACTTGCTGGTTTGTGGCTGACTAGGCATGTCGGTCCGTCTCTCAGGTATCGTTTCCAGGCCTGACCTCCAGCTTGCAGTGCATAATTGCTTTCACCTTTCCCTGGCAGAAAAAAAGGGGTCTAACTGCCACTTGCCCTGGGACTGCATTGTTGAAGGAAAGCAGAAGTGGAATCTGTTCTCCATTTCTCGAAGGTTTGCTTCTGAAAATGAGGCCTCTAGTTCATTTGCCTCATTTGTAGCAATGTCTAGGATCTGGGTGTGTGTGAAGTTGAGATTGCCTTATAATTGCAAGGTAGATGAGGGTGGTGGGTGTTTTTCTGTCCTTTAAAAACTTTTCCAGCACTTTTCAACCTCTCTGTCCTTCCTGGCCTGAGAAATCTCCATGGAGGAGATACCACTTGATGTCTTCTTCTGGGTTTTGACTGAAGCATAGGACACTGTGGAGGCTGGTGTGATTTCATATTTTGAAAAAGGGAATCCCACTTACTTATTGTTTTCTGTATTGATTTCTTTAAAAGGTTAAGAAAAAGACCTCACATAAGAAAAATTAACAATGAACATCTGTCAGGAGAACAGCAGACAGCCTCTCGTGTTTCTTATGCTTCCAGGAAAACCCACCTATGGACATCAAGGGGGTTCTCACCAAGTGTGAGCACCCATGAAAAATAAACAGCCACTAACACTCATTAATTCCCTTGTAAGGCAGGTACAACAAAACCCTGGCACATTACAAATGTCTTTATTTCTTTAAAACTGTTTATAAACTACTTAGTATTTTTAAAATCTCTAAGTGGTGTACAACCTAAAAACCATAAATATTACCATAAAAACAAAAATGCAACATAAAACCAGTAAAACAGTAGTATAAAAGCATGTATAAAATAGAATTAAGGGAATTCAAACAAACAACAAACAAGAGGGTCTGATTTTACAGGTCATGGGAAGCCTGGGCAGAAAGGCATGTGAATGTTACCAAAAATGTACTTCTCCTTTGATAATGTTCAATATGCCATTTATTTTCCCATGATCTGATGGAAAATGGGGGGAAACGCAGAAGAAACTTTCAGCACAGCACTACAATTTGGCTCCATCCATCAACCAGGGAGCTAAGGTACCAATGGGAGGTCGAAGGAAGGTCTCTGTGTCCCAGGAAGAACATCATGGCAAGGTGGGAGACCAACTTGGTGCCATCATTTGGGCAGAGAAAGAGTAGCTGCAGGAAGCCTGCTGCTAACTCCTGGTGGTCCTGGGACTACAAAGTTGAAGGGAAGCTTGTTTTGGTTCCATCCATCAGACTGGGAAGAAATTCTGCTGGGTTGCAGGGTCAACAAACACTGCTCTTGCTGATATGCCCTCCTCTACATAACAAGAAAAGAAGCCCTGCCCTTCATTTCACCCACTCATCAGACTAGCAGTTGACTAGCCCAGCAGTACCATCCATGGGCACAAAAGGACCACGTGTCACCATTAGGACAAATAATGGGCCACTGCTACAAACTGTTGCCTCAACTGTGGGTATTTTGGGGCTTCATATAAGTTGCGTTTCAGCTTCTGGACATGTGGAGTTTTCATCCTGCTGTGGGGGCTTGACATTCTGCCACTGTCATGGGCAGGACATCCTGTTTTTGCTTATTCTCAAACACTCCCTTCCTAGTTTCTCTGGCATGTTTCTTGACACCAAACCTGCAGCAGCTGGGCCCTGATATATTCCATCAAGCGCCACCCTTCCTTCCTAGTATAAGACACGTTCCCCCAAAGCTGCCCACTCCTACTTCAGGTGGGCCACAGAATGGAGAAGCCAGGATTCCTTAAGGAGGAGTGGAGAAATTTTATCCATATCCCCACAGCATCCTCCTTGCATCTGGCTCTTTTGCTCATGCTCAACATTGTCACAAAGATGCCATGGAAAGATGGAAAGATGCAGGGAAAGAGGGAAAGGCAGACAGAGAGGGGAGGTGAGGAGGACAGGCAAAGCAATGTTTGAGACCTGCATAGTGCTGCATGCCTGCGTAGGCTTGTTGGAGGGGGTCTGCCACAGTGGGACTTTGAGCTGGGAAGAGAAAAGAAGGAAGAAGGAAGAGAGTAAGCAAGTGCAACTAAAGGAGAACAGCTTTCAGAGCAGCACAATCACTGAGGCAGGCAGCAAACCACTCGAGATATCTCCTTGGCTTCCCATTACGTTCCTCTTCCTCGGTCGCTCCTCAGAGTCTAGCTACATGTGCCACAAACTACATGAGAGCAAACTACACAAACTGCATGACACGACTCTGGTTCTTTGATCCAGCTCCTCATCCTCCTGGACCTCTTGGATCCTCTATCCTCTAACTTTTGCCCTATTTGTCACCGTTAATGGCCACATATCTGAGAACAAAAGGCTGGGTCCAGTGCAAACATTTGCTCTATGGCAATAGGCCTGCTGCCCTTCTCTGTGGACAGAGGCACTCTAAGGACTTGCCCAAACATCCATTTGCTTCCCCTGCCCCTGGGGAAACCTGCAGTTTAGAGCTGACTAGGAACAAATAGGGTTTTCCAGGGATTGTCGTTTGCTCCAATTTAGCACTAAAGAGTGGGTTTTCCAGAGCAAAGAAAATGCAAACGGCTTGGAGATCTGTACCTAGAAAGCACAGGGCAAGTGGAAAACAACCTGGACCTGTGTTTTCTAGGCACGTGACAAGCTGAATGAGCCCTAAGATCTCATATCTAGCTCAGAGTGAGCAATGGAGGGAACTTGCAGGTTGTGGATGCAACACAGCTCCCTGAGATCTCATCCCCTAAGGAGTCCTTTCCCAACCTGGTGCCCTCCAAGTGTTGCTAGCCTACAACTCCCATCATTCCTCCCCACTGCTCATGCTATCTGGGAATTGTTGCCCAACAACATTTGGAGGGCACCAGGTTGGGAAAGTCTGCAATAAGGCAATGGCATCGTTAGAAGGTTGCTGGAAATTAGTTTTAGTTCAACAGCCATTCAGTGCAGGTAGGCAAATACCTGAAAAAGGCAGTAAAGGCTTGGACCATGTAAATTCTCTAGTTGTGACTGACACCAGCTGTGAAACTGGCTTAGGAACCAAGGCAGCCGTGCACTGCTTGGTAGCCAAAGGTGAGCAGAAATCCCATGCAGGTGAGTGCATTGAATTCTATCAAGGGAGCAAGCAGAGGTGGAGGACAGAAGGATCTCTCCATTCCTCTTCCATCAGTCCTCTTGGTTTTTCTCCGCTGGCTGTAGAGAAAGAGAACCTGTCCCTCAGCTCTGTTCCTCTTCCATCTGCCTGCTTTGTAGAAAGCTTTTTTCTTTTTTACTAGACTTCTAAGAGGCTGGTGTCCTGCATTTTCATGCTAGCTGAGAAAGAGGAAGCTTCCCATCCAAGACATCCAGCATAGGACACAGGATACTAGCCTGTTAGCAAAAATAGGTCAGGGTAGTAGCTTTTGCAAGCTTATTTACAAGACCGGACTAAGGAAGTGAGCAGGTCACTTTTAAAAAAATGATACATAATCTCCCAAAGTGCATATGCATCAACATAGGGGCATAGTTGCACATAGAGAGACAGGGCTGAGTTTCCTGTTTGCTCTTTATACTGTGCCAGCTGGGCATTTAAGTCCTCCCGGGGTCCCAAAGGACTAGTTTTCCTCTTGCAGCCAAATGGTATGGAGCTTTAACAGCACACCCATTATTTCCCACCTCCATTTTTTTTTAGACCAAAAACCTTACCTGGGTATGGATGGATTCCATTGGTGTAAATAGTTTCTGATGCTGGCTGCCCATTGGTCTGTGGTGGGAGAGGGCTGAATCCATTCACCCCGATGGGTGTGGCTATGCTGGGAACAGGTGCTGTGCTGATCCCCGGAGGTGTGCTTGTACCTATGGACCACCAAGAAGTTGGGGAGAAAGAGACAAATTAGAGATGGCCTTTGATGCTGGCTATTTCTCAAACACAGAGGATGGGTGAGGTCTCTGACTGGAACAGGTAGGAATCTGGTTGGTTGAAGTTAGGTGTTAAAAACCAATCCACTTCTTCATCTGGGCTGTTTTGCAGTCATCAAGAGCGAATGAGTCCTGGTCATTGCCAGTTTGGTCCCAAAATGCATATTTGAACGCACACTTTAGGCTAGTATGCGCATTACTGTACATGTAACTTCACAGGAGAACTGCATTGCAAAATTTGGAAAAAGTGTGAGCTCTGAATTCTGACCATGTTTTGGTCCATTTTTGTTTTGGAAACTGTCTGTCCTGTATGTCTGCCTTTGAATGTGAACTGCGCTGAATTTCTCTACCATCCCTAGTGGCAAATACCTGATGAGGGTGTCATGGGAGCAGCAACCAACCCGCTGACGTTAAACGCCGCCATCTGTTGCATCTGTGCCGCCGCAATGGCCGCCATGGGGTTGAGGCAAGTTCCTTGTGCTGCAGCCATCAGAGCTGCCTGCTGCTGCATTATCTTAAGGAAAGAAAGACAGGCATGGGGGCAGAGAGAAGGAAAAGAAATGGAGGAAGCAAGAGGGGCAGCAGTGGAGGCAGGGAAGAGAGAGGAGGAGAAGGAACAACCAAGAACAGGAAGCAGAGGACACAGAGGAGGAGGAGGAAGAAGGGGAGAAACAAGAAGGTGCAAGTTAGTTTTGCCTTTGTTACCCAAGAGCCTTTTCCAGCTGTTGACACCAGGCAGGGCAGGAATGTAGGAAGATGTCTTATGCTGAGTAGTGTGTCTAACAGTATTGTGTACAACAGCTTTTCCCAAACTGATGTTCTCCAGGTGTTGCAGGACTACAACTCCCACCAGCCCCCGACAGCACAGCCAACCATCAGGGATGAGGGGAGTTGGTGTTGAAAACATCTGGAGGGTACCATGTTGGAGAAGGCTGGCAATAGGACCCAGGCACCTTATTTCCCTGAGGCACCACTGAGGCAGCTCTCAGGCAAAAGGACCTCCCAGTTGGATACCTGCTATTCTGCTATGCTACCCATGGAATGGCCAGAGATGGTGCTGCAGTTGTTTCAGTCCAGGAACCAACAGAGACCTGGCTTGCCCTAACCTCTAGGCTAGATTACTGCAACACATTATACATGGGGCTGCCTCTGATGATGGACTGGAAACTTCCGCTGGTGCAGAATCCAGCCACCAGGTTGCTTACTGAAGCAAAACAGCTTGATCATATAATGCCAACCCTTGGCAGACTGCACTGACTGCCAGTTAGTTTCTGGGTTGGCCAAATTCAAAGTGCTGGTGTTGCCCTATAATGCCTTAAATCAGCGGTTCTCAACTTGTGGGTCCCCAGATGTTGTTGGACTACAACTCCCATCATCCCTGAGCTCCGGACTTGCTAGCTAGGGGTGATGGGAGTTGTAGTTCAACAACATCTGGGGACCCACAGAAAGACTGCCTTAAATGGTTCAGGACTGCAATACCTCAAGGACTGTCTCTCTCCATATGAACCTGCCCAGACCCTGTGATCATCCTCTGAGGCCCTTCTTTGTGTGTCTCCTCCACAAGAGGTCCAGGGGGAGGCAACACAAGAACAGACCTTTTCTGCAGTGGCTCCCTGTTTGTGGAATGCTCTCCCCAGAGAGGCTTGCCTGGCATCTCTATTACATATCTTTAGGCCTCTATAACCAGGTCTTTGGCTGGTTAAACAATTTGTGGCCTTTCAGACTGGGTGGGTGGGGGACACAGTTTGTTGTTTTGTTTGTTATTATGTTATGTCTTTTGATACTGTAAACCACCCTATGATTCTCAGATGAAGGGTGGTATATGAATTGTAATAATAATAATGATCATGATGATGATGATGATGTTTCAGGAATGGTTCCTTAGTCTAAGTAATAGAGAAAAGCACAGGGTTCCAGCACCTTCACCACTTGTGCAGAAGGGCAGATTTCAGCTTGCCCGACAAACTGCACCTGCCAAAGCCCTCTCTCCTGCACAGCAAGGAAAGCTGCAGGCCCTGTGTCCTCTGTTCCACCTGCACTTGAGTGAGAGAAGGTGCAAACCGAGCTATGTGGCCACTTGCCTGCCTGCTCTATAACAGGAACACCAGCCTGCCTTAGATCTCATCACCAGACCCCTGTCTATCTGCTCTAGACTGATTGGACTGCGTAAGAAGAGTCCTGCAGCTGAATCAGGCCAAAGGCCCCAACTAGTCCAGTATCTTGTTCTCACAGCAGCCAACCAGATGCCTATGGGAAGTGCCCTCTCCATTTGGGCTTCCCTGGAAGTGATATTCAGAGGTGAACTGCCTCTGACAGAGGAGGTAGTATGTATGTATTCTGGCTAATAGCCTTATCATTCATTCATTGATTTATCTAACCCTCTTTTAAAGCCATTCCAACTTGGTGGCTACATGTTATTGGAGCTAATCATGTAGCTTGGCTAAACACTGTATAAAGGAGGACTGTGATGTTTGCCTCTGACACTGCAGCCTTCTGCCTACTTCTCTTTGCTATCTGGCAACAGTTTCCTTTGGAACAGCTACCAGGACAAAGAGCAGCAGCATCTCCTCCAGAGGTTGACACTTCATCCATATCTTCCACCTCCAAACCTCTGTTCTGGGCTCTTAGAGCTTGCAAGGCCTTTTCCTTTGGTGATCTCTCTCCACTGTTGACACTCCTACTCTGTTCAGCTCCCAGCTAATCTTTCAGCTTACACAGGAGTCAACAAGCCACCTGGGCCCATCAGACCTCTTGACTTGTCTTCCCAGTTAATGCAAAACCTGCTTTCCCAAGAAGGCAACCTCCAGATTTTTTGGAGAACAACTTCCATCATCCACCCTGGTTGGGGCTGATAGGAATTGTGGTACAAAGCATAGCAGGAGCACCAGCTGTCGTCCTTGGAAGCTGTCTCTGCCATCCAGTGTGAGTTCACCGCCCACCTACAGCTAAGCTAGCCCCCTCTGGCTTGTCCAGTTCTAAATGCGTCCACCTTATAGGCCTGACAGTGTATTGCAGCATCTCCTACCGCTTGCGTATATGCCCCGTAGGCTCCAAACTGGATCGTCATTGGATTGAAGATCCCCAGCTGTCCTGCCATCTGATGCATCCGCCGAAGGGTCCTCTCCTTGTCCGTGTCAGCAAACTTCACCACCAGGCTGGACGATGCTCCCTAGCAGAGTGGACAGAGAAACAGAGGCACAAACAGAGAGAGTGGGGCAGAGTGTATCCATTGCTCCTGTATGAAGCGGTGGCAGCTGGCACATAATTCACATCCCCACCCCCACCCCTCCAGCAAGGACAAGCAATACGGATGATGGCATAAGGATAACAACTAGGGCACATCATTTCTGCTAGAGAGACACAGGCAGGCGTTAGGCTAGCCAAACAGGTGTGCTGAAAAAGTGGTTTGAGTGGATCCTTTGAGAAACTGAATCATAGACTTGCAGAGCTGGGACCATGAGGGTCAACTAGTCCAACCCCCTGCAATGGAGGAATCCTTTTGCCCAACGTGGGGCTCAAACCCATGACCCAGATATTAAGAGTCTCATGTTCTTCTGACTGAGCCATCCTGGCACTTGCATGTAGCAAGATGGTTGTCTTGGACTACATCCCTCAATGCTTGGCCCATTGGCCAAGCTGGGTGTGGACAATGAGAGCTGGAGCCCAAGAACACCTGGAAGGACACTGGTTTACAAGCATACCTGCCAATCTTTGAAAACCAGAGTGGTGTTATTTTCTCCTGCCCTTCTTCCCCAGGGATTCAGGGGGGGCATGCATGGCCAATCGTCCTTTGATCTTCACAACAGCCCTGTGAGATGGGTTAGGCTGAGAATGATTGGCCCAGGATCACTTCAGTGGGAGGAGAACCCGGGTCTCACCAGATGGAAGTTCAACACATTAGCCACTACATGGTACTGGCTCTCAGGAGATTTTGGCCCGGTCTCCTGAGCTCCCTGCCCATGCCCCTGGTCCCGCTCCCACTACCCCAGCCATGGTCACCAGTCAACCATCTACAAAATTAGGGTTTAAATAAATTAGAAAGACATTTGTAAATAAAAGGACACAACAAGCAAATAAGCTTCCATTTACTTCTGGGCTCAGGCAAACTGGATAAAGTAAAACCTCTGTATGCAGTGCTTTTTTCTGGGGGTACTCAAGAGTACGCAGTACTAGCAGCTCCACCCCCACCACGTTAAAAGTGTGGCACTTACTGTGACAACCATGGTGAGTACCAGCACCCTTTTTTCCTAAAAAGAAAGCACTGTCTGTCTGACCTCTTTCATCTACCAAAATCCTCCCACAACAGAAACTCTCTCCTCTTTTGCAACCAGTCAGCCTAGATGCATGGCCAAGGTGGCAAAATTAAAACCAGCTGATTCATAAGCAGAACCTGCAACAAAATGTTGCAACGTTTGAGTATTTTCATGTTCCAGGCAGGCAGGCATTTATGCTGGCCTCCTCCTCCAGCCGAGCACTCTATTCTCCATGCCTCCCTCTTAGTTTTGTATTTTTCTTTTTTTGGTATTTCTGGCCATTGAGCGTTCTCACTTCTCATTTAGCTGTTCCGGTTTATTTTTTTTTTTTTTTTTAAGAGTTATTGGTACTTCTACAAATACGATGGTGATCAACGAATGTTCACAAATATGGGTCCACTTTTAAAACAGCATCCTCTGTATTGTAATTTATTCTGTTTGTAAGCCATCCTTCAACTTGAAGTTTCCCAGGACAGTGCACAAACAATTCATTGAAATCCAGCACGGGTTGTATCCAATTGCAGTGATATATTTGTTGTGCTGTGGGGCATCATAGTGCAAGGGAAAACATTACCAAAGATTTTCTGCAACAGATTTCCCAAGAAGAACCAGCTCCTGTGCAATAAGCTTCCTCTAGTGCAATTGCACTGGATTCCTTTCTTGAACAACCTTTAAAGTCTGCCATCCACTAGCACAAGAGCTCTTGTGCTCATGGACAAACAACGCTGGCCCCCTTGGTACTTTGTTATGGGTGCTGACTGTTAGCAGGAGATGCCTGGCAGTGCTATGATTTCCTCCACACAACAAACTACAGTTCCCAGGAACTGTGTGCAGGGGAAGCCATGACCGTTAGAGTGGTATAAGTGTTCTTTAAATGTATGGTGTAGGTGAAGAAGTCCTTCTGGGGAAAAAGTTTTTGAGGAGGGACGGATAAGGCACTTGGACTTTGAACCTCTGAAAATGTATTTCTTTAACCTCAGTCACCTTAGCGGGATGTGAGGAGATTCAGAAACAGCCAAGCATCTCCTTTGCTCCTCTGAGTATTTATCCCATCTCTTTGATTTCAATAGAGTGAGATAATTGTGATTAGCACGTACCATTGTGCGTGCGTGAGCCCCCCCCTTTCTAAAGACTGCTGCTGTTCCAACCAACCACACCAGATCAGAGTTCATCTTCAGCACAGCTTCCCTGCCAGGAGCAATCTCTGATCAATGCAGACCTCTTTTATAATCACGGCCGGTTCCCTGGGCTCTTTCCCCTTTCTTTCGCCTTCATTTAGAACTGTGACCTTCATTGTTAATTAAATGGCAGTTTTCTCAAGCCAGTGATTGAATTACCTCCTAACACCTGCCTAGAGAGCACAGCTGCTGATCAGAATAAACGATGGGCCCTGCGTTATTTTTACAACAAGTGATTTGATCCCCGAGATTCTGATCCAATCAAAGAGAGGATAAATTAGCCGGTGATTGGATTAAGGAGAAAAACACTGTCTTGTGAGGGGTGGGGGCCTGCTCTGTGGGGCTACCCTTTTCTATATGGCTGTGAGCGGCTCCTGAGATTGCTTTTCTAGTTTTGTTTTGTTTTAAGGAAAGAAAATGGTATTTTCATAAGGCACTGTCTCTGAGAGATTGCTTTATTGCTTGTGGTGTGGAACCTCAGTCCCTGGGGGCCAAATGCAGCTCTTCGGGACTCTCGACTGGTCCTCAGGACCAAAACCCTCTTTAAAACTTACTGCCAACTGAAATCTTTTCATCCAACCTATCTCATTGGGGCAGCTGTGAGGATAAAATGGAGATGATAGAGAACAGCAAATTTCAACTAGTCACCCTGTTCATGCAAAGTTTATCTGCTTGCCTCGTGCAAAGGAACTCTCCTTCCCTCTCCTTCCTCCATGTGCCCCCCCATTTTGTCTGGGTTTTCTTGCAACCCCTCCCCCCTCTGAGCAGGGGCACAGGGCGAGGAGAGGGAGGGAAAGTTCTGTTGAGCAAGTAGAATTCCCTGCAGGAAGTGGATAACTTGTTAGGGAATCACTCTGCAAAGAAACAAGTAAAGTTTCTAGAAGGTTCCAGAGGAAAAGAACAACATGCAGAATTGTAAAGGTGTGGAAACCCCAATGGAAATAGTTTTTTTCAAAAACGAAGGGGATAGTTCAGAGCCTGTGAATCCAGAATCATATCATTCTGTTATTGGACGTTTATTGTATATTTCACAATGGAGCAGATCAGATTTGTTATTCTGTTGGTATTGTGAGTAGACTTGTAAGTAATCCTATTGAAAATACATGGAAAGGACTAAAATGCATTTTTCATTTACAGAATACACTTGACTATTGTTTAAAATTATCATCTTCAGGATCAGAAGTTCATTCATTGATAGTGGTTGGGCAAAAAATCAGTGTCTGGGATGGTGCTTCAGTTTGGTAATTCTTTGGTGGAATGGAAGTCCAGGAAACAAAGGACTGCAGCCACTTCCTCCACAGAGGCTGAATACAGTGCTCTATCAGACTTATGTAATGAATTGAAATACTATGTACAGATTCTCAGGTGTAAATTTTACACTTAGGTGTAAAATGTAATTATCCAGTACAAGTACAGGAGGATAATCAGGCAGTCATTGCAATGGTGGAGTTTGAACTGTTTAAAGGTAGAACAAAACACGTGGAGATTAAATATCAAAACATAAAAGAAAATGTGAAGCAAAAATCTGATAAAGCTACAATATTATGAAAGCAGGCAAAATGTGGCAGGTGTATTTACAAAATTGCTTACGTTTGAAAGACATGCACAACTAGTTGAGAAGTTGGGAATTGTGTTGCATGGTGTGCGAATACTTTGTATATGTTCATAATACTGTTTTGTTTCTGTGCGAATGAGAGGGGGTGTAAGGGAATCGTTCTGCAAAGGAACAAAAGTTTCTAGAAGGTCCCAGAGTTTTTCCTTTAAATTTGGGAGTGGCACTCTGATCTTAATTAGTGTCAGCTGGAAGTGATAAAAAAAAGACCACTCCAGCTTTGTGTTTGCAGACACCTGATAGCAAACGTCTGTCAGAAGAGTGTTGCCTATGAAGTCTGTTGCTGTGATTTACAACGTCCTGGAGATAACTTTTGTTTGATACTGTACTGTTTGTGTTAACAGTCAAAAGATTTCCTTTGCAACCTTAATGCATGTAACCAGTCTGGGAATAAAACATTTTGACCAAGTCTTCACAGTTTGGTGAGTCATCTTTTGAAAAACTTTGTCATTGTTCCGCGTGAGAGAGAAAGAAGATAAATTCTGCTAAAACAGTTTAAAAGAGGTCCAGTATCTGCACAGTGAAAGTGTGTGGACAGTAACTTGTTCAATACAACCCTTGTGACATGAGCTCCTTGGAGGAAGGCTGGAATAAAAACACAATAATAAATGGGTAGTAGAGACATCACCTTGCCAACAAAGGTCCGTATAGTTAAAGCCATGGTTTTCCCAGTAGTGATGTATGGAAGTGAGAGCTGGACCATAAAGAAGGCTGATCGCCGAAGAATTGATGCTTTTGAATTCTGGTGCTGGAGGAGACTCTTGAGAGTCCCATGGACTGCAAGAAGATCAAACCGATCCATTCTGAAGGAAATCAGCCCTGAGTGCTCACTGGAAGGACAGATAGTGAAGCTGAGGCTCCAATACTTTGGCCACCTCATGAGAAGAGAAGACTCCCTGGAAAAGACCCTGATGTTGGGAAAGATGGAGGGCACAAGGAGAAGGGGACGTCAGAGGATGAGATGGTTGGATAGTGTTCTCGAAGCTACAAACATGAGCCTGACCAAACTGTGGGAGGCGGTGGAAGACAGGAGTGCCTGGCGTGCTCTGGTCCATGGGGTCACGAAGAGTCGGACACGACTAAACGACTAAACAACAACAATAAATGGGTAATAGATGTATTTTTTATGCTCCTCAGATGTGGGTGAGCTGAGATGATGAGTTAAAGGAGAGTGGGAGGGAATTCCAGCTGCTTAATTGCTGCGTGTTATGCTGTGATTGAAAACACAGGAACAGGGCCAATGACAAAGGCTTCTGGCTGCTTGAGAGCAGCCTGGGAAAGAGACTAGCACTGCTTATCTGTCAATTTCAATATAGCTTCCAAGCGGTTAGCTGGCCGCCTCTGTTTTTCTTCTCTATCTGCAGGGCGTACAAAACTTCCCCACCATAAGTCAAATTGTGGTGCATCTAGCTTAGTACTGCAGACTCCAGCCTTCCTTCTCCAGGCATTTTGGGCGAAAGTCATCACCATGCGTCACCATTAACCCTGCTGGCTGGGGCTGATGGGAGTTGAAATTCAAAACATCTGGAAGGCACCAGGTTGGAGAAGGCTGGTCTACTTCGGGGTCCTCGCTCCAGGGTCTTAGGCTGGTGGGGAAGTGCCCCAATTCCCCCAATGAGCCAGACTCCACTGCCATGTGAATATTCCCTGTTTCCTGATGGACCTTTTAGTCCCTGTCCTCCTCTTTGGTATTGTGGAATTGACAGGGTCACCAAGTGCCAACCTCTACAACCAAAAGGTGCAGAGCAGTTAAGGATCGCTGTGCTTGCTCTCTCCCACTCTGCTAGTTCCTTCGTCTACCACCCTCCTCTTGCAGCTGTGCTCATGAGGATGCTCTAGCTTTCATCCCACAGCAGGCAGGAAGGGAAGGGCTGCTGAAGTTGAAGGGCAGGGTGTATAATGGCTAGATCCAGATAGCCACAGTGAGGCTATCTGGGTTGATATCTGCTGGTCCCAATGCAGGAGACCCTGTGGCCTTCCAGATGTTGCTGGATTCCAGCACCCATCAGCCTCAGCCAGCAGTGCCGATGGTCAGGAATGATAGGAGCTGCAGTCATTCTGGGCACATCAGGTGATGTTCAGCCTATTTCATTTTTGCATGTGTTCATTCATTGAGCCATCCCGTTTCTGCATTAATCTGCAATTCCCCCCTCCCCCAGTATCTGCATGAAAATGAAGATTTAAGTAAAACTTGCATGTGCATTTCAATGTATTTTTCTCATAAAATATATATTTCCTCTCAAAATTTCTGAACTATATCTATCTATCTATCTATCATCTATCTATCTATCTATCTATCTATCTATCTATCTATCTATCTATCATCTATCTATCTATCTATCATCTATCTATCTATCTATCATCTATCTATCTATCTATCTATCTATCTATCTATCATCATCTATCTATCTATCATCTATCTCTATCTATCTATCATCTATCTATCTATCTATCTATCTATCTATCTATCTATCTATCTATCTATCTATATCTATCTCTCTATCTATCATATCTATCTATCATCTATCTATCTATCATCTATCTATCTATCTATCTATCTATCTATCATCTATCTATCTATCTATCTATCTATCTATCTATCTATCATCATCATCATCATTATCTATCATCTATCATCTATCTATCTATATCTATCTATCTATCTATCTATCTATCTATCTATCTATCTATCTATCATCTATCTATCTATCTATCTATCTATCTATCTATCTATCATCTATCTATCTATCTATCATCTATCTATCTATCTATCTATCATCTATCTATCTATCTATCTATCATCTAATCTATCATCTATCTATCTATCATATTGCATCAAGGAAGCACAAAAGCCTGTGAGTAACTAAGTTCCACTCTACAAATTAATCCAGGATATGTGGGTCTGGTCATTTTGTATCAATATACACAAGGTTAAATGCCTCAAATATTCAAATAAATATGTTCTCTCTCTGACTGTGCACAAACCACAAAACATATAAAGAACTGCAGCTCTCGGAGAGCTCAAATGCCCAGCACCCTTAACAAATGACAATTCCCAGGTATCTCTTTTTTTGAGGAACCATGTGGTTTAAATATATGCTGTATCCTCAGCAATGCCCTTGGATTCCCTGACACTATCTCAGATGCTTTATGGTGAAGAGAAACTTCAGCCAACTTCTTCCCACGCAAGACACCACAGGAGTAGAAGTTTAAGAACAAGGGCAAAGGTGTGGATGTCTTCTGCATAGCCCTCTGGCTGAACACAGGGAACACCTAAACCAATCCCCCATCATAGAACTGTAGAGTTGGAAGGGACCCTGAGGATCATCTAGTCCAACCCCCTGCATTGCAGGAATTTGCAGCTGACCCATGAGGGGATCGAACCTGCAACCCTGGGATTATCAGCACCACGCTCTAACCCACTGATTTGGCCATTTGGCCAGCACTTACCGGCATGGTCTGACTGCCGTGGAGACTACTGATAGCGGCTTGCGCCTCTGCATGACTCCCGTATTTGACAAAGGCACATCCTAAGAGGAAAGAAAGGATCAATGGTCAGCTCAGAGGCAGATCCAAAACCCCCAAAACTAAACCCAGAGTGGATCTCCATATTGGCAAAGCCAGTCAAGGTGGGGAAATGCAGCGGTAGCCTGAAGTCTGGCTCATCTAGGATTCTTTCTCCCCACTGTAAGGCAATGCATTGCCGTTATTGCAGAGTCAGGTCACAGTTTGCTTTTGGTAACGTGGGTTGAACAGCATCCCATGTTCCACTAGCAAAAGACAAGCATAGCGCCATCACTTGAGAATAGCGTGCACCTGCCTACCGTATTTTTCGCACCATAGGGCGCACCGGACCATAGGGCACACCCAGTTTTTAGGGGGGGAAATCAAGAAAAAAATCTTTTTCCCCCCCCAGCCCCAAAGAGCAGCGTACAGGGTGCGCACAACCTCTCCCTGCCGGAGGGGTTGCGAGCAGCTATGGAGCAAGCCAAGTTTTGGCTTCCCCTTTAGCCCCATGCAGCCTCTCCTTGCCGGGAGACGCTGCACAGGGCTAAAGAAGCCATAGCCCCATGCAGCCTCTCCTTGCGGAGGGGTTGCGCGCAGCTATGGAAGAAGGCAAGGCAGCAAGCGGGATGGATCCCGCTCGCTGTTTTGCCTTCCCCTTTAGCCCCGCGCAGCCTCTCCTTGCGGAGGGGTTGCGCGCGGCTATGGCAGAAGGCAAGGCAGCGAGCGGGATGGATCCCGCTCGCTGTTTTGCCTTCCCCTTTAGCCCTGCGCAGCCTCTCCTTGCGGAGGGGTTGCGCGCGGCTATGGAAGAAGGCAAGGCAGCGAGCGGGATGGATCCCGCTCGCTGTTTTGCCTTCCCCTTTAGCCCCGCGCAGCCTCTCCTTGCGGAGGGGTTGCGCGCGGCTATGGCAGAAGGCAAGGCAGCGAGCGGGATGGATCCCGCTCGCTGTTTTGCCTTCCCCTTTAGCCCCGCGCAGCCTCTCCTTGCGGAGGGGTTGCGCGCGGCTATGGAAGAAGGCAAGGCAGCGAGCGGGATGGATCCCGCTCGCTGTTTTGCCTTCCCCTTTAGCCCCGCGCAGCCTCTCCTTGCCGGGAGATGCTGCGCAGGGCTTTCCTGGCTTTTCTGGGAGGTGGGGGAATTCCCCCACCTCCCGCAAAACCGGCAGAAGCCGCGCGCACTTTAAAAGGGCTGCACGGCTTCTTCTGGCTTTCCTGGGAGGTGGGGGGATTCCCTCACCTCTCGCAAAAGCCCGCAGAAGCCATGAGCTCTTTAAAGGGGCTGCGCGGCTTCTCCTGGCTTTCCTGGGAGGTAGGAGAAGGGACTGATGAGGCCAGTCAGTCCCTTCTCCCTCCTGTGGAAAAGCCCGCAAGAGCTTTTCCCGCCTGCCTCCCCCCCTGCATTCGCTCCATAGGACGCACACACATTTTCCCTTGCTTTTTAGGAGGGAAAAAGTGCGTCCTATGGTGCGAAAAATACGGTAAGTGGCCAGATTTGCCCATAATAAACAGGGAGAGAGGCTGCTTCTTCCTGTGTGTGTTTCAGGGTTACAAAAAGTTATGTTTCAAATCATTAAATTTTGGGCCGATCCTTCCCCCCCACCCAATAAAAGGATTCAGTGTGACTCTCAGCAATTAAAATGTACAAAAGTGTAAAACAAGAGGCAATTCAGCAGCAATATCCATAATATATGAAAACCAATTCAAAGTGGGCATTCACAACAGACAACACAGAGTGTTGTGTTTTGTTTTTGCACTCTGTTAGCTGCCTGTTTGCTCAGAAATAAAGTTCACTACGCCTGGTTGGGCTTAGTCCAAATGTGCATAGGACTGCAACCTTTAAATCAGTGGGTTTTCTTAATAATAATAATTTCAGACCCACCCTTCACTGTAGGTCCCACAAAGTGAAAATGCAATGTTAAAATCGGTTTAAACACCTGACAATAGATGTCAAAACCAGGGTAAAGGACTGCAATAGCTCAAGGACTGCCTCTCTCCATAAGAACATGCCCAGATTCTGTGATCATCCTCTGAGGCCCTTTTTCGTGTGCCTCCTCCACGTGAGGTCCAGAGGCTGGCAACACGAGAATAAGGACCTTTTCTGTGTTGGCTCCCCATTTGTGGAATGTTTTCCCCTGGAAGGTTCACCTGGTGCCTTCATTATATGTTTTTAGGCAGCAGGCAAAAGCATTCCTCTTCAACCAGGCCTTTGACTGATTAATATTCCACAGCCTTTTAAATGTGTCTATGAGAAGGGTATTGTTTTGCTGTTTAGTTTTAATTATTTACTTGTTTTATCCTGCATCTTATTCTGTGAACCACCCTGCGTTCTTATGATGAAGGGAGGTATAATAATAATAATAATAATAATAATAATAATAATAATAATACTGTAGGTGCTCAGAAGCATTGGAGCATATTACTAGCAAGTATCAGGCAATGGGAAAGTAGCAGCTATTCTGGTGACTGGGGGCGGCCGCCGAGACCACATAACACTGGTCTTGAAAGACCTACATTGGCTCCCAGTATGTTTCCAAGCACAATTCAAAGTGTTGGTGTTGACCTTTAAAGCCCTAAACGGCCTTGGCCCAGTATACCTGAAGGAGCGTCTCCACCCCCATCGTTCTGCCTGGACACTGAGGTCCAGTGGCGAGGGCCTTCTGGCAGTTCCCTCCCTGCAAGAAGTCAAGTTACAGGGAACCAGGCAGAGGGCCTTCTCAGTAGTGGTGCCTGCCCTGTGGAACGCCCTCCCATCAGATGTCAAAGAAATAAACAACTACCTGACATTTAGAAGACATCAGGGAAGTTTTTAATGTGTGACATTTGAATGTATTTTTAATCTTTGTTGGAAGCCGCCCAGAGTGGCTGGGGAAACTCAGCCAGATGTGTGGGGTACAAATAAATAATTATTATTATTATTATTATTATTATTGCATAGGGAATATGTGCTGAAGCAAAAGGCAAGTCCAGACCCAGATTGGAACAGGTAGATCCCAGCGTTCGGACCCACTTCTTTTGGCCACCCCTCTATACCCCTCTATACCCCTCTATACGCGGGTGGCGCTGTAAGGACGCGGGTGGCGCTGTGGGTAAAAGCCTCAGTGCCTAGGGCTTGCCGATTGAAAGGTCAGCGGTTCGAATCCCCGCTCGGTCCCAGCGCCTGCCAACCTAGCAGTTCGAAAGCACCTCCCGGTGCAAGTAGATAAATAGGGACCGCTTACTGGCGGGAAGGTAAACGGCGTTCCGTGTGCTGCGCTGGCTCGCCAGATGCAGCTTGTCACGCTGGCCATGTGACCCGGAAGTGTCTGCGGACAGCGCTGGCTCCCGGCCTATAGAGTGAGATGGGTGCACAACCCTAGAGTCTGTCAAGACTGGCCTGTACGGGCAGGGGTACCTTTACCTTTACCTTTACCTATATTATTATTTATATTCTGGATTCTCCTGTGCAAAATAATAGCTGGCCGAGATATGCTTGCATGGCAGACATTGCAGGGAGGATCTTGATCTCAGCCCTGAATAACTCCTCCCATTCCCTTTTACAAGGTTGTACCTCATACTGGTCCATTTAGCTTAGTTTTGTCTGCACTGACTGGCAGACGTTCTACAGGATTTCAGATTTCACCTGCAGATGCCAGCAGGGATTGAACCTGGGAACGTCTGCCTGCAGAGCACAGATGCTCTACTATTGAGCTGTGGCCCTTCCCCATAGTAGGAAACAGCGAGCTGCGTCACCCCTTTCTGGTGTTGCCGATGTCATTCTCCGCCACTTCTTGTTCCTCACCTTTACTGGCTCCATCGGGGCCTCTGAGGATGGTGCATTCTTCGATCTGGCCAAAGGGCTCAAAGAGTCGCCGGACGTCATCCTCACTCTGCTGCTTCCCCAGCATGCCCACAAAAAGCTTCCTGTCTTCTAAAAACAAACCACTCCTCATTAGCAAGAGCCACGCAAAGCCACACGCGATTAGTAGGGCAGAACAGGAGCACAGGTGGGGGCTTATTGACTTGGCGGCTGGTCCAGGCCAGGGCTTTGGACGACAACTATGAACCCTTGCAGGGGCTTGCCGGACGGGCGAATGGCCTTTGTGTCTGGGCTGCTGTTCTGAATCATACTTACTTGCATTGAACTCAATGGGGTGTATTTCTGAGTACATCAGGACATAAGAACAACCCTGACCCACCAAGCCTAGCAACCTGTTCTCAGCCTGCAAGCATTGTGAATTTGTCACGAGTCCCAAAGAGGTGTCATGGGGGTGGGGTGTCTGAGACAAAGAAGGGATGGGAGGGACCATTAGGTGGGACCCAGCAGGATGGGAGAAGGATGGGTGGGACCTAAGAAGTGTCAGAGAGCCAGTGTGGTGTAGTGGTTAAGAGCGGTAGACTCGTAATCTGGGGAACCGGGTTCGCGTCTCCGCTCCTCCACATGCAGCTGCTGGGTGACCTTGGGCCAGTCACAATTCTTTGAAGTCTCTCAGCCCCACTCACCTCACAGAGTGTTTGTTGTGGGGGAGGAAGGGAAAGGAGAATGTTAGCCACTTTGAGACTCCTTCAGGTAGTGATAGAGCGGGATATTAAATCCAAACTCTTCTTCTTCTTCTTCTGTTAAGAGTCTAGGGCTGGGGGGAGGGGCTGGCCTGGAGGATAGTGAGCTGGATCCTAAGGAGGGACCAAGTGGGGCATTCTAATCCAGCATCACGAGACCCCCCCAGCCCATTCTCCCCTGTTGAGCAGCCACCTTTGGTGCCTTCTGCTATCAGTGATGCGCTTCCTTTGAAGAAGGAGGCTGCTGAGCATAAATCAGATGAAACTTGGTCTCCAAGGACACAGAGATGCCAGTGTTGGTGCAAAAAGACCTTGTGAGCTCAACTCACTGAGAGGAATGCCTGTTTGCTTGCCCAGTTTGGAGACTCGGACCATTTGCCACACTAAGTGCCTGTCCCATCCTTTAAAAAGAAGGCACAGGGGGTGTCTTGTTGGGTCAGTATCTTAGCTCATGCTTAGCCATGTGCCTTTCACCCTTGCCTTCCCTATGTACTGCGCTCATCTTCACCGTCAAGATTTTGGTAGAAACAGAAACCCAAGTTTGAGTCATTCATGCAGCAGTGGGGGCCAGGACAGTATCACGTTTACAATTTCCTTGCAATTTCATAGCTGATTTCTTACGTGCCATGTTTATTTCAGTGTCCGAGATGATGCTCTGTTTTGTTGCTAATACAGTCATACCTCGGGTTGAATGCGCTTCGGGTTGAGTGCATTCAAGTTGCGCTCTGCGGCAACCCGGAAGTAACGGAGTGAGTTACTTCCGGGTTTCGCCGCTTGCGCATGCGCAGGTGCTCAAAATTATGTCATGCGCATGCGCAGAAGCAACGAAAAGTGACACGCGCATGCACAGATGTGCCGTTGCTAGTTACGTTTGCTTCTAGTTATGAATGGGCTCCGGAACGGATCCTGTTCGTATCCAGAGGTACCATTGTAGTGCTTTATAGAATGTGGGCCTTCTCTGGTATTTCCATAGTTGCTGTCTACTGAAGATGTTTTAACATTTTGTCAGTGGCTTAGATGTTCTGTTTAAATACCAGGGGTATATAAATTGTCAAGCAACTAGGAGAAATCCAGTGGGCGCAGTGTCTGCATGCTAGGGATTCCTCGATTCATGGACTTGGGGGAGGCCAGAGGTACAGAATCCCCTACAGACATTGAAGTCCTCCAATGAAAGAGAGCCCAGCATCCTTTTAAGTAACTGGTCACCTTTACCATCACCTAACAGCCAACCAAAATCTGCCCTCCTACAACTTTGGCCCATTAGATCAAGTTCTACCCTCCGCAGCAGCAGAGAACAAATTTTTGCCCTCATTCACTCAGTGGTGATTGGCCCACTAGCGTAAATGAGGCAGTGCCCCACTACACCTCAGAAGGAATGTTTTTAACTGCATTATTATTATTATCATTACTACTATTATTATTATCATTAGGGCTTTTTGTGACAGTACTCACTTGTACAGAGTACTATCATTTATGTTTTTGCTGCCCGTGGCTGCCATTTTGTGCGGGCACCCCCAGCACTTTTATCAAGATAGGAGCACTGGCACCTCATCATTAAAACAAAAAAGAGCTGCTATTATTATTAAGGTAAAGGATCCCAGTTAAGTCCAGTCAAAGGCAACTATGGGGTTGCAGTGCTCATCTCGCTTTCAGGCCGAGGGAGCTGGCGTTTGTCCGCAGACAGCTTTCCGGGTCATGTGGCCAGCAGGACTAAACCGCTTCTGGCACAACGGAACACCGTGACAGAAACCAGAGCACACGGAAACACTGTTTACCTTCCTGCCACAGCGGTACCTATTTATTTACTTGCACTGGCATGCTTTCAAACTCCTAGGTTGGCAAAAGCTGGGACAGAGCAACGGGAACTCACCCTGTTGCGGGGATTCAAACCGCTGACCTTCTGATCGACAAGCCCAAGTGGCACTGTGGTCTAAACAATAAGGTAAAGGTCTGTGGACAAACGCCAGCTCCCTTGGCCTGAAAGCGAGATGAGTGCCGCAACCCCATAGTTGCCTTTGACTGGACTTATATGTTCAGGAGTCATTTACCTTTACCTTTACCTATTGTTGTTGTTACACTTCCTTACCTACACCTCACCATACAGTCCCAGAGTGGATTATAACAATTTAAAAATACAATTAAAAAAAACCAAAAACAGTTTAAAACAAAGTACAAGGCGGTGATCACTGGGGTCCTGCACTATTTCATTTCCTAAGTTTGCAGGAGACAAAGAGGGAGAGGTCCAAGGGGAATATGTGGAGAAAGATGGAGCGGATGGTGGGGGTGGAGGTTGACGAGAAGGAATGGGGAATAAAGGGGTACTTGGAATGGGAAAGACAGAGATGGAGGCAACGAGGCTCCGAGAGAAAGAGAGACGGTTAAGTAAAGTAGCAAGCCGTTTCATGGTTATGATTGACTACCCAAATAACCCTCCACTGCCAGCCCTGCCCAAGGGACATAAATAACTTAAACATCATTGGAGTGATGGTAAATAATGAGTGTTTCGCGATTATTGCCGGCATCTGTCTTCCACGGCCCTCGCACCAGCGCTGGGCTCTAACGGCGTCTGACAACGGGAATAAGGTGGCCTGTCAGAGTGCGCAGGGCGGGAAATAAATAAATAACAGCAGGGCACAGCGGACGCTTTGTCAGGCACTAGGAAAATTAGTTAAGAGACCAGGGCTCATACATTGTCTAGTAAAACATAAACCATCTCTATTAAAAACAACAACACCTGTCCCTGTATAGTGTTGTAGTCTTTGGCTTAGCTTAAATTTCCTTGACACTTCTCTCCTCACCGCAAGCGCTTCTTCAAAGAGGATTCGAATTTCTGCCTCACTTATGGCCTAAGCCGGAGTCTTGCTCCGAGCCAAATTCTTGCTGGTCTGCTGGCCAAAAAGGGAATGATAATGTGAAATTTGAGGAAGCGGCGGCCTTTAAGGATCCAACACTTCATAGATAAAAATAGGGACCCTCTTGTAGGGATGGAGGGGGGAGTTTAATTCAGATCTAAAAGGGAACCTATTGAGAAGACTTTTGATAAGAAATTAGAGAATGAAAATGTAAGGTGTGTATACTAAGTTTGTGAAAATGGATAAATAAAAATAAAATAAAAAAGGGAACCTATCAAACCTGCATTTTCTGAAACAATATTCAAACTGAGCCATCTTTTAAAATGTGCACTTCTCTAAATTTTGCAGTTCAGTTCTCTAGCCAAGTAGCATGTACAAAAATTGATGATGATGATGAATTAAAATTTGTATACTGCCCTAAACCTGCCAGTCTCAGGGTGGTTACAGCATACAAAAATGCATATACTGGGGCAAAGTGTTCATTAAAATGCAAATATGGGTGAAAATAACATGCAAAATTGCATTATATATGGGGAAATCGCAAAGAAAAAAAGTGCATACTGTATTGGGGGAAATTGCATAGAAAAATGTGTAAGGAACAGTTTGCTATGAAATGATGCTGAATTTACATGAGGGACAGAACTATCCAAACTGTACAGAAATTTATTCATGTATGTGACTACAGTGGCAAGAATGATACTTGACCAAAAATGGAAAGAAGAAGAAGTCCCAGCGAAAAAAGAATGGATACAAAAACTTATGGAATATGCAGAAATGGCGAAACTTATCGGAAAAATAAGAAAACAAACCTTTTATAAAAGAATGGAAATGGTTTACTGAATATTTACAAATAAACTGTAAACAGATGAGAACATTGGCAGGATTGTTGTAATAACCTGCAGTTTTATAAGAGTATATATTTAAAGTAGATGAATGAATGAGCAAATTAATTTGGATATGCAGAAAATATTAAAAAATAAATTTAAGGAACCGCAGAAAGGGGGGGGGGGAGAAGTCGAGTTTTGAAATGTTGAAATGATTGTAAAATTATTGAAATGTATAAAATTGAAATTATTATTATTATTATTAAAGATAATAATAATAAAGCAATGATTGACTGGGCACCTACAATGCTGTACATAAAAAGAGAGCTTAAGGAACTGCAGAAAGTGGGGGAAGGAAGTCAAATTTTGAAATGTTCAAATGATTGTAAAATTATTGAAATGTATAAACCTGAAAATCATTAATAATAACAATAAGAATTTTCATGAGGTGCTAAATCAAAAATATGCAAAGAGATGTGGAAATGTGAAGACTAGAAAAATGAGAACTGAAACTGACAGATCCTCAAGGCTAATATCTGCACCTGACATCTTGGGGGCAGCTGTCAGGGTTCAAATGCCCCACCAGGGTGCACAGCTAATGCTTATGTTGGAATCCTCTTTATTATTATTTTCTGACCCAGCACTCCCGGTGGCAGCTGACTGAAGCCACCCCTTTAATTTCCCACAATGCTCTTGATGCAGCATCACCCTGGAGCATCGTGGGAAATCACGGCTGCCCTGTGTTGCTCACAGTCATGCCATTACTGCAGGGCAAACCCACCTGAGCCCACTGCCAAAGGACCTTTTGCCCCTTGCCCCCTCAGACCTCGATCCAGTTCTGTCTATACTCATTCTTCCAAGCCCTGCTGAAGGCTGTATTCCTTCTTATCCCTTTTGTATGCATTCATTCTGGTTCTCCTTCATTTCAAAAAGCCAAAGAGGGGCTTGCTCTTTTTCATAAGCCCACCCCACAGACCAATGCAACTGTGCCGGCCGGATTGGGGAGCTATTAATTCAAAGTGGCCTCCTGCACTTTTAATGATTTCATTCCTAGGCGAGATAGAGGCATACAGTGGTCCCTCGCAAGATGAAATTAATTCGTTCCGTGAGTTTTCGTCTTGCGATTTTTTTCGTCTTGCGAAGCACGGTTTCGGAAAAGTTTTGGAAAAGCTTCAAAAATCACCAAAGTCTTCAAAAACCTCAAAAAAGGCTACCACACTGCGTGCTATGAGTTGCTCCTCGAAGTCAAGTCGCAACTGTATTAACGGTGTTAAGAAAAAGGAAACAAACTTGCAAGACATTTCCGTCTTGCGAAGCAAGCCCATAGGGAAAATCGTCTTGCGAAGCAACTCAAAAAACCAAAAACCCTTTCGTCTTGCGAGTTTTTTGTCCCGCGAGGCATTCGTCTTGCGAGGTACCACTGTATTTTGGTATATTTCATCTGATCCCCTGGGAAAACAGTGCAGGGCCAAAGGGACAGAGCACTGCTGAGCTGGGCTTTGAATCTAAGGTTTCTTGCATCTAAATCCAACAGTCCATTCCAGTGGGCTTGTGGGACTTGGGTGGAAAGGGCCAGCCATTCTGCCACAGCACGTTTTACCTATCAAACATCTCTTTGCCACTGACCTCTTAAAAGGCAGAGGAGCCCCCAGATGGCCAGAAACTGTGCTCTTGGGCACGTGCTCCTGGGCAACGAGAGTGCCATCCTCTCTGCAATGGGATTTCTCCTCCTCCACAGAGCCCGGCTGAGGCAGCTTGCTTGTTCTTGCCTGTCTATTGATTTTTAATCCCTCACCAATTACATTCTGTAAGTGGGTAATTTATTTCCCAGTTCCCTTTGGGACGCACGGAGCTTTTGCTGGCACCAGCTGAGTCGTGTTTAATAACTACATCTCTCTCTGAATACACTGTTATTTACCCTGCTCAAGCAACTGAACCCTGGGAATAAAACATCACTGGGTTTAAAATACCGATCCTCGTGTGCATTTGTCTGCAGACAGGCGCCATAGGAAATGGGGAAGAAGGTGCAGAGAGAGAGAGAGGAGAAATGGGGCATTAGAGGTTTGCCAAAATCTACCTATGTCTGGTTTGATGTAGGCCATTAAAGCAAGGAGAGGCAGTGTTCCATAGTGGTTAGTGTTGGACTGGGACCTGGTAGACCAGGGTGCAAACACCCCCCCACTCGCTCATGAAACTTACTAGGTGACACTGGGCCAGTCACTGCCTCTCAGCCTAACCTACTTCACTGGGTGGTTGTTGTGGAGATTAAATGAGGAGGGGGAGAATCATGTATGCCACCTTGAATTCCTTGTGGGGGGAAAATGGACTATAACTGCAGTAAATTCATGAATGAGTGCTGCTCAGAATGTTCTGGCTCGGTTTGCATTGAAAGGGCAACCTACCAAACCCACACTTCTCAAAACAATACACGAAAGGAAACAGCATCATCCTTTGAGATTTCTACTTCCCCAGATTTTGCAGTGCCATTCTCCAGCCTGCTTGTGTACAAAGATGCATATGCCAGGGCAAACTATGCACAAAATGCATACATTACGGAAAACAGCATGCAAAAATGCATTATGTCAGTGAAAAGTGCTTGCAGAAATGTGTATACAGTGGTACCTCGGGTTACATACGCTTCAGGTTACATATGCTTCAGGTTACACACGCTTCAGGTTACAGACTCCACTAACCCAGAAATAGTGCTTCAGGTTAAGAACTTTGCTTCAGGATAAGAACAGAAATTGTGCTCCAGCAGTGTGGCAGCAGCAGGAGGCCCCATTAGCTAAAGTGGTGCTTCAGGTTAGGAACAGTTTCAGGTTAAGAACAGACCTCTGGAATGAATTAAGTACTTAACCTGAGGTACCACTGTATCAGGAGAAATTTGCTAATGAATTTTCGTGAGAACCTTTAAAAATTGCCATTCCCCCCCCCCCCCACAAACTGATATGGAAATATGTAGAACTGAATGGAAGGCTGGAAAAAATGGGAAAG
The DNA here is from genome assembly GCF_964188315.1 of Podarcis muralis. NCBI lineage: Eukaryota > Metazoa > Chordata > Lepidosauria > Squamata > Lacertidae > Podarcis > Podarcis muralis. The sequence continues at coordinate 7,414,757 of NC_135668.1, forward strand.
ACAGATTCACTTATTCCTATGAGTTTCCTGCCAGATGCTGTTGGACTTTTAAATCCCATCAGCAACTCATTCTTCCTGCTGCTGCTGCTGCGCTACCATGCGCTGCAGTAAGACTTGTTCTCGGTTTACCAATTGTGGTTTGTTCAGGGACGTGCCTGGTGTTCATGTTGCAACCTTTTTCTTATCTTCGTATTAACTTTGGAGATGTGAACGTTCTTTCCGTTCCTCCACCCCAGGAAAACACAGAAAATTCTCAAAAGTCAATCTGAGAAACTTTTGGAGCGCTGGTTCACCTCTAAAATAATGCATGTATGTATAAGTTTTAATTAAAAGTACGAGTCCATCTCTCATGATTGTAGAGTTCGGTTTGAACAGATTATGGAAAAAGTTTTCCAATGTGGTTTTTGATGCCAAGCATGAAGCCAATCTTTGTTCCAGGGTGAGCTAGTGGCCTGGTATTTCCCCTAGAGGGTGCTAGACATCCATTGGCCACAATCCCTGCAGCTTCTTGAGATGCAGAAAGAGCAGAGGCAGGGGGTCACAGCCAGCTGAACTTGGGTGTTAGACCCATACTTTCAAGGCCAGATTATGGTATTCTGGTCAGCATATTGACAAGCCTTCAATAGTTTTCTAAAAGCAACAACAGGTAACTAGAACAACATTTTTCAAACATCTCAGTATACTTGTAGTATGATTCAGTCTTCTGGCTCATGGAAAGGGCTGCAAAGACTCCTATCTCCAGAGTACGATCTGCTCCAACTGTCTCTTGGTTTATCGCTGCAAATGCTGCACTCACAACGTCTACTGCAAGGATTGTCAATGTGGCACCTACAGGCACAGCAATGCGTCTGAGGTCTTCCCTTGGTACCCATGAGGCCTCTGAGACCCCTCTCCCTGCCCACTTGGTCATAGAGTGGTTGCCTTTATCTTGAAGTATATAGATCGGAGGAAGGAAGTTGGAAATGTGACAGTCTTTCCTATTTCCCCTTTCAGCTCTATGGGCTTTTCAAGTCTCCGATTACTTTTCACTGGCTGTCACTTGGGAAAGCAGAATGTGTGCTCATTTGTGTGTACGTGGGTTTCTCTTTCTATGGGAAGGGCTGGTTCAGAGATGGAGGGAGATAAATGACCAGAGGGTGTTGCTCACAGCTCTGGTTCAAAAAACCCAAATTCCTGCTCTACTCTGCAAAGTTCCTCTGGGATGAAAAGATGGCTGAAAGAAAGAGCAACAGGTGCATCTCAACCCTGTAAAGTTAGGCTTGCCATATTTCAAACAGCTTTTTGGGCGGGGGTGTGTGTGCAAATTTATTGAGCTTCTTAAAGTTTTGCCCAAAGTTGTTGAGCTAATTTGAAGGAAAATTGCCAAAAACGACACTGCCAACGTGAGTTGCCATACATCCAGATTTCCCAGGACATTTTTACAATTTCCATCCGGACGCTGCTTCTGAGTACAGTATTCCGGATATGTCGGGGAAATTCTGGGCGTACGGCAACCCTAGTAAAGTGCATACCTGGGATGCTGGAAGGCTGGCCCTACCCTTGGGCAAAGTAAAGTGGCTGCCTCAGACGGCAGGTTTTGGGTGGACAACAAAGTGTTAGTTATTCACAGTGCTTTTTTCTGGAGATACTTAAGGGTAGATAGCAGTAGCACCTTTCCTCCCCAAATGTTAAAAGTGTGACACTTACTGCAACAACTTCATGGTGAGTACTGGCACCATTTTGACTCAACAAAAGCACTGATTTTTTAATTTGATATTGTTGTATTTTTAGTTCCAGAGAGGAGGAGAGATTGTTTTCTGTCTCAGCTGTCAAAATCACTTGCATATCATATACTTTGGCCACATCAACAGCACACGTTTAAAGCACTGTTATAACGCTTTAACAGTCATGGCTTCCAACACTGCAAGGAGTCCAGTGAACTGTAGTTTGCAAAGGATATTGAGAGCCTCTAGCACAGACTCAGCATCTGAATCGTTTCATCGGGTTCTGAGTCAATGAGGCTATGTGACCCAGTGCAGCACAGTGTGAGGTCTCTCTCCCCCCCCCCCCAATGTTCTACTCTGCTTCATGGTACACTTTTTATTACAATGGTACAGAAAGTTTTCCATGTGGCCTCCCACCCAGCCCCTACCCCAGGCCAGACTTGCTTGGCTTTGACAAGGCAAATGAATCAAATCATTCTCTAGTCTAGGCCCTTTTCACAAGCTTAGTTTAATTGCTCAAATGTTCACTGCTTTATAAACCATGCAGTGCATGCTTTCTCTAATGCAGCTTGATAAGTGAATGGCTATTTTCTTTGAATGGCTATTTTCTTTTTCCTCTTCATACACTATTTACCTAAGCTCGTGTTACAATTCCATGTGCTTTGCGCTGGTGAAGATGCTCGAAACCGGCAAAGGAGGAAGAACCAGCAGAGCTGGGCTTCTATCGTTGATGGGCTACTGCTGGTGCTGTACCAGAGGGGACATCATTGTTTTCCTGACCCAGTTACGGCAGTTGTCATGACATTTTACACCTTCCTTTCAGTGCCCGTCACTTATGAAGATCCTTTCCGGAGAAAACAACAACAAACAAAGACCCACAACCAGGTGCCAAAAGGAGTAGTTTAAATGTGGTCAGTAGAAATCTCTGCCTAGAAATACAACCAGGTATGAAAGGTACTTTCTTGGGCTCCATGATCACTGCAGATGGTGACAGCAGTCACGAAATTAAAAGATGACTGCTTCTTGGGAGAAAAGCGATGACAAACCTAGACAGCGTCTTAAAAACCAGAGTCATCACCTTGCTGACAAAGGTCTGTATAGTTAAAGGTATGGTTTTCCCAGTCATGATGTATGGAAGTGAGACCTGGACCATAAAGAAGGCTGATCGCCAAAGAATTGATGCTTTTGAATTCTGGTGCTGGAGGAGACTCTTGAAAGTCCCATGGACTGCAAGAAGATCAAACCTATCCATTCTTAAGGAAATCAGCCCTGAGTGCTCACTGGAAGGACAGATCCTGAAGCTGAGGCTCCAATACTTTGGCCACCTCATGAGAAGAGAAGACTCCCTGGAAAAGACCCTGGTGTTGGGAAAGATTGAGGGCACAAGAAGAAGGGGACGACAGAGGACGAGATGGTTGGACAGTGTTCTCGAAGCTACCAGCATGAGTTTGACCAAACTGCGGGAGGCAGTGGAAGACAGAAGTGCCTGGTGTGCTCTGGTCCAGGGCGTCATGAAGAGATGGACACGACTAAACAACAAAGGCTGGGCTGGATGAATCCGAAGCCGGAATTAAGATTGCCGGAAGAAATATCAACAACCTCAGATATGCAGATGACACAACCTTGATGGCAGAAAGTGAGGAGGAATTAAAGAACCTTTTATTGAGGGTGAAAGAGGAGAGTGCAAAATATGGTCTGAAGCTCAACATCAAAAAAACGAAGATCATGGCCACTGGTCCCATCACCTCCTGGCAAATAGAAGGGGAAGAAATGGAGGCAGTAAGAGATTTCACTTTCTTGGGCTTGGGTTGGGTTGGATGGTGTTCTTGAAGCTACCAGCATGAATTTGATCAAACTGCGGGAGGCAGTGGAGGACAGAAGTGCCTGGCGTGCTCTGGTCCATGGGGTCACGAAGAGTCGGACATGACTAAACGACTAAACAACAACTACAACAAACAACATGAAAGGTATCTGTAAAAGGAGTCAAATTTGAACACAGCACCAAGCCATATTGAGGACAACGTCTTTGGATGTACAATGCTGGTGGTCCCAGTGTGTTGCTTCAAGCATTGCTGTTAAGCCTTTGTTAATAATCCATCAGTTGTTTAACTGAATGGTTTTCTATTCTCTGTATCATGCGTTCCTCAGATCTGTCCTACCACATGCCATTAGCAAAACTGTGTGGGGTCTCTTTGTAATTGGTTTCACTGTTGCTCTTCAATCTTTATTTAGGGCTTTTTTAAAAGAGAAGAAGAAGCCTGGATAGCTCAGTTGGCTAGAACATGGTACTGGAAATGCCAAGGTTGCAGATTCGATGCCCTTATGGGACAGCTGCATATTCCTGCATTGAAGGGGGTTGGACTGGATGACCCTCAGGGTCCCTTCCAACTCTACAATTCTATGATTCTGTGAAGACTATAGGAATGGAAGAGCCCTCCTAGATTGGGACAATGGTCTATCTAGTCCCTCATCCTGTTCTCACAGTGTCCAACCAAATGCCTATGGGAAACCCTCAAGAAAAGCTTGAGCACGTAAGCACTCTCACCTCCTGCAGAATCCAGCAAGTGGTATTCGAAAGCATTACCGCCTTGGATAGTGGAGGTGGAACGTGGCCAGCATCTCCCTCTCGCATATCTCCAGAGCTCGTGGGCATCCAGTGAACCTGACTATTAGAAGATTCATGACAAGTAAGACAGCTCACCTTTGTGGTGGGCGGTGTTGTGGCCGGGCATCTGGGTCCTGGCGGTGACCCGGCTCGGGGATGGGGGATTGACGCCCCCTTTTGTGCCTGCCCCGGCCGCGTCATCCCCACTCAGCCAATCTGTGCCGGTGGGGGTGGCTGTGGGTGTTATAAACTGTGGCTCGGCCGGTGGCTTCCTTCTCTTGCCTCCTCGCTGGATCTCCCAGCCCACTCACTCTCTTTCTAAACTTTGGTATGCATGACCTCGCTACGGACAAATGTCAGCCGCCTTGTTGTTGGGGCCAGGTAGGAATTTTTCCACTTGGTAGATTGGCACCTGGCACTTGGTTTCCGCCTACCTTGTAGCGATCGTCACAACGTTGCAAGGTTAGGCATTGGGTAAGCCTTTGTTTAATGGAGGTGAGGTTGTAGCCTCCACCTGCCCCTCCTCATTAAGGGTACCCTGTTAAAGAGATCTGGTGGTGTGGTTCCTGTCTGAAGCCCAGGCATGGGCCAGGGTCATGCCACGACCCCAATGGGGACCCCTGGAGGTGCCCCTATTTGATGTAAGTCATAGGGCTCCCCCTTCTGGTGGTTTACTCTTAATTTGACTCCCTGCAGACGGGCGGGAGTCGAGATATAGCCTGGCTTCACCCAAAGCTTAAGCCAAATTGCTCACGTCTGTAACCAATAAAGTTGTGGCCTGTTTTAGCCCATACAGTGGTACCTCAGGTTAAGAACTTAATTCGTTCTGGAGATCTGTTCTTAACCTGAGGTACCACTTTAGCTAATGGGGCCTCCTGCCGCCACGGCACGATTTCTGTTCTCATCCTGAAGCAAAGTTCTCAAGCCAAGGTACTATTTCTGGGTTAGCGGAGTCTGTAACCTGAAGCGTCGGTAACCTGAAGTGTCTGTAACCCGAGGTACCACTGTAATTCTAAATACCTATGTCTGCATGCTTATTAATCACTGAGGAACTGCGGGGCATGGAGCTTTGGCACACAGCATGCAGTTAACCTATGGAACTCACTCCCACAAGGGGCAGCGATTTCCTCCAACCAAAGAGGAGCGGAGAGATTCAGGGAGGATCAAGCTATCGGTGGCCACAAACTACGACAGCAACAAACTCTGAATGCCCGTTGGCTTTAAAAGAGGACTAGACAAATTCACAGAGAGAGGGCTATCGATGGCTACCAGCCACAATGGCTCTGCTCTGGAGACCACAGGAGGGGAGAGTGCGCCTGTGGTTGCAGATTTTTGGCCTGTGCAAGAAGAGGATGCTAGGCTGGAAGGCTCACTGGTCTGATCCTGCAGGCTCTTCTTTCTTATGTTAAATAAATAATAAATACAATAAATAAACCTTGATTGTCACTACACCACCTGTGTGCAGTGAAATTAAACGAGCTCCACCCCATACACTCAGCCTTGTTTGTGCTCTGTGTGCTTGTTGGAAGTCAATTACACCACTATTTTTTCCCCCATTCAGCAGCCCACGGATAAAAACTGTTCTTTAACCTGTTGGTGCAGCTGAATATACTTCTGTATCTCCTGCCTGAAGGGAGGAGATTAAAGTAATGTTGGCCAGGGTGTGAGTCGTCCCTAAGAATTTCCCTCGCTCTCCTGAGGCAGCGGTTTTTCCGCGATGTCATCTAGCGAACTCTGGGGACAGCCCATGATGTCATGTGCTGTATTCGCCACCCTCTGTAGGGACTTCCTGTCCGTGGCTGTCAAACCAGCGTACCACACTGTAATACAGTATGAAAGGACACTTTCTATTGTGGCCCGGTAGAAGGAGATCATCAATTCTGGTTTGACATTGTTCTTTCTCAAGACCCTATGTTCCCATTTAAAGATGTATTTTATCTCAATGCATGCACTTCCAAATGCATTTTATCCTAAAATATGTATCTTTAAAAATACATTTTGGTATGGTGTTTTTGGGGTTCCTTTTTTTTTTTTTTTTTTAGAACAGTACCACAAAAGGAAGAGAGGAGTGAAGTGCAATGGATAATTAAGTTCTGAACCACACATTAGTTGAGGAGGTGCAGATTAGGTCACTTTGCAGAAATAAAACTCCTCAAGCATCCCTAATCATTGGCTGTCAGGAGTTCCCAGCTGCTTGGTTGGCCTCCCCTCTTGCCTCAGAAGCCCTCAGAGGGAGCTACTGCCTGGCAACTGCCAAGTGCCAGCGAGGGAAAGCTGCTCAGCCCCCACTCCCTTGCCTCAGGCTGTTGGAACTGCAGCAGCAAGGATCATTCGGTTTGTAACTGAAGGGTTAACCCTGTTGGTGTTAAAGTCAACTAGCCAAGAGGAGGAGGATGCTACTGAGCAAGCAGGCACAGTTGCATGATCTCTAGAGAGGTTACACATGCTATGATGTTGGGTTGAATGTATCCCCTATTACCGTATTTTTCACTCCATAAGACACACTTATTTCCTCCCCAAAAGTAAGGGGAAATGTCTCTGCGTCTTATGGAGCAAATGCATGGTCCCTGGAGCCGAATTGCCCAGGGGCAAAAAGCAGATCATGCTTTTGCTTTTTTTTTTTTTAAGAAAGAGGGAAGGAGTGTTGAAACAAAGCCGCTGAGCAGCTGATCGGCAAGGGATTGGGAGGGAGATAAGGGACTCTAGAGATAAAGGAGGCTGCCTGGGAGGGGGGGAGGTAAAAGCACATGGATCCTCAGGATTTTTGCCTTGGGTCACCCCAAATTCTCCATCAGATCACATAGCATGTCCATGGCTACAGCCTGCACCAACCCCCCCCCCCCCACGCACCCACTGTTTCATGGGGCCGCAATGGTGCAAAAACATGGTTACAAAGCACGGATCCACATGGATCCTCAGGATTTTTGCATTGGGCTACCCCAAATTCTCCATCAGATCACATATCATGTCTGTGGCCACAGCATGAACCACAAAAATCATACATTCACTGTTTCGTTCAGAATATTTTTGTTTTTTGTTTTCCTCCTCTAAAAACTAGGTGCGTCTTATGGTCAGGTGCATCTTATGGAGCGAAAAATACGGTATGTACAAGGAAAGAAAAAAACTCTAGGTTTCTTTCTGCTCAAATTATATACTGTTTTTGATCAGTTTCCTCAGTAAAGTGTTATCAGGATTTCTTTTCTCTCTGGGCACTGCCTGTGTTATTTAAGTAACTTTGCTAGCACAGAGGCCATCAGTGGGCTCTGCTGTCTACTAGGTGGAGGCTGAAGGGTCACAGGGAATGAAGGCAGGAAATTTCAGTGGATTAATCATGTGGACAGCATGTTTATTTCTCTCGCTTAAACTATGCCCAGTCTGTGTTGCATTGTGCAAATCTTTTGTAAGATGCCTTGAGAGCAGGATATACGTATTCTGAATCAGAGATGGGGAACCTGTGGCTCTCCTGATCTCATTGGACTGTAGCTCACATCTTCTCTGACCATTGGCCAGGTGGACGGGAGCTCCTGGAGGCTGGAATCCAACATCTGGGGGGGCTACAGGTTCCCCATCCATGGATGTAGCCAGGGGAGTGCAGGAGCGCACAGCTGCCCCCCCAAATCAAGTAAAGAAATAGAAATACTTAACTGACCAATTGTGTCGCAGATAACTTGGTTCTGCCCCATCCAACATAATGCCTGTCCCCCCCCCCCTAAAATAAATCCTGGCTATGCCCATGTCCTCATCCTCCCCTTTTTTTACATAAAAACCCCAAACAATTGCCTCGAGAATAAGACCAATTTGATAAGAGCATAACCAGTGTTATTCTTCCAGAAAAAGAGGGGCCAGAACTCACCATGAACGCCTCCCTTGTTCACTTATAATGGCAGTGGAACCCACCTGAGAAGTGCTGGAACTAAGTTCTAGCACGTTCTAGCTTAAAAAATGCTCTGGGCATAACCTTGTATTGCCTGCCTTGGAGCTCAGAGACAGGAAATGCCTAAAATTTCTGCATTAGACTTTTCTGTTGTCTTCATGCTGAGGTCCATCTCCTGGAACAGCTTAGGAGAAAACAGAACTCAACGGGACCAAATAATAATAATAATACAATAAATTTTTATTTATACCCCGCCCTCCCCGGCCAGAGCCAGGCTCAGGGCAGCTAACACCAATAAAATTACAATAAAACATAATGGGGCGGGGACACAAACAAACAAAAAAACCCCAGTTTAATAACATACTGGTTAAAATACAATTTAAAATGCAGACTCATTTTAATACTAGCTCATAAATCAAAACCATAAGGGGAGGGAAACATAAGGGTCAGACTGATTCCAAACCAAAGGCCAGGCAGAACAGCTGTGTCTTGCAGGCCCTGAGGAAAGAAGTCAAGTCCCGCAGGGCCCTAATCTCTTGTGACAGAGCGTTCCACCAAGCTGGGGCCAGTACTGAAAAGGCCCTGGCCCTAGTTGAGACCAATCTAACCTCCTTGCGGCTCGGGATCTCCAAAGTGTTGTTATTTGTGGACCTTAATGTCCTCCACAGGGCATACCAGGAGAGGCGGTCCCATAGGTACGAGAGTGACGAAATGTAGACAAAGCAGGCAAACCACCATGAAAGGTGGAAGAACAAATCTTGATGACTGCCTGCCACAAGATATAGCCAGGCTTTTGTCACAAACTCACAGAGGAAAGGCACAGAAGCTGCCTCTCCAAGCATCCTCTACCTGGGAGCGTCAGAGGAAGTTTCACAGCAGCACCTAAGTCCCGACTGGCTCTTGCCACCGCCACCCCAGGAGTAATTGTGCTGGATGCAGGAACAGGTTCATCAATCAATGGGGAACCAGGCCAACTCCTCATTGATTCCCAGGGCGCTTTATCTTGACTTGTGCTGCGCCTCAAATGCAATAATCCACGACTGCCTGACATTTCGAGGGGAGGAATCGGGTCTAACTGCAGGCAGGAGTGACAGAACCACCACAAGGCAGCATCAGAGCAGTGGCCTTTAAGATCCCAGCATTGGCCCCAGCCCAGCCTGTAATGAGATCAGCCGGAGAAAGAAGGGGGTTGATGTGGTTGAGACGTCCAGGCTCAGATGGGGCTCTTGCTCCTTTAAAAGCCACCCGATGAAAGGAGAGCATGGCAGCTCCATTGGCTGCAGCACCGAAATGTCTCAAACTGAGAACATGTGGCTGGCTGGGAGGGGGAACAAAAGGACCCCTGAGGCTAAGCAAAGTTAAATTAACAGATACCCGGGAGGAGGGCATCCTTAGCGTTGCGATCCTGGCTCCTCTGCTATGTCCTTCTGGCATTACCAGGTGAAGACTTTTAAAAAGAAAATTCTCCCAGGCCTTTCAAGAAACTTTGATCTTGGTGTTTCAAAATACTGTTTAAATGAGGTTTCTCTCTGCCAGCCCCGGTAAGCTGTAAAAAGTGCTCACTGCGATATATTTTTTAATGTTGCGATTTGTTGTTTTATGATACTGTGTCTTAGCATAGGCACATATACCGTATTTTTCGCTCTGTAGGACGCACTTTTCCCCCTTCAAAAATGAAGGGGAAATGTGTGTGCGTCCTATGGAGCGAAGAAGCCATAGCCCCGTGACCCTCTCCCAGCTGGAGAGGTGACGCGCGGCTATGGCAGGAGCCTCTATAGCCGCGTGTCACCTCTCCAGCCGGGAGAGCACATGCGGGGCTAAAGAAGCCATAGCCCCTCGACCCTCTCCCAGCTGGAGAGGTGAGGCGCGACTATGGCAGCAGCCTCTCCGCTGCGCCTTTCCGCTGCTCCCTGACCTGATCTTTGGGGCTGTTGGTGGGCTTACCCCTGCCAGCCCCAAAGAGCAGGTCGAAAGGAACCTGAAGCCTGGAGAGCGAGAGGGGTCGGTGCGCACCAACCCCTCTCACTCTCCAGGCTTCCAAGGTAGCCGCCTGAACGGCCTTAAACGGCACCTTGTTTTAGAGCGGGAAAACAAGAGGGGGGGAAATTCTCCCCCTCTCTGCACAGCGCCTCCTGCCGCTTCGCTGAAGGGGCGCTGGGCAGAGAGGGGGAGATATTTTTTTTCTGGTTCTCCCCCCTCTAAAACAAGGTGCGTCCTATTGTCCGGTGCATCCTATGGTGCGAAAAATACGGTAATTGTAGAAATGGAAAGAACCACAAGGGTTCTCTAGTCAAATCCCCTGCAATGCAGGATTTATTTATTTTTGCCCCATGAGGGACTTGAACCCACGACCCTGAGATTAAGAGTCTCATGCTTCTACCGACTGAGCTAGCATGAGGCTCTTAAACTCAGGGTCATGAGTTCGAGTTCCACATTGGGAAAACATTTTTGCAATGCATGGGGTTGGACTAGATGACCCTCAAGGTCCCTTCCAGCTCTATAATTCTATGATAGTTTTATGTCTGTGAGCAATGTTATTTAGCAATGTTATAACTACTTCGAAGGAGAGCCAGATGGACAGAAAACCTGGCAAGGGGCGGACTTCATTTGCTTATGTAAGCAAGGTTATTTATTTATTGTAACGTTTCCATCCCACTTTTTCTCTACAGAGCTCAAGGAAGCACAAACATTTCTCCTCCCTCTCTCTGTTCTATTCTCACAACAACCCTGTGAGGTCCTAGTCCAAAATTCTAACCATTAGGCCACGCTGGTTTTCATTATCATTAGTCCGCAGTTCCACATGAGACTAGAAAAGGTACAAAGCATGGTATTACGTACAAAATCCATTGTCGCAAGACTCCCAGCTTTCGATTGTTTTAAGCTAGCCGCTTAGCTGCCAGCCCCTATGGATTGGAAGAGAGGCTTGGTAGAATGCAAATCTGCTAAATGCAAAAAGCCCAATGGGCAGCTGACTGTTTTCGGTTGCTCAGGGGAAGGGGTGGAGTTTCAGTGCTTTGTGCTGTTCCTCGGTCCCTCCCTGTGACTAGCAGAAACAGAATACATTATGCAAAATAAGAAAAAAGCATGCAAATATGCAAAATCTGCATTATGCATGCAGGTGGCTGTATCCCTATCCATGGCACAGTATTCCGATTTCTTATGTATAAAGTTGATGCACCACTGTGATCCACAGCAAGCGTTTAAAGCACATACGATGCACAGTTACAGTGCATGACTTCCCACAATTCTCAGCTCCCTTAACAGGCGGCAGTTCCCATGATTCTTTGGGGGAAGTCATGTGCTTTAAATGCATGGAGTAGATTGCGCAGGACTGTGCTATGATCAACAATATTTTCATTAACAGAAAGACTGCCTCACAGAAAGTATCTGTGGCATCCAAAAATGTCTGCCTATCTAGCAGGTGCAGCCAGGCATGAAACAAATCCAGCTATCAGTCACATGTTCCCACCCATCCCTCAAGGTCCACCCCATCCAATGACAGTGTCCTGCTATGCTATGCTTCCCATTGGCTATGCTAGATGCAGCCCTCATGGCTGAAGTACTACCACAAAAAGGGAGCAAAGGATAATACAGTGGTACCTCTAGATGCGAACGGGATCCGTTCCGGAGCCCCGTTTGCATCTAGAAGCAAATGTAACTTGTGTCCGCGTGTCTGCGTGTGCGCGGGTCACGTTCGGTGCTTCTGCGCATGCGTGTGACATCATTTTGAGCGTCTGCGCATGCGCAAGTGGCGAAACCTGGAAGTAACGCGCTCCGTTACTTCCGGGTTGCCGCGGAGCGCAACTCGAACGTGCTCATCCCGAAGCACGTTCAACCCGAGGTATGACTGTAGAATTGTAGCATTGGAAGGTCCAGCCCCCTGCAAGGCAGGAATATTTTGCCCAATGCAGGACTCGAACCCACAACCCTGAGATTAAGAGCCTCATGATCTGCCAGCTGAGCTATAGCTGCAAGCACCACGCCAAGAGCCTTGGAAACAGGAAGCCCATGTCTGCAATCTGTTTACATCAGCAAACCTCTCAGAATCCTTTCTTGAGAAGCCACTTTTGGGAGAGAGATGAATAACAGGAAAAGCCACTTTGGGGAAGGGGGCAAACCACATTAAAAGGCAGGTGAAATTATTTAGAGTGTGTTAGCCAGATCAACTGAAGTAAAGGGTGCAGACTGGAGCATCAGCCTCAGCAAGAAAAGCATCTATGTTCTGAGTATGGTATTTATTTGTTTAAATTAAACGTTTTATTATCTAAGCTGTAATAAGGGCCCCCAAGGTGGATGCACAAAAAGAAAACAGAGACGGAAAATGCAGTTTAAATTAACAAAACTAAACACTAAAACCCAGAAAGAACAAAAAGGTGGTTTTACTCAGGAGAGATTTATTTAAATTAATGGACCGTCATCCTGTTCACTCATTTTAATAAGGAGATGGTGGTCGGTGGGGCTGCACTGATCTCTTGGCTTCCGAACACCTCACATCTCTGCCGCTGACTGAGAGGGGAACGGGCAAAGCAGAGGGGATTTTGGCACAGTGCAGCTGCAGTGCTAGAAGTGCCTGATCGGCCGTTACCGGGTGGTGGAGCAACTGTGCTCGCAGGCGAGACACTAAATAGATCCTCAGGGTTAGTTAGTCAAGCATGGATGAATGGGTTGAAAATGAAGAGCAACCTACCTCCTCGGCCCTCGCTGTCTGCTGGCTTCACTTGGATTGGGCGGTTCATCTGTCAAACAAAACACAGGCAGCCTTGGTTAGAGTCTAGCCATCCAGTACTCCTCAGATCAGCTTAGCTGGTTAGTCAGAAGCCTAGTGATTCGGCGGAAGAAATCAGAGGATGCTCAAAATGAAAGGGATGGGAGGTTGCCTGCTCTCGGTGGGGTTACAGTCCCTGCAAAGGAGAAGGCACACAGCTTGTCTCTTGAGGCTCAGGTGGTCTCAGTGGCACAGAGCGTCTTCTATCAGCTTGGGCTGGTGGCCCAGCTGCACCCCTGTGTGGGCAAGGGTAGCCTAACAACTGTTGACTATGCTCTAGTAGTCTCTAGGTTAGATTACTGCAATGCATTATACACAGTGCTGCCTCTAAAGACCATTTGGAAACTTCAGCTGATGCAGAATTCGGCAACCAGGTTGTTTACTGGGGCAAGATGGTTTGATGATACAGTGGTACCTCGGGTTACATACGCTTCAGGTTACATGCGCTTCAGGTTACACATTCCGCTAACCCAGAAATAGTGCTTCAGGTTAAGAACTTTGCTTCAGGATAAGAACAGAAATCGGGCTCCGGCAGCGTGGCAGCAGCAGGAGGCCCGATTAGCTAAAGTGGTGCTTCAGGTTAAGAAAAGTTTCAGGTTAAGAACGGACCTCCGGAACGAATTAAGTACTTAACCCAAGGTACCACTGTACTACACTGATCCTGGTGTGACTGCGCTGGCTGCCGATTAGTTTCTGGTCCCAATTCAAAGTGCTGGTTTTCACTTATAAAGCCTTACACTGCTCAGGATCACAATACCTCAAGGACCACCTCTTCCCATAGAGCCAGCCTGGACCCTGTGATCACCACCTGAGGCCATTCTTTGTGCCTCGAGAGGTTTCTCGAGAGTCAATGGAGTGTGCCTCTGGGGGTGAAGTCAAACCGCTGTGTTAGCAGCAATGAAGTGACCTCCCTGGGGCGCAAGCCTGGATAGTGTGTATGGAGGTCCTGGGCTATTCAGACAACAAGACCCACCCCCCTCGGCCTTGCTGACGTGGTCCAAAGGAAAGCAGAGCAAACAGTTTGGCGGCAGCTGTTGCCAGAAGGAGGCATACAAGGTGCCGTCAAACAGCCTTAGGAACTCCACTCCAGGTACCTTTCGCTCTATAAGACGCACTTTTCCCCTCCTAAAAAGTAAGGGGAAATGTATGTGTGTCTTATGGAGCGAATGCAGGCTGCGCAGCTATCGCTGAAGCCAGAAGAGCAAGAGGGATCAATCCCTCTTTCTCTCCTGGCTTTGCTTCGCTGGAGAGGCGCTGCACAGCTTTCCCTCTCTGCGCAGCACCCCTTCAGCGAAGTGGGAGGAGAAAGGGAGCCCCTTCCGTTTCTCCTCCCGCTTTGCTGGAGAGGCACCGCGCAGAGAGGGAGAGAACATTTTTTTCCTTGTTCTCCTCCTCTAAAACTAGGTGCGTCTTATGGTCGGGTGCGTCTTATAGAGCGAAAAATACAGTATGTGTAGGGTTTACTCTTTCGCCTTTTCTTCTCCTGAAGATATCCCACAATGGAGGATCAGAGTTTTCCTTCTCCTACATGGGTTACCTTCTCAGGTTGATGAACCCCATCCATCCCTCATTTTTCTCTACGGCACTTGCGGTATCTGCCTTCTTGACCGTCGGATGGTCTCATCTGCTCCATCCGCAGGAGCCTGCCTTTGCATGTACGCAGATATCATTATCACAGCAGCAGCAGCCATAGATGGGAACTACAGAGTTACGTGGAGTGGGGAAAATGGAGCGGTGTATTCGGGGAAAGGGCATGGGTGCCTAGCTGGAATGCCGAACAGCATGACACCACTGCAACGGCTTGTTGCAGGCTCCCACTTGTCCATTCTAAGCCGCAGACTAAGGAGACAGGATTGCAGCGAACGGAAAAAAGAGGAATGCAGCAGTTACATCGGCAAACGAGGAGTAACAGGAATGCCTGCACAAGTCCCCAGGGCACCACAGCACACCAACAGTATTGTTTCCAAAGTCTTCTCCATCGCTCTGGATTTTCCAAAACGGCTGCAGCCCTCCTTCCTTGCCTCCCAGAGCCACCTGACCACTTTCCTCCTGCCAATCAATCTTGCTAATTGATTTGCGTATTAGGAGAAGTTGTTGATGCCATTTGATGGCTATTAAAGTCGATTAAAGCTCCTTTGCCTCATCAGGATGACAGATGAAAGGATGCTGATGTATCCAATCATTCATCTCCACACCCCCACCCCTGAATGCCTCGCTGGACAGGCGGGGGGGCACACAAATATCGCAACTGCATACATCCCCAACTTGCAGAGCTTTCTGCAGGGGAACCTCTGCAGGGAAAAGCTGCAAGTCATCTGGATCGGCCATTCTGAAGATTCAGATGCCATTTGAATCTTCCAGGGGACCAGGAACTCAACCACGTGTATAGCTTCTGTTTGCCTTGGGATTTCCAAGTGAGCATGCAAAGGTAAATTTGTGATAAGACAGCCACAGCATCTAGAAACCAGGAACTATTGGCAGTAAAAGGATGTTTGTTCTCCTTCCTTAAGAGGTCCCTATAGCTAAATCAATTCTTCTGTTTGCTTGTTTATGCAATGCAACCATGAGCCATAAATGGCATAGTGCCTGGACACAGCCTGGTTTGGTTCTTCCGCCGATTCCTGGTCCACACATACGTCAGATGTAAGAAATCCTCGTCTGTACACAGAGTTAGGCCTCATTTTAGGGGGTAAAACTTAATTTTTGCAAATTTCTTCTTAAAAATATGGTTTAGGGTGTGAGGAATACAAAACTGCTATTATTTTGTGACTGGACAACATTTAACTTGGTAAGTCTAAGTCTGATGAAGAAATAACTTCTGAAAATGTCAGGTAATGCCTAATAATAATAATAATAATAATAATAATAATAATAATTGCAATTACTTCATGATCATTCTTAACGATTTCTATGCAACTTGACACATGTTTTACTTACTAGGCATAACTAAATTATATTAATTGAACCCAAATATCTTTTGGATTCCCAAGTCATGTTGCAACATTTGGGAACCCTTCATTTTTGGGATGTGAAAGTTGCAAAATTCAACATGCCCACAGTGATCAATAATGGGTAACACAGATCACACCCGCGATGCACGTTTAAAGCACTTTCATACCACTTCAAGGGCCACGGCTTCCTCCCAAAGAATCCTGGGAACTGAGATTCCTGAGGAACTGAGGTTGCTGAGGATGCTGAAAGTTGTTAGGAGACTCTTAATGAACTACACTTCCCAGGATCCTTTGTGTGTGTGTGGGGGGGAGCTATGACTCTTGAAGTGGTATGAAAAGCTTTAAATGTTATGGTTAGGATGTGATCCGAGTGATCCTTGCACTACGGAACCGTCTAGTATAGAGCCCATATTTGGGGACGAGGTTTGTGAATGTGCGAGGTTTGTTTACAGTGTCACCCATCCTATGCTTAGGAAACTTGTGGGGCTTGAGGTCTTTAAAAACAAGGATAAAAATAAAAGACCAAGAAAGAAAAGGTGAAATCTGGCTATCGTCTCCAGCATTTACAGAATGAATCAAGGCAGGGCAACTTGGAAGTCTCGCTGTGTTCCTTTCCCAGCTTGTTTAGGATTGCAGCCTTAACATAGCTTTTCTGGCTGGGATTTGGGCAGGCTGTGGCAGTGCTAAATTAACATCTCTACTTCTTGCTTTCTTGATAGCAATATATTTAACAGAATATATTTTCTGCTGTTGGCAGTGTTCTTTTCTCATGTGATTTTTTTTTTAAAAAAAACTGTTGAATACTGTTAGACCCTGCCCTGAGGGTCTATGCACACACACACACACACACACACACACACACACACACACAAACACATGTTGGGTTGAGCTAATGATCCTTAATGAAATAAACAGGTATTAATTTAGGGAGGTCACCTTTTTGGCTCCACTGGCCACAGCACTCTCAGGTTCGGCCCTGAGGCATAGCTGTCAACTTTCCCCTTTTCTTGCGAGGAATCCTATTCGGAATAAGGGAATTTTTCTTTTAAAAGGGAAAATGTAGACAGCTATGCCCTAAGGACCAAATTTGACAGGTGAGTGGGGGCAATCATATGTTGTCATTATGATATCAAATGACTGATAGGTGGGGAGATCTCCCCACACTCCCCCCTATAGCTCAGATGTTGGAGATTTAAAGGGGCGCACAGGGAAACTTCCAAAGGGTTTAAGACAGCTCAATCGTGCCTGTATCAGACCCCAAACTGCTTCCCAGCTGCTTAAAGAAGTGGTGGGGAGGCTGCTTCAAATAGCACTTTTGCAAAGCGTTTTAAGACAGAATCTACACTCTTGTTGGGAGCAAGAAAACTGTCTTAAAGCTGCAAAGCACTCTTTGAAGCAGCTCCCCTCCTTGTGGTGTTTAGGCTGCTTCAAACAGTGCTTTGCAGCTTTCAGCCAGTGCCTGCACTTCTGTCTGAGCCTATGGAGACTCAGATAAGAGTGCAGAGATGGACTTAAAGCGCTTTGCAAAAGCACCCTTAGAAACAGGCTCCCTGCTCCTTTAAGTGAGTGAATGGGCAGCAGTGGAGGTGGAAGAGTCCTCCCCACACACTGCCACCATACACTGCTCCCTTAAAGGGGCGGGGCATCTTCAAAGGGCACCTTTGTTCTGCTTCTCCTCTAAATGGGTGGGCGATAGCAGTGAGTGGCGGGGATAAGGTAGCCCCCCACTCCCTTGCCACCCCCTCTTGTTTAAAGGAGAAGGGAACAGGCTTTAATCCTCACACTGGTGACTAGAGAGGAAATCCTGCTGACATCTGTTGATGGGCAGGTGGGCCTGTTTCTTCAGGAAACTGGACTCGTGGGTCAAACTGGACTGTCTGGCGGGCAAAGAACGGCTTGTGGGTAGAGGCACCCCACCCCATATTTAGGGCTATTAGGGCTCATTCTCAGGGACACGGGTGGTGCTGTGGTTTAAACCATGGAGCGTAGGACTTGCTTATCAGAAGGTCGGCGGTTCGAATCCCTGCGACGGGGTGAGCTCCCGTTGCTCGGTCCCAGCTCCTGCCAACCTGGCAGTTCAAAAGCACATTAAAGTGCAAGTAGATAAATAGGTACTGCTCTGGTGGGAAGGAAAACGGCATTTCCATGAGCTGCTCTGGTTCGCCAGAAGCGGCTTAGTCATGCTGGCCACATAACCTGGAAGCTGTACGTCGGATCCCTCGGCCAATAAAGCAAGATGAGCGCTGCAACCCCAGAGTGGGCCACGACTGGACCTAATGGTCAGGGGTCCCTTTACCTTTACCTTTAGGGCTCGTTCTAAACAAGACACATGCATGACCTCTGCCAAAACTGCTATACAAGTGAGGCTGGCAACAAAACGTTGCAGCGTGGAGTTACCCAGTTCATTGTTTCTGCCAGTCAGCAAGCCACACCCTCTTCCAGAGTCCCCTATTGTGCCACTACCCCAGTTTTCTGCCCCCCACCCGCCACAACAGATGCACAACATTTCAGGCCACTGAGCATGCTCAGTCTTAATTCGGCTGTTCTGGGACTTTCTCCCCATGCCACTTTGCAGGTTTTTTGTTTCTGTAGTTTAGCAAACTTTGGGGTTTCCCAGGCTATGCCGATACCCCCCTCTTGTTTCTCAGTGGCCCCGTTCTGGCTGCAGTTCTGTTGGCACACCTCACCTGAGCTTGCCATTGAGGGGTTAATTGTTCCTGAAGGAACAAAGAAGGAGCGAAGCCCAGGATAGCAAGTGGAGACCAACTTGCCCCACTCCCCAGTAACTACTGGCTCTTAACACCCTGTGTCCCTGCGCACTGGGATGGCGGGCAAACCGACCAACAGAGGCAGTCGCCGCAAAGTTTGCTGCAAACTTCTCGTCCACCGGAGACCAATGACAAATATTTCCTTTCAATTACCCCTGGTTCATAAAGCTAATGCTTGTTCCAAGCGACGGGCCGTATCTATCATTTTGCGGCCTGCCTCCTCACTACATTAGTTTTATGGCCCTGTGCCTGCGATGGGCACGTCGGATCCTGCCAGCGATAAGACGAGCAAATTAGTCAAACTGACACCGAGGGGAGTTTTTACGAGGACGGGCTCCAGCCTGTCTCGTGCCTCCGCTGCTCCTCGGCCAGGGAGCATTCAGAGTGCTAAGGTGGCCCCACTCATACTGGGGGGGGGTGTCCCTGCATCACCCCTCCCTCCGGCCACCGACCGGCACTCGTGTGTTTGTGTGTGGCAAGATTATATGTCAAGCCCTCTCCCCATGTCAGGGAGGAAAAGGACACTTTTACACACCCAGGCAGCGTAATGGATGAGTATTTCCTGGGAAGCAGTCGAGAAAGAAATGAACTCATCAAGACCCATTATGTAGAGGTCAGGGCATGCAAAACACTGACCTGGAATCGCCATAAGAATCTGGGGTGTGAAAACAACCAACAAAAACACACACACTTGCCCCCCACCACACCCCAAGATCTGTTAAAGGTGGGGGGTGGGACAAGATTTTCAGAGGTGAGGCCACACTGAAAACAGATTTCTAGTTTTTCTCACCGTGAGACCAGAATAATATTAAATGTCCCCAAACTTTTTTTTTATACCTGCGCAATATCATCAGGGCAGCCTGGTGAGCCCAAAGGATATTGCCATGTTTTGTACCAAGAGTCAAGTAAACACAAGAGTAATTTAATTTCCCACCTCAATTTCCATTTCTTTCATTCCTTCTGAAAAAAATTTAAAAGCCTAAACCAAAAACATACAAACTGTAGACACCCCCCCCCCGCTATCTTTTGAAAAACTTACAAAAACAACATTTTGGCATCTCAAGCTAGAAAAGGCTCTGGTTTACCAAGCCCAGCTTAGCCCCCTAGTTCTGGCGATCAGTAAGGCCTACTGGCCAGTACAAAACCCACTGCTTCAGGGTGTGCTCTTCCCCATCATGTACCAGTAGTGTGCTATTTTCTTGAAAGGGAGGTCATTAGCATCCCTCATGCAATGGCAGTAGGTGGTGCCCATGGGTGTAGCATAGGGAGGGTCAGAGGGCCGTAGCCCTGGGTGCATTTAGAGGGAGCACGAGCCAGGCGCCCACACACGGGGATCCCTGCCTGCCACTGGAGTCTCTGGGCCCCAGAGCTTGGCCTTGCCTTGCCGCTGTGCCCCTGGCCCCCTCGCTGAATGGCTGCCCCACCAGGGTTGGGGGGAATGTGCTTGCCAAGGGCAATGTTGGATTGCTGGGCTCTCCCTTGTGTGGGTGGGTGGGTGGGCCGGCTGGCCCATGAACCCTCTGTGTGCCCAGCAGCGGCAAGCAGCAGGCTAGCACAGTGGGGGTTTTGCCTGGTGCATGTGCCTATGTGTACATGCGTGCCCTGGGCACCAGCAAAGGACGCCACACCACTGAGCCAAGGAAGCAATGCCTAGTGGTGGTGCCAGAACCAATGACAGGCAGAGCCAACTGGATATAGTTTTGCCCCCCTCAATCCTCCTCCCTGCTGAGTTCTGCAAGGAGCAACATTGAGACTCAGGGGGAGGAAGATGGAAGTCATGGCCACCCCTTGGACTGGTTGCAAGTCAGGCAAGCAAGGGCTGGCTGAGGGCAGGCTGACGTTGGTAAGGTGATGTCTCATTCACCCCAATTCACCTCATTCACCCTCCACCACCCTCATGGTCTCAACCCCTTCCTGTTCTATAACTGCCCTGAGTTGGTGCCCCACATAAAGTTAGGCCCAGTGAGATTTTCTTTCCCCTGTCACAGTGCAGGCCTGTCTGTTAGGGTGAGTTGAGAGCTGCCTCATCACCCCCAATGTGCACTCAGTCAACCCCAGCTGGACAGAGGGGTGCAGCATCCTTAGACCTAGTTGGCTGTGCCTGTAATTGTCTCTGGTGCAACTTACTTTTTGGGCTCCCTGCTTCCCACTCCATCAGCCTCAATGGAGACCAGGCAAAACTGCCTGTCAGCAAAAGATGTCAAGAGAGGGGGCAGCCCCTCTTGTGGTTCAAGCTATATGTGTGTGCTTGGGGAAGGGGGAGGGCAAAACCCCTACCTGGGATCTCCCCCACCCTCTCCCTGGCACACTTATGCAAGTGGAGCACCATGTGGAGATGTAGCTAATGGTTAATCAGTAATAATTATTTCTCTCTGTGTTTGTTTCTCCAGCTCTTGTGTTCCCAGAGGATATTTTCCAAATCCTGTTGACAGAGATTACATTGGCAGCAAGATATAGTCCCCAGGAGGATGAGGCAGCCCGGCAGCCCTTTAGCAACACAAGACAGCACACTAAAGCACAGGGAGAATTCAGGTCTGCAAATCAGGATATATCCTACCACTGCTTTATATGGAGAAAAGCGATTGGTCCAGTTAGAGTTAGCTTCTATGTGACTGCACTTATGGCCACAACAAGAGACTCACACTGTTCTCTTTTCCCAACACCATTCTGTCTTTTAAAAGATTTAACATAGGCAATGCAAACACTCTACAAGATGAAGATATATGAAGAAGCTGTGTAATCTTCTTTTTAAAATGGTTGTTCTGGGTACTCTATTTTAGTTTACTATTTACAAGTCTGTTCCAAAGTGTTTTCTCCCAGTGTTTTCAGACTGCCGCTAATGCCATACTCCACCTCCCAAAGGGGGAATACATTGCTAAAGTATGAGAAGGATTTAAAAAAGTTTTTAAAAGATGCAGATTTGCATGAAATTTGCATGGGTTAATGTATGTATATAAATGCAAATTTAGAAAGTAACTGTCGTGTAAGTAGAAATACAATACTTCTCGCCATAACGCAGAAGACTGTGCCCAGGTGACCTGTGTGCCTTCTCTCCTCTCAGAGTATTCCTTCTCTTTAAGCCAACTTTAAGCCACAACTCCCATCATCCTTCTCAGTCAGCTATGATAGCTGGGGCTGATGGGAGTCAACCCAACACCATCCAAAGTCCCACCACTCAGGGAAGGGTGCTTGAATCCATACTTGGACAGGACAGTCCTTCAAACAGAGGACCTTCCAACAGAAGCCTGAGACACTGGGTGACTCTAAGGAAAATGACATTTCAAAAAATAAAGTTAGGCACTTTTAATGATTTGTTTCTCTCTTGTGTTCCAGTGGTCCAGTTTGCTTGTTTCCTCCCTCTCACTCTGATGGGCAAAGCCTGCCATTTTTCTTTGCCTGCCTATTTTTGCTTGTGCCTCTTGGGGTGTGGAGCCTGGGTGGTGCTCGTGTATTGGACCCTGGATGCTGATTTTAGGATCCTCACCGGTGTCGGTAACATAACATATTGATTAACAAGATTAAGTACAGATCCGAGGCACAACTCTACAAAACAGACCCATCTCTGGCCTCCTAAGACAGATGTCGTGCTTACGGGTTTGTGGTGGTGGTTGCTGTTGTTATCTAGAACCCCAAAGTCCACCAACCAGAGCCAGATGCAAAATAGGACTACTGGATTGGAGAATTCAGCCCAGAATTTTGTGGGGGTGAGCATGCCCCTAGAGTAGGGAGGCCAGAGAATTCTGTTGAAAACATAAATGGGAGTGGAAATTGCTGTTGTTTGCTTATTTGTCCCATGTCTGGCACGGAAATCAATCCAGCAGATACGATTGGTATTTGCTGCTGCTGTTGCTTTCAGTTCGCAAATGATATATAGATGATTACATCCCCTCTCCCCAAATGCACTGTGTTTCCTTTGCTTTGAAACCCATGGGGCAGAATAGTGGAATGACCATGTAACTTTTGTAATTTACCTAATTAATTACATAAGTTATGCAATTTCATCACAGCAAATAGCAAGGTTGCCTGTGGTTGCTTCCAACTCTACAATTCATTTCATTTTGGGGGGGGGGGAGAGATCTAATACGTTTCAGAGGTTTGCATGTCTCACTTCTCAAATATGAGTGCTGTGTTGTTGTTTTTCTTCCTCTCCTTTCTTACCTCGGTGGAGGGGAAAGTGGTCTTCCAGATGTAATTGGACTCCAACAACAGCAATCCAGCAACATCTGCAAGACCATGGGTTGCCCACCCCAACTTAAAAGTGCCAGGGGGGTGCACACCAAGCAGCCTGCACAACATCCCTCTGAGCAAAACACCCTGTGCTACATCATGACACGGAGTCCATTTCCTCGGATGCAAAGCTGAGCTCCACTGTAACGAGAAATGGACTTTTCTGCATCCAGACCTGGAAACAGAATATTTCTCAGTGACTCCATGCCGATTCAGTGCCCCTGTTAACCTTTGGAAATCAGCTGGTGTTGCGAACATACCCATGTAATATACGGGGTCTGATTCTATTGTGATTTTATCCTGTGAAATGCCCTGAGACATGCAGGTATAGGGCGGTATACAATTTTTAATAGTAGTAGTAGTAAAGTAAGTGCAGTTACAGTTAGTCTCGCTAGTTGGCGCTAATGATAATAGAGCTGTATAAAAAGGTAAAGGTACCCCTGCCGGTACGGGCCAGTCTTGACAGACTCTAGGGTTGTGCGCTCATCTCACTCTATAGGCCGGGAGCCAGCGCTGTCCGCAGACACTTCCGGGTCACGTGGCCAGCGTGACAAGCTGCATCTGGTGAGCCAACGCAGCACACGGAACGCCGTTTACCTTCCCGCTGGTAAGCGGTCCCTATTTATCTACTTGCACCCGGGGGTGCTTTCGAACTGCTAGGTTGGCAGGCGCTGGGACCGAGCAACGGGAGCGCACCCCGCCGCGGGGATTCGAACCGCCGACCTTTCGATGGGCAAGCCCTAGGCGCTGAGGCTTTAACCCACAGCGCCACCCGTGTCCCTCAATAGAGCTGTATAAGAGGGAGCAAAGTAAAGTGTTATTTGCTACTCAACACAAAACTGCAATCCCTACACCTTCCCTTTCCAGAAGAGGCAGCACACAAAGTCTTGGAGCTCTTAGTCTCAGGAAATCATGAATATACTGATGCAACAAGTCGGACAGGTTTTTGCCCTTCACCTGGAGCAGGTTAAATTAAAAGGTAAAGGTAAAGGTACCCCTGCCCGTACGGGCCAGTCTTGCCAGACTCTAGGGTTGTGTGCCCATCTCACTCAAGAGGCCGGGGGCCAGCGCTGTCCGAAGACACTTCCGGGTCACGTGGCCAGCATGACAAGCTGCACCTGGCGAGCCAGAGCCGCACACGGAAACGCCGTTTACCTTCCCGCTAGTAAGCGGTCCCTATTTATCTACTTGCACCCGAGGGTGCTTTCGAACTGCTAGGTTGGCAGGCGCTGGGACCGAACGACGGGAGCGCACCCCGCCGCAGGGATTCGAACCGCCGACCTTTCGATCGGCAAGCCCTAGGCGCTGAGGCTTTTACCCACAGCGCCATTGGGATAAACAGAGGTAGTGGAGGACAGGGGTGCCTGGCGTGCTCTGGTCCATGGGGTCACGAAGAGTCGGACACGACTAAACGACTAAACAACAACAACAACAACAAACAGAGGATAACAAAGGAGAAGGGTAGCCGATTGGTAGTGCTAGCACCCTGAGATAAAGCTCTGTCCAATGGGTCCTTCCTGTGCCTGGGACTGTCCTAGTGGCTCAGGGCACCGTGCCAGTCTCCTAATGGCCTGCTGTGGCTGGAGAGCATTAATGGCGCTTGCGCATCCTCAATGCATGCTCTTCTAACCTGCCTGCCATGTGGGCCTCTGCAGGTCTGTATTGCCCTGCAGGAAATGAGATAAATTGCTCTCAAATGAGCTAACACCGAGCGACATACTCTCCAAGGCTAACACTATCAATCTTCCCTCTCACTGTGCCCCAGCAATGGGAAGGCAAAGAGGGGGCCAACATGGGCAGTTCCCAGATAGCTTCCCAAATGTGCCCAAGCAGCTCCTGACTGACGGCAGGCCAACCTACTGCGCTCGCGAGGAAAAATAGCGATAAAGGGGCTTCAGACGTATCCATAGCCTTTTTGTGCTAGAATCCAGTGGAGGCTGGTCCTCTGGAGTGAATGAGGCCCTGCTCCACCAACATCAGTCTACCATCAGCCAGCCTTCACCAGCCTGCCTTCTCCAATTCAGTGGATTGCACTGCTTCCCCCTCCTTATTCTCAGTGTTGCCCTCGGAATAGCCTCTCCAGATTCACCACCACCCAGGGGCGTAGCGTGGAAAGGGCCATGGGGCAGTTGCCCTGGGCACAAAGTTCTTAGGGACACAAAATTTCAGAAGCAAAAAAGAGAAAGTAGTAATAAAAAATAAATAAAATAGTGTGCCATCCTCCCACACAGAAAATCTCCCAATGTTTATATGGGCAGACTGAGGAGCAGATTTGGGAGACGGACAGTTGCTAGGGTGCCTTCTGCACGGGCTTTAGAAAGATACCCATTCCCACGCGCTCTGGTACCCGTCACGGTGTCCCGTTGCACCAGAAGCGGTTTAGTCATGCCCTGTCTGTGGCCAGCTCCCTTGGCAGTGAGATGAGTGCCACAACCCCATAGTTGCCTTCGACTGGACTTAACCATACAGGGTTCCTATAGCTTTACCTTTTCACCCGTTCCCGACCAATCCCCAGGTTCATTCTCCACTGTACTTGATGCTCACAGGGTGCTGGGCTGCTTCTCAGGTAGGTCACTGAGCTATTGCCCTTTTGTTCCATGCTATCAGCCAGCAGTGCTGAGGAGGCTTGGCTTGCCCCAGGTTCTGCCACCACAACATCGGAGTGCATCCAGCAATATCTCATTGGTGCAATAATAGCACAATAGTGGTAAATCTTTTACTGACCAACCATGCATCATTCTGCTTTGTTAGTTGTTCTGTAATACTTCCCCAGTGTTACAGCACCACAACCATCTGGAGGTTCACTCTGGCACTACAGTGCAACAGAAGCAAGACCCCCTTCCCCCAAAAAACACAATAACCCTGAAACATTCTCGGTATAAAAATAAGGTGCCCAGAACTGACCAGCTAGATAGAAAACTCCCTGCATGTTCCAACAGGGAGAACTCTTTCGACCCTGAATCCCTATTGCCTTGAAGACACAAAAGACAAAGGCCACCTCAACTGGCTTCCTTGGCCATTGTTTGTCGAAGCTGATTGGTTATGCGTTTCTATATTCCCACCCACCCCCCCAATCCCAGGGCCCACGAAGTATTGAACAATAAATTATAGTACAATAAAGAAAGAAGCACAAAAGTAAAACAATTCTTCTAAGATCGGTAAAACACAACGGTGGAAAATAAATACACAAAATCAGAGGATAAGCATGCCAACATCTTTTACCACAAAAAGCAGTATGGAAAAACAGCAGCTTTACCAGTTGTTGAAAAGCAGAGCAGGCGTCGGCTCCCTAAGAAGCAAATTCCAGAGCCTTGGTGAAGATCCTGTCTTGGTTGATATCCCCATATGCATCTCTTTGTCCTAATCAAAGCCAGTCCCGCTGTGAACCTGATTTCTATCACAACCACCACCTCCTGTATATCCCACTTCCCCTCCAAAGGACTCATGGTTCTCCCACTCTACATTTTGCTCTCACAACAACCCTGTAAGGTAGGTCAGGCCACGAGATCATGAGTGGCCAAAGGTCATCTGGTGAGCTTCATGGCTAAGTGGGGATTTGAACCCTCCCAGGTCCCAATCCAACCATACTGGCTCATTCTAGCTCCCTGATATGATCGTTTACTTTGCTGTTCACACACACTGACAGACTCACAGGCTGCAATCCTACACCTACTCAATGGTGCTTACTTCTGATCAGATAGGTTGAGGATTGCACAGAGCCACATATCAAAGACACATGGGACATTTTACACTAAAAAGGTAAAGGTAAAGGTACCCCTGCCCGTACGGGCCAGTCTTGCCAGACTCTAGGGTTGTGCGCCCATCTCACTTAAGAGGCCAGGGGCCAGCGCTGTCCAGAGACACTTCCGGGTCACGTGGCCAGCGTGACAAAGCTGCATCTGGCAAGCCAGCACAGCACACGGAAACGCCGTTTACCTTCCTGCCAGAGCGGTCCCTATTTATCTACTTGCACCCGGGGGTGCTTTCGAACTGCTAGGTTGGCAGGCGCTGGGACCGAGCAACGGGAGCGCACCCCGCCATGGGGATTCGAACCGGTGACCTTTCGATCGGCAAGCCCTAGGCGCTGAGGCTTTTACCCACAGCGCCACCCGCGTCCCTTTTACACTATTCCCTTCCAAATACATTGCAGCCCACTGCTTGGGTGTTACCACCCACCTCCCCAGCAAGCCTGCTCCTAGGTAGGTAGGGATGAGGAAGAAATTTGATTTGGTTCGTATTTAAAGGTGACTCTTCCGCAACCACACTTTCCAAAACAATATGCAAACCTAAACACTCCCCTCTTTCAAAAATTCACACTTCACTGAATTTTGCAGTGCCAAGAAATGTGTACAAAAATGCATAGACTGGGATAAAATGTGTGTGAGGATGCATGCATCACTGGAAATAGCATACGAAATTGCATCGTATCAGGGGAAGTTGTTTTTGGGAAATGTGAATACTAGACATGCATTTTTGCCTAATATTCACATTAAGAGAAATGTGCATTGCAATCCTGGTGAATTTTCATGAAGACTGAAAAGAAAATTGCAAACGGATGGGGAAATGTGGAAAAATGAAAAACCAAAATGGACAGATCTACCCATCCCTACAGTTTGTTGTCCTTCCTTCATTCAGAAGGATGCCTGAAACCCAGCAAAATCCCAGTGAATCCCAGAGAAATCCTGGCCCTACAGAATGTACCAGAAACCAGGGCAGGAGCCCCACAGAACTTCGCACAACTGACATCACAATTCTGAAAAGAACCTTATTTTATTAGAAGTGAAACCGCTCTCCCAGCAGGTCGCTTGCCCACTGAACAGAAGGCTTCCAATTTTGTCACACAAGAAGAATGCTGCTTGTTGTGTTTGTAGGCACATAACACAGGCACATCGAGGGGATGTCACTTCTTTTGTTGTACACACACCAAGGGGACGTGGCTCTTTTGCTGTTTCATTGTTCCTTCTGCTGAACCTACCGAGCAATTTCATGCTTTGTCGCCTGCCCTCTCTCCCCCCCTCTCTCCCCCCCACACGTTATCCTCCCTCCTCATCCTACAAGCACTACAATTATATCCGTTGCTCGGGCAACAGCCAGTGCTTCCCTGGCGTTGCCATGGAGACGTGCCGTGTGCTTGATAAGGGTAGCCATGGCAACCGGGGAGGCAAGCCACAGATGAACAATTTACTTTGTGAGCTGATTATAATTGCGGGGGTCCTCGGGCGGAGTCGGGGGGTAACGGGGTCCAGGAAGGCGCAGGTGGAGTAGGAAAAGTGTGCCGAGAATTATGGTTCAGATTACGCCGGGTGTCCCTTCAGGCATAGTCAGCGGCCAATAAACACACAGTGGCAGGGAAATCATAATAATCAGCTGGACCAAGCAAGCTGCCCAGGACAGCAAGCCGTATTGTGCAGGATTTTAGATGCTGCAAGAGACAGAAAAGGCGTTGCCTTCCCCATGAGTTGTTTAACAGCCTTTTCACTCCCGACTAAGCTGCTTTATACAGAGACAGGCCATTGAATTATCCAGCTCAGGATTGTTTTTAACTAATAATTTAGTTTTATTCCTATTTAGCTTAAACCCTGCCACTTTCCCAAAATTCTGAATTTTTTCTATTACTTTAGGGAGTGAAGTTTTAGGTTCTTCCACTGTTATCACTAGGTCACCTGCATACGCTTTTAACTTGAATTCACTTTCCCCAGTTTTTACACCTGTAATCTCTGTGTTTTTATGGCACATAAAAAAAACATAAGACTGGCAGCAACTCTTGAGGGTCTGAGGCAGGAGTCTTTTCTCATCCCTACCTGGAGGGGCCAGGATTTGAACCTGGGTCCCTATGCATGCAAAGCAAAGGTGCTCCACCCACTGAGCTAGGGCCCTTCCGCAAGATTTCATGGGGCAAGTGGGGTGTGAATGTACACAAGAAAGACTAAACAAATTAGTGCATGCAGTCCAGCCAACAAAGAAGAATATGGTGTGAGGGGAAGGGAGAACCTGGTCAGCTGCTTTCTGGTGTCAACAAGGGATTGCAGCAGTGATGGAAAAAGACATTAAAGGAGTGTAAGGGTGGTCCAACCCACAGCCCAAGGGCTGCATGTGGCCCACAAAGCCTTTTTGGGCGGCCCTCGGCAACATTCAAGAAAAAACATCTTAAAGCATTTTTTAAAAAAAATTGTGTGTCATGCATTGTGATCAAAAGCACATGCAATCTGTGTATTGGATTTGTTTAATAATTTAATATATTACGTCTCTTGTGTATTTAATTATATATATTTAAAGATATTAATTGTGCATATTAAATGATGTTAAGTACATTCTGAACACTTTAATTCAGCATGCGCATTATCTATGTGTAACTAGGGATGGGAGATGGATGGGAAGAGAAATTAGATTTAGTTCACATTTAAAGGAAAACCTAACAAATCCACGCTTTCCGAAATAATACGCAAACTGACCTTCAAAATTTTCCGGTGAGTAATATGTACAAAACTGTGTATACTAGAGTCAAGTGTGCATGAAAACATATATATCACTGGGGAAAGTATGAAAAATGCATTATATTAGGGAAATTGCTTTGCAAAAAAAATGTGTTTATTAGACTAAATTGCATAAAAGCATGTGTATATTTGGGGGGAAGAATTGCACTTTAAATAAATAAATAAATCCTCAAACTAATGTTGAAATGTGGAGAACTTAATTTAAGATTGAAGAAATGAGAAACTCTGGGAAACCAAAACAGACAGACTTGCCCATCCTCAGATGCAAAGGTTGCTAAATTTATAGAGGGTGCAATGAGATTAAGGGACACTATCTGAACGATAATCTTGGTCATTTGATTGCCCTTTTTACCCATTGCTGTCTTTTTATTTGTATATATTG
This sequence comes from Podarcis muralis, assembly GCF_964188315.1. Taxonomy (NCBI): domain Eukaryota; kingdom Metazoa; phylum Chordata; class Lepidosauria; order Squamata; family Lacertidae; genus Podarcis; species Podarcis muralis. The sequence goes on from NC_135668.1 coordinate 7,444,526, forward strand.
CTTGTTTTATGTTGCCATGGCCGTTGGCTAATGCGAATAACACACACACACACACACACACGACCCCAGAAAGTCAAAGATGTACAGAGACTTTCAGGGCAAATTAAAACACAAACAGCAAAGTGCAATATGAACATTAAGGCAGGGATGGGTAGGGTTGAATGGCGGGATATTCAGCTCATTGCACTGATTTGTACAAGTAAGATGGCTTTTTGTATGTGGATATGGGGCACAGAGCTCCCAGCCTTGAGCGAGTGTCTTGACTGTGGTTGACAGAGCACAGCTGAAAGGGGAGTGGACAGGAAGCCTCACACAATAAGGTGGATGAATGCGTGATACCTTGTAGGCGGAGCCTCCTTTCCAGATGGTGATATCATCTTGGCATCCGCTCACAATGAGCCTATCCTTCCATGAATACATATATGAAAACTGAATCCTAGTTACGGACGCAGATTCCATTACAATGGTACCTCGGGTTACAGACGCTTCAGGTTACAGACTCTGCTAACCCAGAAATAGTACCTCGGGTTAAGAACTTTGCTTCAGAATGAGAACAGAAATCATGCTCTGGCGGCACAGCGGCAGTGGGAGGCCCCATTAGCTAAAGTGGTGTTTCAGGTTAAGAACAGTTTCAGGTTAAGAACGGACCTCCGGAATGAATTAAGTTCTTAACACGAGGTATCACTGTATTACAAACCGTTTCCCAAACTGGCACCTCGCTGGTATCCAGTGTGATTCTATGTGTGCTTACTCAGAGATCAATTTGACTGTGGTCAATGGATCCCAAGTTCAGGATGACAACTTTCAGTCTATCACTGAAAGTGCTGGCAGGGAATCAGTGGCAAAGACATGCCAGGCTAAGAACAGCAACGTAAGGAACGATAGAGAAACATTTCTGGAAGCTAAATGGTGTGGGTGACACAAGTTACCTCTTAGTGTGGCAAATTCACTGTCACATTATGATTTGACCCTCTCAAGTTGGTTGTAGTCTACATACTAATCTTGAAGTCAGCCTCATTGAAAAGAACGGGGCTATTTCTGATGCCATTTGTATTGCAAGTTATTTTCTTTGAAACACATCCTTGCATTTGCCATGGCAAAGCAGGATACAATGGTACCTCGGGTTACATATGCTTCAGGTTACAGACGCTTCAGGATACAGACTCCGCTAACCCAGAAATAATACCTCGGGTTAAGGACTTTGCTTCAGGATGAGAACAGAAACTGTGCTCCGGAGGTGCAGCAGCAAGAGGCCCCATTAGCTAAAGTGGTGCTTAAGGTTAAGAACAGTTTCAGGTTAAGAACAGACCTCCAGAATGAATTAAGTTCTTAACCCGAAGTACCACTGTACCAATTTGCCCTGGTGTGGTGAATGCCATCTTGTAATACAGTCATACCTTGGATTCCAAACGCCCTGGAACTTGGACATTTTTGCTCCCGAACGCAGCAAAGCCAGAAGTGATTGTACTGGTTTACGAATGTTCTTTTGGAACCCGAACATCCAAGGGGCTTCCATGGCTTCTGATTGGCTGCAGGAGCTTCCTGCAGACAATCTGAAGCCATGATTTGGTTTCTGAATGTTTTGGAAGTTGAACGGTCTTCTGGAATGGATTCCGTTCAACTTCCAAGGTCGAAGCAAGTTCTGATAATTTTGACCGCAGCTACCTTGCGAACAAGCCCAAATCCTAGATATGTACCTGGATGAACCAGGACCAAATATCTTGTGAGATCATGTGGACATCTGGATTGGGGCTTTCATTTAATCCATGTCTCAGAAACACCACAGAAGCAGTGTAAGGAAGGCTTAAAGTTCTCTCTTTGAGGCTCAGGATTACAAAGGTCTGTGTAGGGAGCTAAAAACTGGAGATTCAATTTCTTAGTGTGTTGATCAGATGCCGGAATAGGGAGGCCTGGGGAATTTTAAAAGATACTGGGGGAAATTTCAGGTAAAGACAAATTTATTCGAAAGGATAAGCTGTCAGAGAACAACAATTCTTGTTACAAAGATGCTACATTAAACAGCCATGCAAATCTCAAATTTTGTTCTTGTTTTTGTGGGTTGGGGGAACTTGAGATGCTTAATTCCAAAGGGAAAGTGGGTGCAAATTCTGACAAAATTTTTCACAAAACTAGAAATTTGTGTGCTTGTACACCAAACGCTGCCAACTTGGTGCCTTTCAGATGTTTTTGGTCTTCAGCTGCCGCCAGCTGGGAGTTGTAGCACAAAACCCCTGGAGGGCACCAGGTTGGCAAAGGCTATCTTGCACCAACATAACATTGATCCACTGAAAAATGTCACCTGATTTTGTGTGGGTTAAGAAAGATTCCTGGTTGGGGAGGGCAGGGAAACAGGCTTTTGTTTTTTAAGAAAAGAAAGCAAACAACAGCAACTCCTGAAAGCACATTTAAAGCTCTCTACAACCCTCAATGCAGAAATATGCTTCTATTTAGCATTTATTTTGTTGCACGCTCTAGTTTGCGTACTGTTTCGGAACATGTGACTTGGATAGGGTAATGGAGCAAAGTAATCAGCCTTCTACAATAGCTTCTCCCTCTTTCTTACTTTGGGGCCCCCTCTCCTTTACTGCACAGGTTTCCTTCTGGGAAATGTTCGGAGTGGGTAAGACATGCAGCGATTCTTCTGCTTCCTGCTTGGGTGGCCAAAGATATCTGTGTTTGCATGTCGGGAGTGAAATCTCAGACGACAGCCCAGTCATCAGCATGCGCTACATCAAGAATCCTCGCAGCTGATGAAGCACCGAGGAAACAAACAGTGGTGGTTGTGGGTCTCTTCCCCCCCCTTCTTCCCTGAAACGGGGAGGGAGGGGAGCAGGTGAGGCCCACTGCTGCTGAGCTGCCAATCACCTTTATGAGCGAAATGGCCTTTGATGGAATCTGTCTCTCTGCTATATGCTTAATGTAATAAAACTCCAGTGAGTATGATTTAGAATAACATTTACTGAACAGGCCAATGTCATTTTGATGTGTCTCTCACTGCTTTGCTCGCTGGTTATTAAACTCTATTGATTCTCTGGGACTGTCTGATGTTTATAAATGTCAAGCCTGCCTTGTGTAAGCTGAACTTTGGGGGCTGACTAACCTCTGAGAGAGGCGGAAATGAGGCAGGAGAGGCAGCTGCTGGTGCATCTGGGGGATACACGCTAGATTCTCCCTGCACCCCCATTTCATGCTATTGTGGTCCCCAGACCACCACCATCCACAATTGATCTCTATATATGCATGCACTGCAAATGAGAGAACGTGTTGGCTTAGGTTTTCTTTCAGTTTTGTATTTACCCAGTCTTAAGTTCTGATTGCCACATCTGCTTGCAATTTTCTTAAAAATAAAAATAACTCCTCACGAATATTCACCAGCATGCTAGCGTTAATTTCTCTTAATATACATGTTTGCATGGGATGCGGGTGGCGCTGTGGGTTAAACCACAGAGCCTAGGACTTGCCGTTCAGAAGGTCGGCGGTTCGAATGACCCAGAAGCTGTACGCCGGCTCCCTCGGCCAATAAAGCGAGATGAGCGCTGCAACCCCAGAGTCGGCCACGACTGGACCTAATGGTCAGGGGTCCCTTTACCTTTACCTATACATGTTTGCATGTACTTTATGGCTAAGATGCACATTTTTGCAAAACAAATCCCCCTAATAAAAAAGCACTTGGGAATGTTATTTTCACTAACATATGTATTTTTGTACACACTGTTTGGCTGCAAAATTCAGAGGTGTGTAAATTTCAAAGGACGGTTGTGCTTCAGTTCTTATTTTGGAAAGTGGGGATTAATCAGGTTAACCTTTTAACGAGAACCAAAACTGAGTAAATTCTCTCTCATTCCTACTCCATGGAACCTGCTCTTCACTTAGTATAAGAACATAGGAAGGGCCTTCTGCATCAGGCCAATGACCCCTCTAGAATCATCGAGTTGGAAGGGACCCAGAGGATCATCTAGTCCAACCCCCTGCAGGATCCTGTCCTCACAGTGGCCACCCAGATGCCAGGCAAAACCCTTAAGCAGGACCCCAGTACAAGAGCCACTCTCCCCCACCCTTGTGCTTTCCATTTAGATCGAGTCTTAAACGAACAGGAACAAACTTGCTGCAAAACTCGAGATCAGCAGGTTGTTTTAGTGGCCACATGCTTCTTGTTTTCTGGAATTCCCGGGACTGATTAACACGGCTCCCTCTCTGAAATGTGCTACCTCACAGGGTGGTTGTGAAGCTAAGCTGTGCCGAACCCTGTGTGCAGCGCCGCTCTCAGCCACTTGATGGAATGACAGGTTTTTAAAAATGATGCTGATGATGCAACGTATCAAGGGATTGTGGATGTAGCTGCACAGCAAACTATGTTGGTCCCCCTTCCACCCTTGCTCCCTCTCTTCCCAGCTCTTCCTCTGCTGGGTCTCCCTTCCGCTTCTTCTTTTCGCCACATCCCATTCAAGCTTCCCCATGTTTCCCTCCTCCGTTCTTGCAGCGCCCGTAGCAAAGTAGCCAGACATCTCTCTCCTGGCACCACCCTCTGAATACAAATGGACCGGCTGCTTGTTACCGACAGGGCAGCCAGCTGCCAATTCCTCCGTCTCTCTGTCTCTCTCTTTCTCTCTCCCCAACCTCACACGCACAATCACAGAAATGGCTGTTGCAGGCTCCCCAAATGCACCCTGCTTCCCCACCTTTCAACATTTCAAAGATGCAAACTGGGGCGCAAGCATTCAACACCCCTATTTCCATACCAGGGGACTCTTCAAGAGACTCTCACTCCACGGTTACACACCAGGCTGTACGCTGTATTCTTCGCTTTGGGAATCAGTGGTAAGTCAGGTTCAATCCCCTCCATCTCCTGCTAGGGCTGGGAGAGACCCTTGCCTGAATCCTGCAGGGCCACTGCCAGTCAGTGTATACAGTATTGAACTAGATGGACCAATGATCTGGCGCAGTAGAGAGATCACTGGCTGAGAGAGCAGTGATTAGCACAGAAGGCCCACAGGCGCAAGGATCCCTCATCCCACAAGCTGCAACTTTACTCAACACTATCAGAAACCCTTGCCAATCTACTGGCAATCACCCAGTGATCTGCAGGTAGGTCTCAGTCTTCTCAGAGAGCATGTTAGAGTAACCCAGCTTGGAAGTTGCAAAGTTCTTTTTTTATGATTTTCAGTTTTATACATTTTTACAATCATTGTAACATTTCAAAACTCAACTTCCTCCCCCTTCTTTCTGTGCTTTCTTAAATTTATTTTTTAATCTTTTCTGCATATCCAAATTAACTTAATTTACTCATTTATTCATCTTCTTTGAATAGATACTCTTATAAAACTGCAGGTTATTGCAATAATCCTGCCAATGTTCTTATCCCTTTACAGTTTATTTGTAAATATTCCATAAATCATTTCCATTCTTTTATAAAAAAGGTTTGTTATCTTGGTTTCTTATTTTTCCGGCAAGTTTCACCATTCCTGAAAATTCCATACATGGATACAAGAATGGAAGTTGCAAAGTTCTTGAAACAAATTCAGTCCCTGACATCTCCAGGTGGGACTTGGAAGGATGCCCTGGAGAAACGCTGCCAGTCTGTGCTTGCTATGGCTGATGTGAGTTGTAGTTCAGCAACATCTGGAGGGCCCAAGGTTCACCCCACTCCCCTGGTGTAGATGATTCTGAGCCATGGGAAATGCCATGGCTCAGTGATAGAGCATTTGCCTTGTGTGCAAAAAGCCACAGGTTCAATCCCCACCATCACTGGCTAGGGCTGGAAGAAACCCTTGCCTGAAATCCTGCAGAGCTGCTGCCAACCAGTGTGGGCAACACTGAGCTAGATGGATCAAAGGTGTGACTCAGTGTATGACAGCTTCCTATATTCATACCCGGTGCAAAATTAGCTGCCGCTTGCAACAGATTCTAGCTCTGACATGGGCAAAGATTGTCCAATGGCATGAGAAACTTTTGGTGCAATCCTGTGCTTGTTTACTTAAAAGTCCCATCACATTCAGTAGGGCTTGCCTATTGCATCTGAAGGCTCAAATCCCATGCACACTGAACACACAGGGATTTGCTTCCAAGTAAACATGCATGGGATTGCATTGCACAAGGCGCTGCCTCTCACCTGCTCACAGCATGGCCACTGGCCCAGGTCCCAGCAAGAGGAGAGCAAGAAAGATTATTCTCTGAAGGCCAGGCCTGTAGTCTGGAGGCTGTTCTCTCCACTGCAGCACTGGAAGCTGCAAGTTTGAGTCATACCTTTATGCATTCCCTCCCCCCGCCCAGCCTGCACCAGGGTCCTGCTCGGGGAGTCGCAACCAGCTTTCTCTTACGGCCAGTCTGGTCGGCAGACGGATTTCATCCATTCACAATTGTCACACAGCTTTAGTGCCAGCAAATGGACAATCTGTAATGCAGAAACTGGACTTTTCTTCAAAAAAAAAAGTAAAAAGTGTATACCCTTAACATATGCAGATGAATGCCTGCCTTTTGCTTTATTTCTCTTTGAGAAAGAACAAGTTGTATGTAGAATCCATATACAGAGTGGCTACATCAAGAAGGGTGGGGAGGCCCCCTAAGTGCTTAATATGAGAAGAGCTGTCACTTTGCAAAGCATGCACCATTGGCTTGTACCTTCTCTCTCTTGGGATCCTTCCTTTCCCAAAAGGATTTGCCCTTCACTGACCAAACAAGTAAAGAGCAACCTTCCCTGCTCACAGCTCGCAGGGGCCAATTTCTGGGTCCTGGGGGCGAAGTCTATAAGGCAAGGTGCGAGGCTTGTGACAGAGAATGGAGATGCCACTCTTGCAGAAGACCAACACTGCCTTATGAGGCCTTGAACAGTCAGCAAGATGTAATCCTATGCCAACACACACAGAAAACAACCATCTGTCTAGAATCTAGATGCTGCCTTCCCATGGGAAGAACAGTGTGCATTTAGGATTAGGCTCACTTTTCATGACGCGGTTCCGTCATGCACACTTCCACAATGCATTCTGATCGCAGAATTGCTTTTCATTTGGCACGGAATCCGAACACAAAAGCAGAGAATGTTCTAGCAGAAACAAAGCCCAATCCCCACACCAAGATTTCATACCTGTCTCTTGAAGGCAGGTTTTATCCCTGTAAAGAGGCTTAGTAACAGAATTAGATCCCTGATGGATCCCACCGAAAGCCCAACTCATCCGAATTCTGCTTCTACAGTGGCCAATCAGATGCTTCTGGGAAGTCCATAACAACTGGTTTTAAAAGACATGCCACCTCAAAGCCTAAGGATAGCGATTGGGAAAAGATGGCTGCTGCGTTTACATTTGTTTGTTTCTTGTTTTAACCACCCTTGCTTGATTTTTCAGCGCATGGGCACCCATGGGGGAGCCTTTGCACAACCTTGTCTGGTACCCCCGTTGCACCCTGTCTGACCTCTCCAGAAGTCAGAACTGACCGCTATCACTCATGCCTTGATTGCATTCAGTTTAGACTACTGGCATGCACACTCCATGAACCCGTATGGCGAGAGGGTCAGGACGCACCAAAGCATTTCTTCACACAGCACATGGTTAAACAATGTAAACCTCTGTGGCAAGATGTGGGGACAGCCACCAACTTCGATGGCTTTAAAAGGGGCGTAGACAAATGCGGAACAAAGCTATCAGTGGCTACTAGTTCCTTTATTTAGCTTAGAAAACCGCTTAATCAAAAATTCCTTAAGTGGCGCACATAGAACCCTATAAATTATCAATAAGATACAGATAAAAGCAGCAAAAGTTTAAGACAGGCTTACATAACTAAATTATACATCTGGATAGCCTTGCTAAAATAGAAATGGTCTGGATAGGCTTGCTGCATATGAAACAAGCAGCGATGGCTGGCAGCCACTTCCAAGCCTGCAGTTCTCTATGGGGCAATCTTTGAAAAGTGTTTAAAAACTTTAGTTGATGCAGAATGCTGCAGCCAGACTGCTTTCAGGGGCCTAATGTAAGTATGATGTTGCTTTCTTGTCTGAGCTACATTGATTCCTGATTTGTTCCTGGGCATGGTTCAAGGCATCAATGAATTGGACTAAGGAATCTTCCCTCAACATGGAGCCCTCTAGATGTTTTGGAGTACACCTCCCATTAGTCCCAGCCAGCATAGGAAATTTTCATTGTTGGTGGGAGTTGTAGTTCAAAACAGCCGGAGGGCGCAGGACTGGAGAAGTCTGGAACCGGGATCTGCCTTCCCCCATATAAACTTTCCCACTTGTTGGGACCTCTGGCAAAGGCCTTTCTTTGTGTTCCTCCAGCATCATGAAAATGATTGGTGGCAACACAGAACAGGGCTTTTCCAGTGGTGGCTTCTAGGCATCCCTTCTTCCCGGCTTCATATTGCTTCCACAGTACAAGCTTCAAGGCAATATGTAAAGTTGTTTTTATTTTTGCAAAGGCATTTGGTTTTGATTGACACATTTTATGGTCTGGCACTCTCTCTTATTTTTATAATTAGAGGCTGTTTGCAGCTGCTTGTTATGTTTATTTAATTGTTTTATTTTTGCGATTTTGGAAAATGCAATATGCCAAAGGCATTTCAGCTTATTGCAGAGGCGCTAGAAAAGTCTGCTTCTAAGAAGGCTAAATATTAAAAGCATTTTTAGGCTGCAATTCTATGCCCACTTATCTGGGAGTAAGCCTCGCGGAACTGAACGGATTTACTTCTGATGAGACACGTGGAGGAAAGAAGCCCCTGACTTTTGGGCGCTGGGATACAGCCTACTAAACAACATTAAGGGTAATCTCTGCTGCTCCACCAACTTGTTGCCTCTGGCCTTACAAGATAATGAACAATGACCTCACCTGCCAGAGCACCAAGGTAATTAATTGGCACTCAAGTGGATGAGGGGATGACAAGGCTTTCAAGGTTTACCATTGTTTGTGGCATATTAGCAGAGGGACGTGGGTGGCGCTGTGGGTAAACCACAGAGCCTAGGGCTTGCTGATCATAAGGTCGTTGGTTTGAATCCCTGTGACGCGGTGAGCTCCCATTGCTCAGTCCCAGCTGCTGCCAACCTAGCAGTTCGAAAGCACATCAAAGTGCAAGTAGATAAATAGGTACCACTCCAGCAGGAAGGTAAACGGCGTTTCCATGTGCTGCTCTGGTTTGCCAGAAGCGGCTTAGTCATGCTGGCCACATGATTCGGAAGCTGTACACTGGCTCCCTCAGCCAATAAAGCGAGATGAGCGCTGCAACCCCAGAATCATCCGCGACTGGACCTAATGGTCAGGGGTCCCTTTACCTTTTTTAGCAGAGGAGAAGCCAGAGCATGAGCCTAGCTTACTATTCAATGAGTGCTGTTGTTGGTGTGCGGGTGTACATAAAATGGATCTGCACGGCTGTCTGCATTTCTGCGCTATCCTTGGGAACTCGGTTAAGGGCAATGGCTTCATGATGAGCTTCTGCACTTCTAAATTCACCTCTAAACCACTGGATAAGAGTGCTGCCAAACCCCAGAGTTAAAGCCCTGGCAACCCTATTTTAGTTTGGACACCTCTCACTCTCACACTTTCCGATACCACTAGAATTGTTGGACACTGGCATCTCCACAATACTCCCCTGGCTATCAGGTGACTCAGTTGCAAAACCAGCGCACAGAACAGGAGGTGGCACCACCACAGCACACAGCATGGATGATCTCCATAAACTCCCAGTGACAGACGGCTGTGCAGAGCTGTTTTTAATTGTAAAAAATATCTGGCTGTTTTTATTGCTGTTTTATTGCAGATAGGCTACTTTTTATCACGATCCTGTCTTCAAGGAAAGTATCTCACTGTATATGCTAGCAGTGAGGCAAAATGGCTTTCATAGCTGTATTCAGAAGCCATACAGGTGAGAAAGGAATATTTCCAGTATTTTTAGGAGGTGGGTAAATTTTGAAGCTAGGGGAACTGTGGAACGAACAGCATCCATCTGGTTCATTGCCAATGTCTTTAACATGCCCAGAGTAACCTCCTTGCTTCATAGCATTACTCTGGGAAGCATTCTTGGGAGAAATTTTCAACCTCCAGTATGGGCTGTCATCCCCCCCACTCAGAATGCCCCTCAGAATGATGCTACATTGTGATATAGCACAATTCCAGGTGCATTGTGGGAATATTAAAGTTGGTGGCTGGCAGAGCAAAGAGCCACAGGAACACCAGTGACGTTCAGCCCCCCACTCTCAAAAGACACCCCACCCACCCCTGAAATATGAGTGTGGGGAGGCAGTTACACCATTTCCTAAATTTAAGCAGAATTTCTAAGATACCATTTATATGTCCAAAATTGTCCGTGGACTCCCTGTAAATGTGTGCAGAAGCTGAGCTGAGCTTTGCTCTCTAAACACAATGCTGTTCGACTCTTGCTCCAATATTTTCAAAGGCAATATCCCATTGTCTCAGTCTTTGGCATTTTCCTCCCTTTTGGAAAACGGGTAAGAGACTTGTGCTGTGAATAGGGATGGGGAGAAATTCAGTCTTGTTTACATCTTAATGAAAATGTTTGCACTTCTCAAACCTATATGCAAACCGAAACCCAATTATCCATTGAAATTCAGAGTTCTCTGAATTTTGCAATGCAGTTCTTCAATAATGTGTTGTGTACAGAAATGCATATATCTTGGGGAGAATTGTACATAAAAATGCATGCATTTAGCAAACGGAAACATTTGGGGAAATTCCTAGCAAAAATGTGTATATTAGTCAAAATTGCATTCAACAATTTGTGCATGAGAATGAATTTTAATAAGCATCTGGTGAGTGGCTTGAAAATTGCTGCAGAAATGTGGAGAACTGAATTTAAGATGGGAAATATGAGAAGCTGAAAATGACAATGACATCCCTAGGTCTGAACATGCTTACCAAATTGCATCCTGTGTTAAATGAATGTCAGAGATTGTAGCACGTTAACAGTAACTCTTATTGTCTGAAAGTAATTAGCAAATACACTAAGACTTGTGCTCTAGTCATAGCTCTAGTTTCACTTTCTATGCCACACTACATAAGGCACTGCCTGTCTATGCCGGATCACATTTCATAACACTAAGTGTAGCGACTGGGCTTTTGCTGGACCCTCTTTTTTGCTGGGCTCTTTTCCCCAGCATGTATTGTACATCTAGGTGCCTGTTTATGTATTTGGCTGGGTGGGTTGGTTTTCTGCTTGGATATGGGGCTCCCAGTTTGACTACTGCCATTTCTACCTCTCCTGGGACTTTTGGCAAGGCTGTCTCTAGAAGCTCCTTGGGCCTGGAATTTGACCAGTTCTGAGTCCTATGTCCTGCTTCTGGGTGGAAAAATGACAAGTTTATCCAATGAAAACAGGGGAACACTGGAGCTGTGGATTTTTTGTTTGTTTGATGCTGTCATGTTTTAAAATAGGAGAGGGCACCTTCTATATTCTAAGCGAGGCGGGAAGTGTTCTTTTTACAAACAAGCAATCAAGCAAATGAACATCTGACAATTTTACTATCCTGATGTTCCTCAGACAGCCTTCACGACCAGGGCTAGCCCAAGACATTTTGCTGCCTAAGGCAGAGCAATGAAAGTCATCCCCACTGAGCTGAAGGTATCTGAGGTTAGTCACATTATTATAGCATCTGTGGTGGAACATCCCACAAATGCACCGACCCTTTCCAAGTAGTAAAAAAAACCCCAATAATAAAACCTTAAATAACTAATCATCTGCTGTTCTTTTGGGACACATAAAACCAGCTGCCTGAGGCAACTGCATCCTTTTGCCTAACAGTTGGGCCTGCCCTGTTTGTAAATCGTTTGTTCTGGCTATGTGTACTCACGAGAAAATGGGAAACATAAACATTTGCACAAGGATGTGAGCATTCTTGAATTTAGAGAAGTCTGATTTTGTTGTATATTTGAAAGGGCTTTCGCTGCTTTAGAGCAGGGGTAGGCAACCTAAGGCCTGGGGGCCGGATGCGGCCCAATCACCTTCTCAATCTGGCCCACAGACGGTCTGGGAATCAGCATGTTTTTACATGAGTAGAATGTGTCCTTTTATTTAAAACACATCTCTGGGTTATTTGTGGGGCCTGCCTGGTGTTTTTACATGAGTAGAATGTGTGCTTTTATTTAAAATGCATCTCTGGGTTATTTGTGATGCATAGGAATTCGTTCATTCCCCCCCCCCAAAAAAATATAGTCTGGCCCCCCACAAGGTCTGAGGGACGGTGGACTGGCCCACGGTTGAAAAAGGTTGCTGACCCCTGCTTTACAGTGCTAATTTCATGTATTTGTAACACACATACCCCAACTTACAAATCTGTTAGAACAAAAAGTTACGTTGAATGTGTGTGATATGAATTAGAGGTTGTTTCCAACTAACATGTTCCACCGGGATAAGGATTTCTGTTTATATAACTGGACTCGTGTCCCTGTGCATGCCTTCTCCAAATGTACACCTGCTCTGAAGGGTTACAGGTGAACCCTGAATAGATTTAAGGGGCTCGTGAGGGGAGGGGGGAAGTTCTATTGCACAAGGATAAATCCTTGTACTGACTAAACAAGCTATTTGGAAACCACCCTGCTTAGATAAATAAATCAAACAGTAGTGAAGATTGCTCAGATCTGAATGGTCCATCATCTTGACCATTTATCTGAGACTGTGGGGACAGCTAATTTCTCAGGCCTTTGGTGGCTGAGGACTTTTTTCTTCACACCCACCCACTGCCAAACTGCCCTAGCACCCGCTCCAGAAAAGCATTATGTTCTCTGAGCGTGAAGCTACCCTCACTAAGACCTCGGGTTAAGAGAGAGAGTCACTTTCTAGCAACTTGCTGCCTTTCGTTCCCTGCAGCAGCTTGACCACTAATCAAGGGGCCAACAAACCATTCACCGATCAACTGAAGCATGATGAGCCCTAAGATCAGCCACATGAAGGAAGAGAAGAGAAGAGAAGAAATGAAGAAACAGAAAAGGGGGAAAGAAAAATAGATCCAAGGAACAAATTTTGGAAATTGTGTCTAGAAAGTTTCGTTGAGAATATTCTAAATAAAATGTAATTACCTTTTTATTTCATCCTTGGAGATGTTTAAGAGAGTCACCTGATTAACTTGATGGCTGAGTGGGGTTTTAAACCTGGATCTTACTCTTGGCAGCATGTTGCACTGGCTCACATAGCCTGTATGAAATGGCATTCCCTCTTTCTCTGCTGTTTAAGGGTAGATGTTGGTCCTCATGGAACCAAAACAGCACACAAGTGGGAAGTTTCAACAGGCTTGGGAAAACTCCAAGGTTTGAGGAGGCACAGAAACAAATATTTAGAAAGAAAAACATGAGAGGTGGAACAAACACCCCTCAAAAAATAGTTCCATGAGGACTGAGCATGCTCAGTGGCCATGAAATACTGACTAGGGTATGGCTGGCTTCTAAAGTGAAGAGGAGCACTCTGGGCTGCAAGATTTTGTTGCATGTCTCACTTGTTCAACTTCCGAGGAAGTACTGCATCTTTTTATTTCTTGCTATTCCTTCCTACAGTCCCACCAAATCCCATGTGAGTTCCAAGTGACCTGCGACATGTAACACAGTCTGTTCTGCTGTGTTCACACAGAAAAGCTCAAGGGGGACGAAACCGACAAAATCCAACACACACCATTTAAAGATGATGACCGAACATAACTGCCATGCCTTGCTTTAGATTAGCTATATCTGGGGAGGCTTAGTCATTTTTGCCTGATTTCAGGAGCTCAATGTGCCGATGTGTAGAGAATCCGAGGCCTAACAGTGATCTTCTCGTCTAGTCTTAAAGCAAAGCTGTTGGCAAATACTGCTACATCCAATTCCATCTTTAAAAAAACCAACACATTTCTTTTAAGGTGCCATTTAACCTCCAGGGGGCTGTAGCCACATTTCAGCGACTAGCTGGCTGCCCGATCCCCCCCCCTTCAAGGGTTCTGAATTCCTTGCGCTGAGGACATAATCATATTCAGCAGGTCCACGGTCAAAGACTTTGGCCATCTGCAAACAACCTCAAGAGGGGAGCAATCTGTCAGGAACACTGGTGACTCAAAGGAGGCTTTCTCACTGCTTGCAATCCTCTGGTGCTACCAAGAGGTCCCTGTACTCTTGATGGTCATATTGGCACATAGCTGAGCAACTTTAAGAACTTCTGCTTGGCTTCTTTGCCACTTTACTGCTCCCTCTCCTGGCAACTCAGCTTTCCGCCTTGTGTAAGTCCATGAGTAGCCAATCTGGCTCCCTCCAGAGGTTGATGTGCTACAATTCCCATCTTCCCTAACCTTTGCTTATGCTACTTGGGACTGATGAGAATTTTCGTTGGGCAATATCTGGAGGGAGCTTTGCTGGATACTTCTATGTATTCTGACTCCTGTTATCTCCCCCCCCCCCCATTTCCCCCACCTCTCTCTCTCAGACACACACAGCTCCTTCACTGATATGAGATGAAGGATTGGGCATTTTCTCATATGGTTTTAAAGGGCGATTAGACAAATTCATGAGGAACCCATCTATCCATCCTTACTGGTCATGATAGCTCTATGGAACCTTCAGAATCAGAGACGCTAGGCCACTGAAGATCAGCTGCTGGGGACAAAGTTACTGATATCGAGCCTTGCTTCTAGGTTTCAGAGATCGACCTGGTTGGTCACAGTGGGGAACTGGATGCTAAACCAAAAGGCCCTGTGCCCATTTTGCAGGGTGGCAGTCAAGCCAGCCCAAAGAGTCAATGCTGTCCTAGAACAAGATGGGGAAATCTCTGGCCCCTGGTATTGCTAGACTCCAGCTTCCATGGGCCTCAGCCATCATGGTCAATGGTTCAGGGATTGTGGAAGTTGTGGTCCAGCAACATCTATATTAGCATATGTGAGGCTCTAACCAGGAATCTCACTGGCCACGGGTAGAATTTGGTGGATATATTTGGGACTGTATAGTATCAAAATGTCAGAGCCCAGACTTGGAAGAGAATAAGAAAGCTTATCCTTGGCCATTTTGGCAGGCAGGAAAGAAGAGGCCAGGCAAGTATAAATTCCATTTCGATGGCCATCAGTCCGATGGAACAAGGAGAAATTCCTCCCTGCTGTACTCTAGACTCCAAGAAACCCCAAAGGGCACTTATCTGTCTGATACTGCTTAGCATTCCATGCAGCAGGAGTGGGCAGGAGGGTTCTCAGGTCTCTGGTGCCCCAAACAACTGAGGATCTTGGGGCAGGGCCTCATGATGCCATGGGATGACCAGGACGATCTGATATCTTGGTTGGGCCAAGAGATCTCGCCCAGCATTAATGGGGTGGAACTAGATGGGTGGACATATAGGAAAAAAGGGGTGAAAGCATAAAAAAGGAGAAGGTTTTTTTAAAAAAAAATCAGGTGACCACCCCCATTTTTTCTCTGCAATTTGTATGTAAATTTGAGGAAATTGGAGGGACCCTTTTACTCAACATTTTCTCTTTCTTCCCTTCTAAAATACCTTTATTGCTGCTACTATTTAAAAATTTGGAGGCAGAAACCTTGCTGTTAGTTATCCACAGATCTCCTGGCTGTGAATGTCTGACACCTGTGAAGGTATGGGCTACTCATGAATATCTAGTAACTTGATGTTCTTCATGAATGTCTTGTCATTCTTGATGTTAACTCTGCATCCTTCTGCTACCCATGAATATTACGGCCCTGTCCTTCCAAATACTGGCTGTGCTTCTCATTCTTCAGCTCCTGGTTATTCCGTGTTCTGATGAAACAGATGCCCTTTGGCCTACCACCATGCATGGGTTCTCTTACACCTGCCAGCCACATTGCACCGCCCTCTGAGTGGCCACGCGCATTCAGCTGCTGCCCAATGGATGCCTGCCATTAGCTCAGGGCATTCTCTTGCAAGGGGAGTGCTGCAGTCAGCTTGCCTCTTTCGATAAATCCACTGCTCTATTAATAGCTGGCTCTGCTAGCGGGGAGTTGGGACTAGGTGGAGAAGCAATGCAGGAGAGAGAAAGAGAGAGAAAGAGAGATGGAGAGGCCACAAGAGCCAAGTTGGACCACAGGGGCCACAGAGCAGAGATGTGATGGGGTGGGAATCAAAAACACAGCTGGGAGCAGAAAAAGGGGGAGGCAGGATGGGATATACCCAACAGCATTGATTATATTCCTTTGCCACAGATTAATGGGAAGAGAGAGTTGAAGGGTACAACAGAAACAGCAGCTAATGAGTTCATTTTAAATGCTATCGTCCATAGCCCAGGTCTGTTGTGAGCCACAGAGTTCGTCAAGTTCCCCTTTCCATTGGAGGATTAATTGCTTGACCAAAGTGAGTGCCTTGTGTTTAAGTTTTCACGGGAAGAGGCACAGTGATATAGCATGTGCTTTGCAGCCAGGAGGTCCAGGTACAACCCCCCAGCATCTCCAAGCAAGATTTGGAAAAACATGCCTGAAACCCCAGAGAACTGCTGCCAGTCAGTATAGACCAGTATTTCTCAAACTTGGGTCCCCAGCTGTTGTTGGACTACAGCTCCCATCACCCCTGATTACTGGTCTTGCTAGCTGGGGATGATGGGAGTAGTCCAACAACAGCTGGAGACCCAAGTTTGAGAAACACTGGTAGAGACAATACTGAACTAGAAGGAGCAATGCTCTGACGTAGTATAGGCAGCTTTCTATGTCCCTAACGGACTTCATTCAGCATTCCATTTGACTGTGACATGGTGATTCTCTTGAAGAGTCAGATATCACAGTGACATTTGGGGTCCCTGTTCGGAGCAGAACTCTATGGTTTAGATTTGAAGGGCAGCTCAACCCAGCTGGGGAGGGGAGAAAATGCAATGCAATATAATGCAAGATCTCTGAAAATCAGATCAGAGTTGGCATGCATGTTGAGGAAAAATATTCTGCATGCATGGACCGCAACTCAACTCAGCTTCCAGCTGCTGTTTTCCAAAAGGTTCAGCAAAAGAATTATGCGCAACACAATCGCATCTCCTTTGATGACAGAGTTTTTGGAGCAAAGGTTGCTGTGCAAGTTGAGGATTAGCATGTGTGAACGCCAGCATGACCCCTACATTTTCAAGCAGAAATATGCAACACAACCGTACAATAGCTCCCCTGAGAACTAAGGCGCCCCAATGGAAGTTAGAGTGGACATTCAAGACAACAATCTGGATTTCAGGTTCAAAGATCACCTTGACCTGACTGCACCCACTTTCAAAGTGGAGGAGAAAGATGCCCATTATAGGGTAGCCAACATGGTGCCTTCAAGATGTTGAACTCCAACTCCAATCATCCCTGGTAGCCTGGGGTGGTGGGAGTTGGGGTCCAACTTCTGGAGCATGCTATGTTGGCTATTCATGGTGACCATAATGAGACACTTGGAACGAAATTTCTCAGACTTGGTATTGATTAGCAGGGCTGGCCCTACTATTAGGCAGAGGGAGGCAGCCTTCTCAGTTGCAGGTGCTGTGGGATGGGAATTGGTGGCAAGATGTTGCAGGACAGAGTTGTATGTGTACCATGTGATCTCCCCTGTTCTCCTTGAGGTAGCCTGCTTCCCTCAGGTGCAGTTGAGGACACTGACCCACTACCAATGTTGATGTAAGATTCAGCCACCAGTCTGGTCACCTTCTCTGCATGGAATGGGGTGGTGGGGATCTTGCTGGCCGAATACAACATAGATGCTCTACCACAAATGCAGATGCTTTGGCCCTTCCTCATTCTGAGGAGAAATGCCCTGTACTTTTGCCTCTAAATCCTGCTCTGATGGCACTGCTGTCAACACATGCTGGCTAAACTTCCCTTTAGATCGGCCACACTTTCCTACATAACATTAATTTTCAACAACTGCCTCCCCCACTTCAATATTCACAAGCTAAGCTGATTCATCCTTTATGTTGGTGTGAGAAAAGGCATGCAAGAGACTCATACCTCTTCTTTCCTGAAGTGGGATCTGTAGATCTCACTCTTGTTCATGGGTCTTGCTATGGGAGGATGCACACATCCTTCACGTATTACAGCCAAAACAGGAAAAACCAACTTCCCGTCCCCTCCTCCCTTCCTCTTTCTTTCCCTTTCTCATTTTAACCACCACATCTATATGTGTAACAGTCAACATTCCTAGCAGTGCCATATATACCATTTGTGTGTGTCATTTCTGCCCTTCATTTTCTTATGGCCATTGGAGGCATGGTCCTATGAAATGGGGACCCATCTGTCACCTCTTCAGTCTGTTGATGGTCCACCATCTAGTAGCTGGTGATCCAGATGAGGTGGCCTTGCCCTCCATCAACTTTCACCACAGGGCTACCTAAGGATCATCTTGCCCTGAAGGGAGGAGAGAGCTGGATTTCAAAAGGACTTGTTATCTGCATATAGTTTTAATTTATGCTTATTTTTCGAACATATCTGTGCAAATTCCTTTGTGAGGTTCACCTGAAAAGTGGTATATGCATATCTTAATTTGTTAAAAGAATCATAAAAAAAGTTAAATTATCCTGATTGTGAGTGTGTAACATGATACGTTGAAAGGGTAGTAATGGGCAACAAGTCTGTAATGGGCACAGACTTGTAACCAACTGCAGTCAGATAGGTCACCGACACACAGCCCTTCTAATCACTCAGTGTCCAAAGCCTTTCAGATAAACGAAACTATGCATGACACTTTGAAGTGCCATCAACTGATTGTCAGCCCTTGCATAGAACTGTGCTGTGCTGTGGTACCCTGACAATCAATTGGTTGCTGGGGCTTCAAAGAGCTGCATATGGCTCTACGCAAACCCCAATGATCAGCTGACTGCCAGGCTTGCAAAGAGCAGCACCCGGGGGGTGGGGGATGGGCATTGCACAGTATTTGGTGGGTGAATGCAAATCCCCTTTTGGCCTAGCTGCTTCTTTGCCTACTCCACACCTGGTGTCACAATGTCAGGCCAGAGGGTGCTCACCACAACCCAAAGGGCACGGAACATGCTGTTCTATCATCAAATATGTTCCTTCCTGTTTTCCCTCTATTAATGGACAAGATGGACCATTCAGGTATACAAGGCCTATATAAATTACACCATTAATGCCAGCCATTTATAATCAGTGCTGGAATATCAACCCATAGGCCACTTCTGTTTTTCCCGTGGGAGTTTGACTCCTGGAAAGAATGAAGTGAGAGGCAGAAGCAGAGCCAAACGCTGTTGCTTCTCACCTCCTCTGGCATGAAGGAACAGTTATTTTTACTATCTCCTGCCTCCCACTCTCTGCTCACCTCTCAAGTTAATATGGCAAGACACAGCCAGCCCCTGGGGTATACAGTCAAAAAGCCATGGCATCTGTAGGAGCCCAACCAACAGTCACAGTCAAAAAGGCAAAGGAGTACAAAGTCCTTGAATCCTCCTCTCCCTTTTCTGATGCACTTTTCTGTGTGAACACTTTTCTGCAGATCCACTCATGAACGCACCATGTCTGTCACATACACATTTCAACACTATAGATTGGGGAGAAATACAGTTCAGCTTGTGAGTCCATCTAATGGGCACTATCCAAAGCAATACACCACTCAAACTCAGCCAACCTTCGAAACCAGCACTTTTCCGAATTTTGCAATGCAGCTCTTTAGCCAAATAATGTACATAAAAGTATGTACACGGGGTAGTGTGCATAAAAAGGCATAAATTAGTGAGAATGACAAAGAAAAATGCATTGCATTAGGAAAAAATTGCTTTTCAAAAACATGTATATTTGGAGTAATTGGTGCACAAAGGCTGGTGAATTTTCATGACTTTTTTTGAGTTAAATGGAAACAAATTGTGAAGAACTGAACCTAAGCTTGGAAAAAGAAGAAACCGAGAAACCAAAATTGACAGATTCGCCCACTGCTACTCAACACTCAAACTAATTACACCAGTTAAACTGTCACCCTTCAGATGGTTTGACTACAACTCCCATCAGCTCCAGCCAGTCTTATGTTTCACCATAGAGCAAGGTTGGCAAACCTGTGGCCCTTCAGATTTTTCTGCACACAACTCTCATCAACCATGATCATTGACTGTAGCTGATGGAAGGTGGGAGTCCACCATCATCTGGAGGGTCGCATGAGGGGCCAACAGAAGTTCCAGGACCCTGTGTGCTAACCGTGGATTGGGCCCTCTGCCTCACTCTAAGTCGGCTCCTTCGGTTTGTGCATGTGAAAACTAAAACAAGCCTTATCTAGCTAGCATCTAGCATACTTCCTTGGCATCTATGTTTTGCAACAAGTGAAGCTGCTGTATAAGTGATGTGGAGTTTTTGTTTTTTTAGAAAAAGTTTAGATCGAAGTAGGGAGATGAAGGGGATCTGGGGTCTGACACAGAAGATGAAGGCTGCAATGGGGAG
The DNA here is from genome assembly GCF_964188315.1 of Podarcis muralis. Classification (NCBI taxonomy): domain Eukaryota; kingdom Metazoa; phylum Chordata; class Lepidosauria; order Squamata; family Lacertidae; genus Podarcis; species Podarcis muralis. Next base: position 7,464,820 of record NC_135668.1, read on the forward strand.
CCTCAGGCCTAGGCTCTGAATGTGGCCCTCCATGCCTCTCCATCTAGCCCTCAGAAGTCTCCCTAGGCCACCCTGCTCCCCCCCCCAGGCTGTTTCCCTGGTAATCTGATGATGCCTCTTGCTTGGCTGGACAGAGAAGGCAGGGGAGGCTGGCCCATTATGATGAATGGAGCACTGCCCCTCAACCCTAATCTGCCCTCAGCCAGCTCCTGCCTACCTGCCTTCTTCCAACCAGGTGATGGCACTGCTCCTGAAGAGGCTTCCCTTTTGGAAATCTGTATCAGCCTTAGCCAACCCGGTGCCCTCCAAATGCATTCGAACTACAACTCCTATCAGCCCAAAGGAGCTGGGACTGAGAGAAGCTTTAGTTCCAGACATTGGGAGGGAACTAGACTGGGGAAGGCTGACCTGGATGCACAAAAACCAAGGATGGCTGGGGAAGGGAGCAGGTTGCCTAAGGTGACGTTTCCCTCTTCTGCTCTGGTCTTCAGTCCTCCCTCCTTTAACATGCTTCTGTTGCTCACTTCCATTATGGACTCTGGGGGAGGAGACAGACAGACACAGAGATTAGGGTGGCCATGTGTCCTGTTTTACGGTCCTTTATTTGAAGGAGCCCTCTAGATGAAGAGCTAAACAGAATCATAGAGTTGGAAGGGAGCCCGAGGGACATCTAGTCCAACCCCCTGCAATGCAGGAATCTCAGCTAAAGCATCCATGACAGGCATCCATCCAACCATATGGTCTTTTTGGGATGGGTCACATCTCAGTGGTACAACATCCGCTTTGCAGGCAGAAGGTCTCAGATTCAGTTCCTGGTATCTTCAGGTTGGAAATATGGAAACTCTGCAGAACCACTGCCTGGAACCCTGGAGAGCCACTGCCAGTCAGGGTGGACAATACTGAGTTAGATGGACCCATGGTCTGACTCAGTAATAGTCGGTTTCCTATGTTACTACAAGAAAGGAGAGCAGGGACCCTGATGCTACTCATCAATAGCTCCTGGAGAGTGAGGAGGCAGAAAAACAGGCCACCTGGTCAAAGTCTTCTACAACAGTGTGAGATGGACTGCATTTCCATCTCTTTAAATAATAGCAAATGTTTTCCAGGTGGCTACCTATACATGTGATGTATGGAAGTGAGAGCTGGACCATCTAGAAGGCTGATCGCCGAAGAATTGATGCTTTTGAATTATGGTGCTGGAGGAGACTCTTTAGAGTCCCATGGACTGCAAGAAGATCAAACGTATCCATTCTTAAGGAAATCAGCCCTGAGTGCTCACTGGAAGGACAGATCGTGAAGCTGAGGCTCCAATACTTTGGCCACCTCTTGAGAAGAGAAGACTCCCTGGAAAAGAGCCTGATGTTGGGAAAGATGGAGGGCGCAAGGAGAAGGGGACGACAGAGGACGAGATGGTTGGACAGTGTTCTCGAAGCTACAAACATGAGTCTGACCAAACTGCGGGAGGCAGTGGAAGACAGGAGTGCCTGGCGTGCTGTGGTCCATGGGGTCACGAAGAGTCGGACACGACTAAACGACTAAACAACAACAACAACAACAACCTATACATGTAAGTTTTCTTGTGTGGTTTTTATGCAATTCTGTGTCCTTAGGACTGGGGGGTTGATGTTCAAATGGCCACCCTAAAAGGCACTGTTTTAGTTTGGGGAGTGATTTCTCCTCTTCACCCTCCCTTCCGCTGTCTTTTGGCTCAGCAAGGGCTCCCGCTCATGCTGCTTTGCCTGGGAGCCCTGAGTCTAAGAGAAAGAGATCATCCCTTGGGCTGTGACAGTGGAAGATAATGGAGCCAAGGGGGAAATACTAGCTGAGCCAATCAGTTTGCTTCCCAAGCCATGACTCTCTCCCTTCCAGGGTGAGCAGCAAGTTAAGAACGTAAGAAGTCCAGCTAGATGGGACCAAAAGCATTCCTAGTTTGGCATTCTGTTCAGCACAATTTCGGCCAACCCCAGGCCTCACCTATGGCATTTCCCTGTTGCTTACAGCTGGTACCTGAAGCCCCAAGCTACACTGCCTCTGGTTCTGGAGGTTTAGTTATTTTGTTTATTAAAGTTATATACCACCCTTTGCCTGAGGATCAAGGGCATATATTTACAGTAAAGGTAAAGGGACCCCTGACCATTAGGTTCAGTCGTGGCCGACTCTGGGGTTGCGGCGCTCATCTCGCTTTATTGGCTGAGGGAGCCAGCGTACAGCTTCCGGGTCATGTGGCCAGCATAACTAAGCCGCTTTCTGGTGAACCAGAGCAGCGCACGGAAATGCCATTTACCTTCCCGCCGGAGCGGTACCTATTTATCTACTTGCACTTTGACGTGCTTTCAAACTGCTAGGTGGGCAGGAGCAGGGACCGAACAATGGGAGCTCACCCCGTCGCAGGGATTTGAACCGCCAACCTTCTCATTGGCAAGCCCTAGACTCTGTGGTTTAACCCACAGCGCCACCTGTGTCCCTATTTACACTACAAAAGCCAAAAATACATAACGTTTTAGCTATTTTAGCTGCCATGGCCAAGAGATTAGGTCAGATGGGCACAGTATGAATTTGCATATTCCATTTAGCCCCCCAAAGTAAAAATAGAGGGACATACCCACAAAGAAGCAGAGGGGAGGACTTTCATCCTCTTATTCCTTCAAAAGCTATCTAACCTAGATTTTTATGCATACCTTTTCAAGACATCATCACTGGGCCGCCACCTCTGTCCCAAATCCCACATTCACCCTAAGGACCCTTCTTTCTTTGGACCAATGTGCTCTGGAAGAACGCATCTACTTTGAAATTTGACTCTTACCTCCCAGAACAAATGGGCTTGGGGCAGTGATGGAAGTCAGGAGGTTGTGTTGGGGTGAGCTGTTGTGTTAATAGATGGTGTGACACACACACACCTGATGTCCAAGAGAGTGAAAGCCGAAATTTTGCGTGAAGAAAAGTGGACGAAGCTATTTTGGGGGGGGAAATGTGAAACAGACTCTGGCCACACCCATGCCATGCATTTGAAGCAAAAAACACCAATCCTGGGAACTGTAGTTTGCTAAGGGTGCTTAGGAGTTGTAGCTCTGTGAGGGGTAACCTACAGTTATTGGGATTCTTTGGGAGAAGCAATGGGCTTTAAATGTATGGTGTGGAAGGAGGAAGGCAGCTCTATGGTAGAGCATCTGCCGTGCTTGCAGGAGGACCCAGGTTCAATTTCTGGCATTTCTATGTAGGCCTGGGAAAGGCACCTGCGCAGAACCATGGAAAGCCGCACCTAGTCAGTGCAGACAACACTCAGCTCAATGGACCAACAGTCTGTGCAAGTCAGCTCCCTATCTTCCTATAGTGTCTCCACTGTGGAGAAGTGGATGCTGGACTAGACGGGCCATTGGCCTGATCCAGAAGGCTGTTCTTACATCAGTGCCCATTAGCAACAATTACACAGAGTAATTTGGCTTTTCTGGGCAATATTTGGACAAATGAGCAGAATCATCCTTCAGGCTGATGTAGCAACAGCAGAGAGAGCGACAGTACAAGCAACATTTTTACATGCCTTCTTCCAGTGACTCCTGCAAGTGTGATAAGTCAGGGGACCAGAGTCAACATGCAAAGCAACACCAGTGTTTTTACATTCAAATAAAACATGGCGCCCTCATGTGCATGATGGCATTGTGTGGCGTGGCACACTGGCACCTGTTTGGTTTTTAAAAAAATTCTATCTATCTATCTATCTATCTATCTATCGGAATACTAAAAATGGAAGACAACAGTCCATATTTCTCCTCACCCCATCACCCCATGTAGTGTGGAACCAACATGTGAAGACAACAGGAAACTTGGAGCAACAGGGCAGAATGGAAAATTACTGTATTTTTCTGTGTATAAGACTAGGTTTTTTAACCAAAACATTAGGTCAAAATTGGGGCTCGTCTTATACATGAGTAGTGTTGAGGGGTGTTTTCTTAATTTGGAGTCCCCCCAAATACATGGAGGTGTCTTATACACGGAAAAATATGGTATTTGCAGCACCAGAAAAAAAATCATGCCTCTACTCGGCCTCATTGTCATCTGCCCCACACCTCACAGGTTTGCAAACGGACTCCCCTGTATGACTCAATTCCCTGCCCACCTTCATGCCAGAGGTCAGGTGAGTAGGAGGGACTTCCTGTGCTGGCCAGTTCATTTCCTGCCCATCGTTCTCCCTCCACCCTCAAACATGCCTTCACCGCTGGCTTTCCCATCTTGCACACCTTCCCTCTCTCTGTAGCTAGATTTAAGGGGAGGGGCTGTCGCTCAGTGGTAGAGCATCTGCCCTGGGTTCAATCCCTAACATCTCCAGGTAGTGCAGGGAGCGACACCCCAGAGAGCTGCTGCCAGCCAGTGTACACAATACTGAGCTGGATGGACCAACCAACTGCCTCAGGCAGCTTTCTATGTTCCGATGCTCTTGTCCAGCTCTTTCCAATAGTCTTGGGTCTCTGTCCTCCATTTTGACTCCTAATCTAAGTTGCACCAACCACACCCACACGCCCAGGCCTTGTCCTCCTCGGTCAGCTGCTGCCCGGCCTAAGCTGCAGGCATGCTCACTCGCTTGCCCCCACCCACCCAAAACACCTTGAACTGTCAGCTCCCCGCAATTTCACATCCGTACCAGGAAAAAGAAAATCAAGCATCTCTTGCACGCACACATCAGACAAACACTGTCCCTTGGCATGCTGGATGCAGACAGACACAGGAGGCATGTGCTTTAGTCCTGCTAGGCAAACCCTCCCCCTTGCTTATTGGGACACCCCAAGATGTGCAGGCTAGCATCTCCACCCCCCCTTTCCACCCTGCCCCCTCCCGAAACCCAACTCCGCCCAAATACCTGCCACTCTCACCCCCCCACCCAAAAAAAGCCAGTCAGTGCTCCTGAATGTGTTGGCGACAGTCCCACCCCCCTGGTCTTTTCAGAAACAGACCCCCAGAGACCCCAGCCACATTCGCTGTCAGCCTCTCCAGTTCAACCCTCCACTGCTCCCAAAATGGATACGGTCCTCTAGGGAGGGGCTGTGCCATCTGGCAGGTCCAATGCCCGGGAACAGGGCGAGGGGGTTTGAGTGGCAGACAGCCCCCTGCCTGGGGAGGGGAAAGAGGTTGGGTCCGCCGGCTCAGCTTGATTCCAGACAAAGGCCAGAGAGAAAGAGAGAGAGAGAGCAGATCCAGACAAAGGGAGGGGTAAAATAAAAAAGGGGGGAAGAAAGAGAAGACTCAGCCTACCTCGATGCAGAGGAACTTGGAGCCGGCTGGCATCCAAATCAGGGGCACCCGGCTGGCAGTGGGGACCATGAGCTGGGGCAGCTGCATGGTCCCCAGCTCCTTCGGCTGCCACTGCCGCTTTTCGGAGTCGGCGAGGAAGCAGAGGCACATAGGCATACACACACACAAGCAGGCACTCTCTCTCTTTCTCTCTCTCTCTCTCACACACACACATAGAGAGCTGGCTGTGCTGCTGAATACATCACAGTGTCAGCCACTGGCAGGGCTGGGGGAGGGGTGGGCGTGGGGAAAACAGCTCCCAGCCTTGCCAAGGAAAGAAAGTGCAGCTGGCTTGGTGGATGGAATGAAATGTTTCAGTCTCTTTCTTTCTCCCTCTTCTCTCTCTCTCAATGCCCCCCCCCCCCGATTGCCACCTCTTTGCAGACCCCTCGCCAGTCACCAACATCCCCATCCCTGAGTTGTGTGGCATAAGAGGAGGAAGAGAGAGAGAGAGAGAGAGAGAGAGAGAGAGAGAGAGAGCGCTCACCCAGAGGTAAAAAGGGCTCGTTGTGGCCTTGAGTAAGCTTCAACGGACTTGCCAGCCCCCCTTTTCCCTACCAGGCTCCCCCAAAATTTGGCACCGAGGAAATCTAGGTTCTGCAGGCAAAATAAACCATGCCCATATTAAGCATTCATGCATGCTTTCTTTTTAAAAGGAGGAATAATCAGTTGGCATCCGTCTGTCTTGAGAGAAGAATATACAGAAGTAGAATGAAGAATTTGGGGTTTATTTTTTTTAGGAAATTCTGCATTGGCAGATGGGGAGCGAGGGGATGGAGACTGAGGCTAGACTGCAAGGCTGGTGAAGGAAGGACTTGGTTGTGTGATGAGGAGTCAGACAAAGCATGCAAAACTCCATCCATGGATTACTAAACAGAGCTATATTTGGCAGCACATAACAATCAAAATTATATCCCCCCCCCCATGAGGACTAGCTACTTGAATTTTCAGAGAGGGGAAGAATCTTTGTCCCCCGGTCTGGCAATATGTCATACCAGAAACATATTTTTTTTTTGTATGCTTCACTAAATGGCAGTATGTTTGGCAGCAGGTAAAATGTAAAAGGTAACGGTAAAAGTAAAAGGTAAAAAGGTAAAGGTATAATGTTTTGTATGTTTTCTTCAAGAAACTTGAGGACTAGTTACTTTGGTTTTATTAGGGGGGGAGGGGGAAATCTGTTTTTCCTCTCAGAATCTCATACCAGAAGCAAAATTCTGCCATTGCACTGTGAGCTTGCAGACGTGCAAGATGTACACTACCCAAAGTGCCTTCAAAAGGGAGCATCCTCAGCTGATCTTAGAAACCACAGTCCAAAGTCTTAGAAACCACAGTCCAATGAAAGGCCAGGAGGTGCCCTAGTGCATATGCAAGAGCTTTGTAGATTGAAAGCAGCCAATGAAGACCTTGGAATACCAGCAAAATATGCAGTCCATGACCCATCCGTAGAAGGAGAGTGACTGCTGTTCCAGACTACTGTATATTAATTATTATTGGCAACAGGAGGATCAGCTGATACTCCCCCAGAAGATTCATAGCATATAAAGAGCAAAAGAAATGTTTCCTGCAAGAAAGGGGGAGAAAGAAAGAAAGAAAGAAAGAAAGAAAGAAAGAAAGAAAGAAAGAAAGAGGAAGGAATTGAATTAGCATCCCTCATGTGAATCTCGCTACTTCTCAGTTTCAACTTTTACCTTTGATGGAAGTTCCTACTCATGGTCTGAATTTGCCCCCCCCCCCCAAAAAAAACCCCTTAATGTACTGACAATGCTCTACTTAGCTTGCCCAATTTTGAGCCAGGGTTCCCTATATCTCAGCTTGGGGAGGTGTCTTCAGTGCCTATAAGTGGGAATAAAAAAGGCCACTGAGCATGTGCAGAGTTAATTCCTTCTCATCGCTAACTCACACTTCTGGGATATGGAAGACAGGCTTCATGGTAAAAACTGGGTTTGACAAACCCACACCAGATTAGTTATTGGTAGCTAATATCCAGGACAGCTAAACAGCCTCCGTGTTCATAGGCAGTGAACCCTTAAAAATGAAATTGCAAGAGATAGTTGCTACTTACATGGCCTCTTTGTAGACTTTCAAAGAGGCATCTGGCCATTGTGGGAAATGAGATACTGGCCTAAATCAGCATTTAGTCTGATCCAACAGGACTCTTCTAATCCCACTTCCACTTAATTAGAGTATGGTGACTCTATGGTCCTCCAGATGTTGAACTCACCCCTGTCAGCATGACCAAAAACTGAGAAATTTTGGTTCAGCCCTACTGCGGAGTAAGCACAACAGAACACAAGGCAAATATGCATAGGCTTTCACTGCATATACAGACTTTAGCTTGAGAGTAAATCATAGCTTATCATTATGTCAAGACGGACAAACCATGGTGTATGCTTGCTCTCTGTGCCAGAGTTGGAAACTGTGGTTTGACATGCAGACTGAGTCTCTGTGGCACATTCTGGACTCCAGAATTCTCTTTTTCTATACCTGTAATAGCCATACATTTTCTTGCCTCTAGAGGCCACTTCTCCCACAGGAAATAAAAGCCTGTATGTGGCTTGATTTAAATATAAACAAGATTTTCAATAGTTCTTCGCTGTGAGCTGGTAGAGAGTCCAGCCACCTCTGTCTCTGGCAGAAATTCTCCACCCCTCTTGAGTTCCTCATGCACTTCTATATATTTTGACTATTATTGGCATTGCAGGTGCCAACATCTGGATCTCATTGGTGCTTGGATGGAAGATGACCTGAGAAATCATAAGCACACAACATGAAGGAAGAAAACTGAGGGGTAAAGAGAATGCCAGTTTTAAATGGGTATTTTTGTACTGCTCACAACAGTTCCTTAGATTTCCAAAGTTTGAGGAACCCTGATATAATATATACTTGTTTTCTAAAGCTTTTGGAGGAATATAAGGTGTTACTCTAATTTTAATTGACGTTTAGTCTTAGATTGCTTGATTGGGTGCTGTTTGATCCATAATGGTTTTATAATTTTTTTACGGTTGATCTTTTTGTTTGTGTATTTTTTCTCATCTTACTTTGGCAGCTTTCAGCCTGTGAAGTAATAATAATTAACCGAAGTAATAATAATAAATTCATTCCTACTCTGTTCCCTGGCTCTCTTACATTTGCAGCTAAATTCTTGCCTACAGAAGTAGTCAATAGCCTGGAGAATATTTAACTTCAAAGAACTTAAAATACTTATATACCACCTCTTATTAAAATAATGTCAAGGCAGTATATTATTCAACTAGACTCAGCCAGCTAGAGTCGCTTGCAGTGCTGCTGAGAATGTTGGCCCCAAAGTGACCACTGAGAGAGGATTGGAGCCTATCTGAGATAACTTGGATCAGTTCTCCCCCACCTAATGTGGAGCTGTCTCTAATGCATTGGGGGGTGGCGGCGAACCTCATGTGACCCTTAAGGACCAAATGTGTCAGGATGCTGTCAGCAGCTCCCAGCTGTTGCCCAGGAAATTATAAAGACAAGGGAAGGTTTCTAACCATCCTTTTTTATTTAATATTTACAGAGAGAGGCTATAGAACCCAGCCTCTTGGATAATGGCATTGTCCCGTGTGAATCTCTACCTCCTCCCGTCTCTCCCACTTCCTCATTCACCACTTCTACGGGTGCTGCTATGTGCCCTCTGTCTTTGAGCTCTTTGCTCTCCTACTTTCAAGGCTCGCTGGGTTCTGGAAGATGGAGGGTCTGGAATGCTTTCTAAAGACACCGTGTCCGTCAGCTGCCACCTCTCTGCTGCTTCCTCCTCATCCTTCTCCTCCTCTCCCATGATTTCCCAACTTTTCTCCTCACCTGCCTCTGAGCTGCACCTCCCTCAACCCCCTGTTGTAAATCTAAGATGTCTTCCTTTTCCTCCTCCCTGAAAGGGTCAAGCTGGGAAGGCGGTCTCCACCATTCCTCCTCTGCCCAGTGCCTGACACTATCTGAGATCACTTTGGCCAGTTCTCCCCCACCCAATGTGGAGCTGTCCCTAATGCACGGGGGCAAAATCTCATGTGACCCTTAAGGACCAAATGTGGCCCTTAAGGACACTCCAGCTCTTGGGACTCTCTCTAGCCACCCTACTTCTCCCTCAGCCACTTGGATCGGTGAGGCGATAGCTTCCCTCCATAGCTTTGCCTCCTCCTCGGCTGGAATGTTTCCTTAAACTCCTATCAGACTTGCCATGGGGCGCCCAGGTCACATGTGCAATGTTCCCCCACCTCCCAATCGCCCTCACAAGCTGGCGCCTCTGCCTGGGTGAGGGATAGAAAGCAGTATGTGACTGTGTTTAGAGAGAAACTAGCCTGCTGTGCAAAGGTAAGGCTGACTATCATTGCCCCACCCACATTTGCCTCTGGACCCACCCACCACTCGCATATGGTCCCCAGGCAGCTGCCCAGAAAAGGATGGAGCCTTGGGCTGAACAATTTTTCCACCCCTCCCCTACTGGGTGATGCAGAAGCAGTAAATCCTGTTCCTTTCTAACTTCTCTCCTCCACAGCCAAGCATCCTTCAGCTCCGTGCTTCCTCTCAGTGACGGTTTTATGTATAAGCTAAACAAGTTATAGCTTAGGGCCCCACTCTCTTGGGGGCCCCCCAAAAAATTAAAGGAAAAAACACCTGGATGTACATTTTCAAAATATAAGATAAAAAACAAATAAAATAAAACGTACATACAGCGACAGTGTTTTGTGTTGCGTAGGCTCCTATGATGTAAGAAATGGACCCCGCCTGCTAACCTAAAATATCAATGGTTTGCTCATTTCTACATCAATTACTTTGATAAAACACATATTTTGTTATGTGTAAATGGCTTTAGATACCTATTAAGTCCATAAATTACCATATAGCAGCCTTTCTCAACCTGTGGGTCCCCAGATGTTTTTGAACTACAACTCCCATCACCCCTAGCTAGCAAGGCCAGAGCTCAGGGATGATGGGAGTTGTAGTCCAACAACATCTGAGGACCCATAGGTTGAGAACCGCTGCCATATAGCATATATTCAATACAAAAAACAGCGACAATTTGTTGTTGACAAAGGACAGCTGGACATATAAAGGGCCCCATTACCTTCGGTAGCTTAGGGCTTCATCAAACCTAAATCTGGCCCTGCTTCCTCTCCACCACCATGTGAACTCCATGTCAACTTTTGGGCTGTGCCTCCTATTTTTAGACTCCATTACTTTAAAAATGAATAAACAAACAGATGCCAAGTTATACAATTTAACACACTTAACGTGCCATACATTTCCCCCTCTCCAATGACTTTAATGGTTTTGGTTGATCAAGCTGCCTGAAGTTAACTCTGGTTCCTCCTCATAGAAATCTCTGGGAAAGGTGTCCAGATTTAATTTCTGCCAATGCTCTCTGCCTTTATGACATCGATGTAAAGGCAGCACCATCCATTCATTGAAATCCATGCTCCATACAGCCATTGCCAACAGGCACTGATGTATCATAGTGCAGAACGTTGTAAAGGTTTGGTGTGGAGTCAGCAGCACAGTTTCCGAGCAATAACTCCCTCCACCAATCTTCACATGAAATTAATGGCTATCAAGGATATAACTCTTGCCTGTGTGTGCAGGCAGATTCTGAGTCTGAATACAATGGTGTCAGCAAGGTATTTGCTTTGCAACGTGGTAGCTGGTGGAGGTAGATCAAATTCAAACACGGATGTGCAGATCTGCCACGGGGAGCAAGGGCTCTGTTCTCTGGGGAGAATACAAGAGTTGGGTCTGGGCTGTGAAGAAGCACCCTTGGGAGAGTAGAAGCTTATGGCTAGGATTTGTGGGGCCAGCTAGTAGTGAGGACCAAGAAGTAAGTCAGAAGCACAAGGAAACCAGGTCAAGAAGCAATGGTCAAAGACTTAAGGGCAGTGAAATGAAGGGTTAAGGGCAAACCAAGGAGCAAGCCAGGCATCTGTACCAAAGACCAAGGACACACCAGGGCTCAAGAAGACCTCATTGCTCAAGGAAGGCTCAAATTGAATGGGAAGACCTTTTATATTTCTTCCTATCTAGGAGGATGCAATGGCTTCAGTCCAGGGACTGAGGGTACTGAACTGTGAAGTTGTCACCGGCAGTTCAGTGCTTCACCAGATGGGGAAGTTGCAAACAGATCCAGCTGCTCCTGACACAGCAAGGGGTGGGTTCGATGCAGTGAAGGCATCTTATCCATCGTGGCTTCTAAAGAAGTAGATCCATAAATAAAAGCTTTGTCACGGGTTTTTTGGGTTATGATTGCTAAATGGGATCTTTAAGTCCAAGAGCAACACACTTCTGGATTTAGATGCTGGGCACAGAAAAAAATCAAGGGAGTGCTGTTGCATTCATTGCCCAAAAAGAAGACACCGATGAAAACAATGACACAATAAAATGGCTATATACTGATTTATATGCACAGATGCAATGTTTGAAATAATCACTGTAATTTAAATGGAAATACGATACATCTCACCATAGCACTGAAGACTCATCAGGCGACCTGCCTGCTGTCCAACTGCTGACTGTTGATGGGCCTATCCTGCTTTTTCTTCTTATGGTTCTTCGAAACAACTGGTGTCCTCCAGAAATTCTTGGACTTCACCTTGCATCAGTCCCAGCCAGCCAATGATCAGGGATGATGGGCGTTGTAGTCCAACATCACCTGGAGAGCACCATGTTGGATGCCTCTAAAATAAGAGGATGCCTTCCAATAGAGGACTGTCCTCTGTCAAGTAGCACACTCTAGCCCTGGGGAGGCTTCCCAGAGGCACTTGCCATGGACAAAATGCTGAACAAAACAAATCAGTTGTTTGCTCCCATGGGGCTCTTAGGCACTTAACCTGCTGTTAACTTTGGAACTGAGAGACAGGCATGGCTTGGTTAGTCAGTGGGTGCATTCACACATGAGGATTATTGCATTCATTTTCCTGGTCATAATACTAGTGCTTCTCTCCCAGGTTCTCACATTCCTCTTACACTGCATTACCCAGAATTTCCTAGGAAGACGAATCAATTGCCAATCTCTTCTGGGAACTGTAGTCCTAAGAGAAGAACAGGGAGTCTCCTAGCAACTCTCAGCACCCTTAAGGAACTACAGCCCTCAGATTCTTTCCTTTTTTTGGGGGGGGGAGCTATGACTGCTTAAAATAGTATTGTAGCACTTTAAATGTTTCATGTAAATCTGATTCAGTGTGAGGCAGTTTTCCATATTCCTAGTTACAGATAGGTAGCCGTGTTGGTCTGCCATAGTCAAAACAAAAAAAAAATTCCTTCCAGTAGCACCTTAAAGACCAACTAAGTTAGTTCTTGGTATGAGCTTTCCATATTCCTATTTACTTCAAGAATATACTATCCTGCCTTTCAGCTCCACAACTCCCAGGGTAACTGGCAGTGGAGAACTGGGCAAAACCCCCACAAACACTCCAAAAGAACAATATAAATTTGATGTAAATGGCAGACCAGAAAAGCAAATCTGACAGATGGGTAGATAGATAGATGATAGATGATAGAGAGAGAGAGATAAAATCAGACATTAAAAACAGTAACAATTATTATCATTCAGCCAGGCTTTCAAATAATTTTCAAAGCCTGGCTAAATGATAATAATGTTTACTGTTATTAATATTAGGCAGCCAGACCTTTGTTGTACTGTTGTCGCCACCTGCAAAAAATGTATTTCATTCAGGCAAGGCCACCCAGATATATAATTTGACTCTGCATATTTGTTTTTAAAATGGTTCGTTTTATCTATATTTTGATAATTATATTTAGTTGACTTGCTTTTAAAGTCTGTTGCTTTTATTTGTGTTTTTCTTAGGAATATTTTATGTAAATTTCTTAAAGGTTTTCCCCCCTTTCAATTAAGTGGTGCAAGCTATTGAAAATGAGGGCAGATCCTAGCTCAGTGGTAGACCATTCCATAGTCTTAACTATGCACTGTGTGAATCAGTACTTTCCTTTCTCTATCCTGAATCCTCCAACATTCAGCTTCCTTGAAAGAGTTCGATGAGTGATGAGAGAGAGAGGGTGTCATGTCAGCAAGGAGGTCACTGAAGACCAATGTTCCAAAACAGCCTTCTCCAAGTTGGTGCCCTCCAGATGTTTTGCACTCTAACTACCATCAATCAGCCCCAACCACCATGGGCAATGGTCAGAGGTCAGAGCAAAACTTGTGGCAGGCACAACTGTAGGGGAAGCCTTCTCTAAAACATTATTTTCTGTGTGAGACCCTCTTCCCCCCAACCTCATAGCCCATGTTTTTTATTTACATATTTAAATATAAATATACGTGCATGATTTAAAACATCAATAAATACCGACTGGTTCAAAAAGAAAATTCATGTTAAAAGGAACCGTCGAAACAGTGCGGTTTTCAAAAGATGTCTGAAAGAAGGGAGGGTTGGTTCCTGAAAAACCTCAACCTGCAGGGAGTTCCACAGGACACACTAAAAACCTGGTGCCTAGTGAAGGCCAAATAAACCTCAAGGGCATGAGGAACAGCTGAAATCAGCCTCAGCCAAACAACTGCAGCTATTCTCCTCATCATGGTGGTAAGATATTTTAAACTCCCATTCAGATGGCTTAAAGACACGCTAATGAATGCCGTCTCTGTCTTCTTGTAAAGGAACAATTTGCACTTGGGGACCTTTGGAGGATATAAAGAAACAGGGGGAAGCAGGCCACTCCATAGCCAAGATCCTTACTTAGCTGCGGCCTGACGCCAAAGCATACTTAACATAATGATTAATCTGGCTCGGATGATGGCGATGATTATGCATGCTCTCAGTTTCCAAGGATACTAGTGGGGAATTTCATCCGAATCTTTATTTTAGAAACTGCCTGGGTGGGTTAAAGCTGTCTGCGCTGCTCTGGACATGTGCAGCAGTGATTCTGGCTTCTCTGAGGGTGCTTCTGTGTGGGGTGCTCTCTCTGGGGGTATATGTCCAGTGTGCTTGATCCCCTCAAACTGACATGGCAGGCATGGGGTGTCATGGGCAGAGCAGACAGAATCCATGCTAGGAAGGAGCCATGCAAGGGCTTGAAACCCAACGTCACCTTTGTCTGGAGTGCAGCTCTTTATAATTTTGGCTTTGCTCCAGAGCATAGAGCCCAAAGGGTTGGATGCTGTGCTGGAGACACACCTTAAGAAAGCACCTGCAGAGGGATGGGGGAGAGGTTTATTTTGGTTAGGGTTTTCATGAGAACTTACCTATCTTGCAGTTTCCAAAACAATATGCAAACTGAAACGCAGCTATGCTTTCAAATTTTCACTCCTCCAAATTTTACGAGGCACTTCTCCAACCAAGAGAAAGTGCATATTAGTGGGGAGAGTAGGCACTAAAATGCATACAGGAGTTAAAATAATGTATCAAAATGCATTCTATTAGGGGAAATTGCTTTGCAAAAATGTGTGTTTCCACTAAAACGCTGACAATTTCTCCAGTCGCAAATTGATGCAGGAATGTGGAGAACTGAACTTAAATACTAGAAAAATGAGAGACTGAGAGAAACCAAAGCTGACAGATTCATCTATCCCTAGCCTGTTAACAGATCTGTGAATGTACAATATATGATTGATTGATATCCCTAGCCTGCATCCATGTCAATGCTGCCTAAAGATGGAATGAAATGCTTCAAAAATCCATATCGGGGCCAGATAAAGCTCAGACGTTCTTCTGAGACCAGCAGGTGCTATAGTGCTTTTGAATGTAGGCATGATCCTGCTCAGCAATCTGCATTTAAAAACTAAAAAAGTCTGATTTTGTTAATGCAGTAACCTGGTAATTCCAATACTAGATAGGACACTCCATTTCCCAAAAAACCTTCAATACTGCAGCATCCATAACTCAAAACCTTCCTTCACAAGATTCATATTTTGGGGCGTATGCAGCACAGTTAGTGACTGTGCCATGTGCCCCCACTCCAACCTAGGGGATTGTGGTTGTCCTATCAGCCAGCCCTTGGGTCTGTGACTGCTGCTGTTGAATGCCAGGTCAGCTCTGAAGAAGATTTCCCTCATCCATGCTCTGATTGTGGATGAGGAGGTGGATCTGGTTTGCATCACTGAGACCTCAGTGGGTGAGCAGAATGGACTTGGTCACACCCAGCTGTGCCCACCTAGGCATTCGGTGTAGCATCAGGGCAGACTTAAGGGTTGGTGGGGAGGAGTTGCTATGGTCTATAGAAATTCCATCTCTCTCTCTCCTGACTCTCTTTCCAGCTGAGCGGGGATCTAAAGTGTTTGTTCCTGGCGATGGGTAATGGGGACAGATTAAGGATTCTGCTGGTTTATCACCCACCTCGTTGCCAAGCAGTCTCCTCGTCTGAATTGTCAGCTCTGGTCTGGAGGCGGTATTGAGGACTATCAGACAGCTGGCCTGGGGAGACTTCAACATCCAGGCCAAGGAGTCTGGCTCTAGAGTGGCTCAGAACTTCATGACTGCTACAACAACTATCCCAGCTGTCCCAGCATGTCATCGGCACTGACTACCAATTACCGTATTTTTTGCTCTATAAGCCTCACTTTTTCCCTCCTGAAAAGTAAGGGGAAATGTGTGTGCGTCTTATGGAGCGAATGCAGGCTGCGCAGCTATCCCAGAAGCCAGAACAGCAAGAGGGATCACTGCTTTCACTGCGCAGCGATCCCTCTTGCTATTCTGGCTTCTGAGATTCAGAATATTTTTTTTTCTTGTTTTCCTCCTCCAAAAACTAGGTGCGTCTTGTGGTCTGGTGCGTCTTATAGAGCAAAAAATACGGTAGTTCCCAGGCCCAATTCAAAGTGTTGGCTTTGACCTAAAAAGGTAAAGGTAAAGGACCCCTGACAGTTAAGTCCAGTCGTGAACAACTCTGGGGTTGCGGCGCTCATCTCTCTTACTGGCCGAGAGAGCTGACCTTTGTCCGCAGACAATTTTTCCGGGTCATGTGGCCAGCATGACTAAGCCACCTTTGGTGAAACCAGAGCAGCACACGGAAACGCCGTTTACCCTCCCGTCAGAGCGGTACCTATTTATCTAGTTGCACTCTGCTAGGTTGGCAGGAGCTGGGACTGAGCAATGGGAGCTCACCCCGTTGCAGGGATTCAAACCGCCAACCTTCCGATTGGCAAGCCCTAGGCTCAGTGGTTTAGACCACAGCACCACCCTTAATGGCTTAAATGGCTTAAATGGCTCAGGACCACAATAACTCAAGGGTTGCCTCTCCCCATATAAACCAACCTGGAGCCTGTGATCATAAGCTGAAGCCCTTCTTTGTGTGCCCCCCTCAGGAGCACTCGCTGGTCCAACTTGTCCCAACTCATGACACCAGACCAACCTTAGCAACCTTTGATGCTAATCCTGCATGTGCGCATCAAGTCTCATGGTGCTCAAATCAGAGGTGGGGAACCCGTATATCTGCCCTGCTGTTGGACTACAAATGCATCCTTGAGCATGGACCATGCTGGCTGGGGCTGATGGGAGTGGTAGCCCAATGTCAGCTGGAGGGCCATAGGCTCCTAAACCCTGGCTTCAATGGAACATTCACCTAGAAGCCCCCATTTCAGTAAATCCTCACCTCTTTGATGAATTCTAGAAAACCATTTCATAGTTTTAATTCCATACAGTGAGTAGAAAGTGGGGGAAAGACAGCTTAAGAGCCACTTACATCTGCAACTGATTTTAATTTGTCACCAGAGTCCTCCTGCCTTGTATCCTATTAACACTTCACTCATATGAGTGTAGAGCTAACATGACAATGAGCAGGAAAGTGCAATGATATTCTGTGCCCCTGAAACGAGATGGATGTCCGGGCTGGGGTCAGCGGATAGAGAAACAGAGACTGATAGAGCAACCAATAGACAGGAGAACTACATTGCTTTTAATATAACCCAGCAGTGAATGCGTTCAGCAACAGAGCATAGGGAGGGCTACCTCTATGCTAGAGGCAAATGTCCACCAAATGTGCATTTGTGTACAGATAATCTGTTGGGACAGCCTTGCTTGCTGTTATGTAACCTCTCTGCATTGATCTTCAGGGGTTTAAAGCTCTCGCTGTAACCATGAGCAGCAGTAGTAATAGTAATTTTGTATCACTGGTGAAAGTACTGCCAGCTCCACACTTCCAAGTACACCTACACAGACACTTAGAGTGGGGAGGGATGGGCTTGTGCAATGGTACCACATGCCTCCTTCAATGCTCCATGAAGGACAGCCACAGAGGTGAACCAGAAGCCATGGGACAAAATTAAGGAGCAAGCTATAATTCCAGACCAAAACACAGCAAGGATTCAGGAAACCACCAGAGCTCAGGAATACCCTGTTGCTCAAGCAAGGCTCAGCTGTGACAGGCTGCCTCTCACACTCCTTCCTGCCCAGAAATATCCAGTGTTTGGGCTGTCTGGATGCTAGTCAGTCCAGGGCTTGAAGGTACTTTACTAAGAAGTTGCCACTTTAAGTTCAGAAGTTGACATGTAGGATCTGCACACAGATCCATCAACATCTGACAGCTTTGATCAGAAGTAATACCAAACTATGGTTCAGTGTCCTGTGAACAAGCACTGGAACTGTGCACTCCCCTTAGCCTTTTTGACACAGCTACAAGGAGGAGACCGGGTGCTTTCATTTCCATCTTTAATTAACTACTCTCTGAACCCAAACTAGTCAGTCTAAACTATAATTTGGGAAAGTAAGCCAACTTCAAACTACAGTTTATAAAGTTGACTTGTTTCCCTAAACCGTAATTAAGAGTAACCATCATTTAGGGTGGCATTTCAGAGAGAAATGAAGAGAAGAGGTACTGTCAGGATGCTGTCAGCAGTTCCTGGCTGGTTGCCCAGGAAATTACAAAGACAAGGGGAAGTTTCTTACCATCCTTTTTTATTTCAGTCTTTACAGAGAGAGGCTATAGAACCCAGCCTCTTGGATAATGGCATTCTCCCCAGTGAATCTCCACCCCTGTCTCTCCCACTTCCTCATTTGTCATTCTCATAATCTCTTCTACAGGTGCTGCTACGTGCCCTCTGTCTTTGAGCTCTTTGCTCTCCTACTTTTAAGGCTTGCCAGGTTCTGAGAAATGGGTCTGGAATGCTTTCTAATGACACCGTGTCAGCTGGGTGTTGCTCTGGCTCTCCCATGATTTCCCAACTTTCCCCCTCATCGGCCTCTGAACTGCTACCTCCCTCAAACCCCTGTTGTCAATCTATACTGTCTTTCTCTTTCTCCTCCCTGGAAGGGTCAGGATGGGAAGGTAGTCTCCAACATTCCTCCTCTGCCCAGTCCCTGACAGGTACAGTGCTAATTGATTTGCACTGTTTCATCGGAAGGGGGATTCTTGTGGTAGTGGCAAGGTAAGAAGCCTCTCCTCACAACTGCTCTCACCTTGAACCCGTTTCAGGGATCACTACCTGGTTTGTTTTGTGGGGGCAAGTTTGACCCTCCCCTCCTTTCAGTACTGAACTTGGACAAACCTGTCAGGCTTTATGAATGAAAAAGTCAATGACTAGAGGATCAGAGTTAGCCTAGGGAGATCAAGGTTCAAATCTCCACCAGTAAAAAAGCTTGCTGAGTAACCATGGGCCAGCCACTCTAACCTACCTCACAGGGTTGTTGTGAGAACACAAAGGGTGGGAACTAAGTACACCACTCTGTGCAACCTGTAAGATGGGTAGGATACAATAAAAGGAATAGCATCTGTGCAGGCATGGACTGCAAGAAGATCAAACCTCTCCATTCTGAAGGAAATCAGCCCTGAGGGCTCACTGGAAGGACAGATCCTGAAGCTGAGGCTCCAATACTTTGGCCACCTCATGAGAAGAGAAGACTCCCCAGAAAAGACCCTGATGCTGGGAAAGATGGAGGGCACAAGGAGAAGGGGACAACAGAGGAAGAGATGGCTGGACAGTGTTCTCGAAGCTACCAGCATGAGTTTGACCAAACTGCGGGAGGCAGTGGAAGACAGGAGTGCCTGGCATGCTCTGGTCCATGGGGTCACGAAGAGTTGGACATGACTAAACAACAACAACAACAACAATGTATGAATAAGAAGGTAGCAAAAAGAGCATGCACTCTGAAAGTTTAAATCAGGGATAAGGAGATTTTTTCCACTTGAGGGCCACATTCTCTTCTGGTCCACCTTCCGGGGGCCACATGCAAGTGTTGAGTGGGGCCAGAGCAGAAGTGGGCAGAGTATAGGATGTAAATATTGCCTTTGTACAGTAAGCTGCTTTCTACATACAGTGCATTTACAGACACCCTGTCTTTCCTCTAATTATTATTATTATTTGTTGCGTTTATATCTCACTTTTTCTCCATGGAGCTCAAGGTGGCTTACATGGTTCAATTTCCACCTCATTTAATCCCCGCAACAACTCTGTGAGGTAGATTAGCCTGAGAGGCAGTGGCCGGCCCAAAGTCACCCCAGTGAGCTTCATTGCTGAGTGGGGATTTGAACCTGGGTTTCCCAGGTCCTAGTTCAACACTTGTAACCCCAACATTGTCAGAGTTCAAAGATGCATTCCGTCCAAGCAAAGAGAGCCAAGGACAGCACAAAACAAGGCTTGTGAGAAGGCTGGTCTGAGAAGAGTCCCAAGGGCCTGAGGTTCTCCACTTCTGGTAGTAATCAAAACGGCCCAAGTCCCGAGGAAGCAAAATAAATTAAAAAAGCAAAAACACTGTCTAGTAACGTCTTGGAATGACAGAAAGACAGGCAGACAGATGATGATAGATAGACAGAATTTCACTGTCCAAAGAGTGAGAAAATATGTGCAATAGAACTAACCATGAAACTCACTCCAGGTGCCCTTTAAATCCTTTTAAATAGTTTGCATTTATAATCAGCAAACAATTGCTAGAGAGGCAAATGTGCCCTCTGCTCTAATTGTCTGTTTGTTCTTACAAGCCAGTGAAAAGCTTCAACTTCCCTACAGGAAGAGTGAGAAACTGTGGCTTGCTTAAGATGGGTTTCGATCCATGTCAAGTGGTTTTTGAACTCATAGGCAAAAAAGCAGGGCAGTCTAGTTCAAACCAACATATCCTTAAAACTCACGTGAGTGAGACCTGGTGTCTCATTGCCTTTTTGTGCCGATCCGTGAAAATACTGCAATGCTCGACTGCAAGGCAGAGCGGAGACTTCTGGGAACTGTGAAGATGCCCATGGGCTTGCTGCCGCATGAACTTACTTCAAACAGTGGATCTCCAGGTTTTTGCTTCAAACCATTTTTAATATGGTATTATTACAAGGCTGTAACCTTCCCTGAGACCTTTCGGTGAAGGGTGGGTAAGAAATCAAAATAATACAAACGCTAATATTGTTGAAATACAGCTCCCATATTCTCTGACCAGCTGGCCATGCGGGCAGGGGCTGATGGGAGTTGGAGTCCAGCAACATCAGGACCCAAGATTCCACATTCCTGACTAGGGCTGGGGGAGCAATCCAGTGCAATTCTCATTTAAAGGCAAGCTTTCCAAATTCACATTCTCTGAAGTGATACATGGACCAAAACACAGCGTTTGAAATTTGCATTTACTCGAATTTTGCTATGTAGCTTTCCAGCCAGGTAATGTGCACCAAAAAGCACATAGTTGGACAAAATGGGCATACAAATACATATATCTATGAAAATAGCATGCAAAAATGCATTATATTAGGAGAACTGCTTGCAAAAAATGTGTATATTAGGTATTTTATTGCCTAGTAGGAGAAATTCACACATTTAAAAAATGAGAACTTTTTTAAAAAAAGGATTTGCTAACTGATATAGAAATGTGAAGAACTGAATTTAAGACTGGAAAAATGAGAAACGGTCAGAAACCAAAATTGACATATTCCATACCCTCCAACATTTCTCCAATGAAAATAGGGAACGTCCCATTCCATAATGATAATTTTACTATTTATACTCTACACATCTT
Source organism: Podarcis muralis (assembly GCF_964188315.1). Classification (NCBI taxonomy): domain Eukaryota; kingdom Metazoa; phylum Chordata; class Lepidosauria; order Squamata; family Lacertidae; genus Podarcis; species Podarcis muralis. Next base: position 7,485,975 of record NC_135668.1, read on the forward strand.
ACTAGGTTGCCCCAGCCATTCTGGGCAACTTCCAACATATATAAAAACATAATAAAACATTAAACTTTTTTTAAAAAAAACCTTCCCTATACAAGATTGCCTTCAGACAGCTCAAGGGTCAGATAACTCCATACCATCCAACATTTCTCCAGTGAAAATAGGGACATCCTAAGGAATAGTGGAACATTCCACAATCAAATCAGAAACTGGGACGGCTTCTCTAAATCAGGGACATCCCTGGGAAAAAGGGAAACTTGGAAGGTCTGGTATTCACCCATCATCAGTCCTGACTTTAGACATCATGGGTGGCAGGCACCCCAGGACAAGTTTAATAGAAAAAGTTAACTAGGATGCAACTCAAGCTCAAGAGCAAAGGCAAATTCCTCACCTAATCCCTACTGCCTGTGGGCTGCAGGACCCATCCCCAAGCCCATGACAGACCAACAGCTTGTTTTGCTCGCAAGTTGCTGTTGTGCAGTGGTTAGAGTGCGAGACGAGGGCAGGAGAGACCCAGATTCAAATCCCTCAGCCACAAGCTTTACTGGGTGTCATGGCCTGGCTGGATATAGAGGAGTGGTGGGAACCCTGGGGAGGAAGGCTCAGAGCCAGGGGATTAGTGGTAGCATGGCAATGTGTATTCAGAGGGAGAAGGAGCAGACTGAGAGGAGGAGCTGCAAGCAACAGGAGAGGCTATGTAGGGATAAGTCCATGAAGAATCTTATCATGGCACCTTGCAATGGAAAGGTATTTTCAAGAGAACCACAATGCAATATCCTGGAGCCCTCACTTACTTACATGTCATTTCCTGTCCTTCTATTGAATGTTATGCTACAGGGCAGATATCAAGATTCAATCCCCCCCCCCCTTGCTGTGTCCTTCAGCAAGTGACTGACTTGGGTGCATCGCTTGCCGACCTGCTTGGGCATTGTCCTTGCCCAGGAGATGGTCAGATGGAATGATGAATGCCTCACTCCCAGTGTCTGGCCAAAGGCCTGCCCTGCTCTTGCCATCCTACTGAGTAATGTGGAACATCACTGTGGCATATGCATCAGAGCTGCTATCATTGTCCTTGGATATGTCACAGAGAGACCTTACAGAATGGGTACACTATCCTTAGCAATGCAACATAGGAACCTGCCTTATACGGAGTCAAACTACTGGGTCCATCTCGCTCAGTATTGTCAACACGGACAGGCAGTGGCTCTCCAGGTTTCAGATGGGGGGGTGTCTCTTCAGGTTCTCCCTGGAGAGACCAGGGATTGAACCTGGGACCTAACTTTTAATGATAGACAATTATTTTCCTAGGGCATTTAGATTACAGTGATTGGGGGAGAGAGATTAAAAACTGTGTTTGTTTTTGATGCCTACCTTCCCCTATGCACGTAACTGAAAAATCTCCATTGTATCTCAAAAAATCCATGGAAGTGGGAGATGACATTTTTGTCATCCTTGGTGGGAGATGACATTTTTCTTACTCCACTCTTTCTCAGGGATTTATGCTATTTTCCCATTCCCAATTCCTCTTTGCAAATCAATGGCGTGATCTCTCTCCCCCCCCTAAGGAGAAAAGGCTGTATCACAACAATCCATGGTTGTGGCACAGAAAGACGCACCTCACAAATGAACCCTATGGTAATGGGGTCCTTGCTCTTTTTTCTACCACCACCCTGCACCCTTCCATGATTCCTCTTGTACCTACCCCAAAAGTGTGACCTTGTAGGAAAACCGCTGCAGGCTTCATCCCACCAGAAGAGGTGACCACACCTACAAATTGTATCCAATACCGGCAGAAAATGGAAGTTATAAATTTCTTCTTTTTCTCCTCCTCCTCCTCCTCCTCCTCCTCCTCCTCCTTCCTCCTCCTCCTCCTCCTCCTCCTCCTCCTCCTCCAATTACAATGGTACCTCTGGTTACGAACTTAATTCGTTCCAGAGGTCCATTCTTAACCTGAAACCATTCTTAACCTGAGGTACCACTTTAGCTAATTGGGCCTCCCGCTGCCGCCGCCACACAATTTCTATTCTCATCCTGAGGTAAAGTTCTTAACCCGAGATGCTACTTCCAGGTTAGTGGAGTCTGTAACCCAAAGTGTTTGTAACCCAAGGTGTTTGTAACCTGAGGTACCACTGTATTGTTATTAATCTAACTGTAAGCTGTCCTGTACAAAAAAAAAGTTTTGTCTACAATTTGGCAGACTTAATCCACTCTGGGTGGACTGCAATACCTGTAAATATGATCCACCTCTGTGAAAAAAAGGGGGGGGGGAGTTTCATCATTGATGGGAATGGGTAGAAACAGATTTCCATTTTTCACAGATCTAATTCCATTCCAAATAGCAAGTTAAATTGGAAAACAGTGGCTCCAAAACATGTTGGGCTACTTCCCCAAACTACAGCTACAAACTGATTTTTATAACAAACTGGTCTACACTGACCACAAAGTTGAGCCAAACCATTACTTCTTGTGATCAGAACACTGTGCCCAGAACACAGCCCAAGACTGCATTAGCTTTTTGTTGTTGTTGTTGACATGCTTTAGAAAATAAGTCTGTACACTGTACACTGGCTCTGAGGTAGAGGTACTTCAGAGGATGACAACAGTGCTATCAAAATGGAAGGAGAGGTAGCTGTGTGATGAAGCCAGGATTTTTATCAGAGGTTGGCTTTAGGGAGTGGGGTGGCACATGCCAGGTGTCACACCAGAAGACAGGAATACTATTATTGCCCAGGCTAAGCAGGAAGCATTCTTCTTTGGGGGGGGGGGGGGACAGGGACTAATGGCTGGTCTGAGTAGGCAGCACCAACTGGAAAGCTAGGAACACTTGCCTGTCCAATGAGATCCTCCAAATCGCAGTCCTGGGGCAAGAAGGTCCATCGTTCAGTGGGAGAGTTCTGCAGGTAGAAGGCCCCATGCCCAACCTCCAAGTAGGGCCGGGTTTATGGTTCCTGTCACAAATCCTGGAGGGCTGCTGCCAGTCAGTATAGGAGGTTCTGAGCTGGCTGCACCAATGGTCTGCCTCAAGGTGAGCTTCACATGTGCAGTGACATTCAAGAAGAGCAGCAGAGCTTAGTGGCAGAGCACTGGGATAGGTGAACGCTGCAGCTTCCTATGGTTCACCATATGAGGCAGCTACACCTGGAACCAGGTACCCCCAGTTCTAGGCCTGATGGCTCCAATCCTGACCAGTCCCCCTTCAGAAGCATCTACCAAGGCCAGGAGCAAAGGAGCTTGTGTTTCAGAGGACCATAACTCATCCGACACGAAGATGTCAGAGGATTTGTATTTATTTGTAATTTAAAACATTTCTACACTGCCCTGCATCGTATTAGAATTCAGGACAGTGTACAAAGCATTAAAACAAAATCAATAAAACATACAGACCAAAGACAAAAGCAACAGATAAAATCTCAACACAGACTCACACTCAAATGCCTGGGGAAATAACAACAAAAATGTTTTTGCCTGGCACCTAAAGACTAGTCAGTAATACTGGTGCCAAGAGAACATTTTGGGGGACAGCATTCCATGACCTGGGTGGTACAGCCAGAGAAGCTGACACCCTCTTTGAGGACAGCCTCAGTGCAGATGGGAGAGGCTTATGAATGAGGACCTGGAGGCAAGGAAGTGCAGGTCCCATCAAGCAGTCCTCCACAACCTTATGATAGGTGTTTGGGGCTACAGCTCCCATCAGGGCCTTCTAGCACAGCCAGAGCTGATGAGAAGCAAAAACATCTGGAGGGCAGCAGGATGGAGAAGGCTGCTCGACAGAAATTTCCCCAAAATTTCCAGTGCAACCCTGGACTCACCTTTAGAGCCTCAGGATCCTGCCTTCCTCACCAGTGGTGCAATTTCACAATTTTAGACTTTGTACTTAATGGTCTTTAGTGGCAAAATGCAGCTCATCAGACTGGGTTGCCCGAAAGGCCCCAGATTCGGGCTTGAATCTTGGTGCAGTTGAGTTAAAAAAGAATGCCAGAAAAAACAGACTCAGTTGATCAGAATTTGCCCATCTGTAAGATGAGAGGAAGCACTTGGGTTTAGGTGTCATCTGTAAACAAATGAACAGGACCTCCAACTAGATGAATCCTTGATTTTGCTATTAACATGTTCTGGTAGAAGCAAGCACCTTTGCAGATTCTAATGAGACAGATGACCCTCACCTTTGCCTGGGCTATGTAATCCACATTGTGGTCAATTATCTCCAGGCTTGGGTGAACAGTCATTATGCTTTCATAATCTCCCATTAGCAAGCAAAGGTTTGAATAAGAAGTCAAAGTCCATCCCATTAACCGTTCCAACCAGCGCTGGCCTTAGACCATTTTGTACCTGAACTCAAGTTGAGAATGAACACCCCTTCCCCATGCAATTTTAATGGCACTCAGGAATGCCATTCCTGGACTGAAGTTTTGTTTCCAGAAATAACTGCTCATGTCACTTTCTGGTATAGCAAGTTCTATTTCCAACTCATTAGTATGACCAAGATAGTATAATAGTTCTTCTCTGTGGTCACTGAAAGGGTCGATATGGCCCACACTAGATCCCACAGCATTTGGTTTCTATAGTTCAATTAATGAAATCTCAAGTTACAACCAGGCAAACTGGATGATCCTCTAGTGTAGGAATGGGGAACCTCTGGCCCTCCAGAAATTGTTAGATATAAATTCCCACCATCCGTCACAATTGGCTTGCTGGAGTCCAACAACACTTGGAGGGCCACAGATTCCCAATCTCTGCTCTAGTTTGACTTTCCCCAAAATGGCGCTCTCCTGATGCTTTGGACTACAGCTCCCATCTGCCTCAGCCAGCATGGCCAATGGCCAGAGCTGATGAGAGTTGTACTCCAACAAACTCCGAGGGCACCAGATTGAGGAAGGCTACTCTAATGAGAAATGTTGAGAATCAAACTCAGAAACATCATGAAATCTGGTTAGGTTTGTAAAAACACAAAAAGATACAAGTATATTGCTAAACTGGACTTGAGACCTTATATTACAATGGCAATGTATCAACATGAATATCTATTTATCGTTGTTTGGTTTTTAGTTACCATGGTTGTTATTTTCTGTACTAAACATCTAATAAAAACATCTGCTGAGGTCATTTGAACCACCCCTTTTTTGGATCAGAAGTATCGCTCCCCCAAAATGTTCAGGTCACCAACTGGGATGGCATCGTCATTACAGCCTTTAGTTATTCTGGATTACTGGTTTTTTTCCATTTAATATTGATTATGGGGCTCAATATGTCCTTCTTCAAGGTAGTGCTTCAGCTGTGAAGAATATCGTATTTCCCCAACTTTCAAAAGGAGACATGTGGCTACTAGGAAACTGGAAGTGCATTCCAGTACTGGCTGGAATGTATTTGTGAGAATGTCATGGGTACCATTTGGACATTGCCTGTGACATCATTACAGAGTGGAAACCCAGCTTCTATCCTCAGTGCACACGCTGGGATAGGAAACCTTTTTCCTAGGAAGGGCCATTGACTGGTAGGAAAGTCAGTAGAAAGTATGTGCATCCAGTGGCGGGTGGAGCTAGAGTTGACAGTGGGCACAATTTATAGCAGTTCAGGACTGAAAACCACTCCCTCTCTCCCTCCCTCTCTCTGTGCCACTCATCCTTTTCTCTCTATTTGTGCTACCGCGGGTGGCGCTGTGGGTTAAACCACAGAGCCTAGGACTTGCTGATCAGAAGGTCGGCGGTTTGAATCCCCGCGACGGGGTGAGCTCCCGTTGTTCGGTCCCAGCTCCTGCCAACCTAGCAGTTCGAAAGCACGTCAAAGTGCAAGTAGATAAATAGGTACCGCTCCGGCGGGAAGGTAAACGGCGTTTCGTGCGCTGCTCTGGTTCGCCAGAAGCAGCTTAGTCATGCTGGCCACATGACCCGGAAGCTGTACGCCGGCTCCCTCAGCCAATAAAGCAAGATGAGCGCCACAACCCCAGAGTCGGTCACGAGTGGACCTAATGGTCAGGGGTCCCTTTACCTTTATCTCTACTTTATCTCTGTGCTTCTCCCTCTTTCTTCTCTCCATTTCCCCCTCTTGCCTCCTTTTGCACCCCTCCATTAACACAGCTCTGAACTGATTGCTTGCAGAGGGCACATAAAATTATGCATTATGCTGAGAGCCACAAGTTCTTCATCCCCAAGTAAAACATTTTACTTTACTTCCCCTAATTTGAAAGCTCAGTATCCCATCCTCAGTACTACAGCAGCACAGTAATGCTCAACTAGCTATTTTTTAAAAGTGACAAGCATCCAGCAAGGCTTCCCCTAACACCTCACAGCAACCCTGGGGCAAAAAATAAAATAATTCCATTTATTTTATTCTTTTATTTGAAGGTTATCCTCTACTGCAGCAGATGGGTGCATGCATCTCCTGTTGCTGTTGTTTTTAAAAAGAACAGAACAGCTGCACATCTATATTTCCCACAGGAAAGTTACTCTCCCAGCCTCTATTATGCGTCGCTTGGATATCACGCTTTTGCATTTGGGCTTGCATGACTGCCCCAAGAGGCAAAAATGCAACTGGACTCTACAATGCAACTGAATTGGGAGTTGCTGTCCATGGTACTGAAAGTGAACTAGTCGTTTTGGGAATTGGGTGAATTGATGGTCACTGTGAACGTACAAGTATCAGGATGATACATTTGACACAAATATTTTTTTAAAAAACCAAAATCCATGAAAGTAGACATTTCTTCAGCTAAGATGGAAGTTCTGATGTAATTTTTTAAAAGCACAAGGCCTTTCAAAGAAAGCCCATAAATGCATTCATCTACTCATCTCTTAACCACATAATAAAATAAGAGTTTTACTGAATCAGTTAAAATGTCCAGCATTTCCATCTTACTGTTTCCCGCAGCAGCCAGCCAGTTGCCTCTGAGAACCCCACATATTAAGGCAATAGCTCACCCCTCATTGCTCACAAGAAAAATATTCTGTGACGTGCTACCTCTGAATACAGACATTTTGTGTAGCCATCATGACTAATAGCCATCCTCTACGAAGCAATTTAAAACCTTGTGGATCCCACATACTAATTTGGTATTAGGAGCGCCAGAAGCTGCCTTATGCTGCATCAGACCATTGGTCGACCCATTTCAGTTGTGTCTACATTGACTGGCAGTAGCTCTCCAGGATTTCAGAAAAGACATATTTCCCCAGCCCTACCTGGAGATGCCAGGGACTGAACCTGGGACCTTCTTCATGCAAGGCAAGTGTTCTAACACCGAGCAACAGTCCTTTCCATATTGAAATTAATGGACCTCCACGGCTGATGCTGAGCTGTGGGATCGCCAACTTTGTGCAGTCTTGGGGCCAACTGACTTCTGCCTCTTCCAAAAAAGAGAGGGGTTGTTTCATGGACCCTTGGCTGTGAGCATTCTAAGCCAGGTGTCCTGTTGTTCCAGGAAATATACAGAGCAGTCCAGCTGTTCACTAAACGGCTGTAATTACACACTCTCTCGGGGAGGAGGTCTCCACGTGACAGCTGATCCTTCTTCACACTTGGTTGTGATGCATGTGTCCTGTCAGGAAGCCGTTTTGCCTCTATCCTGGCTTCCTTCATTAGCTCCGCTCACGCTAACAAGCGACAGAAGTGGATAGCAGCAGGGTGGCCTCCATCTAATAACATCGGGCGAGGTCATAAAATCTTCCACTAACTGCACAGTGGGAGCAGCTGTGTGGGGATTACAGCAGGAATAAAGAGGGTGTTTGAGTTCACCAGGAAATAGTCACATTTCTCTCTGCCCCCTTCCCCGCAACCACGTCTGAAACTCTTGAGAAAACTTTTGTCGAGGTCGTAGCAACCAAGCGTTAGAATTAGGTGTGTGGCTCCATTACAGAAGATCCAAAAGTAACAGCAGGCCGAGAGCTTATGAGGATCAACAAAAACATTTCAAAGGAGTGAATAAGATTTCAGGTTCACCATAACTCTTCTTCAGGTTAGATGTTCAGCAAAACTGTGGGGAGGACAACACATACTGAAAAATCCCTCCCAAAGCAGCTCCCTGAATCACAGTGTTCCCAGACCTCACTGCATCTGTGAGGGGTCTTCGTTGGCACCTGCCCCTCCCCTGTGTCACTGTGCCTGCAACTACAAGGACATTTCCCATTACTTGGGTCTTTGAGTCTGCTTTTAACATCCAGGATGGGGATGACTTCCAAGACAGGGTTCTGAAGAGCAAGAAGTCGGCGGGGATTGATTTCCATGCTCAGTGGTGCAGTCCCTGCAAGATCTTAGGCCCCCCAGATAGAAAAGGTGGGGGCCAAGTAGAAGAGGAAGGTGCTGATTGCCAAAGTGGAGTTTGCCAATCTCAAGAAATATGAGGTGTCAGCAGTGCCCACTGTCCTAGCTATGAAGACCTGGTGGATAAGTTTGTGTGGATAAAACATGGGGATTGGCTGGAAGTCTTCCTTGTGAAACTTATTGGGTCCTGAGCAACTGAGGACTAATGTGTGCATAAAGGTAAAGGGACCCCTGACCATTAGGTCCAGTCGTGACCGACTCTGGGGTTGCAGTGCTCATCTCACTTTATTGGCCAAGGGAGCCGGCGTACAGCTTCCGGGTCATGTGGCCAGCATGACTAAGCCGCTTCTGGTGAACCAGAGCAGCGCACGGAAACACCGTTTACCTTCCCGCTGGAGCGGTACCTATTTATCTACTTGCACTTTGACGTGCTTTCGAACTGCTAGGTGGGCAGGAGCTGGGACTGAGCAATGGGAGCTCACCCCATCACGGGGATTCGAACCGCCGACCTTCTGATCAGCAAGTCCTAGGCTCTGTGGTTTAACCCACAGCACCACCCGCGTCCCTAATGTGTGCATACAAAGGCCATTAAGAACATACATACATACAGTTCATTTAGGCTTCCAGTCTCAGCCACTTTCAGCTACTTTTCCCCTTTGCATTCACTGCCTCTGTCTTTGCTTGTCTGTGTCACCATGCCACTTCTGAAAAGCTCACATGACCTTTTGCTAGCAAAGCTCAGACAAGGAATGGTGGACTTTTATGTCGATTCAAGCCATTCAGAGGAGCAAAGTAGGATGGATGTTAACTTTGCTGTAAAAGGTTTGCTCTGGTTTCTGGCAAGCGAGAGGATTCTGGAGGAGGGGATTGTAGCAATAACTATTGACAGGTGGGCTAGCCATAAAATGATAGGAGGAGGAAATAGTGACTTGTATTAGATGGCAACTGTAACATGCAGAAGAAGGGACAATAACCCAGCCAGGAATGATAAAATGGTAAGGGGGGGGGGAATGATAATAATGGCAAGGACAGTATGGTAAGGATGTGAAATTGGACAGTATATATGAAATAGGAGATAGTATACATTTGAAAATAGTGCAGGAAAAAGTATACCTGTGATTAGTATATATTATAGGAAATGGGAGACATTTGAAATAAGATAGTATACATGTTGAGATAGTATGCAACTATGTTTGCAGGGTGTAGCGTGCTGTAAGCCACCCAGAGTGGCTGGGGAAACCCAGCCAGATGGGTGTGGTATAATTATTATTATTATTATTATTATTATTATTATTATTATTATTATTATTATTACCAAGTTGCCCCATCTCTACAACCCTGTTTCTAATCTCTGCAGAGAGAATTTGATCTGGGAGGCAGGGCAAATCCCTAATTCCTTCAACCTTAATGGACCAACTTTGGTAGATGTGTGGAACTGCCCACCTGTCAATCACCTGATGTCATAATGCCGTCAGGTGACTGTCATCAAGGTTTGAATGGGAACTCTATAGCCGTCAATCAGTTAACTAGCAGTTACAGAGACATGCTTTGAAGTGCACTCAATTTTTGCTTTGGATACTCCTCCCCCTGCCATGGTATGGACATGGAAAGTTATATACCTGGAGGGCCAGAGAGGCTGATTTTTGTGTGCAAGCAAAACCTTTGGAGACCTAAAGCATGCTGCAGTTTGAAGGGACCATAGCTCAGTGGTAGATCATGTGGTTTAGATCTAACACGTCCCTCAAGACCTGTTGGAGTTTTTTCATAATGACCAGAGAATGCACAAAATTTCGTTGAGATCTGCACTTTCTTCAAGGCCTGGTGGCGATTATGCATAATGAGCAAAGAATGTACAACATTCATCCACAATACATGATACAATACATCCACATTCTCCAAGGCTTGTTGGGGATTATGTGTTTTGACCAGAAAATGGACACACTTCATGAGGCCTGTGGAATGTTCACAATGGCCAGCAGACATGCATATTAATCACTCAATTTATATTCCCTTTAACATTTATATGGAATACAGAACAAATATTTCCAAATCTGATTATGAAGATGATGATGATGATGATGATGATGATGATGATGATGATAATGCACTTGAAGTGGGAACACCTCTATAACATGATGCTTGCATTGGGGCCTGCCCTGAGGGTCTTGGTTATATTTTATCTTATTGTTTCATAGGATCACAAACCATGCAGCTAAAGTTGCGTAGCAAAGTTCATTTGTAAAATGATAAAGTAGAGGAGAGGTGTCAATGGAAATTATATAACCACAGTTGACTATACCATGCAAACAAAATGTCACCAAAAAAATTACAAGCTGTGATTGAATAAGTTTTCCCAAGGTTTGCTCTCAGCATGAACCTGAAAAATCCATTGACTATTCCTTTCTGTGTCAATAATGAGCAGCAGAATCCATTTTGCAACCACCGGGTCAGAAAATCTCATTTAGTCTTTCAAATCAGAGTGTTAAGAAAGTAGAAAATACTCAAAAATTCTTTTAGCCCAGCTCCTGTACTAGCAATATTCTTGAGTTTAGAATCTAAAATACTGGTCCCAACCTTTGTTCTTTGCTCCCTGTATCCAGAGAATGAGATTGTTATTGTTATTATTTATATTGTGCCATCAGCTGTGATGGTTGGTGCCCGTTGAGAAAGGTAAGGTGGAAGGCAGGGAACCCAAACAACAGGTGGCAGCAGAACCAATGGCAGGCAGAGCCAGCTAATGCTGGCGTTGTCTCTATCCTTTTCACAGCTAACTTCAATAAGGGCAACAGTGAGACTGAGGAGGAAGATTCTGACAGGCAATGCCAGCACCACCACCCTGGCAGGCAGGTGAGGGTTGGCTGAGGGTAGACTGAGGTTAGTGGGTCAACACCTCATTCACCCTAATGGACCCACCTCCATTGGCCATCAATATGCAAGGTGCTCTACAGAGCACAGTCGGCTATATCTCTGCCCTGAGGAGCTTACTAATTCCTGCAGCCTTCATTCGGTGGTTCTGGTAAAAATGATCATCCCTCTTCCTCATGGTAAACTTGTTGAAAATGACCCCAATGTCTCCCCATGTGCTTTATTCTTCTCATGCCATGATTTCAAAGGACTGGCATCTCTGCTGGAATTGCAGGCTAAGAAGCAAAGGGTGGTATCTAATTGGGTCTGATTATGGCCTTTCTTATAATCAGACCAATTAGAGTCGGTCACAACTTGACCTAATGGTCAGGGGTCCCTTTACCTTTACCTTATGGCCTTTCTTATGGGATATGGGTGGTGCTGTAGGTTAAACCACAGAGCCTAGGACTTGCTGATCAGAAGGTTGGCGGTTCAAATCCCCGCGATGGGGTGAGCTCCCGTTGCTCAGTCCCTGCTCCTGCCAACCTAGCAGTTTGAAAGCATGTCAAAGTGCAAGTAGATAAATAGGTATCCCTCTGGCGGGAAGGTAAACAGTGTTTCCGTGTGCTGCTCTGGTTCTCCAGAAGCGGCTTAGTCCTGCTGGCCACATGACCCGGAAGCTGTACGCCGGCTCCCTCGGCCAATAAAGCAAGATGAGTGCCCCAACCCCAGAGTTGGCCATGACTGGACCTAATGGTCAGGGGTCCCTTTACCTTATGGCCTTTCTTGGCATGTGGCGCCCACAACTGGACACTGACTAAAGCTTTGTTCTCCTGCTCTGTTCCATTAGCCCTTGTGAAGTGCTGCCACGTCCTGCTGTACCCTTAAGAAGCTCATACTATCTGCACAGTTCTCACTGCCTCTTTCTCTACACCCCCCCCCAAGTACACAACTCAAGTGCCAGATTGCTCTGACCTTCCCTTTAATAACATTTGCCCGTGATGTTGACATGAGTGACAGGAAGGCACTCAGGTGGAGGCTTAGTTATTAGATCTGTGAATACCCACTGAAGCTGCATGGAACATCTTTATCTGCTGCCATCCCTGCCTCTTTCTCAAAGGAAGGGGGGGGGGGAGTCAATTCCTTTCTCCTTCTCCTGCAATATCCTGTGTCAGGGCACTGAGCAAATAATAAAGAGCAAAGTCCCCTATTCCACAGAAGCCAGAGCTACTGATGTGGAGAACAACAAGCCAACTGTTAACAAATAAGCTTCCCAGATATGGGAAAGGAGAAAACCAGGGATAGGAACAGCTGCATAGCCATTGGGCTAGACCTTCAGCAGTCACCAATATGGCACCCATGGGTGCAACGGTGCCCTTGAGGTCTTTCCTCAAGGTGAGAAAGAGGTGTCGTGATATAAGTGTATTAAAATTATTCATGGTTTGGAGAACAATTTTCTTCCTCTCTTATAGCACTAGAACGCAGTCAAATTCAATTTAACTGCATGTTGGAAGATTGAGGACAGACAAAATACTTTTTCACACATTGCATAGTTAAAGTACGGACTTATCTCCCACAAGAGCCAGTGATGGCCACCAAGTTAAATGACACTCCTTCCCTCTTCCTCTTTCAGCTCTGTGGGCTTTTCAAGGCTCAGATTAATTCTAGTGGATCTGACTTTTACACAGATTGTTTGGGAAAGCAAAGTCAATACAGGTTTATTACATTCACATACCAAAAATGAAATGAAATAAAAGCATACAGTACATTAGAATCTCAAAGCAAAACAGATTCAGAAGTGTGACATAAAAACAATTATATAGAGCTACAGCTACCTTGGATTGGCCCCTGGAGGTGGTCTTTCCAGTTTCAGATGGTGAGTTCTTCTCTTGTTCTTAAGGCTACTATGAGTGACATTTTGGGGGGGGCTTATTTGCCATCAGATATTTGACATAAAATTGAACTGACCTTCCGGAAATTTGGTCAGTAAAGGGCCAACCGCATGCTGCCAAACTGCAGCATCGAAATTACAAAACAGAAGGACACATTCTATAGATTCTATCTCCTGATTATTACAGAGACATATCCTTGAGGAGAGAGGGATGGCACAACACCTGCCCCAAAGCATTTAGGATGGAAGAACATTACATCAGGCCAGAGTAAAATTTCTGCAATATTTGCCAACATAAAGATTCCTGAAGTAGACAGCTAACAGGCAAGGATCATTGTGAGAGATACCCAAGAAGCAAGGTGAACAGGTTGTGCATGAATGAATCAGAAGATCTTCAAAAGAAACGCTCCACGGTCTTTGTTTTTCCAGGGCAGATGCTTTGTTGTGTCACATGTGAAGAAGGAAGATGAGTGAGAGTTCAATACAGGCAGCTTTGGGGGCAACAAGCTTTTTCCAAACACTACAAAAGGTGTCCTCAGGTAAATGTGCTAAGGGCCCTCTTCCTCTTTTTAAAAAAGGACCTTTAAGCCAAAGCTTTAAGGCTGCCAACCAAGCTCTTATCTCAAAAGGACACAGTCCCATTTCCGAAAGTACAGCTACATTAGGAACGTATCTTGAGATCCATAGAAGGGCTTGCAGGAATTTAACAGGAATTTAACAATTCAGATGACACTCCGCACACCCAAATGGCAGCTCCATAAAGAAACAGGGAGGTTGATATTATTAATTAATTGATAATTAGTTAGTTAATTGCCTTTTGCATGGCAATTTAAAATGACTTACAATATTTTATGCAAAAAAAACACGCATGCATACATTTCAACCAGCAAAAACAACTAACAAACAATGTTATTTAAAAATCATGTTATCCTAGTTTCAAAACTTTAATAGCTGCAGAGATATACTGACCCCCTTTGGTATAGTAGCAGATATAAAAAGTGTACTATAGCAGACTGATTAGCTTGAGCTGCCTGGGATGCAAAGGTTTGTTGTTCTTGCTGAAAAATATACTAGACCCCTGCAAGGGGAACTGTTTACCGTCTTCACGGGAAAGTTGAGTGTTTATGTGCACACTTTATTTCTCTCTCTCTCTCTCTGGGGAGCTGATTTAGGAGATATGGGAGGGAAGTGGCCAGAGGGTGTCGTGTTCATGGTACCTGTCCACAGGGCTAAAAATTGTTGGTGACGCATGCGTTAGTCATAGTCCAGCCACTGCACTCTGGAACATTGGCACTGGGGAAAGTTGCAATGGCAATTTGTATGTTTTGTCTCCTGCTTGTTTATATTCATCACCATTTAAATCCAAACCAACTGAAAACCTACATTGATGGTTTGATTATGTCATAACACATGCCAAGCGTTTGGGACAGGATGGGGTTGAAATTCAAATGGCTCACATTCTCCTTTGCAGCCAGTTCTAAAGCCAATGGCAGGATCTGAATATGGGAATGCGTTATGGCAGCAGGTTTTCTTTTGGAGGGAAGGGGCAAGCACACATGTGAACCCTGCCTTTACTGATAATTGCTGCAGTTTTCTGCAGGAAGATCCAAGTTTTCTAATATGGCCATGGCTGGAACAGAGAGCTGCTGTCCATGGTGCTGAACCTCATCTTTATCTGCATGTTTGAATTCCAGGTCCTTGGCAATATTAAAACTGTAGCTTCTAGCAAGATCCCAAACTCTGCCCTTCTTGGAGTGAGGCAAATGCCTATTTGGTGAACCCTAAATATTTTCCACTCCCATTTTGGAAGAGGGCTGATGGAGAATCTTTCTGGTCCTCTCTTCAGTAAGTGCAGTGTGTTCACTACTATCTTGATCTTGCTGACTGTGTTATAAGAGGGGAGAATTTATGGACAACCTATGATTTGCTATTTGTTTGCTCCCCTAGGGCTCATACCCCAAAATAAATGTTCCTGGCCCCGAGCAAGTATATACTTCTGTGGCATATTTATAATCTGTTACAATTTGGTCAATTTTTCCTCTTGTTCCCTTGCCTGCAGACCTCATGTAGCTGATAATACTTTAACGCAAAAAAGGGATTTTGATTCAATATGCAGTTGTTGTTTTTGTATTGGTTCTTTTTCTGTATATTGGTGTAACCATTTTGTGTATTGTTGTGAAATGAAATATTGTTCCAGATGTTCCCCCAAGGTGGGTTGGAGATCTGTGGTCCTCCGGATGTTGTTAACTCCCACCACTCAGCCCCAGTGAGCATGGCCACTGGTCAAGCATGATGAGAGTAGCAGTCTAGCAACCTTTGGTGGGCTATGTGTTCCCCACTCTGTCTTATATAGAATCATTATCCTTAAAATCCCCCAAAGCCCTTCTTTAGCCTGATTTCCCTACATCTGGATTGTATTCAGAAGGACCATGTTGAGTCACATTTATTTCACAAGTCCCCCATCACTGTCAAGTATAATGAAAATCTATTGAGTAAACATAGAAACACCAATACTACTTCTTGGTGCTTGGAGTCTTGGCCTCACTCTCATTAGATTATAAAATCTGACATCCCTTCAAGTCAAGCAGACTTGGAAAAATTCACCAGGATCTCTGCAATACTTACCTGTCACTCATGATGAACAGGCTATGACCTCACTACCAGCTGGGAACTGAGTCATTCAAGGGGTAGTTGAATGTTTGTCTCAGAGACTCTGTGCTATGCATTCCAAAAGCAAGAAGCCACAAATAAGAATCAAAGAACTGCCAAAGATACAGAAACATGGCAGAGCTCAGGAAGACCTTGTAGCTCACGCAAGGTTCAACTAGAACAGGAAGCCCTATACTCCTTCCTATCCAGAAAGATCTAATGCCCATAGAGCAATTCACTGTGATGTTGCCATCTGGAGTTCAGTCGCTGACCACATAAGGCAGCTACATAGAGATCCCAGCAGCTCCTGACACCTGCTTACGAGAGCAAATCCATGTTCCTAGTGGCCACACAGCAAGCTGTTTCTCATGCTGTTTCTTACGGAAAATCACCCCTTTCACATCAGTTATAATGGGTGCAGTCACTGTTCACTTGTACATCCTGAAGAATGAGTTAATAAGACTGTACAGAAGAGCCACATGTAATGCGCACAATGGTAATATACAGTATGTGATATCAATGACTTATTCTGTATTCTTATGGAATTGTTTGTCAGTGATACACTGTGGTTAATATATTTACTGTACAATAAGGATTCACTTGACTTAACGTTGCCATGTGGGAATATGGTATCTGGTTCTCCTTTTTGAGAACTTTGCTTTGAGAATGATTTCTGGGTGGCAGCTGTTATAAGAATTCTAAGGTCTCAGATACAGAATAAATATTCATAAATGCACACCTATCTAAATATATAAACCATGTGTCTGAAATAGTACAGGAGAGCAATCCTGAAGCCATTTTGACTCTCCCAATGACCTCAAATATTCCTCTGCAGTAAGGGAGGCAAATGGAGAAAGCCTTCCCATTGTCTTTTCACTTACAAATCCTGTCTTAAGAGTGAATTTGTGCATGAATAGGGTGAGCCTGTGACCTGGATTCAGCAACTAAAGTATTAACCATCACAAAAGAATGGCCAGGCTGCCCAGGTAATGCAACCAGCCACCATTTCTGCTGTAGAGTGCCTCCTGTGATGTATGTACAATGATTTTGGGATGGTCTTTGGCTAAGGGGGTTGGGCAATGTCAAAAGTCTTTAAAGGTTCCTGCATACTTTTCTTCAGGGTCTCTCCCTCCTGAGAAGGAGGGGAGGGAACTCTGTTGCAACAGAAAAATAAATATCTGCTTTGCTTTCCACTGGATCCTGCCTCCATTCATTTTTCTCTGACTGGTCATGGACTTAGAGGACTCAGAGTCCCATGGGGAGTTGGGCAGCAAAAGCCAAACCCCATTTTTTACATCACACACACACACACACAGCAATAGTATTGCAGCAATGTCATTTGCATCTCAGATAAGAGCCCTTGGAACCCATCACAAATGCCTTCATATGTCTAGCTGTTCATTAAGAACATAAGAAGAGTCCTGGAATTGAATCAGACCAAAGGCCCATCTAATCCAGAATCCAATCCTCATAGCACTCAGTCAGATGCCATGCCCACAAACAGAACCTGAGTGTAACAGCACTCTCCCCGCTTGTTTCGCTGTCTGGGACATTCCCATTGCTCATGTTCTCCACCTGCAGTATGCCATGTTGCTCATCACCTCCTCAATACTTTCCCCCTGCCTCCCATAATCAGGTTGCAAATCATTCAACAGGTAGCAATGAGCCAAACATCAGGGAGGAACAGTTACATACAGCTGCATAGCCCCATGGCAACATTTGTGTGGAGGAGGTCAGGAGGCGGTAATATGGAGGGGGGAAGCAGTGGTGCAGAGTGTGTGCTTCGCCCTTTTCTTGGCTGACATGTTCCTGCTACAAGTATCCACTACCACCTGCCACTGCTGGTTTTCTGCCCAGGGGGTTGCAGATACGTGCTTAACTTGCAAGTACACCTGGAATATTTAAAGAAGTGGGTGGCTAGAAGAGGGAGTTGCAATGGGAAAGCAGCAGTGGAATATGGTTAAGCACCTCCTCCCTTCTCCACATTGTCCCCTCTCCGAAGTAGCTTTTATTGGGTAATGTAATGTTTAGCTCTGCTCTGCAAAAGGAAGA
The DNA here is from genome assembly GCF_964188315.1 of Podarcis muralis. Classification (NCBI taxonomy): domain Eukaryota; kingdom Metazoa; phylum Chordata; class Lepidosauria; order Squamata; family Lacertidae; genus Podarcis; species Podarcis muralis. Next base: position 7,503,658 of record NC_135668.1, read on the forward strand.
ACACAATGTATAAACACTACTTCACTGCATAAATGTAAACAGAGATTTATTTATTTATTGCTGAAGAGTGAATCTCTTTAGTTTGAGAGAGAACTTGAAATTGTTGAGCTCACAGCATGCGCGCCTGCCTGTACTCTCCTCTGTGTATGCACACCCACATGTGGCAATCCCTGCAGGTTTCTCTGTAGCTATGGATTTATGAACACCTGTGAACATTATAGGTAACTCTGCACATGTGTCAGAATATTAATGGGGAGCCTCGTGAGACTATATTTCCTGGGAGTTATGATGCACTGTGCCTTCACAGCCAGTTCTGTGCCTCGTGCTCAACAGAATTCTGGTTTCAGAGCAGGGAATTCTGGCTCTGCTCCAACAGAAAGAGTTGCTATGATTCTGTGGCTATAAATTAAACAATCCACACCATTACGTGTCAGGGCCTTAGACTCTGGACTGATGTGCTTTCCTAAGCCCCAGCAATGAGGAGCCGGACAGAGGAGGAGCAGAGAAGGAAGAGGGAGTCAGGGCAATATGCTGCAGAGCAGCTTTGCTGCCCCCAGACACTCCGGTGTTTGACACACTGAGCTGCTCTCATTTGGCTCAGCAGATCCGAGAGGCTTAGGGAGGCTCTTTGATACAAATGTCAAATTTACATAAACTGACACAAATGGGATGTAAAAATGCACCAGATTATCAGAACCCCAGGGTTTACATGGCAGCTGGGCACGTGGTTGGAATCCTAAAAAGTGGGCTCCTATGCAGCAAAGGCAGGGCTGAAGGGGGAAGGGTTGGCAGGCGGGCAGATTGCAATGCATCCTTGCATTGCTGGGGCTGTGGGTGAGTGTGCACAGCTCAGAGCATCAGGGAAAGGCCACATACAGGGAGAGGCAAACCACCTATGCAGCCTAGTTCTGTTCATGCTCCCTTGAAGTGTGCATTTAGGATGGTAGCCTTGGAGGCATCGGCCAGGATGCTGAACACTTCCACTTAATTCTGTGAACACTGACTTGCTACGAAACCTGTGCTGCCTCAATTATGCTGCAATAACGAATGATGGGGGAGGAAGAGGAGCACACCTCTCTGCTTGAAACCAGATTCCTGAAGGATAGAAAAAGGAATTTGTAAATAGTATTTGTGCACCTGAGAAACAAAGCTTCCATTTGACTATCTCGGCAAGTTTTTATCCTTCGTGACTACAGAGGAGAGTTCAATGAAGGAGGGAAATGCATGTTTTTAAAAAACAGACACAAATTCAGTGGAAAGGGTCTTTCAGGACTGAAGAGTGGAAAGTACTGATACTCTACTCTGGCTCCCTCTCTCACAGCTACTGGACCACAATTTTTGCCTCTTCGTATGGTTCACAAAGTTGCTTAGATATATGATCCCCAAAGCAAGAGAAAAAGAGAAGGATGAAACTCAAAAGCAAACTGGAAGTGCATACAAGAAAATTCAACACACACACCCTCCCCTGCAAATGTACTAGAAGCTAATAAGTGTAAGGCAAAACAGTGTTGCCACAACATAATTAGAAAAACAAAACCCATTGATGATGATAATAGATAATAAGCAAGGATGAATGACAACTGAAATGACAACGAAAGACAAATACAAGTAAGCATATAACTATATACATCAAGGTCTAGCAACATGACTGCAAAATTGTCCCAAGTGCCTTGGTGCTTAAATTCATAAGAAATTTATTTAGAATATTATGAAATATCTCAACTGCATGGATGGACTTTGGAGCAACCTTGCATCCATGCGGATTGCAACTCTTGACCCTATTAAGGTACGAGCTAGATGCAATTTTAGATATCTGTACTATCACTGTACCACGCCCACCCCCAAAAAATAGCAATTTCAGGTGAGAGAAGCACTTAAACTGGGGAAATGGCATAGCAAAAAAGTACAAACACCACTTGCTCAGTGCTGTGTCCTGATCTGATTTCTCATTAACACCACCCCAAATGGAGCTAGTTGTCTATCTGCCTGCCTGCCTGTCTATTGTTCTTCTATCACCTCCATGGAACTACTCGGCTACAGGCACAAAGCGATCTCTATGGTTTCATCTACTCTAGTGTCCCCCTTAAGGGTAAGAGGCATTCCGGGTTGGCAGTGAGCAATGCAATGAGAGTGGCAGTGCAAAACTATGCATGGAACAGCACAGGTCAGATACTCCAAGGGTGGGGAACCTGCAGCTCTCCAGATATTGTTGATCTACAGCGTGCATCACCCTTGGCCACTTGTCATGCTGTTTGGAGCTGATGAGAGTTGGAACCTAAGAGCATCTAGAAAACCACAAGTTTATTCCTCAGGAGTTATGCCATGACCTAGGATTTGCACAGGAAATCCAGGATAAAGGATTTCCCTACCAATGAGGATCAGGAATGTTACCCCTGCCTTCCCCAATCATCTCCACACCTAGCCTTGGCTTTGTCCTTCCCTACCACTGTTCTTCTTCCTTTCTCTACAAAGCATGCAAAAAAGATGCTAGAATAAAGTGCAACTGAGCAGCTGGCTCCTTATCACCAGGTAAACAGAAATGAATCAAAACCCATGAGTGACTGGAATACAGGTCCAATTTAAGGAGGTGCTCAGCACAGCTCAGCTTCGGCTGTGTTTACACAAAGGGGTTGCTTTTAAAACACTTTGGCATGTGTTCACTTCCAGTTGTTTGTGTATGAAGAATTGAGAGCAAAAGGGTTTAAAGTGGAGTCAGGCCTGAATTACCGCTCTTCAAAAACAACAGCAACAATCCTGCAGTCTAGAAAACCTCTAGAAGTCTGAGTCTGGCTTGAAGACCCACAAGATAGCAACTTTGCTGAAACCATGGCAGACTAGAAGACCACTTAGGGAACACATTTTAAGGACACTGACAAACTGGAGACCATTCTCTCTCTCTCTCTCTCTCTCTCTCTCTCTCTCTGTGTGTGTGTGTGTGTGGCCAGGATACTAAGGGGTCTGGAAATGCAAGTCGTATGAGGAGTGGTGGAAAGAACTGGGTGTGTTTTGCCCAGAGTGGAAAAGATTAAAGGGAGACAAAAAAAGCTGTCTACATCTGTCTGGAGGGCTGTTGTGTAGAACATGAAGCAGACTTGTTACCTGTTGCTCCAGAGAGCAGGATTAGAACCAACAGGTGGAAATTGCAGGTAAGTAGATTTTGGTTAAACTATAGGAAAAACTTCTAACAGTAAGAGTTGGAATAGTTGGTATTGAGAAGCAATGCATTCACTGGTTGGCCATCTGTCAGGGATCCTCTCTTGCTATTCCTGGACGAAATGACCATCAACATCTCTTCCAGTCAGTTCCTTCTGTCCTAGCTTCAAGATTGCTGTCCATGGTCCTGAACTCTAGGTACAGGACTCTGAACTGGCGTCTTTGATCCAGTCAGGAATGCTGACTTTACCAAATCAAGCTTCAGAATTCCAGTTCTGCTTTTCTCCACCTTGTTTGGGCAGTCACCTCCTCTCAGTGGCCAAGATCACAATGGATGAGGACAGCAAGCAGCTCAATCCATATCTTCCCCACCAGCACAGAACTGAGAAGCGGTGGGCACAGACCCAAAACAGTTACATAGCCTCTTCCTCCAGTGGTGAATTATGCATGGATCCTATTTACCAATTTGGGTTGTACAAAACAACTCTGAAATCAGAGCTTTAGGAGACATGTAAGCTGTCAATGCTATTCAAATGTCTCAATTACTGTGGGCCAAACTAGACAGGATACCATTTCATACAATTCAATAGTGTGGATGGTTAAGGCAGGCATAGGCAAACTCCAGCCCTCCAGATGTTTGAGACTACAATTCCCATGATTCCTAGCTAACAGGACCAGTGACGGATGATGGGAATTGTAGTCCCAAATATCTGGAGGGCCGGAGTTTTCCTATGCCTGGGTTAGGGGTTTTTTATTTTAAAAAGAACAGAACAGCAGATATGAACCCCTGATCCACACTGGGACCTTGGTGAAAGCAAAATACTTTCCTTCCAGAGCAAAAATCAGTGGCAAAAGTGACATCATTAATCACTACCATTTTTACCTATTTATTTCCCCCCTTTATTTTTTAAAACCAGAAACAGAAAGACAGTGAGAGATCTGATATAAAAGAGGGTGGAGCTCCTGTACTTTTAATAGCTGCCCTCATCTACCTGGTGCCCTCCAGATATTCTGGACTACAACTCCCATCATCCCTGACAGGAACTGATGGGGGCTTAATTCAAAACATCTGGAAGGCACCAACTTGGGGAGAGGTTGCCTTAGCACTTTTTGCAGAAGAGGCCATTGTGGCCCCTGCAGCAAGTTACCCAAAGTTTCCTATTCCAAAATCCTCTATTTGGGTAGTACTAAGAAAGGCAGATCGGGATGCGGGTGGCACCGTGGGTTAAACCACAGAGCCTAGGACTTGCTGATCAGAACGTCGGCGGTGCGAATCCCCGCGACGGGGTGAGCTCCCGTTGCTCGGTCCCTGCTCCTGCCAACCTAGCAGTTTGAAAGCACATCAAAGTGCAAGTAGATAAATAGGTACCACTCCAGCGGGAAGGTAAATGGCGTTTCTGTGCACTGCTCTGGTTCGCCAGAAGCGGCTTAGTCATGCTGGCCACATGACCCAGAAGCTGTACGCCGGCTCCCTCGGCCTATAGAGCGAGATGAGCGCCGCAACCCCAGAGTCAGCCACGACTGGACCTAATTGTCAGGGATCCCTTTACCTTTTTACTAAGAAAGGCAGGAGCTCCTCCTTTACATCTGAACACATTAGAGACAAGACAAATAGGGAGCCAAAGTAAAAAATGGGGCTTGTGTTGAAGGATGAGGGATACAGTAAGTCCTCACTCTGAAAAATATCAAAGGTGACAAACCTCAAACAACTTGGAAGTTGCCAATAACAATCACGTAGAGGGGGAAATGGTGGTTGTCACAGATAGAGCAATGCGGCAAGGGGCATTTAAGGTTCTGCTGCTCAGGGCTATTACAAATCCGATCACAGCATGTCATGAATATCAAAGAGCCAGTGCCCCTGTTTGGCTTTCCATGGGAAGAAAGTCCCATTTCCCTTCAGCTCAGATCTGCCACATTGCCATCTGATTTGGGGGCCAGGTTTTCCAGCAGAGGTGGAGTATTCTTGAATTTCTCAGAGAAAGACATGAAGGAGAAAGAAGGCAGAGAGGAGAGGCCAGGGGTGGCAGAGAGAAAGCGCAGCTCAAGCGAGGGGGGCACTAACACAAATATTCCTCCTTTCCCCTTCAGCCAGGGCTCAACTTCAAACGAAAGGATCACGGAGAGCTATTGGCTCAGTAAAATGCATTTGTTGCTGTCAGAGCTGCTCCCCGATCCCAGCTCACAGAGGATCACGCTAGCCAGCTTTCACTTTATAAAAGTCTTTATTGAGTTACAGTTTCCATTTCCAAGCTGCTGCGTGCAACTCTACGTCTTATGGCTAGACCGGCGAAGCTCCGTCTGAATCTCCGCCCCTCGTACACCAACTTAATATCCTCGCCTTACTCCACCTTTTCTGCCTGACCGTCCTTCTCTGGGTCCCTCTGCCCCCCGTGGTCTCCTCCCTCCGGGACTCCTCTGACGCTGACCCCCCCGACCCTCCTGTCTCCTTGCGTCGGGCTTTAGGACCTGGCTCCCTTTCCGGGCTGCCTACTGCACCGCCTTCCCGTGCATTTGAACTTGGCGCGCGCGCCCAGCCTTCCACTTTCCGCTTGACCGTTTCTTCGCTCCCTGATGGGGGTGTGGTCACTCCTGACTCATGCCCTCCTCCCTGCTGCGAGCTGCCAGGGCTCGATCCCTGACGTCCTTCCTCTCCACTGCGCTCTGGTGGGGACGCTGGCCCCGATTTCCAACTGCTACCCTCTGAACCCCCGCTGGTCCCTTCCTCCTGGGGTGTCCCCCTAGGCCCCCCCTTTGCTCTGGCCACTGGCGCTCCTTTCTGTGAATCTTCCGATTCACTGGAAAGACTCAGAGATCTCGGGTCGTCGTCATCACTCATCCTTTCTTCGGACTCCTCCCCCTCGCTCTCTGTTTCCTCCCTTGCCCTCGCCTCTGCTCCTGAACCCCTGACATCCATCCCCCCCTCGAAGCCCCCCTTTCCCCCCTCCCCTCCTTCCGGTGCGGGAGCTGGGTGCTGCCGAGTCATGGGGACGAATGCCGGATACAGTTCGCTTCCCTTGGCGGGCCTCCAACTGAAGACTTCTGATTCTTCCTCCCTGCGCTCGTCGACAGAGGTCACCTCCGCTTCCATCTCTGTGCCGCCGTGCTCGAAGCCCAGGTCCTCCCCGAACATGTCCACGTCCGTCTCCGCCTCAGTCGTTCCCGGGTCCGTCGCTCGACCTGGAACCTCCAGCCACTTCCTGCGCCACTGCTCCTCTGGTCTATCGTCCCACCAATACGAGGGCTCTGAGGCAGATCCCGAGGGCGACCCCTCCAGGGAACACGTGTCCATTGTCGGTTCCTCGTCCGAGTCGAACCCGTGGAAAGTGCTGGCTGAAAGCGTCGGTGTGAAAAGCCAATCGTCGAAAAAGTCTGCTGGCATGGGCCTGTGTGGGAAAAGGGCGTGAAACTCGTCCTTGAGCAGAGGTTCCTCCAAGGCGTAGCCTGGCACCCAGCTGTTGGCACTGGCTGGGAAGCCCTCCTTGGCGAGGAGGTATTCTACTCCCTCTTCTCCCCATCTAGAGTCCAAAATCTCTGTGACCTCGTTGATGGACTCCTCTTGTGTCACTCCCCCTTGTTCGGTTCCCTCTCGTAGCGTACTCGGATCCGTTCCTGGTTCCTGAAACCTGTGAGGTGTCTTGTAGGGAGTGAGTACCGACCTGTGGAACACCGGATGCATTCTGGAACCCTCCGGAAGCATCAGCCTGAAAGCCACCGGGTTGACCTGTTCTTCGACTTGGTAGGGCCCTAGTTGTTTATGCCCTAGTTTCTTCTTCGCTAATGACCTGGCCGGCACTGCTTGGGCTGCCAACCAGACCCAGTCTCCCACCTGGATCTCTTCGCCGACTCTCCTGTGTTTGTCCGCTTGCACCTTGTATGCGTGTTTAGCCAGCTCCAGGTGCCGCCGAAGTTGGTCGTGGACCTCTTGCAACTCTGACGCGAACGCGTCTGCTGTCTGCGGCTCCCCCTCCCCCATTCTTTCCAGTCCCGGGAAGGTTCTGGGGTGCCTTCCGTTGTTGGCGAAGAACGGCGTCACCCCTGTGGACACGTGTTTCGTGTTGTTGTAGGCGAACTCGGCGAGCGGCAGGTAGTCCACCCACGTCGCAGGCTGTTGATTTGCGTAGCATCTCAGGTACTGCTGCATGATGGCATTGACCCGCTCCGCTTGCCCGTTGGTCTGCGGGTGTCTAGCCGAAGCCAGGTTGATCTTGACGTTCAGGAAGCCCATCAGTTTCTGCCAGAAGTTCGAGATGAACTGCCGCCCCCTGTCAGACAGTATAGACCGCGGCAGACCGTGAACCTTGAACACGTGATCTATGAACAGTTTGGCGGTTTGTTCCGCCGTGGCCACCTTCGCACACGGAATGAAATGTGCCATCTTGGAGAACAAGTCCACCACCACTAGCACTGCCGTTTTGCCCCTCGAGCTGGGCAGATCCGTGACAAAGTCCAGAGCCACTCTCTCCCATGGTTCGAACGGGGTTTGCAGAGGTTCCAGCAGTCCCGCCAGCGGTCTGTGTACTGGTTTGGCCCTCTGGCAGGTGTCGCACCTCGCCACGTAGTCCGCGACTTCCCCTCTCATTCTGGGCCACCAGAAGTCTCTGGCGACTAATTCTATCGTCTTCTCTGTGCCAAAGTGCCCGGCAGTGGGCGCGTCGTGCAACTGCTGCAGTACCTTGGCGCGAAGATCGTCCCCTGGCACGTAGATGGCCCCTTTACGGAGGAGTAATCCATCGCGAACCTGGAACTCGTCAGTCGCCGCCTTGCCCCTGTGCGCCTCTGCCATCTTTGCTCGCGCGAAAGAGTCGTCCCGCAATGCACGTCGTACCGCCTCCAGGTCAACAGTCGCCGAAGCGCACGCCCACGCTGTCGGTGCGAAGATATGCATGGCCGCCGCTGGCGTCGCCTCTTCGAGGTACTGCGGTTTATGGGAGAGGGCGTCCGCCATGATGTTGGTGTCCCCCGGGACATACTCTATACGGAAGTCGAAGTCCGCAAAGAACTCTGCCCAACGTATTTGCCTCTGGTTCAGGAACCTCGCCGTGCGCCAGTGCTCCAGATTCTTGTGGTCCGTGTGGACCTGCACTGTGTGCTTGGCTCCGATCAGGAAGTGCCTCCACGCCTTGAAGGCTGCATGAATGGCTAACAACTCTCTGTCCCAGATGGTGTAGTTCTGTTCTGACTTGGTGAGCTTCCTGGAGTAGAACGCTCCCGGCCTCCAAGCCCCCTGCGGGTCTTGCTGCAACAGAACTGCTCCTACGGCTCTGTCTGAAGCGTCCGTCTCCACCCTCATTGGTCTGCTGGGGTTGACGTGTAGTAGCTGCTCCTCCGACGCAAAGAGACGCTTGAGTGCCTGAAAAGACTGCTCTGCTTGCGCCGTCCAGATGAATTTCTTCTTCTTGGAGCTGAGCGTGTCCGTGATGGCCGCCGTCTGCATCGCGAACCCCTTGATGAACTTGCGATAGAAGTTCGCAAAGCCCACAAACCGCTGGACCTCCTTCCGGTTACGCGGACTTTTCCAATCCAAAACTGCGCGAACCTTGGCGCTGTCCATTGCGAGCCCTTTGTCTGACAACCTGTAGCCCAGGAAGTCCACCTCCGACACGTCAAACTGGCATTTTTCCAGCTTGGCGTAGAGCCTATGCTGCTGTAGTCTGCTCAGCACTTCTTTGACGTCTCTGTCGTGATCGTGCTGCGATTCAGAAAAGATGAGTATGTCATCCAGGAAACAGACACACTTCTTGTAGAGCAGCCCTGCCAAGACGTGATGCATAAAAGCTTGAAAGCAGTGGGAGCCATTTTGTAATCCAAAAGGCATAACTCTGTATTCGTAGGTGCCCAGGGGCGTGAACATGGCCGTCTTCCACTCGTCGCCTAAAGGGAAGTAAATGATCATACGTAACCCCCATTTCTCACATGTAATTCCCGCCTTAGTACTTACGTTAACCAATCAGCAACAAGTTTCTTTGTGTATGTATGTATCAACCAATCAGCGACAAGCACACCTGTGGCAATGCTTGTAATATTCAATAAAACAGGCTCCCAGGGTCCGCCCTGGCCAGACGCCTCATGTTAACCCGCCTCTCTTGTTTCCTGTGATTTTTCATTCCTACATCTGGTGACCCACAACGTGCCAGATCCCTTGCGCAGCCGAGCAGCCTGCCAGCCCTCATACTTCACCCGACTGGAGAAGTCTCAAGCGCGCTGTTTCGTGAGTATGGGGGGGGAATTGAGTAAGCTTCAAAAATTGCATGCTAGAGAATTACTGCAGCTGGTTAGGCAAAGAGGGGTGGGTGTACATATTTCTTTAAAAGAGATTGAACAATTGCTAGGTGAGATCGCATTCCAATGTCCCTGGTACCCTGAGGCAGGCTCCTTGGGGGTAGAGGCTTGGCAAAAGATTGGAAAAACTCTTTTTGAAGAACCCAGGGCTCCTATTCATTGTCTGCTAACTTGGCAGACTTGTGCAGATGCCGTGGCAAAATTAGGACCTCAGGCGTCCCAGGCGTCTCCCACGGCCCCTGCACTTCTAACTATTGCTGACAATCCCCCTCCTCCTTATCCCAAACTGCTGCCTTCAAAACCTGTGCTTCAGCCTGCTTCCAACACCCCCCATTCCCTCCCTTCTGTGTCTCCTTTGCCTGGTTCTCCAGAAGCTATGTCTCAGCCCACATCCACTTCCCCCCCTCCTTCTTCCCTCCCTCCTTCCACCCCTCCCTTGCCTGCCTCAGCTCCTGCCTGTTTCACGGGAGCTGTCTGTGTTGCACTTTCTCAGGCAAGGCAGAAAGGTCTTCTTTCCTTGGAGGAAGAGTCTGAGTGGGCTGGGGTGTTGCCATCTGCTTTCCCTATTTCTTATGTAAACCCAGGCACTGCGCAACAACAGGTGTTGTACGAGAGCCTTCCTTGCTTGCCAGTGCCATCCAAGCTGGCAATAAGCAAACAGGCAATTGCTTCAACTGCAGCCCAGGTCATTTTGCTAAACAATGCAGACCCCCTGACGGATAATACCCCCATATTTGTCAAAAAGAAGAAAGAAAGAAAAAAGAAAAAAAGTGGGAAATGATCATTTGCTTCTGTGCATTATTTCTTGCCTTAATTCAATGGTAGTAATCATTCTCAGTGTTTTGTTTCTGCCTCTCTCGGCCTCCACTCCTATTAGCAATACCCACACATCAATGAATGTGTGGGAATCATTTGCAAAAACACTCAATGTCTCTTCCTTTTGTCTAACCCAACAGGTATCAATTGGTGAAATCCTTGGCTCCTGCCTTATCCCTGTTTGCCATGACCCTTTAGATATGCAAGATGATACCTGGTTTTACTCATCCCTACCCAAAAATGATTCTCTCCGCACCCTTGGTTATTATGGTTACCATAACTGGGGTAACCAAGTGCGCCGACGCCCACCTCTGGCCATTGACTTATCAACCCCATACGTGGCTTCATTTAATGTCACTTGTGCCCGTATGATGAATTGCACAAAACCCAACTGTGTGCAAATGGGCAAGGATAATTTTAATTGCTCTGATTATGTAAATATTTCACAGAGCTGCCTGAAGGCTGGTTCTGGTCGTGTCCCGGCTATACATTTAATTACATTCCAGCAAACATCAGCCATGGAACACCTTGCTGTTTAAGCCGTTTGTCCATCATTTTACCCAAGAAGCATCATTTATCCCGCTCTCGAAATCGCCGCTCTGAAAAATTGACTAACGATTGTGATGCTTTTGTTTCTCTTCTCAGTAGGTCTGAATATATCTCTTCAGCTTTTTCTCTCCTAGGAGTTCCTGGATTGGCTGTACGCAACAGTAGAAACATTAATTCTTCAGCTTGTTCTGCAGCAAAAGCCCTGAATTTTACTTCTCAAGTTCTTCATCTTCTGAATAAAGAACAGAGTGGACTATATAATGGACTTTTAAAAAAATCGTGCTATCGATTATTTATTCATGTTTCATCATTATGGCTGTGAACAAGTGGCCGACGTGTTGTTTTAAAATCACAGATAATTCTAAAGCCATTCAAAGCCAGATTTATCATTTGCAAAATCTTACACACCACATTACACAAGATGTTGGACTTTCTGGCCTCTGGGGTTCCTTCACCCAGTGGCTTACTGCATGGCTACCTAATCTTACTTGGCTTCGTAATCTCTTTCAATATGCCCTTGTCATTATATGCATCTTAATTTTGTTATGTTGCTTCCTCCAATGCGTTCCTGGCCTCATAAGTCTTTTCTCTCGGCTTCTCTCTCCCCCTCAACCACCTAATAAACTCCTTGCTGCCTACTTTGCGAAATGGCAACACCAACAGTAAACCTAAGGTGAGATGTGGATGGGCTTATTTTGGGCATGCGCTGGCAAACCACGTATCCTGAAATATTTCTGTCCCATCGACCCTGGCGAACTTATTTTGGGCATTTGCTGGCACACCACTAATCCTGAAATATTTTTGCCTTATTTACCCAGAATGCCTCGCAAACAAGAAAAGAAAGGGGGAGATAAAGGGAAGTCCTCTTTCTGCATATAACTGCTAGTTCTCCTTCTGCACAAAACTGCACAAAACTGCTGCATTTTGGGGAAGCCTTGCACCTTTCCTCTTGCATTCTGGGAAGTCTTGTTTATAATCTTCTCCCTGCTTTTGCACACACTGTACAGATCTGTTCTAAACACCAGGACATTCTTTTCCTTGTTCAGTCATCCTAAGCTCATGGAAAACAACATGACCCGCTCTTCATGCCTAGCTGACCACATCTACAGAACTTGATTGTTATATTGTTTCATGCCATGATCCATCATTACAATCTAATTAGGAGGCTTCATGCCTGTCTAGTTCTACCTTCGATTCCCAGCCTTTAATCCACCGATAATAAATGATCATACGTAACCCCCATTTCTCACATGTAATTCCCGCCTTAGTACTTACGTTAACCAATCAGCAACAAGTTTCTTTGTGTATGTATGTATCAACCAATCAGCGACAAGCACACCTGTGGCAATGCTTGTAATATTCAATAAAACAGGCTCCCAGGGTCCGCCCTGGCCAGACGCCTCATGTTAACCCGCCTCTCTTGTTTCCTGTGATTTTTCATTCCTACAGTCGCCCTCCCGCATACGAATGAGGTTGTACGCCCCTCGGAGGTCCAACTTGGTGAAGACGCGTCCTTTGCGCACCGTCGCGAGGAGGTCGTCGATCCTGGGCATGGGGAAGTCCGATGGCTTGGTCACAGCGTTCAAAATCCGATAGTCCACCACGAGCCTTTTTTGGGGCGTGTTTTTCTTCTTGACAAAGAATACCGGACTGCCCCCCACTGCCTTGGACTCTCGGATGAAACCGCGCTCCAGATTGTGATCTATGAACTCTTTGAGGTCCTGTAGCTCGTCCTCAGACATGGAGTACAGTTTCCCCTTTGGCAACGCCGCCCCTGGTAGGAGCTCGATCTTGCAGTCGTATGGTCTGTGGGGGGGTAGCTTGTCCGCCTCCTTCTCGCAGAAAACCTCCAAAAAGTCTGCGTACTTGTGGGGAACAGCTTGCAGCGTCCCAAGCTGCAGCTGTGACTCCTCTTCCTCTCCCTCCTGCTGGGGCAGGATGCAGTGTTCAGCACAATAGGAAGAGCCGAAAGTCAGCTGCCTCTGATTCCACGCCATCGCCGGGCTGTGCTTGTCCAGCCAACTCATGCCCAGTACAATGGGCGTGTCCGATAATTGAGTGACATTGAAGCTGATGACTTCCCTGTGGTTCCCAAGTCGCATCACCATTGGTGGCGTTTGCTTCACGACTTGCCCCCCGAGCAGCTCCCTGCCATCCACCGTGACTACCTGCAGGGGCAGTGTGGCAGGCAGCAACTGTATATCGTGCTGTTCGACAAAGTCTTGCCCTATAAAGTCCGCATTGCTTCCGGAGTCAATAGTGATTGGCACGTCCATGGTGAGTCCATTGGGTAGTTGGAGCGATGCGGTGAGCCGTACTACTGGTTTGGGCGGGAGGGGGTCCGTGGGTTGCAACATCTCTGGGGACTGCTTCACTGACACGTCTGGCTGGGCCCCAGTGCCTCTGTCTCCAGCCAGACTCCTTCGTTTCCCTGCTGTGGTTCTCCTTGCTGAGTCGCTGCAGTTACCATTGCTGAGGCTGCGGTGTGCTTGTGGAGCCTCTGGGGACACTCTTTCGCCATGTGCTGGGGATTGTCGCAGATGTAGCACTTCCGGTTCCCTCTAGGAGGCTTTGCTTTCACTGCTCCCGGTGCTAGGGCTCTGGTTGCTGACTGAGCCCTTGCACCGCCAACCTCCATAGGTTCCGCTCCTCCTCCTGGCGGAGGCGTGGATTGCGCACGCGCTGCTTCTCTGGGAACGAAGGAGTAGCCTCTGGCTGGTTCGCGCCCTCCGCGCCCTTCGTCCTTGCCCCAAGGACGTTCCTCCAGACGGACCCCAACTGCAAGCGCCCTCTGAACGATCTGCGTGCTCCGGGGTCTCTCCCCCCTCGCAATTTCGTCCTTAACCGGGCCGCTCAAGCCTTCCCAAAACAGGTCTCTGACAGGCGCCGAATCTCTGTCCCATTCCAGGGCACTGACCAATGCAAAAAAGCGGGCATGATACTGCCGTACACTGGCCCTCCCCTGCTTAAGTCCATGCACCTCCTTCCGGGCAAGATCCACGTCTATGCTTGATAAGAAGCACCCATCCATCGCTTTAATGAAGGCATCCGCATTTTGGAGAGCCGGATCCTTATCTCTCCACAAATTGCGCAGCCATGATTTAGCATCTCCATGCAAATGGGACATGATAAACCCCACCTTCTCTTGCTCATCTCTAAAGTCATTTTCCAGCAGTTGCAGTGCACACTTTACATCTGCTCTAAAGTTGGGGTACTGTTGCAAATTCCCATCGAAGTGAGAGACTAGACCGCCTGCTCGTCTCCCCAACCCAATCCCCTCCGGTCTGGGTGTCAGTTGCCCTTGCTTCGTAAGCATTTCCAATCTGACCTGGAGATCTCTGTAGGCGGCAGCTGCGTCCTCCTCTCTCTTCCTGGATGCAAGTACCTCAGCATTCAGTTGTGTCACTGCTTCTCTGAGATCCGCTATCTGTTGTTCGGCCGTCATCTTTTCTGCCGTTCGTGAGCTCTCGAGTAGGCACCAGCCTTCTCTCCTCTCCGCTAGGCTTTCGATGCCCACAGGAACGGAGACGGAGCTTACTGTCAGAGCTGCTCCCCGATCCCAGCTCACAGAGGATCACGCTAGCCAGCGTTCGCTTTATAAAAGTCTTTATTGAGTTACAGTTTCCATTTCCAAGCTGCTGCGTGCAACTCTACGTCTTATGGCTAGACCGGCGAAGCTCCGTCTGAATCTCCGCCCCTCGTACACCAACTTAATATCCTCGCCTTACTCCACCTTTTCCGCCTGACCGTCCTTCTCTGGGTCCCTCTGCCCCCCGTGGTCTCCTCCCTCCGGGACTCCTCTGACGCTGACCCCCCGGACCCTCCTGTCTCCTTGCGTCGGGCTTTAGGACCTGGCTCCCTTTCCGGGCTGCCTACTGCGCCGCCTTCCCGTGCATTTGAACTTGGCGCGCGCGCCCAGCCTTCCACTTTCCGCTTGACCGTTTCTTCGCTCCCCGATGGGGGTGTGGTCACTCCTGACTCATGCCCTCCTCCCTGCTGCGAGCTGCCAGGGCTCGATCCCTGACGTCCTTCCTCTCCACTGCGCTCTGGTGGGGACGCTGGCCCCGATTTCCAACTGCTACCCTCTGAACCCCCGCTGGTCCCTTCCTCCTGGGGTGTCCCCCTAGGCCCCCCCCCTTTGCTCTGGCCACTGGCACTCCTTTCTGTGAATCTTCAGATTCACTGGAAAGACTCAGAGATCTCGGGTCGTCGTCATCACTCATCCTTTCTTCGGACTCCTCCCCCTCGCTCTCTGTTTCCTCCCTTGCCCTCGCCTCTGCTCCTGAACCCCTGACAGTTGCAAACGGACAAACTTCAAGAAGAGAAAGAAGAAGAAGGAAAACAATGGGGAGAGAAAGCAGATTCAATTCTTTTCAAAGCAAAAACTTGAAAGCCCACTCTCCAGGCCTGGCCAGTTGCACTGCAAAGCCCCCAATTTCAGTACCAAGAGAACAGGTACTCATTAAGTTTTTAAGAGGAAGGGCATTCCTTTTCAACAGCCTGGAGGATGGCATCCCCACTTCTGCAAACCAGCCCCTTCTAGCTCTGGAAATTTGGGTACTGCTAGCCTTACCTACGCAGTGGTGCTGTGGGTTAAACCACAGAGCCTAGGACTTGCCAATCAGAAGGTTGGCGGCTCGAATCCCCACGACGGGGTGGGCTCCCGTTGCTTTGTCCCTGCTCCTGCCAACCTAGCAGTTCGAAAGCACGTCAAAGTGCAAGTAGATAAATAGGTACCACTCTGGCGGGAAGGTAAACGGCATTTCCGTGCACTGCTCTGGTTCGCCAGAAGTGGCTTAGTCATGCTGGCCACATGACCTGGAAGCTGTACGCCGGCTCCCTCGGCCAATAAAGCGAGATGAGCGCCGCAATCCCAGAGTCGGCCATGACTAGACCTAATGGTCAGGGGTCCCTTTACCTTTACCTTTAGCCTTACCTACCAAGTCTGATGATGCCAACTGGGAAGGGAGAAAAAAGAGAGAAAATGACCCAGTTAAGACAGGACCTTCTCCAAGAGTAAAGCACAGGGCAAGCCCTGCTGTTCAACTGAGTGCCAGAACTGGTATGACAATGTGCTCAGGGCTTTGGGCAGGACTTAGCAAAGGTCCCTTTGTCTTTACCTGCCCCACACCTGGTGTCATATATGATGCCAGGTGTAGGGTAGATGGGCACACCTTGGCCAAAATTGCATCATGGACCAAACGGGAGGCCTGGGAGGCTTAATTGAAATGATGTGCTGGAAGTAGTTCACCCCTGGGTTAAGGAATAAGGGCCAGGAATTGTACTATACTCAGAGTTCGTTTCCTAAATTCATATTTCATATTTATACATATTTTATCCCAGAAGCTTCTATTCTCTCCTTCCCTGTTGTACCTCCCCCCCCCCCAATTCACATACTTAATATTTGTTGCTCAGGTGCATGCACACACCAGCTGATCAAACACACACACACAAACACAGACACTGAAGGTTGCCATGCAATTTTAAAACGCAAGAGACACATAAAACTAAACTCTAAATTCTAATAATCAATACTGGGCCAAAAGCTAAGGCTACACACAGTTTCAAAACAGCTACGTTCACACAGATGCAGCTAACCTCAAATGTCTCTTGGTAAAGCCATTCAGACATTGCAAATGAAAAAATGAAAAAATAAATAAATCTGGATCTGTGTGTGTGGTAGTTCAAAACTCAAGAAGCTGCTCTCAGTCTCCAAGACTCAAAATCTAGTTTTTGCCGTGAAGTTCAAAACTGGAAGACAAACTGAAGGTCTATACAATTTTTTGTGGTTTTTTTAGTTTGCATGCATTTGTGTACTGATGTTAGTCCATGTCAGTCTCTGTTGCAACAGCAACAAAAACTTACACAGTTTCAGTAGGATTTAAGTCCTAACTAAGCCTCCACCTTGTATATTCCCTTTGCAACCCAACCCAACACATGGAATGCATCTCAATTCCCCACACTCACCCTCTCTGCAAAGATACACCCATACCTGTAGTCATGGAAGATACATACCGGTAATCCCTTTTATGTAAAATATAACATAATATGTTATACAACCAGTGCTTTTTTCTGGAAGTACTCAGGGGTATGCAGTACGGCACCTTTCCCCCCAAAATGTTTAAAGTGTAGCACTTAATGTAACTAGTTCATGGTGACTTCCAGCACCTTTTTTTTTCAAAAAACAAAACAAAAACAAGCACTGGATACAATATTGCAGGACGAAAACACCTAAAACAGAAGAAAGGTTTTTAAAAAACCCTGACACACTCAGCTGGAAGACGAAGTAAAAACATGGCACTTACTGTACTGTTCTATCCCCCATAAAAATCTAGCAGTGCCCATCTCCATGTGCAATAACCTGCTGTAAGTTTTCTCAGAAGATGGTCCCTTTCCAAGAAAAGCCTTGCTTCTCTCCTTTAATTATTAGGTTCCTGTAATTAGTTGTAAGCAGGTCCTTTACATGAAAGCTGCTGCTTCTCCTTGACACTCTCCCTTTAATTAGTGCGCCCCTCCTTATCCTTTTCTTTTAAAGCCCCTTGTACACTTGTAATTAGTTGCTTCCCGGTTGTTTGCATAGCTGTGACATTCCTCTGCTGGTTATTTGAATATGTCGGCTGCTTTTACCTGTGGGGACATAACGGATTTATTTGACCACACAACAGGCACAGGCAAACTCGGCCCTCCAGATGTTTTGGGACTACAACTCCCATCATCCCTACCTAACAGGGCCAGTGGTCAGGGATGATGGGAATTGTAGTCTCAAAACATCAGGAGGGCTGAGTTTGCCTATGCCTGCCATACAACATCAAAATCTGCTGCATAATGGAAGCCTGTAATTAAAGTTCTACTTTCTTTTTGCAGAGGGACAGAAGCACAGCACTTACAAGTAAGCTGTGGTCACACAAGTGAACAGGAAGCAATTAATTACAAGGCCAGAAGCCCTTTTAAAATAAACTAACAGCATTTCTGAAGAGTCTCAGTAGCACTTTGTCAATTCACACCTGGCAATTGGCACTTAAAAACTGCATTTTAAGTTTTTTTAAAAAATTGAAATCATCACAAATCAAATCTAAAAACAACAACAGGAGGAAGACAACACAGAAAGCAATGGGCTGGCAGCAACATGATTGGATTTCTCTGTAAACACTGAGTGTACGAAGGATAGAGATTTTACAAAAAAGACTGTGAAAGCAAGTTAGGAGTCATTTTAAAAAAACCACCAACAAAAACAACAAATCATTTCTCTCTTATTGTGCTCTTGCAACACTGTGGTTTTCAAAAGTTGCATATATTAAGGATATCAAACAGTAAAATTTATATTTTTACATGTTTAGAGTCACGAGTTTCATTATGACTCTATTTACCTTGCAGCACTCCAGCTCAAATGCTGAGAGCTGAAGTAGGTCTCTGCATTCAATTACGGCCCACATTCACAAAGCATTAAAGATGCATTGACTGCAACTGTGGTGGATGCATGAAATATATGCAGGAGGCAAGACTACTGGAAAAGTGGCTGGTTTGGTTGGTTTACAACAAAAGCCTGATAAGCAGTCAAAGGATAAGTACCGTATTTTCCCCTCTATAACACGCAGATTTTTTCTCCTAAAAAGGAAGGGGAAATGTCTGTGCGTGTTATGGAGCGAATGTGTGGTCCCTGGAGCCAAAAAATCAAGCAAAAGTCAAATCGCTCTTCACGGAGAAGGGAAACCTGAAAAGAGGAAGTGGCAGCTTTCCTGTATTCTGCCTCAGGGTCTTACTGCCCACCCTCCTCTGTTTCGTTGCTGTGATTGCTGAAACGGAACAAAGAGCAGGGAAAGCCCCTCCCCTCCAGGCAAGCAGAGGGGAAAGTGTCGTCTCTGTGCTCCGGTGCTGCTGGGGGAGAGGGAGAGAGAGTGGGGGAGGGAGAGGGAGAGGGGGGAGGGAGAGGGAGAGAGAGAGAGAGAGAGAGAGAGAGAGAGAGAGAGAGAGAGAGAGAGATGGCTGGCTTGGGGGGGAACTTTTGCCTCCCACCCGTTAAATCCCTCTCCAGCATTCTTAGCCAGCTGCTTCTCTGCACACCCCTCTCATGTCCCTTCTTTGTTTTTCCTTTGCTCCCCACTTAAAATGTGGTTAAAAAGCATGGATCCACATGGATCCTCAGGATCTTTGCATTGGGTCACCCCAAATTCACCATCAGATCACATAGCATGTCCATGGCTACAGCCTGCACCAAAAAAATCACGCACCCACTGTTGCCTGGGGCTGCAATGGTGCAAAAACGTGGTTACAAAGCATGGATCCACATGGATCCTCAGGATTTTTGCATTGGGTCACCCCAAATTCACCATCAGATCACATGTCTGTGGCCACAGCATGAAGCACAAAAATGATACATCCACTGTTTCATTCAGAATGTTTTTTCCCTTGTTTTCCTCCTCTAAAAACTAGGTGCGTGTTATGGTCAGGTGCGTGTTATAGAGCGAAAAATACGGTAAGTGGTGCCCAGATGTTGGAGGTTTTGTGCTAGGCTTGTGACAGAGCAAAAAGGCTGATAATGTCCATACAAGCAGATACAGAATACTTCCAGAATACTTGGTTTTCTTAGCAGCTGTTTCTTTAAAAACAACGCATACCCAGGCATGCAAACATTTCTCCAAGGAAAGTTTTTACTTTATTAGGGATTTGGATGCAAAGCACAGAGAATGTCTGCTGATAGAAGAGCGAATTTGTACCTCACACTAGAAAACTAAATCCAAGATGGCTCTTAGGAGAATTTCCATAGAATGATTTTTACATTGCTACCCCACCTTTCTTCCATGAAGCTCAAGGCAGAATACATCCCTCCCCCCCTCTGTTTTATTCACACAACAACCCTTGGAGGTTGATAAGGCTGAGAGGCAGCCACTGGCCCAAAGTCATCCACTGAGCTTCATGGCTGAGTGTGGGATTTGAACCCTGCTCTCCCAGGTCCTAGTCAACACTCCAGCCATTGTGCCACATTAGCTCTATGTGGGGCCACTCATGTTGGTGCTTTGCAAACACTGTGCAAATGGGTACCCTTGTACAATGGAAAGGTTTTTAAGGCTATGCAAAAAGTTATTCCTAACGTTGTATGTGTTTAACTCTTTTTGAAGATAGTTGTTTTTAAGTGCATAAACTGAACTGGGCATTGCTATGTCCAGTTTGCACAAGAACATAGAAAGCTTCTGTGTCCAACTTTTTAGCTGTTTAGTAGTCAAACTGCTTAGCTGCCTATCCTAGTAAGGTCTCCTCTGGCTGCCAGTAGATCTCAAAGATCTAAGCCTCTCCAATCACCTTCTACCTAAACATTTTTGAATGGACCACCTATATGCAAAGGATGCACTCTGCCACCAAGCAATGGACCTTATCCAGGTTGGACCAAGTTAGGTGTGTTTCTACCTTTGCTTAGTGGTGTTTCTGCTTAGTGTGAGTCACACTTTCCCCTGCTCACTCTTCGCTTTGCTCACTCCATCATATTTCAACAGATGGTGCAGCAGATCAAGCATCATCGACAGATTCCTTTTGGATCCAATCCCAGGATACCCTGATCCTGCAGGGGCAGGAATCTCCAGTTCAGCCTCACATTTCCTTGCGTGCCCCCTGCCAGTTCTCCCTCCCACCTTTTAATTATTGCTTCTGCGCAGCAGAACAGCCATTAATGGAAGAACTCCAAGCAGCGCATGGGGAAAATTTATGGGCCCCCTGATTTACTTAGCCAACCAGCAGCTCTATTGATTTTTATTTAGGAGAATAATTAAATATTTATTTTCACTTTGTTAAGCTCAGGAGGTCGAAGCCCACATAAAGCAGAACAGTGCACAAGCAAGGCAAGATCAATGGCTTGTGGTTTGGGGAATATTTGACCTCGTCCAGACCTCACACAGGTGGCTTGGCCAAGTCTCCCCAGAGCAAAGCAGCTGGGATCACCTTCCTGGTTGGTTTTCCCATGGGTGGGTATAAGCAACTGGCCACAGACCACCAGTTGGATCATAGTTGAATGAACTGTGCTTCATTACACTTGGTGAAATCCCACAGCAAGTTACAGGGCAGCCTTCTTTGTGTTGGATATATGGCTGGTCCCAGCATACCAAACCAATGAACTGTGATATAAAATGGGATCTGCTGGAGGAGGTTATGCATCAGATCCTTTCGAACAGCCAGTGGGAAAATACAGCATCCGTGAAAAATGGATGCCCAGATTCTAAAGTATCTCCAACAAAGATCCAAGGCACCTGGCTCCATTATTGAGTAACTTTTACAGTTAGGAAGTTTCTCAGACTATTTAGCCTGGTTCCTGCCTCCCTACCATTTCTCTACCCATTGGTTCTAGCCCTGCCCTTTGGAGCAAGATAGAGAACATGTTGAATCAAACCATTGGCTTAGCTGGCTGTAGTTCCTCTCAGAAGATAAGAAGCTGCCTTATACCATCAAGCTCAGTATTGTCTGCACTGGCAGTGGCTCTCCAAGGTTTCAGAAAGGAGACATTACCTGTCCTACCTGCAGATGCCAAGAACTGAACCCAGGACCTTCTGCATTCCAAGCAAATGCTCTACCACTGAGCTGTGGCACTTCCTAGGAATCAGTCATTGCCCAGGAATCTCCATTGCCCAGGAATATTTTTGGGTGGAGACTGAAGCCAGGACTTCCTTCTGCAAGCAGGGCATGCACTCTGCCCTTGAGTTATAACACACACACACAAAAGGTGGTTGTGTATTATCCTTTGGGTACCTGCACCAGAGGAATCTGGAAAGCAGCAAAGGGGAACAATTCCCAGCATGGAACCAAGCGCAGCTGCAGATGCTCTCTGCTTGGAGCCTTAACCTGGGGCGGTGGGGGGGGTGGCAACAGAGAGATGTTCCACTGGTAATTTATGGACAGTTCTTTCATTCCATAAAGCTACCATCTGTCAGTGTGCTGCATCTAGTATGTGTAAAAGCCATTAGCTTTTTGCCTCCAAGGCCAATGAGCCTCTTGCAAAGAGACCCCCTACACACACACACACACACACCTGCTCACCCCAGCAGTTGAGTTGGGAAGACCAACATTAGTGAACCCAGAGAATTCTAATAGGGTGGGAATCAGAGAAGGGGCTCAAAAATAGACAGATTGCATGAAACAGCCAACAGAGTTTGCCCCATCCTCATGCCCAACCTTTATTTCAAGGTGCCTACAACTTACAAAACATTAGATACTGGAGAAAGCAAGCAACCTCCTTTTTCTTTCTACTGCCAGGGAAGAGCAGCCTTTCAGTAGAGCAGGAATGGCAACCTGTGGCCCTCCAGGAGTTGATGGCCTCCAACTCCCATCAGCACCAACCAGCATGGCCAATAGTCAAGGGTGATGGGTGTTTGTAGTCCAACGCCATCTGGAGGGTCACAGGGTCCCAACCATGGCTGTAAAAGCTGGTATGCAGCTGACTGGCCTTCTCAGTTGTACAACCAAAACAAGTGGCTGCACTGCCACTTCCTCCTCATTAAAAAATGTAGCTGGCACCAGAAAATAAAAGCCACGCCACACACTATGTAGATCAATGGTGGGGAGCCTCAACACCAGGGGCCATATGCAACCCTCTAGGCTTCATTATCTGGCCCTCTGGACTCTCCTCAGCCTATATCCCTCGTCAACCCTGTCTGCACTCTTCTTGAGTGTTTTGGCCTGGTTAGAATGTGTCCTTAACTCCAATGATGCCTTTTGCTTGCCTGGTTAGGCAGACAGACATGAGTGTCCATGGAAACATCCTGGTGTACAAAACTAACATTTCCATTTGTTGATCCGCCCCCTTTGGTCTCTGGTCCTGCCCACCACTGACCTGTGACAATTGGGCTCACCCATGCCATAGATCAGAGGGCAAGAAATTGCTTAGGTCCAGTCGGCTGAGACATTCAGAGCAAGAAATACGCTACTTCTTCACCCAGCCAAATGGCCTTGTGTCAGGCAAATCACATCAGAAAACAGCCTGGCAGACTTGGGTCTGCCTACAGGGAGCTCCATTTAAACCATCGCATCCTCCAGCTCAGCTCTCTGCTCTTCAAGCTAACTGCAGCTCTGTTCCTCGGCAGAGGGAGGTTGGCTATTTCCCCTGCCCCACCTCCTTCCCAGCTATGCCTAATCCCTCCCACGCACACGTGTGTGCATGCACACACACACACAGAGAACTGGGCTCCCATCCAAATCTCTATTGAAACCAGCAGGAGGCTTCCCTCCCCACCTTGCAACCACTTGAGCGGATTGTAATTCTTGGAGCTGCTGGTGGGGAGTGAATGGATCAGGCAAGAGTGCTGAAGAACAGCTCCCTGTGAGACTCAGCAGGGAAAACCAAGAAGCAAAAGCACAAATTACAGTCCTGTGCGCAAGGAAGAGCATGCTCACAAGTGCAACTGCCCCCCTTTTTCTTCTGCCACCTCCCCCACCTCATTAAAGTCTTCTGAAATGGGCCCTTCTGAAAGGGATCGTATGAAGGGAAAATGCCATAGCGGAGGGCAAGCTAATCAAAGATCTGCGTCTCTTTACCAGAGTCAGTTTCAGTGCAACCAAAACATCGGGAGAGTTAATAAAATGCCTCACTGGAGGAAGAAGACCAGAGATTTCCAAGGCACAAACTTCACTCCTCAACTGCCAAGGGCAGAAAACCTTATTGGAACAGTTCCTTATTGGAACTGCACCTCAGCTTTGGCAAAGCAGATCCAAGTTTCACGCATACAGTCAGTCATCCCTCATCCCTACCTTTGTTCCTGCATCTTTGTCAGCCTCAGACTGGCATGCATTTAGCCTGGATGCCAAGCTGCTCTGCCATCCTCATCGAAACCTCGGCTTTGCACATGCTCACATCACACGCCCACACTTAAAGGGAATGTGCAACAATGTAGCTGAACCACCAACGTGTCGGGTTTGTCAGGTCCTGGGGAAAAACACGCCCACTAGCAGGGAAACAGAATGCCAACATGGCAGAATTCAGCTTTTTCCAGCTGAGCTTGGGAGGCAATTACAAGATCATAGCATCAGCCACAAACCAAGGAGAAGCCCTGGTTTCAAATCCTCATTCAGAATGTAGTTCTTGGCCCAGTTTCCTTCCCTCAGCCTAACCTACCTCATAGGGTTGCTGTGAAAATAACTTGTGGTGTGGCTGAGGAACAGAAGACCTTCCAACAATTTCAGATCTTCTCCAACCCATAACATTCCCTTGCTGCTGTTTACTATTTCTGGTTCTCATTGAGGAAGGGGAATACTATTCTTAGCACTTGGGCGAAGCATTCCTACCCTTCTATTGAAAATGCATTTTTAAAAAATCATTAGATAATTTGGGAAAACATTTATGTTTACACCATAGAAGGCACATTTCTTTTTTAAAATATAAAGCGTTCTTCTTTTCCACTTGGTTTATGCTGGTTTTATTTGTGGAAATGTTCCCATTTATTCCATCACTATCCCACCCCCATAAAAAAGAAAGGGCTGGTTGATGAAGCAAACACCCAAAATCAATTGCAGAAGCCTAAAATGTAAACCATAAGGAAGAAATGTCTAGGAAAAGCCACAAAGCCAGTCCAAAAAGCTACTCCAAAAATATTGCCACATGCCTTCTCCTGGACCCCTTGTGCAACTGCAATCTGGAGAGGCACCCTTGCACTATAGCGCAAGAAAAGCAGGACAAAAAAATAAACTGGAACATCTGTGGCCAAAAAAAGAAGGTACAGGACTTCAGCAGGAAGCTATGGAGCATGCCCCAGTTGGGCATGAAGCTGTATGTCTGCTCTATAACTTTCGCAGGCACAATGAAAGCAGGATCGCATTCAAGCGCACCTATACCATCATGGACACAAGTCATCATGAAGGCACAATAACAAGGATGTCCAGAAGAGGCTCGCTATTTCTCTCTAAGGAAGCAAAGCCCCACCTCATACTGGTGCTGAAGGTCTGGAAGGAGGAGAAGTTCCACAGGCACTGCTTCTGTGAGTTCACTTTTCTTTAAAAGATGGAATAATAGAGGAACATAGAAAGCTCCTTATACTGAGCAACACAACTGATTTGTGTGACCACCGGTTTTTAGCAAATAAACTTAACTGACAGTACACCTCTGGAAGCAGCTCTCTTGGGGCTCCAAGCAGAGGTCTATCCTTGCACTACCTGGGAATGTAAGGGATTGAATCCAAGCCCTTCTCCATGCAAAATAGATGCTCTGTCACTGAGCTACAGCACATCCTCCAGAGTTATGGTGTTTCCCCTTTATTTGTAATATACGAGTAGAGCATATATGGAATCAAACAGAAGATGCTCCTACTAGATAGGAGAACTACTACCGTACACTGGATTTCTGGCAAGGACCTGCACCCCAAAATACCTTTGCTAAACTCACCTCTCTCTCTTTCTCCAAACTGATGTTTCTTAATACATGCACCTGCCCTCTTCTTTAAGCTGTGGGGGTGACGCAACAGGCTGCTACACTTCTATAATTTATTATTCATTTGGGGACATTTCTCCACAGTCCAGTGCTAGAGAATTAGCTGCCGCCACAGGCACAGGCTCTGGCCTGGGGCAAGGCACTGGCTCAGTTTTCTACCAGTAAAACGGGAACAAGAGTGACTCACAACACAGGGCTGGTGTGAAGATAAACAAGATAAACAAACCCCATGCATTAAGCACTTTGAGAATTTTAAGTCCTACTAAAGAACAAATGGCAGAAGCTGCCATTAACCGTTTAAAGGAGGGCTCTGTGGAAAAATCTGGAGAAGGCGAGAGAGAGAAATGTGTTGATCAATATACACAGGGTTATGTGATACTTACTTATTTTAGATGCACCCTCCTTTAAAGAGATATTTAGAAAGATATAGGGGGTTGGACTAGATGACCCTTGGGTTCCCTTCAAGCTCTACAATTCTATGGTTCTGTTTTCCTATATTTGCATAGCTTTCACCCTCTGTAATACACTCATTCAATAAGAGTCCACTGGGAATAACATCAGCTATGGTGATGGAAGTTCAGCAGGCTGCTGGTTATATTATTATTATTATTATTATTATTATTATTATTATTATTATTATTATTATTATTATATTCAAGTCTGCTGAACATGCTTCAGTCTTTCACTCCTGCTCCTTTGCTCTCCTATTGTGCTGAATCACTTCCTGGTTGCCGTTCCCTCTGTCTGCATCTTCCCTTTGTGTTGCTGAGTAAATGCCCCCTCCAGCCCCAAACACCCCAACTCTCTTATTTAGTTCTTAAAACAACGATTTACAGTTTCCATATTGTGGTTCTCAGATGAATAGGGAGCATGACAGGACAAATGCAAAGGTCAGGTTAAGAACTGGAGAGAGGAGAAGACTTTCTTTCCAGCCAGCCCTCCTTGCTCTTGAGGAGACCTTTTCCTGCCCTTCCTTTGGAGCTGCAGTGGGGGGAGGTACCAGCAAAACCTTCAGCTGAAGAATATCTAGGTAGAACATCAGAGCTTGTTGGACTTCCCATTGCCTTGCCTCCTGTGGACTTACCCCACACAAGAGAGGTTGCAGGCATCTCAGCCATGACCCAAGAGATGTAAGACTGCAAGCACACCATACATTTAAAGCACCCAAGCACATGTTGAGATTCCTGCATTGCAGGGGGCTCAACAAGATGACCCTGGGGTCCCTTCCAAGTCCACATTTCTATGATTCTATGACTCCCCCCCAAAATAATCCTTGGAACTGTAGTTTAGGGGTGCTGGGAATTGTATCTCTGTGATGGGTAATCTACAGTTTCCAGGATTCTCAAGGGGCAGTATGTGTTTTAAATGTGCTTTGAATGTATGGCTTGCACCAAGCTGTAATTGTGCAAAGGTCATCTGAGATGTTCTTGAAGACGAAGGAAAAAAACAATGATCTTGTCTTCCACAAAAGTGTTATAAGCATTGCGTGACAATCCAAGGCTCCAGCAACCTGTCTCAGCTCCTCGCGAGGAGGCCAAAACATCATAGCACTGTGCATTTATGCACAACCAGTGTGCTGAGTGCAATGTGTGGACATGGGCAAACAATGCCTTCTGAGTCATCCTTCACCATGGTAGCATTTTATTCACCCTTACTCGGGGTTGGTGTTACTCACTGGACATCATACTCTGGGCCTTAGGCTTGCATTAGCAAGAAACCAGAGAGTCACATGAGTCTGTGTGGCATGGCGCATGCCTGGCTGCCTGGTGCTGATGGTTTCCTTCGCTCAGCCTGTGTGTTTCCACGGCAACAGAAGCAGCACAGGCTCACTCCCTGCATCAGGAATGCCTGTAATTAGATCCACGGCCACAGCTGTCAATCCTCATTTAACAGCCTCCCATTTAACTCCTCGCTCCAGTAATTAGGGTTTACTAAACAGAATGTCAGGCAATTAGAACAGCAGGTCAATCGCTTTCCATGTAACCTCTTTTAAGGCAGGGTGTAAGCTTCCTCCAGCAAGCTCCAACCAGGGGCAGGGGCACCCTAAGGTGCCTGGTGGGAGCAACAAACCGAGAGGAGTAGAAGGGCTATTGAGCTCCTCTGAGGCTGAGCCCATTGCTGCTTGCATTTGAGACATGGCATTTGCTCCTTGAGTTTGCAGTCGTGAGTGACACAGTAATTATTCTCGATACAAAAAGTGACCTAAAAACTGCCAATGCTCAGAGCCAATTTGAACATGGGGCTGGGGCAAGAAATGTCATCCAGCAGGGGTGGGGAATATGTGACCCTCCAGAAGATTGCTGGCCTTCAACTCCCATCAGTCCCAGCCAGCATGACCAATGGTTAGAGACAATGGGAGGGCCACAGACTCCATAGTTTGACAAAGCACTACCACTACTAGCACCTAGAAGATTGGCTGGGCTGAAGTGGGCACTCACACTCAGCAGCAGTGGTGGCGAGTGTCCACTGGCCGTGGTAGGGCAGAAAATTGGGAGGCCAACAGTAGGTGGAGCCAAAGGCAATGACAGGCAGAGCCAGAGTCTATGGAAAGTGGAGCTGCTCCCTGATTGATTGTAAGACAGCAAGCAGGTGGGAGGACTGGCTGAGTGCAGGTTAAGGTTGGTGGACCAGTGTCCCATTTACCCTAATGGAACTGCCTCTACTGGTTGGCATGAAATTGAATGGGGCTTAAAACTGAGCTCAGTAGCTCAGTATCTGTTGAGTTTATGCTGCACTGGGATAGAGCAAAAAGAGAAACAAACCCAGCAGTCAACGTCTTTGAACTTTTTTCAAAGTCCTGCAGGCTGCTTGGGTACCCATTACAAAATGAATTTCCATCCATTAGCTTTAAGGCTGTGTTTCTCTTCCCGGTTTCCAATTTGATGCCATTTGTTCTAGATAAAAATCAGCAGAGGACGGCTTCACTTCAGAGGCTGTCCTAACCAAGCACGATAAGCACGACAGATTCTGCAAATGCTATCAGCACCATAAATAATTAAGGGAAAGGATCCAAAAGGTGTGCATGGCAAGAGGTCAAATTCAGAACTGGATCAGTGCTGGCGTGTGGGGCTCTCAGCAGATGCCCATGTGTTCCAGTCCTTGATGCCAGCCCTGCCTGTTGCAATATTGCACAAGTCACATAGCTTGGCAACACTGCAGAACGTAGCATGGAAGGTTGTGTGGGCAAGACACTCTTCACCCTGGGCACAACAACAAAAAACTTTCCTGACCTATTGCAAAGTACCAAGAGATCTGCAGGCCATCCTGATTTAACCTCTTCCATCCCCAATACCATAGGGATGCGGGTGGCTTGCTGATCAGAAGGTCAGCGGTTCAAGGCCCCACGACTGGGTGAGCTCCCGTTGTTTGGTCCCAGCTCCTGCCAACCTAGCAGTTTGAAAGCATGCCAGTGCAAGTAGATAAATAGGTACAGTTGTGACAGGAAGGTAAACGGCGTTGCTGTGTGCTGCTCTGGCTTCACTAGAAGTGGCTTATTCATGCTGGCCACATGACCCAGAAAAACTGTGGCAGACGAACGCCAGCTCCCTTGGCCTGTAAAGCAAGATGAGCGCCCGCAACCCCAGAGTTGTTTGCAACTGGACTTAAACGTCAGGGGTCCCTTTACCTTTATCCCCAACACCATAAAGATCCATGAAATATATCTCTTCTTGTTTTATTTATTGCCAAGTTTGTTATCATATCTGCATACCGAGGTTTATGACCACAGGTTCAAACTCCAACATCCCCACTTATGGTAGTTAAGTTCCAGAGCTGGCTATGACCTCAGGCTGATATTTTGAAGGAAATTGCTACCAGTCTGAGGTGTTAATATGGGCCTATCAGTGTCGAAAACCACTGCCGTGGTTAAATAAGTAGATCCTTAATCACAAAGAAGTTGACAGTCCCCCATAAAAACGTATAGGAGTCACTGCCAGGTTTTTCTCTCTGGTGCATTGTGGGACATCTTCTGGGAATCCGTATGTGCCTGGAAACCTCATTGACGGCAAAGCACCATCATATAAAACAGCCAGATTAAAAGGATATCTGAACAATAAACCGAGCTAAATGGATGACATCATTTGAGCGGCACAGAATGATTTACCAGTTTGGGTACGAAAGGAGTGAAATGTATTCCCCCTGAGTACTATTATTTGCACACCGCAATGGTTCTCTCACCCATCCATATTACCCTGGGGACCCAAACTTGACCCACCAGTAGAGATGCCCCCTTTGGGGCCCCAGGCCTTGACACCCACTTTGGCCATAGCTTTACCACTGAGCAATGTCTGCCTTGCAAGCAGGAGGTCCCAGATTCAATCCCCGCTGGCATATCCAGGAAGGGATGGAAGAGATTCCTGCCTGAAATCCTGGAGAGCTACTGCTGGTCAGTGTAGACCAGGCATAGGCAAACTTGGCCCTCCAGCTGTTTTGGGACTACAACTCCCATCACCCCTAGCTAACAGGGCCAGTGGTCAGGGATGATGGGAATTGCAGTCTCAAAACAACTGGAGGACCGAGTTTGCCTATGCCTGGTGTAGACAATAGGGAGCTAGAAGGACCAGTATGCTGACTCTGTATAAGGCAGCTTCCTGTGTTCCTGTCCCTCCTTCTTGCCTGTTCCCCTTGCCATTCGAAGCAGCAGTAGGGCTGGGGCTGGAAGTCTGCCGGCCAATATCCCAGAATGCCTTGGGGCACCAAACAAAGTGCTGCTCCAGGGCATTGTGGGAACTGTAGAGGGCAGGTGGCTTCTGGGATCCAGTCAAACTACGTGTGGTGGCGCAGGAGGGAACTTACTGATAGGCACCTTGAGGAGAGTTTGGCTCCAAACAGAAGCCAGCCCTTTCTTGGAGTTTGAGGCTTTGCTTCACCTTCACGGTGGGCTCACCTTCCAAAAACTGTCATACAGACCGAAATTCTATCATTTCGAACCTGTCATTTCTGGTTTGTTTGGTTTTTGGCCACACTGAGGAGCTATGTAAAAGGGAGAAGAGGTTCGATTTGAATAACCATCTTGGTCCTTGATGCTGCCACTGCGTGCTGACTCATGACAGGACTTCTCGGCAGTGGTTCCCTGTTTGTGGAAGGCCCTCTCGGTTGAGGTGCATCCATCTCCCACATGGTTAACATTCAGCAGGAATGTCAAAACATTCCTGTTCACCCAGGCGTTTGATGGCTGAAAGATACTGTTACTGGCATCGTATTAGCTGCAAGGGTCTGAGAAATGCTTTCAGATGTTTAAAAACCTTTCCACTGCTTCTTAAAACTTGCCTGGTTTTGTTGTTTGCCACCTGGGAAGTTAGGAATTTAGTAAATAGCTGAATAATTGCCAGGTAATCACACTGAAGCCCCAGTTTCACATATAGCCAGTAGCCTAGGGTGTGATTGTTTGCTTGTGATTGGCTGTGGTGATCTTTGTTTTCGTGTGTGAGTGAGGTGGGTGGGTGTTTTGGATCAGGTTAGCCATATTGATTTGTATGCTGTTGGTGGATTATTGTGATTGTCCTGTTGGGCTGTGTGTGTGATAAAGGGGAGCCATACCGGGGTGAAGGCGTCTTCTTCTGTTTGTCCCCGTGTCAGTTTCAGTTTATTAGTTAATTTTTCTAGTAGGGCTGTTTCCCATACTATTTGGTACCATTCCTCTCTCACCACCAAAGGAACACAAGTGAACAACACAAGCAACGCTGACACCAAACTCTACATACATTAAACATAATAGAAACACCGCCACCTGACCCCACCCCATCCATCTTCCCTCTCTCCACCCCCCCTTTCTTTTTTCTTTTTTTTCTTCTCCCCCTAATGCCTCAACAAATGAAACGGATTTGTAAAAATGTTACATGAAAAAAAAAAATACGAGGCACTACACTTCTGTAAAACAAGAAAACCCTTAATAAAATATTTTTTTAAAAAACATATAGCCAGTAGCCCAGGTGCCCATACCTGTCAAAAACTCTCTCACAGTGCAATCCTATGTATGCCTATTCAGAAGTAAACCACTGGTGCATGTGTGTGTGCATCTTAGGCTTACGTGGGAGTAGAGATGGGGGGGGGGTCAACTCACTTAAAGGCACATCTATTAAATTCGCACTATCTGAACCAATATGAGAACCAGCCACGATTTGAAAGTTACACTTATCCAAATTCTGCAGCGCAGTTCTCCAATCAATGCTTCCAAAAAATTAGAGAATCACATCTATTAAGGGCAAATTGTGCATAACAATTAATGTATTACTGAAAATAACAAACAAAAATGCTGGTTAATTTTCATGAGGTTTTTTAAAAACAAAAAGCAAAAACCCAAAGATTGCAAATTAATACAGAAATGTTAAAAACTGAATTTAAGAATGGAAAAGGAGAGAAACAGAGAACAAAAATTGACAGGCCCTTCCAGCTCTGCATGGGAGTGAGTCCTATTCAGTTCAGTGGTGCTTACTTCTGAGTTCATAGCTGTAGGACTGAACTATTAGCATGGCATTCTGAAATTTTGCTTCATTCTACCTGCCAGAGATCTGAGCCGCTTACAAAAATAAATGCAATAAAGCCAGCATG
Organism: Podarcis muralis; assembly: GCF_964188315.1. Classification (NCBI taxonomy): domain Eukaryota; kingdom Metazoa; phylum Chordata; class Lepidosauria; order Squamata; family Lacertidae; genus Podarcis; species Podarcis muralis. The sequence continues at coordinate 7,535,402 of NC_135668.1, forward strand.
AAACCCATTAAAAAAGTAACTGTATCACATGAGTAATAGAAACGGGCTTTTTGAATCCATAAAATACGCATCTCAGTCTCTGTTTGGGATATATTTCAGTAGTACATCCAGGGCCTACAGACCATATGACTGGAAATAGCTGGCCTCTGATGTTACCCTGGAGCTTTGCAGGTAGACACATCTGAGTTCCTTTAGCTGTCATTGGCTATGTCAGGGAAGCAAGGCAGAATTAGAACTGGAATTCTAAAGTCAATGGAATTAGTAGAACAAAGTTTGATTCTTCCCTAACACCGCTTGCCTTTATGTGGCACATGTGACTAATAAAACTGGGAGGGTTGGCTAATATAATTTTTTGTAGGCTAGCAGCAGTCGTGAACTTCCTTGAAGGCTGAATGAAGGGGCTGGGGGGCCCTGCTGCAAGTTCTCTTTCTTCCTGAGATCTTAACGCAATGGTCAATCTTACCAATGGATAACTAGTTAACATCTTGCATCTGTACCAGTGTTACAAGTTCCCCAACTACCATTCTGTTCTGGAAGCGACTGGCAACAAAGCACCAACATGAGTACATGAGTACAATGTGACCAGATCCCTGCTGGGTGATCCCTGCAAATCACCACCTTTCATCTTAACTTGATTTAATGGTGTAAACCGCTTTGTTGGGTTTTGTGATTTGGCGGTATAGAAATACTTTGATAAACAAATAAACCTACTCTTGCAAGGTTGTTGTGCGGGGCAAATGGGAAGGGGGTGAGTGTGTACCCTTTCTTTGGGGGAAGAGTGGGGATGAAAGTGAAAGGAAAAGCAATTCATAGATAGCTTAGGGGAAGTAGCTTAATGACAGAACACAGCTTTGACATAAAGACTGTCCCCAAGGCTTGCTCCCTGGGCATCTCCTGGTAAGACTGCGAAAGACAGGTTTCTGAAACCCCGGAGAGGTGCTCCTAGTGTAGAGCAGGGGTGGGGAACTTGTGCCCCGACACAGAGGATCTGCTTTGCCTGCAGAAGGTCCAATGTTCAAGCCTGGGGCTCTTGGGGGTGGGAGTATTGCTTGATGATGATGATGATGTTATGTATTTTGTGTTGTAAACTGTCCTGCGATCTTCAGATGAAGGGCAGTATACACATTTAATAAATAATAATACAGTGGTACCTCTTCCAGCATCTTAAAAAGTAGAGACATCACCTTGCCAACAAAGGTCCGTATAGTTAAAGCTATGGTTTTCCCAGTAGTGATGTATGGAAGTGAGAGCTGGACCATAAAGAAGGCTGATTGCTGAAGAATTGATGCTTTTGAATTATGGTGCTGGAGGAGACTCTTGAGAGTCCCATGGACTGCAAGATGATCAAACCTATCCATTCTTAAAGAAATGAACCCTGAGTGCTCACTGGAAGGACAGTTCGTGAAGCTGAGGCTCCAATACTTTGGCCACCTCATGAGAAGAGAAGACTCCCTGGAAAAGACCCTGATGTTGGGAAAGATGGAGGGCCCAAGGAGAAGGGGACGACAGAGGACGAAATGGTTGGACAGTGTTCTCGAAGCTACCAGCATGAGTTTGACCAAACTGCAGGAGGCAGTGGAAGGCAGGAGTGCCTGGTGTGCTCTGGTCCAGGGGGTCACGAAGAGTTGGACACGACTAAATGACTAAACAACAACAGCAACCTCTGGATGCAAACAGGATCCATTCCAGAGCCCCGTTCGCAACCTGAAAGGAAGGCAACCCACATCTGCGCACACGCGGGTCACAATTCGCCGCTTCTGTGCAAGCGTGTGATGTCATTTTGTACATCTGCGCATGCATGAGCGGCAAGACCTGGAAGTAACCCTTTCCGGGACTTCTGGGTCGCCACGGGACCCAACCTGAAAAGACGTAACCTGAAGCAAACGTAACAAGAAGTATGACTGTAACCCCCAACATCTCCAGAAAGGGCTAAGGACTAGGAACTGAGATAGTTCTGTTGGTAGAGCACCAGACTGTTAATCTCAGGTTCAGGGGTTCGAGCCCCACATGGGGCAAAAGATTCCCGCATTGCAGTGGGTTGGATTAGAGGACCCTCATGGTCCCTTCCAACTCAGTGATTTTAAAACCCAGGACAGCCGCTGCCAGTCGGTTCAACAATACCAAACTAAGGCAAACCAATGGCCTGACTCATTATAAGGCTCCTTCTTATGCCTGATGTCCTCTTAAGAGGCAATGGTTGGAAGAAGTCTGTTATCACTGTTCAGCAACTAGGCACCCAATGCTGCTATGATGGTGGTGGCAATTTATTACACGCCCTTTGCCCTAAGGTTGCAGGGGAGGTTACAGCAACTAAAACATAATATTAAAAACAGTTTTAAAGTACTTGAGCGCCACAGAAATAAAGTGTGTGCTAAAAATATCTCTCTCAAGCGTCAAAAGCCAAGGTAAAGAGTATTTGCTGAAAGCTGTATTGTGGAAATGCCAGATGTACCTCTGTGGGGAAGGACTTAGGGACTGTCGCAGAGAATGCCCTCCCCTGGGCCTCCATGCCTTGAGCTTCTGAGGGTGCTGGAAGAACCAAGACGGACGCCCAGGAGAGTCTCTTGGGAAGGAGGCGGTCCTTCAGGTATCTGGGGACATTTAAGGCTTTACGCACGTACATTAATAATGATAATTATGAGACTAGAAATACAACTAATAATAATGTACTACGCGTCCAATGAGAAAGCTGGGAGATCCGAGCTATGCTACAAGCACAAATTAGTTCTAAATTGATTTAATTGCATGGATTTTCCTTAGCAACCTTGGGAATCATAGTTCTGCAAAAGTGCAGAAAATGGTATATGTTAATGATCCCTACCCCTTAATGCAGCGACATTTCCCAAGAGCTTATTTGGAGAAGAAGAAGAAGAAGAGTTTGGATTTGATATCCCGCTTTATCACTACCTGAAGGAGTCTCAAAGCGGCTAACATTCTCCTTTCCCTTCCTCCCCCACAACAAACACTCTGTGAGGTGAGTGGGACTGAGAGACTTCAGAGAAGTGTGACTGGCCCAAGGTCACCCAGCAGCTGCATGTGGAGGAGCAGGGAAGCGAACCCGGTTCCCCAGATTACGAGTCTACCACTCTTAACCACTACACCACACTGAAGGACAGCATTAACAGTTAAACTGGCGTAAAGATGCAGGGCATCCAAGATGCATGGCCCAAGCTTCCTTCAATCAATCTGGGTATCTTACTATTTCTTCTAACTCAAGCCTCTTTTACTCCCTGGGTGTAGCTTAATGGAAAGGCTCACGATAGTTGGCTTGCTTATTGATCTGGCATCTTCATTCTGCAGTCCCTGACTCCACAGTACCATGCCCTTGGCATAGTCTAGCCAATGGGCACCCCTTGCCAATGTCTCTGCTGCCAGCGCCACCATCCCCAGCTGCCACGCTCACCAGCGTTTGGACTCCCCACCACCCCATGACATGGTCCTCCTTGCAGCAGCCGTGCTATCCTCTTGCTTTGCACCACAATTGTGGTAGCCCTGGCAAGTTTCTTTGCCACCTCTGGGCTCTAAGAAAGAACAAAAGAAGGGGTCCTTCTGGATGAGGAGGCCAGGAGAATGCCTGTGCTGATACCGTGGTGGCCAGAAAAGATTTTCTTAAGCTTAGAATTTTCACCAGCCCTGCTTTGCACCCTGCTGGAGTATTTCTGCTGAGCTGGAATATGTCCCAGAACTCAGAAATGCCTCTTGCCCAGACAAAGGACAGAGAGGTACATTAGAAATTCAGATATATGAGCTAGGTGCTAAATCTAGGTTACGGCCACCACAGAGGAATGTCTATTTGCCAGGGGGTTGGACTAGACAACCCCCGGGGTCCCTTCCAATGCTACAATTCTATGATTCTGTGATCTCAACCACATTGCTTGACTGTAACTTGCCTCTTAGAACAATTCACTTGTCCCAGTATGCAAGAAGGAGAAACACACGCAGTGGAAATGGAAATGGCATTAACTATGGACTAAGGCAGAGGTTTTTAAACTGTGGTCGCCAACCCAGTGCCCAGAAATCTCCACATAGTTGCAACTGGACCCAAACCAGGAGGAATGCACTCCTGGCTAATTTCTAACACCGTGTAGAAACCAAGCTGCTGTACAAAGGTAAAAACGAAAACGAAACACTGCATTCATTGCTCCACCCACTTTTGCATCTGCCCCCCCCCACCACCACCACTGGCATATGACCCCTGGAAGATGGCTCAGGAAGGAATGCAGGCCCAAAAGGCTTCCCCAGCTCTGTGCAATAGTTTCTGCTTCTCTCCTACGTAGAACTCCTTCAAGCTTCTCACACTCTCCAACCTTCCTCAGATGAAAATACAGTGGTGCCCCGCAAGACGAATGCCTCGCAAGACGAAAAACTCGCTAGACGAAAGGGTTTTCCGTTTTTTGAGTCGTTCTGCAAGACAAATTTCCCTATGGGCTTGCTTCGCAAGACGAAACGTCTTGCGAGTTCTTGCGAGTTTGTTTCCTTTTTCTTAAAGCCGCTAAGCCGCTAAGCCTCTAATAGCTGTGCTTCGCAAGATGAAAAAACCGCAAGACGAAGAGACTCGCGGAACGGATTAATTTCGTCTTGCGAAAGACATATTCTACGCCAGGCATTCCCAACCTCGGCCCTCCAGATGTTTTGGGACTACAACTCCCATCATCCCTGCCCACTGATCCTGTTGGTTAGGGATGATGGGAGTTGTAGTCCCAAAACATCTGGAGAGTTTTGAGGGATGCCTGTTCTACATCAGTGTCCCCCCTCTCTACATGTTCTCCTCTGAGGGTGGGGAGGGTGGGGAGACACAGTGACTGAACGAAGCAAGACAGAGCCAAGTGATCATAATGGCCACTCTTCTGCGCCCACAACCCCTCAGCACCCCTCGCAGCCATGGCAGCTGTCTTGCAGACGGGCCCTATTCCCCTCGCTCCCCCACCCACCACTTTCTTTGTGGGAGACCAACCAACTGAGGAGCATGGAAACAGCGAAAAACATGCTGTGGGCATCCAAGTGATCCAGAACTTGTTTTCGTAAAAACAGGAAGTGGCGCCATATTGAGTGGGGCGAGGAAGGGAGCAGGAGGCACAGATCTAAGAAGTGTGTTAGAGGGACGAATGGATCTGAACGTCCTGTAACACGTTGAAATACTGTACTGCAGGGAAGGTCCCTCTGGAATTTGGGACTCTGCGTGAAAAAGTGAGAAGCTGTGATGGCTCAGGGTTTTGATTATGATTCCTGTATTTTGGGGGTAGTTGGAGGGTGTGTCTTCTAACCATATTCCAGCTGCATGCAAATGCTTGCATTTTGTCTGACTTCGATTCAGTTACATAACTAACATCCAAACTCTCTCAATGGCCAGCATTCTGCTCCTCAGGCTGTTTTACTCTAACTGTCCGCATGATATACACGAGGCTCATAATCTGTGGGCGATGATGGACGTTCCTCTTTCCCCCCTCATTATTGATCTTGTTTGGTCCTTATGTTACTTGCGGTTTCTTCCTTTTGGCTGTTGTATTTTTATCGCAAAACAAAATACGGTGTGTGTGTGTGTTTTTTTTTAAAATTCCCAGACCTGATTTTGTTTTACCACCGCTGAATTTTATAGCACAATTTTGATGGTGGGGATAGCATGTTGGTGGGTTAGAGAGATGACAGAAGGCCTGGGAGGAGAACAGCAGGTATGGATGCCAGGGAACTTAAGTCAGCTATCCAAACAATATTCTAGCCGAGATCTTCCTTCTCATACTAAAATTAAACACAAACAAACCATGCAGGGTGCCCCTGAAGAGGTATACAACTCTGAGTTCAGAAAAGAACTGGATGGGAGGAAGCGAGTTGTTGTGGGAGAGAAGAACATGTTTCCATCACCTTCTCCCCATGTGTCATTCTGGCTACATAAGTTGCATTCCCCACTGCCAGCATTTGCTTGGTCAACTGGAGAAAGAGAGAGCAATTGGATCTAGGGGGCAAAACCTAGGACATGATACCTCATTGGCAGATTCTAAAACCTGAAGGGTGTCATCGATATACACCTACAGAAACATATACGCAGGTGCCATTGTCAGTGCTGTGTACCCTCCCCAAAAGAAAAATGATCAAATCAGAATTATGCACCAACATAATCCAAGCAACACCCCAAAGAAAGCTGATTTAAAAGAAACAGAAAAACTGGATTATGCTATCTGAGTAAATTATGCAAATGAAGCAAATTTGCATATTGTTTTGCTTCTGGAAGAGAACATAAGAACAGCCCAGGTCAAAGTCCCATCTATTCCAGCTTCCTGTTCTTCCAGTGGCCAGCCAGATGCAGATAAGACATGAGCAAAACAGTTCTCTACCCAGCTGTGATTTCCAGCAATTCGTATTCAGAGGCATACTGCCTCGAATCGCGGAGGCAGATCGTAGACACTGTGGCTAAGAGCCACTGGTAGTCTTCTCCTCCATGAATATCTTTAATCCTCTTTCAAACCCACCCAAATTTATAGCCGCTGACACATCTTGAAGGAACAAATCTCATCGTTTAACTTACTGTGTGAAGAAGTAACCTCCTTTGTGTGCCCTGAATCATCAGCTGCATAATATGGGCCAAAATTTTAATATTATAAGAGAAAAATATGTAGAAGCATTGTGTGTTTCCTGGGTCTGTAAACAGGGCTTGCCGTACAGCCAGATTTTCCCGGACATTACTGGGGTTTCAAAGGTGAAACTGACATCCGGGGAAAACTTCCGAAAGGTGGCGCGTTGTCTGGATCTTAGGCAAGTCAATCGGAAAATTGTGGGGGTTTTGTTTAAAAAAAAGCTCCACAATTTCAGTGGTTTCCTTTAAAAAAGCTTGACAATAAGAAAGCCGAGATTCCCAGGAATGTAGATTCTTTGTCAAATTCCGTGCTTTCTCTGTGCTTGCTTTGAACGTCCGAACCTACCCTTTCTGGCCAAAGCTGTTTCACAGGACACAGGCTTGGAGCATTTGGGTGGCAGTAAAAATCAGATAAGGGGTGGGCAGCTGATTTGTGTCACTCCAGATGTTGCTGGACTACAACTCCCATCATGCATTGCAAAGGGATTTGAACTACATGGCCCTTCCAACAGTATTATCATTGCACCATTACAAAACCTGCCACACTTGCTAAAATACTTTCTTCTGCTAAACTATTAAAGGTGCAGGAGTCTTCTTTTCCATCAGGTCACCATGTCTCTGGGTCGCTGACTCCAACCAATCTGCCCTTGCCATTTTGGGTTCATCTGACTTTACCCTCTACTACCAATCTACTAGAGGAGTGGGAACCCTATCTCCTTCTTCTGAATGGATCGTCCTATCTCTAAATCACTTACTGCAACCAACCTGGCCCTGTGGTCTTGGATTCATCTGGCCTCACACTTTTCAATGTCCTTTCAAGTTAAATAGACCAAAAATGCTAGATGGCTATCAATATACTCTTTTAAGGTACAGTGGTACCTCTGGTTACGCACTTAATTCATTCTGGAGGTCCGTTCTTAACCTGAAACTGTTCTTAACCTGAAGCACCACTTTATGGGGCCTCCTGCTGCCGCCGCACCACCACTGTGCAATTTCTGTTCTCATCCTGAAGCAAAGTTCTTAACCTGAAGCACTATTTCTGGGTTAGCAGAGTCTGTAACCTGAAGCGTATGTAACCTGAAGCGTATGTTAACCCGAGGTACCACTGTATTTTACTTTGTTTGTTAGCAGCTTCCTAGGCAACCAGATACAGTGGTACCTCGGGTTACATACGCTTCAAGCAACGACACTACAGTACTAGTACAGGCAAAGCCTTTGGCAATGTTGTTGGAACTAGGAACTAAGAACTCACAACATCTGTAGTGAAGGATGCTAGAGAATTCTGGCATAAATGAGAGCAAATATTGCCAATGTTCACTCATTTGTCGCAAGTCCAGAACAGTTTGATCCACAATTGCTGCTGCTGTTTTCGGTCTCTAAAATGTGGTGTAGTGGTTAAGAGTGGTAGATTCGTAATCTGGGGAACTGGGTTCGCGTCTCCGCTCCTCCACATGCAGCTGCTGGGTGACCTTGGGCCAGTCACACTTCTTTGAAGTCTCTCAGCCCCACTCACCTCACAGAGTGTTTGTTGTGGGGAAGGAAGGGAAAGGAGATTGTTAGCCGCTTTGAGATTCCTTAAGGAGAGTGAAAGGCGGGATATCAAGTCCAAACTCTTCTTCTTCTTTTAAATGATACGGAACCGATTACCTGCCCCTTACACACACAGACATTTGCACTGCATTTCCTTTGCATTGAAATGAATGGTGTGGAATAATGTGACGATGACACCATTAATTATATAATCCGCTACATAAAATTCTGCCACAGCGAGTTTAAGAATGTCGTTTTTGTCAAAAGCCAAACTGCAGTGGAACGGAAACAGCGCTATATGTGACGAATACGGAGTGGATGGAAATTGAAGCCTTCTTACATCCCTAACTGTGTGGAAAAGAAGCAGCAGCAAGCAGGCACTGTGTGTGGTAGGAGATTCGATGAGCATGGAATGCATATTTTGATCTCCGGAGGCAGACATGTGGAAATGTGCCTTTAGGGAGAAGGTCACCCATCTACATTAAACAAATCCCTACCAACACTACATTTCAGGAAGAGGTTTGGGAACTGATGCCCATCTGCTTACTGCCACTCCAAAACTCTAAGAGTGAACAGCACGTTATCCCCAAACAACTCAGAGAGGACATGGAGCATCAAAACCCAACTAAGCAAGCCTGCTAGTTCTATAAGGCCCTGCTGACAGATGTCCCACACCTGATTAAACAATTAAACTGATCAGTTTGTTTTCGATAAGGAAGAATCTGTTCACAGGGAGATTATGAAAACCTAAAAAATGGAAGTTTGATGTTGCTTCCTCAAAAACCATCCAAAGGGAAATCTTTTTCCTTAAAATTATTCCTTATCCATTTCTCAAAATATGCAATACTCCCGTAGAATAAAGAGAAAGAAATGGCTGTGCCCAATGTTCTCTTCCGACCAGGGCAAGAGCTCTGATGCTCATGGACAAGTGAGTTTTAATGATGCCCCGCAGAGAAACCCAACATAGTAGTGGTGCTAGTGGCAACTCATTGCACAACAGATTTGCACAGCAAAGTTACCAGCAACACAATGTACTGCTGGTACAAAACATTTTGTCAGTGGAATGTAGACAACCCAAAGGCCTCTTAATGATGAACATTTATGGTGGCATAAGCTTTTGTGGGTTCAAAATGCATAATTTTGTGCCTTCATGGAAGCTTATGCCCCCTTAAAGCTCTTACAGCAAAATCCTAAGCGCTACTCAGAAGTAAGTCCTATTACACTCAAGAGGGTGTACTCCCTGTGAGCGATGGAGGAGAGTTTCATTGAGTCCGCATTTTAAAGCAAATTGACCTTATTTGCAGCTCTTAGATTTATATGCAGATCGGAATGAGGGTAACAGTGGCACTGGGCACTGCTCTGAATTTCAGAATGCTGTTTTGGTTCCAAAAATGTGAGTATCTTATAGGGGAAATGCATATTTTAGGGGGGAAAGCATAGAAAGACATTGAATAAAATGCATGCATTTGGACGCAATGCATGCAAAATGCATCTTACAAAAAGTGCATACAAACATTTAAACACAGTTGGTTTGGGTGCAGTTTAATAGACGTGGCTGAGCATGTGTGGAACTGACACAGAGCAGAGGAGGACTGATCCATCCAGCCCAAAACATACTTAGGATGGCACCCTCCATATTGAAAGCTACAGGACTCACTAGGGGCTTAATGACACTTACTTTCTGCCCGCTCTTTCCAGGAATTGGCCCACATTTTAATGCTTCATGTCCAAGCACCCTTCCCCACCATTCAGGAGCTTCCCCATGAAAACCCACTCTTCAAAGCTGAATCAGAACAAACAGCAGAACGGTCTTCCTATGGATTGCCATTGAAATTTAAAGAGTGGGTTTCTGCAGGGAAAGCTCCGGAGCAAAAAAAAAGGCGGGTGCTTGGATACAGTGGCGTCACAATGGGGGACGGGGGGGGGGGGCGTTGCACCCCGGGTACCATTTCTGCAGGAATGACAAGAAGTCACCCCGCAGGGGCTCATGGCAGCACGAGCAGCCATCGCGCCACCACATCCGCATGTGGAGGATCCTCTGGTCGTGGCTGTAGCGGCAACGGAGGGATCCCGGCACTGTCCGTACGGCACTGGAGCGGTGGTGGCGGCAAACCGCTATGCAGTGCATGTGCAGGGTCACTACATACGGCGCATGCGTCGTCACCGCACATGCGCTCTATGTAGTGATGCCCGCCCTGGGTGTCACGACGCCTTCCTTTGCCCCTGCTTGGATACAGAGCTTTAAAGTGCAGACCATTTCTGGGAAGCATAGAGGAAAGGTAAGTGTGGATTGCCCTCGGTTGCAATGGGTTCTTGTTGTCACAAATGGACACTGAGCAACACTTGCTGAATTCTAGCCCAGGACTCTGAGCCAAAGGAGGTGAGTCGTGCCTGCACCAGAGAAGAACACCATCACTTACCCCAGGCAATGTCTTCTGCTCATGCAGGGCACTCTGGGCTTTGAGGGCTGAATCCCGGGCACAGTATGTAAGAAAGGCACAGCCTGGAGAGAAGAAGGGAGGGGAAAGTGTTATTGCATAAAGTCATGTGCGAGTACAGTCACGCTCAGCAAGGGACGGCTTTGCCCAGTCCACACCTTCATTTGCAGTGGAGAGAGAAAGGCAAAGCTTACACAGCACAGCTGGAATACCGCCTGCGATGTCCCTTGCTCTGCAAAGCAGCTGGATACTCCCTTTCCAGGGAAGCTGTGCCTAGCCTCAAAGAGATGAGCGGAATCCAGCAGCAGGTCAGTCCGCAGCCCAGCGGGGATTTGATTTAAGGCAATTCGTATGGATTAGCAGGGCCTGGTTAATTGGAATCGGCAGGCAGAGGCAAACACACTGGGATTAGTGCAAAAGCCCTCCAGATTAGCACATCAGATCTTCATCCTGCCATGCCAGCAGCTATAGGGGTTTTGTTGCTGTGGTTGGAGGAGCATATTATGTGAGGGTCTACAGCAAGGGTGGAGGACCTCCAGTGACCGGGGCCAAAAGCTTCCACTCATACCTCTTTACCTGGCCCTTTAGACTCTCCCCAGGCCACATACCTCAGCAGATGGTTCCACGCTTTCATCAAGTGCTTTTTGCCTGGCTGGAATTATGTGTCTTTGAATGATGATAACACACATAGCTCAGTGTACCTCTGTGGCAGGGCATCTGCCTTACATACAGAAGGTCCCAGGCTCAATCCACAGCCTCTTTAGTTCAGCCAGGGAAATGCTAGAAAGCCACTGCCAGTCAAGGTAGACAATGGTAAACAAGATGGACCAATGGTCTAACTCAGTTTAAGGCAGCTTCTTCTGTTTTTGCTCAATATCATCTTGGGTGGCAAGCTGCTGGCAGGAAGCTGAAGCATTTGTCACCTGCGCATCCCTTTTGCTCCTTAAACTGGAATACACAAGCAGGTATGGGTTCTGAACACCACCTTCTCACATGTGAACATGCCCATTTGCTGAGATCATCAGTCAGGGTGCTATGTTGTTTGCCTTCACCCCCAGAAATAGTGGGTGGCCAACAGAGGGCAGGGCCTTTTCTGTGGTGAGACCTTGAATATGGCATACCCTCCCCAAATGCATTTGGCAGTACCTACTCTGCTATTTTCTTTAAGCTGTACATGAAATCTATCCCGTTTTCCTGAGCTTTCAATGGGATACAATATGGAATTGCTTGATTATTGCTAATAGCTGGCTGTCAAGCTTGTTGTCACTTGTTGTGTCCTTGGTGCTTGTGGCTTCCTTTTGATCTTTGTCCTGACTTAATGCTCAAGCCATGAACACTCGTCCATAAACTCCTCTGAAGACCAATTGATAGAATGTTGGGGGCAGAGATCCATTGATTAAATAAAAATTCTCTCGGTGATGGTTTCAGCCACATTTAGGCATAGAATTAAAGAGTTGGAAGGTACCACGATGGCCATTTGGCTCAACCCCCTGCAAGAAAGTACATACTGTCTCTCATGCTCTCAAACATGTGCGTGCATTCCTGTTGTAACTATTGAGAGCGACATTTCCTCACATCTTTGCTAAGAATAGTTATCATTATTATTACTACCACCTTACATTTGTATAACACTTTCAAGAGTTCAAAGCCATTCACATGCATTATCTAGCTGTAATAAGACAACCCGGCAATGCAAGGGTGGCCAATCTGGTACCCTCCAGATCCTGTTAAACTACAGTTCCCATCATCCCTGGCTATTGGCTGTCAAGGAGCTGCCAAGCGTGCCCAGGTCAAGCACGGGAGGCCCAGGACGCAATAAGCTTTTAATTAACACAAAGTAAAAACACAATAGAGTCCTCTGGTTCACCTTAATCGAGCTCAGACGTTGCTGAAACTGACCAAAACCACCCCTCGCCGCCCTAGCCTCTCACTATGGATCGTTCCCAAGCAGATGAAGGCTGTGTCAAGGGGGTGAGCTCCTTCTCTGGGCCTAACTCTCCTCAAGCGGGGTGTCCAAGGGGAAGGAGAGCCAGGAGGACTGGGACTGCCCTGCGGTTGGGTAGCTGGGACAAACCCTGACTCCCCTCTGTCTGAGTTTGCACTCACACTGTGACTCCCAGCCTCTAACCCTGTGCCGAAAGGCCCTCCTCCTTCTGATCCCCTTGATCACTCAACCCCCTGCTTCTAAGACCTCACAGCTCTTCTCTTCCCCAGACTGCTCTTCAGTGTCCCACAACCACCATCCAGGATCTAAGTTGCCATCTTCTGTGTCCTCCCTGGGGTGCTCCCACCACTCGTCTTCTTCCGGCCAGCCCCTGACATTGGCCATGCTGGCTGGGGCTGATGTGAGTTGGAATCCAACAACATCTGGAGGGCCACTACTTCCCCATCCCTGTGATGGGACCTATATGAATAGGAATACAGGAAGCTGCATTCTACTGATACAGACCCTGGTCCATCTAGCTCAGTTTTGCTACCCTGGCAGTCACTCTCCAGGGTCTAGGAAGAGAGTCTCTCCCAGTCCAGCCTTGAGATGCTAGGACTGAACCTGGGACCTTCTGCATGCAAAGCAGGTGATCTACCACTGAGCCATGGCCCTTCCCCCCTCCAAAAGCAAGGATGACCAGAATAGTTCCCGCCAGATGCCATTGGTAGCCAACTTCCACCATCCCTGACCACTGGCCATGCTGGCTGGAGCTGATGGAATTTGGAGTTCAACATCCGAAGGGTCTCACCCTTGGTACTAGGCTTTTGGCTATAAAGATCCACACTGGCACTTTGAATTCAACCTGGAAACGAAATGAGATCAAGTGAAGGTCTTTTAGAAGTGATTCTCTACGTTCCACATGGCTAGCTGCAGGCAACAAATGAGCTGCCACTTTCTGGAACAGTTCGAGTAGTCACTCAGAGACCTAGTTGCCTCACCTGGCTAGGGGGAGAAAGGAGAAATAGAGCTGGGCATCATTGGCATACGAGGGGCACTTGTGGCCAATCTCAGCATTTCTTCTTACCACCATAAAGCCATGGAACAAGCACAGAACCCCGTGGAATAATTCCCATGGGGAAAAGCAAGAACCCATCGCCCCATTCTGACACCACTCAGTGAGAGAAGCTTCTCGGCACTCCTTGCTCACCACCATCAATCCACAGAGCTGATCCGAAAGGATACTGTCATCTGAACTGAACCTCACCCTGAGTGTTTTTGCCTGGCTGGAATGTGTCCTTGAGCTGTGATAATGCCTCCTGGACCACTGCCTGGATGAAGGATAGAGACAGGTGGAGACTAGCCTACGGGGCAAAGGAAGAATTCGCATTTGCCGCTCTGGTCACTCCCGCAACCAGCAGGCAGCCCCTGTAATAAGACAGCTAGCCCAACCAGTCTGGAAGCTATCTGGGCTCATCAGCCTTCAAGGACAGACCACCCCAACTAGCCCAGAACTCCTTAGGGAACAAGGCGTAAGTGAAATCCCAAAGTCCAGCCTTGATCACCCACTGCAAAAGGAATTGACAGGTGTCCAACATACTTCAATGGACAAGTTCAGCACTCACTGCCTATGATACTCTCTGATCTATGTTGTTGTTGTTGTTGTTGTTGTTGTTGTTGTTGTTGTTGTTGTTGTTGTGCATCCAGTGTTAATCGTACTCAGAGTAGACCCACTGAAATTAATGGGACTAACTTAGTTGGTTGCAGACAACTCACTATTTATTACAGTGGTGCCTCGCAAGACGAAATTAATTCGTTCCGCAAGTTTTTTCTTCTTGCGAGTTTTTCGTCTTGCGAAGCACGGTTTCCCATAGGAATGCATTGAAAATCAATCAATGCGTTCCTATGGAGACCGTCCGGGGACAGAGGGGAAGCGCCGTGCGCCTTCCCCTCTGTCCCCGGACCTGTTTTAAAGCAAGGGGCAGCGGGGAGAAGATTGCTTCTCCCCGTTGCCTGCCCCGCAATCTCCGGGGACAGAGGGGAAGGCGCGCGTGCCTTCCCCTCTGTCCCCGGACCTGTTTTAAAGCAAGGGAAGGGGCAGCAGGGAGAATTGCTTCTCCCCGTTGCCGCCCCTTGGTTCAAAAGGGGTCTGAGGAGAGAGGGGAAGGCACGCGCGCCTTCCCCTCTGTCCCCGGAGATTGCGGGGCTGGCAACGGGGAGAAGCGATCTTCTCCCCGCCGCCCCTTGCTTCAAAAGAGGTCCGGGGACAGCGGGGAAGACGCGCTGCGCTTCCCCGCTATCCCCGGAGCTTGCGGGGCAAGCTTCGTTTTGCGAAGCAAGCCCATAGGAAAATGCGTCTTGCGAAGCGGCTAAGAAAATGAAAAACTCCTTCGTCTAGCGAGTTTTTCGTCTTCCGAGGCGTTCGTCTTGCAGGGCAGCACTGTAGTTTACTCATCCATCCTTCACCATGAGGTTCCAACAATTTAAAAGTGAAAATATTAAAACCAGTTGAAACTAATTTAATACATTTTACTTGTCCCCCACACCGAAAATGAGCACTGATGATGCTATTTGGGAGTAAAAGTCACAACTTTCTTTTTAATATCAAGGACCTGTAACAGGGGTGCCAACTTCAATAAATATGGGGGGGGGGGCTGGTAAGCCCTGACCTGCATAAAAGAGAGGGAATATGTAAGCAAGTCCCATTTTTAAGTCCCACAATTAAGTGTTTTAAATTTGTTGTTAGCTGCCCTGAGCCCGGTTTTCTGAACCAAAAAGGGCGGGGTATAAATAAAAATGTATTGTATTGTATAAGCAAATAATAATAATAATAATAATAATAATAATAATAATAATACCACCTTTATTGTCAATGTACAACCTGTGTACAATGAAATTTACCGAGGCTAACATGGTCATGCACACCATTTGAATGATAATTTTCATCAACTTTGTGGGGGCTGGCCCCCTCAAATTTTTCATGGGGGGTGTGCTGAAGGGAGCTTGGCCCCTAGGAGTTGGCTCCTATGACCTGCAAGGAGAAAAGCAGTGTGGGCCAGCTACTTTGCCAAAGACTGCACAGAGGAACTCACCTGGGCAATACCACTTGCATTGCATGTCAAGAGGAACATGCTGGGAGATATCTCTTCCCAAAGCCCTGCACTGTTCAGCATTCAGAAGGAGGAAGGAAAATGTTCCCCTTTAACCAGGCTTTTGGCCCATATAATTTAAAATGCATTTGTGGGAGGGCTGGGGGCTATTGTTTTGTTCTTGTTCTTACTATGCATTTTGTGCTTCAATCTTGTATTTTTATGCTGTGAACCGCCCTAAGATCTACAGATGAAGGGAGGATTAATAATAATAATCATAATGACTTGAAAATGAAATCTTAACCTTATACATCTCCAGAGCCCACCACCCACCATACAGCATGATGAAACAACCTGTATCACACACCACAACTGGTGGACAGCAATTGATGAAAGAAAGAATTGGTGTCTGAATGGTCCTGCAAGACTTTATAAAGTCAAGCCACCTTCTGGGCTCTGCTCCCAGCAGTGAAATGTAGGTCACACACCCCCAATCTGCATGATGGCAAGATAACTTTCTTTTTTAAGTGTTGCATGCGCCTAAGCATGTACAGACAAATTTATCAAGCAATATAAGGAGAAATTCTAGAAATGCATATGGAAATGAACTAACACACTCTTTATTTCAACAGGCCAGGCAGGGCATGCGCCCCCAGCTGACCCCCCCCCCCAGGGTCCCCTTTCAAGGCTTTGCCGCTACTTTTCCTGCCATTGCTGGAGTCTGGCTTGCAAACCAGCCTCTGGCCTTTGGCAGCAAAGGGGGCTGGGAACAGCATCAGCCGCTGCCTGCGAATTCACTTTCCTTTCCCTTAAGGTAGTGGTAGGAATTGGGCCCAGAGGCAGAGGGAGACTAAGTGGGTGATGAGAGAGGAGGAGAAGGATGAGGCCAGTTGGAAGCATCTTGCAGGATGGTACCCCAGCCCTCAAAACAAAACAAAAACATGGAGCTACCACTTGAGATGGACAAATGCGGATTTTTGTTGTTGCTCTCAGCTTCTCATTTTTACAATCTTCAGTTCTCCACATTTCCCCACCAGTTTGTGATTTTAAAAAAATAAATCTTTTTTTGAAAAGCTTCTCATGAAAAATCATTAGCGTTTTGGTACAAATTTCTCCTAAAATGCACATGCATTTTTGCCTAACGTTTTGCAAAGCAATTTTACCTAATGCCATTCATTTTTTTAAATGTTATTTTCACTAAAATATGCATTAATATGCATGTTTTACGCTAGTAAATTTATTTTTGTACATGTTACTTAGGTGGAAAACCACACTGCAAAATTAGACGCGTGAGTTTCAAGGGATGGCTGTGTTTCAGCTTACATATTGTTTCAGAAAAGTGTGAATTAAATGCAAACTGAATCAAATTTCTCTTCCATCCACAGCTGGCATGGAACTATCGTTTGTCCTAATCTCTCCTCGGTTGAATCAGAGGTGTCTACTAGCACCTTATGCTGTGAGTAGTTCTGTGGAATTTTCATGGGACTGCTGAGGTGTGTGTGTGTGTGTGTGTGTGTGTGTGTGTGTGTGTGTTACACTCCTAAATGCTCTCCCTCCTTTGCACACACTGCAGGCTGTGAATCAAAAGGCTTGGAGTGGAAGACTGCTCAGCACTGACTCACCCTCATGAGCTCTTACTCCCAGGAGGAGCTCGATTAAAGGTTTGCAAGTCCGCATTGCCACGAATATAAGGTTTGCACAGATTTTGTTTTGCTTTCTTGCCCGTACTATTCATGGCGCGGCTTTGCAAAGCTGCTGTGGAAATGTAGCAGCCCAGGCAGGAACTCTAGCTGCCCCTCTTGTTGACGGAAACAAATCCAAGCGTGGGTACTTTGCTAGCCTTTTTCTAATACAGGAGCAACAACAATTCCACTCGGTCTGCAGCATACGATCCACATTATTAGGTGTGTTTTTCCCTTTGTTTTGTTTTTTAAATAATAGATCCTATATAAATCTTCCTAAAACGATATTAAAACAGCAGCAAAACAGTTTCCCTTCAAAAATGTAAATATTTAATGAACAAAATTTGACATTGATGCATTTTTAATATTGGCACAATTAAATCTGCCAGATGATTAAGTATTAATAACTCTTAATAAGTGCAACCATCTTGCCTTCAAATAGAAGCAATTCACGAGCGAGAGGAAGCCAGCCTCGTAGCCAGGAGAATGCAGACTGACCCATCAGCAGGCAGACACTTGCTCCTGGCTGCAGCAGCCGTGCTTCATTCAAAACAATCCTCAAACTTCCATTCCACTGACTTGCCTTTGTGAACAAAAAAGTCACAGAAGACGCATATTTGGACAGAGGAGCAAAATTAATGAGGACCTTAATTAGATGAAGGGTGGCATTTAATTGTGTTGATCAGTCTATGTATTTAAAAGGAGAAGGGAGTTTTAATTTTCTTTTTGGCCTGCACAGTTTCGAATATGTAGGGCAGGGCTAAGGAGGTTAAAAAAGAAAATAATTCAAGCAGTGTGAAGTATAGACTTCAGTAAAGGTATAAATGGAACTGGGAGAAGATACACAACTGCTATCCTTCCATAGGGTACTGGATTAGAGAGTGTCGGAAGAGTTAAGCAGCAATGCAAGAAGCGTTGGAGACTTTTCAACATGCTAATGCATAAAGAATATTGGTGCACCTGACAATTTTCACGAGTGACTTCCCATCATATTTAAGTCAAATTTCATGTCGCTTCCTAGAAACTCTCGCATCCAACTCAGCTTCCTCCATCAATCTCAAGGTCTGATATTTGAAATGTTATAGTCGTATTTGTTTATTGTAATGACAAAGAACCTCCTGTTCCATTGCTGTTAAGCAGCAGAGATAAACTGGCCTGACTACTGGGTTGCTTGCTTTGGGGTGGGGTGAGCGGGGGGGGGGGGGGAGAGAAAAGCTCTCTCCAAATGTTAATATTATTTCAGTCTTTCATTGCCCTAACCTACATCTTTGCCTGCTTCCATCATCTTGTCTATACATTTGAACTGAAGGCCTGCAGTTTTTAAAGGTCATTTCCAAGAATCTACCTAGGAAATGTTAGAAATTAAGATATAATCTTCATGTGGACTACGTATTGCATTCTCCTTTTTCTGCACCACAGAAAAAATGATCCATTACCAGGCTGTTGCTTTCCATTCAGAAAGGACACATTTCAAAATAGGCAGCCTGGGGAAAGTTGCAAAAGCAGGGAGGTTTTTGTGCGTGTTGTTTTGTTGTTAAGAGAATGGTATGCCCTGGTACAAGATGTGATCTAAAATCCCAACTCTAGCCTGCATTGAAACTTAACAATTTATATACCACCAGATGCCACTCACCAGAAGGCAACCGACCTGAAAAGCTGGAAACTGTATTTCACAGGGAACCAATAGCCCTAAATATAACTACCTGAAGGCAATGAATTTAGTCGGTGTGCCTTAGATATGTGGGGTGTCACCACTTTAGAGTAAAATCCAATGCACAGTTATTGGGAGTAAGTCCTATGCATGCTTACTCAGAAGTTAAGTGCCACTTAATGGGGCTTACTCACAGGTAAGTGCGTATGGGATGTCAGATTTAATTGCATGCAGCCTCGGGGATTAATATCAAAAGAAATGTTAGGCATACACATGGCACACTGTTTTATCTCAGTACTTAAAGAATGAGAGAGCCTTCAACTATTAGGTTCTAAAAAGTTGGCTAAACATAGTATAGAACAACCTACCATATGAAAAAAATGTGAAGTGGAAGCATCCATCCAGATGCAAACTTGCTTCCTCTGCGAATTCACTCATTCATTTCTTGCCTGCCCCATATGTGCAACTGTTACTAGAACTCACCAACAGAGGTGTGTGTGTGTGTGTGTGTATACACATATATTTGTGTGGAAATACATGGTATTTCCTCTATCTACATGGCTGTCAACTTCTATCCTTAAAGTTAAATTAACATCAAGATACTGAGCCTATAATAATTTTATGATTTATATTAGCACATGTGATGTTTTATGAGCACTTTTTACCATCTTGATCATTTTCTAACTTTGAAGGCACAAAGAATTGTTCTTCTTGGGCCAGGCATATCAGTATGGGGTATGGAATACAATAGCACAAAACACCCTCTTGGGTTGTATTTAACTAAGCCCTACTCAGTGCAGACCAGTGAAATTAATGCACCTAAGTTGCCTGTGTCCATTAAGTTCAGTGGGTCTACTCTGAGTTGGAGTACATGAATAACATGTCTTGGCTAATAAAATACATATCTGTGAAGGATATATGAGGTTGTCAGTTACGTTGCCAGTAACAATGAATATTATAAGGCCAGGATCTTGATGTTAATTCTGCATGTTTCAGGTAACTAGGCAGTTGGGTTAAAGATTCACGATACAGACACTGATTCTGGAAGCCAAGATGGACTCTCCATACAGAGTCTACCACTACATCACAGATCTTTTTGCTCAACTGTCCAACTACCAGCAACTGGTAAAATTCATTATCAAGGTGCCAGCACTATAATATTCCTTGTTACTGGCAACATCGGCACTGTCACCCCATTGTTACTCACACACCTACACACACTTTTCATCCAGTTCAACTTTGCACACCAACTAACTCAGCAAAGGGTTAAGGAAACAGGGAGCTCCTTTATAGGCATGCTAACTCCTCTAGATCCAGCCAAGGCTGAGACCTATTTCCTAATCCAGGGGTGGGAAAACCTGTGGCCCTCCAGATGTTGTTGGACTCCAGCTCCCATCACCCCATCATATATAAATTCAATAAATAATAATAATCCCTGACCATTGCCCATGCCGGGAGTTGGAGTCAAGCAACATCTGGAGAACCACCAGTTCCCCACCCCTGTCTAATGAGTGCTTCTGTGCCATCTGCCTCTCCGATGGCATAGAAGCCCCATCACGTATATACAGCTTTCCTTGGTCTCTTGTATGTAACACAAGTTTGCAGGGAGCTGGGGCCTCTTTCAGCCATATCCTCCCCCCACCATAGCACCATTCAGAAGATGTCTGTTTCCTGTCTCTGTTTACAAATCTCCCTCCACTGTCTCCACCTCCCACACTTACTCTCTCACACTGTGACACACATCTCTCCGCCTTACACTCTCCTGCATGTAGACACGCACATGCACACTTACTTTTTCTCCCACCCAGCCCAACTTTTCACATGCTGTGTGATCCGATGCATGCTAAGTCAGGGGAAAAGCCCCCCACCCCGCACCCCACCTGCGCTCAAAGGGGCTTGCTCCCAGCAACGGGCACTTAGGACTGTAGCCACAATAACTTAAAATGAGAAGAACAAAGTAGCAGAGAGAGGGGCCATTGGCAGAAGTCCTAATCTCCTCCTGATGCAAAATATGATCTTTTCTTCGGGGGGGGGAGGGAGTGTCTGTGTTTGTCTTCCTTTTCCTCCTGCACATGCGTGCACATCCTTCCACTGATCTCTCTCTCTCATCCAGTCATTACACGTGACCCAACTTTATACACATTACGTGTGTGTGTGCATGTTCAGAGAGGGGGGAGACGGTACTGGAGAAGGGGGGGTACGCTTCTCCCTCTCTTAGAGGATGTGTAATCCCCTCCTTGTTTACGGATCCCCCCCCAAACACACACACACACTACAAATCCCATATCCACTCTTACACATGGCAGCAAGTCCTACCGAGCTTTGTGGGACTGGTTCTCGAGTGAATCTGCCCAGAGGGGCATGCTTCGTCCACTTACTCCTCTCCGCGCGCCCCCCACCCGCCCTCAGCCTCACACACACAACGCGGCTTTCGGCGGCGGCCAGCATCTCCTCTCCATCCCTTTGTTGGCCCTTTCGCCTGGCCGGGAAGCGGGGGGGGGGGGGGTGCAGGCGTGGTGGGAGTAGCCGAGGCGGCATCGGCATCGGGAGGAGGAGAAAGGGATCCACCCGGCGCGCGGCAGGAGGAGGAGGAGGGCGGCGCGCGGCGGGGCTCCCTACCTTTGTGCATGCCGGTGAAGCGGTCCTTGAGCACGGTGAGCTCGTAGATCTTGCCGAACTCCTCGAAGAGCGGCTTGAGGTCGCTCTCCTCCAGGTTGCGCGGGATCTGCCCGATGAAGAGCTTGATGGCATCGTGGTCCTTCATGGCGATGGTGCCGCCCGGGCCGTGCGTCGGCGTCGTCAGCCCGTTCATCCTCCCGGAGCTGTTCGTGGTGCTGAAGGCAGTGCTCTCCGCCTGCGGCGGCGGAGGCGGAGGAGGAGGCGGCGGCGGCGGGGGCGGGGGCCCGGGGGGAGGTTGTTGCTGCGCTAGCCCGTTGGCCAGAGTAGCCATGATGTTCCCAGCCGGCTCTGCCCCGCCCCGCCCGCCCCGCCCCGGCTCCTGCCTGCTTGCGCCGCGCGGGAGCAGGGGGAGGGGGGCTGCCCAGCCCGGGCTCCCCCTCTCCGCGCTCAGCCCAGATCTCGCCCTCCACCCCCCCTTCCCGCCCTCCTCCTCCTCCTCCGCCGCTTCCCTTCTCCTCCCTTCGCCTGGCTTGGCTTGGCTGGGGCTTCGCCTCGCTTTGCGCGCACGCCCTCCCTCCCTCCTCCCTCCCTCGGCGGCTGCCACTGGGCCGGATGACGTCAGCTGACTGGCCCCCGAACTACTCGCATAAGATTAGCATAGCGGAGCTGGGGGGGGGGGAGCCGCAGCCAATCAGGGCGCGAGGGAGGGAGAGGGGCAGGGCTGGCCAGGCAGGCAGGCGAGCGCTGGGAGGAAGGGAGACAGAGTCAGGAGGAGAGGGAGCCCCCACGGAGCCCGGCGGTCGCGGAAGGCGGGAGAGAGAGGGCTCGCCTCCCGCTATAGGGGAGGGAAAGGAGGGTTGCTAAGGAAGCCCGGCCCTCCTCAAGTTGCAAGGTGTGTGGCTGCGGGTGGGGGGGAGCTCTGAAGGACCACTTGCAGTCGGGCTAAGCGAGCAGGGGTTCTTCCCCAGAGACAGGATTCATGGAGGATTTGGCTTGGGAAATTATTATTAATATTAATATATGTCATAAAATTTACGCACAGCTTGATTGGAAAAAACACACACACAAAAAAAACAACCTCTGAAGCAGTTTGCAAAAAATGTAAAACAAGGAAATAAGAATTCGCAACCCACGTGCGAAAGAATGTCCTTAACTTTCAAAGCACCTGGGTACACATGCCTAAACAGCCAAAACCAGTACCCTGAAGGTGCCTACTTGATCTCAATAGGCAGGGAGTTCCAAAGTGCAGGTGTGGCCACACTAAAGGACTGAATACTGACAGACACAGAATGGGTATTATGTAGCACTGTAGTAGTGCCAACCCCAATCGAAGCAGTCAAATGACTTTTTTTTCCATGCACAAACTCAGCCTGGGAAATGAGCATGTACAGAGTGCATCCCACCACCTTGGGATGATGCTCATGGTCGTGCGAATGGAGATGAGGTGTGCGTGTGTGTAGGAACAAGTAAAGGTAAAGGAACCCCTGGCTGTTAGGTCCAGTTGTGAATGACTCCGGAGTTGCGGCGCTCATCTTTCTTTATTGGCCAAGGGAGTTGGCATACAGCTTCCGGGTCATGTGGCCAGCATGACTAAGCCGCTTCTGGCGAACCAGAGCAGCACACGGAAACACCGTTTACCTTCCCACCAGAGCGGTACCTATTTATCTACTTGCTCTTTGATGTGCTTTCAAACTGCTAGGTAGGCAGGAGCAGGGACTGAGCAACGAGAGCTCACCCCGTCATGGGGATTTGAATAATAATAATAATAATAATAATTTATTATTTATACCCCGCCTATCTGGCTGGGCCTCCCCAGCCACTCTGGGCGGCTTCCATAAAAACCAAAAATACAATAAAATATCACATGTTAAAAACTTCCCTGAACAGGGCTGCCTTAAGATGTCTCTTGAATGTCAGGTAGTTATTTATCACTTTGACATCTGCTGGAAGGGCGTTCCACAGGGCGGGCGCCACTACCGAGAAGGCCCTCTGCCTGGTTCCCTGTAGCTTTGCTTCTCGCAATGAGGGAACCGCCAGAAGGCCCTCGGCGCTGGACCTCAGCGTCCGGGCAGAATGATGGGGGTGGAGACGACCTTCAGATCCTTCATTTGAACCGCCGACCTTCAGATCGGCAAGCCCTAGACCCACTTTTGCCTCTGGCCTGACCCATCTCTGGTCCCTGGGAGGCTAACCCTGAACTCAAAGAGGTTCCCTAGGCCTGCTCTAACTTGTGGAAATGGAAAGCCTCTTCATGGAGCTGCCCCTCACTATTTAGGAGCAGATCAGGGCATTCACCCACCATTCTGTCCTGTTCATGTGTAGGTCTTATGCACAAGGAAAATGCCCACGTACAGCTACAGTAAAGCCACACACACAAAAATACAATTAATACTAGATAGTTAAAAGAAACAGGGAGGGCCTTATCTTGTTATTAGTATGTAGTGATGCCTGTATAATAAAGAGAATGTTGATTCTGTGTCTTTCCATCCATCATCTGCATGAAATACTGCTTGAGAGCTCGCCTAATCAGGTTGCTCCCCATGAAAAGCATTTTCCTGTCAGTGGATGAGATGTTGTGAGAGCTGGAAATGTTGAAGAAATGGGAAACCAAGATTGATGGGGAGGCTGGAGCACCTTTCCCTTTGCAGGAAGGCTACATCAGGACTGCAGAATGTGTGGTGTTCCCAAGGTTGCTATACTACAATTCCCATAATGCCTGGCTGTTGGCCTTGCTGCCTGGGGCTGGTAGAGTCCAACATCTGGAGTGCCACAGATTCCCCACCACAAGCTTGCATCTTTGGGGCTTTTTAGTGTAGAAAATGTGGACATGATTTGACTATGGGAGAGAGATTCAGTTTGGTTAACATTCAAAGGCAAACCCACCTAATTCACTCATCCTGAACCAAAACACAGCCATCCTTTGAAATTCACATTTTTTCTGAATTCTCCAGTTCTCCAGACAAATAAAATGTACAAAAATGCACCTAGTAAGGTACATTAGTGAAAATAACATACAGAACTGTAGGGGGGGAATGCTTTGCAAAAAAATTTCTTATTATGGGAAATTTGCACCAACATGCTCATGGGTTTTCCAAGGACTTCTTAAAATAACAACAGTGGTAATAATTACAAACTAATGTGGAAACATGGAGAACTGAACTTAAGGTTGGAAAAAATATGAGACTGAAAGAAGCTGAAATTGACATACTTGCCTGATCCTAGATAGAGGGTGATGCAGTGATGCCAGGAAGTGGAACGAATTAATATTGGAACTTTAGGACATCCAGTGGATTGACAAAAGAAAGTACTTCTTCTCACAATTCAAAATTGCAGTGTGATCAAGGTCACAAGCTTGGGTGGCTTTAAAAAGAGATTAAGCAGATCTACAATGGGTGAGCCTATCAACTGATCCTAGTTATGACGGCTCAATGGATCCTCCAGGTTCAGAAGAAGTATACCACTGACTATCAGATGCTGGGAGTACCAGCAGAAGAGGGTCATTGCTTTTAGATCCTGCTTGTGGGCTTTCCAGTAGCATCAGGTGGGCCCAGAGGGAAGGGGGTAGAATGCTGGACTAAGTGAAATAAGGGCTCTTCTTATAGATGCAAAGTGAACAACAAGAGATGGGATGAATGGGTTTCAGTCTATGCAGGGTTTTATGTATTCTAAAAATGCAGCAGACCAAGCACACAAACTATTTTTCTCAGTTTCAGCCAATCACATTATAAATATGGATGGGGTTTTTTTCTCTCTCTCTCTCCTTTTAAATGCTGTGCCCTCATCCTTCGTCTCCAAGGTTCCAGAGGAGCTTCCTCTTCATGTCACACAGACCAGGAGGGAGTTGCCTTCACCATGGGGGGGGCAGGAAGTGAGCTCTCTGTCTCTGCTCACTCACCTGCTTGCAGGAGAAGCAGCAAGAGGACCGCACGCAACCAAACCACACTCAGTCAGTTAAATATGAATGCGTGTTTCAGATTAGTTTCAGGCTGAATTCATTTGAGGAGTACAAATTAATGACTTGATTTCAGGAGTATATTTTCCTGCTCAGAAAGTGACATGCGTGCACATTCATTTCAGGAATATGTGAACTCCTCCTCTGGGATTCTGTGTACAGTACATGCATGCACACACAAGTGCATGCATGTTCATGTGCTGCTAGTAGGCAAGGCCTGAGGCAAAAGTGAGAGCAGCAATGGACGCAAACTTTACCTTTGCACAGTAGACTCGTGTGCCCCTCTCCTTTCTCCATTTAGAAAAGCAAGAGGTTTGAGGCTCCCAAAGGCAAGATTTAGAGAGTGGTATTTGCTCCAAAGGGAGACGACAGAGGACGAGATGGTTGGACAGTGTTCTCGAAGCTACCAGCATGAGTTTGACCAAACTGTGGGAGGCAGTGGAAGACAGGAGTGCCTGCGTGCTCTGGTGCATGGGGTCACGAAGAGTTGGACACGACTGAACGACTAAACAACAACAACAACATTTGCTCCATTCTGGTAGCTTTGAAGGCTTACACAGGGTGGCTGCACAGAGAATTGAGGGTCCCCTCTCTCAGCCACAGTAGCTCCTGACCCTCAGTGGGATGAAACGGGTTCTCCCTGCACCAAGGCAAGCATGCCAGTTCTTGTGCCAGCAGAACTGCATCTGCAGCCCCAGCATCACTTGTGCCCATGCAGGCCACACACCCACGTCTCTATAAATACAGACTCCATGAATAGCAAATGCCAGCACCAAAGTGTGGCTGAGGGATTGTGTCATGACCTGATTTAGTGGGAATCCTCCAAATCACAGTTTCACAAAGGTCCCCAGTGGGGAAGCCAAACTGGCGCTCAGCTGGCAGCTGGTGGAGGGGGCGGGGATAGAGCAGCTTACGCACACATCCCGAAGATGGATGTGACAGGCATCTTAGACCAGTCCAAAGCAAGCCCCAGGGAAGGGTGCACGGATGAGAGCCCCCTTTGGACTCTATCCACAGGGCTGGTGAAAAAGAAGGTGAGGTTAACTGACACAGAAAATGCTCACAAAGCCTTAGGAGAAGCCTCAAGCATGTTCCTTTATGCATCAGTATGAATAGGAGTGTGTCTGTTCTACTTCCTTTCCTGCAGAGTGTATTTAGCCCATGTGTAGGGCACATATTTCAGCCCAAGAGCTGGTTACCATTCTGGGCAACTTTCCAGGAGCCCCATGCCAGTGGTGGGCAAGGCAAAAGTGGGCAGGGCAGTAAATACGAGTTTTATTTGCACAGTTTTATAGGCTCCTTATGAGGCCAGAGGAACATCGCCCAGCTGTGGGGCCTGAAGGCTGCTCCCTGCAAGGCCCTTTCCACGTGGCCTAGGGGGCAGGGCCCACACTCACCAGCCCTACTATGTTAAATATGTATTCTGTAGTTGACCTCCTTTGTAATGTTTTATTTTGAAATTTGTAAGATAATATTTTAGTTTTCTGTTACGTTGCTTTGACTGTATATTCTATATTTTACTGTCTTCAGATTGTTTTATTTATGTTTTATTGACTTAAAATGCTGTAAACCGCTTTGAGGTTTTTCTTAAAAATATAAAGTGGTATAGAAGTTTTAAAAATAAAAATAAAATAAATAAATTTACATTTCTACAGTAGGCTGGTTTCCATACACACTTGAACCACCCCTCTATGTCCTCTATCCAAGCAGGCAAGAAGCACCACCAAAGTACAATGATTCATTGCAGCCAACCAAAGCCAACACTGAAGGATGGTGGAAAGCAGGGCTTGGAGGTGGGGGGTGGCCTGGAAAGAGAGCAAGGGTCAGGTGGAGAGGCCCAGAGTTTCCCTATCCCTGGTGTAGTGGATCGTGAAGTCAGAAGACCCTTCACTCTGCCATTTCTTGAAACCCCATTTGCTCTCCAACACAGAACCAGGTTGCAGCTCTTCTGTTCCCTTCTCTTCAGCTCAGAATCAGATCTGGGTGTCAGCATTCACTGTATGTAGGCTGAGAATTCGGAGAAAGAACCACCTGATTTACTCATTCTTCCTCATTGCAGGGGTGGATTTAGGCCTGTGCAAGAGATGTGCAGGAACTGGGCACTGAGCTGAGGGGGCGCCTTCTCAAAGCCTGGTAAATGAGGTGCTGGGCTCCCAGAAGAAGGTGTGAGGTTCTGACAGGCTCTGAGAGTCCTCCTGCCTCCTTCCCAGAGCCTAGTTAGTGCTTTCCCAGCTTTGGGAAGGAGCTGGGGGAGATCTAGGACCCTGCCAGAGCCCTCACGCCTCTTTCTCAAAACCAGGTGCCTCCTTACCAGCCTTTGGGAAGGGCAGCGGAAGGACTTTGGAGGGGGGGGACCAGCCTTCAGCAACCTGGTGCCTTCCAGATACCTGGGGCTTCAACTCTCATCAACCAGTGGTCAGGGTTGATGGACGTTGTAATCCAAAAGATCTGGAGAGCATCAAGTTGGGGGAGGCTGCTTCAAGACCCATCTTATCAGGACACCTGAGTGGCAGGTAAGATTTAAATGAACCATTCTTGGCTCCTAATTTTAAATAATAGCTCCCTGATACCTTTTGACATGCATAAGTGCAGGGGAAACAAGACATGTGGATATGAAAATAAGAGGCCTTAATGGGAAGTGTCTACAAGATATCAATACAATGGCCAGTACTTAAAGATGAAAAGAAACTGATTGCTCTCCAGGAAAAAAAAAATGCATAACTAGTCTAGCCAGCCTGGGGAATGTGGTGTTTTCATTCCTCCAGCAATTTCCCTGCAGAAAGCTAATGTAAATTTACTTATACAGTCCCATCAGCTCATAGTCATAGGCAAAATAGATATGTGCCATGCAATGACCTTACAATCTAACAGGGCAACCTAGGACATTTATTATTTTGATGAAAAACTCGTTGGGTTTTTCCTTGAAAAGCGATATTTTAACATGATAAAAATCTTTCCCCTGATTTTAGGAAAATTAGAAAACATGGCAGCTCTGTGGACATTGGGTTGAAATTAGTTTTAAAATGGCTTGTGGGCTACAGTTGGGAAGGACAATTAAGGAATTAGTCAAAAGCTACTCAGAAAAGGTGGAGTTGGGAAAAAGGTTTGTGGTCTGAAGAATCTGTCAGGTCCAATTTCTCCCACTTCCTCCTTTTTCCAATCTTCAATTCTGTTTTCCACATATCCATAACATTTTGCTTCCTCACCACAAAACAACAAAACAGTCATACCTTGGCTCCCAAATGCCTTGGGAGTCGAACGTTCTGGCTCCTGAATGATCAAAAACCAGAAGTGAGTGCTCTGGTTTTTGAACGTTTTTTGGAAGCCAAACGTCTGGCACAGCTTCCGTGCCTGCCCAATCGGAAGCTGCGCCTTGGTTTCTGAACTTT
The DNA here is from genome assembly GCF_964188315.1 of Podarcis muralis. Taxonomy (NCBI): domain Eukaryota; kingdom Metazoa; phylum Chordata; class Lepidosauria; order Squamata; family Lacertidae; genus Podarcis; species Podarcis muralis. Next base: position 7,564,244 of record NC_135668.1, read on the forward strand.
ACAGAAGTTGAACGGACTTCTGGAATAGATTCCGTTCGACTTCCAAAGTACGTCTGTACTCATAAAAATTCATCAGAATTTTTGTTTAAATTTCATCTCATAAACTCATCTTTAGATGCAGTTTTGACAAATATACAGATTTTTTGCAAGCAATTTCCCCAAAGGTGATACGTATCTGTACACATTGGTTGGTTGGAATGGCATAGAAAAATCCATAGGTGTGCAAATGTAAAATACTATAATACACCGTGACCAAATGATGGACCACTAGCCAGCCAACACCTGGGGAAACAGGTGAGTTTTAAGGAGGTGCCAGAAACTGGACCACAGTCCTGGCCTGCCTTATTTTCTCGATTATCCAGAGGGATGCCAAGCTGGGAGGGTTTGGGGAAACTCTTAAGGAGAGCCTAGATCCAGCTGCCTGAGCCTTCTGCCTGGGGGTAAATGCAGGACTGGGCTAGATGCTTGGCAGCTTCCTGAAGTCGTCCAGTGGTGCCATGGGCCTGGCAGAGAGAGCGTTCCTGGAGCTCTCTGTGTCTCCTTTCATTCTCAGCCAGTGTCAGATGAGGGCGATTTCACCCTATTTGCATTGGCTCCTCAGCAGGAGGCGCTTCTGAAGCAGGTTGGGGCATTCTGGGATATAAAAGTATATTTGCCCATATTTACAGATAATCCTATTTTGTGAGAATCTGTCTGCCGTGTGAATATTGTCATCATCTAGGGCAATAGCTTTACTTATTTCATCATTATCCCACCCCACTTCTCGCATTGAAACACCCGCATAACAAAACCTCAATACATTGTAGCGCTTGTTCTAGATCCTGCCAGACTTGTTTTGTTTTTTTTTTTGTTTTTTTAATTTTTTAATTTTATTTATTACAAGCACATAAAATTTCCACACATAGAAAAGAAAAATTGTACAGTCGAAAATACAAAGCATACATTAAAAAGACACATACATCTAAAAAAAAAAAGAAAGAAAAAGAAAGAAACAAAAAAAGAAACAATACCAAAAAGCAACATTTCCAATCATTCCCTTACATACCTTTGACTTCCATTAACCTCAGCTTTGGATTAGATATTCTACATAAATCTTCTGCAGTGATTTTCATTTTATCTTTACATGTCGTAGGAGTTAAGCCTCATCTACTGTTAAGTTATTAATTCCCAAATTGATCTCAAGATACCTTAAAAATTTGGACCAATCCTCTTTCTTTTTAACGGGATTATCCCTCCTGATATGCTGTGTAAGTCTTGCCAATTCCAAGTATTGATACAATTTTACCTGCCATTCTCTCATTGTGGGTGTTTCATCAGACTTCCATTTCTTTGCTATTAAGATCCTCGCTGCAGTGGTGGCATATTGGAAGAAGGTCTGGTCTGTCTTTTTTATTTCCTCCCCAATCACCCCTAGGAGAAGCGCTTCTGGTTTCTTGGGGAAATTATACTTCAGAATTTTCTTTAACTCCTCATAAATCTGTCCCCAGAAGCCCTTCACTTCCTCACAGGTCCACCAAATATGGAGGAAGGTCCCTACCTTGTCTTTACACCTCCAGCAAGTATTATCTGCTGTTCTATACATTCTACCTATTCTTGCCGGAGTCAGGTACCAACGATACATCATCTTATATAGGTTCTCACATAGATCTGCACACGCAGTAAATCTCATACCCTTCTTCCACAAAATTTGCCATTTATCGTATCCTAACTCATATCCTAAGTCTTTATTCCATTTGATCATTACATCTTTAATCATCTCTTCCTTATTTTCATTTTCTAGTAATTGTTTATACATTTTGGAGAGTAATTTATTGTTACTCTCCAGAATCTCCACTTGAAATCTAGATTTATTTGCCCCCATACCTATTTTCTTATGTTCACTCCATACTGCATTGATTTGTTGAAGGTAAAACCAGTCCTTAATTTCCTCTTTCAATTCATCTAACGATCTTAGCTTCCACCCTTCTTCCGATTTAATTAGCAGATCCTCATACGTCCATCTTTTGCCTATCATATTTAATTTCTTTATCTTAATAATGTCTACGGGTGAGAGCCACCAAGGAGTACTATGTTCAATCAAGTTTTTCTTCCTTTTCCAGACTTCTAGAAGGGACCCTCTAACTATATGATTATGGAAACCTCTATGAACTTTATCCTTCTCCTGCCAGAGGTAGGCATGCCACCCAAATCTTAAATCAAATCCTTCCAGATCTAATAGATCTGTGTCCTTCAAAATGGCCCATTCTTTTATCCAAAGTAGGCATGCCGCCTCGTAGTAAAGCCTTAGATTTGGTACCCCAAAACCACCTCTTTCCCTGGAATCCATCAGGTATTTAAGTTTCACCCTGGGTTTTTTCTCCCGCCAAATAAATTTGGTCTGCCAGACTTGTTTTGCATAATGGCTTATGTGTTTAGGATAGTTATATACACTTAAGCAGATACATGAATTCATTTTAAGGAGGTTTACTAATACAATCTGGATACAACCATTATTTGTTAATTTCAGCTCCTTTATATCCATTTGTGTGTCGCAAGAGAGGAGGACAGCCACACTACCACTTCCACATCTGTATTGACCTGTTTTAACAGCTGGGCGGGAAACTATTTTAATGGATGCTGGTGGTATCTGTTAGCCAAGTTTCTTGTAGGCCCAGTAAATCAAATGATTGCCTATAAGTAATAAATGCAGGATCAACAAATTTGTTCATCCACCCTGCCATGTTCCACGACAAGATATGTAGAGAACGCTCAGAGTGCTTTACTTCTAATCTATCGGATCTGAACAACCTGTGGTGCCCCAAAAATGCTGCTAGTGTGAAATTGGGCAATTTGCATCTTCTCATGCTCTTCAGCATCCGTGTCTTGTGCTGATTCCAATGGGCTACCCAGTTTGTGTGGTTCTAGATATCTGGCTAGTCATTCCTTGCCAGAGCAAGGATATTTAGGTATTCTGTGTCTAGCAGGGATATTTTCAACCTCTGCCTCAACAGTGATCTTAGAATCAATTTTTGTGTTGTCACAAAGGGATTCCGTTGCATCTGTTCCTTCAAGATTGGGCTGGGTACATGTCCGTAAATGTCTCATGGTAGCTTGTCTAATTTGTCCATAATCCTGTGTTGTTCTTCATCAGGGGTTTTGAGGAAGGAGGATATCAATTCTTCTACTGCTGGCTCCACCCAGTCAAATGGGTCTGGGTCCAGCTGTTTGTGGATTGGCAGGGAGTCACTTGAATCGCTTGAGTAGACTCCATCAAATTTTTCTGGTTGTTCTGCTTCTCTTGGGTTAAAGCATCACCCTGATTAGCCTTATCTGACTCTTCCTCTCCTCCTGAGTTTGTGATAGATCTTTGCTGCTGTTCAAAAGGAAGATGTGAAGACCTTAGTAGAGTATTTTTAAAGTGCCAGTGGGGAATCACAACTTTCTAGACTAGTTCAAGCCCCTGACCAGTCAAAGCGCCTCTTCCACCTCTGGGGCCAACATTAAAGGTAAAGGTAAAGGTACCCCTGCCCGTACAGGCCAGTCTTGACAGACTCTAGGGTTGTGCGCTCAACCCAGTTAAGAGGCCGGGAGCCAGCGCTGTCCGAAGACACTTCTGGGTCACGTGGCCAGCATGACAAAGCTGCTCTGGCGAGCCGGCACCAGCACAGCGCACAGAACGCCGTTTACCTTCCCGCTATAAAGCGGTACCTATTTATCTACTTGCACTTAAGGGTGCTTTCAAACTGCTAGGTGGGCAGGAGCTGGGACCGAATGACAGGAGCTCACCCCGCCGTGGGGATTCGAACCGCCGACCATGCGATCAGCAAGTCCTAGGCACTGAGGATTTACCCACAGCGCCACCCGCGTCTCATATACAACATTAGTATCTCTCTTTGCAATTGCAATTAGTTTCTGTTCACATAGTCCTATATTTATGGGTAGAGAACCTTCTTTAGGTCTTTTGTTATAAAAACATTTTATTCAAACATTTACAGTGTTTTTTTATTCATAAAAGAGAGTTTATAGGCCTTAATTAATAACATTATTATATGGGGGTGGGTTTATTTTTTTTGTTCTTGCTGTTCTCATGTAGTTTGTGTTTTTATGTTGCATTTTTATGCCCTCAACGCCCTGTGATCTGTGGATTAAGGGCAGTATATACCTTTAATAAATACATTTAATAATAACAACTTCCACAAGGTGTGTGTCTCTGCTTTGCCCCCTGCTGCTTGATGGCTGAGGGGTGGACAAGTCCTTTTGCAGAGCCCGGCCTGCTACTTACACTGTTTTTCCTATAGAAGAGGCTGTTTCCTAAGGGAGTTTAAAATGCAAAGGGCAACCGCCATTTTTCTGTAGCACTTTCTTTTGGGGCATGGGGCTGTGTTTGTGCTTCTGTATACTTGTAAGCATGCACTTCCCCCCCTGCATTATATTCATGACAAGAGGATGACACAGCCCTCCACAAAGGGTTAATGCATGCCTGTCTTTAATCCTTCTATGGCTTGGATTGCTGTAAACAGCTTCCAAGAATGAATGTGTGTGAGAGAGACAAAGCAGTACAGAAATAATTTCATGAATGAATGGAGTGTCTCTCTCTTTTTCTCTCCCTTTCAGCCCAGAATGTGCCTGGAAGACCCTGAGGCCAGGCAGCTCCTCCCGACTCCCTCCCCTTCCCAGGTCCCCCCCACAAGGGAAGGGGGCAGCTAACAACACAGCCCCCCCCCTCAGGGGAGAAGGGGGCAGCTTCTACCAGGAACTCGCCCCCAACAGAAGGAGCAGCACTCATGTCACCCCAATAGAAAGGGCAGCCCCCCAAACCCTCCTCACACCAAGAGAAGGAGCAGCCTGCTGCCCAGTCCCCCCAACCCAAGATAGGGGGCAGTCCCCACCCTCTCTGCAAGAGAAGGGGCCACCCCATCCCACCCTCCCAAACCCCCCTTGTCCCAAGAGTGGCGCAGCAGCAGCCCAGCATGGGTTTCTCAAAGACAAGTCATGCCAGACAAATCTCATTTCATTTGTTGATGGAGTTACAAGCTTGGTGGATCAAGGGAATGCTGTGGACATAGTGTATCTTTGTTTCAGTCTATCTGAGTTCCACCCTGGCAGGACCTTGAGTATTGAGGAGTACCGGTATTCCTTCACATTAACTTCAGGCAGGTGAAGTTTTCCCCCACCATTCATATCCATGAGGGGAAAAGCTTCTTCAGTTCTAAATTTCCACACACCAAAAGCTGGGCCTCTGGAAAAGAGAGCACCCTCACTCCTCACATATTCCCGTTGCCACAAAAGAACTGCAATCTCTCCAGGACATTTAATCCATTTTACAGGTGGCTTTTTAAAGCACAACATTTTCTATAAAAATGTGCTTGGACTTGTCACATCTCTTTCTCTACAAAAAGCAGCACAGGAGCCCCAACCCAAATCAGGTCTGAGGTGCAGTAGGAGATGGGTTGAACTCCTTCTGCTCCGTGCTGCTCTCCCAATTTAGATCATAGCTGCCTTTGGGTAAATGGAAATATGTGGCCAGTTTGTGTTTCTGAATCATGTGCTTAAAGTCACATCTCATTTGAAACAACATGTGCATCCTCAGACAGATGTTATCGTGCTGACGACCCTAATTATAACTTTTTAACTTTTTAACAGTAACTTTCCTGGCCATAGCTGACAGCAAGTGGGTGGTTTGCACAGGAGATCATGAGCTTGAGCTTCTTACTGGCGGCAAGGGAATCTCCAGATTTAAGATTTGCCCACATGTCTGATTTCTAAAACAGAAATATGCTATTGTTACACTAGTCCTTATTCTCCAAGTGCATAAATTTCAGGTGGGCAGTGCTCGCCTGGCTTGTTTTCCTTTTAATGAGGTCACTGGAGCCTTCTGACATTTTACAAATATTGCATTGATTTACAAATCGGAACAGGAACATCAGAAGCTGCCTTAAACCCAAGGTTTCGCACCCAGTGCAACAGAACTGGCTGTACTTCCTTAAATGCGCCTCTTGACAGCAGGCAGCCCCAAACTCTTACCAGCTCCAGCTAAGCTTTCTGATCCTCAGCCTGCACCAGTCTCAAACTACAGGCTGCTTGTGTTTTTGCCAAAGACAGGCTGGACTCATTTCTCTGCTGGGATGATGGCAAAGCCTTGGTTCCCAAAGAGTTCCCTCCATCCAGAACAGGAGCGGAGAACCTCAGGCCAGACACAGCCCCCCAGGCCTCCCTCTCTCTGGCCCTCAGAGCTCTTCCCAGGCCACAGCCCCTTTCCTCAGAGCCACACCACTCACTGGCCCTCCTTCTCCCCCAGCTATTTCTCCCTGGTGGTTGGAAACTGTCCACCAGGGATGCATCTCACTTGTCTGGACAGGGCATAGTTAGACCCTCCAACATTTCTCCAATCAAAATAGGGACATCCAAAAGCAAAATGGGACATTTCAGGATCAAATCAGAAACCAGGATGGCTTCTGTAAATCAGGGACTGTCCCTGGAAAATAGGGACACTTGGAGAGTCTGGATAGACAGGGCTTTGTGAGTGTGGGTGAAAACCAGCCTAATGTAGAAAGGTGGAATTTACATTCATTGCCCCACCCATTTTTCAATGCTCCACCCATTTTTGCCTCAGGCACTGCTATCTAATGGTGTGTGGTCTCCAAAAGATTGCACAGAATGGAGAATACAGCTCTTCAGTTGAAAAAAATTCCCCATCCCTTAACGAAATCTCCTTAACAAAAGAAAGGCATTTGTCCACCCTGCCAGCACCATTGAGATAACTGCCCCCAATTCTTAGGGTTCCACTAAACCTTCTCTTGCCAAGCCACAATCTCACAATCAACCGCAAAGCTGGAAGGCACTTGGAGGGTTAATCCTCAGTCCCATGACTGTGCATTTCACATTAATATTTCCATCTTAAAAATATGAGAACAGTGTGTTATTTGTCGTGGATGGCAGGGGTGGGGGAGCCACATATGCTTGGTGTAAATTTGTATACAGGCTCAGCCAATAGTGGTAGAGTTCTGGTGAGGGATGGAACAAGATGAACTTGGGGCTTGGAAACTCCTACCATGGACCTTGAAACAACACCCTTCCCACCTGCCCTCAAAACATTCCAGTCTTCACAGCCATCATTGCCTTTGCTTAGTCCTCCAGCTACTGGAGGTGATGTGCCGATCCGCATGCCAATTTTCTTCAGGATTCAAGACACATGCTGCCTTGTAAAATTAAGGGGAATGTGGGAAATGCAATCACGACATCTCCTATTAGTCTAAAGAAAGGACAAATGCACAGGAGATTTCCAGACCTCAAAGTACTCACATGAGGTCTCCAGGGCTGTATAATCTTCATCTTCTTTGGCAAGTCTAATAAAAGACATCATAATTACTATACTCGGGTCTTTGACAGCTCCCCCCCATCTCACATAATGGAAACGTTTTTATAGAGAGAAAAATATGTCCAGAGAAGCAGTCCGGTAGGTTGCTGGGGCTGCTTATAGTGGAGTGGTCTTTAATGGGGAGGGCTTGCTTTGGCAAGGTCAAGGGATTCTTTGGACACTGCAGCTGGCAATGGCATGATCTAGCACTGGGCAGGAGGAGGACACAGCAGGAGTTCAACGTACATAATCTGCTGGTTATGTGATTGGTAGTTTATACAACATGCAGTAGCAGCAGGCAGGGCAGAGCAGTGGGAAACAGAGAGGGGAGGGGCAAGACAGTGGGCAGGTCAGCACGGTGACGGTGCAGCAGCAGGACCATTGGATTGGCTCCTCTGCTGCACTTGCACTGCACAGACCACCCTGCCGCTTCACTCATCCCCTTCTCCTTCTCAATTACTTTCTCAGTTGCTCCACATTGGGAAGCCAAGTAAGCAACAATGCTGACCCACTATTGATAACACAGACAAGAGCTACTAGAGCTGGACTGGCAACCTCTGAGGCCAACAAAATCAGTGCATTTTAGCCATCATTGTATATGGCAGGTGATGAACCTGGTGCCCTCCTGGTGTTTTGTTGGAGACCATCTCCCATGACCCCCAGCCAGCATAAGCAATGGTCAGGAATTATGGGAGCTGTAGCTCTATATCCCTGGTGTAGGAAAACAAAAACACGGGTGAACTAGGGCACTGTCCCCATCAACTGTCCCTAAGCTGGTGCCTTCCAGATGTTTTGACTACAACTCCCATCAGGCCCAGTCAACACAGACATACTAGCTGGGGCTGATGAATGTTGTAGTCCAAAACACCTTGAGGGCTCCATATTGAGGAAAGCAGGTCTAATCTAAATTATAATGGTAATCACAGTGTTTAAAAGCTGTTTAACACATTAAAAGATTAAAAACCATGAGTATTTTTAACTCCTCTTGACTCAACAACAATGAAATGAAATTCTAAGGATCAAAGTACGAGTAGTAGTGGGGAATGGATCCAGGCAGAGGGTCAGATCCTGAACTCTCTCATCTCTTTGACAAGTGGGTCCTCAAGCTGAAAGTTTCCCCACCTTCCCCCTAGAAGCTGGGGGTTGGTCCTTGTGATCAGTTGCTGAAGGACTCTAGGCAATAGACCTGAGTTGTGGCTAAAGTGCCTTGGCTCAGGTAACAGGACACGGCCAGGTTGTCTGACTTGTGTTTTTCTTCTGTATAGATTCAGCATGTCCTCCTGGGAACCCAAGAGGCAAATAAGCGTGCTGTGTGCCCTCGCAGTTGGGAGGGTAACAGGACAGGCTCTTGCCTCCAGCAAAGCTGGTTAGCTCATTAAGTGAATCCAGGCAGTCAATAATTCAATAGGAGAGTTCTAAGCCAGCCAAAGGGCTCTGCAGAGAGATTTGTCCACCGCAGGAGAGAACAAGATTGACACCCTGTCGTGCCTAGGCCACATTTTGCCATTTCTGCCTGGAAAAGGAACAGCTGAGATACATGGCAGAGGAGACACCAGAGGTGGAATTTGGGGATCAGCAATGGATGGGATGGTTACATGCCTAGTTATTTTAAAAGCTGGGACCACCCTACCTAGTTGCTATTATCTTGCACTCCCATTTTTTGAACTGTTTGCTTGTGTGATGTTCAAAGGAAATGATATAAATGTTTAGAAAAATTAGCTTTCTGTTTGTTTGCTTTGTTTTGATCAAAAAGGTGGGTGCATGGATAGGCACACTCAGCAGGCTCAGGAGTGCCTCAGTTCCTTCTCCCCATTTGTTTGACTAGTCTAGGATTTCCCGATCGTCAGGACTTGCTGATCGTCAGGTCAGCAGTTCGAATCCCCGCAGCGGGGGGCGCTCCCGTTGCTCAGTCCCAGCGCCTGTCAACCTAGCAGTTCGAAAGCACCCCCGGGTGCAAGTAGATAAATAGGGACCGCTTACAAGCGGGAAGGTAAACGCCGTTTCCGTGTGCTGCGCTGGCTCGCCAGATGCAGCTTGTCATGCTGGCGACATGACCCGGAAGTGTCTTCGGACAGCGCTGGCCCCCGGCCTCTTAAGTGAGATGGGCGCACAACCCCAGAGTCGGACACGACTGGCCCGTACGGGCAGGGGTACCTTTACCTTTAGGATTTCCAACTTCAAGATGTTTGGACTATAAGAACCGCCAGCTCTGGACTGATAACAGCTGGAGTCCCAAACATATGAAGGGCATCAGAATGGTGAGGGTGGGACTAGCTTATTGTCCTGAGTGCTTCATGCTGAATAATGGCCTACAAAGAGCCACAATTTAATGTGATGTGTCAGGTGCCTCTAAAACAGTCATGGGGACCCCATGGCCCTGCAGATGCTATTGGACTCCAACTCCCATCATGGCCAATGGTCATGGATGAAGGGAGTTGTAGTCCAGTAGTATCCAGAAGGCCACAGATTTGCCACTTCTGCCCTAGAGAGATGCAGGGACAGGAGGTCACAAGACTTCGAAGAGGACTACCTCAAAAGGCCAATTCCCTGCCAAAGGATCCCTTTGTTTGAAATGTCATTTGGATGACTCAAAAAATGGTCACTCATTCTGGCCTGAAGAGCAAGTCCTTGCCATTTTTGGGTGGTCTTCATAGGAAAAACTCATCTATGGCCCATCTAGTCAGTATTCCAAGAGCAGCAGCCGTGGTCATCTCCCCTCCCCACAAAAAAAGCCCACCGATAAGATCCCAAAAGATCTGCATGGTGGTTACCTCCGTGCCAACTAAATTCTCCAGGACCCTCTCCTCATTTTATTTCATGTGTGTGCACGCTGGGTGAAGGAACTGCTCATTTCTCAAAGGCTCTGCCCATGTGCGTGTCCATGAACCGGCATGCATGGCTTGCTTGGAATTTAATGTTCCTACACAGAACATTGAACCCATTAAAAATGAGCAATGGGGAGAAGGTGGAGTTCCCTTTCTTCCCTTGGCTGAAGGCCTCAACAGCTGCTCAGGTTTTAGTCTTCTTTAACTCTTTGGGTGGAGGCATTCATAAAACCTGGAGGCTGCATTCCTTGGAGGGAAGCTCAGGTCTGAGCTCAAGAGGCAGCCATCTAGGCCTCTCTGTCTGGTCCTGGGCACTCTCATTAGGTCACACCATCCCAGCTCAGATCCATCGCTGGCCATGCTCCATGCATTATCAGTTGGCATAAAATATGAGTCTGTTAATATGAGTCTATACACCCCTTGTTTTTTTCCGAGGGAGCTAATGCAGCCCACCAGCATTTTTTCCTGGCCCCCCTTTTTATTTTTTATTTATTTATGATTTTTAATTTTATACATTTCAATAATTTTACAATCATTTTAGCATATTGAAACTCAACTGCCTTCCTCCTCTTTCTGCGGTTCCTTAAATTTATTTTTAATATTTTATGCATAATCCAAATTAACTTAATTTGCTCATTTATTAATTTACTTTATATATATATTCTTTAAAAATTGCAGGTTGCTGCAATAATCCTGCCAATTTTCTTATCTGTTTACAGTTTATTTGTAAATATTCAACAAACCATTTCCATTCTTTTATATAAAAAAAGTTGTTATCTTGATTTCTTACTTTTCCAGTATGTTTCACCATTTCTGCATATTAAGTAAGTTTTTGTATGCATTCTTCTTTTTCTGGGACTTCTACTTTCCATTTTTGGGCAAGTAACATTCTTGCTGCTGTAGTTGCATACATAAATAAATTTCTATACAGTTTGAGTAATTCTGCCCCCTAATTCCCAAAAGGAAAGCTACTGGGGTTTTTTTTACAAATTATTTTTAAAATCTTTTTCAATTCATTATATATCATTTCCCAGTAGGCTTTAACCTTACTATCAGACCACCACATAGAACAGTCATGTCCAAAGTCTGGCCCAGGGGCCTAATCCAGTTAATCTGGCCCCTGCAACACTTTAACCCTAAAAAAGGTCAACAACTTTGGCCCTCATGCATGTTCACTTCATCAAATCTGGCCCTCTTTGAAAAATGTTTGGACACCTTTGACATAGAACCTTATTTCTCTTTACATTTCCAAAACTTATTTGATTTCGATTTATACATTTTTGCCAATTTATTCAGTGTTAAATACCATCAATAATATAACATTTTCACATTATTTTCTCTTAAACCATAAAAAGGTAAAGGTACCCCTGCCCGTACGGGCCAGTCATGACCGACTCTGGGGTTGTGCGCACATCTCACTCAAGAGGCCAGGAGCCGGCGCCGTCCGAAGACACTTCAGGGTCACGTGGCCAGCATGACGAAGCTGCACTGGTGAGCCAGCACCAGTGCCGTACACGGAAACACCGTTTACCTTCCAGCTATAAAGCGGTCCCTATTTATCTACTTGCACTTAGGGGTGCTTTCGAACTGCTAGGTGGGCAGGAGCTGGGACCAAACGATGGGAGCTCACCCCGCCGCGGGGATTCGAACCGCCGACCTTACGATCAGCAAGTCCTAGGCACTGAGGTTTTACCCACAGCACCACCCGCTTCCCCTCTTAAACCATAGCATGCTGTAAATTTTACATCCACTTTCCTGGCCCCCTCAAGTCCCCATCAATGTTTGCAGTAGTTGAAAAATAAGTAAAGTTGAGCCCAGAGCCCGGATGGGGAGGTCAGTCTCTCATGGCTCCCCAGTCATCAGACCAATTATTTGATGAGCAGGCAACAGCCTCCTATATTTATGCATTGATGCATTGATTCATTCATTTACTGCTTTTACTGTGTGTCCCACCTGTTTCTCCAAGGAGCTCAAAGTGGTGCGCATGATTCTCCTCATCCTCATTTAAACTCCACAAGTAATCTCACAAATAGGTTAGGCTGAGAGGCAGTGACTGGTCCCAGGTTACGGAGAAAGCTTCTTAGGTTGTGTGCCAAGGCCTCTGGAATTCTATTTCTTCCCCGTGGTGGCAAAGAGCAAAGAAAACAAGGAAGAGAACTTTTTAATGAGTTTATTCATTCCTAATTGCAAGAGACAACAGAACTCAGCGAGCCCTAACAATGGTGTTGCTCCAACTGGGCTCCTCCTCTGTCCTTCCTAGAAACAGCATCTCCCCTCACGGTGGCCACTCATGGCCAATTGTCAGTTGTTTACTGCACCCTTAATGAACACCGAGTTCTGCGAGAAGGGGGATCAGAAATATTCTCCCGTGACAATGTGTCATCTGACTGCTCTGCCTCTGTCTCCCCCCTCCTTCTTCTAACACTTCCAAACTTTTCTGTTCCTCTGTCTCTGTGACCTTCCTCAAACTCCTGCTGTAAATCCATGCTGCATTCCTCTTCTCCTGCAGCGTCACGAGAACGGGTGGGTGGGTGTGGGTGTGATCTCCACCATTCCTCCTCCTCCATCTCGTCCCCTTGAGTCCGACAATCCCTGACACCAAGCGGGGATTTGAACTCCTGTCTACCAGGCCCCATTCTGATGCTTTATCCACTATGCCACAATGGCTCTCATATCTAGGAAGCAGGTCTGGGTACCTGTGCATGTGCCTGCTTCCGTGTGTGCATCCGCACATCCATGAAGAAGTGTGCATGTGAGAAAGCGTGTGGGGTGGCATGCAGCCGGTGGAAGGCTGCTCAAAGGTGGGCTTTGCCCTTGAGCCCAAAGATAATTTGCCACCCTTGTGCTAATGTCTATTTATAAATGCCAAGTGAGGAATAATGGCTATTTTTTAAATGGAAATTCAACCCCTCTCACTTTAGTGGGGAGGAAGACAACAACCAGGTGATCTGTGTGCCCAGTCAGCCAAGGTTCAGATGCTAAGTGTTGACAAGCAAATTCAAGGCCCCTCCTGCTCTCTCTTCATTCTAGAATCATAGAATTGTAGAGTTGGAAGGGATCTGAGGGTCATCTAGTCTGACTCCCTGCAATGCAGGAATCTCAACCAGATCATACACGACAGATGATCCTCTGCTAGAAACCTCCAATGAAGGAGAGGCAACAACCTCCCGAAAGAGTCCATTCCACTGTCAAGCAACTCTTATTGCCAAAAAGTTCTTCCTCGTGTTTAGCCGGAATCTCCTTTCTTGTAACTTGATTGCATTGGTTTGGGTCCTCGCCTCTGAAGTAGGAGAAACCTATATTGCTCCATCCTCCATGTGACAGCCCTTGAGATAGTTGAAGAATATCTTTACCAGGCTAAACATTTTGCTTCTTTATCTTTAAGCTCGTCTTGAACCAGGGGACTCTTCAGGTAAAAGAGGTGTGGAGAACCTTGGCCCTCCAGAGGTTGCTGAACTACAACTTGCATCAGCCCCAGCATGCATGACCAGTCAGAGATTATGGGAGTTGTAGTTTCAAATCTTTCAAATAGAGGGCCATCCTCTGGAATACAGGGCTAACCCTAATTCCATGTCAGAATCAGAGATTACATTTGTGAACCAGTGCAGTGGCATAGCGTGGGGGGTGCAGGGGGGGCCGGCCGCACCGAGCGCAACATCTGGGGGCGCGCACTCTCTGCCCCTACCTGGCAGAGTAGCCTACCATGGGTTAGGGGGCGCAAATTAGAAGAAGAAGAAGAGTTTGGATTTGATATCCCGCCTTTCACTCCCTTTAAGGAGTCTCAAAGCGGCTAGCAATCTCCTTTTCCCTTCCTCCCCCACAACAAACACTCTGTGAGGTGAGTTGGGCTGAGAGACTTCAGAGAAGTGTGACTGGCCCAAGGTCACCCAGCAGCTGCATGTGGAGGAGCGGAGACGCGAACCCAGTTCCCCAGATTACAAGACTACTGCTCTTAAGCACTACACCACACTGCCTTGCCCCGGGTGCTGACAACCCACGCTACGCCACTGAACCAGTGTCAGGGTAGAATAGAAAGATCAGCCCATTCATTCATTTGGGCCTAAGATCAGAGCTGGACTTTTTAAATTATTATTTTTGGCCAACAATCAAAGCCCATTAAACAGGATATTAAACACAGGCAAATATTACAATAGTCAGCAACAGTTTATTACTGCAATAGAGAATGAAATATTTAACAAGTTTAATAAAGCTTAATTGGAAGGAAATTAAAAAATAATGGATATAAGTTCTTAAGAAATAGTCTCAGACTCCTCTCCCTACAGCCCTGTTTCACAGGCAGTCTTGTGAAACCAATGATTGTGGTGCTTGTTCATTCTGCTATTCCAACCCACCCAATTCTTTTACATTTGGCAAACCCCTGCTAGGGCATATGGTCCTATTTGCCCTTGAACAATGACCTTTGCCCATGCAACTACATTTGTAGATGGCATGTGAAGATGGCTGCACACATAGGTAAACAGGAGGTTGTGAGCAACAAGCTTGCTTCTCCCCAAAGACCGGACTTTTTTGTGATGAGGAAAGTGATGGTGAAAATGCACCGGAGACTGCAGGATCAAACAAACCAGAATGAATCCTCATTCGATAGCCAACATCACCTAATCTCCCTGCAAACAAATCAGGATGAATGTTCAATAAACGGGTCAGCTGGAAATGCCCCAGGTGTGCTTGGATTGCAGCCTTAAAAAGTTTCCAGATGCTGCGACATGGGGCATCTTAAAACCATTTTCTAAGAAGGGAAGAACAGATGTAGAGCAGAATAATGCAGCCATTTCTCTAGGTATTTTTCTTGGGGAAGTTGATGATAAGTTTTTGAGCAGATGGCATGCAACACTTGCCTGAATGGAACGCAAATTTTAAAAGGGTTTGGTGAAAACTATGGAGGGGGAAGCTTTTTAAAAAAAAAACATATGTGGTTGTCTGATCAATATTGTTACACTCCCACCATTTCTGTGAGCACTGAGAAGATCTAGGGATATTGCACTTAGAAGGAAGTTTCTGGAGGTTTACTGACAATTTGTAAGATTTATGTTTATTTGCAAGAAGAAGAAGAAGAGTTTGGATTTGATATCCCGCTTTATCACTACCCAAAGGAGTCTCAAAGCAGCTAACATTCATTGAGCATAGGTAGAGGCAAAGGGCTTAAAACAGACAGCGAAAGCCCATTGCTCCCATATCAGATCTGCAGGGAGTCAGTCAGCATCCTAGGAGACTCATGATTTGTGCGCATGATGGTACAATGGCAGTTGCACACCATCCCTTTTGATACTGTTGCACCTACAAAAGTTTTAGGGTGGACATATTGCTTCATTTCAGGTCATGCATGTCCCATAACCTTCTGCTGAAATCCTATAAATTCCTTTACCAGAAATGTTCAGGGCAGGTTGTTTGTTTTTGTTTTGAGTTCCTTCTTTTGTTGCGCTACAGTGCAAGAGTGACCCTCCAGATAGCAATAATGCAGTAACTTCGGGGAAGCATTAGAGGTACATGTGGAATGATGTGTGGCCAGTCCAGTATAAATTCAGCACTATTGCACTATCATTGCATCAATGAATCGTTGAAGGATGCACTTCCAAAAAATTGACCGTTGCAACCTGAATTTACCAGCCTGCTCTCACAGTGGCCACCAAGAGCTCTATGGGAAGCTCCCATGTCTGGCCAGACCCATTGGGCCCTAGTTTAAATATAGGACTGCCTAAGGGAGTCTCTATTTTATGCGCAAAATGCATCTCTGCTAATTTTTGCTAAATACTGGACAGCAAAGGTTGAAGTTGGGGACTGAAAGTACTTAGGAAAAGTGTCTTTTCCTTAGCTGGAGCAGTTTTTTGCTCCTCCTTTTCTTCTAATTTCTCTCCTCATTGCTTTAGTCTTCCTGTCTCCTCTCCTTGCAAGTTTGCTGTCTTTACCTCCTTCTTCCCAGGCAGCCTCCTTTATTGCTAGCGTCCCTTATCTCCCTCTCTGATCGCTTGCAGATTAGCGGCTTTGTTTCAACACCCACTTCCCTCTTTTTTTAAAAAAAAAAAGAAGAAGAAGTATGATCTGCTGTTCACCCCTGTGCAATTTGGCTCCAGGGACCACACATTTGCTCCATAAGACGCACAAACATTTCCCCTTACTTTTGAGGAAGAAAAAAGTGTGTCTTATGGAACGAAAAATACGGTATGTTAAGATACCAGAAGCATTCCTCCTAGGGATTTTAGATCAAGAAATATGAAAAGACAACTGGAAATTATTTATGTATGCAACAACAGAAGCAACAATTCTACTAGACAGAAGAAATCTCAACGAAAGAACAATGGAAAGAGAAACTTATGGAATATGCAGAATTAGCAAAATTAACAGATAAATTACATGAAAGGGACAACAAAGACTTCAAAAGAGAATGGGAACCACTTACAATATATATGAAGAGACAACATGAAGAGTTGGACTCATTGGCAGGGCTTGAGTAAACATTCACAAATGTATACAATAAAAAATAGCTGTAAATGTATTAGGAATTAACTGGGGAAATAATATGCAGGATGAATAAATTGAAAGTAAAACAAAGTGGAAGTATGAGGGAAGTCCAGGGGAGGGCGGCAGGAAAAAATGGAAAATTGTTAGAGAGATATATCATAAAGGATGTATTTATTGAAAAACCAATAAAAATTATTATTATTATTATTATTATTATTATTATTATTATTAAAATAGAGAATATTTTTGATCCCTCTTCTCCCAGAACTCGGTGTTCGTTAAGAGTGCAGTAAACACTAAAGTGAGAGGGATTGCATATTCCTCACTTGGCATTTATAAATAGACATTAGTACAAGGGTGGCTCATTATCTTTGGACTCAAGGGCAAAGCCCAACTTTGAGCAGCCTTCCACGGGCTGCATGCCACCCCACACGCTTTCTCACATGCACACCCCTTCATGGATGTGCAGATGCACACACGGAAGCAGGCACATGCACAGGTACCCTGACCCACTCCCTAGATAATCTATGAGAGCCATTGTGGCATAGTGGATAAAGCATCAGAGTGGGGCCTGGTAGACAGGGGTTCAAATCCCCGCTTGGTGTCAGGGATTGTCAGACTCAAGGGGATGAGATGGAGGAGGAATGGTGGAGATCACACCCACACCCACCCACCCGTTCTCGTGACGCTGCAGGAGAAGAGGAATGCAGCATAGATTTACAGCAGGAGTTTGAGGAAGGTCACAGCTCAGAGAAAGACGAACAGAAAAGTTGGGAAGTGTTAGAAGAAGGAGGGGGGAGACAGAGGCAGAGCAGTCAGATGACACATTGTCACGGGAGAATATTTCTGATCCCCCTTCTCGCAGAACTCGGTGTTCATTAAGGGTGCAGTAAACAACTGACAATTGGCCATGAGTGGCCACCGTGAGGGGAGATGCTGTTTCTAGGAAGGACAGAGGAGGAGCCCAGTTGGAGCAACACCATTGTTAGGGCTCGCTGAGTTCTGTTGTCTCTTGCAATTAGGAATGAATAAACTCATTAAAAAGTTCTCTTCCTTGTTTTCTTTGCTCTTTGCCACCACGGGGAAGAAATAGAATTCCGGAAGCCTTGGCACATGGCCTAAGAAGCTTTCTCCGTAACCTGGGACCAGTCACTGCCTCTCAGCCTAACCTATTTGTGAGATTACTTGTGGAGTTTAAATGAGAATGAGGAGAATCATGCGCACCACTTTGAGCTCCTTGGAGAAACAGGTGGGACACACAGTAAAAGCAGTAAATGAATGAAACAATGAATCAATGCATAAATATAGGAGGTTGTTGCCTGCTCATCAAATAATTGGTCTGATGACTGGGGAGCCATGAGAGACTGACCTCCCCATCTGGGCTCTGGGCTCAACTTTACTTATTTTTCAACTACTGCAAACATTGATGGGGACTTGAGGGGGCCAGGAAAGTGGATATAAAATTTACAGCATGCTGTGGTTTAAGAGAAAATAATGTGAAAATGTTATATTATTGATGGTATCTAACACTGAATAAATTGGCAAAAATGTATAAATCAAAATCGAAACACACACACACAGACCCATCCTCCTGACGCTGCAGGAGAAGAGGAATGCAGCATTGATTTACAGCAGGAGTTTGAGGAAGGTCACAGCTCAGAGACAAAGAGAAAATTTGGGAAGTTCTAGGAGAAGGAGGGAGGGAGACAGAGGCACAGCAGTCAGCTGACACTTGGTCACTGTAGAATATTTCTAATCCCCTTATACATTTTAGCCCCTTTCTCTGGTGCAATGTACCATCTATACATCATTTTCATATAATTTTCTTTCAATAAAATACAGTCTGTGAATTTTAAATTCACCTTCCACATCCTTTCCCAATCTTCAAATTGTATAAAAGGTAAAGGTAAAGGTACCCCTGCCCATACGGGCCAGTCTTGCCAGACTCTAGGGTTGTGCGCTCATCTCACTCTATAGGCCGGGAGCCAGCGCTGTCCGGAGAAACTTCCGGGTCACGTGGCCAGCGTGACAAGCTGCATCTGGCGAGCCAGCGCAGCACACGAAACGCCGTTTACCTTCCCGCTGGTAAGCGGTCCCTATTTATCTACTTGCACCCGAAGGTGCTTTCGAACTGCTAGGTTGGCAGGCGCTGGGACCGAACGGCGGGAGCGCACCCCGCCGCGGGGATTCGAACCGCCGACCTTTCGATCGGCAAGTCCTAGGCGCTGAGGCTTTAACCCACAGCGCCACCCACGTCCCTTAAACAGATTGTCCTTTGAGCCGGATTTTGTATATTGTATATTACGACCTAAATCTTGAGCCTGCTTTATTTGGGCTGACTTTGCCATCTCATCCAATGTTTCCCCATATAGCAGGAGAATATATGACTTTTAAAGTAATTTTTCTTGATCTCATTCCAAACTTCCTCATAGCTGTCTTTATAAAAATTCAATTTTTTATTGGTAAGCCAGATTCCTAGGTATTTGACTTTTTAATGAATTTCTATCTTTGTGATCTCCTGCAACTCCTTTTTCTCCACTTCGGTCACATTTTTTTGTTAATTTTTTTGTCTTTAATTTATTTAATTTAAACCCCACCACTTGCCCAAACTCTTGTATTTTTCCTAAGACTTTAGAGAGACATGTTTTTGGTTCTTCTTCTGTAATTACCAAATCATCTGCAAATGCTTTCAACTTAAATTCATTCCCCCCTTGCTCTTATTCCCATAATCTGTTTATCTTCTCTTACATATTTCTATTCAAAACCTCCAGGACCAAGATGAATAATAAAGGTGATAGCGGACATCCTTGCCTCATTCTTTCTTCTATTTTGAATTGGTTCGTTATCACCTTATTAATAATCAATTTGCATTCTGCTCTGTGTATACAGCTTGTATCCTTTTTGTGAACCTCTCTCTAAATTCCATTTCTTCCATCACTTTCTTCATAAAATCCCAAGATATATTATCAAATGCTTTTTCCGCGTCTATAAACATCATTGCTGCTTTTTTCTCATTTCTTACTACTAAATATTCTATTATATTTAAAATATTTCTTATATTATCTTTCAACTGTCTATCTGGAAGGAATCCTGCTTGGTCTGAATGCATATAAGCTTTTAAGACCTTTTTCAATCTATTGGCTAAAATATTAGCAAATATCTTGTAATCATTGTTCAATAATGAAATAGGTCTATAATTTTTGACCAAGGTCAGGTCTGTAGCCTGCTTTGGAATCAAAGTAATGTATGCTTCCTTCCATGTTTCCGGAATTTTTCCTTTTGTTAATACTTCATTCATAATATCTTTTAATGGGTTTACAAGCTGTTCTTTAAGTTTTTTAATAATACTTTGCTGATAATCCATCTGGTCCTGGTGATTTACCCACCTTTATTTGGTTTATTTATTGCATCAAAAATTTCTTGGTCTGTTTTTTGCGTATTTAAAGATACTATCTCTTCTTGTTTTATCTTTGGCAGATGACTCTTTTTTATATATTCCTGAATGCCCATTATTTTTTCGTTTCCTCTTTTATATAAATTCTGAAAATATTTTTTAAAAGTCTCTCTTATTTCTTTTGCTTTTTTCTATAATTTTCCCATTGGAATTAATTTTTCCTATATGGTACATCAGTTGACTTCTCCTTAGTTGCCATGCTAACAACTTTCCTGGCTTATTTGCATGTTCAAAAAAATTAATTTCATTTTTTTTTTTTTACCTTCCATGCTATTTCCTCATTAATTATCATTGAATATTGAGATTGTAATAATTTTATGGCCTGTTTTATTTATTGTTTGGATTTCTTCCTAAATCTTTTTCTTTCTTTGATATGGCATCCAAAATATCTTTTTTCTTTGTTTCCCTAGATTTTTTTTTTTTTTTTGCAGTATTTTGTTGTATAAAAAGACCTCTCGTGACTGCTTTGCTTGCCTCCCATACCATTTGGATTTTAGTTTCTTTATTTAAATTTAATTTGAAATATTCTTCTAATTTATTTGTTTTTGCATTGTCTACTATATTTGATCATCCAATAAATCATCATTAAGTCTCCATCTAAAAGTTGACTGTTCTTCCTTTTGCATTTCAATAAACATTGGGTTATGGTCCAATAAAAACCTCGGATTTATCTCAATTTTCCTCACTTTTATTTCCAACTCTTTAGTGAGCCAAATGACATCTATTCTCACACTGCTCTCATAGATATGAGAATAATACGTGAACTGCTCATCCATTAAATGCCTTACTCTCCAGATGTCTACCAGATTCAAAGTTTGGGCCATAACAAAAAAAGTTTTTTGGAAGTTTCCCTCCCTTTGTCTCTTTCTTCTAATGGTCCTATCCATTTCCGATGAGGGCACTCCATTCAGGTCTCCCATTATTATGATTTTTGGTATTCTGGCTGGTATTCTGGTGTTTGTTTGTTTTTTAATAAAACCTCCTATGTACTAATAATGGTAATCTCATTCTCTGGTTTTCATTCATTTTGTAGTGAAAATGGCCCCTTCAGGGTGGTATCGTCAGGCTCAAAATATCATGTAAAACATATTGTTTTTCTTAGGTTGCAGTTTTGTACATTTTGTTTCTTAGGAAATGCTAATAAAACACGATTTTAAAAATGCAGTGGGTGGGGACACACACAGAAATATACATTATATATATATATATATATATATATATATATATATATATATGCAGCTCTTGCTTGTTACGGCCTATGAAATATCATGACAATATCAAAGTTGTAAGGAACATATTAGGTTTCAGTTTTAAATTGCATATCAGCAGAAACACACATGCGTAACACACACTTTGATTACCTGATTTTGATGTGATGAGCTTTATATTTCTCTCCTCTAATATTAATGACATACATGCATTAAAATACAAGTTCAATATATACTTCATTTTCTTCTCGTTTCTTTTTTGAAGAATGGGTCTAGCAATAAAGTCTTGTAAACCAATAAAATCAAGCCCTTTCTATGTCCACTCAGAAGAAAGTCCTAGTGTGTTCATTCCAGGTAACTGTGTAGATGATTGCAGCTTCAGACCAAACTATAGGGGCCTTGAAAGGAACTCAAACCTCATCAAGTCTCTTTTTCTTTCATTACACATATGTGAGGATGCTACAAAGAGCCTAATTTGCAGGTATTATAATTTGCACCAGGCAATCCTTTTGTTCATAATTTCCCCCAGCTGGCAAACACTCTAGAGACCATAGATCCTTGGAGGCTTAGATGGTCACACCTCCTGAGCATCGGGATTCAGTGCGGATAGAGGAAGTAGTGGAGATTTCCTAGGCACTGAAAGCTTTTCTTGCAAAACCAACAGCCGTTCCACTATGCCATCTTGTTCTTATTTGGGCAGTGGGGGGGGAGCCACTGATTGATCTTCTAAGGCAGAGCTTTCCAAACTGTGTGTCGTGACATGTTAGTGCATGGGTAGGCAAACTAAAGCCCAGGGGCTGGATCCGGCCCATTCGCCTTCTAAATCTGGCCTGCGGACGGTCCAGGAATCAGCGTGTTTTTACATGAGTAGAATGTGTCCTTTTGAGAGCCAGTGTGGTGTAGTGGTTAAGAGTGGTGGACTCATAATCTGGTGAACCAGGTTCGCATCTCCGCTCCTCCACATGCAGCTGCTGGGTGACCTTGGGCCAGTCACACTTCTCTGAAGTCTCTCAGCATCACTCACCTCACAGAGTGTTTGTTGTGGGGGAGGAAGGGAAAGGAGATTGTGAGCCACTTTGAGACTCCTTCGGGTAGTGATAAAGTGGGATATCAAATCCAAACCGTTCTTCTCCTTATTATTACTCCACAGTCATGCAGCTGATTGAAACTGACCTTAGCCCAGCCTTTCTCAACCTGTGGGTCCCCAGATGTTGTTGGACTACAACTCCCATCATCCCTGAGCTCTGGCCTTGCTAGCTAGGGGTGATGGGAGTTGTAGTTCAACAACATCTGGGGACCCACAGGTTGAGAAAGGCTGCTTTAGCCCATGAAAGCTTATACCATAATGACTCTGTTGGTCTTTTAACTTGCCTCAGGACTTATTGTGTATTCATTGCTTTGTTCTGTGACTGCTAGTATTAAGAACACATCTACAGCATCTGGCTGGAAAGAACTAGTATGATTTGAGAACATAGGAAGCTGCCTTCAAGCAAGTTAGACCATTGATCCCTGTAGTCCAGAACCGTCTTCACTAACAGAAGCTCTTTGGGGTTCCAGGCAGGGTTCCCTCCCAGCCCTACCCAGAGGTGATAGTAATAATAATAATAATAATAATAATAATAATAATAATTTTTATTTATACCCCGCCCTCCCCAGCCAGAGCCGGGCTCAGGGCAGCTAACACCAGTAAAATTACAGTAAAAACATAATGGCGGGGACAATTTAAAATACAGGTTAAAATGCAATTTAAAATGCAGCCTCATTTTAATAGTAGCCCATAAATCAAAACCATAAGGGGAGGGAAAACATAAGGGTCAGACTGAGTCCAAACCAAAGGCCAGGCGGAACAGCTCTGCCTTGCAGGCCCTGTGGAAAGATGTCAAGTCCCGCAGGGCCCTAGTCTCTTGTGACAGAGCGTTCCACCAAGCTGGGGCCAGTACTGAAAAGGCCCTGGCCCTAGTTGAGACCAATCTAACCACCTTGCGGCTTGGGACCTCCAAAATGTTGTCATTTGTGGACCTTAAGGTCGTCCGTGGGGGATACCAGGAGAGGCGGTCCCATAGGTACATGCATCCTAGGCTGCAAGGATGCCAGGGACTGAACCTGTGACCTTCTGAATGTGAAGCAGGTGTTCCACCACTGAGCTACCGCCCCCCCCCCCCCCCCCCGTGCAAGACAACAGCAATCTGTAGCCTTTGGAAGTTTGTTTGTTTTTTCCTGGAGATTCCTTGTCCCCTCACAGAACTGCAGCTCCCTGGCAGGCTCTTGGCTGGCTGAAATGTGCTGTGTAACCATTCCCAAAAAGCACTTCTGAGCCTCTTTCATGCTATTTGTACACAGTGTGAATGCTGGTCAGGTGGGATCGAAAGCAGAAAAGAGCCAGTTTTTAAAAATCAAATGCACATTTTCTTGCCACTGTAAGTTTTTCCTCCCCCATTTGGATTGCAGCTCTCCAGATTCCCTCCTGAGAGCAAAAGCAGCAGCAGCAGGCTTGTTCCAACCGCCAACTCTGGTATGGGGCTTCTGTCAGCTGCTGCAGCCCAGAAACTATTGTCAAACGCCCAGGCTCAGCTGGAGGAGCTGAGCAGAGTTGCATCTTTGAAGAGCCCCAGCTGCAAGCAACCCAGAGCCAAGAAGGGACTGGAAGAAGCGAGTGAAGGTCCCCAGCTGGTGGAGATCCTTAGCAAACCAGCTCTCACAAGTGAAAAACCATAGTGAGATGGCTTCTTCCTGGGTAATTGCCTCTTTAGCAGCCTCTTGCTGCCAGTTATCCTTACAATCCTAATTAACAAGCAACCAGATAATTAGGAATTTAATTAAGAAAACCAGACTCTCCAGAAATAGCTGGCATCTTTGGAAAGAATGTGTACGGCATGGCCACCGAGGCATTGTGTCGGCTCCCAGAGTGGGGAATGCTTGACTTGCTTCCTTCACCCCGAGCTCTGCCTCCCAATGGCCTTGCCACATCACCTGGACATACGAAACTGCCTTATACCAAGTCAGGCCATTATTCCACCTAGCTCTGTATTGTCAACACTGGCTGGTAGCAGCTCTTCAGAGTTTCAAACATAGGTCCTTCCCAGTCCTTGCTGGAGACACCAGGGATAGAACCTGGGACCTTTTCGCATGCCAAGCAGATGTTCTGCCACTGAGCTACAGCCCTTCCCCAAGGGCCAGAGACTCTTTCAGACAGCAGCAGGTAAATCTTGGGTCCTAGCAAGTGATGTTGTCTTTGAGGTCTCATCAGCACCACCCAGCTTGGCCAGTCATAAGTAGGAGAGGGTTGTTGTACTCATGCCCTGCTTGTAGGCTGTCCATGGGTATCTGGAGTCCATGTAAACAGGCTACTGGACTAGACAGACTTTTGGTTTGATCCAGCAGGGCTCTTCTGATGGAGTTTCAAGAAGAAATGACTTATCCACTGCAGCTTTCCTACAGAGACAGCTCCTTAACCATCACTAATGAAGAGGTCTAGTTTCCCATGTAACACTAAGCACTGCTTAACGTTATCTAAGGCTTATAAACTAGCTACAAACCTTGATTCAGGGGTGCCATCTAGGAGGGCTGCAGGGCCAAGGGCCCCCCAAATTCTGTGGCAACTATGTGCATGCACGCAGTGCAATGTGCTCACGTCACTTGCGCATGCTGTGTGGCACGCTCTTACGTGGCATGCATGCGACATGTCAGCCTGTTGCGTGCACACATGGCGTTAGCATGTTGCATGGTGTGCGCGCACAATGCAAGCACATCATGCACATCATGCACACATGACACTGGCATGTTGAGCGGCGTGCATATGTCACATGGCACCAGCCCCCTCAATTGTGAGGGCAAACTGGCACACTTGCCTTGGTTAACAAGTGACCTTTAAATGTAGTTCATAAACAACACTAAGCTGCTGGGCTGGGTTCACACATAATGCTAAGCCGTGGTTTAATAAACTGCAGCTATGTATGAACCAGGCCTCAGTGTCTGTCTCTGCAATGCGTGGAGATAGCACCACCACTGCTGGCATTCTCAGGGCACTTGGCCCATTATCCCTTCTTGGCAGTCAGCAGTTTCTAGGGCTCTCTTTCTCTCCCTGGCTGCTCCCTGGCACTCAGAAGCAAGGAGAGTGAGTTAGAAAATCATGCCGCCCATCTGGAAAGCAGAAGATGCCTGAGTCACCCACTCTGCCTTCTCAGGGACTGTGCTTGGTAGGCCCAAAGAGCTGCAGCCCTGAGGCCCATTTCCAGGGGCTCCAAACTGCAGTCATTTTCCTCACTGCAAGCAGCACACACAGTTCCTTTTAGCCTCTCCACCCTGCAGGTGGGTATAGCTTCAGGTGCCATCCATAAAAAGCCTTTAGACAGATGAGTGGGCCAAGCTATTAGTGGCCATCAAGAACACATCTGTTGTTCAGCATCTATCAGCGGGATATAAAAGAACCTGGGAGGGGGGAAAGGACCATCTCTTCACTTGGCAGAGCAGAATAGCACAGGCCTAGACCATTACATGGTAAAGTTTCACTGAAACCAGCTGACGCATCCACCAGTTTTAGGCTGTGGGTGGAGCTCCGTAGGAAATTAGCCTCTTAGGAGCCCTGTGGTGCTCCAGGGAATTCAGAGAGGATAAGCCCCAGGGAGTTCAATTAGTTTGGCAAGGTCTGAGGTAGGCTTACAATAGTCTGAAAAAATGGTCTATGTTGGACGTTTAAGGGATGCTGTTTGTGAATTAGGCTGCTGGTGGTGGCTTGATTAGGAATTTTCCATTCCAGGGGGAAAAGAAGTCACTTGCTGAAAAACAATGAAGAGCTTTGTGGTACCTTTAAAGACTAACAAGCCTCTTGCAACAACTCAGCCCTGTATACCTGAAGGAGCGTCTCCACCCCCATCGTTCTGCCCTGACACTGAGGTCCAACGCCGAGGGCCTTCTGGCGGTTCCCTCACTGCAAGAAGCCAAGTTACAGGGAACCAGGCAGAGGGACTTCTCGGTAGTGGTACCCGCCCTGTGGAACGCCCTCCCACCAGATGTCAAAGAGATAAACAACTACCTGACATTTAGAAGACATTTGAAGGCAGCCCTGTTTAGGGAGGTTTTTAATGTGTGGCATTTTTATGTATTTTTAATCTTTGTTGGAAACCACCCAGAGTGGCTGGGGAAACCCAGCCAGATAGGTGGGGTACAAATAATAAATGATTATTACAGTGGTACCTCGGGTTACAGACGCTTCAGGTTAAAGACGCTTCAGGTTACAGACTCTGCTAACCCAGAAATAGTACCTCAGGTTAAGAACTTTGCTTCAGGATGAGAACAGAAATCATGTGGCAGAGACGCAGGAACAGCAGGAGGCCCCATTAGCTAAAGTGGTGCTTCAGGTTAAGAACAGTTTCAGGTTAAGAACGGACGTCCAGAATGAATTAAGTTCTTAACCCGAGGTAACGTAAAGGTAAAGGGACCCCTGACCTTTAGGTCCAGTCGTAGACGACTCTGGGGTTGTGGCGCTCATCTCACTTTACTGGCAGAGGGAGCCGGCGTACAGCTTCCGGGTCGTGTGGCCAGCATGATTAAGCTGCTTCTGGCAAACCAGAGCAGCGCACGGAAACGCTGTTTACCTTCCCGCCGGAGCGGTTCCTATTTATCTACTTGCACTTTGACGGGCTTTCGAACTGCTAGGTTGGCAGGAGCAGGGACCAAGCAATGGAAGCTCACCCCGTCCAGGGAATTTGAACCGCAGACCTTCCGATCGCCAAGTCCTAAGCTCTGTGGTTTAACCCACCGCGCCACCCATGTCCCAAGGTACCACCTGTATCCTGAGGTACCCGTAACCCAAGGTACCACTGTATTCTTATCAGCTTCTGCGAGCCAGAATCCACTTCTTCAGATGTGTGGTCTGATAATCTCACCATGTATGCCCAGTTGCTGTTGCAGGAGCAATCAAAAATTTAGCAACCGTAACCACAAGGGTAGCTGATGATGTGCCCTCCAGGTCGACTCCAATGCCCATCAACCTTAGCCAGCATGGCCAATGGTCAAGGATGATGTGAGTTGTAGTCCAAAATATCTCGAGGGCACTGGATTGGTTACCCCTACCTAGCTGTACCCAATGCATGAAATGTCCTTAAAAGAACGGGAGAATGGGCCTATGTCACACACAATAGGATGCTGGAACTAGATGGGCTATTGACCCAGCAGGCTCTTCTTACATTCTTGTATACCACTTAGAGGTTTTCGACGATCAAAGCGGTATATACATTTTGTTAAATAAATAAATTAACCATAAGGAGGGAGAGCAGGAAGCCCCCAATAACAAAGAACAGGTGGAGGCATTTGGAAGCTGCCCAGCAGCAATGGACACCTGGGCAGGAGACTGAGCAGGCTGAAAGGTCACCTGGTCTTTTGCACTATGGTGAAATGGAGTATATTTCTATTGACAGGAGTAATTCCTCATAGTGGTGTGTCTGGTGTCTTCATGGCATAGTTTTCATTGCATGCTGAGGAGGCACCTCTTTATCCCAGCCTCTAATATATTACCTACCCTATTCTTTTGACTTGAAATGGCTTTAAATGATTTTAATATTGCATTTTTACACTATCGTAGCCTGCCCTGGGACCTTATGGTGAAAGCTAGATCAATAATAATAATAATAATAATAATAATAATAATAATAATAATAATAATAATAATTGTATATGCATAAGTTAGCATATGGAAATTCTGTACAAATCTGTCTTTTGTCCTCTCAGATGACACCTTTTCTCTTTTGGGGTGATGCATAAGGGATACTTTAGAGCAGTGTTTCCCAACCTTGGGCCTCCAGCTGTTTTTGGACTACAACTCCCATCATCCCTAGCTAGCAAGACCAGTGGTCAGGGATGATGGGAATTGTAGTTCAAAAACAGCTGGAGGCCCAAGGTTGGGAAACACTGCTTTAGAGGGACCATCACTGAAGCCCAGGTAGATAAGATAAGCTTTTGGGGATTAGGTAAAGGTAAAGGGACCCCTGACCGTTAGGTCCAGTCATGGCCGACTCTGGGGTTGTGGCGCTCATCTTGCTTTATTGGCCGAGGTAGCCAGCGTACAGCTTCCGGGTCATGTGGCCAGCATGACTAAACCGCTTCTGGTGAACCAGAGCAGCGCATGGAAGCACCGTTTACCTTCCCGCTGGAGTGGTACCTATTTATTTACTTGCACTTTGATGTGCTTTCGAACTGCTAGGTTGGCAGGAGCAGGGACCAAGCAATGGGAGCTCACCCCGTGGCGGGGATTCGAACTGCTGACCTTCTGATCAGCAAGCCCTAGGCTCTGTGGTTTAACCCACAGCGCCACCCACGTTTTGGGGGTTAGGGAGCACTAAAAACTCAAAATAAGTAGCATAAAGGTTCAACGGGCTGCCCGTGTGCATTGACACTGATATCACCATTTCAAGGCCACATCCTTGCCAACGCTGCGGGCTCCTGTTTGCCTTTTGGCCCACTTTCAAAGGCATTGTTGGCATCAGGGACTAGTAGAAGCCCTAGTTGCCGGATGCCATTCTGCGACTGGGCAACCTTAAGCAAGGAGCGGTCCCAAGTTGCAGGAAAGCCTTGTCCAAGAGAACACATTTATCCCACTTAATTACAGTCCATGGGACTGCACTGGACAGCTGTGCCAAGCACCATTTGTGCCAAGTGCTCAAGTCAAGGGATTGTTTGTTTCACTGCATCTTCAAAACTCAGAGGCCAGCAGAGCAGATGGAGGCCTCGCTTCCTCTCCCTGGCCAAGTCCTGCAGGCTCTGGAGGAACTGGCATGGTTTCCCTCTTAAGTGGCCAGACACCTCCCACTTCTCCAAAGATAGTGGCTTAGTTCAGCTGCCATCTCTTCCCGAAATCACTGGCAGGCGCTCGCAGTGCTGTGCTGTCAGGGTGGTTGGACAAAAGCCATGCCCCACCAATGGATGCCGCCTAGCAGGGTCCAGCTCAGTCTCTATGGTCTCTGGCGCATGGGCCTAGAACTTCCTTCCAGGGTTGGAAGAGTGACATTGGTCATCTGTGGAAGCTGAAGCAGTAGAAGACCAAGTGGGCAGAAGGAGCCAGAGCTCAGCCTTATGCCATAAATGAAATGTCTAGTGCCAGTCCTGGGATGTGCAGAGTTAGTAAGGGGAAGGATAATAGGTCCATAGCAGAGCATTGGCCTGCATGCCAAAGGTCCCTGGATGAATCCCTGGCGTCTTCAGATAGGGCTGAGAGAAACCCTGGTCTGCAACACCAGAAACCCACAGCCAGTCAGTTTAGCCTCCTGCCTATGAAACACATGCTCTGCCACTGAGAATATACAGTGGTACCTCAGGTTACAGATGCTTCAGGTTACAGACTCCGCTAACCCAGAAATAGTATCTCAGGTTAAGAACTTTGCTTCAGGATGAGAACAGAAATCGCACGGCGGCGGTGTGGCAGCAGCGGGAGGCCCCATTAGCTAAAGTGGTACCTCAGGTTAAGAACAGTTTCAGGTTAAGAACGGACCTCCAGAACGAATTAAGTTCTTAACCTGAGGTACCCCTGTAATGGCCATGTGCCTGTCCCATTCACATACAGTGGTACCTCGGGTTACAGACACTTCAGATTACAGATGCTTCAGGTTACAGACTCCGCTAACCCAGAAATAGTATCTCAGGTTAAGAACTTTGCTTCAGGATGAGAACAGAAATCGCACGGCAGCGGTGTGGCAGCAGCGGGAGGCCCCATTAGCTAAAGTGGTACCTCAGGTTAAGCACAGTTTCAGGTTAAAAACAGACCTCCGGAATGAATTAAGTTCTTAACCTGAGGTACCCCTGTATGTTAGTAGGAGTCTTTGGCTGCCCAGGAAGGTAGAATGTGTGCATGCTCAAGTGCGCATGTGTGGGAATTCATGAAAGGCATTGACAGAGCAATAATTTGATGGAGGGAGATGTATAAAAATAATTTATACATCACGAATCTCCATTTAACTCACAACGAAACCCAAAGGGAAAGCATGCTTATCTTTTATCATCTTAACCTAAGCAGGGAATTATTGATCCCCAGCGCTTGTTGCACTGAGAAATACATTTGTCGACTTCCGGGATAGCGCGAACGGGTAATGGCGGATTCCCTCCGAGCTCCGGAGGGAATCGGCTCCGCTAAGGACGGGTCTTGCCGTGCCGGCGACACGGGGACCCTTAGAAACCGCAGGCGCGGAAGCCTGCGGACATGGTGACTCGGTGGGCACCTTAATCGCCCTCCCTGACCCGCGAAGAGCCTTTTTAAAGGCTACGGAGTGGACCGGAGAGTGGCGTGGTGCTGAGAGTCGATCGCTGCCTTGGCGGAGCGAAGCCGCGAGCCATGACCGGAGAGCGCTATCTTTCTTCCTGAAATTTGGACTGAAACAAATAACCCGTGAGTAGAAGGGAATTTTGGCATTAAAAGTTTTTATACCTAAAATTGAGTACGATCGGGGGTGTGTTAAAAGGAAGTCCGCACCCCCCCCCCCCCACAGAAAGATTCAAAGCAAAGAGAGGAGTACTAAGGCGGAAAGACTTTGGCTTTAAAAAGATAACTCTCACGAATTGGATGACAAAGTTATTGTGCTGGAGTGGAAAAGAGAGAATTTTGAAAGTTTCCTTTTCTCCTGGTAATCCCCCCCCTTGGACCCGGGAGCGCCCTGTGTGAGAGCCCGAGGAAAAAGAATAAAGAGTTTGACAGCTGTCAAAAGAGCTGTCAAACGGGAGGCAAAGACTTGGGACTGTGTTATTGGTACTTTTTCGGACTAAAAAAGCTACATTAAAATTGATCTTTTTGAAACAAAGTGACTGGGAATAACAAAGTGGCTGGGAGCTACAAAGAAACTGATTGTTGGAATAGAATCATGATGGAAATCCCCCTGGAGGGAACTAAAGACATTGCAATGGCTGCAGAAGGGAAACTATGGGCAGAGATTGAAAGGATGTTTTTTCTCGTGGGAACTTTACAAGAGCAAAGTACCACAATAAGTAAACAACTGGAGACTTTCGGTTTGGAACTGAGCAACTCTGCCAATGATACAAAGTTGATGGAAAGAAATTCTGCAGCTGCAGAGAAGGAGATAACTTTGGAGCGGGGGGAAAAAGAAGAAGAAGAAGGAGAGGAACCTCAGGTGGAAAAAACCAACCAAAAGCCTGCAACCTCTGGGAACAAAGGAAACAAAGAAAACGACAAGTGGATTACAAATCTGCAAAAGGAGAGAAAGACAAAGGAAGAAGTCCCCAGAATAACTGGAATATTGGACTATATAAGAGTAAACAAGTATGATTGGGGCTTTTTCATCAAGCAGGAGTATGAGAGACTGAGTGGTCCTGAGCAGAAACTGAAACTTATTGAATTGGAAGGAGGAAAAAATGAGAGGCTGGTGACAGAACCTCTTCAAGAAGAGAGGGCCAACAAAATGGATTACCAACAAAATTGGTGGAGAGAGACTAACTGGGGCTTAAGAGCCTCTGATGTGAGAAACCCGGGCTAAAGCAGCCAATCTATTGGGACATTGGTTTGGGAAGGGACAGAAACCGGGGCAGGGCAGGAGGGGAGAGGAGAATAGTTAAAATCTGAGATTTAGAACTGCTATATTATGATTTTTTGATGCAATATGTGAAGGAAGGAATTCATGGGAGAAGAATTTAGGCCGTCCTTAGAGAAAAGATTTATTGTGTAAAACTGGATAAGTTCAAATTGGGTTAAGCATAAGTGACAAATTTTAAGAAAGGATGAGACACTTAAGGGAGGAGAGCAAATAATTTGCTGAGATAATTAATGAAACTGGAATGTGGGAAGGAGGGTGCGGTGAAGTCAATGTTATGCAATTATGTATGTTTTTGTCTTGTTTTTATAAGTTTGTCTGCTTTTTAAAAATTTGAAAACTCAATAAAAATTTATTGAAAAAAAAAAAAAAAAAAAGAAATACATTTGTCCTTCATTCCACACATCGGTAATTACTTTTTTAATCTCGTTTTTGGACACAAGATGTTTTGTGCAAACATTGTCATCCTCTGCTCTCCTTCCACTCTTATTCCCTGTGTCATTCCCCGCTGGAGGTTGCACATGGTGACACACATGCCCAGGTATACACCTAAAGGGGGCACCTGGCTGGGTTCCTGGCTAGCCAGATGTCTGTCTCTGCTGATGGCCTTCTTTTCTCTAATGAAGCTGTCAGGTCTCCCATGTGCAAATGTGTACGTATACCTGTAGGTATGCTTGCATCGTGTCTATAGGTACTTATAAAAATATTTATATACTCCACCTCTCATAAAAACATCAGGAAAGTGTGCAACAACATGGGGGGGAAATTTAGAATAACACAAAACAATCCTTAAAATGAGCGGCTATGCAATAAAATTATAAACAACTTGCCTAGGCCTATCAGTAAGAATAAATTATAAATAATAATTTTTTCTTTATACCCCGCCCTTCCCGGTTCAAAAACCAGAATCAGGGCGGCTAACAACAAATTTAAAACAGTTGTAAAAGCAGCATAAAATACAGTCTAAAAGCAATAAAATTCAAAATTCAGCAATCAATTTAGGGGAAATCCATCTAATAAGCATTAGATAGTCACCAGCTAGCTGAATTAGTCCTACTTGGGCCAGTGAGGAGGCCAGGGGAGAATTAGCTGTGGGGTCTCAGAGCAGGTTTATAAAAAGTGGAGGAGGAGGGAAGGGAAGGGAAATAAAAGATCAGGCTGGGTTCAAATTAAAGGCCAGGCGGAATAGCTCTTACAGACCTGGTGGAAGGAGGTTAAATCCTGAAGGGTCCTATTCTCATGGAACAGAGCATTCCACCAGGTCGGAGCCATCACTGAAAAGGCCCTGGCCTTGGTGGAGTATAGTCTGACTGAGTATAGCCTGGGACCTCTAAACTATGGTTATTCATGGACCTTAAGGTCCTCTGCGAGGCAGTCAAATAACCCAGAGATGCATTTTAAATAAAAGCACAGATTCTACTCATGTAAAAACACGCTGATTCCCAGACCGTCCGTGGGCTGGATCCGGCCCCCGGACCTTAGGTTGCCTATCCATGGGTTAAACAAAGACCACCCAACTGAAACCAACCAATCCTGACATCTCCAAAGGTAAGAGTAGACTCTCTTGTGAATGGGAGGTCACGAGAGGGTTTTGGCATGCCCCCAGCTGCCCCCTGAATCTGTCACAGTGGCCCAGCCTTTTGCCACACAGGCCTCTCCCTCGTCCTCACTTGCTCCTTGAAAGCTTTCCCAGTCAACTGATGGATGGGAGACGGCTGCGTCCTCAGCCAGCCTGCTCACAGCTCTGTCCCAAAGGATACATCTGCAGGTTGGGCGATTGTTGCAATCAGAGCAGTACGTGTAATCCCCTGCTCGGTACATCTGTCAGTCACACAGATAGCCACCCACTGCCGAGTGAAATCAGATCACATCAGCTGGCCTTGTATCAACCTGCACCATACAGGAAAGCAGGAAAATCAATAGCGGCTTCTGAACAGAACCAGAGATAAAATTCTGGCGGTGTGATTTTCTTTTGCAACTTAAAACTGGAGTGGGCAAGACAAAGTCATTGTGCAGGTGGGCAGAAAAAGCAACGCATCATCATCATCATCATCATCATCACCTGGTGTACAC
This sequence comes from Podarcis muralis, assembly GCF_964188315.1. Lineage (NCBI taxonomy): Eukaryota > Metazoa > Chordata > Lepidosauria > Squamata > Lacertidae > Podarcis > Podarcis muralis. The sequence goes on from NC_135668.1 coordinate 7,598,143, forward strand.
GGGCAGCTCTCCAAAATCAGATTCCAGTGAATAAGACGGCTGCGCCAGATTCAACCCACTGGCTTCATTCCTCCAACAAGCTCCAGACAGAGATCCAAGGACACAAGAGTATGATCTGCCACTGCTGCTACTAGATGTAAAAGGTTTATCTCTGCACAGCAAAGGACAGAATGGAAGCCGGATATTCCAGAAAATACAAAGTCAAGTGACTTAAAGTCTTAAAGACTAAGGGTTGTAGCCAATGTTAGTCCTACTCAGTCTCAGAGTAAAAGGTAAAGGTACCCCTGCCCATACGGGCCAGTCGTGTCCGACTCTCACTTAAGAGGCCGGGAGCCAGCGCTGTCCGGAGACACTTCCGGGTCACGTGGCCAGTGTGACGAAGCTGCTCTGGCGAGCCAGCACCAGTGCAGCACACGGAAACACCGTTTACCTTCCCGCTATAAAGCGGTACCTATTTATCTACTTGCACTTAGGGGTGCTTTCGAACTGCTAGGTGGGCAGGAGCTGGGACCGAAAGACGGGAGCTCATCCCGCCACAGGGATTCGAACCACCGACCATACGATCGGCAAGTCCTAGGCACTGAGGTTTTACCCACAGCGCCACCCGTGTCCCTCCAGTCTCAGAGTAGAGCTCCTGAAATTAAGAGACACATCTAACTAGTCCTCGTTTAAAGCAGTATCATGTCACTTTAAATAATCATGGCTTTCTCCCAATGGATCCTGGGAACTGTAGTTTCTTAAGGGTGCTGAGAGCCATTCCCCTCACAGAGCTACAATTCCCATAGGGGTTTCAAAATCAATCCCTCTTCCCTGGGAATTCTGGCACTTGTAGTTTTCAGGGGAGTAGGGATCTCCTAACAACTCTCGGCACCCCTAATAAACTACAATTCCAGCATTCTTTGAGGGATAATAATGCTTTAAAATGTGGTGTAGATGTAGCCTCAGGACCATTCACTTCAATAGGTCTACTCAAAGTAGGATTTAATTGGTAAAGGTAAAAGGTCAAGGACGCCTGGACAGTTAAGTCCAGTCAAAGGCGTCTATGGGGTTGCAGCGCTCATTCGCTTTCAGGCTGAGGGAGCCAGCGTTTGTCCACAGATAACTTTCTGGGTCATGTGGCCAGTGTGACTACAATACTTCTGGCGCAATGGGACACTGTGACAGAAACCAGAGCACATGGAACACCAATTACCTTCCCACAGCAGCGTCACCTATTTATCTACTCGCACTAGTATGTTTTTGAACTGCTAGGTTGGCAGGAGCTGGGACAGAGCGACGGGAGCTCACCCCGTTGCGCAGATTCAAACTGCCTACCTTCCAATAGGCAAGCCCAAGAGGCACAGTGGTTTAGACCACAGCACCACCCGTGTCCCTAAATGCTTAAATTGGCTACAACCTTAATGAATTTATTATGGCATAAGCCTTACACCAGATCAGACCATTGGTCCATTTTTATCAGTATTGTCAACACTGGCTGGTAGCAGCTCTTCCGAGTTTCAAACATAGGTCTTTCCCAGTCCTTCCTGGAGATACCAGGAATAGAACCTGGGACCTTTTGGCATGGAAAGCATGTTCTGTAGCACTGAGCTATGGCCCTTCTCACAACATGCTCATTGGCAGCCGAATGCTGATTGACTGTGAAGGGGAACAAATTTGAAAACTCAGGGATGGGAGGGAGAATGGAACAGACTGGCCCACAGCCACCACTCCTTGGGGCAACATCTTCTTGCAGATCCTACTTGTGCTTTTGTTTCCTTAACCTGTGGCAGGGCTGCGTGGCACTTTGGCAGTGGTCCTTGAGTGGTCCTCTGAGAAAAGGGAGCGTTGCAAGCATGTCTCTAGTTTCATCTTTGAAATGATGAAGCGCGTCAGATGTTGCTCTCTGTCCACGATGCTGACATTGGCTTGGACTTTGGAGAAAGCATTGTCATACAATGCGCAACCCGCCCTGCATGGTGTCAGGACACGGCAATGCCTTATCGGGAAAAGCAGGTCATTCTCTTGTAATTAAGTGCCATAGCTCTGCTCCGATTGCCAATGAGGTAAGTCTCTCACCTAGAAGCAAGTTAAGCTAAAGTTGAAGATGTCCTGTGTGCCCTCTGGGTACAGGTGTGAGGTTCCTGCATTTTGTTCTGAGCAGCTTCTCTCTCAAAATCACAGCATTGCGTTCAAATACTGCTTTCCAAGCACAGGAGAGGAACTTACGCCAGAGGCCAAACAAAGGCACAACACAACCTAAATATCCAGCCCGTGAAATGCGGTGGTGCCCCCAACAGATCCAGATCAAGGTTCCTTCCTGCGGGGGTCCTCAGCCTGCCTCACTGTCTTTTATGCTTTGCTGGTCACCATTGGTGTATAGAGCTGGAGTCACAGTCACTGGGCAGGAACTGCTTGCACGTCCCTGGGTATGATCCATCGGGCGGATGGACGTTGCAAACCACACTCCATAATCCTGCCTGCCTGTGATTTTATCTCTAACCCAAATGCCTTTGCACATGCCTCATTGGACAGCCAACCACAGTCAAATTTGCTGCCTTTAAAAAGCAATTTTTAAGTTATTTGAGCGCAAAAGGAAGACATTGAGAATTAATGGCTTCCCTGGCAGCTGACCTTTCTCCATGGCTGGGGAGCTCCAAAATGGACGGACCATGGGCTCCAATCAAACTTGTTGGAAGCGTTCAGTAATATCATCAGAAGGGTGAAAGGAGACTGCTTGAAGTGAAAGATCCGAAGGCACAGACTTTGGGAGGGGGTCTCGGAAGTTGGCATTGCCAGGCATCTGTCGAGGGCCACACCAGGAAAGGGCCCCCTGCCAATCCCTGGAGCCCTTGGCCCTGTGGCTCCTTCTCCTTGCCATTGCTTCCAGTCCACCTGCCTTCTCAGCATGAGCAAGTGTGAGAAGAGCAAGGAGCAACCCAGTCAGCATGCCTTAGCACAGTGGAAAGTCCCCCTCTGCCCTCTTTCTCATAATGCTAGCACTCAGGTCCATCCAATGAAGCAGAGTGCTGGAAGATTCAGGACAGAGAAAAGATAAGTTCTGTAGCAAACTGTGGACCTCCGTCACATAAGCAGCTGTGATAGCCACCAACTTGGACGGCTGTAAAAGAGGATTAGATGAATTCATGGAGGATAAGGCTCTCCATGACTACTGGCCATCTTCTCCCTCCACGGTTGGAGGCAGTGTGCCTCTGAATGCAGGTTGCCAAGAAATGCAAGGGGGGGAGAATGCTTGTGCTCTGCTTGTGGGGTCCCCATGGGCACCTGGTTGGCTGCTTTGAGAACACAATGCTGGACTAGATGATCTGGCCAGGCTCTCTGTGCTAGTCCTGTGGGTCAATCAAGAGGTGAGGTCCGAGTCCAGTCCAAGGTCGAAGGAGCAATATGGAGGCAGTCTGTAAAAGCTGAAGCTGGGTGCAGGGCAAGGAGTCTGGTGAAGTCAGGAGCACTGGCAGGAGAGCAGGACAGGGTTCAGGCAGGAACTGGCAACCTACAAAGTTGCTCCTACAACTTGGGACTGCGGCTGGCTGGCTTTTATCTGTCCCAAGGCATAGGGCGGCCCTGATCCGCAGTTGACTCGCCCCTCCTGGCCTGGAGGCGAGCACTCCTCCTGAGGGAACTTAGTTCCCTCCGCCTCTCTGCCCTGAGCTTCTGCAGCTCAGGAGAGGCTGGAGGGTTACCGGACCCAGAGGCAACCTCAGCTTCCTCTGACGGGGCTGAGAGTGGAGCACCTGCAGGCAATGGGTCCTCCATCACCTCAGGAGCCAGAACAGACTCAGCTGGTGCCTGTATCTGAGGATCCAGCACAGGTGAGGCCCCTTCAGGCTCATGCCCCAGCATCTGAACTGGAATCCCAGGCCATCACACTCTCCTTATGTTTTTACCCATCCCTCTCTGGGAATTGGGCCCAGAGATTCCAGACTGAATGGGCAGTGGTCACAGCAGGGAGGAGGGTAGGGGACACGGAATACAACTTGCCCAAATCCCTGCCCCCAAAACTGGAGCCAGCATGGACGCAACTCAGATGCTGTTGTGGATCTGTGTCATCCTGTCCAGTATGAAATAGTTCGCAACCATACAATTGTTGGGAGTGTCTTGTGTGGCGGCATCACCCACATGCCGATGATCTGCAGCTCCTCTCTCTTTCCTTTCCATCAGGCCATACCTGCAATATTGTGAAGCTTCTAAATCACAGGGAGACAGGGCCTTTTTCAATCCAAGGGCAACATTCCCTTCTGGGCAACTTTCCAAGGGCCGTATGCCAGTGGTGGGTGGCAGAGGTGGAGGAAGCCAATCAGGCGCCTGGGGTGGCACGCATGGGTGTGGGGCCAGCCGGTGAGTCTGCCTGCCTTCTCCCACTCAGCTGCCCTACAGCTGAGGGGGAGGCGGTGGACGGACCATTTGGGGCAGCTTGGAGCCACCATGTCACTCCCAGGAGAGGCGCATGGCTCAGGTGCGCTGCAGGCCCCGTGGTGAGTGCCGCCCACCATTTTGTCACCCCCTCAGTGGGGACACCCAGGGCGAACACACACCTACCGCACCCCCCTTGCTACACCCCTGGTGGGCGGGGCCGGAGGGCAAAAGTGGGTGGGACAATGAATAAACTTTACTTTTGTTCTATAGGCTACTTTCTACACACAGTCAGGTACCCTTCTCTATCCGCCTTCCAGGCAAGCAAAAGTCATGATCAGAGTCCATGGACTCGTTTCAACAGTGCTTTTTTCCAGAAAAATAGGTGTCGGTACTCGCTATGAAGTTGTTACAGTAAGTTCAAATCTTTTTACAACAACAACAAAAAAGAGGTGCTGGTATTGAGTACCCTTGAGTACCCCCTTTCAAAAAAGCACTGCGTTCCAGCCAGGCCAAATCACTCCAGCTGTGAATAGAGTTACAAAGGCCAGACAGAGAAGCTGGAGAGGCACATTCAGCCTCTAGACCTGAGGCTCCCCAGCCCTGTTCTAAGTGATTGGATAGGATGTAGGCAGGAAAATTAAGACTTAATCCAGACAAGGCAGAAGGGCTTCCAACAGTAGGACTGTTGGATCCAGATATAGGGAAACAGGCTATTTTGGTTAGGGCTGCACTCTCTTTGAAGAATCAGATTCTAGAATTGGTCTCCTGGAGATTTAGGTGACATCTGAGGCCAGGAGTGCTAGTGCACACCTTCGGCTGATGACAAACTGCACCTGTTTATGGAGTTAGTCAAAGCCATAGAACTGCCTTAGTAGCATCAAGATTGGATTACTGCTATACGCTGTAAAGGGATACCCTTCTAGGGGGTTAGAAAACTTCAGCTGGTACAAAATCTTGCAGTGTCTATGCTCATGTGGCATATACAAACCTCACTAGCTTCTGGACTAGTGGACTAGTACGTGACTAGGTATGGACAAATCCATCAATGGAGGTTTCTCTCATTTTCCCCATCTTAAATTCAGCTCTCCGCATTTCTGCAACAGTTTGCAGATTATTATTTTTAAAAATTCTTATAAAAGTTACCAGCATCTCCACACACTTTTGCCTAATATACACATCTTTGCACTTTTGCATGTTATTTTCACCAATATATACACCTTTTCATGCACACTTTACTCCAGTATACGCTCCGGAGTATTTTAGTACATATGATTTGGCTGGGGAACTGCAAAATTCAGAGAAGTGAAGATTTCAAGGGAGGGCCCATGCATTGTTTTCAAAAGTACAAATGAGTTAGGCTCACCTTTACATGTGAACCAAATTGCCTTTCTCCCCCATCCTTATATGTGACAGAAGGGAGGGTTGTGCATATTTTAAATGAATGAAATACCAAAATACCAGAATGACATTTCAAAAATGAGGAGTATATCTCTGCAGCCCCACCTTGCAGCACAGTGATGAAGTTTCCCGCATCTACAGGGCAGTATCTGTCATCTTCCCTTGTTTCAAGCCACCCTGGAAACAGCAGACAAAACCTCAGATTCCATTCACAGCAACAGGAGCAGCACCAGTTGCATGTCACCATAGCAACATCCAATGAGAGTCCTCCTGTTCACGGCTGCAGCATCCGATCACTACCAGGCTACCACCTGTAGCCCAGCTAGTAGGCTCTGAGTTTTTTCAGCCATGCATCTATCCATGTTTACTTGCTCATAATGTCGCCTTCAGACTTCTCTGTATTCTGTGGCAGGAGTCCAAGCGAAGGCTGGGAAATTAGATTTGCCCGGTTAAAGCACTCTGTGGCCCTGGCACAACAAGTACACCTTTTTAAAAAGCGGACTTTTGAGGTTGGGAAAGTGATGATTCAAGTATCAGGTAAACAAATGATTAATGAGGAGATAAATAAGCATTAGGGCTGCGCAGACCAAAACGCAGAGCTCCAGATCATTCCTGACCTGGCTCAGGTTGACATGGAAACATCCAACCTGGAAACAGCCGTGAGTCAATTTGGAGGCGAGAGTTTACATTTAATTTGGGTTTTCTAAAAATTGTGAAGCCCTAATTCTCATGTCATGGGCTTCTGCTCCAGCTGTGTTCAAAACACAAGAGGGTGTTGGCTCTTTTGCCTTAGGGTTCATCTAACACACAGATGAACGCGGGTGGCGCTGTGGGTAAAACCTCAGCGCCTAGGACTTGCCAATCGTCAGGTCGGCGGTTCGAATCCCCGCGGCGGGGTGCGCTCCCGTTGCTCGGTCCCAGCGCCTGCCAACCTAGCAGTTCGAAAGCACCCCAGGTGCAGGTAGATAAATAGGGACCGCTTACTAGCGGGAAGGTAAACGGCGTTTCCGTGTACTGCGCTGGCTCGCCAGATGCAGCTTTTCATGCTGGCCACGTGACCCGGAAGTGTTTGCGGACAGCGCTGGCTCCCGGCCTATAGAGTGAGATGGGCGCACAACCCTAGAGTCTGGCAAGACTGGCCCGAACGGGCAGGGGTACCTTTACTTTTACCTTTAACACACAGAAAGTGTTGCATGTTTATGCCCACTGCCTGCACGTTCAGCACAATGGCTTACTTACATCTAGTCCTAGTCCAACTCACAGGAGACCCACTGAAATTAATTGACATATCTAACATAGGTCCATTAATTTCAGTGGGTCTACAGAGTGGAACACAGCCCAGTTCCTAAAAGGGGTGCTTTTCATACAACCTGGAAGCCCATGGAGCACTCCTAATCAGATGGACAGCCTATTCACAAACACTTAATTGGAGACAGGCTTCACTTTAGGGATAGGAATGAAATTCAAATTCATTTGCATTTTAATGAAAGAGTATCTATTTTGCACTTATTGAACATAGACTTGAACTGAAACACAACCATCTTCTGAAATTTGCAGGTCTCTGAATTTTGCAATGCAAATCTCCAACCAAACAATGTGTACACAGATGCATACATTGGGGGAATTTGCACACAAATGAAATTTATTAGTGAATTTTCTCAAAATGCATTGCATGTGGGGAAAGGGGCATATTAGTCAAATCTGTGCACACAAAATGTATTAATTTGGAGAAATCTGCACTAAGGTGTTGCCGAATTTTCATGAGGATCCACAAACTGCTGTATGTACGTGGAATGAATTTAAAACTGGAAAAATGAGAAATGAAGTAAACTTAAATTGACACTTGGAAAGCCATCCACCAAAGAGAAAACTCTCCCCCCACAGCCGCCCCATCAATGTCTCTGTAAGGAAGGGGGAGAGCATTACAGCATTTCTTACAAGATGATGATGGGGTTTGTCTGTATGGCAAGAGCAGATCCAAATAGTCTAACAGCGCCATCTGGTGATTCAGGCTACAATCAAGCAAGCAATCCTTTGGACGCTTTCACAACAGTTGCACTGGCAGCCTGCTGTTTGAGCCTCTCTCAACAACAGCAAAAGACCCTTGTTTGAAAGCTATCTCATACTCTCCTACACAGACAAACGTGGAAGGGGGTCGGAGTCAGAGGAAAGTGAGAGGAGGTCAGATCCAGCCTTTGACAACGGTGGTCTGACTCTTGGTTTGCAATGGAGTGGAGAACCCCAGTTGATAATTAATAAATGCATTAGTGGAGCAGAAGGGGGCACTTTAAACTGATGTATGGTTATGGATTTTATGCCATGGTTACAAAGATATGGATTCACCTTCCCAGGGGGCTGTTAAGAGCTATAAACAAGCAGCCCGGCAAAGTCTTATTAAGCATCATTTCAGTTCACGTTGAATACAGCCCCCAGTGGGGCAATTGGACAACTTGGCTGTTTTCACTAGTTTATATACCCTTTGAATAAGCCACAGGGCATTGTGCCATTGGCAGCAAATCACCAAGTGGAGTAACTGGCAGTGTAGAGAGGAGACATGTTGCTATGCAACAGCCAAAAGGGATGCAAGGAGACTTCCAGAATAAGCATGGAAGAACATTGTTCCATGTGGTTTTGCAGGGGGTGGGGTGTACTCTGTAAGAGTAAATTCTTCCTCTTCCTTTTATAATAATCAATCATTCTGCATTGATTTTATTGGTAGCTCTCTATATATAAATATAATGATTAGCATGGTTTGCTGTTTTGTTTTCAAAAATCCAATAATTTCCCCCATATTTTTTAAATAAAAAATCTCCATCTGAAAATGCGAAGTCTTTGCTTTTTTAAAAAATGTCACCTGCCCTTGGGTCTCCAGATTGGGGGGGGGGGGATGGAGACCTCAGCAGAAGGAGAGAAGAATAGATGCCTCCCCACTCCCCAACTGAGTAACAAGAGAGCAACAGGAACTCACCAGAATGTAAGAGCCGCTGCCTGTTCTCAAAGGACCATGTTAACATCCAAAACATCTGCCCACCCCACTCACACATGAAAACAAAGTTCACCACAGCCAATCAACCACACCCTAGGCCAGGCGTAGGCAACCTAAGGCCCGGGGGATGGATCCAGCCCAATCATCTTCTAAATCTGGCCCACGGACGGTCCAGGAATCAGCGTGTTTTCACATGAGTAGAAGGTGTCCTTTTATTTAAAATGCATCTCTGGGTTATTTGTGGGGCCTGCCTGGTGTTTTTACATGAGTAGAATGTGTCCTTTTATTTAAAATGCATCTCTGGGTTATTTATGGGGCATAGGAATTCGTTCATGTTTTTTTTCAAAATATAGTCCGGCCCACCACATGGTCTGAGGGACAATGGACCGGCCCACGGCTGAAAAAGGTTGCTGACCCCTGGACTAGATCATGCGTAGGCAAACTAAGGCCCAGGAGCCAGATCCGACAGTCTGGGAATCAGTGTGTTTTTACATGAGTAGAATGTGTCCTTTTATTTAAAATGCATCTCTGGGCTATTTGTGGGGCATAGGAATTCGTTCTTTTTTTTCCTTCAAAATATAGTCAGGTCCCCCTGAAAAAGGTTGCTGACCCCTGCCCTAGGCCAACCCCAACCTCTCTCACCACCAAAGGAACACAAACAAATAGCAAAGAGAACCTGCACAAGCGACGCTGATAAAAAACCCCAGACATACATTAAGAAAAATAGAAACATCGCCACCCGGCCCCACCCCCACTCACCATTCCCCGCTCCACCTCTTTCCCCCTTTTCTTCTGAATGTAACACTAATGTCTCAACAAATGAAACTGATCTGTACAAAACGTAACGTGGAAAAAAAGTGATATTGCACATACTTTTGTAAATCAAGAAATCTTTAATAAAAATACATTTAAAAAGGGAGGGGGCATGTTAACAGACATGGGATTGCATCTGCAAAGATTTCTGGCCCTGACCCCCTGCAAGAATGGAATGTTTGAATGAATACATGACGTACAAATCACTTGGAACACATCCACACCAATCATTTAAAATTTTATAGCAACATGACTCTGCTCAGTTCCAACAAGACATGCTGGGTTTTACATGTTTATATCAGTCACATATAATGAAAAGAAAACCTGAGTGGGGACACTGTCAAATAACTGAGCCATTGAATACACCGGAAGGCTTCAACTATCCATGACATAAGTAGGCACGAATGGTTGGAGGTTTTAGATTAACATCACTCCTATTTACATAGCTGAAATATGGGGACCGTGCCATATCAAAAGGATTGTTCTTAGTTTGGTCTCTAACAACCCTTCCGAGTGTGTTAGATGCTCAGAAAGAGCCAAGATCCCAAACTTTCTCTTGCCATCTCATTAGAGATGGCCCCTTGGTGTGTTTTTTCCGATGGGAGGCAATCTCTAACTGGGCAGAAGTAAACAGCACAAGAGTTAGATCCTAGGGTAAAAGGGGATAGTTTATACCAGCATCTAATGACCGAAGAGCCAGAGCATTAGGGGAAATTGCATTAAAAACGTGTAAATTGGGATAATTTTGCACTAAGATGCTGATGAATCTCATGCTGAAATACCAAACTTTGTGGCAAAGCAAAGACTGCCCTTTGCTCCTTCCCCAAAGGGCTTACCACTCATTCCTCACAGCATTCACAACCAATTATACTATCTATTATACAATGAGTTTGCACTAACACAATTGTTGCATTGGACTCCTCTGTCGGGCAGCATTAAAACTCACCCATCTGCTAGCAAAATAGCCTTTGCACTAGCAGATAGAGAGCGTTAGGTACAGCCCGAAATAAACAAAGCAGCAGGGGAATATTCTTCAACCCAGCCCCGTTCTCTTAAGAATGTCATCCATTCTTATTTCAACATTAAAATCACCTTGACTGATCTGATGTGCAAATGTTGCAAACAAATAATATTAAAAAAGGATGAGGGTGAACTCACATGTGCCAATGAGCACTGCTTGTGCCTTTTCGCATTGCCTCTGTCCTTGCTAAAGGGTGCTTTATTTTTTTTAAGACTCCAAAACCACACTCTGCCAACAGATCCCTCTCCTCAAAAAAGAAAGAACCTGTCGCAGCAGAGATGAGAGGGAAGGGTGTAATTACTCCTAAATAGGCTGCCTTTTCCATGTCGCACATTAAGCATCAGATGTTCCTTAATGAAGCCTCGGTCTATTTTTAAGCACATGGGCCCTCAGTGATTCACACGCTGTATGTTCGCACATTATCCAGACAAGCCCTACATGAGAAATACAAATTAAAAATAGACATTCTTGAAGGAAGCCAAAGTTGGAAGGGAGACGGAGGGGGCGGGGTGTGTGTAGAAGCGCTCTGTTTCCCCATGTGAACCTGCTGAGCCAAAGAGCAAGGCAGCTGGAAGCATGCTGGCCGCTGTGCCACACGGTGTGGGCATGCATATTTAGCAGGCGCCATCTGGAAGAGGATGGCTCCTTCTCAAAAGTTCAGCCGTCATTGCAGTGCGGAGCTGAGTAATGACTGCCACGCAGGCTTGGCTCGCTGCAGAATTTCACATTCCCAGGCAGGCCTGCCTGGTATGGAGAAATGGGCACATCCCATTATTACACCAAGGACAAATTGATGGATTCTCCCAAGCCTGCTCCCAAGCCATTTCTGAGTGAGGCTGGGGGGAGAGTTTGGTCCATCTCTAGTTCCTCCTCTGTTCCTTGCTGTGATATGCACAATGAGCAGATATATAAATATGTGTGAAATAATTGATATTCTAATTATACGATCTGTCACTCAGCTGTAACTCAAATCCTAAATTCCATAGGCACCCCATTGCTAGTCCAAAGCAGAACCCCAATGGAGCCACGGAAGGGGAACCAGTTGCAGTGACTCCCAGCAGCAGCTAGATATTGTAGTTCCTATGTAGGCAGAACTCAAACGGGGAAGGCTGATACTATTCAAGATCAATATGACAAAGCTTTGGAAGAGAAAGGGCTGAAAATGTAAGACTGGATTGTTTGAAATTGTCCTTGAACAAAGGAGTCTGCAGAATCTAAATGCATCAGGCATATTTTAGGGTGGAATACATTAAGTGAAGTAAAAATGTGAACATCTCTTTATTTGTTGTTCTTCATGCAGCTGTTTCTCCCCCCTTTCTCTTTTTACACAATTATTGCATTGTTTTGCAGCTTTATAACCAACCTCTTTCCTCCACATTTGGCTAGAAATAGTTACCCCTAGGAGAACGAGTCCCAAAGGTCTCAACTCAAAGCTTTGGGTCCCACACTGTAGGATGACCAACTTCTGGGAGGGTGGGAATTGTAGCCAACAAAGTTCATCTGATCTTGCCATGACAGAAGGAAGCTCATCTTGCAATATTCATGCTCATCGTAGAGTTTTAAAAGCACAAATGCCTTGCCAGAAAAAGTTGGCAACCCCAGATCAAGGTTTATTCCATGACACAGAGAAATCAAAGTTTATACACAACTCCAAAGGTTATTCCTTACAGGATTTGAATCCATGTTTAGCACAGGATTAGGGCCTTTTAGACTTGGCAAGTGACTCCAGTCACGAAAAGTAATTAATTTTTTCATTCTTATGTACCTCTTTTGAAGCTGATTGAAGACTGTTTGGTTTTTTGTCCAGTCAAGGCCAGATTAGATGAGACCTCTCACCAGACTTCTCAACATTTTCAGTTTCACTTAAAAGCAGATATGGGGGAGCTCCAAATTTGGAGCAACAGTGCAGGAGAAGGGAGAGGAATGGTGCCCTTTCTGCAAAGGGATAATAACATCTCCCCTGCTCCTGCAGCAATAATAGGGAAAGGAGACAATTTAGATCATGGAAATGGCACAGGGGAAAAGGTGGAACCCTCCCCCCAGAACACAGGGGCTGTCAATCATTTTAGGCCCATGGGCACAGGTGTATTTTTAAGGAAGCGCCATAGGTGCCACCCACTCTACATTACATGCACACACCCAATACAGGCAGCACATGCCCACAAACTTCATTTCCCCAGGAGATCTGGATCAAAGTCTGACCTAGTAGAATTAATCTGCATCTTCAAAGGCACATAGAGCAGAAAGAAGTTGGATAGATCATTACTCTACCAACTTCCTTCTTCGGCCTTATGCACATCTCAAGGGAGAGAAAGGTAACCACAAACCTCACAGGTGAGGCAGTGAGACGGCTTTGAGGGCACCTGGAGAAGACCTCAGGGGCACCATCACACTCAGAGGCACCACACTGGCAGCCCCTACTCTAATGAAACCCTGAGCCCTTTGCCATGGCTGCCTTTAGATAAAAATGAAAGCATTGGGAGATCTGGTCACAAATCCAGGAGGTCCTAGGTGGCCTACGCAGCAACTGCTGTCCCTCACTGCCCCCATAGGAACACATACACAGAGAGAAAAAGCTTCCAGCTGCCTGTACTGAAGTGTCCAAGTCTCCTATTTTACAAGGGGCAGTCTTCTGTTCAAATGACTGTGTGGACAGTCTTTTCTCTAAAGATGCCCTCTATTAAGAAAAGAGAACAAGGGCTTTGAAGCTGCCCGTCCCAGACAGCCGGCTGAGCAGGTCACCTAGTCGCAGACTTCCCTGCCATAGTGAGATGTTCTGCATTTCTCTTTACAATATAGTAACAATGTTTTACGTACATCTATATATATATATTTTTTAATAATATTTATTAGGCATTTCCAATTATAACAATATCAAAAACAAAACATCCCAATTTAGAATCTTATTTTCCATATCATCTTTCCAGGACTTCCCCTCCCCTCCCCCTCTTGCATTCCAATTCTTACAAATAGGTTCAGCAATTTTTTATCCCAGATTTTAAACTTAGTGTCATTATCCCAATTTAAAAATATTAGCCCACCTCCTAAAATCGACTTAGTCCCTTCCACGCGTTCTCCCCTTTAATATACATAATAGATTAAAATATAATAAAATAAAATGTAGTTTTACACCCTTTGGATTCCAAATTTCCCTCCCCCTTTCCCCGGTTGCGTCCCCAATATTTCTCGAATCTGATGTCTTCCTGTAGCTCCCACATTTTTTTTAAAACCATAGTCCTTTACCAGTCATTTTTAATTTTGTATATCCAATCTTGGAAGGAGTCTATCTCGAAAGGGCCCATTTTTCCCATCCAGACTTTTTTATACTTGGGAGTGAAAACTCCAGTTTTACTTCTTTATACTTTTTCTGGATGTTCCAAATGTTCCCGCTTCCAGCTTTATCCAATTGTCGATTGTTCTTGTTGTTCTTGTTGATCTGTCTCCTCTTTTTCCCATCCTTTTCTTTTCCTATTTTCCTGCACAGATGTTCCAATTCAAAAAGTCTCTGAATTCCTCTGCAAAGGCTCTGTTATTCAGGAACCAAACATCGGTAGAAAAATCCATTGTCTGCTTTACATATGTAAGCCTCTGTAGCCAAAATAGTGTTCCATTTCTGCAGTTTCCCAGGAGATAAAGAGTTCTGTTCAAATTCAGTGCTGACAACTTGTAATATCCCTCAGCTCCTCTAGGTGACTTGCAATAACTCAGCTCCCTTCCAGATCACAACCAGCAATCATAGTAACTTAGTATTCCTTGTTTTAAACATTCTAAATCCAAATTATAACAAATGTAACCGGTAAAGTCCTTGCAACAAAGTTCTTTTTTGTTCTTCTGCTTTGACAGCTCTTTGACAGCTGTCAAAACCTCTCCTTGTCTTCTCCAGGCGCTCTAGCTAAAATGCTCCCAGGTTCCGTGGGGGGGGGGTTGCTTTTTAATTCACTTCCACTATTCTCCTCCAGCTCAGTCTTATAATTTTCCATCGCGAAATTTAATAACTTTTTCAAAATAGGGTTGCACTCGATCTTAGATGTTAAGTCCTTTGCTTTAACTCCTCTACAACAGGGGGGGGGGCTGACTTCCTTTTTACGCCCTCCCCGCTCGTTCCAAATTTTTTATAAATTTTGTCCTTTTTAATCCAAGTTCCAATTACTCACGGGTTATACTTTAGGTCCGAATTTCCAATGGAAGAAGTCAGCGCTCTCCGTCGAATGGCATGTGGCTTCGCTCGGCAGGGGAAGCGGAGTACTCAAAGCACCACCACCCCCCCTGTCACCCGTTCCGTAGCCTTTAAAAAGGCTCCTTCGCGGGTCGAGGGGGGGCTTAAAAGGTGCCAGCCGAGTCACCATGCCCATGGGTTTCAGCGCCCATGGTTTTTGAGGGTCCCCGCGTCGCCGGCGCGGGAGGACCCAACCCCTGCCGAGCAGGCTCCCTCCGGAGCTCGGAGGGAGTCCGCCATTCGGCGATGGCGCCAACCCGGAAGTCTCCTGTTTTACGTACATCTATAGCCTACACAGGAGACGCGGGTGGCGCTGTGGGTTAAACCACTGAGCCTAAGGCTTGCCGATCAGAAGGTCAGCGGTTTGAATCCCCACGGCGGGGTGAGCTCCCGTTGCTCGGTCCCTGCTCCTGCCAACCTAGCAGTTCAAAAGCACGTCAGAGTGCAAGTAAATAAACAGGTACCACTCTGGCAGGAAAGTAAACAGCGTTTCCGTGCGCTGCTCTGGTTTGCCAGAAGTGGCTTAGTCATGCTAGCCACATGACCCAGAAGATGTACGCTGGCTCCCTTGGCCAGTAAAGGAAGATGAGCGCCGCACCCCAGAGTAGGCCATGACTGGACCTAATGGTCAGGGGTCCCTTTACCTCTACCTTTTTATAGCCTACACAATCTTTATATTGATCTGCATCCTTTGGGACTCCTGCTTGGTGGGGCATTTACTCTTGGGGGGGGGGGCAAAAGACGAGGGGTGGACACCAGTACCATCCATGGTTTATGTCCAAGACACAAAAGTCCTCCTGCACATTTCAAGCAGTGATCTTTATTGGGGCAGAATCTGCAGTGACATTCGCAAGGCAGCGACGGGAGAAGTTATCTGTAGCAGGTCTCCGAGTCTTCAAGACAACTGCAGACGTTATCTGCACTGTAGGCCCCGGATAACTTCTCTGTTTGCTGTGCAAGAATGAGGCTATGGATTCCGCCCCCAATTAAGGGCTCTGCTTGAAACAGATTGGAGACTTGTTTCTTGGACAGTAAGCCATTTAGAGCAATACCTGTGGCTTTTCTTTTTCCGATTGTATACCCACAAGCACAGAGACACACTGGAGTTTGTAGTTTAGTGAGGCCTAGTAGCTACTAAGGGTGCCACTGGGTGATAATTATTTTACAGATAGGATTCAAGCACATACTGGAAATTTAAGTTTGTGCAGTTAAAGTGCATTCAGTTGACCGAGTACAACAAATCCACTTTTTAAGAAAGGGAAGGCTTATCCTCACTGATTCACGCTCCATGCCTGAGTGTTGTTTTTGCCCTGAGCTTTTCCTGCAGAGACCCACTCTTTAAAGCTGAATCGGAGCAACTGTAAATTTGGGTTTTCCGCAAATTGATATTTGCTCCAATTGAGCTTTAAAGAGTAGAATTTTAAGGGGAAAGCTTTGGGGCAAAAGGGGGGGGGGTACTTAGACATGAAGCCTTAAACTGCAGACCTGTGCCTGAAAAGAGTCGAGGAAAGGAAAGTGTGAATAAGCCTGGACTTTTTGCAGTTAGGAAAGTGAGAAGAAAATGCTGCCTAGAGCTGATGGGAATTGGAGCCCACCAACAGCTAGAGGACCCAAGATTCCATACTGCTAGAGTACACAATACTGAGATAGATAGACCAATGAACTTACAGTATCAATGGTCCTAACTCTGATATGCTTCTGTGGGTTCCTTTGGTTCTTGTTTGTTCCTTAGCTTAGACTTTCTTCTATGTTCTGTCCCCTGCTTTGTCCCATTGCTCTGACTCCTGGTCTGTGGCCCACCTTAGGTAGTTGTCTCAGCCCGGTCAGGAGCCATACCTGTCAAATCTCCACACTGATAAATGTCTATTTGCTGCTGGGTCCATTGCCATGGTGTTTGAAGCCCGGAGTGAGCTAAGTCACAAATGCTTGAAAGAGCATTTATCTTCATATCCTAGCTGTCTTGTTCTGCACTAGCTGTAGCCTCCACACCAGCCTCAAGGTTGTGTCACGTAGAACACATTGAAGAAATCCAACCTTGATGTTGCCAATGAATGCACAGCTGTAGTCAATATATCCCAAGCAAGGAGCTGCCATTTCTTGCAGGTCCTTCTTGTCTTTTGGAGTTTGAAACATTTGTTGATGCAACCAATGAGGTTGCCAGCTGTTGAATTGGCTCCTGTAGCTGTTCATTGGATCAGTAATGAATCATCCGTTGCTGGTTTTTATTTTTGGGAATAAGAAGGCTGGATGACCTTCTTCTGGTCAGTTGGCAACCCCTAGCAACAGCAAACAGCTCTTTCTCACTCAAAGTTTTTTTGGCTAGCGCGCACCCAGAAAGCCTCTTCATGCTCAACTTGCCATCTCCATCTGGCCACAGAGAGCAAGAGAGAGTGAGCACTAGGGCAAACCAGGAAGAAGCAAAGAAAGCAAACAAATGAGATGAGAAAGATGTTTGTACCTGATCATAAATACCACCTAGTAATTGCCACCCTGCAGCTTTATTGGAGCAATCTGGGTTAATAATTAAATCCCCAGCAGGGATCGCATGTCACTATGGGTAAACACCAGATAAATTACTGCAGTCTTAAAGGTCAACAGCAGGAGAATTTGCCCTTGTTAGCTTAATGGCAATGCAGAGCTCTTTGGAGAGGGAGGCCAAAGGCCCTGGCGAAGAGGAAGAACAAGAAGAGCCAATTACTCACGTCTCCGCAGCCCACTCATCCAGCCCTTTCTTCCTTGCAACCCCTTGATTTTAAGAGCATTTTATTATGGAGCCAATCAATCCCACAAGATTCTGGGAGGCGCTCAAGACCTGCAGGTCCTTCAAAGAGGAGAGAGATCTCCAAGGCCGGGGGGACTAGCTTCCAGCTCTTATTGGACTACATCAGCTCCAACCAGCATAACCAAAGGTGGTCACATAAACAATATATCTAATGCACTCCTATAAGCATTTAATAGCAGTGGCTCCCCACCCCCCAAAAAATAATCCCAGAACTTGCAGTTTGTGAAGGTCGTGGAGAGTTCTTTGGAGACCTCTCACATCTGTGGTGCCTTCCAGAGGTTACTGAACTAAAACTCTCACCATCTCTGACCATTGGCCATGCTGGCTAGGGCTGATGGGAGTTGTAGTCCACCCACATCTGGCTATCCCTGCCTCATAGAAATGTGATTCCCAGCTCCACTCACAAACTACAGTTCCCAGGATCCTTTGATGGAATCCATGACTGTTAAACTACTATATGTGTTCTTTAAATGTACTGGGAACACGTGATCAGTGAGTGGTAGTCCAACAACATCTGGAAAGATACAGGTAGCCACCCCTGTCCTAGGCTATAGTCCTCTAGTCTAGAATCCTCCATTTTGTGTTGGACAGTTACCAGGAGCTCTGCGAACAACAATTCCCTCCTCTTTAAGAACACACACACCAACTGTCCCTTTTCTGATATATAATTTATGATTTTCAGTTTTATACATTTCAATCGTTTTACAATCATTTTAACATTTCAAAACTTCACTCTTTCTGTGGTTCCTTAAATTTATTTTTAATATTTTCTGCATATTCCAAATTAACTTAATTTGCTCATTTATTCATCTACTATGAACATATACTCTTATAAAACTGCAGGATATTACAATAATCCTGCCGGTGTTCTTATCTGCTTACAATTTAATTGTAAATATTCAATAAACCATTTCCATTCTTTTATTTTAAAAATTGTTATCTTGATTTCTTATTTTTCTGCTAAGTTTTGCCATTTCTGCATATTCCAGAAGTTTTTGTATCCATTCTTCTTTTGCTGGGACTTCTTCTTTCCATATTTGGGCAAGTAACATTCTTGCTGCTGTAGTCACATACATGAATAAATTCCTATACAGTTTGAGTAGTTCTGTCCCTATAATTCCCAAAAGGAAAGCTTTGGGGTGTTGTTTTTTACAAACATTATTTTAAACATCTTTTTCAATTCATTATATATCATCCAGCCCGGCCCTCACTATGGCTTTGCCTCCAGATTGAAAACCTGGCACACAAATCAAGGTGGGTCTGCCCCGAATCCACTGCTCAGGTTGTTAAGAGACAGAGGAAGACCCCAAAGCCTCCCCTCTTGGCATGGCAACCCTCTTGTCAGCTCCACACCAAAAATCAGCCTACACAATCCAGGCATCCATCTGCCTCAAACAAAGAGCAGGTGTGCTGCAGGAAAGGTATTTTGCGGGTTTTATAAGAGTCAGAATGACTCACCCCAGCAAGCCAAGCCTCTCTCTACTGGGGGAAGGCAGAGCGCCAGAGCATTTTTGCAATTCTAATAATGGCATCGGCAGAGAACTGCTGGAGGTACTCAGCAGGTAATAAGAGGACAGATTATACACACACAAACACACACATGATTCCTAGGCCCATTTCCAGCCAACGCTTCCAAGGCAGCTAATATGATACAGATTTTTTTATAACACAACAATGAATTGTATTATATATGGCCAACTCTATCCTTGTCTCAGGTCCCTGGAGTGCTCAGAACCTCAGGTAGTCCCTTGTCCTAGGACACCTCCCTGGGGCAGACCTTGTTCAAAGAAACTGGTTCCCCCTTCCATCACAGAATGCCACTCTGCTTGTTTTGTTTTATGCATGTTTTCTCCAGTAGTGATGTATGGAAGAGAGAGCTGGACCATCTAGAAGGCTGATCACCGAAGAATGGATGCTTTTGAATTATGGTGCTGGAGGAGACTCTTGAGAGTCCCATGGACTGCAAGAAGATCAAATCTATCCATTCTTAAGGAAATCAGCCCTGAGTGCTCACTGGAAGGACAGATCCTGAAGCTGAGGCTCCAATACTTTGGCCACCTCATGAGAAGAGAAGACTCCCTGGAAAAGACCCTGATGTTGGGAAAGATGGAGGGCACAAGGAGAAGGGGAAGACAGAGGACGAGATGGTTGGACAGTGTTCTCAAAGCTACCAGCATGAGTTTGACCAAACTGCGGGAGGCAGTGGAAGACAGGAGTGCCTGGCGTGCTCTGGTCCATGGGGTCACAAAGAGTCGGACATGACTAAACGACTAAACAACAACATGTTTTCTCCAGTAGTGATGTATGGAAGTGAGAGCTGGACCATAAGGAAGGCTGATCGCCGAAGAATTGATGCTTTTGAATTATGGTGCTGGAGGAGACTCTTGAGAGTCCCATGGACTGCAAGAAGATCAAACCTATCCATTCTTAAGGAAATCAGCCCTGAGTGCTCACTGGAAGGACCGATCCTGAAGCTTTGGCCACCTCATGAGAAGAGAAGACTCCCTGGAAAAGACCCTGATGTTGGGAAAGGTTGAGGGCACAAGGAGAAGGGGACGACAGAGGATAAGATGGTTGGACAGTGTTCTCAAAGCTACAAACATGAGCCTGACCAAACTGTGGGAGGCAGTGGAAGACAGGAGTGCCTGGCGTGCTCTGGTCCATGGGGTCACGAAGAGTCGGACACGACTAAACGACTAAACAACAATGTTTTCTCCCTTGTTTCCCCCCTCCTCTCTTCCTCTTTCCATGTCCCTTATCTTGCATATCATTCCTCCCCGCTCTTCCCTAAAGCAGCTCCTTTTCCTGCCTTTTCTCCCCTCTCCCTTTCTCTGGCTTGCCACTGGGGTTAACAGACCCAGACCCTTCCGCCCTGTCACTCTTCCTGCAATGTTTGAAGAGGAGCTATGCTTGCCTTAAATTGGGGGGGGGGTGTTCTCTGGTTTGAAAAGGGCCGCTTCCATATCTGAGCAACCTCAGTTCAAATGATTCTTCCATCCTGGAATTGCACCCAGCAGCAGATGGGAAGCTGGTAAACCCAACAGAATTAATACCAGGGTGTGGGCAACTGTGGCAAGACTATCTCTATCCAGAAGGTAAAGGTAAAGGGACCCCTGACCATTAGGTCCAGTCGTGACCGACTCTGGGGTTGCGGCACTCATCTCGCTTTATTGGCCGAGGGAGCTGGTGTACAGCTTCTGGGTCATGTGGCCAGCATGACTAAGCCGCTTCTGGCGAACCAGAGCAGTGCACGGAAACGCCGTTTACCTTCCCGCCGGAGTGGTACCTATTTATCTACTTGCACTTTGACGTGCTTTCGAACTGCTAGGTTGGCAGGAGCAGGGACCGAGCAACGGGAGCTCCCCCCGCCACGGGGATTCAAACCACCAACCTTCTGATCGGCAAGTCCTAGGCTCTGTGGTTTAACCCACAGCGCCACCTACATTCCTTTCTATCCAGAAGAGCCCTTAGGAATTCTCCAGGTGGGGCAGGGGTGCTCTCCCTGACACTGCAGTAGCATGCTGTCTAGCAGTCAGGTGATAATAATAATGCGGCAGAGATGAAACCCACAAGGGTGCCCAGAACTTCATCCTCGCCAAGGCCAGAAGGTGAGTACTGCCTCCTTCTGAACCATTGCCTGTCATGGGCCAAGGGCTACATTCAGAGGAGCACTTTGCCTGCTCTCCTGAAGCCTGGAGGAGTTTTCAATTACCACCAAGCGGCGGCCAGAGCCCAATCAATAGCATCGTTAATAGTGTTGTGTTTGTGAGCTGGGAATTGGCGTTGCTGCAAAGCGTACAGAGGGGAGTCAGTTGCCTGCCAATCCCGTGTCAATCAGCATAACAAGATTATAGGAAACGGGTTAAGGCATTGGGAAGGATCAGTGATTTTTATCGTGCTCTCAGCTCCTATTTGCTAACTGGGGTCAATAGCTGGGCAGGCTGAGCGCATGCAGCATAGTGGAGTCATCAGGACTGGCCTTGAAGACGTGGCTTCTAGGATAGCCACATGCAAAGGAGGACAGTGGCACCTGGGGGAGAGACTGAGCCCACACACGAGCCGCTTGATCACCATCTTCCCTTCAAATTATAGTAATCATTTCTACATTTGCATCTATACCTATAAATTAGGGTATGCAAATACTATGCAAACCTATGTCCCTGTTTGCATTCTTTTTTCTGGTGATGCATAAATGGTTGTCATAATTCGAGCTTCTCGTATCCTATTGTTTTGGAAAGTTTCTTCCAGTCTAAGAGTCTGTAGCTCCTTTTGTGCTTTTCTTGCATCCCCCACGACATACTTTTTTCTTCTGCTGCTCTTCAACAGAGACAGAGAACCTCATGCTCAGGGGCTGGATGTGGCCCTCCAGCTCTCTCCATCTGGCTCTCACCAGCCCTCTTTCAGTGCTTTTTGCATGGCTGGAATGTGTCCTTGATCTGTGGTAATGCCTCTTGCTTGTGTGTCTATACAGTGGTACCTCGGGTTAAGTACTTAATTCATTCCGGAGGTCCATTCTTAACCTGAAACTGTTCTTAACCTGAAGCACCACTTTAGCAAATGGGGCCTCCTGCTGCTGTCCCCCCCCCCCTCCTTCCTGTCTTTTGGGTGCTTGTGGCTGGGCAGGGAATAGAAGAGACCGTGACACAGCCCTTGCTCAAACATCCAAATGCACCCATGAGCCTGATATACCGGTAATATACAATGAATTGAAAAAGATTTTCAAATACAGTGGTACCTCAGGTTAAGTACTTAATTCGTTCCAGAGGTCCGTTCTTAACCTGAAACTGTTCTTAACCTGAAGCACCACTTTAGCTAATGGGGCCTCCTGCTGCTGCCGCGCCGCCGGAGCACGATTTCTGTTCTCATTCTGAAGCAAAGTTCTTAACCTGAAGCAATATTTCTGGGTTACCGGAGTCTGTAACCTGAAGCGTATGTAACCCGAGGTACCACTGTACTTGTGCTCTCTCTCTTTAGAGACCTGTGTCTTTTGCATCGCTGGAACGTTTTTTTCTATACTAAGGAGGAAGACTCATCTGTTGCTCCACCCACTTTCGTATCTGGCCCCGCCCATCCCTTACATACAGCCCCCAGAAGTCTGTGAGTGAACCTGGCCCTCAGGCTGGAACAGGTTGCCTACCGTTGACCCAACAACTACTAGAATTGGCCCCAAGACCGTAATACACTTCTGTACAAGATATCAATTTTTCAGAATGTCTCAATTGATTGATTTTTAAATGAAAAACCTTATTCTCTTCCATTTCTATCATTTCTACTGGCATTGTTGTAATGAAAGATATTAATCCACTGCTAATACAGGTTTGGGTTAAACCACAGAGCCTAGGACTTGCCGATCAGAAGGTCGGCGGTTCGAATCCCCGCGACAGGGTGAGCTCCCGTTGCTTGTTCCCTGTTCCTGCCAACCTAGCAGTTCGAAAGCATGTCAAAGTGCAAGTAGATAAATAGGTACCACTCCGGCGGGAAGGTAAATGGTGTTTCCGTGCGCTGCTCTGGTTCTCCAGAAGCGGCTTAGTCCTGCTGGCCACATGACCCGGAAGCTGTACACCGGCTCCCTCGGCCTAAAGAGTGAGATGAGCGCAGCAACCCCAGAGTCGTCCGCGACTGGACCTAATGGTCAGGGGTCCCTTTACCTTTACCTTTACCTTTAATACAGGCTTAGGGTTCGAATGTATGTGAGGGCAGAATTGTAGTTTTTTCTCACATTTGACTTTGAGAAGAGTTTCCTGGATTGAATATCTCTTTTCATACAGCTCTTAGAAAGCCAATGGTATTAGACCCCTATTTTTAAAATTTATTTCTGGGGTGAGAATATTTCGTATAGGCTTCCGCATCTCTGCTTATCGCTTCCCCTAGTTGCAGATCTTCAGCATACCAGATCTCTCTGCCCCCACAACCCTTATTGAAAAGGCGTTTAGGGCAAGGGCCCTAGAAATCCAATTCCTGCCGGTCAAAGGCAGCCAAATGACCATCAGTTAAGAGTAAATGGGCTTCGGATGAGTACCGGGGTATTGACAGGTTGTGTCTCTTTAAAAGCCAGCTAATGAATTGGATTGTGGGTATTGATCTGGCATTTCCTTTCTGCACCTGTTATCCTTCTGTTCTTCATTATAGGCCTGTCCAGGTTGATTTTTTTTTAAAGAAGCTTCCTGTTCATTTAATATTTGCAGGCGGTGGTGGGGATGGGATCTCTCTTTATTTGTAGACAGCTTAAGGTGGGCTGCAGTGGGGCAACATGGCCGGTCCCTCTGCTAACTTAGCAATTTCTTTGCATTTTGGAGCGCAACCGATAAAGTTGCTGATTCCCTTCTCCTCCTCCTCCTCCTCCTCCTCTTCCATTGTTTCTTGGCTTTTTCATCATGACAACAAACACTAATAACTTCTTGGGTTAGGCAGTGGCGGAGGAAGGGGGTTGCGGTCTGCTCCGGGTGTCATCACTGAGGGGGTGACAAAATGAGCTAAAAAATAAAAATAAAGAACGAAACTTTTTAGGAGTGACGTGGTGGCTTAGGCGCCTGCAGGTTCTGCGCTGCCTGAAACAGCAGCGTGGGGCTTGCGTCTGCCTACTGCCTCTCCCTCAGCCGCCCTACAGCTGAGGGGGAGGTGGCAGAGAGGCTTCACAGGAAGGAGAGGCTCGCCCCGTCCTCATGGTCGAATCACCCCACCCCCATGGGCGCAGCTCACCCCGCCCCCGGCTGCAGGACACACCCCCACACCGGGCACCCGAGCAGCTAGCTACGCTGCTATGGTTAGCGCAGGGGTCATCAACCTCTTTAGGCTCATGGGTGCTGTCAGGGAACTGACATCGGAGCTAGAGGCGGAGGGAAGGCTCTCAAATGATGCTGGAGAAGGGCCCAGCAGGGAGAGAGGCAGCTCAGCAGAGGGGGAAGCAAATCAGCGCAACACCAGGGATAAAGGGGGGCAGATGGGGGAATCGGTGAGAGGGCTCCAGGACTCTTCACCGGACACCAGTGGGGAGAGCACAGGTCCTCCGCTACCCACGCCCTCCCTGCGCAGAAGACTTCCGCGCAGGGAGAGTAGGAGGAGACTGGGCGTCAAACAACTTTTATGTTGGAAAAGGTTTAAGAAACGCCCACTGACGGATTCTGCTAGCGACTGAGGCAGCCACGAAGAGAAGGGCTGTCCAGACAGAAAGGTTTAACAAGGCAATTCGGCCTGGAGAGGCGGCAGCTTACGCACGAGCAACCCAATACTCATTACAGGTGCATTTGGTGGTTTTTAAAAATAATTTTTATTGAGTTTTCCATATTTAATTACAATTCATTGCACAGATCTATAACATAAATCATTGCTCCAACAAGAGCATCAACTTCCCTCCCTCCCTCTATCTGACTTCCCAACATCTATTAACAAATTCTTCGCATTTCCATAGCCACTTTTTTACCTTAAATCTTCTTATTATCTTCTTATTATTTTTTAAAACATCTCCTTATATGAAAATCAGTTCCATATTTTCTCATTACAAAGCATTTCAATTCAAGCCTACAAACGTTTTCAAATGTTTACAATTTTCTTTCATATAAAATATAAATTTGCTCCAGTTCTTCTGAAACAGTCCGCTTCACCGATTCCAGATCTTCCCCGTCAGCTTTGCCATCTCCCCATATTCTACCATCTTTATCCGCCATTCCACCAATGGAGGAAGTTCCTGCTGCTTCCATTTCTGGGCCAGGAGTATTCTTGCAGCTGTTGTGGCATACATAAACAAATTTATGCCATTTTTCTGAATTTCCTCTCCAATTAGCCCTAACAGAAATGCCTCTGGTTTTTTACTAAAATTATATTTGAAAATCTTTTTCAACTCACTGTATATTATATCAGGCTCATGGGTGCATTTGGATGTTTGAGCAAGGGCTGTGTCACGGTCTCTTCTATTCCCTGCCCAGCCACAAGCACACAAAAGGCAGGAAGGGGGGAGGAAACAGCCCTACATACAGACTTCATTTTTCCAAGAGATCTGGACAAAGGTTTTACCCAGTAAAATTAATAGGAGCCTTGGAAAGCACAGAGAGTTGAAAGAGAAAGTGCGAAAGACTGGAACTCTTCCAGCCTCATCTGTCAGCTTTATGTACCTTTCAAGGGAGGGGGGAAATGAACCACAGAAATGTCTCCTGTCACTCAAGGCAGTGAATATAATGCTGTCTTTCAGCTTTTAAATAAAAGTATTTGCATGTTCCTTTGCCATTTAGAATCAGTTGGCACCATCAATTCTTGCTACACCTAGTGGATCCCCACCTTGGAATGGGGTTTGGTACATAGATGTGGTTCCTGCTCCAGGTGGATCACGTTTGGTCAAAACTCTCCACTATGACCTGTCCATCTTGGGTTCCCTGCACGCCATAGTTCATAGCTTCTCCGAGTTATTCAAGTCACTTCGCCATGACAAGGCAGTGATGGTGCTGGAGGAGACTCTTGAGAGTCCCATGGACTGCAAGAAGATCAAACCTCTCTATTTTGAAGGAAATCAGCCCTGAGTGCTCACTGGAAGGACAGATCCTGAAGCTGAGGCTCCAATACTTTGGCCACCTCATGAGAAGAGAAGACTCCCTGGAAAAGACCCTGATGTTGGGAAAGATCAAGGAGAAGGGGACGACAGAGGACGAGATGGTTGGACAGTGTTCTTGAAGCTACCAGCATGAGTTTGACCAAACTGCAGGAGGCAGTGGAAGACAGGAGTGCCTGGCGTGCTCTGGTCCATGGGGTCATGAAGAGTCGGACACAACTAAACGACTAAACAACAACAACAACAACGATGTGGTAAGGTGATTATGTATGTAATCACATCTAACAAAACACATTGTTCCACCCCCCCCAATATATTTTCAACTTTTCATTATTTAAACACAGACACACCAAAAGAAAGGATGGGATGAAACAACAATAAGATATCTGAACCACACAACGAAACAGAGGTGTTCATCTGAGCTTAAAGAAAAATATAACAAACTGAGCTAAACATCTGCTAAAAATGAAAATAACAGAGGGTCTGAAGCACCAGTGTGGGTGCTTTAAAAAAAAAATCAGGACAAGAAAATAACCAGGGTACCACAATTTGGAACAAAGGATTTGCCTGCAAAGGAGAGAAAAATAAGACACAAAAGACTTCTCTGTGCATGAAAAGCTCAGGGTCCAAAATGGCTAGGAAGCAGCTTGGGAGATAGACCCATTGATTGATTCATCAATACATTTGACGTCTAACATTGACAGTAACAACAAGCTGCTCTTCAACTCCAGCTCCTTGAGGCGGTCAAAGCAGAAAGGTTCAGAGAGTGTAAAAATAGAGTTCTAATTGAAAGGCCTAAGTATTGCTCCCCGAATAAGTCAATTTGCAGTGCATATTTAGACCTAGTTTGTCCTTCTGCTCCTACTTTTAAATGGGGTGGGAGACAGGAGACAGCATGCAGGCGTGTGTATCTTCCTAACATTTTCTTAATAAACATTAATTGTGCATATAATTTAATTTAGCAGGGAAATGCAAACAAGAAACAAAAGCTGGGAGCCATAACTACAATAGTAAAGACCCATTTGCAGCTGGAATTAGGCAGTGAAACGGTGTCTGGAAAAATGGCCCACAGGGAGGGTCAAACTCAATGAGACAAGGGAGGTCCAGGATTCACACTCCCAACAAAGCAGGGGGTGGGGGCACTGGATCAGAATCATGCTTGCCCTGTCCCCGTGCTTCCCCATATTTCAATCTCTCATGCCCCCCACAAACTGTTAGTAAGAACTTCAGAAGGCCCTGCTGGAGCCAGTGTCCTGTTCTCACACTCTCCCTACTTGTGATTCCCAGGAACTGATATGGTTAAGGGGGCAGAAACAGATATGTTGTTGTTGTTGTTGTTGTTGTTGTTGTTGTTTAATTAGGAATTTAAACCAAACATATTATCTTAAAACATATCATCCTTAAATCCCCCCCTTTTTTCCCTCCCCCCCATAAAACAACCCCCCTCCCCCCCTGACTTCCCTCAGTTCCAATCTCTGGTTTCTCTATAAATGCTGTTCTCTGCATGTTACAGAATTGTATAAATCCTTAATTTGTCTAACTGGTTATTATCAATAAAAAGTTTGTGAATGTTTATTCAAGCCTGCCAAAGAGTCCAATTCACTTTGTTGGATCTTGAGATACTTTGTAAAAGGTTCCCATTCATCTTTAAAGTCACAGTTATCCTTGCCCCGTAATTTATGTGTCAGTTTTGCCAGTTCTGCATAGTCCATCAGTTTCTCTTGCCATAATTCTTTAGTCGGGATTTCCTTGTTCTTCCATCCTTGTGCTATTAAGACTCTCGCCGCCGTTGTCGCATACATGAAGATATTTTTCAACTTCTTTGGCAGGTCTTTTCCTACAATCCCTAGCAAAAATGCTTTAGATTTTTAAACAAATGTTAAATGGAACATTTTCTTCAATTCATTGTATATCATTTCCCAATTTTTTTAAATTTCATTACAATCCCACCACATATGGTAAAATGTTGCCTCCTTTTCCTTACACTTCCAGAAACAGATATGTTAAATGCATTCACCAGCCCCCCAAGTATCCCTATTTTTCAGGGACAGTCCCAGATTTACAGAAGCTGTCACCGTTGCCGATTTGATCCCGGAATGTCCTGCTTTTCTTTATGATGCCCCTATTTTCATCACAGAAATGTTGGACGGCATGGAGTTATGCAACCCCCCAAGCCAAGGAGATAAGTAACCATAAACCTTTAGAAGACATCTGCAGGCAGCCCTGTATAGAGAATTTTTTTAATGTTTAATGTTTTGTTGTGTTTATATATGTTGGAAGCTGCCCAGAGTGGCTGGGGCAACCCAATCAGATGAGCAGGGTTCTAGATTCAGGTAGGTAGCCGTGTTGGTCTGACGCAGTCGAAATATATTAAAAAATGGTCCAGTAGCACCTTAGAGACCAACTAAGTTTGTTCTTGTTCTAAGCTTTCGTGTGCATGCACACTTCTTCAGATACACTGAAACAGAAGTCACCAGACCCTTATATATGTTAGAATTCCTGGTCCATGATTGTAGTCATGGGATTATTGTCTTTCACATGACAGTATATGTTTTGACTCCACAGAGTGGGAAGTGACGGAAACAGTATGTTTGTGTTACTGTGTTCCGTGAAGTGGGACTATTGTCCTTTGGGGTTTTTTCTCTTTGCTGTCTGATGCTACAGAGAGAGGGAGCCATGTTGCAGTGCTCCGTGTGTGTTTATATGTAAATAAAGTAGATTAGCCAAAATGCTGAGTTGCTGAGGGCTGTCACGCAAGGTGCGCAAACTCTGCGGATCCCTAAGTGTGTCGGTTGGCATCGGTCGCTGTGATGTTTGGGCTGAAGAAAGCTTATGAAGCTCCCAAACGATTGACCAGGAGGGACGGAACATGCCAGTCGGGCATGTGTCTCTGCCAGAGTCCTACTCGAGTGTAGGCTGAACTCCTGACAATATATAATGGGAGGGTGGGGTGGGGTTTTTCTGGGGAGGGTAGTAGGAGATGGGTGATTGATTCAATGGGTATGGTAAACCTGTTGACGACTGTTAATGACTGCAATTAGTCCTACAGGAAAAAGCAAGGGATAGTATGCAGATGATTAGTATATGGAATGAGACAGGAATCCAATATCTCTATTAAGACCAGGTCTCTCCATAGTTTAAGATAGGTTGTAATTCAGCAATTTCTCTTTCAAGTCTGTTTCTGAAATTATTTTGTAATAGGACAGCTGCTTTGAGATCCTGTATTGAATGTTTCCTGTATAGGATGTTTCTGTTTTCATTGGGGAAATATTGGAGGTCATGCATCCACACATTTAACCTCTGCTGTAGCCCTCAGGTTTCCCATAACAATACACAAACCGAATTGCAGCTCTCCTTGGAAACTTGCACTTCTCCCAATTTTACAATGCAACTCTCCAATACCTCAGACACCCCAAATAAAAGCATACAGTACTGACAAAAAAAACACACGTTTCTATTAGAGGAAGTGTGAATATAAATGCATATATTCATAAACATTCCATACAAAGCTGCATTGCGTTAGGGAAAGATTGCTTGCAGAAAAAGAAGCCTATAGTCACAGAATCATAGAGTTAGAAATGGCATCTAGTCCAACCGCCTGCAGTGTGGAATCTTTTGCCCAATGTGGGGCTGAAACACCCAATCCTGAGATTAAGAGTGCCATGCTCTACTGACGGAGCTGTCCCAGTTTGCTTCAGCAGAGGAATAGAATGGCCAACAGGCCCGATCCATTGGGCTTTTCTGATGCTAAACAAAATTGCATACACACAGGGCAGGAGACCCAGCCTCCAAGGAATATAGCTGTACCTTGACTAAAGTCCAGTCTATTATAAGTCCATTTTGGACTAAGTCCAATAGCAACCCTGAAATGAGTGCTCCAGGCTGTCTTTTTTTATATATAAGTAGGGCCCGGCTGCTGTTTTAGGGGTCACTTTTCATCGTCTGGTTCCTGTTGAGTGTGTTTCATTTGTTAATTGAGTCCCTCGCTGCGAATCAGAGGCTTCCTGTTGCGTCTGTCGGCTGTGGAGTCCCAAGCACCCACGCAACACAGAGGTGATATTTGGAGGTTTCGTTTTTGCTATTTTATTTGCGTTTTGGTTTGTGTGGCTTTTTTGACTGTGACTTCGTTTTATGGGACTGACCTGTGACTGTGGCTTGTGACTCCGTTTTTGTGACTGTGTGGAACCCAGTTCAGCTACTGGTTGATTGTGTGACTGCAGAAATGGATAAAAGCCCCCCATCCAAACAATGATCAGTGCACGTAAGGGAAAAAATGTTAATTTTTTTCATCTACAATATTGTCCTTTTTATTTTATAGTACAATACATTGATTATTGTCTTCATTTTATGGATCAATGGTCTTGTTAGACAGTAAAATTTATGTTAAATTGCTGTTTCAGGGGGTGTTTTTCATTGTCTAGAACGGATCAATCCATTTTCAATTACTTTCTATGGGAAAGTACTCCTTGTTTTAAGTCCACTTTGCTTTAAGACCGGACTTCCGGAACGGATTCCAGTCTTAAATCAAGGTACCACTGTACATGGCTCACTGCTGCTGCTGAAGTGATAGCAATAGCCGCAGTGGGCTACTTGAAGGCCAGATCTTCTGCCTCTTCAGCAGCCCTCCTCCCCACCATGCCACCTCTATTCTTATTTATTTTTATTTATTGAATTTATATACCGCCCTATACTCGGAGGCCTCAGGGCGGTTCACCTCTATAGCATCCTCTCCATTGCCATGTAAAACTCTCAGGTAGTGGGTGAGTTCTTCCATGACTGCAATGTGCAGAGCATCCTTCCACACCAAGGTCACAAGCAGTTGAGCAGACACCAACATGTAAAGACGATAAGTGACTTGAGCCGAGTGGAAGATTTGTCACCTTTTAAAATGGACAGAAGGAACAAGGCCAAGTCTGCCTCTCCTCTGCAGTCCTAATTTCTGCAATCGCAGGGAGCCAGAAAGTGTGGACTGATTAGCAGGACCTCCGGAGGTGCCAATTTGCCCCCGCAGTTCGACAGTGTCGCCACAGGCGTAAGAAACCACCTATGGATAGTTTCCATAGAGTTTTCTCTAATGGTTTCTGAAATGAAACAAAAAATAGCCGAGTCCTATTCTACTTATCTCAATTTCCTCCTCAAGTCCCGCTCCCAGGGGGATTTCAAGCTCAGCAGCAGGGGATATAAATAAGTCAAAAGTGTAAGATAAATTTGAGAAACCAGCCCCTCATTCTGGACTGTTGGTAATGTTAAAAATAAATTTCATATGGTAACAAAGGTTTGGGTATTAAAGTATGTATCCCCAGAGATTAACTAGAATATTTAGAACTGAGTTTGGTTTCTTTTCAATCTTTCCGAAAGTTGGTGGGTCAAGAATGGAACAGCTTGGCTGCTCCTCCATTCTTGAGGCATATATTTGAGATTGCTTAATGCAGCAACAGAGAGAGAGACAGAGAGAGAGAGAGAGAGAGAGAGAGAGAGAGAGAGAGAGAGAGAGAGAGATTGTAGTTAAGGGGCAGTGATGGGTGGCTACTGTCTGGCATTTCTAGATGTTATAGACAATAATGAGGATTCTAATCTGAGAGATTCTGGAAGTATGGACATAGCAACCAGATTCTGGCAGAGATGGATCAACACGACACCTGTAGCAGCCTAATCTGTTCATCTGCGTTCACACCCATAGCCACACGCGCACACACATGCAGACCCACACACAAACCTGCTGCTTCTACTCCTCCCTTCTTTTCCAGCCACTTATCTCAGCTCGCTAATACTAGCTGTATCACAGCAACCGTCATAGCAACCAGGAGAGTCCTCCGCTAGTCCAATTGGCAAACAGTTGCTAAGAAACCAACTTGACCTTTCTGCATCCACTCTCAGCATCTCTCGGTACCATCTCCAACTAGCCTGTGTGGATGATGAGATAATGTGTCGCCAGAGAGATCTGGCACCCATTTGGATGAGAGTTGAAGAACTATTCCCCCCGTCTCCTCCATGCACACTGAGAAGTGCGGAATATGTCAAAAGCAGCGCAAGGCTCCCTTCCGATGTTCCCGTTCTCATGCCTGCACAGGGGAAGGCAGTTCTGATGGCAGTGGGAGCTGGTCTGCTAGGGTGAGTGGTGCACTGCCCCACCTGCTTTTGTCTGCCAGTCCCTATCTGCCTGCCAAGCGAAGCCACTGCTGTCAGGAACGAGTGTCAGGAATAGGCCAGCAATAAATCACACGGTGTTAGTGCAGCTAACTCTCTATTCAAGAAAACATGGCCAGGCTTAGTGAGCACAGCAACTTGTCCTGGTAGATCTTGCCCCTATGAGACAGTTGTGGGGACTGAGAGTCTCTGCCATCCTACAATTGTCTAAGTCTTCTCCTCCACCGGGTCCTTCCCAAGCAATCTGAGACTCCTTCACCATGCCTGCCATTGTTCCTCCCTCTTCATACCACTTCTGGTTCTGGGAAACCAGCAGGGAGGGGAACTTGTCAGAGCCAGAGAGGGAGACACCCTGACTCATCTCTGCCTCTTGGCTCCCTCCCCTGCAGCCTCCACTTCTACCTCTGGTTTTGACTGCTCTCTGCCACATCCTCTTCCTGCTCACTAAACCCTGTTACCTCTTCAGCTTCTGACACCTCCTCTTCCTTGTCTTCTCCCTCTGAACACTCATCATCGTCCCACCATCAACCCCTGGACTCCGAGTCTTTTTCCCATGGGGGTTTCTGAGTTGGTCCCCCGCCCCCAGCATCCAGCCAGTCCATGAAAACAGCCTCTCCGTTGCCTGTTGTAAAATGAAACAGGAGGAAGGAGGGGGACAAAAGTAGAATGAGTTGGCTCTGCCTGTCATTGGCTTGGACTCCACCTACTTTTGGGGCTCACTGCCTCCTACCCTACCAGGCCCCACAGCCTAATGGGTAAGGATCAGTGCATGAGCTTCAGGGAAAGGATGTGCAGAGCAAATGGCAGGAAGGTCCCTTAGTTTTTATTGTTTTTGGAGATGTAGATCTGGCCAGACAAATAAACCTATCCTTGTTCTGTATATTTGTTTTGGCACTTTTCTTGCCCAACGGGCAGGGATGGGGAGCCGACGACATGCCAGGTGTTTTTGGGACTCCAATTCCCACCAGCCCCAACCATTGTGGACCACAGCATCCAGCAACACCTCCTGAAGGACCAAAGGTCCCCCACCTGTACATAAGGAAATGATGCTGAAGCCAGTGCTGCAAACTGCATTCGCCAGACTGGGCTAGTTCATGATTCGTTTACATTTGTTGTGGTTCTAATTTCCCTTCCCTTCAGATCTCCTCTAGAACAAAGAATCCCAAATTGGCACTAATGGACCCTCTTCTTCCTGCTTCCCCTGACTCATCCATGATGTTACTTGTTCTCAGTAAGGTAACCCAGAAGTTTTGATGATTGGTGTCGAGGAACCACTCAATCTATGAGGTCATTAGCAAATATCCAGCAAATATCTGGCTATGGCATGCAAAGCCCTAAATGGCTTGGAGTTCAGCTGCATGAAAAGATGCCTCTCCCAATACTCTCCTCCTTGCGATCTGAGATCAGCCAAGCAATTCCTGTTAATTGTTCCAACACCAAGGGAGATCTGGTTTACTGAAACCTGGAGCAGGGTTTTCTCAGCAGTTGCACCCAAGCTCTGGAAGGAGCTCCCACCAGAATGAATATTAACCGCAGCTGGAGCCTGTTTTATTTCATCAGGCCTTCAGGCAGGGCAGCAGATGTTAATAATTATTCTGCTCATCAGAGATGAAAAATATTGTGGATGTGAGGTTATTGAGTCTGGTTTTAGATGTTTTAGTGATTTAATTTTCTATCCACCAATTTTATTTAATTACCTGATGTTATAGCCAGCTCTGTAACCATAGTGTGAGGGGTGGGATATAAAGGTAAAGGGACCCCTGACCATTAAGTCCAGTTGTGACCGACTCTGGGGTTGCAGCGCTCATCTCGCTTTATTGGCCGAGGGAGCCGGCGTACAGCTTCTGAGTCATGTGGCCAGCATGACTAAACCACTTCTGGTGAACCAGAGCAGCGCACGGAAATGCCGTTTACCTTCCCGCCGGAGCGGTACCTATTTATCTACTTGCACTTTGACGCGCTTTCAAACTGCTAGGTTGGCAGGAGCAGGAACCGAGCAATGGGAGCTCACCCCGTTATGGGATTCGAACCGCCAACCTTCCGTTCAGCAAGCCCTAGGCTCTGTGGTTTAACCCACAGAGCCACCCATGTTAGTAATAAGAAAATAAGCCAGTGGCCAACACCATGCTACTCTGGTTTGCATGCAACACTAAGCCAAACCATGGTTTAGCACCAAGGCATAGGCAAACTCAGCCCTCCAGATGTTTTGGGACTACAACTTCCATCATCCCTAGCTAACAGGACCAGTGGTCAGGGATGATGGGAGTTGTAGTCCCAAAACATCTGGAGGGCCGAGTTTGCCTATGCCTGGTTTAGCATGAATGAACAAGCATGCTAGTGCATAGTATGAAAATTGCAGACACTTTGCTCTCTCCTGCTCCCCACCAGGAACCATAGGAGCCAATTCCTAGGGGCTGTGGGACCTTTGGCTCCCACAATAAAATATGTGAGGGGGCTGGGCCCCCACAAAGTTGGTGGGCATTCCCCTTCAAATGGGGTGTGCACTGCATCATGTGATCAATTGTGCGTGGCAGGACTTACCTGGGCCCCCACAATATTTTATTCAAGTTGGCACCTCTGCCAGGAACTAAGAACAAACCTTGATTTGATTTAGCGTCATGTCCGATTCCAGGCTCACAGTTTGTCTCACTCCAAACAAACCACAAACTGTAATCTAGGTTCATTCTTAGCTACACAAGTCTGGATTTGCACATAATGCCAAGTCAAACCTTCACTTAGGAACTAAGAGGGTAGAGCAAAGCAGCTTCTGTTTTAAAAATGTGCACCTAGCACACTTGTTTGTTCATGCTAAGCCATGGTTTGGTTTGGCTCACTTTGACTGCATATGAATATGTGTTCCATTACTGGGAACATGCACATGCAGCCACAGCACAGTGTGGGGCTGCTTGAAAGCCCTCTTGCAAAGAGCTCTGCATTGCTCTTTCCAGAGGTTACCCACCTCTCTTTCTTCCCACCCAAATTTCCCCACCATCCTTAGACGATATCTGGCTTACAGAACATTCATTCCAATTTGTTTGTGCGGAGGTCATACGACAGAGAGAATTCATCATGCATTCATTCTGATTGGCAGGGGGTTTACACATCTTCCTGTTAATCGCTCATTCCTCCACACTTTTCCCCATCACTTTCCTAACTGCAAAAAGACTGTGGCTTGTTTTTACACATTGGATTTGTTGCACCAGGGCATCCCATTAATCCACTTTAATTGTGCAAACCTAAAATTCCTGAATGCGCTTAAATCCCTCCACCAAAATATTGCCAGTCCAAAATTTTCAGTGACCAAAATTTGCATGGGGGTCATAAAATGTTGCATCAAAGAACTGTTATACTTTTGCTGCACTTTCTGGCCTCTTTCTTTATGGCGAAAAGTCTGAATTCAGGACGGACTGTTGTTGCACAAGCCTACCAATCAAACTTTAATTATGCAACCTGAATTTGAAGATAGGCAGTTTAATCCCACCCAAAAATAGCAACAGTCTGAAAGCCCCCTTTAGAATCATAATGTGAGAAAGCATCCTTCAAAGTTTGCTGGGTTTTTTGTCTTTTTTGGGGGGGGGGGTTTACTGCCTCAATATAGTAGAAGCATTAGCGGCCACAGAAATGGGCAAGCAGACATTCCTGTATTCAAGTGGTCTTGTGAATCCAGCAAAACCTGCCTTGGTGCCCTGCAGTTAATCCACAGCAGGCACACTGTATTCCTGGCACTGCTCAGCTTTTGCAGGCTCCTGCCAGCTCTGCATTTGGAACAAAAGCAGGCACACTAAAAGGTACTAATTTACACTGCATGGGAAAGTGACAGCAACTTTTAAGTATAGGAAGAAGGCAGAATAATTATCCCTCCTGCCCCCATAGGAACCCAGTGAGCAGCTCTACCAGGGGAGGAAGTGGGATCCTATCCCCAGCTCAGCGTTGCCACCTGCTGGCGTTTTAGATAAACTACCCAGGCTTCCTGAGGCAGCTGCAGAAGTAGCAAGCATGGAGTTGGAAAACCGATTGCTGCATTTTTTGTGTGTGACAGAACAGTGGGTGGGGTAACGTTGGAATAATAAAATAATAATAAATTTTATTTATACCCTGCCCTCCCCAGCCAAGACCGGGCTAACACCAAATATAAAAACAATTAATTGAAATACAGCTTAAAAAACAAGATTAAAATACAACATTAGAACATTAGAATGCAGCCTCATTTCAGTGAAAACTCAATCAAAAAACTTTTTTGGGGATAAAAACATCAAGTCTTCACCAAGGCTAACTACCCAGACTGGTCCTACATGGGCCAGAAAAAAGCCAGGGAAGTCCCCAAATAGGAGTTCCAACACAGAAGGAGAAAGGGAAAAAGAAAGAGGGGGAGGGAATCAAATTGATTCCTAGCCAAAGGCCAGGTGGAATGAGGCCAGCAAGATAAAAACAGAAACACCAGACTCAGATTTCAGCTCCGTCAAGGCAAGTTAATACAGCTTCTCTTGCAGAGGGCAAGAGCAGGGGGCGCTGTGGTCTAGACCAGAGTTCCCCAAACTTGGGTCTTCAGCTGTTTTTGCACTACAACTCCCATGATCCCTAGCTAGCAGGACCAGCGGTCAGGGATGGTGGGAATTGTAGTCCGAAAACAGCTGGAGGCACAAGTTTGGGAAACCCTGGTCTAGACCACTGAGCCTTTTGGGCTTGCCGATCAGAAGGTCACCTGTTCAAATCCGTGCAACAGAGTGAGCTCCCATGGCTCTGTCCCAGCTCCTGCCAACCTAGCAGTTTGGAACCATGCCAGTGCAAGTAGATAAATATGTGCCGCTGTGGCAGGAAGGTAAACAGCATTTCCATGCGCTCTGGTTTCCATCATGGTGTTCCCTTGTGCCAAAAGTGGTTTAGTCATGCTGGCTACATGACCTGAAAAGCTGTTTGTGGACAAACGCCAGCTCCCTCAGCCTGAAAGCAAGATGAGCGCTGCACCCCATAGTCGCCTTTGACTGGACTTAACCATCCAGGGGTCCTTTATCTTTTTTTACAGGGAGTATCCCATAAATATTGTAAGGATTTTTGCGATTTAGCGATTCCTGACTCCCAAGCTGTAACAAGGGACCCATTTTTCTATCCTAGCCCAAAATGGAAAGAGGACAAGATGCCAACGAAAGAAGAATGGGAAGCCAAACTTATGGAATATGCAGAAATGGCAAAACTTACAGAAAGAATCAGAAACAATGGCAATGAAGATTTTTAAAAAGACAAGGAACCTTTTATGCCGTACTTACAGAAATACTGTAAAGAAATGGACTCACCAGCAGGGTTTGATTGAACACTTACAAGAAAATGTTTAAAGGTCAAGAAATAATAATATGAAATGTAATTGAGTGCAAGATGTAATTATGAAAGAAAATTTGGTATAAAAATGATAAGAATTTAAGTGTATTGAGGTATAAGATCATAAAAATAAGACAAAAATTAAGCAGAAGTAATAAATGTTTAAAGAACCAGAAAGGGAAGTTGAGGGAAGTCATAGGGAGGGTTTTTTTCTTTTTTGTCTATATGGCAAATGTTGTATTGTGTTATTTGGTTGAATATTGTAAAATCCAATAAAGTTTATTTTTTAAAAAGGAACCCATTTTTCGCTTTTGATTTACACTTAACAGTGCTAATAATGCACATTATTTAATCTAAAAATGGAAATACAGAGCTTCATATACTTCGTGTTACCTTAGCATTACTGTTAAAGGAAAACCAGTCCTGCAATGTGGCAGAAGCATGAGGATACGACTGGCCAGAAATCTATATCTTATTTATAAAATGGCTCGTGGCTTTCTTCTACATTGCACCACCCACTGAAACTAATAAAAGAGCATCTCATCAGAATAGCACGTCTTAGTCCAGACACACAGGCTGTGCTCCTTTGGTCTGGTCAGCCTGAACTAGAATCCAGTGAAACAGCAACAGCTTTGCTGCAATACACCTGGATGGCCTCAAAACTCATGAGTAGGTCCCATGATAATAATAATAATAATAATAATAATAATAATAATAATAATAATAATAATAATAATAATAATAATAATTTATTATTTATACCCGGCCCATCTGGCTGAGTTTCCCCAGCCACTCTGGGCGGCTCCCAATCAAGTGTTAAAAACAATACAGCCTTACATATTAAAAACTTCCCTGAACAGGGCTGCCTTAAGATGTCTTCTGAATGTCAGGTAGTTGTTTATCTCTTTGACATCTGTTGGGAGGGTGTTCCACAGGGCGGGCGCCACTACCGAAAAGGCCCTCTGTCTGGTTCCCTGTAGCCTCACTTCTCTCAATGAGGGAACCGCCAGAAGGCCCTCGGCGCTGGATCTCAGTGTCCGGGCTGAACGATGGGGGTGGAGATGCTCCTTCATGTATACCGGACCGAGGCCGTTTGGGGCTTTAAACCTACCCTCTGGTTGAAGACCTACGGCCTATATTATGTCAATACCAAGGGCAGACGTATATAAACTGGGGGTGGGTGGTGGGCACCACAGACAGATACATACATGAACAGTTATCCTCAGCTAGATCAACCTGAATCGGCCCAATTCGGTTCAGGAGATGGCATACAGCCCCGAATTGGTAGGTCTTATAACAGTTCTGCCTGCGTGGGTAATGATGAATTTGCATGAGGGTCTGAATGATGTCTGTGGTCCCTGCGTGCCTCAATACTCTTGGCTGCATTTTCTGCAAGTGGAAATCGTGGCCTGCATTTGAGACCAGGTTTGTGCAAGGAAGAAAGCCATCTCAGACGGCTTGGGGGAAACCTGCATATAGGACAAGGAATGCTAAGAGTTTCCAGCATTTGCCCATTGTGAAGAAAGCCGCCAGACTGTCAGGATGGTAAGGAAACACTTATTTATTCCCCAAAATATTTATTGTCCCGAGCCTACTGTGAAACGTGGGGTTTGCACCGCCAAATGTTGCAGGGGGTCATTTGACGGTGTTTGGCACTGTTTTCGAGTGAATCAGATGTCAGGTTTTTTGTGAAACCGTGACCCCACAGGTTACAGCTCATTTTATGACCTATCATAAATAATATAATAATAATAATAATATCTTTATTGTCATTGCCCCCTCTCGGGGACAACGAAATTACTTGGCTGCTCCATCCACCCAGGTAGGGCACTCCACACAAAATCAAAACAACTATAAAAACACTAATTAAAACAATACAGTATA
The DNA here is from genome assembly GCF_964188315.1 of Podarcis muralis. NCBI lineage: Eukaryota > Metazoa > Chordata > Lepidosauria > Squamata > Lacertidae > Podarcis > Podarcis muralis. Next base: position 7,637,592 of record NC_135668.1, read on the forward strand.
ATACAGCAAGGAAGATTAGATGACTTTCAAAGTCCAGGCTTCCCATTCAGGGCCGAGATCGCTCTGGAGAAGAAGCTGTTCTTAAGACGGCTCGTTCTTGTCTTCATCGTCCTGTATCTCCGTCCCGACGGCAGGAGCTCGAAGAGACAGTGACCAGGATGCGATGGATCTTTTACTATGTCCAGTGCCTTCCTATGGCACCTTGTGGCATAAATCTGCTCTAAGGTGGAGAGTGGGCAGCCAACAATGCTCTCTGCTGCCTTAACAACTCTGCACAACCCCATCCTGTCCTGGGTAGTACAGCTTCCGTACCACACACATAAGCCATAAGTGAGCACGCTCTCAATGGCACAGTGATAGAAGGCAAGCAGCAGTTTCTGCGGAAGATGGTTTTTCCTTAGAATTCTCAAAAAGTACAGTCTCTGCTGCGCCTTCTTCACAAGCCCCCTTGTGTTGACACTCCAGGACAGATCCTCTTGTAATTCAATGCCCAAAAATCTGAACGTTGTTACCCTCTCCACACAGACCCCATCAATCAAAAGTGGCTGGACATTGCTCTTCTGTCTCCTGAAGTCCACCACAAGCTCCTTTGTCTTCCTTGTATTTATGAGCAAGTTAAAACATGGGGTTTGCACTGGCAAACATTGCAGGGGACCATTTGCCGTTGTTTGGTGTTGCTCTCAAGTGAATCGGATACCATGTTTTTGGCAAAACCACGACCCTGTGGATTAGGGTGCTGAGGGCTCATTTTATGGCCTACCATGAAATGTGGGGTTTACACTGCCAAACATTGCAGGGTGCAATTTGCCAGGTGTTTGGTGTTGTTCTCGAGTGAATCCGACATCAGGATTTTGGCGAAATTGTGACCCTGCAGGTTAGGGTGCCGAGGGCTCATTTTACAATGTACCATGAAATGTGGGGTTTGCACTGGCCCTTTGCTGGGGTTTGGCATCACTTTCGAGTGAACTGGACGTCAGGTTTTTGGCAAAACTGTGACCCTGCGGGTTAAGGGGCTGAGGGCTTGCAGTAATTAAGGTCCGCTGGGAAAGGTATGATGCAAGATATCAGGACTGCATAAAGGAGTATAACAGTGTTTTCTTTTTCGTTTCTTTTCTTTTCCAGGTTATTTTTATTACTTTTCCAAATTATTAAAAATCAAACCAAATTACTTACATTTAATACAATTTCTTAAAATCAGGTTTCCCGCTCCTGTTGCAAACATATGTCAATCATTTCCTCCCATAGCTGCACCATCTTATTTAGTGTCCAGTTGTCAACCTTCATTTGCCGTGTAGCAGGAAACCCCCCCCCCATCATTCAGTTTGTACAAACTTCACACACACACTCACACTCAACACACTACATACGCTACACCTGTTATAAATTCATAGAAAATCAACCATACATCGGATTTGCACTGTTCCACTTTTATTTTACTCCATGAAGGAAAGACCACAAAATGGGGAAGGTTTGATACAGGGCACCATAATCCCTTCACCATACCAGCACATCCATAGGAGCCCTGCCCAGTTGCTATGCCAACCCTGATGATCCCAGACAGAAGACAATCAAGATCACAAAGAACTTGCATATGGGAGTGGATTCAGCATGGACTGAAACAAAGGACAATGATCAGATCTTCCCTCAGGGGGCAGGAAACTGTGACTACCTTTCGTCTTCACAAAATGACTCATGGGGAGGGGTAGAAGGGAACCAGCCAGGTGACAGGACACTCAGGTTACCACCACAACTCCTCCCTCAACCCCTCCTTTCTGTAATGTATGCATGATGTTTCTGGGGGTGGGCTTGACCTAGAGGATGGGAATTTCAAAAGCTTTTATAAGGTCTTGCACACCATTTTCTGTGTCTTTTCCTCTCTCCTGCAAGTGAGGGGAACACCCTGTTGCAACAGTTCAATAAAGGCCAAGCCTACAAGCTGCTGATTTGCTCCAATTTACTCTGGTTGGTGTCTTTACTTTTTGTCCAAGGGAGCCCTCGGATTTTTCCGGTAACAGCCGTTACATCATTCTTGCAGGTGACTGCATTTTACCACCTTACAAACAGCTCCTCTGCTACATCTTATAAATATAAAATCCATTTCACGTGTGTAGTCCTTCATATACATTGCTGTTTTGGACCTGGTGTGCTGGGATAATTAATTACTATCTTCCATTATTCAGTTATTTGCAGTGTTTATCTGGATGGTACAAAGTCTCATTCCATTCCTTCCACTGTTCACCAACTAGCATATGGGCTACGGCCATAAATAACTCACAGAGAAACATGTCCAGTCTCTGCCATTAAAATTCTGCTCTGGAGTTCTTCCTTGCGACACAGTTATAAACATAATCTTTTCTCAAATTCAGCCTCTTGCTGGATCTACAGTCATACCTCCGGTTGCGAATGTGATCTGTGCGGGAGGCACGTTTGCAACCCGCAGCATTCGTAGCCTGGAGCACCGCGTCTGCATTTGCGCATGACGCAATTCAGCACTTCTGTGCATGATGTCATTTTGTGCTTCTGCGCACATGCCCGTTCTGGTACTTCCAGGTTCAGCGCGGTCCGCAACCCGCAGCGTTCGTAACCTGAGATATGACTGTATTCGGCAGCCATTCATTCTCCTTGCTCTGCATTGCTCCATAACACTCCTGGTTCAATCCAAATATAATTTTAAATAAAGTCCATTCCACCTCGGTCGAGGGAGAAGGGCATAACAAAACATTGTTAAATTCCTTGCTGAGCATAAATCTAAAGCCTCTCCCCTCTTTTCCACGGTGACAGACAGAATAACATAGTCGTGGCTACACAAGTCTCTTTCATTTTGCAGGGGAGGACAAGAAGAGAGAAAACCAAATGAAAGCACAAAGCACCTTGTCTTCCCCCTTCCTTTCCCGGCTGTTGTAAGGGTTCTCAAGCTTCAAAGAAAACATTCAGATACAGTGGTGCCTCGCAAGACGAAATTAATCCGTTCCGCGAGTCTCTTCGTCTTGCGGTTTTTTTATCTTGCGTAGCACGACTATTAGCGGCTTAGCGGCTATTAACGGCTTAGTGGCTTTAAGAAAAAGGAAACAAACTCGCAAGACGTTTCGTCTTGCGAAGCAAGCCCATAGGGAAATTCGTCTTGCGGAACGACTCAAAAAACAGAAAACCCTTTCGTCTAGCGAGTTTTTCGTCTTGCGAGGCATTCGTCTTGCGGGGCACCACTGTACCTTCAAAGAGCCAAGCCCAGTCCTTTTGTGATCATGGTATCTCCCCTGCCAGGTAAGTATAGTCCTTTTGGCAGCTGACTGCAGCCTATTAGCATATATCCGTCCAGGAGTGCCTCTTAATTAATGCCAATTGTCCAAATTATGGAAGAACCAACCGGAAATCATGTCGGAGATGGAGGCTCGTCTATGGCAGGGACACACTCCCAGGTCGCACCTGTTCTGCCTTTCAAGTTGGCATACATGGGCTTGAGCAGGGTGCAGTGAGCTCCGCAGACCCCACTGGGGAACAGTGTCAGGATTTTTACCTCATAAATCCTGGCTTTCCCCTGCCTGAACCTCCCCGCTGCCCGCGGAGGGCAGCGAGGAACAACCACCATTGACTTGTGACGTAGCCAAAAACCCAGAGTATAACAGTGTTTTTTAGGCCCTGGAAAAAGTACAAAGAACTGTAGGGGGACTCAGTGCCTGTTGTAAAGATAGGGATGCTCTCTTTGTGATGTGACAGCTCTAGAATTATTATTTTTGGTGGGGGCTTGGGCAGATATCCCCTGTGGGCCATCCTTGCCTCTGCCATCATTCTTGGGCAGGGGGGTTGTTGTTTTTTGGGGGGGTTGGTGGAGGGTGTTCAGACCCCCCCCCCCACAACATTCACACATAATATGCATAGAGTCCAGTAGACCTCTAGGTCTGTTTAACTGATTTTTATTATCATTCTTATTTTAAGTGGTGTGGCTTTTTTGCTAAGACCCAAGATCAATGGTGGATTGATTTCCCCTTTTATTGAAAATAGTACTAAATCAGTGCTACCCTCTCCATGCCTACAATGGTCATACTGATATGGCAGAGAACAGGACGAGGGTGTAGAAGTCAAAAGGCATTGTATTCATAGTCACAGTATCCTGTAAACAGTGGCTCTGCCCGGATTCCTCGTCTGCAACAAAGAAGAAGAAAAAGCATATCAATGGAAGATCACACTGCTTTACAAACAGAACAAAAATTAAGTATGTTCAATGAAGATGTGCTTTTGTTTTTTCATTTCACAATATTTACATATACAGTGGTACCTCGGGTTACATACGCTTCAGGTTAGACTCCACTAACCCAGAAATAGTACCTTGGGTTAAGAACTTTGCTTCAGGATGAGAACAGAAATCGTGCAGCGGCAGCAGGAGGCCCCATTAGCTAAAGTGTTGCTTCAGGTTAAGAACAGTTTCAGATTAAGAACAGACCTCCAGAACGAATTACCGTATTTTTCCCTCTATAACACGCAGATTTTTTCTCCTAAAAAGGAAGGGGAAATGTCTGTGCGTGTTATAGAGCGAATGTGTGGTCCCTGGAGCCAAAAAATCAAGCAAAAGTCAAATCGCGAGTCACGGAGAAGGGAAACCTGAAAAGAGGAAGTGGTTGCTTTCCTGCATTCTGCCTCAGGGTCTTACTGCCCACCCTCCTCTGTTTCGTTGCTGTGTTTGCTCAAACGGAACAAAGAGCAGGGAAAGCCCCTCCCCTCCAGGCAAGCAGAGTGTCGTTCTTTCTAATTCCTCTCTGTGCTCCGGTGCTGCTGGGGGAGAGGGAGAGAGAGTGGGGGAGGGAGAGGGAGAGGGGGGGGAGGGAGAGGGAGAGAGGGGGGGAGGGAGAGAGAGGGGGGAGGGAGGGAGGGAGAGAGAGAGAGAGAGAGAGAGAGAGAGAGATGGCTGGCTTGGGGGGGGACTTTTGCCTTTCTTTCCTCCCACCCGTTATCCCTCTCCAGCATTCTTAGCCAGCTGCTTCTCTGCACACCCCTCTCATGTCCCTTCTTTGTTTTTCCTTCGCTCCCCACTTAAAATGTGGTTACAAAGCATGGATCCACATGGATCCTCAGGATCTTTGCATTGGGTCACCCCAAATTCACCATCAGATCACATAGCATGTCCATGGCTACAGCCTGCACCAAAAAAATCACGCACCCACTGTTGCCTGGGGCTGCAATGGTGCAAAAACGTGGTTAAAAAGCATGGATCCACATAGATCCTCAGGATCTTTGCATTGGGTCACCCCAAATTCACCATCAGATCACATAGCATGTCCATGGCTACAGCCTGCACCAAAAAAATCACGCACCCACTGTTGCCTGGGGCTGCAATGGTGCAAAAACGTGGTTAAAAAGCATGGATCCACATGGATCCTCAGGCTCTTTGCATTGGGTCACCCCAAATTCACCATCAGATCACATAGCATGTCCATGGCTACAGCCTGCACCCAAAAAATCACGCACCCACTGTTGCCTGGGGCCACAATGGTGCAAAAACGTGGTTACAAAGCATGGATCCACAGGAATTCTCAGGATTTTTGCATTGGGTCACCCCAAATTCACCATCAGATCACATGTCTGTGGCCACAGCATGAAGCACAAAAATGATACATCCACTGTTTCATTCAGAATGTTTTTTCCCTTGTTTTCCTCCTCTAAAAACAATGTGCGTGTTATGGTCAGGTGCGTGTTATAGAGCGAAAAATACGGTAAGTACTTAACCCGAGGTACCACTGTAGCTTCTAAGCAGTTTACCAAAAAATTAAGAACATTTAAAATGATCCATAAGCGTCAAAGAGATCGAAAAACATTCAAAGGACAAATGCAATCAACACTGTGCAAAAAGAAATTAAAACACGTCAGCATACTGCATACTAACAGCGTTCTGAAGACACCCCTCACGCCTTTTTTAAACCATCTGTCAATCCACAGAGAGATGAGGGAATTCTGAGAACATGTGCCGGAAAACATGCCTTACTTGGATTCCGGTGAGTCACTGAATCACAGAACTGTAAAGCTGAAAGGGACCCTGAGGGTCATCTAGTCCAACCCCCTGCAATGCAGGAGGAATATGCAGCTGTCCCTTACGGGGACTGAACCTGCAACCTTGCACCATGCTCTAACCAACTGAGCTTTAATTTTGTCTATCTTTTATTGCTCCAGTCTCTGAAAAGCAAGGGTGGGAAGGACTGGGGCTCCTCGGATGTTGTTGGACTCCTGGTCCCATCAGCTCCTGGCCAGAATAGCCAAGGACCAGGGAAGATGGGATCAGGAGTCCAGCCACAGCTGCAGAGCCACAGCTGCTCTAAACTAACAGCAGCCATTCCTTGGTACATGGAGATCTCCTTTTAGCAACTGACAGCTGCTTGCGTTAAGAGGGGGAAAGTTCAGAGGCAGCCTACTCTGAAAACCAATCGATATGGGGGCAAGGAGCTTTCACGCCCTAGCTTGGGGGTATCCTAGAAGCATCTCGTTGGCCGCTGTCAGAAAGCACAACATTCCCAGATACCTGTGGGAAACCTGCGAGTAGGATCCGAGCAAAGGAGCCACTCTCCCCTCTTGCAATTTCTTATCTGCTCTTATGTTCTTATTAGTTGTGGCTGATAAATAAATTGAGCCTACATGTCCAAATATTGAATGATATTGTGGGCTTCCCGGAGGCAATTAGCTGGAAACTGATTATGTGAGCCTTTGCTCTGTTCTAGCAAATCTCTAGTTTTCTTTCACTGTGCAAAGAGAGTTCGGGAACCATGGTAACACTGCACTATGCCCGCTTGCTCAGAAGTAAGTCCCACTTAAATGAATGGGACTTACTCCCTGGGTAGCTCAGTTGGTTAGAGCTGCTGCTTCTTCTTTGGCGATCCCTTGTAGCTGAGTAAGATTGTTTTCCATGAACATGGTCTTAACGGTGAGTCTGTAAGTGACTGTGGAGGCCAATTCTGGATCCACACGTCCTTCCACAGTGGGGACATAGGTTTCTGGGTGGGAGTTGATAATGGTGTGGATGTGCCAAGCATGCCTTCCTCTTAGCACGCTTCTCCCTTGCGTCCTGAGTTCAAGCATCTTCAAAGTCCATAACACCTTTGGAAAAGGCTGTTCTCCAACTGGAGCGTTCGCAGGCCAGTGTTTCCCAGTTGTCGGTGTTTATACTACATTTTTAAACATTTGCCTTGAGAGAGTCTTTAAACCGCTTTTGTTGACCACCAGCATTACGCTTCCCATTTTTAAGTTTGAATAGCTCAGTTGGTGCTAATAACGCCAAGGTTGCAGGTTCGATCCCCGTATGGGACAGCTGCATATTCCTGCATTGCAGGGGGTTGGACTAGAGTAGGGATCGGCAAGGTTTACCTCGCCTGGGCCAGTTCACTCCAGCGCAGATCCCTCTGTGGGCTGGATCGTGCCCACATGCCTGCAATTTCCAGCGTCTGTGTCTGCGCAGATGTGATTTTTGGTGTATGCGCATGCGCAGATTCAATTTCCAGTGACGTGGAAGCGAGTCCCCGCGCTGTGCTGTACTGGTCTAGTGCAGTGCATGGGGACTCGCCGAGCGGGTGGCTCGGTTTGGGGGGTGGCTCATAGGCCGGTTAAACGACCCCCGTGGGCCGCTTGTGGCCCATGGGCCTTAGGTTGCCGACCCCTGGACTAGAGGATCCTCAGGTCCCTTCCAACTCTGTAATTCTATCAATCCCAGTCAAGAATGGACAGCAGCTTAACAAGGTCTGCCCAGTCTCACTAACTGGCACACAAGACTGCGCCAACCTTATCGGCCAAGCCATGCCCACCTGCCCTGCGCCTGGCATAAAATACGAGGAGCAAGGCAGTTACAGGTGGGGCTTGGCCCAAAGCAGGTTTGCTGGCACCACTGATCTATGCTCTGCAAGCGTTGACAATCAGCTGGTTGCTAAGGTTTGCAATGTACTGTGCTTTTACCCACACGGTTTGATTTCAAACAGTGCAGGGACCAAAGCAGGTTGCCTGGTGTCATAGTCGGTGACTGACAGATGGCCAGATCCAGTTCCCCACCCCAGGGTGCAGGATTGCTGCCTGAGGTGCATGGAAATCTCAGGACATCAAGCACAAAGGCCTTTGCATATCCAGCTACAGCTCACAGGTTCGTCTGGCCCTTTTCACTCTCCATGGCTAATGCAACGGTCACATTGCACGTCCGTTCTTGAGAGCCACGGGTACAAACGAAACTTTTCAGAGGACCCAGCAGAGAGTTTTACCTGAGGAGGGTGCACCGGAAGTCTCCCAGCCTCCTATATGCATCCTGCAGGTCTCGGACCGTTGCGTTGCTCCAGAGTCTCTCTGCTACAGCCCCAGCTCTAGGCCTTGAGGAAATAAAACAGCACAGCCCTCATGTCAGAAACTATGACAGGGCTGGTGAAAATAAGTCACAGCTGAGGAGCAAGCACTGAAACCTGGCGAGAGAGGCTCCTGGGTTAAGCTTAAGGAATGGCACGCTTGCTTGGAACGTGAGAATTCTGACCAAAACGGAAACAGGAGCGGAAATTGTCACTATTTGCTTCTTCATTCCGTGTCCAGGACAGAAATCAATCCAGCGAACACAATGATGGATCTGGTAGCACGAAGGAGGCCGCCTCCTCCATTGCAATCACGGCATTTAAGCCTTAAAGCCAGAGGCCACCACAATCCAGAAGTAAAATAAAAATAGAAATAGGCAGACAAGATATAATGGCAAGAAAAGAATCTCCTCTACACATATTAAGAGCAAATGGAAAAAAATCCTCTGCAGGGGCTTAATTGCAAAGGCCTAGTCATGTGGGCAGGGCAGGAGGAGACTTAACAAATTTTTCCATGTATAACACACACACACACACACACACACACACACACACCCATGTATAAGATGCCCCCTGTTTTGGGGGACTCAAAATTAAGAAAATGGGGGGGGGGAGAGATTGCCAAGAGTTGTAAAGCTTTTTTTAGGGGGGATAGGCCAGAGTAAATGGTGTTACCGTGCGCTGCTCTGGTTCGCCAGAAGCGGCTTAGTCATGCTGCCCACATGACCCAGAAGCTGTACGCCGGCTCCCTCAGCCAATAAAGCGAGATGAGCGCCTCAACCCCAGAGTCGTCCGTGGCTGGACCTAACAATCAGGGGTCCCTTTACCTTTACCTTACACTTGTTTACACTGAATTACATTTGCCATTTTAATGCCCAAACGTGTTTGGAGAGGTCCTTTTGCATCTCGTCGCTATCTCTTTTTTTGGTATTTTAACAACTGTGAACCAACTTAGTATCGTCGGCAAACCTCTCTCCTCCTGGGAAGCCAGAGGCGTCAAGGACACATTCCAACCAGGCAAATGAGCTCAAGGAGGACCTCCGTCAGAAAATGTGCCCCTACAAGACAAGGTGTGGCCTGGTTTAGTGACCGCTGATCTTACCAGAGTCTTGGGGTTAAGTTTGTCACATCCACATATTCCCCCCACATGCAGGCCTCTCCTCCAATCACCAGCTTCTTCTGTTCTGGGCTGCCTGTCAACAAGATGTATTCTTCAAAAGAATGTATTTAAAACAGTAACATCTAAAACATTAACAACATCTAAAAACAGTCACATACTCTCACAACCATTAATTTCAATTGCCTGGGTGAACCTCCCACCCACCCCTCTCAGATATGAAAACAAAGACCATCGCAGCCAACCCCAAATGAACAGCCACACCCTAGGCCAACCCCAACCTCTCTCACCACCAAAGGAACACAAGTGAACAGCAGAGAACCTGCAAAAGCGACGCTGACACCAGACCCTACATATAGTAAGTAAAATAGAAACATCGCCACCCGACCGCACCCCCACCCATCTCCCGCCCCTCCACCTCTTTCCCCCTTTTCTTCCTAATGTCTCAACAAATGAAACTGATTTGTAAAAATGTTACATGGAAAAAAAATACGAGAGAGAGACATTGCACACACTTTTGTAAATCAATAAAATCTTTAATAAATAATAATAAGAAGAAATTGCCTGGGTGAACCAGAATACCTTTAACTACCTCCTGATGATGAGAGAGATGCACCACATGAGGGAGGGCATTCCACAAATGGGGAGCCACCACCAAGAAGGCCCTGCCCCAGTTCTGTGCCAATAAGGCAACACCAAGTCGTGCCACCACTAGGAGGCCTCCCCTGCCAATCATAGGGCCTGAGGGGGTCAAGACTCAGGGAAGCGCTCTTAGGTGGTTGGGTCACAAGCCATTTAGGGCTTCACATGCAAGGGCTGACACCCTGCGGGCCTGGTGACTCACAACCTCTCTGCCTCACAGCACCCGAGATGGCAGGAAAGCCAACACCAAGAACGTACCTTCAAATGCCAATGGCTCCACCTGGTGAACCGCCATCCAATCCTGTCCATAAGAGATGTGGTTAAGATACCAGGGGGCAGAAAGAAGAGCCCGGTAGCCGGCTTTGGTGACGCGAGCCATCTCTGCTTGGTATGTCCCCGCATTCTCTCTCCACACGTGTATTAGGGTATCAGGCTTCACCTGCCCAAAAGAGAAGCAAGTAAGCACATCAGAGACCAGAGACCAGGGAAGGGCCCAGTGTTCAGTTAAGACAGCAGGGCGGCCATGGAATCATGGGAAGCCGCAACAGTGACGCCACGTGAATTACAGCCATTCTAAATGGAGATCTTTATCCCAGCTGGTATCTGCACCGGACTTGGAACTGAATTTATGAGCAGGTGCTGTTGTTGTTCCAACCTGCAGAGTTGCTTTCTTTCTTGTTGCTTTTTATATGCAATGGTTTCGACCACTTTTTATATCTGCAACTGTTTTATGTATCTGATATGTTTATATATATTTTATATATGTGGTATCTGAAGAAGTGTGCACGCACACGAAAGCTTATTACCAGAACAAATTTAGTTGGTCTATAAGGTGCTACTGGACAATTTTTAATTTTTATTCCGACTGTGTCAGACCAACACGGCTACCTGCCTGAATCTAGAATCATGGAGGGCACCACATTGAGCTGCATGAAATGGAAGTCCATCCGTATCTGAAGAAGTGTGCATGCACACGAAAGCTTATACCAGAACAAACTTAAGTCTATAGGTGCTACTGGACAATGTCTTATTTTTTTGTGTTTTATATATGTCTTTATTGTATTGTAAATCACTTTGACATGTTCCATGGGAAGCAATGCATAAATTAAAATGATAATAGTAATAAATTAGGGGAAAAAATAAGGAAACCAGAGAGGGGATAACCCTTTCCCCACCACCATGATTCTGACTAAATCCCCACCCCAACCCTCACGCACACCCCAGGACATCCCAGGACCACCATTCATCAGATGTGTAGCATGTGCTTAATCAGACGTACCATGTGATTGATATGCTTACATTGATTTGCTCAGATGTATGAATTATTATTATTATTATTATTATTACAGTCATACCTCGGGATGAATACGCTTCAGGTTGAGCGTTTTCGGGTTGCGCTCCGCGGTGACCCGGAAGTAACGGAACATGTTACTTCCGGGTTGCGCTGCTCGCGCATGCGCAGACGCTCAAAATGACGTCATGCACATGCGCGGAAGCGGCGAAACGCGACCCGTGCAGTCGCGTGTTACATTTGCTTCAGGATGCGGACAGGGCTCCGGAACGGATCCTGTTTGCATCCAGAGGTACCACTGTATTACTAATATTCCTAATATTAATATTTGCATGCTGTCCTTCATCCAGAGATCCCAGGGCAGTTCACCACAGAAAAATACAAAATGAGAACACAAAACAAGAAGGCGGCGAGCCAAAGGGACCAAACACACACAGGCTACATGCAAAGCTCAATGTTCCAGGCACTCTTGTGATACAGGAACAGCCTGAACGGGAAAGAGAGTGGCAACCTATTCCTCTTTAGAGCAAGAGCAGAACAGCTTAGTGCTTAAAGAGAACAAAAGGTGGGTCAGAAATGCAAAGCGGCTTTGGAAGAGGGGAGGAAGAGAAGAGCATTGCAGACGAGTAGCAGCTAGAAAGAGCCAAGCAGCGCATGAGATCAAGCACACCTTTTGTGATATTCTCTCAGCTCTGCTGGCTGCCAACTCATGCAGGCCCTGGGTTAAGGAATCAGTGCCCCTCTAGGTGCCATTGGTCCCAGGCAGCAAGGCCAAGATGAGACTTGTAGGTGATGAAAGATTCATTCATCCCTAAGTGATGCACTTTGATACAGCAGTCCAGCCAGAAGCCCAGGCTTGGTGCAGCCACAGTGGGGATGCGCCAATGGGGAAATGGCTCTTATTCTGGCCTCTCAGGAACTTAATTTTGCGACCTTGACCCAGCCCAGAGGTAAGGAACCTCTGATCCAGGGGTCAAATGCAGCCCTCCAGGCCCCTCTACCTTGCCCTTGGGACCCTCCCCAGGCCACACACCCCTCCAAGCTACACCCTTTCCCACCTGTAGATGCTGAGGATAGACCTTGGGACCTTCTGCATGCAAATCAGATGCTCTACCATTGAGCTACGGCCCTTCCAGGTACTTTGCCTTGAGAAGGAATACAGTCATAACTCTTGTTACATCCGCTTCATGTTAGGTTCTTTCAGGACACGTCCCGCGGCGACCCAGAAGTACCGGAAAGGGTTACTTCTGGGTTTCGCTACTCACGCATGTGCAGATGTGCAAAATGATGTCACATACATGCACAGAAGCAGCGAATTGCAACCCACGAACACGCAGATGCAGGTTGCGTTCTGCTCATGTTGCAAACGGGGCTCCGGCACAGATCCCACTCGCAACCAGAGGTACCACTGTATGTGGGAAGGTTGCAAATTCAACGACACTCCTGCTCAGCAGCATTTGGTGGGGAGAGGGGCATAGGGATCCACTGTTACGCAAACGTTCTTCCTACATTGCAATTGCTCCGCTAACAGATCTTGCTACCATGACTTTTGCCCAGCTGTCCACATAAAAGAGAAGGCAGGAGTGGGGGGCGAGGGGGGGGAGAAGAATTTCTGCTGCACCATGCAAGAAGCAGATCCATATATTGGTTGGTGGAGGGGAGAAAAAGTTGTGAATAGGACACAGCACCTGGAAATTCACCTAAAGGCCTTCTCACCTTCACTTCGTTATCAAAAACTTCCTGCCATACCGCGTAGCCTTTGTTGTAGGAGGAGACTATATCCAGCAGCCTGAGTAAAGAGAAAGAACTACTGAAAAAAGGAGGTGTTTCCCATCCTTCCCATTTATTCCTACTTTGCCTATATTCCAGGCAAAGTACCTGGAAGGGCCATAGCTCAGTGCCAGAGCATCTGTTTTCCATGCAGAAGGTCCTCAGCTTCTGCAGGTAGGGCGAGGAATGGTTCTTCTCTGAAAACCTGGAGAGCTGCTGCCAGTCAGTGTAAGACAGCACTGAGCTAGATGGACCAATGGTCTGACTGGGAGGATACCCAGAGCTTACAGAGTTAACAGCTCAAGGGGAATGACGTCCTGTCACTGGGGGTGTGTTTGCATACGGGTATTGTACTTTGTGATGTGAACATTTTTACTTTCTGTTTTGGCTGCGATAGGCGAAGCATCATGTCTCCGCTCTCTCCTGGCTGATTTGTTGTTTTGATGCTGTACAATAAAGCTTCGTAGAATAGAGGAAGCTGCTGTACGAGAGTTTTACTGCATGGCTGAGATTCCTTCCGCACAGGCACACTGCTGCTCAAGATACTCTGCACTAACTGGGAGAAGCAGATTGGCACAGTAGAAGCAGACTGGACGCCACAACAGTGCAGCTGTTCGCAGCCTTGATGGACGCTCAACGGAACACTGGCCCAGGATAAGGCACCTTCCTGTGTTCCTTCATTTGCACTCCCAACTCAAAAAGCTGGCTTGGATAGTCATATCTTAGCTTAATAAACCAAGATATGAATGAGTCCACAGAGCACCTTTGCTCCTTATTTTGCATGAGCTGCAATTAATTAACAGGTTGCCCACCTGATCCAACTGAAAAACTGTAATCGCCAGCTTTGGAACATGTCAGGCTATTAACTTCAAACCATGGTTTGTTCTAAAAGTGGTAACCATAGTCTCCTATTGGAGAACTACACAGTAAGCCCACAACTTACATGGGGGTTACATTCCAGGGACTGTACCGAAAGCCAAAGCAACTGGGGGAGAGAGAAAGAAGAGGCTCAAGTGCTACTAGCCAGTCCCAGATACTCAGAAGTAGCTTCCACTGACTTCAGTGGGGCTTACTCCCAGATAAGCGTGTATAGAATTGCAACCTAACTTGGTACAGTTCTCCAAACAGTTCAAGAAAGGGGCAAAACCAAAAAGGACTTTCCCTGTAAATATCTTGAGATTTGGAGAGGTGGTGGAAGATCAGAGTTTTGATAGTCTCTGCAAGTATTTTTTTATTTACGTTTCCCTGGGCAGGCTAAAAGCAGAGGAATGCACCTGTACAAGAAGCATCACCTGGAAGACTGGGGTGATCTTCCAACATCTGGCAGCAGTCCCTACAGCTCTTGCTCTGTGAAAGCCCCTGAGCAACTGAGAGCAACGGTCCTTACCTCTGGATGTAGAATGATTCCAGCTTGGTATAGTCTTCGCCAAACCCCATCTTCTGCATAAACGCCTGGACATCTGGATTGGACTTCCTGTATGGTAAGGAGATGAGCCAGATTAGAACCACAGAACAGGTAGCACCCACCAAAGGCTCTGAATGATGGCTTTCTCCGAGGCTCAACAAAAATAAAAACAAGAACGGGCCTCTCATCCTGCACACATCGGGTGATTTACTACATAATCACAATGAACTGCAGTATACAAAGTAGAATCCTCCCTTTCTTTTAGCAGAATCCCTTTTGATTTTGATTTCTTTTTTAAGCAAGCATGATTTGCTCCAGAGGGTAGGACAGCTTCAAGTTACAAGAAAGGAGTTTCTGATGAAACATCAGGAAGAACTTTCTGACAGTATGAGCTATTTGACAGTGGAACGGACTCCCCTAGGAGGTTGTGGACTCTCCTTCCTTGGAGATTTCTAAGCAGAGGTTGGGTGGCCACCTGTCATGGATGCTTTCGTTGAGATTCCTGCATTGCAGGGGGTTGGACTGGATGACACTTGGGGTCCCTGCCAACTATATCTCTCTGTGATTCTAGCCACTCCAGATGACAGGAAGAAACCTGAAAACAATGGGCAGAGCATGCCTACTGGTCAGGAAAATCTGCCTTTCTTGTGGATATCTATAATTAAAATGCTCCGGATATGTAGTCTGATGGAAAGTAACAGAGATGGAAAGGGAGACTGTATCTGATACACATGTAAATATATTGCGCTTGTTTTATGACTTGTTGTTCTTTTGGCATAACACAATCAGCCAATTACATATTAAAAATATGAGTCATTGATTTGTTGCTTGCATGGATGCATTTATCTAGTCAATTTTATGGGATAGGGAGGTCAGAAAGGGAGGACCAAACAGAGTTTCAGCAATTCTGACGATGGGTGGAGGAGTTTTTGAAAGATTCACAACATCTCCCAAGAAAACTGTGTGTGTGTGTGTGTGTGTGTGTGTGTGTGAGTGAGTGAGAGAGAGAGAGAGAGAGAGAGAGCGCGCGCAGAGGAGAGAAGAGAAGAAACACTTATGGTTCACAACAAGAAAGCTGTACATGTACAACAAAACTATTATCCCAGAAGACACAGGTCACTGAAACTAGCCAGCTTCTCTCCTTCCCCCACCTCCCTGTCACTCCCACTCCAGATCCCTCCAAGAAATCAAGACTTGCCAGCATGTGAAGTCAACCTCATCTCCTCCCAGGTGAATGTAGAAGTCTGGAAACACAGAACTGACTTCGGCAAAAAACTTGGCCATGAACTGGTAAGTACTATTGAGGATGGGGTTGACTGGCCCGTAGCTTCCGGAGGGATTTGGGCCCACATAGCAGGGAGTCAACAAGCCTGGGATGCCTAAGATGAGGAAAAAACAAACAAAGGCAGGGGTTGGATTGGGGTGGCAGGGAGTCTGCTTAAACACATGGAGCAGTGGACAAAAGAAAAAAGCAAGCTCTGCATGGGTGGCCCTAGAAGATGACGCACTGGTCCCCTTTGCCAAAAGGGACCCAATGGAAAGACTTGTAAAGCTAAGAATAGCATGCAGAAAGTTACAATTCACTAACAGCCCAATCCTAACCATGTTTATATATCTGAAGAAGTGTGCATGCACACGAAAGCTTATACAGTACCCAGTACAAACGTAGTTGGTCCCTAAGGTGCTACTGGACAATTTTTTATTTTTATTTCGACTGCGTCAGACCAACACGGCTACCTACCTGAATCTATATACCTGCCAGTTAGCTCAGTTGGTTGCGCGTTTGATCCCTGTATGGGCCAGCTGCATATTCCTGCATCGCAGAGTGTTGGACTAGATGATCCATGGGGTCCCATCTAACTCTATGATTCTGTTTTGATGATACTCAGAAGGAAGCCCTATTGAATTCAATGGGGCCTGCTCCCAGGAATGGGGTTAGGATGGCAGCCTAAAACATTCAGTGTTCTACTGCAGGGTTGGGGAACTCTGGTCCACAGGCTAAACCTGGCCCACCAGGGGTTCAAATTTGACCCGCGGGGCTGTTAACCCCAAACTGTGCCCATCCTCTTTCACACCTGATTTCCTATGTGAGGTTGCCAGTGTTTGATCTGGAGCCTTAAAGTGCACTCTTGGTTGTGCATTGGCAAGGGAAAGTGGGCAGCAGCTCTACTGCCCATCAGCTGGCAGGTGGCAAAGCTGAGGCCTCAAGTGCTCTGAAACTCCACAATGGCCTTTCTGGAAGTTCTGAGTGCTGCTCCGAACTCCTGACTTCAGGGCTTTGTTGTGTCGTCAGGTGATCGACAGGTGAGTGGCTTGGCCCAACTTTCAAATTTGGCCTGGGAGACTAGGAGCTGATCTACATAGCCAAAATATACCGTATTTTTTGCTCTATAAGACTCACTTTTTCCCTCCTAAAAAGTAAGGGGAAATGTGTGTGCGTCTTATGGAGCGAATGCAGGCTGCACAGCTATCCCAGAAAACCAGAACAGCAAGAGGGATTGCTGCTTTCACTGCGCAGCAATCCCTCTTGCTGTTCTGGCTTCTGAGATTCAGAATATTTTTTTTTCTTGTTTTCCTCCTCCAAAAACTAGGTGTGTCTTGTGGTCTGGTGCGTCTTATAGAGTGAAAAATACGGTATCCCTTAGCCCTGCTCTACATGACAAACAAGTGGGTCAAACCACAATGATACGCAGCTCCCATCAGACCTGCCCCCTGGCCACGCTGCACGAAGCTGGTGGGCATTCAGAGTCCAGCATTTGAGGCATCACAGGTTTCCTATCCCTACATTCATGCATTCTAGCAATATGGAAGAAAGTTCTTCCTGCTTCCCAAGTACGCATGGAACACACAAATCAAGGCACCTTGGAAGGACCATCATCCCGCTGGGCAGCTTGCCTGTTAACTGCTGAACATTTAATTGAAATTGAAATACTTTATTGTCACTTGTACAACTTGTATACAGTGAGATTACACAAGCACCCCCCACTCAGCTCTCTTAGTCTTAATTCCCCTCGTTTACTGACGCACACCCACCAAACCCAAAAGTCAGTTGCCCTGTTGTTATCTTTTCATTCAGCAGCCTAACAGCCCACGGATAGAAGCTGTTCTTTACCCTGTTGGTGCAACTAATCATGCTTCTAAATCTTCTGCCTGAGGGCAGGAGATCAAGAAAGTGCCAGCCAGGGTGTGAATGATCCCTGAAAATTTTCCTTACTCTCCTGAGGCAACGTTCTTCCGCTATTTCATCCAGCGGATTCACGGGACAGCCCATAATATCCTGTGCTGTATTCAACACCCTCTGTAGGCACTTCCTATCAGATGATGTCAAACCAGCGTACCACACCCTGATGCAGTATGAATGGACACTTTCTATTGTGGACCAGTAGAAGGAGATCATCAAATGTTGATTGACATCGTTCTTTCGCAATACTCAGAGGAGATGCAGTCTCTGTTGGGCTTTCTTAACCACCTGGGTTGTATTGATTTTCCAAGTAAGGTCTTCACTGAGATAAACTCCTAGGAATTTAAAGGAAGAGACTCTCTCCACACAGCCCTCCCCGATGTACAGCGGGGCTAGTTCTCCTCTCTTCCTCTGAAAGTCCAACACCATCTCCTTTGTCTTGCTGATATTAAGGTGCAAGTTGTTCCCTAGGCACCATGTAGATTTTTTTGGACCTCCCCTCTATACACTGATTCATCTCCACCTGTTATTAAACTCATTATGGTGGTGTCATCTGCAAACTTAATAATTGCAGTAGACGGGTCAGATGATACACAATCGTATGTATACAATGAATACAGGTAGGGACTTAGCACACATCCCTGTGGTGTGCCAATGCTGATTTTTAAGGAATTACAGTGGTGCCCCGCAAGACGAATGCCTCGCAAGACGAAAAACTCCCTAGACGAAAGGGTTTTCCGTTTTTTGAGTCGTTCCGCAAGACGAATTTCTCTATGGGCTTGCTTCGCAAGACGAAACGTCTTGCGAGTGCTTGTGAGTTTGTTTCCTTTTTCTTAAAGCTGCTAAGCCGTTAATAGCCGCTAATAGCCACTAATAGCCGCGCTTTGCAAGACGAAAAAACCGCAAGATGAAGAGACTCACAGAACAGATTAATTTCGTCTTGCGAGGCACCACTGTAGATGTTACATATAATGTTAAATACATTAGATTTACACACTGAAAGAGTCATATAAGCACCTGGCTCAAAGAGCTACACATGTAGCACACCTCTTTCAGCCAGGTGGTTTTCGTTTGTGTTCAGGTCCTAACTCTAGACTCAGAATATACATTGGCTCCAGGAACCACTAAGTACGCCATTCAGCTGGTCGCTCCAGGCCAGCTCTTACCTGGACCCCACGAGAGAGTATGGCCAGGCGTGTCAAATTCGGAAATCACCCTGATCCCACGCAGCCGGGCATACTCAATCACTGTCTTCACATCTCTGGCGGTGTACACATGGGTGGTAGGGTGGAAGGCTCCCTGGAAAGGCACAAAGTCACAACATCTTACTGCCCTACAAGTCTTGTTAAAATTGTGTCTAGACTGGAGTCCCTAAGAGAAGTGGATTATTCAAAATTCTCACCTAGTCCATCTGCACTATACATTTAAAGCAGTATCATGCAACTTTAAAGAGTCATGGCTTCCCCCAAAGGATCCTGGGATGTGTAGTTTGTTAAGTGTGCTAAGAATTCCTAGGAGACCCCCTAGTCCCCTCTCGGAGCTACAATTCCTAGAGTGGTTTAGCAAACAATCCCTCTTTCCCAGAGAACTTTGGGAACTGTAGCTCTGTGAAGATAATGTGAGTCTCCCAACAATTCTCTGCACCCTGGAAAAACTACAGTTCCCATGTTTGGGGGGGGCAGTACTGTTTAAAGTGGTATGATGCCACTATAAATGTATAGTGCAGATGGGGCCTTCAGCCTGGCAGAGATATTGCTCACCCTCAAAAGTTTAAAGAAAGACAAGCATAGCGCCAACTCCGGGCTTTGGAGACTCTTTGGGAAAGACACCCTCCTTCTAGGAGTCTGTACCTTCACTGCCATTTTCACCAGCTGTTCAGGCTGCTCCTCTTCCTCATTGCTACCACCTACTTTTAAAAAAGGGGTGCCGGTGGTGCTGTGGTCTAAACCACTGAGCCTCTTGGGCTTGCTGATCGGAAGGTTGGCAGTTCAAATCCCCGGGACAGGGCGAGCTCCTGTTGCTCTGTCCCAGCTCCTGACAACCTAGCAGTTCGAAAGCACGCCAGTGCAAGTAGATAAATAGGTACCGCTATGGCAGGAAAGTAAACGGCATTCCATGTGCCGTCACAGTGTTCCGTTGTGCCAGAAGCGGTTTAGTCATGCTGGCCACATGGCCCAGAAAGCTATCTGTGGACAAGCGCCAGCTCTCTCAGCCCGAAGCGAGATGAGCGCCACACCCCATAGTTGCCTTGGACTGGACTTAACCGTCCAGGGGTCCTTCACCTTTAGATTTTGTCTACCACTTGCTTTCCTTGTCAGGCAGAGAGCCAGTAAGCAAGGAGGCAGTGGCATCTACCACTCCTCCTGATTGCCACCATGATTTAGGAGGTCCAGATAAAAGGCAGGTGGACAAGCCTGTTTCAATGGGGTGACAGAGTTGTTTGACAGTGGAACGCTCTCCCTCAGGAGGTTGTGGACTCTCCTTCATTAGAGGTTTTTAAGCAGAGTTTGGATGGCCATCTGTCATGGATGCTTTGGATGAGACTCCTGCACTGCAGATTGTTGGAACTACATGACCCCCAGGGTCCCTTCCAACTATGATCCCATGCTTCTATAGGAGGAGGAGCAGGTCCAGGGAGCTCATCCATGGGTCTCCTGCTAAGATATGGACACACAACACATGCTTGACCAAGCCGAACCTTGACCCCAGCCCCAGAAAGGCAGTTTCCCAATGAGCAAACAACACCAGGACAAGATAGGAAATACAGTGGTACCTCAGGTTAAGTACTTAATTCATTCTGGGGGTCTGTTCTTAAACTGAAACTGTTCTTAACCTGAAGCACCACTTTAGCTAATGGGGCCTCCCACTGCCGCCGCACCACTGGAGCACGATTTCTGTTCTCAGCCTGAAGCAAAGTTCTTAACCCGAGGTAGTATTTCTGGGTTAGCGGAGTCTGTACCCTGAAGCGTATGTAACCTGAAGCGTATGTAACCCGAGGTACCACTGTATACTTCAGATGCATGCAACGCTGCAGTTTTCCAGAAGGGCACAAGCATTAGGTTTCAACACAAACACTGTATTCCCAGGAATTTCCTAAACAAAAGCAGGGGTGAGGAGGGAGGTCATGTACAAATCCCTTGCCAAGTCCTTAAGGGATTATTTGGTAAACTCCTTGTGCTGACTTACCTTTTGGCTGAGATCTGGGAATGTCACGCTCTCGTACGGAAAGGATGGGTCGTCCACAATGTGCCAGTGGAACACGTTGAATTTGTTATAGGCCATGGCATCCTAGGGAATTGGAGAGCAGCACACACAGTCCTGAGAAATTTATTAGCAACAGCTGCTGGCTGGCTTTCTCAAGAAGCAGCCCTGCAGAGCTCACATGGGGTCCCAAAATGAGATGTACCCTGGGTGCTGTTTGTCACTGGACGTCTTCCCCACCCACAAATCTAGGGATGGGGAGAACCCGGATCCCTCCAGATGGGGTTGGACCGAAGTACCCATCACCCCTGACCAAAGGGCATGCTGGCAAGGACCAACAGGAGATGGGAGTTCAGCGAAATCTGGAAGGCGACAGGTTCCCCATCCCTGCATGAACCATGCCTGAAATCACCTTTCTACTCCAACATGGTCTACATTCATATATAAAAGGTAAAGGTAAAGGGACCCCTGACCATTAGGTCCAGTCGTGGCCAACTCTGGGGTTGTGACGCTCATCTCGCTTTACTGGCCGAGGGAGCCGGCGTACAGCTTCCGGGTCATGTGGGCAGCATGACTAAGCCGCTTCTGGCGAACCACAGCAGCGCACGGAAACGCCATTTGCCTTCCCGCCGGAGTGGTACCTATTTATCTACTTGCACTTTGACGTGCTTTCGAACTGCTAGGCGGGCAGGAGCAGGGACCGAGCAAAGGGAGCTCACCCCGTCGTGGGGATTCGAACCGCCAACCTTCTGATCGGCAAGTCCTAGGCTCTGTGGTTTAACCCACAGCGCCACCCACGTCCCACATTCATATATAAATTATTACAATTACTAAGATTATTCAGAGAGATTTCAGAGGCTCCACGTTATGCTTTATCCAGTCCCACAAGTCTTCCAAAGCGAAGCAGGCAGCTAAAGCCAGAGCCTATTCAGTTGTGGCCCCTGCCACTGGAATTCCCTTCGCAGGCAGGTTTGCCTGGCGAAACCTGCATTTTCTTTTCAGGACCACGCAAAACTGCTTTAGTTTGCCCAGGCTTTCTCAGGGGTTCTGTTTCGTTTGTTAATCCTCCCTCCCTTCCTTTTTACGTTTTATGCCATATATAAACCCCTGGATGCAATTAATCCTAAACATTGCAGAAAAGGAACATCCTAGACCTTTTCCTCTGGTGCTGAGCGCTACGTCACAAGACAATTTGCTGCCAGACACAACATGTATAAATGCAGCAGTGCCTGTGGGTGAGGGAGGAGTCAACAGTCACAGCAGTCAGAAGCAGATTTCTAAAGAGAGATAGCAGGGTTCTGCACTTTTTTTAAAAAGCAGATCCACTTCCTGCCCTGATGGGGTCATTCCAGTCCATGTGCATTTCCTCCCAGTTTTAACCCCTTCTCATTCTTCAGGCTAAAACTGGGATTACTGCGGAATTGCAGGACCCTGTTGCACTATATTAGGCCTGCAGAGATCATGGCAAGTGGATCTCGGCCCGTTTCAGGAGTACCGGATTTTTCGCTCCATAGGACGCACTTTTTCCGTCTTAAAAACTAAGGGGAAAAGTCTGTGCGTCCCCCTATGAAGCGAATGTAGGGGGGGAGGCAGGCAGGAAAAGCCCCCAAGAGCCGCACACAAGTTTCGCGCAGCTCTTGTGGGCTTTTCCCCAGGAGGGAGAAGGGACTGACGTGGCCAGTCAGTCCCTTCTCCCTCCTCGTAGAAAAGCCTTGCGCAACCTTTCCAGCCGGGGGAGGCTGCGCAAGGCTAAAGAGGAAGCCAAGGCAGCGAGCGCGATCCATCCCGCTCACTTCCTTGGCTTCCTCTTTAGCCTTGCGCAGCCTCTCCAGCCGTGGGAGGCTGCGCAAGGCTAAAGAAGCCAACTTTTTAAAAATCTCTCTATCTCTACCTCTTTTTCTTTTTTCTTCCTTTCTCCACCCCCTTCTTTTCCTCTGGATCAGTGTTTTTATCTAGATTAACGTTTTAGTTTGGAGGGGGGGATATTATAAAAAAGGAAACTTTGCAGCTTTTATTTTAGTATACAATAAAAACAGATTAAACAAAACACAAAAGAAGGAAATAGCATAGAAGAAGAAGAGAAAAGGGAAAGAGGGGAGGATACAAAGCCATTTACCAGAGGTAGATCTTAACCCTTGCCTCACCTGGGAGCTTCTCTGGGCAGGTATTCCCTCGGCTTAAGTGGGGTGGGGGAAGAGTGGCAGGTAGCGGGGTACCTACCTAGACACTGAAGCCACATGTCTCTCCAATGAAAATTGGGAGTGGACATTGCATGAAGTGGCTGTGGATCTCCTGCTGCAGAATTGTAGGACTGTAAAGAGTTGGGAGGGCCACCCGAGGGTCATCTAGCCCAGCCCCCTCACAATGTAGGAATCACAGCTAAAGAACGCCAGGCAGATGGTCCCCCAACCACTGCTTAAAAGCCTCGTGGTGGAGACCCCCAACACCTTCTGAGGTCATAGAATTGCAGGATTGGAAGGGAACCCCAGGAGTCATCTAGTCCAGCCCCGGTGGGTAGCGGGCGCGATCCATCCCGCTGTGCAAGGCTAAAGAGGAAGCCAAGGCAGCGAGCGGGATGGATTGTGCTCGCTGCCTTGGCTTCTTCTTTAGAAGAGGTTTAGCTCCCAGCTGGAGAGGTTGCGTGGCTATGGCAGAAGCCAAGACAGCGAGCGGAATGGATCCCGCTCGCTGTCTTGGCTTCTTTGCTCTTTGGGGCTGGGGGGGGTGCTCCCCCGAGAAGCTCTGGGAGAAGTGGACAAGCTACACACATAAAAAAGTCCAAAAAGGGTTTTCTGATTATTGCTAATAAATGTCAGCAATAGAGCAGAAAAATCTGGAGGACCACAGTTTCTACACTTCTGATTCGGATGATCATCTGAACCAGACTCGTGAGTTTTCCAGAAAGACTAGCGACACTAAGCCAAATTCACATACCAGTGTCTCCAGAATTGCTCTCAAAGGCAAGTAATGGCGTGACGTATCAAGCAGCAGACCTCGGTGAGGAAAGCGGGGAAAGTCGACTACATCTGTCTTGTTTATGTGGAACTGTGCAGGGGAGAAGATGAACGACAGTCAGGAGAGTCTCCAAAACCCTTCGATGGCACAGAGCACCCCCAGGGCCCAGGCCAGTTTTTACTACTGCAGCCTTCCCCAAACCTGATGCTTCCTTCCACCCCCACCCAATGTTTTTGGTTCACATCTCTCATCACATCTGAGCATGGGCCTTCTGCCTGGTATGGGGCAGCTGCTCCAGGTTTGCAAGTCTGACAGGCATGCCCTGAAAATAAATGGTATTTGCTGGATTAGTCCAATCAAACACCCCAAAAGCAGAAGTTAGCAGCTACTTCCTCTGCCCTGTCATCTCAAATCCCTTGGCTGAGGGAAAGAATGACAGCTGGCAGAGGGCATGGTGGGAGTGAAATGCAACCCTTTTTACTCAGGAACTGGGCATTCTTGAACTTAGCCTCTGCAGCCGTTTTTTCAGCTGGCCCTGCTGAGCCTCACTGTGGGTAGAGGTGGGGAAGAATATCCCATGGGCTGTAATTCAGATGTTCTGTGATTCCAGTGCAGAGAAAGGAGAGCCTGCAGGATCAGGCCAGTGGTCCTTCATGTTTTCACAGTGGCCAACCAGATGCATTACGTCAACATCACCAACCACGGAAGATCCATATTCACTCACCGCCCCATAATCGTCTCGCCAGGCGAGTTGGCTGAAGGTCTCCAGCCCTGTGGAACAAGGCAAGATCAACTTAAATGTACATGGTTTAAAAACAAAACATGGGAGCGTAGAAAGTTGTCTTCTACTGCGTCGACCCATTTGCCCATTGAGCTCAGCCAGCTGGGAGTGGCTCTCCAGGATTTCAAGCAGGGAGTCTCTCTCTCTACCTGAAGAAGCCAGGGATTGAACCTGTGACCTGCAGCATGCAAAGCAAATGCTCAGCTACTGAGCTATGGACCTTCTGCTTATACAGACCCAGGAAGAGGGACCGTGGGAAAGCTCAGTTGCCTTACCCCTGAGAGCTCCCCATACAGTTTGTGCTGTCAGAAGCATCTGCTCTTCTGAAACGGTCAGCTTATCTGAAAGAGCATCAAACAAAAGAGTTGTTAGGACTTCTTAAAATGTAGCCTCTCTCAGAATTATGCCAGTACAGTGGACGCTCGGGTTGCGAACGTGATCCGTGTTGAGATGCATGTTCGCAACCGGCAGCATTCGCAACCCACGTCTGCGCACACGCGGGTTGCAATCCGCCACTTCTGCGCATGTGCGACTGCCAAAACTCGGAAGTAACCTGTTCCGGTACTTCTGGGTTTTGGTGGTGCGCAACCTGAAAAAACGCAACCTGAAGCAGCTGTAACCCAAGGTATGACTGTATATAGGGCAGTGGTGTAGCGTCGGGGTGCAGGGGGGGCGGCCGCACCGGGCGCAACATCGGGGGGGGGGGCGCTCGCCGCCTCCGGAGTCGCCGAAGAGCCTCGGGCACAGGCTGTAGCAGAGCCCCATGTGCCACGGAACCGACGAGCTGGCAGCGGCTCTCAGCGCTCGCCGCGGTCCCCGCGCGTCAGGGCCGCGGAGGGCGCGCCAGGCAGCCCTCCTCACAGCCCCGCTGCTGCTGCTGCCGCCGCCGCCGCTGCAGCTGCTGGGCCATGTTGCATTTTCCTTGCCTCTCTGCCCTCCTCCTCCTCTGGGCAAGCGGCGTCGTTTGGGCGGCAGCGCCAGCGGCAACTCGCCTCAGATCACCTGACACGGACCCGCTGCCGCCGCCATGGCTACCTTACCGTAAATACCCCAGCCCAGGCAGCAGCAAGAAGAAGCTGGCAGCGGCGGCAGGTTAGGGGTTAGGGGGCGCAAATTACTTGCCTTGCCCCGGGTGCTGACAACCCACGCTACGCCGCTGATATAGGGAACCTCGGATAGATAACAAGTCTGTTCTTCTAGGTTTATAGCAGGGGTCAGCAGAAGGCAAATAAGGGATCTATAATGTGATTATCAGCAGCCTAGAAAGGGTTCCTGACTCCCAAATGTTCAGCAGCAGCAACAAAAATTCACTCCCATCAATTTGGCCAGCCTTCCCCAACCTGGTGCCCTTGAGGTGTCTGGCACTTCAGCTCCTATTCACCCCAACCCGCATGGCCAGAGGTCAGCAATGAGATGAAAAGTTCAGTCATATCTAGAGGGTCTCCGTTTGACCTCCCCTGCTCTTATTCTTCCTAAAGTACATAGGGCAGTCTCTGAAATAAACAAACATACCCTAATTCAGCATTCAGTGAGCGATGCCTGTTACAAAAGGTAAAGGTGGGGTTAAGTCCAGTCAGTGGTGACTATGGGGTTGCTCATCTCGCTTTCAGGCTGAGGGAGACGGTGTTTGTCCACAGACAGCTTTCCGAGTCACGCGGCCAACAGGACTGAACTGCTTCTGGCGCAACGGAACACCGTGACGGAAACCAGAGAGTACAGAAACGCCATTTACCTTCCCACCACAGCGACACCTATTTATCTACTTGCACTGGCATGCTTTCGAACTGCTAGGTTGGCAGGAGCAGGGACAGAGCAACGGGAGCACACCCTGTGGCGGGGATTTGAACTGCTGACCTTCTGATCGGCAAGCACAAGAGGCTCAGTGGTTTAGACCACAGCGCCACCAATACCTGCTTGCAATACTTTCCAGCTGCACTGAAGCAGCTCTCGAGCACAGTTGCCCAAACACAGTAGCCCCCACAGCTCTGGAGGTGGTGCTAAGACACTTACAGCTCTCTGAGGAGTCCAGCGAAGGGTAGCCATCACACCCTGGCTCGGCGACACTCACAAGAAGCTCATTACAGGGGTCCTCAGAGTGGGCGTTCCCTGCGAAACACAATTGAAGCAAGAAAGAAAGAACAAATGAAAGATAAATCATTGTCTCTGCTAGCACAGGAAGCACCTGTCAATGAATTTGGGGAACGATTACACTTATTCCCCCCCCCCCTATAATATTATGAAAATTATTGTTAGGGCTGAGAATATGGTGACCATTGTATCAAGAGAAAAGAAACATATGTTGGACACACTGAACCGTTCTCACCCCCTTTCTGGGAAGAGTCCAATAGTCCCAAAGATAGGAGCTTTCGGTACATGCTCAGGAAACACATGGGGCAGGACTTTTGAAAAGGAGGAGAAAGGGGAGGGAACTGGAAGGGGAATATATGCTCTGTGCAAATGACTGTGAACCCGTGCTTGTTTGTGAACTATCACACTTGCTCCTTCTACCAGTTCATGGATGGTAGAAATAAAGCTTTTCTCCGAAACTATTCCTTGAGTGTCTGTTGACTCCCATTCTCCCTTTCCCGGGCGCAATATTTTTCTCACCCGAGGGCAAAGCCTCATAAGGCTACAGTCATAGTTTGCTGTGGTCGACACAGTCAAAAGGCTTTTGCATAGTCCATGAAGCAGAAGTAGATGTCTTTCTGGAACTCTCTAGCTTTCTCCATAATCCAGCGCATGTTTGCAATTTGGTTCCTCTGCCTCTTCTAAATCCAGCTTGCACTTCTGGGAGTTCTCGGTCCACATACTGCTTGAGCCTTCCTTGTAGAATTTTAAGCATAACCTTGCTAGCGTGTGAAATGAGTGCAATTGTGTGGTAGTTGGAGCATTTAATAGCAGTTAGTAATTGGCCCTCAAAGTGTGTGTTTGTTGGGAAGGGAAATCACATGAACTTAGTCAGACAAACTGATGACTATGAATGTTTTGCTCCATGCAGTCTTGCAAGAAATTTTAAGATTTTTTTAAAAAATAGTGATAGATGCGCAGGTAAGAGAAATTAATTGTTATTCTTCTCTAGCAAACTCTTGCCACAAACCGCGCGCTACTTGCCCCCAAACCCCTTTTGCCACACCCAAGATGGAGGCGCCCAACCACTCCCTTTCTGAAGGGGAGCAAAGAGAGGAAGGAAACCTCTCCCGATGATGATACAATATAAAACTGAATTGCAATAAGATAATAAAGACTATGGGCATTAGGCATAGATTTATGAGTTTTTAATTCACATTTTTCTTTTGCTTGTCCATGCAATTTATTATCTGAAATAAAAGAAACCTCCTGTCCGTGGCGTTTGATGCTGCTCGTTCAAACATCCTGAGATCTTCTGGCAGGTGTCATTGTCAAATGATATGACAGGTGTCCACTACTACCTGCATACATTCCAGAAACAACTGGAGGTATTTTTGTTCCAACAAGTTTCCCCCACTGCATACATGGGTCTTTACTACGAATGACTGCTTTGTATGGCTCTACTTCTATTTGAATCACCTTTGCTGTTTTTGTGCTTTTAACTGTTTTGCATTATCTTTAGGGTACATTGCCCTGAGGTTGTTCAGAAGGCAAATAATGATCCACGTTCTAGCTGGGCTAGAGGCTAATGCAGGAAGAGCAAGAAATATAAAATTGACCTTTGTATACCAGGCTAGTTGCTACACACATACACCCAATTTATTGCAAGAGGTGCAACCAGAGTTCAAGGACTCATTTGAGTCAAACAGCAACAACAATGCAAGGAGGGTGCAAAGCAGGGACTGTGAAGGGGCGTGGCCTACAGAGGGTCCTGGGTATTAAAAATAAAATAAAATAATAAATAATAAAATAATAATATAAATAATAAAATAATAAAATAAAAAATAAGATAAAAGGTATTAGAAATGCAACTAAATAAACATTACTTGCATTATTTTGGACAACAGCATTATTAGTGTAGTGGTACATTTTAAAATAATGCACATGACTGTGTTGATACTTTTTCCCCCTACACATACACACATCCCAAACAGCAGCAGCACCTCGTACCATAATATTTAGTTTATCAGAATGAGTACAAATAAAATCCTTTGCATACTTTTCACAGTTTTAAAACTGAAATAAAACCGCTGGATGCAATGCTTTCTACAAACAGGGGTCAGACTCGGCCACGCTCGGAGCTTTCAGTTCCCCAGCTTGGAAGGGAGGAAGCGGCGTGTCTCTGGGCATGCGCAGAGTTCCCCTCGGCGATCAAATCCCGCAAGCCCCGTCCGGGAAGGCAAAGCGTGCAGATATGAAAGAAGAGCGCTGCTTCTCCTTGAAAATCACCCTTAGCCCCCCAACCCCGCCTGACCTGCGTCTTCCAGTCCGGGAAGGAAAAGCAGTGCCCAGTAACGTCGGAACGCCTCGTCCAGCACCGAGCAGCCGGGCCCCACGGCCGACGAGTCGGCATAGCCGAAGCGGAAGCTCCCGGCTCGGAGGCGGCAGCCGCCCTGGGCAGCCTGGAGCAGCGACTGCGGCTGCGGCCACACGGCAGCGGCGGCGGCGGCGAGCAGGGAGAGCAGCGCGCAACGGAGCGCCGCCATGGTCGCCAGCCGAGCGCGCGGAGAAGCGCCACCGAGCGGAGGATGCGGCGCAGCGGGAGGGGTGGGCGGGTCATGTGACCGTGCAAAAAAACCGGTCGGAGGGGAAGCGGGTGGTGCCCCGGGGACAAGGCGGAGTCGGGGAGCCGCCCGTGCAAACGAGCCTGGGGGGGAGAGGACGAGGGGTTTGCAGCCCCCTCTCCGCCTGCAACCAGCGCCGGATTTACGTCTAAAACTAAACAAGCTATAGCTTAGGGCCCCACTCTCATGAGAGCCTGCCCAACAATTAAAGGAAAAAACAAACTGGATGTACATTTCCAAATTATAAGAACCAAATAAAATAAAACCTACATACAGCAACAGTGTTTTGTGTTGTGTAGGCTCCGATGATGTAAGTCAGGGGTAGGCAAACTAAGGCCCGGGGGCCGGATCCGGCCCAATCGCCTTCTAAATCCGGCCTGCGGTAGGTACGGGAATCAAGTGTGTTTTTACATGAGTAGAATGTGTGCTTTTATTTAATTTTTTTCCATTTTTTTAAAATTGGTTTTCACAACATTATAAACAAACAAACACATAAAACAAACAAACATAAATCACAATCTTATTAAAAATTACGCTTATTAACATTGTTAAGTGACTTACTTCCCCTTCGTTGAATTTCATTGCATGTCCTTTTAACGGTTTTCCAAATCATAGTTCTTAAAATAATTTAACTTAAACATTAACATCCTTAGATCTTCACATTATGAAATTAAACATATTAATTCATCATTTACCTTAAATAAAATCCTAAGCCAATTAAGTATCTGCAAGCTGTTTTCATTTAGTTTAACTTAACATGTTTAACTAAGTAATCATTAAATTTGATCCAATCTTCCTGATACTCCTCCTCCTTCTGGTCGTGGACTCTTCCGGTTAGGTCGGCTAGCTCCAAAAAATCCATCATCTTCATCTGCCATTCTTCTATCGAATGTGTACTTTTATTTAAAATGTATCTCTGGGTTATTTGTGGGGCATAGGAATTTGTTCATTTTTTTCCCTTTTCAAAATATAGTCCGGCCTGCGTACCTTAGTTTGGGGACCCCTGCTCTAGAGCAGAATAAAACAAGCTTGCTCCCTCTTCCATGTGACAGCCCTTGAGATATTTGAAGGTGGCTATCATATCATATAGGGACGCGGGTGGCGCTGTGGGTAAAACCTCAGCGCCTAGGACTTGCCGATCGCATGGTCGGCGGTTTGAATCCCTGTGGCGGGGTGCGCTCCCGTTGTTCGGTCCCAGCGCCTGCCAACCTAGCAGTTCGAAAGCACCCCCGGGTGCAAGTAGATAAATAGG
This sequence comes from Podarcis muralis, assembly GCF_964188315.1. Classification (NCBI taxonomy): domain Eukaryota; kingdom Metazoa; phylum Chordata; class Lepidosauria; order Squamata; family Lacertidae; genus Podarcis; species Podarcis muralis. The sequence continues at coordinate 7,668,178 of NC_135668.1, forward strand.
GACCGCTTACTAGCGGGAAGGTAAACGGCGTTTCTGTGTGCTGCGCTGGCTCGCCAGATGCAGCTTTGTCACGCTGGCCACGTGACCCGGAAGTGTCTGTGGACAGCGCTGGCTCCCGGCCTCTAGAGTGAGATGAGCGCACAACCCTAGAGTCTGGCAAGACTGGCCCGTACGGGCAGGGGTACCTTTACCTTTATCATATCATATCATATAATATATCATATCATATCATATCTCCTCTCACTCTCCTCTTTTCCAGGCTAAATACACCCAGCTCCTTCAACTGCTCCTCATACTGTAGGAGGTGAGGACAGGTGACCCCACCTAGGCCCGAAGTCCCCCCCCCAACCAGGCCTCAAAACGGTCCAAAATTTGTTTTGTCTTCTAAAAATCCACAGCTAAAGCTTTCCTCTGCTTATTCTCACAAGATGCTGTTGCAAGGCAAAATGTTACTGTACTTTTAAAGGCTAATTAATAGATTCTGTCAATGCCAAGAATATTCAGGCCTGAGAACTGAATCTTATCTCACTCTAGTTGCAACATCTTTGGACACGCTGAACCACAAGGCTCCTCGACCCACCCCCCTTTGGCTTCTCACCCCTTTTCTAGGAAGGATGCCAAGAGTCCACAATAGTCCCAAGACAGCTTTCTGTTCATGCTCAGAGGAACTCATGGGGCAGGACTCCTGAGGGAGGAGAAAGGGGAGGGAACTAGAAGGGGAATATATACTCTGTGCACATGACTGTGAACTCGTGCATGTTTTTGTGAGTTATCACACTTGCTCCTTCTACCATGGATGGTAGAAATAAAAGCTTTTTCTCCGAAACTATTCCTTGAGTGTCTGTTGACTCCCATTCTCCCTTTCCCGGGCGCAATATTTTTCCCACCCAAGGGCAAAGCCTCATAAGGCTACAATACGGCTTGAAGCACTGAAGGGATCCTGGTTCCTTCCAATTCTATGACTCTTACTGGTATGATCTGATGATCGCTCAGTGGCGTGCGGTGAAATTTTCCATAGGGGAACAGTTAGAGACAGAAGCATCAGCTTGAGAGGACGGTCGGGGTAGGGTGGTGGTTTGTGGGTGGGGTGTCACAACATCCCACAGGTAAGTATTGTGCCTCCCTCCCTAAACCAGGCAGAAGCTTCCTGGGCTTTGGGAAGGCGAAGTCAGGCCCCTGACAGGATGCTGGATTCAAGCAGAAGTCAAGCATGGCTCTCCCACTCTGACTTCTACCTGCTTCCAGCCCAGTTCTCACACACATCTCTCGATTTTGTCTTTGCCCCACCCATTTGCCTTCTAGCATAGAGCAACCATTGCTAGATCCAGGACCCCAGGGATTAGAAGGGACTCATACAGACTAACCTCCCCTCTAAAAAACACCCCCTCACAACTGCATTGTATTGTCTATTTATTGAAATAACAGCCAAATAAAGCTTTTGATAAAATACTGTTGTACTGTTGTCCATCTGATTCTAGTATGTTTTATATATTAGAGAGAGAGTTTTATCACTTGTTTGCTAACCAGGGCTCCTTGGGGACTGGCAGGATATTGAATAGATGAAATAAGAAGAAGAAGAAGAAGAAGAAGAAGAAGAAGAAGAAGAAGAAGAAGAAGAAGAAGAAGAAGAAGAAGAAAGTCACATGAAGTACTGGTTATGCAGTTAGGGACTGGCGATTAGCTACGTAGTCCAAGCAAAAGGTACAAACCGAATACGGGAGATCTTGGATCTATTTCTCTTTCAGTGTACGAAAAGACTTGCTGGATAGTACCAAAGTCCATATGTAGTCCAACCAGTCACCAAATAGATGCCTTTGAGAAGCCCTCTGCCTTAGGTGGTTTCCCTGCAGGGAGAGAAGAGTTGCCTTGCCTAAGTGTTAAGAGTTAGGGAGGTTTTTTTGATCTCTCAGCAAAAGGATGGTTGGGTGGTTTTGTGGCGTAGCTCTCTATTTGGAAATGAGTGTGGCATAAGTAGTACATGGGTTATCTCACAGGAACAAATTTGACTCTGGATGCTTCCCTTTCCTAATCTTTTGTAACTAGAACTCTGCCCGCCTGCCCTACCCGCAAGACTGGTGTTTCCTTCTGGAGAGACTTGGTAAGAAAAACAGGTGACAAGACTTAATCTTTCCAAATCTTTCTTCTTTTTCCTGACCTGGCTGGCACCATGACTAATTATTATAAATGTTTTGTATTGTGCTCAGTTATTGTTTGTGTGGAGTTTGTATACACACATAAAACTCAATAAAATATAATTTACAAACAAAGATAACGAAGGCATTGATGATCCCATTATGAGGGCTATAATAATTGCATTAAGAGTTATGAATCTTGTTTAGTGGAGCTGCCACAAACATTAATTACGTTATTACAGGCATGTCCAACAGGTCAACCACGATATACTGGTTGATAGTGGGATGTCCTTTGTGATCTCCACCCAAGAGGGGGAAAAGCCTGCCCCCCCCCCAAAAAAAGCTCAATAACTCTGGCTCCCTAAAAAAAGCTGAACAACTCTGGGTAGATCACTGCCAGTTGTTTTTTTTTATACTGTGAGTAGATCACAGTCTCTTGGGAGCTGGAATAAAGCATAATGAGTCTTTAAAATCTTATACTAATTTGCAACTTGATGCTATACAAAGTTTGCTCCTTATATTTCTATCATGCCCAATTCAGCAGGTTTCTTCTGTTTCAACTTTTAAACGCCTGCTGAATTCTTTTCTATCCTACCAGGCCTATTCATATTTTTTAAAAAAATAATATTTATTAAAAGTTTAAGGTTACAGAAAGAAGTAAAAAAGAAAGAGAAAAAGTAAACAATACAATTCAATACATTACAATACATATATAAAAAACAAACAAACAAAAGTCACAATACATCAGAACAAAAACAAAAGCAAAAACAATTAAAAACACATTAAATATTTCCATATCTTTATCATTCATTAACTTGTTTCATCGACCTCCTCACACCTCCCTTTTTTGTATTCTAGTTATTAATTATTTCAGCAAATCCTTTCCATCTTTCACTGTTTTCTGTCATTTAATTGTCTTAATTTACTTTAACCTTATCTTACCATTAAAACCCTAAAACTTATTTATACTTAACTCCTTCTACCAGGCCTATTCAGGCAATTAATAACATGTCTTTCCAAAATGGTTAATTGATGCTCGATTTAAATAGTTTTATATGGTTTTTTACTGTATGGTTTTATGTACTAGTAAACTTTTGATATATTTTCGTAGAATCATAGAACTGTAGAGTTGGAAGGGACCCCCAGGCTTATCAAGTCCAACCTCCTGCAACGCAGGAATTCATGGAACTTTGAAGTGTCAGGCATAGCTCTAATGGCTTTAGCCCAAACGTAGCGGAGTTTTCCTGCACAGCGAAGAAGCTAGTTGAGGTGGAAATGACTAGTCAGCTAGACTCAGAATAACTATTTACAGGATTTATTAAAAGGAAAAATGAAACCAGCAGAGTTTCTGCATACAAAACAAAGCAAAATAAATCCTTTCTTTCTCTCTCTCTCTCTCTCTTAACCATACACAGCACTCCTACTCCTAACACACCTAACACCAAACTGTGCTAGCATTCCTAGATAACAGAGTTGAGTGCTGGTCGTTAACCAATCAGAGTAAGTAGTTTCTAGGTCAAGCAGACCTTGGCTTTCTGCCAAGAGTAAATTGACACTGCCTTGAGTTAATTGTGTGAAGCCAGAATCTGTAAGTTTTCATGAGAATCAATTAACAGAAACTGAACAGGAATGTCAACTAAAGCATCCCTGACAGATGGCCATCCAACCTCTGCTTAAAAACCTCCAAGGAAGGAGAGTCTACCACCTTCTGAGGGAGTCCGTTCCACTGTTGAACAGCTCAGTTCTTCGTGAAGTTTCGTCAGAATCTCCTTTCTTGTAAATTGAATCCATTGTTTTGGGTCCTAGCCTCCAGAGCTTGCTCCATCTTTCACGTAGCAGCCTTTTAGATATTTAGATATTTGAAGATGGCTATCTCCTCTCAGTCTCCTTTTTTTCCAGGCTAAACATACCCAGCTACCTCAGTCTTGGTTTCCAGACCCTTAATTATCTTGGTTGCCCTCCTCTGGACATTTTCCAGCTTGTCAATATCCTTCTTAAATTGTGGTGCCTATAACTGATTTATGAAATTGTGGTTTATAAATATTTTAATGAATAAATAAATTATGTTTTTTTCCCTTAGTTTAAATACTTTGTTTAAAGTATTTCTTAAATGCTGCTCATTTAAAAGTTTTAAGGTGGTGTACCAAAGTATTACCAAAATTATTCACAATCATGTAAGCGGAATAGAGAAAACAGCAACGAATAACTTTAATCATAAGCAACAAGAGGCAGGCTAAAAAAGAGCAGAGTAAAGGCTGTTCCAACTAAAATGTCATCTAAAAATGCCTGGGCAAACAGGAAAGTCAACCAGGATTTTAAAAGACTATGTTGGTGGCACCAGATGCATCTCTTGCAGGAGGGCATTCTGAAAGAGTTTAAAAGGGCAAACATGGTTTTTTCTCCACCCCAATTTTATTCTCACAATACCCCTGTGAGGTAGGTTAGGTTGAGAGGCAATGACTGGCCAGTGTCTTGTTACAAATTAATGGTTTACTGAATGGGGTTTTTCATTAGGGTTTCCCAAGTTGTCTAACCACTATGCCAATCTAGGTTGGGTTTGATTGCAGAGAAGTGAAGTGTAGGTATCTGACAACGCAGACCAGAGAGGAAATTCTGAACATTGTTTTTTACTATGAAGTTTTTTTACTTCTGCAATTATGTTTTTGTAGTTTTGAAAGCAGGTAAGTAGTACATGCAATCAGGAGAGAATATATGTTACCGGTAAGTCAAGTCCCATTGCAGAAGCAGTGGATACAACTGGAATACCTGGCTTCACCCCAGATTTGTGGCTGGGGCAAAAAAGGCATCTACTTACACCTTTGGTGGGAATGCCTGTGCAGGAGTTTTGATCAAAGGTATGTCATGAATTTTAATATAATTAGAGGCCCTGTTATGATTATATTTACCCTCTTTGAGGTGGTAAACATGAATATCAAATGTACAGGCTTTAAAAAAATTTCTGTTGGCTGTACCGCAGCCAAACTCTCCATCACACAGAAAGGGGAAGCATCACATATGAAGCATATGGGATATGGAACATTGCTATTTCTAATAAGCACGACTGATGTTTTGAAAGGTACAGAAAGACCCAGAGACTTTTCAGTGGAACTTTATTCCATATGTAAAGACTTGCAGTGGCAACAACATCATGCAAAATCTGGAATCCCTGGCAATGCTTCTGGAATCTTTTACTGTTAATTTCAGGTACATCAGTATGAATGGTATAAATCTTCACTTATTTATGGGCATCTGGAATACCCTATGATTTTTCTGATTTTGGTATTAACCATTGTTGTAGTAGTTTTGTTATTTTAAATTCTTAATAGGTTTTTACTTATAATAAAAAAGATGGAGTGGACACAAAGAGCTTAGAGGAAGCTGTCTGAGGCTGAACTCTCATGTGTGATGCCATCACCAAGAAGAGAGTTACTCTGGGCATGTGCTGGGTACTTTGCTTTACTAATGAGTAGCAAAAGCCAGTCCTCCAAAAGCGAGGATCAGAGAAAACAGCACTTCCCAGGTCAGATGTTTCCAGGTCACTGGTTTCTCAGTGGACCTGTGCGTTAGTATTGCTTTTTAAAGACATTAATTGCTGTCAAGCCACAAAATGCATTCCCTCACAGTCCACACAGCATATGCTTACTGCTTTTCCTTGTTGTCTTTTTGATTCATACTTTGTGCCCTGTATTTATCTACAGTGGACTGCTTGTTTTGTTCTTTTAAAAAAGGGAAGAGTCATTTAATAGCAGTTAGCAATTGACCCTCAAAGTGTGTGTTTGTTGGGAAGGGCAATCACATGAACTTAGTCAGACAACCTGATGACTATGAATGTTTTGCTCCATGCCGTCTTGCAAGAAAATTTAAGGTTTTTATTAGCAGCCCTAGAATACCCTCTCTCACGACAGACTTGCCTGGTTTCCTATGTTGCAGACTTTTCAGCACCAGAGAAAGACCATTTTTATTTATAAAGTTTCCTGCATCTAGAATTTGGCACTATTCTCCTATACTGGATTAAGGCTGGTTCTCTGCTCATTTTATGTTGTTTCTGTGCTAGTTTTTACAAGGACATTGACTTGCTTTTCTGCTGATTTCAGTTTTATTTTTATGTATTAATGTGCTTGAAGTATGCATTTGTGATGTGGCTTGATTGTGCTTTTATACAGTGTTGTAAACTGCTCAGATGACTGTGCTGAATGAGCAATATAAAAATAAGTGGTGTGCCTGTCTACTGAGAAGTAAATGCCACTGGGTCTCATTCCAAAAAGCCTAACTTCACATATATGTTGGAAAAGATGAGTCTCAAAATCTAACCGTTGGAAACAAAGGCATTGCTTGGAATGAGGCGAAGTTTTGTATGCCATTCTTCAATGTTTATGCTTGTTATCATTTTCTCTTCAGTTTTGATTCAGTTATTTAATCAGGACAATTTTTTTGAATTGCTCTACACGATGGGTATAGATTTTTCTTGGTACTTACTGACATTATTATGGAAATATGACATACAAATAAAACATGACGTGAAAGGGCTTCTCCACACAGTACATAGTTACATACCTTGTAGAATTTGCTACAAGACGTTGTGGTGGTTGCCCACTTCTGTAGATTTAGACCACTGATGGCCAAACTTGGCCCTCCAGCTGTTTTGGGACTACAACTCCCATCATCCCTAGCTAACAGGACCAGTGGTCAGGGATGATGGGAATTGTAGTCCCAAAGCAGCTGGCGGGCCAAGTTTGGCCATCACTGATTTAGACAAATCCATAGAAGATACAGGTGCCCATAGCAGCCTGCCTGTGAATGTTATTGTGGAGCAATACATCCAATATATGTTTATTGTCGGTGGGGTTTTCTTTTACTGAAATGGGTGTCAGGTGCTTTATGGGGAGCAATTCTCATGTGGCATCTAACACAAATCAACAAGATGCTGAGGAGATAGTATGGCATACATTATCCAGAATGAAATTACAATGAACCAGGCAGAAGGCCTTTTTCGGTGGCCACACCTTGTACTGTGACCTCCCTGCAAGATGCCCAAGAGTTAAAACAACTACAAAATTTTTCGCCGATGTCTGAAGGCAGCCCTGTTAGGGGAAGCTTGCACTGTTTGATGCCGTGTTTTGTTCCAAGCCGCCCAAAGAAGCTAGTCAGATGCGCGGGGTAAGAGAAATTAATTGTTATTCTTCTCTAGCAAACTCTTGCCACAAACCGCGCGCTACTTGCCCCCAAACCCCTTTTGCCACACCCAAGATGGAGGCGCCCAACCACTCCCTTTCTGAAGGGGAGCAAAGCGAGGAAGGAAACCTCTCCCGCTCAGAAAATGGCCGCCGCACTGGAGACTCCCTTTTATTGTTCACGCGCGTGGCCACACTCAATATGGCCGTCACCACCAGCCTCTCCTCTCCTCAGAAAAGCGTCAGCGCGCCGGCCTTAAAAAAAAAAAAGGGAGGGGGAGAAAAGAGGGGCGGGGCTTGTCGCCTGCTCTTCCCCACCCCGCTCTTTCTGGCCCGGCCCGCGACGCCGGCGACGTCACGCGACGCGGGGTTGCGCCCCGCCGCTGGGTACGTGCGTGCGTGCGTCGAGGTGACGGAGCGGGCCGGACGCGTCCCTTTGTTGGCTCAGCGGCGCCTGTGAGGAGAAGCAGCAGCAGCAGAGGCAACAGCGGCGGGTGTTTGTTATCGGTCCGCCGAAGGGAGGCGGCCCGGCCGGAGCCTTCGAGTCCGCCCGTCCCCCCGGCGGCCCGCTGGGGCCTGCCCCGCTCCGCGCCGTCTCTCCCCGCCGCTCCAGCCGCCTCAGCCGCCGCCGCCATGGACTCGGACGAAGGCTACAACTACGAGTTCGACGAGGACGAGGAGTGCAGCGAGGACAGCGGCGCCGAGGAGGATGAGGACGAGCCCGACGACGAGGACGAGCCCGACGACGACAACCTGGACCTGGGCGAGGTGGAGCTGGTGGAGCCCGGGCTGGGCGTGGGCGGCGAGCGCGACGGGCTGCTGTGCGGCGAGACGGGAGGCCTGGGCCCCGGCGGCGGGAGCGGCGGAGGCCTGGGCAGCAGCGGCCTGGGCGGGCCGGGCCCCGGCGGAGGGCTGGGCCACGAGCAGGAGGAGGATTACCGCTACGAGGTCCTGACGGCCGAGCAGATCCTGCAGCACATGGTGGAGTGCATCCGAGAGGTCAACGAGGTCATCCAGGTGCGCGCGAGGGGGCCCCCGGCTTGGCTTGCACGCGGCGGGTGGCGGAGGAGGAGGAGGAGAGGAGCGGAGCAGCCGCGGCTGGAGGAAGCTCGGGGGGGGGGAGGCGGGGGAGAGGGAAGGGGTGGGCGCTGCTCGTGCAGGAATGCGGGCCGTGGAGGGCCAGGAGGATCGGCCGCGGCCTGCTCCAGCCACGCCTTCGCACAAGCGCTTCGCCCAGCCAGCGAGCTGCTTGGGAGGCCCTTGCTTTTCCTCCCCCGTCCTCCCTCTCTAAGCTCTTATTTCTGCCTCTTGGCAGGGGCGATGCGGAGGGGGGAGCAGGATGAATGAGGAGCAATGGCTCGGGGTGCCGTTGTCTTGTTGCGATGGGGGGAAGGAAGGGGGAATGTGCTCAAGCGGGTGTTGCCGGCTGTGTTAGTGTGTGCGCGCTCAGGGTTTTCAGTGAACCCGGCGTGGCATCCGGAGGGGCAGCCGAATGGGCCTTGCTGCGTTAGAAACAGCGGCTTTGTGGAACTTTAAACCAACAAACAAAATAGCCTACGCTTATAGGAGCTGGAGTTCCCTGATGCATAAAGCATTGTTCCCAGTTGGAAGAAAGAGAGGCGGATATACACACACACTCTTACTTGTAAGCAGTGGAGGGTGACTAATAGCCATGAAATGCATGTGTATGCATAGCCTGTGACAATTCTCTGTGGACCTTAAATGTGTATATGCCATCCCTATTATCATCAGAAATAATCGATGTTAACTTAACACAGTTATCTTAGACTTTTTAAAGAACTGTAGCCTGTAGTCAGCCAGGAAACCATTGTCCAGAAGGTTGTACCCCTATGATCCCTAGCCATCTTTTTAAAAGCTTCTGGACTGTGAACTTAGGGATTGCACCCAGGCCCAAGAATTGAGCCCCAACAATCCTTTGTAGAGTGCGCCTTCTGGATTGTGCTGTGCAGCTTTTCAGTATTGCAAAATAAAAGCAACAGGGCAGGGCTCAAGAATGTGTGTGGAGTGGTGTGGGTCTGGAGTTTTTAGGTAGTGTTGAGGCCTTGTGAGCTGTATAGTGTCAGATATTCTTTAGTTTGCACCCACATGTTTAGAAACACTCGTTCATGTTGCACTTTTTGCAGGTTCCACAGATACTAGAACTTTCTCAGAACTAGGGTTAATCATACTTCAAGTAGCTCCGTTGAAATTGATGGACACAACTAGCTTCAGTACATTAATTTCAGTGGGTGTGTGCTGAATAGTTGCCAGGTCTGCTAGAAGGGGGATGAGCCTTCCAACTGCCAAGGGGTCTCATCTGTCTGACATAATGCTTTTTGGCTACAGTAAAATATGAGTTTGGGGACATGGAGATGCCGTTATAATATTTTAGGGTGGTGTGTGTTAAAATTCCACTTCATGCAAAATAAATTGTGTATTGATTTTTGTGAACAATTTTATTCCTAATAATGGTCATGAAGCTAGATGGTGGTTAAATCTTTTTAGTTCTAACCAATCATTCATATTAGGCATCCTTACATGTTGCTATCTTGAAGATTGCTGGTTCTTCTGGTAGAACTAGGAAAATCTCATGCTTTTATCTGGGTATTTTACTGTGCCTTTCAGCCCTCAAGATGACATACAATTGCCTAGGGTGTGTGACCCCGCCCCCCTTACACAGACAATAACTATTAAGGTAGGCAGGCAGGCAGGCAGTATTCTGTTAGCATCTTCACCATCATGAACTTACAACCATATTTAATGGTTTGCCTTTAGATAATATACCAGAATAAAACATAAGTGCTCCCCTACACATACAAGTCATTTATTCCTGAAAAATATCATTTGACTTATTCAGGAAAGTTAATAACAGATTAATATGATTCAGGAGCACTCTGTCTTAGGTACTAAAGAAGGTGTTAAGCTATGGAGGCTTTGATTCTAATTTTGTTTGGTTCAAGTTGCTTTTCTTGTTTGGCAACCATGTTACTTCTGGTTGGTAGGAATAATTGTCCTCCCTTGTCTCACAGGTTAGTTGCCATAGCAGGGGGTAGGCAATCAGTGGCTTACATAAAACTCTTTGAAAACTTCTTCCTTCAGCAGCTCCTTTGTTTGGATCAACTAGGAGAGGAAGTTACTTTGATGATAAAAGTACAGGCATCCTTACTTTGCATGGTGTTCACATGGTTGCCAAACTTGGATATAACATAGAAGATAAGTTGCATGGTGCCCTGACTGATTTTGGCCCCATCTGTACCATACATTTAAAGCAGTACCACTTTAGAGGTTCATCACTTCCCCTAAGAATCTTGGGAAGTGTCTTTTGTTAAGAGAGTGCTGAGAGTTGTTATTCCACAGCACAGTATTCCCCTCACAGAGCTTCAGTTCTCCAAGAGTCAGTCCCTCTTCCCAGGTAGCTCTGTGAGGTGAATGTTGGTCTCCCAACAGCTTCTCAGCACTTTAACAAATGACATTTCCCAGCATTCTTTGTGTGAATCCATTACTCTTTAACGTGATATACCTTAAAGAGTACCTTAAATGTATAGTGCAGATGGGACCTTTGTTTTACTGCATGTGTGTGTTGTAACCATTTTCTAGCAAATACTTTGCCAAATCAAAATCTCCCTCCTGTCCTTTGAGCGGAAAAGAGATGTAGTACTGGTATATCTGGCAGGTGGAAAAAGCAGTAGGAGAGGGGGCAGCAGTCTAACATTTATTTTAACTGTGATGAGACAGGAGAGAAGCTAGGATTGAAAAATGCATTCAGGTGATACAGAGAGGTTCTTACTGCCATTCTTCTACATTTAGATATCACAGTGATTTGGCCCTAAACATGACTAAAGAGAAGGGGCAGTGCTTTTTTCCTGGGGAGGATGCAGGGGTACAAATACCCCTAAACATTTTATTAATATAAGTTTTGCCTCATTGAAGGGCAGTATTTCAATATGAGTAGGAAAATGAGAGTACCCCTTAGCATTTTTTTCAAGAAAAAAAGCATTGAAAAGGGGTAACCATGAACCTATTTGGGGTCCTGGAGGGGGTCATTGTGGCCAGAGATTACTCTCCTATTCCCAACAGAAGACCTACATGTCAGTTTTATATTGGGCGTAAAACTCACAGCTTCCAGCCCTAAATCTATAGAGTTAAACTGAAAGCAAACTGAACCCAAACTTTTTTAAGGGCCTTCACTGATGTGGTGAGAAGAATGTGAGAGGTAGTGTACTTTGCCCTGTAGATTGCAGCTGCTGTGTCATTATCTGTTCTTCTTACCCACCCTGTTTGCAGCCTGACAGTTTGCACTTTAAATACAACCAAAGTTTTGCATAACAGGGAGGGCTGCAATAGATTCTGACTTCACAGCAAGTAGGAAAATACTTGTGAAGTAACTTGTAGCACCATTTGTGTACTTTTGTCATCCGAAGTCATGTTGGCTACTTCACATTAGTAGTGAAACTCTTGCTTTTTGGGAACCTTCAGCCTTAAGGTTTAGTCCTTTGGTGATTTTTTTAAGGCAAGGTGAAAAATGGCTGCAGTTTGATTTCAAATTGCAAGGGTTGGGTGGTTGTTATTGCAGAGTGAGTAACAGTGGGTGTGGATGCATTGCTTCTGCTTCAATTCTGTTCAAGTAGACCCTGATCTTAAGCTTATCTCTCCTTAATCTGTAGTGTGAGATATGTAAGAAGTGTGTATCTTGGTATATTTGTGTCTGACACTTCAAGGTCAAGCATAAGATTGGAGTTTTATTCAGGGAGCAAATGTGCTTGGTCAACTAGATCTCCAGTCCCAGCCTGCTGCTGTTGGGTTATATGATCGGCTTCCCAGCTCTTGCTCCTCAGGTCTTCAGTTTTTGTGAGGCTGAGCTAGCACATGCTTTTTACTTGCTTAACCACTTCTACCTTGTGATATATTGAAGTTGTCTTCGATATATTACCCAGCAAACAGAAACTTTAGAATGAATGCCTTCTGGGTTGTTGGTTTTGTGTGTGTGACAGACACAGGAATGACTTAACACTCTGTAATGATGGAATGAGGTGGGGTTACTTACTCAGTCTTAAAATCTGCATCAAAAGTCTATAATGAGCAGGAGGGAGCAGTTCAGCTAACTTATATAACATCACATGTTCATGTTTACATACTACTTTTGCAAGCATGCTGAATGCTAAGTCGTCATTAGTTATTTTGCTGAATTCTTATCCAGGCACCATGGTTCTCAAATGTGAGTTATTTATTGAAAAGTCCTGAAATGGGCTTTGGAAATTATCAGAACACTATTGCATTACTACTTGTGTTTCTGAATCTGAGGTGCTTGAGTCCACTTAACGCAAGATATTTTTGTTTTTGGAAAAAATACCAGAATACAGAATACCAAGCTAGTGTCAGACAGAAGTAAATGCATGTGTTGGTATTTGTTCTTACGCAAGTGAAAACTAATCCTTTCCTAATTGTTGATTGCTTGTATTTTAAAGGTTAAGTGCACAGACCTAACATTCCTTGAAAATTGAAGCCATTAAACATTATTTCCCTTAGGCTTTGAGCAGAGGGTTAGAGAAGAGAGGGGAAGTTGAACATTAAATGCATTAAATGACTTACCAGTTACCACATAAAATGCTACTTGGTACATTATGAAATAATAAAATTAACACATTTTGATTCTGACAATAATCAGGTATATTTTTGATATGAGAGATGGAACTACAAGCGGCTACAGTCTAAAGTTACTAAGCATATCCCCATGACTATGAAGAAATAAATTCATTTTTTTAGAGACAACTCAAATGAATGAATACAAGTAGGCTTCTGAATAGCTTCTTGCCTAATGATAAGAAATGCACACAAGTTCTTCTAATAGAAAGAGTTGATCTATTTTGCTTTTACTTTGGAACTAGTGATGTTGTATAAAATTGTAATGTTGACAGTCAGGCTTGCAACTTGCTTTCAATACTTCCCTATAAAGTAGCTAGTACTGTTTCTCTGTTCATTCTCATTGGATAGTTTTTCTTCACTTTTTCCATATGGGACTTTGCATGGAAGAAGAGAATACTACTGAAACTTCTTAAGCTTTTGAGTGTTATGCCTCAAAATGTGTAGTAGGATAGGGGTTTTTGCACATAGATACATGTTTGCATTAGTGAGAACTCACACAGATACCTGTTGGACACATGCTCTGGCTTACTCCAGAAGGGAGGGAAGAGGATTGACAAACACCCAGACTTGGTCCAAGAACAGTTCTGGAGCTGCTGCTTCGCCAACATCTCCTTGTTTTCTCCCTTTTATGGGCAACCCTGCAAACCGAGTCCAGATTCTGTTGTGTTCTCTGCCTCCTTACTTGTGAAGAAACTGTATTTGTGGCCCCTGGCTTGAGGAATATTTTGTTCCCTTTGTCCTGAGGTCAGCTGCTAGCAAGACACAGCTACCCATGGCCTTTTTAACAACACTGCTGCTTGTTTCTTTTCTGATTTCTCTTCTCCCCCAAATTTCCTCCACCCTCTTCTCTCACTTTAGACTCCATTCTTGTCCAGTGGGCTTGTGCCACAAATTGAAGTAACAGAATCCATGCTATCTTATCATATTGTATCTGGAACCAATGGGTTATGGCAGTGGTTTTCAACCAGTGTGCCATGGCACCCTGTGGTGCCTTGAATTATGGTCATGGGTGCCGTAGACAATACTAGCCTCTGACCTTCTTGCTCGCCTTCCCTTCCTCCCCTGATGCCCTCTTGCATCTCTGCCTCCCAAAGGTTTGTGCAGCTGTTTGATGCAGCAGCCCTGGATACTAGCTCCCCAAGCGAATGGTGCTTCTGGGGCTGGCCGGGGGTACTTTCCAGGTTCTTGTGGAAAGTGTGAGGAGGCACCTCTCTTTGGGGCAGGGGAGCAGCTCAGAGACCAGGGGCGGCAACAGTGGCTGCCCAGAGGACTCCCATGGAGAGAGGAGAGGAGGCTGAGGGAACACTCCTTAAGAGAGCGTGAGGAGCTACCGGCTCTGCAGGCAAGGGGTGACATAACTGGGCTCCTGATCCCCACAGGGGTGCTGCAGAAAAAATGTACAGCCATCCCTCTGGTTGCGTTTGCTTCATGTTGCGAATTTTTGGGTTGCGAATGTGGCAAACCCGGAAGTGTAGACTTCCAGCTTTCGACGCACGTGCAGAAGCGCACGTACAGTAGCGGCACTCTACTTACAGACTTTTCAGGCTGCAAGCGGCACCCCAGGACGGATCATGTTCATAAGTAGAGGTACCACTGTAGTTGGTCAAGGGAGTTGTCGACCCAAAAAGATTGAAAACCTCTGGGTTATGATACGCTAGCATGCTTTGGAACTGTTATTACATCATGTGATAAATATGATTCTTAAGACCCAAGGAAAGTCAGCATGAAGGTAAAATCGGAATTAGCTCAGAAAAAAGATAAATGTGAGGCCTAGTTCTCACATACAGCTTAACCAGTAGTTAGCCTATCTGGATGTACCACACCGGAGTGCAAAATGATGTTCTTGTGACCCTACACACAGCACGCTATATCAGAGAAGGCCCTGACTCCTAATTTTCTATGGGGAAGGAATTTTTATTTGATATGGAGGAACATTCATTGATGTGACCCCCAGCATGCACTCAGCCCATGTACTGCTGGATCAAGCCAAAAACCAGTCATGTCCAGCAATTTGTTCTCACAGTTGACAACCTGATGTGTCTTACATCATCATTATTATTATTATTATTATTACACTTTATGCACCACCCTATACCTGGAGGTCTCAGGGCGGTTCACAACAAGACTGAACGCAGGACTTGAGGAGTGCAGCAGTGCTGGTCCCAC
The DNA here is from genome assembly GCF_964188315.1 of Podarcis muralis. Classification (NCBI taxonomy): domain Eukaryota; kingdom Metazoa; phylum Chordata; class Lepidosauria; order Squamata; family Lacertidae; genus Podarcis; species Podarcis muralis. The sequence goes on from NC_135668.1 coordinate 7,683,290, forward strand.
TTATAATGCCCAGCAACTGGTATTCAGGAGCATATGGCCTCCAACAGTCAAGTTAGAGAATATAACAACATGGTTAGGAGTCCCTGATAGCCCCATGCTCCTTGAATTTGTCTACTCCTCTTTTAAAGCCTGTCCAAATTGGTGGCCACCACTGCTTTTTGAGGGGACAAATTCCATGATTTATATTGTGTGTGAATGAATACTTCCTTTTTCCCCCTGTCCAGAACCTTCCAACATTCAGCTTCACTGGATGGAGTGCCTCAGGTTCTAGTGTTATGAGAGAGGGAGGCAAACCTATCTGTGCACTTTTCCTGCACCAGCCAATATTTCATACAACTCTGTTGTGTCTCATTATTCACCTTTTCCCCAGTAAAAAGCCCCAAATAGTGTAATCTTTCCTTAGCTGGTAACATTTCCTCAGGTGGTTCTCAACATATTTAAAAAGCTTCTTTGTAAGTCTTTTTTCAAAACATCTTTAAAAACTACTAGAGAGTTCAGCTGCAGCAAAGTCATCCAGCTTCCTTGACAGGAAGCTTACTAGTCGTGTTCCTTAAACTACCATGTGATTCATATGCATACTTAGATGAATACTGTTTACCTTAAGATCAACAAAGGCTGAAAAGTGCCATGAATGAACCAAATAAAAGCTACATATGCACCCATGATATGAAAGAAAAGCCTAAAGTTATATCATCCCACTTCTCACCTCAAGATCAAAACAAGAGAAAAATACAAATGATTAGTGCCAAATTTACTATTTTACTATTCGTGTTGTCAACAGCCCTTAATTTTCCTGCTTCAACCTGTTTTCACCTTTCTGTGTGCCTGTGGTGCTATTGATGACATCGGCTAATCTTGTTGATTGACATCTGATGGGAAGTGACTCTTGATTCCAATTCCAAGGAGCAGAACTACACATAGAGGTGTTCTTTGTGTCTCCCCACAGTTGTGGGAACTCCCTTTCCCTACAGGTCTATAAAATTCTGAATCCATATCCTTTTCTGTACAAGCTGGGGGATAACGCAAATTAGATATGTGTTATAAATTATTTTAGTCATTCTTACCTTTGATAAGCTCTTGAAAATGGATTGGACTGAAATTGAGCTCAAAATTCATTGTTCCTTGGACTTCCACTTTATCTGGATTTCCAGGGAGTGGTCCAAAAATACTTATAGGTGTGTCATACTGGAAGATGAAGCTTGTTGGATGTGGCCACACTGCCCTAGTGGTTGCTGATGGAAGCAGAATTGGAGGAAAATTGAATTGGTTTAAAGGTTGGGCATTGCCTTTAACCAACGTGAAAGGACATGAGTTTGAAGAATGAGAGTGGATTGGCAAGTTTTCATATATGTGAAACTGTCTTATTGAAGGATCATGATCAGGTGTAATGCTTTTTGTTTCTAAGGTAAGAAACAATAGCACAAAATTTTAATAAAGAAATTTAGGTTGAATGTTAGAAAGGACTCCGTAGTAGTGATGATAATAATATAGCACAAAAAAGATGCCCAGGGATGTTTTGGGATCACTTGCCATTGATTTGTAAGCAAGCGTATGTCCAGCTTTGACACTCTGTTTTCGTGCTTTTGGTTATTTTGTTGTAGCAGTGCTTTGAGTGCTTTTAACAGAGAAGCAACTCTTTAATATTAACAATAAATAGAAAGGTTTATGTCAGGCTTCCTCAACCTCGGCCCTTCAGATGTTTTGAGACTACAATCCCCATCATCCCTGACCACTGGTCCTGCTAGCTAGGGATCATGGGAGTTGTAGGCCAAAAAAACATCTGGAGGACTGAGGTTGAGGAAGCCTGGTTTATATTCTTTTTGCCACTGGCTAATGGAGGCAGTTGTGGAAATGGCAGCACTGCAGGCCCTCATTGGCCAACCAGAATTTGACTCTTTTACTTCTCTGTTTTTCGAAAGCAGATGAATTGTGACAGTGGTAGGAAAACCAAGCCTTTTGATTCTGGGTTTGGTGGACTGTGCTTGGGTAATGTAGTACTGTAGCTAGATTTGTTGGAGAGACCCTCCCTTAAATTCCTGCCTGGCCACAAAGCCTTCTGAGGAGCCTTGAGTTGGTCTCAGCTGAATCTACCTCACAGGGTGGCTTTGAGGATAAAGAGAGGGGGTGTTTTCTGCTCTGAGCTCTTCAGAGAAAGGGAAGGATTATAATATAATAGCGGAGCAATCTCCAGCTCTGTAATTGCATCTAGCATTAATTTTGTTTGCACAACTTCATATATTATCACCGATGTACAAAAAAAAGGCCTAGGCTGTCTGTCATTTAAAATGATGCACACTGAAACCATTGGTACTGAAAAAATGTGAGGCTTTTATAGTCTCTGTTTGAAACCTGGCAAAGTAATTTCATACTTGGAGTATTTTGAAATGTTTCTGAGCCTCTGTGGCTGTAAAATAGATTTGTTTGAAATATTGCTGATATTTCAGCTCTGTGCTAATTGTGGCAGCCATTCCAGAAATGAAGACCATTACTTGAAGCTGTCACTTTCAATGCTTAAGTGACTTGCAGATCCTTGATATATTTTTAACTTCAGGAGGGTTGCCTACTGGAATAGGACAGCTGTTTATTTTGCCACTAGCAGTCTTTGGGCAACAAGAGCACACATGTAATCACACTAGCCCAGACCTAAGTAGAAAGGGGGTGTTATGTAACATGTTGCTCTCCAAGGGTTTAGAATAAGCTGGCTTGAGTTATGTGGGGTTGTTTGTTTTTTTTTGGGTAGGCTGCAAATATTTTTTAAAACATGCGTAACCTGAATAACTCTTGGGGGCCAACAGATCATATTGCTGTGTTTTGAGAATACCTGTGATATTTATTCTGACTTTCCTCTAGATTTTTTTGGTAGAAATTCAGTAGACCTTCTGCAGTGAAAATTGTATAGCATAAACCCAATTGAGAAGACTCCCTCTTAAAAGGGTGGCATGTTGCACTTAGTGACCACTTGATACTAATCTATTCCTATAAAATCTTGATTACAGTGCTGTCTAAATTATTCAGTTGTATTGTATGGGCATTTAACATCTGTCAAATCATAATTTCTGTGAGGACATGTTACACCACCACAGTAAGTGTAGGTGCACTTACACATGGGTACTATGTAAATTTGACATTTGCAGAAAATGCCCAAGAGACTTGACATGGCCTTTACTAGGATACGAAAAGCTTTTTTTTTTTTTTAAGCAACAAGCCCCGGTAAAGGCTAGTTTTTCCCAGAATAATGTATTAATTAATCCTTTTAGCAGTACTGTTTAATCAAATGCATATCGTGCTGCTGTGGATTGTTCCATATTGAATATTTAACATAGGAAAATCACCTTATACAAGTCAGACTCCTGGACCAGCATGTAGTTACTATTGCCTGTACTAACGCCAGTCTTTCTCAGTTTTCAATATGCCAGAGATTGAACCTGGGAACCTCTGCATACAAAACATGTTCTCTACCATTGGACTACAGCCCTTCCCTTAAGGACATCTAACTATTTAGAAGCTTAGTTTTTGGAAAATGTCTGAAATTTTAGCATGAAACTCAAATATCTGGTCATCACAGTGTTTCTGCTGTCTCCTTCAAAATATACTGGCAGATGCCTAACACAAGACATTAATATCCTTGATTTATCTTTTCCACTTTTTCAAATGTTTTTCCTTCACTCACATTTTCTTTTGCCATATATCTTAAGAGACCCTTCCTACATGATGGCTTTCACTTAGGCAAATTTTAATATGCCTGTATACTGTGTTTTGTATGAAATGACACAGATGTAAAGTGTGTCACTAAAATATATGCAAACAGAGGTGTGACCTTTTCCCATTCACTGCTCACATTTATTTTAAATGCAAAAATAGGGAATTATATATGTGGACACGTACTGTGCACCATGTCAGGTCAGCATGCAACGAAATGTAACACTTTCCTTAAAAGCAATATTTCATCATCCCACTCTCTTCCTTCTTCCCAAACAGATTGCCAAAACTCACCTCCACCCTGAAAAAATACCCAACTTTTCTGGTAGAATGAAGCTTTGGGTGGAACCATATGGAAGCCCATAGTTCATTCATGAGTAATGGTGGAAATTTATTAACTGGGCTGCTCTTTTCTGAAGCAATAATATTTCTAGGGCTTCCCACTTTGCACTGTCAGTTCCTGAAGTGGATACAGGTAGAGTAATTTTGCAGTAATATAGTGGGTTGTACATCATTATACAATAAAACCAAGCGTAGGAGATTGTAAACCCATTGTCTCAAATTTCTAGTGTAAAGCTTTTCACTGGAGCTGATTGAAAAAACTACCTTTTCCCTTTCATTAGTTTTCTGGTGCTAGTGTCTTTCCCTTAATTGAGAGCTAGTGTGAAATCCTGGTTAGTTTTTTGAGCTTAGATTCAAGGAGCTCTAGTTTGAATACCCACAAGCCACAAAACTCACTGAGTGACATTGGGGCAGCCAGTGCATAAAATGTGGCAAGCCTATTGATGTATGCCACCCTGAGCTTCCTGGAGGAAAGTGGAACAGTAATGTGAGAAATGATGAGTCCGGGCTTCTAAGTACCAAAACTAGCTTCCATTTTAAGCTTCATCATTTGATACCATGCACTTTCAGGTGACTAGTTTTGTGCAGTTGAACGGTTTCTGAGGATTTCAGTGGGAAAGGGTAGGAGACACTTGCTGGCTATGCATGTAATGAAGTCAGTAGAAGTGGTACATGTACAGAAGTGGAGCCTTGGCCTGTAGGAGAGCTAATGCCATCTGAAATTTTGTGAGTCAAGCGTGTGTCTAATTAGGTAGAAATGATTTTTAAATTTAGCCAGGAACTGTTTGACATGGAACGGTAGGCCGGAATGTTTTGGTAATTTTGAGTTGTGTTTTAGAAATGCTGAATGAAAAGCTTCTTCATTAACTAAAATGTTGTGTGTGTACATGCGTTCAAAACAAATGGATGAATTGACTGGGCAGTGCTTTTTTACATTTGAACTATGACTGCCATAGGGAGAGCCAAGAGTTCAGCACTCCTGAAGTCTTTCCACATTGAACTACCACTGTGCCTATCCAGTGCTTGGGTTGCAAGGAGGCTCCTTCCCCAAATTATACTGAATTTTTGCTAGTCTTATCCTGTAGGCAGGTTAATATTGCTGGATATCTAGTCAGTTTCTCTCTTGCTCTCTCCTTGCCTTCCAAGTGTCTTCCATTTCCCTTGTATTGAACAACCCTAGGGTGTGTAGCCATGAACACAATTCATGATTAAGTACTTTTTAATTAACGTTTAGAATTCATAGCAAAAACCGACAAAATCTTGCTTGCATTAGTGCGGCTAGGTAATTACAGTGGATGCTTGGGTTGCGAACGCGATCCGTGCAGGATGCACGTTTGCAATCCGCAGTGGCGAGTCTGCGCACGCGCGGGGTGCAATTCGGGGCTTCTGCGCAAAGCGTGATTTAGTGCTTCTGTGCATGCGCGACTGCCGAAACCCAGAAGTAACCTGTTCCGGTACTTCCGGGTTTTGGCGTTCTGCAACCCCCAAAAAAACACATCCTGAAGCGTCTGTAACCCGAGGTATGTCTACAGAGCTTGGACCTAATGTTATTTCCCCCCTCCCCCCTCCAGATACTGTGGGCAAGAGTTTTGTAACAAGCCCAGGGCAGTCAGCACTTTGTAGGACCACAGATACCTTCCCCTCTGAGCACTGGCCATATTGGCAGACACGGATGGGAGTTGGAACCCAACACTGTCTGGCGGGACACATCTCCCCCTCCCTCATCCCACTGCCTCCAGTGTTACATTAGTAGCTGAAGAGTAGGGTATGAATGAAGGTGATGTGGGAACTCCCATTAGATGCTTTTAAAAATAATCCATGCTAGTTGAGTTGCAACTTCAAATGAGTTTTGTGCTGTGGGCATACTCTTGACTTTCTTGCAATCAGAGATCAGTTAGATATTGGTCTTCAACTGGTGCTGTGGGACTCATAAATGGATTATATCTCAATCTAAAATCTGAGGATTTTTTTGCATCTCCCTTCCTCCCAGTGTGGACCCTGTGTTGTGTGTTGGGATTAAAGGTGGTTTCTGGGTCTAAGTCTCTAAGAGAATGTTGAAGGTGTTTCTATTATAAACAAGCATAACAAAGTTGCTTTTCAGTGAAACTGTTGCATTCTAGTAGATTATTTGTGTGGATACAAATTCTACAGGGTCCTAGGATTGACAGTTTCCTCTGAGGTAGCAAACCCATAATCTCTTACAACTGTAGCATAGTACTATAATAGAAATGAAGTGATCAAAGCAACTTGATATTTAAATGCTATGTTGTGAAACCTGCAACTCCCATCAATTCGTCCCTGATCATTGATTATTTTGGGGGGGAGCTGATTGGAGTTGGAGTCCAATAATATCAGGCTGTGTGTGCATGTGTGCCACAAGTTTTCTACCCACCTACCCTGGCTGTAACATACAGTGGCAGATTTTGTGATTTGGTTTATATTTGTAGTGCTGCACATTCATTTTACTAGCACTAGTCTTCTGAAGTAACAAATTGTTACTGTAGGCTTCTGGCAACGTTTAGAAACTTTAGAAATAGGTTATGAATTTGGCGGGTGAGGTATTGAATGGCTTTATATTGTCATCTTAAAAACTGTTGTCAAAATCACAACACTCAGAATTGGGTAGTGTAACTCTTGTTCCAGATAGCAGCTTACTAAAAAAATCCCACATGTCTGGCCTTTGATACTTGGGGTACTTGAGGTAGTATGTGCTATGAGTCTGAAGTAGTGCTGGATAATTAGAATATTGTTCATTGTGTAAAGTAATGTCTTGTTGGAGCCATTTCTGAATTTCTGTCCATGGGTGCTAGAACCAGTGATGTTGCTTAGCTTTGCAACTGAGATGGAGTAGGGCTTAGAAATAAAATAAGCTTTTATGACATGAGTCAAACTACCATTTGTATTTCAGCTGGGCGCATAAATAAACAAATGCCATTTTCAAGGGTTCCTTGACCTGTGTCACTCTCCCTCCCCAAACCTTACCTTCTAGCAGCAGTAGTGCTTGGGGCCTGGCAACCTACAGTTCTCAGGCACTTCCCGTTTGTAAGTCTTCCTGGCCTTATGAAGTCCTCTCACTTAACAGATTCCTGTTGCTGAGTGTAAGTTGTAGTGTTAGAAAGGTACCAGGCACGTTTTGCGACTAGTGTGGGTCCAATTGTGACGACATGGAGATCTTCGGATGCCAAATTGGCAACTGGGGAAAGCAAAATGTCATTTAGAGAAGGGTCTGAAATATTTTCTTTGAAGCTTGAATTTGTTTTGTTCTGGGTTGTTTTATTTGATGTTTTAATGCGTTGTAAACTGCTTTGAGATTAGTTCTTTAAAATATAAAGCAGTGTAGAAATTATGATGATGCTAACTACAACAAATTCCACCAGGAGGGCAGGGATGGCACCTAGACATTCCATTGTGGAGACTGTAACCTAGGTTTAAGGTGCCATTTGGCGATTAGAGTATATATCTGATTTTTGAACACTGGCAAGTTGTGTTGTTTTTAGGAAGCAGGTAGGTGTAGCTAGCAAAATATGGTGGAGGAAATCAGCTGCAGAGAAGTCTGGGGATAGTGAAGGATCTGCAGTTGTCTTCATCTTTAAGAACTTGGTTTTTCTAAAACCCTTCATTACTTAAGATTTCTTTTAGGAAAACAGGAAACATAGGCACACTGTAATCAAAAGCAAGGTGTCTGTGTTTTTTTAATGTAACTTTAAAACTTGTTTTTACTTGCCAGGGTGGCTAACCTGTGACCCTCTCCCTATTGTGGGGCTCCCATCATCCCAGCCAGCATGGCCAGGCAGTCAGGCATGATGGGAGTTGTAGTCCAGCAATATTAGCAAGGCTACAATTTTCCCACCACTACCATAAACAGAGGTTCACCCATTTGTGACACTGCACTCTGAGACACCGATTACCTCCAGAGCTTAGCATCGTGTCAAATCATGTCCGCCATTGTGTGCAAGGGCAATGGAACCCCTGTGCAAAATATTTCTCGACTGTACGGCCCAGAGCTCCTTGGAGGAAGGGGGATGTAAATGTATATTGGAGCTTTGATGCCTACGCATGTTAAACTTCCAGTTCTTCATGGGCATGCCTCTGTTTTGCTGCTCATTAACTTCTACCATGACATTTCCCCCCCTTTTTCTAGAATCCAGCAACTATCACCAGGATACTCCTTAGTCATTTCAACTGGGATAAAGAAAAGCTGATGGAAAGGTAAGCAAACCGCTTTTCTCCTTCTGGAAAGTGTTCTGGTAACCTGGTAGGTTTAGTATTTCAGTTATCTAAACTTGGCTGCAGATAAGCATTCACAATGATTTTCAGATTTTTGTGAGAGCAAGTTCTCTTAGTGAAGAAAATGGTGTTCAAGCCACCCTGAGTGCTTCATTCTATCTAGACAGTCACCAGTTGCCTATGTTAGAGGCAATCAGATGGCTGAATGTGAGACTTGCTGTGTTTTAAGGTTGTGGTGGCAGAGTGGAGGGGACAAGGGTGGGGTCAGGGAGAAGCCTCCTGTTCCCAAGAGATACATGCAGGGTACTGCCTTTTTATATTGAATATGCCCGTCTTTTACAATTTGTTCTCCTTAGGGTTTCATAACCCTCAGTGCAAGTGTAAACATGGTCCTGGGTGGTAACTGGAGAGAGTTTTCAAATCTGGGTGATTTTACTTATCCTGGCCCTTGCTTGTACCTGACAATACTCATTGTATTAATGTCAGGCTACGTTGCTGTTGACATATATTGAACAACCATATAATGTGGGCAGAGCTAACTGGCTTGTGTCTTGCTGCGTTTAATTTGTAGCTTGAGTGTTGCTATAATAAAACACTATTTTCTGGAAATGCAGATCTTGTTTCTTTTTTCCAAGTTGTATTTGAACTCTGCCAACATGGAAATGTGGAGGTTAAGCAACTGCAAGGAAGCCAAATATTCTCAAATCAAAAGAGTTCCTTCTCTAACTCCCATGAGGAGTTCAGAGTTGGACTCATGGAAATGGTACGCCATGGCATGAGGCACTTTCAGCATTCATTGTTGTTGCACTTAAAATGTCCAACACACTGTCTAAAAAAATCTTTTTAAAATTCCCAGTTCAAAGAGTAACATGAGAAATATGATACAAGAGGAAAAAGTGATGGAGGTAGGGAGTCTGTGGCTTGTCAGAAGTTGCTAGTCTGCAGCTACTTTCATCCACAACCATAGTGTCTGAGATTGACAATCTACCCTTCATAGTTGCAAAGATAAATTTGAAGAATCTGGTGCTTTTCTGATTCCTCAACCAAGTTAAAATGTGGCCTTCTTCATTGTGCTCCAGCTGCTTTCAAGATAGAGGAATTTAGAATCATAGAATCATAGAGTTGGAAGAGACCACAAGGGCCATCGAGTCCAACCCCCTGCCAAGCAGGAAACACCATCAGAGCACTCCTGACATATGGTTGTCAAGCCTCTGCTTAAAGACCTCCAAAGAAGGAGACTCCACCACACTCCTTGGCAGCAAATTCCACTGTCGAACAGCTCTTACTGTCAGGAAGTTCTTCCTAATGTTTAGGTGGAATCTTCTTTCTTGTAGTTTGGATCCATTGCTCCGTGTCCGCTTCTCTGGAGCAGCAGAAAACAACCTTTCTCCCTCCTCTATGTGACATCCTTTTATATATTTGAACATGGCTATCATATCACCCCTTAACCTCCTCTTCTCCAGGCTAAACATGCCCAGCTCCCTTAGCCGTTCCTCATAAGGCATCGTTTCCAGACCTTTGACCATTTTGGTTGCCCTCCTCTGGACACGTTCCAGTTTGTCAGTGTCCTTCTTGAACTGTGGTGCCCAGAACTGGACACAGTACTCCAGGTGAGGTCTGACCAGAGCAGAATACAGTGGCACTATTACTTCCCTTGATCTAGATGCTATACTCCTATTGATGCAGCCCAGAATTGCATTGGCTTTTTTAGCTGCCGCGTCACACTGTTGGCTCATGTCAAGTTTGTGGTCCACCAAGACTCCTAGATCCTTTTCACATGTACTGCTCTCAAGCCAGGTGTCACCCATCTTGTATTTGTGCCTCTCATTTTTTTTGCCCAAGTGCAATACTTTACATTTCTCCCTGTTAAAATTCATCTTGTTTGTTTTGGCCCAGTTCTCTAATCTGTCAAGGTCGTTTTGAAGTGTGATCCTGTCCTCTGGGGTGTTAGCCACCCCTCCCAGTTTGGTGTCATCTGCAAATTTGATCAGGATGCCCTTGAGTCCATCATCCAAGTCGTTGATAAAGATGTTGAATAAGACCGGGCCCAAGACAGAACCCTGTGGCACCCCACTAGTTACTCTTCTCCAGGATGAATAGGAACCATTGATGAGCACCCTTTGGGTTCGGTCAGTCAGCCAGTTACAAATCCACTGAGTGGTAGCATAGTCAAGTCCGCAATTTAAATCACCAAGAAAAGATTGTAAAAGAGAAATGTGGTTTAAATCTATTTAGAAAAAGCTGGATCCAGCTATTAAAAATATTGGTGTAAAAGATGGGAACCTTAGTTAAGAGAATGGTAAAGTCATATCTGAAGTGCCTATTTTTCTCTTGTTTGGAACAGCAGACAACTGAGTAGGGAAATGAGGTTGAGTAATTGTGTCTTACACTTCAGAAAAATTGCTAGTAAAGTCGAAAAGTTGTAAATGGATTCATTAAGCTTTTTTTTCATGCTAGAAAATCACATAACTACTGGTGGTCCATGTTTTCACCAAGAATAAAGCATGACACCGGCTGGCTGTTTGCTTGCTTTGTTTTTTTGTTTTAAAGAGCATAGCTTTCAGGTAGCATAGCAAACACTACCCAGTAGGAAAAATATACATTAGTTGTGTGGCACTTATTCCAGGTGTCCCAAGGAATATTATTGGTAACTTGATTACATTTATTTTGGAACAGATTCCATTTGTGATATAGCTTTTCATTCCAGTAATGCTTGTGAATCTATTAAAGGATGCTCTTCCATGTGTAAACTGATGTAATCTGCTATTTAGCTGCTTTGAAATCCTCTTGGGCAAACTATTAGGAAAATCCCTTGCTCTGAAATGATAGAAGTATTCTTCCAGAATCTCTTTGATTCCAAATCCTTTGGATTTCCCACTTTTTTCTTCTCCTCCTGTCTCATTTACAATTACACATAATATTGTACAGTAATTCTAGGAAGCGGTTTCCGCTTATTATAGCTAGGTTGCTTGATTCAGCATTGATTAGGAATTTAAACTTGAATTTAAACTTGTTATACAATGGCAAAGCAATATTTGTCCTTAAAGGTAAAGGGACCCCTGACCATTAGGTGTAGTCGCGGACGACTCTGGGGTTGCGGCGCTCATCTCGCTTTATTGGCCGAGGGAGCCGGCGTTCAGCTTCCAAGTCATGTTAAATTTGACTAGACCCAAGACCCCAGTAGTGCAGCATTCTGATCTCACCATGTCCAGCCAGATGCATATATGAAGCCCACAAGAAGAAAATGAGTGTAATAGAACTCTTCCTCTGTTAATACCAGCTGCTGAGAATCACAAGACATGTTGTTTCTGATACTGGAGGTATAGTCACATGGCTTTCATCCATCCACTAGAAACCGTGTGTTCCATATCAGCCCAATTCTGTGTAACTTTCTCCTGGCCCTGTTGGACTTCAGGCATTTTGATTAAGCTTTTGTGACTTCTTAGTTAATTTTAACTGAATTAACTGAATTTTTGTATTGTTTGTAAACCCACTGTACTTATAAGCAGTGGTTGTTAGGTGGTGTGCAGATCGTTGAGATAAATAAATACCATATTTTTCCATGTATAAGACACCCCTATGTACAGTGGTACCTCGCAAGACGAATGCCTCGCGAGACAAAAAACTCGCTAGACGAAAGGGTTTTTTGTTTTTTGAGCTGCTTCGCAAGACGATTTTCCCTATGGGCTTGCTTTGCAAGATGGAAATGTCTTGCAAGTTTGTTTCCTTTTTCTTAACACCGTTAATACAGTTGCGACTTGACTTCGAGGAGCAACTCATAGCACGCGGCGTGGTAGCCTTTTTTGAGGTTTTTAAAGACTTTGGTGATTTTTGAAGCTTTTCCAAAACTTTCCCGACACTGTGCTTCGCAAGACGAAAAAAATCGCAAGACGACAAAACTCGCGGAACGAATTAATTTCGTCTTGCGAGGCACCACTGTATAAGACAACCCCTATTTTTTTTAACCCAAAATTAAGAAAAGGAAACCCTAAAATAGAAGTGAAAATCTGGATGATTGGCAGCGGCAAGTTGTTGATCTTTTTTGGGGTGATCACCCTCAAAGTGTCCAGCAAGAAGCAAAGGCAGCGACTGGGGCACCACACACTTCCCCTCGGTGGCAGCTGCTGCAGCGGGAAAGCAGGCTCCTAAGCAGGATGCCAAGGAAGAGCCGGAGGAAGGCAGCGGCTGCTCTGCGTCGGGCCATGCCGTCAAGCAAACTAGGCTGAGGAAGGTGGTGAGCGGGTTGGGGGGAAGAGGAAAAAGAGGAAAGAAGGGCAAGGAGAGGTAGCTGAGGCAGTTCTCGGCGGCGGCGGCAGCTGTTCTTGATCCAGTGGTCGAGCCAGCGGGGACTTCAGGAGGTGAGCCAATTGCTAGCATGTAGCCTGGGGGGGGGGCTGGAGAAAGGGGGGATGCCTGCAGGAGGGACTGCCTCGACCCACCCAAGCCAAAATCCTGGACATATGCTTAAATATTTTAAAATTCCCCCAGAGGCCCATGTTCCGTGTACAAGACAACCCCCAATTTTTTACTATTTTTTTTTAGCAAAAAACCTCATCTTATATACACGGGAAAATACGGTACAGTGGTACCTCGGGTTACATACACTTCAGGTTACAGACTCCACTAACCCAGAAATAGTACCTCAGTTAAGAACTTTGCTTCAGGATGAGAACAGAAATTGTGCTCTGGCAGCGTGGCGGCAGCTGGAGGCCCGATTAGCTAAAGTGGTGCTTCAGGTTAAGAACTGTTTCAGGTTAAGTACAGACCTCTGGAACGAATTAAGTACTTAACCTGAGGTACCACTGTAAATGGCAAATGTCTGCCATTCTACTATTGACACTCTCTTCTAAGCAACAGATTAATCTGATGCCTGTACAAAAATGTGCTGCAACACTCTTGTTAATATTTTATGTTACACTTTGTTAGTTGTGTTAGATAATAGGAAATGCCCATCTTGGCATAATTTAAGAGTTCCTTCTTGTTTTTCTCCTGTAAGGGGTTTAGCAAGACCTGTGAGAGGGCAAGTTTCCAACAGCTGCCCCAACTGGGTAAGCTCTTTCCTCCCCCACCTCTCCCCCAGAGTATTCAATGGTTTCCATTCATTCTTTGAGTGGCCTTAAATACCAGGCTATCACAGACCTGACTCAGACACGGCCCATTTATTATGTCACTCGAGAAATAAAGATGGCTGCTGCTTTTGAAATTTCCAGTTGGATGGCTCATGATCAGGCAGTTGGTTATTCTAAGCAATGAGAGCAGCAGCTGCAGAAATTGCAAGGATTAGAACCATAGGAAGCTGCTTTACAACAAATGGGACCGTTGGTCCATTTAGCTCAACATTTAGTATACTCACTGACAACAGTTTTCCAGGGCTTTAGATGGGGTCTTTCTGAATGCAATTTGGAGAGGATGAGAACTGAACCTGGCAGCTTCTGCTTGCAAAGCATCTTGTCTGCTACTTGAACTAAAACCATTAGCTGAAACAGCATAGTTTCTCCTATCTTAATGCAACTCCTGTTTAAACGTAATAGAGGCAGGAAGATCTGTTGCAGAAACTCGGAAGTGGCAGGACATTACTGTAGGAATTGAAAGCATGGCTTGTTAGAGAAGGTTCTTGAGGTGTTAATCTGCACAGGTAGATGGACTTGCTTGCTTGTTGTTGTTTGTTGTTGGTGGTGTTTTAATCGAGGTTTTTAAAAAGTGCACTATGACAGCACCGGGAATTGGGTGGGGATGAATTTATTATGAAGTATGCCCTAGGCAGCATAACAGAGTACAGCAATGTTACGTATTTTGGAAACTAGAGTTGCTAAACGGAAGAATTTGTCCAAAGTTTTCACAGGTAACTTCGGAAGAAACTGGAAATATATTTTTTTCCCTGTGAGCAATTGTTGCATAGCAGACCTGCTGTCTGCGCAAGTCCTAATTTACACTCCAAAGGCTAAATTTGAAGATGCTTTGATAAGTTGCCATCTTGACAATCCAAACAACAACTGTTTTATAGTTGTTTTTAAAAATGTCTTGGCTACCTACAGATCTAAGGTTGGTGATCCAAAACACTGCACATATACTAGGAAGGGCATGGACCTGAACTACTCCTTTGATGCAGGAAGTTCTTGAAGCAAGGCAGCCTAGATGCGCCTGTCCTGAACTTTGTAGCCTTTGACTGTTGGTGTTTTCCTAGCTGCAAACATTGCAGGGCTATTTGAGTTGCCTTATCTTCACAGTTTTACAGGGCCAGTACAAATGGCAAGGTGAGGCATAGGTGGTGGAGAAAGAATAGGCCACTTCCCATTTTAAATAAGGACTGAGAAGCTCCTCCTTACTTACTCAATCTCTAACTACTATTCTCAAGTGAAGAACAGTTTTATTTTGTTGTTTTTAAACTTTGGCTTCACTTCCCTTTTCTGTTTATGCAGGTACTTTGATGGCAACCTGGAGAAGCTCTTTGCAGAATGTCATGTAATTAATCCTAGTAAAAAGTCTCGAACACGTCAGATGAGCACAAGGTCATCTGCACAGGACATGCCTTGCCAGATCTGCTATTTGAACTATCCTAACTCTGTGAGTAACTTTAAAAAAAGGCATTTAAAGCATTTAATTCTTTAAAACATTGTCTCATTTGACTTCTAAACTCTTATTTTGGATGTCTGCAATTTAGCCAATTTGTATATGGGTTGTTATGGAAGATAATAGCCAGTAGTCTTTCCTATATCTGTCTTGGCCTTCATCTAGCTATCTTCTCTCTGACACATGTGTTTTCCCTGCACAGGGAGTTCTTTTGTATAGACTAGAGGAACATTTAATGTAACCTCTTCCTACAGGCTGAAGTGGTACATGGTAGAAACAGGTTTTCCTTATTTGTTGTTTGAGAACTAGGCTTCTTTTTCTTTTAATATAAATATTTCAGTAAAGCTATACAGTGGTGCCCCGCAAGACGAAATTAATTCGTTCCGCAATTTTTGTCGTCTAGCGAATTTTTCGTCTTGCGAAGCACGAAATCCCATAGGAATGCATTGAAAATCAATTAATGCGTTCCTATGGTCAAAAAAAGTCCAAACAAAGCCAAATTTGGTACAACAACAGTTTATTAACTGCTCTTTAAAGTCACACATACTGTAAAGAGCAGTTCAAAAATTGAAGGGAAAATAAATTAACTTTATAAACAAAACATGTCTTTGTTTTTAGACAAAGAAAACAAAGTCGCGAGACGTTTTCGTCTTGCGAAGCAAGCCCATAGGGGAAATTCGTCTTGCGAGGCAAATCGAAAACGGAAAAACCTTTCGTCTAGCGAGTTTTTTGTCTTGCGAGGCATTCGTCTTGCGAGGTACCACTGTATATTAGGCTAATAATAAAACTTATTCTTTTATACAAATAGGGAACAGGAAAATAACACATGTATTTCAAAACTAATAAGCTTATCATAATGCACTTGTATCAATATTGTAATTTTTGGAATGCAATAAATGATTGCTAAATTTTCCTTGAAGTTTTTATACAGTCTATTCTTTAAGCATTACTGTTTCATTGTTTGAGCTGTGTAGCACACTTTATTTAACTCTTACTTCATGGTTAAAAGATTTGAAGTTTGCCAGAGTTTTTGCTGTTTGTTTTGGTGCAAGTAATAAATATGACACTAGTGAGTAATGTGTATTTCTAATGATTCAAGAATAATCAAAAGGTATAGCTATTAACCAATAATTTAACTTGATTAAGGCTCATATTTCTAGTTGAATATGGATCTTTGACATTGTTCTTCAAATTATATGGCTTCCAAGTGTTACTCTCATTGACTTGCTTGCCAAGGCACAGCCTCCCTCTTCTGCATTATAGCAGAAGATTTGGGGGGAATGTTGTAGGACACATACTCAATTCACATTGGACCCCTGCAAACCTTTTTGAATCTCGGTGTTACTCCATTTGCATTCTCTGTGACTTCCAATGTGACCAACATTTCCAGTATACTCCATATTGAAGATTAACAGTGACATTCAACCTGCCTTTGCAGGGATATATTATTTGATCTTACTAGGGAATCCCAGGGTTTCTCAAACATTTGGAAAATGCTGTTTTGTGAGATTATCCGCTTCTTTTTTCATCTCAATAACGTCTTGGTAACATTGTTCTTCTAAGAATTTCATGAAGTCATTTAACTTTGCTTCTGTTTTATGGGATTTCTATCCAAGTACTTCTGACTTCATGTAATTTAATTTTATAACACGTTCTAATGCCAGTCAGCAAGTAATAAAAATTGAGTTTCCTAAGTAAAATGCAATATCTTCATGTGTTGTCTTGCATTCACTTTCTTTTATTGTGTATCCTTTTGGTTCTTATATCATTTGTTTGGATCATTGTGCACAAGTTAAACCATAATTGTATATATGAATGCTATCCAACTTCAAGGCAGTCTCAAATGCTTTTATACTTGCCAGTTGATACTGAGTTACTCCTTTAGCTGGCATACGGTGCATCACAATGTTCCAAAGCATTTGGATCCTACTTGGATGGGTGTTGCTCAAGGGGTGTTCCCCATGGAGCCTTCAATGTAGGGTTCTGCAAGGTTCAATTTTATCTTCTATGTCAGTGGTTTTCAACCTTTTTGAGTCCATGGCTCCCTTTGAGTCCACCAGCCACTTACACTGGGGTTCCGTTACACAGGACACACATAAGTGGGATTTCCTTCCATTCTGCCCTCCCTCTTTTTGGCACCATTTTTGGCACGTCTGTAAGTGGGAGCACGTGCCGGCGGGAACCCAAGCAATGCCGCTGCTTTGCAGGGCCAAGCTGACCCATTCCACGTGGCAACCCTAGCCTGCCTTTCCTGAAATTAGAGTGTACATTGGGTTGGGGAGAGCGCAAAACAATATTAAGATCAGAAGTATTTCCTTATTGTGGGGAAGGAAACCGAGAAACACAGGATGCACATGCATACATGGCTCTTTCCTGCAACATTCTCCCTGTCCCCATAAAGCTTGGTGACTGTTAAGGAGGAGTAGGTTGCCTGCAGGGAGAGGTAGAGAAGAAGAATGAGGAGGAATGTTGAGGGCAGAAGGAGAGAGAAACACAGAAGACACTCCTCACTTTCAGGGTTATGTTTAAATCCCTTCTTATAGGACACACATACACACCATCAAGCTACTTTGCTGTTTTCTTACATTTCTCAAGTGTAAAACTAAGGAACTGTTAGTTACTGAAGCTGGGGAGAATTTTTTTTTTGGGGGGGGGGGGGAGAGATTTAAGTCATGCAAAAGTGTTTCCCCACTTTTTTGCCACTGTTTTATTTCGGGAAGATAATGGGCTGCAGGTTAAAGTTGCCAGTTCCCCGAATGTTCCTCAGGGAGAAAAAGAGAGAGAGAATATGCAGGAAGATATGGGCTGCAAGTTAATTAGAGGGTGCCCCCCAAGGCTCCCCTGAATGTTCCTCAAGCCACCCCAGGGTGCCTCAGCACACTGGTTAAAAACCAGTGCCCTATGCTGTTTAACATCTACATTAAACCACTGAAAGGGGTTATCCAGAGGTTTGGAGTATGTTGTTGGCAATATGCTGATGGCACACAATTCTACTTCTCTGTATCTGCAGGTGAGGCAGTGCTTGTGTTGGACTGTTGTCTTGCTTCGGTAGTAGAGTGGATGAGAGCCAACAAACGAGCTCAATCCAGATAAGATTGAGGCATTGGTAGTGCATGGTTCCTTAGACCGTGTGACTGCTTGTTCTTCATGAGGTTACACTGCCTATGAAGGAGTTGGGTATGCAGCTTGGATCCTTGGCTGTCGCTTGAGGCTCAGGTGACCTCAGTGGCATGGAGTGCCTTCCATCAGCTTGGGGTGGTGGCCCCCATGTACCTCTATCTGGACAGAGCCAGCCTAGAGCCTCTCTATGTTCTAGTATCTTTACAGCAATGTGTTATACATAGGGCTGCCTCTGAAGATGGTTCAGAAACTTCAGCTGGTGAAGAATTCAGCAGCCAGGTTGCTCACTGGGACAAGACTGTTTGAGCATATTACACCGATCCTGGTCCGACTGCACTGGCTGCCAATTAGTTTCCAGGCACAATTCAAAGTGCTTATTTTGACCTATAAAGCCTTAAACGGCTTAGGACTGCACAAGGACCACCTCTCCCCATATGAGCTTACCCTGGACCCTGAGATCATCATCTGAGGCCTTTCTTTGTGTGCCTCCTCCATGAGAGGTTTGCAGTGTGGCAACACAAGAATGGGCATTTTCTGCAGTGGCTCCCCATTTGTGGAATTATGTGCATAACTGAAACCCAGTGAAAAGCCCTGCAAAACACCCCACCCCCTTTCTGCTTTTTTAGTGATGGTTCAGTGATGTCTTTATGAACATGTATTAAGTAGGGGGCTACCTGTAAACCAAAGTAGTCTCAAAATTAATTTCTTTCTAAAATTATTTCCCTTTGTATATTTCGTAAACTGTTGTACAAAGGGATCCTTAAATTTTTTTGTTCTAATCTGTTTTGGTCCATGGTGCATCATCCTGTTGTATAGCACTTCCAAATATCCGTTATCCTTCCCTAGCACGTGTTTTTTATAATAGTTTGTCATCTTTTTTAAAAAAATTCAACCTGATATTCTTAATGTCCCAAGAGGAGTTAAGCACAATTAATGTTGGCAGATGGATGAAAAATGGATTTAGGCCCAACTAATCTTTGTGGGATTTTAATCCTTATCACTGACTAGCTACCTTTCGTTAGCAATGTTTTTAAAAAGTGTAGAATAATGAATTAATCTTGAAGAAAATGTGAGGTGATGTTGGGGTTTTGCTAGTGGTAATACCAAAATGCATATCCTTCTCTTGAAGTAGATGAAAATGTATAATTAAACATTAGAGATTCTGTTTTTCCTCTCATTAATTCCAAATTGAATTTTCCCCTTGTCTGTCTTTGCTCACTCCCCAGTGTCTTGTGACCAGGCCGTTGGTGCAAAGAGACCTCTGAGTAATGCTATATATGCAGGGGTTAGAAAGAGTTCAGTGGAGCTGTTTGCATAGGATGATGCAGCTTTATGAATATTGCTGTGAGCGCAGATCTCTTGCTTGTGAAACAGCAAAATTAGATGGAAGAATACTAATGCTAGAGTCAAAGTTTGGGATTTATAAAGAAGCAGAGCAGGTATTTCCCACAGGTAATTGAGAGTGACTAGTGACTATAGCCAGGACGCGGGTAGCGCTGTGGGTTAAACCACAGAGCCTAGGACTTGCCAATCAGAAGGTCAGCGGTTCGAATCCCCATGATAGGGTGAGCTCCCGTTGCTCGGTCCTGCTCCTGCCCACCTAGCAGTTCAAAAGCACGTCAAAAAGTGCAAGTAGATAAATAGGTACTGCTCCGGCGGGAAGGTAAATGGTGTTTCTGTGCGCTGCTCTGGTTCGCCAGAAGTGGCTTAGTCATGCTGGCCACATGACCCAGAAGCTGTATGCCGGCTCCCTCGGCCAATAAAGCGAGATGAGCACCGCAACCCCAGAGTCGGTCACGACTGGACCTAATGGTCAGGGGTCCCTTTACCTTTACTTAGTGACTATAGCAATAAAAAAATGGCCTTCCTGAATCAGCCCAAAGCTCATCTAGTTCAGTGTTCTGTTTCGAACAAAGGCCAGCCAAATGCCTTGAGGTCTTTAGAGGCAGGCACATAGCATAGTGTGGTGCTGTGGGTTAAACCACAGAGCCTAGGGCTTGCTAATCAGAAGGTCGGCGGTTCGAATCCCCGCGATGAGGTGAGCTCCCATTGCTCGGTCCCTACTCCTGCCAACCTAGCAGTTCGAAAGCATGCAGTGCAAGTAGATAAATAGGTACCGCTCTGGCAGGAAGGTAAATGGCATTTTTGTATGCTGCTCTGGTATGCCCGAAGCGGCTTAGTCATGACCGGGAAGCTGTGCGCCAGCTCCCTCGGCCAGTAAAGCGAGATGAGCTCTGCAACCCCAGAGTCGTCTGCGACTGGACCTAACGATCAGGGGTCCCTTTACCTTTTACATAGCATAGTGCGTCTTGTCGGGGACTGCCTTCTCATGGCAGCAGCTGACAGGGCCTGTGCGTGTGGTGGCATTGATCAGGCACCGGGCCATGTCCTGATGTTTTTCAGCCCCACCATGTTAATTATGTTATCCCCACCCATGACATACATACACTGAGACAGAACTGGTATAATTAATATGGAGGTACTTCCAGCAACCCCTGAGGCTTGAGAGAATAATCTTGTTGTCTGGGTAGCGCAGGACCTCCTTACAGGCTTGTGCCCCAGAGAGGAGGCGCACTCCATTGTCTCTTGAGACAGACGGGTGCCAACAACTACAACAACCACAGTTGACATGTATGACACAGGGTGACAGTTGGTTCCACTGGGCAGGAACACTGGCTGCAGGGCTGCATGTCGCAGGGACTGGGTGGTAGTAGCCCAGCGGCAGCTCTGATTGGAACTTTTATGTTGCTACCAGGGAGGGCAAGCATGTGCTCTCATATAGCGAGTCTGAATGTTCAGAGTCCAGGAAGCAGAACTTTAAACTTGGCTATAGAAATACTTATGCACTTCATTCCACAGCAGAAGGCAGCACAAAACTTGAACTCAAAAACAACGCAGACGAATAAGCCTGGGGTGAGATACCAGAGCTCTTGCAGATTTTACTGGGTTTGGTTGAGCCTTCGCTCTTAACTGCCCACTTGCTGCACTGCATTAAACATGTGCCTCTCAGATCTCCTGGTGAGGGTGAACAAAATAGGAGAGATGCTATATAAATAGCTGGCAACAAATATTTCTGAGTGGGGGAGCTTCTCATGCCATTGCTTTTGTCAGCAGCTAGTTACTAGACCAGGCTTTCTTGCCGTTTCCTTTCCTTTAAGTCTGTTGACTAGTCCATAAACGTGATTTAAGTTCAACAAGTTAGGAGGAAGCCCTGAAGAGAAGGCAACAGTGGAGGTTTAACACCATGCATTTAATATCCCTTGGCTTAGCACATTTAGATAGAGGGTATTTACGAGATATATTTGCATTGCCAGTTGTTGTCCTCCGTTTTGAAACTTTTGCAGTAAAGTAGCCTAAATTTCATGGGGAGATAGACTTGGGAAAAAAAGCCCTGGGGTTGTTGGTGGTGCTCGGAGCCATCACTTCTTGTCACAAATAGTATGCATGTTTAATAGCTGCATTGTATACTTTAGCTTCCTGCTTCGTCCTGGACAGTAAAAGGCAAAATTTTCCCTACCCCCACTCCAGTGCTGGGATGCAGATGGGTACAAATGCAGCTGTTTAAGGAGTGGGCGGGGATCTGCCCAGCCACCCAAACCTCAGTGCTGGACTGTGTTTGTGCCTACCTGATTGTGAGGCTGTGTGTGTGTGTGTGTGTGTGTGTGTGTGTGTGTGTGTGAGAGAGAGAGAGAGAGAGAGAGGTGTGCTTGTGCTAAGGGTGGGAAAATAAAGGCACATGGTTTTTTTTCTTTTTGGGGGGGGGAAAGCTTTTTGTGTATGCCCACTAAAGGTTAGGCAAGTTCTAATACAACTCAGGCTGATAGCGTTTCCCTACCCTGGTAGACTACATTTATTACACGTAGGGAATGTCTTTTTGCAAGTGTAGAGAATTCATTGAAAATGATTAATGAAATGCTGTCAACAAGCCTGCATTCACATCTTTCAGCTTTCAACCCTTGGGGCTACTATACCTGGAAAACTGGGCTGAATTCTCCTTTTTCTCCTTCTCCTTCCCCTTCTCCTCCTCCTCTTCTCTCTCTCTCTCTCTCTCTCTCTGTGTGTGTGTGTGGGTGTGTGTGGGTGTTGGTGTGAGGACTGGAAGCACTGGGATGCGTAGAAATTAGTGGAGACGGGGGGGGACAGCAGAGGGGAGGGGGCAGTAGAGCAGAGAAGACAGTGATTATACCTTTCACAGGTTAACTGCCATTCATGAACTCTGCATGTGGATGGGAGCAGGCTTGTGCTTTTGGCCATGCCTCTCTGATTATGTATTTCCTCTGTGTCTATGCATTGAGTGGCAAATATGCGAAGTGTACATGTTCCGCATGATCCAGGACCTATGCATGGAATGCAGAAATTAGCAGGGTTGGGCTTGGCAGGGCATGTGATACGGAAGGGGACAGTAGTCACAGCCACCCCAGCACAAAAACTATATGTGTGGAGGTTAATCTGTGAAGATTTAAGTCAAATTGGAGGTTTTGAGTACCAGTGCGATGAAAACAATCATTCAGTAGTGCATTAAATGATGCACAAGAGGCCAATGTTGCTTCTAGCTCTCTTATGTTACAAATCTCATTGTCACAACTTTCTGCCTCCGCCTTTATCTTTGATATATCACATAGAAATGGCCCTCCAAGCCCCTCTGAACTCTCCCTAGGCCACACCCCCTTACTGTCCCTGCTTCACATCCTCCTTGAAAGACTTTGCCTGACTGGATTGTGTCCCTGAACTCCGAGAATTCCTCTTGCTTCCCTTGATGGAGGATAGACGGGTTTGTGAGTGTGAACACTAGGCTAATTTCTATGCAAAGGTAACAAAAGGATTGATTGCTCTGCTCAGTTTTGCCTCTGGCCACATCCATCGCTCTCGTGTGACCCCCAAAGGTTGCTCAGAAAACAATATGACCCATGGCCTAAAAATGGTTCCCTAGCGCTGATTCCGATGATGCCTTGGCCAGAGAACTCCATAGTGCACAAAGTACTATTTTGACATCTGGCATTATTATAAGAAATGCTTTGGGAGTAAGCCCTGAGTAAAAATCCATACCTGCTGTCTTGCGGGACATCTTCAGAAGAAAAGGCTAAGGAGTAAACCCTACACACATCTGGAATGTAGTCCCTAAGATGGTTGGATAGCACCTAGTACGCCGCCTCCTGACAGCTTCTGCAGCCAAGTTGGTGCCAAATGTATTGCTCTGCTTTCCTATGGACCACAGTGGGGCTGAGAGCGTGGTCTTGTCGTCTGGGCAGCCCAGGATTTCCATGCACACTGCCTAAGTTTGTGCCTCAGAGAGGAGGCGCATTCCATTGTCTCAAGACAGACGGATGACATCAACAACAATTACTGTAACCTGTTTATGATCATGTATTCTGGTTTTCTTTCTCTTGGGCTTCTGATTTGTGATTTATTTATTTTTTACATTATGAGAATGAAGAGTGGGGATATTTCCTTTTTATGTGCTATTTGAACTCTGAAACAAAGGGCCTAAGTGCACCATAAGATTTTCTGGTTAAAGCAAGTGAGTGCAGTTAGGTCAGGTAATACTTGAAAAAAGCTCTAAAGTAACTGCTATAGCAGTAATGATAGCTAACAGCCTTCCCCAACCCAGTGCCCCCCAGATTATTCAGGACTACAACTCCTATCAACCCCAGTCTCTAGGTTGATGAAAGTTGTAGTCCGACACAATCTAGAGGACACCAGGTTGGGAAGGGATGCTCTAAAGGGAAGATGTTGACATTTTGCAAGGTGATGATTCTTTCAGGAAAAACTGCATACAGCTAATCTTGCAGCAGTGGGAAAAGAGTACACAGTACACATAACGTTCTCTCTCTTTGCAGTACTTCACTGGTTTGGAGTGTGGACATAAGTTTTGTATGCAGTGCTGGAGTGAATATTTAACTACCAAAATAATGGAGGAAGGCATGGGACAGGTAAAACTTTTTCCCATTATGTTTTGATGTTGGAGAAAGAATTGTTTGATCAAGGGTCCGCAAGTTTGCTCGCCATTTCAAGTGTCTAGGAGGTGTGGAGAGCCTTAGGGTTTGCCCCAACCATGAAGCTGGAGGTGGGCTTGCCCCTCTAGTTATACTGCACTTGGCCAGTTTCCTTCCTGCCCCACCTCCCCTGCTCTCAGGTTGAGAGGAAGCCTGAGGACTGTAGTGCTTCAGAAGCGCAGTGCTTAAATGACAAACTCCTAACACTCACTCCAGCTCTGTGCTGAAGGGGTGATAGCTTGCTGGCTTGACTCTCTTCTTTCAAGGCATTCTATTGCATCAGAAGCACCTCGGAGCCCTGGCTCCAGCTGTGAACCGAAGAGGGAAACTGGATCTTGTTATCAAGCTATGCTTCCATACAGTGCAAATCCAAAAATGATCCTTCACCTGCCTTCCCAGCTCTAAGCTTGGAGCAGGGAGTTGTCCCTCACTCTGTGCTGCGTTTTGGAGGTTCAGTTCAAGTTCAGGGATAAGACACCTACCTTTTCAAATCTCCCCAGTCAAAAACCAGTCTCTTGGCAAACTTGACAACCAGAATTTGTGGACTCTTTGTTTAGGTTTTGCCTTGGGAGGGTGTTTAAAACAATCACCTGGGAGGTTTGTTTTATATTACAGCTGATGAGGACAGTTAAACTTAGAGCTTAAGCCCTTGGCTGGCCAACCTCTTGTAACCTGTGTTGTGTTTTAGAAGTGCTGCTGAGTGTACACAGTTCTTAGAGATTCTTCACTGCCATTCAAACTAAATCAGATGTTCTTTCTGACTCCTGTTTCCCCCCCCCCCCTCACCAGACAATTTCATGCCCTGCTCATGGCTGTGATATCTTGGTTGATGACAATACAGTTATGTAAGTATTATAGTTGATACATGACTTCAGTAATACCTCCCTTCCTGTGTTGAGCGCTAAAACAGATCGGTTAAGGATTGACTGGCCCAAAACTGTGTTTTATCGATATATAATGGGTCAGTCTTATATGATCATCCATGGACATCTTTGGATGCCTTGGGAGAAGTGAGCCTCCTCTGTAGTCTCCATAATGGAAACCAAAGAATGCTTCTGCTTTGCCATCAACTTCACCTTTTTGCTTGCAGTATGTTTTGCTTGCAGGAGCTTTTTGACAAAGTCATAAAATGACTGTTGCTGATGTTTTCCATTGGCTGATTTCACAGACTTAAAGCAAGAGACCTCTGAACTGCAGTTAGTTCATCTAATAAATTTAAGTTCATGATCTCACAGCCTTACATTAGATGGTTTAGTCAACCTTGTGTAATCCTTTCCAGGAATAAAATCCCGAGTTTGGCCTTATTCACCCCTCATTCTTTGTAGATTGCTTTTAGTGTTAAATTAGTGTTGTGGTCCTTTTTCTACTGTTTCCATTTTAAGTTGGGACTTGTATAAATATGGAAAGTAGGTATAACTGTACTGATTTCATCATGTGAAGCCCATGTAAAAGGTTCTGTTTGTTTTTATAGAGCCTAAAATAATCTGACTAAAACACACCCTTTTTCTGATTATTAAACTAATTTTATCTTGTAATACAACATCAGTTGCAAGGGAGTACTTTTGAGACTGTCCTAAAAAAGCATAAAACAAAAAGGCAAATGTTTTAAGGTATCCTACCTTTTCTTCCACATACACCAATTACGTATCATATTTTTAATAAGAACTGTTCAGAGAAGAATACTGTGCCAGCAGTAAATGTCATTATCTGTTAGGTCATTGTGTATTGGATCTTTTTCTCTGTCTGACATCCCCATAGTTTTAAATGTTGTGTTCCATTCATTGTCCAAGCATCTCAGAGGTTCACAGGTGGTCTCCAGGTAAGGTACCTGTCAGACCTAGGTTTGTTTTGGTTCACAGAGAATTATACCCCCAATCTCTTGTAGTTGTAATTTGTTTTTATGTTTGTTATTTATTTAAAAGCATTTCTAAATCACTTTTTTAAAAGGAAAGAAAAGCCCTAAGTGTTATACAGAAATACAATATAGAAACAATAAAAACAGAAATTCAGTTAATAGGGTTCAATCTCATAGGTTCAGGCCAAAAAACACATCTTTACAAAACACATTAGAAGCAACTGATGGATGATGCTTCAGGTATGGAACACTTTGACAGAGGGAGATTGCTTTAAAATCTTCAAGGCATCAAATCAGTGCGCTTCTCATGATGAGAACAATGGAGTTATAGGGTGGTGTTCAGCTTTACTCAGAACAGACTCATTGAAATTAATGATACGACTAAGTTGAATTCATTAATTTCAGTGGTGAAACTTACATGCATATTCCAAACCATCTGGAAGGCACCAGGTTAGCAAAGGCTGATCTGTACCCTTTAAAAATGTGTGCTTCCCCAAGTACAGGTTGAAACATTTGTTATGCTGCCTAGCAGCCAACACTTTATATCCAGTGCCAGCCAATGAATAAACAAGAGGGTAAACAGCGGACACCATATGCCCCAGGTACATAATGGCCTTCTGCAGCTTTCCTTTACCCCCCACCAAAAAAAAAGAGATTGTAAGTGATCAGCTAATACATTTGTTTTCCTTAGAGTTCACTGACTGAATGTTTAATATGCTAATGGAAATCCCTAGATTATGGTGCACATCTCTCTATTCATGGCCATCTGTATGAAGGGATGTTGTCTTTCAAAAGTTTCTTGTCCTATGTCTTTTTAGACAATTGTTACATATAATTTGATCCAGTAGTGCAAAGTGGAAGAGCATCTAGTCTAGTGTACAAAAGTTGGAAATTAGTATTGTGGGTTTTAGTGTGCCAGTGCTCTGGAATATGCCTTAGCATGTGTGGTTTAAGTGCCTTGCCTCCTTGTTCTTCAGACAAGGAGCACAGGGAGGGGAGAGGCAGGAGACAGTAACTCTAAGGTCACCTTAATGCAGTGGTTTTGAAACTTGAATTAAATGGTGATACCCGTGTTTCTTCAGAAACGTATTGGGTGTATCTAATTGAGAAGATGAGTAATGCAGTAAAAACTACCCAAAAAGGCTGCTTGCGCACAGTTACCAAAATTCCCCTGCAATGTGGCTGCAGGAAGGGATTTGTGTCTCAGTGTGTGTTTGTGTTCTCTCTCTCTCTCTCTCTCTCTCTCTCTCTCTCTCTCTCTCTCTCTCTTACACTCAGTTCATATGAGACAGGATTGAGGCCCAGTAGACCTCTGCAAAAACTTTGTGCACCTCTGAACATGTCCCCCAAATCTCTTCAGTTAAGCTGGATTTCTCAACATGGAAAGAATTTCCTGTAGGTAGAAAGCTTGAAATGGGACGAATCTTTACTCAGTAACGAACAGTGTAATATTAAAAGAATGAAAGTGTACTCTTGGGTTGTACACATAAAGCTCCTTCGTGGGTCATGGAAGTTCTAGTTTCTTTAAGCAGCCCATATGAGGCTAGGTGTGACGCGGGTGGCGCTGTGGGTTAAACCACAGAGCCTAGGACTTGCCGATCAGAAGGTCGGCGGTTTGAATCCCCACCACGGGGTGAGCTCCCGTTGCTTGGTCCCTGCTCCTGCCAACCTAGCAGTTCGAAAGCACATCAACGTGCAAGTAGATAAATAGGTACCTTCCGGCGGGAAGGTAAACAGCGTTTCTGTGTGCTGCTCTGGTTCGCCAGAAGCGGCTTAGTCATGCTGGCCACATGACCCGGAAGCTGTACACCGGCTCCCTCGGCCAATAAAGCGAGATGAGCGCTGCAACCCCAGAGTAGGCCACGACTGGACCTAATGGTCAGGGGTCCCCTTTACCTTTACTTATGAGGCTAGGTAACATTGAAGCAGTGCTCATTTTAAAGAGTTTCATTAGAGCTAGCATCTGCAACCCATTAAATATTACAGAAGTAATGCTTCAGATGAACTTTGTCAGATATATCTGCAAGGCTCCTCCCTCTTATCACCAGGCACCAGCCATTATATCAGGCTGCAGCAGAGGAGGGGATGAGAAGCGATGCCGAGCCACTCGCATTAGTGTAGCTGAGAGACTGGCAACATCTGGTGCCACCTCTGCTTAATCTGTTTCTACTCCAGCTCATCATTAGAAGAACTTGTAATCAAGAACCTGTACATGAATTTGCTTATTTATTCTTCCTTCCCAGTCCATTTGACTTTTATATTATGTCTATTTCGACTGTAAGCCTGAGGGCAGGGACAGTTCCTGTTTGTAGTCATTAGTAAGTTCCTCTGGGACCTTTTTTGGCAGAACAGCAGAATAAACATAAAGTAATACACCAAAGCAATAAAATGCTATATTGAGGGTTTCTGGACTTAACTTCTGCAGTGAAGATTAGGGGTCAGGCAGGCAAAAAATAATCACCACCATCTTTTGTACCTACCAGATTATTTTTGTGTGTGGACACTTGTAAGCGTGAGGAGGCTTATCAGTATCAGAAATGCAGTTCCTCAACCACAGAACATGATTTTAACTTTGAATAGCTGTCTATTAATGGAAAAGGAAATCTGTTAAATGCATGCCTGCTAGTGTGTTCTAACACACATTTTTAAAAAGCGGATTGCCTTCCCTGTGCTTTGAAAAATGTATTGTTTTGGGGTTGTTGTTGTTTTAGTATTGCTGATACCCTTTGTCAGCTCTGATGGAAGACTAGCTCAGTTTGGCTGCTCCTCTCACTCAGCTATATTTAACTTTACCTAGTGGTGTTTGAATTTTCTTGTTCTTCCCTCACTATACCTTTCCCCCACACTTCTGTGTTGCGTCAAATGGTTAACTTTAAGGCAGGGATTGTCCTTCAGCTGCTTTGCCTTTTGTTGAACGCTAGCAGGAGGCAGCATGTGACACAAGTGTTCCAAGGTTTGCACAAGCACCCTGTTATCTTCTGGGCTACGTTTAAAGTGCTAGTTATTGTTTATATAGCAATCGTCTAGTCAAGTTGTGTGGGATCAATTCCAATCTGTTACCTCTGAGGATGTGGACAGGCTGCTTGGACGAGTGAAGCCAACCACCTGTCTCCTGGATCCTTGCCCATCCTGGCTTATAAAAGCTAGCCGGAAAGGACTGGGCGATGGGCTTCGTGGGGTGGTGAATGCTTCCCTCCGTGAGGGCGCCTTCCCAGACCCACTGAAAGAGGCGGTTATTAAACCGCTTCTTAAAAAACCATCTTTAGATGTGGCCACGATGGCCAATTATCGCCCAGTCTCAAATCTTCCATTCTTGGGCAAGGTGATTGAGCGAGTGGTTGCTGAACAACTCCAGGCACGCCTGGAAGAAGCAGACCATTTGGATCCCTTCCAGTCGGGATTCAGGCCTCATCATGGGACTGAAACTGCCTTGGTCGCACTGGTTGATGATCTCCGGCGGGCTAGGGACAAAGGTGAGAGCTGTTTCCTAGTTCTGCTGGATCTCTTAGCGGCGTTTGATGCCATCGACCATAACATCCTTCTGGACCATCTTGAGGGGCTGGGAGCTGGGGGCACTGTCATACAGTGGTTCCGCTCCTTCCTCCTGGGCCGTGTTCAGAAAGTGGTGGTGGGGGATGAGTGTTCAGACCCCTGGGCTCTCACTTGTGGGGTGCCTCATGGTTCTGTCCTCTCCCCCATGCTTTTCAACATTTACATGCAGCCACTGGGAGAGATCATCAGGAGGTTTGGGCTGGGTGTTCATCAGTATGCGGATGATACCCAGCTCTACCTCTCTTTTAAGTCAGAACCAGTGAAGGCGGTGAAGGTCCTGTGTGAGTGTCTGGAGGCGGTTGGAGGATGGATGGCTAACAGATTGAGGTTGAATCCTGACAAGACAGAAGTACTGTTTTTGGGGGACAGGAGGCGGGCAGGTGTGGAGCATTCCCTGGTCCTGAATGGGGTAACTGTGCCCCTGAAGGACCAGGTGCGCAGCCTGGGAGTCATTTTGGACTCACAGCTGTCCATGGAGGCACAGGTCAAATCTGTATCCAGGGCAGCTGTTTACCAGCTCCATCTGGTACGTAGGCTGAGACCCTATCTGCCTGCAGACCGTCTCGCCAGAGTGGTGCATGCTCTGGTTATCTCCTGCTTGGACTACTGCAATGCGCTCTACGTGGGGCTACCTTTGAAGGTGACCCGGAAACTACAACTAATCCAGAATGCGGCAGCTAGACTGGTGACTGGGAGCGGCCGCCGAGACCATATAACACCGGTCTTGAAAGACCTACATTGGCTCCCAGTACGTTTCCGAGCACAATTCAAAGTGTTGGTGCTGACCTTTAAAGCCCTAAACGGCCTCGGTCCAGTATATCTGAAGGAGCGTCTCCTCCCCCATCGTTCTGCCCGGACACTGAGGTCCAGTTCCGAGGGCCTTCTGGCGGTTCCCTCACTGCGAGAGGCCAAGTTACAGGGAACCAGGCAGAGGGCCTTCTCGGTAGTGGCGCCCGTCCTGTGGAATGCCCTCCCATCATATGTCAAAGCGATAAACAACTACCTGACATCCAGAAGACATCTGAAGGCAGCCCTGTTCAGGGAAGTTTTTAATATGTGACATTTTTGTGTATTTTTCATCTTTGTTGGAAGCCGCCCAGAGTGGCTGGGGAAACCCAGCCAGATGGGCGGGGTACAAATAATAAATTATTATTATTAGTATTATTATAATTGTGCAGCTTGGCCCCAGTCTATCTTCTTAAGTGCCTGTGCTCATATGAACCCCAGCCAGCTTTTTTCAGTGTCTTCCCAGGAGGCCCAGACTGCCTTTAATATCTGCCTGTTAGGTTAGTTGGGACCAAAGTGTAGCTTTTTGTGATGGCATCCCTGCCTTGTAATTCCTTCCATAACTCATAGAACTGTAGAGTTGGAAGGGACCCCGAGGGTTATGTAGTCCAAACCCTTGCAATGTAGATCTCAACACGCCGTCTCCCATCCAATTTGAAACCATAAGAGACCCTGCTTAGCTTTGCAAATGTGCTAGCGGTTTTATTGCCGTGCCACTAGCTAGGTATTGTCATGCATGTAAACTCCTTAGAGGTTTTATTTACAATTAAGTGGTATGCGAATTCTGATAGATAGATAAATAAGGCTTAGCCTGACAACTAAAAATGTTTATTTGGCTGATACCTAGGACTTAACCCAGGACAACATAAAAAAGACTAAGTATACATCTTTCAGAACCACCAAGGGCTTCAGTATGGCATGTGCAGGGAAGACCTGCTGCAAGCAGAAATGGCATGTATATTTCCATGTACTTGTCCTTTAAAGCAACAAAAGTATTGCAGGCCATATGCCACAAGATGCCCATTTGCAAAGCTGCTTGAGTTAATCTCCACAGTAAAAATTTTACCTAGTTGATGGGATAAAGAGCGCAGATATTGGGAGCTCTGCTTGATCAGACCAAAAATGCAAATAGTTTAGCATTTTGCTGGAACTCCAGAAAGAGGAAATAAAGCTGATGGTCTTCCCCCAAAGTTGCACCTAGTTGCTGGTACAGTATTTAGTGGCAGATTCCTCCTGAACTTAGAGGTTGCATATAGCCATTAGTCAGGAGTTTAAACATTAATGTTGGACAACCATTACATTCCTTCAAGGAAACCCCTTTGTCACAGGCTTCTACTTTCAGATAGAAGTTTTTTTTGTCTAGTATACTTGTTTTAGAGCAGAATTATCTAAAGAAAGCTGCCAAGCTTATGTTAAACATCACTGACGGAGACTATTGCTAAATACTAAATTAAAGTTCGATCTTTGTTATGGCTCTTCATTTATCACACGGTGTACTACTTTGGATTATTGCCTTCAATAATACATGAAACCTACATTAAAACATTATTGTTTTGCAGTATATGGTTATTTACAAAAAAGTCTCTTAAATATTTGATTGGTGTCACCAGAAATCTACTAACTTTTGATGATAGGTTCTGTATGGTATGCATGTTGCACTAGTTAGCATCCGTTTTTCATTTTGCTTATGACTTTGCAAGTACAGTGTTGTATGTCCATTCACTAATTTACATTGGGATGGAAATCAAGATTAAACATTGCTTTTGCGTTCTGGGCTCTGTGAAGGAAATGGTTGCAGGCATGCCAACAACTGAGTAGAAATAAGCAAAACATATTATCTGGGGAACAAGAGAGCGAATAAAATCTGGTCACAAAACAGTGGTGGTTTTTTTTGGTTTTTTTATAAAAGCATGGTATTAATTCTGCTTTTAAAATGTGTGCTTGCCAAGTAAAAATACAGCATGCCTTAAAATTGTGGGTGGTAGGGGTGGGGAATTACGCAACCTGAGAAAATGATTCTCCTTGCTCACGGCTTCTGCCAAGCAATAAAGCTGATGTAGCAAACAATTTCTTGACTGCCAAAAAGTCAATGTTCTCAATGAAATGTTTTTTCTCCCTTCTCTTCTTAGGCGCCTCATCACAGATTCAAAGGTTAAATTAAAGTACCAGCATTTAATAACTAATAGTTTTGTAGAGGTGAGTGTTATGTTTCAAACTATGCTGAAGAGACAGGCTGTGATTTGAGGGTTTTTGCCCATCTCTTTCTTGTCTTACACAGCAGGCGTTTGCATGTAGTTTTCATGGTGGGGGTCAGATTTTGTTCAATTGTTGGCAGAGGTTGCTTCCCCCACCCCAATTAACAGGGTTGATCTTACATAGGCTCATACTGATAGAGAGTGTTAAGCTTTTTGTTAATAGGTGGCATGATTTTAGCTAGAATCCTGCTTCAAATACGAAAATACTTTAAGCTGGAATGTTGCTTTATAGCACAGCATTCTGCAGCAGAAATTTGAAATCCCAGCGCCTAATGTAATGGCTATAGACAGCTGTTCAGGAGATTAGAGAAGGTAATAGTTGTTAAAGGCACATTGCTGATTATGTGCCAGGTATTTCAAGCACTCGATTTATAGTCCTTTGAGAACAACTAGGCACAAACTTTTTGTGTCTTCATCAGAACCTAGAGCAGGTACTTCTGAACTGAATCCAGTATTACTGTAGGGTGCTACTTAAGCAGATCTGTTACAACTTTAGAATTGGTGAACCTTTAAGGAAACACAAAAACAGCCTTGCTTGTTGTCCCCTCATTTGTAATAAAAGGATTTTTGAATTCAATTTGTGCAATGCCGGTGAAGCCTAAGCTGAAGAGGACTGAAGAATCACAATAAGCCACATGTGACCCTCAATTCAATCTTTGTTAATGTGCCTGCACTGGTGTGACGCTAAGCCACAAAACTGCCAGGGTCCCCTGAGCAGACGACACATGTGAGTGGCCCATATGTGAACATCATGGACCTTTGGCCCCCTAAAAATTAAACCACTTAACATGAAAGATGAGCCATTTCTAAAACTACCTTGTCAAGCTACCTAGCTTATTTTTGAGCTGAAATTGAGATTCTTAAAGCTTTGCCAAAGGGAACAAAATACCTTAGGATGGATGGGTGGCTGTCTTTTAGGCTTAGATTATTACCTTTAGAGTATCTTAATTTGCTTTTGTCATCAGAATGGATTTTCTTATAGGTTGCATTTGTAGTCTTGGTGACAGTTGGGAAGGTTGGTGGGGGACTAAATTGATTATCTGGAGTTGGTTCTATTTAGAAGGTCTTCCTGGGCAACATTGGGGGCCCCCATCTCATTTTATAACTGATTCTGTGAAATTGGCTTGGCGTATTCTGCTTGGCTGTTGGTGTGGAGGGACAAGGTCTATACCAAAATGAGAATTGTGGCATTTTCCTGTCAAGATTAAACAAAGCTTTGGCTAAAAGGAGACTTCTGGGGAAATGGAAGGGAAATACCACACTTTGATATCTTTAATTCTGGTCAATTTCCAAGTAAGATCTGGTAGCTTTTTATTTTTGCAGTGCAATCGGCTGTTAAAATGGTGTCCTGCTCCAGATTGCCACCATGTTGTTAAAGTTCAGTATCCTGATGCTAAGCCTGTTCGCTGTAAATGTGGCCGTCAGTTTTGGTAAGCAAACATTTCTTGTGTTGGGTTGTAATGATTTTGGATTACTTACCACTAAGCAGAAGGTGGTTCCCGTTTTCTTGAAATGACAAGTTGCCTTGGTAGGCCTATCCGTGCCGACTACCAGCAAGCCAAACACTGCCCGTTTGGGATCTGATAAACTTGAGAGTTTTTGCTTCCTGTCTGGGATTGAAAAATTGAGGTTCTCAAGTACCCGTCAAGCCACATTACCTTGCTGGTATAATGTTTGGCTTAGTAGGTAACAGTTATGGTTGCTTGAATTAGAGCAAACCTCTAAATTTTAGTGTTGCATAACTATAGACTGTGTAATATGTATAAATCTTTTTATTTTTACAGCTTTAACTGTGGTGAAAACTGGCATGATCCTGTTAAATGCAAGGTGAGTGTCAATGGCAGAGTGCTGGAAAAGTAAACTAGCCTTTCTGCTTAAATATCACAGTTGTAGTGCTGTAAAATACTTTGATGATACTTAGCAAGCTATTCAGACATCTTTGCCATGGTTACTTGTTTAGTTTCCTTTAAGTTGTGTGTAATTCACCCTGAACTATTTGACTCTGGGTAACAAGTGTATGAAAGAATAGTCCATCTTGACTGTAACAACAAAATAAGCACTCCTCCCCTTAGTTCAGATCTTTTATTTCCACCTAGAGGGTATTTGACACAAACATGAAGAAAATCATAGTTGTAAGACATATCCACAATACAGAATTATTTGAAAGTATATTCTGGAATCCTGATGTGTTATCTTGGAGCATTGGATCTGAATGGGCAAGCCTTGCTTAATAGGATATGATGTGTCCAGTTCAGAGGAGCATGTGAGCCATGAGGTGCAGATGCACATTTCTCTGTGGCCTTTTTCACTTCTTCTCTTGTTTTACAATTCTTTTCTCTCTCTCCTGACAGTGGTTAAAGAAATGGATTAAGAAGTGTGATGATGACAGTGAAACTTCAAACTGGATTGCAGCAAACACAAAGGTTTGGTAGCATCACATTTCTCTTCAAAACATACCGTATTGGCCCAAATATAAGCTGCACCTTTAAAATTCAGAGGCTTGGGAGCCGCGGATGGGCTGCGCACCGTTGCCCCGTGCTCCCGGCAAAGGGGGGGGGGGGGCTTTGCCAGCGAATATAAGCTGCACTTTAACTTTTCACAATTGGAATTTGGGGGGAAAGGCTTATATTTGGGACAATGTTAGATGCTCAAAATTTCACACTTGCAGAGCTGCTTTCCCCTTACAAAGACATAACTGTCAAATCCTGAACTTCCATTGTGAGTAGTGAGGGGTAAGTCCTCCATGTAAATAATGGGCTGTGTTTTCCTATCCCACTCCCCACTTCAAAGTTTACAGTGAAGCCAAACATCAGCACCAAAAGGTACAACAGGCTTCTGTCTAGCTCTACTTAAAATGAAGCTTTTAGAGCTAAATTGAAGGGAGGTGCCAAATTGGCAAACATTGCAGTACTTTATAGATTAAGGAGTACTTACATGTGGTTTGCTGAGGATAGGAATACAGAAAATTGCTTTAGACCAAATCAGACCATTAGTCCTACCTAGCTCAGTATTGCCTATGGAGACTGACTGTGGCTGTCCAGGATTTCAGAGTTTGGCCATTCCCAGCCTTTATGTGGCGATGTGAAGGGTTAGACCTATTACCTTTGGTTTGCAAAACATGTGCTATTTCACTTCACAACGACCCATCCCTTTATTATGTTCATTCAGTGGATGTGGAACCCAGTCTCAGTGGACTTAAATTAGTAGATCTAGAATGTGTTTAATATAAAGTGTCAAAGCTGAGCGTGACACACACACAAACACACACAAAAATGTCCCTTTACTTGCAAATGGCTTCCTATCTAAGCTATCCCATGAACTGGAAGAAGTGCAACTTTTCCTGGCATTGATCTGTTATTTTGTGCTATTATATTGCTATAAGACTACCTTTTCACTACATTGCTAAGGCAGCAATGGGAAGCCAGCTGACAGCTAGCTGAATGTGTAACCAGAAGAGCCACTATTGCAAATTCTTTGTAACATCACAAAGCACTGTCTGCATCCCTCCCCATTTTTTTAAAGTTGGAAGACACCCACTTTTATTTCTTTCCACCCCTCTTCATACCCGTCACAGGAATGCCCTAAATGCCATGTGACCATAGAAAAGGATGGAGGCTGCAATCACATGGTCTGTCGGAACCAGAATTGTAAAGCAGAGTTCTGCTGGGTGTGTCTTGGCCCCTGGGAACCTCATGGGTCCGCCTGGTAAGTTTAAATGAATTCCTCCCAAGCTTTCTTTACGTGTCTAATTGTACTGCCATGTTTTGTTTCTGTACCCTGCAAAAACAATTTCTGTGGGAGAAAAGCACAGAGCAGTAGCTGGTGCATATGTCTATACTTCTTAGGGTGAGAAAGGTCTGGGCTGTGTCTTGTTGAGCCTCTGCTCAAGGTATCAGAGGGGCTTATTATGTTTACAGTTATGTACTGACCAAAGAATACTTGGAGCCTCAGAGCGGCAAAAACAAAAGAAGTT
Organism: Podarcis muralis; assembly: GCF_964188315.1. Lineage (NCBI taxonomy): Eukaryota > Metazoa > Chordata > Lepidosauria > Squamata > Lacertidae > Podarcis > Podarcis muralis. The sequence continues at coordinate 7,719,662 of NC_135668.1, forward strand.
CTGGAAACCACTATGCTCATAAAAATCTTTTTTCAGGTACAACTGTAATCGCTATAATGAGGATGATGCAAAGGCGGCAAGAGATGCCCAAGAGGTGAGTCCATAACTCTTGGTGACCAATATTATCAGCTTCAGTAAGATGGTTTGGCCTAGCTTTTCACTGTGCTTGCATTTTCCAATTCAGCACTACTAGCTTTCAAGCTGAACTCCACAAAACTGTTAGACTTTGACACAAGAGGCCCGCCCATTTTGTTACTGCTTCCTGATGTTGTCCTGGCCAACTTGTAAAACTATCCAGCTTGAGCACTGAAAGCAGTAATCTGAGTATGAATATGCCCAACCCCATATCCTACCAGCCAAACCCTTCTTGGCAGTTGCTTATTGCTGAAAGAGGTTTTCTACCAGATTAATTTCTATATGGATATCATTTCTATCTAGGCAATTTATTTCACCATGTTGCACTTGGGCATTTTTGCCACAGAACCCACTGCTATGTATTTATATGGAAAAATAAAAATGTTTGTTCATCACATGACCGGGTATATGCAGCTCATCAGGTCCACAAATGTGGCAAGTAGAGAATTGCAACAAAATGAAGTATATCCTAAGCCCCTGTTCAGGGCTCCATGATCCTGTAGCACTGTTTGGGGATTGCAAGGGACTCTTTGTTTTCTTTTCCACCTGCTTAAAACTCTCTCTCCTGTGTCACATAGTGCCAACAAGATCAGACTCAAAGCAAAAGGAGTACTGTGGGACTTTGAAATAAGAACATTGCCCTGTTGTGGCCACATTTGCCTTGAGGCCCCTCATTTATAGGGCAAGTCAACCTGCTATTACTCTGTTTTAACTATTGATTTACTTTTTCCCTAATGGGAATTAACACAGCGATCCAGAGCAGCCCTGCAGAGGTACCTCTTCTACTGCAACCGTTACATGAACCATATGCAGAGCCTGCGCTTTGAGCACAAACTCTATGCCCAAGTCAAGCAGAAAATGGAGGAGATGCAGCAGCACAACATGTCATGGATCGAGGTCCAGTTCCTGAAGAAAGCAGTCGATGTCCTCTGCCAGTGTCGTGCCACACTCATGTACACATACGTCTTTGCCTTCTACCTCAAAAAGAATAATCAGTCCATTATCTTTGAGGTAAGGAGAGTTTACCAGACATTTTTTAACCCAGCTGTTGGGTCCTAGCTTAGCGTAATATTCTTGTAGGATCAGATCAAGGCTTATTTAGTTCAATATTCTGTTCCCATAGTGGCCAACCAGATGCCTAAGGGAATCCCACACATAGGACATGAGCTCAATAGTCCTCTTCCAATCCTTTTTCTTTGTAACCAGCAATCCAGAGCCTTATTACCTCAGATCCTGAAGCTAGTTATAGTAGCTGTTGATGAGTAGCTCAGGTGTATAATTACGGTCCATTGGGTGAGTAACTTGTGCAGCCCCTAAATTGGACTTTCTGTAACAATTATGTGATTTTTTTCCAGCGGCTTTGTTCTGAAGGCCTTTTCTGTGATGGCTCCAGAGTTGTGTAGTCCTGTCCGCCACGAACTCTGTATGTGTTCCTTAGTTAAACAAAAACAATTTCATGCAAGTGCCTGGGGTGATTGGCAATATAGGCTTATTAACTTTGTTGATTATTTACCACATCCCACTTTTCAGCAAAAGCATCTGCAAGTGATTTGCAACTTAATACAATGGCTCTCTTCTTTGCAAATTTAAGATGGGGGTGGGCATACATGATACATACATACATACATACATACAGGCATAATTTCATTTGTACGCTGCCTTTCCACAGATCAGACCCTGCTCAAGGCTGCTGACAACAGGAAAAAATACATAACTAAAATATAAAAGTAGCCATAAACAATAAATAAAACATTAAAAATGCACAACTAAACTGAACAATTTTCACATTAATCGTAAGTTTTAAAATAAATATACAAACCCCCCCCCCCATCAACAACAGGGGAAAAAATTCACAGCAAAACCCCACAAACAGTTCTCCAGCCCAAGAGTCCCTCAGCATCCTCAACTTTTTTTAGCTGGAGTCAGTCTGGGCCCCACCCTCCCAGGCCAGGTGAGAAAGGCCTGCAAGGCAGGGAGCAGGTCCTCCAGGACTCCTGGACAACCTGCAAATCACCAGCATTCTACTGATAGAACCTGATTTGTCTGCTTTCTGGCCTGCCCTGGCTAGAGACAGGATTAGGAAAGAATGGTGGAAGAAGTAAATGCAAATTCAGCTCTCGCAAAACTTGTGTAATGAAATTATATAATGACCAGGTGGAGGGTCACTGCAAGAGGCAGTTCAGAGAGGGGAGGAACACAAAAAGACAGCTGTTTCTAGTTTGTTCTTTGTTCTTATGCACTTTAATTTCACATTGTTGTAAGCCACCTTGCAAAGTGTCCTGTTGAAGAATTCCAATAAACATGGGAAAGGGGTGTTTGTTTGTTTGTTTGTCTGTTGTTGTTTTTTTAAGTTAGCCAGGAATATACCCATAACTATTCAAAAGTCAGAAGTTGTGGAGTTTCTTCAGAATGGTGGGTATCAAAGATACATAACTTATCAGTAGAGTCTCCTTCCCTTTTGAATGCCTTCTCTAGGTAGGCCTGCTTGGTACCCTCATTGCTATCATTTAGGAACTAAGCAAAGTGACAGCAACGAAAAACAACTACCAGATTTAGCTCTTTTGTTAACTTGTAGCAGTTTTGATTTTTACTTTCTACTCCGATAAACTTGCTGTTTTAGTTGGTGTCTCTACAGCTTATTTTCTTTTTTATTGTATTTTAATACCTTATTACTTTGTTAGGCACTCCAGCAATATAAACTTATGTTTATATTGTCTGCCATATTGAGTCAACACGAGATCCCATTGTATCCCAGCATAAACAAAAAGTTGCTTCTTGATCTTAGGAACCATCGTGCAAAATGTGTTCACGGTATCTTAAGAGGTGTCCAAATGCATAGTGAACAGACAAACCACCTTCCAAACACATGCAAATAAATAAATTTCAACTTGCTGTATTACCAAAAGTGCGGTATAGGTACGTTTTGGAGTTATAAAAGGAAGTGTAAGCAAATTCACAATTTAACAAGTAAAAATTGCCTCTCATTCCTTCAGCCTTGCCACAAAGGCAATCTTTAATATTAGATTTCATTTCCTGTGGGATATCAGAACAGGAACAGCCCAAAAAGGTAAACAGTGTTGTCCTTGCTACCTCACCAATTAACAAGTGTAAGGGTGGGGCCCACTTTTAGGAAACTTAACAAGTGCCACAAATGGTGAGTGGAGTCAGAGACAAATGTGTGTGGAGTAAGTAATATAGATTTTACCTTATTACAGTGTTAGTTTTTACACACCCACCCACACACCCAATATGCCTCCATCCATAAGAGCAAGAGGCATTATCAGAACTCAAGGGCACATTTGAGTCAGGTGAAAGCACTCAGTGATGCTGTAAAGCAAGATCAGTGAGAGGCATGAGCTGGTGATAATTTTGAGAGCCAGATAGAAAGGCCTGGTTGGTAAATAGGTTTTTTCCTAGCTTATAAAATGCAAAATAATTAACTGCTGGAGCCAATTATAATATAGCTTCCACCTGACTTCCAAGACAGGAGCAGTGAATTGGTCACATAGATAAATGCCCTTAAGAATTGTGATTTCTAAATGGGAAAGAGTAATGGCTGTTGGTCAGAAGTCATGATTGCCCAGAATAACATCTACTTGGTTTGCAACCACAAGATGGTTTTGTCTGCCAGTAGTACTATAGAAGGTGATGGTAAGTTTTCCAATACGTTAGTGTGTTTTCCTGCCTGCTATTCACACAACCAAATGAGAGAACCACTGTAAGACTAGAAAAATATTCAAAGTAGGCTTCAATGAGTATTTGCTAGCAAAAGGGATAAATTCCATTCATGTGGTGATTCTGAATTCAAGGAACTGCTTAAGTTTATTAAAAATGTGCCTTGTATTTTGCCTGCCTAGAATAATCAAGCAGATTTGGAAAATGCTACCGAGGTCCTTTCTGGGTATCTGGAGCGAGATATATCTCAAGATTCACTGCAAGACATAAAGCAGAAAGTGCAAGATAAGTACAGGTATGTTCCTTGTTCAAAACTGATGGATTGTTAATTCATTTCATGTGCCAGTCTCTTAGGCATTAAAGTGGCTTGACTTACAGGAAATGGCTGAGAGAGATTCTGCTGCTTACTCCCAATACAATCTGTGGTGGAGGGAGGCTAGCCAGCTAACTTTCTGTGTTGGCCTTCAACCAGGTTTCCTGATCGACTGCTGCTCTTGAATCAAGCAGCTGGAGACAGCAGCAAGTTGCAGCACATGGGAAAATCAAGTTAGCATGCCCTGTTCACAGGGGCTTCTTGGCTGTTAACATTTTGAATGTTATTCAAAATAGCAAGCGAGTCCTTATTTTTTTGCCGGCTCTTGAGCTGAAGGAGGCCACTGACCTCAGGTTGCATGAATATGGTTTTCTGTTGCTTTAAAGGACATGATCTTGCCTTTATGAGTGAATGAGAAATTGGCACATGGGACTGGTTTTGTGCCTTAAAGGTCCCCCTGACCATTAGGTCCAGTCATGACCGACTCTGGGGTTGCGGCGCTCATCTCGCTTTATTGGCCGAGGGAGCCGGCGTACAGCTTCTGGGTTCATGTGTCCAGCATGACTAAGCCGCTTCTGGTGAACCAGAGCAGCGCACGGAAACGCCATTTACCTTCCCGCCAGAGTGGTACCTATTTATCTACTTGCACTTTGACGTGCTTTTGAACTGCTAGGTTGGCAGGACCAGGGACCGAGCAACTGGAGCTCACCCCTTGTGGGGATTCGAACCGCCGATCTTCTGATCAGCAAGTGCTAGGCCCTGTGGTTTAACCCACAGCGCCACAAGGGGGTCACAAAAGGTAGTTTTTACACCTACAAGGCATGGTTCCTTTAGTGGGTTTCCTTGGGATAACATTTTTGCAGATGAGGGGTTTAGTTTAGTTTGTGTCGCATGGGAGGAGCACTGTCTCAGCATACAAAATTCCAGGTTGTAAATATTGCGCCGCCCTCACAGTTAATAGGCTCCACTTTTAAGAAATTGGGCCAAGACCCATGCTTAGCAAATACAGCTTGAGTTCAACTGTCTTAGCATATGATTATATGGTAATAAGTCCTGCCTGCTCTGCTTCAGCGCATAATCTCTCCCACCTGTGAAATTATCCAGATGGGAGGCCCTTTGTCTCTGTTCCCATTCTGAGCAAGGTAAAGGTAGACATTCCCACTGCGAGCCGCTGTTGACTAAACTATTTCCATGCTGCCTTGAAATGCATTGTGTGCGAAATATCCAGCCTTTGTTTTCTTAAGTGTAACTGTGCGCCCTTCCCCTTGCAGATACTGCGAGAGCCGGCGAAGGGTTTTGTTGCAGCATGTGCATGAAGGCTACGAGAAGGATCTGTGGGAGTATATTGAGGACTGAGACTGGGCTGCATAAAACGAACTCTGAAAACCTTTTACCATCTAGAGTGCTCATGCAATTAAAGCAAAACACACACAAAAAGGGGCACTACGCCTATTACACCGCTGGTCTGTAGTACCGGAATTCTGTTTTTGTTAATGGAAAAAAATTTAAGTAAATTATATTGTAATAAAAAAGGTAGATAAACCATTGTACAACAGTATTCTAGGTGGCCAGTAAGTGTGACAGACGCACTAAGAAAAACAAAACAACCCTCCAACTTTAACTTGTAATGTAGCTTCATTTTCCAAGCTGACTTTCCCCCCCTCCTTCTTTCTCCTATGCGTATTACAGATAAAACTTAAAACAGTTTCTTGACACTGCTTTTCATGTCCAACCAGCCATTTTGATGTACTTTGGTATGAGATTTCCCCCTCCCTCTCCCTTTCTCTACTCTCCCCTCCTCCCCCCACATGCACCAGTTCATGGGTGAATGTTGTTTGGCTTATTGTAAAGAGGATTTGGGGCGGGGGGAGGCGGGGCACACAGCAAGGAAAAACTTTGTATATGACTTTTAAAAAAAACAAAGAGGACAACACAGTATTTTTCAAAATTGTATATAGCGCATATGCATGGACAAAGAGCAAGCGTGGCACGTGTTTGCATAATGTTTAATTACAAAAATATTTATTCTTTAAAAATCTTCAAGATGATGTCTATTTGCTGTGCATTTTTCTTTCATTTTGCTTTTTACCTGAGATTGGGATGGGGGGCAGTGTGTGCTGCTGTAACAAATCTTTCCCTTTCCTTCTCTCTCTCTTTCTCTCTCTTTCTCTGTTTGAGAGATTTTGATTTCCTCCTTCCTCCTCCTGCAGCTCCTTTGCAACTATTCCATGGTTTGGGTGTGTTCATTGCTGGCAACGGACACCGTCCCATTTGCACTTCAGCTTCTGATGCAAACTGGTTTACCTTGGTGTGTGTTTTTAACGTTTGGAAATGAAAGTATAGTGATTCTGGCTGCTTTGTCTTTTTGCTCAGAATAGCCATCCCTCTTGTCCATTTCCATGCATGTCCAACATTCACCTGACACCTGGATCATCGTCATACATAGGAAGTGTTAGGATTTTTCCTCTGTGAAGTGCTCAAATGGAACATTCCTTGTTGCTTTGTCTTGTCAGTTGTGAAACACCAAAAAAAAGGGAGACGGAGCTCCTCTGGGTCACGTTTTTGCGGCTTGGTTGTTGGAAAAAGTGCCTGATACAGCAAACACTCCATCTAGTTGCAAGGATCTGCAGTCTCTGAAGTCTTTGGGGTATTTCCCCTCTCTCCCCCCCCCCCCCACCCCAGTGAGAGGGAAGAGTGAGTTTCATCTACACAGTCCTTTTTTGTAATGAAAGCTATGATAAAGCACCACTTGGAAGCAATTTGTTTAAAATCTTCTCCTGCGTTGTGTGGGTACTTTTCCACGATGGCAGTGTTTTACACTTTCAAGTTGAGAGAGAGAAAAAGTAGATCTGCTAAAGCGGTATTTCAAGCCAGTTTCTGCTGCTCGTTCAAGTAGAGATTGTGGCCCGGATCCAAAGATCTGCTCAGCTAGTTCCATGAGTCCCCAGTGATGGTTTGGCTTGTGTTTCCAGAACAGCAGCCTCCTATGTCAGCTGGCAAAGACTTCTGAAAAGAAAAGGAACTGCAGCAAGCATGTGAAATATTCCTGAGCGCCTGCTCTTGAAAAGAGTAATAAGATTTTGCTGAGCTCTTGGGTTAATCTAATGCTGCCTAGCTTGTTTGTTGAGTGGTACAGCAAGAAGCCGAGCTTTGCATCTGTTCACACGTAATTTGTCTGGCAGGGCTTATTTAGTTGCTTGCTGCCCATCTGCAATGTCCCAAAAGCTGAATCGGGCAGAAGCTATAGAGGGAAGAGGAACTTCAGCTTTGACTTGGTAACATTGCAGTGGAAGATGAGTTCTCGCCTTCAGTGGGGTGTGAATATTTATTCAAAGAATTCCACTCCATTAAACTGAGTGTGGTGCAACTGTTGCTTGGATACTTCTCCTTCTAAGGCTTTCTGTCATGTCTTTTACTATGCTTTTGCACACTGCTGCTCAGACTGAACTTCCAGTCTAGTTAAGATTTCTTTTCCATGTTCTTTTAGCATCTTTGCCTAGAACTGGGCTGATTGGAACAGGTGGCCCTGCTGTGTGGGTGTGTAAATTGGATGAATGTGTTCCATACTTTCAGCATTTCCCCCAGATTTTTTCTCATTTCTAAACACCTTGCTCTTGCCATACCCTCCCCCCGTCCATTTTTTTTTAAAAAAAATCCAAAACTGTATATAAATCTGCTGTATCTTCTGCTCCTGAGGATCGTACACTTAATTTTGGAAAACTTTCTAAAACTCTGTGGGCTTTGGAGTGAGATCACTTGAACAGAAGCTCTTGTAAAGGCTTGCTCATCAATCCTAGACAGTTTTCCTCCTCCTCTCCTTTAAGCAGTCTCTTCTTTCCTTAAAAAGCAAATACTTGGCAATGAAGATGCTACTCAAGCTTTGGTTGGTGCAATATGCTTAAATAATGGTTTGTGTTGACTTTATCATGGGCTAATTGAATGAGGGCCTCTAGCCACACACAACAGGAGAGCAGAGCATGGTCTGTATTTAGCACCCACCCTCTTTTCTGTTCCACCTAATTCACTGCAGCTGTTTGGGGTTTTTTTTTTTTTTTTTGGTAGTGTATGTATCAGACAGTCTTAATTTTCAAAACCATTTAACCCTGAAATGTTTTAGTACAACTGCTGTGTTAAAAAATCAGTTATTGCGTGAGACAAGAGCAGTGCTCTTTGGAGAACCTTTCCATGGACAGGCGGATTTTGTTATTCAGCACTTGGGGGTTGGTATGACAATCGGACTGGGCTGTGAAGGACTGAAGACTTGTAATCTTCTAATTTTTCCATCTAGAGAGCACCTCATGCTGTGGAAATAACTGTTATTAGACTTCATTGTAACTGCTGGACTGTTCCGTGTTAAGGCTAAACAGAGGGAGAGAAAGTGTTCCTAATTCTAATAAACTTTTATTTTGTTATTTCATTAGTTTTTTTGTGTTTGCTTGCAGTAATTTTGTCCTCTGCTTCTAAATTGGAGCAGGCATTTCCTGTCACTGCCTGGTTGTTTTTTAAAGAGCTTGTTGGGTTGGGTGCTCCATCTCCTGAAGTCAGAAATGCTGACAACTCTAGTAATAATAATAATAATAATAATAATAATAATAATAATAATAATAATAAATAATTTATTATTTGTTCCCCAGCCACTGGGTGGCTTCCAACAAAGATTAAAAATACATTAAAATGTCACACATTAAGAACTTCCCTGAACAGGGCTGCCTTCAGATGTCTTCTAAATGTCAGGTAGTTGTTTATCTCTTTGACATCTGATGGGAGGGCGTTCCACAGGGCAGACACCACTACCGAGAAAGCCCTCTGCCTGGTCCCCTGCAGCTTTGCTTCTCGCAGTGAGGGAACCACCAGAAGGCCCTTGGCGCTGGACCTCAGTGTCCGGGCAGAACGATGGGGGTGGAGACGCTCCTTCATGTATACAGGGCCGCAGCCTTTTAGGGTTTTAAAGGTCAGCACCAACACTTTGAATTGTGCTCAGAAACGTTTTGGGAGCCAATGTAGGTCTTTCAGGACCGGTGTTATATTGTCTCGGTGGCCACTCTCAGACACCAGTCTAGCTGCCACATTCTGGATTAGTTGTAGTTTCCGGGTCACCTTCAAAGGTAGCCCCACATAGAGCGCATTGCAGTAGTCCAAGCGGGAGATAACCAGAGCATGCACCACTCTGGCGAGACAGTCCGCAGGCAGGTAGGGTCTCAGCCTGCATACGAGATGGAGCCGGTAGACAGCTGCCCGGGATACAGAATTGACCTGCGCCTCCATGGACACCTGTCCAAATGACTCCCAGGCTGTGCACCTGGTCCTTCAGGGTCACAGTTACCCTATTCAGGGCCAGGGAGTCTTCCACACCAGCCCACCCACTGTCCCCCAAGAACAGTACTTTTGTCTTGTCAGGATTCAACCTCAATCCATTAGCCGCCATCCATCCTCCAACTGCCTCCAGGCACTCTCACAGGACCTTCACTTGTTCCAATTTAAAAGAGAGGTAGAGCTGGGTATCATCCACATATTAGTGGACACCCAGCCCAAACCCCCTGATGATCTCTCCCAGCGGCTGCATGTAGATGTTAAAAAGCATGGGGGAGAGGACAGAAGCCCAAGGCACCCCACAAGTGAGGGCCCAGGGGTCTGAACACCCCCCCCCCACTTTCTGGACACGGCCCCAGAGGAAGGAGCGGAACCGCTGTATAACAGTGCTCCCAGCTCCTCTAGACGCTTAACACATTTGTCTGACTCCACAGTGAGACATCTAAGGACCATTTTAAGGGGCGGGGGCAGACACAAGTGTGTGATAACAAGTTAGGAAAATGTCCCAGCTTAGAATACGTTTCAGGGAACAGGTAGAGAATGAGCCAGATGGTAGTTTGGATTTGTTTCTGTTCCAGCTGGTGGGATGAAGCCACTGTTGATGTGGGTTTGTTGCCCATATGCAAATCTCAACATATCCCCTCACATACATAGATGTACCAACACTCCACAAGTCTGCAGCTCCACTTCCTTGTCTGTGCATGACTGTACTGCTTGACCCATCTGATTTTTATCTAGCCCTTCTTCCAAAGAGCTCAGATAACACACTTGATCCCTTCCCTGTAGCTCAGTGGTGGAAAACCTTCTAGATGTTGCTGGACTACAACTTCCATTGTCCCTGACAGTGTCTTGCTCAAGGTTGTCCAATGAGCCTGCAAGCAGAAGCTGTTGTAAAATGGCCAAACAGAACTAGAACCAGCATTGGTCAGTGAGGCACATTTGAGTATTCAGATATTATATTGTAGTACCTCTGCCCCTCTCTATTTCTATTTTAAATAGCAATATCCAACTACATGACATACAAGTGGTATAACAGGTCCTTACCAAAGAGACTTGCAGTAGATGTTCTCCTGGAGACACCTAGCTTGGTCGTCCTAGGGGATTTTAACATCCATGCCGACACGACCTTACAAGGGGCCGCTCGGGACTTCGTGGAAAGCATGGCCTCCATGGGGCTGTCCCTGAATAAGTCTGGCCCTACCCATAGCCGTGGACATGCCTTGGACCTGGTGTTTACCTCTATGGATGTTGGTGATCTGACACTAAGTAAAAGCGAAACGAAAGAAGTGCCATGGTCAGATCACTTCCTGGTGCAACTGGACTTCTCTGCAACCCATCCCCTCTGCAGGGAGGTGGGACCAATTCGGATGGTCCGCCCCCGCCACCTAATGGATCCAAATGGTTTCCAGAGAGTGGTAGGGGATGCTTTATCCCATGTTGATGGCCTTTCAGCCGATTCCCTGGTGGCCCGCTGGAATGTGGAGTTAACCAGGGCTATTGACTGTTTGGCTCCGAAGCGCCCTCTCCGATTGCATGGAGCCCGGACAGCCCCGTGGTTTTCCACGGATCTGAGGGCAATGAAACAATCGTTGAGACGGCTAGAGCGCCGGTGGCGGATAACTCATTCCGAATCTGACCGGACACAGGTTAGAGCTCAACGTCGAGCCTACCAAGTGGCGATAGCGACGGCGAAGAAGAATTTCTTCACCGCCTCTATTGCATCTGCAGAAAACAGCAGCAGGAGACTTTTTCAGGTGGTTCACAATTTAGCGGAACCACCTGCAACATCGGGGCCCAGTACGGGCCACATGTTCTCCTGCAATGATTTTGCAAAGTTTTTTGCAGATAAAATCGCTCAGATTCGGGAAGAAGTAGACTCCACCGTGGGAGCAGGGCCGGGGCGGGAGAGTGCTAGAGTTCTGTCTAGTCAAGTTGAGTGGGATCAATTCCAATCTGTTACCTCCGAGGATGTGGACAGGCTGCTTGGACGAGTGAAACCAACCACCTGTCTCCTGGATCCTTGCCCATCCTGGCTTATAAAAGCTAGCCGGGAAGGACTGGGCGATGGGCTTCGTGGGGTGGTGAATGCTTCCCTCCGTGAGGGAGCCTTCCCAGACCCGCTGAAAGAGGCGGTTATTAAACCGCTTCTTAAAAAACCATCTTTAGATGCGGCCACGATGGCCAATTATCGCCCAGTCTCAAATCTTCCATTCCTGGGCAAGGTGATTGAGCGAGCGGTTGCCAAACAACTCCAGGCACGCCTGGAAGAAGCGGACCATTTGGATCCCTTCCAGTCGGGATTCAGGCCTCATCATGGGACTGAAACTGCCTTGGTCGCACTGGTTGATGATCTCCGGCGGGCTAGGGACAAAGGTGAGAGCTGTTTCCTAGTTCTGCTGGATCTCTCAGCGGCGTTTGATACCATCGACCATAGCATCCTTCTGGACCGTCTTGAGGGGCTGGGAGCTGGGGGGCACTGTCATACAGTGGTTCCGCTCCTTCCTCCTGGGCCGTGTTCAGAAAGTGGGGGTGGGGGATGAGTGTTCAGACCCCTGGGCTCTCACTTGTGGGGTGCCTCAGGGTTCTGTCCTCTCCCCCATGCTTTTCAACATTTACATGCAGCCGCTGGGAGAGATCATCAGGAGGTTTGGGCTGGGTGTTCATCAGTATGCCGATGATACCCAGCTCTACCTCTCTTTTAAATCAGAACCAGTGAAGGCGGTGAAGGTCCTGCGTGAGTGTCTGGAGGCGGTTGGAGGATGGATGGCGGCTAACAGATTGAGATTGAATCCTGACAAGACAGAAGTACTGTTTTTGGGGGACAGGAGGCGGGCAGGTGTGGAGGATTCCCTGGTCCTGAATGGGGTAACTGTGCCCCTGAAGGACCAGGTGCGCAGCCTGGGAGTCATTTTGGACTCACAGCTGTCCATGGAGGCACAGGTCAAATCTGTGTCCAGGGCAGCTGTTTACCAGCTCCATCTGGTACGTAGGCTGAGACCCTATCTGCCTGCGGACTGTCTCGCCAGAGTGGTGCATGCTCTGGTTATCTCCCGCTTGGACTACTGCAATGCACTCTACGTGGGGCTACCTTTGAAGGTGACTCGGAAACTACAACTAATCCAGAATGCGGCAGCTAGACTGGTGACTGGGGGCGGCCGCCGAGACCATATAACACCGGTCTTGAAAGACCTACATTGGCTCCCAGTACGTTTCCGAGCACAATTCAAAGTGTTGGTGCTGACCTTTAAAGCCCTAAACGGCCTCGGTCCAGTATACCTGAAGGAGCGTCTCCACCCCCATCATTCTGCCCGGACGCTGAGGTCCAGCGCCGAGGGCCTTCTGGCGGTTCCCTCATTGCGAGAAGCAAAGCTACAGGGAACCGGGCAGAGGGCCTTCTCGGTAGTGGCGCCCGCCCTGTGGAACGCCCTTCCAGCAGATGTCAAAGCGATAAACAACTACCTAACATTCAGAAGACATCTTAAGGCAGCCCTGTTCAGGGAAGTTTTTAACATGTGATTTTACTGTATTTTTGGTTTTTATGGAAGCCGCCCAGAGTGGCTGGGGAGGCCCAGCCAGATGGGCGGGGTATAAATAATAAATTATTATTATTATTATAGATACAGGGAAACAAACGAGGAAGGAAGAGATGGGTGAGGAAGGGAAGAATATGCAGTTATTTAAATTACATGTACGTTGACAATAACAGTAAAGCACTAGGATCATGAGGGAATGGCAAGTTGAGGAGGAGGAGGAGGAGGAGGGAAGTGGGTAAGAGGGGACACTAGGAATGAGACCGGGAAGGAGGATGTTCTGTTTTGTGGCAGAAATGTGAAGTCAGTGCAACAGGCATACATAAAATATGTTTTCATAGTAGCTTCCCTCTGAAAACTTTCTCTGGAGCCTCCTCCCCCCCAGCTCTGAAACCTTTCCCACCGATTACAGAAACTGCTCAAATGAAAAGATGCTTGGCATGATGTTTTGTAATGCATTTTGAGGAGAGACTGTATGCTAACGATGAAGCCTTAGAAGAATGACATCTGTGTCCGCCTTTTTCTAGGCAACTAGCAATTTAACTATGACAGTGTGCTCAACACAGTTGGGGACTGTTTCCATAGAAACAGAACCCTTCTGCAATCCATCTTGCTGCTCATAAGGGGAGAAGCATAGCTGTTTTTCATCCACCTTTTTTCATGAGCTTTTAGTCACTTGTTGCACCTGCAGTTCTGAAACTGACTTTAGGTGCAAAGGTGTTGCATCCTGCCTCTTGCCAATTTTGTTAAACAAAAGCAAAATCTAACTTTTATTAGTGTGGTTTAAGAGTATTTGCAATGCAGCCACTGAAAAGTATTTCATTAAAAGCAATTTCCACAAAAGGCTTTAAGTCTTAGTGGAATCCCAGATGTGCTCAATAATTTATGGAATTTGGTGTTTTTAAAAGGCAGTATTTTATATAGATTTAAAATCATTACTTAACCCTTTTAAGTCTGAAGAATACAACTGAAGAATTGTAGATGTGCAAAATTAGGTATTGATCTCATTTTTAAAGTCCCTAGCTTACATTAATGTATGAACACAAGAATTACCAGTGCTCCAGTTCTGTGAGTGTCATGATGGGCATGATCCAACCCACACAGTTGCTGCAGTACAAATTGGGTGTAGCCAAACGGAATACAATTTTACTTCATTGCTGATTCTTCCATTTTATATTTGCAATATAAAATGTGTGCCCCTTTTCTATTAGGTTATGCCATAAGTGTTTTAAACTGTTCATTTGCTCCATTCAAAACTATATACTCAATTACAAATACCGACAAGCATCAATAATTCAATTTAGAAGCACCAGTAGATCTCAGTACAACTCAGTACCCAATGGGTGGGGAAGCTGTGAGCCTCCAGATGTTGAGCTAGAGCTCCCATCATCTCTCACTTTTGCCCATGGTGGCTTTGGGGTGATAGGAGCAGGGAGTCTTAACATTTGAAGGGCTGCAGGTGGCTCTTCCCTGCTCTCAAACAATACCTACTTAAATGAAACATGTATTTCTCTGTGTTAAAAATCTTACCCAGATACTGTACTTAAATCCAGTGCTTTTTTCGGAAAAAAAAATGTTTAGGGGTACTCTCATTTTCCTACTCGTATTGAAATACTGCCCCTCAATGAGGCCAAACTTAGATTCACAAAATGCTTAGGAGTATGTGTACCCCTGCGTCCCTCCAGAAAAAAGCACTGCTTAAATCTACCAGAAATATATTGTGTGTATTATTATGCATGGATGCCCATCTTTGCCTGTGTGCATGCACATGTTTTTCATGTGTAGCAGGAACCCCCCCACCCCAATCATTCTGTTTGTACAAACTTCATACACACACACTCACACACTGCATACGCCACATTTCTGTTATAAATTCATAGAAAATCAACCATACATCGGATTGCACTGTTCCATTTTTATTTTACTCCATATGACAAGAACTAACAAAGGGGGGTGGCTTGGTCCTGGTCAGCCATAATCCCTTCACCACCCCAGCACATCCACAGGAGCCCTGCCCAGTTGCTATGCCAACCCTGATGATCCCAGACAGAAGACAATCAAGATCACAAAGAACTTGCATATGGGAGTGGATTCAGCATGGACTGAAACGAAGGACAATGATCAGATCTTCCCTCTGGGGGCAGGAAACTGCAAACTCCCCTTTGTCTCCAGGAAGTGACTCATGAGGGAGGGGGAAAGGAGGAACCAGCCAGGTGACAGGACACTCAGGTTACCACCAACGCCTCCCTCAACCCCTCCTTTCTGTAATGTATGCATGATGTTTCTGGGGGTGGGCTCGACCTAGAGGAGGGGAATTTCCAAAAGTTTTTATAAGACCTTGCACACTATTTTTCTGGGTCTTTCCTCTCACCTGCAAGTGAGGGGAGCACCCTGTCGCGACAGTCTTTCTTCAATAAAGACCAAGCCTACAGGCTGCTGATTTGCTTCAATTTACTCTGGTTGGTGTCTTTACTTTTTGTCCAAGGGAGCCCTCAGATTTTTCCGGTAACACATGGGACAAATGTAGCATTTCATAATTTTTTTCCTGCATGTACAGTTAAAACTTCATACGCAAACCTGCAAGCTAGCGGCTACACTTCATTTCAGGGAACCAGCAACCTGACTGCTTTGTCCTTGTTCTCTCTAGCTGAAAAAGCGTAAGAAACGCCTCAAAGACTATAATACGGTTCACGGCATATGCTGTTGTAGGGTAGAAAACACACTGACGGATGCCTGCGATGAGGCAGTGGGTGGTGAGGAGAGCAAAGTGAAGCCCCAAAGGCCTTAAACTCAAAAGTAAAGCAGAATAATATGGTAGAATAGCTTAGGCAAGGAATATCTTTCCTACGACTCCCTGTCAAGACTGGTTATCAGTGCATACTTTTTCATGGTTTTAATGCTCAACGAGCCTTTTACACACGCTTCCCTGCCTGCTCTGTTTACCATCCAGCCTGATGGGAAACTCGAAAGCTAGCTCACTATATTCAAATTATGGTTGCGCCAGTAAATAATAATAATAATAATAATAATAATAATAATAATAATAATAATAATAATAATAATTTATACCCCGCCCTCCCCAGCCAAGGCCGGGCTCAGGGTGGCTAACAAGCAATAATAAAAATAAGTTGAATGAATACAACTTAAAACCAAGATTAAAATACAACATTAAAATATTGAAACATTAAAATGTTAAAATGCAGCCTCATCACAGGTGGAGAAAGGAAAAAGGAAAAAGAAAAACATTGCCTTTCCCCCTTATGAGTTAAAAAATATCCCAGTGTTGGGTTTTGTGTTGTTTTTTAAATAGTCCTAAAACCTCGATAGTTAGCACTGTAAATAGAAAATCACCACCAGCGCTTTCCCCACGTGCACTAGTTTTCTAGCTGCAGGGATGTGGTGGGGTATTATTTTTTAAAAAAAATGCAAAAGGGGAATTAAAAATATGATTTCCCCCGAAAAGTTAGCACTGTAAATAGAAAATTAACCGCGCTTTCCCCTCTTGCACTAGTTTTCTAGCTGCAGGGATGTGGTGGGGTATTAACTATTTTTAAAAAAATACAATGATTCCCACCCACTCCGAAGTGGTACAGTCCATTCTACGGCTGCGCGTTCTACAAGACTTCGCTGGGAAAGGTCCATTTGCGAAAACTGGGAGGGGGGAGGAGCTTATTATGTCGCGGCCGCGCCTCCCCTCCAACTTCCCGACAGGCCTCGCGGCGGCCGCATTCTCACTTCCCGTCTCCCGCTGATGTAAAATCCTGTTTGTCGGGGGGCGGGACCGAGGAGAGCCATGGTTACCGCGGCAACAGCATCCGGGTTCCTCGCGCGGCGCGGGGGAACCTTCCGCGTGGTCTGGTAACCATAGCAACAAGCGGCTTGCCGGGCCTGGTTGAGAAAGTGAGGCGCCATGGCGGAGGTGGCCGTGCGACCGGTGAGCGAGGGGGTCCTGTATTCTCGTCTCTTGCCACCTTTGCCTCCACTCCCCGTTTCCATCACGTTCCCCTTGGGAAGCGGTCGGGGTCCTTCCCTCAGAGCCCGCGCGGCCTGGTTGCTACCAGAAAGCCTGGCTTGGAAACAGGCAGGCTGGGCAGGCGCCGCTGCTCCTCTTCCTCCCCGTCACGTGTAGATATTGGGGTTGGTGAGGGGGGGGGGGTCTTCTGCACCGTCCTCCGAGGGGGC
The DNA here is from genome assembly GCF_964188315.1 of Podarcis muralis. Taxonomy (NCBI): domain Eukaryota; kingdom Metazoa; phylum Chordata; class Lepidosauria; order Squamata; family Lacertidae; genus Podarcis; species Podarcis muralis. Next base: position 7,736,807 of record NC_135668.1, read on the forward strand.
TCCCTGCTTGCTTGCCTACCCGGCCTTCGCACCCCCAGATTCCTTCACAACGTGGCATTCCTGCCTGGCGCGGGGTTGGACTAGATGACCCTTGGGGGGTTCCCTTCCGGCTCTAGGATGTTATAATCCTTATTTATATAGCACTGCCGGTGGCGCTTTGGCGCAGGGATAATAAGGGCAAGGCTGCAAGCTTTCGCGATTTGCTCCGAGCGTCAAGAATCGGTGCCGGATTTACGTATAAGCTCAACAAGCCATAGCTTAGGATCCTCCGGTCTTGGGGACCACCAAAAAATTAAAAGGAAAAAAAATATGGATGCACGTTTCCAAAATAGAAGATAAAAAAACAAAATAAAACCTTCAATTATTATTTACGTATAAGCTCAACAAGCCATAGCTTAGGGCCCCCGGTCTTGGGGACCCCCAAAAAATTAAAAGGAAAAAAATGGATGTACGTTTCCAAAATAGAAGATAAAAAACAAATAAAATAAAACCTTCAATTATTATTTATTATCTGGCCTGGTTCTAATATATCTTTACAATAGCCCTTTGAACTCGGCATCCTCTCCATATTGTCAGTGGTGGGGGAAAGAGGAAAAAGAGAGTGAGTGGCCCAAGGTAATCCTCTAAGCTTTGCAGGGATTTGAACAACCACGTCTCCCGTGCTTAGGCTAAATGTTCTAATCCTTACATCAGTCCCGGTTTTCATCACATACAGTTCCCATCAGCTTCAGCCCACATGGCCAATGGCCAGGGGTTATGGGAGTTGTAGTCCAGAACATCTGGAATGCACCAGGCTACCTTCCCCTTGTAGAGAATAATTGAGGGAGTTAGGAATCTCAGCAGTAGCTGCAATTTATTTATTAAAGTGTGTGTAGTATGCACCTCATAACAAAATCCTAGGGTACAAGAAGATTTATAAAAGAAATAAAATACAGTGGTACCTCAGGTTACAGACGCTTCAGGTTACAGACTCCGCTAACGCAGAAATAGTACCTCGGGTTAAGAACTTTGCTTGATGAGAACAGAAATTGAGCAGTGGCAGTGTGAGGCCCCATTAGCTAAAGTGGTACCTCAGGTTAAGAACAGTTTCAGGTTAAGAACGGACCTCCGGAACGAATTAAGTTCTTAACCCGAGGTACCACTGTACCCCTAAAAACAATACAGAATGATGATTTTAAAGGTATCTTTTTATGGCAATGTGCTCTAACATTAGATTTGTTAAAATAACCTCCAGTACATCACTTCAAAGGACATGATTCACTGGTGTTAATTTTTTGGTGGTCACAGCTGGAGAATATAGTTAGAACCAAGATTCTTTATGGTACATTCCAGGAATTTTAGATGCTCTTTTAATGGTGGTTTCAGCTCAGCATTTCACGTTTGACAGAAGATTTTGATCTGCAAGGTTGTCTTGCTCTATTTGACTATATTTGGTAGTACATTGAGAAAGTTTTGATGTCTTGGTTGCAGAATTATTTTGTACATTGGATTTTTCTTACCAAAGTACCTTCATTATCCAGCACTGCTACATCATTGCCCCAGGTCGCTATTAATTTAAAGTAAATACTTTTGTTTTTCCATTAACTGTTGCAGGCAGTAGTGTTTAAAAGCAGCAATTCTAAGAATAAAATAATGTGACATAAAGCTTTCCTCCTGGCCAGACGCACATGGATCATGATGAATAACCTCCTTTGTCTTCATAGCTGTACTCTGTGTCTCAGCAGTTTGCCTGAAAGCTTACAACATTAATTTATTGAATGAATTTGTGTGCTACTCTTCAGGTAAAAACCACAGGGTGGCTAAGAAAATACACTTAAGTACATAATAACAATGTAAAATGTCATAAAACATTAGCAGAGGAATTAAAAGCAGATGGCTAGATTAAAGCTTAAAAAGCATGGAGAAACAATAATATCTTTCTTCATTGGACACGAAAAAGACATCATTATTGGCACCAGCTGAGGCTTCCTGGACAGAGCGTTTCAGGGGTCTGAGGGCCACAGCTCAAATGACCCTCTTGTGGATCACGACTTGCCTCAGGTCTCTAGCAGAGGGACCCAAAGGAGGGTGTCCAAAGAAGATCCCCAAAATCAGGCAGATGTATGTGTCCAGGTGGTGGTCCTTAATGTATCCTGGCCTTAACCAATGTATGGTTTTAAAGGTTCAGCTAGCATCTTGAACAGAACTCAGATGTTTACTCTGTGAAACTGTTTTAAGACTAGCAACATACACCTGTCTCAGTTAGTACAAAATACAGCTGCTAGGTCAGGGGTCCCAAAACTAAGGCCCATGGGCCAGATAAGGCCCAAAGGACTCTTTATCCAACCCGTAGAGACCCCTGCCGCCCGCTGCCACCGCCCTTACCGGCGCTGCCCACTTCCGGCTCGGAGGAGGACCGGAAATAGCTTGTGCACATGCACAAGCATTATTTGCACATGTGCAAGCGTTATTTCCGGTGCACATCTGGGTCAGAGGAGGCCCGTGCACATGTGCACAAATTATTTCCGGTGCTCCTCCAACCGGGAAGTGCGCCGGAAATAGCGTGTGTGCACGCTTATGGGCACACGCTCCCCTGCTCTCTGGCCCGCCATTCGATTGGCACTGGAGACACGGGCCCAAGGCGCGGTAAGTTTGCTGACCCCTGTGCTAGGTTACCAACTGTATTTTTTCCAAACTGTATGTAGGCAGCCCAACATAAAACTTTAATGCAGCTGGGACATTATCACAACATTAAAAAATTGTGGCTGCTTTTCTTTGTCTAGGAGGGGCCATGCATCAACCTTACCAAGTGTAAGATGGTTTGTGCTGCTGCAGCCGCTTGGATGTCCAAATAAAAGAACAGATAGATCTAGTAGAAATTCCAGCCTATGAACCTAATTGTTCTGACAGTGTTCCCCACCCCCAGCTTCGTTCTCCAAAATCATGAGACTAGGTTCTCAGGCTACAGCTTGTTCTTTTTGTAGTTTTTCGGGGAAGTGCAAACCAAGGGTAGCTTATGGCACAGCAAATGTATAGTTGTTTCCCTGAAGGAAAATGTATGGATCATTTGTACTAAATGAGCAACGGTTCAATTTCTAGGAAGTTGCATTTTCCTATGACTCAATTCCCCCAACCTCAGTTGGCAGAGGCATAGCAGTAGAAATGCCAGTTGTGGTGTAACCATGTACTAATGCCACATACACCTACTGGAACTGGAACTGATTAGTTTTAAAGCTAAATGTAAATAAGTCCATAGTTAGCTTCTTCTGCTACCCCTCTTCTGGTTTTAGTGTAAAGTAAACCCAATCTAGGCAGCAGATACAATTGTCAAAGCAGGGAGTGGATCACCATGTTGTGACGAGAGTCACATATATACTCACAAACATGCATGACCACTGCTCTTGACAATAGATTAAAAAAAATAAAAAATAATCCAGTTTTTTTCTGTGTGCAAGTCCAGCTTCAGGCCAAAATTTCAGCACTCAAGACAGGCAGCAACTCTGTTACAACTTTAAAAGTTCTGCACACTGTCAGAATCCATATAATTATATAATATATAATCCATATAATATAATCCGTCGAAACTGGGCCCCTTGGTTTACTGAGGAGCTCCGGAAAATGAAGTGGGATCTCAGACGGCTAGAGCGAGTATGGCGACGGACTCGTGATGGAGCCTCAAGAACATCTTATAGGACGCTTATGAAAGCCTATGAGATGGCTATGAAAGCTGCTAAGAAATCTTACTTTGCAGCTTCCATTGCATCCGCTAGCTCTCGCCCGGCACAACTTTTTAGAATAATTAGATTAATAACGTCCTTAGGAGGACAACCAAATTTTAGCACAAATTCGACCCACAACTGTGAGGCATTCGCGAGCTTTTTTGCGGAGAAAGTCCTGTTGCTCCGCCGTGACCTCCCTGCCAATTTAGATACAGTGACTGAACTGGAGGCCCCTCGACTGACTTCAGGTCCAGTGTTGGACCATTTCGATCGAATACTCCCTGCTGATGTGAATAGATTCCTCCAAGTTGGTAGGCCCACCACCTGCCTCCTTGATCCGTGCCCGTCTTGGCTGATTAGGGAGTGTCCAGATGTTGCGCGGACCCCCCTGGTTGAAATTATCAAATTGTCCCTTGACACGGGGACATTCCCAGGGGAACTGAAGGAAGCAGTGGTATGTCCACTCTTAAAGAAAACTTCATTAGATCCCTTAGACCTATCCAATTACCGCCCAGTTTCAAATCTTCCATATCTGGGTAAGGTAATTGAGAGAGCGGTTGCTGAACAGCTTGGTAGGTTTCTGGAGGAAACATCGGCTTTAGATCCATTTCAGTCCGGTTTCCGTCCTGGTTTTGGGACCAAGACGGCTCTGGTTGCCCTAACAGACTATCTCCGTAGACAGCTGGATCGAGGCGGGTGAGGACTGGTGATCCTTTTAGATTTGTCAGCAGCCTTTGACATGGTCGATCATGATCTTCTGGACCACCGCCTCGCAGACGTGGGGATACAGGGCATAGCCCGTAACTGGCTGTGCTCTTTTATCTCTGGTCGGGGACAGAGGGTGGCACTAGGGAGGGAAATGTCGTCGCGCCACTCCTTGGTGTGTGGAGTGCCGCAGGGCGCAATCCTTTCCCCAATGCTTTTTAACATCTTTATGCGCCCCCTTGCCCAGATTATCCGGAGCTTTGGGCTGGGTTGTCACCAATATGCTGATGACACTCAGCTCTATCTGCTGATGGATGGCCACACCGACTCAGCCCCGAACGCACTGACGAGATGCTTGGAAGCTGTGGCTGGATGGTTTCGTGGGAGCCGATTGAAACTAAATCCTTCGAAGACAGAGGTCCTATGGCTAGGTCGGGATGGCATGGGGATGAGGGACCAACTCCCTTCTCTTGTGGGGGCCCAATTAGTGCCATTGCCTTCCGTTAAGAGTTTGGGTGTAATCCTTGACGCCTCCCTTTCCATGGAGGCGCAAGTTACAGCAACAGCCAAGGCGACATTTTTCCACCTTCGCTGCATCAAGTAGTTGCTCCCTTACCTTTCCCGCCCCGACCTGGCCACAGTGATCATCTCCAGGCTTGACTACTGTAATTCGCTCTACGCGGGGCTGCCCTTGAAGCTGTCCCAGAAACTCCAGCGGGTGCAGAATGCTGCAGCGAGGCTCCTCACGGGGTCTCTGTCATGGGAGCATATTCACCCAGTGCTTTTCAAGCTGCACTGGCTCCCGGTGGAGTACAGGATCAGATTTAAGGTGCTGCTTTTGACCTTTAAAGCCCTTCACGGCCTAGGACCCTCATACCTACGGGACCGCCTCTCCCGGTATGCCCCACGGAGAGCCTCAAGGTCCATAAATAGCAACACCCTAGTGGTCCCGGGCCCTAAGGAAATTAGATTGGCTTCAACCAGAGCCAGGGCCTTTTCAACACTGGCCCCAGCCTGGTGGAACGCTCTGCCTCATGAGACCAGGGCCCTGCAGGATCTGATTTCTTTCCGCAGGGCCTGTAAGACAGAGTTGTTCCGCCTGGCCTTTGGCTTGGAGCCAATTTGATTCCCTCCCTCTCTTTCTTTTTTCTTTTCCTTCTCCTCCTGCGATGAGGCTACATTTTAATATTTTAATGTTTCAATATTTTAATGTTGCATTTTTAATTTTGTTTTTAAGTTGTAATCATTTAACTTGTTTTTATTATTGCTTGTTAGCCGCTCTGAGCCCGGCCTTGGCTGGGGAGGGTGGGGTATAAATAAAAATTATTATTATTATTATTATTATTATTATTATTATTATTATTATTATCAATAGCAGCAGCAGGATGGCAGGTGTAAGTAAGTGGAATTACCGGTAATCCAATTCTGTTACTAATAATAGATATAATGCAGTCAGCAGCTTTGTGGTGGCTTTCTGTCTCCTTTGTTGATAACAGAGCATAAGCTGCATCTGTTAGGTCTTTAAGAAAAAACTGAACCATTTGGGGCTTTATAGAAAGTTTTTTTTAAAAAGTGGTGACATGTCAGAGATTGAGAAAAGTAAATGTGCTTAATGAGAGAATGCCCCCCTTTTTTCGGGGATCAACCTGTGAAAATTCAGAACAGTCATAAGGGGGTTAGTATTGCATACAGAGCATAATAAATGTATGGAACTTGCTGCTTCAAGATTAGATGGGGGTGAGGGGGCGCCAGCTTAGATAGCTTAAAAGGGGACTAGACAAATTCACCTGCTATTAACTGTTATGGTAAATGGAACCTTTATGTTCAGCATCAGTATACATTTTAGAATACTAGATGCTAGGGGAAATTGGAGGCTGGAGTGAGGAGGGTGGCTGTTTTGTTTGTCAGCTCTGCTGAGAAGCAAGACTTCTCTCTCCACCAAGTGCGAACATGGCAGCAGTCATTCCATCAGACTCAGAAGTGGAAGAAAAGGGAAGCAGTCCCCCTCCCCATTGGTGGTGCAGTTGAGAGACCAGCAATGTTTGGCTCTTCTGTTTCCATCTCAGCTGCTCAACCTTCATCTTAGAACTAGTCAGGACTGGCCCACCTAGCAAAGTGAGGGGGCCACCGTGGGCAGAAAGATTCAGCTAATCCCATTGCATATATTTATTTACACCCCCTTGTTCCTGATATAGATCTGCGCTCACTCCTTATTCCCTGGCAGAGAGGGGGGCATCATTTTGTTTTTTGCCTCAGCTGCCAAAATGTCTTGAGCTAGCCCTGGAACTAAGTACTTGTGTTTCCTCATTTCTTACTCCCTCCCAATCATATTTTCTTTTTGTGTGTTGTGTCTTTTTAGATTGTAAGCCAGAGGGCAGGGTCATTTTGGTTTGTATTGATTTTGTAAGTAAGTAAGTAAGTAAGTGAATGAATGAAAGATAGATGATAGATAGATAGATAGATAGATAGATAGATAGATAGATAGATAGACAGACAGATAAGCTCTTCAGAAGCATCTGTGTGGCCACTGTAGGAAATAGGATGTTGGAGTGGATGGACCCACCAGAACACTCCCATGCTCCTTTCCATTTAGGTTATTCTTGGAACTAAATAATATTGTACCAAAAGCAGGATACTGTAAATAAAATTGGGAAAATGAGAAGTGGAGTGTTACAGGAAGACTGGTGCAAAATCATAGTATTGTAAAGTTGGAAGGGACCTTGAGGGTCATCTAGTCCAACCCTTTGCAGTGCAGGAATCTTGCCCACAGCCATCCCTGGGTGGGCTTGAACCACCAACCTTCTGGTTAACAACCAGACCCTGTCCCTGGGGGCTTATTTTTTTTTATCCCTCTCCCAGTATTTTCCCATTGAAAGTTACAGGATTTGGAAGGAAATCGGGGGGGGGGGGGGAAGAAGGGATAGCTGTGTCTCAAACATTTGGCGTTTTCTCTTAATTTTCTGTGGCAAAAGATAAAGTGGGGCCATTTCTGGCCATTCCATCCCTTGTGGCTAAATTATTTTTGTAGCTTTTACTACACACCTAGCATAAACAAGGCATACCCTGATATACAAGATGTTCAACCCCTGCAGAAATTTCTTCAAAGCATGAGCTTCTTGAAAAGTTACATTAAGTAAATGCTTCTTAAAAAAGATACTATGATATGATATTACAGGCTTTAAAAAAACAGATTTGAAAGCTTCTATTAAATAAAGTTCCCCATTAACTTCTGCAGCCCAAAGAAACCTTCCCTTTGCTTGACTCTCTGCTTCTGTCCCTAGAAAACTGTTTTATTGATCACATGGTTGAATTTTTCAGTCAGCCTGGCAATTAGGCTTTTCTAGAGAGGAGATTTTGCTTCTCAGTTCTAATAAATGTAGAAGTAATGCTTTATAGATTTAGGCCTTGTTCTCACTGTGGTGGTGAATCTGTATCTAGGCTGTGAGCAGTGGGGGCTCACTTGACTGAAAGTTCCTCCAATGCAAAATAAAAATAAAACCCCCTGCATGTAGAAACCGTGTCAGGGTTTGCTTTTTTGTTGTGATGTGTATATTCTGAAGTTGTATGTTGCAAGTTTATCACCTCCATATGAGCAAGATCTTTGATAATGTGCTATTTCCTTTATTAATGTATATGTATTTTACCTGTACTAGTGGCCACAAGGACTGGGGCTGATGGAAGTTGGAATCCAACAAGATCTGGAGAGCCATCCCTGTCATAGTCCACAATTATTAGCGTCATCTCTGGATAGTCCTGTGTTATTCATTTTGACACAGTTTTAATGCCTTTTTTTGTATTATTTCAGCCTGCATCCTTCCCAGCATCCAAAGAACCTCCAAGAGCTCGCTCAGCAAGAGGTTTGTTCTAGCTTATCTATTTCATGAGTAAAACGCTTTGTGAAATAACGGAGCTGTCCTTTTGCAGTTACTGAATTGCTTTGACCCAACCTAGTGAATCAGATCCATTCTACACACACACACACACACACACACACACACACACACACACACACACAGACAGACAGACACACACACACAGACACAGACACACACACCCCTGTGATTTACAGGTTGGTGTGGAGAGACATTTCCATATATCATTGTGACCTTGAAAATGATCTATCAGTCTTTCATTTGATATTGGTACCACTTAGCAGTGACAAATAGTTTAGGCCCAATGGATACCTGTGGGCCAAACTATCATGCTAGGATCGGATTTGTGTCATAATCAGTCTGCTTTCTCATTAATAATAATAATAATAATAATAATAATAATAATAATAATAATTTATTTATACCCCACCCATCTGGCTGGGTTTCCCCAGCCACTTGCACTGGGGCCATATTATTATAGCAGGGGGAGGGGGCTTAAAGCAGGCAAAACTGGGTGGGGAGGAGATGAACATTCTCACCCCTGCATCACTTCCCCCCATCCATTTGTTCCTCAGTGGGGCACCAATAAGTACAAATAACAGGAAACTGACACATAACCACATTTTTCAAGTAACTACTATGTGTCCAGGTTCTGTATGTGTTGGCTCTCTGAGGATTACTACAGATATGTGCCAGTGGTGTTCTGCATGGTACCTAGCATATCAGCTGGGTAGAGGAGTGGAGAATTCTTTTGTTACTCACTGTAATGTCTGTTTTTCTAAGCAATGTCCTATCCAACTAGTTATCTCGTGAATATGAATCCTGCATTTTGTACCTAATGTTTGTCCTTGGGATCAGCTTTATATTACTAGTCCACTTTTGAGTGCATCTTGACCCCCCCATCCACTGAACTCCTTGCATCCTTTTCCTTAGCATTATTCTGAAGCATAGCATTTCACTTGTGTACTATTCACTCTCATTCCTAAGCAGGCAAAGAGGAGCAAAGCTAAGCCCTCTTTCTGGAATTTCCTCTGAGGTAAAGGCAAAGGCAAGTCAGAGTTAAGAATAAACTTCCTCACTTTTAAATAATTTAAACCAGATGGGGTGGAAAGGCTGACCCTGCTTTTGCAGAACTGTACAGCATAGCTGCAGAAACAGAAAATGGTGTGACTGATACGGTTCAGCAGCCTTCAAAATAAAGTCACAAAAATGTACTAGCCAGCAGGAACAGAAACTGGGACTGAGAGTGAGACTATTCAAAAGGCAATTCATCATTACAGCTGAAATCAATAAGAAGCATAAAACAGGAAGAACTGCAAACAGGAAACTTTTAATTAATGTTGCAAAGGACCTTTGTGACTAAACATTACAGAATGATCTATGCCTTGGGGTAGGGCACTGCTGGGTAATATAGCACTACTGTATATTAAATTCCATATGGCACTTCTGGAAAAGGACATAGCTAGGTTGAAAAGCTCATGCTCAAGTTTGGCGCCTCTGTTTCAATTCCATTTCCAGCTAAATGTGAAAAAGTAATATCTCAATAGCGCTAAGGGGCTCTGGTGTGGGAGCCATCCTGGACATCCTTCCAAGAAATCAGCAATGTGTCTATGGTAGATGAACACAACAGTGAAACACTACTTTCCATTAAAAACATAATAACCAAAGGCACCAAAAGCAGAAGAGGAAAAGGTAACGGAATGGAGAGAATAAGGCTTGTCATGAGAAGGAGATAGCAAGTTCCATCCCATCCACTACAGTTTGGCTTCTGGTGAAACCTACGTTATTCATCTCACTATCTGCGTAAATATGCAATTGATTTCAGTGGAAGGGAAAGATCAAAAACAATGCAGAAAAATGTATAATTATTTATGTCCCCATTTGTGGACTAAAAGGCTTGACAACAAATACTGCCCATATTCTGGATCGCAGACGAACATTCAGATTAGGGCAATTTCTGCTCCCATTTAATTTCCAACAGGATTCTTCAACAATACATACTCTTAATGGTGTAGCTAGAAAACACTTGACAAATGATTAGATAATTTTATGTTGTACAAATTATCTTGAACCTTGAAGTCCTTTCCGAGTGAAAGTCCTTGAAGGAAGTAAACCCTTCAGAGCTTTGCTGCATGCCAGGCAATATTCAGGGACTAACACATTCACAGGGGAAACCTTCATCTCTGCACCCCCACACACTTACTTTACCTCCTGGGTAGACCTTCTCTGAAAAACCAGTTTCCTTTGTTTGTGCCTCAAAATCTAGAATACACTCGAAATAGTTTCTCCCCACCCAGAATCAAACAGTGTTTGAATAAAAGGAGCTCTGCTTCTTGAAGCAGCATGGGGTTAATAATAATCATGCTGTGTCAAGATATTAATCTTACTACTTCATTGTAAATGAATTGGATATTTTCTAAAATGCTTTCCTGGTTTTGAATTAAAAATGTCTAGCTCCAGTCATACCCGTTTGCTCTCCCTGAGCATTCCAATCAAATCATCTTGTAGTTAGTGATAGTCTCATACTGGGGAAGGCATTTCTCTCTTTGTATACGGCTGGTCGTGTGGAGCAGGACTCCAATTTATTTTCTTTCTTTGTAAGGAAATGCTCTTTGCATTAAGCCCTGTTCATTAAGTTTATAGAAGAAACATCTCCTGAATTATTTGTTCTGGTGCTCAGTCCAGGTTTTGGGCCAGATTCATAACAGGCATTTTATTGTGGAGAGCAGGACACTAAATGGAATTAAGTCATTTGGGTTTTCTTGTGGTGAAATAGACACAAAATAGTGGGAAATGGACTAAGGCCAAGAAAAGATTGAATTTATCGCTGGATGAGCACGAAACAGATAGATGTTTTTCATGAGGAATACTTTGTTTGTATACATTTCTAGTTTTGCTTTTAGCAGTGGCTCCCACAGCCAACATCTTTCTATAACCTGAAATATATATGTGTGTATATCACAGTCACATAAAATAATTTGGGCACCATACAGCAGTATTAATACCGCATTTCACCACGTAATGGTCACATTTTTTGTGCTGATTTTTCCTTTTAAAAAGGGTGTGTGTGCGACTATTAAGTGAGGGTGGAGACGCTTCTTCAGGTATATTGGACTGAGGCCATTTAGAGCTTTAAAGCAATTATACATGGCCAATGATTCTACAGTGGTGCCTCGCAAGACGAAATTAATTCGTTCCGCGAGTTTTGTCGTCTTGCGATTTTTTTCGTCTTGCGAAGCACGGTGTTGGGAAAGTTTTGGAAAAGCTTCAAAAATCACCAAAGTCTTTAAAAACCTCAAAAAAGGCTACCACACCGCGTTCTATGAGTTGCTCCTCGAAGTCAAGTCGCAACTGTATTAACGGTGTTAAGAAAATGGAAACAAACTTGCAAGATGTTTCTGTCTCGCGAAGCAAGCCCATAGGGAAAATCGTCGTGCGAAGCACCTCAAAAAACAAAAAACCCTTTCGTCTAGCAAGTTTTTTGTCTTGCGAGGCATTTGTCTTGCGAGGTACCACTGTATTCTACCTGTTGAATGTTTTGTCAATTTAGTCCGAAATAGCCTCCCATGGATTCAGAAGGCTGGAGCGTGACTGTTCTTTGATTAAAGAGAGCCTCGAAAAGCACGCTTGCCCTATGGTCAGTTATCAGCCATTGGAAATATACTTTGGCAGCTGTGGTGTATGTGAACTGGGCACCCTCATGCGTTTATGCACGCTGGATCCGTACCTTATCCACACAGACACATAACTTTTTGCAACCCTGGCAAGTGAACTGAATCCTGACAACTGGCAACTGGCTCTTATAGTTGTTTTTTAACACAGCATTCCCCAAAGATATAACAGGGATACTGGTTTGCCAGAGACAAATACCAGAAAACAGGGCCTGTCCCTGCTATCAGGGAACCTGGAAATATTTTTGAAGTGATGGGGCATGCTGGTTCAATATTAAATTAAAAAAAAAAAGTTTAAAAAGATTCCAACAGTACTGAAAAGAAACAGCTTATGAATGTTAAAGAATAGTAGACGGATACAGGCATTCCCCAAACTCGGCCCTCCAGATGTTTTGGGACTACAGCTCCCATCATCCCTGACCACTGGTCCTGTTAGCTAGGGATGATGGGAGTTGTAGTCCGAAAGCATCTAGAGGGCTGAGTTTGGGGATGCCTGGATTAGAAGTTCACTGTTTAGGGCTTGGCCTCCTCAACTCCATATCAACTCTGGTCTCTCTCTCCCCCCCCCCCTTTCTCCTTACACATTCAGTATGTTAGTTGGAGTCCTTGCAGTGCTGATAATCTTCTGTCTGCATGGAAGGATGCCCCCCTCCCAATCTCCCCATAGAAATAGAGGAGGGAGCAGAAAACCCAGTAAGACCAGCACTTGGCCCCAGTCTCCTAGATCAAGGTGGTGGTTGCTGTTGTTCCATGGTTTTCACAAGCCACTATGAGACAAACTGCCTGTTTGGCCTCCTTTTTTTTCTGGGTCTCTGAAGGAAACAGGATACCTCTAACTCTGTACACTGGTGTGTAGCTCAGCCTCCACAATGCAGAACTATAAAAAAGCTTCCTGATATTGCCAGCAAATACCCTCATCATTCTTACAGACTAGCGTGCCAAGACGGGGCATCAGTGAGGACTTGTGACTTGCTCAGTCTCAGTTAACCTGCACTGTTGTGATCAGCCATCAGACAAACACGTTTTTAGGCATGCTAATTATAATAGCATCTTGCTTCCCATTTTTCCTCTTGGTTAGTTTAAAGAATTTAGAAACAAGGGAGGAAAAAACTTGTCAAATAGTCCATTTTCCACTAGGGGGAGATCTGGAGCCAGGAATGGCTGTTCTATATTTAAACCGCTGTTCTTATTTTTTCAATTTCAATCCAATTTTTTCCTTTTGTGTGTATGGGGACTATTAATATAGAATAGTGAGATGAATTATAGCTTTGTTGCAAGCATCAGAATTGTATATGATGGGTTTTATTAAACCCAGTTGACTGTAAATAACTGTGAGCCATACAGGTTTATTGTTTGATTTAAAGTTGGTTCCAGTGGCTGTTTGCAAAAGTGAGCAAAGGGAAAAGAAGCACTAAGCAATGAGACAACAGCTGTGTCTTGGGGAGTAGAGAGATTTCAAAGCTTTCTGTTGTGTGTGTGTGCCAGGAGATGGGCTTATCACCTGCATGTGCTTTTGAGTCTGTGTGCGCAGTGTAGTAAGACACCTTTGTGGTTAGATGAGTTTGTCATGCTTCATCTGTGATTATTCTCAGCCTTTGGGATCATGGATATTTGTAGATGCCGGCCACTATTCTTTTGTTTAACATCTTTAAGCAAACCCTTCACTTCTCCTGTTGCGGGTGTGATCACATCTCTGGAATCCTAGGTGAAAACAGAATCTCTTGTAAAAGACATCTTACACCTCGTGGCTAAGGGATTTTAAACCACTGGCCTGTAAAGAGAAATGTTAGAAGGTCTCCTAGGGCTCATGCATACGTTTTAATCCTCCTCTCTGATCCTTGCTAAAGGGAAGCGATGGCAGCCGACTGGATGTAAGACTTATTCATGCTAGCGTACTGCCTTTCATTTTGTGCCAGAATCCTTACTCCTTGCTCTTCTGTTGCCATTGTTTCTTTAGGCCCTTGTTACCGCTGTTTCCCTTGCTTCTTTTAAAGAGGAATTATAAATCCCCTGGCCTGGATAATTCTAAAGCTGCAAAAAATGGAAACAGTCACAGATTTATTCCCCGCAGGTTGGCAGTAAACGAGGCAAAACAAATAAAGCCCCACAAATACCAAACCCCACATCTGGAACTGCCTTCCCTGGTAGCAGAAATGGGAAAGCAAACATTACTGTTATTAAAAATTGGAGGTTTTGAGTGTTACCTACTATTTGTTTTGGAAAGTGGTTTGTCTGCTTGTCTATCTGTTCTCTATAGGTTTGAATGCTTCTTGAGATATCATTGCCAAATTCAGCATGAGGGTGGCCAAGGTGGGAGCAGCAGTTCTCCTTGATGCTGGGACACCAGCCACCATTTTGAATCAAGATGGCAGACCAAAATGTGACTTTGGCATGACCCTGCCTGCTTCTTTGGTATAGGTTTGGCCACCTCCTGAGATATCGCTGCCAAACTTGGCACAAAGGTTCCCGAGATGGCAGACTGGCAGTCTTTGCCATTGTTTGGACACCAGACATTATTTTGAATCAAAGTGGTGGACCAAAGCATGACTTTGGCATGACCTCACTTATTCTTGGCATGAAAGGTCGAAACTCAAAAACTACACTGCGTTTAAAAACCATAGTATGTTTTGGTTTCTTTTAATTCTTGGGCAGTGCCAGGCACTCCCTGCTAGCTGTTAATACTTTGTGCTTAGAACAATCCCTGGCATAATCTAATGCATGCGTGAATTTGAATTTTCTCACGGCCCAAGAATTGGGGGGGGGGGGGAGGGGAAGACAGAAACAAGTATGTGTCACTGAAGTTCAGGATGTGAGGCAGCAGAGCGGCAAGGCTATTATGATAGGAGGGGGAATTATTTTGTCATTCTTGAGGCTGTTTATACAGACTTATTTCCTAGGAACTACATACAGTGTGCCCAGATGCTGTTCGGTTTACTGGAGCCAACCAGAAACAGTGTTAGAACAGAAAAAGCAAAACTCTGACCAATGAGCTGCTGGCTAGGACCCTCAGAGAGAGAATGTGTTATTGTATGGGAAAGTGTAGGACTTGTAATTTCTTAACTGGAAAGAAGTGTGCCTGCCTGTGCAACATCCTCTCTCAATCATTAGAAGTCCTGGAGTTCCTGCAGGTATTTTCCATGCACAAGCAGGAAGAGCTAACAGGGTGTGGCAACAGGAGGACAGGACAAGCACCAGCATAACCAGGAACAATGAGCTCTCCGGGACAGCAGGAGCCAGCTCTGCTGATGTGATTTACAGGCCCTAGATCAGATGTGAGCAAATGAGTGAGGCCGTAGTTTCCAGTGGGCAGAGAAGATCAGGCACTGAATCTCAGGGATAGGGAACAATGTCTAAAAAGCCTGTGCACTCATATAACGAATGTACAACATACATGTCACACTGGCATGCCTGGCTATAAATCCAAATCAGACAGCCAGAAATGCTGTGAGTTTAAGCAAAAGGAACTTGAATAATCTAAAGGACGCCTATCCATCTTCCAGGATTTCAAAACTGGAGAGGGACCATGAGTGAAGGGGGGCCTGGTAATAAGTTTGGGTCCAGAGAGATGATGCTTTGGCACTGACTCCCCTTCAGGTAGCTTATGTCACAGTAACTGCACATGGCTTCCACTGGTGTCCCCTCCCTGTGGTGAAGTTATTAAAAATGTCTGCCCACATATCTGGCTGGCTGTAAGTATGCTATGTCATAGGCTGCCTGTAGCGCTTCACCAAAAGAAGGGCACTTGCCTCTCCTATCTGCTTTAAAAATAAAGTGAGCTGTTTATGTGATTCAATCAAACCCTTTGATGAAAGGTGTGTTTTTCAGTTGGGTTGGAACACTAAAAAGAAAACTTGATTCAGTCTTCCATGAAGCTTCCTCTCTCCCCAAACCAAAGTCTCTTTACCTTGAAGAGAGGGCATGCTAGAGACAGGATACAAGCCTAAGTCTGAGCTGGGCAAACTTAAAGAGGGCTTTGCTCTTATTATTAGAATGGGGGACATGGGTGGTGCTGTGGGTTAAACCACAGAGCCTAGGGCAGTGTTTCCCAACCGATGTTCCGCGGCACATTAGTGTGCCGCGGAACGTTGCCTTGTGTTCCGTGGGAGGGAGGCGGGCGACTCGGGCGGCGGGCGCGCGCGGGGCGGCGGGCGGGCTCCCTCCCGCATCCCATCGCCGCTCGCTTCGGCCGGCCTACTGGAGCGAGTGGCGATGGGATGTGGGGGGGGGGCTCGCTCGCCGCCCCGCGTGTGCTCGCCGCCGCCGCCCCGCCTCTCGCCGCCCGGGTCGCCCGCCTCCCTCCCACGGCACACCAGCCTACCTCCGTGTGCCTTTGCCCAAAAAAGGTTGGGAAACACTGGCCTAGGGCTTGCCGATCAGAAGGTCGGCGGTTCGAATCCCCGCGACAGGGTGAGCTCCCGTTGCTTGGTCCCTGCTCCTGCCAACCTAGCAGTTCGAAAGCATGAAGTGCAAGTAGATAAATAGGTATCACTCCAGCGGGAAGATAAATGGTGTTTCCTTGTGCTGCTCTGGTTCGCCAGAAGCGGCTTAGTCATGCTGGCCACATGACCCAGAAGCTGTACGTCGGCTCCCTCGGCCAGTAAAGTGAGATGAGCGCCTCAACCGCAAAGTCGTCCATGACTGGTCCTAACGGTCAGGGATCCCTTTACCTTTACCTATTCCCTTCTGAGGTGCTTTCTCTCAAATTCTCACTCCCTACTTCACCACCAACTCGGCGCTCTTGCTCTGGCAGTCTTTTGTCTTTGTTTCCTGCTAGGCTTCTCCATCGTGATACTGGCTTGCAGACATTGGATTTTGCTATTGGTTGCTATGGTTACCTTTGGGTTGCCATAATTTCAGATGCAGAAATGAATTTGATGAACTGCAACTCGTGCCCATTTGATGTGAACAGCGGCTTGTTCTGAAAACTTTAAATAGTATCAGCAAAAGCAGTGTCCATTCTTGCCATTGATTGCATTGTGACTCGGTCCTTCTTTAGAGCTTAAACACTGATTTCTCTGCAGTAACTATGCAACAAGAGGATAAGAGTTGCAACACTGGCTCTATCCCAAAGTCTATCTTGCAATAGCCAAGCAGTTGCCCCAGGTCTACTCACAAGTAGAACAAGTTCTGGGTTCCATTGGGTTATTGCCTCTAAAGCTCTGACTTCAGATTTGTATATTTAAAGTACAATTCCATATGATCTTGCTTATCCACTCAGAGCAACTAGAGAAAACTTGCTCCGTCACCTACTGTCAGAGGTGCAGTTGCTGCTTTGTGGCAGCATCCAGGTTGCGTAAATCCCTGTCCTGGAAGATCCACGAGGCTCTTTTCCAGTACCAAATGAAAACGTCTTTCTTCCAGTGGCCTGTCAGGGGTTTTTTAGTGTTGTTTCGTGGCTTATTTAAGGGTGATCTTGCTTGCTGGTCTTGCCTTTATTTTTAACACAAGGTGAGAGTCAGCTGCCTTGTACCACTAGGAAATGAGATGGAAACATAGGATATAAATATTTAGTGAATGGGTAATGATCAGCCATCCTTTATTCTTGTGCCCACCTTTCATGGCTCCACTACAGTAATAATGCTTAGTATGATGTTTCCTTCCCTGCTTACTTCTTTGTCGCTGCCTCCTGCTGTTTTCTGCTTCATTGGAGCATGAACAGCGAAGAACCTCATATAGCAGGTCTGGTCCAAGGTTCAGCTTCTCTCTGGGTGAAGTACAAAAACTGGGTCTCAAAAGCCATCATCTACTAGATCTCTAAATGTTTGTTTTGCTGCCTTTTTGCACAGTGCCAGAACTGCGCAGTCTGGAGAGTAGGAATTGGCTGATCCACTTGTACTACATTCGCAAAGACTATGATTCGTGTAAGGTAGGAATATGATATACCCTGACTTTTTTGCACTTTAAATCAGAGGTGGGGAACCTGTGGATCTCTAGATGTTGCTGAGCTCCGTTTTCCATCAGCCCCAGCCAATGACCAGATATTATCAGAATTGCAAACCAGCATCTGTAGGGCTATAGCTTTGCCACCAGTGCCTTTTAAGGATAACTTCAGAGAAGTACCCAGGCTTTTGCTTTGGAGAAGGACTTCGGTTCTTCTTGGAACACTTCCAAAACAAGATTTAAAGATAGGGAATATACCAAGGGCTCCTTGTACAGGTTCCTCCACCCTTCTCTGGTTTATTATAGCCAGAGTTTCTTATTAAACCCAAATCAGAGATAACTATGGTTCACACTAATCAAGATTGCTTCCAAACCATGATTTGAAGTGGGTTTGCATACCCCGGGTCTGGAACAATCCTAGTAAGGGTTAATATTCTTTCTGTTCCCAAAAGCCTCCTGTTAACTGAATTAACTGAATTTTTGTTTTGCATTTTGTTGGTTGGCTGGTTGCTTGCTTCAAAATCTAATGAGAGCATGGCAGCACGTTAACATGTTCCATCCTTAGGAACTGCTACCCCTTTACCAAAACTTGTCAGAGTCATGAATGCAGCTAGCCACTTTCTCCTTTTGAATAAATCGCAGCCTCCTATATCTCCCCACTTGGTCCTTCCTCACTGTCATTGGGCCTCTGCTGGTGATCCTATGCATGCTTACTCTGGAGTTCAGAGCTGTCAGAGGTGTTGCTGTCACTGCTGGTGGCCAACTGTCTTTATGGCTTGGTGCCCCTCTCCTGGCCAGGCTGGAGGGCAGTGGGAAGCACACTGGCTGGCACCTGTGCTGGGAGAGTTCAGGGCTGCTCTTGCATGACCCGCTGTTGCCTGCTGGCCATGCCCCCCCCCCCCCGTTGTGGTTGTGGTGGCGGCCTATTGCTGCAACTCCTCTTTTTGCTGGGCACCTCGGCCTCTCAGCCAGCCCAGGGGTGGGGCACCCATGGGCGTCCCTTCGCTGGCCACAAGGAGAAGGAGGCCTGGTCTGGGCACGGCTTGCCTTCCTGAGGCTCTGGAAGGCGGCAGGAGCTCAGCCCGATGAGGGAGCCTGTTGTGGGAGCTCTCAGAAATCTGTGCCCCTCCTGCCCTCCACTGCTTGTGGCCCACTTGGTATGAAAATTTGGACTGCCCTGCTTTAACCATTATGTCACACTGGCTCCTAGAGGTGCAGTTTTCTCTTTGTAGTGAATACAGGAATCTTTGGGAACCTCTGGCTATTTTTGAAAAATAATTTACTCTTGGTGCTGTGAAAAGAGAGTGTGCACTTCTAAGGACCATCAAGGCAGGCACTTAATTTTCCAATAGATGGATAACAGCAATCTATTCCACAAGTACTTGGGTGGCAGGAGTTTCACTTGTCCTAATGTTACCTCTTCAGAGGTCGTTGCCTTAATGTTAACATTTTTTAATGCAAAAGGGTTTTTTATAGTGCCATTAAATGAAATTGAAAGCCTTGCCAATGTCAAAGCCATCAAAAAGCTCCTGCTCTTGGATAATTTGACTTCAGGAGGCTCTTTTCCAGGAAGGACAAATTACCAGCGCGAGAGGTAGTGGTTTCAACAGGCATTTCCTTGCTCTGAAAAAAGGAGAAAATTCTAGGCATTTCCCCCCTCTAGCACAGAGACTGGGAATTTGTGGCCCTCCAGATACTGCTAGGCTACAAATTTCATCTTCCTTGACCCTTGACAAGGTTGGCTGGCCACAGGTTCCTCACCCCTGATCTTTTAGGTACCTTTTATTAATAAATACTGGCTTAGCTTATTAAAGGGTAGAGTTGACAACATTCTGCCCCTTATCCAAAAAAGGAAAATCTTTTTATTGGAACATAACTTCTTTACTTTGTGGTTCAGATTCTTATAAAAGAGCAACTCCAAGAGACCCGTGGGATATGTGAATATGCAGTCTATGTTCAAGGTAAGATAAAAGCACCCTCCCATGACTGACATGCTTCTACCTTGTCTGACACATTTTCCAAGATTAACCTCTCTTCAGGGCTGAAAATAAAATTCTTTCACTGACTCCCTCAGTGAGTTCCAAAAATACAAGGGTCCACATAATCCTCATTATTAGAAAACTATAAAAAATGGGACATTTGCCTAATCTGTCACTCTTAAGGTGATGGGAGGGAACATGAAATGTAGCCCAGAATGATATTATATTATTTCCACACCAGCAAGAGAGATAAATCTGATAAACACAGCTCAAAACACACAGCGTGGCTTACCATGCACAAGCAAATATCTCCTATTTCATTTTTCCTTGCTCATCTACTTATACTGGGAGGAGACAAACCATGATCCTTGACTTAGCCTTTCACTTCATACAAAACAAACCACGGCCTCTGGTTCAGATGTAATATTAGGCCAGGAACCGTGCTTTGTTACCTCCTGGTGCAAAAAGGGAGGGGAACAATAGCACAGAGAGACACGTTCATGGCAAACTGCTAACTACAGTTTACTGTGACATGATTACTAGAAGTCTGAAAAAGAGGGCAGTTGTACATCTCTCTCTCTAAAGTGTGCCCTAAAATATTTAAAGTACTTACAAACTACTAAGAAAGTTGATATTCAGTACACATTTAGCTGAAGATTACTGCAGGATTCTGAGAACTGGTGGTATTTATTTTAGTCGTTCATTAGCTACATTTTCTACCAAATGGCACACGGCATACAATACAAAAATTTACAATAAATCAGCAATACAAACATTCAACACTTATTGCACTCTTATTATGAATTTATTATTATCTTACCCTTAGGCCATTCTTCTCCCCCTGAGCAGCTTAGAGCAACTTATGTACAGTTCTTCTGTCCAGGCTATACGGGGTCATACCTACTGGAGCTAGTAGAAATGCAACATTTGCTGTTTTTACATTTTTACCGCCCGTGTGTGGGACATAAGGCAGAACTTACCATTATAGGATAAAGATGTGACAGCTTCTATAGTTTCCTTGTTGCTGTGTCAGATGCTAAAATCCATGGCAGAAAGTTGAATTGGGGATTGGAGCTTTGAACTCTTCATCGACTGTGGTCCTTGCTGCCACTGCAAAAGTGCCTTTGTCTGCTGCAGCTGCACACATTATGCCACTGCTGGTGTGTATAGTTTGTGCCGTGATAACAGACAAAAGCGATCCTATGGCTCTTTTAGGACAAGCGGGCCAGAGAAATGCTAAACTACCCCATGGGCTACGCTTACCACAAAGGAACAGTGGTGCAGATGGCACCATGGTTTCCAGATACAGAACCCACCAGCTGCTAGCTCTGCTCCACTGTGACCTACCTTCTTCAAAAGCCTGCTGTGTGCTTCAGGTGGGAAGCTGGTGGGGGTCGGTTCTCCTCCTGCACTTCTATACATTTCAGCATTGCCCAGGGTGCAGCTTACTTCCTCGAAAGGACTCCCGATTAACATGCTGTGCACTGTTGTTTTTCAGCTTTGATATTTCGCTTGGAAGGGAAGATTCATGAATCACTTGAGCTTTTCCAAACTTGTGCTATTCTTACGCCCCGGAGTGCAGACAACCTCAAGCAGGTGGCGCGATCGCTGTAGGTACCATTTTATTCTTTAGATTTTGGGTGTTGCATGAAGGGAGTGGGGTTACCAAAGGCTGTTTTACTCCCCTTAGCCTTCACATTTGCATAGGCGAACTACTTAATCATACACCCTCCCTTGCCCACACACTTAAAAACAAAAGCCCTGCTGGACCAGACCAACTCAAACCATCTAATTCAGCATCTTATTTCAAACAGTGGCCAACTAGACACCTGTAGGACATGAAAGCAACAGCCTGCCTCCATTATCTGTCTCCCGGAAACTGGTATTCAGTGACATACTGCCTTTGAACTCTGAGTTTCCATGCAGCCACCATTCCTACTACTAGCTGTCGATTAATTAACCCCCACAAATTTGTCTGCTAAAGCTGTCTAACCTAGTGGCCATCACCACCGGAGGAAAAATGATGTCTATCTGATCCGGCACTATTAGCACAGCACACACTTAAAAGAGAGAGGAGTCACTATTTTTAAAAACCTCTCCAGTCCCCCAAGCTTTAGGGTGGATAACATTTTAAAAGTTATTAAAAAGAGTTGTAAAAAGAAAGAACAGCTGTGAAACTCAGATGGTAGCACCAAGTGGGCAGATACGATCCATATCATGTGACATGACATTATCTGTCCATGCATTAGGAAAGCAAGAAATAGGGGATATCCAGCCTTCTAATAAAGTCCTTTTAACAGGCCTTGTGACGTGCTATGAATCCCCAGTATAGTGGACAAGTATTGGATTCTTCTGTTTGACTCTACAGCACACTAGGCTTCCCTAGAGCTCCCTTTGATCCTCTGACTGACACACAATTGATGGTCCAGTGATACCTTGGGAGGAAAGGGTAAGAAAAATAAGATCTGACATTTTCTTGCAGGTTTCTTTTGGGAAAGCACAAAGCAGCCATTGAAGTGTACAACGATGCGGCCCAATACAATGAGAAGGACTGGGTATGCCCAAGGTTTTCTTTGCTACTTGTAAATAGAATGGAGTTCAATTTGAGACTTGCAGATCGATGGCTGACCTATGGGTCAGTTTTGCGCAGCACTTTCTTCTGTGCAGGAACAGCAGCTCCAGCACCAGCCTTCTCCTCGGAATGCAGCTTATGAAGAGAGGTGTTAATATGAATCTGGGTCTACACAGACACAGCCTTAATGATTCCTGTGGCAAGTGGAGAAGGTGCTCCTGCAACAGCAGGAATTGCTGCTGCCTCTATTGCGTGTACTCCTCAGTTGGATATGTTTCCCACTGTGATCATGTGCAGTCACATGACCAAGGACGGCTATGGCTGCTCCTTTATAGGGGAAAGTGACTGTGTGGATCAGCTCTTAGTCCCATTGGGAGTCTAGTTGCATTGAAGACATAAACCTGTTTCATAAATTCCATGATACAGGAAGGAATATACAACCTTCCCACATAGTTCATCAAAACAGAGGAAGCGCTGGTTAGTGTCTCTGCCAGATGTGCACACAGATGGCTCCCTGCTTTAATATTCAGCAGGAAAACAAAACATGGCTTGATACTCGCTCTTGGACCGAATGCCGCATCTTGGGTGGTGAGTCCACCGCAGAAGAGCCATCAGCATAGGCAAAACATTGTGTACCAAGCTGGATTACCACAACAGACACCAAAATGATCACTGCCAAGGCATATCCATTCATTTATTTGTCACATTTCTTACCCTGCTCTTCAGCCAAGAGCTCTCAGAGTAGCTAACAAAGATTTAGAAGCAGCAAAAAGCCTAAATACAATTAACATGGATAAAGCAGCCAGAATATATCAGTGCCAGACATGTTAAATCAGAGGTCTTAAAATGTGAGGCTCTAAACACTCGAAAAGTGCTTGACCAAACAAAAAAAATGCCCTTGCCAGGCACACAAAAGACATTGAACTCTGCCCAGGTGAATCTAGTGTTCAATTATTTGTTAATTGCATATCACGCCTTTGTACTCAAATTGTGCTCAAGGTGGCTTGGACTTCTGCAGAAGCCTGACAGCATCTCTGTTGTTGAAATGGCACACTGACAAGCCTTATAACTAAATTTATCTTCCTTATTACATGATGTAAATGTATATTGGGCCCGGTATTTATTTTCTGCTTGCATAAGCTCATCCATCAGGTTTATATGCAGAATTCCAATGATAGTTGTTAAAAGAAAGATTAACAGATGTGTCTGGCTAAATCTTTGCTGGGTTTTCAGTTTAATTGTATTTCTGTAGCATCTTTGGTCATAATGGCTGAAGCTAACAACTCAGATCCGTTGAACTTTTCTTTCTGATTCTGGAAGACCAAGTAAGTTACAGTGGCCCAGTTCACACATCATGATAAACCGTAGTTTATGGTTTACTGTGAACAATGAACATGCAGATCTGGGCCACTTTGCTGCTTCCCATTAACACACCACAGCAACAAACCATGTTTCTTGGCTTAACATTATAGCCAGTGTGGTGTAGTGGTTAAGAGCGGTAGTCTCTTAATCTGGTGAACTGGTTTCATGTCTCTGCTTCTCCACCTGCAGCTGCTGAGTGACCTTGGGCTAGTCACACTTCTCTGAAGTCTCTCAGCCTCACTCACCTCACAGAGTGTTTGTTGTGGGGGAGGAAGGGAAAGGAGAATGTTAGCCGCTTTGAGACTCCTTAGGGTAGTGATAAAGCGGGATATCAAATCCAAACTCCTCCTCCTCTTCTTCTTCTTCTTCTTCTTCTTCTTCTTCTTCTTCTTCTTCATCATCATCCAAATTGGAGATCATAGTAGTTTTGTTCCACCCAGTCAGTCAGTCAGAAAGCAAAAAATTCATGCTTTGTTTGAAGTAAAACCCATCATAATTCCCAGTTCAGATATAATGCCATGGTAGGGATTGTGGTTTGTTCTTCCCATGAACTAGTGGGGATGAGCGAAGCTGCTCAGATCAGCGTGTTCATGGTAAACTATTAACTATGGTTTACTGTGATGTGTGAATAAGGCCAGAATTTGGCTATTTGTAAATGAAGAGATTTGTCAAGCTCAGATCTGGGGCATTTAGTACTGTTAATATTCTACTGAATGGAAATGATTTGTTACCAATCTGAGAAAATGAGATCTTTCAATAGATTGTGCCATTCCTGTTTTTTTGAGCACATTGAACCTGTGGTTTTGCAACTTGTGAGCTTGAGACCAATAATGACAAGAGGTTCTATCCCCTCAAGTATCACATGTGGATTTACACATGTCCCCTTTCCCCCCACATCTAGGAGATCTGCCACAACTTGGGTGTCTGCTACATGCACCTGAAGCATTTCAACAAGGTAAAGGGGGCAGTTGTCTGGCAAGCATGAAAGGTCCAGGGGGTGGCAGCCTGAGAATGGGCATTTTTTTGCAGTGGCTCTGTTTGTGGAATGCTTTCCCCAGGGAGGCTTGCCTGGTGCCTTCATTACATAACTTTAAGCACCAGGTGAAAACATTCCTCTTCTCCCAGGCCTTTGGCTCATTAAACAATCTATGGTCTTTTAAACTGGGGGTAGGGGTGGGTGGGTATTGTTTTGTTGGTTATTATGTTATTTATTTTTTTAATTTTTATACCAGGGTGGTCGGATTTTTTTTAAAAAAAATGGATTTTTAAAATTTAAATCAGATTTTTTAAAATTTAAATTGGATTTTTAAAATAAAATGCTTTTGGAGGAAAAAATCTTTCTAAAGATAGTTTTCTATTTAAGTTACATTATAGTCCAAAGGCTATTAATCAGGAAATAAGGATTTGTTTTAAGTTTTTCATGTATGCTGAAACTCAGTCTAAGTTGGTTTTTAAGGAAATTGTTATTAAGGAAATGATTCTTTCATTGGAAAGGATTTTTTTCATGACAGACAGGTCCCCAGTATGCCTCTCATTTTCATGTTAGAACCACAATATTTGTTTTTTCCTAAAACAGCTGCTACGGTCATAACAAGGGTTGAAGACAACCCTGTTTAGGGAAGTTTTTAATGTTTGATGTTTTATCGTGTTTTTAATAGTCTGTTGGGAGCCGCCCAGAGTGGCTGGGAAAACCCAGCCAGATGGGTAGGGTATAAATAATAAATTATTATTATTATCAAATAAGTTATGCACAAATGAAACTTTCCCATAATATTACTTTGTGTCCAACTTTGTGTACAACCTGGTAGGATTTGGGTTTGAATTGCAGAAATCAGCCTTTTTGGTGGGTGGGGTATCAAGGACTGACACATAGAGGAGTGGTTGGGGGGAAGCTGTGGGGGTATAACGGCCTTGCCCAGACTAGTGCCCACAAGATGCGTTGCACTACAACGTCCATCATCCCTTACCATTGACCATGCTGTTTGAGGCTGATGGGAACTATACTCGAAAACATCTGGAGGGCATTAGGCTGGAGAAGGCTTGGATGTAGGATTGAAGTGTGCAGAACTGCTGTTAATAGACAGGAAATTATATGTGGCTGAGCAGCATGTACGTGTATGGCCCCTGGAGTACCTAGCCCATGTTCCTATAGTTAGTGAGTGTTTGACAGAAACAGCCCAGACCTCCTCAGTCTCTGCAAAACGTGAGGCCTATTAACTTGCTGTTTGAATGGGACCCTAAATGCAGAATCCTCTGCATGTTAAACCAAATCCACACCACGTATTGGCCGTCAGAGTTTTGAGTGGAAAGCTGGAAGAGCAGAGATACTTGCCTCTCATGGAGTTGTACAGTAGAAGAATCTAGCTGGAAATGCTCCAGAATCCTGATATCTGA
Organism: Podarcis muralis; assembly: GCF_964188315.1. Lineage (NCBI taxonomy): Eukaryota > Metazoa > Chordata > Lepidosauria > Squamata > Lacertidae > Podarcis > Podarcis muralis. The sequence goes on from NC_135668.1 coordinate 7,762,940, forward strand.
CAGGACCAAACCAGCGGCAAACCACACCAAGCAAGTTGGGGTTAGAATCATAGAATCATAGAGTTGGAATAGACCACAAGGGCCATCGAGTCTAACCCCCTGCCAAGCAGGAAACACCATCAGAGCACTCCTGACATATGGTTCTCAAGCCTCTGCTTAAAGACCTCCAAAGAAGGAGACTCCGCCACACTCCTTGGCAGCAAATTCCACTGTCGAACAGCTCTTACTGTCAGGAAGTTCTTCCTAATGTTTAGGTGGAATCTTCTTTCTTGTAGTTTGGATCCATTGGTTCGTGTCCGCTTCTCTGGAGCAGCAGAAAACAACCTTTCTCCCTCCTGTATATGACATCCTTTTATATATTTGAACATGGCTATCATATCACCCCTTAACCTGCTCTTCTCCAGGCTAAACATGCCCAGCTCCCTTAGCCGTTCCTCATAAGGCATCGTTTCCAGGCCTTTGACCATTTTGGTTGCCCTCCTCTGGGCACGTTCCAGTTTGTCAGTGTCCTTCTTGAACTGTGGTGCCCAGAACTGGACACAGTATTCCAGGTGAGGTCTGACCAGAGCAGAATACAGTGGCACTATTACTTCCCTTGATCTAGATGCTATACTCCTATTGATGCAGCCAATGCTGCATCAATAGGAGTATAGGAGTATTCTGTTTTTGCTTATAAACGGGTTAACCGTTTATAAGCAAAAACAGAATCTGCAGAGGAGCGTCAGGCCTAATGAGTACAGCAGCTCATTTCTGGCAGGTCTTGCCCCCTTGAAGCAGCCTCAGTCACCTCTCTCTCTTGGCCTCCCTCTTCCTGCTTCAGCCTCTGTCTCTGATTCTGGACTTGTCTCTGACATAGACCACCCCACTCCTTGAGCCCTGTTACCTCTCCAGCTTCCGACACCTTCTCCCCCCAGTCTTCTCCCTCTGACCACTCATTGTCGTCCTGCCACCAATCCCCCCGTGACAATATCTGACTATGACCTGCAAGGCCATATTCCATGTGTCGTCGGCATGACAGCGATTTAGAAGAATCCTCGTCATTATACATTTTACATGGCTGTTTATTTTTACATATTTTAAATTTTATATATGGATGTTTTATGATGGCCTGTACTTGTAATGCCTAATAAAGGTTTGGCGAAGTAAGAAGTACCATGAAAGGGAGCCTCGGACTTGGCCAGCACATCACCTGTTTCCTGAGCTGTAGCCTGGAGACTTTCGGACGATCGCATGAAAATGCCTGGGCTCCATGTGTTGTTTGATTGGTTCCCACCATATCTTTAGCATCTGTAGCCCTCCAGATGTCTGCATCAGCCCTTGTCTGCATGGACAATGGTCAGGGATGGTGGGAGGTTTTTGAGTGATGAAGCCAGTTGCAGAAAGTATCCAAGATAGCGATGCTGTCTTTACTGAGAATACTGTAGCCCTCAGGTCAGAGCTTGCTTTACTGTCACCAATTAGGAAGATGTACCAGTTTGATTCTTGCAAGCCATGAAAATGGTCCATTCTCTCCAGTTTGGGGCACACAAACATTTGCATTGAGGTGTTAATGGGCCATTAGTATGAGAAATTTCCTCCTTCTCACATTTCCCCTTTGCTGCGTCCCGACCGTACACCATGCTGCTTCCTTGCATCGAGTCACATGGGCCTATAAAATATAATGAAGCCTATAGAATGTGCTGGCATTTTAGCTTTTTAGCAATGAATATCCCGTGGCTGCATAATTCTTTTTTACTTTGTCAGCATCTCTCTCCTTTAATGTGCCTGGAAAAAAGAGAGGAGAAAACCTGCAACCTTTCATTCCAGTCCCACCGGCTGGGCCCAGGGGAGGAAAAGAGGCCATTGCAATCGATGCCTCTCATTGGAGGGGATTAACAATGTGCCCAGGAGGAGCAGTTCTGCTCCTTTGTGCAGTTCAGCAGCCCTCCTGGCTCAGTGCTGGGATAAGCATTTTGTGGAATGATGAGCTGTAAAAGCCTCGCTAACATCCAATCCTGCCAGTCCGCAGATTCCGGCTTCCTAGTGCTTCCAGGCCTATTTAACTCGGGAAAGCACCCAGGAAGACAGGAGGGGGAGGGGCAAAGCAAATGCAGCCCCACCTTTGAGGCTGAGCCCACTGCCCACTTGGCTGGAGCATTCAAGGGGGAAGGAAGGAAGGAGATGAACTCTGCTCCTAGCTTGCCTACTATATATAGGACCTGTTTTGGCAGTGGAGGGAGAGGGTTAGAAAAAAAGGGCCTATCCCAAGAGCTTCATGCAAGAAATTATATTCCGTCCATAAGAGAGAGAAGGAAGGAAGGAAGGAAGGAAGGAAGGAAGGAAGGAAGGAAGGAAGGAAGGAAGGAAGGAAGAAAGAAAGAAAGAAAGAAAGAAAGAAAGAAAGAAAGAAAGAAAGAAAGAAAGAAAGAAAAAGTATCACCAGAGGAGCTCAAGTTGGACCAGCAAAAGGGAGTGAGGAATTAACAAGCAAGGGGAGTTTTTAAAATTGTGAGGCATCCACAGTTGTCCAAAGGGCAGATCATTGGCGAGTGTGTTAGCTTGGTTGCTTTTCTGTCTTTCTCCTATGGGTGTAGCTGCATCATATATGCGGCAAGGGAGTAACTAGCCATTGGTGGGACCAGATACCTGGCATTCCAAAGGTCCCAGGTTCAATCCCTGACATCTCCAGTTCAAAGGGATACAGATAGCTGGACTTTCTCAGCCCGAGAAGGGCAGCAGCCCAGTGGTAGAATGTCCCAGCTTCAGTTTCCAGCATCTCCAGGTGAGGGTGGTAGAAACTCCTGTCTGAAACCCTGGAAAGCCACTGCCATTGAGCTAGATCAATGGATGGTCTGACTTCGTACAATGCAATTGCATAAGCTCAAAACTTATTTGCTCATTCTTTTTCTGGGTCATTGAGTCATCACACCATGACCACCAAACACTGCCCTTCTGCTTTCAGGCTTTTGCAGCCCCAAAGACTACAAGTATTTTTTAGCCCACTGGCTGCAGAAACACGCTTGTCTCTTTTCTCTCTTGCTATCCTAGTGTAAATGAACCAGTGCTCAGGCTGACTCTTTGCCAATTTCATTAAGGAGAGATCTAGCTTTCAAAAAGGTGGGTTTTTTGGTCGCTCATCTTTGGTGTTTTATTATATAGGTTTACCATTTCAGTGTGAAACACTTCATGAAGTTCACCTGAACAGTGGCATATAAATATCTGAAAATGAGTAATACGCTCTGTGCTCTGCTCAGGCAAAAGATCAGCTGAATAATGCCCTGAAGCTCAACCGACATGACCTGACATACATGATGCTGGGGAAGATCCACCTGTTGGAGGGGCAGACGGACAAAGCCATTGAAGTCTATAAGAAAGCAGTGGAGTAAGAGCCTTTCTTCTCTTGTTCTGTTGGGGGTGGAGGTTAGGAAAGATGTCTTGTGACCAGGAATTAACCTCATTGTACAGAACTAGAAAGCGTTGAGAAAGGTCTTCTCTCGTGGCCCAGGCAGCCATCTTAGGCACAGTTTTGGATTACTGCTCCCACCTTTCAAGTCCCTTTGAAGCGCATGAATTCACACAGGTCTCCCACCCCGAGGCTATAAGCCAGTGTGACAGCCTGCAAATCAGCTTCTTCAAACTATTTCTGAAGGCTGTTCTGATGCTAACACAAGCATTTTCATAGCACTCATGAGGGGAAACAGAATCTGCTGCTGCTGTTCTCACAGTATGAGTCAAGGAGCATATGTCAGCCCCATTTCCAACAAAAGGGGTTCTGTTCAAATAGCCTCTAATAGAATTAGGTTTGTTCATTTTTTGGTGTGTGTTTTTAAAAGGAATCATTTGTCTTTTATTCCTTCCCCGGTTTGTATTTATTTATTATTTAATAAGTGCATTTAGAACCTGCCTTTCATCGCAATAGATCCCAGGGCAGAGTACAAATTGCATAAAAGCACATAAAACAGCCATGCACTGCAAAGCCGACAGGAACGATAAGAACAGCTGTATGGCCTTTTAATGTAAATTGATCAGAGAGCTTTGCTGTGGTGCAGTATGTAAATTGAAAAACAAAATCTAAATCTAAACAACACCTCTGGTAGAGTGGGGAAACCTCCTTTGCATTTGCTGCCCCAGACAATTAAAATATGCAGCAATGGCAGCTGGATGGGTGTGTTAGCCCTGCAATACTTCAGAGGCAAATGTATTTAAGCCTTTCTGTGAGCCCCTTGCTTTCAGCAAGTAAAATATTTCTGCCCGGCATGTCATTTGCCATAGTCTTCTGCTCAAGCCACACAGTGGGGGCTTGGTAGTCCTTCTTTAAGGCTGATAAAATGTCTCCTTCACATGCAAGATTGGGGCTAGTCCTCCCATTACGCAGGAAGCAGATCACTTCAAGTGGCAAATTTTGGACCACCATCAAAGGGTAGCAACTTGTACGATATTTACTGTCGTTTATTTTTATCACCATAGTGGGGAACATTTGTATCTTCTGCTTCTGGTGCAGAAATGTCATGGGCCATCTCTGCGTGAAACTCGTTTATGCCCTTGCATAACAATGTATTAATGAGGGCACCAGATGCCATAAAACTCTAGGGTCTCTTTTTCTTTGTTTCAGGTTCTCTCCGGAAAACACAGAGCTCCTTACAACTCTGGGCTTGCTCTACCTGGAGGTATGGGAGGTTGCTAATTGGTTAGCTGTTCAGTTTGGTCCAGCAGCTGTTAATGGCATTCCTGTTGAGGCATCCCCATTGCCACTTTGAGACTTTTCTCAAAAAGTTTGCCCCAGACTATCTCTTCTAAATATGTGCTTTAGATCCCCACAGGATGGAACTTACCTTACGCAGTTGAGCCAAAGCAGAATGCAGATAGGCTCTGCTTCTATATTCTGCTAGTCCAAGTATACGAAGAAGGAAATAGTAGCTTTGTGCATTTTCTATATAGGAAAGGACTGCGTATTGGATACAAATTCAGAAATGGCTTTAAAGTTTCCTGGGGATAAGCAATGTCACACAGTTTTGTGAGTCGACAGTTTTCTCTGTACCATAATTCTGCCAAATCCCTAGCTCACTCCCAAAATGGTTCTTGTTTATGCAACTTGGGCCTCCATTTTGTCTCTGGGCAGGATTTCCTCATCTAAATGCTTTCTTCATTTCCTAGCAGCCTCAGTAATGGCCCGAGATTATTAGGTTTCTAGTGTTGATTTCCCAGGAGGAAATGATAGGGCTTTGAATTCTGGGGTGTGATATTTGGGGCTGGTTGACTTTTGAGTCCTTTCTCATGGGAGAGCCAGATTTAGAGCATGTCAGCCAAAGACGCACAGCAGTCCTCTTTAGAGAGTGCGCAGTGGCTTCCTGGTTGCGTTTGATGAACCTCAGAGGGTTGTTTGTTGCAGTTCCTAAAGAACCTGCATGTGGCGTAGGAAGCAACTACGACCGTGGAGTAAAAACCAATGAAAAATGTATCGTGATTCAGTTGTTTAAATATTCTACTGACATTTCTCCTCTTTACTTAGCTCGAGGTTCATCAGAAAGCCTTTGAGTATCTTGGGAACGCACTCACGTATGATCCCAGCAACTATAAGGTAACTCAGGGGATGGGAATATATTGAATTGTTGGCGGAAACAGAAGAAAATCAATATGAATGTCACAAAATGGTAACCTAAGTAAACAGCTGGATGAGCTGGTCAGAGTCACTAAAGCACCTTTTCCTTCTTGGCACTCTTCACATATTTTGGACTGCAACTCTTGTCCGCCCTAGTTGTAGTCCAAAACATCTGCTGGGCACCATGTTGGGGAAGGCTGATCTTTCTTAGTCCTTGGTCCTGCCTATCCCACAAGGCTCCAGGTATGTGTGGCTTTGGGTGTATTCCTGATGTGCAAAACCTGTCTCTAGTCATTGCTCTGATAATGCCTTCGTGTTCTTTACTCATTGACAGTGGTGAAAAGCCCTATGATTTGGTTTTTTGCTTTATTCTGTTCAAAAGGCCATCTTGGCAGCTGGCAGCATGATGCAGACACATGGAGACTTTGATGTAGCCCTCACCAAGTACCGAGTGGTCGCTTGTGCTGTTCCTGAAAGCCCCCCGCTCTGGAACAACATTGGAATGTGCTTCTTCGGCAAAAAGAAATATGTGGCGGTAGGTGTGTTTTGTGTCATCTGCCTACCCTATTACCTTCCTGAATTTGCTTCCATTTGTGATTGTCTTTTACCCCCTCCTTCCCCTCTCCCCAATCCTCCGGCATGCAGAATTGGAAGTGGGGAGGCAGGCATTTCTTTCAATAGCATTGGTGTTCCTCTTGCTATTTCTTGGCTTCTCCATACTCCAGCATAAAGGAGAGAAATGCCCACCTACCCCTTGGCACAAACAGAGGCAGGGTTTTGTCTTATTTGCACTGATGTTTGGAAAAGATGAAAGCAGTCAGGATTTTGTTCATTCCGTCTTAGCTAGCATTGGCAACTGGAGAGCAGCATCAGTGCTGGTTTTGACATATAAAGCCTTGAACTGCTCATGACCCCAATGCCTCGAGGACCGTCTCTCCATATGAACCTACCCAGACCCTGAGATCATCTTCTGAGGCCCTTCTTTGTGTGTCTCCACGAGAAGTACGGAGGGTGGCAACACAAAAATAGCCCCTTTCTGCAGTGGCTCCCCATCTGTGGAATGCTCTCCCCAGGGAAGTTCGCCTGGTGCCTTCATTGTGTACTTTTAGGCACCAGGTGAAAACATTCTTCTTTAATCAGGCCTTTGGCTGATTGGCATCTAATGCCCTTTTAAATGTGTTGTGGAAGAGGGGATTATTGGGTTGTCTTTACAGTGGTGCCTCGCAAGACGAAAATAATCCGTTCTGTGAGTCTCTTCGTCTAGCGGTTTTTTCGTCTTGCGAAGCAACCCTATTAGCGGCTCAGCGGATTAGCACTATTAGCGGTTTAGCGGCTATTAAAGGCTTAGCGGCTAAAAGGCTATTAGCGGCTTAGCGGCTTAGAAAAAAGGGGGGGGGGAGTGAAAAAAATCGCAAGACTCGCAAGACATTTTCGTCTTGCGAAGCAAGCCCATAGGGAAAATCGTCTTGCGAAGCAACTCAAAAACGGAAAACCCTTTCGTCTAGCGGGTTTTTCGTCTTGCGAGGCATTCGTCTTGCAGGGCACCACTGTATTTTTGTTTTTATTATATATTCTGTGCTTTGTATTTTTTAAATTTTTTGTGTGTTTTGGACCTCTTTGAGATCTATGGGTATAGGGCAGCGTACAAATTTAATAAATAATAAAATAAATGAATGAAGTTCTTTTGAGAGGCGTTTTTATTTGGAAGGATCAAAAAAATTGTACCCTTGGCCTCTACCCCTAAAGCAGCCATTTCATAATGCCTTTGCCTTCTCTCTTATTGAACGGAGCCATTTCCCCCTGCAGGCCATCAGCTGCCTGAAACGAGCAAACTACCTTGCTCCCTTTGACTGGAAGATTCTGTACAACCTTGGCCTCGTCCACCTGACAATGCAGCAGTATGCCTCTGCGTTCCACTTCATCAGCGCTGCCATCCATCTCCAGCCAAAGCTGGCAGAACTCTACATGTTGTTAGCAGGTAGCACCACACACACCTGCCACCCTTACCTGGTTACTACAATGGAAATTCTGTTTCTTATTGATGTTAGAGGATGCCACCCTGGTTGAAATCACTAGTATAAATTTATGTGTTTTAAGCACGTGGTTTATTCGATACTGATGATATCATTTCTTTCCTTAATAATCCCAGTAGACATTATTCCCATTATACAGACTGGGAACTTAGTTCAAGAGACTGACTTGCCTACGGCTACCTCTTATAGTCATGACTAAATGGGCAGTTCGAATCCAGATCTCCCAGGTTCACATCCAACTTTCTGTTCAGTGAACTAAACTGGCTTGAAATAAAATCAGCTGCGATGCAGGTGCAAAAGTACCAGATCCATGGGTAAGGAAGACGGAGGATTCCTATCCTTGGTTAGCATTGATCCTGAACGCATGAAGCAGGCTTATACTTAGACCATGGGTCTATGTAGCCCAGTATTGCCTTTTCTGGTTGGTAGTAGCTTTCCAGTGTCTCAGCCAATGGATCGTTCCCATCACCCAATACTTGAGATCTTTAGCTGGGGATGAAGAACCTCTGACCCACCAGACATTGTTGGACTACAACTCCCCTTATCCCTCAGTCCTTTGCCATTCTGGGTAGGTCATATGGAAGTCACAGTTCAGCAACATCCAGAGGGCCACAGGTTCCCCATTTCTGCTTTAACTGGAGTTGGCAGGGAGTGAACCTGGAAACCTGATCAGGGCCTTTCTACCTACAACTTTTCTGAGAAGACTGTTGTTCCCTGTCTCAAACCCGAACGCGTCTCTTGAAGAGGCTTGTGTGTTCTCTCAGCAAGCTTAGTGTGTTGTGACCCTTCCTTAAGAGCATTGCATGGGGGCCGGGCAATAAAATTCAAACCCTACTCCACCATCAACTTCCTGGAAGGCAAGTCATTCTCTCAGTCCCTTTCCCAGCTGCAATATGAGAATAAAGACACTGGCCAAAGGTGCAGAATTAATTTAGAATTTCTTCACTTTGCCAGCAAGAGTTATCCCATTTCCCCTCTCTTGATACAGTTGCTTTGACAAATCTTGAAGATGTAGAGAATGCCAAGCTCGCCTATCAAAAAGCTTCAGCGCTGGACACGTACGTTTCTCAGTTTACTTGGGGCAGTTTACTTGTTAAATAGTGCTCTTTCTGCGCCTACCCAAGAGTGGCTCCATAGAGCACATATCCTCTCCCATTTCCTCACTAGCAGTACCTTAAGGCTGGCACTATCTGTGAGCTTTCTTGTTTCTTAGGACCACACTTTCTCAACTTTTGTTTTAATGGGAGGTGGTGAGGGGATCAGGAGGTTGTGCATGCATGTTTCTGTAAGGGGGCTCTAGTCCATGAAAAGTGTTTTCCACACTAAATCTCCCTCTGGAACTTGCCATATGAACCTAGTTCCACTAGTCAATAGGTGTGTGCAAGTGTTATCCTGCACAGATTAATCTGGAAATGTACTCTGTAAAGAAGATAATCTTGTGCCTCCAGTGTTTGCTGAGCTTCATTTGCTTCTTTCAAGTGCAATTGCATCATTGCTGACCTAAAAACTTAGAAAATCTGCAAGAGTGGGCAGCAAACAGCATCACTTCCCAGTTCCTTAGCAGAGCCAAAGACTACATTAGTTCTAGTGCTCGCAGCTCCCCATTTGTAAGAAACCACCTCCACTGTATCTTGTCATGATCTCAAAGATAACGTGTGTGCTACCTGGGAAGGTGTTCTTGGTAGCCACATTATAAAAACCATCTCCTGCCTCACCTTTTGGGGTGGCTTTTGGAGACCAGCTGGGAGAGGCATTTCTGTTTTTTAAAAACTATTTCCCTTGGGATTAGAGTATTTAACCTCCATCTGCTCCATGTTGTTGGAATAGGATCAATAAACAGTTGCCAGCTTGCAAGTTCCAGGACTATGATAAGGTGCTTTGCCCTATAACTGCAAGGTATTTGGGGGATAGGTTTCAACATGTGCGTCACATGAGTGAAACGAGTTTCAAAGCCAGTTGGAAATCTCTTGCAGTTGGGGGATTACAACTGTGGCATCTAGGATTGTTTATGCACCAACTATTATTTTGCCTCAGAACTATGGAGCTAATTTTGGTCACATTGCACCAAATCCTGCCCAATCCTGACACTTAAAAGCTGCTGAACTCCAAGCATAAGCACCGCCAGAGGGGTGCAGGGGGGCAGCTACCCCCCCAAAAAATCAAGTAAATAAAAATACTTAACTGACCAATTGCACTGCAGATAACTTGGTCCCCCCCCACACACATAAAGGCTGCCCCCTAAAATAAATCCTGGCTACGCCCATTACTCCAAAGACACAAGTTCAGTGCATGTTCTCATGCACTTTAAAAACTTCAAGATTTGGCTTCCAGCACAATCATTAGACATGCTCTTAGGAACCTTCATTTCCATTTTAAAAAACCCCCAGGTTTTTTTCTTCATTCATATAGTTTTGGAGAGAACACTTGAAAGGGGGTACTAGGATGTGTTAAAGGCCCCAAGGGTCTCTTTGCCTGAGGCTACACTTTCGTACAGCTCCTTGTCCATGTACAGGCTCTCGGTTTTTCATTACTCTCTTACTGTTTGTTCAGCTAATCAGATCTAATATGTAAGATAAAAATTACCTTTGGACACTTACATCATTTTTATGATCTATTCTTCTCATTTCTGAAAAAAGTAGAATTTGACCTACTAGGTTACAGAACTCTTAATTTTATCTGTACTGCAACTGTTTGTTTTTATATGTGGACTTGCTTTCCTAGATGAACTTATTTTTAACTGTTCTGACACTTTCCTTGTGCTGTGGTTGTAATTTTTTTATATATAACTGTGTATTTTATTGTTGTAACCCGAAATCTAATTCATCCAATTAATAATCTCAGCAAGCAAAAGGCCACTGCCTAAGAGATCTCACAGATGGGTCTTGGTCCTGGCTGCAATACTTGCTGACAACAGTGCAGTTTACCTCCCTTTAGTACCAGTACCATTTATACTACCATGTTGTCTCTCCTGGGTTTCAGGTTCAGCCCGCTGATAAATCTCAACTATGCAAGCTTGCTCTACAATCAGGGGGATAAGAAGGGGGCAGTTCTTCAGTACCATGAGATGAAAAGAAAGGTCCAAGCATTAGTGGATAGCACACCGGAGTTTGACCCTGAGGTATGTTAGTTTAAACCACTGCTTGCAGCTCCCAAAGAGCTACGCAGCGAGGGGTTGTTTTGTTAGCGGAACTTCAAACAGAGTGTGTGGTTCCTGAGACAACTAAGGGGTAGGGGTGGGAGAGAAGAGAGTATAGATGCATCACAAATACTGCCCTTTAAAATGAGAATGTAACAGAATCCATTAAAAAAAACCAGAAACAACTAATACAGTGGTACTTCGGTTTTTGAATGTAATCCGTTCCGGAAGACTGTTGGAGTTCCGAAATGTTCAAAAACCGAAACTCAATATGGAAGCCTAAAAATAGAAAACTGAAATACGGAAGCCGTGTGGCATGTTTGACTTCCGAGGCATGTTTGAAAACAAGCATTTGCTTCCAGGTTTACGGCATTCAAAAACTGAAATGTTTGTCAAATGAGATGTTCAAAAACTGAGGTACCACTGTAGTAGCATGGTTGGGATGCCTTCTTAGCAGTCAGTGGACCTAGATAGCATTCCCTGAAATTTGGGGTGGGGAGTTTGGGCACCTCTGGGGATGGGGAGGCAGGCACACAGAAAAAGGGCAAGAGGTGCCAAGGTTCAGGAAGATGAGCACCCCTTCCCTCTCACATTTTGCCCTTAAAAAGGGGGGTAGCACATGGTCTCCATGCAAAACGTCCTAGGTTTAATCCCCAGCCCCTCCATATAAGATTCTTGGAAGCCCCAGAAAGCTGCTGGCAGGCAGTGTAATCTGAACTTGATGGACCAATGGTCTGATTTTTGTGAAAGGCAGGTTGCTAAATACCAGCATGGCTGTACAAGTTGTCTTTTGCTTCAGGATCTTTGGCTGGGCAGGATGATGTACTTCAGGGGAACATACGGCAAGAGGTTATACGTGTGTTTTCCCCAAGTTCCCCTTCCTCCTTTGCCTTTTATCAGGGAGAATCTTTGGCCCCCCAGATATTGCTGGGCTGCAACTCCCATCTTCCCTGACCACTAGGCATGCTGGCTGGGGCTAATGGGAGTTGTCAGAAACATCTGAAGGGCTACAGGTTTGATGGCAATGGTATTTGCTGACCAGATTTTCAATTTCTTCCCACCCCCGTTTCCCTCTTCACACTTGGGCAGATGGTGGATGTAGCTCAGAGACTAGGTGCTGCCTTGCAACTAGGAGAGGTTGCAGTCTGGGCTAAACCTGCTAAAGACTCCAAATCAAAGCAGCGAGCAACTGCATCTAGCAAATCCTCCAGCGCACAGCCTTTGGGCTCTAACCAAGCCCTGGGACAGGCCATGTCTTCTGCAGCTGGGTATGCCAAGACCATGATTCCAGGTATGCCTATCTGCACCATGTCTATTTGCATAGGGCAGAATCAATTCCCTTTTTTCTTTTCATTGTCTGAATACTATAGACAAGCGGGAGCTACACAGTAGCAGTTTAAGTGTTCACTAGTCATCTGTAACCTCACAGGGAGATAGGCCTTCAAGCAGTTAAACCCAGTGTTGCAAGTGCTCAGGTTAAATGGAGAGGTGGACTTCACTGTGAAAAACTTTTAGAAGTAGTTCCTGCATACTTCTGCAGAAAGAAAAAGTTGAGTTAGCAACTTTCATATAGACACAAGTTATGCTCCAGCAAGCACAAGTTTGAATTTAACGGCAAGGGTGGATCCTCATTCAGATTCTGTGCCCACTACTAGCATATAACTTGCAAAAATAGCAGGTGAAGTCTCCAGGCAGCTTGGAGACCATGCACGTAATACCTAGTCTTAGTCTGTGCTCAAAAATGTTCCCAGGTCTAGGTTCAGCAGTGAGAAGTGTTGGTTTTATGTATATTCTGCCTTTTACTCAGTAAGTGATAGTAGCAGGATAGTGTAGAGCAGGAGCAGAGGGAATAAAGGAGGGAACAGGGAATCCTAACAAATTTGTACATGATCTCCACTGATCACACTGGCTCTTAAAAGGCAGAGGCCTCAGGGATAGTTTTGCAAAAGACATTATCTGCTGCAGATAAATCTAAGCACAATTATTGAGCATTTGTTTATTTAACAAAATGTATATACGGCTTGATTGCAAATAGAACCTACAAGCAGTTTCTACCCACTAACAGATATTGCCCATCTTTTGGGGCCAGAGGGCACATCTGCTAACCAGAGAAATGCTGTGGGCATCACAGACACCTGGCAGATTTCTTGATATAATGCTTCTTCTGTCAAGCCTAATTTTAGCAGGGGGAATAAAACCATGCGGGCAGTAGAAAAAGCCTCTGTGGGCACGTGTGCTCGCTGTTCAGGCTGACCCATTTTCCCACACTGCCCCCCCCCAAAAAAAACCCCAATGTGCAATAGTTTATTCACGGTCCTAGAAGTTACTGGAATGGGAGAAGTTTCCTTCCTCAATCAAGGCTAAAGAGAAATGCTTGTTACTTCAGGCAGACAAAAAAATTCCAGGTTACTTACAATGTGATTTGGTCCAACTGAACCATATGGATGCTCAGGAGCAAAGGCTGCTCATGGAATTGGGATAACCTGCACAGTCAGCAATATATAAACACTAGGAATTTCACCATCCACCAAAAGCTCTCTCTCATTTAGAAGAGAAAAGCAAATTGCTGATTTGTGCTCACTTTCATTTTCAGGCGCTGGAACTCAGCTGGCCAAGCCAGTGGAGCCTAAGCCTGCCTCTGATCCAGAGAAAACTGCATCTGCTGAAGGGCAGGAGCCGCCTATGGAACAAGAAAAGGAAACTTGAAGAGACTACCAGGACAGCTCGTAGAGCTGCAGAACCTGCCCTGCTAGTGAGAGGAGCAAGATGTATAAAGTTGGTATCACCCAAGCCTTGCTCCAGCAAGAGGTTCTCTCTCCATCCTTGAGCCAGCAGGATGCTTGGGAACTATTTAAAATCTACTTTCTTCAGTATTCCAAATTAAAAGGATTATGAAAGATGCCCTCAAGATAACAGCAAATGAAATTTGGTAGTAGTCCTGGAAAAAGTTAGGTCTTTGCAGCAAGAGAAGTTGGGTTTTACAGTTATTCTTCAAGTTACTGACAGAAAAACACAATTGTAGAGAGGTGCCCTAAAAATTGAGACTGCAGCATTCCTTGTGCTTTTGTCTTGCCCTCTCCTAGCATATCTGTACTGATAGTAGCCAGTGGTTAACTGATAAAGGGCAGCCTGAAGCATCTGCTACTATACTCTCAAACTAAGTTCTCCGAGGTTGTCAAATTTTGAATGGATTAAGCTACTGCCTTAGGATCCCAGAAAGATCAAGCAGACCAATGATCAGCAGATATCTTCCATCACTGAATGGTGGAATTTATCACTACAGCCAATTTGGCAGAATTACTTTATATATAGGGGGAGCTTTTTAAAAGATGTAAATAGAAATATTTAATAAAAGGATTGAAACGCTTCTATTTAACTTGTCCCATGTGTTACTTTATTCCTTATTAACTTTGAAGATGGATTATGTCTGCTATCTTTTTACCTGGCACATATATATCTTAGTATTAGAAAACAAAAACAAGAAGCCAAGTCTCCGTTGCAAATGAAATAAAAGAGCGGTGTTACCTAAGGTTCCAGATTAGATACCTGAGAAATGAAGTTATCAGAGCTGGGCAGGGGCACGTCATGAAGGAAGAGCTCAGCCAGCTTCTCTGTTTCAGTTTGACAGAGGCAACCCCAGCCCCTTGTACTAGCTGTGCATCTATAAGCAAAACTCAGTAAGGGGGACCCGGCTTGTAGGATGTCTAGAACAATCATATGCTCTTCACTAGCCAACAGTTCCATTCTACCAACTTGTCTTCATTCTTAGTCAGAGCGCACCATTCAAGGACTCACAGCCTATTGTGAATGCCACCCTCTCAAAGAGCTTTTGTTCAAATTGTATATTGATTGTGGTTTTCTGATCAGTAGTGGCCAGTGGACAATTTTGAATTGTCTCCCGTTTTGTTTGAGAGAGTGCTTTGTCATTGAGCCACATCTGTATAGGACTTTGGAAAGAAGCATTCAGGCATTAGAGGCACTGCACCACTGCCCTGAAGCCAAGGCTGTATGGTACCTTTGACATGGTGTCAGTAGAAAGGTTAACAATCCCTGATTTACTATGGAGTAGTTTCACCCGATAAAAAAAGCTGAAAGACCATAGGTCAGTGGGAGAGAACATACCTTGAATGAAAAAGCTACAGATTCAATCTCAGACAACTGAATGGGAAAGTTACCTGTACAAAGCCCTGGAGAGGCATTCTAGTATTGCAGGCCATGCATACTGAGCTCTATGGACCAATGATCTTCGTATACGGCACCTTCTGATGTTTCTAGATTAGTCACACACTCAAAGCCATGGAACTTTAAACCAAGTAATTGCCAAAAAAAGAGAGAACACAGTACATTCTAAATGCAAAAAGAATGTTTTATGGTAACACCAGAATCTTAAGGTTTTAATAATCATATACATTGAAACAGAACACAATGTCCAGAAATACTTTTTTCATAGGAATTGTACAGGCAGAACAATTTGGCAACAGAAGTTATTGAGAACTTGCTTTCAAGGATGCTTTTTAGCTCTTGCAAATGACACCTATTCTATCCCTGCTATTTACAAAAGAAAACAGGAACTGTAGCTTGCACAGCACAGGTGACTTTCACCACCCTTTGTATTAGCAAGTGCCAAACACCAAGACGACGGATGCTTGGTTTCTGAAGCCTCTGGTCCCATGTTAGATTCTGGGGTCAGCAACTCCCTGAGAATTCTGGTGGGATAGAGAGCTGTTCCAATTTGACAATGTGGGCAAGAAACTATACCATTCAGAAGAGCAAAAAGCTCACTTTAGCTGTCACATTAAAGAAACAACTGGGTGTAAAGCACAGGCTAGAACTCTTAGCAAAAGCTTTACTTTCTATCCATAGGGTTTCAGATATAGAGAGGATGAACCTGCTTCAGTATTCTGCTTCACAGAATATTTTCCTAGTGCAAGGAGAGTTGTAAGGAAGACTTTGTCTCACATCACCCATTCGTAAGAGGCCCTGGCACTGGGCACTCACATTGTTATTGCCGTTAAAGCTGGGTTGGCTTGTGGCCAAGTGGATAGGCTCATTCCATAGGCTGAACAAAACAATTTATTAGTATAGCAACTGATGACCCTCAGAGTCCCTTCCAACTCTACAATTCTATGATTCTGTATACAGGAAAGCACCACAGGCAGAGGAAAGGGGTAGGCAGTGTCCAGGTGTTCAGGAGAAGTACTAAAACCAATGCATTCAAATATCTTTTTTACAGGTACTCTTAGACACAATTAACTTGAGGCTTCGGCTTCTAGCTGGTAGGAGAGGACTTTGGGGTTCATGTTCCTTCTGTCTTTCTAACGAAAAGGGTGAGTAAAATACAAGAGTGCACAGAAGTAGGCTCACCTCTACCCAGGGCCACTCTTGATTCAGGTAGGAATTACTGAACTCAAATAAACCTGTGTTAACAAGAGCGGCGGCGGCAGGGGGATAAGGTTACCAAGGCCTCGCATATCAAATAGAGAAACACATGTACAAATGGAGGCTGTCACCACTGGAATATGTGTGACAATAAATAACGACATGTGGATCTAATTAGGATACAGTTTTGCGAAGAGCAAAGGAACTAAGAAAAACCCAACAAGCACCACTGCTGTATAGCTGCCATTCATTTACTTCGTTTATGGAATGAAAACAAGTTCTACAATAGTGCTTTGTACAGTGCACCCTAAACTCAACAGCAAAACCTGGAAAATAAAGCTGCATATTTAACCACTATGATTTGTCTCACAAAAGCAGCAAACACCAAGAGAATACTTCAGTCTTACAGCTCAGGATTGTTAACATTATGCTTTCCTAGTGACCTGTTTCGAGATGTCTAAAGACAGAAGCCCTTCCCACAGAAACAAGAACATGATTATGTAGTACAGTCAAGCTCCCTGTTCTTAAACCTTGATCCAAGCAAAGCACAGCCATGAGCCCGTGGTCTACTGCAACCCTTGGAGTCCTTTTTGGTAATACTATTCATGCACACAGAAGCAACACTTTTGCAAGCTGATGTTTTGGTAAGAGTGTTATACTGACGTTCTGTACTTGGGTTTATGCCAGCAAGCATATGACTGTAAATAGACATAGCAAGCATCTTAGTGCCTGCAGCTGAGTAACAAAATGCCTGCAGGTGGGGCTCACTCAAGTGAGGCCTACTCTGCTGCGAAGAGCCAAGAGAAGCCAATTGACTAAGGACAAAACTAGCTGAGATGGTAGCACATCTGTATTATCAAAGTTCTCTACCATACTGGTATAAATAGGGGGAGAGATGTCAGTTCCAGATGAAGAGGAAAATGGAACATAGGAAGCTGTCTTGAACCAGGTCTGACTATTTGGTCCCTCTATCCAGTACTGTCCATGCTGGCTGGCAGTAGCTCTCCAGCGTCTCGGACGCATCAAAGTATTTCTCGTCATCTACTACTAAATCCTTTTATCTGAATATGCCAGTGACCTGAACCCAGGACCTTCTGCATGCAAAATGAGTGCTCCACCACTGAGCAAAGGTTCTGAACTTTTCCTTTGCCACAGCTTTCCATCACTTCCTCTTCTTTTCTTATGAAGACTCAATATTTGGATATAAACCTGGCTAAGAGGAAAATATCCAGGGGTAAGCAGTGAAGAGAACAGAAAGCAGAGGAACGGTTCCTGCACTGCTACTTCTCCACCTGAAGTTGCTACCCCACCTCTGTTTTAACAGCTATTCAGCAGCTAACTGCATGGATCATCTGTTGCTACTGCCTTTAAATGCAGCACTGAAGTAGTAAAGAAGAGTCCACCCTTCACAGTTCTCCACCCCTGGGCTGACAGAAAAAGCAATTTGAGCAACAAGCATTATACCTTGATGTAAAACTTGTCAGCATGCCCTAAGCCACTGTTTTGAAACTTTTAGTGTGAGAACACATCCTTGATCAGGTTCAAGACCTATATGTCAATTCTAATTCTAAAGTCAAACCTTATCAGCCCTTATTATAAAGTCCTTTTGATGGTTTTTTCTATAGAATGCCCCACCTCCCCCACCCAGTCTCCAGACCACTATCTGCAGCAAAGGAAAACTTTCAGCAAGACTCTGGCACTCAGAGCGTGGGAAGAATTGAAGTCATCCTCCCTGATTCTCACTCAAGAGGCCCCACCACTGCTTTTGGTAGAAGAGGCACACAGAACCCATAGCATAGGTTTAAAAACATTTGAAGTAACATCTAGTTTGACCTTAAGAGACAACAAAATCTGGAATATATTACGTATACAGTGCAAAATTTCTGCTCACCACATTGTAAAAAACTAATGAAAATCTGTGCTAATCAGATGGAGTCCTGCAGATCCTGTTATGTTCCTTAATTGTAAAGGCATTGGTAGCAACCTTAAGCCCTGTTCAGATCTACCAGCATTAATCATACCCTGACCTGTTTTAATCATATCTACTGGCATTCTGGGAATTTTCAGTTTCATCATTTGTTACTACTGTAGCCCACCCTTACTCTGAGGCTTAGTACAGTTCTTAACATCACAACAACCCCATGAGGTAGGTTAGGCAAAGATAAAGCCTAGTGAGAGCCATGTCTGGGTACAGATTTGCACGTGGATTCTCCCATCCAAACCCAACACTCTGCTAACATAGTACATCACTGCCAGATTTTGTCCTCATCCTGAAGTCAAATTTTGTATCTCAGATTCTATATAGTTCTATTGCTATGTGTAAGTACACAGAAAGGAATATGGATTTTACACACACACAACCTGCTCAATGGAATTTCCTGTGCTATGAGCAACACTTACTATCATCATGTGATCACAGCTCCACATAACCTTGCAGAATAATACAGTAACCGTGGAATAATAGAATGTGCCAGGTCCCTAGCCTCTTCTCCACTGAAAATTATGTTTATGCCATTTATTAGGAGTCATTTCAGGTTTTGTACATTACATTTCTTTGGAATTTGACCCAGACTAATTGTCACTTGTTAAGCAGACCAGCAATTATACGGTAAACTCTCACTCAGAGTAATGATCTCTAAGTCACTGCTTAAGAGGCTATTGAGAGGTAAAATAATTGTGTGCATGAGCATTTGGTATGCAACTGTCTTAAAAGTAGATTAACCTGCCAGCAATAAAACAAAACAGAGGATCAAAATTAGCATACACTAGCTGAGGAAGCACATGTAACAAAATGCCACACTCCCAATATTTGATGTCCACTTCATGAGGTCAAAAAAAGGGAGAAAACAGGTACCATTCAGCATCCTTTCCTTGCCACAGAACAATTTATGATGCTTTCATCTTGCCTACCTCCCATTTGTAGAGCTTACAGAACAAGCTTTTGTACTATTCACTTGGGACAGTGTTCCCTTTGGCATGGTGCAGCCCAAGTGCTATACTTTTTCATTCCACCACTACCAAACAAAACAATGGCTCTTGCCATGTTCGGAATGTGATAAGAGGTAACACAATTATCTTTTACCTTTGCCTTCCCAGATATATGTCGGTGTAAAAGACCAAAATAGCCTTCCTGTGATAGCTAGTCACATCAAACTTCTTTCAGTTCCCAGCTTTTTAAGTTACTGCAAATAAGACTGGCTTACTTAAAGCAGAAGCTGTTTTGGTTTAAGTTGTCATTCTGGGCAAAAGGCAGCCCATATATTTAACAAGTCATACCTCACTCTTTAATTGTAGACATCCCTGTAGCAACACGCAGCAGCTGAGCTGTGCCTAACTTTTATTCTTTGGCTTTCTACTAAATGCTAACTTCCAGCCCATGCCTGCATGGTTCAATTTTTGTGTGGAGTGTATCTTAATTCCACAGGTTAATGAGGATAGATTTCTGAATAAAGAAGTCCTTCAGCAGAAATGGCATCACCAAGGCCAACGGTCCGCAGGGGATCTTTGCACACCAGAACAGGAGTGTAATGGAATGTTACCCCATCCCTGTGCCATTCTGACACAGGCTCGTGGGGATTTAAGGAGACTGTAGAGGACTTCTCCATCTTAGAAGTGGCAAACTCCAGTGGCGCTTTAAGGAAAACTCTGCTGGCATCAATGGTTTGGGTGGCACAAGCTTGTGTCCCTGCTACTCTTGCACCAGCAGCAACAGCTGCCACCTGGTTGGCCCAATATCCATCCACAGTAACTAGGAGGTGATAGGCCAAAGTGTGAAAGTGGATACGAGTAAGATCTGATGCTTTCCCAGGAGTCCTTCCATGTTCCTTCAAGATCCAGAAGACAATGTCACTGACAACACCCACATCTGGGACACCATTCCAGGAAGCCAGTGAGGCATGTGGTCCAGAGGCTGCTTGAGTGAGGAACAGTAGCTCCTGTTCATTCAAACCAACTGAGTTCACAAGAGGGAAGACCTGCTAACAAACAGAGCAAGTGACAGATTGGCTTCAGGGGAGTCCAATTTTTAGATTAGGCTTTGACAAACATATAGGAACCAGGGCATGCAAAGCTAGCGTAACATAAGAACGTAGCAAGAACCTTGCTGGATCAGACCAAATGCACACCTATCCAGCATCCTGTTCCCACAGTAACCAACCAGATGCTCATGGAAAACCCAAAAGTAGAACTGGTGTGCTACTGTACACTCCCCATCTGCAATTCTCAACAGCTGGTATTCAGAGGCATATAGCCTCTGGCAGCAGAGGTAGTGCGTAACCTTATCTTCTATGAATTTGTCTAATTCTCTTTCAAAGCCATCCATGTAGGTGGCCATCGCTACCTCTTGTACAGCAAACTGCATAAATTAATTATGAGGTGTGAAGATGTACTTTGTCCTGGATCTTAAACCTTTTTTATATCCATATTCCACATCATGCATAATTTTATATACCTCTATCATGTCCCCTCTTACTGCCTTTTCTCTTAATAAAAAGCTACAAGGGTAACCTTCCCCCATAGTGGAGTTGCTCCATCACCTTCATCATTTTAGTTGCCTTTCTCTGAAGCTTTTCTAGTTCTACAATGTTGTTTTTGAGGTGAGGCGAACAGAACTTTACATAGAATTCCAAGTGTGGCCACACCATAGATTTCTATAACAGAACTATAATACAGGCAGTTTTATCTTCAACTGCTTTGCTAATGATCCCTAACGTGGCATTCACCTTTTTCACAGGTGCAACACACTGTTCTGACACCTTCATCAAACTATCCACAACAACTCCAAGATCTCATTCCTGGTCAGTCAGGGCCAGTTCAGATCTCAAGAATGCATATGTGAAATTTATACATATAATTTTGCTGCAATGGACATCACTTTATACATGCTTATTTTGAAATGCATATGCCATTTTACCACCCATTCACTCAGTTAGGAGGTGTTTTTTTTAAGTTCTCCACAATCCAACAATTTGTTATCAACAACAAACTTTGCTCCCTCTTTTCTCACCCCTAGCTCTAGAGCATTTATGCAAAAGTTAAAAAGCATAGGTCCCAATATGGATTATTGGGATACTCCACTTGCTATACCCTTCCATTGGGAGAACTGTCCATTTATTCTTACTCTCTATTTCTTGTTTCTTAACCACAAAGGACTATGTATTTTGACTGCTAAGCTTAGTAGTAAGGAAGTTTGTCAAAAGCTTATTGAAAGTCTAAATACACAGTTTCCAATTGATCACCTCTATCTGTCTGCTTGTTGACTCAAATGACTAACAGATTAGTGAGGCAAGACTTTTGGGGGAGGGAACAAGGAGTTTGTTGACTAGAAGTCTGAGGTACAGGTCATACCCTGCCATTTAGGTTACCTGATGAATGATTGCGCTCATAAGTTCTGGGTCAGTCATACTGGCCAGTTCCAGGTGTACAGGTACACCCATGGGAATGTCAGAGATGGAAGCTACAGCCTGCAGAAAACAAAGGAAAAAACTTAATAGTAGGAAAAAAGGGGGTGGAGAGAGAATGACATTGATAAAAAGTACAGTATTATATATGCTGTAGATGCAGTCAGATTTATAAAGCCGCAATCCCATAAAAGTAGTCTAATGGAATTCAAGAGTCTAATTCAGGGGTCTGCAACCTTTAAGACAAAAAGAGCCACTTGGACCGAAGAAAACAACAACTGGGAGCCGCAAAACCATTGCGACATTTAAAACAGTGGGGAGTGTCGGGGCACACAATGTGCCTCCTCCCCTCGCTAGTATCTGCCCCAGAGCCGCGGCAAAGGTGTAAAAGAGCCACATGCGGCTCCGGAGCCGCAGGTTGCTGACCCCTGGTCTAACTGAACTCTGAGGGCTTACTTCTCAGTGGACATGTATAAGATTGCCCAGTAAATGTGCTAGTGGACAGAGGCCCAAACATATCCTAGAGTGCTACAAAATTACCGTATTTTCCGCCCTATAGGACGCACCGGCCCATAGGACGCACCTAGCTTTTTGGGGGGGAAATCAAGTAAAAAAATTTTATTTCCCCCCCCAGGTTTGCGCAGCCATCCCCAAGCTAGAAGAGGGAGACGGAGCGCTCCGTCTCCCTCTTCTGCCTTCAGGGACAGCCTCTCTAGCCTCCGTGGGGCAGCGGCTTGCCCCACTATCCCCCGAGCTTATGGGGCTGGCGATGGGGAGAAGCAAGCTTGCTACTCTCCCCCCGCCAGCCTTCAGATCAGGGAATAGCGGGGGTGGCGGCGCTCCGCCTCCCCACTATCCCCCGAGCTTATGGGGCTGGCGGGGGGGAGAAGCAAGCTTGCTTCTACCCCCCGCCAGCCTTCAGATCAGGTCGGGGAATAGCGGGGTGGCGGCGCTCCGCCTCCCCACTATCCCCCGAGCTTGTGGGGCTGGCGGGGGGGGGGGGAGAAGTAAGCTTGCTTCTCTCCCCCCCCGCCAGCCTTCAGATCAGGTCGGGGAATAGCGGGGTGGCGGCGCTCCGCCTCCCCACTATCCCCTGAGCTTATGGGGCTGGTGATGGGGAGAAGCAAGCTTGCTTCTCTCCCCCCGCCAGCCTTCAGATCAGGGAATAGCGGGGGTGGCGGCGCTCCGCCTCCCCACTATCCCCCGAGCTTATGGGGCTGGCAGGGGGGAGAAGCAAGCTTGCTTCTCCCCCCCGCCAGCCTTCAGATCAGGTCGGGGAATAGCGGGGTGGCGGCGCTCCGCCTCCCCACTATCCCCCGAGCTTGTGGGGCTGGCGGGGGGGGGGGGGGAGAAGTAAGCTTGCTTCTCTCCCCCCCCGCCAGCCTTCAGATCAGGTCGGGGAATAGCGGGGTGGCGGCGCTCCGCCTCCCCACTATCCCCTGAGCTTATGGGGCTGGCGGGGGGGAGAAGCAAGCTTGCTTCTACCCCCCGCCAGCCTTCAGATCAGGTTGGGGAATAGCGGGGTGGCGGCGCTCCGCCTCCCCACTATCCCCTGAGCTTGTGGGCTGCAGGCTGCTGCCCGCAAGCTTTGCGAGCCGGCGGGACCTCCTGCCGGGCTTGCAAGGCGTGCGGATAGCTTCCTGAAGCCTGGAGAGCAAGAGGGGTCGGTGCGTACTGACCCCTCTCGCTCTCCAGGCTTCAGCGAAAGCCTGCATTCGCCCCATAGTACCCACACACATTTCCCCTTCATTTTTGGAGGGGAAAAAGTGCATCCTATAGGGCGAAAAATACGGTAAAAACAAGTCCTTTGTAGGGCAATGACTGTACCTAATGTCCTGCACAGTGACAGAAGGACCAACACAGTGCACTTTGGAATGCCTTAAGAGTCTGAGGGAACAAGGTGCTCTTACCTCTAGGAGTCTCTTCTGACGTATCTCCTTTGTCTGTCCCTCCATCATATGCAGACCTGAGAGGACCACCAAGTCAGGCTGGAACTCCTCCAGACTGGACACAAATACCTCCAGCATGTTCATGGCCCCATTAGATAGGTCATGAGAGAAGATAAAGCGGTTGGCATTCGGAGCTTTCAGCTGCCCCCACTCTTCACCTAAGGAATACCCGCAAAAAACACACAATTATATGGGATCCATATAGATAGGCCTCTGAATTACAGTTTGACCTTTCATCAGAGTAGCAAGTAGGGTGGGTTTTATTTCTCCCCATCTGCGTCCTCCTGCAGGATACAAATATCTACACCACATTACTCAATGCACTATTACAAACATAAGAGCTCGCAAATTTAAACATAAGAAGAGCCTAATGGATCTGGCCAATGGACTATCTAGTCCAGCATTCTGTTCTCACAGTGGCCAACCACATGCCTTTGAGAAACCCACAAGCAGGATTTGAGTACAACAGCATCCTCCCCTCTTGTGGTTTCCAGCAACTGGTATTCAGAAGCATTACTGCCTCCAACTATGGAGGCAGAGCATAGCCATCATGGCTAGTAGCTGTCAATAGCCCAGTTTTCCAGGAATTTGTCTAATCCTCTTTTAAAACCATCTAGGTTAGAACATTAGTGCCTTGTGTGAGAGCAAGTTCTAGTGTTTATGCACTGCATAGAGAAGTGCTTTCTTTTATATGTCCTGAATTATCCAACATCCAGCTTCTTTGGATGTCCACAAGTTCTAATGTTATGAGATGGGGGGGGTGTGTGTGTGTGCTTTCTCTATCCACTTTCTCCATGCATCATATATGAACTTCTATCATGTCACCTCTCACTTGCCTTTTCTCTAAACTAGTAAGTCCCAAACGCTGCTACCTTTCTTCATAGGTGAGTTGCTCTGTCCCCTTCATGAGACACCCACAATAGTTCAACAATTTGATTCTTAAGTACCTCTACCCTTGCTGAATGAAGCCAGATTGTTTGAAGCCTAAGGCATTTCCAAGAGATGCTGCTTAAGAATATGCAAGCAAGCCATGCCCTGCTGAACTGCCATGCATTAGTAATTTAACTTGAAAGCAGAGTGCTATCCCTTTAGCCACAGCTCATGAATTCCTCACAATCTTGAGAGGATTTGAATCCTACAGTCAGCTGCAGCCTTCAGTGGGCATGAGGGAAAATTCTATGCTGAACAACAAAATGTGAGATAAATTAATGTGGATCAATGAACAATATCCTGGGTTTGGGAGCTGGGTTTATCCTAATAATTACATGGCAATATTGGCTACATTTTTTTTTCTTTCAAGAGACCTTTTTAAAGAAGTGAAATCTCTCTCCTTTCTCTGATACAGTAATCCAAGCACTGGCAGCTTTGATTCTTCCAAAGCCCAGATTTGCAAATGTGTTTGTGTAGCAGCTGCAACCCTGGACACATATCTCTTTTGATTCTCTTGCAATGAATGTTTTTAGCCAAGAGGGAAGAAATGTGATCATCTGGTTGTTGCCATAATTTCAGGGGCTGCCTACTAAGACAGCTGTCTATACTAGAGCAAACCCGCAATCTACAGGCATTTCAGACCAGTGAAGTACTAGAATTTTGGGGAAAGAGGTGATGCCCCTTACTGAATTCCACAAATTACAGCAAAATCATACCCCACCCATAGCTTTATAAAATCTGTCACTAAGACGCCCACACCTTCTGCTCATCTCTGTAACTCTTTCTGCTCCCCCTGTAAATTCCAAGTGCCAAACCTATGAGAGCTCTGCTCATACTCAACTTGCATAAATGTGCACTACTAATAGGATTGGGCACCATATACAGGGGAAAGTGCTCTTGTGTTCAGGTTCTGCTTGTGGGTTTTGTTGTAAACAAAATCTGGTCTTGTTCCATTACGGGGTACACAAGAGCCCTTATAGAGTCCTTTGTAGGTTCTCCATCGGTAGGAGAAAATAATAGAGGCCAACCAGAGAATATTGAGAAGCAAAGCAGCTAGTAAGCCTGATCTTTATTAACGCTGTTGCAACAGGGTGCTCCCTTCACACACAGGAGAGCGGAGAAGGACCCAGAACAAAGGTGTGCCTGCCCTTATATAGATATTTTAAATTGCCCGCCCCAGAGTCCAAGACCACCCCCAGAAACATCATACATACATCAGAGAAGGGGTGTAGCCCAAGACCACTCCCAGATACATCATATCTGCATTATAGAAAAGGCGGTCTACAACAGAAATTTGAATTTTGTTGTTTTTCCTGTCTGCAAGCTTATCTGATAATGCCTTATCTGATTGCCTTTCCTGGTAGTCTGGCCATTCCTTTGAGATGATAATTACTTAATTCCTGAGACAATGGGAAGGTTTCCTTCACCTCCTCCCTCCTTGCAGAGAAACATTTGGTCAGTTTGGGAGTCAACATGGTTTCAGGACTGTCTTCCTGTGCTGCTCCAGACATGTGGTTTATATATTTATGTACGTGTTTGCTTGGTACATTTATTATAAATCTAAGACCTTAAAATTCTTATAACAGTTTCCACAGGCATCTGTTTGGCCATTGTTGAGAACAGGATGCTGGAGTGAATGGGCCACCGGCCTGGTCCAGCAGGCTCCTCTTAACATTTTTAGCAGGTAGGAATTCAACACAGAGTCAGTTTATTTTTTAATATGTGGGAACCAGTCATGCTCCTATTCTCTGTGTATCAAGCAAAACTGGGAGCACAAGAATGCTTTTAGAATTATCTTTTAGAAAGAAAAGCATGATAGAAATGATGACTTGAAATAAAATGTGCACTGGAGACACAATCATGCCCAGCATTTCATTCTCACAAAGCATATATTCAATTTGCTCTGAGAAGAAGCCAGTTATCACTCATCCACAATGCCATAGGAAGAAACTAAGAAATGTTCTCGATTACCACCAACCAAGCCAGGAATTTATAAGAAGATCAAGTGAATTCTGGGTTATAGGTTTCATTCCAACTCCACTTAAAGAAAGATCATTTAGATTTTTCACTTTGAAACATGCAGGCACACTAAAGACAAAGAGTACAGCAATGCTGTAGAAAACAGAGGAAGAAGAGCATTTTGGGGGCTCTAGTTCAAATGGAAAAGAGCAGCTTGCTGCAGCTTATGCTGCTTTTTCACCCAGCAACCCAGGAAGCTGCATAAATCCAGCAGGAGTACCAGACTCCAAAACTGGCAGCTCTAATTTAGATTATGCTTGACTGCTAAGAAATTTACTTGAGATGTAAATAATAAAGTCAAAAATATACTAGGGTTATAATCAGTACCATTGTGGCATCTAAGCAATTTTTTAAAAACCCTCAAGTTTACAAAAATCTGAAATCATTGATTGAACTCAGCCAAACAAATGCATCTTCCACAGTAAGTTAACCTAAACACCTCAAAGAACAGGATTTCCTCACTCTCTAACCCTGACAGCGTCTAGGAAGAATCAGCACACTGAATGAACTGTTCCCAAGATAATAAAGTACTCAGAAGGGAAGTATCACGTGGAACTACACCACTTAAAAAAAGAGTCACTTCTAAGAAGCGAAGGCTCCACCCAGAGAACACTTGCAACAGAAACACTTGCAGCAGTAACACATAAATTTTAGGTTACTCCTCCACCCACTTTTACAAAGTTTAGAAACAGCAAAATGACTCATCACCTACATGCTACCATATCTGATAATCAGCATTTTTATCATTTAAAGATACAGTTTTCAGACAGAATATCATAAAATATCAATCTAATCTAGACTGTCTTCTTGCAAGAAGTTTTGCAAAAACTTCTTGCAGAAATGGGTCATTTTCACATTGTATTTCAAGTAAAAAAAAATGTAACTGCTTAATGCTGAATTCTTTTTCTGGAGCACAACATTCACTGCCAAAAGTCATCACGACTTTCATGTTGGGCTTCTCTTCAAACTCTACTAAATGAAACTATATGAAATCTGAAACCACCTCGCCAATTTCCACACACTGAAAGAAAATGAAGTTATTATTTTCTACTTTCATACTGAGTAACCTGTAATAGAACCACCAATTTTTTTATTTTTTTTATTTCAGATTTTCTTGTTTTACAGAAGTGTAATGCCTCGTATTCCCCCCCCCCCCATGTAACATTTTTACAAATCCGTTTCATTTGTTGAGGCATTAGGGGGAGAAGAAAAAAAGAAGGGGGGGGAAAGGAAAAAGAAAGGGGGTGGAGGGAGGGAAGATGGATGGGGGTGGGGGTCAGGTGGTAAAGCAGACCTATTCACAACACTCACTATAGGAAATAAAGATCCTGGTTGCATCAGATTGCTTGGTGCTGTATTACAATGGGTGTGGTGCACCAAGTGTCACTGCCAGTTTTATCTTCCTTCAGTAGACTTTTTCATATCTCTAGAAATTCACATTTCAACTCAGATACAATTCAAGTTTAAATGGCCCCATATGTTCCCCTTTAATAAGCATGGATCCTTTCCAAAATGCTTCTTCTGCGTAAACAGCAAGTCAACAGCCATTCAGAAGCATGTGTCATATTCACAATTGTATTTTGCCATTTTTAGATATATGTTGTTCGGTAGTGTGCCAGTACCCACATTTATGTGAATATCTGGTGTTGTTGGCATTTTTATGCAGCCCTTCTGCCAAAAAAATTCTCTAAGGAAGGCTTACAAATACTAAATGAGCAGAAAATCCATAGCCACAGGCACATAGTTTGAGACAACACAAATGGAAAAGAAACTATTAATGAGACTGATCCAAAGTGGTGAAACCCAACTTCCTGGGAAGAAGGCAAAACCTCCTGGAAAGAAGGCTGGACCAAAATGGGGATATTTTGTGTACCCACATTTAGGAAAAACACGTCATACTGCTTCATCCTGAATTTGAAAGGGCTTATTGCACAGAGTTTGATCTTGGACCTGAGTGACATTTTATAGCAAGTAAACATGGGTGGAGTGTTCCTGGGACACCATGAGTTAGTTAAATGTCACAGGGGCTTTTCCATTTACTCAGTCTACTGTTTGCAGAAAAGATATGGTGTTTGTAAATTCTCAGGAAGCTGAAAAAGAAATACTATTGATCGAATTAATCCAGTGTATTAGAAACAAGCTCTCATTCTTGCTGCGTGGCTGTTTTTTAATATGGCATTGGACTCTGGAATTATGTGGGGCAGGGTGTAACCTCCTGCTTGACACCAGCATGAGCCAGGATCATCACTGACTCACACAGTAGGGAACTGCCTGTCTGTCACATGGATACCCTCACTGCTCAAAACAAAGCCAAACCTCTTGCTTCCCCCCCTCCCTGCACTCCAGCATGGCAGTTGAACCAAATTACT
Source organism: Podarcis muralis (assembly GCF_964188315.1). NCBI lineage: Eukaryota > Metazoa > Chordata > Lepidosauria > Squamata > Lacertidae > Podarcis > Podarcis muralis. Next base: position 7,791,732 of record NC_135668.1, read on the forward strand.
CAGTAGCCACGTACTTTCTCTACCAGAGTTTAAAGTGTGAATCAAGACTCTATCAAGAACTCCCTTCGCTCATGCACCTACTTCACAATGCAATCTCCATGTCCAATTTTAAAATTGACCCTGGATCAATTTCAGATGAATCAAACCAAGGCTCTGAATAACTGAACCACATTCTATATTGGGCTACAACAAGCGCAAGTATTTTGTGAAAAACAAGGGATTCTTCATCAATGGAACCAAAGTACCTCAATGCTGCACTTGCAGTGTCTTCTAGAAATCTAACCAGGGCTTCTATATTAGATACTCTCACTTCCTAAGAACACCACAACTGGGAGTATATAAATTATATTTCTAGATTCCATAGGTGGTTTGGTTGTCACGTTTTTCTAAGCACATTTAAAAAGAGAAGTAGGAATTACATTTCCTAGATGATATTACGAAGCTAACTACGGTTTTGATATGGAAAGCAGCTCACAGCCACCACACAACACTTGATAACAGCTTTCCAAGCAATTCTTCAACATAGAAAAATGTAAAGATATAAACATACACTGCATGAAGACCATTAAGCAATTGCCTTCTTTAATTTAGCACCAATTTTCAAACTAATGCTGATCATATAATATAGCAGTTTCTTTCAGTGCTCAATGTACATACATAAACACCTGTAATTTTTATGGTCACACTATAAAAGGTAGGCCACTATTATAAAACTCAAATTACAAATGGGAAGATGAGGCCGAGAGATCCTGGTTACCTGGTTAAAACTGAAGCAGACTTACCAGCTGATAGCTAGCTCACTTCTTAAGCACTGTGCTACACCAACAACACAACACATTAATGCTGACATATATACAAATACAGTGGTACCTTGGGTTACGAACAGCCTAGCCAACAAACTTTTTGGATTACGACCACTTCAAACCCGGAAATGAGTGTTCCGGGTTGTGGGGTTTTTTTTTTTTTTTGCTTTTATTTTGTATACGAACGTACTCTGTTCGGAGGAGCACTTCCATTTTGAGTGCCACACTTCCATTGTCCGGCAGAGAAGGGGATCGTCACAGCGTTTCCCGCAGTGAGGGAGGGAAGCTGCGTGCCCGCAAACCAGCTGGCTCTCCTCTGGGAAAACCACGCGGCCTTTCCATGCACCTCCGTCTCCCAAGAGGCTCAGCAGAAAGAAAATGTTCCCTCCGCCCGGCCGGGCTGCGGGAGGAAGGCGCTCTGCTCACAGAATGGCGGTGGCGGCTGCTCCCCAGGAACTATGTGGAGGCATGCGTACAGCTGCCTTGGCTGCCCGCCCCAGTAAGTCGGAGGAGGCAAGTCCAGCTGGCCGCCGTTCTGCGCACCTGGGAGTAAGCACCATGCAACTTAATGGCACTTTCTGCCGAGTAAACATGGCCGGGGAAGGGAGGCGGGCGGGTTGGATGGAGCTCGCACGCTGCCTTTGTCCAGCCTCGGGAAACACTCTCCTCCCGCAGCAGCATTGGGGGGGGGGGGGGGTTGCACACCCACAAAGCAGCTGGCTCTCGTCTGGGGAAACCACGTGACAGAGTGCCCAGCCAGGCAGAGGGAACTCGTCCCCCATGCCGCTGTGGGAGGCGTGTGCTCTAGGGAGCATTTCCCGCAGCATGGGGGGGGGGGTCTGTGTGGATCCCAGTTCAGCTGCTGATTGATTGATTGTGGAAATGGATAAAAGCCCCCCCCCCCATCCAAACAATGACTATCAGTGCAGGTAAGAATTTTTTTTAATTTTAATTTTTATCATCTGCAATACTGTCTTATTTATTTTATAGTACAGTACATTGATTATTGCTTTCATTTTATGATCAATGGCCTTGTTAGATAGTAAAGTTCATGTAAAACTGCTATTTTAGGGGTTGCTTTTCATCGCCTGGAACGGATTAATCCATTTTCCATTACTTTCTATGGGAAAGTACACCTTTGTTTAAGTACGCTTTGGTTTAAGAACGGAATTCTGGAACGGATTAAGTTCGTAAACCAAGGTACCACTGTACAGCTTTGGGCCTTTTGCATCTTTCAATAAAGCATACCTGCTCGGTACTCCAAAATGAGGTGAAATTCATCAAATTCTTGCATTGATTCTGGAGGGACGATTACATTTTCATCAAGCAGCTCATGCAGCTTAGGACCAATTGGGCCACACAGCAGAACCTACAAATCAACCAATTGATACCAGTTAACTGTTATCATCTCTGTTTAGTGCAATCTTCAGTGAGATGGTTCTCACTCTAACAGAGACACTATAAACTGGATTCCAATGCATTCACTTTTCTGTCCTGTTCCAAATACATGAATTATGTGTGTAGACAGGTCATACAGTTCTATTGTCAGAATATTTCAAAATAAAATAACCATGTGTAACAAGCTCTCAGATTCCAAAGCCCATTCTGAAGAAACGGTTGAGCATCAAGTGTGGGGGGTGGGGAGAAGTCAACTCACTTAACAACCAATACACCAATAAGCACCCTAATATGACATTTCCACACTAGAAGACAAATTACAAACATGATATGGATCATGTCCACAGTTGAGATGTTAAGTCAACTTTCCTATGAAAATGGACATGTCTTTTGCTTCTCTGTATATCCAAATTAGCTTAAAAGACATTTAGTACTACATCTTTATCACCAACAATAAGAGTTCTGTGTCGCCTGGAAATGGAAAAACTAAGAACGCAACTTTTCTCCTATTCATGGGACTAATGAGCATGCGAGTTCGAACACTGTCTGGCTTCTTCTCTAACAATGAGTTCTTCCTATTAAAAAAAATAAATGAAGCCGTGCAGAGCTTCTTGTACTAGGAATATGTGGGACACGGGCAGGAGGGAGGAGACACACAAACAATTTTGCATATCAAAATCTCATAGCACAAGTCACTACTACTGCAAGGTTGGCAGATGTTGGTCATCCCTGGCCACTGGCCACACTGGCTAGGGTTTATGGGACTTGTAGTTCAGGAACATCTGGAGGGCCACCCCTGTTCTAAAAGACCATGTATACTGATGTCATAATATGAATAGCTACTATTACATATAACAGCTGAAATAAGCAGACAGCTCCCAATAACTTGGTCCACTAAGCTACATATACAAATGTATATGGACACTTGGAAAAAGTGGCATTCCACTACGGATTGATTCCTTTTGACATTCCAAGTACATCTCTATGCACAATACTAGAGGTAAGAAAGAAGTAATAACCTCTTCTTCCAAAGAGTTAAGTGAAATATTGTTTAGAACTTTCCTCCAAGTTCTTTTAATTTCCTGGTATGTCTAATCACATTTGTTCACTCAGCAGCTCCGCACATTCTGCTACCAAGCTGCAATTCCTGTTTTCTCAGCCATATACTGCTTCTCATAGTCAGAGGCCTGGTTTTATTTTTTATTAGAGTAACATACTTCACACATATGTGCCTCTCAGCTAGAGATGCCAGGAAGCAATGGTAGTTACACTTCAGTAAAGTAACTTGCACAACTGCCTTTGCTTGTGCTGTTTTTACTTATTTCATACATTATTACCCAGTACTTTGCCCATGTGCTACTCATTGCCTTGCAAAAGCATAATAAAAAAGCCAGGCATGGCACCGGAGTGCCTCAAGCAATAGCTACAAGCATGTGCATCACTAGAAGAAGTTTGTGTCATCAAAAGGAAAATGAACTTTTCCACTGAAAAATTCTTCTGCATCATGCCTGCATATTTACTGGATAAAATGGGGACAATGATTAGATGCTACGTTCAGGATTTTAAACAGGAAAACCAATGAGAGGAGGTATACAGTTATAGGCAATCAGTGAGGGTTGGCATTTGATATTCTTACCTTTAGGTCTGGATTTGTTGCAATTTTCTGGCCAATGAGAGCAGCATTGCCTCCCACATACAACTGTTAAGACACAAATTTGTGCACACATTTAATCTGCAATTTCTACATATCTTTACATGATCACAGTCCTTCGCAGAGTTTTATATGTGTACTATCAAGAATATAACCATAGTTATCAGTGGAATAAACATGTTCACTTATCTAACTACTAGTATGCCAAAGCTGCAGCAAGGCCGCTCTACTCACTTTAGCCACTGACTGCTTGGCTCTCACAAACAATTAAGACCCCTAGATCTTTTTCACATGTACTGCTACTAAGTCAGGTTTCCCCCATCTTATATTTGTACACCTGGTTCTTCCTATCTATGTGCATGACCTTACATTTGTCCCTACTGAAATTCATTTTGTTAGCTTGGGCCCAGGTCTCCAATCTGCTAAAGTCATTTTGAATACTGTTCTGTGTTTTGTGGCATTAGCTACCCCTCCCTTCTGAAACAGGTTTTCCCAGAAGCAGTGGCTTTAAGTTGACTTGAAAGACTAGTTTCAACCCTTCCAACCTTTGGAAAAGTTTCATGTTTCTTAAGCTTTTTTACATGTTGCTGCCTGCAACTTTAAATAATTAACATATATTTTGCAAGGCCAATCTTGTCAGACAGAATTTCATCTCTACTATACTGGGCAGTATTCTTAATAGTGATATTAAGATACAATAGTGCATACAAGTGACATTTTGAGAAGGGCTCATCACTAAGTGAATACAAAAGATGAAAAAACTGCAGGGCTCTTGATATATAGTAGTTTGTGTAGCATAAGCTTTGTAAAGCTTATTAGATTGCACTTTATATATCTGATGAAGCAAAGTTAACTCATAACAAATAAAATGCTTTGGGTCCAAACAAGACACTATTTTCCCCATTCCACTCCATCCCTGCCAAACTACAGGAAAAAAGAATGATAAAATTATAGGGGAAATGGTTATTTGAGCACACAATCCTTTAAAGGAAGGCTAAATTCTGATGGTTTAAATATTCCAAAATAAGAATAACAACTATCACTTAATGATTCAGGAGAGCAGTAAGCAAGGAAGCATGAAGCTGATTGCCAAGCTCTTTATGGAGACAATGTGCCTAAAAGACAGTTTGTGTCTTTTTGCTACTGCAGATTTACAGAGCTATTCTTCTGGAAAATGTGTACCATCAGCTGAAGGCCATACTTCCCCCCAAAATATCCACATAGTGGCTACTTAGCAGTTCTATGGCGTGTTGCTAACTCCTAGTTTGGGGGCCTAGAACAGTTCAAGCAAAATTAAAATAGACAGAGCTGCATATGTAAATTGGGGCTGTGTGCCTGCATGTGTATTGCAAAGTGTTGGGTGGCTACATCCATCAACTGCATGTAGCTCTGGAAGGTTGCCAGGGATGGATGTGGCCCTGAAGCCAGAAAATGTTAAGTCACTTCTGCTCTAGAGAGCAGAAAGAATAGCAAACAAAGGGAAAGCTAAACAATTTACCACAGAAGCTATAAAGAGGTATTGGATATATGCAGTGTATTATGTATCACAGAGGGATAGACTTTGCTCCAAGCTAGAGAATGTACCTGTGCCCCAGGATATGCTGAAGCAGTCTCTGCGATGTGGCGGAAGGACTCTGCATCACTGAAGAAGCGTTCTGCAGCAGCTCCCTTCCCCATGAAGTGGCTGAAGGCTTCCTTCAAATCTTTTGTGGAATGCAAGATTGAGTGGTCTTGCCCAACACCAGAATCTAGACCAAGGGCTTGAAGCAACTTCACACCAGAAAGGACGACATCTACACAGGCATTGACCCTACCAATAACAGGAGATGAAAAGGTATAATCTAGGCTAATTTTTAAGGAACATATCTACAAGGATATATGCATTCAAGCTTATTTTGCAGTTTATTGACATAAGTATTCTGTAGAGTTTAACAAACAACACTGAGGAATCATATCACTACTATTTACTTACAATGGAAATATATGCATGTCTATTCATAAGTAAGTCCTACTGAGTTCATGAGAGTATGAAATTGCAGCTGAAAGTTAGATTTTTCATAAATTCTGTATTTGAGAAATGGACCTCTGAGTGTTTAAGCTTTCTGTCTTGTTTTCCAGGCAAGGCCCCCATGGTGTACTGACTATGAAAGTTTAGGGGTGCTCACATGAGATCTCAGGGGAACTTGGATGGACTTGCGAAAGCATCCCAGAACTGGTGCACCAAGAGAACCTTGCCTCCAAGAAAGGCAAAGAGCTTAAAGGCTCTTTTCATACTGGGAAAACCCAGTGCAAAAATAACTTCCTTGCTTGCATTTAACTTGCACAAGCTTTCCCACCACTATCTGACCTTCCCTTGCAATGCACAACCACAAATAAGTGTGTTCTAATGCATGCTCTTAGTTTACACTTAGATTATACAAAGTAACATCATGGCTCAGCTGGACTGACTAGTGTCCTACATTGAAGGACCCTAATATGTGCCCTAGAATATTTGCCTGGCAAGCATGCAGAGGATCCTCAGTAGTAAAAAATACATGGAAACAGGTTCCTCCACAGCAGAAAATATAAGGACCACTGCTCTATAGCAGGAACGTTTATTAGCTAGTGTTCCAGAGAACACTCAGGGAGACCTATACACAATAATTTAAGACATCACTCACCCAACAGCAACTCTGTTCCACTGTTTGCCCGGCTGGGTGATAAGCACTTCCCAGGCAGCTGCCATGCTGCTCTCTGGGGACGTAAGATCCCCCTGCAGCTGATATAGGAAGGAGCTTGAGAGATATTTCAGCACTGAATCTGGCAGATCAGAGTCCAGTAGGAAGACATAGCCTGTAGCCAGAGCCAACAAGGCCACACAAACCGACTTGTTCCACATGCTGATGTCTTGAAGTGAAAGGTGAAGAGTGTGAATGAAGTTTATATGGCAGCTCTCTTAAGTCTGGCCTGAAAATTGTTTTTCTCCACAACGGCCACCTTCATGTTTATAATTGTTCACAACCTATAAATAAATATTTAAGCATGAGCATTAGAATTTGTATAGCAAATCCCACCTTGCTAGGTTCTTATTTTTGCTTTTTCCTTCTCTTTCCTCCCCCTGCATCTAGGTTTATTATACTTATATTTATTAATTTCTTTATATTGTACAATAAGGTACGGGGTGGGGGTGCAGAGAAGACCTACTGAGTTAGTTGTGGGGGGAATTGCACCTGCCACTCACTCAGTTAAGAAAAGGTCTGACCCAGAGAGAGGAGGGGGTACTGAGAGAGATAGACAAGCGTTGGGCACATATGTGTCTGTGTGTACATATATGTGTATGTGTATACACACACACATATATGCGTGCAACCAGAGTCGGATTTAGGGAGGTGTAACGCCCCCCCCCAGGGCGTACAACCAAAGGGATGCAAAATAACACCACCACCACCTTTATTTATACGGGTACCTACTCAATTATTGTGAAAATAATATATATATGTATATATTGGGGGTGCCCGCCAAACTTTGTTCTGGCTCAGGGCGCCCTTTTACCAAAGTCCGCCCCTCATGATATATAAAAGATATAAATACCTACTCCCACCCCCCCACCCCATTTCCTCTTTGACCTCGATTAGGAGGAAACGAAAGCAAGGAACGGGGACAGGAGGAGGAGAAGTCGGGGGGGGGGGCGTCGGACCCTTCGCCCCTCCCGGGGTCGCTGGACTGCAGCTCCTCCCCCAGCCCCCGACCTCGGGGCAACTCCGGTGGGAGCCACCGGCGAGGGAGGCGACGAGCGGGACGGGGGAAGGCGAAGGAGGGCCTTGCAGGCGGCCTACCCTGCAGAACGAGCTTTCCTCCCTCCCTTTCGGCGCGCTTAGGGGACAGTCACCCCCAAATTTGACCCAAGGGGGAAAAAGAAGCCCCCCCAAGTCCCTCCCTCCCTTTCCCTGAGGTAAACCCCTCGCTGGCTTCCGGCGGAGAGAAAAGCGCGGGCTGGTTTACCTCACAGCTGAGGGGGCAGCAGGGGCCCGGCGCCTTCCCGCCCCTCCCCGGAGCCCAGGCCGCGGGCTGCTCCTCTCAGGAAACGCGGCTCTTCCCGTCCCCGAGGAGACCCGCCGGCCGGCCGCGGGCCCTGCAGCGCCTCTCCGCCGCCCGAGGCTCTCGAAAGGCCGCCTCAGAAGCGCGCAGCTCCCTTACGCCATCTCCGTATCCCGCCGGCGGCGTTACTCAACCCGCTCGGCAGGACCGGGGGGGGGGGCGCCACCGCTTTACGGAGTTTGCGCAGCTTGCGCGGCTCTGCCTAACTTCTCGCGCGGCGGGCGGCCTCTCGTCGGCGCGGCGAGCTTTGCAGAATCGTCGGGCGCCGCAACTCGGAAGCCGGCCGGGCGAAGCTTGACTGCCAATCAAAAGGGAACGTAACCAATCGTCGGGAGAAAGGGGTGGGCGACTAGAGATGGAAAGAGGAAAGGAGGGGAAAAGGGGAGGGAGAGGAATGTACCATGAGGCGTTGCGAGGCGGGGGGGTGTACGCATATATTTTCTCCTTAGTTGCTTGGACCAGTTTGGTGATGGTGATAAGGATGCCCTTTATCGAAGAATGGTAGAGTTAGTCAAAAAAGCTAAGATCATGGCCACTGGGCCCATCACCTTCTGGCAAATAGAAGGGGAAGAAATGGAGGCAGTGAGAGATTTTACTTTCTTGGGCTCCATGATCACTGCAGATGGTGACAGCAGCCACGAAATTAAAAGACGCCTGCTTCTTGGGAGAAAGGCGATGGCAAACCTAGACAGCATCTTAAAAAGCAGAGACATCACCTTGCTGACAAAGGTCCATATAGTTAAAGCTGTGGTTTTCCCAGTAGTGATGTATGGAAGTGAGAGCTGGACCATAAAGAAGGCTGATCGCCAAAGAATTGATGCTTTTGAATTGTGGTGCTGGAGGAGACTCTTGAGAGTCCCATGGACTGCAAGAAGATCAAACACATCCATTCTGAAGGAAATCAGCCCTGAGCGCTCACTGGAAGGACAGATCGTGAAGTTGAGGCTCCAATACTTTGGCCACCTCATGAGAAGAGAAGACTCCCTGGAAAAGACCCTGATGTTGGGAAAGATGGAGGGTACAAGGAGAAGGGGACGACAGAGGATGAGATGGTTGGATGGTGTTCTTGAAGCTACCACATGAGTTTGACTAAACTGCGGGAGGCAGTGGAAGACAGGAGTGCCTGGCGTGCTCTGGTCCAGGGGGTCACGAAGAGTCGGACACAACTAAACAACTAAACAATAACAGAGTTAGAAGGGACCCTTGGGGGCCATCTAGTCCAACCCCCTACAATGCAGAAATCTCAGCTAGGTCATACATGGCAGGTGGCCATCCAGCCTCTGCTTAAAAGCCTCCAAGGAAGGAGAGCCCTTGACTCAGGATGGGTAGGAGGCGAAATGGAGAGAATAGAAGAGGCAGAAAGGGGGAAGGACCATAACAGAGGGGCAGAGCACCCGGTGCTCTGTATGCAGAAGGATCCCAGGTTCAATCCCCAAGTTTGAAATCCTGGAGAACTGCTGCCAGCCTGGGTTGACAGCAATTATGGTGGAGGACACACGTTGCATGACAAAAGCAGATTTTTTAAAAAAAATTCCAGGTTCAGTTGCTGGCATTGCTCGTTATATATTATGTATTGCATTAAAACAATTACCTTATTTTCTTGTTTCATTTAATGGATGTTATGTACATCATGTTGCGCATTATGATATTATGTTGTAAACCTGGATAGCTCAGTTGGCTAGAGTGTGGTGCTGATAATGCCAAGGTTGAAGGTTGGATCCCTGTAGGTGATCCAACTGCATATTCCTGCATTGCAGGGGGTTGGACTAGATGATCTTCCAGCTCTACAATTCTATTAAACCATCCTGTTTGGGGGTTTTTTGGGGGTATGGGGAGCCTACCAGTTTTCAATGTTCTTTGTCACTGTTTGATTTAGAGGCCCAGTTGCCCTTGGATTAGCATAACTGTAGTCATAATGGTTATAGAAACACACCTTGTACATGCTCGATAACTTTTCCTCCACCACCCCTCTTACATTATTATCTGAAGTTAATGGCAGAGCACGTCTGTCTGTGTTTCATTCCACTCAGTGATGGTGATGGATGGATTTCTGGGAGACAAACATCATAGGAACATAAAAAGCTGCCTTATACGAAGGCAGGCCAATCAGTATGGCCTACATTGGCTGGCCACATTTCCAGCTCAGTATTGTCTACACCTGCCTGGCAGGAGTTTGGACAGGACTCGGACGTGGAGATGCTGAGAACCTGGGACCTTCTGCAAACAAAGCAGATGTCCTACCACTGAGCCAGACCCTTCACTGTCAGGCGAATTTGGAAAAGGGTGAGATTTAATGAAGGACAAACACCTAAGAACGGAAGTGGTATTGAAATATACTCGGGAGTCGAGAGTGGATTTCATGCTCCTTATTCAGCTCATAGTAGTGAGGAATGAAAGTTTCCCCAAAATATCTGCTTTATATACATTATTTACACAATGGGCTGCACGTGATTGGCTAATTCCGGGATTCTCCTGTAGGCCAATCAGGTTGCGGATTCACTTCCACCTGGAGCTGGATTGGGTGGCTCCTGCGGACCAATCATACTGCTGCATTGTTCTAGGAGCAATCAGACTGCTGCCTTCTGAATCCTATTCTAGGACCAATCAGACTGCTGCATTTTGGATCCTATTCAACTCAGTACATAACAGGTATGCTAATAGAGTTCCTTTCTTTCCTTAGTTTTCTTTGATTAGCGGCTTGTAATTTAAACCCCAAAGTCTGCTGAATCTCCCCAACCAAAGATGTCATTTCCTAAGCCTGAGTCACTGCAGGCAAACCACTGGGTGGTTACTTCGGCTTTCATGGCTGAGGCAATTACAAAAACAACAAAAGGTTCCCTCCCTAGTTTTATGGCATTAAATAAAACTAAACAAAAAACAACCCACAGAAACATGCTTCTAACAAAGTTCACAGTGAAGGGAAAGGAATATCAACAAACCACATTCTGTTTATCATTCCAGAAATGTTGAAACCCTGTGCATTCCTCTTCCAACTTATTTACAGAGCACAATTCCTGACTTGACCCTAATAGACCAAGGACTCAGCTAGACTGTAAAGAAAAAGCAATTTATATGTGTTGTATATAAACGGCATTTCAGTGCGCTGCTCTGGCTTAGTCATGCTGGCCACATGACCCGGAAAAACTGTCTGTGGACAAACGCTGGCTCCCTTGGCCAGTAAAGCAAGATGAGCGCTGCCACCCCAGAGTCGTCTGCGACTGGACCTAACAGTCAGGGGTCCCTTTACCCTTTACCTTTATATGCAATACAGTGGTACCTCTGGTTACGTACTTAATTCGTTCCGGAGGTCCGTTCTTAACCTGAAACTGTTCTTAACCTGAAGCACCACTTTAGCTAATGGGGCCTCCCGCTGCCGACACACGATTTCTGTTCTTATCCTGAAGCAAAGTTCTTAATCTGAGGTACTATTTCTGGGTTAGAAGAGTCTGTAACCTGAAGTGTGTGTAACCTGAAGCATATGTAACCCGAAGTACCACTGTATAACATTTTGCCACCAGATGGCGGTATGGAGTCCCTTTTTTCTCTACCTGTTTTCCCTGTTTAAATTTACAACGCTTTAAACTGAAACGCTTCTTTGATGTGTCTAGATCCAGCCCAAGTCAATTTACTCAGTTCTGCCAGGGCCTGCAGATTTACATACCATTCCTTCAGTTTTAGAACCTGCTATACTTGCCAGAATCATGTAAAACAGCAATGCCTCTTTATTCTTGGGAACTCACCTTTTAGCCAAAGTCAACGAAACCCTTTAAAAATAATAATAATAATCCAGGCTATGTCTCTCTTCCAAAATCTTATGGAGTGCACATAAAATCAGACTCCAAAGCATGTTGGCCTCTCCTTGCATCCACCAATAATGAAGGGAAGCCTCATTTTCCTCCATCGCTTTTCCAGTGCTGGTCTGATTCTGCTTTATCCCAGATAATTTAGCCAGTCTTATAATCCTCCAATTCTTCCTGAAGCTGCAACTCTATTCACCCTTACCTGGGAGAAAGTCCTACTGAATCTGACTTCCTTTTTCTCCCTCTCTTTCTGATATCTACTTCTCTCCCTACTAAGCCTTCACCCATCAGGCTATCAGAAGCGGCCGAGAGTCGGTCACGACTGGACCTAATGGTAAGGGGTCCCTTTACCTTACCTCGGGTTACAAACTTAATTCGTTCTGGAGGTCCGTTCTTAACCCGAAACCATTCTTAACCTGAGGTGGGCTTTCACTAATGGGGCCTCCTGCTGCTGCCACGCCGCCGTCGTGCGATTTCTGTTCTCATCCTGGGGCAAACTTCGCAACCTGAGGTACTACTTCCAGGTTAGTGGAGTTTGTAACCCAAAGTGTTTGTAACCCAAAGTGTTTGTAACCCAAAGTGTTCGTAACCCAAAGTGTTCATAACCCAAAGTGTTCGTAACCTGAGGTACCACTGTACACATTTTTGTACCACATTGTTTGATTGGAGAACTGTGTTGCAAAATTTGAAGATGTGTGGTTTTCAAGGGATGTCTTGTGTTTCAGTTCCCTGTTTTGAAAAGTGCAAATTAGTTAGCTTTGTGTTTAAATGTGAACTGGATCGATTTCTCTCCCATCCCTTTCTCCAGTCAAAATAATCAGATGATAACGTATCTTAAACCCTGGAACGCAGCTGCCAGTCAGAGTAGCTAATACTCAGCTTGATGGGCCCATGGTCTGGCTCAGTACATGGTAACTTCACATGTAATTACAGAGGCTTTTAAAATAAAAAAAACCTGCATTATTCCCGGGAGGGGGGGACCACAGATTTTTAAAACCCCATTGCTAACCCTCATGCTTGTAGAAATATACTTGAAAAGACATCACTGGCTCTGTTGAAAAGACTTGGCCTCCATTTTGGTTTTAAAACTTTCCTTTCTAGCCCAGCTTATCCTTTCTCCTCAGCGCTAGAATTCTAGTATTTGTTCTTCAAAGTTGTAAAGAAAAATGAAGAAGAGCTCTGTTAAAAATCCTTAGGTGTTTCCCCCCCCCTTTCCTTTTTTTATAAGCTGTTCGTTTCTTCCACGAGAATTCACCTCTTCCCTTTGCTGCGACTGAAAATCAAAGAGATATAACTCCAGGGAAGGAAAATTGCCCTTGAGAAACTCTTAATAAAGCTCACAATCTTTTTTAGTATAAGCTGCAGTAAATTTCATTGAAGTGCCTGAGTTGTGGAGCGCAGTCCCCGAAGAAGAAATCTATGCTGCACAAACAGCTGCTGCAGGTTAAGTTTTCTGCTTAACCACTTCAATCCTCAAGTAGGCTGGCGACAGATTACACAGATTGCACAAAAACAGCCGGAGCCTGTCCATCCAATCAGGCTTTCCTCTCTCCTACCCCCAGCAAATGTGCATGTGCTTCATATTTCTTGCACGTGGCCCACAAGCCTTCTATTGTGCTTCTGTTGGAAGGAAACCACATTTCATCTTAGAGAGAGAGAGAGAGAGAAATTCTAATACACAATTCTTATTATCCTCACCAAGTTACAGTGCCCAAGATGTTCTGGTAGAAGCCATGCCAGCTGAACCAGTATAAAGGGAGCCCTGACCGTTAGGTCCAGTAGTGACTGACTCTGGGGTTGCGGTGCTCATCTCGCTTTATTGGCCAAGGGAGCCGGCGTACAGCTTCTGGGTCATGTGGCCAGCATGACTAAGCCGCTTCTGGCGAACCAGAGCAGCGCATGGAAACGCCGTTTACCTTCCTGCCGGAGCGGTACCTATTTATCTACTTGCACTTTGACGTGCTTTCGAACTGCTAGGTTGGCAGCAGCAGGGACCGAGCAATGGGAGCTCACCCCGTCACGGGGATTCGAACCACCGACCTTCTGATCAGCAAGTCCTAGGCTCTGTGGTTTAACCCACAGCGCCACCCGCGTCCCTATTGAACCAGTATAGAAGTGGTGTAAATTGGTTGTAGAGGAAGACCTCAAGTTATGTTAGGGTTACATTCTGGGGATCCAACCTAAAGTAAAAATCATCTGCAGTTGGGTTCAGCGGTGAGTGGGATTGCCAAAGTCTTGTTTCCCAGATGCTTTCCTGCTTTCCACCTCCTAATTTTTTAATTTTAATTTGCCAAGCAGGTAAAGCTGAATGCACACAAGTTAAATGCTACACATTTTGCCAGCAGGACAGGCGTACAACTAAGTGGCTTATATGCACCACTGCAAACAACCAACTGCTATTCTCTCCCCTCTCTACCGCTCCCCATCTTTCTATTCTGGCGCAGTGCTGGTGGTGCAACATAACTTATTGAAGATCAATGCAATATGCTAGTGCTTTATGCCTTTCCTGATAGAGGAGGTTACTTTCAGACTTAAGTTATGGCCGTGTAAGCAGTAGGGAAGCTTGCTAAAAGTAGACAAAACTCAGCACAATAAGATCTCAACCTGGAGGAGCCTATTCTTTGTCACTAAACATCATAATTAGACATGCCTCTAAGACAGCAACAAGCAAAAGTATTGTCACAGTTCAGGGACTCCTTTATTAGTAAGGCTTAATCAGAGGGCCACATTGCAAGCAGATTGCTTACAAACTCTGCACACAGGTTATTAGCTAGGATCCCAGTTCAGGGTGGCTTTTAATTACTTTCTAATGTGCTGCTAATGAAAGGAGAAGACTACACCAAGCACAAGTCAAAGTTCCTGTCTCTCTGTTTCTCTTGCATGAGCCACATCTCATGAGCCACTCATTTCCTTGAGTCAAGATATAGAAATGAATTCTCCCAGATACCTACTTCCGATATTGTAAATCAGCTTCTACCATTAGGTTCTCTGGACAGTTTTTCAGACTACAGAGGGCTGGAATAGGGTGGTTCCAAAAAGAAAGAGATTTGCATGGGCTAATTTGCATTTATAGAAATAGTTGCTTTGTACTTTGAAAAGAAATAGGTTTCTTTGTTTGTTCCAGCCCTTTCAATTATCACTTAATCACTGGTGGGGATAGTTCATATTCCAGCATGCTCCTCCTGCCATCCTAGAGGGGATGGTCAGATCAGAAAAACAGGTAAGGGGAGCTCGAAGAACTAAAGTCTGATGATCCTGGGTAGGGTCCTAGTGGGTTGGGATGGGCTTCATCCTGGGGAGATTCAGAGGTTGCTGAGCAGGAGGATACAAGCACAGAGTCAGATCCCGGGAAGGGACCAAGGAGGATGTCAGAGAAGGAGTCCATCCTTATGCCACCTGATGCTTCTGAGCAGCACTCTGCCATGCAGGTAATGGTGTACTCAGAGCCAGTGTGGAATAGTGGTTAAGAGCGGTGGACTCGTAATCTGGGGAACCGGGTTCGCGTCCCCGCTCCTCCACATGCAGCTGCTGGGTGACCTTGGGCTAGTCACACTTCTCTGAAGTCTCTCAGCCTCGCTCACCTCACAGAGTGTTTGTTGTGGGGGAGGAAGGGAAAGGAGAATGTTAGCCACTTTGAGACTCCTTAGGGTAGTGATAAAGCGGGGTATCCAATCCAAACTCTTCTTCTATGGTGCCTCCTGCTGTCAATCGGCTTGCACCCACAGAGGAGACCCTGGATGACAAGTCTGACATGAGTGGGCACTTTCTCCTCCTGCATCGCCTGGGGACATGGAGATGTCAGCACCGGTGTGAAAAGACCACTCAGACCGTACCCACTTGAAGGAGCTCCCGTTTGCTTGCCCAGTCGAAAGACACCTCTCGCTTGCCACGCTAAAGCTTTGCCAGCCCTGCTCTTTAATAGCAAAGGGCAGGAAGCATGTAGCTTGTCGCCCCAACAGCTTAGCATGCTTAGCCATGCGTTCCACCTGCCATGCCTTCTAACCCTTGGCTACGTGCCGTACTCATCATTTGAACATTACCAGAAACTAATCCGCAGGTGCGTTCTTCTTCCAGCAAGAGCCATGTCCTTGGTAGAGCACCTCCAGCCCATTCCTTTTCCACTCATTAATCTATTATGCCACTTTCTGACATGAGATAACTTAGAACTGGAGTGTGCAAGTGAGAAATCTTGCAGATCCAAGCCACCTCCACTGTTCTGCTATTACATACTTCTGGAAAGTATTTTTATCTGTTCACTGCGCCTTTGGACTCCTCTTAACCCTATTTGGGTTCCTGATATCAAAAAGCAAGTTTTCATCTAAGTTTGAATACAGTTGGGTGCCATTCTGAATCAAGATGGCAGGTGGTAGCCTTTGAAAACTGATGGCAGCCTTTTAAAACTGCTCTGATTTTTAATCACATTGTGCATGGTGGTTCTTGAGATCAAGGAGCAAGCATTTGCCCATATTTAGCGGCAACTGGACACCATTTTGAATCAAGATGGCAGAATGAACTTTGCAAAATTACACTTTAAAAAAGAATTCCTGAGTACTGCCAGGTACAAAGCTGCTAGCTGAGCTGAATGGTACTATGACTTTATTTGGTGGAACCTGTAAGGCTCTGGCTTATATTTTCTGGACTGTAGCCTGGTTTGGGTGTGCTGCCCCCTTCCATTATTTCTAGGATTTGTTTCGTCTGATGGGACCCCACTCACTCCATGTCTGCCAATTCTTATTTTATCACCCTGAACTGTGCTGTTATAAAAGAGTATGGTTATGTTTTTATTTGTTAGGGTTATAGTTTGCTATGTCTGCGTAATATTAATGTTTTTTTGTATAGGAATTGACATATCAATAAAAATATAATTTTAAAAAAATTGAAACAAAAGATGTAGCCCAATGTTGAACTTCAGCGGACCCCCCACCACTTTGTAGTAATGAGGTTTGCAATTTCTGTCAAAGACAAATACAGAAGAAGATTTTGGATTTTCTGAAAGGGTATGCCCCCTTCCAAATTGTGCAAACTGTTATTTTGGGAAGCATTTTGTCTCATAGTTGTATTTTTTTTAAAAAAATGCAATTATATATGAATCTGAAAGGTGGAAGCAAGATTATTGGCATGTGATATGCAAATTCACACGCCTGCTCCATATGCGATACAAAGATCATGCAGTATACCCCCCTAGTATTCTGTTCCACGCTCTCTGTTGAGCAGATAATACCAGCTATGGAAAAACTGTGCCAAGTTGTTTCATTTGAACTGCAAAATTCATTTTCACTTGTCACCTGACACGATTTCATAACACTCCTTCTACAAACGGACTGTCAGCCGACAGAGAACACCCCCCTCCCTCCCTCCCTGCTGGGCTCCCTAATTATACAGCGATGTGTTAATGACAGAACGCTTTCAAGTCTCCGACAACCGCAAAATGCATGTCAACCTCGCAGTCACTCAAATCAGGATCACACAGGACAAAGTGTTCAGTCTTGTTTTAGATTAGTTCATTAACTAACTTAACACTCAGTCAGAAATCTGGGGTTGAAGTTTGGGGCGGGCCTCTCTTCCAAGGCGTTCCAATGCGATTTGCTTTGAAATGGCTCTTGAACCTCTGTCTCGGATCACCCCCAACCCGGCCATAATTTGTGTAGAAATGAACAACACCCTACAAATAGAGAAGTCCTTAGGTGAACCCTGTTGTTGTAAGTGCAACTGTGATTTTTTTTTAATGTACCGTAATTTGTTTATTAACATATTTCAATCCCACCTTTAGCCGATGAAATGAATCTCAGTTGGCTAATCATTGACAGTGTGATGTAATAACAGAGATTTAAAAAACACACCAAATCTTGCAATAACATGATCCAATCTTTTGGCTAAAGAAAGCCTGGACCAAAACCATACCAGCGAAAGGTATTTTTGTTTTTAGAGCAAGGGTAAAGAACCTGCAGCCTTACAGATGGTGTTTGACTGCAGCTCCCATCAGCCTCTGCCAGGATCATGAATGATGGGAGTTGTAGTCCAACAACAGCTGTGGGAGGAGGTGGAGGAAGTTTCCCCACCCCTGTTTTAGATGATGAACGCGAGTGGCGCTGTGGTCTAAACCACTAAGCCTAGGGTTTGCCGATCGGAAGGTCAGCAGTTCGAATCCCCGCAACGGGGTGAGCTCCCATTGCTCGGTCCCTGCTCCTGCCCACCCAGCAGTTCAAAAGCAAGTCAAAGTGCAAGTAGATAAATAGGTACCAATTCGGCAGGAAGGTAAACGGCGTTTCCGTGCACTGCTCTGGTTCGCCAGAAGCGGCTTAGTCTTGCTTGCCACATGACCTAGAAGCTGTCTGCGGACAAATGCCGGCTCCCTTGGCCTATAGAGCGAGATGAGCGCTGCAACCCCAGAATTTTCCAGCAGAGAGTGGGGTAGCCTGTTTTACTGAGAAATGACCTGTTAGGTGATTCACTGGTTGGTTTCCTTCAAATATCTTACAGGCCAACTTCACAATCAAAAGGAATCTTGTTCAGCTAATGTCTAGATATCTACATTGTAATGAAACCTGCAGAACTCCGTTGTCTCCTTTGAACTGACCCTTGTGGCATTCAATATAGGGATTAAAATTAAAAAATAATAATCCCATGCTATCTTTAATCTTACAGCTCTTTCACCAGTAGCTATGCACAAAAATGCATAAAACTTACTGCCTTCAGAAATGCCTTTCCCTGTTGGTTTTGAGGCAACCCATGTATACTTACTACCCATAAGCATACATAGCATGGAGGCTTTCTGATCTCTGTGAGAGAATGGGCTGTGAGCCCATTAGCTGCACCATCCCCATGGCCATCCATGAATTGGTGGGATAACTTCTGAAGCAGAGAGGCTTTTCTACGCATGCTGGTTCCCCACTTGCAGACCTTTCCTTCCAACACATGGAGGGAGCCAGAGCCAGTATGCTCATCCCCACATGGCCTCATGAGCGTCATTTTCTCGTTCAAGAACATGACACCGACAGCGACTCTCCCTTGAGAAGAAGGAAGGGATCTTTATTTGGACTAATAGCAGGACTGATTTTGGAGCAAGCACAAGCTCAAACGTCAAGATTCCAAGGTCCACGAGCCGGGAAAGTGGTCTGTGCCTGAACGGAAGCGATGAAGGGTCCTAGCCATTGACACAACTCTTCCACCAGCCTTTTAAATATGAGGCTGGGTGAGCTCAAGGGACTATTTCGCCCTACAAGTCTGCTGTGTGTGAACTCCATCTGGGCAGGTGCCTCTGATCCCACCTATGAAGGTGGAGACTGGTTTTTGGTTGCAAGACCGTCTCCTGTGGTGTAGCCAGTGTTGTGTAGTGGTTAAGAACGGTGGACTCGTAATCTGGTGAACTGGGTTCACGCCTCCGCTCCTCCACATGCAGCTGCTGGGTGACCTTGGGCTAGTCACACTTCTCTGAAGTCTCTCAGCCTCACTCACCTCACAGAGTGTTTGTTGTGGGGGAGGAAGGGAAAGGAGATTGATAGCCAGTTTGAGACTCCTTAGGGTAGTGATAAAGCGGGATATCAAATCCAAACTCTTCTTTTTCTTCTTCCTGCCCATCTGCCTCCAGGTCCAATGTCAGCTCTCCCTGTTTAGCCCCTTCCCTCTGGCTGGCCAAAGTCCTCCCCACTCCTGATGAGGCTCTATGTTCTGCTGGTGGGGCAGGGGAGAGAGCAGGCAGATCTGCTTCCTTCCCTCTGACATCTAAAAACACAAGGGGAGGATCTCTCCCCCTCTCTCCTTGGGTGCCTGCCTTCCAGCCACCCACCTGCTGCTGCTTCCTCCTCCTCTATCATCATCATCACCATCATCTGGCGCTGCTAAACCATGGCAAATCCTGGTGGAGCCATGGGGCCCGTGCTGTCGAGATTCTAATCAGATAAGGGATTCGAACACTTGGATAGGGCTAGAGAAGGGTCGTAGAACTTTCAACCCGCCCACTGGGCCAAGCCACGCCCACCTTTCCCTACATTCAGGTGATGGTCAGAGCTTGCTCAGCTCCATGTGCGGTGCTTTGCAAGCCCCAATGATCAGCTGCGTGATCACTGCTGTCGGCAATAATGAGACACATGACGTCCACATCACCCGGGAGGTGTGGGAGACAAAGGATCTGCTTCACCAGCTGGATCTGCTTCCCCACTCCTGGACTAGAGTGCTGCAGGGGCAGAGCTGCCTTTCCTATTGGGTTTACTGGCGCGTTCCTCTCAGGGGCACCCCAGCGAGTGGGGGAGCTGCGCAGCTTTGTTGGTGGCCTCCCCTTTCCCTCCTGCATGCCCACCAGCTGTGCCCCATCAACCATATGGCTGGCGGGCGTGCAGCTGGCCTCCCAAGCCTCCGCGGGAGGAGAGCGATCCCTGCAGAGCCTTAGGATAGAAGCTGCATCCCGCCAACTATATGGCTGTCGGGCTTGCAGCTTCCTTCCCAAGCCCCTGCGGGTGGAGAGTGATCCATGCAGAGGCTTGGGTAAAGGTTGACAACTCTGGGAAACCGGGGGTGGGGCGCCGGAGGTATCTTTGCACCACGGCGCCGGATATGCTTAAGACGGCACTGTGCAGGGGATCCAGTCGAATGTCCATGCTGTTTTGGGATACTGCCCAGACCACCTGGGCCCAGCTTTCATTTTGAAAGAAGTGAGGGGGAAGATTAGCAATGGTGTGCAAACTGCCAGCTTGCCCGCTTCTCCTGATACACTCTTGAAAAATCCCAGGCTTCCCAGGAATACTGTTTTAAAACCAAACAAAGCACTTAGGTGCTGCATCAGCGGAGCAACACGGTGACTTAAGCCTTGAAGAATGGAGGAAGGGTGAAAGGGCTTCTCCCAGGCTCTGACAGCACATGTGGCCTGCAGTATGCTGGCCAGGCACTAGAGAGCACCCTGCCCTTTCCAGTTTTACTCCTGCCTTGTTTCCGTGGCATGGCAAATCCTCCGTTTTGCTACCAGATTTATTGCCATATCACATATTTCATGGATTAGGGACGATATGCAGCATAAACCAGGCAGTAATAGGCAGAAAACAGGGGTGAAGGATTTTCCATGAAGCCCATTGATTCCAGAGCGTGGCAGGGAAAATAACAGCAATGCAGGGTCAAAAACAGGATCTCTCTGCAAGGCACAGGGAGTAGCAAGGAATACTAGTGGAAATAAATGGGAGCCCCCAGTCAACTGAAGGCTTTACATGGTGGACACAAATGCAGTGCTAAGCTGGTGACAGAGCAATGTTGTAGCAACATACTATAAAAAGGAGCGCAACATCTGGGGTTAGGGCAAATCCACGGGTTAGGGGGCGCAAATTACTTGCCTTGCCCCGGGTGCTGACAACCCATGCTACGCCACTGCTAGGGATGGAGGGGAAATCCAGTCCAGGCACTTAAGGCCAACTAAAACACAGCTATCCTTTGAAATGCGCACTTAATTTTGCGATGCAGTTCTGCAACCAAGCAAAGTTCACAAGAATGCATACATTGGGGAAAACATGCGTAAAAATGAAGATACGAGTGAAAGGAGCACACAAAGACGTATTTTATTAGGGTGACTTGCTTGCAAGAAGTGAGCACATTTGTCAAAGCTGCACATAGAAAGTGTTTATCAGGGGAAATTTGAACTAAAACGCTGGTGAATTTTCACAAGCTTTTTTAATAATAAAAAAATGCAAATGGCTGTAGAATGTGGAGAATTGAACTCCTTCCCCACTCATAGGTTATGTGGTAGAGAATGGGATCCGTTCCTCTCCTTAGATTACTGCATTCACATTTTAAAAATGGTAGTGTGCCATTAATTCCCATTTTGCAAGCTTCCTGAAAGACTGCACAGAAGTATTTTAAATAAATAATAAGCAAATAATAAATGCATTTATACAATTTGTTTATTTGGGGGAAACTTATAATCGGTATTTGAGGTATGTGCTCCCCAAAGCACCTTATGGCATAACTAAAAATACAACGCCAACACGGCATAAAACAATCTAAAATATACATTTAGAAAATGCTAACCCTATAAGCTAGCATGAAATACACACAATATAATAATAGCACTACAGTTTCTGCAGACCTCAGCACAGCCTAGTTTATGATCCCAGCTTAAATTTCACATCAAGGGTCTTAGTGGAAAAGTAGGTCTTCTGGGCCTATTTAAAGACTATTAAATAATAAATAAGACTGTAAGGTAGGATGTACCTGCAAGGAGCAGACAAAAGGTCCGTCTAGTCCAGCATTGAGTGGCCAGATGTCTCTAAGCGTCCCGCAACAGAGCATTAAGGCAACAGCCTTCTCCCTTCCCCCGTCCTCCCAGAAACTTGTACAGTGGTACCTCAGGTTAAGTACTTAACTGGTTCTGGAAGTCCGTTCTTAACCTGAAGCGTTCTTAACCTGAAGCGCACTTTCCCATTGAAAGCAATGGAAAAGTGGATTGATCCGTTCCAGACGATGAAAAACACCCCCTAAAACAGCAATTTAACATGAATTTTACTGTCTAACGAGACCATTGATCCATAAAATGAAGGCAATAATCAATGTACTGTACTATAAAAAAAGACAGTATTGTAGATGAAAAAAAAAATAACATTTATTTTTTTTCTTACCTGCACTGATGATAGTCATTGTTTGGATGGGGGGGCTTTTATCCATTTTGGCAGTCACACAATCAACCAGGAGTTGAACTGGGCTCCACACAATGCCCAAAACAATGGCAGAAGGCAGAGTCCCCCAGAAGTCCCCCAAATGAAGGAGCAAAGCAGAGACAAAGGCACAGGGCAGATTCACATAAACAAATCCCAAAATCCCTTGCAGAATCCCAAAATCTTCCACTCCTCCCCTCCCACAGGTCAGGCTTACCTGGCTAGGTGCCCCTCATCTTGCACCCATCTTAAGCTTAGGCCAAGAAAGAGTATTCTCCATAAGATTGAATATAAATATACGTGACTTTGAGATTAGACCACTGAAGAAGCCTGGAAAACTATCTTGGGAGTGTGCTACTGTAGCCTTATGAGGCTTTGCCCTCGGGTGGGAAAAAATATTGCGCCCGGGAAAGGGAGAATGGGAGTCAACAGACACTCAAGGAATAGTTTCGGAGAAAAAGCTTTTATTTCTACCATCCATGAACTGGTAGAAGGAGCAAGTGTGATAGTTCACAAACAAGCACAGGTTCACAGTCATGTGCACAGAGTATATATTCCCCTTCTAGTTCCCTCCCCTTTCTCCTCCTTTTCCAGGAGTCCTGCCCCATGGGTTCCTCTGAGCATGAACAGAAAGCTCCCCTGTCTTTGGACTCTTTTGGACTCTTAGCGCCCTTCCCAGGAAAGGGGGGTGAGAGCCAAGGGGTTGAGGAGCCCTGGTGGTTCAGCATGTTTCACTACCTGCAAGCCCCAGTCAAAGGGCCCCATGGGGGCGAACAGCGGCCTCTTGATTACTTGGACTTCCAGGGCGAAACAGGTGCAAAATGCCGGCACCCTGTCGTCTACAACTTCATTGTCTACAACTTTATCAACATCTATCTACAGTTCTACTGAAATATACCCAGAGTCGCAAAGTGATTTCATGCTCTTTATTCAGCTCATAGTGGTGAGGAGGAATGAATGAATGTCCCCTCAAAGTATCTGCTTTATATACATTATTTACACTATGGGCTGCACATGATTGGCTAATTCCGGAATTCTACTGTAAGCCAATCAGGTTGTGGATTCACTTCTATCTGGAGCATGATTGGGTAGTTCCTGCCAACCAATCATACTGCTGCATTGTTCTAGGACCAATCAGACTGCTGCATTCTGAATCCGATTGTTCTAGGACCAATCAGACTGCTGCCTTTTGGATCCTATTGTTCTAGGACCAATCAGACTGCTGCAGTTTGGATCCTATTCAACTCAGTACATAACATCTACTAACATCTCTCGATGTTGTGAATATCACCGAACTTACCTTTTGTTTGTATCTTCATGAACTTATCCAAAATACTGAGTTAAGCAATCAAAAAATCTACTGAAACCAGACATTATATGTTCATTTTAGGCTGGGTAGTTCGCAAGTCTTTGCGGCTTTGTTTAATGTTTTGTATTTTTCTCAGAAGGTTGATAAAGTATGTATAATTATTGTTCTGTGTATCTTAATTGCCAACGTGTTGCATGAGTCGCACTACCCATCTTGCTACAGCTGGGGGTGGGGCAAGGCTTTTCGGCCCAGGCTCATCTTTGTTTTCTTAACAGCTTCACTGCTCTTGGTCTTTGTTAGTGTTCCTTACGTAACTTTGGGGCTGGGAACTGCTGGGCATCTTGACGATGTTGGGGCCTGGCTCCGGGCAGTTGCGAAGGCCTCAGAAAGCTCTCGTGGCTGGAGACCGATCGCGGAGGCTCCGAAGGCCCCGCGGATGTCAGGGCTTGGCTCTGGGCAGCGGCGAGGCCTCCGAGAGCTAGGAACACTCACTTCCAGGTTAAAAACGTTCGTAACCCCCCCAAAAAAACCTGAGGTGTTCGTAACCAGAGGTACCACTGTATTCGGAGTCTCACTGCTTCTGAAGATGGAGATTTCACAAAATAATAGTAAAAGGCAAAGGTACCCCTGACCATTAGGTCCAGTCGTGGCCAACTCTGGGGTTGCGGTGCTCATCTCGCTTTACTGGCCGAGGGAGCTGGTGTTGGTCCGCAGACAGTTTTTCCAGGTCATGTGGCCAGCATGACTAAGCCGCTTCTGGCAAAACCAGAGCAGCGCACGGAAACACCATTTACCTTCCTGCCGGAGCGGTACCTATTTATCTACTTGCACTTTGACGTGCCTTCGAACTGCTAGGTTGGCAGGACCAGGGACCAAGCAACGGGAGCTCACCCCGTCACGTGGATTTGAACTGCTGACCTTCTGATCAGCAAGCCCTAGGCTCTGTGTTTTAACCCACAGCGCCACCCACATCCCTAAAGGTAAAGGGACCCCTGACCATTAGGTCCAGTCGTGGCCGACTCTGGGGTTGCGGCGCTCAACTCGCCTTATTGGCCGAGGGAGCTGGTGTACAGCTTCTGGGTCATGTGGCCAGCATGACTAAGCCGCTTCTGGTGAACCAGAGCAGTGCATGGAAACACCGTTTACCTTCCCGCCGGAGCGGTACCTATTTATCTACTTGCACTTTGACGTGTTTTCGAACTGCTAGGTTGGCAGGAGCAGGGACCGAGCAACAGAAGCTCACCCCATTGCGGGGATTCGAACCACCGTCCTTCTGATCAGCAAGTCCTAGGCTCTGTGGTTTAACCCACAGCGCCATCCGCGTCCCAATAGCCCGTAGGCAAATCCGCACTATACATCGAAAGCAGAATGAACACATATTTAAAGCACATGACTTGGCACAACGAATCTTGGGAAGTGTAGCTCCTCCCCTCACAAACCTCCAGTTCCCTGCACCCATAATAAACTACAGTTCCCAGAGTTTCTGGGATTCTTTGATGAAGAGAGTCATGTGCTCTAAATGTTGCTTCAGTGTAGTCCTATGAGAGAGCTATCCAATTCCCCACCCCCCAAATCCCCAATTAAACCCATCTACACGATGGACTTTCGCCCCATCTTGTGAAAGCGAATCCCATGCATGTTGCAGGAAGAACTTCTACTTGTCTGTCCTGAATTTCAATGGAAGCGAATTCAAAAGAGGTCAGTTTGTAAGGATACAGTAACCGCCTCCACTTGCAAACAAGCCATTGTCAATCAAATACTATGGGGTAAAAAGGTAAAGGTAAAGGATCCCTGGATGGTTAAGTCCAGTCAAAGGTGACTATGGGGTTACGGTGCTCATCTTGCTTTCAGGTTGAGGGAGCTGGTGTTTTTCCACAGATAGCTTTCTGGGTCATGTGGCTAGCATGACTAAACCGCTTCTGGCACAACGGACCACCGTGACGGAAGCCAGAGCGCACGGAAACGCCGTTTACCTTCCCGCCACAGTGGTACCTATTTATCTACTTGCACTTTTGTGCTTTTGAACTGCTAGGTAGAGCATCTGACTGCCATTGGGGTAGAGCATCCATGTCACACGGATGCAGCGCTTTTCGATGGAGCTGGTTTGCCGCCTCCGACAGCAAGTCGTCAAGTGGAAATGAATGGAAATGTCTGGGTTGCTGTGAATTCCCCACCCCACCCCCAACATCCTCCAGTCTCCTCCCCCTTCCTTTTCGTTGCCTTGTACCCTTCCTGGATGCAGAGCGCACATGCCATACAGCATGGTATTTCCTTTCTGTGGGTTGGAGGGAAAGTGCAGCTTATGGCGACTGTCACAGGTTTGTGTGTGCGTGTGTGTTTTAATTTGGCACGGGGCCTTTTATTAACCCCCTGCTGGACGGCTCCCACCGCCTCCCACGCCCATCTCGCCGCACCTGCTGCGCCAATGATGAGAGCGTGTGCAACAGCAGGTCTGCCTCGAGAGATTACAGGGCACCCCGTGGGCAGGAAGCAGTGGGCTACCCGCCTTGCGCACGCAAGATTGCGAGCGAAAGGCCTGCCCCTTCCATGCCCTCTCGGCTGGGGTAGGCACCTTCTCGCCTCCCCGCGGCGAGGACTGGCACGCTGCTATCTCCGAATGAGCTTGCCAAGCCCCTCTCATCATCCCCCACTATTTCAGATGACAGACTTTCTTTTCCTTTCTTTCTTTTTCTTCTCCCCCCCCCCCCCATCCTCCAGCTGGATTCCTGCCAGGCCACACTTGCAAGGGAGGTGGGGGAAGGGAAGCAGCAGCGAGCAGCCGGGAGAGAGAGAGAGAGAGAGAGAGTTTAATGCAAGGACACCTTCCATTGTCCCCAACGCTATACTGTTCACTGGCTTTGCTTCTGGCAAATACCGCTTTCATAAACTTGGCCACGTTTTTGCTTGACGGTCAGAGCCATACTCTCCCTCCTGCTTCCCCCAATAACCTGAGGGTGCAGGGGCCACGATTTAGAATCCTATTTGCTTGACGCACACAAAAGAGCCTTTCTGGTAAGATCTTTAGGCAGTTTGCTTTTCATCTGCTGCTCTGCTGTACAGTTGCTTGGCAAACGATTATTCAGACAAAGCAATCACACATGCGCTCACACACTTGCAGGAACACATAGAGCCCAATTAGCTTCCTTTATTTCATTTCTTCCCTTCCATACTTGCAGTGTCAACTAGAATTGCAAAATATTCCTCCAGCGCAGATTTGGACACACACACACACACACGCCCCAATGCCTTAAATTAATACCTTTCTCCAAGCCTCGCCTCCACCCAACCCAGGCCCTCTAAACACGGGATCAATGCGCTCATTTGACAGCCATGATTAATTAAGCCCAATCCTGCTCCTGGGAAATTGATTCATATCACCCTCCAAACAGCCTCTACTATGTATTATAATCCAATAATGCCTTCAAGTGAGGAGGGGAAGATGATTGACACATCAAAAACAAATTAATTAAGAATCTAATGACAGAGGAACTTGCATCTCAAGAAAGCAATAACTATACAGGGCCAGATTCTGTCGCTAGTGTGTCCCGCTCTGTAACTGGCATCTGCAAAGCCAAAGGAACATGCGGGTTATGCCATGAATTAAGAGGTGTAAAGAGACTTTTACAAATTGTTCCCAAAGACATCGCCCATGTGCTGTGGCAGCTCCCCACCCCCCAATCTTCATTTCTCATTTCTGCTAAATTGGCTTCAAATAGATTTTGCTTCATACATACTCTTACCCACAAACAAGCAAAGGAAATTCAAGCATGAATGGATCTCAGCTTCCTCACTCATGACCAGTTCACACAACCCAAGTAGCATATGAGGATGCTTGTTAATTGGATCCATGGACCATTTGGTATGTACTGCTGTGGCTGTATGAATGCTTCAGTATTAACCTGTGAGAGCCAGCGTGGTGTAGTGGTTAAGAGCGGTGGACTCATAATCTGGTGAACCAGGTTCGATTCCCCGCCCCTCCATGTGCAGCTGCGGGGTGACCTTGGGCCAGTCACACTTCTCTGAAGTCTCTCAGCCCCACTCACCTCACAGAGTGTTTGTTGTGGGGGAGGAAGGAAAGGAGATTGTTAGCCGCTTTGAGACTCCTTAGGGTAGTGATAAAGCGGGATATCAAATCCAAACTCTTCTTTTTCTCTTCTTCTCAGTGGCGTAGCATGGGTTGTCAGCACCCGGGGCAAGGCAAGTAATTTGCGCCCCCTAACCCGTGGAGTGAGTGAGTGAGCCAGGTAGGGGCAGAGAGCTGCGAGTGCGAGCGCCCCCCAGATGTTGCGCCCGGTGCGGCCGGCCCCCCTGCACCCCCCACGCTACGCCACTGCTTCTTCTTCAGTAGTTTCCAGTTCCACAGTACTATTCTATTTTGTTTAGATGAGGCCTTCAAGGATGTTATTTCTCATTTCTTGGATGAAGCCTCTAAAGACAGCTGTGTCTCACTCCCTGTGGCCTGGGGAGAGAGAGAGGGTTACGTTTCGCTCCCAGGCCAGAGGTTCCTCGTTTTCAATGCATTTTCATGAAAAATTCAGTGAACAGAAAGGAAGTGGCCGGTTCAGTTTTGGCTTTTGCCTCGCCCACAACTGGCATTCAGCACTCAAGAGATTGTGTCAGAGGGAATGAAAACCTCAACAGAAAAAAAGTTTGCTCACTCCTGTTCTAAAAAATGTGAATAGGGCACAAGGGGGAAACCTGCCCCTTCAGTGCTTAGAATGAGCTGGTTTTGTTTAACAAAGTTCACCTCATCAGTAGCTCAAAACCACACACGAAAGTACTTCCCATAAACTGAACTTGAATTAAGTTAATTTTGGGGTA
The DNA here is from genome assembly GCF_964188315.1 of Podarcis muralis. Classification (NCBI taxonomy): domain Eukaryota; kingdom Metazoa; phylum Chordata; class Lepidosauria; order Squamata; family Lacertidae; genus Podarcis; species Podarcis muralis. The sequence goes on from NC_135668.1 coordinate 7,820,222, forward strand.
GAACTTTGAACTAGCTCGTGTGTTTTTTTCATGAGGCATTTTTTTTCTTTTCACTCTTTAGTCCCTCTAAGCTTTTAAGCTTAAAAGTAATAGTTGGGGGAAATCAATTAAGCAATTCACGTTCCACTGTGTGAGAGTTTAGATGTTCTCTTAGCCTTCATAAGTATATATTTTAGACATTAGCGTTGCTGCTTATCTAATTCTGAAAGCTGGAAAAAAATGCTGAGGCTCATTGAACTAGAGCTAGCTCCTTTTTAACACAGACTTCCTGAGCTCTGCTTCCTTTCATTTGCACCAATGGCTAAAAGGATTGATTCTGGTTTTGTGGGGAGATCAAGGAGAGCAAATTGGGTGTATGCACGCACATGCGCGCGCGCGCACACACACACACAATTGGTGCTAGGCTTCTGCCAGAAATAGACAGACATACACCCTTGTCAGAAATCGCAAGCCGGAGACTGAGAATGGCAGATCTCTCACCACCTTTTGCCTTTTCTGACAGGCCAGATGCCTGAATTCTCTAATGCAGGCCAGCGAGGGAATGTGCAAAGGCTGCTCCATCTTCCTAATGATCGGTGTGTCTGCCTCATGCCGGCGTAGGACAAACGAGTCTGCCGTGTCCTTGATGAGAGACACCCCAGCTGTCTGGGTTAACTCAAAGCCCAGATTCTCTTGCTCCAGAGACTATGAGACAGCTCTGGGCGAAAGGGGAGGGACGGAGAGTAGGAAAAGAGCGTTCCTGGCACAGCTAAGGCAAGGAGAGCTAAAGGTGAGCTAAAGTGTTTACACATTGCCTTTTAGTACCAGCCTTCCTCCCAAACTAGCCCAGGGTGGCAAACGATAAAGAAGCAAATGATGCAATTAGAAACGAAACAAACCTGATAAGAAGGTCTAAAAAGAGTTTAAAAGCTATCACATCACTTGTCCTCACAAACTGCCAGAAACCATATCTTCCAACTATCAAACGCTTGGGCAAACCAAGGAATGTTTTTAAATTTCTCCTGAATGTTAATAGTGATGGAGACTGGGGGCATTCCTCTTCCAGAGAGGGCTTTCCACAAATAGGGAGCCACCACCAAGAAGGCCCTGACACTGTGACAGTGAAGGGCACAGGGAAATCTTGTCTTGCCTGGCACGGCTGCTCAGACTCCGTTTGGGGAGTCAGCAAAAGAAGCTGTTTTCCTTCTCTCATATATATATATATATATATATATATATATATATATATATATATATATCTTTGTCAGTCCCTTACCTAACCGCAGGGCGGTGTAAGGATGAAATCCTAGATTCTTTCAAAATATATAGACATTTGGAAGTAGGTCACATCTACACTTTTAAAGTACATAGCTTCCCCCAAAGAATCACAGGAATTGTTGCTTGTTAAGGGTGCTGGGAATTAGAGCTCTGTGAGGGGTAAACTAAAGCTCCCGGATTCTTGGGGGAAAGCTGTGTGCTTTAAATGTATGGTGCAGATGTGTCTACTTTGAAAAAGGCGGAACTGACAGTGTGCTCCCTCTCTCTTGGGGCCCTGTGGGGTCAGGCATTCAAACAGGTTGGTCTAAGGTTCTGCAGCGGTACAGACTGTTAGTCTGGGGGAAAGGAGACGGCTAGCACTGTCGACAGCAGGCCCAGCTCAGGTTCTGGGGGCAGCAGCCAAAAGAGGTCAGAGGTAAGTAACACAGTTCCACCAGGGCGAGAGGCCAAGATCCAAAGTCTGCAGCCAACACTCTAAAGGGCCAGAGGCAGGTGACATTACCAATTACAGGCAGGCAAGTGACAGGGCTCCCAAAAGCAGCTGTTCAGAGGAAAGAGGAAAGGCTTTAGGAATCTGTGGCATGGCTATACACCGAGTGATCATTTGCTCAGACTAGGGATGAAACAGTACTCTACCAGGTACCATTTCTGAGAAGATTAAAAGGATATGTGTAAACTTAACTCAGTAAAGCAATTCTCAGCTGAATTATTTTATGACTCCTCTCTTGTCTATCTCAGAGTCTCCACAACAGAGAGATCTGAATTATGTACAGTGGTACCTCGGGTTAAGTACTTAATTCGTTCCGGAGTTCCGTACTTAACCTGAAACTGTTCTTAACCTGAAGCACCATTTTAGCTAATGGGGCCTTCCTGCTGCTGCCGCGCCGCCAGAGCACGATTTCTGTTCTCATCCTGAAGCAAAGTTCTTAACCTGAAGCATTATTTCTGGGTTAGCGGAATCTATAACCTGAAGCGTATGTAACCTGAAGCATATGCAACCTGAGGTACCACTGTATGTAGTAATTTCACTGTATGTTGGAATGAAGGATGGGGAGAAATTTGATTCCGTTTGCATTTCAAGACGATTCTACTAATTTTCACTTTCTGAAACTATGCGCCAGCTGAAACACGGCTATCCTTCAGAAGTTGCACTTCTCTAAATTTTGTGATGCAGTTCTTCAACCAAACAATGTTTTACAAAAGTGCATATATTTAGGGGGGAAGTGCATAAGAATGTTTTTCGTTGTTGGCATCCGTCTCTCTCGGAAGACAATGGAGGAATGCACCTTTGGGCTAAAGACAAACCTTTGGAGAGTTATAGTGCCTGCTGTGGCTTTAGAGACTGATACAAGAGAGACATGTTTTGCTGCAGCTGGGGCAGATGAAGGTGTCTGGTTTTGCGGCTACAGCTGCACCATGGCCTTTCTCCTCCTGTGCTCTTCCAAGCGGTCATTTCTCCTCTGGTCAGTACTGTGGATGCACAAATAAGAATGGATACATAAGAATATATAATTTTTGAGAAGCATTTGAGCACAGGATTCCCCCATCTGGAGTCTGGAATGGCTGTCTCAGGATCCATGAGATTTACCTGCACACAGACTCACCCTCTCAGTTAGCCCATTCTGGATTTCTAAATCAAAACTTTGCAATGCTGATTGTCTGAGAAACAGACATATAAAAATGCATTGTGTTAGGGAAAGTTGCTTGCAAAAATGTGTATATTGGTCAAAACTGCATACAAAAAAAAATAATGTATTCGTTAGGAGAAATCCACATCCCTAAGATGCTGGTGAATTTTCATGAGGTTTTCAAAACAAACAACTAAGCAAATCTCAAATTGCTGCAAAAATGCAGAGAACTGAATTAGAAAAATGAGAAACGGAGAGAAACCAAACCTGACAAATCATTCCATCCCTAATTAGATCTCTCATCTTGTGGTACCATCGGGGCAGTAATTCAGGGCAAATATCCAGGGCCCCAATGAGCAGGAGGACCCTAAACACAGCAAGGCTGGCTTGCCACATTTCAAAGTAAGTGAGACTCTCTAAAGATGGCCCCCTCCCTCCCCCACCCCCTGCCTGCTCAGTAAGGCCATTAAGTCTAGAGTCTAAAATTACCTAACTGCACCACTGCTCACATCCACGCCAAGCTGTAACTTAGACAGCTTTGCAAAGATCAAAACCAATTCCCTCTCCAATCAGTGTCTGGTGGCAGCTTATTCTAGGTTGCACATGGCCCTAAAATTATAGGTCTCTCTACCTTGCTGTCCTGTTGAAAACAGAGGACCACGGAAGACGATGGCGTGTACACTGCAAAATGAATATTGCCAATCTCATGTTCTCGCAAAAGAAATGAACAAAAAGCCATTTTGGGTTTTTGGGGGTGGGCAAGGAGGCGAATCCCTTCCCATATGTGAGTGCTGAAAGGTAATGCTGGGGGAGCACTCACTTATCTGATGACGAAAAAAGAAAGATAATATATATCCACACACACTTAAATGGAAGAGAGGGATGGGGAGATTGTAGCTCACTATTGTTCATAGTATGACATCACTGAGAGCCAATCGGCAAGCTCCCTTTGTGTCTGCCTTCTAATAAGAACCAAATCAACAGAATAATTTACAACTCACTGCAAAATGTACACACACACAATCTGTTTTAAGCAAATAGCTTACTCACTTTATGGTACCAGACAACCCAGGTAATGAGCTAAATTAGATGTGCAGCACCCCAAAGAAGGTGGACTTCCTTGTCAACAGAGACAGATTGTAACTTACAAAGAACTAGTGCCCAGATTTGTTTGTTTGCCTTTGCCTATCCCCACTGCCCCTCAGTTTGTATCACATGTATTAATTTGTAAGCCTGCCTGTAGGCAGCTGGTGAAAGAGAGACAATATTTTCAAAAGACTGCTGCATCTTGTGGTCATTTGGAGAGAGAACAATGGTTTAGGGTTATTACTGGGTCACTGTACGCTGTCCAGGGTGCAAGCCTTGAATGGAGCACAGGTGTGGCTGACCCAACCCTTATCAGTAACATGCTTTGCAACATTTTAAGATGTGTGTTTTAATCTGGGTTTCAGTTTATCATTGATATTAATTATTTTCTGAATGCTTTAAACAGTTTTTAAAAACCATTTTTACTGATTATATTAATGTTGTAATCTTGATGTAAACACATTTGAGGTTATTTCCCCCCTACAATCAAGTGGTATGTAACTTGTAAATAAATAAATGGTAAATAAACTTTGTTGACCTGCAGATTTTTTTGCTGTTTTCATCGGATGCCCTCTTTTTGGAGGTTGCACAGATGTTCAAGCAATGTGCGTCCCAATGGCATGTTCCTCGCAGCACAACATACCTAGCACCTCATTCAGCTGTGGATTTCACTCCCACAAGATACAGAGAGAGTCGCCAGCTAGGATGACTTTAAAAGAGGGTTAGACAAACTCATGGAGGATAAGGCTATCAATCCGAGCTGCGATATAAGGGTTTGATCGGTACCTAGGTAAAGGTAAAGGACCCCTGGACGGTTAAGTCCAGTCAAAGGCGACTATGGGGTTGTGGCGCTCATCTCACTTCAGGCTGAGGGAGCTGGCATTTTTCCACAGACAGCTTTCTGGGTCATGTGGCCAGCAGGACTAAACTGCTTCTGGCACAACGGAATACCGTGACGGAAACCAGAGCGCACGGAAATGCTGTTTACCTTCCTGCCACAGCGGTACCTATTTATCTACTTGCACTGGCATGCTTTCAAACTGCTAGGTTGGCAGGAGCTGGGACAGAGCAACCGGAGCTCACCCCGTTGCAGGGATTCGAACAGTCCACCTTCTGATCGGCAAGTGCAAGAGGCTCAGTGGTACCTAAGATATCCTGAACTCAGGTTGTTCAGGGCATTGTAAATTAATTCAAGGACCTTGAAGATAGATAGATAGATAGATAGATAGATAGATAGATAGATAGATAAATTTATTGTCATTGTCCGTATATACACAGTATACACAACAACGAAAATCAAACACCCACCCAAAGACCGGGTTCACATACACATTTGCACGTATCTCCAACACTCTCATCCTATTCAGACATAATCTATAAAAACATAACATAATCCAGAATATAACATAACCTATTAAAGGCATAACATAACCTAAAGCCTATCTCATTCCTTCCTACTCCCTGCTTGCTATTTCTTGCAACTGGCCCTGAGATCATTATTTAGTGCAATCAGAGCTCTTGGATAGAAACTATTCAGAAGGCGTGTGGTTCGTGTTTTCATTGTCCTATATCTTCTGCCCGAAGGCAACAGTTCAAAGAAGTTGTGAGCAGGATGGGTGGGATCTCTCAGGATATTGTGTGACTTCTTCAAAGTGCGAGACGTGAAGATCTCATCCAGGGTTGGTAGTTGGAGCCCAATAACATTCTGGGCAATTTTAATTATTCTCTGTAAAGCTTTTTTATCCGTTTCAGAGCTGCTCCCATACCACGATAATATACTATAGGTTAAGACACTCTCAATGGTACTGTGATAATAGGACAGAAGTAGGTGCTGAGATAGATTCAGTCCCCTGAGCATTCTCAGGAAATACAACCTCCCCTGCACCTTCCTCACAACCATATTAATATTTGCAGTCCATGAGAGGTCCTCAGAGATATAAATGCCCAGGTATTTAAAACTACCAACCCTCTCCACCTCCTCGCCATTTATGTGTAATGGTAAAAATACACTTTTCTTTCTCCTAAAGTCAATTATGAGTTCTTTGGTTTTTTTGGTGTTAAGCATAAGATTGTTTTCTTTACACCATTGAATTAACCCCTGTACTTCTTTCCTATAAGCAGTCTCATCGTTCTCACTAATGAGCCCCACCACTGTTGTATCATCCGCAAATTTGATGATTGTGTTGGACTTATACAGTGGGGTGCAATCAAATGTGTACAGGGAATAGAGAAAGGGACTTAGCACACATCCCTGAGGGGCTAGAGTAGAAGAATAGTAAGGTCCCATTCTCACTGTCTGCGGCCTATCAGTCAGGAAATTCCTTACCCACAGACAGATCTTCTGATGTATACCCAAATTGGTCATTTTAAGAAATAACCTGTCTGGCAGAATTGTATTGAAGGCAGAACTGTAGTCCACAAACAACAGCCTTGCATAGGTTCCCTGTCGTTCTAGATGACTCAGTACAGTATGGACAGCGATGGAAATAGCATCATCAGTAGATCTGTTTCTTCTGTATGCAAACTGGAACGGGTCTAGAGTGGATGGAAGACCAGCCTTAATATGATCTAGCACCAATCTCTCAAAACATTTCATAACGACAGATGTTAGGGCTATTGGTCTATAGTCATTGAGAGATACCACCACTGACTGCTTGGGGACTGGCACTATAATCGATGTCTTCAGGCAGGTAGGGACAGAACCCTGCAACAGGGATAGGTTAAAAATGTCCGTAAATACACCAGCTAGTTCTGCAGCGCAGTCCCTAATAACCCGTCCCATGATTCCATCCGGTCCAGCTGCCTTCCTAATGTTAATGCTCCGAAAGGCACGTTGTACGTCACAGGTCTGTAATAAAAATGGTTGTCTATCAGTAGTAGTTTCTGATGATGTGCTGGTAGCCAATGCTGTAGTGACGGTAGTTCCAGTTCCCTCCTCAAAGCGACTAAAAAATTGATTCAGTTGATCAGCCAGGTGCGCACTGCTGCTAGCCAGTTCGTTTTTAATATTTTGCCCTGTAATTTGTCGCAGGCCTTGCCATACTCGACGAGGGTCGGAGCTCTCAAAATGTTTTTCGATCCTCCGGCAGTACATAGCTTTGGCGTTCCTAATGCCCTTTTTCAATTTGGCTCTGGCTTCTCTATACTATTGCGCATCACCAGAGTGAAAAGCAGCATTTCTTGCCTTTAACAGAAGATACACATCCCTGTTTAGCCAGGGCTTGTTGTTAGGGAACACCCGTATTTGTTTGGTGGTAGTGACAACATCAATGCAGCTTTTAACGTAGAACAGTACTGTTGAAGCGTATGTGTCCACATTATTCTCCACAAAAAGCGACTACTCGGTGCTCCGAAAGCAATCTTGAAGTTGCTCAGATGCACCTACTGGCCACACTCGTATGCTCAATAGGGGATGGGCAGCCAGTGCAGGTATTTTAACAATGGTCTCACATGTTGTTGGCCATGTGTCCACATCAGCAGCCTGGCCATTGCATTCTGTGCCAGCTGAAGCTTTTGGCCCATGCCCAAGGGAAGCCCCACATAGAGTTTGTCACAGTAATCTAGCCTTCAGATTGCCAGCACATAGACTAGACTTTCTCTGTGTGGGAAGCACATCTTCTGTCAATTGACCCTAGTATTCCAGACATAAACATATGTGTTAGCTTATCTGCCTGCAGTGCCAGAGTACTATCATAGCAGACCCAGAGAGCTTCACTTGCTGGTGCAACGTGCCTTAAAATGCCAGCCTGCAAGTCACTGTTGCTTCTTTGATGGCCTGAAGAACAAATATTCACAGCAAGAGTTTTGCTGCCAAAATGTCTCTGTGAGCAAAAACTAGCCAAGCTTTCGACAGGAAATTTTAGCTCTTCAACTCAATGGGCTGCATTGATCCCTGAGTGCAGAGCAGCCCCACAGGATAAATAGTCTGTGTTTCAACAATTCCTTAATGAAGTATTTAGCCAACAGTCCACAAAACCTCTGAAAGAGTCTATCAGACCTTTGTCTGCTTGGAGCATACCAAAGCAGCCTCCTTGGGGGCACAGAGGGGGGAGGACTTTTAAAGCCAGGAGAGCATCTGGTTCTTGAGAAGGCATTCAGCGAGGCCCAAACTCAGATTGAATATCGGGCTTGTGTGCATTAACAGCCCGAGTGTAGAGCTGAATTAAAATGAGCTGGGAACCCAACTGCGGATAAGCCAAGTTGAGATATTGTAAGAACAGAGGAAGAGCTATACTGGATCGGACCAAAGGTCCATCTGGTTCAGTGTCCTGTTTTCCACAGTGGCCAACAAGATGCCACTGAGAAGCTCCCTACTTGCAAGAGATGAAGGCAATAGCTCTACTTTGTTGTTCTCCCACCCCAGCCCTGCCAGCATCTGATACTCAGGGATATGGGCTGAGGCATGCTGACATTTTGATCCTCTTCTATCTCCTGTCCAGCACAATCCTATGCATCTTTGCATGGAAGTAAGCCCACTGTTTCCAGTAGGGTGATTTCCTGATAAGTGTGTTTATGATTGCAACCTCAGCAGTCATTCTATTACGGAAGGGTCCCTGGCATCTCCAGGACCCTGCCTGAAACTCCAGATAGTCACTGCCAGTCAGTGTATGCAATACTGAGGTAGATGGACTGATTCAGTGTAAGCCAGTTTGATTCCTATGTGCCTATGTTCCATCTGATCATAAAATATGTCTATAGTTGTTGGTTTGGGACAGTCAATAATAATAATAATTTATGGGGGTGTCTGTCCAGCTCTTCCAGTACATTCACATCTGTCAGGATGGCTTACAAAAAACAACCCCCCCCCAAAAAACCCCCAGTAAAATCAAATGAAAACATATAAACCAGAAAAACAAAGGCATGTGCAACAGATAAAAAAGATCTAAAAATAAAGGCATGTGGCATTTTAATAAACATGCCTGCGATAATTCCAAAAGGTTTGACCAGGCAACAAAAGTCAGAAAGGGCTATGGAGAAATTTCTGAAACCACAATGGGATATTAGCTCTGCCCAAGGCATGATGGAGAACAGCAACAACAGAGGAAAAGATAGACATAACATTTTACAAGGACAGGAAGAAACATCACAGACAGAATAATTGCCACACACAAGAAGAACAAGGATATGGTTTGAGTGCCTCACTTGTAGTTTTATAAACCATTTAATGTGTCAACACAAATAAAAGTTATTAATACTGCAGTTGTTGTATAAGGGATTAAGGGATTGCTGTATTGTGTTTTTAACATTTGGTTGGGAGCTGCCCAGAGTGGCCGGGGTATAAATAAATAAATAAATAAATAAATAAATAAATAAATAAATATTATTCTTACTATTTTGACCAAAATGTAATTTAAATTATTAAGGTTTTGGAACACAGAAATAAAGAAAAGCATCCAACCATCAATTCTAGCATGTGGGGGGGCCACTCAAATTATATAATTTGGTATTTGAAAGATTGGTATTAGTAATTTTATTATAATTTGGCATTGTTATAATGAGGCTGTTATTGGACTGTAATTGAAAACTAGTAAGAATTATTATAAAAAAGTCAGAAAGGGCTAGATAGATCTCATGAGCTAAGAAAGCGGGTCAGCCATAGACACCACCCACAAAATGGCCACTGTGGGCTGTGGCATAGCACAAAATGGCTGCCACATCTAAAAGAGAACAACAACAACAACAAAAGAAACGGGCCCACAAAATGGTGTGGACCTTCTGCTCTCTCTCCATAAACTCCCCCATCAATTGGAAAAAGGCACCTACCTCAGTTAGTTCTGCATTTGCCTACAGAGAGAAGCTCTTTGCAGGGGAGAGCCAGTGTGGTGTAGTGGTTAAGAGCAGTGGACTCGTAATCTGGTGAACCGGGTTCGCTTCCCCACTCCTCCACATGCAGCTGCTGGGTGACCTTGGGCCAGTCACACTTCTCTGAAGTCTCTCAGCCCCACTCACCTCACAGAGTGTTTGTTGTGGGGGAGGAAGGGAAAGGGAGATTGTTAGCCGCTAGACTCCTTAGGGTAGTGATAAAGCAGGGTATCAAATCCAAACTCTTCTTCTTCTTTGCACCTCTCTACTTTTCAGAATGAATGGGAGGCTGGGTGCCTCATTTTTGTGGCCAGTGAAATGTGGGTATGTTGTGGAAAACATAGTGTAAATCAGGCATCCCCAAACTCGGCCCTCCAGATGTTTTGGGACTACAACTCCCATCATCCCTAGGTAACAGGACCAGTGGTCAGGGATGATGGGAGTTGTAGTCCCAAAACATCTGGAGGGCCGAGTTTGGGGATGCCTGGTGTAAATGATCAGCCAGTGCAAAGAGGAACTGAGCAGGAAGAGCAAATCATTTATTGTACACTGTGGATTTTTGTTGCCCTTTGTGGAGTCCAGAGAAGGTACTGGATGCCATGCTGGAGACTCCCAAGTGAAGATGTTCCATAATTTATACAGCTAGTGCATGAATTTGCTTGCTTTCCTCTTCCCTGTTCCCATTCCTCTTGGGAATTTATCAGTGGTAAGCCTGCAGATAAGGACCCTGTTGTTGCTTTAAGCTCTGTGCAACACTTGAAAAATATTAGGCACTTGATAAGGAAATAATAATATTAGTTCCAGCAAGCCATCAGCACGGTTGATAGACTTTCCCTCTCCATAATTTTGTTTCATTCCCTTTTAAAACTATCCAAGCCAGTGGCCGCCACCACGTTCTGTGGAAGCAGGGTCCATACATGAATGCCGCATTTTGTAAAGAAGAATTTCCTTTTGTCTGTTCTGAATCTCCCACCATCCAGCTTCATTGAATGATCCCATGTTCTACTGCTGTTCTTGTATTACAAGAGAGAGAGAGAGAGAGAGAGAGAGAGAGAGAGAGAGAGATCTTCCTATCTGATTTCTCCCCCATGCATAATTTAAATGCCTCTATCACGTCCCCCCTGACTCGTCTTTTTCTCTAAACCAAAACCCCCCAAATGTTGTAACTTTTCCTCATAGGGGAATTTCTCCTCCCCCTTGATCTTATTAGCTGCCCTTTGCTGACCCTTCCCAGCTCTACAATATCTTTGCGGTGCGGTTACCAGAACTGTACACAGCATGGATTTGTATAACAACAATAAGATATTTCCTGGCGGTTTTATTTTTTATCCCTTTCCTTTTTAGCCCAGAAGGGCAAGCAGCACTCCGGCTGAAAAAGGTTCCCCATCCCTGCTTGGTTCTTATACTGGACCACCATTTTACTTCTTATTCACCCCATTTTGGGAGATAATTTTGGAATTATTCACAATCCCCTTTGGGTTTCATCACCCTGAATAATTGGGTTTGCAGTGTGTTTTTATCGATTATTTATACTTCTGCAAACAATGCCACTATCTCCCTCTCATTTGTCAGAAACCGACCCGTTTTGACTCCATTGCTTCTGGCACTTGACACCTGAACTCACAATTAGAGGAACTGAGGATTATAGCACTGTTCGGAAAGTAAATCCCACTGTGCTCAGTGGGAATTTCTCCCAGGAAAGTGTGCCCCATGGATTTCAACCTAAGTCTCGGCTGCCCTCTTCTCCAAAGGAAACTGGCTTTGTAAACTCTGCATCAGAACATCCCGCTGCTCGGAAGCACCAAACAGAGTCCTCTTTGTCTGAATGTTTCTTCTCTCTCTCTCTCTGTCCCCGTTAAAGGTTGTTTATTGATTTACCCTGAATCTGGCTCCTTCACCTCAGATGAGAGCAGCAATCAGAGGAAATGGAGGCCTCAGACTGGAGGAGCTTTAGATCACACATCCCGCCCCAAACGAATTGCTTGTCATATTTGACAAGAAAATATGAGGGTAACTCGCGAGCACAGAGGTAGAGAGCAAGCGAGCCAGCGGATAATGGCTGCCCAAGGAAAAGTCCTGCCGACATGCCGCAATCTGACAAAGTAATAGGAATTAGAGCAAAGCTATGCTTCGATTAATAGAATCCTTCGGAAAATAAAAACAGCTCTCCTGCTTCCGCTGGCCCCTGCAGGGTATCTCCTATCCCTATCCCTTTTCCTTGTTGTTTGCATGCCCATTGCCTGTTATTTAATTAGCACAGTGCTTTCCCTCCACCGTGGGACGCTGGTGGCGCTGTGGGTTAAACCACAGAGCCTAGGACTTGCCGATCAGAAGTCGGCAGTTCGAATCCCCGCTCCGGGGTGAGCTCCTGTTGTTCAGTCCCAGCTCCTGCCAACCTAGCAGTTCGAAAGCATACCAGTAGATGAATAGGTACTGCTCCAGCGGGAAGGTCAACGGCGTTTCCGTGCGCTGCTCTGGTTTGCCAGAAGCGGCTTAGTCATGCTGGCCACATGACCCGGAAGCTGTACGCTGGCTCCCTTGGCCAATAAAGCGAGATGAGCACCGCAACCCCAGAGTCAGTCACGACTGGACCAAATGGTCAGGGGTCCCTTTACCTTTGCCTTCCTTCCACCCTTGCCATAGCCCTTACCCATAAAGAGCTGTAATGGTTGAGATCAGTCTGTACCCAGAGCCAAAATCAGAGGAGGATTCCACCAGTGGCCCAAGCACATGCCCAACCTAAATTGATAATGCAAAAAATATTTTTAAAAACCCAAGCAATGAAAATTCATAGGCAATAAGCCACTTCTAGAAAGGAGCCAGAGCTCACTGCAGTGCAATGGGGTATTAGTGTGACTCGGCCGATATTTTGGGTTGTCTGGTGTAGCACTCTTTGGTAGGAAGGGGGCGGTTACCTCTGTCTGCCATCACTGCCTGGCCGCAGAATACCATTTTTGTGAGCACTGCCTGCTGCAGGTAGTGGGAGGGGGGCAAGGGGCTGCCAATATTCTTTTCTGCACTTATTCTGTTGATTTTGTTTATAAATAAAAGAGTGGGGGGAAATAGGGGAAAAAAAGAAGAGAGAAATATTGACAGCAACTGCCAGGAAGACATAACAGGGAAATGGCAAGACTCAGGGGGGGGGGGGGCGGGTGAATCTGTCAATTTTTCTTTCTCTCCATTTCTCATTTTAGCAGTCTTAAGTCCAGCTGTCCACATTTCCACATCAGTTTTTGTTTTGTTTTTTTTTAAAAAGAAGGCATTCATGGAAATCCATCAGTGTTTTAGTGCTAAATCACACACAATTTTTAAAAGCAATTTCCTCATAATATAACAGGTTTGGGTACATTGTATGTGTCTCTACGCACACTTTACCTCAGTCTATGCACTTTTGTACACACAACCTGGCTGGGAAACCCACATTGCAAAATTCAGAGAAGTCCAAATTCTGAGGGATGGCTGTGTTTTGGCCAACACGTTGTTTTTGAAAGTGCAGATTACGTGGGTTTGCCCCTAAATGTGAATTGAATGGAATGGCTCATTCATCTCCCACTTCTGGTTTCTCTATAATCACCCCGGCTGTCCTGGCTCACACCCGGATCACAACAACAGAGGCACTTACTTGAAAGTAGGGAAGAGATTTATTTATTTTTGCAACACATCAAAGCTACAGGCTCAGCAACAGTTAATGAGTCATGGCAGCTGCTACTCTCAGGCTAGTGCACAGGTGAGGAGAGGCCAGGTGAGCCAGAATAAAGAAGGCAAGGAGTTCTGAATTGCATGGAAGCAAATGAGTTGTCCCAATGTGTGGGCATGCCCACACACCAAGCTTTTAAAGACAGGGCAAGGCTAGTTTACGTGCATGAATCAGAGCAGTACTTAGGCAAGGCACAGGTTACAAGACACAGCTGGTGTTCTAGAGGATTAGACACATGGCTATATGCAAGCTGAGACATTGACCCAACAAGGGACATGCCCTTTTATTTGGAGAATGGGGCTGGGCATAGCACTTAATATGGCAAGCAGCTGGAGTCCCAAGAATGGGCAAGCAAAGAGGCACTCTTCAGAGTAGGAAGGGCTTGCAAGGTCCATTTGTGCCAACACTGGCATCTCCATGTCCTAGGAGATGGAAGTGGCGTCCGTGCCAACTCAACCTCCAATTTACTCTCAGTCACCGCCCTCAAAATAAGTGACTCCTCACTGACAGGAGAAGGTGCTGGAGACAGCTCCACAATAAGAGTTGTCTCAGTAGGAGGTGTCCGATGTCACAGGGGTGAAATGCTCCTCTGCTAACCTGTTGAGTCCCTCTCCTGGGTTCAGCTCTCTAGTCCTCAGGTTACTGTCTCCCTCCCTGGGCCCAGGCACTTATTGAATTTTTGCAGACACTTTCCCCAACCCACTAGGGCCTTCTCTCGGGTTGTCCAACTCCTTGAGCTCATCCCACTCCTTCTTAGGATCTGGCTGTCCCCACCATAACATCTCCATGGAGCGCATGAAAAGAATTGGCTACACCATCTGGTAGTGGTCCTCCATAATTTCAGACAGCTGACGTTCTCAGCCCTTCCTGGACATGCTAGAGATTGACCCGGGAACCTTCTGTGTCCAAGACAGATACCTAGCCACTGAGTCACAGCCCTTTCTCCTAAGTGGGCTCACATGGTGGTGGCAGTGATGGTAGTAGCTGCTAAGGACCCAGTGCCCTGGAACAATATTTACAGACCCACTCCAGAACCAGTTCCCACAGCCGTGGGCTCTGCCAGGGCATTGCATTCTTAGCAGCTACTCAAAGATGCCTTTGGCTGTTGCCAGGCCCAGAATGCGTCATGCAAAAGTAGTAGCAGCAGGTCTATCACATCATCTCCATCCATCTAAAAACACAGCCTGTGTGATATAAATCTCCCACACCCATTTTAGAAATGGTTCTCTTCAGCATTTGGGGTGGGGGAAAAAAGAAATAGTAATCTTCCTACTGTAGAAGTGGCACAAAATGGCTGGTTGTCAGCTGGACATTTCTGTTTATTGAATGACCTGCTTCAATAAGAAGTCCATGACTTTACCTTCACTGATTCTATATTGCCAGGAAATGTCTGCCCCACGCCCAGCTATTACTGGCTGAGTACAGGAGTACCAAGACTACCTAGGGCTAGCAATATGAAGGGTTTGTTCTCGTTCTCTCTCTCTCTCTCTCTCTCTCTCTCTCTCTCTCTCTCTCTCTCTCTCCATCATCTTCTCCTGTACCGGAATCATGGGCAAACTGGATCCACAAATCCATATTTGTATAGGCAGCAAATGCCATTACTCTGTCCAATTATAATACAAAACTTTAAAATGACTAGCAGCTGATAATGAATGAGCTAGCTTTTGCCTGAGCAAATATTTTCCATGCTGAAACCTAATCTCTCCTGTTAATAATTGGAGCCATTTTATTTTATGTTATTGGGTCTGCGGAGGTTGCTGGCATATGTCCGTATGTGTGAAGGGGATTTGTTTCATTAGATATTGTCCCTGGCTTAAGAGAATTTTAGGCCCCCCTCTCTCCCCACTTTATGATGCAGCCCAAAGAGAATTTATTCTTGCAAGAGGTTTAACGATTCTTAGCTGACGTTGCTTGCTCCGCTGCAGTTGGGCTGTAATAAAAAGTACTATTGGCTTTTGTTAGCTGTGTGCATTCTTAGCTGCCAATAATGATTAATCTTTCCTCTTGAGGATCATCTCCTTTGTGGAGTTTGCCTCATCCCTCTGCAGTGAGACCTTCTCCCCCACCTCTTGGCAGCATTTCCTCAAACAAGCTTCTCTGCCACATTCTTGTTTCCCCATATTGGGGGCAAATCTACCAGCGGTTTCTTCCACTCCTTCAGTGTGAGAGTTCCCAGCAGTCCTGAAAACCACTGGATCTTCTGTTGGCATTCAGAACATTCCTTGTTTTTGCAATTGATTATTCAAAGATTCTAATTTTTTAAAATGGCATATACTTCTTGGATGCGCTGGGGTGAAAGTAGCCTGTGAAATATTCAAATGCGGAAATCTATGAATTATGGGCCTTTGAGGACAGAGCATTCTTCCCTGACTTGGTGCCCTCCCAATGCTTTGGACTGTTACTCCCATCAGCCCCAGAAAGGCTGGTTGTGCTGGCTGGGACCATTGATGAGAGTTGTAGTCCGGAGCATCTAGAAGGCACCCAATTGGAGAAGGCTCTTACAGAGGACACTGCTGCATTGTAGGGTTCTGGATTAGATCATCCTTCAGGATGGGGGGGGGGGAGGAAAAGAAAACTTTAGACAGTGAACAATGCTCTGCTTTCAAGTCAACCAACCCTTTAGGGATGCTTGGTCTGATTTCAGCTTTAGCCAGCCATAGACAAAGCCACAAGTATGGAATACATTCCAACTGCTGCTCGAGACAGCCGTGAATAAGTGCCAGCATTTAGATTTTGAAAAGGAAGCCAACCATTGGTTCTTTGACTCAACAGACTTTGGTGCAACCTGAGATCTTTCTGTAGGAAGCACAATCTCAAACTGGATTCCTCAACCTGGTGCTCGTCAGATGCTGTTATGTTAGACTGCAACTCCCATCACTCTTGACTATTGGCCAGCAAAATTGTAGTCCAAAAATATGGAGGAAACCAGGTTGGCGAGAGGCTGCTCTTAGCTAATTTGCAGTGTAAATAACTGCATGTGTACTCAGAAATGAATCCCATTGAGGGGTCCCTCTATGTCTACTACTGAAGAACCATTGGATCCAGACATTCCTGACCTCAAACTGGAGGTCCGTCACCTCCCCTATGGCCACAGGAGAAGAGGAGATGATGAACCAGACAAGAGCTTCAGGCGCCCCCCCAGAAGGGCCTGGCGAGCTGCATGTGAGACTCCAGAGGAAGGGTGCCATCACTAAGAACGCTCTGTCTTGAGTTGCCACCAGCCATACTTCAGAAGGCAGAGGCACCCAGAAGGGACCTTCTGATGACACCCAGAATGGTTGAGCAGATTGGTATGGGTGAATGAGGTCCAACAAATATCCGGGCCCAAAGCCTTGTAGGAATCTTTAGCTTTGTCTTCTTCATGGATAGCCAACATGGTGCTTTCAGGATGTTTGGGGAGTCCAGATCCCATCAACCCTTGCTGGGATGGTCAATGGCCAGGGATGTGATGGGAGCCATACTGTTCTACTTCCATTGTCAAGAGGCAGTGTGGCCCTGAATGCCAGTTGCTAGGATTCAAAGCTGGGTAGAGTGTTGTCGTGTCCTGCTTTTGGGCTTTCCATGGATATGTGGTTGGCTACTGTGAGAGCAGGATGCTATTGAAGATGGGCCATTGGCCCAAGCCAGCAAAATCATTTTATGTTCTTAATCCTATGACGTATGGAGGGCACTACATCTGTTACATGCCTAGCTTGGCATTGGGTTCTCACAGTTGGCCAACCAGATACCTCTGGGAAACTCACAAGCCAGGCATGAGTGCAAAAGCATTTGTAGGACTATTGCTAAAAATAAAGAAGAGGATGGCTGCAGGATGTGCAGAGTGAAGATGGTGACACCTCTAAGCCCCGCTGCTCCTGCCTGTTCTGCTTTGAGTTTCCTGTTTGACCATCGACCAAAAATTCAAACAGGGGGGCATCTGAGGGAGAAGTCCCAGCTGCTTCAGTTCTATCAACCCCTCTGACCTAGGTAAACAATTTACAAGGGATTTATAAATGGCATGTCTTGTTTAGGACGTTGCCTGCCAGCCAACCTCAACAGCCTCTCAGTTCATGGAAACTCTGGGCTGCCTTGCATATATCTCCAGCTGGCGCTGTTGGAGAGAGTGAGAGGTTGCACTGAGATGCATCTGGGACTCTGTGCAGGCTGTCACCACTACTCAGATCTCAGTGCAACCTGGCCTAGCACTGGAGTCAGAAGGAGGCTCACACATTGGGTTAAGCCTGTTCCATGTAAAGGGCTTGGGACAGGAAGAAGCTGTATAAATCAGTGGCTAATCTGGGAGAGTCATTGGATTAGGAGATCACATCAAGGTCACACGCACAGCTGCTGGACGGGAGCAAGAACCAAAGAGGAAATCGGGACCTGAAGCCAAACCAGGAAATGGGCTGAATTAACCAACCATGAGTCAGGGCTGGAAGAACAACTGCAAATACAGAGACACAGCAGCGCTCACAAGCAATGCAAAGCTGGAACTGAAAGCCCTTTTATATTCCTGCCTGCACAGAAAGATCCAATGGCCAACCATAGGCAGAGCAGAAGGTTACCTGCCAAAAGGCCTGCTACCTGCAGTTCAGTGGTTCACCACATGGGGCAGTCACACACAGATTCCAAGGGCTGACTGTTTCACTGCAGACGTAACTGAAATAAATGTTAGTTTTTCCATTGCCACCAGACCTTGAGTTGCAGGCCTACAGAAGATTTAAAAATATTTTATGTTGAGTCTGTAACGATGAGTGATATATGTAATCTAGAAAAAGGAACCAGGTAGTGTGTAGTACTTCTTTTCTTGGCCTGCCCCATAGCCTTCTTTATTTTATTAGTGGATTTTTCAATAATCGAGTGATTCCTGAGACATCTAAACCACTTGGCAATACTAATATTGGACGGACTTTTCCAGTTGGTTGTGACTGCAGCTCTTGCAAGATTGCAAGATTTGACATCTTTGGCACATGAGGACCACCACATCTGCCTGAGTGTTTTAGTCTCTTGGCATCATCTTCAGAGTTTACTGGAATTAAGCATGACAAAAAGTGTTGGTGCTGACCTTTAAAGCCCTAAACGGCCTCGGTCCAGTATACCTGAAGGAGCGTCTCCACCTCCATCACTCTGCCCAGACACTGAGGTCCAGCGCTGAGGGCCTTCTGGCAGTTCCCTTGCTGCGAGAAGCCAAGTTACAGGGAACCAGGCAGAGGGCCTTCTCGGTAGTGGCACCCACCAGATGTCATAGAGAAAAATAACTACCAAACTTTTAGAAGACATCTGAAGGCAGCCCTGTTTAGGGAAGCTTTTAATGTTTAATAGGTTATTGTATTTTAGTGTTTTGTTGCAAGCCGCCCAGAGTGGCTGGGGAAACCCAGCCAGATGGGCGGGGTATAATTATTATTATTATTATTATTATTATTATTATTATTATTATTATTATAAAAATATTTTGACAAGTGATAAGTTAATACACACCAGTGATCCTAGTTTGCAAGTCTGGTTTGTAAGCCACAGATCCTCAGTTTGGAGGTCATGGAGAAATTGCAATTTAAGAAGCCAGGAAGTCTCATCTGAATTAGGGCATCTGAGGGGAAGGGAACAGGTAGAAATCAAACCCATTGCTTTCATTTCCACTGCAATGGGAAATGTTATTTCTGAAGAACCACTGGGTTGTACCTGCCATGGTTCCCCACATCAGACTAGGAACTGAAACAATCCCCATTACCAGATTGCTTATTTAGAAACTCAGTGCAATGCCCAAACATAGGGCTGCAGGTTACAAAGTAATAAGGCACAGCACAGCTCTATGGCACATGTCTAGGTATTGCTAATACATTGACCCAACAAGCAACGCACCTCCTGCACCTTGCTTATGAAGTGCAAGGAGAGGGGATGACTATTGGCATGGCAAGAGGTCAAATCTTGGGACTGGGCAAGGAAATGGGGACTCCTTCAAATATGTTGAACAGATGAGGTCTGCTCACAATGGTATCTCCATGTCCGTGGCAAAAGAGGTGGAGATGCTGAAGCCATCTCACTATCAGATTTCTCCCCTGGCACCTCTCCTGTAGGGAAAGGGTCCTCCCTGGCAGGAGAATGCTCCCTAGCTGACTTGCTAGCAGGTATTGAAGCCTCTCACTGCAGCCACAGCCAACTCATTGCAGCCCTTCTGTGGGCATGTTTAGCTTGGAAAAGGGAAGACCGAGAGGATATATGATAGCCGTCTTCACATATTGAAAGGGTTGGGACGTGGAAGATGGAGAAAGCTTGCTTTCTCCTGCTCCAGTTTTCAAACCAGTGGATTCAAGTTACAAGAAAGGAGATTCCTACTAAACATCAGGAGGAACTTTCTGATGGTAAGAGCTGTTCAGTAGCGGAAAAGACTCTCTCAGGAAGTTGTGGACTCTCCTTGGAGGTTTTTAATCAGAGGTTGGGTGGCCATTTCTCCTGGATGTTTTAGTTGAGATTCCTGTATCGCAGGTGGTTCAACTAGATGACCCTAGGGGGCACATTCCCACTATACAATTTTATGATTCTATGAAACCCCCTCCCCAATATCACAAAGACTTTGCCCATGGTCATCCGCTGTGGCCCTCACCCGGATCAATTCCCCCTGGTTTCCAGATGCCTTGCATTCTGGAACGTGTCCAGAGGAGGGCAACCAAAATGGTCAAAGGCCTGGAAACGATGCCTTATGAGGAATGGCTAAGGGAGCTGGGCATGTTTAGCCTGGAGAAGAGGAGGTTAAGGGGTGATATGATAGCCATGTTCAAATATATAAAAGGATGTCATATAGAGGAGGGAGAAAGGTTGTTTTCTGCTGCTCCAGAGAAGCGGACACGGAGCAATGGTTCCAAACTACAAGAAAGAAGATTCCACCTAAACATTAGGAAGAACTTCCTGACAGTAAGAGCTGTTCGACAGTTGAATTTGCTGCCAAGGAGTGTGGTGGAGTCTCCTTCTTTGGAGGTCTTTAAGCAGAGGCTTGACAACCATATGTCAGGAGTGCTCTGATGGTGTTTCCTGCTTGGCAGGGGGTTGGACTTGATGGCCCTTGTGGTCTATTCCAACTCTATGATTCTATGATTCTTTGTAGGCCTCCTAGTGCTGCAGCAATAAAACTGCTAGCGCATTTGCAAAGCTAAGCAGGATCTGGTATTGTTTGAAATTGGATGGGGGACCGTGGGCTGAGACTTCTGCATTTCAGGGGGTTGGACTAGATGTCTCTCATGATCCCTTCCAACTCTACAATTCTATGATTCTATTATTCATAGAGTCAATGAGAATGAGTCGATTGGGTGCATGAAGAGCTCTGCTGGATCAGGCCAAAGTTTCATCTTGGGGTGCCTCTAGACCAGCGGCTCTCAACCTGTGGGTCCCCAGATGTTGTTGAACTACAACTCCCATCATCCCTGAGCTCTGGCCTTGCTAGCAAGGGGTGATGGGAGTTGTAGTTCAACAACATCTGGGGACCCACAGGTTGAGAAAGGCTGTTCTAGACTGTTAGTATCCTGCTTGAGGGATTTAAGTACATACTGGAACTTTCAGCTTCTGCACTTACAATGGATTAAAGAACTATTATTCTAGTACAACAATCAAGGAAGGAACGAATAGAAACTGTTACTTTTTTGCAGCTTGGAATGCATTGAAAAGTGTGGGATGAACAAATGATTAACTGGAAGACATGTAAACACCCCATAATCAAATCAGAATGAATGCTCAATAGAGACTGGACAAAATCTAACCACTACCTAAGCTTTCAGCAGCTAATCAGGATGAATGCTGAATATACAGGTTGTCTGGAACAGCTTTCATTCCATCATCCTCTTTCTCACAGTGCCCAACCAGATGCTATTTGAAAGCTGAAGAACAGGATATGAAGGCAATAGGATATTTGATTGATAACTAAGATATATTTACAACAACAACAGCAACAACAACAAAGGTCAAATAACATTATGCATTTCTTTTGCTGTCAAGAAAAGAATGTCTCCTAGGGAAATTTGATTCAGTTTGCATTTTAATGAGAAACTACCTAATTTGCACTTTTCAAATCCATAAGTGAACCGAAAAGCAAGTCCTTCAAAATTTGTACTTGTGCCATTTTGCAATGCCCTTCTCCAGCCAAACAATGTTTACATAAATGCATATTCTAGGGGGAAGTGGGCATAAAATTACATAGTGAAAATTGCATGCAATAACGCATTATATTAGGGAAAACCAACTGTAAACATGTGTATATCAGTCAACACTACATACAAAAATATGTTTATTGAGAGAGATTTATACAGAAACACTGGTGAATTTGCACAAGGATATGTATAGATATATAGATATCTCACGTATAAGATAGAGATAGAGATATATCACAAATCGCTGTAGAAATGTGGAGAACCGAATTTAGGATAGCAAAAATGAGAAGCTGAGAAAAATCAAAATTCACAGATTTATCTACCCCTAAAGTCTCTCCTTGAGCTATGGAACAATGACTCCAGCCACAGATATAAGCAGAAAAACCTGGTTTCAGTGCCAAGACACCCTTACTTCCCTGAAACACAAACAGTCCTTAGATGTGTGGTTTTGACTCTCTAGGTCCCCAGGCATCTGAGAAGGACAAGTTGCCAAGTGCCAATCAGAGACGAGTGTGAAATTCATCTTTCTTTCCTCGGAGCCAGAAACCTTCCCGAGAAACAGCTTGAAAGCCAATCCTCCACCCCACCCCCACCCTGCAGAAGCCCCATAAGAATATTTCTCTGCATAAATTGTCCCAGGCTAGGCTGCCAGAAGAAACAGACAAAATCGCTTTGACCCAAACTCCTCAGTATATGGAGCTACCTAACTGCAACTTGGCTTTGGTTTTTGCTTCCCCCAAATCATTAATTCTGTGTGGTCTTCAGCAGGGATTCCAGTTCCCCAGCTTGACAATGAGGACTCTCATATGGCCGTAGACCTATCGTGTCACTATAACATTGCTGGGGTTAACCAAGGCCTTCCTGTCTCTAAACGACCTTCTGAGATGGACTTAGAGCAACTTCTGAGAATGACTAAGCATCTCCTTAAGAGGCACTGTTCCCACCGTGGAAGAGCAGAGATAGGAGTTCTGCCTATGACGCATTCAGTGTAAATCTAAACTAATCTTGTTGGGTTTGGTTTAGCTCTTTCCATACAGAACGAAAGCCAACTGGAGCCCAAACAGAAAGTGAGCTGGGTGGTTGGGAGGGTGATGTCGGCAGCACAGAAACCACCTTTTAATTAATCACAGCTGTTTTGGCACACTGGTGCAGTTGGAAATCTTAGACCCAGGACTAAATGGTCTTCTTGGGTGGGGGGTGGGGTGGGGCAGGGGTTAGATATCTATGTGTCCTATTTCAGTTGCAAAGCAGATATTTCACAATTCTCTTCTCCCTCCGCCCCGTACTTTACAACGTATCTCTGCATTCCTGGTATGCTTGCCCCCAAACAAATGAAAAACAGTTTGGTTAATAAGGAAAGATTCTAAACAAGTGCAGTTTTGCAATTTAAACTCACTTTTAAACGCACAGCGCCGTCATGACTATGGCAATACAGTGGGGGTTGCTGCAGCCCTGATGCAGAACACATCAGGCAGTATTCAGTGCTAGTCCTACTCAGAGTAGACCCATGCAAGTGAATAGGGATAACTAAGTTAGGCTCATCAATTTCTACTGAGTAGAACTTGGTTGAATACCATCCACTGATTTGGGAAGAAGTTCGGAAAGGATTAAGTATAAACAGTATTTTAAAGTGGAAACTATAAGCTGAGCAACTTGAATCACGCATGTGCCTGGCTGGCCACCTCCTAACTATAAAATGGGCTCCATGTCTCTATGCTAAATCTCTTTTTTTACGTGTTTTTGAGCTCTTTTTAATGAAATTTGCCAAAATGTACACTATCAACATGGACTGCCATACGCCCAGATCTTACCGGACATTCCAGTGATTTTTGCCCAGATGCTGCTTACGAGGTCTGTGTTAAGTTGTGGGTGAACATATCAGACGACACAGCGATTCTTCCAAAGCAGCTTTTTATTTGTAAGCTAGAACAGAACTGAACTGAAGAGCTCAGTCAGCCTGCTTATATAGAGCTCCAGAACAACGTAACTGTAGCAACTTTCTAAAACTATCCAATCACTGAACATCACTTTCGATCCTTCATTTGCATACAAACTATCCAATCACTGAATGTCACTTTTGATCCTTCATTTGCATAACTATCTACAGTATCCCCCTGCTGGCCCAGGGTGAGAACTTCAGTACATAACAGTCTGAATACCGCCTATATCCTGGATGTTATGGACGTATGGCAACCCTAATCTACTGTAGCTACCGGTGGCAACCCCATAGGCTTCAGTATGCCCCGACCACCTTAGTCGCTGCTGCTGGTGTCTCTCTCACCTGCATCTCCAGGTAGGCATAGAACTGCCTCTAGACTGAAAACCTACAGAAACATTTCCAGTGAGGGAAGACCAATGGTTCTCAAGCCTTTTTCTCTGGCTGCACCTTTCAGAATAAAAAATTGCTCACACCACACCAAATTTTTTATTGATAAGAAATACAGTGGTACCTCGGGTTATAGGCGCTTCAGGTTACAGACTCTGCTAACCCAGAAATAGACCTCAGGTTAAGAACTTTGCTTCAGGATGAGAAGAGAAATCATGCGGCAGTGGCACAGCGGCAGCGGGAGGCCCCATTAACTAAAGTGGGTACTTCAGGTTAAGAACAGTTTCAGGTTAAGAACGGACCTCCGGAACGAATTAAGTTCTTAACCCGAGGTACCACTGCACATTGGAAAACAAAAAGAAACAAGGCCTAACAGTGCTTGATTTATAACATGGAACACAATTGCTATCTATCCATATTCTTTAAAAAATATGATACTATACTATACTACACTGAGATGTTTAAATGTTTCTTTGATTGTCCTTGATGCCAAACTTGCCATCCTCTCCTGCTGCACCAGAGTGGCTCCCTTTGAGAACCGCTGGGGTAGACAATACTGAACTAGATGGGCCATATGATTTGTATAAATTTGTATGTTTAATGTGCAGCTTGGGTCCAGCTTTTCTGAATGTTTCTACAGTATTTGGATCTACAAAGCTGCAGCCATCACCTGCGCTTTGAGCACCATCCATCTAATAAGCCCAGTCTCACATTTCCTGGGACAAAATGCTGTTTATTGCGAAATTGGTCTGAGACCCTTTATCGGAAGCGATTCATAAATGGGATGGAAACAAATAAACGAAGCCAGCCAGGAAGCAAGCAGAGGACGATGGAGGCAGTTAAGTCCGGCAGCTGCTTAACCTGCTCTTTATTGCAGAGTTGCATGGTGCAAAAAGAGGGGGGGCGAGGATCAATATTTATTAGTGGAAGAAAGCATGATTTTGCATGAGGTGCATCGATTGCCTTGTCAGCCGAAGCAATGATTGTATATCTTCTCTGTGATTTGGTCTGAAGAAGAGCAGTGTCTTGAAAGAGAGCAGAAAGCAAAAGGGAGCGTGGGCAGCAGTGGCCAGGGCTGTCTTACCCATAGGCGTTAGGGGTGCGGGGCACCCGGGCGCCGGGCTTTCAGGGGTGCCAGGGCGAGAGTCCGGGGCCCGAGAGTTGAGTCTGGGGAAGTCCCTGCCCGTTGCTCGGAGCGCCGCGGCGGGCTCTTCTGCAGCAGGCAGCTCTGCGCCATGAGTTCGGGGGTGACCAAGCCAGCAAGACACGGAGGCAGCCAGCTGGCTCCGTCCTCCTGCGCCCCTGGTACTGGGCAACCTGGGGGGGGGGGCACTGGGCGGATCTTTGCACCCCGCTGCTGCATATGCTTAAGACAGCCCTGGCAGTGGCTGTCTGCCATGGTGGGTATGCCTGAGTGCCCTGGCCAATAGGTACAATTGCAAGACTTTAGCCTGCACCTGGCACAAGCACATAAGCCCTCCCCCCTAAAAAAAAAGCCTTGGAGCTGAAAAAAGGAACACTTGTATATTTTTTTGTATTAAATTTCTTTCCCACCTAAAGGAGCCCAGGGCAGCAAACATCAAAAATGTCAGTGCAATACAATTTAAAATGAAATGAAAACATATTTAAAGCAATGAAAAGCCATCTAAAACATTTAGAACACATATCTTTTTTTAAAAAGCCACCATATACCTTGCAGACGCTAATTTCAAGGTTGCCAGGAACAGTGACTTTCAGCCATCAAATGTCTGAGTAAGCAGGAATGCTTTTGCACTTCTCCTGACAGTCAGTAATGAGGGAGAGAGACACACCTCACCAGGGAGGGCATCGCACAACTGGGGAACCACCACCAAGAAGGCCATGTCATGGGACAATGCCAACTGGGCAATTCTCGTGAGTAGCACTGCCAGTGGACTCCCCTGCCAACCAAAGGGCCTGAGATGGTTGGTATTGGGGTGTCGCTCCTTTAGATACTTGGGCCCCAAACCGTTAGGGCTTTGTAATGATACCTTGAATTGGGCTTGATAGGTCACTGGCAGATGGTGCGGCACTTTTAGGACTGGTGAGAAATGGTCCCATTGACCTGCACAACTTAGCAACTGCATCCTGCACTAGCTACAATCCCCAGATCGTCTTCAAGGGCAGCCCCATGAAACACCCTTAATACAGTTATGTGAGGATCACAGCCCGGCAGTCCATTTATGTATTTCTTAAGGCTTCTGTTAGCCTGATCTAAAGCCGTTTACTTCACTCTACAATATAGCTGGTCCCATAATATATCCAAACACATATTCAAGGTGATCCTCACCAGCTGCAGCATGTGAAAAGGCAGGCCAGCTGGGTTCACTATGGTGCTTTAGTGTTCAGGCACCCAGGGCCATAGCTAGGGGGTGGCAAGGAAGGGCCCTCCCAGGGGCGCAGGCAAGCCCACCCCATTGGCTAAAAATATGTCCATAAATAGGGATGCAGGTGGCACTGTGGGTTAAACCACTGGTCTACCTGGCGGAGGGGCTGGAAGCTGGAAGCGTTGCACAGTCTACCAGTGCGAGAGCCAGTGTGGTGTAGTGGTTAAGAGCGGTAGTCATGTAATCTGGGTAACCGGGTTCGCGTCTCCGCTCCTCCACATGCAGCTGCTGGGTGACCTTGGGCCAGTCACATTTCTTTGAAGTCTCTCAGCCCCACACACCTCACAGAGTGTTTGTTGTGGGGGAGGAAGGGAAAGGAGATTGTTAGCCGCTTTGAGACTCCTGAAGGGGAGTGAAAGGCGGGATATCAAATCCAAACTCCTCCTCTTCTTCTTCTTCTTCTTCTTCTTCTTCTTCTTCTTCTTCTTCTTCTTCTTCTTCTTCTTCTTCTTCTACCAATCTATGACCCCATTGGTGACTCCAGGTCTACTGTGTCACTTGGTGGGTGGGTGGGGCGAGTGCTCTCCGGTCTACTTGCTGTGGAGGCTGGGGCTGCCGGGTCTACTTGGGAGGAAGATCTAATTTGTCTGTGGCTAGGGGGCGCAATCTGGACGGTTTGGCCAGGGGCACAAGATCATCTAGCTATGACATTACCACGCATGCAGACTTGAGCCCAAATGCCTCCAATCCTACTCAGAGATTTAACTTCTAGGGCAGGGGTCAGCAAAGTTTTTCAGCAGAGGGCCGGTCCACTGTTCCTCAGACCTTGTGGGGGGCCGGACTATATTTTTTTGGGGGGGAATGAACAAATTCCTATGCCCCACAAATAACCCAGAGATGCATTTTTTAATAAAAGGACACATTCTACTCATGTAAAAACACGCTGATCCCCGGACCGTCTGCAGGCCAGATTTAGAAGGTGATTGGGCCGGATCCAGCCCCCGGGCCTTAGTTTGCCAACCCATGTTTTGGGAGCCGTAAGAGGGGGTGCTGACACCTTTACAGCTCAAGAGAGCCTATAAACAACACCCCCAAATTCTCCGCCAATGCAGAATACAATAAAAGACATCTGCACCATCCATTTAAAACATATTCATACCATTTTAGCAGTCATGGCTTCCCCCAAAGAATCCCAGGAACTGCAGTTTACTCCTCACAGAGCTACAATTCCAAGCACCGTTAACAAACAACAGTCCTCAAGATTCTTTGTGGGCAGCACTGTGCTTTAAATGGGTGGTGTGGATGTGGCAACTATTTTTATCCCGCAAGTTAGAGACCGTTACTAGGGACAGGTGAAACAGATGCCATCATTGTACTGATAGCGCATGCCCCTGAGGTTGTTCCTTCTTTTACAAGTAGCAGATGATTTCCCTTGTACATGTGCCCACTCCATGTGAGGTCCAGAGGGTGGCATCACGAGAACAGGCCTTTTCTGTGGTGGCTCCCTGTTTGTGGAATGCTCTCCCCAGGGAGGCTCGCCTGGCACCTTCATTGCATATATTTAGGTGCCAGTAAAAACATTCCTCTTCTCCCAGGCCTTTGGCTAATTAAGCAATCTATAGCCTTTTAAACTTTGTTTGTGTAGGGGTGTTCATTGTTGTTTCATTTGTTATGTACTTTTGTGTTTCTCTATTGTAAACTGCCCTGGGATCCTGGGGTGAAGGTGGCATATAAATTTAATAAATACTAAATAATAGCTCTGTATGCAGGTGGCGCTGTGGTCTAAACCACAGAGCCTAGGGCTTGCTGATCAGACGGTCGGCAGTTCAAATCCCCGCGAAGGGATGAGCTCCCGTTGCTCGGTCCCTGCTCCTGCCCACCTAGCAGTTCGAAAGCATGTCAAAGTGCAAGTAGATAAATAGGTACCACTCCAGCAGAAAGGTAAATGGCATTTCCGTGCGCTGCTCTGGTTCG
Source organism: Podarcis muralis (assembly GCF_964188315.1). Taxonomy (NCBI): domain Eukaryota; kingdom Metazoa; phylum Chordata; class Lepidosauria; order Squamata; family Lacertidae; genus Podarcis; species Podarcis muralis. The sequence continues at coordinate 7,848,451 of NC_135668.1, forward strand.
CCAGAAGTGGCTTGGTCATGCTGGCCACATGACCCGGAAGCTGTACGCCGGCTCCCTCGGCCAATAAAGCGAGATGAGCGCCGCAACCCCAGAGTCGGTCACGACTGGACCTAATGGTCAGGGGTCCCTTTACCTTTACCTTTAAATAATAATAATAGCTCTGTATGCGGGTGGTACTGTGGTCTAAGCCACAGAGCCTAGGACTTGCTGATCAGAAGGTCGGCGGTTCGAATCCCCGTGACGGGGTGAGCTCCCGTTCCTTGGTCCCTGCTCCTGCCAACATAGCAGTTCGAAAGCATGTCAAAGTGCAAGTAGATAAATAGGTACCACTCTGGCGGGAAGGTAAATGGCATTTCTGTGCGCTGCTCTGGTTCACCAGAAGCAGCATAGTCATGCCGGCCACAGGACCCAGAAGCTCTATGCTGGCTCCCTCGGCCAATAAAGCGAGATGAGCGCCACAACCCCAGAGTCGGCCACAACTGGACCTAACGGTTAGGGGTCCCTTTACCTTTACCATTGATACTGACTGGCGGAAACTCTCAAGGGTTTCAAGCAGGGATTGCTGATGTTCTATCACTAAGTGGCAGCCTTTTCCCAATGCAGATGTGTGTTGGAGTCCAACAACATCTGGAGGGCCACAGGCTCCCCATGTCTAGGCTACTTCCTAGGCATTTGCTGAGCGGGTCACTCCGCTCTCGTCTTGCTCTATCAGAAGGGCAGCAAAAGATATTTGCTGTGTGGAGCTTTCTGCAGAGAGTTATAAATTTTGAATTAGAACATAAAACCAGCTGGGCTGAGCAGACCCACATTCCATCTAGCCCAGAATTCTGTCTCCAGCAGCCAGCCAGTGCAGGAAATAGCAGAGGAAGGCATAAAGTTCCAATAATGCGCCTAATTGTAGAATCCTAACCTACAGGGGAAATTTCCTCCCTTAACCCAGCTGGCAGGCTGCTCAGGCCCCGAAGAAGAAAGGATCGATAGCCGGTTATGATTCTCATCGTATTGAATGTCAGTGCAGATGCCACTCCTGTTCACATATAAATGTCAGATCTTGTGAAGCTCACTGTTGCTGCTGCTCTCAGCTCTCTCTTAATTGTCCCCTGTGCACTGGCCATTCTCAGATGCACCGTTCAGATTGAGGGCTGGCAAAACACAGCTCAGAAGCTCCCCAACCCCACCTGCCTTGATCCAAGGTGCAAGGTTCAACGACCTCCATCACCCTCTAAAGGAAGTGTAGCAGCAGCACTGGCAAAGACCTTCGTGCACGGGTGGGGGAGATTTCCTCCTTTGAAGGGCAAGTGACCAATGGGAACAGTCAGTTTGGAGCTGCATCTGAAGGTGGGCAGACAGATCTAACAGTGGGCAGAGTGTTCCACATTGCATGATTACATAATTTTTCTCTCCCTGCCAACCCATCCCTTGGTTTTTGTGTTCACCCCAGCCTTTTGTGATTCACCCAAAGCTTTAATTTTATATTTAATGCTAAATGTTTAGCTTCCAGATGCACCACATACACTTTGACAATGTTTAAATACCACGTTTCTTAATGAGCAAGATTTTCTCCCACAACACAATACCCTCACTTTGTTTTAAATTCAGTTCACCGGAGGCTGGGCTGTCGCCATATTAACAGTATTAATTATTAGCTTATTTGTAGCTCATTCTTCTACTCGTGAAGAAGAAGAAGAGTTTGGATTTGATATCCCGCCTTTCACTCCCCTTCAGGAGTCTCAAAGCGGCTAACATTCTCCTTTCCCTTCCTCCCCCACAACAAACACTCTGTGAGGTGAGTGGGGCTGAGAGACTTCAAAGAAGTGTGACTGGCCCAAGGTCACCCAGCAGCTGCAGGTGGAGGAGCGGAGACGCGAACCCGGTTCCCCAGATTATGAGACTACCGCTCTTAACCACTACACCACACTGGCTCTCGTGGAGCACTCAGGGTGGATTTGCAGCATATAAATATGCAACAGACTACACAAAAATTAAATAGCAGTATCAGCACACTGGAACAGTAATCTATTTGATTTTTTTTAAAAATATGTGAATATATTCCTTCACTGCAACCAAGCTGCTCTCAAATCCATGGATAGCCAATATGGTACCTCCAGGTGTTGCTGGACTCAAACTCCCATCATCCCTGAGCATTGTCTGTGCCGGCTAGGGCTGATGGGATTTGGAGTCCAATAACATCTGGGGCAACACACAGCTTCCCCATCTCTGGTCTAGAACAAATGTTGTACTAAAGGGGAGCTAGAACCTAAATTTTATACCATATATGGAACTTCTTAGGGACTGCTTCATTGTTTAAATCAGTTTACTGAATTTACGAAGAGCACGTGGAACAACTGGGCGGGGAGAGAAGTTAAAAAAGGCTCAACATGAGCCGTATAAATTCTTTCCTCCTGTTCCTGCTAGAAAAACTGGCTCAGAAGTCTTTAGGCTAGAGAGCAAGTCTCAGCCTGCACTCCAGGGAGTAAGCTTATCCAGCCAGCACTCATTAGACTTATTAAACCTGGCAGTGATACAGACTATTAGACAACATGGTTCGGAGGAACCAGACGCCCCTGGCAAGAACTCGACAGTAACACTCATAATCTCACCAGTCGTTCTGCAAGAAACCAACCCCTTTCTAGCAAACTCATGAAAATCTCTCCACTGATATATCTGCTGCCCAGTTAACTGGAGCACCCTCTTCATCTATTGAGAGTGTTTAAATTAATCTAACCTGTTGTTGCAGCTCTAGTTAGCAGGGCTATTGCTGATTTTTTTCAAAGCAGAGGTTGAAATATGAAGTTACACCCTCTGACACACCATTGCCCTGCCCTCCTCAGAGTCTATGGACCATGTGTTTACTAACCCTCATGTACCGCCCTATCCTGCTCCCATCCTCAACTCCCTCTCACTTTTGGACGAATCTCAAGGCTGATGGGTGGCGTCTCTTGCAGGAGCAAATGGCTTCTTGCTGTCAGCAAGATTCATCTGAGCTTGTGATGTCAGGATCCAGATTCATCCCTGAGGTTTGGTTCCAGTCTGATAAAAAGATAGAGTCTCGGCGAAATTCTCATCTAAATCCTCATGTTCAGATGCGTACAGAGATACCAAGAAGTCTGAGCTGACAAATCTTTCCAATTTGGATTTAGACATAAACATTATTCAGCAGAAGCAGAAACTGCATGATGTAGCACAGCTCAAGGAAGGCTGGCACTGGTGTCCTAATTGCAAAGTAGGCAAGGATTTATGGGGTCCCAGAAGGTAGCAGGAAGGAGCAAAACAACTGAACCAGGTGCAGAGAAGTGAATTGGAGTAGCCCAAGTCTGTCGATTTTGGTTTCTCTCAGTTTTTCATTTCCCCAACCTTAAATTCCACGTGTCTATATCACTGCAATAAAACAGAAATATCTGCATGAAAATTCACCATTTACAGCATCATTTGCATCAGCCTTTTAGTGTGAATTTCTCCCAATAATACACACCTTTTTTGTATGCCATTACCCTACTATACACATTTGCAAAGCAATTTCCCCCAACATAGTTCATTTTTACATTTTGTTTTCACTAATGTATGCCTGTTTATGCACACTTTATCCTTGCATATTGTATATAATTTTATACACTGCTTGGCTGGAAAAGTGCACTGCAAAATTCAGAGGATGAAATTTTGGTTCTTGAATTGTTTTGGAAAGTACCAGTTAGGTAGGTTTACCTTTAAATGCAAACGGAATCCAATTTCTCCTCATCTCTTGGTCCTGCAGCTCCAATGATTTCCCCACTAATGCTGCTTTTTTATGATGGGGAAGGGGAAACTTTGGCCCTCCAAATGTTGTAGACTTCATCTCTAGCCAGCATGGCCCATGGCCAGGGATGATGGGAGTTCAGGAACATCTAGAGGGCCAAATATTCCCCACTCTTGGACTCACTGATGTGGTCCAAAGGAAAGCAGAGCAATACGTTTGGCACCAGTTTGGCTGCAGGATTTGCTGGAAGGAAGTATACAAGGCACCATACAACCCTCTTAGGGACTCCACTCCAGATTTGTATAGGGTTTTACTCAGCCATTTTGTTAGGTTTAGCACATCTCTCACAAACGACACAGCAATGGGGCAGTTTAACCCCTTTAGCTTTATTTGGCAATTACAGGCTTACAGCAAACAGAGCCTCCCACAGCTCATTCTTCACTATCGGAGTCAGTTGACTCAACTAGCCTCTGGCCCCGTCCAAGGCCACATATATGCTGAGCCCGCCCCCGCTTCCAGCTGGTCTTCCTTCGCTTGCTCCGCCTCCTACTTCTGGGAGACTCAGGTGCAGCCAATTCCTCCTCCTCTGGAGTTGAATCCAACCCCTTACTACCACCTGCCTCCTGCTCCTGCATCTCAGTGTTGCTTTGAGAAGTGACAGGCAGCCTTCTGTTTTCCTCTGCCTCTTCCTCCCCCTCTGCTGATTCCTCTCTGTGGGTCATGTCTCTGACACTTTTCTTCTCCCAAAGGTAACCCTTAAGCGAGCAGAGATTTAGGATCAGAGTTTTCCTTCTCCTAGATAGGCTACCTTCCCATGCTGACCAGCCCCACATGCCCATGAGTGTTCTAGCCCAGGAAGAAGAAGAAGAAGAAGAAGAAGAAGAAGAAGAAGAAGAAGAAGAAGAAGAAGAAGAAGAATAGTAGTAGTAGTAGTTTGGATTTGATATCCCACCTTTCACTCCCTTTAAGGAATCTCAAAGCGGCTAACATTCTCCTTTCCCTTCCTCCCCCACAACCAGTGGCGTAGCGTGGGGGGTGCAGGGGGGGCCGGCCGCACCGGGCACAACATCTGGGGGTTAGGGTTAGGGGGCGCAAATCCACGGGTTAGGGGGCGCAAATCCACGGGTTAGGGGGCGCAAATTACTTGCCTTGCCCCGGGTGCTGACAACCCACGCTACGCCACTGCCCACAACAAACACTCTGTGAGGTGAGTGGGGCTGAGAGACTTCAAAGAAGTGTGACTAGCCCAAGGTCACCCAGCAGCTGCATGTGGAGGAGCGGAGACGCGAACCCAGTTCACCAGATTACAAGACTACTGCTCTTAACCACTACACCACACTGGCTCTCTAGCCAGCATGGCCCATGGCCAGGGATGATGGGAGTTCAGGAACATCTAGAGGGCCAAATATTCCCCACTTTTGGACTCACTGAGAGCACTAGGTTCCCACTCCTCACATTAAAGGTTGGTTTTTTAACAAACAACAAACAAATGAAGAATTAGACTTTTAAAATATAGTATTTGGGGGAGAGAAAAATCAGTAAAATACCTCTTTTGGAGGTGGTGTGGGCATGTGTCCAATTGCCTATTTTTTCCCCAGACTGGCAACTAGCCAAGTGCTTTAAAAATAATAATAATATGGAAGATCAGTAAAAAGCACTACCAGGTGTCACCCCAAGTGCTGTGTCAGGATGCAGCCCAGGATGATTCACTCTTTTCATGTTCAGTTACATATCCTTGTTCAGCTTGGCTCCTGAAATGTTGGGGTTTTTCTCCCGCTTCTGACATTTCTCACATTTCTCAGCCTCCTCACTTATACTAATTTTGGAGGGCACAAAGAGTGTGTGTATGTATACAGGTAGAGTTGCTGGAGAATTCCAAGGGAAATGGAAATGGGAGTGGATATCACCAATGTGTGCTTACTTGTCCCCTCTCTGGAACGGAAGTCAATCCAGCAGCTGCTCTCGGTATTCTCTTCTGTTGTTCTTTCAGTCTGCAAATGGTACGTAATGGATGGCTTCCCGCCTCATTTGCATTATGTTTCATTTGCATCACGATGAATAGCGTGCAATGACATAAAAATAACGCAATTAATTGCATAATCAATTACATACATTTTCTGCCACAGTGGACAGTGAGATGAATAAGGTAGGCCCAGGGAGCTGGTGCAGCGGGAGCCGAGACAATGAGTCCCTCTAACACAACATGACTTCCCCGCCTTCTCCACCCCACCCCACCCCACCTAATGCCTCATGGGGGGACGATAGGGAACCCCTAGAACAGCATGGGAGTGGTGTGGGGAGACATAATAATAATAATAATAATTTATTATTTATACCCCGCCCATCTGGCTGGGTTTCCCCAGCCACTCTGGGCGGCTTCCAAAAGAATATTAAAATACTGTGATACATCAAACATTAAAAGCTTCCCTAAACAGGGCTGCCTTCAGATGTCTTCTAAAAGTCTGGTAGTTGTTGTTCTCTTTGACATCTGGTGGGAGGGCGTTCCACAGGGAGGGCGCCACTACCGAGAAGGCCCTCTGCCTGGTTCCCTGTAACTTGGCTTCTCGCAGTGAGGGAACCGCCAGAAGGCCCTCGGTGCTGGACCTCAGTGTCCGGGTAGAACGATGGAGGTGGAGACGCTCCTTCAGGTATACTGGACCGAGGCCGTTTAAGGCTTTAAAGGTCAGCACCAACACTTTGAATTGTGCTCGGAAACGTACTGGGAGCCAATGTAGGTCTTTCAAGACCGGTGTTATATGGTCTCGGTGGCCGTTCCCAGTCACCAGTCTGGCTGCTGCATTCTGGATTAGTTGTAGTTTCCGGGTCACCTTCAAAGGTAGCCCCACGTAGAGCGCATTGCAGTAGTCCAAGCGGGAGATAACCAGAGCATGCACCACTCTGGCGAGGCAGTCCGCGGGCAGATAGGGTCTCAGCCTACGTACCAGATGGAGCTGGTACACAGCTGCCCTGGACACGGATTTAACCTGTGCCTCCATGGACAGCTGTGAGTCCAAAATGACTCCCAGGCTGCGCACCTGGTCCTTCAGGGGCACGGTTACCCCATTCAGGACCAGGGAATCCTCCACACCTGCCCGCCTCCTGTCCCCCAGAAACAGTACTTCTGTCTTGTCAGGATTCAATCTCAATCTGTTTGCCGCCATCCATCCTCCAACTGCCTCCAGACACTCACACAGGACCGTCACCACCTTCACTGGTTCTGATTTGAAAGAAAGGTAGAGCTGGGTATCATCTGCATACTGATGAACACCCAGCCCAAACCCCCTGATGATCTCTCCCAGCGGCTGCATGTAGATGTTGAAAAGCATAGGGGAGAGGACAGAACCCTGAGGCACCCCACAAGTGAGAGCCCAGGGGTCTGAACACTCATCCCCCACCACCACTTTCTGAACACGGCCCAGGAGGAAGGAGCGGAACCACTGTATGACAGTACCCCCAGCTCCCAGCCCCTCAAGACGGTCCAGAAGGATGTTATGGTCGATGGTATCAAATGCCGCTGAGAGATCCAGCAGAACTAGGAAACAGCTCTCACCTTTGTCCCTAGCCCGCCGGAGATCATCAACCAGTGCGACCAAGGCAGTTTCAGTCCCGTGATGAGGCCTGAATCCCGATTGGAAGGGATCCAAATGGTCCGCTTCTTCCAGGCGTGCCTGGAGTTGTTCAGCAACCACTCGCTCAATCACCTTGCCCAAGAATGGAAGATTTGAGACTGGGCGATAGTTGGCCATCGTGGCCGCATCTAAAGATGGTTTTTTAAGAAGCGGTTTAATAACCGCCTCTTTCAACGGGTCTGGGAAGGTTCCCTCACGGAGGGAAGCATTCACCACCCCACGAAGCCCATCGCCCAGCCCTTCCCGGCTAGCTTTTATAAGCCAGGATGGGCAAGGATCCAGGAGACAGGTGGTTGGTTTCACTCGTCCAAGCAGCCTGTCCACATCCTCGGAGGTAACAGAGGTGATTGTTCTATTTGCCACACTGTAGTCTTTGTGCTGGTGGAATGAACAGAATTGTATGATGTGGAATTCCTCTCAATCTAAGCCAAACTGCAGTGGAACAGAAACACTGCTGCAGGTGATGCACATGGATTGGAATTGAAACTGATGCTTTCTTTCATATCTACATGCACACCAGTAGGTCATAATCCATAGATAATCACACTGAGCTGGGGCAGTCCATGATGCATCTTAGGAAACCGGAACAGGTTATTAACTGGCCCAGCCAGCATAGCCAATGACTGTCAGGGACTGGGCAGGGGAGGAATGGTGGAGACCGCCTCCCCATCCCAACCCTTCTAGGGAGGAGGAAGAGGAAGACAGTATAGATTTACAACAGGGGGTTGAGGGAGGTAACAGCTCAGAGGCAGATGAGGGGGAAAGCTGGGAAATCATGGGAGAGCCAGAGCAACACCCGGTTGACATGTCATTAGAAAGCATTCCAGACCCTCCATCTCCCAGAACCCGGCGAACCTTGAAAGTAAGAGAGCAAAGAGCTCAAAGACAGAGGGCACGTAGCAGCACCCATAGAAGTGATGAATTAGGAAGTGGAAGAGATGGGGGTGGAGATTCACCCAGGATAATGCCATTATCCAAGAGGCTGGATTCTTTAGCCTCTCTCTGTAAAGATTGAAATAAAAAAAGGACAGTAAGAAACTTTTCCTTGTCTTACCTGGGTAGCCAGCTGGGAGCCACTGACAACATCCTGACAATCACATTGTTAAGGCATGGGCAAGGGGGCCTGAACTGTGGATCTTTTGCCCTGGGCTCTGAATCTCCTGCCCTTTCATGTGTGTAGTATTGCACGCTCAATTTTATGGAAGTCCTTTCCACTTGATGTCAGAAAATCCCCCTACATAGTGAACTTACAGTGCCTACTGAATACTTTTTTAAAAAATCTAGCAGGTATTTTAAAGGAAGTTTGATTTTAGTTTTAACTGATTTTCTTCTTTTTTGTATCCGTGTAAAACCACGTAGAGATTATTGTAGTTAAGTGGTATATATTTTGTTTAAATAAAAATGAGTAAAACCTCCTTCAGCGCTACACTGCCCACTGAGAGAGGGAGCGCATTGTCTTAGGCAGATACATATGCATAGCCACCCCCAGCCCCCGCAAAACCAGGCAATAGATGACACAGACTGGCATAATATTTGCATGTGCTCATTTATATGCATCAGGGGAAATTTACAAATAATCGCTGCAATTTAAACAGAAGCACATCCCTCACTGCTACTGGAAGGAATTTTTTTTGTTTTATACCAAGGAAGACTGTGTGATCAGGTTACCTGTGTGCCTTCTCACTCTGTCATCCAGGTAAGTGAAAGCGGAGAAATTTGATTCAGCTCACATTTAAAGGTGGACTTAAAAGGTAAAAGGTAAAGGTACCCCTGCCCATACGGGCCAGTCTTGACAGGCTGTAGGGTTGTGCGCCCATCTCACTTAAGAGGCCGGGGGCCAGCGCTGTCCGGAGACACTTCCAGGTCACGTGGCCAGCGTGACAAAGCTGCATCTGGCAAGCCAGCGCAGCACACGGAAACGCCGTTTACCTTCCCGCCAGTAAGCGGTCCCTATTTATCTACTTGCACCCGGGGGTGCTTTCGAACTGCTAGGTTGGCAGGCGCTGGGACTGAGCAACGGGAGCGCACCCTGCCGTGGGGATTCGAACCGCCGACCTTTCGATCGGCAAGCCCTAGGCGCTGAGGCTTTTACCCACAGCGCCACCCGCGTCCCTTACGGTACTTACGGTAACCTAATTCACACTTACCGAAGCACAGCCATCCAACCTTAGCACTTCTCCAGAGGCAAAAACACTTGCAGCTGGATCCATACCTATACCTATGTACTCAGTATCAAGTCCCACATTGGGGCTTAGTTTCAAGTGCATCAAGTGGGAGACACCATGAAATGTAGCCAGAATGAGTGCTGGTCAAGAGCTGTCTGTAGGATCTCACCTTGCATAGGAGCCAAGGTTCCTTCAGCCCCCCCCTGAAATATTTGAGGGAGCCCCCCCCAAGTTGATGGGCATAGCCATTCCAATGGCATATGTGCTCCATGTCATGTGATCGATTGTGTGGGGCGGGGCTTACTTGCTCCCCACCCCAAGTATTTTAATCAAGTTTGCACCCCTGTCGCCTTGCAATACAATTCCTTGCATTTGAAGCCTTCAAAGGCCTATAAACCGTTACCCTTTCCGGGTGAGATTCACTCACATGCAGTGGTACCTCGGGTTACATACACTTCAGGTTACAGATGCTTCAGGTTACAGACTCTGCTAACCCAGAAATAGTACCTCGGCTTAAGAACTTTGCTTCAGGATGAGAACAGAAATTGTGCTCCGGCAGCAGGAGGCCCCATTAGCTAAAGTGGTGCTTCAGTTAAGAACAGTTTCAGGTTAAGAATGGACCTCTGGAATGAATTAAGTACGTAACCAAAGGTACCACTGTACTGGCAAATTCAGGTCACCCTACTAAAGTGGTGTTGGCACCCTTGTGCTTTGCGCCCCAATTGGATTTCTTGCAATAAGAAAAGTGATGGGCCAATGCAATGGGAAAAGGTAGGATCACAACTGCTTGAGGCAGTGTTGTCTACCTGCCCCACAAACTTGGTGCGAACAAACCAGGGTGAATGTTCAACGAACAGGTGATGCAGAAGCGAGCTGGGTCTTGTTGCATCATGAAATGCACTGCAGATGTGGCAGAATCCAAAACTATTCTGCCCACATACTCACTTCTTTCCAGTGATTATGTAGCTCCCAAGAAGGGGCGAATGCCACAGGTGCATTGAGATGTACCACCCTCTGGCAAGAACACTGCTGCTGATTCAGGTGAGGCAGATGGAGAGGGACTAAGGGGCTGCGGAGGGAGCTGCCTCCCTCACTTCCTTTTCTCCGTCTGTACCTGTTTTGTGCTATCCTGGACCAGAACAGCCTTCCGGAAAAACAGAAGGAAGCACAGAAGAGAAGGAAACGGTGAATGCCCAGCCCCAGGGAAACAGCTCTGTTTTGATGAATGCTTACATCGTAATTTGAAAATGGGGGTGAGCATAAAAGCATTTCCTCCTCCACATGTTTTACAGCAGTGTGGCCGTCCGTCAAAGTACGGTGCCCATCCGACAGCTCTGGACTGGATTTCCCGAGAAGCCTTTTGTGTTTGTCTCGATAAGCCCCAGAAATTTCCTTCCACTGGGGGTCATCTGGCCACGAGCAGTGGGGAGCTTTGTGACTGACGCACAAAGGGTGGGCCCAGCCAGCAGGGGGCCCGCCACTCCCAGCTCCAGAGCACAGGAAGTCGCAGCCCTTGTGCATACTGAACTAGGCGACCTTTCCGACGGGTTATGTTGCCATTGTGCTTTATTGGCTTGTAACCTCCCCCCCCCGCACCACCCCCCGAGCATGGGAGGGGCAGGGGAGGATCAATTAAATAAATAAGCGTCACTAACAGGCCTGGTCGCCTGACAAATTTATGATGCTGCTTGGGGTCGGCAGCTTTTGGGTGGGGTCTATGGGACAGCCCCCTCCAGCATGCTCCTTATAGAAATCACTCCAAGATTCCCCAAAGGCCACCTCCTTCCATGCAGATCTTCTTGAGGGTGAAGATCAACAGAGTGAGCCCTCCTAGTGGAGCAGCAATTTTTTTAAAAAAAACTGCTAGAACATTTGCAATGCTAAGCAGGGTTTAGTATGGTTTCAGATTGGATGGGAGACAGCATGTTGAGGTTACTGCATTGCAGGGAATTAGACTAGATGACTCTCAAGGTCCCTTCGAACTCTATAATCCTGTGTTTCTAGTTCCAGTACTCTTAGAAGTTGGAGGGGGTGGTGGTCTGGCAGGGGATATTCTCTGCAGCAGCCCCTAAGCTGTAGTATTTCTTTTGCACAGGGATCCCGCCAACTCTGCCCTCCCCCTCTTGGTTGCTTATTTCTTTTATATCTTTATTTTATACCACTTGATTGTAGTAAGCCCCTGCTGAAATTCACCCGCATTGACCCACGACAGGGTAACTGAATGTCGCCACTGGGACAATGCAGGACCCAGCTTTTCTCAGGTGGGCACTGAGCGCCACAACCCTAGAGTCGTTCATAACTGGACTTAACTCTCAGGGGTCCATTTACCTTTTTAAGCCAAGCTCTGTCAACAAATACACGCAGCAACTTTGCTGTAGTTTCGCGAGGTTCAATATCTGCATGGAACAGGCCTCTCATTTTGCTCCTGCTGGCTAAAATGGATATACAAGGGGGCTCCAGCATCATTCGTTTTCCTGAATAGCTTCATTCATATGTGCTGTATTGGAGAATCACAAAGCTGAGGAAATGTGCAAAGCAATTAATTGCGCTGGGGAAAGGCAAAAGGACCCCAAAGTTAGGGAAGCCCAGATGTCTTCTGAATTGAGCTCAGGCTTCAGATTAAGGGGTGATGTGTGGGTTCTGCCAACCTACACCTGCCCTGTAAATCATAGCAATTTCTCTTTTCTGTTTTGTTGCTTGTGGCAGGTCAGGAAACTCTTAACACAATGATGCAATACCAATTGGGTCGTCCCCCCCACCCAAAAAAAGGGAGAGGTGAATTGTCTCCACATAATGTGTAGTTTGGGCTTTGATACTGCTATTCAAGAAACTAGGACCTGGGAAACCCGGGTTCAAACCCCCGGTCAGCCATGAAGCTCATTGGTTGACCTTGAGGCAGTCACAGTCTGTCAGCCTAACCGACTCCACAGGCTTGTTGCGAGGATAAAATGGGGAGGTGGAGAATTCTGTATGCCACCTTGAGTTCTTGGGTGGAAAGTTGTTTATAAATGTAATAAATAAGTACATTGGTATGGCAAAAGTCAGCCGAGTTGCTCCAGTGGTGGAATGGTTGGTGATTTTACCACAAGTGCAACTCCACCTGCAATTGATCGACTCGCTCCACTTTTGGCCACTTTGCAGTTGGGAGTGAAGTGAGTTCTCACGATGCCTTATGAGTAGATGTAAGTTATTTCTGAGTAGGGTTTAGGGATTGGGGAGCAGTTTGATTCACATTTAAAGGTGAATCTACGCTGTTCGCTTTATCCAAAACAATAATGTGAACTGAGACACAGGTATTCTTTGTGATGCAGTTTTCCACCCAAACAGAGTTTTAAAAATCCATATATTATGGAAATGTGGGCATAAAATATATATATTAGTAAAAATAACATACCAAAAGGCACTGTATTACAAAAAAATCGCTTGCAGAAATGTGTATATTATGTGTTCATTAGAAGTCTGCACTAAAATGAATTTTCATGAGGATTTTTTTTTAAAAAAACACCACACATCTCGCAAATTGCTGCAGAAACACAGAGAACTGAATTTGAGACTGGAACAAAGAGCAACTGAGAGAACTGAAATTGGCAGATCTTCCCATCCCTAAATTGCACAAACACTTGCATTCCGCCTCACATTGCCCTCCTTGTCTGCTTGATGCAGAACCCGAACATCACCCCATATTTTATCCCATCATCTGCCTCTAAGCTCCTTGGACCCCTGTCTGCCTGGGACCAAACTCTAAGCTTGGCTGAGGTCTGGAGGCCATTTGGCAAAGTTTTTGCAAAAACCCTGCAAGAATTGTTACAGCATTTTCAGGATCTAATTTGAAAAAGTGAGAAATATAACCAGCAGCGAACACCAATGGCAGTTTTGGGGAATCTCTCGCCATTGCACCACCAACAATGCCCAGCACGAAACAGGAGGACATCTAACTGAGAACCTGGTGCTCTCTTCCCTGCTCTCGTTTCCTCTGCCATCTTTCCTGCAAGCTGATCTATTACTATAAACGCCACAAGCGGGAGAGACAGGAAATCGCTTCCGATCCTAATCATGGTGGTGGATTGAATGAAGCTGGTGTGCTTAACTGAAAGAGCTAATCATGTGAGTTTACGGGCAGGCTGCTTAACCTCTCTTTATACATGCCATAGAGGTTTGCTGTAACATACAGGTCTCCGCCGACACAAATAGTTTCTGTCAATGTGTTTTATTGGAGGGCATCAAAGTGAGATCAATACAGAGTTTCAAAAAGCTCAGCTGACTTGCTGGTGCTAACCTAGCAAGAAAAGATCAGACCAGCATGGAGTGGGGAGCAGGTAAAGGTGGACAGAGCTGTGGGGCGAAGGAAAGGGGGTGCTATTTTTCTAGAAAAAGAGGTGCTGGAACTCACCATGAAAGCCTTCCTTGTTCTCTTATAATGGCAGTGGCACCTACCTGAGAGGTACTGGAACTGAGTTCCTGTGAGTTCCAGCTGAAAAAAGCCCCAGTAGAGATGGGGAAGAAAATGGATTCAGTTCACATTTAAAAGTGAAGCTTCCTAAATACATGCTTCCTGAAACAACCCACAAACCAAAACATGGCCACCCTTAGAAATTCACACTTCTCCTAATTTCACAGTGCATTTCTCCAGCTAAGTAACGCGTACAAAAACGCATATACTAAGGTGAGTTGTGCAAAAGCATGCCTATATTAGTGAAAATAACATCCCAAAAGGCATTATTAATACAGTGGTACCTTGGGTTAAGAACTTAATTCGTTCCGGAGGTCTGTTCTTAACCTGAAACACCACTTTAGCTAATGGGGCCTCCTGCTGCCGCTACACCGCCGCCACGCAATTTCTGTTCTCCTCCTGAAGCAAAGTTCTTAACCCAAGGTACTATTTCTGGGTTAGCAGAGTCTGTAACCTAAAGCGTCTGTAACCTGAGGTACCACTGTATTATAAACATTAGGAAAAATACTTTTTGCAAAAAATAAAAATAAAAAAAATCAATGCATGTCCACCTAGCATTGCCAGAGTTTGCAAAGCAGTACCCATCCAGCTTTGCACAGTGTCTACAAACTCCCTTTTGATCCATTCTGATTTTTACGTGCTCTGCCACGCCTGACGTCCTGTGCCTAGCTTGGCCAAAATAGCCTCGTGGGCCCAATTGTGTGTGAGGGAGAGGCCTATTTAGATGCATGGGCCAGAGGTTTCCTGCCTCTGATTTAACATGTGACCTTCACACAAGTCTGTTAAAAAACAAACAAATAAGAATCATGCACACAAATGCCCTAATTCCATAAGATTTGGAAATGGCCAAGAATATTTTTCCGGGTAAAACAATTTAATGGAATAACAAATATTTCTGGTTATTTTTTTAAGATCACCAGAGTTCCACCACAGGAGCACACACTAACATGTCATTCACAAGAAACAAGTATAAAACCAAAGTAGGTTTTTCTTGCATGGTACACAAATGAGCAGTGGAACTCCTTGCTGCATTATGCCGTAATGGCTAGCAATTTCATTGGGTTGAACAAAAGAAGAAACAACTTCATGGCTGAGTTAGAGGCCATGTAGCTAAGGGCTTACCCACAATGTACCATTAGTGTGCCTTTGTCTTGAATGAATGTGAATTGGATGTCCGAATGATCACAAATTTGGTACTAAAGTTGCTCAGAGTTGCAACTGAGTCCCTGGCAGTGGATGTGTGTGAGATTGAAGGCATGTGCATACAGTATGTTGCAATGTTTTGACCTTTCCTCAAGCCTGCCTCTGGAAGGCATTCTGTAAGAGAAATATTGTGGTGTGGCTGGAAACCAATGCAAGCCTAATGTGAATTTTTTTGGGTTGCAAAACAAATTCCAGAAAAAGCTGGGTCCTTATAACACGCCCTCGTGTTACATTACATAGCAATGCCTGCAAAAATCAGGAAATCCATTCTAGGGGAAGTTTGCGAAGCCACCATTCAGACACACTCAGAAGAAATGAAGAGAAGGAACACAAAAACATAAAGACCTTCCTGGGTCTGACTAAAGGCTCATCTAGTCCTGAATTCTGCTCCCCAACAAGATGCCTCTGGAAAGCCCTCAATCAGGACATGAATGCAAGAGCGTTTCCCCCAACTATGAACCCCAACAACTGGTATTCAGATGCACACCACTTGGGATACCCTCTTGACAAACAGCCATAGATAGCTACCCTCCATGAATCCCTTTTCAAAGCTAAGTTGGTGAGCAACAGTATGCCTTAGGGCAGCAAGTTTCATAGTTTTAACAATGTGCTGGGTGAGCAAGTCTTTCTTTTCAACTGCTGTCAGGATGCTGTCAGCAGCTCCCTATTGGTTGCCAGTGGCGGGGCAATCTGTACGGAGTGCACATGTGCGGCATCCCATACGGACTGCGCATGTGTGACATCCCGCACATGCGCACTCCGTACAGGCTGCCACTCACGTGCAGGAGCCATATGGGCTGCCGCTTGCACGGCGACTGTACAGGCTGCCGTGCAAGCGGCATCCTGTACAGACTGCGCATGCGCAGCAGCCCGTACAGTTGCCGTGTGAGCGGCGCCCATATGGACTGCATGTGCCCTTGGCTGCTCTACAGCTGGGGGGAGGCAGGGGCCCCAGATTGGCACCCAAGGCGGACCACCCCCTCCGCCCCTCACTTTGTACGCCCCTGCTGGTTGCCCAAACCAAACTCCTGCCACTTGTACAGTTAATAATGAACACAAATTACCTACAGGCCTGGGAACGCTGCCTGATCAGGGTGTGATAAATATGAAGGAAAATCTGATTAACAGGACGGTGGACTTTATAGTAGTTTTTCCAGATGGAGAAGAACAGAAAACTACTGTGCATGGCAGTAAAGCCATGATGGACCTCTTAGTTGACTTGTGCAGCCGGTCCCACTTAAATCCAGCCTATCATACCCTGGAGCTTCAGTCTTCAGGAACCCAACAGACTTTGAGTTATAAGCTAAATACTTTGATAGGGGCACTGGATGTATGGAAGATACTTCTGAAGGAGAAGGTTCCTGCAGGAAAGTATAAAGACAAAGGAAAGTTTCTTACTGTACTTGCTCTCCCATGATTCCCCAGCTTTCCCCCCTCATCTCTCGCTGAGCTGTCTCAATCCCCTGCTGTCAATCTATACTGTCTTCCTCTTTCTCCTCCCTGGAAGGGTCAGGATGGGGAGGCAGTCTCTGCCATTCCTCCTCTGCCCAGTCCCTGACAATCCGGCCCGTGGGCCTTAGTTTGCCAACCTGTGTCCTATGGCTTTCCTGAGTGACAGCCAGACCTTTCTCACACAGAGCCCCCCAGCAGCATGCCAGCCCCCAGCCATCCTCCCCTCCCTGCTCCCACCCCTGACCTGTGATGGTGACAGAGGCGTGGGTCTCCTGCCGCAACAAAGGGTTCCTCACTAAGCAGCTGTAGGTGCTGTTGGGCTCCAGCACCACCCGCAGGATGCTCCGCACGTCGAAGAGGCCCTCCTCGTTGGCCAGCTGGGAGGTGGTGATGGAGAGCCAGTGTGGTGTAGTGCAGTGTTTCCCAACCTTGGGCCTCCAGCTGTTTTTGAACTACAATTCCCATCATCCCTGACCACTGGTCTTGCTAGCTAGGGATGATGGGAGTTGTAGTCCAAAAACAGCTGGAGGCCCAAGGTTGGGAAACACTGGTGTAGTGGTTAAGAGCGGTAGTCTCGTAATCTGGGGAACCGGGTTCGCGTCTCCGCTCCTCCACCTGCAGCTGCTGGGTGACCTTGGGCCAGTCACACTTCTTTGAAGTCTCTCAGCCCCACTCACCTCACAGAGTGTTTGTTGTGGGGGAGGAAGGGAAAGGAGAATGTTAGCCGCTTTGAGACTCCTTAAAGGGAGTGAAAGGCGGGATATCAAATCCAAACTCCTCCTCCTCCTCCTTCTCCGTTATGTTGTTGCCGCGGCCATCTTGCCACAGCACCGTCGCCTCAGGGTAGCCGGAAAAGGTGTGGCATATCACCGTGACCAGGTCTCCCGGCTTCAGGTTCTTGTTGGGCTCCAGGTTCAAGTTGGGCTTGGAGTAGAAGGCTGGAAGATGAGGAGCAGGTGGAATGCTGTTCAGCCCGCAAATTTAATAAGTACATTCCTTATCATATATTAACAAAGGTAACATAAAAAAACTCACATTATACTAAATGCATTATATTACTTGAAAAAAAAAATGCATATATTAGCAAAGAAATTTCACTGCAAGGCTAAGGAATCTTTGTGGTCTTTTTTTCCTGTTTAAAGAATTGCAAATTGATGAAGAAATGTAAGGGACTAAATGCAAGATGGGGGAGGGGGACCAGGACTCAGCCTTTAGCAATGGTTCTGAAAGTGTGTGATGTACCTGTCAGGATGCTGTCAGCGGCTCCCGGCTGGTTGCCCAGGAAAGTATAAAGACAAGGAAAAGTTTCTTACCGTCCTTTTTTATTTCAAACTTTACAAAGAGAGGCTCTAGAACCCAGCATCTTGGATAATGACGTTGTCCCAAGTGAATTTCCACCCCTGACTCTCCCACTTTATCGCTTCTACGGGTGCTGCTACATGCCTCTGTCTTTGAGCTCTTTGCTCTCCTACTTTTACGGCTCGCCAGGTTCTGGGAGATGGAGGGTCTGGGATGCTTTCTAATGACAACGTGTCAACTGGCCATTATTCTGGCTCTCCCATGATTCCCCAGCTTTCCCCCTCATCTGAGCTGTGACCTCCCTCAACCCACTGTTGTAAATCTATACTGTCTTCCTCCTCCCTGGAAGGGTCAACCGAAAAGGAATAGTAGCTAAGAGAGAGTGGCAGATAAACATCTTCCTAGACCTATTATGCAAAAGCCTTAATGAAATTAGTGTGTGTGATGGGGGAGATAACTAATCAGGATGCTGTGTGAACTAGACCAGCTATTCATGCAGTTTTATGTTTCAGCTCACATAGGAGAAACTGCCACACTGACTCAGCCAGAGCCTGTAGGACAAACCCTGCCCAGAGGGACAGAGTGGCCGTACCTTGTATTCGAGACAGAGAAAAGAAGCCACTTCTTCACAGCATGAACTTATGGAATTCACTGTCACAGAGCGACAGGGATCGGTTGTTAATCCACTCTGGGAAATGTAGTGCTGTGAAGGGAATGGGACTCTCTCAGAAACTCTCAACGCCCTTCACAAACTAGAACTCCCAGGACTTGCTGGAGGGAGCTAAGACACTTAACTCAATGAGACGATGAGTTCCTGTATTTCGTATCATCTAAAGCAATACATGAGCAGATGCTCACAGATGTATTGTTATTAGCAGTGGGAAAGAGGGAGAGAGGGAGCATGAGAGCACATGGGTCCAGTTGTTCCCCTATGATTTATACCCTACACAGTCAAAAATTGTTCCTTGTTTAGTGTAGTATTGTCATCTTTGGAAAGAAAAGTGGGGGTAGGGAGGGGGGAGATTAGACATATTCCATTCCTGCTGCAAGAATGTTTTATGCAAATTGCTAATGAGATGATTTGCATATTTGTAGCCTATTTGCATGAGGCCATAAACCTGGTGGTGGCTGTTGTTATTTTTTAATGTGTGGTTTTAGTGCCGTCACACTGACAGGCTGGGTGAATTACATCTCATGCTTCTCTGCAGGGCAGCAGGGAGGCAAACTCCCCCCAAGCCTATATGACACCCTTCCCTGTCTCCATTTATGAGATGTGCACCCTGCTTTTCTGGTATGTATCCCAGGTGAGCCACTGTCTCTGCTTCGACTTTGGGGTAGAGATTGGGGAGGGAGGGGTGCCTTTTTACAGTTGTGAGATGCTGCTCTTCAGCTTTCAGCCAGTAGATTGTTAAAAGGCAAAGGTAAAGGACTCCTGACAGTTAAGTCCAGTCGCGAATGACTCTGGGGTTGCGGTGCTCATCTCGCTTTACTGGCCAAGGGAGCCGACGTTTGTCCGCAGACAGCTTTTCCAGGACATGTGGCCAGCAGAACTAAGCCGCTTCTGGTGAAACCAGGGCAGCACATAGAAACACTGTTTTACCTTCCCGCCGGAGCGGTACCTATTTATCTACTTGCACTTCGTGCTTTCAAACTGCTAGGTTGGCAGGAGCTGGGACCGAGCAACGGGAGCTCACCCCATCACGTGGATTCGAACTGCCAACCTTCTGATCAGCAAGCCCTAGGCTCTGTGGTTTAGACCACAACGCCACCCGTTAGGGACCCCCAAATGAAAGCAGAGAGGTTGCGGTAATCCATAGCATGCAAGGAAGTGAAGTGATGGGCTGGTACATAGGAAGCTGCCTTATACAGAGCCAGACCATTGGTCCATCTCACTCAATATTGTCTGCACTAACTGGCAGTAGCTCTCAGGGCTTCAGACAGGAGTTTCCCCCCCCCAAACCTACCTGGAGATGCTGAGGGTGGGACATGGGGTCTTCTGCCTGCAAGCAGATGCGCTACACACTAAACTAGATCCTTCTGCTGCCACCTGCCATTTTGAATTAAACCATTTACCCAAAGCAAGAGTGCCAGGGAGCTCAGCCAATCAGATGCTACCTTGGGCAAGGGCGGGCAACAAGGGCATTGGGGGAATGGCAAAGGGTGGGGAATCAGGATTCTTGTAAGTTGATCTGCTAAAGATGCTTTAAATGAATAATGGTTACAAAATCAATGTTGGCTGGCCCGATACAGGGCTCCTGCACATTTAATTGTTGTCACCAAGAGTTCAAAATATGCCTCGCCAGCCATAGTGGGTGGAATAATGGGCATGCTACACAATGCCTTAGTGTTCATGCGCTTGCAGTGTGATATCCTGAGTTGCCTGCTTGTCATTCGGATGTTTAATTTCTAGACAGTGGCACCATCAGGACAGGACTCTGGAGCAGAATTCTGTGGCCCCACTAATCAAAATGAGTGGAAGGGGACCCCCAAAGCAGTGCGGCTAGCTTCGCACCTTGAAAAGTAAGTGAAGGAATGCCCATATTACAACTGAAAGAGGTGGGGTTTAAGGCCATCATACCTGGAGTCTAAACTTAGCTAACTGCACCATCGCTTCCTCAGCCCCTCAAGAACGGCAAGTCTGGGAATCTGCAAGTCTAAGAATATTAGGTAAAGGTAAAGGGACCCCTGACCATTAGGTCCAGTTGTGACCAACTCTGGGGTTGCAGTGCTCGTCTCGCTTTATTGGCCAAAGGAGCCGGCATACAGCTTCCAGGTCATGTGGCCAGCATGACTAAGCTGCTTCTGGCGAACCAGAGCAGTGCACGGAAACGCTGTTTACCTTCCCGCTGGAGTGGTACCTATTTATCTACTTGCACTTTGACGTGCTTTCGAACTGCTAGGTGGGCAGGAGCAGTGACTGAGCAATGGGAGCTCACCCCGTCATGGGGATTCGAACCGCCAACCTTCTGATCGGCAAGTCCTAGGCTCTGTGGTTTAACCCACAGCGCCACCTGTGCCCCTAGCACCACATTAAGATGTCTTTAAAAGCAAAATATGGACAAAATAGAGACCGGTTTGTGTGTTCAGACCCAGAGACCTCCCCCCTAAATAAAGACACACTTGACTCAAATTTTAGTTTTGGTTTTTGGCAGAATTTAGGCCACAACATTATTGATTATAGAAGGTGAGTGGTTGCATAGGCTCTGGTTCGACTAGCTCCCTGCACCCTTGCAGGCAGCATTGGCCCAGGGCACCAGCATAGGTCAGCCAAGGGTGAACACCTGGGTAGGTGAAAAGCCAGGAATAGACTATGTTCACCACCCAGATGCCCCCCTGGACTCAGGCACGGGCACAACCCCCTCTCGGGGGTTGACCAAACCAGTTGAGTCCCTGGATTCCTTTAACGGAATACCCTTCACATAGTGATGGCGAGACCGTTCTTCCATCCCTATCACCTGAACCAGTGCCTATCCACAACCTTACAAGTTGTGACGATTTGCTACATGGGAGGTGAAACCCAAATGGCAACAGCCCATCAGCCAAGTGGGGAAAATCCTGCCGTGCCCCTGTCCCAAAGACAGACGACAGACGACAGCATAGCAAGGTCAATTGCAAAATGCCCTAAAAGTAGGGAGAAGTGGACAGGTGTTCCAAATGCGCACACAGAAAGAGGAATCTCAGGGTCACGTGCATGGGCATAAATAGGTCCCACGATCCCATTGGCCAGATTGCACCCAGCTTTGAGGGACCTACCAATTGGGTGTTGTGGCTGACCAACAGTACCCACCCAGAACACAGGGTGTCGGTTGTCCAGGTCTCACCACAATACATGCCCTCTTTGTCACATGTAATACAGTTATAGAGGGACGCAGGTGGCGCTGTGGGTAAAACCTCAGCACCTAGGACTTGCCGATCGCATGGTCGGCGGTTCGAATCCCCGCGGCGGGGTGAGCTCCCGTCGTTCGGTCCCAGCTCCTGCCCACCTAGCAGTTCGAAAGCACCCTTAAGTGCAGGTAGATAAATAGGTACCGCTTTATAGCGGGAAGGTAAACGGCGTTTCCATGTGCTGCTCTGGTGCCGGTTCTCCAGAGCAGCTTCGTCACGCTGGCCACGTGACCCAGAAGTGTCTGCGGACAGCGCTGGCTCCCGGTCTCTAGAGTGAGATGAGCGCACAACCCTAGAGTCTGTTAAGACTGGCCCGTACGGGCAGGGGTACCTTTACCTTTACCTTTACTAATACAGTTATAGGCACTGTCCCTGGTAAGTAGAGACAGAAGATAAATGTTTAGCATATATGAAGTCCCTCTGATGGAGCTGGAGAAAGGAACCCTCTCTGCTTGATACTCCAGATTTGCGATCTGGTCCCTGGCCAGCGTTGAAATTGCTGGATCAGAAGAAGTGCCGGCATGATTAAGCACACACATCTCCTACATAAGTATATTTATATGTACTCATAAAGTTGAAGAGGTTGTAGATCTTATAAGATTGTCTGCATGCAAATGATCTCAAGTTATACAAGACAGGATGATTCAACTGTTTTCGTCTTGGAACAAATCCACGGCCTTCTTGCTTTGAGGAACTGCTAAAGATCTATGCTTCTAAGACCTCTACAAAAACTCTGTCTTCCCAGAACAGAAACTTCTATGCACACACAGCCCTGCTTCCGTGCATTTAAAAGAGACAGAACCTTTTGTATGCGTGGGCTTTGCACAACAGGCAAGGCAAACCATGTCTTTAGCCAAGTGCAAAAAGTTTAGATGAGCAACTACTCTTAGCTATCTAAATAATCATCATCAACAACTCAGCCCTGATGGGAGATTTATTCCACAGTGCAGAGAATGGGCCCCTTCCCATATTTCAGTATGACTGTGTGCAGGAATAATCTCACGCAAGTCAAATGGGAAGATGGAAAGTACTCATGAATCAGACTGAGAAGAGCTGGCGGTCTGCTAACATCTTGACATACCAGTGTGTATAAATCTAAGGTAGCAAGATTGCCACCCAGAAATTCTCCTCCCAGACCACCTTAAAGGTGCTCCCAGACTGCCACTCTTTTGGGGTGGGATTCAGTCACAGGTTGGCAAATCTAGGTTGCACAATTGCAGTTGATTGTGAGTGTGTGTCCCTGCACAGCAAACCCACAGATTGGTCTTTTGAGATGAGGGAAGTGATGGGAAAATGCACTGTTAAGTGTGGGACAACACTTTATGCATTTATTTATTTCATAAAATGTATATACCACTTGGCTGTAAAAAAAAAACCCCACCAACCTCAAAGTTGTTTGCAAAAATGATAAAGCAAAGAATAAAAACATCACCGAGAAAAATGAACAACAGTAAGACTTTCAAAAAGTTCAAATCACAATGGACTAAAAAGAGATTGAAACTGGGAGTTGTATTTGTGAGGGAGTGCATTACAGGCTTCTTTGGGCGAAGCACTAAATGTACTTTAAATGTATGATGTGGCTATAACCAGAGTTATTCATCCTAGCTGCAGTCTGGGAGCCCCATGCAATTGACATTGCAAAAGTGACCTCCAAGATAAATGCACCAAAATCATAAATTGTGTAGAAGGAAACAGACCTTTCCCTGGTTATACCCAGGTTACAAGGGGTTAGATCCAGACGTAGTCATGCTTAGAGTAGACCTATTGAAATCAACAGGACTTAAGCTGATTCCGATGGGTCTTCTAAGGAGGGATGGGGGATAAATTCTGTTCAGTTCACATTCAAAGCAGAAATGGCACAATCTGCACATTTGGAACCAATAAGAGAACCAAAACACAGCCATCCTTCAAAATTCGCACTTCTTTGAATTTTGCAAAAATGCATTTAATTCTTGGATAAAGTGTGCATAAAAATGTAGAATAACACAGACATTTACTATATTAGGGGAAATAGGGTTTGTTTTTGTTTTTTTTAAAAAGGCGTATTAGGAAAAACTGCATGCCGAAAGTGCACATATTAGGAGAAATTTGCATTAAAATTCTGATGAATTTTCATAATTTTGTTTTTTATAATTGCAAGCTGATGTGGAAATGCAGAAGGGTGACCTTAAGATTGGGGGGAGGGGAGAAACTGGGAGAAACAAAAAGTGACAGATTTGCCTATTCCTACTTCTACATTCAGACCCAATCAAGTTGCTTAACAGTCAGGGGTTCTTATAGACTGCAGCTTCAGCCTAGAGGAAAATAGAATTCCTATATGAAAATTCTACTTCCCATCATGGAAACCAGCATGCAGACCCTTGTACACACATGCCTGCTCCCGCTGACTCTCCTGTGCGTTGATATAGGGTGAAGCTGAGATTTATTTCTGCAATTAGATCTTTGCAGCAAGAATTAATCTAAAGAGAAAGGGAAAAGGAGAGGGAAGTGTTTATTAATTATATATATTTCAGTTAGTGAAACATAATATTTAACTTAAATAATTGCAGGCAGGCATCTGGCAGGAGAGCGCGATCCATTCCGAGTGACGAATGCTTCTGTGCTTTTCGCTCTTGGCTTGCTGGGTTGATCTGTGAGATGACGAACGTGCCTCATGTTTCCCACGCTCCAGAGCTTCACACACAAGGAGGGAAAATATGGTCTCCAGCTCTTCCCATGAGCTATCCTTACCCTCTTACTAGAATAGTGACCTCACCTAGCCACTGAGGGATTAGCACAATGTTGGTGTTTAATTCTGTGCCAGCTTATGTGTCCTGGTGGAACTGATGCATTCGGTTGTGCCAAGGATCCGTAAGAAGGCTGGAGCCATGAGCTATTCTGGCCATGCCCACGCCACCCAAAAATGCTCCAAATCTGCTCTTGCACACCCTTTTCCTCCTGGATGCTGATGACCCTGCTGAAGACCCAGTTTGTGTGTGGGGAGCTATAGAACTGGTGTGAAGGGCCAAAGTTGAATGGCAGGTCGCATGCTCTGCATGCAAAAGCTTCCAGGTTCAATCCCTGGCATCTCCAGGTAGGGCTAGGGGAGACCTCTTAATGGAACGCCAAAAAAAACAACAACCCTGCCAGTCAGTGTAGACGATGCAAGTCTGGCACTGAAAGCAGATTTTAGAGCTGCGATTTGCAGCAGCTCATTTTGAGAAGTCTTGACTCAGAAGTCAGCTCTTCTGAGTTCAATGGAGCTTACTCCCAGGTAAGTGTGTGTAGGAATGGAGCCTCCATTCAACCTTTAGGGCAGGGGTGAAGAACTTGTGGACCTCCAGATGTTGCTGAACTACACCTTGACCACTGGACTTGCAGAGTGGGGCTGATGGACAGATGGATATTTTTATGAATGATAAACGGCTTGATCAAAAGAAAAATGCTCCAGGCAGTGTAAAAAAATAAGATTATGTATGAAATGTAGCTTAAAACCCGCAACACAATCACAAAAACATACATAAAACCATCATCATTAAAAACGATGCATGGAACTGCCTCCAGGAGCACCTCAGTGGTAGAGCATTTGTTTTGGATGCAGAAGGCCCCAGGTTTGTTCCCCGGTATCTCCAGGTAGGACTGGAAGGATTCCTGCCTGAAACCCTGGAAAGCCAGTCACCATAGACCTGGGATGGGGAACCCATGGGCCATCAGACCTTGTTGGACTGCAGCCATAATCTAGTGCAGTGGTTCTCAACCTGTGGGTCCCGAGATGTTGTTGGACTACAACTCCCATCATTCCTAGCCAGCATGACCAGTGGTCAGGGATGTTGGGAGTTGTAGTCCAACAACATCTGGGGACCACTGATCTAGTGGCTATGTTTGCTGAGGCTGATGGGACTTGGAGTCCAACAGCACCTGGAGAGGCCAAAGATGTATGAATGGTCTGGCTCAGCATGAGGCAGTTTCCTATTTTCCTATTGGCATTGTGACCGATCAGGCAAGCAATGTAAGGATGCAGTAGAAGTGTTTAAAGTACGGTCTCTTTAGTCAGACAAAATGAGGTATCTGTAGCTCAAATGACAGAGTGAATTTCTATGTGCTGTTCTTGGTTTCATCAAAGATCAGGAAGGGCTGCTTAATTGGATTTCTTCAAGGCCAGAGGTAGGAAGGCCTCGCTGTTTCTCGGGTTACAGGACTGCCAGAATAAAACAGGGGGAATGAATTAATCCTCATGCAAAGCTATTCAGCTTTCCGGCTACATATGCAAGGGAGGCTGGGAGTGCCCCTCACCCCCCGAGGTTTTAGACTGAGGCTGTGCTCAATTTATGAAGCGCAACAGGTATTGCTGAGATTAAAAAGTTAACTGAAGCACATTGCGCACAGCAACGAAGGTGACGCAATGCAGAGACCTCAACCTCAAGATCCAGATTTCCTCTTATACTGGACTGGCTTCCTTCATCTGCAATATCCCTGTCTGGATGTATGAATGTAGCGTCTTCCATAATAGTGTCAGATATCAGTAACTATAGATATTGGTAGGGAAAACCCCCTTTAAGTAAGCTACAGGAAGGCAGCAGAAATTAGGCTGGCTTAGGCTCAGTCAGTGTGGCGTAGCGGTTAGAGTGTCAGACTAGGACCTGCAAGACCAGGGTTCAAGTCCCCGCTCGGCCATGGAGCTCACTGGGTGAACTTGGGCCAGGCACTGCCTCTCAGCCTAACCTACTTCACAGGGTTGTTGTGGAGATTAAATGAGGAGAGGGAGAGCCATGTATGCCAACTTGAGCTCTTTGGAGAAAAAGGCGAGTTATAAATGCAACAAACAAACAAATAACTCCTACTGCAAACTCCCTTCAAGATTAGAGCTACTGTGTAGAAAATAGGGTGTACCATTTTAGGGTGTGAAATTTAATTTATTTTCAAATCTCTTTAGTGAGGGGTTTTAAAAATAGATTTTCGGGTGTGAGGAATTCAAATCTGCTATTGTTTTTGTAATTGGGCAACCTTTAGCTTGGGAAGTCTACGTTTGATGAAGCCCACAAACTGCTTTTGGAAAACCGCAGAAATTTAATTTTGCCTGCAGTGTCTGTCCTGCATCTGTAAAGGCTAGGAGACCTGGCAGGCTGATTTGCTCCAAGTCTACACCAGAGGCCATCAGTTCTGGCCTCTGATAGCTTATTTGACTCTGTTTTTAAACCACGCTGGTATCCTCTTTGCCCTGCTGGTAACTTTACTCATCTGCAGTATATATTCTTGCTTTCCTTTGATTACTGTGAACAGGTAAACAGGAGACCCTTATTAATTTCAGAGAGATATACACTCAGACAAACATTCATTATAAGTGTATAATATTATTTTCTGCAAGGCACTTTGGGAGCCTTTCAGGATTGCAAGGCAGAGTAGCAATTAAACACAAAAATAAATATGCAGACATGCATCTCTTAGGAAAGCTTGGAGACAAAATGACATTCATGTTCAATTTTTCCCCTTCTATAATCTCTCTGAACCGTTGGTGGGTTTCCCTCTGGAGTTCAGTGCAGCTAACAGTGGCAGGTGAAATAATTAGCTCTAATAAGTATGGACACTTTGGTAGGCAATAGTTCACGTATAAGAAGCTGTTTGGAGCATCTAAAGCAGCATTTAAGTAAGAGGTGGATAATAACATACCTACCATAAGGCCTGAGTGATGCTGCGAGCTCATTTATGCATTTATGCTGCCATGTGCATGGATGTAGGTGGTAACAAGAATGAATGGACCTATGCTGATACGCACATGGAAAAGCCACAAAACATATGCATTCACTTATATGGATATGCATTGTACATCACAGATGTAGTCATGTAAAACAAAGGCACAAGAACTGCTGAGGGAAAATAAGGGAGAATCGTTCGTTGAAAATGTTGTCTGTAAGAATAAAAGAAAATTATTATACATTAGTTTGGAGATGGTACCTAACAACAGTCAGATTAAATAAAATAAACAAGGAATATTTGGTGTTATATTGGAGGGGATGCCAGGAAACAGGGAATTCTGTTCACATGTGGTGGAGGTGTAAATATGTACAATTGTTTTGGCAAAAAGTGTTTAGGGAGATCACAGAAATCACTGGGTTAAAGCTGACCAAAAGTCCAGAGGTAGCATTGTTATCAATTGCTCACAAATTTGTTGACAGCTGCATGAGTTATCATAGCTAGGAAGTGGAAGGGGCAAGCAGAATACAAAATGAAAGAATGGTATAAAGAGGTGTGGGATACAGCTATTAATGATAAATTAACTTGGGCCATTAAGGTAAGATGGGGAATATGCAGCAGAAATGATTCTGAGGAGATATGGAGGGTTTTGGAGAATTTGTACTGTTAAAACGGAAAGAGGTCGAACCATCACATGAGGTGTTGAAATTTTGGGAGGTTGGATAGTTACGATGGAATGGTCTTGGGGGTGGGGTGCACATTTTTATTCTTATTTATTTATGATTATAAATGGCCTCGGTCCAGTATACCTGAAGGAGCGTCTCCACCTCCATTGTTCTGCCCAGACACTGAGGTCCAGTGCCAAGGGCCTTCTGGCAGTTCCCTCGCTGCAAGAAGCCAAGTTACAGGGAACCAGGCAGAGGGCCTTCTCGGTAGTGGCACCCGCCCAGTGGAATGCTCTCCTGTCAGATGTCAAGGAAGTAAACAACTATCTGACTTTTAGAAGACATCTGAAGGCAGCCCTGTTTAGGGAAGCTTTTAATGTTTAATAGGTTATTGTATTTTAGTGTTCTGTTGGAAGCCACCCAGAGTGGCTGGAGAAACCAGCCAGATGGGCATGGTATAAATAAATTATTATTATTATTATTATTATTATTATTATTATTATTATTATTATTATTATTAATTTTCTCAAAATAAAAATGAAATGAAATAAAAATACATATGTAAATAGTAAAAAGAAAAAGAAAAAAAGAACAGCCTGTGGCCCATTAAGCCCATCCTCCTGCTTTCACAATGGACAGCAAGGTGCCTATGGGAAGCCCACCAGCGGTCCTGAGTGTGAGAGCAACTCTCCACCCCTGTGGCCTCCAGCTGCTGGTACTCACTGATGTTCTTCCTTTGGCATGGCTAGTAGCCATGGATAGCTTTCTCCTCCACGATTCTGTCTAATCCTATTTAAAAGCAATCCAAGTTGCTAGCCATCAACATAGTTTTCGTGACAGCAGATTCCATAGTCTGTCTGTCCCGAACCTTTCAGCATTCAGTTTCATTGGGCAGCACCAAGGTCAGTTGTGATTAGGGAAGAAGAAGAATTCTCTGTTTGCCAGACACGTGAGCAAAATTTACAACACCAAATATGTGTAGAATAAATGTGCCTAGGTGAGGAAGCTGGGGGTGTGGGAGCAAGCCCTGCCTTTGTCAGTACACTTCCTATGCGAGAGCCGTGCAAAAAGGAACCCACATGCATACAGAATCGAGGCACATAGAGACCATGCCAATGGCTGAGTGAAGACACACCAGAGGACGAGGTTTGCCACCGTGCTCCTACTCCCTCCTAAGCACATTCCTTTGCACATTCATTCTGCTAATCTGTGCATGAGGTCATCTTCCACAGCCATAGAGATGGCATTGTGGAGTTTATTTTTTGTTTATTCTGTGTACAGTCACACCTCAGGTTACAGACACTTCAGGTTGCGTTTTTTCAGGTTATGGACCCGCCGAAACCCGGAAGTACTGGAATGGGTTACTTCTGGGTTTTGGCGGTTGCGCATGCTCAGAAGTGCTAAATCTCATTTTGCACATGCGCAGAAGTGCCGAATCGCAACCCGCACTTGCGCAGATGCGCCCCTGTGGGTTGTGAATGCTGCGGGTTGCGAACGTGCATCCTGCACGGATCACATTCGCAACCTGAGTATCCACTGTATGTCATTGATTTTGTGTGTTTTGTGGTGTTTCCTGCTTCCTCCTCCTTCCTTTCAGAGCTACAGTTCCCAGAATTCCTTGGGAAGACCAATTCAGTATTAAATTGCTCTGGGAACTGTAGCTCTCTGAGGGGAATAGGGGCCACCTAACAGCTCTCAGCAGCCTTACCAAACTACAACTCCCAGAATGCTTGGGGGGGGAGGAGGGAAGCACTGAGCGTTCAAAGTGTCATCACGGTGCTGTAAATATATGGTGTGAATGTGGCCCCAGGCTTCACCCAGCACACAATCTGTTCTTTCACCTACCACTTTTGTTTTGAAATGCAGATCACCTATTGCAAGACCTATTCAATTCTTTGGGTAGTGTGTCTTTAACCCTCATCCTCTTGGATTTAAAAGCCCACAGAAATGCAGAGTAAATGGATAAAGTGCAGAGTCGGGCAGCAAAGATGCTTTGGCCATGTGTAATTACCTCCTGGCAAATAGAAGGGGAAGAAATGGAGGCAGTGAGAGATTTTACTTTCTTGGGCTCCATGATCACTGCAGATGGTGACAGCAGCCACGAAATTAAAAGACGCCTGCTTCTTGGGAGAAGGGCAATGACAGGCCTAGACAGCATCTTGAGAAGTAGAGACGTCACCTTGCCAACAAAGGTCCGTATAGTTAAAGCTATGGTTTTCCCAGTAGTGATGTATGGAAGTGAGAGCTGGACCATAAGGAAGGCTGATCGCCGAATAATTGATGCTTCTGAATTATGGTGCTGGAGGAGACTCTTGAGAGTCCCATGGACTGCAAGAAGATCAAACCTATCCATTCTGAAGGAAATCAGCCCTGAGTGCTCACTGGAAGGACAGATCCTGAAGCTGAGGCTCCAATACTTTGGCCACCTCATGAGAAGAGAAGATTCCCTGGAAAAGACCCTGAGTTGGGAAAGATGGAGGGCACCAGGAGAAGGGGATGACAGAGGACGAGATGGTTGGACAGTGTTCTCGAAGCTACCAGCATGAGTTTGACCAAACTGCGGGAGGCAGTGGAAGACAGGAGTGCCTGGCATGCTCTGGTCCATGGGGTCACGAAGAGTCGGACACGACTAAACGACTAAACAACAACAAATAGTGGAAAGGGGGTAGGGCTTGCAAAGGCACCCCGGGTGTGGGAACGGAAAAGCAGCACGTGGGAGTTTCACCAGTGAGATGCTGGAGGGCAGAGAGAGGTCGCATGTGATTCAGATGCGCATCTGGCTGCGCTCAAAATTGCTATTCACATCGTGCATCCATGTACAGCTGTGCTGGGCCCCAGAGAACACCTTTCTTCTCCTCTCCTCTCCCCCCCCTCCTTGAAAGAGTCAATAAGAGTGACATTGTTGCTTGGCAGCGGGAGAACAGACCCCGCTGTTGCAAATCCACAGGCACATTTTTGGGGTTAGGTGTTTACAGAAAGCTTGGCGGTGCCGGCAGGAGGAGAAGAAAAGATTATTGTTCAGCCGCCAGAAACCATTGGCGTCTCCTTGCCTGCACACATAAATATCTCTGTGTATCCATACCTACCGTACTGCAAGGGGGAAGGGGTGTGCCTGTGAGCACGGATGTGCTCAGCTCAGCAGCCTGTTTGCATTAGAAGCCCTGGTTGGTCTCAGGGCAAAACACACCCCTCCAGCCATTCGCTATCTGCTTTTACTGTAGCTTTTCTGTTTCTTCAGATGCTGCCCCACGCAGCCTGTTCATCAGGGCGGCTCTTGAAGTCAGTCCTGATTCCTTAGCTGGCAGTCGAGTTTAAAAACAAAACCAGACCCGGTTGGTGCTCTTCAAATTCATAGCACAATCTTATGCGCGCCTACTGTGAAGTCCCACTGAGTTCCGTGGAACCTGCGGCCAAGTAAGTGTATATATAAACAAACAAGCAGCTATATAGGATTGCCACATCAGTTTCAGGGCAATGTCAAGCAGCTAACTTCTGAAGGTTGGCCTATTGGCTCCTCACACCCTGCTACACATCTGCACCATTTTTCGGACTCCCAGTCTTCATTCATGGAAAGTGAACATAGATGGTGGTCCATCTGTTCCAGCATCCTGTTGTCATGGTGGCCGACCAGATGGACGTGGGAAACTTGAAAGATGGACATCAGTGCAACAGCACTTTCCCCTCCTGCCATGCTCAGCAACTGGTTATTTTCACCAATATGTGAATTTTCACACATTTCTTCACTGGAGAACTGCATTGAAAAATTCAGAGAAGTGTGAATTTTGAAGGATGCCTGCGCTTTAGTTCACATATTATTTCAAGCAGTACAAATTTAGTAGGTTTACCTTTAAATGTGAATAGAATTTGTCTCCTACCCCTAATGGAAGCTGCTTTGAATTGCTGTGCTGGGAAAGAGGAAAGCAGTTCATGCAAAGTGACTGTGCTATTGTGTTTATTCCCCATCCCTGCATAGCAAGGCCCAAATCAGCTTTGGAGAGAGCGGGGAGGGGAGGTCATTTGGGGAGGTGGTGCAGAGGAGAGGGTCATACATCACCACCCCGAGAAAGAAAAGAGGTAAACATCGCAAGGTCCTCGAGGAAATAATACAATTGATTTACAAAAGCACTCCAGTTTCCCCTTGTTGCACTTAATGCATTTCGTCTGAACCAACAGAAAAAAAAACAAGCTGAAAAATGCATTTAGCACAACATGATTAAAATGGGTTGCTTTTATAAATAAATCATATTGTTTCCTTGAGCGCCTTCTGAAGGCCACCTCTTTTCCCTGCTTGGTCCAGAACTGGTGATTCCCCACAACAAAGTATTTCCTCACCTGCTATACCAGGCACCCCCAAACTCGGTCCTCCAGATGTTTTGGGACTACAACTCCCACCATCCCTAGCTAACAGGACCAGTGGTCAGGGATGATGGGAGTTGTAGTCCTAAAACATCTGGAGGACTGAGTTTGGGGATGCCTGTGCTAAACTGAGCCAGAACATTGGTCCATCTACTCAGCATTCTCTACACTATAGATAGTGAAACCTGCCCTCCAGATGCTGTTAGACTTCAATTCCCATCAGCCTCAGCAAGCATAGTCCCTAGATCAGTGATGGCCAGACTTGGCCCTCCAGCTGTTTTGGGACTACAATTCCCATCACCACCATGTGAAACGTCCTCCTATCAGATGTCAAAGAGATAAACAACTACCTGACGTTTAGAAGACATCTGAAGGCAGCCCTGTTTGCGTGGACAGGCGGAGTCCCCAGATCCTGCGCGGTCCTCCCCGTCATGTGGAATAACGACTCATGTCAACGTGCTATGGGATTAAATTGGCCACAACTTTATTAAATTTCAAATGTGGGTAGACCTTGGCTCAGGCATTGAGCGTTCTCCCTCCCCAGTCCCCAGCCGGGGACCTAGGGAGCATCAGGGTTATCCAGTGTGTGTGTGTGGGGATGGGCCGGCTCTGGAGAACATATGTTCAAGCAGAGATAGCCGCCCCCGTTACGCCGCCGCCGCAGGGGAGAGCAATGACGACATTTCGGCATACAGCCAAAGCCTCCCTTCAGAAACCCCTTTAATAGGGAACCCTGGTATCACCACTGCAAAGAGGAAGATGGACTAAAGGATTCCGCCCAAGGCCTGATACCGCCAAAGTTGTGACATTTTGCTACGGGAAAGGCGAAACCTGCCAATGCAGGGAAATTCCTTTCCGGCCCTTTAACAGCGACCTTAACGTAGCAGCGCCCGCATACCTGTGGAGAAAAGTTAACCTGCAAAACCTGTGAAGAAAAGTTAACCTGCAAAATAAGACATTAACTGAGGGTGGGTAGGGTGGGAGAAGCTCTGGAGCCAAGTGAGGATTCCCAGGTAAGATCCTCCCTCTATTGTGTGGGCAGGTAATCCCTCCCCTACCTGGCCTGGTCTCCTTGGCAATGCTTCCCCCAGGTGGGATTGGACAACTGACTGAGGTAGGCGGAGACCTCCAGGTATCCCACCTGAGGGAAGGCAAAGCCAAGCCTATGCTGATGGGGCCGCTCCAGATCTAGGGGCTACACGCGTCCACGCAAAGGGCGCCCCCCGTTTTAAGCGGGGAGCGGTCATTAGGGAAGTTTTTAATGATTGATGTTTTAGTGTATTTTGATCTTTGTTGGAAGCCGCCCGGGGAAACCCAGCCAGATGGGCAGGGTACAAATAGTAAATTATTATTATTATTATTATTATTATTATTATTATTATTATTATTATTACTGACCACTGGTCCTGTTAGCTAGGGATGATGGGAGCTGCAGTCCCAAAACAGCTGGAGGGCCAAGTTTGGCCATCACTGCCCTAGGTAATGAGAAGAGGAGTTGTAGTCCAACAACATCTGGAGGGCCACAGGTTCCCCATCCCTGGTGCATGCCAACTGGTAATGGTTCTCCAGGGTTTCAGGCAGTCCTTCCTGGAGATGCTGTACCACTGAGCTATGACCTTCCTCTAGGTGTTCTTAGAGGCAGTTCCAGGCATCATTCTTAATGATGATGGTCTTATGTATCTTTTTGTAATTGGTTTGGGGATTTTAGCTGTGTTTTATGTATAATTTTGATTTGTGCATTACTTGAGTTGGTGGTGTGTGGTTTTTTTAAGCAAGTGGTTTATCATTTCTAGACATCAATCAATCAATCAATCAATCAATCAATCAGTCAGCTCCATTCATCATGTCCAGTGGTTGGGGATGATGGGTGTTGTAATTCAGGAACATCTGAATGGCCACCCTTGTTCTAAAGCATGAATTGAGGCTCCAAGTCTACACACGCTTGCTGGAAGGATGTTCCATTGAACTCAGTGGATCCGACTTCTGAGTCTGAATTGCACTGTTATGAACTGTAGCTTTTGTTAGAATTCCTGCTCCATGATTGCAGTCATGGGATTGTTGTCTATCACATGACGGTATATGTTTTGACTCCACAGAGTAGGAAGTGACGGAGACAAGATGTTTGTGTTTCTGTGTTCTGTGAAGTGGGACGATTGTCCTTTGGTTTTTTCCCTCTTTGTTGTCTGATGCTAGAGAGAGAGGGAGCCATGTTGCAGTGCTCTCTGTGTGTTTATATGTAAATAAAGTAGATTAGCCAAAATGCTGAGTTGATGGGGTCTGTCATGCAAGGTGCGCAAACTCTGCGGATCCCTAAGTGTGCCGGTGTCTGTTGGCATCGGTCACGGTGATGTTCGGGCTGAAGAAAGCTTTTGAAGCTCCCGAACGATTGACCAGGAAGGAGAGAACATGCCAGTCAGGCATCATTCTCTACCAGGGTCCTACTCGAGTGTAGGCTGAGCTCATGACAGCTTTCAGTAAAAAAATCTGCTTTCAGTACCAAACCTGGCAAACCGTCATTCACAAAGTCATTCATGTTTTTGCTCTTGCTCAGAAGAGCAGTCTCCGAGCTTGTTCCTGAAACATCTCAGCATCAATTCCATAGGGAAATAGGTGGTTACAAGACAACATCTATCTCTCCTACAAGTTTGCCCAGAAGCAGGAAAGATAATTTATCATCCAGGTCACTTTCAAAAGAAAAAACCTGCTGCGCTGCTTAATTTGAGAAGGGGCAGCTTTAGAAACGAGGATCTTCTGAGATGCCGGGTGTCTCATGGGAGCACCACACAGCTGTGACTCGGGGTATCAAATTACACGTTCCCCTGCTGTTCCTCCCACTGTGGGGCAACCACCGTTTGCCGTCACACTTACCTCCAGCTGGAGTTGCTGGTAAATAGCATCCCTTGTCCCTAATAAGCTCGACTCCTTTGGTGTTGAGAATAGGGTGGCCGCTTACTGCCCCCCCCCCAAAAAAGAGGAAAGAGGTTGGCATACAATGTCCATGTGCTAATTCATATGTCTAGGTGCAAATTTAGAAATAGTTGTAGCAGTTTAAATAGAAATGCAATGCAGGTCAGCATAGTGGGGAAGACTGTGAGCAGATGACTTAAGCGCCTGCTCTATCTGCTGTCTAGCTGCAATGGATGATGGTGAACCTCCTCCTGGTCTTCCTTCTTAGAGCTTTAATAACAACAACAATCTTTATTACGGTCCAGAGACGCAACAAATCGTCACAAAGCAATACACAATTCACACAGCCTACCTCCAGGTTAAACAAGCATTTTGTTCAGAATATAGGGATCATTGGTTCTTGCAACCACTGATAAAAACTTTGCCACTGCTAATGTTCTAGCATTTGTCCGGTCTTCCAATAGGAACCTGACATAGTGAGCCTCTGATTTTCCCGGGAAAGGTACCAGCAAGGGTAGTATCAGTTCTGCCCTGGCTTGCTCATATTTTGCACAGTGCAACAAAATATGTTTTATGGAATCGATGTCTTGAGCACACGAGCAAAGTCTGTCCTGGTAGGGAACTCTAGAGCTTTAATAACAATAACAATAACAACAGCAACAATAATAATTTCCCCAGCCACTCTGGGTGGCTTCCAATCAAGTGTTAAAAACAAACAGCATTAAATATTAAAAACTTCCCTAAACAGGGCTGCCTTCAGATGTCTTTTAAAGAGAAGATAGCTGCTTATTTCCTTCACATCTGAAGGGAGGGCGTTCCACAGGGCGGGCGCCACTACTGAGAAGGCCCTCTGTCTGGTTCCCTGTAACCTCACTTCTCTCAATGAGGGAACTGCCAGAAGGTCCTCGGTGCTGGATCTCAGTGTCTGGGCTTGTTATCTTCAAACTTAGCCCATCGAAAAGAGGACTCCTTTTCATATGTGGTGGTATCCAAGAAAGCGTGGGCATTTGGGGAAATGATACATGATGAGATAAAAAATATGTTTAAAATGAGCATACTGAAAGAGCCTGAAGTGTTTCTGATAGGGATTATAGGGGCAGAAACCCCAAAGAAAATGTTAAAGCTGTTTATGTATGTAACAACAACAGCTAGGATTCTTTATGCACAGAAATGGAAGGAAGAAGTTCCCACCAAAGAATGGATAAGTAAGTAAACGGACTATGCAGAACTAGCAAAATTAAGAGAATCTCATGATCAGTGTTTTATGGAAGAACGGATGCCTTTTTCGGACTGCTTTAAGAAATATTATAATATATGAACCCATGAGCAGGATTTGAGCTATGAGGAACAGAAGTATCTAGATCATAATATAGTGGTTATGATTTAATAGACAGAAGAGAGAGTGCAACAGAAGGAGAGAAACTCCAGCTCCATGGAAAACAGGGTGGAAAGTCAACAAAAATAAGAGAAAAGACAAAACTGTGTTTTGATTGTATATGTTTAAAATGTTGAAACTTAATAAAATAATAATGGGGGGGGGGGGAGGACTCCTTCAAAAAGTGGGCTGCTCTCTGCAAAGTAGGGCACTTGGCCACCCTAGTGGTTGCCCATCATGGACATGCAGTCCCATATGGTTGTGTGGAAGGCAATCCGGCCCTTGGAGGGGAATCAGTTTCCCACCCCTGTTAAAAGAGGAGGCATCTTTATGCATTATGTACAGCATGTCCTCCTTTAACCACTTGGATGCATTTAGGGATGCAGGCAGGCCCTGACTATAGGAGCCCTCCTGCCATTTATAAATTATAAAGGGCTTTGGCTTTTCACAGCTGGCAGATGATAGAGAGAAGCCTTTTAGATCGTAGCACAGCATTAAGTGGGCACTAAAGAGGAAAAGGGGATTTTTCAAGCCTGTCCTAAGTCTGAATTTAATAAGTCAGAAATTATAATACTAATTTGGAGAGGTGCCAAACTGACCTGAAATGGCTTTGATGGGCATGCAAATGAAGCCCGAAGAGCATGGAAGGGGGAGTATGCAAATACGCAGATGCCCAGAAGGCCCATCCCTAATCATAAATGGGAGCAGGAGGAATGCTTCTCTGAGTCATTGCCATGCTGTCATCCATTGGCTCTGCCCAGCCTCCCAGGCTCATCTGCATTAGTTGGAGAAGGAAGTTCCATCATGCCATCTGATTATTTCGCATATTAATTTAATAAGTTCTGGTCTATTAAAAACTTGGCTGGTTGCATTTGCACATGTCTCTCCCAAATTGAGCAACACGGCATCTCCAAAAACCTGTCACCTTTCTCCTGCTATTTCCAGTTGATGATTCTCACCACTGCGACCCTTTTTGAGTTCTTGAGTAGTTGCCTTCTTGCCTTGCAGGCAAAATTGTTCATCGCTGGTTATAAAGCCTTTCCTGGGAGATGCTTGGAACCTGCTCAAAGAGGATTAGCTGGAATTCAGGACTCCACAAAACCCCAGGAGGAGATGTGAAATCCAGAAGGGATGCAGCAAACCACTTCAGTATCTGGAACTGATTTTGCCTAAGTTCCAACCAGCTCAACAAGAGATCAATGACATAATCAGCATGCAGACATGACAGAACCCTACAGCTCACATAATGCCTTCCAGAGGCTGTTGGACTACAACTCCCATCATCCCTGAGCATTTTTCATGTTGGCTTGGGCTAGTGGAAGCTGAAGGGCAACACATTGGCTATTCCTGCCCTAGGCCTAGAGCAAGTACACTGAATGCTACCATGGCTTGGGGATGCTTCTAGGCTATGCTGTTTGGGGATGCTGCAAAGGCCGTTAGTGCAGCAACAATGACATTGTCAGACTTGCGTCATGTTGGAGATCTCTGGACATGTGCATCAAAGCATGGATTGGAGATCTTCTCAGTGCCATTGAAAGTCTTATTGTGAATTATTTAACCCCACATTATGCTCACGAACCTTTAAATATCTACATAGTGATTAAATAATCTGTTATGTCTTGGTTCACGGTGACTCTCCCATCTCTTCAGCTTCACTGAAGCCTTTTTTTTCAATCGTGGGAAGGTCACGAGGGAAAGCTGGACATTCTGTGAAGGACATAATTGTATTTCTTACTGAGACATTTTAGATCGGGGAGGACGGACAATTTGGAGGACCAGCTTCCACCCCAAACTTCTTAGAATTGTCTTGCTTCGAAACAGGAAACTCGAGCTCAGGGTTTCCCAAACTTGAGTCTTCATCTGTTTTTGGACTACAGTTCCCATCACCCCTGACCACTGGTCCTGCTAGCTAGGGATGATGGGAGTTGTAGTCTGAAAGCAGCTGGAGACCCAAGTTTGGGGAACCCTGCTCTAGCTCCTGGCGGCCCCAGCAAGTCTGGCCAGTGGTTAGGGGAAAGATGGAGCATATAGTCCCCATCCAACACCTGGAGGGCACCACATTGACCACCCCTGGCTTATACCATCGTTTAGTCATGTCCGACTCTTCATGACCCCATGGACCAGAGCACGCCAGGCACTCCTGTCTTCCACTGCCTCCCGCAGTTTGGTCAAACTCATGTTTGTAGCTTCAAGAACACTGTCCAACCATCTCGTCCTCTGTCGTCCCCTTCTCCTTGTGCCCTCCGTCTTTCCCAACATCAGGGTCTTTTCCAGGGAGTCTTCTCTTCTCATGAGGTGGCCAAAGTATTGGAGCCTCAGCTTCACGATCTGTCCTTCCAGTGAGCACTCAGGGCTGATTTCCTTAAGAATGGATAGGTTTGATCTTCTTGGTTTATACCATAATAGTAATAAATAATGCTGGTGTCTATTATAATAAATAATGCCGCACCTCTACTGTTTATTTCTGCAACAAACACAGCTATCTCTGAAAGTCAACCCTCGTGGTGTGTTTGAAAGACGATGCTGATACAACTCTCTAATAGCCCTCAAAATCCTGGAGATATGAAAGGCAGAAAGACAATTTTTAACCGAAAAAACCCACACATCTTTGTGCAAAAAGAAAACAAATCACTATCTGGAAAAGAATAGCAGATCTCAGCCACTTAGGACCAAGAACGAAATCTGTGCAAAGAGGATGTGAGCAAAACACTCTGGCACACAGTATGACTTGGTAACACAAACAAGTTTCCTTGGAGAGAGGTCACTCTAGATAACCCAAGGGGGTTTCTGGTCCAGATATCATCAGGTGGGTACGGCAGGCTTTTTAAGCCAATTGCCCAATCAGTGTGTGAAAATGGTTAACATCAGCATTTTCCTCCTACAGATGTGGCCACGAGAGCAGGGAGTTCCTGGGGAAAAAAAACATACACAAGGAACCTGGATCTTCAGAGCTGACAGTGTTTTTTTGCAAACCTGCACCCAGATATATAGTAGAGCGTTCTGGTTACCCAGTAGCTTTGATATGTAGGATCTGATTATAGAGGCATGTTTAAAAGGAGCCCCTGGCAGAGGTGCAACGTCTGCACAAGATCCTGATAACATCTCTTACACTGTGAACTATCTGATTATACTGGTTCTTCCCCCCCTTCAGAGCCTAAGGACGCTGGTGTCTCAGCACCAGTGTGAAACAGAGGGGGGGGGGTTCCCCAGCTGCCTGGATGAAAGTGAGGCAGAAACCCATCTTGATAAAGATGTTGTCAGTTTGCCAAGACTCCCACCAAAATGGTGTGAGCCAATGAAAGAGAAAAATGAGACTTATGTTCTTCGTTGATTCAAACATTTCTTCAGGATTCCATTTTGCAGTCATTTCCCTGGCCCCCTCCCTCACTTCTGGCCTTGTGGCACAATACCCTCCCGCCCCACATTTTAGGAGTTCCTCTGTGACATGATCTCCTCTCTCCCTGTGTCACAGCTTGCTTGAACAAAGGGGTTGTATGTGTTGGTGTAACTTGCTGGTGCAAAAATATACATATATTTAGAATGGAAAATTCCTGGATGCCAAGATCCAAATTTGGGGCAAGTACTCTTTAATGAGGGAACCCCAGCAGAGATTTAAAATCACAAAATATACAGCAAAGCATGGAAACATAGGCTCCTCAAAGGTCAGGCTGATGTGCTTCAGAAAATTTGCACAGGCAGCAAAACTTGGTTTAGCTACAAAGCGGTGAAAGTTCCTAAATTATGGGTATAAAAACTCAAGAGTGGCTTGTGAGAGCCACGCGGTCTGAAAGGAGCAGTTCACAGCTCCTCACACACCAAATTCATATGTAGATTGGGGGAGAACTGAGTGAGAAACCTTGATTACCTGTTTCCTCCCAAGATGGTGGGGTGGACTAAGCCTGGCAGGACAGTTTACTCTATGCTATTAACCCCTTCATGTGTTTACTAGACTTAAGCATGTTGGTTGCTTTTTTTGCTTCTAACTTGTTTTTCAGCCATGCTTCTGGGTTTGTCCTTTGGCTCAGCTTACTCTTTCGTCCTGACTACTGGCTTATCCCATGGCTCCCAGCTCACATCAGGCTGCTGCATATAGCCCAAGCCTGACACCTGCCCATCATTCCATTTCCAACAATGTCTAACCAGATGCTGCTGGTAAGGTCTCCCATTGATGTTTACCAATGGCTAGCATTCAGCCTCTGAGCATAAGGTAAAGGTAAAGGTACCCCTGCCCGTACGGGCCAGTCTTGCCAGACTCTAGGGTTGTGCACTCATCTCACTCTATAGGCCGGGAGCCAGTGCTGTCCGGAGACACTTCCGGGTCACATGGCCAGCGTGACGAAGCTGCTCTGGCGAGCCAGAGCCGCACACAGAAACACCATTTACCTTCCCGCTAGTAAGCGGTCCCTATTTATCTACTTGCACTTTGACGTGCTTTCGAACTGCTAGGTTGGCAGGCGCTGGGACCGAGCAGCGGGAGCGCACCCCGCCGCGGGGATTCGAACCGCCGACCATGCGATTGGCAAGTCCTAGGCGCTGAGGTTTTACCCACAGCGCCACCCGCGTCCCTAATCCTCTGAGCATAGAAGACCATAATAGAAAAGCTGCTTTTTCACACCAAGAACAGCAGCAGCTGCCCTCCCATGTCCAGTCACAAAGTTCCAGTAATTATTAACAATGGGTTCCTCCTTTTAATCCGCCCGGCAACAGTGGCTTCTGTTGCAGCCCATAGTGGTGCTGTATGGTTAAAAGGTAAAGGTAAAGGGACCCCTGACCATTAAGTCCAGTTGTGGCCGACTCTGGGGTTGCGGCGCCCATCTTGCTTTATTGGCTGAGGGAGCTGGCGTACAGCTTCTTGGTCATGTGGCCAGCATGACTAAGCTGCTTCTGGCGAACCAGAGCAGCACACGGAAAGGCCATTTACCTTCCCGCCAGAGTGGTACCTATTTATCTACTTGCACTTTGACATTCTTTTGAACTGCTAGGTTGGCAGGAGCAGGGACCGAGGAATGGAAGCTCACCCCGTTGCGGGGATTTGAACCACCGACCTTCTGATCAGCAAGTCCTAGGCTCTGTGGTTTAACCCACAGCGCCACCCGCGTCCCTGGTAACCGCTGTACGGTTACCAGGTAGCAAAACAGCTGTTGAAGAGCTACATTTCAAACATAGGCAATAGCATTATTAGTTGTTGTTGGGTTTTGCTTTAAATGTCCTCCCCCCCCCCCCTCTGGGCTTTCTTTCTTAGCAGGCAAGCCTTGGCATCGAGAGAGAAACTGATATTGAGCATATGGTTTATTATGAGGCACTCATCTTTCCAAGGCTCTCATGTTCTGGGGAAACGCCAGATTGCAAGAGAGAAAGTTGGCGTGCCCATTTGAGCATCTTTTCCAAAGACATTTGGTATTTTTGAGAGCTACAGCGCAAGATTAGAAAACAAAGGCACAGCAAGGAAAAATGTGATTGTGGGAGCCGAGGCTTCCCTGTACTCTCAGCAAACAGCCTCGGCCAAAGACATCCAGCTGCCTAAGGTGACCCAGTAAATGTCACTCCCAACCTTTTATTGCTGTTCCATCAACCTTGAATTTCTGCTGATGCAGCAGCAGCAGAGACCCAGGTGACCCTACAGACTCTTGCTGCACAATCCTCGCTCTGAGGATGGACTTCTTAACGGAGAAATCCGAGGGCTCCCTTGGACAAAAACAACAACAAGGACACCAGCTAGGAATACCAGAGCAAAACAGCAGCCAGTAGGCTTGGTCTTTATTGAAGACTGTCGCAACAGGACTCCCACCTGCCACCAGGTGAAACAAAATGGAAGCCCAGAACAAAAGAAGACCCCAACTTTATTAGTTACTAATCCCCCAAACTACACCCCTAGAACTACATCACGACTACATCTTTGACACATCACAAAAAGGAGGGGTTGAGGGTGGAGTTGTGGAGGTAACCTGAGTATCTTGTCACCTGGCTGGTTCCTCCTCTCCCCCTCCCCATGAGTCATTTCCAGAGGACAAAGGGGAGCTGGCAGTTTCCTGCCCCCAGAGGGAAGATCTGATCATTCATTGTCCTTTGTTCCAGTCCATGTTGAATCCACTCCCATATGCAAGTCCTTTGTGACCTTGATGGTCTTCTGTCTGGGACCATCAAGGTTGTCATGCCAACTGGGTAGGGCTCCTGTGTATGTGTTGGTACGTTTAAGGGATTATGGCCATCCTGTACCAAACCACCCCCCTTTGATAGTCCTTCCTTCGTGGAGCAAAATAAAAGTGGACCGGTGTAAATCCGACGTACGGTTGATTTACTACGAATTTATAACAGAAACGTCACGTATGTCATGTGTGAGGGTGTGTGTCGTGTTTGTACAAACTGAATGATTGACGGGGGGGGGGGCGTTTCCTGCGACAGACTCCATGTGGAGTTTCTTGTTGCTGTTCTTGTTTGAGAGAGACAATAAAGTTCTTACCTTGCTTCCTGTCTGTTGTGCTGTGCATACCTTCCATGACACAGAAGTGGAAGATGAACCCTTGGCCCATGGGGCCCCCACACCCTGTTTCGGCTCCTGCAGAGATTGCAACCCATTGCTTTGCACTCAAAAGGTCCCAGGTTCCATCTCTGGCACCTACAGCAAAGAGGATAAAGCAGCAGGTGATAGGAAGGTTTCTTCTCTGCTTGAGATCCTGGAGAGCTGCTGGCAGTCAGAGCAGAAAGTACTTGGCTAGATGGACCAATAGTCTGACTTCTTACAAGGCAGCTGCCTACGTTCCTCATATCTAATTCTGCTTTGCATTCCATCCATGCAGGAAGGTAGAATGCTATTTGCCAGAAGCAGGGCCTTTGTAGTGATGGCTCCATGGATGAAGAACAATTTTCTCCCTTGGGAATAGAGCAATATCTCATCACCTTGTTTTTGAGGGGGCTGTGAGGCATATTCTCCTGCCCCCAAGCTGGCTTTTGGTTAGGCTGGTTAGGAATTTTGTGTCTCTTAGTTCACTGCTTGTATTATCTGGGGGAGAGGGTTAAAATGGTTTAGCCTTTTTTTTTGAAAAAGCCACCTTAGATAAAATTTAGAATTGCTTAGGGGCAAACATGCCAACTTTAAAGTTGTGATGCCACTTATTTTTTCACTCGAGGAAAGGTTAATTTTTTAGTCTCACAGCTTTTGCTTATTTTCTCTCTCCAGGTGCTGTCAGTTTCCCGTGTAATTTATTTCACTGGAGATGAACAGCTTGTGCACTATCCCCTTCAGATGGCAAAGCAGAAAAGCAAGACTCTGGATTCTCCTCCCTTCCCCTTAAGGTATGTTTTGCTTGACACCGACTTCTGCTGTGGTGAGGACTGGGAATGGGCAAAACTGTCAATTCTGGTTTCTAATTTATCTCTTTCCTCCAACGGTTTGTGGTTGTTGTTTTTTTAAAAAAGGAAGACATCACAGAAACATTTGAATGCATTTTTGAGCACATTTCTCTGACTGTATACATTTATGCATGCAGTTTTGCTCAATGTACACAATTTCGCAAGCAATTCTGCCCATTATGATGCATCTTTGCATATTATTTTCAACAACACACACATTTTTTGTGCCCATTTTCATTGCATGTTTTTGTGTTGCAAAATTTGAGGAAGGGTAAAATTTTGAAATATAGTGCTGTTTGGGTGTTGGCTTGGAAAGTTTGAATTAGGCAAGGGAAGTGCAAATTGGGAATGAATTTATCCCTTAACTCTAGCAGTGACATAGTGTAGACACCATTAACTGACCTTTGGGTTTGGGATCTGGTCTTACGAACCGACATTTTAAATGTGCTTAACACTGGCTGAATTGTGCCCTTCGCTATG
Organism: Podarcis muralis; assembly: GCF_964188315.1. Taxonomy (NCBI): domain Eukaryota; kingdom Metazoa; phylum Chordata; class Lepidosauria; order Squamata; family Lacertidae; genus Podarcis; species Podarcis muralis. The sequence goes on from NC_135668.1 coordinate 7,893,070, forward strand.
CACTAAATCAGGAGTCAGCAAACTTTTTCAGCAGGGGGCTGGTCCACTGTCCCTCAGACCTTGTGGGGGGCTGGACTATATTTTGAAGGGGAAAAAATGATGCAAGAGCAGCACAAGCCCCAGTGGCTGCTTACCTGTGTCTTGTGAGCGGCAGGGGCTGGCGGCGGGGGCGGGACAATGAGCAGGGCGTGAAAGGGCTCTGGAGAAGGGCTGCTTAAAATGGCGGCAGCTCAAGTGTTGCTGCTGCTGACACTAACAAAGCCCAGCCCCCTTCCTCCTCTAGGCAGGGCAGGGAGAAGCCAGGAGGAGGGAGGGAGGAGGCGCCACTGCTGGAGTGTGAGGGAGAGGGAGGGAGAGGGAAAGAATGTGTGCGCTGGTGATCCACACGGCGATTCCCAGACCGCCCACGGGCCGGATCCAGAAGGCAATTGGGCAATTGGGACTGATCCATCCCGCAAGCCTTAGTTTGCCTACCCATGCACCAAATGGTTATACTATTAGAAATACATAGATAATTATGAAATTATTGTGAGGTTTAATTAGTTAACTCTTTATATTTGGAAGGAGAAAAACAATCATTTCCTTAATAACAATTTCCTTAAAAACCAACTTAGACACATGAAAAACTTAAAACAAATCCTTATTTTCTGATGAATAGCTTTTGGGCTATAATGTAACTTAAATAGAACACTATCTTTAGAAAGATTTTTTTTCCCTCCAAAAGCATTTTATTTTAAAAATCCAATTTAAATTAAAAAAAAACTGATGTAAATTTTTAAAAAATCCGTGGTTTTTAAAAAATAATAATCTGATTTTGAAGGAATGGGTTTCTGTGTAGCAAGTTTAAAACTGACTCAACCCCCCCTTTTGTTATTTCAAAAGAAATCATTTTAAAATGCGTAAAACTTGAGCTGTTGAGCAAAAGCAAAATAAGGACACAATTGCATAAACAAGCTCTCTCCTTTATCAGTCATGGCAGGGGATGACCCTGACTTTTTAGGGGAACAAAGAAAACACGTCAATACTTTATCTTATGTGCTCACCACAAAATACGTGGGGACCGATGTCCGGGGAAAACGCCAAAAGTGTGTTCCCGGAGATTATGACCTCTTCCCAGATACGAGTAGGAAGAGGAAGATCCTTTTATGGTCAGAAGTACAGGAAGGAAGATCATTTTATGGTTAAGAGTACCAAAGCAGGAACATCTGTGATGTCAACCTGACTGGGGAAGGGGGAAGAGGGTGTCTGGAGGATATACCGTATTTTTTGCTCTATAAGACTCACTTTTTCCCTCCTAAAAAGTAAGGGGAAATGTGTGTGTGTCTTATGGAGCGAATGCAGGCTGCGCAGCTATCACAGAAGCCAGAACAGCAAGAGGGATTGCTGCTTTCACTGCTCAGAGATCCCTCTTGCTGTTCTGGCTTCTGAGATTCAGAATATTTTTTTTTCTTGTTTTCCTCCTCCAAAAACTAGGTGCGTCTTGTGGTCTGGTGCGTCTTATAGAGCGAAAAATACAGTATATACTGCATGAAACTTCTCATTTCTTTGGACTTGCTGTGGACTGACCACGCAAGTGCCTTCTGCTATCCGGAGAGCAGAATAAACTCTTTCTCTGAATCAACCTCGGTGTCATTTGACTTCCTTCCTCCTGTCCCGGAGCAATGCAGACCCAATCGGTGAACTCCAATAAGGCTACAATCTTTTTTTAAAAAATCATTGGTTTTTATCCACCCTGGTATAGAAATTTAAAAAGACATAACATAATAACCAACAAAACAAGACCTTTTAAAAGACTAAATGTTAGGTTCTGTGGTTGCATCCTTGCAGGCCTTTCAAAACATCCACTTGTTGGATAATATTCTAAAATAGTCACATGCACTCAGGCATCTCTCTGATTAGGGGTTTGGGGTATACCAGGTACTTAGCAGGCAACAATGAAGACCATTTCACATTGGAAACAGGGAACCACGTGTCTTGTTGAAGCTGCAGTGAGACGCAGTGGTAATGAGGTTGGAGAATGAAGATGAGTTGGGAACGAAGAGGCGAGGTGAAAAGAGCAACAGCCTACCATGTTGGGGGCTCCAAATCTGACATGGAGCAGTGCTATGCTTTCTTCCCCCTAACAACCCTGGAACAGGTAACTTCCTGAGTTCTATGCTGCCCAAATTTCTCCTGCAAACGCATCTGCCTCTCCCTGACACATCCCTCTTAAAAAGAGAGAGCATACGTTATGCTGGCTTTCATTTCCATTCTTTTGCAATTAATTAGTTAATTTTACACTGGAGCCTCTTCAAACGGCCTTTGCACAGAGCTTGGTCCAGCCCCCCAGACTCCATGCTGGGGAGCTGCCCCCTGTGTGTGCCTGTGCGCCTGTTTGTGTGCGCATTGTTTTGTCTTTAGAAATTCAAGGTTGGAGAGACATCTCCTGCACTTGTGGATCCTTGCTAATTAATCTCTTGGCCTCCTTGGTCAAGATCAAAGCCGCAGGCAACTGGCAGGGCATTAGCATGAGATTTGTTCAAAGTAAACTGCTTCCTGGGGACGGGAACATAAGGGCACCCAATGGCACCCCTTCCTAGTGTTTTCAAGCGCCAACCTGGTCTTGCATGTGTTCCCCCCCCCCAAGTATTCCCAAGCAGCAAGAGAAAGTGAATTAGCTGCATTTCCTGTAACAAGCAGACCTTCAAGTTTAACCCCTCAGTGGGAAGAGGAGAAGCTATAGGTGACATGGACGGAGGAATGGTAGCGGCTGATGGTAGCATCTTCAGTTGCTTTGGATGCTTTAAACCAAAGGTCAGCAACCTTTTCCAGCTGTGAGCTGGTCCACCGTCCCTCAGACCTTGTGGGGGGCTGGACTATACAGTGGTACCTCAGGTTAGGAACTTCATTCGTTCTGGAGGTCCGTTCTTAACCTGAAACTGTTCTTAACCTGAGGTACCACTTTAGCTAATGGGCCCTCCTGCTGCTGCTGCTGCACCGCCGTGCGATTTCTGTTCTCATCCTGAAGCAAAGTTCTTAACCCGAGGTACTATTTCTGGGTTAGCGGAGTCTGTAACCTGAAGCATCTGTAACCTGAAAGGTCTGTAACCCAAGGTACCACTGTATTTGGGGAGGGGGATGAACGAATTCCTATGCCCCACAAATAACCCAGAGATGCATTTTTAATGAAAGGACACATTCTAGTCATGTAAAAACATGCTGATTCCTGGACCGTCCGCGGGCCGGATTTAGAAGGCAATGGGGCTGCATCCGGCCCCCGGGCCTTAGGTTGCCTACCCCTGGTTTAAACCATTCTCCACGCCACACATCATTTTATACTCTTCTATCATGTCACCCCCTTCTCTCAAGTAAAAAGCACCTTCTGTTGCCCCAGTTTGCCCATGCCAAGTTCCTTGAGGAGGGGGTAAGTTTCCTGCTGGCTTGGATGGTGCCCTCTCCAATGCGACACGCTTCCTTCACCAGAGGAGGTGGGTACAGAGAAGCAGCCGGGTCCTTTCCAAATGACACAACCCCCCTTTGTTGTTGCTGTTTAGGGTTAACGCTAGACTGGCACTACCGTGGCAACTCTCAAACTGCCCCCCTTCACTGGAGATTCACACACAGAGCCTGTATGTTGGACCTCTGCTATAACAAAGGCTGAAACTTTGCCTGGGTGAAGGCAAGCTCCTTCCATCTCTGGCTGCTCCCTGATCTCACTTGATGGCTCCTTAAGGCTCCCCTCTGCCAGCATCTAATCTATGCCAGTGCTTTTCACTGACCCTCAGCCTTTAGACCAGGCTTCCTCAACCTCGGCCCCCCAGATGTTTTTGGCCTACAACTCCCATGATCCCTAGCTAGCAGGACCAGTCGTCAAGGATGGTGGGAATTGTAGTCTCAAAACATCTGGAGGGCCGAGGTTGAGGAAGCCTGCTTTAGTCAGAGAGGATTCCTAAAGCATCAGTGTTCATTTCAGTGGATGGGCGGAGGAATATGAGCTCCAGTGCTGGATCCTTTCCTAATATCTGCTCAGATGAATTGATAATCTTGGCAACTCCCTGCAATGCCCTGCATTGTTCACATGCAGCACTGATTCTGCTCCACTGCAGCCCGTCTTTCAAAATTAATGTTATTCGACACACTATACGCTGTGGGGAAGTAATGCAACTTACTTAACTGTGCAAATCTTGGAAGTTCAACTATACAGTGGTACCTCGGGTTACAGACACTTCAGGTTACAGACGCTTCAGGTTACAGACTCCGCTAACCCAGAAATAGTACCTCGGGTTAAGAACTTTGCTTCAGGATGAGAACAGAAATCACGCGGCGGCGGCATGGCGGCAGCAGCGGGAGGCCCCATTAGCTAAAGTGGTGCTTCAGGTTAAGAACAGACCTCCAGAATGAATTAAGTTCTTAACACAAGGTAGCACTGTAATTACATTTTTCTACCCTGTTCATTTCAATGCAAAGGAAATGCCATGCAAATTGGGACAATGACGAAATCAATTATGCATCATTTGCAGACAGAAAGTGACAACAGTGAATACCAATTGTATTCGCTGGATTGATTTTTTTGTTCCATATACGGGACAAATAAATGAACATCGGCAACGTTTATTAATTGATTGAATTTATATAGCGCCCTATACTCGGAGGTCTCAGGGCAGTTCACAGAAAAGATCACAATATATAAAATCAAAATAAGAACAATAAACCAATACCCCCCCCCCCCAAAGAGCCACATTTTAAAAGGGCATAGGATGTCAACCAGGTCAACCAAAGGCCTGGTTAAAAAGGAATGTTTTTGCCTGGCGCCTAAAGGTGTATAATGAAGGCACCAGGTGAACTTCCCTGCAGAGAGCATTCCACAGACGGGGAGCCACTGCAGAGAAGGCCCCGTTCTTGTTTTGCCATCCTCCAGACCTTTTGAAGAGGCGGCACATGAAGAAGGGCCTCAGAAGATGATCTCAGGATCCGGGTAGGTTCATATGGAAAGAGAAGGTCCTTGAAAAATGTTGACTCCTGCTTCCATTTTTGTTGGAATTCTCCCACTGATCAAAGACCCCCACTCCAAGAATGGTTAAAAAAGTTCTTTGAGAAAGGACAAAGAACAGTAAAGAAGCTGTGGGGGACGTGGGAACTAGTACAGCTGTTCTGGGAAGGAGTATCCACCAAAATATGCAATATTACAAATCATAAACTTACTACTTTTCTTCTGGTGGTGATGCAATTACTTACAGAGCAGAACTGGAAAGGATTTGAGCACCTGAATATCACACAATGGAGACGGAATGTATGGACAGCTGCCCAATCCTAAAAACGAACGAAGAGGGTACATACCTTGAAAAATACATTGGATGTAGATTATTTTATTGACGCCTGGTACTCCTTCATAAAATACTCAAATGAGCATCCTGTTGACTGGCACCCTCTAACCACCCACATGGATTTATGGCAAAATCTATTACATTAATGTTCTGTTTAAGGTGGGGGGGGCAGAGGTTGGGATGGGGCAAACTTCTTGCTTTGTTTATACACTGTTGAAAACTAATAAAAATCTATTATATATATAAAAAAATAACAGGAAGGAGGCTTCTGGTAGACCCGAGCAGAAGGGTGGCCAGAATGCATCCCCTCCTTTGCCCATGCACTTGCTAGATTCAATGGTGTCATTGCCTTTATTAAACACAAACACACACACACACACACACACACACAGCTCTCCCTTCTGTCTGCTTGTTTCCTAATTGCTGGTCTTGTAAATTGCTTGATTTATGGCTCCGTTCATCAGTTCTGGCCCTGGGGTATAACATACTTTCCCTTCTAGGCTAGGAAGCGAATAGCAAATTAACAACCCCGTTGAAGGTTCAATAAGGAGCTGAGCGTTTGGGGATCTTTATTGTGTTGCTTTTGCCAAGAGTTGCTGCTTTGTGCACACACACACACGGCATTCAGTCCATTGTATTCCTGCAGCTTCTTAACTCGTCTGGGGCAGCAGCTGCATCTTGGATGCTCAATCACACACAGGCGGACTTTGAAGTGTCCTGCAGGAGAAGCCACAAAGGAGCATCTTGGTTTTGCATCCGCTTCCTTAAAAAGCTGGGGAGGGAGCCAAGTCCTTGAAAAATGAAGGATTGCTTTTGTGGGGAGGGGGAGTTGTTCTGCATGTATCCTGATGTCCTCAGCAGGAGACCAGAGACTGAGTTTGGGAGGGGGGTGGAGTGATACAGCAAAGTGCTGTAACTGAGCCACGAGGAATTAAGCACAAAATCTGTTACCAGAAGCTTTTCTTCTGTTTCAGTCTTTTGCCTCTTCAAGGCCCTTGAAAGCGGGAGTTGTGCGCTGTTGGCCTGCCAAAGACAATTCTGCCTTTGGCCAAAGTGAAGCATTTGGAAGGCTCCTTGATTTAAAGGGGAAAGAGCGGAGTATGAGATTTCTCCCACTAAAATTAACGGGACTTAAAAGCAGGGGTCTCACACATATACATTAAGACGGCTGAGGTCTTGGGAAAAGTTGATAATGAATAATGTGTGCTGGCAAATTAAAAATCAGATCAAATATTGATGGAACTAGATAAGCGAGGTTCTGTGATGGGAAGAAGACCTGGGTTTTGGTATGATTTGGCAACTGATGGAAATACAAATGCTTCATGCATGAATGTGGGAATTGAACTTGTATTTAAAGCCAGCTAGGCTTAATAAATTCTACTCCATATGCAAGCTACAGTTGTTGGAAGGGCTCAGTTGTAAATGCTCATTTAGTACAGATGTGGCAGGAGTGCCTGGTGACTTACGATTTTGGGATATAAATACTACATATTATAATGCAAATTTTGGCTGCAGTCTTACGCTTACTCCAATGCTGATCTTCCTTAAAACCCTGAAATCCTTAACAATAATCATGTTAATAGCGGCAGAAATTGTGTGGGTATATTAGGGGGGGGGGGTCACAAATCCCATCTATGTGCAAGTGGCTATTAAAGTGCCCTGAAAGAAGGTAGAAATGGACAAGGTGCCTGGTGTCGTTGTGTACAGACATAGATTTACAGAGAGGTGGATTTGTTTTGTCATTTCCAGGCATGGAAATTATAGAAACGTGAGGCTCAAAAGGAATTTATTTTTGTGAATGCTGGATTATGTTGTCGGTATTCTGAATGAAAAGGATCTAGCAAGCCTGGCGTCAGAGGGTGGCAGATGCCACGGCTCCAGAAGAGCCCACTTTTGCCATATGCTGTCTTAATGGGCCTCCTACCAGCTCCATGCACTACATGGTCCACTACATGGTCTTCCCAGTAGTGATGTATGGAAGTGAGAGCTGGACCATAAAGAAGGCTGATCACCGAAGAATTGATGCTTTTGAATTATGGTGCTGGAGAAGACTCTTGAGAGTCCCATGGACGGCAAGAAGATCAAATGCATCCATTCTTAAGGAAATCAGACCTGAGTGCTCACTGGAAGGACAGATCGTGAAGCTGAGGCTCCAGTACTTTGGCCACCTCATGAGAAGAGAAGACTCCCTGGAGAAGACACTGATGCTGGGAAAGATGGAGGGCACAAGGAGAAGGGGGCGACAGAGGACGAGATGGTTGGATAGTGTTTTCGAGGTTACCAGCATGAGTTTGACCAAACTGCGGGAGGTAGTGGAGGACAGAGGTGCCTGGCGTGCTCTGGTCCATGGGGTCACGAAGAGTCGGACACGACTAAACGACTAGACAACAACAAACCAGCTCCATGCAGTGGCCCCTGTCTCTGCCCCCCCCCCCCCGCCTGCACAGTGCCCTGCAAATCAATTCAACTTCCAAGGCACTGTGCGTTTGCATTTTGGGGGTATTCCCTCCAGTTTTGGGTCCCCCGAAGAGCCCCCACCCAAATTCCTACTGTGAGGTTGAAAAACTGGACTTTAATTTTCTGAGCATAACTGTTTTGTTGTTGATAACATTGTGGAAGTAATTGGGAAGCAGAAAGTGGTGGGATTTTTTTAATTATTATTATTTTAGTCTGTAGTTCTAGCCTTGTGGGATATATTCGGGGGGAGAAAAGGCTAAGAAGAAGAAGAAGCGTTTGGATTTGATATCCCGCTTTATCACTACCCTAAGGAGTCTCAAAGCGGCTAACATTCTCCTTTCCCTTCCTCCCCCACAACAAACACTCTGTGAGGTGAGTGAGGCTGAGAGACTTCAAAGAAGTGTGACTAGCCCAAGGTCACCCAGCAGCTGCATGTGGAGGAGCGGGGAAGCGAACCTGGTTCACCAGATTACAAGTCTATCGCTCTTAACCACTACAGTCCCTAAGACAGATGAATGGTGCCCTGTACGCTTCCCTTCAGCAACTCCTGCAGTCCGCCTGGTGCCAAATATATCGCCCAGATGTATTGTTGTCTGGGCAATGGGATGCGGGTGGCGCTGTGCTCTAAACCACTGACAGTGGCGGAGTTAGCTGCATGGGCGCCTGGAGCAGTGGCCCTGCCGTGCACCCGGGGGGGGCGAGCTGCAGGGGGGGGGCAATCTGCTGCGCAGAGGGCGTGGGGATCTGCTGAGCACTACAGTGGCAGTGGGGCGATCCACTGCACACTATGGCAGCGGCAGAATGATCCGCCGTGCACAGGGGCAGGGGGCCGAGCCCCCCACGGTGTTCCTTTTTGTCACCCCCTCAGAGATGACACCCAGGGCAAACCACCCCCACCGTCCCCCTTTCCTACGCCACTGACCACTGAACCTCTTGGGCTTGCCGATAGGAAGGTTGGCGGTTCAAATCCCCACAACAGGGTGAGCTCCCGTTGCTCAGTCCCAGCTCCTGCCAGCCTACAGTAGCAGTTCGAAAGCATGCCAGTGCAAGTAGATAAATAGGTACCGCTGTGGCGGGAAGGTAAACAGCATTTTCATGTGCTCTTGCTTCTGTCACAGTATCCCGTTGCACCAGAAGTGGTTTAGTCATGCTGGCCACATGACCTAGAAAGCTGTCTGTGGAAAAACACCAGCTCCTTTGGCCTGGAAGCAAGATGAGGGCCGCAACCACAGAGTCACCTTTGACTGGACTTAACCATCCAGGGGTCCTTTACGTTTTTACCTTTACCTTCGTCTAGGCAGCCCAGGACCTCCATTTCGCTGGCCAGGCTTGCACCCCAGGGAGGTCGCTTTGGTGCTCCAAACACAGCAAAAGAAACATTGGAGGCAGCAGTACTTCATCCCCAAAGATACCCTCCTCCCTTGTCTCCCGAGACAGACGGATGCCAACCAATGTAGTTCTATGTAGTTCAATGTAGTTCACTGATGTTATTTATTGACTTTAACAGCCCTTTATTATTTGTTTATTTTTCTTTAGGCAATTTTATGCATTGTTTACCGTATTTTTTGCTCTATAAGACTCACCTTTTCCCTCCTAAAAAGTAAGGGGAAATGTGTGTTCGTCTTATGGAGCGAATGCAGGCTGCGCAGCTATCCCAGAAGCCAGAACAGCAAGAGGGATTGCTGCTTTCACCGCGCAGTGATCCCTCTTGCTGTTCTGGTTCCTGAGATTCAGAATATTTTTTTTCTTGTTTTCCTCCTCCAAAAACTAGGTGCGTCATGTGGTCTGGTGCGTCTTATAGAGCGAAAAATACGGTAATTACAATTGTCTCCAAGCGGTGCACAAGGAAAAAACTGGTTAAAACTATAAAATCAGAATTTTATTTAAAATGCCTGCTGTAATCATCATCATCATCACTCCCTGGAAAAGACCCTGATGTTGGGAAAGATGGAGGGCACAAGGAGACGGGGATGACAGAGGATGAGATGGTTGGACAGTGTTCTTGAAGCTACCAACATAAGTTTGACCAAACTGCAGAAGGCAGTGGAAGACAGGAGTGCCTGGCGTGCTCTGGTCCATGGGGTCACAAAGAGTCAGACACGACTAAATGACTAAACAACAACAACAGCAACAATGTATTCAATAGGGAGTGAACCTGTCTGACCTTAACTGGAAAGGGGTTCCACAGAAAGGGAACCACAATACAAAACACCCAACTCCTGGTGGATCTGAGTCACAAGTGACTCCTCCGAAGACCTTAGCAATTTTGCAGATTTACAGGGAATTTTATTGTAGAAGGAAGTAGAGAAGGAAAGTTGTAAAAGCTGGAAGAGCTTTGATGGCGCTGCATCTCAAAAACTAGTTAACCTGAAGTCCCGGGAAGGAGATTGCTATTTACGGATGAGAAAGATGGTCTGTCCCCTCAAGACTGGAGTGAATTTGAATCTATGAGAAAGAATGAGGTTAGGGCTACACGCAACATCACTCAAAGACTGTTGGAGGGATGAAGATATCCACAGGGAGCTGGGAATTAACAAGAAAGAAAGCCTGCTCTTGGAAGACCTTTGTCAGTTTTAGCACCTTGGGCTGGACTGTGGGCCACTCAATTATTTACTAAATCAATGTGTAAAATCCTCCTCCCAATGGTCCTAATCTTGGCCTCCTGGACTGTAGTGACAGACAAGGAAACAGGAAGAATTTCCCTCCTGGGCAACTTATGAAGATGCAGCATCTGAGTGAGGTCACACAGGCTCTTGAGTAGAGGGAGAAGCTCAGTGCCAGCAGACATGCTGGCTGTGGCTCAGTGGCAGAGCACATGCTTTGCATGCAAAGGGTCCCCAGTTCAATCCCAAGCATCGCCAGGTAGGGTTGGGAAAAGACCTTTGCCTGAAACCCTGTGGAGCTGCTGAGAGTCGCTGTAGCAAGATGGACCAACAATCTGACTTGGTAGAAGGCAGCTACCTATGCCCCAAGGTTCAGTTATCCACGTCTCCACCTAAAAACATCTTAGATAAGGTTGGATGGCCATCCAATTGAATCCTTGGGGAGCTTCTGCCAATCAGCATATGCTACACTGGGTTAGATGGGCCCATGGTATGTGCCTAGAGAGCTTTCTATACCTATATTGAGAGTGGGAAAGGGAAAAGCTGTCATTTTCGCTTTCCTTCTTCCTGAAACATCCCCCTACAGTGCACAAAAAGGTGCTTAACCTCACAGTATATCCCCCTGTCCCCTGATACCATAGGTAAGGTAAGGTAAAAGGTAAAGGACCCCTGGAGGGTTAAGTCCAGTCAAAGGCAACTATGGGGTGTGGTGCTCATCTTGCTTTCAGGCCAAGGGAGCTGGCGTTTGTCCACAGACAGCTTTCAGGGTCATATGGCCAGCAGGACTAAACCGCTTCTGGCACAACGGGACACCGTGACAGAAACCAGAGCACATGGAAATGCCATTTACCTTCCTGCCACAGCAGTACCTATTTACTTGCACTGGCATGCTTTCAAACTGCTAGGTTGGCAGAAGCTGGGACAGAGCAACGGGAGCTCATCCTGTTGTGGGGATTCGAACATCTGACCTTCTGATTGGAAAGTCCAAGAGGCTCAGTGGTTTAGACCACAGTGCCACCCATGTCCCTTAAACATGAACTACATAGAACTGTTGAGTTGGATGGGACCACAAGGGCCATCTTGTCCAACCTCCTGCAATGCAGAAATCTTTTTACCCAACGTGGGGATCAAACCCTTAACCCTTAATGAGATCAAGAGTCTCATACTCTACAACTGAGCTATATGTATATATCATAACCATATTTCCATTTTTAGCCTTCTAGTTGCTCAAAACAACACCGACCTCCCCTCCTTGCTATACTGTCCCTTGACTGGATTGCTATTGGTGTAGCCTCATGACTGCTCCTAGGTCCTGCATATGACCTGTGTTTTGAAGCTGGACTTATTCCATCTGCTCAACTCTGGTTGTCCCGGATGATGTTGAATCATCACCGTTGCTTGAATGCATTGCATAGGGGGATTATGCCTCCCTGAACTGGGACCTCAGGCCCTGGCGGCTGGAGCATGGCAGCTTTCCCCAACCTGCTGCCCTCCAGATGTTTTGGATTATACCTCCCATCATTCACATCTCACCTGGTCAGGGATGGTGAGAGTTGTAGTCAGGAAAGCACGAGGTTGTGGAAGGCTCAGATAGATTGGCCATTCCAGATGTGTACTGAGCTCCTTAGCCAAAAATCAAACCAAGCACATGAATGTTTACCAGAATTCTTATTAAGAGCTTGGCTTGCGTTTCTATAAAATTTTCAAGAGGCCAGCATCAAACCAGTTAACGGATTGGCGAACAGCGAGGCAAGAAGGCGTGCAGATGCTGTTGAGCTTCAGATTGGCAAAACAAGAACGGCAATGTTTTAAACATGTATTGAGGAATGTAACCAGAGGGCAGCCTCCAAGTGGCATCTCTGGAGGAGCCGAGTTTCAGACCAGTAATTACTAGGCCAGCTATAAAGGTTCTGCTTCCCAGGTGTCACATCCTGGAGGCGTACATTAGCTTCATTGGCTTCATGATGAGAAAACGGTCCCAGGTTCCCAGGCTGGATTCAGGGCAACTGGAAATGGGAACCTATCTGTACAGAGCAATTCTGCAGTTGTGCCCTAAAAAGCATGTCACCCAAAGGCCATGCAGTCCTGAACTTCTTTTGTGGAAACAAGGGGAAGAGAATTTTCTTACATTTAGAAGGTTGGTGCAGAGAGCATCTTAGCAACAAAGAAGAGCCTACACTTACAGCAATAGGCTAGGGAATCTTATATGAACTTGAGAGCCTGCTGGGTCTGTCCAAAGGCCATAGCTGTCAACCGTCCCTTATTTGGCGGGAAACTCCCTTATCCCAGCACCGTGTCCCACTGCTGTCCCTTATTGATGATGTCCCTTAAATTTCCCGGGTTTCAAAGGAAGCAGCTCCTCTCCCTCCCTCCCTGCCGGCCAGGGAGGAGGGAGGCTCCAACTGTGTTGCTTGGCTGCGTTGCTCACCCAATAAGGAGTCTTAAGAATGACTTGGGGGTGGAGCTTGCATGCCTTGTGCCGATCAAATCGGCCACATTGCCTGGGGACTCGCCTTTGTTTAGCACTTCCCAGTGGAGATGTGATGGTGGTTTTCCTTGCGCCATCCCCTTTGCCAGGTTGCTGTGCTGTGGGAACCACCGCTTGAGGCTTCGTTTGGCTGCTGGGTTGGCTGGGCTTTCTGCCTTTGGCTTGGGAGCTGGTTGACCAAAATCCCTTATTTTGGCTGCTGGTCCCTTATTTTTGAGGTTGCTGGTCCCTTATTTTCAAATCTGTGAATTGACAGCTATGCCAATGCCTCTTCTTGTCCAGCATCCTGTTCTCACAGTGGCCAACCAGATGCCCCAGCGGGAAGACCCTGAATACAACAGCACTCTCCACACCTACAGCTCCCAACAGCTGGAATTCAGAAGCATTCTCCCTTGGACAGTGCAGGTAGAACATATCCATCAATAGCCACTGAAAGCCTTGTCCTCCATGAATTTGTCTAATCCTCTTTTATAGCCACCAAAGAGACAAAGAAAGCCATGTAGCGACAGTAAACCCAGTGGTTTACCATGGTGAGCTCTGTGCGATCGAGAACAGCAAGGTGGCAACCATAGGGATTCCACTTGAACCCAGGCAATTTGACCTTTTACCAAACAAATGAGGTAACTCAGCCCGCCCACCTAGATTGACAACGAGTCAACAGCCAAAAAACCCCAAGACCTTATATAATGCCCAATCAACAAAGTACGCAGAAAGATCTACTATCCTGCAACCTGGCAGGATTGGATAACTGAAAAGGAGATAGGGATCTGATATGTTTCCTGCAAAAAAAATATGATATTATTTGTACCCAAGAGACCTGGTGCCTGGTGGACAATCCCCCATATCTACAGGGATATTCAGCGTACCGTCTCCCAGAAGAGAGGGAATCACCCAAGGGGCGTGGCAGCAGTGGTTTGACCGCATTTGTGCCATCAGATCTATCAGGGAAAGTTGGTGCTGCTGAGCTCAGAGTCCGAAATATCTTTTCTTGCCATTAAAGCTCAGTACAGTGTCCACTCTTCGGTGTTGATGGCTAAAATCTATAGCCACCCAAGTTGGTGGCCGTTGCTGCCTCCTTTGTGTGAGCAAGTTCCATAGTTTAACCACATGCTGTGGGAAGAAGCACTTCTGTTGGTCCACCCTGAATCTTCCAACATTCAGCACCATTGTAGGTCCACAAGTTCTAGTGTTGCAAGAGAGGGAGAGAAAACTCTTCTTTCTCCAGACCACCACACACTTTTCTCACATCCCCTCTTGCTCTGCTATCTCATGTGTCTCTAAAGCCACTTCCGAACCTGGGGAGGAGGAGGGGTTGCAGGCTTCACGCCCACCCTACATGCAAGATTGAGGGAATCCCGGCCACGTCGTCAACCCAGCCAGCCAATCGGGTGGCTGGGGGGGGGGGGCGTGGCGCGCCCTATTTAGGGCCGGCACAGCCGGGGCTCGTCCTCTTTTCGCCGCGCCAGCCATCCTGTTTTCCCACCCTCCCTCCCTTTGGGTAGGCTTTTGACTTTGCTATGGACTTCGGTCGGTCGCCGCAAGGGGCCTGGTAGGAATTTTTCCCAATTGGCAATTTCAGCCAATCAGTTTTTCGCCTACCTCGTAGCAACTCGTCACAACTCCTTGGCATTGGCGGTTAGGCATTGGTAAGAAGGGGTTAAGAGGATATGTGTGTGGGGAGGAAACGCCATCACCTCCCCCCAAAAGCTAAGGGTAGTCCGATAAAGGATTCCAGGGGGGCGTGGCCCTGTCTGAAGCCTATGGAGGTGTGGGCCTAAGGCACGCCCCTGAGCGGTGACCCAGGGGAGCTCCTAGTTGACATGCCTCAGCAGGACTCCCCCTTATGGTGTTAACCCATGCCAGTCTTCATGCAATCGGGCTGGAGCCGGCTAGTCAATAGGACCAATGCCTAAGCCAATACCTCTCATTCCTGAAATCAATAAAGTTGTGGCCTAATTCGCCCATCAACCTTAATACTTGGTGTCCAGTGTCTTTATTTCTCCCTGGTGGGGGGCGGGAACTCGCCACGCAACTAGAAAGCTTCCAGGTCAGTGTGGTTGGCGGGGCTCACGGACCTCCATGCTCTGCAGCTGGTTCTGCCCAAGCAGAACTTCTCACTGACCCGTTAGCTAAAGTGGCTACTACTCCATCCCCTGGCCTCCTGACTTTTCATGTGCTCTGAAGCGCAGAGCCTGCTGTACATGCCGAGTTCCCATGCTATTTAGAACCCAGGTTGCAGCAGATTCTAAATCACGTGGGGACCCAAAGTACGAGGGCTGGGGCCATTTCCAGTCCGAGGGCCACATTCCTCAGTAAGCAACCTTCCGAGGGCCACAAGTGGCAGAGCAATGGATGTGAGCCTTACATCCGCACCGGAGGATACACATGAAGCCAGAAGTTTCCACATCCTCACATCCCAGCAGCCTCCACCCACCCAAGCATGCAAGAGGCATTATGAGCACAGACCAAGGACACATTCCAGCCCCACAAAAGCACTCAGGGAGGGCTCAGGGCAGGGCAGTGACAGGTGCGGCTTGGGGATATGGGAGTGGCCTGGGGAGAGTTCTATGGACCACAGAGTGAGGCCTGGAGGACCAGATTTGGCCCCCTGGTCTGAAGTTCCCAACCTTTGCTATATGCAGAGAACATCTCCTTGCCTAAGACCTTCTATCTGCAAAAAGTTGGGGGGGTTGCAGTTGTGGGGGTGGGAGCCCCACGCTTCCCTTCTTGCATTACACCTGAACAGGGTTATTTCTACAGACACCTACCAGGAAGGGTGTGTATGTGTTGCATTTCTTTGCCCCAGCGCTGTTTTCCTGATGGAAAATCACACAAACACACCCACCCTCAAAGGTGGTATTTTCACTATTAAGACAGTCTCATTTCAACATGGCCTCTATGCATAAGTTGCATTTTATAGGTCAAATCAAAGCTGTTCTTTTAGGATGCTGGGGTAAGAGTTAACCCCCCAGCCCTCCAGCCCAGATTGCCTCCATTCCCCGCAGGTGCTATTTCCCAAAATTTAAAGATACATGGGCTCCTGCCGTTTCATCTAGTTTGGCTGCAATTCATTATGCATAGTTAAATATGCATTAATCAGGGAGGAGGACAGAAGGACAGTGATTTCATATTCCCCCTGCTGAATCTGTCTGTCAGATACCCACAACATTGAAACAGGTCATTGATTAAGGGCTGGGTGAGCTTAATTACCCATCCAGCTGTGCCTGTAACCTGAATTTTAGTTGTAAGCTCAACCTGGCTGTGCATTTTTTTTCAAGGGGGCATAAGAAAAGCTCTCCTTGGTCAGTCCATCACCCTGTTGGCCAACCAATGGCCTCTCGGATGCGCACAAGAAAGCAGTAGTCCTACCATTGCTGTTTGCCCTCCCTAGTAACTGAAATACAGGTACTCTGAAGCTGGAAGTTTCATATCACTGTTGTGGCTAATATTTGTTGATAGAGACTTAGGACCTTTCCACTCATCATTTATAGCAGAACAGTTGCTGTTTGATGCAACACTTCTAAGAATGAATGCCTGCACATTTGCTCTCATGTCACTATTATTGGGGAGTGAGTAAGGGTTTCCCTTCCCACACTAATATACCCTCATACTCCCCCAACCAGTAAATGCAGAATACTAGCCAAACAATGCCGATATTGTGTGCCACCATGCCAAGAAATTGGGGGGCAATGGGCAGCAATTATTCCACTAGAAATGGTAAGTGCAAAAGAGCCTTTATCCACTCATTTGAAGAGAAATGGAAAACTAATATCCATCACAGGTTAATTCTAATGCGGCATTTTCTCATCCCACACCATAGGCAAACTGGTTTGGATTAAATGGAAGGATTTCTGGGTGGGACTGATGGATGGGCAGCCTTGGATTGTCAATGAAGGAGAGGTGGTTAGAAGTCTTTCTAAATGGAGTCCTTTCTAAATGGAGCTTAGAGCCCTTTCTAAATGGAGAGTTTTGATTACAGGTAGGTCTGTTGGTCTGCTGTAGTCGAAACAAAATAAAAAATCCTTCCAGTAGCACCTTAGAGACCAACTAAGTTTGTTATTGGTATGAGCTTTTGTGTGCATGCACACTTCTTCAGATGGAGAGTTTTGAGTGAGCCAGTATCTACAGCGGGGATGAACTATCTGGTCATCTTCATTTTTTAAGGGGGGGGGCAATTCAGACTTGGACAATTAGTTACTGCAGCCCTGTGCAAATTTTCATGCACCTGGCCAAACTTCTTGTGATTTTTTTAGTCTGGCATTTGGTGGAACCTTGATGACTGATTTGGGCTTTACGCAGGTGTTAGTAATGGAATGGTAGGACGCGGGTGGTGCTGTGGGTAAAACCTCAGTGCCTAGGACTTGCCGATCGCATGGTCGGTGGTTCGAATCCCCGCGGCGGGGTACGCTCCCGTCATTCAGTCCCAGCGCCTGCCAACCTAGCAGTTCGAAAGCACCCCTGGGTGCAAGTAGATAAATAGGGACCGCTTACCAGCGGGAAGGTAAACGGCGTTCCGTGTGCTGCGCTGGCTCGCCAGATGCAGCTTGTCACGCTGGCCACGTGACCCGGAAGTGTCTGCGGACAGTGCTGGCTCCCGGCCTATAGAGTGAGATGAGCGCACAACCCTAGAGTCTGTCAAGACTGGCCCGTATGGGCAGGGGTACCTTTACCTTTACCTAGTAATGGAATAAGCTTATTTCCAAGACTCCATGGCAGGGCATTTCATACAGGCCTACAGTAGCAGGGCTTTTTCTTGTCCGAGGGAAGGAGAAGTCTGGGAGATGTGCTGTACTTAAAAAGACAGGGCACAGTTAATTCACCATGCCTGAATACAATGCAGCAGCCATAGATGTATGCCAGAAATGGATACATAGAGCACCATGAGATAACCACACACTTCCCTGGCTATGTCCTGGCCAAACCCAGGCCACAGTCACCAAATGAACTTTTCTTGCAGAGAGCATGTACGCTCATCCGTCTAAGATTGAGGTCACCACTGGCAGTGGAAACAGTCCCTTGGTCTGTGTAGCAGGCTATGGAACTGATTAATCGTGCTGATGAATCACAGCAGGCATGAAATGCAATCAGGGGTCTAATGGGGCAGGAGCTGGCATGAGGCTCAGCTCAGTTGCTTTGAGTCAGAGTGAGCCCCCACCCCACCGCCTCACCAGAACTTTCCAGCACTTAAACGTGTAGCACGTCAGATGCAATCAGACTTGGCAGGGGTGGGTTGTTCACTGAGCACGTGGAAGGGGGTTTGTGTCTGTGCAATTATGACGACTTGCATTCCTTTCTTAAAAGTAGCCGGCAACATGTCCTCTAGAGCTGGTTGCGCTTGAGATTAAAAACCAAAGCCAGAGATGAGCAAAAACCATTATTTCGATCCAGATGTGACCAAGGAGCAACAGTTTAAGCCACAAACCAGCCGATAAACTAAGCTGGAACTGACTAGTCTGCTACAGGTAACCTTGATTCGAAATATGGACCTTGCATTGGGACATTCCATGATATCTCCATCCTGGTTCATCAAAGTTCAGTTGATGCACAGAGTTATCATGAGACATCATTTCTCCTGCCATGACTATCCTAGGACAACCCATGGAAGGGAGGAGAATTGTGGTTGTTTGGCTGTAGATGTTTTTGTTGGTTTTTTTTTTTTTTTTAGAGAACGTACCTAATTCTCAGTTCTTGGACTTATCCAAGGGTCAGAGTATCATTTTGGTTCAAAAACGCATTAATTTACAGTGGAAATGCATACAAAGATGTATATTTCAGGGAGAAATGCATGAAAAAAGCATACAGAAATGGGAGGAAATGGGCATAAAATGTGTGTTTTATGGGAACCGCTTACACCTTGAATGCATTTTTCAGTGCTTTTCAAAATATCAGCAGGAAACAGAATGTAGCAGACTTGTGACAGAACACAGCTGAAAGTGATACAGGCTGATGCATTAATTCCTACAACATACAGCCCCTGGGGTCACCCGCCATATAATGTGACCTGCTGGGTTTCAGATAACAGCCCCTAATTCTTATAATTCATCTCTCTACAAGAACGATGTAATGATGGGGCTTGTAATTTGTTGACACTCCCTTAGTGTTAAGGACCCGGCAATTTGAAGACCTGCCCTGGAGTTACTTGCCCTGGTTAACTGACTGAACCCAAAGAATACGCATTAATGGTTCCTCTTCAAAAGTGACAAGTGGGGTGCCACAGGGTTCTGTCCTGGGTCCTCTGTTGTTCAGTGTTCATATAAACATGCATGAATGTTCACTATTCATATAAATGACTTGGATGAAGGAACTGAGGGGATGCTCATCAAATTTGCAGATGACACAAAACTGGGAAGGGTAGCTAAATGCTGCAAAAGACAGAATCGGAATTCAAAATGACCTTAACAGATTAGAGACCTGGGCCCAAGTTAACAAAATGAATTTCAATAGGGACAAATGTAAGATTCTGCACTAAGACAGGAATAACTCGGTGCACAGATATAAGATATGGAGGGGGGCACATGCCTTACTAGTAGTACATGTGAAAAGGATCTAGGGGTGTTAGTGAACCTCAA
Source organism: Podarcis muralis (assembly GCF_964188315.1). NCBI lineage: Eukaryota > Metazoa > Chordata > Lepidosauria > Squamata > Lacertidae > Podarcis > Podarcis muralis. The sequence continues at coordinate 7,912,490 of NC_135668.1, forward strand.
ACTTAACATGAGACAACTGTGTGATGCAGCAGCAAAAAAAGTGAATGCACAGCAATTTTTTTAAAAAATCCCTCAGCATATTAGTGTAAATTTCCCTAATAAACACATTTTTGTTTGCATTTTTGAATAATAGACATGTTTTTGCAAGCATTTCCCCCTAATACAAAGCATTTTTTCATTAATATAATGCACACTTTCCCCTACTATATATACGTTTTTATACACATTGGTTGGTTGGACAACTACATTATAAATTTTGGAAAAGGATAAATTGCAAAGGGTACCTGCATTTCGGTTTCTGCATTGTTTTGAGGAATGCGATTTAGGTAGTTTCTAATTAAAATGCAAACGAAACTGAATTTCTTCCCCATCCCTACTCAGACATGGTTTTCTTCAACGAGAAAGAGTGCTTTCTGCATATTTCCTGTATATATATATATATATATATATATATATATATATATGCTTTCGTAGATTTTCACGGGTATAGGTATGCAGGTTTTGGTGTCCTCGGGTGTCTTCCCGTGTAAAAGTTGGGGTGTCTAGGCGACGTTTCGACGAGGTCTCACTCGTCATCTTCAGGCTGGTGCTTTCGGCTTCTTGTTACTGGAACAGAGCAGGATCTCAGTGTTTGAGTTCCTATAAATACTGTTGAGGGTGTGGTGTATAGCCTCCAATGTTCTGGGCCGAGAGGAAGTTCCCAGGCTAGTGTGCCTTTTCTTCTTTTGTTCCTTAGTTGCTTGAGGGATATCTTGAGTGATTTCTTGACATTGTCCACGTACATTGGACAAACAAACAGACGAATAAATGCACGTATCGCAGAACACAAGAATGCCGTCAAAAAAGAAGAAAAAACTTCCTCTCTTTTCCAACACATGAAAGAAACAGGACACGAAATTAATTTTGCAGATTCCAAATTGCTCTTTAACATGGAACATCACCACAAGAGAATAATCATGGAAGCCATCGAGATAGAGAAACACCCTCACAACATGAACAAGCGTGACGACACATCCCGCTTGCCAGACATCTGGAAATTAGCCCTCCCCACAAAAACTGACACCAGATCCAGAGGCACACAGAACGCCATCACCAATCAACCACACCAGACCCAAACCCAGACCCTCTCCACAGATAAATTACAGACACCATCCAGTAGCCAAACCATGATGGCACCTCCGGATGCTGCACCCCCCTGCAATCCCTACACAGATCTGGCTGGCACAGGCCACAAAACCACAGCTTGCCCCTATACACGAAGCCAAGCCAGAGCACAACTACAGCCATCTTCTCAGAAAAACTCTTCACAAAGTTCAAGAGGTCAAAACACAAAGGCTTTAGCAACTAATCCACACCTAATGACCCACCTAAGTGGTACTCAGGATATCACTCAAGAAATCACTCAAGATATCCCTCAAGCAACTAAGGAACAAAAGAAGAAAAGGCACACTAGCCTGGGAACTTCCTCTCGGCCCAGAACATTGGAGGCTATACACCACACCCTCAACAGTATTTATAGGAACTCAAACACTGAGATCCTGCTCTGTTCCAGTAACAAGAAGCCGAAAGCACCAGCCTGAAGATGACGAGTGAGACCTCGTCGAAACGTCGCCTAGACACCCCAACTTTTACACGGGAAGACACCCGAGGACACCAAAACCTGCATATATATATATATATATATATATAAATATATGCAGCAAATGTTATGTGGTATGCTTAGAGAATTTTCACTAGGAAACTGTTTTAAAGAGAGGAACAAAAAAATATGAGAATATGAGGGAAATATGAGAGAGAGAGAGAGAGAGAGAGAGAGAGAGAGAGAGAATGAATACAATTGCAATGATATCGGAGAAAAAGGATTGAACAAGGTTGGAAGCTAAACATTAACTTGGTGGTGGAGAAAATTACAACACAGGATATTGAATTAGGAGACACAGGGAGGTGAAAAGATCATTCAAATCAATACCATGCACTCTGGGGAAAAAAGAATGACAAAAACATTCTCAAGAAGGAGGAAAGAACCCCACCCCAAGACACATAAATATCAGCATCAGGATCCAACCCGTTTTATGCATCACAAAGTTAATTTCCCCAAGCTTTTTGTGAGATAGCGCTAGTGATGTTGCCAAGTTGGTAATTATGTGGTTTTTGTATATGAGCTTCTATTACTCTGGTATATTACAAGGCAAGTATCCCATTCCCATAATTCTTTGGGAGAAGCCATGACTGTGTCAAGTGGTCTAGTGGCGCTTGAAATGTATGGTGTGAATAGGGCCCTAATTGTGAGCTCTGCATTAGTATCCTAAGGCAAGGGAGCAGGGGAATCTCTGTTTGCACTGAGTCTTCCATTGAGTCCTCCAGGTCAGAGGATGGAGAATGGCCTTGCAGGCTCATCAGATGACAGCGCCTTTTGGGGGAGTCATACGTGCCATTCCCCTTTTGGTTTGGAGTCCTCTGCTTTGTCACCTGTAGAAGGCTCCAACTCCAGGCCCTTGACAAAAGGGACATCAGATTATTTTCTGTTATACTCTGATGAAACTGCAGAGTTCTGCCAATCCTGCCAATGTTCTTATCTGTTTTCAGTTCATTTGTAAATATTCAATAAACCATTTCCATTCTTTTATAAAAAGTTTGTTATCTTGATTTTTTATTTTTCCTGTAAGTTTCACCATCTCTGCATATTCCATAGGTTTTTGCATCCATTCTTCTTTTGCTGGGACTTCTGCTTCTTTCCATTTTGGGGCAAGAAACATTCTTGCCGCTGTAGTCATGTACATGAATAAGTTTCTGTACAGTTTGGATAGTTCTGTCCCTATAATTCCTAAAAGGAAAGCTTCTGGGTTTTTTTTTGTTGTTTTTTTTTTTTGTACAAATGTTATTTTAAACATCTTTTTCAGTTCATTATATATCATTTCCCAGTAAGCTTTAACCTTACTACAAGACCACCACATATGATAAAAAGAACCTTCTTTCTCTTTACATTTACAACACTTATTTTATTTGGATTTATACATTTTTGCCAATTTACTTGGTGTTAGGTACCATCAATATATCACTTTCTCTTAGACCATAACATGCTATAAATTTTATATCCATATTCCACCATTGTTCCCATGCTTTCATCTCATAGCTGAATTGCTGAAATGTGCTCTGTGTGGGGCTGCCCTTGGGACTGGTCTGGAGACTGCCACTGCTGCAGAATGTGGCAGCTAGGTTGCTTGTGGGGGCAAACTACCGCCAACATATAATGCCTGACTTGTGGGATTTGCACTGGCTGCCAAATTGCTATAAGGCTAAGTTCAAGGTGTTGGTACTAACATGTAAGTACCTATACAGCCTAGGACCAGGTTACATGAGAGACTGCCTTATTGCTTAGCCCTGTTAATAATGACTATCAGTGGGTCTTAATTGATTGCCGGAAGAAATATCAACAACCTCAGATATGCAGATGACACAACCTTGATGGCAGAAAGTGAGGAGGAATTAAAGAACCTTTTAATGAGGGTGAAAGAGGAGAGCGCAAAATATGGTCTGAAGCTCAACATCAAAAAAACGAAGATCGTGGCCACTGGTCCCATCACCTCCTAGCAAATAGAAGGGGAAGAAATGGAGGCAGTGAGAGATTTTACTTTCTTGGGCTCCATGATCACTGCAGATGGTGACAGCAGCCACGAAATTAAAAGATGCCTGCTTCTTGGGAGAAGGGCAATGACAGGCCTAGACAGCATCCTGAGAAGTAGAGACGTCACCTTGCCAACAAAGGTCCGTATAGTTAAAGCCATGGTTTTCCCAGTAGTGATGTATGGAAGTGAGAGCTGGACCATAAAGAAGGCTGATCGCCGAAGAATTGATGCTTTTGAATTATGGTGCTGGAGGAGACTCTTGAGAGTCCCATGGACTGCAAGAAGATCAAACGCATCCATTCTTAAGGAAATCAGCCCTGAGTGCTCACTGGAAGGACAGATCGTGAAGTTGAGGCTCCAGTACTTTGGCCACCTCATGAGAAGAGAAGACTCCCTGGAGAAGACACTGATGCTGGGAAAGATGGAGGGCACAAGGAGAAGGGGGCGACAGAGGACGAGATGGTTGGATAGTGTTTTTGATGTTACCAGCATGAGTTTGACCAAACTGCGGGAAGTAGTGGAGGACAGAGGTGCCTGGCGTGCTCTAGTCCATGGGGTCACGAAGAGTCGGACACGACTAAATGACTAAACAACAACAACAACAAATCAGTGGGTCTACTCTGAGCAGGACTAACATTGACTACAACCCTGAGAGCTCATCTGAATACTGGAGAATTTTCTGTTGACTCAACCATTGTTAACAGGTGTCTTTGTGCCGACTATTCTACTCTTTTGTTTTTGCTTTTATTATGTATTTTGATATTGTATTTTTATGCTGTGAACCACCCTGAGATCTACGGATGAAGGGCAGCATGCAAATCTAATAAATAATAATGTTAATAATACTTTCTGCAAGAGCTGCTCAATAGGTTCTCACGTTTTTGACAGAGTTTTCTTGGGAGCAGAAGAGCCAGGGACCTGCTGAGAACCAGGCTCTAGACTTACCTGCTGTGAAGGCATTTTTAGATGGTGGCTTTCATAGCGTGAGAAGGGACCCCCTTGTGAGGGAGAGGCTGAAATTCCAGAGAAGGATCTAGGGAAGGATCCAGAGTGATTCAGTTAAAAATTCATGACATTGAGCAATTTGAGAAGAAATGGTTTTGTGTGTGCCCTGCCCAACTTCCACTGATTCTGTAGCACTTATAGGTAAAGGTAAAGGGACCCCTGACCATTAGGACCAGTTGTGACCGACTCTGGGGTTGCAGCGCTCATCTCGCTTTATTGGCGAACCAGAGCAGTGCACGGAAACGCCGTTTACCTTCCCGCCAGAGTGGTACCTATTTATCTACTTGCACTTTGACGTGCTTTTGAACTGCTAGGTTGGCAGGAGCAGGGACCGAGCAATGGGAGCTCACCCCGTCATGGGGATTCGAACCACCGACCTTCTGATTGGCAAGTCCTAGGCTCTGTGGTTTAACTCACAGCGCCACCCGCATCTTATACTTATACTAATACTTAGGAATAAATCCCATTGAACTTCATGGGTTTGAATTCTAACGAGATATGCATAGGATTGCAGAATTCATTGCTACCCCCATCTTCACACAACATTGGCTGTCTTTCAAATCTTTGGACCTGCTTTTGGATACGCCATATTTGTAAGACATTCTTATTTATCCTGCCGATGAACAGCAAAGGAAATAGATGAAACAAAACAACCCGTTTTTGAAGCGCATGAAACAGCTTCAAAAAGCTTCATTTCAGGCCAGCCCTGAATCCTGAGGTAGATGGAGCCTGCCTTCCCTCAGCAATAAAGCCTGGGGTGAGTGGGTTGAATGCTCATTTCTAGGGGCCCCTGCACGATCCAGATTGGATTTCATTTCTTCTTCATTTGATGCAATAGATAAAGCGCAGCTCTCCAGATTAAAAAGACCCCCCTAAAGGGGGCAAAAGATCCACTAGAAAGTGACAATAGTCATCGAAACAAAGCCATCCCCAACTGATCACAGCAGGAGAGGCCCTTCTGTGGATATCATGCCATTAGGATGTCTTTTCCCCAGTGATTCAGGAATCAGGCCTTTGGTGTGATGGAAACCCATTTCCATCACACATCAGAGAGCCACCTCTCTATCATCCTCTTGGTGCCTATTGAAGACCTTTTCCCAGTAAGTCTTTTAAGTGGAGCCTTTCATCCCACTTAGTATCTGCATTGGGCTCAAAATTAAATGTGTTTTCATTCATAGAAAGTTGCCTTATGCTGTGCCAGTCCATTGGTCCACCTCGCTTAGCACTGTCTAAGCTGGCTGGCAGAGGCTCTCCGGGGTTTCAGACAGGCACTATCTCCCAGACCTACCTGGAGATGCCAGGGATGAAACCTGGGACCCTTAGGAACCCTGAGAACTAGTTCACCGCCTCATAGAACTGCAGTTCCCAGCAGCCTTTAACAAACCACACTTCCCAAGGTTCTTTAGGGGAAATAATAATGGGCTTTAAATGCATGGGGTTTGTGCACCCCACCTTGACACCCGGTAGCATGCATCTCCCTTCTGGTACCCAGCTGGAAGGTGGGTTTGGTGGTAACAGCTGTGGAGCAGGAGCAGGCAGATGGGGAATAAGCCGCTATAGATCAAGGATAGAGGACTGGGGTTGCCCTTTGTCTGTAAAAGGAGTTCTACCCCTACTTACATGCCTATTTAAAGACTCTCCCATGAAAGTCATACATAAGACAGCCCAGGCACCGAGGAAGACCTCCAGTCCATCATTTGTGTGACGTTGCCCGTTCATTGTCACAGTATGCCTCCCTTTGTTTGTCGCAGGGCGGTTCCCTCCCGGCTACTGTGTGGAACCGAGTACGCTCAGGGTCATCTCCCCACACCCCGCATGCTCGTCTCTTTCTTCTCCATAGTTCCTTAAACAACAAAAGGTGCAGAGATGGGATTTATGCCCTTTTGCCACTGACAGCCCCATCCAAGGAGGCCTTGGCTTTGCTTTGAAACTGTGCGCTAAGTATTAGCCCCTTTGCTGGTCTGTCGACTCCTTGGGTTATTTTATTTACAGCTCTCGCAATATCCTCTGACTTTCTCCCCATTCCCCCCAGCACACAAGCACAATAGCAAATTAAGGGTTGCAATGGAGAACAAAGAGAAGCTCTCGAGAAGGAGAGGGGAAAGATGACTGTCTCCAGAGGGCAGCTTTTGAGACCTCTCCGGGATTTATAGAGTGCCCTTGTCCTTAAAGGAACAGAGCAGTTTATCTTCAACAATTGCACTCTTGAGGAATTTCCCACAGAATTTTGTACGTGGCATAGAATCTGGTAGCTCTGGTGGAAATTAAAGGTCTCTGACCCACTCCCAGGGTTTCTGGCAAACAGGTGAGTGGAAGCTGGAGATGCACAAAAGAGGTTTAAAGACTCTCTCAAGGCAAATCTTAAAAAATAATAATTGTATAAACACCAACAACTGGGAAACACTGGCCTGCGAGCACTCGAATTGGAGAACAGCCTTTTCCAAAGTTGTCATGGGCTTTGAAGATGCTTGAACTCAGGACAAAAGGGAGATATGTGCTAAGAGGAAGGCATGCTTGGCAAACCCTCACCGTGATCAACTCCCACCCGGAAACCTATGTCCCCACTGTAGAAGGATGTGTGGATCCAGAATTGGCCTCCACAGTCACTTACGGACTCACTGTTAAGACTGTGTTCATGAAACACAATCTTACTTGGCTACGAGGGATCACCAAAGAAGAAGGAAGAAGAAGAAGAGTTTGGATTTGATATCCCGCTTTATCACTACCCGAAGGAGTTTCAAAGCGGCTAACATTCTCCTTTCCCTTCCTCCCCCACAACAAACACTCTGTGAGGTGAGTGGGACTGAGAGACTTCAGAGAAGTGTGACTGGCCCAAGGTCACCCAGCAGCTGCATGTGGAGGAGCAGGGAAGCGAACCCGGTTCCCCAGATTACGAGTCTATCACTCTTAACCACAAGGGTGAAGATGCACCATAAAGTCGGTGAGAGGGGAGTCGTGTGAGATCTTCAAGACTGACAGATTCATTGTGGCAAAAGCTTTCATCCTTGTTGTTGTTGTGCGTACACATACACACAGTAAAGAGTGGATTCAAATATCATTGAAACTCAAGTATTCAACAGGTCAATGTAAAGCAGAGGAACCTTTTGCCTTCCAGATGTTGCTGAACCACAGCTCCCATCACCTCTGGCTATTAGCCATGCTTGCTAGAGCTGAGGTCACTTATAGTTCAGCCACATCTGGAGGACCAAAGGTTCTCTGCTCCTGATGTACAGCTTAACAGTTTTTGCCAGCTAAATCCTACTCAGAGTAGCCCCATTGAAATTAATGTTCCCAAGTTTGCCATGCCCATTCATTTCCATGGATCTACTCTGAGTGGGACTAGCATTAGATGCAACTCTAAATACACACAAGATAAGCACAGCAATCACCCACTAAGACAATCATAGCTGATAGCACAACTTTCCTATTCACAGCCTGAGAGGTTGGGAGAAGAAGCCACTGTCCCTATTAAGGGCTGAATGTAAAATTTTAGTTCAGCAGTTGCATACTTGAGTTTCCCTTTCATGTCCTTTTGATGAAATTAATGGGCATGACTAATTGTGATCCATAAATTTCAGTGAGTAGAAATTAGTTGGATACAACCCTGAGACATTTTGGATTCATGCAGCAGATAAAATAAAGAAGGCTTTTCATTGTAGGGTGCCCGTAGATCCTACAGTTTTATTATTAAGTACGTTCAAAGGGATAAAAGCAACTAAGTTCCATATGTTAGTAGGAAATATGTTGCTCATATATTGACAGCAAAGAACTGGAAGGAAAAAACAACAACCTCTGTCATTAAAGGAATGGAAAAGAATTATTTAGAATAAGATGCCGATATATAAAATAACACAATTTGAGACACTCAGAGAGAGAAATGGGAGCAAAGGGGGTAGTTAAATGGAGTTTACTCCCACATAAGTAAGAATAGGATTGCACCCTTAATAGGTTATTTTTGGATTGCTTGCACAGTAATGGAGTGGAAGAGTTGGTATTAGAGAGATATGAATGTGACAATTTTTGTTTCTTTCCATTTCTCATTTTTCTAATCTTGGGTTCAGTTCTGCACACCTTTGTTTGCAGTTTCTCCTAATATACACATTTTTGCAAAGCAATTTACACTAATAAAATGCATTTTGCACATTATTTTCACTTGTATATGAACACTTTGGCTCAATATATTCATTTCTTTACACATTGCTTAGCTGGAGAGCTGCATTGTAAAATCTGGAGAAAGGCAAATTCCAAAAGATGGCTGTGTTTCAGGTTGTTGTAGGAAAACGTAGGGTTGCCTTTAAATGCAAACTGAACTGAATTTCTCTTCCCCTCTTCCTTGCTTATGCAACCTTAATTAGGTTAGATCATGATGGGTGCAAAAACAATCTCAGGTTGCACCAAAGGAAGTGGAGGGTTTGTGTCATGAACAGCTGCCTTGGTTTTGCCCTTAAGAATCTTCAGTCATGTTCCCTTTGCTGTGTATTCTTGCTGCACTTTGGTTCCCAAATGTCTTCTCCTGCCCTTTTGCCCCCCCCCCTTTTTAAGGGATTTTTGAAAACCTTTAGGTATTAAGAATAAATGGTGCAAAATGCCTATATTTATGCACTTTGGAGAAATAGCATTCATTTGCATAATCCTTTCTGAGTATATTTATCTACTTGCACTGGTGTGCTTTTGAACTGCTAGGTTGGCAGAAGCTGGGACAGAGCAACGCCGACCCTCCGATCCGCAAGCCCACAAGGCTCAGTGGTTTAGACCACAGTGCCACCTGCTCCACAGCTTCCTTCAGTGAATCCAGGGAACTATAGATTACACCCTGCAGATTTACAATACCTAGCGCCCTTAACAAACTACAGTTCCCAGATTCTTTGGGGAAAGTCATGTGCTTTGCATGTGCTTTTAATGTATGGCATTGATGTGACCTTCACCACCAGCATAAAGCCAGCATCAGCATAAAACGAAAGCAAGCTTTATAGAACAATTCTGCCATTCAAATAATAATCTGCAAATAATGTGATCCATTTTCTGCTTAGCCTTGTAGCCAAAGCAAAGACTACTACGTTTTAAGTAATTGGGGTCACCAAGCAGGAGAATGGCCTTTTTTTCATGGTAGATGTTTTGTTAGAACACTAACTTTAGGGCATTGATAATTTAACGGGTGCATTTAGAGGGTTCTGTGTAGCAGGTGGTGCTGTGGTCTAAACCACAGAGCCTAGGGCTTGCCGATCAGAAGGTCGGCAGTTCGAATCCCCGCAATGGGGTGAGCTCCCGTTGCTCGGTCCCTGCTCCTGCCAACCTAGCAGTTCAAAAGCACATCAAAGTGCAAGTAGATAAATAGGTACCACTCCGGTGGGAAGGTAAATGGTGTTTCCGTGCGCTGCTCTGGTTCACCTGAAGCGGCTTAGTCATGCTGGCCACATGATCCGGAAGCTGTCTGCAGACAAACGCTGGCTCCCTCAGCCTATAGAGCAAGATGAGCGCCGCAACCCCAGAGTCGTCTGCAACTGGACCTAATAGTCAGGGGTACCTTTACCTTTATGTAGCTCCAAAGCAGACCTGCTCACATAAGCCTGCAGCAGAGTTTCTCCTGGTCAAGAAAAGAAAAGGAATGGGAAAATCTGCAGGCTGGGTTGTACATATCAGGACAGAAGTACTTTATTAGGTCTATGTTAATCAGGTTACCAGCATTTAGGTGGTTAATAAGTTGGGTTAGGGCACAGTGCATTAAGTCTTCATTGTCCCCTTAAGAATAATCCAGCCTCCCGAGCCACCACTCCTCTCTTCTTGGCTAGAAGAAACTTTGCAGCTGGCACATGTTAAGAGCTCTGCTTTGGAGTCCTTGAAAACCAGTTAATATGCCAATTACCAGTGTCTGTGCCGAGCATGATTCTGTCATCAAGTTGCAGTAAGATAACACAGCAATGGCGAGACTGGCGCATGTAATAAGCAAGGCAAGACTTTGTGACGGCAATATTAATTTCAAAATACGGTGTGAAGCAACATTATGGGTGTGTTTTGATCAAATCTCTCAATTCCTGGAGCTATTGAGGAGGAGAAGCTAGCAGAGAAACCATGCCATGGAAGCTGGAAAACCGGGGTGATCAAGGTGTTGTTTGCCTTCGCTGTGTGGCTTCCAAAATGTCTGATTCGACCGATGAAATTAAAACGAGCTGAAAAATAGGCAGCGCCCCTGAGGCACCAAGCCTGGCTGAAGACGTAGACTCCCGTCTCCTCAGACATATAATTATCTGCCTGCATTTGAGAGACTTGCTGTTCATTATAATCTTACAAGGATAACTTCACTCAGGAGGTGTGGCTGTGCGGCTTTGGTAGCAACCTTGGGAAATGGGAGAGGATCCCATCGCAGCAGGACTTGGAGATAACTGTTGAGGAAGGTGGCTGGTCACACCTCTGGCCAGAAGAAACATTTTCCTCTTGAAATGGAAGAGCATGCCCTCTTCATCAAACTTCTGCTGCCCCCCTGAGTCAAACAATAATGCATTTAAAAAAATCTTTGGAGTTGTCCCTGAGTTCCCCTGAGATCATGGCTAGGACACTTCAGAGGTTGACAGACCTCTCACACAACTAAAATGATGGGGTAGAAAGCAGAGAACCTGCATTTAATCCCCATGAGGAGAACTTGCTATCACATCCATATTTTCTGCATCCAGTGACCCAGACATGGACCATAGATCAGTGACAGAGCACCTACTTTTCCTGCAGAAGGTCCCGGGTTCAATCCCCAGTATCTCCAAGTTGGATTGAGAGAGGCCTTCAGACAAAGTTCTAGAGAACATCTGCCAGGCAGTGTAGACAATACTGAGGCAGATGCAGCAATGGTCTGACTCAGTATAATTCAGCTTCCTATGCTCCTATAGCTCTCTGGGTGTTGCTGGACTCCAACTCCCATGAGCCCCAGTCATGATGAGGGATGGTCAGAGATGATGTCATGCCCTGGTTGAATGCAGAGGAATGGTGAGAGGAACCAGCTGGGGAACCACCAAGGGAAGAAGGTTCAGAGCCTGGGGAGTGGTGGTAGGACAACAATGAGTGGTCAGAGGGAGAGGACTGGGAAGACGAGGTGTTGGAAGCTGAGAAGGTAACAGGGCTTAGTGAGCTGGGAGCATCTGTGACAGGGAGAAGTTCAGAATCAGAGGCAGAAGCTGAAGCAGGAGGCTGGGAGGAAAGAGGCCAAGAGGCAGAGATGAGTCAGGTTGGATAATAATAATAATAATAATAATAATAATAATAATAATAATAATTATTATTATTTTTTCAAAATTTATATCCTGCCCTTCCCGGTTCAAAAATCGGGCTCAGGGCGGCTAACAACAAATTTAAAACATTTAATTGTAAAAGCAGCATAAAATACAGTATAAAAACATGAATAACAAGAAAATTCAAAGTTCAAAAATCAATTTAGGGGAAATCCACCTAATAAGCATTAGATAATCACCAGGGCTAGATGGCTGAATTAGTCCTACGTGGGCCAGCGAGGAGGCCAGGGGAGAATTAGCTGTGGGGTCTCAGAGTGGGTGATCTTCATAAAAGGGGAGGGGGAGGGAAGAGAAGGGAAATAAAAGTTCAGGATGAATTCAAATTAAAGGCCAGGCAGAACAGCTATGTCTTACATGCTCGACAGAAGGAGGTTAAATCCTAAAGGGCCCTAGTCTCTTGGGACAGAGCATTCCAGCAGGTCGGAGCCATCACTGAGAAGGCCCTGGCCCTGGCGGAGGATAGTCTGACTTCCTTAGGGCCCGGGACCTCTAAACTATGGTTATTCATGGACCTTAAGGTCCTCTGCGGGGCATACCAGGAGAGGCGGTCCCATATATACAAGGGCCCTAAGCCACAAAGAGTCACAGGTGTCTCCCCTTCCTGCTGCAACAATCTCCCCTCCCCCCAGTCTCCTAGAACCAGAAGAGGCACAAAGCAGAAAGAAAAAAGACAGGCATGCAGGAACAGTCTCTGGTTGCTTGGGGAAAAAACCCTGGAGACGAGGAGACATAAGATGGCTGAGGAGAGATGGGGACATTTAGTCTTGGCAACTGCTCCATGGGGCAAGACCCACCGGGGACCAGTTCCTGTGCTCATTAGGCCTCTGCCACATCTTTGTGGATCCTGTTCTTGCTAATAAAGAGTTAACTCCAAACAGTATGTATACAGTATGATTTACTGCTAGCTCGCTCCTGTCAGATGATAGGAGTTGTAGTCCAACAGCATTTAGAGGGATGCAAGTTAGCCACCCCGAACTCAAGTTTGTGGCAGATAACATTACAGAAGTACAGGCTAGTTCCAAGAGGCGTTGAGCCTTGCCATAACAAAGTGTGGTTTGCTTCAGTGTTCATCATCCATGAAGGAATCAGGAGCCCGCTCCTGCATAAGATCCATATTGCAGCAAGGACAGCTGTAATATGAAAGGCTTGTTCTCAGGTGCATTGCTAACTTGCCCAGGTGGAGAAGATGGAGGCAGCAGCAGTGGGATCAGGTAGGTGGGTAAGTCCAGGCAAAGTATTGCAGGCAGAGACGGGCAACACTGACGTGGTTTGCATGTCTGCTGGTTCACTTGTGGAGCCGGGCTCACTCCACAGCCAAGAAATCTACAGGGCATCCTCTTTTGATGTCACGTCTGTCTTCACTTGGGATGTTTTAAGGCTCCAGCTCAGCAAAATGCTTAATTGTCATGTTTACTGATCGGCAGCTGTTAAAGCCCCCAGGAAGCAATTGGATTAAAGCAGGCGGGCGAAGCTGAGCTTGTTGTTAGCATTGCCAAAGTCGGCTACTGAGCTACCGATGATGGATAAACCCAACTTCCTCCTCCTGTAGGTGAACAATTTGAAGGTCCTGTATAAGCATACTAATATAGACAGTGATTCCAGGTTAAATTCCTTGGACAAACAACTGTGTACCGGCTGATACTAGGTGTTTGGGGTGGGGTGAAGTATAGCACTTTACTTATTTTTCTTTTTCTCTTTTTAATAGTTATTTATTTATTTATTGATTGATTGATTGATTGATTGGTTTTCACATATTACATTACAGTGGTACCTCGGGTTACATATGCTTCAGGTTACAGACTCCGCTAACCCAGAAATAGTACCTCCGGTTAAGAACTTTGCTTCAGGATGAGAACAGAAATCAGGCAGCAGCGGTGCGGCAGCAGCGGGAGGCCCCATTAGCTAAAGTGGTACCTCAGGTTAAGAACAGTTTCAGGTTAAGAACGGACCTCGAGAACAAATTAAGTACTTAACCCGAGGTACCACTGTAAAATACAAATGTACCAAAGCCAGCACCATTTCCTCCCCATCCCCCCATACATTTACATTTATATTTCCTCAATTCACTTTAGAACTTTAGGATCAAATGTGGATGTTCATTTTCTTAAGGTACTGACATGTGTCCTTCCTATTTGAAGGTGGACTTTTTGGTTATTATGTTAGGTACTTTGTGTTTTTAAGCTGTAAACCTCCCTGTGGCCTTCAGGTGAAGGATGATATAATAAATTTAATAAATAATGCTAACAATAATAAATATTGTGAAAGACCAAGCTTTTTCGCTTTCAGTTCAGGCAGCGAGAATTTGATTGAGGAAAGCTTTTTTGGGGATGAGTGGGTGGAATCAAGAGGTTACCGTGCTTATTTTGGTTTCAGGTGAAATATGGTTTACTAGCCATACCAAAAAGATTCGCCTCCCTTCTCTTTTCCTTCTTCTTTCTCTTCCTTCTTTCACCCCCTCTTTTCTCTTTTGTACTTCTTTGTTCCACGCACAAGGTGCATGTGTAGGAATAGAAGGTTCTTTTAAAAATCTCAAGTTTGGAATTGGAAGGAACTTTTCTGGAGGATCTGTTTGTGGGGAGCAGGTTGTTGCTGTTGCTCCTGACAATTTCTTGTATCTTATGATTTATGTGGAAACAGATCATTTTGCTTGTGTACTTTCGGATGCCTTGTTTATTGTTTCTGACTACTTTTGTTGCATTGGTTGTTATGTGATTTTTATATGTTGTAAGCCACCTTGAGCATGAAAAGATGGCATACAAATAAAAAGACTGATTGATTGATTTCAATTTGCAAGCGCTGTGTTTGCCAAGGAAACAGGAAGGCTGGAGGGGTGGGGAAAAGAATAAGGCTGCAATCATTATACACCCTTCGCTCCACTGAATATAGTGGGAATTGCTTTTGAGTAGCCATGTATCGAATTGTGCTGCACATGGGGATAAAAGAATACTACTACTACTACTAATAATAATAATAGCCACTCTGGACAGCTTCCAACAAAATATTAAAATACAGTAATGCATCAAACATTAAAAGCTTCCCTAAACAGGGCTGGATAGTGTTGGTTGGATAGTGTTTTTGAGGTTACCAGCATGAGTTTGACCAAACTGCGGGAGGTAGTGGAGGACAGAGGTGCCTGGCGTGCTCTGGTCCATGGGGTCACGAAGAGTCGGCCACGACTAAACGACTAAACAACAACAAACAGGGCTGCCTTCAGATGTCGTCTAAAAGTCTGGTAGTTGTTGTTCTCTTTGACATCTGGTGGGAGGGCATTCCACAGGGTGGGCACCACTACTGAGAAGGCCCTCTGCCTGGTTCCCTGTAGCTTTGCTTCTCGCAGTGAGGGAACCGCTAGAAGGCCCTCGGAGTTGGACCTCAGTGTCCGGGCAGAATGATGGGGGTTGGAGATGCTCCTTCAGATATACTGGACCAAGGCCATTTAGGGCTTTAAAGGTCAACACCAACACTTTGAATTGTGCTCGGAAACATACTGGGAGCCAATGTAGGTCTTTCAAGACCAGTGTTATGTGGTCTCAGCGGCCGCTTCCAGTCACCAGTCTAGCTGCCGCATTCTGGATTAGTTGTAGTTTCCAGGTCACCTTCAAAGGCAGCCCCACATAGAGCGCATTGCAGTAATCCAAGTGAGAGATAACCAGAGCATGCACCACTCTGGCGAGGCATGTGATAATTTTTTAGGATTTTCTTTTATCTGTGGACAAGTATGTGCTAAAGCTAATAATGTGTAAATACAGGCAATGACTGTTTCGCAGGGAGGTTATGTTCCTGACCTCCGTGTCCATTGGCAGAGTGCACATAAGTCTGCTCCGCCCCCTTTTCAGGCCAGTTCTGGGTTGCAGTGATGCATGCGGTCATGGTCACGCACATATTGGTCAAGCGTAAAATGGTTGTTGCCTGTAATTTTTTTAAAGGGGAGGGGAAGGTGATCAGCTGTGCAAGGGATGAAAACGCAGATAACATCATGTCTAGTTTTGCCTTAATGAAATTTGATTCTGTTCACATTTTAATTAAAAACTACTTAATTTGCACTTTTTGAACCAAGGCATGCGCCAGAAACACAACTCTCCTTTGAAATTGGCACTTCTCTGAATTTTGCATTGCAGCGCGCCAACCAGAAAGCTGGTCCAGAGGTGCATTGTATGGGGGTGAATATGCATTAAAATGCAAACAGTGAAAGTGACATACAAAAATGCTGCATATTTGGGAAAGTGGCTTGCAATAATGTGTGTGTTCATCAAAGCTGCATACAAAGATGTGTTTATTAGGAGAAATTTGCACTAAAATGCTGGCTGATTTTAAAAAAACAACTACAATTTGCAAATGGCTGCAGAAATGTGTTGTAGTAGTAGTAGTAGTAGTAGTAGTAGTAGTAGTACTAGTAGTAGTAGTAGTAGTAATAATAATAATAATAATAATAATAATAATAATAATAATAATAATAATTTATTGTTTATACCCTGCCACTCTGGGCGGCTTCCAACAAAATATTAAAATACAATTGTCTAACATTAAAAGCTTCCCTAAACAGGGCTGCCTTCAGGTGTCTTCTAAAAGTCTGGTAGTTGATTTTCTCTTTGACATCTGGTGGGAGGGCGTTTCACAGGGCGGGCACCACTACCGAGAAGGCCCTCTGCCTGGTTCCCTGTAACTTGGATTCTCGCAGCGAGGGAACCGCCAGAAGGCCCTCAGCACTGGACCTCAGTGTAGAACTGAACGAGACTGAGAAAAATCAGAGAACCTGAAACAGACAAATCCATCCATACCTAAAGGCAGCCTTCTCCCATACTGGTCCAGTCCATATATTTTGGACTACAACTCACATCCTCCCTGACAATGCTCCCTGGGGCTGATGGGAGTTGCAGTCCAAAACATCTGGAGGGGACCAGGTTGGGGAAAAATGTGTGCCATAGGCCTCAGATTCAGCCCACAGCATATCTGGCTAAAAGATTCTTGAGTCAGAGGGAAATGAGACCCTGCAGAACTGCTGCCAGTCCAAAGTAGGCAATATTCAGCTATGTGGGCCAATAGTCTACCACAATAGAAGCAGTCCAGCAGCAGTCCAGTGACAAAACATCTGCCTGGCATGCAGGTATCAGGTTTTCTGGAGCTGCTGTCAGTCGGAGCAGACAATATTGAGCTAGGTCAGGCTCTTTTCTGACTTACTTAGGAAGTTCCTGTGTAAGCAGGTGGTGGTCTGTTCCTCCCCCCGCCCCAACAGAATGTCATATGTAACTTTGGTGCATTTGCAGCAGGGCTGAGTGACCTGTGGCCCTCTGGGTTTCATTGTACAGTGGTACCTTGGGTTACATACGCTTCAGATTACAGACGCTTCAGGTTACAGATTCCGCTAACCCAGAAATATTACCTCAGGCTAAGAACTTTGCTTCAGGATGAGAACAGAAATCCTGCTCTGGCGGCGCAGCAGCAGCGGGAGGCTCCATTAGCTAAAGTGGTGCTTCAGGTTAAGAACAGTTTCTGGTTAAGAACAGACCTCCGGAACGAAGTACCGTATTTTTTGCTCTATAAGACGCACCAGATCACAAGACGCACCTAGTTTTTGGAGGAGGAAAACAATTTTTAAAAAATCTGAATCTCAGAAGCCAGAACGGCAAGAGGGATCGCTGCACAGCGAAAGCAGCAATCCCTCTTGCTGTTCTGGCTTCTGGGATAGCTGCGCAGCTTGCATTCTCTCCATAAGACACACACACATTTCCCCTTACTTTTTAGGAGGGGAAAAGTGAGTCTTATAAAGCAAAAAATACGGTAAGTACTTAACCCGAGGTACCACTGTCCTCCAGTTCCCATCTGTTCCACCCAGCAGGGCCAATGGATTGGAACAGTGCAACAACAACCTCAGCAGTGCTACAGCTTACCCCCATCTCTGTTGTACAGCATGCATGTTTACGTCCCACAGAGTTCAATGGTGCTTTCCCCGCCCCCCAAGTAAACATGCAAAGGATTACAGCCTCAAAACCAGAAACATCTTTTAACTGTCTCATTTAGCAAGAGAGGGCTCCCCCATGGCCCACCAGTACAGGGTACCCCAGGAAATCTTGTCCTTCAGAAAAGTGTCAAATAACCTTCTTGGATGTCAGTCTTAGGCAGAATGCTGCCGCCCACACTGTGCCTTCTGCATTCTTCAGAACTCTGCCCAGGAAGATTATTAACCACCCGTGCAATGTCCCTTCCTTCTCAAAACAGACGGCTGTTATTTGCCTAATTCCAGAAAGGCATTTGAATTCCCGAACATAAAATGCCGACTGGCTCACACGGGTACAGCGTGTGCCACTTGGGAAAGGTTAATTGAAAGAACGAGCAGACCTTTAAAACACAGAACAAATCCTTTTATTGGATAACATCTCGCCCCCTTCGTTAAGATCAAGACCTACGGTGGAGCTCGAGTGCTGCATGCAGCCCCAGGACAAGATAAGAAAACAAACCACGATGGTAATGGTATACAAGACATGAGCGCAAAGGATAAAACATTGAAAATGCAAACACCTAAAGGTTCACACAGCACATCATCAGATCTCTCGGAGTCTAAAAGCAAGGATTTCAATGTGCCTCCTCTGTTCTGTGGAACAGCTTCCCTGTTGAGAGATGACAAGAGCACTCACTTCTTGTGCTTCCCAGAAGCAACTGTAGACATTTTTTAAATGTTTAGACAAGCTTTTCCAGCTTGGTGAAAAGGTCTCTGCCTTGAATGTTCATTTTTGCATTGTTTTTATCCCTATTTCCAGTTACTTTAGTGCCGTTTTTAAAGCTATTTTTAGCTGCTTTTGTATGTTCGCAAATTGTCTCGACACGCATGCAAAACGTGACCCATAAATAAAATAGTAATAACACACTAGGCGTGTAAAAGTTGCTCAAAATACACATCAAGACACTTGGGTCCGTCAAAGGTTCATCAATACAAAGATGAGACATTTCAGGAATATTTCAAATAAATCTCTTCTGAATAAATCCAAATGGAAGGCAGATCCATTTATTTATTTGAATGATCCCTATTCTTCATCAGAATCATATTGCCAGGAAACAAAAAAACACCTGCTTCCTCCATTTACACCAGTGACAGTGGTCTACAAGGTCTGGAACATTACAAGTTACATTCCCTGTAATATTCTGCAGATAGCCTCTCTCTGTCACCACTGAGAGTAATCCACTTACTCTCAATCCAGAACAACAGCCAGAAATGTAAGGTGGGGGGGGGGGCAACTGTAATGGCTGAATTCTGTGAATGTTATCTTCAATTAAAAGGGTGGGGGGAAATAAGATCCTTGTATGATGAAAGTACAAGATTAACTCATACTGCAGGGGTGGGGGAAGAAAGACAACTGATAATTGAGTTACAGTGGTACCTCGGGTTACATACGCTTCAGGTTACATACACTTCAGGTTACACACTCCGCTAACCCAGACATAGTGCTTCAGGTTAAGAACTTTGCTTCAGGATAAGAACAGAAATCAGGCTCTAGCGGCACGGCAGCAGCAGGAGGCCACATTAGCTAAAGTGGTGCTTCAGGTTAAGAATGGACCTCCGGAACAAATTAAGTACTTAGCCTGAGGTACCACTGTATTTAAAAATAGATCAGTTTTGTTATGTACTGGTGTATTAAAAAAAAAAAATGCAACCAAAGACCATTAATTTTTTTTGAAGAATAGCTTAATATATTTATATTTTCTTAATTTGTGGTTGCCATGGATTTTGATTGCTTCTTTGTTTCCATCTATTTTTAATGTATTTTCATGTGCAAAAATTAATAAGGAATACCTGTATGTAACATACAGTAAAAAGGTAAAGGGACCCCTGACCATTAGGTCCAGTTGTGACTGACTCTGGAGTTGCAGCGCTCATCTCGCTTTATTGGCTGAGGGAGCCGGCATACAGCTTCCGGGTCATGTGGCCACCATGACTAAGCCGCTTCTGGTGAATCAGAGCAGCGCATGAAAATGCCATTTACCTTCCCACTGGAGCGGTACCTATTTATCTACTTACACTTTGACGTGCTTTCGAACTGCTAGGTGGGCAGGAGCAGGGACCGAGTAATGGGAGCTCACCCTGTCACGGGGATTCGAACCGCTGACCTTCTGATCAGCAAGTCCTAGGCTCTGTGGTTTAACCCACAGCGCCACCCGCGTCCCTAATATACAGTAATCTAGTAATAAAAATATGATCCATCTTATCAGCAATACTTGCTGATGAAGTCCTGCTTCAAGGGTGGATTTTATATCTTTCAAATCTGCTCATTAACACATTTATTTATTTTTTGCAATGCACTTTAATAATAATAACAACATTACAGGCATGCTATACCACACCCTCCTAAGGCTGTGCTACTTGAATGACAGACAGCTCAGCACAGCACAATCCTATACACATTTCCCCACTGAGTTCAATGGGGCTTACTCCCAGGGAAATGAGTACAGAATAGCATCCTACTTTGGGGTAAAGATGTGGAACTAGTTGCAACTTTGCTTGTTTCAGTCAGACCAGCTACAGAAACAACTCATGGGTAATACAGTGGTACCTCGGGTTAAGTACTTAATTTGTTCCGGAGGTCTTACTTAACCTGAAACTGTTCTTAACCTGAAGCACCACTTTAGCTAATGGGGCCTCCTGCTGCTGCCACGCTGCTGGAGCACGATTTCTGTTCTCATCCTGAAGCAAAGTTCTTAACCTGAAGCACTATTTCTGGGTTAGAGGAGTCTGTAACCTGAAGCGTATGTAACCTGAAGCATATGTAACCTGAGGTACCACTGTATTCAGGAATCCCTTGTATTTTATGGGAAGTTACACTGACATTTGCTTCTTTCGCCAAAGCTTGCTTATTACAGTATAACATAGCACTGAACTGCAGTCATTTCTCCTGAGCCTTAGCCATTCCCCCAGGCAAGCACCTCATTGAAGGCTGGTCAGCTTCTGAATGTGGAACATGGGTGTGTGGCGTTTTGTCTTGTGGAGGTATTGGTTTAGTTTGTTCTTGTTTTTACTATGTCTTTTGTGGGTTTGTTTGTTTTTTGTATTTTTGTGCGCTAAACAGCCCTGAGATCTTCAGATGAAGGGTGGTATACAAATGTAAACAACAGCAACAATGCCTTAAGCTGCATAATTTGTTGGACCAGCCCTGATTCACTTGTGCTCTGTACCTTAAGCTGTCATCATATGTCCACATAAGGATTTTTTTAAAAATGTACATAATAGAGTTATGTACCTGTTGTCTTTGCCCATGGAGTTTTCTTGGCAGGGATACTGGAGTGGCTTGCACCCGGTTCCTGCTCCAGGTGGATCACGTTTGGTCAAAACTCTCCACTATGACCTGTCTATCTTGGGTGTCTATTTTGGGCACGTCATAGCTCATAGCTTCTTGCAGTTATTGAAGCCCCTTTGTCACAGCAAGGCAGGGGACGACAGAGGACGAGATGGTTGGACAGTGTTCTCGAAGCTACCAGCATGAGTTTGACCAAGCTGCGGGAGGCGGTGGAGGACAGGGGTGCCTGGCGTGCTCTGGTCCAGGGGGTCATCAAGAGTCGGACACGACTAAACGACTAAACAATAACAATAGTGTTACCATATTTTTCGCTCTATAACACGCACCCGACCATAACACGCATGTAGTTTTTAGAGGAGGAAAATCAGTAGGCATGCCACCCGTAGGCATTCCCTCCATAACACGCACAGACATTTCCCCTTACTTTCTAGGAGGAAAAAAGTGAGTGTTATGGTGCAAAAAACACGGTATATATCTTCAAGGGCTTATCCAAACAAAAGTCTTCAGCAGGTGTTGAAAACAGTGACTACCAACACCAGCACCCTTCATCTAACAACTGCAGGATGGTTTGCAATATATTAACAGTGAAAAACACCCCCTGCAAATAATAATTAAAAAATCCTGGATGCATCTAAAACAAAACTAAAACCATACAAAACAGACACTTGTGGCAAAAAACCAATTATCCTGAAGACCACAGTGATTGATTTGGTATATATGGGGTAAGCCTTATGTTATGCAGCAGGGTCCAACAACCATCTCATTAAACAATGTCAGGCCCAACATTTTGTGACTCTTCAGCGCATTTGTTTTCTGCTGTCCCAGAAAGTAGTGCCTTCAGATAACACGAAAAAGGTTTTAGAGGAGAAGCAGGAAGAACTTCAACTTCCCAGTGGATTGAGCTGTTCAACCGTGGAATGATCTGCCTCGGAAGATTGTAGACTCTCCTTTGTTAGAGTTTTTGGGTAGAGACTGAATGACCATCCTGCCAGGGATGTTGTAGCAGTGAATGGGTCTGTATCAGCAAGTGTGAACGAGATGGCCTTTGATTATAATATTCTAATATTGAAGGAAAGGGGGAGAGAGGGATGGAAATCTGCCAACTTTGTGTGTTTGTGTGTGTGTGTGAGAGAGAGCGGCAGTAACACCTTTCCTTATAATCCGCTTGAGCTACATTGTGAAAAGCACTGTTCACTTCAACAAAGATGTCAGCATAGAATTTTGACGTGAGCGGTAATTTAATAATTCTTGCCTTAAAAAGAGCGCAATTCCAACTGAGCTTGTTGGAGCTTTGCATGATGCATTATTACCCTCTAAATATAAGTTAGGAGATCAATTATTTAGACGGGGATGTAAAAGGGAGGCTCGTCGGCTGAGTGTGGTGGCATGCTGTCCAAGGTATGTTTGAGGATTTTAGAAGCAGGAGATTGAGCCCGCAGGGCTGCAGGCTGAGGCTTTTAAATGCATTCATTAACTATGTCAACCAAAATTGCATCAGGCAACAGCTCTAGATCTGCAGAGGATACAAAACGGCAGGGCGGTGGGGGGGGGAGCAAGTTAGCAGAAGCAGTTTTTAAGGGATGTAGCTGTTTTACAGGAATATCTTGACAGATGATGTAAACGTCAGAGGGCCTGCAGGGAAGGGAGGCTGGCGTATTCTGGGACTCTGGGAGATCTTTATCCAGTTTACATTTGTTGGGGATGTCAGGCAAATTGTACGCACTCTTCAAACAATGGGGCTGGTAATAACGTGGGCTGAACAGTGTGGAAGGCGCTATCACTGGAGTGGGAGAATTACGGGGTGGCGGCATAGAAGCTTCGCATTTTCCTGCTTTGCCGCATTATGTACAAAACAGCAAGCCCTGCTGGAACAAGGACGATCTAAGAGTGCAGGCAGATCTCTTAGGGCAACTGGGGCACTTGCCCCACCAGCCCCAGTCTGCCAGCCTCCAAACTGCTGGCCTTCTTACATTCAGCCATGGCGATGGACCTCCCCTGGCAGCTTCTTTGACTGTTTGACTATTTGACTGTTGTTAGCCGCCCTGAGCCCGGCTTCGGCTGGGGAGGGCGGGATATAAATAAAATTTATTATTATTATTATTATTATTATTATTATTATTATTATTATTACTCCTCCTTGGTCTCAGGGTTGCCTCTTGTACGACTCAGCAGAGTCATCTAATTAGTTGGTTACACTCAGGTTACACCTACCATTTGGGCTTCCTGCCCTGCCTGTCCTAATGGGCACCAGCCACCTTTGCTGTCTGGTCCATTATTCTCTTCCTGTGGTTGCTAACCAGATGTGACTTGGATGACAAGTAGAGAAAGTTGTTGGGAAATGGAGGGAATTCCCATTCCTACCCCTGAGAGCCAGCGTGGTGTAGTGGTTAAGAGCGGTGGACTCGTAATCTGGTGAACCGGGTTCACGTCTCCGCTCCTCCACATGCAGCTGCTGGGTGACCTTGGGCCAGTCACACTTCTCTGAAGTCTCTCAGCCCCACTCACCTCACAGAGTGTTTGTTGTGGGGGAGGAAGGGAAAGGAGATTGTTAGCCGCTTTGAGACTCCTTAAAGTAAAGGTAAAGGGACCCCTGACCATTAGGTCCAGTCGTGGCCGACTCTGGGGTTGCGGCGCTCATCTCGCTTTATTGGCCGAGGGAGCCGGCGTACAGCTTCCGGGTCATGTGACCAGCATGACTAAGCCGCTTCTGGCAAACCAGAGCAGTGCACGGAAACACCGTTTACCTTCCCACCGGAGCGGTACCTATTTATCTACTTGCACTTTGATGTGCTTTCAAACTGCTAGGTTGGCAGGAGCAGGGACCGAGCAACAGGAGCTCACCCCGTCGCAGGGATTCGAACCGCCGACCTTCTGATCGGCAAGTCCTAGGCTCTGTGGTTTAACCCACAGCGCCACCCGTGTCCTTGAGACTCCTTAGGGTAGTGATAAAGAGGGATATTAAATCCAAAGTTCTCTTCTTCTTCTTCTTCTGCCATTAGCCCGTACTGGAATAATGAATCTTCCTAATGCAGGATGTGCAACAGGCAACTTGTGTATTGCTTTACATTTCAAGAAAACTCTCTAAGTGATTTAACCATCTCAGTTCCGTCAGACTCTCTCTCACACACACACATGTATGCGAGATATTACACATGCCATTGCTGCCAACAATAATAAATAATAATTTTCACATTTTAAGGAACAAAACTATAAATCACAAAACCAAAGCACCTAAGTGCATAAGGGGAAAAAACTGTACATAAAACAAATAGAATAAATAAAAGACACAAACACAAGTCATAAACAAAACATCAGAATATAACATAATTACAGTATACATCTATAAACATCTCATAAATCAGGAATTCAGGAACACTCTGTATTTATGTGTGGGTGGGTGGGTATGTGTATATTCCATGCCATAAAATAGAGCCCAAGTCATTCCAAAGAATCTAAATTCCTGAAGAGATGCGCAGAATGGAAGGTGCCAAATTTTGTCCTCGCTCAGGGTGCCTTATTACAAAAGTCCACCCTTGCATGTTACCAGCCTGTACAATGAGACCAGGGAGAGGGTGGCACTGTGGTTTAAACAATTGAGCCTCTTGGGCTTGCTGATCAGAAGGTTGGCGGTTCAAATCCGCGTGACAGGGCAAACCCCCGTTGCTCTGTCTCAGCTTCTGCCAACCCAGCCATTTGAAAGCATGCTAGTTACAAGTAGGTAAATAGGTACAACGGGAAGATAAACAAAACAGCATTTCTGTGCACTCTGGTTTCCGTCATGGTGTCCCATTGTGCCAGAAGCGGTTGAGTCCTGCTGGCCACATGACCCAAAAAGCTGTCTGTGGACAAATGCTGGTTCCCTTGAGCTGAAAGCAAGATGAGTGCCGCACCCCATAGTTACCTTTGACTGGACATAACCGTCCAGGGTTATGCCATGGGTGCCAAAACTCTTACCTTGTGTTGCCATGTGGATTCTCTGTGTAAGACAGAGACTATTGCGGCTAAACTATTTCATGCAGGAAGTGGACTCTATAGAGCTTGCTTTTTGGAGCATGGTGCTCTGATTTTGTTCCATCCCATCTGGCTCCTAGTTTGTTTCTGGGCACAAGTGCTGATTCTCCTTTCCAAAGCCCAAAAAGATTTGAGACAGATCTATCTGAAGAGCTACCTGGCTACAGATGGTGCTGACCTGCTCCTGAGTGACAGGTCACTGAATCTCATCATGCTCAGATGTTGGGTAGCCTGGACCCTTTCTGTCTGGACACCCTGGTGACAGATCTCCCTACCTAGAAAGGTAATGTTGCCCCCCTCCTTCTCAAGCTTTAGGCAAATTGTCAAGACCTTGTTTATTTTGCTTTTAGATTGGGTTGACATCTCCTGTTGATTGAGCTGCTGCCATTTTGGTCTGCTCTTGGTTTTATTATTTTCGGGGGCCAAGGGGTACATGCACAGCCAGTGTGGTAGGACAGCACAAGTCAGCTGCTTCTTCATCTGTGCTGGGGAAAGCTGCAGGCAGCCGTGTTTCCAACACCACTACATGGCTTTTGAGTGGTCAGGGGAAATGGGAAATGACCACTAAACCACCACAGAGCAGACTGTGTGATTTAAAAGCATATTTCGAGGTGGCAAGGGAGTCTTCTTCACCACTGCCCCAGCAAAGAGCAGGCCTCCGAGATGACACCTGCAAAATTGCACCAAGCTGGATCTCTTGGAAGAGATGATCTCCTGGATCAAGCTGATGAGGTCCACGTTAGTTAAAGAGTGACCAGATGCATTCAAGCCTCTGGCAGCCAAAATAAATTGTAAATTGATGTGGGGATCCTTATTAAGGTATGTAATCGTACAAACAAAATGTGTAGCTGGTTAGGAGGAGATTGCCTTTGGAGGGGTGTAATAAAGCTGTTAAGATTGTTCTGCTCAAGAGCAGCTTTTCTGGATCAAAGGCAATATCCCATGGTGTATTGTCTAGGGATGCTTAAGGAATTAATACAGTCTATATTTGGAGCAACATATTCACACTTTCCAGACTCATATACAGGTTGGAATGCAGTTGTCTTTTAGTTTTCACACATCTTCAAATTATGTGATGCAGTTCTTGGCTTGAAATATGAAATATGTATCAAAAATCATGTTTTAAATAAATAAGATGCATACACAAATTGTAAGGTAAAGGTAAAGGTACCCCTGCCCATACGGGCCAGTCTTGCCAGAATCTAGGGTTGTGCGCTCATCTCACTCTATAGGCCGAGAGCCAGCGCTGTCCGCAGACACTTCCGGGTCACGTGGCCAGCGTGACAAGCTGCATCTGGCGAGCCAGCGCAGCAC
This sequence comes from Podarcis muralis, assembly GCF_964188315.1. Taxonomy (NCBI): domain Eukaryota; kingdom Metazoa; phylum Chordata; class Lepidosauria; order Squamata; family Lacertidae; genus Podarcis; species Podarcis muralis. The sequence goes on from NC_135668.1 coordinate 7,939,004, forward strand.
ATGGAACGCTGTTTACCTTCCCGCTGGTAAGCGGTCCCTATTTATCTACTTGCACCCGGGGGTGCTTTCGAACTGCTAGGTTGGCAGGCGCTGGGACCGAGCAACGGGAGCGCACCCCGCCGCGGGGATTCGAACCGCCGACCATGCGATCGGCAAGCCCTAGGCGCTGAGGTTTTACCCACAGCGCCACCCGTGTCCTCAAATTGTATCTGAGGCTAAAACGAGTGCTTTACAGGGAAATGTGCCTACAAAAATGTGTCCTTTGATTAAACAGTAGGCTGTATCCAACGTAGCACTAAGTTGAAGTTACTAGTTAAATGTTTTGTGCCAGCAGAATGGTGTTGCACAAGGAGAATGGCTGAGCAAATTGCTGGTAGCTTTGTGGTGCAATAGATTGCTCAATCTGTTGCACAATAAATTTCCACTAGTGCAACTGCTGTGATAGATTCCTCTGGTGTGCAACATTAAAGCACAATCATTTGCTAATGCAGAAGCCCTTGCACTAGCAGAGAATGCTGGATGCAGCTCATTTTTGGGGAATAAATTTAATTAGGATTTTTTAAAGAGAAATACAAAGCTTAAGCTCTTTTTTGTGTGTGGTCCAAAACTAAAAGATCGATCGAAATACAATAAAAACATAGGGGGGGAAAGGATGCACAAATATAATGCACATTTACATGCAAGTTTTTAAAGGTTTTTCTTTTAGGGCTTGTTGCTTGTTTTTTGCTGATCGATGCAGGAACAAGATGGGACAGACTTCTGAATGAACACATACAAAATGGACACAGACTGATCTGTCCATCCCTATCGGTACTCAACACTGTCCAGCCACACAGGCTTATCTCTGTATGTGGCACATCAGCCATGGGTGAAGATGAAGCACATCAAAACTTTAGGTGCAGACCAGATTATTCTTTGCCCTTACGGGGTCATTTCCCCTTGGATTCACCACAGTTTCCAGCTGGGGCGGAGGGGGAAGCAGGAGTTCACCCACCCTCTTCTCTTCTTTATGCAGACACGGGAAATAAGAAAAAGAATCTGTCTGATGCTGTTCAGCTTGCTTTTCCTGATGTGAGAAGAGGCAACAGCAAAGCATCTGCTCTCAGCATGGTAGAGTGCACAAGGCTGATAGGGTTTATTTCTCATTTCTGCTGATGGAGCGAAAGGCTCTGCCAGTTGCAGCCAATTGACCTTGTGACCTATAACTAGGGCTGCTACCTGGCTGATTTTAAAGCCACTTAGCTATTTTTCTACTATATACATCCCCTCCCCTTCTGCGCCTGTAAAAGAAGAAGTGGGGGCTTGTCCTTGGTGCTGAAGAGGAGGCCATTTACAACTCTACAGGCAACAGCTTGTGTCAAATCAATTAGCATGTTGCAAATGTTCGGAACAGTCATACCTTGTGTTGCGTTCGCTTCAGGTTGAGTGTTTTCAGGTTGCGCTCCGCGGTGACCCGGAAGTACCAGAAAAGGTTACTTCCGGGTTTTGCAGCTTGTGCATGGGCAGACGCTCAAAATCATGTCACGCGCATGCGCAGAAGCGGCGAATCATGACCCGCACATGCACAGACACTGGTTGTGTTCTGCTCAGGTTGTGAACGGGGCTCCGGAACGGATCCTGTTCGCAACCAGAGGTACCACTGTAGTCCACTTTCCCCCACGGCCCTGGAGCAGGATGATCAGAACTTCTGTGATCACTGGAACACAGGAAACTGCCTCATCCAGAGCCAGAGCCTTTGTCCGCCTAGCATTGTCTACACTGACCGGCAGCTCCCTAAGGCTTCAGGCAGGAGATCTCTCCAAAGCCTACTTTGTGATGTTGGCAGTTAAAACCTGTGACTTTCCACCGCTAAGCCAAAGCCCTTCATTGACAACCACTGCCATCAACTATGGGATGGCCAGTCAGCTGCTTCCACCCTTAGGTACCTCTTTGTTGAGGTTTATGTGAGAAGGTACCCGCCACCACAACACGGGCATGCAGAATCACATGCACACGCTTCGATGTAGTGTGTGACATCACACACACTACGTGCAGGCATGTGTGATGTCGCACGTCCGTGTTGTAGCGGCCGGCAGAAGTGACTGCTCTTCTTCCTCCTATCCGCAGGCAGCGAGGCACCCTTTTCCATGGGGAGGAACTCTGCCACCATGTCCGAGCCCCACCCTCCAGAAAAGATGCATCACTCACTGGTTGCAGAGGACAGAACTGAGTTCAGCGAGGCATCCTTTTCCACAGAGAGGGCTCAGACTTGAAGGCAGAGAGACTGCATCTGTGTCCAAGCCCCACTCCCAGAAGAGGGTGCCTGGCTGGCTGTGGAGGGCAAAACTGAACTGCTTCTCTCTCCCAGCCCCCCAAATTATATTATTGTGGGTGGCCAAGCACCTGCTGAAACACACCTGGGAAGGCCACTGACTTCCCAAGGGCGTCTCTCTGGTGGTCACTCTCTGGCTATAAATCTCCCTCAGTCCAGAGAGACCGGTGATAAGCGACCCCTCCCTCCTGAGAGGAGCACACTCATCTTCCGGCATATCATTGCAGAAGAAAGAGTCAATTGTAGTTCTAAAACTACTTTATTTACAGTCTTGTATACAGAGAATCCATCAGCATGTCTGTGCTCTTTAAGCACCAGTACAGAACAGCATCACAAATGGAAGTGAAACTAACTTCCAACAGTGCTGAGTCTTCCTGTCTCACGCTCTCTCAGACACTCACATGATATACAAAACATAGTGCTGCTACTGGAGCAGCACGAATGGAAAAAAATCCTAACAGCCCCCACGCCCCCTGGAGTTGGCTCCTATGTGCTGTCCTCAGGCCTGCCTTCTTTCTTCCCATAACCCCATATTTTGCCTTTGCTACTACCTTTTGTTTTTTGTTTTACATCTTTCAACAACTTGGTGGATGTATTTATATGATGTCATCAGTGGGTGGAGTTTTAGAGGGTGCAAAAGGACAGGCCTCTGCCCCGAAGTGCCTACAGTCTTAAGTTCAGCACAGGATAAACAACAGAAGGGGGAAAGGGAAGCCATATGTGGTTGTTGCTATATTCTATCCTTCTTTCATGGAACTCCAGGTTGCATACAAGCCTCCTCTATCCCTGTTTTATCCTTGCGGCGTAAATTAGACTGAGAGATAATGACTGGCTCAAATCCACCCAGTGAATTTCATGGCTGTGTGGGGATTTGAACTGGGATTTCCCCACTCCTCTTCTATATGCTACCATACTTGTGGTGTAATTTATTTATAATCAATAAATACACGGCTGTTCCATGTTTTCCATAGGTTCCCTGCTCTGGCTGGTTCCTACAATCAAAAAGCAGTGGAACAATAAGAAATGCAATGAAACTCAACCATATGAAAGCAACGAGAGTGACAGCACGGAATTGTCAACACCATCCATTAAAATGTCCCACAAGGATGTGCAGGGCAGCTTGGACAAATGAAAAGGTCTTTTCCTGGTGCCAGAAAGGCATAACATTTTGGGCCAGGCAAGCCTCCCTGTGGAGGACACAGGATTGGTGCTCAACTTCCTTCTTGTGCCTTTCTTTTAATGCAATTAATTGCTTCCTGTTCAGTCGCCCTGGCTGTGGGATTATCAACAAGCCCCTTAATTAGTCAATTCCTGTTTCCTGCAAGCCGGGGGTTCTAAGTACTGGCCTCCTCTCTGCAAACAAAAGTACTGCTGCTGCTGCTGATAATGCAGTTGTGAAATTTCAAAATTGCAATACAGTGATACCTCAGGTTAAGTACTTAATTCATTCTGGAGGTCCGTACTTAGCCTGAAACTGTTCTTAACCTGAAGCACCACTTTAGCTAATGGGGCCTCCTGCTGCTGCCATGCCGCCGGAGCACGATTTCTGTTCTCATCCTGAAGCAAAGTACTTAACCCGAGGTAATATTTCTGGGTTAGTGGAGTCTGTAACCTGAAGCGTATGTAACCTGAGGTACCACTGTAATCAAAAAAGAAAAGGGGGAAAGGGTTGGTACTGCGATTATGTCCGAAGAAGACAAAAAAGATGGGTAAAGTCACATCTGGATTCCCCACTAAAACGCATGGAATGTAGGATAGTCACTAAACCTAAGTGAAGGATATCCAGCAAATGGTTAGTGTGGAAGTAACCAATGTCTTAAGCCACTCTCTGAAAGCATTTCCTAAAAACTGATCTGCTTGTTTGACATGCCATTCATCTTGATATCTTGTAAGATGTTCCACTACACAGCATGAGAGACTTTGTCAGAAGTTACAAATTAAGCAGCAGGCACAAAGACGTGTGGCGAATGAGAAGTAGCAAGTTTATAGCTAAATCTTAAAACACACACACACATACACAGTGTAAATATCCAGAGGAAATTTAATTAAGTTGAAAAGCCCCCTCTTCCCTCTGTTTACACTCCGTATGAAGCCTTGCACACAGATTCTTAAGGATTTAGTTTCTGCTCTCTCATTGCCTGCGAGGAGTTCGGGAACAAGAGTGACGTGACAAATTCCAGACTTTAAATAGGCTGCCCTGGGCTTCAGCTGTTCCGCACCTCTCTCCCCTCTTCCAGCTGGGCTGCCCAAATTGGGGAAGGGCACTTGGGAGAGGGAATCCATTTGCCCGAGGCCTTAAGGGTTGCTCTCTAAACTAACTTGTCGCCGTCTTCTTTTAGGTTTACCATCAATGCTAGCAGAATTAACTTGCACATCTTACTAATTTGCTTACTTAATTTGACTGTTTGTTTTTCTTCATTTTATTAGGCAAACCTCTGCCCTGCCCTTCATCATATTAGGTCTCAGGGTGAGATGAAATACAGAAATTGCAAACTATTTTACATAGAATCTACTAAAAACGGATTTTAAAACTATAGTTAAAGGCAAAAAAAGAGTTAAAACTACAAAACAAATAAACAGCAGAGTGGGCTAGTCAAGATATGTCTGAGACAAGTCTGTACTAGGCATCAAAAAGATACAAGTGCCAACGCCAAGTGTTCATCCACAAGCAGGGGACCACCACAGAGAAGGCTCTGTTTGTATCACCACATAATGTAATTTTCCCAGCAGTGGAACACAGAATCACAGAATCACACAGAGAAAAACTTTGAATATCTTAGGACCAGAGCTTGGAGAGTTTATTTTAAAAAAGCTACTGGTTCTGGTAGCTAAACATGTCCAAAAGGAACTAATTCCAGTTCACATTTGTCCTTTTACAAGATGAACGACTTTGGTTCACATTCAGCTCACTGTTCAAGTTCATCCAAATTATTCTTGAGAATTTCCCTGCCCCACCCCAGCATTCAGAGTGTTACAAGCTGTTCTGAGGAAGTATAAAATACACACCATCAAAACATCAAAAGCATCAAACACAGTGGAATGTGGATTATTTGATTTATTTTCCCCAGGAGTTATTATTTTTAAACTTAAAGGCTCAAAGAGTATAAAGAAATAAAAACAACAGCAACAACATGCAAGAGGAAGAGGAACTAGAAATCATTCAGAATTCCACCCCCAAATTAACTTTTCATGTTCAGTTCACCCGGTGATTATGGGAATGACTTTCAGGTGCAGCTCAGAGAATTTCGAACGGATGCATTAAACAGAACTGGTTCGTTCCAAGCACTGCTGAGGACACAGGCAGGCTGACCCAGGAAAATATATGGGTCCCAAGCCATTAAAATAAGGATGGGGGATGCCTGGCCCTTCAGATGTTGCTGGACTCCAACTCTCATAATCCCCCGCAAACAGGGCGAAGGGTCAGGGATTATTGGAGTTGGGAGTCCAGCCATTCAGGTTAAAGGCATTATAGGTTGGTATCAGCCTTTTGAATTTAGCCTGGAATCTCCCAGCGAATCTACGGAGAATCTCTTGCCTGCTCTCCCTTGCTGAAACTGAGCTCTCCTTATTTTTTTGGCTTGTGTGCAGGTTCTGAAATGTGAGCGGCTGCGTGCTCTTGACTTCCAAAGGGACGAAAACTCAAAGCTGGAAGACAGGCCTGGGGAGATGAGATGGGTAGCCTGGAGAAGAAGAAAGCTGCCCTCTCTTAACGTCCCGTGAGTTGGTTTTCCACAACACAGGGGGGCCCTGCTGTGGCATGTTGCTATGGCTGGGCTGGCCTGGCTGTGCCAGCGCGGACTCAGTCAAAAAGCTAATCTGTCAGAACAGAAGGACTTCCCTTTGAGGAGGTGAACATGCTGGGTCAGCTTCTGCTCCGCTGCACTCGGGGAACCCTGCTGACTCCGGTGGCGGCAGCTGGAAGCGGAGATGCAATGCGTTATATCTTCTCTCCACAGCTAGACTGGCAGAGGTTACAGCATGTCTGGCTAAGCTGATAGGAGGGTGTTCAGTCCTGCAGGTTTCCAGATTTCTGTTTGTGGAGAGACAGGGACACACAACTTGAAGGATGTAAGTGGATACAAATGTGGACAATGGCTGGTCTGCTTGGCATGTGGCCAGAGTGGTAACTGGATAGCTAGGCAAAGACTTTGGGACTGTATCTTCCTGTCTTTCGTGATGCTGCTGGTGGCAGGGACCAAATCAGATCACATGAACCACACAGATCCACAGTTCCCATTCTAACAATGCCGTATCACATCACCAGGAAGCAGGGAGGGTCAAAATGTCCTGATTTCGCTTCTCAGAAGCCAGAAGCCCTGCTCACATATTACTAGTGGCAAATTGCTAGTGGCAACTTTAATGAAAGTGCCAGCACATTTTTCACCAACTGCAATCATGCTTATGGCCCTTGCAGGTGGTCCGGAGATGCTGCTCTAGGCTGTAACTGATGAAGAAATCATCTACAGGTGTTCAGGGAGGCAGCATGGGAACTGCTGTACCACAACTCCTTTTCTCATTCTTAAGTTCAGTTTTTCACACTTCCACATCAGTTTGCAATACACACACACACAAATATTTATGTCCTCATGCAAATAGTGTGAATTTTTCCTGATAGACACATTTTTGTATGCAATTTCCCCCTAAAATATGCATTGTTGCAAAACAATTTCCCCTAATTGAATGCATTTATTTTCACTAATACCTGCATTTTTATGCACATTTCACTCTAGTATATGCATTTCCATACATATTATTTGCCTGGAGAACTGCATTGCAAATTTCTGAGAAGAACAGATCTTGAAGGGTGTGGACAATCTCCAACCTGGTGCCCTCCAGAGGTTTTGGACTCCAGAGGTTTGGTGATGGGAGTTGCAACAAGATCTGAAGGGTCACAGGTTCCCCATTACTGCTTTAAGGTGCCACAAGACTGTTCTACCAGTGATTCCAGTGCTGAAGGATTCGTTGGCCATAGCTCAGTGCTAGAGCATAAGCTTTGCATCTGTGCCTCTTGCCCAATATTATTAACTGGGGATGGCATAGAAGGATTCAGGTTCAATCCCTGCCACCTCCAGTTAACAATATTGGGCAAGAGGCACAAATACTTTGACTTGGTCTAAGGTAGCTGTTTATCTATGCAGAATATATTCACGTAAGCACTAATTTCATCTCCCCAACGTATCTTCAGTGGGCTTTCCATCTTTTTAAAAAACGCTTTGTATGCATGCTTGTTGGATTTAATGTCCATTTGGTGGCCAGGTCCATTAATTACAACCCTTGGGGGAATACCAATCATGACAACCCAGTTATTAGCCAATCAGTGCTGTACCCAATAGGCTGTGCTGCACCAACAAACAGAACTGGTGTTTCCCCAGGCCAGTCCTGCAGAGGAATAAGCAAGTCTGTTGATAAGATGCCTGGCACATTTCCTGAGCACAGCAGCTACTGTTCTGAGCTTCTGTTTTCTGTAACTATGTACACTGAAGCACACTGTGTGTATGCTGAGGCTCTCATTGAACCTGACCTTTGGCTGAGGATAAGATGGGAGGCTGGAGCGCTCTTTTCCCCCGGAGGCAAATAGAGGGGAAGCAGTGCCTGACACGGCAATTGGAACTCCTACCTACCAAAGGAGGGAGCAGGTTCTGACATCCCCGCAAGGGAGATGCTGCCAAACTGGAAGTCAATAAGAGTGACATGACACAGACTTATTAACTGTCAGAGAGAAGGGCGGAATGGGGGATGGGAAGGAACCTCTGCCTTTAACAAACACTTTCAAGGCTCGCTGAACATCTGGCTTCCTTGCTCTGGAAAGGGGCAGATTTCCCCAGCACTTTTTGCATCTCTCTCTTTTTTGGTGCACTTGTTACACCGGGGCGGCAAAGAGCTTTGGTCCACTTCAACTGTGCAAGCTTCAATTTCCAGTTTGCTCCAGAATTCCTCTCACAACATTATGACAGTCTGGAGGCACCCTTACTTCCTGGTCTGAAGGAGACTGTGCTGCCCTGTGAAGTCCACAAAGCCCAAGGATGTCCACGGACCAATCCTTGCAAAGTACCATGGCAGAGGCATCCTGAGAGATGAGACCGTGCAGCAAAGCAGGAAGATTAGGAGGAGAGAACTTCAATTACCAAGAGAACGCCATTTACTCCTATGAGGAGTAAAAAGCCAGCCACTCACATCAGGAAAAAGGCTTATAGGAATCCTATTGACTTCTCTCTTCCCCTCTCTCCAACCTCCCTTCTCATTAGTATTTTTTATTACTGCAAATAGGGACTTTATGGACTCTTTTTATCACACCCTCTGGAACCGGATCAATATCTGGCAAGGCAACATTCAGCAGAAAGCGCTGACCTTGTTGGGCACTTCAGGACCTAAGGAGGGGGGAAGAGACATTCTCTCTCTCTCTCTCTCTCTCTCTCTCTCTCTCTCTCCATTCCTGCTCTTTTTAGCATCTTTTGCTGTGGCACAGAGAGAGACATGCTTTTCTGCATATTAATTGTGCTATTTCCCTTGATCAAGCTGCAGCCATCTTTGTTGTCGTTGTTGTTGTGCAATATCAGCCTGCTAGAATGACCCAGCCACCTTTATGTATGGTGTCAGTTTCTGATGTGTGGGGCATTGCGAGGTTCTTAGAGGATTCAAGGCATCAGACCATCACTAAGGGTGGGAAAGGACTTCAAGTCAGTTTGAATTTACAGGCAAACCTCCCTAAATCGCACCCTCTGAAACAATATGAGAACCCAAACACAGCCTTGTTTTTAAGATTACAGTGGTGCCTCGGGTTACAGATGCTTCAGGTTACAGACGCTTCAGGTTACAGACTCTGCTAACCCAGAAATAGTACCTTGGGTTAAGAACTTTGCTTCAGGATGAGAACAGAAATCGTGTGGTTGGCGGCGCAGCAGCAGCAGGAGGCCCCATTAGCTAAAGTGGTGCTTCAGGTTAAAAACAGTTTCAGGTTAAGAACGGACCTCCGGAACGAAATATGTTCTTAACCTGAGGTACCACTGTACTGTTTTGCCCTGGCATGAAGCAAGGAGCTCTGTGAATTGTGGTATGATCATAGAATCATAGAATCATAGAGTTGGAATAGACCACAAGGGCCATCGAGTCCAACCCCCTGCCAAGCAGGAAACAATGATGCTGCTTGGGTTGATGTGGTTTTAAAAAGGAAGTGCAAACTTCTCATCTGTTTCAGGGAGAGTTTTGCAGGATGGTGTTTCTGCTGCTTTTAAAAGGCACTGGGAGCAGAGGCAGCTGCTTACTGCACTATTCTATTCTCTATTCTCTACACCTATCAGCTACCATGGGAGGTATTAACTATAGTCTAAGGCTATGTTCACATTTCCACCTCAGAATGCAGTGAAGTGGTTGTTTTTCCAGTGTCTTTTCAGCTCTTTCTCCCTCACATCAGCACAGCTTCAATTCTGTTTCTCTTTGTGAACACACCAAGGAGCAGCGACAGGACAGGGATGTCTTTACCCTATGCAAAGGCGTCCACACCTTGGCTGAAGACAAATGAAGAACAGTTTAAGGACTCCCATTGGCATCAAGCCAGTTTGAGAAACAACACATCAGGCAGTAGTATCTTATAACAAAAATAAAGGATACACAGGCATTATGGATAGTATTGTGTGAACACAGATTAGAAACCCAGCACTGGAGTTGCAGTGCACAGGGCGTGTGAACAGAGCCTTCATCCACCGCAGACTTCCCTCCACAAATCTAATTCCTATGTGAAGTCTTTGGCATAACTCTTAGGTCCCCCATCCCATGCTGCAGGTCTATAGAAGCCATGGCCCTCCAACAGTTAGTGGGCTAAAAACTCCCATCGGCCCTGACCGTAGGTCATGCTGGCAGGGGCTGATGGAAGCTGGAGTCCCGTCAGCTTCTGGAAGACCCCACAGGTTCCCTATCCCTGCCCTAATGTGGCCAAGCTTAAATACATGTACACAAATTTAATGCACATTCTTTGCCATGGGTAGGCAAACTAAGGCCCGGGAGCCGGAGCTGGCCCAATTGCCTTCTAAATCCGTCGGTCGGTCGGTCCAGGAATCAGTCGGTCAGTCATCCTAAGGAAAAGCGGAATCAAATCAGAAACCGGGATGGCTTCTGTAAATCTGGGACTGTCCCTGGAAAATATGGATACTTGGAAGGTCTTCTCTTGCACGCTATCTCTCACAAACACGCACACGTATACGATACGGTAATCTTTATTGTCATTGTCCCATACAGAACAATGAAATTGAAAAAATCTACATCAGACATTCAAAAACCAACAAGCCTGCTATCCCAGCTATCCCAGCCTGGTTAACCCCTAAAAACTCTGATACCCCATAATTGACTACAATATACCCACATAAAGACTACCTTACACTGCGTTTAAAACCAAAATCACATATGGATAGAAACTGTTTCTCAGGCAGCTAGTCCTAGTCTTTATAACCCTAGACCTTCTTCCAGAAGGCAGAAGCTGAAAGAGATCGTTTCCGGGGTGCGCACCATCCTGCACTATCTCTGCAGCTTTCTTATGGCACCTGGAAGCGTAGATTTGATCCAAGGTGGGAAGAGTGCACCCAATTATTCTCTCCGCAGTCTTTACAACCCTGGACAGCATTGCTTTTCCCCTGACCGTGCAGCTCCCAAGCCACACACACAGACCATAAGTTCATACACTCTCAACAGTACAATGGTAAAATGCCATCAACAGGTCCTTTGAAAGATTATTTTTCCGGAGGATTCTCAGAAAATACAGTATCCCTATGACCTTGTGTCCCTTTATAGACATGGGAAGGCCATAATTGGGGATGTAGATATGCAGGCACTCTTCTGACAGTCTTGTAGCACTAGGGATACATACATGGTGTATGTGTGAAAGGGAGAGAGAGAGAGAGACCATCAAGGCAATACTGAGGAACCTCAAGCCAAGAGCTAAACCCTAGGGCTCTCCTTAGGCCACACCACACCACCCAGCTATGCCTCTCAGCCCTTCTTCATTCTCCCCATGACTGTTTCTTTGCCTGGACTTTTGGGATGTCCTTAGACTCTGCTTTGGCTGGAAGATGGAGAGGGGTGTGTGAGTGCAAATCCAGCCAACTACTGTGAAATTTGCATCCGTTGTTTCACTCGTTGTTGCCTCTGGCCCTGCTCACCACTGCCAAGTGGTCTCTAGAAGATTGTCCCAAAAGGAATGTGGTTTAAAACAAGGAAAGGGAAACAGAATAATTGGATAGCAGTAACTGGCTTATAATTCTTGAACCTCCATGTTATTTGGAGAAGGAACTGCAGCAAGCGGACTGTTGTGTGCAGAATCATGAGGGAGCTTCCTGTGGTGATGAAAGCCGAGCAAACAGGATCCCTGTGTATTCCTCGCCCTCCTGCCCAGGGTAGCTGCACACAGAGCTTCCTTTTAAGTAACACATCAATAGAGACTGGAGAATGAGCCCTTGGCTGAGAACAATTTCCCTCTCTTTCTCCCGCTTTTGGGGCTTCCTCATTCAGCATCTTGTCGCTGTTGTGCTAGGATTGTAAAGTGTGATAAAGGGCAAGGTTCAAGATGCACTGCATTCTCCATCACAGGAACATAAGAGGAGAAATGCTGGTTTTCAACCAAGGAGAGGTGGTTTCTTTTTTAGGGGAAATGTTTGTATGATTAGATAGAGATGCAATGCAGGTTGCCATTGCAATATATATATATATATATATATATATATATATATATATATATATACACACACACACACACACACACACACATATATATATATATACATATATATATATACACATTTGCTTTCTTCAAGAATATACTTAAGACACACACACACACACAGAGAAGTCTGCAGGATCATATTTACAGTATATTTTTGTTATATTTCAGATCTTCTCCCAGCCTTATTCTCCTGTGTGTTTGTGTGTGTGCACACACGAGAAAGACGGAGGTATCTCGCTTACTTGACTTATTCAGCAGTAGGGATGGTGAAGACTCCATAGTTTATGGGTTGTATCCAACGTAGAGCTAAGTTAATGTCATTAAGAAGTACTGTATGGTTTGTTTTGGAAGGAAAACATGCTTCCCAAAGATGGTTGTGCAATGGACTGCACAAAAATAATTCTTTTGTTCATGGGAAAACACAAGAACATTTCAAAGATGGTTGTGCAAAGGATTTCACAACAAGAACCAGCTGTTGCACAACAAGCTTCCACCAGGCACGACTGTTGCCCTGGATTCCTTTGTTCCTGACATCTGCTAGGGCAGGGCTATCGCACTAGCGGATGGAAAATGTTGGTTATGACCCTGTGTCTCTGAGAACCGGGGCTGGCGTTTGGCACTGGCATGAGTGGGCATCTGCTGAGGGTCCACATCTTGGCAAGACACCCATTGGCAAGAGCCCTCTGGGCCTGCTTCTCTTCCCCTTCACCGTGCCAGGCTGCTGGTGCACGTGCCTCTTGCTCCAGTGCAAGGAACGAGCAAGGGTGCTGAGAAGGAAGTGCTGCCATTGCCCATTGTACATAGGCTCTGGCGGGCTGGCAAGCAGGTAGTGATGAGGCAGAAGAGCAGCAGTAGTGACCCATATCATGGGAGGCCATTGAGACTGTCTTGCACATGGATGGGCAAACTAAGGCCCGGGGGCCAGATCTGGCCCAATTGCCTTCTCAATCCAGCCTGTGGACAGTCCAGGAATCAGCGTGTTTTTACATGAGTAGAATGTGCCCTTTTATTTAAAATGCATCTCTGGGTTATTTGTGGGGCCTGCCTGGTATTTTTACATGAGTAGAATGTGTGCTTTTATTTAAAATGCATCTCTGGGTTATTTGTGGGGCATTCGTTCATTATCCCCCCCCAAAATATAGTCCAGCCCCCGACAAGGTCTGAGGGACAGTGGACCGGCCCCCTGCTGAAAAAGTTTGCTGACCCCTGGTCTTGCATAACACCCCGCTAGAAGAAAACCTGGAAGTGTTACTGCTGAGAACAATTAGCAGTGACATGCAGGGAAGCCTGAGGAATTTGATTTCTGTGAATTCCATTGCGCACTAACTTGATCTACAGTTCCCAGGCTAATATGCAGATGAGAAAGCCGTTATCCTTCAGATTTCACACTTCCCCGAATTTTTGCAATTCACAGATTTATTTGTTTTTTAAAAGCTACCAGAATGCATTGTAGTTTTGTCTACAAGTGCATTTAACGGAAATGAAATATGTATTTAAAGATGCATGTTGTGATAAAATACATATTTAAATAGGCTTTTAAGCACATTTCAACAGGAAATTTCAACCTGCTTTTTAAGGAGCAGATTAATGCAGAAACTGGACTGCACAGACTTCTGAATGAACATGGGCGAAACGAACACAGCCTGGAAACACATCAATCCCCAATTGTGCCACATTTTACAAGGAAGAAAATCAATCCACACATATTTGCCCCATTGCTTTCCCTATCATGTGCTTGGCTAGCTCATCCTTCTCTGCTTTATTGACCTATCTATTAATAGTTGGAGGAGCTGTAAGTAGCACCCTTGCCCTAAATCACTGGCAATCCTCAGAACCTCAGCCAACTGTGATTCCAATATCTTTCGCTAATAAAATTGCCTTGTCTCTGGAGGCCTGCTTGTGTACCCAGGGGTACTGAATACTCAATATGTAAATAACTCCCGGAAAGTGGGACTTTGCTGAACCAAGATAATGTGTCTCAGGATGTTCACTAAATATGTTTCTTGCTGCAGTAATTCCTCATCTCTGCACTGGGCAATAGCAGAGGGAGGGAATTGAGAAAAAGGAAATTTGAAATTTGGGTAGTACTCCTATAGCTTGATTCAACTTAAATATATTCTGAGAGTATAACCTCGGGTGTTGATCCACACACCACCCAACTGCTTTTCCATTTCCACTCCTTTTGTGCCTTGATCATGTCTGTTAGCAGCATTGTTGCTGGTAGCAGCCAGAACCTATAAGTGGTACTTGGCTTGTATCATCTCCCACAATAGGTGTCCATGTTGCTATAGTTTAAAGGTAAAGGGACCCCTGACCGTTAGGTCCAGTCGTGGCCGACTCTGGGGTTGCGGCGCTCATCTTGCTTTACAGGCTGAGGGAGCCAGCGTTTGTCCGCAGACAGTTTTTCTGGGTCATGTGGCCAGCATGACCAAGCCGCTCCTGGCGAACCAGAGCAGCGCATGGAAATGCCATTTACCTTCCCGCCAGAGCGGTACCTATTTATCTACTTGCACTTGGATGTGCTTTCGAACTGCTAGGTACGCAGGAGCAGGGACCGAGCAACAGGAGCTCACTCCGTCACGGGGATTCTGATCGGCAAGTCCTAGGCTCTGTGGTTTAACCGACAGCGCCACCCGCGTCCCCTGCTATAGTTTAGGCACCAGATAAATGTTGGAAATCCTGGGAAGCTAAGACCCAAGTTTGGGACAAGTACTCTTTGGTGAGGGAACCCCAGCGGAGATTTAAAATAAAAAGCATGCAACAAAGAAAAGCATGGAACTATAGGCTGTAAAACCTTAATGTGCCCTTTCAATGAACCCCAAGTATCCCACGTTTAATGGTGCTTTCCAAAGTATTCCTCTTCCCTAGCATACAGATAGACCAGTAAGTCATAAAATGGTTTATGTACAAAGCTCTTCCAAAGGTCAGATGAATGTGCTTTTCCACACAGCAGTCAGAAAACGTTGCACAGAAAATGTTGCTTGGTTACAAAATGGTAAAAGTTCCTAAACTATTGGTATAGGGAAATGTTAGTTTCAGACTCCATTCTTATCTGAAACAGAAGAGGCTGGTTAAAGCCATGCGGCTGGAGAGAGCAGCTCAGAGCTCCTCACTCACCAAATTCACATGTAGACTTGAGTACAACCAAAGGTTTGGTTGCCCATGTCCTCCCAAGATGAGGTGATGTGGAAGAGGCTAAGCCTGGCAGGACAGCTTACTCTATGGCATTAACCCCTTCATGCATTAATTAGACTCAAGCATGCTGGTTATATGAAGCTGGTTAAGGTAAAGGTAAAAGTACCCCTGCCCGAAGGCCAGTCATGTCCGACTCTAGGGTTGTGCGCTCATCTCACTCTAGAGGCCGAGAGCCGGCGCCGTCCGAGGACGCTTCCGGGTCACGTGGCCAGCGTGACGAAGCTGCTCTGGTGAGCCTGCACCAGCGCAGCGCACGGAAACGCCGTTTACCTTCCCGCTATAAAGCAGTACCTATTTATCTACTTGCACTTAAGGGTGCTTTTGAACTGCTAGGTGGGCAGGAGCTGGGACCGAACGACGGGAGCTCACCCCGCTGTGGGGATTTGAACCGCTGACCATATGATCGGCAAGTCCTAGGCGCTGAGGTTTTACCCACAGCGCCACCCGCGAAGCTGGTTACCCTACAATAAATAGCCATGTAAGCATTTAGGAGTGTTCAGTGCTTTTCTTCTAGGAAAAAAGGTTGTCGGTACTCCGTACCCTTGAGTACTCCATGAAAAAAAGCACTGGCATTGTTGGATCCAATAGAATGATGCTGCAGGTGTCATTTTAGGTGATTCCTCCACTACATGCTTCCGTGTGTGTGTGTTGATTATTGTATTGGGAAGGGCTGTATTTTAGCGGCAGAGTATCTGCTTTCCATATAGGAGACCCCAGGGATAACTGAAGCACATATATTTGGGTTTTCTGCCCTTCTTAGTTTGATCGTTGGTGGTATTTTGATGGCTGAATTATGCCTGTTTTTCCTTCGTATTTTCTATTTGTAAGCCAAGCTGAGCAAGGTATACTTCTTCTTCTTCTAATCAACTAGAATTGCCAGCGAGACAAAGCAGCAGCCTTTTGTGACCGATGTCTGTAGGGATGCCAGCAGCTCTTGTGCATTGCTGCTCCTCCAGATCCTCAGCCCCTTCCCTTCCCCTCCCTCCCTCCCTCTTAGTTCCAGCCCTCATTTTGCAAAGCACCACCCTGGAATCTTATCACCTTCAACAATGAAATCTGTCACCTTCAAACTGCTTTATTGCAATCTGGGGACATTAGCCCTGCCTGCTTTCACCCACCTCCAGGCCACCACAGTGTAGCAACACTCCATTCCAGCACATTGTCTGTCTCCCTTGTCTATTGATTAGATTCCTTGCTGACACAAGCACTAGTCACTTGAGGGCCACACTTGACTTATATTCTCAGGGGGCTTAGAGAGATTGCTGTTTTGCATTCCTTTCCCCCCTCTTTTGCATGCTTGTGCCCAGTTCCTAAATCCCCGTTCTCTCTCTCCAGTCTCCCCCACCTCCTGCTTATCCCATCCTTCCTCTTACAACCAGCCCAGGGGCTGCAAAATCTGCAGATGCTGCAGCAGGGGCTGGATTGTAAAGAAATGCTTTTAAAAACTCCTTTTTAGCCAGTGAAATTTGCAAACGCAAGCCTCAAACCAATTGCCCTCTTGTGAGCGATTCGTTTATGAAGATACCCACAAACTGGAGAAGGCCTGGGTTGTTTTAGGGCGTAAACAACTTAATAATCGGCCCGTGAGTGATTTCTTTTTCAACAGATGTAGCCATTGATCCTGTAGTGCTGAAAATGTAGTGTTCTGTGGGTTTTTCTGTCTAGTTTAGGGATGGATGTGAAGCGCAAGAAGATAAATCGGCCTTGTTTATCTGCTTGCTGTGATCCCTTGTGATTAGAACAATTTCCTTGTTCTTTTTCTGTGGCTTTGACCATCAATCCTGAGATTCTTTTCTCTCTTTTTTTGGTCCTCCACTACTTTGCTTCCTTGCCTGCCTGCTTTTGGCTGTATTTTAGACTTCGTGTAATAATGCAATTTTTATTATTTTGAATTTGAGATGAAAGTTGCCAGCAGCAGTGCAGAATCTGCCATGGCTGCAGTTCAGGAATTGACGGTCTTATCTAGCATCCAGGACAACCTTTGTTTTGGCTGTATAATGTTCCGGAATAAAACAGTATTAAATCCATACCTGCCAACATTTTGAAATGTGAAAGGAGGAGATTAAGAGTGGCTTCGGGTAGCACAATGAAGCATCCCGGCTAAATGCACATTTGGCCAGTCACTCAACTGACGCATTTTCGGCTGGCAGCCATCCTTTCTGATATCGCTAGGGAATCTCACTGGTGGACAAATTCAGGCTGCACGTGGATTCGTGGCTTGTGCATGTCTCTTTTATGCACCAACAGCCTGTTTCACCAGGGACAGTCCTTATCTTTTGTTACCTGCTCCTTAGCAAATCACTCTTCCTATTTAGCTCCTATTTTTGCCTCTAAGCAATAACTATTCAATGCTTTGGTAGTTAAAGTTGCTAATGTCACCCTTCAAGGTTTAGGTGAGAGGTGGGAAACCTCGGGGGCCAGAGGCAAATGTTGCTCTTCAAGCCTCCTTTTTTGGCCCTTGAGACTCTCCCTAGGACATTCTTCTCCCCAGGCCACACTTTCCTGGAGTGCTCTTGCCTAGCTGAAATGTGTCCTTGAACTGTGATGGCGTCTCTTCCTTGTCTGGACAGAGGGCATGGAAATTCGGAGGGGAGGGCTGTAGAAACCCCTGACTTTTGTGTGCCTCTTGTTCAAAGAGCGAGAGCAGCAGGAACGTCTGTTCCTGGTGCCACCCACCACTGGATACAGCCCCTGGAAGGTCACCCATGGAAGACTGTGTTAGGAAGCGAAGGCAGGAATAAAACACCTCTGTGACGTTAACATATGAGAGTGCTGGAGGTGAAATAGTTAAACTGAAGCCTTATTTACCTAGGGATCCATCAGCCTCGCCATCCCCGGACCTTGGAGGGAACAAAAGTACCAGGAAAGCAAAATCTTCTTTGGAGAAAAAGAGTTTATTGAAATCTGTGCACAGAGATAATCTGTACACAGAGACAACCAGCAGGATAGCTCCTGAAAACTGGCTGTAAATACATGGCATTTGGCAGGCATTCTTATACTGTAGGTACACATTTCTCCACCAATCACCAATTGCCAACCTATAGGTACACCTTCCTTCCACCAATCACCAATTGCCAACCTATAGGTACACCTTCCTTCCACCAATCACCAATTGCCAACCTATAGGTACACCTTAGGAGGATAATCACGTTAAGCACGTTCCTCACCCATTTCCCTGTCTTTTGGGCCTACGTGGCTTCTCTTATTCTTTACTTGACCAGTGTCACAAGCCAAACCTGCTCAAGCAATCTTTATTGGAATCTAAAGCCAAAGCTGCTCAGGCAATCTATATTGCAATCTATATTGCGACAGAGCTAAACCGTCCCTTCCTTCATTCCCTCCTCTTCTTTTGGACAGCCTTCTGGCTCGTCCAAGGCAATAGGCTGGTATTCACGCCTCAAAGCTATCACTCGGGGACCCATCATGCGCGACATTGTTTTGTGCACCATATTTTGCAAGCATTGCACCAAGCAGGGAATACAGAAGCAGAAAAGCAAAAGGATTATAAGTGTACTGTCAATACCATAATATGCCTGATTCAACCACCATCGGGGAGCCAATAATATAACCAATTCCATGGATCATGGATCACCTTCTGTAATTTTTAGCGGGTTTTCAGCTATCATTGTTTCCATGTGGTCAATTGTGGCCGAAATGCTGATATTTTACTCAATAACCTAGTCTCCATCTGACCATGTTCACCAGGTGCAGCACCTTCCTTGTCTCCTGCAACTAGGAGAACGAGGAACACTAGGAGGATCATCAAGGGGATAGAAGGATCGGGCCGTCGTCTCCCGCAGAGCCTATGACGCTCATGCCAGCAGAAAAAGAGACACATCCATGTGGCAAGGGCAGTTGAAATAACTCCCATCCACCAACCCCAATCACTCCATGGTTCCTCCCAGCAATATTCAGGGGGTGTGCTCATTGTTGAAGAGCCCACTGATATTTGTGCCCGATTACCTGTTGAGCCTCAAGGATGAGAGCCCACCGGTGAGCTGATGCTCCCACTATGTGGGTCAACTTTTCTACTAACCCTGTTGGGTGGATTGAACTCTCGTGCTGCCTCCCTACTGACCAGGGCATATGGAGGCTGAAATCCTGGGGTGGCAATTCTTATTTTGGGAGGCTCGAGCCACCACGATTGTCAGAGGTGGTGCTGCAGAATTTACTGGCACTTGTTCAGCAATTTCAATGCACACCTGGTTAAGGCTCCCACTCCTGTAATACTTGCATTAAGATAGGTTCTGTCCCATCTATTGCCTGGATTAAGAGTAGGACCTGGTCTATCAAATGAGGTTGGTACAGTGCTCTACCCCCCGAATGACAGTTGGTTACTTCCCCCAACAGCAAGAGCAGTCCAGAACTTGATAGAATTCGACCGTCTCTGCAACTTCCCGTAGGAGCACTACCCACGCGTGCTGGATAGTGGTGTGGAAGAGGAGCCACAACGGGGAAGCGGGATGTTTCAATATGGTAACCTCATCAAACCCCTGTTTCCAATAGCCAATGAGCACGCCATCTCTTACCACCGGCAAGACGAACCAGTCATAGCAGAGGTCAGCAGGCCAGTAAGGGCGGTATGGCTCGGTGGGGTCAGGGCTGTGGGACATAGAGCAAATCAATACAGAATATAACAGAAAAAAAGAAAAGAGAAAGTCCTTATGAAAGTAGAACCTGGTGGACTTCCTGGATTAGTCCCGGCACGGGTTTTCACGTAGGGGACGCTGCCCGCAGGCGCCCCTCCCATCCAATTCTTCAGCTGTGCGTTGAGATATCAGCTTCCGGTGTGATATCAGCAGAGCGGTCGTCTGCCAGGCATCTGGAGATAGTCAGCCGAAGGGAGTTCTCTGGATCTGGTGTAACTGTCCAGTCTGAAATGGCTTTCTTCACTGAGTATGGTGGACCCAAGGGGTAATGCCGGCAACTTTCACGGCCGTGGGTGTGGAGAGCAGGACGGTATAAGGTTCCTTCCAGCACGGTTGTAGCGGCGTCCGTGCCCAATCTTTTACCCACACTTCATCACCTGGCTCGAACTGATGCAGCCAACACACAGGGGTTGCGAGCCTGGGTCCACCTGTTGAGACAGAAAACTCGGAAGAATATCTGGACTTAATTATTCAATTGCATATCTTGGCTAGCATATGGAGTTAACATTCTAACATATGGGACTGGTCTCCCAAACACCTTAATGGGAGACTATGGACCCTGAGTAATGCCAGGGGTAACATTGTCACCCAATTAGACCCAGTTTCCTGTGTCAGCTTGGATGGCTGATTCTAGGGTCTGTATGCTGTATGCAACTTTCAGTTATAGTGCCTTAGCCAACTCCTGCAACACTGAGTGAACAAAGGCTGGTCCATTGTCAGCTTCTGCCCCTTTGCCAGGTTTAGGGCTCTGGTGAGCGCTGTTATTTCTGCCAATTGTGCTGATGTTCCAGGTGGGAGTGGCTTTGCCTCGATCACCTGGTCTTCCAGGGCTACCACTGCGTAACCTGCCTTCCGGTGTCCAGCCTCAACAAAGCTGCTTCCATCCACAAACCGTGACGGCCACTGGGGGTCTGCTTCATCTTTAAGGTCAGGTCTGCTAGAGTACACCTCATCCATTACTTCAATGCAGTCATGCGTGGGCTCCTCACCTTCTCCTACCGGTAATAGGGCAGCTGGGTTGAGGGCTGTGGTGACTTGGAATTTCTAACGCGGATGTAGTAGTAGCATCTGACATTTCCTCATTTTAGCCTAGGAGAGGAAATACGTGCCGTTCGGCAGATGGCACGCTGACTCTTTCCTAAGCGGCCTTGCCCTCCTCCCCGGGCGGTTTCTCCCAACGGTGGACCTCCCGTCTTCAGGGCCATCAACTTCTCTGCCTGGTACTTCTCCTTTGGGGGGGGGGCCTCTTCCTCCCTCTGATTATAAGTGGTCTGGGCTAGTTCCAGCATCCATTCAAGGGTGTGGCCCATAAAAACCTTCAATTATTTTTTTAAATTTTATCGGGCGCTGCCTGGGCTACAAAGGCCACTTTGAGAATTGGGGCGTTGGCAGCCTCATCTGGGTCCACAGGGGTATACTGGCGGTAGGCTTCCTTCAGCCTCTTTGAGTAGGCTCCAGGGGCCTCCTCTGTCCCTTGCACTCTCATGTGTGCTCGGGCTTCAGCATGAATTCGCCTATCCTCCTCTGTAGCTAGCAGGGCATCCATCAAATATTGCACATCATAAAAAGTGGGGTTGTATGTTTAAAAAATTCCCTCAAACAGCTTAATGATTTTGGCAGGGTTTTCTTCAAATGAAGGGTTTTGGTTCTTCCAATTACAAACATCTGCACTAGAGAAGGGGACATGTTGAACTGTATAAGTTCTATTGGGCACCACCCCATCAGGTCCCGCGGGGGCCGGAGGGTCATATACTCTATGGAGAGGCATCACTCTGGCCGCGCCCTTTTCCTGTGCTTCATGTGCCCTATGGAGGGTCACTCTTTTCACTGCCTTCCCCACTCTTTCTGCCACATTCTTCTCTGTTCCCCTATGCATCCTGCTGCTTTTAACAAATGGGGACTGACGTCCACTTCTTCTGCATAAGGTTCCACATACTTTCTCAAACGTTCTGCCTGTTCCTCTGTTCATATCTTTCCATCACTTGTCAACTTAATCAATCTTCCTACAAATGCCTCATCCTCATCATCCTCTTCTCTTTCCTCCCTTTCTCCATCTTCGCCCAGGTTTAACAATGCATTGTCCACAGGATTGGGGCTGGGCCATCTGCTCCCTGTGGCGGGGGTGGTGCCAGGGCTGTTGCCGGGGCATAAGGCAATGGGGGCATTAAAACTTTATCTTCTTCCCTCTCTAAATCCTGGAGGACTGGGGGGTTGTCCTCCTGTCTTCCTGACTGAGCAGATACGGCTGCCTGAGACTTTTTGGCAGCATGACTTCAGCCGGGGGGGGGGGGGTTCTGTTCCACATTGGTCTTCCATGTGGAAATGTAGGGGATTTGATCAGAATGGACATTCAAAATGTTCTGATCTAATAGATTAATGAGTTGCAAATCAAGGGTCCTGGTGGACGGCCAATTTATTCTTTTGGGTGGGCCAATCTAATTCACACAATGTCCTCATCCTCCCCTCATCAGCTTGAATCCCCAAAAGCCTTCCAAAGGGGTGCTTTTACTTTGGCCAGAACCCATTTCTTCCAGATACCCCGCTCCTATTCACAGTAAAAATTCTCTCACACTTCACACACAACAGACCTGCCAGAAAATGCACAACCCTGCAATCGCCCAAGGGGAACGCTAAGCCCCGACCTTCACACATCAAGACAAACACTGGAGTATCCGGTACACACACCACACAGAATACACCAAAAATCACAATATATATATATCCCTCCCTCTTCTGTTCCAAACTTTTGCTGGTGGCACTCTAATGCACAACCCTGCAATCGCCCAGCCAAGGGGCACTAATACCCCGGCCCACACTTGACAATTCAATCACCGGAGTATCTGACATGCAACATACAACATACAAATCACAGCAATATAATTTCTCCTCTGTTTCCCTTTTATTTAACCTTACTGGCACACTTCTACCACGGCCAGTTCCCTTTTCCTGGCGGCACCTTTATTGCCACGGCCAGGTGAGGCTGATCAGGCCTCGCCCTTTCCCTTGGGCTTACCTTGCTTCCGCTGCGGACCTGTCCCCTCGGCGCCATCCTCTTGTTCTCCCTCAACTAGATGTCTCCACTCCAGAACAGTGTGGCTGGCTCCCCCCCACGAAACAGGTGGGGTGCGCACGGGAGCCTGCAAAACGCTGCTGAGCTGTTCACCTTGGTTGAGCCTGGCCCTCCGGTCCGTATTGGGGGGGGGGAGGCTTATCCCGGACGAGCCCCCAAAGAAATGAAGCCTTATTTACCTAGGGATCCATCAGCCTCGCCATCCCCGGACCTTGGAGGGAACAAAAGTACCAGGAAAGCAAAATCTTCTTTGGAGAAAAAGAGTTTATTGAAATCTGTGCACAGAGATAATCTGTACACAGAGACAACCAGCAGGATAGCTCCTGAAAACTGGCTGTAAATACATGGCATTTGGCAGGCATTCTTATACTGTAGGTACACATTTCTCCACCAATCACCAATTGCCAACCTATAGGTACACCTTCCTTCCACCAATCACCAATTGCCAACCTATAGGTACACCTTCCTTCCACCAATCACCAATTGCCAACCTATAGGTACACCTTAGGAGGATAATCACGTTAAGCACGTTCCTCACCCATTTCCCTGTCTTTTGGGCCTACGTGGCTTCTCTTATTCTTTACTTGACCAGTGTCACAAGCCAAACCTGCTCAAGCAATCTTTATTGGAATCTAAAGCCAAAGCTGCTCAGGCAATCTATATTGCAATCTATATTGCGACAGAGCTAAACCGTCCCTTCCTTCAAAACAGGTTACCCAATCAGAACCCAGGGGGGTGGAGTCAGAGGGACTATAAAACCAGCTCTGGGCGGGGCGAAGGGAGGAGTTCGTTGGGAGTTGGGTGGTTGGTTGGAGTGGGAGTGAATTGGAATAGGTCTGTTGGTAGGTTGAGTTATTGCAGAGAAATAAGCTGAGTCAGGAACAGTTAGGGGCTAGGAAGACAAGTAAATATCTGAGAGGTGGTTTAGTGATTGAGAGCAGGTAGCGGAAGTTATAGGTCTGGATAGGCGCCCCATGATCGTAATTGACGGATACCGTTTATGAAACCACATGCTTGTTAAACTGCAATAAATAAACAGAAGTTTATGTTCCAATTTAACCCTGACTGGACTCAGTATTGTACCAGGTAGGGCCTGGGTGGTGGCAGCAAGAAATAAAGTGGTGGCACAGGGATCAATAGATGGTGAAACGTCCGGGGACCCTGTGTGATCGCCACAACCCCGTGTCCAGGAAGTTAACTCTTTATTCAAAGAAACCAAAACAGCGCAGGCTTAGTGATCACAGCAATTATTCCCAGTAGGTTGTCCTGCAACAAGGCAGTTGTGAGGACCGAAGGTCCCTGCCTTCCCACTACTAAGTCTCCTCCTCCTCCAGTTCCTCCCCCAGCAACCTAAGGCTCCATCGTCTTCCGTTGCTTCTCCCTCTTCATTTCTCTGTGGGTTCTGGCAGACCAGAGGGGAGGGGAGGGGGTCGCAGCAGGAGGGGGAGATTCCCTGGATTCTTCAGCAGCCTGCCTCATCGCTGCCTCTTGGCCCCACTCTTCTCCAGCCTCCACTTCTGCCTCTGATTCTGGACTGCTTTCTGCCACAGCCTCTTCCTGCCCACTAAACCCTGTTGCCTCTTCAGCTCCCATCACCTCTCCCCTCCCAGTCTTCTCCCACTGACCACTCATCGTCATCCCACCACCAATCTGAGCCTTCTTCCCCTGGGGGTTCCCTTGGGGGCTCCCCAGCTGGTGCCCCCCCACTCCTCTGCATCCCACCAGTCCAACACAGACTGTGGGCTTTGGGCTGAAAATGTTTTCCCCACAATGGTTCAGTTCCTTCGCTAAAGTGTCTAGAAATTCAGCCTCCAATTGTGTACCTGGGAAAGTGTAGACCAGCATCAGCTTTGTGTGCAGGATTATTATCCTTGTTTATTTAAACCCCACCTTTTCCATTGACAGGACTCAAGGCGGCTTACACATAAAACTAAGAACTGCTAAAAACATAGGGGGTGGGTGGGAATCAATCATTAAGAGACGATTAAACTTTGATGGAATTAAAACTACATACACATGCAAAATCTGTTGCAAGCATACCAGTGATGACAATAAAAACAGCACAGCACCAGCTCTTTCATTAAAAGCACTCGGTTCCCAATGGCCTGCTGGAACAAGAAGATCTTCGCTTGCCAGTGGAAGCACAACAAGGAAGGAGCCAGTCTAGCATCTCCAGGGAAGGAGTTCCAGAGTCTGGGAGCAGCCACTAAAAAGGCCCTATCCTGAGTCCCCATCAAGCAGGCCTGTGAGGGTGGTGGGACCAAGAGAACCTGGGCAGGATGATATGAGGGAATATGGTCTTGGACCTAAGCCATCTCGGGCTTTATAGGTGATAACCAGTACTTTGAATTGTGCCCAGAAACAGACTGGTAGGCAGTGGAGGTCTTGTGGCAAGGGAGTCAAATACTCCCTATAACCAGCCGTGGTCAACAATCTGCAGAAAGCCCCATGTTCAATCTTGGACAACTTCAGGGCAGGTTGGAAAAGACTCCTGTCTGAAGAGCTGCTCCCAGCTAAATGGATCTATGGATCCATGCAGTATTCTAAGGCAGCTGCCTAGATACATTTTGAGATTAATAGGCACCATGCAGCCTACAGCCAGCTATTTCACACACTGCAGATGCAGAGATATATCTGGAACTGCGATAGTATACGATGAGGCAGTTATTCTTTTTATCCTTATTTTCATCGGTTTATCACCTTGTAGCAGAAACGTCTCAGAGTGACTTGCAACAAAAGTCACAATGCAAACAGAAAGATTGCTGATAATTCCCAGGTAACAACTAACCAGCAAGCCAGAGAAAAGGATTAAGGAAAGTCTTCACCAGGTACAGAACAGATGTAAATGTTGGCGCTAGGCGAGGCTCCTTGGGGCAGTATTCCATAATCTGGGAGAGAACCACTAGCGAAAAAGTCTTCTCTCTAGTCACCACCCTCTGCACTTTTGCTGGATGATGACCTCAGGGTCTGGGTAAATTCATATGGGATTCCCATGACATATTGAGATACTGACACATGCAAGACTTTACAGGTTGAAACCAGCACTTTAAATATGGCCTGGATACATCCTGGAAGCCATACATGCAAGCAGGCCAGAATAAATATATTAATTGGTATGCATGTATGTATATGTGTATATATGTGCAAATTTATATCCCACCTTTCCTTCAAGAAGCTGAAGGCAGTGCACACACTTCTCCCCACTGCTCATTTAATCCCCACAACAATCCTGACAGGTAGGATAGGCTGAGAGGCAGCACCTGGCCCAAAAAGGTAAAAAAAGGTAAAGGACCCCTGGACGGTGAAGTCCAGTCAAAGGCGACTCTGGGGTTCGGCGCTCATCTCGCTTTCAGGCTGAGGGAGCCAGCGTTTGTCCACAGACAGCTTTCCAGGTCTTGTGGCCAGCAGGGCTAAACCGTTTCTGGCACAACGGGACATCGTGATGGAACCCAGAGTGCACGGAAACGCTGTTTACCTTCCCGTCGCAGCGGTACCTATTTATCTACTTGCACTGGTGTGCTTTCGAACTGCCACAGTGATCCATGTTACAGTCACCTCCAGGCTTGATTATTGTAACTCGCTCTACGCGGGGCTGCCCTTGAAGCTGACCCAGAAACTCCAGCGGGTGCAGAATGCCGCGGTGAGACTCCTTACAGGGTCCCCACCACGGGATCACATTCATCCAGTGCTTTACCAACTGCACTGGCTCCCGGTGGAGTACAGAGTCAGGTTTAAGGTGCTAGTTTTGACCTTTAAAGCCCTATGCGGCCTAGGACCCTCGTACCTACGGGACCGCCTCTCCTGGTATGCCCCGCGGAGGACCTTAAGGTCCACAAATAACAACACTTTGGAGGTCCCGAGCCACAAGGAGGTTAGATTGGTCTCAACTAAGGCCAGGGCCTTTTCAGTACTGGCCCCGACTTGGTGGAACGCTCTGTCACAAGAGACCAGGGCCGTGCGGGATTTGACATCTTTCCACAGGGCCTGCAAGATGGAGCTGTTCCACCTGGCCTTTGGTTTTGACTCAGTCTGACCTTATTTTCCCCCTCCCCTTATGGTTTTGATTTATGGGCTACTACTAAAATGAGGCTGCATTTTAAATTGTATTTTAACCTGTATTTTAAACCATATTTTAATTAACTGTTTTTTTCTTTTTCTATTACATTTTATTGTAATTTTAAGCCACCCTGAGCCTGGTTCTGGCTGGGGAGGGCGGGGAATAAATAAAATTATTATTATTATTATTATTATTATTATTATTATTATTATTATTATTTATTAGGTTGGCAGAAGCTGGGACAGAGCAACAGGGGCTCACTCTGTTGCTGGGATTTGAACCACCGATCAGCAAGCCCAAGGGGATTTGAACCATTGATCAGCAAGCCCAAGGGGCTCAGGGGTTTAGACTGCAGCGCCACCCACGTCCTGATCTGGCCCAAGGTCACCCAGTGACTGAGTGGGGATTTGAACTCTCGTCTCTGGGGAAGGAGTTTCAGAGTCTGGAAGCAGCCACCAAGAAGGCCCTTTCCTGTGTCCGCACCAAGCAAGCCTGTGAGGGTGGCAGGTCTCAAAACCCAGGCAGGTTCGTATTAGGGATAGCATGGAGGACTTTATAGGTGAAAACCAGGACTTTGAATTGTGCCCAAAAATAGATTGGTGGCCAGTGAACCTGTTGCAACAAGGGAGTCATATGCTCCCTATAACCTGCGCCAGGAAGCAATCTGGCTGCAGCTCCTTGAGCTAGTTGACATTTCTGAGCATTTTTCAAAGGCAGCCCCACAAAGAGCATGTTACAGTAATCTAAACGGACTGTAACTAAAGTAAATGCTGCTGTGGCCAAAGCAGACATCTCACGGAATGGGCGCAGCTGGCACACAAGGATTAATGGTGCAAATGCCCTCCTGGCCACTGCAGAGTCCAGAGACCTCAGCATCCATGTCTAGGAGCACACGCAAATTGCGAACCTATGTGCTCCATCCCCTGTTCTGCCTTCTGAGCACCTCTGTTTTGTTTCAATTAAGTTTCAATTTGTTCATCCTCATCCAGTCCATTACTGAAGACAGACACCAGTTTAGCACCAAGGCAACTTCCTCAGATCTAGGTGGAAAGGAGAAACAGAGGTGAGTATACTGGTATCGCCAAATTTTGAAACTACCAAAATTCTTATCCTGTTCCCACAGTGGCCAGATACCCATAGAAGCCCATGAGCACAATAGCACTTCACTCTGAAACATCTATAGCAGGCTTCCTCAAACTCGACCCTCCAGGTGTTTAGGGACTACAACTCCCATGATCCCTAGCTAGCAGGACCAGTGGTCAGGGATGATGGGAACTGTAGTCTCAAAACATCTGGAGGGCCGAGTTTGAGGAAGCCTGATCTATAGTTTCGCTCTGCATAGAATTCCATGGAGGGGTATTTTCATGTTTCTCCCCTCTTCCTTTTCTCTGACCTAAGCAAGCTGCAACATTTGTCCAAATTCCTTGCAGAACAATCCCATACCCTCCAACATTTCTCCGATGAAAATAGGGATGTCCCATTCCATAATTATAATTTTACTATTTATACCCCACACATCTTATTGGGTTGCCCCAGCCACTCTGGACAGCTTCCAACATACAGTCATACCTCATGTTACGTTTGCTTCGTGTTACGTTTTTTCAGGTTGCGCCCTGCAGCAACCCAGAAATACCGGCAAGGGTTACTTCTGGGTTTTGCCGCTCGTGCATGTGCAGAAGTGCTAAATCGTGCTTCACGCATGTGCACAAGCACCAAATCGCGCCACGCACCTGCGCAGATACGGTGCCTCAGGTTGCAGGCTTTTCATGTTGCGAACTGGCCTCTGGAACGGATCCTGTTTGCAGCCAGAGGTACCACTGTATATAATAAAACATTAAGCATTTTTTAATAAAACTTCTCTATACAGGATTGCCTTCAGATGGTTCAGGGGCTGGATAACTTCATACCCTCCAACATTTCCCCAATAAAAATAGGGACATCCTAAGGACAAGCTGGACATTCTGGGATCAAATCAGAAACTGGGGCGGCTTCTCTAAATCAGGGATGTCCCTGGAAAATAGGGGCACTTGGAGGGTCTGCAATTCATTCATGTTGCTGCTGCTGCTGAGTATTCTGCTGACTTTAGTTTGGCTTCCACACTGCACTGGGCAAGCTCCTTTCCTTTGCAAGAGAGATGCCCAGAGCCAGAAGCAAGCAAGCAGAAGAAAGTAGCATCCCTCAGGCTCACTGAAAACAGGCCCATTGTGAAAAGCATGTTCCAGCCATGCTGCCTGTTGCTGGCTGGCCTCTGTTCCAGGCTTGGGGCTCTGCCAACATCCAGTGCCTCATTGCCGCTTGTGATTCCTGTTTATCCCTGACACCATGATATGTCTATAATTATATATAATCTCTCTCTTGTTTACTCTCCTCCATCCAGGTTGAACGTGGCTAAGGGACAGCTCAGATTCACTCCACTTCACTTCCAGAATCTAAGATTAAAGAACAACCTGGCGTCCTATTTGAAAATTAACAAAGAAATCTGATCTCTCCCTCCTGACCTCTTGCCTCTCCCTTCCGTAGCTATTGATATGGAATGATATTTATATGGAATCAGTTCTCAGGGCAGACAAGCTATGGAATCCAGAATACTTTCTTCTTCATCACTCTAAGAAGGAAGCAGAAGGCTATAGGCCAGTGGGCAAAGGCATCAGGCCTTTTGTTTCAACGCTTCACTTGCACCATCTTGGGTCTTTGGACTCCATCGTCTTCCCTCTTTGAGAACTCAGGAAGCACAAAGATGGATCCTAGAAGCAGCTCCAGAGAAATGGAAGGAGGCAAATCTAGGGGCTGTTCAGAGGGGCTGTAGCAAGCCAAGGGGGAAAAGATGCAGAAATCAGGTAGACCAAAATTTTAATAAAGAATGGGGGGAAATTATAATTTATCTTAAAAACCATTGTAAACAGTTAAAATTGTTAGTAAGATTGGAATAACACCTGTAGCTTAATGGTGAATTTTGGATATAACGGAGATGTAAAAGATTTGGATTCTTATAAAAGATGCAGGAGGAAATGACTAACAAAAGGACCCACAAAAGGGAGGTGAGAAGTCCAGGAGTCTCTTTGGAATCTTGTTTTTATGTTGTATGTTGGATAAGGTAAAGGTAAAGGGACCCCTGACCGTTAGGTCCAGTCGTCGCCGACTGTGGGGTTGCGGCGCTCATCTTGCTTTACTGGCCAAGGGAGCCGGCGTATAGCTTCCGGGTCATGCGGCCAGCATGACTTAGCTGCTTCTGGCGAACCAGAGCAGCGCACGGAAACGCTGTTTACCTTCCCGCCGGAGCGGTACCTATTTATCTACTTGCACTTTGACGTGCTTTTGAACTGCTAGGTTGGCAGGAGCTGGGACCGAGCAACGGGAGCTCACCCCGTAGTGGGGATTCGAACCACCGACCTTCTGATCGGCAAGTCCTAGGCTCTGTGGTTTAACCCACAGCGCCACCCGCGATATCTGATTGTAAAACTGTAATTTGAAAAACCAAATAAATAGTTGTTGTTTTTTTAAAAAAAAGGTTTAAAAAGAAGAATTCCTGGATGCCAATATCCACGTTTGGGGCAAGTACTCTTTGGTGAGAGAACCCAAGCTGAGATGTAAAGTCACAAAACATGCAGCAAAGTGAAGCATGGAAATATAGGCTGTTTGGCTGCAGGGACCCCCTTCTAAATCAAGGCTGAACACTTTTCAGTTTAGTTTAGGTGCTAAGTACTTATACAACTGCAATGCTTTTGTGTCCACACCTTTTTTTTGGGGGGGGGGAGGTTGCAAAGTAAACCTGAACAACTTGACCCTGCCCATGTGACTGCCATGGTGCCACCCATGTGACCTCATTGGCCCCACCTACCCAACCTCCTTGATCACAAGCCACCCCACAAGGTCCAGGGGTTACCAGTTGCCACTGATTTAAACTATTCCCCCCAGTCTTCTGGATTGCAATGCAAGACAATGGAAGCTTGTGGAATTGCATGGAATTATTTATACAGAGTCATCCATTTATTTATTTTTTGCAGCATCTAGAAATTATAACTAAATCCAACAACCGTATTTTAAAAATTGATTTCAGGTTTCCTGTTTTATCCAATACTGCAGTCCTAATTATATCTTACTTGGACGTAATCAAGCATCAATGGAACTTGCTTCCAAATTAATAAATTTTAGGGTCAGGCTACTGATATGAAATACAGAGAAGTTTCTACATAAGAAAATTGATGGTATCTTCTGCTTTTGGCTGCCGCACACACGAGGTATGGACCTGTATTCCCACACCGATGTGATAACTATATAGGAGGTGGGAGAATTGTTATGTAGAAAGTACTCTCCGAAGAGTGTTTTGCAAGAGGCCTCCTGTTTTGAAAAATTTGCAGAAGGCACAAATAGGGGTGGAGATGCAAATATGTTGGAAAAGTAACATTAGAATTCCAGTCCTGCAGAATTTTTTCCTCTCTAGGCCAGATTCTGGAGAAATCGGCGCCCTCTGTTTTTCTCCTTTGCTGCTGATGGTGAAACTAGATGTTTTTTCAGTAATACATGCCCCTAATCCCATGTTTGCTTTCATAACCAGAAATGCAGGGGGGCAGTGGTCTACCAGAAGCCCCTTCTGTGAACCAGCACTGTTCTGTCTTAATTTTAATATGGAAAACTCCTCTCTAGTTCTGAAACACACTTCCTCTCCTTCCACCGCTCCATTCTTTTCCGTATTTGAAGATATTTCTTTTGCCCGTTCCTAGAGTTCCCAATTGGATTATTGCTGGGGGGGGGGGGCGCAACTGAAAAAGAACAGCAAAACGGCAAAAATGGCGCGAAAAGAGCAGGAAAACGGCAAGCAATCCCAGGAGCCTTTGCACCAAAGTTTGGGGCCCTTCTCATTGTTTGCACATCCTCGTCCAGCGATGAGGAAGTCTGAGAGTCACCATTGCCACCATTCATGCCAGTCTGTAAAGTGCTACTGGTTTTTTAAAAGTGTTTTCCAGAGGTTTAGCCTGTTTTTACAGGCTGTTTAGGGATGCGGGTGGCGCTGTGGGTTAAACCACAGAGCCTAGGACTTGCCGACCAAAAGGTTGGTGGTTCGAATGCCCGCGACAGCTTGAGCTGCCGTTGCTCCGTCCCTGCTCCTGCCAACCTAGCAGTTTGAAAGCACAAAAGTGCAAGTAGATAATTAGGTACCACTGTGGTGGGAAGGTAAATGGCGTTTCCGTGCGCTGCTCTGGTTCGCCAGAAGTGGCTTAGTCATGCTGGCCACGTGACCCAGAAGCTGTACGCCGGCTCCCTCAGCCAATAAAGCGAGATGAGCACCGCAACCCCAGAGTCGGTCACGTGGTCAGGAGTCCCTTTACCTTTACCTTTCAGGCTGTTTATATGGTGTCCCAAGTATATGCGATTTTGCTTATACCCAGTGGCGGAGGAACCCTCTCTGCACCCAGGGCAGGACGCTGATGGGCAAACCGCCCGGTGGCGCACACGTGATGTCCATACGGACGACGCGTGTGTGGCATCCCGTACGGACTGCGCATGTGCAGATCCCGTACGAAGTGCACATGTGTGGCATCCTGTACGGAGTGCTCACGTGCAGCAGCCTGTCACTCGCGCGGCAACTGCATGGGCTGCCACGCGTGCACACTCTGTACAGGATGCCGCTCATGTGCACTCCGTATGGGCTGCTGCTCATGCGCGCTGTCCATATAGACATCCATACAGAGTGTGCATGTGTGGCATCTCATATGGAGTGTGTACACGCGACAGCCCGTACAGTCACCATGCAAGAGGCAGCCCGTATGGACGTCTGTATAGACGGCGCGTGAGAGCTGGGGGGAGGCAGGGGCCATCTTGTCACACGCCCCCCAGAGTGGCATCCGGGCCGACCCACCCCCTCCGCCCCCCACTTTGTAGGCCCCTGCTTATAACCTCACTTCCTGGGAATGCAACCCCTGTGTTAAGTGGGGAGCCGCCTCTATTACAGTTTATCCATCAGCATTAGATTGGGAAAAAAATAGTTTAAGAAGATAAAAAATAAAACCAGCTATTTATAAATGTTAGTAGTATGGGGTGGAAAAAAATTCCTGAGCAATGCTGGGTACTGTCTGCTGGTGAATAAATACAGGAGGACAACATTTTATGAGACTGTGATGGGGCGTTGGGGGCTCTCTGATGTCGTGACTTATGCTGTCTGACCTCGGACATCTGCGACAAAGACTTTAGGGGTCTTTGCTTTTAGCAGGCTTAGAACGGGTATAAATATTGGCATGCAGCAATTGTGTGCATGCATATAATCGCCCTTCAGGTATGCTCTCATCTGTGCATAAAACGAGGAGGGGGGAGACTTCTCATTCTTGCTGCTTCACAACAGCCTATAAAGAGGAGGAAATTCCCTTGCAGCAATAGCCAATGCCATTTTATGCCTTTGTTCCAAGCGTCCCATTCCATAAATTCCACATTGTTGGCCCAGGCAGTCACTTAACTCTGGCCATTGTCCTTGGGTGTCTGCTGTTTCTTGGCTGCCAAATACCAACTGCTATATATCAAAACCGCAAATAAAGCTTCCTCCTCCTGCCCCTGCTCTGGAATTAATTTCCATCTGATTTGTGTGTGCTTTTTTAAAAATGAGAAATGCTTGTTTTCAAAGATGTGCGACACAATCCTGTGCCAATCTGAGTGGAAATCCGTGTTTGGTGGAGTTTGCTCTGAAGTCAATGTGAATATAATTGTTTCTAAAAGTGCATCCAGACTAATTTGCAAGAGTGATTCCAGCACATACTGGAACTTTAGGTGTGTGCAATTGGAATTGTTTCATTCACTTTATCACCCCAGTGCAACAGATCTCCTTAAGACAAAAGAAAACCCACAAAACAAAACAAGGCCCACTTGCAAGCCAAGCTTCTCAGAAGATGACTACAAAGCACTGGTTTCCCAAAACATCATGGAAGGGCAGAAGTTACTCAAAGGCTCCACTTGATCATGGATTTATCAAACTGAGAAGGGATCCAAAGGCCATCGGTTCCAACCCTCTGCTGCAGTACTGGCTCATTTGGGCATTAACCAGCATTGAGATGTTCTGTCGCTACTTGTATTGTTCTCAAATAATAAGGAAATAACATCGGAGGCACATATTATAGCGGGGAAAAGATATATCCACCTAGTATGTATCAGAGGATTGCCAAAGCATGTGCCATCAGGACGCAACATCATCAAAGCTAGAAGTCAGGTCATTCCTTATTCAGATCTAGAAATCCACCACATTGCTTTCTCAGGCATGCGCTGTTGGGTTGGGGCAACGGGCTAAAATGTTTTAAAATGTTTTAAACGGTGCTAATTTTGGTTCCTCTGTTTTGTTTTTGTCAGGTTGATTAAATGTTTAGTTGGGGGTGGTGATTATTTTAATTTGGGTACAACTGTAAACTGTTTATTATTGTTGTTATTATTATTGGTTTCTATTGATTTATTGGTTTGTTTGTTGCTCGTATAGGATATTTTGTTTTTTAATGTTTGATGCTTTGTTGTGTTTTCATTTATGTCCTAAGCCGCCCAGAGTGGCTGGGGAAACCCAGCAAGATGGGTGACATATTATTATTATTATTATTATTATTATTATTATTATTATTATTATTATTAAAACAAAAACCAACCCTGCATTTTCTTCTGTTTGGAAAGTGATGGGGAAATGCCCTGAAGAGTTCCCAATGAAGGGTGCTGAAAATTATAGCTCTGTGGTGGGAAAACGACAGCTCTCACGATTCTTTGGGGGAGCTATGTACTTCTGGATCCTTTGCTGTTGCTTAAGAGATCTCAGTGGCACAGCCTTCCCTCAGCTTCAGCTGGTAACTCAGCTGTGCCCCAGCTGCACAGGGACAGCCTAACTTTTTATCTATGCGCTGGTAGCTTGAGGGTTGGACCCCTGCAATGCCTATGAAGATAGTTCAAAATTCTGGCGCAGGATTCTGCGGCCAGACTGTTGACCGGAGCAGGACAGCCTGAACATCTAGCACCAATTCTGGTAAAAGGTAAAGGACCCCTGGATGGTTAAAAGTGACAAAGGTGACTCTGGGGTTGCAGCGCTCATCTCGCTTTCAGGCCGAGGGAGCTGGCATTTGTCCATAGACAGCTTTCTGGCTCATGTGGTCAGCAGGACTTTCTGGGTCATGTGGTCAGCTTCTGGCGCAACGGAACACCATGACGGAAGTCAGAGCGCACAGAAACACTGTTTACCTTCCCGCCACAGCAGTACCTATTTATCTACTTGCACTGGCATGCTTTCGAACTGATAGGTTGGCAGGAGCTGGGAGAGAACAACAGGAGCTCACACGTTGCGCAGATTCAAACCGCCGATCTTCTGATTGGCAAGCTCAAGAGGTTCAGTGGTTTAGACCACAGTGCCAACTGCGTCTCACCAATTCTGGAACAACTTCATTGGCTCCCACTTAGTTTCTGGGCTCAATTCAAAGTGCTGGTTTTGGCCAATAAGGTTTTATGTGGCTTAGGACCCCAGCCCCTCAAGGAATGTCTCTCCCCACATGAACCCACCTAGGCCCTGAAATCACCGTGGGAGGTTTGGAAGGTTCGAGAACATGAGAACTCACCTTTTCAGTAATGCCCACCCCCACTGCTGATACGTTCTCCGCAGGCATGCCTGGCACCATATTTATCCAGCTCTTGAAACTAGCCAAATACTTTTTAAATTTCCCCTCTTATGGTGGGGCAGGACCTGTAGTCCTCCCTTTTTGTCCAGCTGTGTTTTTAGCCTTTTATTTGTACTGCTGTGCTTTAAAGGTTTTGTGGTTGTTTATAATTGGTTTTGATGTAAGTCAGTTTGAATTAATTTGTAAGAAAAGATCCTAACCAATCTAATAATAATACAGTGGTGCCTCGCAAGACGAAATTAATTCGTTCCGCGAGTTTTGTCGTCTTGCGATTTTTTTCGTCTTGCGAAGCACGGTGTCGGAAAAGTTTTGGAAAAGCTTCAAAAATCACCAAAGTCTTTAAAAACCTCAAAAAAGGCTACCACACCGTGTTCTATGAGTTGCTCCTCGAAGTCAAGTCGCAACTATATTAACGGTGTTAAGAAAAAGGAAACAAACTTGCAAGACGTTTCCGTCTTGCGAAGCAAGCCCATAGGGAAAATCGTCTTGCGAAGCAGCTCAAAAAACAAAAAACCCTTTCGTCTAGCGAGTTTTTTGTCTTGCGAGGCATTCGTCTTGCGAGGTACCACTGTAACTATAATAATATACTCTAAATGTATGGTGTGGATATAACTCCAAGCAGTTAACCCAGTGAATTCGCTGCAGCTGCAGCAATGAAATGAACACATCCTATACCTGGCAAGGAAGGCCAAGTCATCATTCTTGGTTCCCTGTTGAATGAGGCTGATGCCATGATGGTCTTGTGGCTCCTTAAAAGCGGCAGCAATGCCAACTTTTGAAAATATAATCTTTGTTGCTGCTATTCATAGACGAGATAATTTCCCCCCCTTTCTCTGTCACCCAGCGGAGCTATTGGCAGATGGACAAAAGGAGGTAAAACTTCACAGAGCACATTTTCTTTGTGGATTTCACCACCAGCAGATATGCTGAAGATTAAGTAGTTTTAAAAGGCAATTCAGTTGCTTCCACCATGGCATGGACATCATTTGTCCTCTCCATTTTAAAGTAGAATTGGAAATACATTATTATATTAAGGTAATCAATATTTTCTGTATGGCCCTCTTATCTTTTTCTGGGTTGTGTTTTTTTAATTTGATTGCGTGATAGCTTTTTTTGTTCTTTTGTTTTTTGGTCTTAAAACACAGTGGGAGGGACTAGCGAGACACTACTGAAGATTTTTGGATCTCATGTTCCTGTAATCAGCAGTTTCTCACTTGCCCGTTCCTTTAAAAAAAACAAAAGCTGGTTTTTCCTGTTCAATCGTTTGGCGATGGCATTCCTGATATGCTTTAATAACTACTTCAATTACATGGCTTGTTCTTTGCAGCCAGAGCAATTGTGCCTTCCTTTTTATTTTTTAGATTTTTTTATGAGTGCAGTTTCACCCCTGGAATCACCAGGCATTCATACGGAGCTCTCGCATAGCAGGGCCTGCACCTATGAAGTCTTGGGTACATATGCCCAGATCAAATGGTCAGTACCAACATTTTCAGTTGACTGTTTCACATATTCCTATTCCTATGCTGTATTCATCACAGTCTAGTTTACTTGATCTATGCACGTTAAATACCAAATACAGTACAGAGTTATCAAGGGAATAAACACATACCGTATGTGCACACATGTTGTGCCTTTTAAAATAGTGCCATATTGAATGTTGCAACATAGTGTGTGTCAGGGGATGTCCTGTGGGGCAAACACGGCTGACTTGAGGGACTTTTTTTGGGGGGGGGGAGATATGATGCAATACAATAATCTTTATTGTCATTGTCCCACAGAGTACAATGAAATTGAAAAAATCTACATAACCAACAAGCCTGCTATCCCAGCTATCTCAACCTGGTTAGCCCCCTAAAAACTCTGATACTGCATTTTTAAATACAATATACTCCCATAGAGACTCCTTAAATTTAAAACCAAAATCGCATTTGGATAGAAACTGTTTCTCAGGCGGCTAGTCGTAGTCTTTAGAGCAGGAAGAGTTCAGCAAAATGCCTTCCATTGGGTCCCTATGACTGTCTCTCATGAAATAATTACCGTAGTACCTCTCCTTTCTTCCCGAGGCAATGGCCCATGTTGTGATTTGAATCAATATAAGTGCTACCCACATTTGAATAAAATTATGACGCGAGAGGAGGGTGTACACGTGTCTTTGTGGGAGAACAGGTCAGATGAGGATGACAGATTTTGCTGCTGCTTGCCAGCAGATCAACTATTCCCACCCTGTTATTTTAGTCATGGGAAGTGATTTTGGGGAGGGGTAATGGGAGCACACCAGTAGCTTTTAATGTCATAATGTGAGGGATGGCACCTGTTTATTCTTTGCGTATTCTGTTTCACCTTTCCTGCTCCTCGGGGAGTGTGATATGAGACCAGTTTGCACAGTGCCCCTTGCTGGGTCTACATTCATGAGCTGTTTACCTATTGAGCCAACACCCCTTACCGCTAGGACTCTGCTGATCTCTCAAGCTCCAATATATCCTGGGCATGTTTAGCCTGGAGAAGAGGAGGTTAAGGGGTGATATGATAGCCATGTTCAAATATATAAAAGGATGTCATATAGAGGAGGGAGAAAGGTTGTTCTCTGCTGCTCCAGAGAAGCGGACACGGAGCAATGGATCCAAACTACAAGAAAGAAGATTCCACCTAAACGTTAGGAAGAACTTCCTGACAGTAAGAGCTGTTCGACAGTGGAATTTGCTGCTAAGGAGTGTGGTGGAGTCTCCTTCTTTGGAGGTCTTTAAGCAGAGGCTTGACAACCATATGTCAGGAGTGCTCTGATGGTGTTTCCTGCTTGGCAGGGGGTTGGACTCGATGGCCCTTGTGGTCTATTCCAACTCTATGATTCTATGATTCTATCCAAACCATGGGCGCTGCCAGTTCATGCTGCAGAGCAAAGACACCATTCCTGTGAGGGATGGAAGTCACCCAAAGTCAGCTCAAAAGTCCTTCGTAGCAGCCTGCCCATCATATTAGCTAAAACAGCTGTTATAAAAAGGAATGTTACTTGGGTTCCTTACAAAGCAGAAATAAGAGGCAAGCGAAGTTGCCTTACACCAGGTCATCGAGTAGAGTATTGTCAACTCAGTCTGGCAGCAGCCCCTCAGGGGCTCAGAGGTCTTCCCTATCAGGGTTGAATGTGAGACCTTCTACTGTACATGCAGAGCACACTGCGCAAACAAGTCAATTCTGTTTTCATTCAGGTTTCTCATTTTTCTATTCTTAAGGAGGGTGGGAGCTTTGGGGTACAGAAGGCAAGAAATTGCTGCTGCTTCATCCTTCTGTAGCATCTCAAAACCTGGCAAAACAACTCAATTTTATGAATACACCATTGGGTTCTGAATTAGGGGTGATTAAGCAGGAAGTGAGAACTGGAAGTGAGATCTAACACTGAGGGCCTTCTGGCGGTTCCCTCATTGCGAGAAGTGAGGTTACAGGGAACCAGATAGAGGGGCTTCTCGGTAGTGGCGCCCGCCCTGTGGAACGCCCTCCCATCAGATGTCAAGGAAATAAGCAGCTATCTTATTTTTAAAAGACATCTGAAGGCAGCCCTGTTTAGGGAACTTTTTAATATTTAATGCTGTATTGTTTTTAACACTCGGCTGGGAGCTGCCCGGAGTGGCTGAGGAAACTCAGCCAGATGGGCAGGGTATAAATAATAAATTATTGTTGTTGTTGTTGTTGTTGTTGTTGTTGTTGTTGTTGTTGTTGTTGTTGTTGTTGTTGTTATTATTATTATTAAGAAGGCTGATCGTCGAAAAATTGATTCTTTTGAATTATGGTGCTAGAGAAGACTCTTGAGAGTCCCATGGACTGCAAGAAGATCAAACCTCTCCATTCTGAAGGAAATCAGCCCTGAGTGCTCACTGGAAGGACAGATCGTGAAGCTGAGGCTCCAATACTTTGGCCACCTCATGAGAAGAGAAGACTCCCTGGAAAATACTTTGGCCACCTCATGAGAAGAGAAGACTCCCTGGAAAAGACCCTGATGTTGGGAAAGGTGGAGGGCACAAGGAGAAGGGGACGACAGAGGACGAGATGGTTGGACAGTGTTCTCGAAGCTACCAGCATGAGTTTGACCAAACTGCGGGAGGCAGTGGAAGACAGGAGTGCCTGGCATGCTCTGGTCCATGGGGTCACGAAGAGTCGGACACAACTAAACAACTAAACAACAACAACAAACAGGAGAAATGTTGTGCGGGTCATAGTGGATAGTTCAATGGAAACTGAGCTCAGTGCATGGTGGCATTGAAAAGTGGAGATTCCAGGAGAGGATTTAATAGGTAAGGGATTGAATAAGGCAACATTGCCTTATTGTCTCTCACTCTGTGTGTGTTTTTAAATGTATAAACCATGGGTTCTACAAAACAGAAAATTCCGGGATCTCTTTATGGAGCCTTACATGATTTTGAGAGAGCTGCTTTTCCCCCTTTGCATCGTTTTTCTGGTTAAAATGACATGCCCATTCCTTCCTGTCTTCCTTCGCAGCTATGCTGCTATTTGAACTATGTTATTCAAATAGCTAGAAGGGGGATTTAGATGGGGGGGGGGATACTGTCAAGGAATAGCTCTCCAGGGGAAGAGCATTAGTGATGAAATTTGGAAGAGGGATTGGCGTGTGGATAAGTGCAAACTGAGTCAATATTCCTGAGTCAAGTGTCTTTGTGATCTTGGCTGCTCTGCTGCTGTCACCCTTGTCTTTTCCATAACAGCCCACTAATCAGCAATTTGGTGGTAAAAAGGGGATGGGGAGAGGAATTAGATTCAGTTTGCATTAGTCTTCCCTGCTCCAATCCATGCTTTTAGTACACAGACTAAACAGTACACAGACTAAAACACAACCATCCTTCAAAAAACACGTCTATCTTAGGAGGAATCAGCAC
Organism: Podarcis muralis; assembly: GCF_964188315.1. Lineage (NCBI taxonomy): Eukaryota > Metazoa > Chordata > Lepidosauria > Squamata > Lacertidae > Podarcis > Podarcis muralis. The sequence goes on from NC_135668.1 coordinate 7,979,502, forward strand.
CACAATGCTGATGAACTTCCACGAGGATTGAAGCTGATGTAGAAATGGAGAACTGAACTGAAAAGTGGGAAAATGAGAAATGGGGAGAAACCGCTCAGCAAAGTGCCTTTTCCCCTTTTGCCTTCTCCCTTCAGCCCAACTGAAATTACAACTCCAGGCATAGGCAAACTCGGCCCTCCAGATATTTTTGGGACTACAACTCCCATCATCCCTAGCTAACAGGACCAGTGGTCAGGGATGATGGGAGTTGTAGTCCCAAAACATCTGGAGGGCCGAGTTTGCCTATGCCTGCTCTAGTTCCTCAACTCTGCACTTCAAAGCTGCTATCCAAAGCTGGCTGTCCCCTTTTCACACATCGTATATTTTTATAACTCTCAGAGGCAGCTGTAATCTAGGAATGAAAAAGTCATTCCTGCAGCTACCCTGTCATAACACAGCAGAGGTGATCTGGGTGTACATTTCCAAGGCCCTTTAACTGCAATAGCTGCTTTTTTAAAAAACGACTTCTCTCTCCTTTCTTTCTTTCTCTTTTTTTGCTTTCCCATTTCATTCGGTAAACACACTACCCTGTGATTTATAGTGGGAGCCGCACTATTAATATCAAGGGCAGAATCGCTACAGACATGCCAGCTGCAAGGCAGAATAATAATAATAAAAAGTTTGGTCGGCCGCAGCATGGATCATGCACTGAGAGACGCAAGATAATGTGCCTTCTCTTGCCTTGTTCGAAACTGGATCTGTCCTGGTTCAGAGGATGCTTCCAACATGGGGGTCTACGGTGGAATGGCCACATTTGGCTAATTTGCTTTCTGCATGCTGCTGTTTTTTGCAGGATCACCTCACTCCATATGTGCCCACTTGACTACTTCGATCTGCGAAAATGGCACTTGCTACAGGCACTTTTAGTGTGACAGCCCCTATACTTGGGGACTCCCTGCCACTTGACAACAAGCAGGCACCTTTACTGTGCTCTTTTCTGCACCTGCTTGAAATATTTTTGTTTCAGCAGACCTTTCCAGACACACAGAAGTTACATGTGTTTTATTTCTTCCTTATGTTAATCATTTTTTAAATAACTGTCTTTAAATGCTTCTATCAATAATGTTAATGCGCTACTTTACATTTTCGAAATATTTTCTTACAGTCAAGTGGTATACAAATTTTGTTAAGTAAACCACCCAACTGCCGCTGTCCCATATTTTCCCTTTTTTTCAGACTGCACATAATCAAACGGAACATTAATGATGTAGCAGGTTAAATAGGTGAGCTTATCACCACACATCTATCTCTTAAAAAAATAAAATTGTACTTTTCAAGTTTATACATTGCACCAACTTCACAATCATTTTAACATTTCAAAACTTGACTTCCTTCCCCCTCTTCCTGCAGTTCCTTTAATTTATTTTTTAATATCTTCTGCATATCCAAATTAACTTAATTTGCTCATTTATTAATCTACTTTAAATATATACTCTTATAAAACCGCAGGTTATTCCATTCCATTCTTTTATAAAAAGTTTGTTTTCTTGGTTTCTTATTCTTCTGGTAAGTTTCACTATATCCGCAGATTCCATAAGTTTTTGTATCCATTCTTCTTTTGCTGGGACTTCTTCTTCTTTCCATTTTTGGGCAAGTAACATCCTTGCTGCTGTAGTCGCATACATGAATAATTTTCTATACAGTTTGGGTAGTTCTGTCCCTATAATTCCCAAAAGAAAAGCTTCTGGGGTTTTTTCTACAAATGTTTTTTAAACATCCTTTTCAATTCATTATATGTCATTTCCCAGTAAGCCTTACTACAAGACCACCACATCTGATAAAAAGAACCTTCTTTCTCTTTACATTTCCACTGCATGTCTATCTCTTGGCATGCAGCTTCACTGTTATCTTGCCTGTTATCTTGCCATTTTAAAGGGCCATCCTGTAAACCCTTCCCTGGAAGCCCTACTGAACTCAGTGGGGCTAACTTCTGAATAAGCATGTACAAAGTTACACTGCATATCAAAAACCTTTTTTTTTTTACAGTGGTCTTTTAATTGACAACTTTTTATCAAATTTAAACAAATTTAACAAACGTGTTCACATAATAATACTTAACTTGCTGCTAAACTGCCTTTTCATTTTTAAAATTGGTCATTTAAAAAATATGTGCTGCCATTCCAGTCTCTGCAGGTAGCACCATTTTCTTATTGTGCTTATTTTCCTCTCCACTTAAAAAAAAATTGATTTTTTTTTTCATTCTACTCTTTAACGTTGAAGTAAAAGTCATGGTAGTGACTTACATTGCTGTGGTGCAATTTTTTTAGTTATTATTAAAAAAAATTAAAAGACAGGATTTGTTTTAAAGACATGCTATGGGGAATTATCCCTTTTCCAGCCATAAAGCCATGCTATTCCCACTAGTGTAGATGGAGCACCAGACAAGGTACACAGACAGAGTGTGCTATTAAATCCCCCCTCACTGTGCAAAAAAATAATTGTGGAAAAATCCATTGCAAATCTGCATGTGGCTTGCAGCAGAAAAGTAAGGTTTGGTTAGTGCTAGATGGTGTTTTATCTCTTCAGAGGTGGGGAAAGGATCTCATCAGAAAACATGTGATCCCAAAGACTCTTCCTCATCAGTGGTCCAGATTGGAATTTAAAGAAATTCAAATGTTTTACTCTTTGCATTTCAATAGGAAGCTACCTGATTTACACTTCTTGAAGCACTCAAACCAAAACACAGTTCTCCTTTGAAATTCACACTGCTCTGAAATTTTGCAGCCCAGTTTTCCAACTGATGGGACGCGGGTGGTGCTGTGGGCTAAACCACTGAGCCTTGGGCTTGCCGATCTGAAGGTTGGCGGTTCGAATCCCCGCGACGGGGTGAGCTCCCATTGCTCAGTCCCAGCTCCTGCCAACCTAGCAGTTCGAAAGCACGTCAAAGTGCAAGTAGATAAATAGGTACCACTCCAGCGGGAAGGTAAACGGCGTTTCTGTGCGCTGCTCTGGTTTCACCAGAAGCGACTTAGTCATGCTGGCCACATGACCCAGAAAAACTGTCTGCGGACAAACGCCGGCTCCCTCGGCCTGTAAAGCAAGATGAGCGCCACAACCCCAGAGTTGTTCGCGACTGGACTTTTAACTGTCAGGGATCCTTTACCTTTACCTTCTCCAACTGAGCAACGTGTGCAGAAATGTGTATGTTTGTGCTAAACAAAATGCATTTATTAATTATGTTACAGTGCATTACATATGGGGGAAATAGGTTACAAAAATGTGTATATCTGTCAAAACTGCATGCAAAACCCAGGCATATTAGGAGAAGCTGGCAATGAAACGCTGGTGAATTTTCATTTTTTAAAGAAATACTGTGGAAACTAGAACAACCAATTTACGACTGGAAAAGTGAGAAACTGTAAGAAGCTGAAATGCATAGTTTGTCCGTTCTTGCCTGCACATCATGTTATGAATTTAGACACAGATTCAAGCAGGTAACCAGGGGAGGGGAGTTATTGCTCTTCAAGCAATTTTGTGATTGTGTGTGGTGGGTCCTCTTTACTGCGTCTGAGTGCCGAGGGCTTCCCAGCAGTGTCTGCAAGCTCTTTACCTGAAGGAAACAAATCTGCAGTATGAAAACAGTCCATTCAGTAGCACACTTGGGCCATAAAAGCCTTCCTGGAAAAGGAAGCTCACAATCACAACAACTAGAGGGAGGGAGCCCGATGAAGGCAGGGTTGGCCCTCCCATAGAGCCAGGTGAGGTGACTGCCTCAGGTGGCCGGAGCCACGGGGGCAGCAGAGCACCAATCTATTTCTCTCTTTCCCCCTTGTTCCCAGTGTTCACTCGTCCCTTCTTTTCTTGTGGGGGGTGGGCACCATTTGTTGGTTTGCCTCAGGGGCCAAAATACCTCTGGCCAGCCTTAGCAAAAAAACACACACACACACACAGACACACACACACACGTGTGTGTTTAGTTGAAGAAGAAGAAGAAGAAGAGGAGGAGGAGTTTGGATTTGATATCCCGCTTTATCACTACCCTAAGGAGTCTCAAAGTGGCTAACAATCTCCTTTCCCTTCCTCCCCCACAACAAACACTCTGTGAGGTGAGTGAGGCTGAGAGACTTCAGAGAAGTGTGACTAGCCCAAGGTCACCCCGCAGCTGCACGTGGAGGAGCGGAGAATCGAACCCGGTTCCCCAGATTACAAGTCTACCACTCTTAACCACTACACCACACTGGCTAGTTTAATAGCAATAAATCCCAACTTCTACCAGTTTGGTTAAAACAATGAGCTCGTGCTGCCACAAAGTCTTTGCAAATGTAGTTTCTTCTCAATTCCGCCCTCTCTGAACCAGCTTGACCGTCTTCCCCACAAGTGCTCCAGATCCCAGAGTGAGCCACGCAGGGCTGTTGCAGCAGAAAAGCCTCTGCAAGTGGGGTGTGTCTCTTCAGAGCCTAAAAATAGGTGCAACCATTTCTGAGCCAGAGCACTCCCAGGCCCCAGCCCTCGCTGCTTGGCACACTCAGTGCATAATTGTAGGGTTAACTATTTTGACATATGTATATCCACTGCAAAAGACATCTGAATGCATATTAGCCGCTGTGCTGGCAGCAGGAATGTTGACATTGCCTATCCAGGGAGCTAATTCTGCCTGCAAGTGAGTGCCCCGAATGGGAGAAATGCTGGACTTCTTGGGAAATAATAAGTATACATATGCTACAACAGTGTGGTGTAGTGGTTAGAGTGTCAGACTAGGACTTGGGAGTCTCGGGTCCCATCCCTGCTCAGCCATGAAACTCACTGGGTGACCTTGGGCCAGCCACAGACTCTCAAGCTGACCTACCTCACAGGGTTGTTGTGAACATAAAACAGGGAGAAAGGGAGCCACGGATGCTGCCTTGAGCTCTTTGGAGGAATGGTGGGATAGAAATGTGATAAATAGATGCACTATAAGAAAATAAATTTTATCTGTTCCCCAACCCCAAGTAGCAGCATTTGTGGCCGTCATTCTCTAGAAATTTAGAGGCCCATCAAGACTGATGTCCCCTGCATTCCAGGTTCATGTTCAGTGTTGACTCTTCGCTTTTCGCCATCGGAAGCAAGATCCAACCAGAAGCCGCAGCTGCACAAACCCAGCAGTGCCCGCAGGAGTGTCACCCCACAAGATTCCGCCACCCGAAGCAGCCGCTTCAGTCTACCTCATGGGCCTGTGTATTCTGTACTATGTCATTGTTGCAATAACTGTGGGTTAGTGGTGGGTTTGTACTGGATCATCCACACATTGTTCTGCTTTACTGGTTTCATGACGCTTTCCTAGTATTATTACATTATTGCCATCTCGGGGAACACACTATAGCACAATAAAAGCTGAAGAAAGGAAAGCAACTCTGGAATGTTTATGGTATGAAAAGTGACACGGTTTCAACTACAGGACCTGCACTGATTGGAAATGAAGGTTCGGGTCTGCGCCAACACTTTTGCAGGTACAAACTGTTCTCAAAGTGGGATAGCGTATAACTGCCCCATGAGCACAAATCATGAATGTGCAATTTTTTAAAAAAGGATGTCTGGAGAGGCCCTAATTCTGTGCAAGGCAGAATGGTGAAAATGATATCCTCCATATTTGAATTAAACCCAGTCAATTTAATACATGTTTCGTTTTTCCAAAGTTAATATAGGATTTCAGTAAGATGGAAAATGCACATGCATTTTACATTCTCCGCCTCTCTCATCCCTCCATGTCTGAGTTAAGGACACCTTTCTGAGAACCCTTTACAGGAGCAGAGACTTATATAATGATTTGACTTTGCCTCTGCTTAGCTTCAAAGGTGTTGGTGTCACAGGTATTATAGAGGTGTGTGAAGACTAGTCTCATTCTGATTTATTAGTCTCAAAATACCTCTGTACAGAACCAAAACCCGAAAGCAGACTGCTATGTTCAGCTGTCTTCCCAAATGCATTCTGTACCCTGCACCCTCATTCTGGCCAGACCTGTTCCATACATCTACAGCTGGGTGTAACCTTCATTCCAGGTTTTTGGAATAGCTGACTGTCCAGCACTGTGCCATTACTTCTCATTAACACCCAGGTCATACAAGCTGAAAGCAGCATTGGGCGGGGCAGCTGTGGCCTAATTTCACACAGGTGGCAAGGATAGAGAAGGAAGGAAGGAAGGAAGGAAGGAAGGAAGGAAGGAAGGAAGGAAGGAAGGAAGGAGGCATTGCACACTGTTGACTATTTCCCTGCCCATTTTTGACTACTGCCCCGACCACCACTGCTGCCCTCCTCCTCTGAATACCCCCGAGGAAGTGTCCAGAAAAAGTTGCCCAACTATGACTCAAAGTGAGCATCACTTTGCATCGCAGGTAGGGATAGGATTCTGTTCACATTTAAAGCTCAGTCTATCAAATATACACTTTCCAGTACAAAATGAGAACTAAAACACAACCATCTTTCAAAATCCATATGTATCCGAGTTTTGCAATGCAGCTTCCCAACCAAAGGATGTTGACAAAAATGCATATATTGGGGAAAGTGTGCATAAAAATGAACGTATTAGCACAAGTAGCCTACTTGGGAGATGCATCCTATTGAGAAATGTTTATTTCAGACATGTGTACATTAGTCAAAACTGCACACAATTTTTTAGTGTTAGGAGAAATTAGCATATTTACCTTTGCTGCAAATCTGTGTCATCTTCATGGCTGATTAATTTCTTCTGATTAGAGATGTGCAAGTGGTCAACCCTACTCAAGACACGTTGTCACCGCTTGGACTACTGCAATGCGCTCTACGTGGGGCTACCTTTGAAGGTGACCCGGAAACTGCAATTAATCCAGAATGCGGCAGCCAGACTGGTGACTGGGAGTGGCCGCCGGGACCACATAACACCAGTCCTGAGAGATCTGCATTGGCTCCCAGTACGTTTCGGAGCACAATTCAAAGTGTTGGTGTTGACCTTTAAAGCCCTAAACAGCCTCGGTCCTATATACCTGAAGGAGCGTCTCCACCCCCATCGTTTAGCCCAGACACTGAGATCCAGCACCGAGGGCCTTCTGGTGGTTCCCTCATTGCGAGAAGTGAGGTTACAGGGAACCAGACAGAGGGCCTTCTCGGTAGTGGCGCCTGCATTGTGGAACGCCCTCCCTTCAGATGTCAAAGAGATAAACAACTACCTGACATTCAGAAGACATCTTAAGGCAGCCCTGCTCAGGGAAGTTTTTAATGTTTGATGTTTTAGTGTATTTTTGGTCTCTGTGGAAGCTGCCAAGAGTGGCTGGGGAAACCCAGCCAGATGGGCGGGGTACAAATAAATTATTATTATTATTATTATTATTATTATTATTATTATTATTATTATGGCACAGTAACAAATTGTGTCCCTCACCTTGATGTCAGTAAAAAGACTATAGTAATAAATTATATAAACAGTAACTTTCTGCCATTTCCTGGCATCCAAAACCAGCCGTTTGGGAGGGTTGCCTCACTATGCCCAATGGGAAGGCTAGACCTACCCCACTTTGAATACTGGTCACATCACTGTGAGTTTTCTAGCACGAATTCTTCCCCTTCCCAGGCTTTCTTGGAGAGGAGCTGTAATTGCCAGTTTGTCTACAGTATCTGCCTAGAAATAATTCTCATCAACTTTCAGTGCCATTAAAGAATCTTGTTGCAATGATGACTTAAAGAAACCAATGATCTTGGCTGGGAAAACTGGCACTGCTTTCCTGATGGGGTTGTTTTAATAAAACACTATTCCATTTGCAGTTTTATGAATTGCTGTGTCTCAGTGGCTGGCAGAATCATAGTGTGACCCCTTTGAAGTTCATTATATAATTCTCAAAATCAATAGGCATCAAAAGCAGTGGCAGAAATGCAGGCAAGTCAATATGTCCAGTCCAGTGAAGCCATTCACATTCTCTTTCTCATTCAGATATATATGAGAGAGAGAGAAACAACACTATCTAGGAATATTTGTTGTTTCAATTAACCTGATTTAACGGCTCTCAAGGCATGGGGGTCAGAGCCTGTAGTGCTGGGTAATTTGATTTTGAGCACCTGTCGATCAGATTTCAAGGGTGGTCAACCCACACCAGAGGTACAAATATTGATGTGTTTAGTGTATAGCGTACCTGTCAGGAAGATGCAATAGTTCACAGTGAAATCCCCTACATTTCACATCCTCACAGTTTCAACCTTCAGCTTTCTGGCTTTGATCACTGGCCTCAGGGGACAGTTGTGTGTGTGTGTGTGTGTGTGTGTGTGTGTGTGTGTGTTTGTGTAAGAAAGGGAGCTAGCCTGGCAATGTGGTCCCTGGAAGGTTTTTGGGTATGGGTGTCACCGAACACCTACACACGCCCCAAATTTAATTATTGTGAAAGGACTGATTTGACATTTTGGGAGAGCTATGTGTGTGGAGAGAATTCTGGTCAAGCATTTTCACCTTTATTGGAAAACCCAGTCACAGTTTTCTGTTAAAGCCTCCCTTTCCGAACAACTTATTTTCTGAACGCCAAGATTTTGCAGGATGAGAATCTGTTGTGACAGCAGCATTCTGCATTTGGAGAGGGAGAAAATTCTACAAGGAGCTCCCCAGCTTTTTAATGTCAGTAATTCAGTCTGTGGCAGTTTCTGGAGACTTACAAACAGAGGTTTGTAAGTCAACCTCTTTGAGAAGACACTGATGCTGGGAAAGATGGAGGGCACAAGGAGAAGGGGGCGACAGAGGATGAGATGGTTGGATAGTGTTTTCGAGGTTACCAGAATGAGTTTGACCAAACTGCGGGAAGTAGTAGAGGACAGAGGTGCCTGGCGTGCTCTGGTCCATGGGGTCACGAAGAGTCGGACACGACTAAACGACTAAACAACAACAACAACACAAACAGAGGTGCTTTAAAAGACTCAAGGTGAGTGTCCAATATGCACTAAGCACAACTTTGGGAAGGGACTTGTGGTTAAGAGGACTACATGCGGAATGTGGAAGTCTTGAGGGCCTGTTTATACAAATATCTCTCACTCTGTAAGCCCACTGCTGTAGCCTTACATGCAACACTGAGAGTTTGTCCCCAAAGCAAGGCTGGGTATCCTGCGTCTCCCCCACAAGATGTTGTTGTACCCCAACTCCCATCACCTCATGGCCAGTTGTGAGGGAAGATGGGAGCTAGAGTCTAATGCAGATGGTTCTGGGTTCAAACTCTGGCATCTCTGGCTGAGAATGATCGTTGTTTTGAAACCCTGAATAGCCTCTGCCAGTCATAGTAGAGCATGGTGCCCTCTGGGTGCTGACTGACTACAGTTCCCATCATCCTTGACCACTGACAATGCTGGTTGGAGCTGGTGGCACCAATCCACCAAAATTTGGAGGGCACCATGTTGATTAGCCCTGATATAGAAAATAGATGATTCAATGATGAATAGATGATTATATATATATATATATTTATATATATATATATATACACACACACACACACACACACACACACACACACAAAGCAATTGCCTTTAGATCCATTTTCCACCCCTAACTCTGATTTTTGTGAGTCAGCCCCTTAAAAGTGATATTCCTTTCAAGAACAGGAACTCTTATTAGGGGCCTGCATCATCAGCTGCAAGATTGGTTTAAGGGTGGAGGCCCCCTCCCAAATAACTTTAGCTTCAAGCCCCTTTCAAAATTGCATTGTCTGATAACACAATAGTTGCATAACCCAGGACGGGTTTAGGGAAGGAGGCATGACTCTCTGACAGGGTCCTAGTGTCCTCTCACCTCTTTCCCAAAGTCTAGTTACCGCTTTCCCAGTTTGGGGAAGGGCAAGTGGGCTCTAGGACCCTGTGGGAGCCTTGCATCTCCTTCCCAAAGCCAGACGCCTCCTTATTTGCCTTTGGGAATGCAGAGCAAGGGCTGGACACACACACACACACACACACACACACACACACACACACACGAAATTTTGGCCTTGCACAGAGTGCCATAATACCCAAGTCTGCCACTTGGGTATAATCTAGTGAATGCTGAGACAGAATTAAAATGATAATGTGTTCTAAAGGCACAATTCCACATTTCAGATTTGAAGACTAGTTCAACTACTGCATCCATTCTCAAGGGGCTGAGAAAACATGCAAAACACACTTTAGCACAGGAGTAGTCAACATGGCACCCTGCAGATAATGGTGGAGCCCCACCTCCCAGCAGTCCCAACCTCCATGCCCAGTGGTCAGGGATGATGGGAGTTGAAGTCCAACAGCATCAGGAGGACACCACATTGACTCCCCCTGCTGTGTTGCGAAGCCCTGATTGCTGCATTATCATAATGAATTAAATGTGCATTCTTCCAATGGAATCCTCTGTTTGAAGCCTGAACACAACAGACTCAGCGATACAGCTGCCAATACAGTTGTACCTTGGAAGTTGAATGGAATCCGTTCTGGAAGTCCGTTCGGCTTCCAAAACGTTCCAAAAACAAAGCGCAGCTTCTGATTGGCTGCAGGAAGCTCATGCAGCCAATCAGAAGCTGCAGATACCCTGTTGGACGTTCAGCTTCCAGAAATAGTTCACAGACCGGAACAGTCACTTCCGGGTTTGCGACGTTCAGGAGCCAAAATGTTCGAGAACTAAGCTGTTTGACTTCCAAGGTGTGACTGTACAACATTTTAAGTGTGTTTTAAGTGCATTATACAAATGTGACACAAGATGGCAAATTCAATATATTTTTCAAACCACTTAAAAAAACAAGCATTTTCACAGCATTTTATATATATGTGTGTGTCTGGATTCCACCTTAATGAACCACCGCACCCATGTTCAAGGGAGATTTAATAATGTCAAAATCCAAAGGAGAGCCAGTCTAGGATATCCTTTCCCCCCCTTTTCTTTTGTTTGTTTCAGAATACAAGAACATGCTGGATCAGGCCAGTGTGGCACATCTAGTCCACCATCTTGTTCTCACAATGCCCGGCCACATGCCCGTGGGAAGCCACAAAGCAGGACGTAAATGCAACAGTACAGTACTTGCACCCCCCGGAAGTTTCTAGAAACTGGTGTTCAGCATACTGCCTCCAACTATGTGTCAGTTTGCGTTTCTTAGTGCAGAAAGTATTGATCTGATGTGTAGAGATCTTTTCTATTCTACTTAATTCAAGGGGGTTCTGGAAGCTTCTCTGTGTGAAAGAAACAAGCAGAAGGTTTATGATGTTTGGGTTATTCCTTCCGAGAAGCTGAGTACAGCTGGCTTAAACAGCTTCTCTTATCTCTTTCTGTCAAGGTCATGCTGACTATAATAAGAGGCTAGGAGGGGCCTGGGTTTCACTTTCTCTCTCTTTCTCTCTCTTTTCCTTCTGGTGTGGTGGTTTATACATAGTATGCTTAGACTTATTATAAGTTATTGTAAGTCTGCTGCAACTGGATTTCTTATGGACATTCTGAATGCATGGATTTGTGATCATTATGCTCATTTGCCTTCAGTAGCAGTAAAGCTCTGCTGGATGAAATACAATTGCCTCTGGCCTATTTTGGGGATTCCTGCAACGTGTTTAAGTTGTTACTCTGCTAACTATACATTGGAATTAGCTCTGGATCAATATTGAGTAGCATTCAATGACACTATGGAGGTAGAATCTAGTCACTAGCTAGTAGCCATTGATTCCCTTCTCTCCCATAAATTTGTCCAAAACACTTTCAAAGCAATCCAAGCCAGGAGCCATCACTCCATCTTGCAGGGGCCAAGTTCCATAGTTTTAACTATTCACTGTGTGAAGAGGTCCTTTCTTTTATGTGTCTTGAATCCTCCAAGCATTAAGAGAGCGGGATAGAAACATTTTTCTAGTCACTCTCTCCATACCGTGCATTGTGTTTTGGTTTTTTCACACATCTATCATGTTGCCTGTTACTTCCCTTTTCTCTAAACTTAAAAGCCCCACATGTTGCAATCTTTCCTCATAGGGGAGTTGCTCCATCCCCTTAATCGCTCTCATTGTTTGCAGAAGCCATCAGACAAAATCCTCAAATAAGAGAGTATCAAGGTGGCTTGATAATGTATCGCAGGGTAAGCCTCTTAGGTGATGACATGCTCCTCTACCTGGCTTTGCCGAAGGCTTCTCAAACTTGCTGCTCAGGATGAAATTGCTACCCATGGCTCTGTTTCAAGATTCTAAATTAATTATAAGGAATCCAAATTAATATCAGTTAGTGTTCAGTTCAGCCCTCGTTGCTTAATTATATTTAAAGCAAACTCCCTTATCAGTGGTGGGTGTCTAAGTAGAGATATGTATGGGCACATAAAAATCAACAGCAATCAACATGCCCTTTCTTATTGTTTTCTAGACGCAGGCTACATCTACACCATACATTTAAAGCACATTTAGCACACATTGTTTCCCCCATGTTCAGTCATGACCGTTTGGCTGAATGGGGACAGTCTCTCGTGTATAATTGCAGGAAACACCAAGACTAGAACAAAGTCCCTTTGGCTGCGGGTGCAACTAACCTGTGCATTCAGTCACTGGAGCATCCAAACTCAGATTCTGGAGTGCTTCCAGCCACCTAGCTTGGTCATTGAACCCTCCTAGGCAGAAAGAGCTATGAAGGGCTTTCTATCTAGGCTCAGACTCAGGCTGAGAACAATGGGCTTCCTGGCTAGGTGTGTTTCAGAGTGTTACTTCGCTCTCCCTCCTCATTTGATTCATTGGCTCTGATTCCATGGTACAACTCTCCTGCCTGCCTGTCACTCAGCTCTGACGACAGTAAATATATGCCCCAGTTCAGTTGCCCAAACAGGGCTGCAAGCACACACAGAAGGTCATGCAAGGTGGTGGCCCCTCAATCTTGGAATTCCTTTCTCTGGAGATCCCCCAAAGCCTGAGCCTGTGCATCTTCTGAAAGGGATGTAAGATGCATTTATTGAAACTGGGCTAGGACTGAATAATTAGCTAGCCATGGTGGCTGTGCTTGTCTCCAAAGCTGGAGTCCATAATACTTCTGAATGCCAGTTTCTGGAAACCACAGGAGGAAACAGCATCCTTCTGCTCTGATCCTAATTGTGGGTTTCCCATAAGCATCTGGTTAGCCACTGTGAGAACAGGAAGCTGGGCTGGAAGGGCCATTGGCTAGTAGCCTTTGTTATCCCTCTCATCCATTGGCCTGATGCAGCAGGATCTCGTCTTAAGCCTTCCATCAGCATCCATGTGTCTTCCAGTTTCAGAGCACTTCATCTTGCCTCTTGTCTATCATCTTCTCTTAGTCTCTTTCATCTTCTCTTAGCCTTTCAGTCCGGACTTCATTCCGTTCACGCACCAAATAGACCACTTGGTGCAAACAGTTAAATATTCCATGAAGGCAATGGATGAGCTGAGTCTCTTCCAGGCTCCTAAAAACCTGCTCAATCCCACTATCAACTAAAGCTGGGCTGGCTTGGAAAGATCATTTCATATTTTGTTATACAGACACCAATCTCAGTGAAGTAATTTTAAAAAATCGGTTTGGAAAAGCAAAAATAATCTATTCATATTTTTGATGAGATTTATGCTACAAAAAATACAATAATAATACGATAAAACAGAGGAGCAAGGAAGCCTCTCCTGATATGCGTGCACAGGATATAATGTAATGTAGAGGTAGCCAGTCTGATGCCATCCATTTGTCATGGGACTACAATTCCCAGCCACCCCAGTTGGCATTGGTCAATAGATGATGAGAGCTGAGGTCCAACAGCATTTGGAGAGCTTGCACTGGCACCCTCACCTCTGGAGCAGACAAGATTGGGATAGATGGACTGTCTGGCCTGACATCTAATGGAGCTTCCTAAGTTCTGGGGTGATCAGATGGTCCTCTTCTGAACTGCTGCCAAAGCTCAAGTTGTGATAGAATGGAATTACAGTCATACCTCAGGATAAATGTGCTTCAAGTTAAGTATTTTCGGGTTGTGCTTCACAGTGACCCGGAAGTAACAGAGCGCGTTACTTCCGGGTTTTGCCGCGTGCACATGCGCAGATGGTCAAAATGACGTCACGCTCATGCGCAGAAGCGGCAAAATGTGACCCGTGCATGTGTGGACGAGAGTTGCGTTCACTTCAGGATGCGAACGGGGCTCCGGAACGGATCCTGTTCGCATCCTGAGGTATCACTGTAGAGTTAAAGGTGAGCTGGCTTGTGAGATCCCAGGACCTCAAGACATTGGACAAAGTGACTGCTCACCCTGCAAAGGACTATGGGCATTTTTTCTTCCGGAGCTTATCTCAAGGGCTGCTTCCCATTTCAGAACTTTTCACTGGTACCATGTGAGACCAATAAAAAACCCCTTTCTGTGGTGCCTGCAGGACTGCTTTAAAATGTGACCCCTTTTGCGTGTGTGATCAATCTGCTTGCCGTTATGAATGGAAATTTAATGGTCTTGATCGCGGACACTCAGGATTGTTCCCCCATTGGAATCCAGGTCCCATCAGTCCCAGGCAGCATGGCCAATTCAACAACATTTTGATGGCACCACATTGGCTACCCTGATGTACATCAGAATAGTGTGAAATGGATTCTTGTCTCCTGTCCTTGTCTAATTTTGTGTTCTCTGCTTGGGGGAGGGATCTTCTTTTTCATTTGTCTTTATTTTGCTGTTCCCTTTAATTGAATGTTTACTGAGAACTGCAGTTGCTCCCCAGTGTGCTACATCTGTGGCTGTCTTTAAGGATTACTTATTTCACATATTGCCTTATTCATAGCTATAAAACTGTAAAGAGTCAGATTAAAAAAATAAAAGTTGGTTCTCATTGCCTGCAACCGAACAGGTCAAACGGAGGCACTTAGGAGTTTGGGTCAGGAACTGTCAATAAGTTGGGGTCATGCCCTTGCAAGTAGCTTTGGAACACCCAGTTGGCATTCTAATTCCTGAGAAAGAAACTGGGTGGGTGGAGGGGAAGCACTGGGGGTGAAGTTATGGATCAGACCAAAGGTGGAATGAGAACATTACGCTGTAAGGCAGCCTCCTAAGGTATGGTTACCAGATTTTTTTCAATGAATCTGGGGACACTTTTTTTTTTTTAAGCTGAGTCAGTTGTGGGGATGGTGAGGCAGAAGACCCTGGGCCCAAGCACACATGCATATTGTATAAAGGTGCAAAACCCTTCTTTCGCACCCTGCGAAACATAAATGCGCAGAGCTTTTAAAAAACTGGGAAATGGTGCACAGCCCGCCTGTGACTCCTGAGCCTTCCCTGATCTCCTGCCACCTTCCCCCTTTGTTTTGACAGACTGGGGGAGGCTCGGGAGTCACAGGTGGGTGGCTGTTGCCCAGGAGGGGTGCAAGGAGCGCGGTTTCTCTGCCAGGCAAGGTGCAAAGCCCTTCTTTCGCACCCTGTGAAAAATAAATGCGCAGTTTTTTTAAAAAAATTGGGCAATGCCCACCTGCCCAAAATTCCTGAGCCTCCCCCGATCTGTCAAAACAAAGGGGGAAGGGGGTAGGAGATCTGTACCACCGGACGTCCCCAGTTCCCCTCCAGCAGTGGCGGCGGCAGCGAGCAGCTCCTGAAGCCAGCCAGAGCCAACTGCACTACCAGGCTGGCTCCGGGCTGTTAAGGCTGCCGCTGCCACATTTCCCAGGGACAGATTTGCAAATCTGGGGGCATTCTGGGGACGGAATTTGTCCAGGGACAGATTTGCAAATCTGGGGACTGTCCCCGGAAACCGGGGACGTCTGGTAACCCTATCCTAAGGTCACATCCATATTTGAAGCACATGGCTTCCCCCAAAGAATCATAAAAAAGGGGAGATCACCCAACCACAGAGCTACAACTCCCAAGAACCTTAGCAAATTACAGTTCCCAGGGTTTGGGTGGGAGAGAATCCACAGGCTTTAAGTGGATGGTGTGGATGTGGTCATTCTACAACATTGTGTAATTTAAGCCTCCACCATTGGAGGTCCTCCTCTGGGTACTCACCCATCACTGTTTGAAGTACAGTGGAGATTTACTTTGGACAGAGACTTCAGCAGCAGCAGCAGCAGCAAGAAATTACTTTCTAGTAGAACCTCATTCCATCCCTTTTCTCCTGGTATTCCAAGATCAGATATACTTTTTCACAAATTTGTTTTCTTGAGGGCTCTGAAGGATTCCCCCTCGCCCTTGTTGGCTGCTGTGTCAAGAGTTTTCGTTGTTATTCTTCATTTCATTTGCTAAACTCCAAAGCGATCTTCACCGACTGCTTATGTGTATGTTCTTGTGTTTGGCTGTGGCTGATTTGATGGTTAGCTCTCTTGTAATATAAGCCCTTGAAGGTTGTTTTGTTTTTTAACCAAACCCATCGTGATGTCAGTGGATTAAGTGCTGGGTGCAGCCCAGGTTCAACTCATTACTCAGCCACACTGTAGGCTGGGTGACCTTGAGCCTGTCACTCTCAGCCTTGCCTGCTTCACAGGATTTTCTGCGAAATGATAACAGGGGGCCCGAACCAAGGTCCTTGGAGTAAGATAAAAATGGATAAGATGAATTCTGCTTTAAATCTGACGAGCCGAAATCACAGGAAAGTCAGTTCCTTGCTTGAGAAGGAACTGTAGCATTTAGATCAGGGTTAACAGTGGTTTTCTTGACCACTAATGATGCTGTAAATGATGCTGTCATATAGTTATTCCCACGGGCCTCATCTCGTACACAATAGGTCACAGGCAACCTGGCGCTGAGTCAAGATGTCTGCACTCCAGAGTGTCAGCTCTTTGGCGGATGCATCTTGGGAGACTTTGGTTCTGAGGAAAATGCTATTGGAATGGTTTATGTTCCCGAAGGGGACTTTACAGAGCTGGAGACCAGGGGAAGGGAGAGGGGAGGGGAGGAAAGATAGGGGCAGTCATTGGCTGCCCTGCAAAAGGTTAAATCTTTGGAGGTGGGAGGGAAATTGACATATTGGAGGATGGAGTGACCTAGAAAGTCCCAGAGGAAATGATGCTATAGCAGGGACATAATGGCAGATTTGTCTCTCCCTTTCATTGGTTTTACACCGGCAGAAATAATGGTGAAGGGTTTGAAGATAATGCGATGGAAGGGAAGGTGATATTGAAGAATTTGGTTATTGAAGAATGCTTAAAAGCTATACAAAGCTGTTTTATACTGAGCTAGTCCATTAGCCCATGTGGTCTGCCCTTGTCGCCTGTGACTGGCAGTGCCCCTCCAAGGTTGAAGGACCTGCCGTGCTACCTTTCTAAAAACTGGAGACAGCACGGATTAAACCATGGGTTCTTCCGCTGATTTATGGACCATCTCTGATGACGCTGCCTACCCCCCCCAACTCCAAATGATCACACCCAGTGACTTCATATACGTAGATGTTAGTGTTTGTCCTACTTGCTGCAGCCAGAATGTCAGTAGCTTCCCATTGGAAATCCAACTCACCTCCCTCCCGAGAGGAAGTGACTAGCAAAAAATTGCACTGCCAGAACAACTGACACACAAACGGAGAGTTCTTAATGGTTCATCAAAAATAGACCACTTTTATTTGACGTGGAATAAGTTTTTCTCTTACTCGTCGGCCACAGTCCACTAAACCCCCTGCTCCACAGATAAATATGTGGAGAGGCTTTATCGAGAACTAATTTGACTCGCCTTTTTCTTCTCCTATGTGATAAATGTATGCTGCATTGCACTCTCAGTTGTTTCCCCCCTTCCCTCTGTATTCTCATTTTATTTTTCTATTTGTATTTTTTGCATTCATTATTCTTACTGCATTTTGTATGTGCTTATGTCGATAACCATTCTGTATGAAGAATAGCCATAACAACAACAAAGTTTCTTATTTTAAATAAATAGTAGATGTTAAACAGCATTGGGAAGTCACTCTTGGGTTCTTTGCTTTGTTGTATTTGTTTTGATTTACCCAATAAAGTCTTTCAAAAATAATAAAAAAAACCATTCCACAATAGCAAAACCAGCATTGGAGACAGGAATGTACCCTGCAATACCTCATAGCGCAAAGACCGTGGGGCTCAAACTAGTCTCTCAGTCCTACGCTTTGGACATGACCTTGCAGGTAGGAGGTATACCTGCTGGAATAGCAGCTGATGGACCCTGTTCCTTTGGCCGATGGAATAGTCAGAGCTGTGTTCTGTGAATCCCATCATTCTTGACCATTGGCTGAGCTGTCTGGGGATGATGGGACTTGTAGTTTAACAACATCTGGGGGCTTATGGTTGAAGAACTCTGGGCCAAAGTGCTCTTTCCCCTTGCTTCTGCAGTGCAACCTGACCGTTGGAGCTGGGTGTTTTTCCCCAGGGACAAGGTCAGAAGAAACCAGGCACTCTGTCATGGCTCCTTCTCTAGCCAGTGAATGGGGACAGGCTGGTCTCCTCCCCTTGCCATGACGCACATGCATGGAGCTCATGCACAAGGAGATGCCCCTTTACAACTACATGCCACTGAAGAAGAACAAGCACGTCTTTCCAAAATACCTCTGTTGTAAACAGTCACTTGAAATCTTCTGGATTTAAAAATCTGGCCAATCGTACCTTTGCGTTTCATTGCTGTGGTACAGTTAGCATTTGAAAGATATATTCAGTCAGCACTGACTATATTCAGATGTTTTAGAACATTTTCCTGTGCTATTATACACTGTGCCTGCATTGCAACATTGCAAAGCCACGTAAGATTTGTTGCTTATATTGTACATTCTATTGCCCACCAGCTACAGACTTGCTTTTGTAACTTGAAAAAAATTCTTTCAGACCAATGTGATAGAAATATATCCTATGTGGACCTTCTTCATTCATTTGTAACTATTGACTGGCCAGGGATTATGTCCTCTTCCTCCTCTGCCTTCCTCCTCGGCTAACCCCATAGGAGCTGCCATCTAACAGAAAAGCTATTGACAACCAAACGAAATTCCAGCCCCTTTTTCCCCAGTTGCCTTCCTGTTTAAGGGCTGCTTGTAGAGCAAACTGTACTAGAATGAAGGCAATTTCTTCTGTGTCTTAGGTTTACTCCCCATCCCTGGTGGGTTGTTGCTGTTTGGTTTTTTTTGTTTGGACGAGTCATTGTCAATCTGTTCTATTTTAGCTGTTCTATTTGGCACAAGCTGGGGGGAAACTGGTACACCCCGTCATCTTGCTAGTTCCTTTCATATTTTTTTGTTATGTGTTTTTCTAGTCCCCGCCTGCTTTCTAGAGAATGGGAAAGTCGCACCTCGCCTCCATGTAGCAGGTGGGCACAGAGCCGCCCTGTGCTAGTACCAGCTGCTAAACAGATTGGCTGCTAGGCAGGGACCTTCCACAGAGAAACAAAAGCTTCTGCCTCCCCAAAGACGATCCTACTCTGTGAATGGAGAGAGTCTAATTTTAATCTCGGGCCTCTTGCTTTATGCAAGTCGCTTGAGTGGCGGGATAAACAGGGACAAGTGGGAAAGAAGGAATTTCTGGCTTGCTCCGCATTAATTTTACACAAAATGTGCGCATGTGTGCCTATGCACTAAAATGCAGCTGACAGCCTCTTCTTGGTAGATTTGTGGTGAGAAATACTTGAATCGTTTCCACACTTTATGCCTAATGTGAAAACAGTCAGCAAGTGAGATAGTTTGTGAGCAGGGGAGGGAATTAGATCCTGTTTGCATCTTAATGAGAAATGACATCATTCGCTCTCCTCGAACACGGAAACCAAAACACAATTATCGTTTGAAATCCACACTTATCTGAATTTTCCAGTGCAATTTCCCACCAAAATAACATGTACAAAAGAGTATATGTTAGGGGACAGTGTACATAAAAATGAATGTATTAATTAACGGCAAAACTGATTTCCGAAGAAGGCTTTTCTTTCAAATTTGGGTGCAGAGACAGAAATTGCTGGAGAAACAGGATTGAAGAAGATGAAGAGTTTGGATTTGATATCCTGCTTTATCACTACCCGAAGGAGTCTCAAAGCGGCTAACAATCTCCTTTCCCTTCCTACCCCACAACAAACACTCTGTGAGGTGAGTGAGGCTGAGAGACTTCAGAGAAGTGTGACTAGCCCAAGGTCACCCAGCAGCTGCATGTGGAGGAGCCAAGATGCGAACCCAGTTCACCAGATTACGAGTCCACCGCTCTTAACCACTACACCACACTGGCTCTTGAGGAAAGCACTCATAGGGCGCCAGCAGCTGCTGACCATTTGGGAAGGGAGGAGCTTGAATTTAGGAAGTGACCTATTGCATCAGACAAGATTTCCCTCTAGTCTGGGATCCTGCTTCATGCAATGGTCAGCCATATGCCTCTAGGAAGCTCACAGGTCAGATGCGAAAGGCAATGGCAGAGGTATTCAGAAGATCCTGCAATAAAACATTGCAGTGCATCTTCACCTCGTAACAGAAGCATTCTTTCTGTTCAAGGAGACAGATGTATGCCTTCCTACAGAATTATAATTTGTTAGGTCTTTAGTCAAATCATTCTTCCCTCTGTCCTCTCTGGGTTCCATTTTTCTGTTCCAATTGACACTCAAAGTTCTGGGCTCTTGGCGCATGCTTGATCCTTGTTGGGTTGTTTTTGGCGATATATATCTCTTGCCCCCCCTGGGCTTTTTAAAAATAAGTTGCTTACCTTGAGGCTTAGCCGGACATCCCAACACTTTCCTTGTGTTCCTTGGTGGCCCCATTTTGGACTCTGATCCTGTCAGCACACGGCCACCTGAGTTTGCTGTTAGAGGGAATTAGGGCATGGCCTCTCAGTATGGAGATACCATTTAGCTATCACAGGTATTAGCTGTTGATGGACTTATTCTCCATGAATGTGTCTAATCCTCTCTTAAAGCTATTTGTGCCAGAGACCATAACCGAAATCAATAATTCTGATATGTACTGCAGCAAGGCTCAATGAAACGGGCAATCTCATATATAGACTGATAGAGAAATACAACTTTAAAAAAATCTACAGCTATTCATTTTACTCCCAGAAAACATTTCGAGAGGGCCAAAATGAATAGCCAGGTCAACCTCCGCAGGTAGCAAAATCAAAATCAACTCACGGTGTTGCTCAATCTTGAGTCCCCAGATGTCGTTGGGCTCCAACTTCCATCATCCCCAGCCAGCATAGCCAGTGGTCAAGGATGATGGGAGTTGCAGTCCAACAACATTGGGGGACCCAAGGTGTTTGCATCAATGGAGTGAGGTGGGCATACAAGGCTGGATTCAGCTAAAGGGTCCTGCTGGCCGAAGCCCACACCATGACTTCCACTAGCCTAATAGGGTTATCTGGCTCTTGGGAGGGAAGGGGAAGAGATGAACAACACATAGGATGAGGAGAGGGGACATAGTCCCACAGATGGCATGATCTCCTTAAAGCTGCAATGAAATCCTCCCATAGGGTTGTACGCCATGCTAGTCATACTTGGAGTAGCCCCACTGAAATTAATGAACATGCCTAACGTAGGTCTATTAATTTAATAGATCTACACTGAGCACAACCTAGCTGGATACACACTGTGCAGTTCTGAGGCACTGGACTAGGGAATGCAGAGTACTGGGTGGGAGCCAGGAGAGAGGGATCTGAATTTTGCATATTGGTTGGAACTTAGCCAAAATGTTTGCTTTAGGCCTGCAACCTAGAAATAAGATGGGTTAAGACGAACCTTTGACTAATGAATGTTTTAGATGAAGCTATAGATAGATGAAAGAAAAATGGAGAATAGCAATTATTGTTGTTCCATGCACGTTTCTTCCACAGCGGGGACACACACACACACACACACACACACACACAGAGTGTTTTTAACTAGCTCAAAGTCAGCCTGTGGTACAATCTCACAGCTGGAGGATGTAGTCCGCCTAGCTATGTTTCATGTCTTACTGCCCCAGGGGAATGGTTATCTCATGATTACCACCATACCTCTTGAGCTTTAGTAGTACATAATTTATGCACTGAAGGAGAAAGACAACTAAATTAGGTGACATTATTTAAAAAAGAGAGAGAGAGAGAAGCAATTGGAGGGAAAAAAACCCTCAAAGCCCCCAAAACAGCACAAATGCCAATTGGAAAATAACGCTGACAATATTATTCAGAAGAGGCAAATTGGAAAGAAAACAAGGATCTTATTTCATATGCTTATGAGAGGGAAAAAGTATCTCTGCAGCTTTTCTCTCATTCTGGAAAACAAGGCAAAACGAGCTTCAGTACTCAGAATAAAATGCGCTGGTAAACACCATGCTCTCCAATGATTTTGCGTAGGAAATGTATGTAATTATAACCAAGAACAAAGGCATATTTCTTTCCCACCTACCTCCTTTCTTTTCCAAAGAATGCCTCCACTTTTTTTTTTTGTTAGACACTCTGCATCCTTGCAATGTATGAATATTTATTCCTTAAGATGCTTGGTACATAACTTTTGTTCTTCCATTATTTGAGAAGTTACCAGTCAACCAGGACCCACCCACTCTGGAGAAGCAAGCTCCCACACGTGGTTTGTTTTTATAGGGCTTCTATCTTGCTTTCACGAGCTTCGCTTTCAGTTCATAGTTACGCTTTGTTTAGCTAGTCACCATAATAATGAAACTTGTATTGACTAGCACCAAGACTGATGAACAGCCTTTTTTCTAATTGTTTTCAGATATGTGGAGCTGGAGACTGGGGGAGCCATATTTTGGACTCACATTCATTGCCTGCAAAGGAGTAAAACTAGGAGTGGGGAACCTTTTCCAGTTGCTGGAAACCACAGGAAGGTAGAGTGCTCTTGTGCTCGAATCCTGCTTGAAGATTTCTCACAAGCATCTGACTGGCCCCTGGGAGAACAGAACACTGGACTAGACAGGCCATTGGCCTGATCCAGTAGGCTCTTCTTATGTTCTACTGCAGCCAAACGTATGCATTCGTATTTCAGGGGCGCATAGGACCATAGCCAAAGCAGGCAGAAGAATGGATGTGTCTCTTACCTTTGTACAGCAAGCTGCATTGCAGCCATGCAGAGTCAAAGGTTTCTATACCCAACAGCCTCTCTTCATCTTCATCCAGACAAGCAAGAGGCAGTGTCATGGTTTAAGAACACATTTCAGCCAGGCAAAAGCACCTGACCAGGGTGTGGAGCAGAAACGGTGAGAGGTGTGGCCTGGGGACAGGCCCAAGGGCTGGAGAGAAGGGCAGGAGGACCGTACTCGGCCCCCAGGATGTAAGCTTCACTAACCCTTGGAGTAAACCATTGGCATGAAATGAGCCGGTGACGACAGCGGGGGCGAGGCAGCATGGCGGCAGCAGCAGAAGAAAAGAGCTCCTGAAGCCAGCCACATTAAAAGGCTCTGTCTGGCCAATTCCCGGACCCCCAAGATTGCTGCTGCCAACACTGCCAGCGGAGAGGTATTGGGGGTGCCCGGGCATCTATCAAAGGAGCCAAAGCACCCCCCCCACGACTGAGATTGAACCGGAAAGGCACCCGACCCCCCCCCCCCCAACAGCCGAGAGGAGCTCCAAAACCAGGAGGACAGTGGAGCTAACGCAAAGAGGGAGAAAGAAAGGGAGAGAGAGGAAGAAAAGGAAGGAAAGAAAAAGGAGCCCCAAATTTACCGTTGCTGCCCCCATCTCTGCCGACGGGAAAGCAGAGGAGAGGTAGGTGAGCACGGTGAAGGCTTCGGGGAAGAAAAGGGAAAAAAACGCACGTGGCTGAGCCCTACCGGGAGCTCCAGCGGCAAGGAAAACACAGAGAAGCTGCATAACAAAGGAGGAAAAAAACTACCCTTTTCCCCCTTTCTTTTTTTTTTTTTTAACTCCCCCTTTTTTTAACCCCTTCCTCCCCCCTTTAAAAAGAATATATATACATATCTATATATCTTTCTTATCCCTCCCCCCCCCCCATATACCTACTTTTACCACTTTTCTTTTTAAAAGAGGGGCCACTGCTGCTGCAGCCACCCTTTATTTGAATCTTTATATTTATTTCTATCTTTTCTACACACTACTTAAAGACACACTTTTCCACACACACACCCTCAATTTAAACCTCATTTTATTTCCACCTCAAACTCCCCTCTTAAGATTTAAAATGGCAGTACCCAGAAAACAACCCTGAACCATCACAGGCCATTTCCTGGGACTGCCACTTCGCCCCAGACTTCCCACTCTCTTTTACCTACCCTCTTTTACCTACACTTTACTCATTTTTTAAAAAAATAAAATAAAAAGCTCTATCTAAAGACAACCCCCTTTTTCTTTTTTACCTTTAATTCTCATTTTTATCTTTTACCCGTACATTTTTAATTACTTTTTTACAAACAAAAAATAATAATAATTAGGGGGAAATATTATTATTATTATTTGGGGGGGGGGAAACAAAACCAAACCATACAATTATTATTCTTTTCTTTCCCTCTTTCTCTTTTTAAAGCTCTTGTTGGTTTGTTCTTGAAGGGGGAATCTTTCGCCCCCAGCTACGACCACCACTCTCTTTTAAAACAAAAATTTCCTCCATATCACTGCTATTGCTATTGATACTCTCCCCCTCAACTTCCCCCTTTTTTATTTTTCTCTCCCATCTCTCTCTTCACCCCTCCTCATTTTTTCCCTTTATTCCACCTTTCATTTTCCATCCCCAATTTTGTTTTCTATCTCTTTTATTTTTTAAAATCAACCCCCCCTTTTTAGCCTGTTCATCAGTTTGTTTTTGAGAAGGGAGCCCTTTCCCCCCCACCCCCTCTTTTAAAATAAGACTCTCCCCCCCATACCATTGCAGCAGCTCACCCTCTCCCCCTCTCTTTTCTTCTCCTTCCTTTTCCCACCCTTCCCCTTCCTCCTCTCCTTTTCTCTCCCTCCTCCCTCTCTCCATCCCCCCCTTCCCCTAAAGGAAACGCATACACACATTCATATCACCCTATCATAATTTGCCCCCCTCATACTATAGCTAAAACTACTGCTGCATTCTAATACCGCTGATATTACTGTACTTTCTCTCCTCTCTCTCTCTTTCTCTCTCTCTCTCCTCTTTTACTCCAATCTCCTCTCTCCCCCCGCCTCCCCCCTTTTTCTTTCTTTCTTCTTTTTCTTCCCTTTCCCCCCTCCACCCTTTACATATACCCTATTTGTCTGCCTCTGTTTCTGAGTGCACTCCCAACCCCAACTTCCACCTTAACTGGACCCCAATACCCCTTTTGGGCATATACAACCCCCTCCTAAACACATATTTCCCCTGGCCCCACCCCTCTAATCTCTTGCATCTCTACCTGCTAACCTCCCTCCCTTTATATGAACTGTCTGTCCGTTAGTATACCCATCTCTGCTTACCTGCCCCCCCCCCCGCCTCGGCGGCACCGCTGAGGCATCTACAGAAGCCCTAGAGAAGTTCTTAAAACATAGGCTAGAAGTGACACAAATGACCACCTAATCCAAACGCTCTGTAAAAGCCACCAGCCAACAAAGCCTGATCAGCTCAGCAACCCAACAATACCCAGGAATCACCACTGCCACAACTCCTAACCACCACACGCCCAACCCCAAGAGGACGCCAAGCCAACCTCAAACCAAAACCATCAGGGAGACCGAGATGACACCAACCAGGGAGATGGCAAACAATGCTAAGATGGTAACTCCCCTTCAAGATGATGACCACCCAATAACGAAACGAGATCTGAGGGAAATGGAAGCAAGATTAGAAGAAACACTGAAGGCCACAATGGCTCCCATGCAGGTACTAATCAACAATCTAACCTCCAAAGTGGAAGCTCTAGAGAACAAGAACCAAATGCAAGAAAGAATAATAGAACAATACCGGGAGGAGAACGCACGTGTGAACAAGAAACTGGACGAACTGGTAAACCAAATGGAAGCAGAACACAGAGAGATGAAAATTAAGCAAGCGGACCTTGAAGACCGCAACAGACGTTGTAACATCCGCTTCCGCAACTTTCCTGAAAAAACAGAGGAGAAAAGCCCAGCAGACCTAATTATACGCTGGCTGAAAAACACAATCCCAAGCCTGAAACTTGAGGCAGATGACTTGGAGAGGGCTCACAGAGCCCTAAAACCTATGCCAAAACCCAGCGCCCCCCCAAGAGACATCATTGTATGCTTCACACGCTACAAAAAGAAGGAGGAGATATGGCACCAACTCAGAAACTCAAGCAACCTTCGATATGGAGAAACCCCCATTCTGGCCTTACAGGACCTATCTCAGGATACCCTAAACCAGAGGAAAAGCCTGCGCCCATGCACCCAGCGTCTCCAACAAGCAGGGATCAAATACCGATGGGGCTTCCCCTTCCGCCTCATTGTAACAACCAACACAACACAACACATGGCTACCAACATACCTGAGGCCCTGCAACTACTAAAGAACCTTGAACTCGACCTCCCACCAGAATGGCAACCGACAAACCCACCAAGTGACAGCCCCAACCACGAGGAAACAACAGCAAACAACTGGACAACGGTACAGAAGAAAAAGAATCAACAGAAGCGGCGCAACAACGCAAACCAATACAGGCAAGCATCATGCTCAGAACCGTCCCGCCGACCATACGACACAAGAAACCAGACCAAGATTAACCAAACCAATTCATCGCAGATGGACAACCCTACTACAACAACCACAGCTGAATGAAGAAACCAGGAAAAAACCACAAACTGAAGGACTGGTGATTCCCCCCCCCCTTTCCCCCTCCCCCCCCCAAACATAGATTTAGTTAACACCATCAGCATCCCCCCCAACCCCGCACCCCCACAGAAATCCCCACCCCAACACCAGTCCAGACGACCTCAACCACATTCCCCATCACCCACACCTTCAACACCCCCATACTCCATACTAGGGAAAAACAAATCCTCCAACCTTAATAACACAACCCACAATCAGGCTAAAATCTGATACCCAACCAGCACTATGGTGGCACCAGAGCGTACCAACACCCACATCCCCACCCCAACACACCAACAATGTTGCTTATAACACTGGCAACATTGCTTATGAACCTTATACCTGACAGCGACACTACAAAGTCACTTCACACTGTCTCGCTGATCACCCCCTATCGCAAACAACAGGGGGGATGGCCTGTCCTTGAACACGGCCTTCCACACCAGCTGAGACCTAGGACCAACTGGCTAAATGCCAGATGGTCTAAAATACCCCAAACAAACACCTATATGACTACATATAGGAAACTCTCTACAACTTACCCCCTACTCTTTAACCCAAATCTTACTCTAACCCCATTAGCCCCCCACCCACCACACCCTAGGTCAGCGCAACCTCACTGGTTCTTTAAACAACACGAAGAGAGAGACACAAGACAACCCAAACGGGTTGGCAGGGAATCGCCCCACATAATAGATAAGCAAGATGGCTAACCTAAAAGCAATCACATTAAATGTGAGGGGGCTGGGAAACCCCATCAAAAGAAAACGCATCACCTCATACATAAACACCATGAAACCACACATCACCTTCCTACAAGAAACACACAACCCACCCAAAGGCAGCAAACTCCTGAGCGACCCCCGCTTCAGTCAACAGTGGGTCGCACAAGGCTCAGGGAAAGCTCGCGGTGTAGCCATAATACTCAGTAGAGACCTGAACTTCACTGCCACAACAGTCCTCAAGGACAAAAAAGGCAGATTCATTTTCGCTAAAGGGACACTTGATGGCAAAATCAAACTGACAATCGGCTCCATATATGCCCCAAACACGAAACAACTAGAATTCTTCCAGAAGACACTAAACAAATTCTTCTCCTTCTCTGAAGGGGAAGCAATCCTAGGAGGGGACCTCAATCTAAATATGAAAGGTTTATCCCTGAAAGATATCCACCCCACAACCCCATGGGCAACCTTCCTCCGAAGGAAACCCCCAACAATTAGGAACTCTTACAAGTTACTAAAAATGCTAAAAAACAGGGGTCTCTACGACATTTGGGGTGAGCAAAACCCGGGAGACATCAGCCATACATTCCAATCGGGACGCCATGATACAGTGTCCAGACTAGACAGCATTCTACTCACACAGGGTCTGATTCCCTCAGTAGAATCAACAAACATAGGTAACATTAAAATCACAGATCACGCCCCAGTAGAAGTCATCATTAAAATAGGAGAAGGAACACAAACCACCCCATCATGGTCCTTCAGCCCCATCCTAACTACAAACAAACAAATTAGAGAGAGTCTCACAAAAACCCTCCAAAACTACTTCAAGGAAAATGATGTAAACAATATAACAACCCCCCTCCTATGGGACGCAATGAAAGCGGTCACCAGAGGAGCTTGCATAAAAGAGAAAACATTCCTTAAAAAACAAACCTCCTCAAAAATTAGCAAAATAGAACAAGACATCACAGCCCTCTCATCACGCTACAAACAAACAGGATCTAAAAAACTCCTCAAACTTATAGAACAAAAAAGGAGAGAACTAGACTCCCTAGAAATTAACAAAACAATGATCAGCATTCTATACTCTAAACAACGCTTCTACGAATATGGAGGGAAAAACTCCAGATTACTAGCAAATAGATGTAGGAAAAAAGCACTCAAAACAAGAATACACTGCATCACCAAAAAAGACGGCAACATAACATTCTCCCCCAAAGAAATAATCTCAGAATTTGCAGAATTTTACTCCAACCTATACACCTCCCATAACCCACCAGAGAAGGAAATCAGAACATTTCTAGCAGGACTGACCATGCCTACCCTAACTGATGAGGAGCGGGAATTCATGGACAGCCCTATCACCCCAGAGGAAATAGATGCAGTCCTCAAAAAACTGAAACCACATAAAGCCCCAGGCCCAGACGGCTTCACAGCAGAATTCTATAGGAAATTTAAAGAACCCTTGATGCCCTACATGACCCGCCTATTCAACGACATCATAAAAGGGGGCCCCATCCCCAAAACCTGGACCCACTCCAAAATAGTCTCCATCCCAAAACCACTAAAAGACAGCCTCAAAGTAGAATCATACCGCCCAATCTCATTAATAAACCAAGACTACAAGATATTCACATCAATCTTGGCCAACCGCCTAAAAATCTTCCTACACAAGTTAATAGCCCCAGACCAGACTGGCTTCGTCCCTGGCCGCAATATAACAGACCCCATCAGGAAACTACTGAACCTGATCGAACACAGCAAGGCAACCAAACTCCCATTGACAATTATGTCCCTAGACATCCTCAAAGCCTTTGATTGCTTAGAGTGGAAATACATATTAGCAGTACTAACCAACATGAAATTTGGCCCCAACTTCCTACAGATCCTCAAACAAATATACTCCCAAGCCTCAGCAAAATGCAGAACTAACAATATGGATTCTAATACTATAGCTATCCAAAGAGGCACAAAACAAGGATGCCCACTGTCTCCCTTCTTATTTATCCTGGCTCTTGAACCCCTAGCAATCCGCATCCGAGCGGCCACAGACATCAAGGGAGTGGAAATAAAAGGCAGAACCTATAAATTAGGGCTCTTTGCAGATGACCTAGTGGTCACAACACCAGACCCCATAAGCACAGCAACCTCCCTAATCAGAGAACTCAACACATTTGCAATGGTGTCGGGCCTACAGGTAAATTTTACAAAGTCAGAAGCTATGTGCTTCAACACCCCTCCTCACACCCAAAAAGAACTCACGAAGGTCACCAAAATAAAACTTTGCCACACCAAGTTCAGATACCTAGGGGTACAAATAACCAGAAACCTCAACAAATTGTACCTCCACAACTACAAGCCCCTGTGGCAACAAATTAACAAAGACCTAAAGAGATGGAATAACATGAATTTCACTCTCTCAGACAAAATAGCCATGATCAAAATGATCACACTCCCAAAACTAACCTACCTATTCCAAACCCTCCCAATCTGGATCCCCTCAACCCAACTTCGCAGTTGGCAGAGAAAACTACACTCTTTCATCTTCTCACATAAAAAACCAAGAATAAGCCCTAAATACCTACACCTCCCCACCTCAGAAGGAGGATGGGGAATCCCCAACATAGAAGCATATTACAACGCCAACCAAATACGCCATATAATCCCATATATACTAGAAGATGAGACAAAACAATGGGTACACCTAGAGAGGGACACAATTGAAAACACCTGCACCACAACATACCCACTCCTCCCAAACAAACTAAAGAAAATTCCCACAACACTTAACAGGTACACACAGACCATGCTCAAAGCATGGAAAACACAAATAGGCAAACTATCCCCAACCCCATCCCCACTAATCCCCCTGGCGTACCACCCATTATTCCACCATGCAGCACAAAACCTCCAAATAAAAACCTGGCGAGCCAAAGGCTTATATCGCCTAATAGACTTTTATAAAAATAACAAACCCCTGTCAACACAAGAAATACAAGACAAACTAGAAGACACCCAAATGCCCTGGTTAACACAACACCAACTACATGCCCTCTTAAACAACCCAACAGTAAAATCAGCAGCAACTAGGCCCCTGACAACCTTCGAAAACCTCCTCCTAACAACAAAGGGAAACGGTAAAGGGACAGTATCCGCAATATACAAAATACTACTCCAAAATCCCGCAAATCCCCTAGACGCAATCAAAAAACAATGGGAGAATGACATAGGCTATGAGATTAACCCCACTCAATGGACCAGAATGTGGTCTAAACCCCCCTTTAAATCCATATCAACGAAAAGAAAAGAACTCACACTGAAACTCACCTACAGGTGGTACCTAACACCAAGGAAACTAGCGCTAATACACCCAGGAACCTCACCAAAATGCTGGAGAGGGTGCACCTCCACAGGCACATACCTCCACATGTGGTGGGAGTGTCCCAAAATCCAACTATTCTGGATGACAACCATACAAGAAATATGTACAATAACTAAGCAAGTAATAGACATCACCCCAGAACTGGCCCTACTAAACATCTTCCAAGACAACAATGCCCATTTACACCACAAAGAACTCATAACCCACCTGCTCTCAGCAGCCAGAAATACCATAACCAGACACTGGAGAGACCTGTCAGGAGTAAGCATGGACCAATGGTACCAAACAGTATGGGAAACAGCCCTACTAGAAAAATTAACTAATAAACTGAAACTGACACGGGGACAAACAGAAGAAGACACCTTCACCCCGGTATGGCTCCCCTTTATCACACACACAGCCCAACAGGACAATGACAATAATCCACCAACAGCATACAAATCAATATGGCTAACCTGATCCAAAACACCCACCCACCTCACTCACACACGAAAACAAAGATCACCACAGCCAACCACAAGCAAACAATCACACCCTAGGCCAACCCCAACCTCTCTCACCACCAAAGGAACACAAGTGAACGACACAAATAACGCTGACACCAAACTCTACACACATTAAACATAATAGAAACACCGCCACCCGACCCCACCCCCATCCATCTTCCCTCTCTCCACCCCCCTTTTCTTCCCTCTTTCTTTTTTCTTCTCCCCCTAATGCCTCAACAAATGAAATGGATTTGTAAAAATGTCAAAGGGAAAAAACAAACAAAAAACGAGGCACTACACTTCTGTAAAACAAGAAAATCCTTAATAAAATATTAAAAAAAAAAAAAAAAAAAAAAAAAAAGAAATGAGCCGGTGACAATCCACTTCTCACGGTGGAGGAACAGGCCTGCATTCCATGTCTAAAGGTAAAGGTAAAGGGACCCCTGACAATTAGGTCCAGTCGTGGCCGACTCTGGGGTTGCAGCGCTCATCTCGCTTTATTGGCCGAGGGAGCCGGCGTACAGCTTCCAGGTCATGTGGTCAGCATGACTAAGCCGCTTCTGGCGAACCAGAGTAGCGCACGGAAACACCATTTACCTTCCTGCCGGAGCGGTACCTATTTATCTACTTGCACTTCGACGTGCTTTCGAACTGCTAGGTTGGCAGGTGCAGGGACCAAACAAATGGGAGCTCACACCGTTGCAGGGATTTGAACAGCCAACCTTCTGATCTGCAAGCCCTAGGCTCTGTGGTTTAACCCACAGCGCCACCCGCATCCCTGCATTCCATGTCTACTCCACAACTAATAGGACATGGAAGATCAAAGGCCAGCTTCTCCCCCCCCCCCAACAAAAAAGAGGGGTTGGGGGAGAGGTGGAGTAGGCTTTTGTGTGTATGGAAGAAAGAGACACACATTGATAAGCACAAAGAGAGAAAACAACTTCTCAAGAAGTACCAAATGTTGATCTCAAAATGTTGAGTACCAAATGCATCTCAGAAGGAATTATTTCTTTCTTTTAAGGCTGGTTTGAAAACTATCATACAAACACTTTATTTCATCTATACTTATTAATTCATCTATTAAATTGAATATATATGCTTAAGCAGACCTAGTTGTAGGGCAGCCTTCCCCAATCATGTGCTCTTTAGATGCTTTGGACTACATCTCCTTTGATCCTTGACCATTGGCTATGCTGGCTGAAGGTGATGAGAATCATAGTCTAAACCAGTCCAATCCAGAGGGTACAAAATTAGGGAAGGCTGCTTTAAGATAGCCTCCTCCACATTTAAACATACATTCCACCAAATCTTGATAATACTGACCTTAATACTGACTTCTTTGCTCAGGAGCTTATAGAGTCCAAAATGAAAATGCATTCCCAAGCGCTCCAAAAACATTTCCCCCGAAGTTTGAATATACTGAATTTCTTTTTCTATACTACTGCTGTGTTGGTTTGATGTTGTCTTTCTGTTTTAATGCTATCATTTCTTTTTATATTGCAGTGCAATATAGCAGTGCTTAGAGTCCCCCCCCCCCATGAAGTGGTTTATGAATGTATGTATTTATACTAAGAAAACGCACATTGTTTGGTTCATGGTGAAAGAGGAGGCACACCCACCCTTCATGGGAATTGCATCACCACCTAGTAAACTGATGAACTACTCATTTACAAATCCCACTTTCACTCACCATCAACTAGGCTGGTGTGGCTGATGGGAGCAGGAGCCCAACAACATTTGGAGGACCACAGGCTCCCCATCTCTGTACTGGGGGTCATTCACACAATCCATCTGAGCCCATAACAGTTGTGCTTTTCAGTTAAGCCTGTTGTCAAGCGATGAGCTGGTTTGTGTGAAAGCTGGCTGCTACTGCCAGACAGTGATAGCCAACGTGGGGCCTTCCAGATGTCGTTAGACTACAACTTGCATTGGCTAGTCAGTAGTCATGGATGATGGGACTCATAGCCCTACAAAATCTGGAGGGTGTTGTTTTGGCTGCTAATGCACTATGTTGAGTCTGATTTGGCTTTCTGCATGCCATTGCAACGGAGGCTTATCAAGGAAATGTGAAAAGCTGATTAGGGTTTGGTTTAGCTTGGCACAGGTTAGACAGCAGCCATCATCTTTTGACTCTGTTTTGGGTTGAGCTGGTGGTGCCATGGGCTATGTGGGTTGCATAAAGAACACAACTGCTACAGGCTCAAATATTGTATAAATGAGGCCCTTGGGAGTTTGAGAGCCAGTAGATGGTATTTATTCCAGGTTAGTCAGCACAAAATAACCAACACAAATGAAGGGAATAAAATAAACAATTTTGATTAGAAATATGTCAACTTAAACTGACATTTACCCCCAAAAAGTAAAATAAAGAAAATGTAAAATATTCATGAGTTGTACTTGGATACAATTGAGCTTGTTCGTCAGCCAAAGCCAAATACAATGACCAATAGAGTTTGGCTGCTAAATAATTAAAAACTCATGTCTGTTATGAACTGTGGTCTTCTAATGCCAAAGTGTAGACTTCCCATGCCAAAATACACAAAATAAATAACAGTGCCCATTTTTGCAAATTGACCCATTGCTGGAGAGCCATAAATACTTAATTACGCTGCAATTGTTATTTGGTCTGCTTGCTTTTTTTCAGTTATTTTTCCCCTGTGAATGTTTCCGTGGCTACAATCCAGGGACCCCACTCACTCTTTAGTAGCTTGAGTGAGTTCCTAGAGAAGTTCATGGGATTGCTCCAAGGCAATGGGGGTGTGGGTTGCAATCACAGGTTGATAAGATTAGTTTCAGTAAATTACTGATTCCATCCTGCAAGCCTACACACACATTCCTGGGTACTATTGGAAATCTCCTCTGGGCTCTTTTAAGGGCACATTGCTATAATTTTAGCACTGAGCCTATTGTGGAAACGGACATTCTGCATTTTCAGCAATGGTACTGTGTTAGAATTGGAGGGGAGGCTGTAGGACATTTAGCTCAGAGGTGGGCAGACATCAGCCTTCTGCAAACAACTTAGTTCTTTGATTATAACCCCCAAGCCACTGAAGTCAGGTGTGTAATAGGGGTTTAGTAGGGCAGACACGCTCCTAGAATTAAGAAACAGAGATGCCTCTGTGCATGTGCTCAGCCCATGAATTTGTTTACAGTATCCAGATGGAGCTCAGTCATTTCACACATAAATCCAAGCCCAGTCCCCCCCCCCAAGCTTTCTTTATTAGAACAGCCTAATTAAGAAAGAAGAGGCATTTTATTGTTAAACAATTGCAAATCAGAAATTGTTGCTGATGTACTGCAAATCATCCTTCTGCCTGTGTCTAACCTCTAGATTGATGAAGCGAATCCAGAGATGGAGCATCTATAGTGAGTGGCTGCAGGGTCGCTGCCTTAAGGCCTCCAGTGAAGCAGAGCTCACCGCTCCACAGGCAATTGGTCCCATTGGATTCAGCTGAGGGGGACCCTTCCACAGAAGCCAGATTGGTGCAGCATTCAGTAGCTAGCCTTTAGGTCAGCCCCAAAGCCGCCTTTCCCCTCCTCAGGGTAGGATTGTGCACAGTGGTGGTTGCTGGCTTTTGCATTGGCCATTTAGCCACCAGACCCTTAGCCTTTTTGGACCCGGTTTTTAAAGTGCAAATATATGTATTTATTTTAATTTTAAAAATCAAATAAACGTTTGAGCAAAATATCACACAGGGTGTTTGCGGGAACCCCAAAGTAGGCAGCTTACTTTGAAATAAAGTGGGGAGAAACAGAATAGAAGGCTATGCATGTTTGGGATGCTGCTGCACAGCTGGCACTGGTCTGCAACAGGCAGTGGCATAGCGTGGGTTGCCGGTACCCAGGGCCACACAGAGGGGGTGAGACGGAAATGGATGTAGCACTCATACACATTTCAACTGCCTAATGGCATCAGTGTCACCTAGGAGATCGCAGCCACAGAGATAGGAAGAGGGAGTCTGTTGTCTGGAGAGGTCACTCCCTAGTTTGCATGGAGAAACCATTTTTAACGGAGACCAGTGAAGGAAGCGTGAAGCTGTATTGAGGCAGCACCGGGTGTTGAAATTCTGCACCCCTAACAATATTGTGCCCCCTGTGGCCCCCAACACAACACAACTGGCAACAGAGCCCTCTTGGTAGTGTTTACCTGCTTACAGAATGCCTTCCCTGGTGAGGTGCCTCGTCTCCCTCATTATTAACATTTAGCTGCAATCATAAAACATTCTTATTTACCCAGGCATTTGATGGCTGCAAGATATTGTCCTGGCATCCTTGGCATTATTTAGCTATGAGGGTATTGGGTTGCTGTAAAAATAAAAAAGCATTGTTTTTGCTGTTGTGTGATGGCCTGGGCTCCTTTGGGAGGCAGGGTCTGACTGAAAAAAAGTAATGAATGAAATAGCAGGAGTGGAGGCAGGGGGAAAGGAAAGCTTGTTCCAAATCAGAAAAACCTGCACTTATTCCTTGTTGACAGAAAAATAAGAAGCTGCCTTGTACACAGACCATTTGTTCATCTAGCTCAGCATTGTCTACAGTGACTGGTAGATGCTGCCCAAGATTCCAAATGGTATATATTCCCAGTCTTACCTGGAGATGATGGGGATTAAACCTCGAGCCTTCTGTGTGAGGAGCAGGATCTCTGCACTGAGTTTTGGAGCTTTGCCTTACATACAGGTATGTTTAAATGTAAACCAGGTATCTGAATATGCAATGGAACTTCCACAAACATTCCATAGACTGAGTTATCGATGGCTCTCTGTTGCTTGCCTTCCTTAGGAGGTACAATTTGTGCTCTGAGTTTTGAAGTGTTAAGAGTTAGATGTAAAAAGTGTACATGTAAGATTATGAGACTTTAAGAAATAATATTCAGGACACCTTCAGCTATGAGTATACCAGACTGCAGATTAGCAAATGTTTTGAGCTGATAAGAAGTGATATGGAAATTCCTTCTTTAGTCTTTGATCTGTGATGGCTCACTGACATAGACAAGTCATAACCTGATACTTCATCGAGGCACTCAGGTAATGAATATGCATGTGTGAAATAGGCCTAATTATCTCCTGTTCCTCAGGGGGGGAGGACAGAAGAACATACACATGTTTCACCTAGCACCACTCCAGAAGGAAAAGAGCAGAAAGGGATTTAAGAGTCAGTACCAAATCACAGGTGTTTTTAACTATCGGGATTCTTCCCCCACTTCAAGTTATCACCACTGTTCACATGGAGGATGGAGCAGGCTTGGACCTGAACCTATAGCTTCAAGTTACAAGAAAGGAGTGATGGGAACGTACAGTCATATGTGGTGGGATTGTCAGTTAGTTAATGAATTTTGGAAACAGATTGGTATAGAAATATCGGGGATTGTGGGTTGGAAGGTGGGAATATCTAAATTAATGGTTCTTATTAGTCTGAGTAGCACCGAGTTAAAAACAAAAGAGGAATGTAAATGGGTAAAATTGATGGTAACTGCAGCCAGACAGGTTATAGTGAGTAATTGGGAAAAATGCAAGGAGCTAGGGATGAACCAATGGAGGAAAAAACTGAATTATATTATAATTTTAGAATATCTAACTGTGAAGATACACAGAATCAAAGGGTTTAAGGTCAGTGAGAAAAAGGAGGATTGGTTTGAGAAGATATTGAATTATTTGGGTAGGTTTGAACAATTTCGGGCAATTAAAATGTTAAAAGTTAAATAAACCTTGTGGGTAAAAGGTAAAGGTACCCCTGCCCGTACGGGCCAGTCTTGACAGACTCTAGGGTTGTGTGCCCAGACTCTAGGGTTGTGTGCCCATCTCACTCAAGAGGTCACGTGGCCAGCGTGACATCGCTGCTCTGGCGAGCCAGAGCCGCACACGGAAACACCGTTTACCTT
The DNA here is from genome assembly GCF_964188315.1 of Podarcis muralis. Taxonomy (NCBI): domain Eukaryota; kingdom Metazoa; phylum Chordata; class Lepidosauria; order Squamata; family Lacertidae; genus Podarcis; species Podarcis muralis. The sequence continues at coordinate 8,016,500 of NC_135668.1, forward strand.
CCCGCTAGTAAGCGGTCCCTATTTATCTACTTGCACCCGGGGGTGCTTTCGAACTGCTAGGTTGGCAGGCGCTGGGACCGAACAACGGGAGCGCACCCCACCGCGGGGATTCGAACCGCCGACCTTTCGATCGGCAAGCCCTAGGCGCTGAGGCTTTTACCCACAGCGCCACCCGCGTCCCAACCTTGTGGGTGGAGGAGTGTTAACATATATAAAATTGTACATATGGTTGATTTGAATATGTTATTATTGATTATGTATACCCAATGTATCAGCCGCCTGGGGGGTTTCACTGTTTGTGTTTGGTTGTTGGTAAAAAAAGTTACAAGAAAGGAGATTCTAACTAAACATCAGGAAGAACTTCCTGAAAGTAGGTGTTGCTTGACAGCGGAATAGACTCCCACAAGAGGTGGTGGATTCTCCTTGAGGTTTTGAAGCAGAGGTTGGATGGCCACCTGTCATGGATGATCCAGTCGAGATTCCTGCATTGCAGGGGGTTGGACTAGATGACCCTCAGGACATCTTCCAACTCTAGAATTCTACGAATTATGCTATTTCACCAGTCCCTTTCTCCAGCCAGTGTGGGAGAAGACACACCTCCATCTGCTGGCTGAGACTGCTCTGCAGCTAGGCTCAAAAGCAGGGATGAGCAACCTTTAGCCCTCTACCTGATCTCAGGCAGGTGGAAAGGATGGGGAAGAATTGGGGGCGGGGGCAGAGAAAGAGAGAGAAGAGGTGGCAAAGAGCAGAGGAAGCCAGTCTTTTGGTCCATCTAGCTCAGTACTGCCTATTCTGACCGGCAGTGGCCTTCCAGGATTTCTGACAGGGTATTTCCCAGCCTTGCCTGGAGATGCTGAGGTTGAGCGTAGGAGCATCTGCATGCAGAACAAGACACTCAACCGGTGCGCTATGGCGAAAAGGGAGTTCCTGTTCCATTGGGGGGCTGTGACTTCAGCAACCACACACACATTCTTCTCTGCTCCATCTACTGCCACAGTTTAATTTTAGCTTCATACAACTGTTGCATATCACCTGGAATTGTGATTACACGAGGCAACCGATGAGTGCAGCAAATAGATAGATGCAGCTGATAAGAAGCCCACAGACAGGCATGCGAGCAGCTTCCTGCTGCTGCCCTCCCAAAAATATGCAGAGTGGCATGCTGCCTTTGAAAGAAAAGGGAAAACCCGAGACATTTCTGGCCGTGAACAAAGATGCAGATTTTTGTTCTCGGTTGACGGCGGGAAATGCAAAAATGCACCAAGCACCCTTCTTATGTTGCGGTGGTTCGGTTCGGTTTCTCCTGCAAAGGAGGCAGTGTGGGGAAAGGATGCGGTTTGGTAAGCAGGAGGCACCGAGAGGGGTACAGAGACTCCTGCTGCGGCTCTCTCTCCCTCCGCTGCCGTCTCCCTCCCTCCCTCCACCGCAGCCAATCCTGGGCTGGACACGTTTACTCAAAAGCAAACCCACCGGCTTCAATGGGGTGGGGTGGGGGATTCGCTCTACACGCAAGTGTGCGCGCAGCACAGCCGCCTCTGCAAGCCCAGCCACCCCGTCGCAAGGCCCCCTCGAACCCAGCGGCTCCTTTACTTCTGAGTAAACCGACCGGGCTTGCAAGTCCGCCGGGTCTCCGAGCCTTTTTTTTTTTAAAAGCCCTCCCGTTCCTATTTGCAGCGGAGCCAGGGCGGGTTTTGCATCCCGCTCCCACGCCACCCGTCGAATCCTTTCCCCTCAACGTTCTCTCCTTCGCCCCGTTCCATCCCATCCCTCCTTTGGGATCGACGTCGGAAGCGCGACGGGGGGAAGCGCCGTGCCGGGTTTTCCTTCTCACTCAACGCACTCGAGGCGGAGTTCGGGAATGTCCGCGAAGGGGCGGGGGAGGGGAGAGAGAGTGAGAGAGAGGTGGGAAGTACCAAGGAGCTGCTGCTCCGCGCGACGGCTCGCGTGGCGTGCGGAGGTGCGCGCGCATTCCTCCTCCTCCTGGACTGCCCCACCCCCTTTTCCCTTTCCTTTGGAATTCTGTCAGCTCAGCGTGCGCGCTCGCGACGACGGCCGGAGGCGGCGCGCGGCGGCCGTGTGAGGAGGAGGAGGAGGAGGAGCGGGGAAGGACGGTTGGTCGCGTGAGCGGCGGCGAGTGAGGAGGAGTGGTAGTAGTGGTGGTGCGCGGGCGCGCGCGCGCGCGCTGGGCGCTGTTGCTCCTCCTGCTGCTGCTGCCGCCGCAGCGGCGGCCGTGTATGTGTGTGTGTTTGTGTGAGGAGAGAAGGAAAAAGGAGCCCCGCTCAGAGCCCGGCGCTGGGACCGGCCCGCCATGGAGTAAACCGGAGAACAACGCCGCCGCCGCCTCTGCCTCCTTTTTATTCTTGGGGCGCCTTGGAAGGAGGACCTGTGACTGAGTCGTCTGAGGAGGAGTTGCCACAGCCGCCGCCGCCGCCGCCACTACTGAGGAGGGAGCTGCCGCTGCCGCCGCCTCCTCCTCCGTCGCCGCTTCTCGCCCGCTCGCCGGGCTCGGGGCTAGCGGGGGAGCGATGGCGGCGCGGGGAGCCCCTCGGCGGCTCCTCCTCGGCTCCTTCTGGGTGGCGCTTCTCCTCGGGCAGCGCCTGGAGTCGAGCGTCGCCGCCGCCGCCGCCGCCAGGAGCAGCTCTTCGCCTCAGCAGCAGAACCTCCCTCCCGCAGGTGAGAGAGAGAGAGGGGGACCCTCAGGCCGGGAGGGGGGAACGAGCGAGGAAAAAAGAGCGGGGGGGGGGGGAGAGAGGCTGCGCGCGCCTTGGTTTGTGGCCCCCTCCCCCCCTTTTTAAAAAGGCTTTGCGTGTGTCCCCCACCCCCTCCGTGGTGGGGTGTTTTTTTGGGGGGGGGGGAGATTTGCCTGTCTGGCATGTTGTGGGCAAGGAGGGCTACTACCGCGTCAAGTTCCAGCTTTTATCAATAAGCGACGGTGCTGCCGAGGGCCATTTCGGTGCTTTTGGGGGGTGGGGTCTGCGATTTCTTTTTAATTAATAACTTGCGCCGAAAGGGGGCAATTCCCTTCTCTCTCTCCTCTCCCCCCCCTCCCCGTTCTCAAAAAAGAAAAACACAGCGCGCACACACACACGCCAACAACAACGGGATCCTGTCCTGCATGCCTCTGAGCAAAGGGAGTATTTATAGGGGTGGCTGTGGAGGGTCTGTTGCTGCCGCAGACAGCGAGTGGCCTTGCGCAGCGCGCTAGGAGTGGGCAGTGATTTTTCCCCCCTCCTTTCCCCAGTCCTGCTCCCTGTGTGTTGTTTTTAGTGTGGGTCTTTTGTCGCTGCTAGCTTAATAAAACAAGAAAACAAAACCTGGAGATCGAGGCAGCTTTGTATAGGTTGTGTGACACAAATCTGTTCCTCCTTATTTCACGGCGTGTTTTCCCTCCTCTTTTGTGCTGGGATTTTTGTTTTGCTTTGTTAAAAAGAGGTCAGTTCCACTTGTAAGAGTCTCACACTGTTGGACACGTTTAATGTGCCAGCAGAGGCCACTGCACACCTCCGTAGTAATCAGTTGCTGGTGCCATTTACTACGTTGTACAGGAAGGAGAGGCAGCCACTGCAAAGCCGTCCCTTCAATTTGGTATTCATCAATGAATACTTCGCCAGAATTACCCCTCCCCTTTCTCTCTCTGTAGTAATTGAGTTTGGTGAGAGAAATTCTCTTAAAATGAAAGAGCCTCAGGTGTGTTCAAGAAGACAACCAGCCTACTGTCCACAGTGCCCTTCCCCTCGCGCCCCCCCCTTCTCTCCCCACCCCCACTAGTGGAAGTGGTGTGAGTTGTAATACCATAAACATGAAACGTGCTTTAACTTCTGTTGGATTTAGCAGTGTGTACTTATGTCCTGCTTACATCAGTGGGATCCTGTGTGTGTTTACTTGGAAGCAAATTGCACTGAGCTCCATGGTGCTTATTCCAAACAATCAGCTTGTAGCCCGATTATGCTTCTGGAAAGTTATTAAGCTGGGCCCTTAGGTGGCTGCTTATACTATCATAAATAAGGTACATTAACAGTCTGATTAACATACTGTAACATAGCCATGCATGTATGTAGGTCCAGTATTATAGTCATGAACGTCTCTTAAGTAGGTAAAACTGACATTAAGATATTGAGGGGGGAAATCAGCTGGTTGATTTTATTTTTGCTTATTCCAAAAATCTTGAGCTAAAAAGTGTTCTGAAATATACTCCCCACTATTTGTTCATTTACTGGTGCTAATATGCTGACTTGAATAATTGAAATTGCCGCTGCTCATTGGTTTGATTTTCCACCTTTTACATATGTAGGTTTTTTTGTGTTACCTTTTCGGTATGCTTTACATTTGTGTTCTGTGGTTGTGGCCAATAGCAAAACAATTGAAAGTGAATCTGAATACTAGTAGTGGAAATGATATATGAGTTTCTAGCAATATTCTTGTGCAGTTGTAAAGTGTATGTGTGCAGGGAAAGTTGACTTAAGAGTAGCTGCTTTTCTATTTTGCTGGGGGGTGGAATCTTACAATATGTATATGCAATTCAGACTGAGATTCAGTTTGTAAATCGCAGAACATGTAGGCTAATGTATTACACGTGCTGCCCGTAAAGAACAAAATGAGTTGGGGGTTTTTCCCCAAATGTCTTGGAGGATTACAAATGTCAAAGTATTGATATACTAAACTGGAGTTACTAAAACACCATTTCTGTTTTTGTTAAAAGTGTTATGCCTTATGTGGTGGTTTATCTTAAGGTATTAAGATAAAAAGTGGATTGAAGCATATTTGAAATAAGTTCTGAAGTGGGAAAAGAGATGTGGGTGGTAAACACCAATTTACGGAAATCTGTTTTTTATAGAATAGAACAGTTTTTTAAGTAGAACATTAAAAATAGGCATTATCATCTATATGCAGTTAATGATGCATGTTTCTGGCTGCTCTGGGAAGTTTCCCAACTCTCAAATCAAGGTGTGAGTCAAAATATGTAAAAAGGCAATGAAATCCCAACAGCCCAAAAGTCTATCCTATGCTCAGCTTGGTTACTATGTTCTGCTTTGCCTCTGTTATGAAATAGACTTCATGTTTCAAGCTTTGACTATTTGGATAAATGTCACACTTCTATAAGTTCTTGATGTATCTTTGACTATGTCATCCCCAATAGTCAAAATTTTGGGTATCATAGGACTATCTTCACCAAACAATTTCTACACAAAACAAAAAAAATTCCTTCCAGTAGCACCTTAAAGACCAACTAAGTTAGTTCTTGGTATGAGCTTTCGTGTGCATGCACACTTCTTCAGATACATCTGTGTATCTGAAGAAGTGTGCATGCACACGAAAGCTCATACCAAGAACTAACTTAGTTGGTCTTTAAGGTGCTACTGGAAGGAATTTTTTTTGTTTTGACTATGGCAGACCAACACGGCTACCCATCTGTAACTAATTTCTACACAGTTTGTCATTAACATGCTATTAGTGTGCTGCAATAAATATTTAAAATAGGCTCCTGTGGAACTCCTCACATCAACCTGTGGAAGGGGCTACTGCTGTGCTTCTGCATGAGTCACTGTCTTGGGTGTCTTTTCTTCCATTGAGGTTCCCTGGTGGGGGACAGTTTTGTTGTATCTTTGCTTTAGCAGGGAAGAAACTCATTGTTTCTGCTGTAGCAGAATTACCTGCTCTTGGAGGTGGGCTGTCTGACTCATAAGTGGCTACTCTGAGCTTAGCTTCTTTCAGTTTGGGCACACAGCCAGATACCTGCCATGAAGAGATACTGGGTGGTGGACTCTTCTGATGGTGGGTAATTCTTACTCTAGACATACTCGGAGTAAACCTTTTCCCTGTATGTGTGCCTTGACTTATAATTTAGGGAGGGGGAAGTATGTGTTGGCTACCAGAAGTTTCGACATCCCATTATTTAGGGTTACCCTTTGAGTTCTCAATTTTTAAGGAGAATCTAAAAAGGAGACCTCTGTAATAATCTGATTGTTTTAGACTATGCCTTATCCAATATCGCAATTTTAGTAATTGAATGGTAGAATAGGCATTTTGAGTTATCCTTCATGTTCATCATTTTGAACAGAGATGTACGGGTGTCTCCTGTGTTAGAAATTTGGGGTGCTCTTGTCCTCTGCCAATAGGGCAATGTGGGAGGGATGGGTTATGCATGGAGGTCAGTGTTTCCCAGAGCCAAGCCACCCCAGATGGTTTCCCTTGTTCTTTGGTAGTGTCAGTGAAGCAGAAGTGGATAGAAGATAGGTGAAAGAACTCTCCTCACACATTCATCACTGTAGCTGTTGCCTTTATAGCAAAGAGACACTACTTGAAATTCCCCAGGTGCCAGGCATGTTTTGTGACTAGCACAGGTCCGATTGCGACCATGGGGACATCTCTGGTTGCCAGGTTGGCAACTGACATCTCCATCTGGTTGGCCCCTCCAGCCGCCTTAAGCAGGTAAGCAGAAGAGCTTATTCATTGCATTTATATTCCACCTTGTACTCCAAGGAGTACATGGTTCACCCCCTCCTCAAGTTAATCCCTACAACAACCCTATGAGGTAGGTTAAGAGGCTGTCACTGGCACAAGGTCACCCAGTGAGCGTCATGACTGAAGTGGGGATTTGAACCCTGATCTCCCAGCTTAGTCTAACACACCACACTGGCTTCCAAGAGTACAGTGGTACCTCAGGTTACATACGCTTCAGGTTACATGCGCTTCAGGTTACAGACTCCGCTAACCCAGAAATAGTGCTTCAGGTTAAGAACTTTGCTTCAGGATGAGAACAGAAATTGTGCTCTGGCGGCACGGCAGCAGCAGCAGGCCCCATTAGCTAAAGTGGTGCTTCAGGTTAAGAACAATTTCAGGTTAAGAACGGACCTCCGGAACGAATTAAGTACTTAACCCGAGGTACCACTGTACTTCTGTTATGGGGCAGCTATATAAATTACCATATTTTTCCATGTATAAGACTAGGTTTTCCCCCTAAAAAAATAATGCCAAAAAGTAGGGTGCGTCCTATACACAGATAGTGTCTTCCCCCATTTTCTTAAATCTGAGTCCCCAAAAATAGGGGGCGTCTTATACATGGGGGCATCTTATGGACGGAAAAATATGGTGAAAAGGTAAATACATATGGAGAAAGCAAAATTTCACTTAGAGAAGGATCTGAAATATTTTACTTGAAGCTTGAATTGGTTTTTTCCTGGATTGTTTTATTTGATGTTTTAATGTGTTGTAAACCGCTTTGAGATTTATTTATTTTTAAGTCAAAACAAAAAAAATTCCAGTAGCACCTTAAAGACCAACTAAGTTAGTTCTTGGTATGAGCTTTCGTGTGCATGCACACTTCTTCAGATTACACTTATTTTTAAGTGTAAGTGCTATAGAAATGAAATAATTAATAATAACAAATTCCATTGGGGAAAAATGGGGCCTAGATATTCCGCTATGGTGACCACAACCTAGATTTAAGGTGCCATTTGGCGATTAGCTTATATAGTTGACTTTCTAAGACTGCAGAGAAAGCAAAATGAGCAATGGATGAGGTGAATGGGATAGTGGTGTGGAAGTTAGATGAAGCTGCCCAAAGTGGCTGGAGCAACCCTGTCAGATGGGTGCGGTATGTATATCATTAAGAATAAGAATAAGAATTAGAACTCTCTTTTCCTCCCCCACCTGTCCAGAAATCAATTCCAAACTTTGTCACACTCTTGTGTGACTGTGAAACATGGGTGAGGCTGTCCAGAAGCTACAATTAGGGTGAAACATGTCCTTAAGCTCTGACACTGAGTGGCCTAACCTTTGCTGATGTGACCCTGCATGATGTGACCCTTCCAGGAATCTGTCACACGTGCAGACATTTTGCTAGTCTATATTAAAAAAGCTAGTTTGAAGTACCGGTAGTTACACACTTACGATGTTCTGTATCACAGTTTAAACAAGAAGCAGAATCCAGGACAGGGCTATGCAGATTTGGGACTTGGTTGGAAGGGGTAATGTATACATTTTCTTCACTAACAATGTTTGAGTGATCAGGGCAAGGGGAATGCTCCTTCAGAAGACCATGTTGGTTTGTGGGAACAAAGAATAAGGTGAGATTTGAAGATGCAGATCTGCCACTGTTCTGTGCTCTGCCTTGAGCAATGCCCTTCGTGGTTGCTAAGAAAAGGATGGGAATTCATTATTGTTCCCTTGCATCCTGGTGGGATTTTTTAGCACACTTCTTACTGAGTTAATTCCCAGTAGTTTTTCCCAATCTCCCAAATTAGTTATGCCTTAATAGTTAAGAGATCTTGAGGTGTACTCTTGCTTTGTCATGTTAAACACCTCAGTGAGCCATAGGCATTTGGGTGGGTGAGAGTAGCCCATGAAAGGCAGCCTACTCCTAGTTAAGAGCAACAGGCTATGCAGTTTTGCCTAAATCATAAATTACATCTTTTTCAGCTGTTGCATCAGATGAGTTTATTTCTGGGCACACAAACATCAAATGTTTAATCACTTTGAGGTGTGCTAAGTACCCCAAAATACCATTCGGTTAAATCATAAGGTGATGCATAAAATAAAAAATCTGGCTCAATTAGAAATTCTTTTCACATCAAAAGGCCCTTTAAGATGGTAGACTTCAACCTATTTCTAACAAAATGAAATACAAATGCAACAAACAAACACTCTGAGAAAATCTTTTTCTCATTATAATAACCATGTAAATTAAAATGGTATATCAGTTTCAGTAAAGAAGCTGTATGTATTGATCACCACATGGCTTTTCGCCATTTTGTTTTTGCTGATTCAGCCTAGCCAATTTGGGCTCACACAATGCATGTGACTGTTGGTGCCTTGTAACCAGTTAGGTTTAGTTATGTGCTGACACCACTAGGTTCACATGAAGACTGTGTTTCCATTACTAATTACATGGGTAATCCAGGGTTGTTTTCTGAGCAGTGTTCAGCCCATTTGCACTCTTTCCTGAAAAATAGCCAAAAGGGGCCCCCTCTTTTCAAATCTGAGCAAGCTTTTCATGAAGCTGCCCTCCGCCTTCTCCAGTTTTGGCTCAGCGCTAGTGTCTAGCACTGCATACAACAAACCATTCTGCTCATTAGGACTCTTTCCAGCTTCACTAGAAAATCTTCCTATAAACTTTTTTCACAATTTCTGAAGCATAACTAGACATCTTTCACATGAGCATGCAATGAATCTTAGTAGACTAAAGAAACCCCAATAGTCCTTAAAATGGAGTATTTCCATGACAACTGTCAGGATTTGGTACAGATGCTTTAAATGAAATGTACCCCTTTAAATGAATCCTTTTGGTTATCCTGAAGCAAGTTTTCCAAATTCTTCATTGTTGTTTGCTGATAAGCATGAAAAGAGGCCACTAGGTTGTGAAATCACTCAAGTTGCATTAATACATTAATGAGAGCTGTTGCTTGTATGGTCAAAGTGTGTCTTTTTGCAGTTGTGAGGTCATGTATAACTATTAGATGTGTCTAATATCCAGCTGTGATATGTTTCATAGTTTCTGTTCTTTCTGTAATATCCAGGGATATTGGAGGGAAGAATACTGAGGTAGGGGCTTGATCCTTTGCTGCTATGAAAAGGAATGACTTCTAAATTACATGCTGTTAATGGGAAGCAGTGACATGATGAGTGACATCATCAATCTTAGTTACAGCTAGGTAGCCGTGTTGGTCTGCCGTAGTTGAAACAAAATTAAAAAATTCCTTCCAGGAGCACCTTAGAGACCAACTAAGTTTGTTATCGGTATGAGCTTTCGTGTGCATGCACACTTCTTCTGTGCATGCACATGAAAGCTCATACCAATAACAAACTTAGCTGGTCTCTAAGGTGCTCCTGGAAGGAATTTTTAAATTTTGTTTCGATGATGAGTCTTGCAACTTGTTGGTGTAAATTTGAGTGAAACAAACTTACATATGAACCATTGAAGGGGCATTAGAGGTATGAACAATATATTTTATTCTAGTGGAGCTTTGTCCAGTCTAGTGGCTTCAAATGCTTATCTCCCTTTGTCTGAAAATAGGGCAGATGTTTTTACTGGAGGGTCACCCCCACTATTAATGCTGTACAATACAAAAAATATTATGAAATACATTTTTCATACCCATGGCTACTCCAAAAACTGAAGTTGTCAGAATGTCCTGTGATATTCTGTCAGTAGCCATGCTGAAGGGAGCTCTTCAGCACTTCCGCATTGTATTTTGCAGAAAAGAAAAGAGGAAGTGATATAGCAGCACTGATTACTGGGCATACCAATATATTCTCCAGCTCCATAAAGATTACTCCCAGGCAGAGCAGAGATAATAGCGATAGTAGGTGCTGTAGAACATTAATCTTGGGTCCTGAGGCAACAGAACTATACTACCAGGACAGGGAAAGCCCCTACCTGAGGAAATGCTTGTGTGAGACAGGTTCACGCCTCGCAGCTACCAATGAAAAGATAGGATGTGAGGAAACAGTCTCCAATTCAGTGTTTGTCCTTGTTACTGTGATGGGATTCTCGTGGATTGTTGCCAAGTTCATGTTGTGCCCTCTGAAGTGGCAAAGAAAGGAGGATTGCGGGGGAAAGACCCCCGGAATCTACTGACGGTCTCATTTCATCAGGATTTGTCTTCTTTCTGATTTAAAATATCAGTTCTATCTAAAATTCTTTGAAATGTGCTGCAGCTGAAGCAAGGATTGTCTATTCAGGACATAATGACCTTTGCACATTGACATACCCTTTATGGCCATCTTGAGCTGAAGATGCTTTGCAGCTTTTTTATTCAGTTGATGACTACACTTATAGCTATATGCACACACCATAATATAATGTATTTGTTTAATTTATTTTCTAGCTCTTTTTAAGAAGCTCATGGTAGCATACATGGTTCTCCTCTTCCCCATTTTATTCTCACAACAGCCCCGTGAGGTAGCTTAGGCTGAGAGATTGTGATTGGCCTGAGATCACCCAGTAAGCTTCATGGCTGAATGAGAATTTCAACCCTGGTATACCAATACTCTAACCCCTACCATATTGGTTCAAGCTGCCTTTGAGTAGCCTGATTCTTTTTCTCATTGAATTAGTTTCTGTGATTTGGATGAAGTCCGAATTTTGTAATTACTGTATGGCACATTAGCACCTCTCAAGAATATGCTTCAGAAAACAAGATTCCTGGGAGAGACCTTCCTTGCATAGAATAAAAGCTACATCTTATACATGAATGGTTATGTCCAGGAAAGGTTTGCTTCTCACATAGACTTTTCTTCACATGTTGAACTCTTAGCTATATTTTTATAGTGAGACTCCACTTCCATCTATGTTTCACTTATATAATGTGAAATAGTATTGCTTTCAGGAGCTAGGGAAAATTTCCTACTTAATCTGCAGATTCAGGCTGACAATTTTATGATATTCACTGACTATATTGCTATTCAACTTTCATTGAATTTTTTTTTCAACTGTAAAACCCATATGTCTCCAAAATACTGAGGAATGTATGTCCCTGGTCTCACACCCAAAATTTCTTACTCTGTTCATCAAAGTTGAAGCTTTTCTGTTAGTTTCTTATATTCAGATCTGCGGGAATGGTGATAGGAAACCTTTCATATGAAGCCAATGGTATGGATTCTAGTGAGCATAGGTTCACCCTTCCAAAGTTTCATATTACCTTTCATATTCTTTTCCCCAATGTATTATTCTTTTCTCTACCTAGTGCTTTCTTGTATTTTTGAGTACCCTACAATGATGCTGTGCCTGTTGTAAATTTCTGATGCATGATGAAAATAACACTGTGTAAGACTCCACATCCCTGAATATATTTCATATAATATAGTAGATGGAATTGCCTTATTTGATGACAAGATGCTGATGACCAATTGAAAAAATTGATGGTTTAAGATCTGCGATGGCAAGATTTGAAGTGTAAAGTTTTGAAGTCATCCAAGAAGGCAACAGTACTAGGAACAGTTTGATGGTATGTGGAAATACAATATAATCAAATTTTATATTGTATTACCAGGATATTGTGCCAGACCTATCTGTGAAATGTCTCTTCTCTGGATAAAGGGTGAATAATTTTATCTTCCTGAACAATCAATCTCAAGACCACTTTCTATGTTAATAAACTTTTCAGGTAATTAAGTGGTTTGGTTTTTATATCTAGAAAATGCTGTTTTTACAAACCACTTGGCATATATAATAGTGATGGGTGCACTCCCATGGCCAATTTGAAATTGTTCTGCTAAAAGCAAACCAAGAAGATGTTCACTGGCTCTTCTCTATTTATGATGCCTCTGGGCTCTTGATGCCCTGAAGGTGTTAATGGGAGAGGAGTGGGACCTAGGGGCCATATTGCATCTTAAACCCTCCTCACCTGATGATTATTTGCACTCCCCCCCCCCCAATTCCAGAGGTGGAAGTTGTGTGGAGGGGTGCAGTCTCCAAATATGCTCTTGTGACTGAGGCATTATGGGAAATCTTTCCTGTCACTGATTGAACCCTCCTTACCGTTGCTTTCACCCCTCAGATATATCGAAGAATATTGCGGTTAGGGCTCACACTGTGACAAGGAAAACAGGGGGTGAAAGTTTACATCACTGGGAAAGGCAATTACATCACCAGGGTCCAGAGTTTGCCTTATGCATACTCCAGGATGGGACATGAATAAAATTGCTGACCCCTAATGGGTAGACACATGTTGACTTCACTCTGATATTGCCTGGGACATGATTTTCATAAAAATGCTGGGATGGTGGAGAGAGCTTAGGTTCAGATGTAGTGATTTATTGAAAGGCGCACAACTCTCATGTTTGCTGCTCCTGAGGCCTACTGGATATGAACACAATAGCATTTTCCACACTTGTGATTCTCATTAATTGGCATTGGAGGCATAATGCTTTTGACACTGAAGGTACTACATAGACATAATGGCTGAAAGTAATTGATAGCCTTATCATTCATTAATATGTCTAATCCTCTTTTATAGCTATCCAAATCAGTGACCATCAATACATCTTGTGCTAGTGAACTGTGTAGTAACTGTGTAGTGAGTGAAGACGTACTTTATTTTGTCTGTCTGAATTGTCCAACATTTTGCTTCATTAGATGGTCTTGGCTTCTAGTATTATGAGAAAGGGAGGAACATATCTCTATCCCCTTTCTGCACACCTTGCATGATCTTATACAGCTCTATGATGTCTACCCTTATTCATCTTTTTTCCTAAACTAAAAAGCCCCAAATGTTGTAACCTTTCTTCATAGGGGAGCTGCTGCCCTATCGTATTATTTTTGAGGTGAGGCAACCATACCTGTACACTGTATTTCAAGTGTGGGGTGCACCATAGATTTGTATAATGGCATGATATTGGCAACTATTATATGTAATCATTTCTTAGGCCAGGAGCTGGATGAGAGCACAGGGAGATGAAAAATGATTCTCTCAACACTTTTTACATAGGCTGGTGACCATTTTGCACGGGAGTTCTGTTCCTGAACCCCGCGTGCATTAGTGGAGCTTGCATAAAGCTGCTCTGCCCTGTTACGCCTCCCACCATTCTGCCCTCTTCCGGTGTCCAAAAGGACCCATGTATTGGTGGTCACATGTCAATTGGATGTGCACCAAATGGTCGGCAACTAAATTGATCAGGAACTGAACCAGGATGAAGGAATTTCCCATCTTTTATGTCAATTTTATTATTTGTTTTGGCAAATCTACACAAAAGATAGATTAATTCCCATATTTATATCTGGGAGAAAGTAACAATGGAACCCCTGCTTCCCTAAGCATTTCTTTCTTAGAGCATGTGCATCCAGATATATTCCTGCACTTAATTTCCAGAAGAGTTCAATAATGTTATGATTCCACATTTCTTGGGGTGCTGTTGGTGTTTTGTCTTTGCTTTCTTTCCTTAACATTTCATTATACTGGTGGTATGATGTGGAGGTGTTTTATTGTGGTCAGTGACATCTAACACAAAGTTCAGCCACAATATGTAGGCTGTTTGGGAGACTGACTTGAACTTTTCATCTATTCTTGTCAGCGTTTGAATTTAGCAGTGCTCCAGGTGCCTGTGAATAAGAGTTCCCTGATTGTGAGCACCTCCGGAAGTATAGTTGCAGTATGTGGTGCCTGACTGAGACGCAGTCTTCACTTCTCATTTCCCTCTGTGGCCCCCTAGTTTCATGTCGTGGCCCTCCATTAAAACAATTTTATCTGTGCCCCCCCTTGGAATATCCTGGGGGCCCCCAGGAGGGCATATGGCCCCCGGTTGGGAAATGCTGGTATAGAAGTTAGAATGTCTGTAGGACTAGGACCTAAGAGACCAGGGTTCAAAATCCCACTCAGACATGAAGTTCACTGGGTGTTACTGTCCTTTACATGACTAAACCTAAGTCCCACTGTGGTCTTTGTATGGCCTGTTTTGCTATGGCTGGTTTTAACCCTTCAGATACCTCAAAATGCAAAAAGAACCAAATGAATTCTCTAAATAAATAAATAAATTAGAAATTGCTGCTGCATTGGGGGGGGGGGGGGGGATGGTGACTAGACATTGTGCTTTTGCTCCCGTAGCCATGTGCCGAATAACTTTTCTATCCCAGTTTCTAACATTGATGCTGGTCCATCATGGCTGTTCTGCTGTGTGCTGAAGTTTGCTATAGTTAATGGTGCCACATGCCTGGGGTCAAGATTAACAGCTGTGGGGCTGGCAGGCAGGGCAGTGCCTCATTTTGACCTGAAAAGAGATATCTGCAATTTCACTTTTCCCCATTTTATTTTGGAGAGGGGAAAAGACTATGTGTTTTCTCTTGAATTCTCTATTTTGTGAATTAGATTTTTTCATATGCTGTGGTGCAAAATTGAATTGTTAAAATGGTTGTGGATGTAGAATTAGTTGAATGTTTACTATTTAATTTGTCATATTGTCTTAATAATTGTTTTTTAAAATAATTTTAAAAGGATAGGTGACTTGCTGGCATACAAAATGAAAATCAAACTTGGTGTGATAAACAAAAATACCTGTACCATGAAGTTTAAAAAAATCAATCAAAGCTCAGCACTTTTAAAAGTCCAATTTTCTTTACTGTAGTTGGATACATTTTAGAGCATGTTTAGCTACTGTTGGATTCAGTGGGACTTAAAAGTGCTTGAATTGGCTAGCTCATGCTCTTAGACTTCCCAAAACTGAGCAACCTCCTTATTCTGTTTCCAATATATTCATTTCATTTATACTCCATGTTCTAGCTGACGTATATTTGAGGCCCTCAGTAGGGATCTGGCAAGTGGTATGCAGTGTGGTTTGGGCTATAAAAGAAATCCCATGTCTTGAATGGAAGTGATTGCAGCTGAAGAGACTTTTTTCCTTGGGGGATGAGGTAACTTTACTCTGGTTGTGTGAAGTTTTAGTGGATAGAAACCAAAGTATATGTTAATTGTTGATAAATTTCTTTTAATTTTGTATCCATGAACGTAACTTGATCTGAGCTTAGGAAATTACAGTGTGATCACAATTTACACACATCTAACATGTCTAGTTTCAACTTAATGCAGTCTGGAGCTCTCAAATTTGCTTACTGGGTTCTAAGAGGCTTGCAGGAACTTGGATGGTCCTGCAAGATCTTGTGAGAGCCTCCTGGAGCCCAATTGAGAGCATTGCAGAGGCCAGTAAGCTAGGCAGAGGGCTTAAAAGCTCTTCTGCTTGCTTTGGGTGGGGTGTGGCAAAGCCCATTTGGCACACAGCTTCGGAAAGGGGGGAAATGCTCACACGGGCAGGTCCAAGAGAGTGGTTTGCGTATATGTGTTTTTGTATATACAGTACATGCCATCTCTGGAACGTAACCCCTCTGGAAGACATGATCGTATTGCATTTCTATGCTAGAAGCAATCCTTTAGCCCAGGGGTTGTCAACCTGGTCCTTACCGCCCACTAGTGGGTGTTTCAGGATTCTAGGTGGACGGTAGGGGGTTCTGCAGCACAAGCTGAATCCTCCTTCCATCGAGCACTGGTGGGCAGCAAGGAAAGTTCACCATCAAGAAAGATGCATTAGTGGGCGGTAGGTATAAAAAGGTTGACTACCTGTGCTTTAGCCCCTGATTTTGACATGCATCTACAATTTTGTTGGCACATACAGTAAGCCTGCAACTTACATAGGGGTTATGTTCCGGGGATCATACGCCTAAAACCAAAGTGGCATATAGTTTGATGGTGGATGGGATTGCCAAAGCCTTTTCTCCTGGATGCCCGACCTCCCTTTTTTTGCAAAGTGTGTAAAACTTAATGCGCACAAGTTTAATTTGGCCAAAGTTGGGGCAGTGGCAAAGTTGTTGAGCTTTTCTTAGTTTTTCCCAAAGTTGAGCTTTTCAAAATCTCAAAAAAGAAGTTTTTGAACTATTTTAAAGCTATCTACACTTCTGACGTGGGTTGCCATATGTCCAGATTTTCCCAGACATTTAACCGATTTCTGCCTGGGCACTGTTTCCAATGACCGAATCTCGACTTTGTCTGGGAAATTCTGGACGTATGGCAACCGTAGATTATAGACCAGTCACTCTGATATGTTTGTAGCAAGATTAAACAGTGTTGGCTATATACTGAACTTTCATTCTGATTTGTTTGTGGGGAGGCTAGAGGACGTTTCGTCAAAGCAAGTATTATCCTATGCTTTCTACTGCATTTACTCGTTACTTTCCTTATTGAAAAATGTCTGATCTTTTGGGAAAGTGGCTTTGTGGCAGAAGAGCTCCCAATTAACTGTAATTGCACAACCTGAATTTGCTGGTATATGATTCAATCTGACCCTAAAATAGTGACACATACACACTTAGTGAGAAAAACAGCTATGTTGATTAACTGAATTGAGGAATTGAGGAAACATAAGAAGCTGCCCTATATGGAGTCTAATGATTGGCTTGTTTAACTTGTTACTGCCTACTGTGCACTGACCCCATGTTTTCGTGTAGGGTTTTTTCCCCATGTCTTCCTGGATATGCTAGTGATTTAATCCTGTTACTTTGTGCATGCATTTACACTATACCACTAAGCTATGACCCTTCCTCAAAAACATTTGTAGTGTTTCAGTGTAGTTTTGTCAATAAGGGAAACTTCTTCATTCAAATGGAAAGTAAAGGATATATCCAAGGCATGTTCATTGAATGCCAATTTCACAGGGAAATCTGCATATATACACACGATATTATGCTTCTCATAACATTTCCTTAGAGTTGATAGTGCATCTTTGAGTAATAAGCTTGGTTTTTGAGAATACTAGATGTCTAAAAAATGATCTGAAGTTGTTCTTTCATGCACATTTTATTACACATTTGGTATTTTAAAGGGAGTGTTGTCATATGAGATACTGTTTCTCCTTAACACATATTTATGTAAGCAAAGCTGAATCTCAAAGTATCTGTTTTATTGAACTTTGTTTTCTAACTATGTCATGATCATAATCTGCTACAGATAGGAGAGTTTGTGCACACTGTTCTCAGGTTCAAATATAGCAGCATAACATGAGGGAAGTGATGTGAGGAAGATTGGAGCATGCTGCTCTTAAGTCTATCTAAATGACTCTTCAAAACTCTAGTAAATGCTTTCAGATGCCTATTTGTGCCTGTTTGATATGAAAAATAAGTGACCTTCTTACTGATTTGATATCTTTCAAATCACCTTTAAAAAATTGGAAGGTTATGTTCTTCCAAGGAAAAAATAAGTTGAAAGCCAAATCTAGCTGCTAAATGTTCAAATCCTTAAAATGTTTTAAAACTAAATACAGTACACAATGTAGTAACCAAATTAATTATTCTAGTCTTTTAACAATGTGCAGAATCCCCCCCCCCCCGAAATAGTTTTCAGGACCCTTGCGTGTAAGTTGACCTCCTCTTGGCAATGGTCCCAACTTAAAAGAATGTGTCACTTCTCTCTGCCAAACTTTCAAAACAGGTATTACTTTACACTTTAATTAACTGCATACATCTTGAAAAGGAAATAAACTAGTGGGCTTTTTCCACTGTGGGCACATAAAGCCTTGCTTCACAGAAGAGAGCACTTAAGCAGGAACAAGGAAGCTTGTGTGAAGTGAGCTAGGATTGTATACTTTAGGGGGGGAAAGTCTGATTTTGGTGTGTAGCTCTTGGCAGTTTCAAACAAAACACCCAGTGTTCTCTTGGGTTAGAAAAATTATTACCGAAAACAGTCTCCTAAAAATCCATTGAGTGAAATGGCTGCAAAATGTCATTCTCTGAAAACTGACTTTCTTTTGTTAGTAGACCTTTCCCCTAATAGTTCTATGGACTTGCCCTTAATCATTCATATTATTCAGATTTGAAATTAGGGTTGTGGAAACTTGCTTAACTTGAAATGCAAGTATTGAGTTGGTCTTTTTGCATTCAGTGGAACTTACTCCCAGGAAGGTGAGAATAGAATGTATAGAAAACAATATATTAATAGAAAGTCATACTTGGATCTTGTGCATTCCTACTGACCCATATGCAGGCCTTTATATCCACAGTGAGGAATAGAGAAGGGAAATGGGAGCCCACACAGATCTGAGTAAAAACTGGCAGCAACTTTATTGAACAAGTAGCATTAAATACTTAAGAGACTAGTGACCTTAGAGGAGGGGTTCTAATTTTAACTGCTTGATAGAACTAGAATGAAGCAGTTACTGCAAGTCAGGATGATCCAGGTTAATATTTGCAGCCTATGGTCACCACACTGCAGTGCATCTGTTTAGTGCAGTGTCTCTCTCAGTCACTGAATTAGTTTTAGGTCAGGGGTGCCCAAACTTTTTTCATAGAGGGCCAGATTTGATGAAGTGAACATGTGCGAGGGCCGACCAAAGTTTTTGAGCTTTTTTTAGGATTGAAGATTGTAGCCCAAGTTTTTTTTTAGGATTAGGCCCCCAAGACAGACTTTGGACATGCCTGGTTTAGGTGCTTCAATGCCTAGTGGCTTAAGGAGCATCTTAAAAAAGGTTTGGGGTCTTCTAACACCTGTTTGCTTCACTTAAGAGATAGTGTGGAGTGGGTTGAACCCTATATGAATAGGGTTGGGCTTAAACTTCTGCTCATCTACAAAGTCATTGTGTTTCTTTGGACCAGTCATTATCTCTCACCCTTATGTACTTCCAAAGGAGTGTTGTGAGGATAAAATTGGGGTACGCAGGCAAACACTGTCCTGAGCCTATTGGATTTAAAAAAAACCTATTTAATGAAAAATAATAATTTAGCAAGTCTGTGCCTTGTACACAGTTCACGAGCTTGCCTGGCTTCATTGCCAAGCCAGAACTCCATCCATGCTGCTCTTGGATGTTCACACCACATGTAAATTATCTCTTGCAAACAAGTGACCCCTATTGTTCCTGTAGACCTTTAGGTACATGGGATACAGTAAGGTAGATTATGGTTATTATTATTTCTATATTTTTGGTTATTATTATTTTTTCCCTACAAAAATGTATACAAAGTAGTGTGTGTATATGCTTTGTTAATACAAACTATAATCATTATTAAAAAGAAGCCAGTAAAAAGACCAGCAACTTTATAAAGGCAGCTAAAACAGTATAAAATTACAAGCCAAATATTTGTCTTAATAAATGTTAATATGTCTAAAAGCAGGTAGAGCGGGAAGCCTGTTAGAGATCTGGAGAGGATATTCCATACTTTTGGTGCCATCAATACATTTTCAAAACCCACCTTTTATGGTCTTGTTTATTATTATTATTTAACTACATTTATATACCGCTTGATTGTAAAACTGGAACTTGCTTGGCTCTTTACTTTTAATGTCTGCCTTGGCTTTTCCATGAACACCATTTCCTCCATGATTATTCAACTCCTTGCAAAGTATTTACTGCAGTTTTGTATTCTGATGTTCCCTTGTCTCATTAGCCCACTTCAGGCCTGGACCTAGATCACAGAATTGCAGTTTTATGTTTGTATACAGTGGTGCTTTTACTATAATAATAAGAATGTATTTCTTCAGTGTATTAATTAGAACTTGAAGTAGAAACGAAACAGCTTTGCTTAAAAGAGATTGGGTGACTGTTTTTAAACTTTTAATAATACTAATATCTCTTGCTAAGCAGGAATTGCCATCATTCTGGAACAGACCTCCATAGATGTGTTTGCCTTTGGCAAGCAGGACATCCAACTGTGCTCAGATGCCCTTTCTTGAGCAAATTTTCCTCTGTGTGAATTGCAGAGAATTTGAGAGGTTTATTGCATTGCTGTAAAGTCTGAAGCTGGCAGAAGCTTTTGCCTGTTCTGAAGCTCAATATGATAAACCTCTTTGACGCAGAAGAAGAGTTGTGCTGAGATTTTGGAGTAGATAAAAGCAGCCTGAGTGATTCATACTGCTGCTGTGCTCCAAAGTGCAGTACTGTTTGAAGACAATCCTGGTCCCAGCCCAGCAGTGGGATTCCAGCCTGATCTTATTAGAGGACTCCATGGTTGTGTGTGAGAGCCATTGGAGCAGCTGGAGAAGGAAGTGGTCCCTCCTGGCAGCTTCTTCAGGAGCTTTGGCCACCCATTGCAATGGTATGAACTTTTTGACCTCAGCCATTCTCAATGCCAGTCAGTTTATTATGCTGCCTTTCCAGTGGGGACGTGCCTCAGTTTGATAACTGCTGCCCTAGTTAGGATCTTTCATTATGTCCAATGTTAAATTCTCAAAGCCTTTGAAATATGGATCCAGTTAACCCATATGCTCTTTACCAACACCTTTCAATTGGTCACATATTCTGATAATATCCTTTCATCAGACCTCTAGGTTACTAGGTCAGCTTTCTTATCAAAGGACAGGGTTGCCATACAGATGTTTGAGTTCATGAACATCTTTCTACTGCATTCTTCCTCTGGCCAACTTGTGACCAAAGCTATGTCATGGTGTTCCTCCCCAGAAGTGGGAAAACAGTTATGTCATACAGAGAAATAATAAAGTGACTGTGTACTTCAGACTGGATTTCACAATTGCATTGCAGCTAAGCTTGGAAGTGCCCTAAATAATTTAACATTTCTAGTGTAATTCTAGTGTTATTAGTCAGAAGTATTTTTCTTTATATTTAGCTAGTTGTAACGTAATGAAAAGTTGGTTTTTTGCTATGTGCACCAAGTTGAATGAGCCATATGCTTGTACTGTATGGTTCTTCCTTTGTCCTCAAGAGGATAATATCAAAACCTTCCATTTCTTTTAAAGCAACAATTCCCTGATAAAGTATGAACTTTGAAAACTGTGGATTTTAAAACTCTAATGCAACTAAGCTTGGAACTTCCCCCACATGTTTCAAAGAATCCTGATCTCTAGGGAGCAGAGCTCTTAGCAGGTGCTACTAATGGTTTAGGTAATACCATTAGATTTTCTAGGGAGGTACGGGGATTGTGTTCCAATATGAGAGATAGGAAGTACCTCCCTAACATAGATGTTTATGGGGCAGATAAGGTTTAACTGCTATCCATGATTGGTTTCACATCTCCACATCAAAAATAATCTTTGGACAGCTTCTCTAGTCTGCTTTTTGGGGGGTCAGAATCCCAATATGGAAGGCCAATATATTTCTTAGAATTTAATGGAACTTTTATTTGATCCCTTAGAAGACTTCAAAACAATGCTGCTGACTTCATCTTTGTGGGTGCTGTAAACCGAAAAGCTACATATTTTGCATGCAGAGTAGGTATCCTTCACTCCGATCTGCAGTTAAGTCCCAAAATGTATTTCCAGTTAATTTTGCCCTTGCACACCCACTCCTCTGGAGCAGGAGTGGCACACGTGTAGATGTTTGAAAGATGCTCTGGTTGTTTTGGGCCCATGGACACATTTGGAATCTTGAAATAATGCTGTGGGCACTGTGCCCTCTTATATTTTTCCATTCCCTCTGAGTCACTTATGCTCCCCCCAAGACAAAGTAATTATAATTTTTCACTGACTGAGTCCCCCAAGGAGATTCTGACTAAACGTTAGTAAGAACTTTCTGACAGTAAGAGCTGTTCAGCAGTGGAACAGACTCCCATGAGAGGTGGTGGACTCTCCTTCCTTGGAGGATTTTATGCAGAGATTGGGTGGCCATCTGTCATCCATGATCGAGACTGATGCACTGTAGGGGGTTGGACTAGATGACCCTTTGAGTCCCTTTTAGCTCTACAATTCTATGAGTCCATGAAAGCTTGCATTGGTTAAAGTAAAGAAATTCCAGAACTAGGACTTAACTGGACCACAAAAATATTTGATCCATGACAAGGTTGACAACAAAATCACCATCAAATCACATAACACATCTGCGGATACAGAAATGTCTTGGGACCTGGTGGTGGCTTTCAGGGGATCCTTTGTAGAAATTAGGAGCTTCAATAAAGATCCATGCCTTGGATCCAAATTTTTGCATGTGAAAAGGTCATATCCACATTTCTAACCGTTCATTCAACTGAGATAGATGTGATCTATGGCTTGGTGGAGCTTGGTTGGGGGGACCTTGTGAAAAAATTACAATTTTTAAAGGGGATCCTACTGGGGAACCTTTTTTCTTCTTTTTGCACTACATTCTCACTCCTGACTCCTGTGAACCCACTTCTTCCCCCTGGCTTCTCTGCCTTCCCAACTCCGAGATCTTACCCCTTTCTGTCTTATCCTCACAGTTGCCTCCATCTCCATGTAGCTACTCAGGGACAAGTCTGTGCCTTGAAAAGCACATAGAGCTGAAAGAAGTACTTTTCAAAAGGGGGTTGATGGTGGTAAGCAAGGGGGTGCTTAGAAGCTTTGTAGGTATGAGAGTCTTCAAGGGCACCATTGTGCCTACAGGTGCCATGTTGATGACTCCAGGACTCTACTGACAGACCTAAGACCCTCTGTCATCAGAGCTGCCTCTTTATGACTTTTTTTCTTTCAATGTCAAGGTCTGTGTTTTCATATTGTAAATCACCCTGTGGTTCTTGGATGAAGGGCATTATAGAAATGTTAATGTTACTACTACTACTACTACTACTACTACTACTACTACTAGGGTTTCTGTATCTTAGCTAGATGGCTTTTGGAATGCAGAGCTACCAATCTATCTCCTGAGGTTATCCAAGCATATTTTATTGGGGAAGCTTCCATTGCTTTAGCTTTCTGAGAAAGCTTTTCTAGCAGACATTTGCAGAGTGGCCCACTTCACCCTCTGTTAATTCCTTCGTGGGACATCTTAACATCCTCAGTGGACACTTTGGGGAGAATAGCACTCTAGAGGGTGTTACAGCTGTTTCAGCTCTTAAGGAGATTGTTGGCTTTAGTATCTGCCTAGGAATGCACTGATTTTAAAGATGGCCATTCTCTTTCAAGGGAAAAGCAGAATAATATAATCACAGAATTGTAGAGTTTGAAGGGACTACAAGGGTCATCTAGTTCAACTGCCTGCAATGCAGGTATCTTTTGCCCAACATGGGTCTCGAACTTATGACTCTGAGACTGAGTCTCATGCTCTCCTGACTGAAGTATAATTCTTCACTTAACTCCTAGTCTAAATTGGGGGAAGGGAAACAGTAGGTCTAGGTGATTGTTGCCTGTAAATGGGACAGATTCTGTTTTCTGCTCTCAGTTCTCCAGCTAGTAGTGTTTTAAGACTAGGCACATACCACCAATGCTAGACTTATGTCTGTGTTGCATAGCCTTGTTTCCATGCAAATGAATTCTGAGACAGATTGACAGATGATGCAGGTATGTTTCTAATTTTTTGTGGAGATCTGAAGGACACTTCATGGGGATGTGCATGATTCCTGATATAGACACTTCACAAAACAAAACTGGTACTGTTAGCACTGAGCCAGACGTTTTTCATTGTTTCCGTTCTAGGAATGGAACTTTGGTGTATTTGAATAGCTTACTTCTCAAGCAGATTATTAGTGTTGGAACTGCATAGACTACATAAACTTCCTGAAAGGAAACAATTGTAAAATATCCAGGAAATCATTGGGAAATGAGAATTTCTGCTTCTGTTCTGCCTTTTTGTATACAAGGTTTTTCAGACAAACTGTATTGTCTTAGGAAAACAAATCACTGTCACTGATTTCCACTTTTTTTCCTTTTCTGAATATTGTGAGCTTTGAGCTCTTATAATTCAAACTTTGTAAGCGCTAATGCCTTCTGCAGTGGAGGTTTCATTATAGCATTCAGTGCTCCTGAACAGCTTTTGAGTGACACTGCTTACATTTTTTGTTTTTTCTGAAAAGCACCAGCAAAATATGTTATTGAGATCTTCAGGGAAATGGAATATCTCCCCCACATCAATAATTTTTGATCACTCAGACTTGCATTAGCATTGTTTACCCCAGGAAAATATTCATAAGAAATGGAACTGAAACTGAAACTAGGGTAAGTTGAAAGAAGAAGGGGTCACTTAGTGATAACTTCTCACCCTTAATTGTTTTTTCTTGTAAGGAGTCTCAAAAAGTGACCAATGATGTTTGTAGTATCTTCCCTTTTTCCACAACAAAAGCTATTTCTATATTTTACTCTGTTGGCTTTATAGATCTTTCTGAGTGTGATGCTTTATAAAGTCGCTGTTGCATCAGAATAACTAGCAAACAAGGCTTGAGGGCACAGTCACCCATCGCTGTCTCTTGTCATTGCCTCTCCATTGAATTATCCTTCTTGTTGCCATTTGCTTTGTCAAAAAGTTCTACATCCAAGGCAGTTGGTTATTGTTATTTGCTTTGTTCATGTCTTTCTCAGAGGCCAAGGATTGGGTTTTCCTGATTTCATTATGTCTGTCTCCTTTGGGCAAGCAATATATTGACACTCCAAAGGCAGAGCATCTAAAAGGAGAAGAAAAAATTCAGGGCGATTGGCTCAGCAGGTAACAGATGCAGCATGGGAAGTAAGAAGCTCCATCCGGGAGCCTTCAGGCACCTGGTTACACATTTCAGGAAGGCGAGTATGAACCTGTTTGCATCTCTGTCCAACCACCGAGTCAGCAGGTTCTTCTCCCAATATGCTCATCAAAAGGTGGAAGCAGTCAGTGCTCTAGTCTCCCCGTGGTCTCTGAGCTTTCTGTATGTGCTTCTGCTGTTTTCTCTGGTGGCCAAAAGAGTAAGGGAATAAAGAGCATCTGTTTTCTTTGTGCCTTCTTTTTTGTTCTTGGAGGCCATAATTTGCCAATTTATTCAATTTGACAGCATCCCCTCCTTGACCTTCATTTCTGAAGATGGCCTTCTGTCTCAGAGACCTATCGTCCACCTGGACCCGGTTTGGGTGAAACTCTCATGGCTGGCATTTGAAAGGAGACACTTCTCTGAGGAAGGGCTCTTTTCTTGGTATTGATGCTGTGTTGCATCTCATTGTCCTTTGACTGTCAAGCTTCATCAGAGAACATGGAAAGAATTTTCTGAATGGTGCTGTCAGCATAAGTTTGTCCTTAGAAGGCATGCTTTCTGCCAGATAGTTTGACTCAAGCCAAACACCTTAAAACTCTTGGCTTCCATTTCACCCTCTTTTATCAAAGCATCTGGACAAACCACTCAGTTCTAATCATTTTCTTTGCTGTTCTCTTCTGGAAGCTGCTCTGAAATCTGCTATCCAACATCACTTTCCATCCTGGGATCTCCACCACCCTATGAGCCCCTGAAATCTGCACCTTTTGTGTTTTTCCACCTCTCTCTGAGACTGAAGGTTTTCATTCCTATCTTGGCTGGTTGGCTTAAAGCCTGTATTTCCTTAGCTTACACCAGTCTGAAATTTCTACCTCCTGGTAAGGTATTTGCTCATACCATCAAAGCAGCAGCTACTTTAGCTGACTTCTGCCTAAATTGCTCCACCGCTGGAAATCTGTAGAATGGCTGCATAGGCTAGGCCCAGTAGGCAATTAATTATTGCAAGATTGACTTGTTTGCCTTGGCTGAAGTGGCATTTAGAAAGCACATATTTCAGCATTTCCCTTCTGTGCATTAGGTAGCGCCAATTTTATACAATTTCCCACCATACATGCTTCAGCTCTGGTGTGGCCTCCTGGATAAGCAAAGACTGTTCTTACCTGTGGAATGGATTTCTGTGTATATCAGCCGATGACCATAGGGCCTTACCTTACTCTTTTTTTGTGTTGGGGCTGCTGAGTTTATCTTTGGGTATACATGACTTTTTCAGTGTTAATTTCTTTCATTTGTGCGCAGTGTGAGTTTCTGTACGTAGTATGTTGGCTGTTGCTGTTCTCTGTCTGATGTTTTCTTCCTGGCTTGTCATACTTTAAAATTAAGTCAGATAAGGGGAGTGTTTTTTTAAAAAACATTGAGAGCAGCAATTTGCCTTCATGTCTCCAACTTGTAGTCACCTGTGTATATGCACAGATATCCCTTTCAAAAGTAAAAATTGGGTCTTTTTAAATTAAACTCTCTGAAAGTTCATTTGAGTTAGTTATTGTTGATAAGCTAGGCGGGGCAACTTGAACACCGAATCCTGTCATACTTGTACTTAAAAGCTTGTTGAATTTCAATGTTGTTGTTTTTTGCTGAGTCCTTAAGTTTATTTATCCCAAATCACTAACGTAATGCATATTATTATTCATTGAAAAAATTATGCCCTACATTCCCCCTTCACTCAAAGCAGCTTACAAATAAAAACCAAATATAAAAGCGCTTACAATCTTATCCTTAAAGCACAAATAAGCAAAACTAAAAATGGCAGCAATCTACACATTAAGCAGCAACAGAATCAAAACAGCATCACTGTTTAAAAAGGGAAGTTTTCAATTGTTAGTGAAATACACATTGTGGAAGGGAATTCCACTCACTGCATTTCGTGCATTGCTACCAACTTTGCATTAGAAGGCAGTGGCATATGCAGAAGGGAAGGATTCAAGGCAGACAGACTCACATATGAAGAGATGGTCCTTCAAGTAGCTTCGTCCTAAAGTTTTTGGGGCTTTATAGATAATATGTTATATATGTAATGATCTTCAGGATTTGCTGTTGCAAAAATATCTTGATTCATTCAGCTGGTTATATTTAGTTATTGACAAGTTGCAGCCCAAATTGCCTGACTGTTGTAGATCTAATGCACAGTTCAAAATAGCACTGCAGGAACAAATTTACTTACCTGTGAGAATGCTGTTGAAAATTGGAACCATTATTTTAATGAAGTTAGCTAGTGATGACTAAGTAGTGGAATGATGTAGTACTGATTTCTTCATGCCATTTCACTTTCCAGCTCTGTCAGGAATTTCTGTCTGGGAAGGAAGGCGTGATTGATGGCACAGCTTTGTTACTAAGAAATGAACTTGCTAACAAGAGGCATGTCCTCTTCTGCAAAATTCTGCAAACTATCTGTCCATAGACTGTGGTGTGTCATGATCACATATGTAGGCTTTTCACCTGAATGCATCCAGTTTTCACATGTTGAGGACCTTCGGTTAATTACAGGTTCCCAGTCTCCTTTATGGATTGAAAACAGTCATTCTTATGTCTATTCCTTCATGAAAGTGTCTCATGTATAAATGTTTTATAAACCTGAAATGCTCTTAGTAGTCACGATGACTGAGTTTGGAGAAAAGGTGCTGTTAGCCTAATATGATAGACTGGTATATCTGCTGCTTTAACTAAAGCTAGGAGGCCACCAATGGTCATGTGATATCAGATGTTTTGGGGGGGGGATACTGGGACAGCCTTCAGCTGGGATAATGTTCATTTTTCTTGTGATGACTGTATTGAAGTTATTAGTGCGTCTGTTAAGACATGCGACACTAGTTCTACTTAATGCTTACAAGTTTCTTTAATGTTTCAAAAAGTTGTTTAAAATGCATGTTTTATTTGTCTCCATGTCACTTCACAAAACAAGGCATGCCAGTGTTATTGTTCTTATTTTTCAGATGGAAACTGAGTCATCACAATGGCATGGAAGAATTGCATGGTAGATGTTGGAATTAAATACAAGTCTCCCAATGGATAATTGTGTCTCTCCCCCCCCCCCAATCTAAACTGTCATTTAGGGTTTTTTGCTGGTTGTGTGTACAGTGGTACCTTGAGTTAAGAACTTTATTCGTTCCAGAGGTCCGTTCTTAACTTGAAACTGTTCTTAACCTGAGGCACCACTTTAGCTAATGGGGCCTCCCACTGCCACCGTGCCGCCGAAGCACGATTTCTGTTCTCATCCTGAAGCAAAGTTCTTAACCCAAGGTACTATTTCTGGGTTAGCGGAGTCTGTAACCTGAAGCTTATGTAACCTGAGGTACCACTGTATAGCATGCAAGCACGTTCAGTTTGGGGTATAGACAAGTGTTTCGAAGATGGCAGAATTTCTGAGTACAGTCGTACCTTGGATCCAGAATGCCTTGAAACTTGGACGTTTTGGCCCCCCGAATGGTACAAATCCAGAAGTGATTGTTCTGGTTTGTGAACGTTCTTTTGGAACCTGAATGTCTGAAGCTGCAATTTGGTTTTCAAATGTTTTGGAAGTTGAACGGACTTCTGGAAAGGATTCTGTTCGACTTCCAAGGTACAACTGTATAGTATAGTGCTATCCGCCGTGCATAATGGCTGCTGTTGGGATAGTTTATTGGTGAGCACCTGGAAGTGGGTGGCGCTGTGGTCTAAACCACCAAGCCTCTTGGACTTGCCGATTGGAAGGTTGGCAGTTCGAATCTGCGCAATGGGGTGAACTCCTGTTGCTCTGTTCCAGCTTCTGCCAACCTAGCAGTTTGAAAGCACACCAGTGTGAGTAGATTAATAGGTACTGCTGTGGCGGGAAGGTAAACAGTGTTTCTGTGTGCTCTGGCACTCATCATGGTGTCCCATTGTGCCAGAAGTGTTTTAGTCCTGCTAGCCACATGACCTGGAAAGCTGGCTGTGGACAAACGCCAACTCCCTCGGCCTGAAGCGAGATAGGTGCTGCACACCATAGTCACTTTTGACTGAACTTAACTGTCCAGGGGTCCTTTACCTATTGGTGAGCCATGTCACGGAGTTCTGTGTAGCATTGTTGTTTGTTAATTTGGTGTGCTTATATTTAAACATATGCAAAGCATTAAGTGTGTGTGTGTGTGTGTGTGTGTGTGTATTCAGCTGATACTGGGTATTTTAGAGGCCTCTGGATAAACTGGCTTTCTTTCTTTCTTTATAAGGTATTTACATACTTCTAAAATAACCCAATAATTCAAATTCTTAGCTATCTTTAACCTGTAAAGGTAAAGGTAAAGGTACCCCTGACCATTAGGTCCAGTCGTGGACAACTTGCTTATCTCGCTCTATAGGCTGAGGGAGCCGGCATTTGTCCGCAGACAGCTTCCGGGTCTTTAACCTATGAGTGGTGCTATTTCTAACATTCTGTTGTGTGACTGACAGTAAGTTGGACACTTGATTGAACTGTTCTCTGTTAAATTGCTACTACAACTTTAGGAATCTGTTTTAATTCTTAGTTCTTACTCAAATAAAATTAGAGACAGCAGCAAAGCTTTTGAACATTTAAAGAGAAATTAACCTTAACCTAGATGAGTATTCCCTTCCTGTTTGATAAGGCTTAGTTTAGAGCACAGAATACAGCTGAGTAAAGTGAAAAGTGCCTTTCTTACTGCTATGTTTTTGCATGGGTATAAAAAGCAGTGTATGAGAGTATGTGATTTTGGGGGGGCGGAAATGCCAGAGAGAGAATAATCTCGTCACTCCCACCCCATGTCTTCCATGGGAGATTGTAGCTTCTGGGGCTGCATTAGTGGACAAGGAAATCTACATGTGATTGAGCCTCATTTGCAGTATGTTCTGAAACTTGACCATGCAAGCACACAGCCCTCACCCTTTCCTTGTATATCTATCAAACACTTTTTTTCATTTTCTGGAGATGCCTTAATGTTAGTGTGTATTTTTCCATTTTTAACTTCTCATTTTCCCGAGGGACTTCATAAATATTGTTTCCGCCTACAAAGCTGCTGACATGAAGCAAATATTTCTAATACATTATTCATGTGGTGTTCATTTTTGTGTGTTGAGGAATTAATACAGCTTCACTTAGAAATTCTGTTCCATGGTTGAAATAGAAGAAAAAGATGGCACAACAGATATTACATGCACAGTTATTTGATATGTGTTAAAGTTTAATCAACAAAAGAGAAATAGCTTGCGTAAATATATAGTCACCTGTTTTGCACGTAAAATTAAGCCAAATCATGGCTTAGCACGAATGAACAAAAATGTGGGTTGTCCAGAGTAAAGACTGTGGTCATGGCTCTAGTTTTGCTGCTGTGATACCATGTGCATTAGGGATGGAGAACACTGTCAGAGCACAGCATCTTAGCAGACTTAAATTCTACCACCTCTCATTTTAATATTATATTTTATTTGCTAGGGAAGGTTGTATCACAGGTACATAGTATAGAATTATGGCTCTTAGAAGGGTAAAAAGAATACACCCTTAAAATACATGGCTTGAGGCATGCAATTTTTCTGGATATTTTGCCAAATATAGGGCATACCCACACTATAAACATTTAAGTCTCTGATGTTACTTACATGTTTATTGTGGAAACCTAGCACTAATCCAAAACTGACCCAAACCAGAGCAAGTCATAGTCTTCTTTCTGGGAGCCAGTAATTCTGGATCAGATTATTCCTTCATATTAATAGAAAACTGTGGTTCTTAGCTGGGATAACTCATTTGGTAGTGATTGAGACTCTTAATCACAGGTTTATGGGTTCAAGCCCTATGTTGGCAAAAAATTCTGCATTGCAGGGGGTTGGACTAGATGACCCTTGTGTCCCTTTCAACTCTACGGTTCTATGAACAATATTTACATATAGTTTTAGGTAGGATTTGGTCATATTTAAAGTTTTCTAACATGATTTTCTTGAAAACCTGCACACAAAATTGCACTACTCTTTGTCTAAGGATTTAGTAGTTTTTCACTTACACAATTTGTACTTTCAGTGGTTAGTCTCACAAAATCACTTTGTTTAGGATCACTGAGCATTTGTGATGTTTATTTGCAATCCTCTCTCTAAGCTTATGTTACTACTATTTAGCACATTGTATGAAGCATTGGTATCAATTCTAATGCATGCATTATGACATTGTATTTTGTGTGAAGTGATTGTAAGTTGTTTAATTCTGTATAACAAAGGCTGCCCTTGAAATTGAGATTTCACACAAGGTCTTATTTCTTTACACATAACACTGTTAGAACTTCAGTTTATGGTGTGTTAAAGTTAACAGAGGGGTATACAGTATTCTGAAATAAGGAATATTCAGTAGCTTGCTAAGTTAACAGAATAACTTTATCAGCACAGAAAGCAATGATACACTTTTTCATTGTTTGCCCTAGAAACCAGGATTCTGTTATTTGTTGCACCTGATGTGCTTTGTTTCCCCTTGTTGGCTCATTGCAACCCCCCACCATTATCTTAGTGAATACCTGAGATATAGACTGATGTGTCCTTTCCTAGCAGCAGCAGTACTATGCAGCCCAAATGAGATTCAACATGAATTGAATGATACTTTGAAGTAAGTTGTCATACAGAATTGTTCTGACCTCAATGAAAGGGAGGCAAGTCGCATCGGGAAAACTCTCAACTAGTTTCCCGCTGTATGGCATGAGAGACTGGCATGCTGGGCAGCAGTCCTAGACTTGACACCGCTATACTTCATCTCTCTTAGCAGGACATAACATTTTGGGTGTTACACAGTATTGTGTTCTTCTTGCGTTAGTGGAAATATTCAGCCACTTGTAACAACATAATGAATGCATATGCATAGAAACATGTCTATCTTTCATAGCATTTACAAAAAGTGAAGCATGGATATGGCAGATACAGAGCTTTTAGTTAGTATCCCAGGTTTTCAAACCACAACACTAATAGTTCATGATATCTGAGTCATGATCAGTTTTAGAAATTCAGATATATAAGCTAGGCGCCAAATGGCTCCTTAAACCAGGATTACAGTCGCCACACTCTGTTTTCTCCTCAGATTGTTTAAAACTTTTGCCTTTTATGGTCACCAAAATGGAACACCTAGTTACCATTTTTAGGGCCAGACAGCTTGAAAGTCATATTTCTCAGTATGACTTTTTAGTTCCTGAAATTCATTCTGATTGTACAGATAAAATATAATAGATATAATTCTACAGGATGTTTTGCCAGTGTGTGAAAACAGTTTAGATCCAAGGATCCCCAGGAATGCACCTCCAGATGGTGGAGACGTGAGGTGCCATCCTGGCACCTGAGAATCTTCTCTTGGTCACAAATGGCCGATAGATAGGTGTAAAATGCACCTGGCAAATTTCGAACACTTTACTGGGGTGCTGCTAGAGGGCGGAATTCTCAGTTCCTCCTCTGCCCAACCTCCAACAGGCTAGGAATCATGATCCAGCGAGGGGCCATAATGCATAGAAACAAGTTTCAGAGCATGAACTGGGATATACTCCTAGAATCAGCAGATTAAGAATAGCAGGCTGTATACCAGCCACTTCACTCATGGAGCACTCCACCACTTCTTCCTTATTGGGGAAGGGTGGTAACTATGTGCAGAAATCCTTGCTCCCACCCTCCTTATCTACCCATGGAAGGTAGAGATTGTTTTTTTTTTAAAAAATCTGCTTCTCCCACTTATTAAGCCTTAAGATTTGGCTGCTAGGGCATTATCTCCAATTTTGGCATTTGGTTTTAGACTTCTGTCTGCAGATGCAAACTGAATACTCCACTCCTTAGAAAGATGTATCCTGAAACACACCTTTCAAGCCATTGGACTGTGGTAAATATTTAAAGGGAGAGCTAGCAGGCCAAAAAGGAACTGCTGTTGATTGCTGCAAGGGTGTGAATTCTGTTCCTCTCCAAAATAGCTGATTGAGATATTGTGACTTATATCACAAGGCCATGTGCATGCAGTTCTGGTGGCTTCTGTATCAGGCTGGAGAAACATGACCGCAGTACCTATTTGTACACACACAATTCTCTGTCCAATGAAGATGTTATTTCCACAGCTGCGGAGGGGCCATATTTTAGTGGTAGATCACATACTGGGATTTCTGCATGTAAAGTATCTCTAATAAAATATTCTATGGTAGTAGTAGTTGGAAAACTCCAGCTGGCACTCAGAGCTTGTACCTTTAAACAAGTCAGTATTGGGTTTAGTGAACCAAGGCTTGGCTTAGTCAGTATAAAGCATATTCTCATGTTAATAAAATATATACCATTTTACCGGGGTTGGTTCAATATATTTTGAGGGGGGATTTGTGTGTTGGGTGTTTTCATTTTCCAATTTTAGTAAACAGCTTCTAAATTCCGGAGATATTCTTATATTATTACTCATTCTTAGTCTTTAAGACAAGGAGGAAGAATACAAAAATTAAAGTGGGCTTCAGTAACTGAAGTTTCTATATTAAGGAATGGCATCTAGGAGTTTGACACGCTGCTAATGAAGGAACAGTCTTGTAGTAGTGCAAGATCATTTTTCCTTTGAGATCCATTGCATATATAAATAACTGTGTTTGGTGCCATCTAGTGGCTGCAATGTTGCATTTTAACACAGAGAGAACAAAGATAGAAATTTTTATGAATCATGTCTTTGTCCTACTTCCCACACTTTTTGTTTCTAATGAATTTGAATTGTTTCTGACTTGTTTAATGCTACTCGTGTAGTATATTGAAATGAAATCTTGCAGATTCCATTTTTGCTGTTATGACTGGTTTTAGATTAAAAATCTTAATTTTGTTTCTCCCTGATTTACTTTGGGATATTTTCTCTGCTCTTGAACATGGAGGCTTGTATGATTTCCAGAGTTTTCAAGTTTCCCCACTCTCTGCAACTTGAAACAGCTGCCTTTAAGGCACTCAATTACTACAAGTTGTATCTGGGAAAACAGTACTGCAGTTTGCACTAACTATATGCTCATAAGGAATGTAGACGAAGGACTGAATGCTTCTTGAGAGGCTGTCTGTGGCTTGCTTTTAATCATTAAGACTGAAATGTCACAGACTTTGCATGCTAATTATGAGGTCCTGTAGTACCATTCCAATTAACTGTACTTTTTATAGTGTAGGACAAGGGTGGCTAATTTGTGGCTCTCCAATATATTGCTGGACAACTCACATCAACTCTAGCTAGTATGACCATTTGCAATGGATGATGGGAGTTGTAGTCCAGGAGCATTCAGCAGATAGTTTGTTTACTGTATTTGCTTGAATCTAATATGCACTTCTTTTTTTTTGCCAAATTATGTTGCGAAAATTAGGGTGTGCATTAGATTCAATGGTGCATTTACATTTGCCAGCAAATACTTTTTGGATTTCAAGGTTTTGAAGATTGAGGTGTGCATTAGGTTTGATGGTGCATTAGACTCGAGTAAATACGGTATTTGTTGAAATTTTTTAGTCACTTTATCTTGCCCAGGGCAACCCAAAGCAACTTACAGATAAACAGACAAAAAAAATCTCACATAGGTACTTTAAAATCAAAAGGGGAAGAAATAGATTAAACATCACAGGTTAGCCAGCAATTTGATATCTGCCCCCAATGATATTATTGTACCCTTTGTTCCACTTTTTAAATCAGAAACATGAGTTAAAGGTAAAGGTACCCCTGCCCGTACGGGCCAGTCTTGACAGACTCTAGGGTTGTGCGCTCATCTCACTCTAGAGGCCGGGAGCCAGTGCTGTCCGCAGACACTTCTGGGTCACGTGGCCAGCGTGACGAAGCTACTCTGGCGAGCCAGAGCCGCACACGGAAACGCCGTTTACCTTCCCGCTAATAAAGCGGTACCTATTTATCTACTTGCACCCGGGGGTGCTTTCGAACTGCTAGGTTGGCAGGCGCTGGGACCGAGCAACGGGAGCGCACCCCGCCGCGGGGATTCGAACCGCCGACCATGCGATCGGCAAGTCCTAGGCGCTGAGGTTTTACCCACAGCGCCACCCGCGTCCCACTTAACATGAGTTAAGTGTTTTTAATAAGAGGTTTTCTTCCAGTGAGCCACTAAACTCTTCTGTAATTTTAATATTGTGCTAACAATTTCTCCATGTATCCAGGCCTTTTTGTTTGAACCAGAATTACCAATGTATACAGTGATACCTCAGGTTACATACGCTTCAGGTTACAGACTCCGCTAACCCAGAAATAGTACCTCGGGTTAAGAACTTTGCTTCAGGATGAGAACAGAAATCGTGCTGCGGCGGCGCAGGAGCAGCAGGAGGCCTCATTAGCTAAAGTGGTGCTTCAGGTTAAGAACAGTTTCAGGTTAAGAACGGACCTCTGGAACGAATTAAGTACGTAACCAGAGGTACAACTGTATTTACAAAGGCTCTTGATGGGAAAAACATCTAGCAAAAGTGCTTGTCCGAGAGGCAATCTAAATATTCATTACGTCTGTCTAATAGTGAATAGTAATTTGGAAAGCAAAGTTGGGGCCAAGACAAGGCCCATTATTTCTAAAGGAGAATCTAAAAATTTGGCCTTAAACAGTTATTTGCTAGTAAAATATCAACCATGTCAATAGCCATACTTGGAATTTTTTGTATTAAATACATGCCCAGTGGGCTTTGCCCGAGTCTGTTTCCCCCTTACTTCCTCCCTCTCCCACCAAGCCCCCTCCCCCCTTTTAGTTTTGTTCTTATTGTATTTACTTTAGGGGTAAATGAAAAAGTCCCCCCCCCCCCATACAACCGTATCAAGCAGTGCCAAAATGCAATAAGACTGAGTTGTAAATAGCTTCTAAGTTACTCTTTGAATACAGAATTCTTTCTCTAATGATTTTTTTCATTTCATATAGCATAGCAGGTCAAATCCAGGCTACTGTTCCTTATAACTAAGAGCTAAATCTGTCTTGTCTAAAAATTGACAACCTGTATTTAGGTTTCTTGGCATTAATTAAAGAACGTGCTTCTCAGCCACCCAGGCAGAGTAGTACTCTATTGAAAACCATAATTTCTCTTGTTAAGGGAGAAGGGGAGAGGTTGCACGTTTATCCTGGTATCCTAGGCAATTAGTACTCAATCAATGTCATCTGCTTCATCCGTATTATAAAGGGGCATCTACCCACAGACAGTTATTTAAAAACAAGTAGCATTTTTTCCAAGTGCTCTAGTTGTCAAAAGAGCTTTCCTTTACAAATCAACATGCTTCTGTTTTTCAATCTATAGCCAGATGGAAACGCACCAATACTTCCATTCTCAGGCCACTCAGCTGATACAAGCTTTGTTTCTTTCCAGGAGGATTAGCCTGTTTTGTGTGATTATTCTTCATTAGTGGGATTTTATCAAATTCCTATGATCTAGATGTAAATACAACCTGTGAGAATTAATGGTACATTTTGAATTTGATATGCTAAAAGTGTAAAAAGCAAATGTTTGCTTTGTTTCTAAAAACAATATCATTTTAGAAAATATTTGTTTATAGAGCTGCCAGAAGAAACACAATATTAGTTTAGATGTTAGCTTTCTTTTTTTGCCCATGAAGCCCTCCAAGCAGTTCTTACAAATATTAGCAACATTAAACATTAAAATTCCACACTGAAACTGTAATAAAACAATTAGCAAGATAAAGAACTGACACAACCAGCACAGAAAATGCCCCTTTTATGATACCAATCAATCCTCCACAAATGGCACTAGTGGCACATAGAGTATTGACCTGTTTCATGAATGACTCATGGGGCATGGGGGTTTATATAGGATTATAGGCATTGGCCTAATGTCATAAATAAATGGCTCAGAACCACAATACTTTAAGAAATGTCTCTCCTCCTGGACCCTGCGATCATCGTCTGATGCCCTTCTTGGTGTGCCTCCTCCATGAAAGGTCTGGAGGGTGGCAACATGAGAACAGGCCTTTCCTGCAGTGGCTACACACTTGTGGAATGCTCTGCCCAGGGAGCCTTGCCTTGTGCCTTTGTTACATATTTTTAGGTTCCAGGCCAGAGCCGCATTTAGGTTTGATGAGGCCCTAAGCTAGGTAATGGGGCCCTTTATAAGTCCAGCTGTCTTTTGTCAACAACGAATTGTCGCTGTTTTTTGTGTTAAATATACAGTGGTGCCCCGCAAGACAAATGCCTCGCAAGACGAAAAACTCGCTAGACGAAAGGGTTTTCTGTTTTTTGAGTCGTTCCGCAAGACGAATTTCCCTATGGGCTTGCTTCGCAAGACGAAACGTTTTGCGAGTTCTTGCAAGTTTGTTTCCTTTTTCTTAAAGCCACTAAGCCGTTAATAGCCGCTAAGCCGCTAATAGCCGTGCTTCGCAAGACGAAAAAACTGCAAGACGAAGAGACTCGCTGTACGGATTAATTTCGTCTTGCGAGGTACCACTGTATGCTATTTGGTAATTTATGGACCTAATAGGTATCTAAAGCCATTTGCACATAACAAATAGGAGCCTACACAACACAAAACACTGTTGCTGTATGTAGGTTTTATTTTATTTGTTTTTTTATCTTATATTTTGGAAATGTACATCCAGGTTTTTTCCTTTAATTTTTTTTGGGCCCCCAAGAGGGTGGGGCCCTAAGCTATAGCTTGTTTAGCTTATATGTAAATCCAGTACTGTTCCAGGCAAACATGTTTCTCTTTTCCCAGGCTTATTTTAATAAATATAAGTAGTAGTAGTAATATATTTACCGTATTTTTCGCTCTATAAGACGCACCAGACCATAAGACGCACCTAGTTTTTGGAGGAGGAAAACAAGAAAAATTCTGAATCTCAGAAGCCAGAACAACAAGAGGGATCGCTGCGCAGCGAAAGCAGTAATCCCTCTTGCTGTTCTGGTTTCTGGGATAGCTGCGCAGCCTGCATTCGCTCCATAAGACGCACACACATATCGCCTTACTTTTTAGGAGGGAAAAAGTGAGTCTTATAGAGCAAAAATATGGTGTGTGTGTGGAAGACTGTGGTGGGAGAAAAAAACCCATAGAAACCAGGACATGTTTCTATAATCTCCTGTAGTGGGAGCGAGACTGTCAGCGAGACTGTCAGCAAAGACAGGAAAGAGATGGAGCTCCCAGAATACCTCAGTCTGCCCTGCCTTTGCAGCATGCAGTACATGTCTTCTGTTCATGTTCAGTAAAATGTGGCATGTACTTTCAGAACATAAGTATTTGTTTTGATCCCTTCACTTCTGTTCAAAAGGAAGTGATAAATGCTAAATATGTATAGTCTTGGAAATATCAAAACAAATGTTGGAAGGAAAATTCAGGAATTAATTTTCAAACCTGAGTGCTGACCCCCTTCCAGTTTTTAAGAGAATCAGGAATGAAGAAGATGTCCTAAATAGTGTTCAGCACTTTAGTTTATGAAAGGCTATTACAACTTTGCCAAAAAAAAGAGTTTGTGTTCAAATTTTTTAAATTTTGACAGTTCAGTTAAAATTTTTAAAGTTCAGTTTCATGGAGTAAGAACTCGAAATTCTTATCATGGAGTTTGATGAATGAAAAATAATTAAAATTACACTAGTGACATCCATTGTTTATCCCCCCAGCTTTGCTTTAGTTGTTTAACAATGAGATATGGGTAGGTTTTTTTTTAAATGAATGAATGACTGAATTGTTGAATAATTCAGTCAGTGTAAGGAACATTGCTGAAATTTACTGCACAACATAGCTGGGTATAACATTTCAAAATCTCAGGTCCCTACCTCAGTTTTTGGAGATCAACACCATACTTTAGGTTTGAGCCTTGTTGAGCAAGAAATGGGAAGGAATGCTCCAATATTTCCCCCTTGCTTAGCTAAGATAGAGGAGACTTCTTAATGTCTTGTCTTACCTTTCTCATTGGTCAGTGGAAGTCAGCAATGTTGGAGTTGGTGCCTCAAAGAACCTGGAGCATCTTGAAGTGGCAGTTCCCAAAAGAGCAGCCTTCTATTTGCTGCTGCTCAGCTGTATCTACTACAGTGGAACCTTGATTCTCAAACTTAATCCATTACGGAAGTCCGTTCAATTCCCGAAACTGTTAGAAAACCAAGGTGCAGCTTCCGATTGGCTACAGGAGCTTCCTGTACTCAGGTGGAAGCCACGTCAGATGTTCGGCTTCTGAAAAAATTCAAAAACCGGAACACACACTTCCGGGTTTTCGGCGTTCAGGAGCCGATTTGTTCGTCAACTAAGCCGTTCGAGAACCAAGGTTCTACTGTATATGGGAATGCACACATGAGAGTGAGTACAGGTTGGACACACTTACTTGGGCTATGTCCACTATGTTCACCCACTGATATGCTGCCCTTGGTGTATCTATAAAATGTTAAGCACTTTGATTTATATTATGCATTTTTTATCTTTATTAACTTTTTAATTAAAAGTTCACCACAAATTCAGTAGAAAAGTGTGAGGGACACAGGAAGTTGGGTGTGTGGGAGAGGCAATTTTCAAAGTATCATACTGACATTTCCAGATGTTCTACGGTCCGACTTTCTCATGACGACAAATCAGTGGCACCATACTTACATTGACTTGTGGGTTGCCATACCAGTAAGGTTGGGTGGGACCCACTGTTCTAATCACTAGATTAAAACTACTTAACATATTTGCCCTCTTTTCTGTTGGAAGGCAGTATACATTAAGGAACTGTATACCGAGAATATGATTAACTTAAAATGTGTATTCACCATGTATTCCAGTCAGGTTATTTAGCCCTCGTTCAGCAGAGAATAAATTTCTTAGCAAAGATACTGTTAGTCTTGAATGTTAAGGCTCTGTTGCAATTAAAGGCAAGTTACCTTTGATTAAACTATGTGAAGGCTACGG
The DNA here is from genome assembly GCF_964188315.1 of Podarcis muralis. Classification (NCBI taxonomy): domain Eukaryota; kingdom Metazoa; phylum Chordata; class Lepidosauria; order Squamata; family Lacertidae; genus Podarcis; species Podarcis muralis. Next base: position 8,056,128 of record NC_135668.1, read on the forward strand.
CAGCTTGGGGAAAGTTTCATGAAAAAAACATTAATATTCTCATTTAATGTAAAGTATATTTACAAAACAATTTAATTTCTTGTATGACAGACCCTGGTTACACAATGAGGGATAAAGCTTTTCTAGAAAAAACAGAATATATTGTAAATTATTATGGGGAGGATGTGGCTTCACTTTAAATTTTCAGTGTGAGAGATAACATGCAAAACTTCATAAGACTATAAAAATTGTTTTGCTAGATTAGGCCAAGGGCCATCTGTTCCAGTGTTCCAATGCCAAGAAATAACAGCCAGGTGGCTCTGGGGCTTCAGGAGTTTATATGCAGGTCATGATAGCAATCCCCTGTTTGCCCCCAGCATGTGGAGTTGCATTAATTTGTCTTGGCAAACAGGTATTGGTAGACTTAGCTTTAAAAAATGAGGGAGAGGGAGAGAACGAGAACAATAGTAATAGCAATAGCTAGCTAGCTAGCTAGCTAGCATCCAACATATTTTGTGGTAGTGATTTCCTTATGTCAGTCAGTGAGTAGTCTTTCGTGAACCTAGTGCTGATCAGTTTCATTGGATGACCTATTAGTTCTGGTTTGCATATTTTGAAAGACATAGGGTTATTTCTGAAAATTGTCAGGTTCTTATTTCCCCTCTCTGTAACATTAAGTATCATTTACTCTTTGCCACGTTATGGAATCCTAATGTTGCGAATTTTTTGACCATAGTAGATAAATTTTGAACTAGAGGCAGGGAAATGCAGAATGTTGTGATGAAATGACATAAGTTAAATCAGTACTGCACATTGGTGGTGAGGATAAAAACAGAACATGAGTAAGTTATTTTGACAATAGTCCTGTTATACCATAACATGTAAGTTCACTCTGTCTGTAGGGCATATTCTCCAGTCTCTATGCCATTTCCAGCTTGTTGTTACTCTTTTATAATAAGGTTACCAGATTTTTTTCAATGAATCCGGGAACACTTTTGAACTTCCTACTAAATAGATGGAATTTGTCTGGGGACTGATTTGTAAATCTGGGGACTGTCCCCGGGAAAAGAGGAAATCTGGTAATCTTATTTTATAATCTTTCTCTTTGGACAAGATGGGTAATATTTATGGTTTGCAACTCAACAGGACCCTTATACTGGCCTTCTTCAACTTTGTGCCTTCCAGATGTTTTGGCTAACAACTCCCATTGTCCTTCACCATTGACCATGTTGGCTCAGGTAGTCTGGAGGGCAGCAGATTGCAGAAGGATGTTTTATATTATCAAGCAGCTTAAACCAAACTTTGGACTTACAAGCCATATGCCTCATGGCTTATACTTCTAAGTAACTTGCATCTACGTGTGTGTGTGTGTGTGTGTGTGTGTATGTGTGTGTGATTTGTGAAATATATACATCTCTGTAAACATATGCATGCTAAGCACGATTGCCTATTTAACCACCAACTTCATAGTCCTTTCTAGAACCTATGGTAGTTTCTTCATGAGATGGAAAATGTAAATATTTTTGATGATGATGATATATATTGGTTCCGTTACACAGGGTATCAAAGCATATATTTATTTCAAATATTTACTACCAAAAGCAGTTAACATATCAGAATGTAAGGAACAATATTCAATTGTTGTAAAATAAATATTTAGGATATCTGAGAAACATTTAAAAACTATTCATTTCTCTTGTGTTTTGCAGGACCCACAGTGAGGACTTTTACTCCATTTTATTTTACTGTGGAGCCAATGGACACTCTGTCAGTTAGAGCTTCATCTGTTATACTGAATTGTTCAGCTTACTGTGAGTCATCTCCAAAAATCGAATGGAAAAAGGATGGGACTTTCTTAAACTTGGTGTCAGATGACCGACGCCAGTTGCTACCAGATGGATCTTTATTAATCAACAGTGTAGTGCATTCTAAGCACAATAAGCCTGATGAAGGGCATTATCAGTGTGTTGCAACTGTGGAAAGCCTTGGAACCATTGTAAGCAGAACAGCTAAGCTCACAGTAGCTGGTGAGTATTTTAAAGTTGTTTCCTTTCTTGTGCTTATCCCATCTCACAAATGTTGGCCCCTCAGTTTCACAGGCAACATCCTGCCTGCATTGTATGTGAAGGGATTTTTTTAGTGGACTTTCTGCCTGAGGGGTCCCCCCACCTTGCTATCACAGTGTATTTGGTGTGCTGCTGCACAGGCAACTCCCTAACACACTATCCACACAACAAGGTTCAGAAGTCAGTTGCTCTGCATAAATGATAGTGAAGGGCCAAAGGACTGTTCTTCACATGTGTTTTTGTAGGTCTCTACTTTACTTATCTGTTATATTCCATAAATGATTTGGCATTATGCAGACTATTGCATGCTACACCTCAGAATTTTATTTTGACACAGAGAATGGAGAAACAAGGGGGAAAGAACCTTATAGTAGTAGTTTTAGATTGGAAAAACTTGACTAATGTAGCTTTTTCTTTCATTTCCCTAATGAACTATAAGCTCCTCTCAGGGTTGTTTTCTTTGCTTAATAAAAAGCTTTGGGTAATGAATTCCTTCCACAACCCAGCAATATTTGCTGATTTTTAAAATTCAAATATTGCGTGTATTAAATTGTGACAAAAGGAAGAACACAAGGCACAAGTGCTTGATTTTTATCTCCAGTATAATGAGTTTGATGGCCCAATTAGCATAAACGGGTCTGTCCTGGGCTTTTGCCTGACAAACTTGATGGTCGATTGGGGATGTAAGGACTTTAATGGTCCTTAATGACTTGGAATCTCTGCTAGCCTTGGGAATTTTACACCCTTGAGAGTTTGGGGAAAGGATAAGCTGGGTAGCAGGGGAGGTGTTGCTGTTGCTGTTGCTGTATGGTAATCTGATTCAGGCTTATTAGTTAATACTGTATGCTTCAAGAATTCCTCCCCTCCACCCACATCCATCTTGAATATTTGTAAATTAACAAATGATAAAAAGAGACTAGTGTATTCTCCTTATACAGATTGTAGTATTGCCCCTGTAGCATTGTCTCGCTGCTCATGGAACACAACACCATCATACAATCATGTCATGTCATGGTTTTTATCTTCCCTGCCATCATGATTATTACTGTGAGGAGGAAAAGTGCAATACTTGTGGAGCTTTAACAAAGCTTCAAAACTGGCAGTAGGTTCCTGCTGCTTGGAGCCTCATTCCTTTAATCTGTGAAGCGGTTTCAGTCTTTCAAATTGACTTTGCAAAGATGAAGAAGAGATGGAGGGTGCTAAGCATGTGCCCATCAGAATATTTGGTTCCTATCACTCCCTGTGATACAGAAAGCTTGTGGCCTTTGCTGAGTTTAATTGTTTGTGTTATAGACTAATTCTTAAAATATTTCCTGGATCACAGTGAACAGAAAATTTTAGTTATTGCTTAAGTTCTATAGAGAAAATGGTTGGTGGATGACAATATTTACCTCGTCTAATGAGATGAATCTACAGCGATATGTTACTTACAAGAACCCTAGTTGCAGAGTATTATTATTATTAGTTAGATTTTTACCCAACACCTTTGTCCAAAGGAGCCCAGTGTAAAGCATAACCTCTGTGTAATTTGCTATATTTTGTGACCAGCTATAATAAAATAGCTGCTATTGCGGAGTAGGAGGGACAAGGCTGAAAAAGATCTACTTTTTCTTGTGCTTTTTCTGAGATGAGCAGCAATTGGCAAAAGGCTTGCCAAGTAAAATAGTTGGATTACGCAAAGGTAACAAAATTTAAAGCTAAAATTGTAAAATCAAGAGGAGGAGAATTCAGACTTTTAGTCCTGCATTAAAAACTATTAAGACCACATAGAATATTTTCATTGCTATCAAGAATGGGGCTGGTTTCACATTCTTTGGGAGTGAATTATACAGTCAGGATGCTGCCATTGGAAAAATTGGAATTTATGTAACAATTTACATAATCATATAAATGCCTTGTATCCTTAAAACCTTGTAGGATAAATAGATGCAAGTGGAGGCTAATGCTGAGAGAAGTGGCTTGTCAGATTTTGTACATGGTAGAGGGAAAAATTTAATATGGGTTTCATGATTTGCAACTGAGCTGTGTATAAAGGTAAAGGTACCCCTGCCCGTACGGGCCAGTCTTGACAGACTCTAGGGTTGTGCGCTCATCTCACTCTAGAGGCCGGGAGCCAGCGCTGTCCGCAGACACTTCCGGGTCATGTGGCCAGCGTGACGAAGCTACTCTGGCGAGCCAGAGCCGCACACAGAAACGCCGTTTACCTTCCCGCTAGTAAGCGGTCCCTATTTATCTACTTGGCACCCGGGGGTGCTTTCAAACTGCTAGGTTGGCAGGCGCTGGGGCCGAGCAGCGGGAGCGCACCCCGCCGCGGGGATTCGAATCGCCGACCATGCGATCGGCAAGTCCTAGGCGCTGAGGTTTTACCCACAGCGCCACCTGCGTCCCTGCAACTGAGCTGTGTAGACTATGTCAATTCTCATTTCTGTTGAATTAGGGTCATCAAATGCGATAGTGATAGTCTTTTGTGGAGTACTAACTAATCACTTGTATACAGCAGTTAGTGGAAACTTTGACTGTTCACTTTCACAGAGTATGTAGTGGTTATAATTCATGGACTGTATATTTAGGGTTGCCATACAAATTTCCTGGACATATATGGAATACTGCAGTCGGCCAAACAAAGCTCAATATCTTTGCCCCAGCAAAACAAAGAAACAAATAATTTTGGCAGAAAAGCTCAACAACTGTCACAAAGCACCTTATTCTAATATGGGACATGTATATGAAGAAAATGTTACTTTAAAATGGACGTGTGCAATAACTATTGTCAGCAGTAAAGCAAAACACTGTACTTATATGTATTTAAGAATAAATGATAAAAACAATGGCTAACACTTCAGATAGGAGCTAAAAAGCCATAAACCTGGTGTTTCAGCTGTTTTTCTTTTTTCTCCATTTTTTATAAACACATGCTCATTTCATTTTTGTTTTTCCATAATCATACCATGTTGACTTTTTAATGGGAATTTGTGTCCAGGAAATGTTTGGCTGAGACAATAGCCCTACTCTAAAATATGACCTTGTTTCCTCACCTCACCCAAAACATGGAATAACTAAAACAGTTTTATAATATAGGAAACTAAATTTTAGAACTTTGGAATCTTTAATTAAATTATAAAGTTTAATGCCTCTCTGGGCTCCTTTGAAAGGAAGGGTGGGATATTTTTTATAAATAAAAAAAATAAATTCATTGTCCACTTCCCTTTCCTTTTAAGGTCAAATACTTTTACAGTTGATTTATTTATTTAATATTAAAATATTTATGTACTATTCATAAAAAATCAGGTTCAAAAATCATACAGTACCTTAGTCTTTCCATGAACCTCCCTGAGATCTATGGATATAGGGTGGTATACAAATATAATAATAATAATAATAATAATAATAATAATAATAATAATAATAAAATCTTATGATGAAGTAAACCTGTGTGTCATCAGTATACCTTGACACCTTGCTCCAAAACTCCAATAACCACTCCCAACTGCTTCATCTAGATGTTAAAGAGCACCAGGAATAGGATAGTACTCTGTGGAAACCCCATTGCACAAGTACCAGAGGGCCAAAGAACACCCACCCAGTGCTACTCTCCGAACCCACCCCTTAAGCTACAAACAGAACTACCATAACACAATGCATCTGATATCCATCCCACTGGATATCCAGGAGGATACCATAGTCAATTTTTGCTCCCTTAAAGTGCTCCTCCTCCCCCCTCCTCTGCTCCTGCTTGCATGTGAGTAGGAGTGGGATTGGGGCTGGGATGCGCGAAGCCTACCCTTCGCAGCTGAGCAAGCCCCGACTCCACTCCTGCTTGCACTTGGCTACTGCTGCCTGGTCGGTCTTCGGGGAGTGAGGGGCAAGCGGGCAAGGTAGCTCGCCTGCCCCCCACACCAGTGAAGGCAGCTTGGCCAAGGAGCCCCAAGGTCCTTGCTGCTCGAGTGTGAGTGGCAGGAACACTTGGGCTGGCTCCACTGGGGGCAGGAGCTCTCCCACCCCCAGTGGAGCCTGGCCAAGGAGCCTGAGTCCCCTGCTGGTTGTGTGCGAGTGGCAGGGGACTCGGGGCTCTCTCAGCTGAGGGCAGGAGCCTTTCTGCCCCCAAAGTGAGCAGTGGGCTGGGGCCAGCTGTATTGGCCACAGCAGCCCATGAGGTGTGGAGGCAAAAGCGCCTCAGTTCCCATGATGAGGGCTGTGGCAGTTTCACTGGGCACATTGCCGGCTGGAGCCAATGCAGCTTTTTTCAACATTGCAGTTTATCACCAAACTGCGATGTTTGGCTGGCGATACACTGCGATGTTGAAAACCCAACATCGCCCAGCCCTAAATGTGACACTTACTTTTGTACAGTAGGCTACTTTCCAACCATACAAAAAACAGAGAGGTTTCTATACCCCATCCCATCGCTCCATTCAGATAAGCAAAAGGCATTACAGTGGTACCTTGGTTTGCATATGTTTTGGATTACAAACACATTAAACCCAGAAGTGCGTGTCCCGGTTTGCAACCTTTTTTGGATTACGAACAAATTTTTTTGGAGGCCCCATTGGCAAAAGCATGCCTTGGCTTACAACCTGTTTTGGTTTACAAACAGACATCCAGAACGGATTATGGTTGTAAACCAAGGTACCACTGTATAGCAATTCAAGGAGACATTACAGACAGGCAAAAGCACCTGAGGTGGGTGCAAATGTTATTGTGGGATGTGACCTGGGGAGGAGGTATGGCCAAAGCAGAGACCTGGAGGGCTGCATTTTGCCCTTGGCCATGAAGTTCCCCACCTCTGCATTAAGGGATGTCATCTGTGCAGATTCCACAGGCTGCCTCATTCCCTAAGGCTGTGATTCACTGGCAGAATGAGATGCTATATATGTCTCCGTTGCATAAATTGGAAACATGGAAGTAGCACATAGTTAAAAGCCATGTAAATGGATTTATATATATTTCATCTTAATTGTTGAAAGGGGAGAAGGGATATGTTTTCATATTTTAGTATGGCAATATTTTCCATCTGAAATCAGGAACTTTACAGCTCTTCTACCAGTTTTTAAATTTTGTTCTGCTCAATACAGTCAGTGCAGAACTTAAATGATATCATTATTTAGTTAAATATGTAACTTAGAGCAAGTACATGAGCTCAGTATCCATTATTTCATTCTGGAGTAATGTAATCAAAGGGGGCTTGATAGCTGAACTTGTGGACAAACCTATGCTTCACAATAAGATATGTTTATGAACAATCCTGGACAGTAGGCTAATGAGTCAACCTATTTTTCATAATGAAAGTATAGTTGACATTCTGCTGCATTGTAAGCAAACATATCACTGCAAGAAAGAAAAAATAAGGAAAAGTACAGATGCACAACCTTATGTGTGTGTTTTTTCTTTTCTTTTTAGGACTTCCAAGATTCATCAGTCAGCCGGAGTCAGCATCAGTCTATAGAGGAAATAGCATAGTTCTTAATTGTGAAGTAAATGCTGATCTAGCACCCTTTGTAAGGTGGGAGCTAGATCATGAGCCACTCTTTCTGGATGACCGCATATTCAAATTGCCAAGTGGAGCTTTAATTATTAGTAATGCTACAGATGAAGATGGCGGAACATACTGTTGTATTATTGAAATTGGTGGTTCTCCCAAATACAGTGATGAAGCAGAGATTAAAGTTCTTCCAGGTACAGGCATATGTGCTCAGATTTTTCTCTCCTAGATTGCAACTCACTAGTAAGATTATTTAATTGCTGGCAGATAGGTTCTGTCAAGTTGCTCTTTGTCATTTAAAGTTAGCCATCTCAATGTATTCTGTAGATCCCTGGGAGTTGTACTTATAAAAGTTTACTTTTAAAAGGCTGATTTTCTTTTAAAAGGACTCTTGAATAGTAACATAATTTTCTTGTAATGAACTTTTTGCAAGAGATTTTGCAGACATGGTCAAGACAGCAAAGTATGCAGAGATCAATATTTATGCCTATGTCAAATATTTTTGTCTAGTATAGTTATTTACTGGTGGTGGCCGTTTCCTGAGAAATTTTTTTAACACAAATTGCCTTGGTTATTTCTTGGCAAAGCTTTAGTTGTAATGATCAGTATGTATGAAGAAGCAAGTCTGGAACAGCCTGGTCTAGAGCATTGCATCCATAATTACTGTGTTTTGTTAATATCACTTTACATTTATTTCTACTATAATAACCTTGGACTTTCTGATCTCAATATTTACAGAATCTGAAGTTGCCTCAAATCAGGTGTTCCTGAGACAGCCTTCTTCACTTACCAAAATTACTGGGCAGAATGCCGTTTTGCCATGTGTTGCTACAGGCATTCCCATTCCTGTTATCAGATGGACAAGAAATGAAGAAGAGCTTGTTACAGAAAGGTGGGTAGTTGTTCTGGTGTTACATCAGCTCTTACCTCTCTGCTACCTCTTCCCATCCTAAAAACCCCTACTCTCTGCCATGTTTTATTGATGGAGGAAGTCATATGAAGCTGATTATTCTGGGAGATTGCCAGGTGGGCTTGTTGTAACTGTGTAAGCACATTAATCACAACTCTATTGGACTAAGTCTGACTTTCCTTTTGATAGTGACTGCTATGTTATATGACTATGACCAACTGTCTGTTCTGTTGCCTATGTAATTATAATATGTTTAATGCATAGATAAAGGCTGCAAGCTCAAGTGCCTAAAACATTTAATGCTCATATTTGAGAATTTGAATGCCTTTTGATCTCTGCAAAAAGCAAGCCCATAAAAAATAACTTAGAAGGGAATGTGGTCAGCAGATAAAGGGTTACCTGGGGCCTTCCAACTGTTCACTGACTCAGCAAAATTTGAACATTGAGCACCACAGCAGCTGGTTTTGGAGCTTTCAGTAGCTAGGCCTTCAGTAGCTTGTCTTCAATGAATAGAGCTGAAACACTATTTAAAATCGGATATTAGGATCTCATGTCTGCCCTAGAAGTGTGCTTCCTGCAACTGTTGTTACTGCCAGTACTGAGTGGAAGCTGAAAACAGCACTGTCTATAAGCTAGATGAAATACTCAGTTCTATGTAGAATGGGTTATGTTAAAGAGGAGATAGTGGCTTGACTTGACCCTTTTAAAAGCAGCTCAGGTCTCTAGAAACTCATAGGAGATCTGGAGGAGTATGTTTCTGCTGTACTGAATGCTACTGTAACACTTGGTTCTGGATAAATAAATATGTTAAATTGCCTCAGAAAATTGTGGCACAGGAATATTCTGTACAAAAGTTTTAAGAGATTGAATGTCTTTTGATTTCTGCGAAGAACAAGCCCTTAAAAATTGACTTTAGGAAATTTTCAAAAAAAAATTCACCAATCTGTCCTGTTTTGCACAGTTCTAAAAATTATTTATTGCTGGCTGGAGGGACTCTGAAGATCAACGATATCACAGAAGATGATGCTGGAACATATACCTGTATTGCAGATAATGGAAATGAAACAATTGAAGCTCAAGCTGATCTGATTGTACAAGGTATGTAACTACTTTGCAAGAGAGAACAGTCAAAACCACAAATTTCTATATCTTAAAATTATGTACTGTTAATGGGGCAGAGGAGGTACAGTAATTTCTACTGATCCCTATAATTAAGGGTTAGGCCAGGAACCAATATTCAACATATTCAACTAGCTCAGTGCAATGTAACTGTTGCTTGCTTTGCATAATGTTTAGTATTTCAACAGCTCTTCCTTCCTTCCTTGATAGCTTAGTGAGCATTTGGGGCAGGGTGCCAGAACAAACCAGGATAAAACCAGGGTAGTGGGTTCAGATGTAATGAGAAACCATGGTTAACTGAAGCAGAGATTCATAAGCTAACTTCATATTCTGGTTTGTGGGTTACACAAGCTATAGTTACTTAGGTTTGAACCTCAATCCCAGCTACCCCCCTTGCCAGCCCCCCACAACTCTTTCTACCCCCAGTCATCCCTGCCTACCCGGCACCCGATTGCCATTCCCCATGCCCCCACAGTTAACCTAAAAATGCCCCATCCTATCCGTTCAGCAAGCACTCCAATCCCAAGATCCTGCTGCCATGGCCTAAAGCAGAGGGGAATGAACAGGAGAATGTCTTTACCCCCTCCACACCATACTGCTCCGGGTTAAAACACTTTCTGCTCTTGGCAGCAGGATTTCAGGATTGGGGCAAGTTGTGAAGGGATGGGGGAGTTCTGGGCAAACTGGGTGGTGGCAACAGCAGTGATGAACAGCCCTTGCTCAGGTAGAGTGAGCATTCATGGGCAGCGGGGTAGTGGTAATGGCAACACAAGGGATGTGGGAAGACCTGCCTGGGCCCACCTGCCTGCTCAGTTGCATGCTTGGAGAAAACACAGAAAGGTTGGAGTAGTCTAGTTTCTCACAAAATAAATGAGAATAGTGCCTCAGAATTTTGTTTTCTACAAATGCCAGAAACTTGCTTAACCACTCCCCACCCCCCCAAAAGTAATCAAAGCATGATGGTTTACACAGTGGAGGAAGGGGGGAAGCAGCCACCACCCTTCCCCTGCAACCCCCCCCCCCCCCCCAATAAATGTCTATAGGTCTAATGTTGTAAGATTATTGTGCAGTGTTTTTCCATGTTAGGTTCGTGTGTAATACAAAGGTGTTGGGACAGGGTGGGGGATGTAGTGTGATCTCATTTAGCCACTAAAAATAAAATGATGAATTTCCCTTACGTAGATTATCAAAGGTGGCATTCATTTAATTGGCTAAACTCAGGAAATTACATGGAGATAGACATATGCTGACAAGGTTATAAGTTCACTTTTCAGCTGGGGAATATTTTATATTTCTCATTCACTCTACTTGGGTCTCCAGAGTTTCCTGTAAATATTATGATGTAAACTACATGGAAATGGTTGGTTTCCAGTTGAGTTGTATGGCATTTTTAAATCTATCTATTTTTAAGAGTTTTGCATTAAGCACAAAATACAACAAACTGAGCAAACATGTTTTGAGTTCTGATCATACAGATTTGCAGAAGAAAGTAAAAACTTGTAATGAGAGATTTACAAGTGCATTTTTGCTTCTCCCACTTGAATTAAGCTGGTAAAAAGCATTTTGGCCCCTGTTGCAACCTGAGTATCTAGACCAGCCTTTCTCAACCTTGGGTCCCTAAATGTTGTTGAAGTAAAACTCCCATCGCTCCTAGCTAGCAAGGCCAGAGCTCAGGGATGATGGGAGTTGTAGTCCAACAACATCTGGGGTTCAAAGGTTGAGAAACACTGATCCAGATGGACCACAGGGAGTCAACTCCCAGACGTGACAGGAATCCCGGTTCCCTCCCAAGTCACAAAACCAGCTGATTCAGTCATGTCTGAATTTCATTTGTCAGCTTGCATACATCTAATTCCCAAACATGACCAGTCATTGGAAGACTACATTAGTGGACAGGGCTAGATGAAAAGCAGGAAGAGAGGTGTGTGTTACCAGTATTCTGCTAGCATTGAACATCATACAGAAATATAATCTCACCAAGCCGCCATGTATTCATATTGAACACAACTTGGGAACACAGCAACAACTTGTAGAATCACATTGGAAGCATCCCTAACCATGTTAGGTAATTACCCATCACCACCCTTGAGCATCCTCTCTGCCAATAGTGGGCAGAATTTTTAACAAGCAGTTCCCTAAATCCCTTCCAAACACAAAGTTGTATTCCCAAATAATTTCATGATCAGCTGTATCAAAGCTGCAAATAATTCTAAAAGGATTAATAAGATTCAGTTTACTCTATTAGTTCCCTTGAGCAATTCTTCCTGGATTCACCAACTTTCTCTCAAGGAGAATCTAATCTCTTTTAATTTGCTTTTATTTTGTTACATTTTTAGTTAAGTACCTTTAAGGAATAGATGCAGAGTAGTTATTTTCCGAAACTGTTTTAGGTTTCTTAACAGCGTTAAGAAACTTAAAACAATGTTATCAATGACACATGCCATTTTGCAAAATTGTTTCTTTTGTAAGGGTTCTTGAGAAGTCCTAAGGGACAAAAAATATGGCTAAATTAGCTGTTGATATGGGTCTAGAATATCTGCAGTAAAGACACTGATACTGAGTTGAGGGAATTGCGTTAGCCCTACATTTCAGCTTTGTTGTTGTTGTTTAGTCGTTTAGTCGTGTCCGACTCTTCGTGACCCCATGGACCAGAGCACGCCAGGCACTCCTGTCTTCCATTGCCTCCCACAGTTTGGTCAGACTCATGCTGGTAGCTTCGAGAACACTGTCCAACCATCTCATCCTCTGTCGTCCCCTTCTCCTTGTGCCCTCAATCTTTCCCAACATCAGGGTCTTTTCCAAGGAGTCTTCTCTTCTCATGAGGTGGCCAAAGTATTGGAGCCTCAGCTTCACGATCTTTCCTTCCAGTGAGCAATCAGGGCTGATTTAAGAATGGATAGGTTTGATCTTCTTGCAGTCCATGGGACTCTCAAGAGTCTCCTCCAGCACCATAATTCAAAAGCATCAATTCTTCGGCAATATCTTAAAAACTGGAGCTTTATATATTATTGAAGCTTTATACCAGCTGCTGCTTCATGAAAGAGACCGTTTGCCAGTCGTGTAGGAGTATTTTTTGAACAAGACATTTAACGGCTTCCTGCAGAATATTAAAATACAATGATATATTAAAATACAATACAATGATATATTAAAATACAGTGATCCTTTTGACCAAAGGCTCAGTTGCGGGTTGGAAGGAGATTTAATTTTTTTCCTTTTCCCTTGGTATAAGAAATGCAACCTGTCGCTTATACAAACTTACCACAAATGAATGAAAGGCTGTCATAGTGTAAGGGTTGAAAGCAGATGTCTGAGGACTTGACTTTCTTTTCATGGACTGTATAATTTCCATGTATGTAAGCTTAATAAAATGTGCATAATCTTAACCCATCACAGTAAATTCAATAGTTCATTATATATACTTGTTCTCTGGGTGATAGTGTCACTAGGAAAGGTGAAGTGGAAAGAGTAAACACCCAAGGCTGCTTTGAAATATAATTGTCTGGTGCTAAAACATGTGATTTTCCAATAAAATTGTATTTTATGTAATTGGCTCGTTTGCTCTGGTTATCCATTTAACTTGTTTACCACAAACATCTGTACTTGTGCTTAATTGCTATGTGTACTGAATACTAATATAGTTAAGCTACAAAAATAATTTTCAAAAACATTTAAACTTGTAAATGGAGAAGAATGTCTAATGAATTTGAGTATTTTATGTTCAACTTTCACAAAGAACATGGCTTTACTTGCCTCCAACCCACCTGAGTGTACGGAAGCAAATAATCCTATGACAATTAAGATAAAAAACAAAACAAAACTTAATTGTATTAAAGCAAGACCCATTGAGGATGGAATTCAGGCATATGCTTGAATTTAGCACTGGGAATGGTGTTCCCCTCATTAAACAGATTTGTATTCGGACCTGCTTATAGAAACTAAAAATATTACTCATCCATCATGTTATTTGATAAGCAAGACACTTCAGATTTCTGGTTGTTATCTTATGCCTCTTGTTCCTTTCCCATTGCACAATTCTGTTTGGTTTAAGTTGTTCCCCATCTGCAACAGATCCTTTTAGTGCTATTGCAGCTTGGTAGCTTAATCCATTCAAACGTTAAAGGAACAGTCATTTGGGGCAGCTTTTATTTAGGTTCTGGTGCTCTGCAATGCCTTCTTTGCCTTTAATCATAATCTCCATTCTGTTGAAATGTAAAATAAATATTTAAAACTAGGGCTGCAACTTCAATTGCTACATTAACCAGCTAAAGTTTTAGTTACTTAACTGGCAAGGCACAATTCTAATTAGGGTTACAAGTTTATTTTTGAAGGCTTCTATGATGAAGAATACTAAGATGACTTTTCCTTCTAACAGTGAGCAAGTTGCTTTTATTTATGAAATTTATCTTGTACTGTACTTGCATCCGTTTCTCAAAGGTATCACTTGATGTATTTTAATTTATTTAATCTGTTAAGAGGCAAATTATAGTTTAAAAGTTTACTAGATTGTCATTCCTACTGAAATTGAACTACTTGATTACTTGATCTTGAGCAATAGCAATTATTTTTGAAAGCTGGTAATCTCTCTAATAGATTTCTTTGCAACATATATATAGCTACAATATATATTTAGTCTGCTTCTCTACTCAATTTTGTCATATGAAATGGTTGAACAGTGTATGCCATATTTGATCAGTAATCTGTAAGTGCTTTTCTTCCTTTTATTTAAAGCTCCTCCTGAGTTTCTGAAGCAACCCTCTAATATTTATGCTCATGAATCCATGGATATTGTGTTTGAATGTGATGTGACTGGGAAGCCAACTCCAACAGTGAAGTGGGTAAAGAATGGAGATGTGGTGATCCCTAGTGACTACTTTAAAATTGTAGTGAGTATATCTTTAGTATGTATCCTATGGCTTGATTTCCTTGTGTTTTAACTAAACGTATATAGCGCTAAATTGGGTACATTAATCAATGTATGCTTGAGCCACCAAACTATCAATTTTCATTTTTCTCTCTCCAATAACTGCATAGTCACAATAGTTTGAACCTAGATAGGCAGAAAGACCCTTTAAATTTAGAGGATCAATTTTGTGATGGGGTATGGTAGAAAATATGCCGGTCATACAAGTTCACCCACACTTCTAATTGTACTTTATCAATAGAAAAAGTATGGCAGACCTTGCCAATGTGACAGTAGGTTGCATTCTCATGCTAGGACACCGAAAGCTTATTCTAATGCCTCATGTGAATGTGCTTTGTGAAGTATCTCTCCCATCTTTGGGGTGTTTGTTGCATTCCATTTGGAAAAATTGGCCCAAAAAGTTAAGCATCATCATCACCATCACCCCTCGGAAGGTAGGACAGAGGCACTCCTGACCAGTTTCATTTTCCATTGATGGTCTTTTCAGGAGACCATTTTCAATTAGACTAGAACACTGTTTGGTACATACAGCAATTCTGTCAATGCCCATTAATGGTTGCCAAATATTGCTGTTTTTCTAACAATTTTGCTGATCTTGATGTTGTAGAAGTTGAGCACTGACGTCCAAGAGCTCTTGAACAGAAATGTAATTTAGAAGTGCCATGAGGCATAAAAACATCGTTTCCCCCACCCTTTGAAGCCCTTGTAGTTTCGACTTCTCCATTTTAGTGAATATTATATTATGCATGTATGTGTTCTCTTTTAGAATGAGCATGACCTACAAGTTTTAGGTCTAGTGAAATCGGATGAAGGATTTTATCAGTGTATTGCAGACAATGATGTGGGAAACATACAGTCTGGAGCCCAGCTGATAATACTTGATCATGGTAAGAAACTAGGGTCATATATTGCCAAAAGTGGGGAAGAAAAATTTCAGGTTTACATTCTTTTCCACAAGTAATTCTCTACTCAGATATGAGTGACAGCTGTTTGCTCGTGTTATAAACGCATTATCTTTGTAAAATAAAATTTCTAAATGTGTTCTCTTTAGTTTGAAACAAACTTTTATATTGCAGAACATTCCTTCAACCTGTGAACATGATAGATCAAAGACACACCATGATTTGTCTTTACTGTTGCATTTTACAACAATATAATAATTTAGCAAGGTAATTGGCATTGATAAAATGAATAATAATTACTTTTCAGTAGTTAAATTACATCTTAGTTATCAAAACTATCAGCTGTTAATAATAATAAAATAATAATAATAATAATAATAATTCCTTCAGTCGCCAGTTAAAGCAAATTCCTTTAAAAACATTTATGATACAATTTTAATATCATTCCAAAAAAACCCTCATAACATTTATTAATCACAACCCCGCGTTGCGATTATCTGATATCATTTTAATTAACCAGAGCACTTGAATGCATGGCACTGGATTCCATACATTCAGTAACTCTCTTGGTGGTTCATCCTTCAGCAGACTCTTGGAAGTGTTCTATAGCCATCCTGCAGGGAGTTTTGTGTGTGTGTTCTACATCATCAGAAGAATCTTTATTTGCATCAACCACTAGTCATAGCAATAAAATAAAATGTACTGAAGATAGAGGTAAAAACTTAACTATACAAAATATATTCTGGAGGTTTACTGTGTGTGTGTGTGTGTGTGTGTGTGTGAGAGAGAGAGAGAGAGAGAGAGAGAGAGAGAGAGAGAGATATCACAATGGGGAAAGATTGGGACATACAATCCTAGAAAAGGATGGCATCCGTTTGACATATGCTTCTCTTGACAGTGGAGTATGCTCCCTTATCCTTAGCCCTTCTATTGACTGCCAAAATTGACCCCAGACACATAAAGACTTGTGGCTTTCACACAATCTTTTTGTCACTCATCACCCGAAAATGTTGCAAAAGAAGGCCCAAGAGACCACCATAACCAACTGGATCAAGGCCTCCATCATCCTGGCCTATGATGCCCAGCATTTATGGCCCACTCTGCCAGGGTAGTGGTGACTTTGGGAGCCTTGGCTGCTAATTCAATAGATCGGTAGGACAGCCACCTGGGCACCCTCCTCATTTACCAAACACTACAAAATGGACATTTATGCCTCAGCAGAGGCTGCCTTAGGGCAGAGTTTCCTTCAGAAGGTAGTTTCTTCTCAGCAAATGGCTTATAGGTGCTCCCCCCAGTACTTTGGGCTCCGGTAGATCCCATTGTGACTGGATCCAGTCGTGACAGGAAAATGTGTCATTGGGTACTTAGCATGAAGGATTGTTTTCTGATAGACAGTAAGAGCCAGTCTCTTCCACACTGCAACTTCCTCTCTTGTTATGTTTTTTTTTTAAGGGACACGGGTAGTGCTGTGGTCTAAACCACGGAGCCTAGGGCTTGCCGATCAGAAGGTCGGTGGTTCGAATCCCCGCGACGGGGTGAGCTCCCGTTGCTCGGTCCCAGCTCCTGCCAACCTAGCAGTTTGAAAGCATGTCATAGTGCAAGTAGATAAATAGGTACCACTCTAGTGGGAAGGTAAATGGCATTTCCGTGCGCTGCTCTGGTTCGCCAGAAGCGGCTTAGTCATTCTAGCCACTTGACCCAAAAGCTGTATGCTGGCTACCTCAGCCAATAAAGCGAGATGAGCGCCGCAACCCCAGTTGTCTGCGACTGAACCTAACGGTCAGGGGTCCCTTTACCTAAGGCTTTTTTAGTGCTGTTTTTCATAGGACTACTTATTTACTTGCTTTTTAATATTTATATTTGTGTATTTTTAGCGGTGTTTCTTTTAATTTATGCTGCGAAGTGCCTTGGGAGAGAGGTGGGATATAAATGAAATAAATAAAAAATAGAGCTGTGATATTGTCTCTGTGGTTGTGACATGGGGCTCTGTAGCATTCTACTATTATAAAGCATGACAGTTCTATTACAGTTTGTCCTATAAAAGAATATTTTAAAAAATAATAATAATCTTAATGAGGTACTCTTTTCTTTTTCTTCCATTTTATAATGCATAATTTCTGATAGAATTTGTTTCAGGCACAGTGCAGTGTTTATCCATGGATTTGTTGCTTCTGAAGGAAGTAGATAAATGTGACTTTTTATTGGCTCTGTGTAAAAACATACTGTGCCTTTGTGTTGCTCTTATGTTAACACTGGCATCTTATCTAAAATACAGCATAACTTTGGGTTGAAAGGATAGGAAGAGTTGCTTTCCTTTCTGAATTTTCTTTGTATGATGCATTGATAATGACACACCTTTTTGATTATTGTACATGACAGGAAATTTCAAATGACTTCCTTTAAAACAAAATATGTCATGGGTGTGGGAGGAGTGTTTTTATCACACTTTTATGACTTCCTTTAAAAGTTTACGTTGGAAAAAATTAAAACATTCTCCCTGCCAAAGTGGCATAAAATTTTATGGGTGGATTTGGGGATGAGCTCAGAAAGTACTCATTTCACAAAACTTAAATAGGCAGTCAACTATTAAAATCTTTAAAAGTAAGTGTTTCATTGCATTTTCAGAATAGATTACAAAAATCAGAACGATAGTAATGCAAGGCAAAAGAAAAACGTGGATATCTGTGTTATAGTAGATCAGTCCGTATCAAGCTTGAGATAATCGTGTAATTTGAGAAATAAAAAGGGTCCAATCTTTTTGAATCGGAGTTCTCCTTATCATAGCCTTAGGGCAGCACTGCATATTATGATCCCTGCGGAATACACCAGTGTGGTATAATACTTGCGTTCCCCTGAAACAGTTACAGTGTCTAGCATTGCTATTAATTTAGTGCTCTCAACTTTTTTTCTTGAACTTTCCTATCACCCCCCACCTACCCCCAGCCACACACTTTTCCTTTTCATTCATCTCACTCTTTGCTAGCCAAACCTACTTAATTCTTCACAGCTTCCAGGAACCTTGAATCGCCTTTGAAATGGATGCAAATGTATAAGTAGTACTTGTGGCAACTAACAATTGCCTCTAGTTGACACTTGAAAATATGGCTGAAAATAAAATAAAAGAAGAAATAATGCAAGATTTGTTCTAATAATATGTTAAGCAGATGCAATTTCTAAGGGGAAATTATTATTGTTGTTTAATATGGTTGTAGAAGCCAGGGTAGTATTAGCCTGCTATTGGAAATAAAATTACAATGTTTCTATTTGGGAACAGATGATCAAATTATGGAGTATGGTCATAATGGTTATGCTAATGAGTTTTCATTAGGGTTAATGAAGGGAGACGGAGAATATACAATTTTAAAGAAAAAATGATATTTAGTGAATATTGAATTCAGCTCTCAGGACAACTAATTAAAGACAGTAATTGTTTCTCTGTCTCATAAGGGAAAGTATTCTTCGAAAAGATTGTGAATGTGTTAGTGTACAGTAGTAAAAAGTTTTGTATAAACTTGAAAATATTCATTTAGTCTTTTATTGGTGTCGAAACAGAAAAAAGTCACCTCACCATCATACATTTTGCCCTCCTGACCTAGTTGTGCTAACGCTAATGATAAGTAACAACAACAATAATTTATTACTTGTAGCTGGCCCATCTGACTGGCTTCCAACAGAAAATAACAGCACAGTTAAACAGCAGATATTAAAAACTTCCTGATACAGGGCTGCCTTCAGATGTCTTCTAAAAGTCAGATAGTTGTTTATTTCCTTGACATCTGATGGGAAGGCATTCCACAGGGCAGGTGCCACTACCAAGAAGGCCCTCTGCCTGGTTCCCTGTAACTTTACTTCTTGCAGGAAGGGAACCGCCTGAAGAGCTGGACTTCAGAGTCCGGGCTGAACAATGGGGTTGGAGACGCTCCTTCAGATATACTGGGCTGAGGCCATTTAGGGTTTTAAAGGTCAGCACCAACACTTTGAAGTGTGCTCAGAAACATACTGGGAGCCAATGTAGATCTTTTAGAGCCAAGGTTATATGGTCCCGGCGGCCACTCCCAGTCACCATTCTGGCAGCCACATTCTGGATTAATTTTAGTTTCTGAGGCACCTTCAAAGGTAGCCCCACATAGAGCACACTGCAGTAGTCCAAGCGGGAGATAACCAGAGCATGTACTACTCTGGCAAGACAGGGTGCAGGGTCTCAGCCGTCATACCAAGTGGAGCTGGTAGACGGCTGCCCTGGACACAGAATTGAGCTACGCTTCCATGGACAGCTGTGTGTCCAAAATGACCCCAAAGTTGTGCATCTGGTACTTTAGGAGCACAGTTACCACATTCAGGACCAGGGAGTCTCCCACACCTGCATGTCCCCCAGAAACAGTACCTCTGTCTTGTTGGGATTCAACCTCAATCCGTTGACCATCCTCCACCTGTCTCCAGACATTCACATAGGCCATTTACCGCCCTCACTGGTGTCACTCAGAAAAGAGACCCTTTCTCCTGTGTGCTATTCCCAGGTGGTTCAATAATCTGGGCACAGCAAGTTACCTTGGCGTAGAAATATCTCATCCTATTCTGTTTTTTTTCTTCCACTTTTTCTCAATCATGTTGTTAAAAGAAAAACCCTACAAAGGCATTTAACCAGTATATTTTTTACTTCCCTGGGTACTTAGTTGACTTTTTGCACTCTGCCCGCACCACATCATATGATAAGGCACCTTCCTCTTGTGTCCCTTATTCTTATGCATTTAGCCTCTATTACTTTGAGAAATCCTGGGCCATTTTCTGCCATTTCGGTGCTTAAATCAACTTACAAATAATTAAAACACAAGGCAGTAAAACATTGCATAATTTACTATTCGTAGTAAAATGTTCATGTTTTAGCTAATTTACAATAATAAATAGTTCTAATTGAATATATTCTTAAATTAGATCAGCCTCAGCAGTGTTTATTGGCCAGAGCTCCATATTATCTACTTAATTGAGCTTTCAGTTGCATGAAATTATTAAATAATCTTCTGAACTGTTGGAGTAGAATTAAAAGCAAAAAGAGGCAGCTAATTGCACAATAATTTTAGCTGTACTGCACCATTTCTTTCAAATATCCTTGAAGGTAGATATACATGGAAATATATTGCAGGGATTCAAAATATAAAGAACTATTTATGTAAAGATTCTCTCGAAACAGGGAAGCCTTATTTCTAGGTCTTCCTTAGAATTGATTGTACAAGCTGTTTAAAAATAAATGCTTGCTCTCATTTCTGAATATTTTCATTGATTGGTTGGTTGGTTGTGTACTTCTAAAATGTGTTTGTACACACACATACGCACCCTTCATATTTTCAATTAATTCACTTTCATCTTAAAATACTTCCATCCTTTTTCTATTAATGCTCAAGGAGTTTACAATAAAATTAAAACAAGAAGTTAATTGTTCATTGTTATTCTTATTTTAATGCAGTGGCACTTCAAATAATTTGTGAAATTAAGCATGCCAGGCTTGCTCTAATAATGATGGCATGCAGCACAATAGCTAGGTGCTGTTTAATCATGAAGAATAATGATTCATGGAGAGAACATGTTACTGGAGTGAAAGATTGAAACTCTTTGGGGGTAGGGGTTAGTGGATCTCATGTTCATATTCTTCACATACTGGCTGGAAATGGTTTCAAAGTACCTTAGGATTCTCACACTCCTTTAATAGATGAATTCACAACTGAGCAACTTAAAATATGCACAAAAGAATCAGTACACCAAGCTAATCAATGTCTATTTTATTCTTATGACTGGTATAAACTTGTTTTTTCAGTTATTCAAAGAAAAATTGAAGTTCTTCTTGAATTATGCTTATTTGATTGCAAATTTAATGTTTTTCTAATAAATATTTCAGTGCAAAAAAAGCTTAAATGTCAAACTGATGTTTTCATTCTGAGGTGCTACTTTATCCTCAATTTTCACCCTTCCCTTCCCACTTCCATTATAATGGAGATTTGACTGCCTGCTCTATAGTGATGTCTCCTTTGATATTTCCCATTAGTTTTCAGTAGTTACCTTTTTTGCCTGCATGCCAACCTTCAGTTTAATGGCCTTTTTTGTGTGTTCATTTTGTTTTGTTTCCCATCGTGGTTTTGTTTATTTCTTTTTTGGTTTTTTCTGTTTTCTCTTTAAATCGTCGTGATGTATGCCCTTCATATTCCCCAATGTTTGCACATGACAAGATGTTGCCATCCCAACATTACCTCCCACTTCACTGACCAGTGCCACTACTGACCATCTAGCACCAGCTACAAGTGGACCGTTGCCTTCTGCCCCTCGAGATGTTGTGGCTTCCCTTGTCTCTACCCGCTTCATCAAGCTGACCTGGAGAACACCTGCATCCGATCCTCATGGAGACAATCTCACCTACTCTGTGTTCTACACCAGGGAAACCGTAAACAGGTATAATTTACTTTTTTATATACAAATTTACAATATACTTTACTTTACTTGAGTGTTTTACTTTACTATACTTTCTTTACTTGAGTGTTTTTAAGCTTTAGATTTCTTACCTGTACCACTCCAAAGGCCTGGTAAGAAGTTCAGAACTTTCCAACTAATATAAAATGCTGTGACTTTTTTAAAAAAAGAAAGACACATTTTATGTAGTTGCTTGGAGATACATGGGCTCAACTTGAATTTTCAGAGTGAAGAAATAAGGATGAGATGTTGTCAGATAGACACTTGTGGCTTCATCCTGTTTGCCTCTTGCCTTGCTTCTTGTGAGAATATCTGATGAGGAAAAAACAATTTGTGTCTGTCTAGTGCATTTAAACACTCTTAAGAACACACATTGAAAAAGTATTATTGAAACTTCAAGAACTGACTTTGCAGATGAGTTGTTTGGCTCTTAGGGCCATTGAATTGGCTTTGTTTCTGAATTGTGAATGCTATTCTTTGAGAATACCCTCAAAGTGAGGAATCATGTATTTCTAGAAGAATCAAACATGAATGCTGGCTGTCCTTGGTATAGCACTTATTTTGGGAGCTTTGATTTTGTGGGACATCAAAACTACTAGCTGGGAAGGAGTGCTTTAATTATGTTGGAAGCTGTAGAAGGGCTATAGTTTAGAGAGAGAGCACATGCTTTGTATGCAGATCATCTCAGGTTCATTCCCTGGCCTCTCCAGGTAGGGCTGGGAGAGCCATCTGCAACTGTGCAGAGGTCTACTCAAAGAATAACACTTACAGATAAGCAAATCCCATCTCCCCCATCATTGCTTTGTCATTACTCTGTCCTGTGAACATTATTCTGAACTAATACCTTCCCCGTGGTGCTATCATTTTACTGCTTATGTGTACCAAATATTTTCTAACCTCAGGTCTTTTCCCATGTGCCCCCCCCTTTTTTTTTAAGGGAGCGTGTTGAAAACACAAGCCATCCTGGGGAAATGCAAGTGACAATTCAGAACTTGATGCCTGAGTCTGTGTATGTTTTCAGAGTGGTAGCTCAAAACAAACACGGGCCTGGAGAAAGTTCATTGCCACTTAAGGTGGCAACGCAACCTGAGGGTAAGCTTTAAACATTTCCACCCTGTTTGTTGCTGTTGCTGTGGCAGATGGTGATAAAATGTTTTTATCCTTTTCACACAATGCAGTGGTAGCTGTGCTCTGATTAACTTGCTATATAATTCTGTATAATCACACTTGTATCACTTAAGCCTGGTTCCTTTAAGATATGCTCATGTTATGTTAAAGTCAGTTGTCTATTTTAATGATTTAGAGATGATCCAGTGAAAGTTACCCTACTTCTAAGCCTACATTGCCCCAAAAAATTCAGCATATTATTAATAGGACAATCCTATGCATATTCACTCTAAATAATTTCCACTTTGTGCAATAGTTCTTACTACCTAGCAAGTGTGTTTAGGATTGCAGACTAATTCTTATGTTGAAATTAGTAGTATTTAAAAGATAAGACTTCTGCCTGCATAGTAACAAAGGAAGTTTAGTTTTGGCTGGATCATGTTCTAAGCATGTGTGCAATCTAATCTTGCATCGGATAATCCCTTACGGATAAAATTCAATTTATATTTATCTTTGGATGCAAATAGTTTTATGGCAATGTTAAGCTTCTTGTGCAGTCTCATTATACTTGAGATGGAGCACAAAGTACACTTATGTCAGGAAGAAAAAGGAAGTTACGGAGCATAGAAGTCAAATCTGCTTTAAAAACTCCCAAGTTTGAATTATTATATGAGATACCACAATCAACTTAAGCATGGCCTTTTAAAAAACCAATTTAGCATAAAAATTGCCTCTCTAAAATCATTTTTAATTGCTAAAGTCTGGCCATTCTTTGTCTTCTATTTTCAACATCCATTTTAGGTTGTGTAGGTTGATTCACATTTTTTTGTTTTTTGTTTGCTTCAGAGCTCATTAAAGGTTCACTTTTCCCATATCTTATTATTGATGTTCAGCCATGAAATTGGCATATTGGGCAGTTTGAATGCCTTCACTTCCATTTTTTTATTAACCACAGGTTAATGTTGCATCCGTACCCTAAATTAGTTAATTTTAACTATAGTTTGTTGAAATAAGCTGTGTTCATAACCCATTGGTTGAAGTTTCAATTGTTTCAAAAAAAATTGGTTGCAGTTTTTGTGGATTTAGATGAAACAACAAGCTGTGGATAATCAAAAATGGAAGTAAAGATTTCTTATCTCCAAGTGGCTATATTACAGAAGTGGAAGCAAGCATGTGAGCCTGAGATTTTCTATGGCTCATTCCCTAGATTCATGGAGAGCCAAATTGGTTCCAAAACATGTTCATTCACACTGTTTCACTTAAATTCTGTTTAGAATTTCAGAGCTCTTTGCTTTAGATATGCAATATAAAGTGTAATGATTTTTTTTTTAGTAATGCTTATAGTACATCTTGTTTATGTTTCAGTTCAGCTTCCTGGCCCGGCCCCTAATATTCGAGCATTTGCAAACTCACCCACATCAATCACTGTTAGTTGGGCAACACCTTTATCTGGCAATGGTGAAATCCAAAACTACAAGCTGTACTACATGGAGAAGGGAGCAGACAATGAGCAGGTATGATGCATAGCATAGTATTAGCAGAACTCTAGGCTTTTTTACCTGTAGTAAGATTACTGTTTTCATTATAGTTCTCATTTCAGAATTTGGATGTTATTTTGTTGGATTTTATTAACAGACAAACAGGAGGAGAGAAGACCTTTTAATATTTTGCAGCAAATGGACATGTTGCAATTACTAGGCAAATTCTAGTTTCGCTTTTTGAAGTTTCACTCTTTGAAATATTAAAGCTATTGCAGGTAAACTGAGGGTAGAATCCAAATGTTTCTGGACTCTAATTCCATCACCCCCAGCTAGCATGAACAATAGTCACATATGATCAGTTATTATTTAGCCACCCCTGAGATAAACAAATGAGATTCTCATAAACATGTACTAGTTTTCTTTTATAAAAAGCATCCATTGATTTACTTAAATGCCTTACCCCTTAAGACTTTTATTGCCATTTTTATTTAACTAGATAGCCTGCAGGTCATTTATTTCAACTAGTGTTGAGCCATGGGGGTTTGATTTTGTCAAAACACATTTAACTTTGAAAACAGCCCCCTGCCCAATGAATGTCGGGACCAGAGTGTTCACATATTCAGGAACTTCTGCTCTCACTTTCCTGATCGGCTAGAATCATGCACATGGCTAATCTAATTCAAAATAGATTTGCCCTAACTCAAAATAGATTTGTTTGCCTTTGGTGAAGAAAGCATATAGCCAAGCCTGACTGACTTCATAACATTGCTAAGCCATCATATTTGTTATGTCACTGAGGCAACAGCCGCTGGGTGAACAGTGACAGAGAACGTTTTCAAAGGTGTGGCAAACATTTCAGTCATATTTTGGATCTCAAATGCCTTTGCTCCCGAACAAATCAGCTCTTGAACAATCGAAACCCGGAAGTGAGTGTTCCAGTTTTCAAATTATTTTCGGAAGCCAAATCGGAAGCCATGTCTTGGTTTTCAAACGGTTCTGGGAGTCGAACAGACTCCCGGAACACATTCTGTTTGAGAACCAAGGTACGGCTGTATAACATTTTTGAGAGCCATGGAGATTTCTTTGGACAGGACTCTGCACTGTGTTTTAATTGGGTGTGTGTGTGTGAACTGTTTAGATATTTTTAAATAAATAATGAAAGAAAGAAAGTTATCATGGTAGCCTTTTTCAGTCAGCCATCTAAACCATGGTTATAGAGAATGTGCTGCAGCAAGTACTGAGCTTTTACCGCCCTCCTCACTTCTGCCTTTCACTTTCAATTTTAAGTAAACTTCAGTTTTATATTACATATGAACTCTGGGAACTACTGTTTATTTTTAATCCTAGTTAGTTTACAAAGCAGGCTATCAAAGCATAGTTTGATAGCCAGCTTTGTTATCTAACTTGAGTTAGAATAAACCACAGCTCCCCTAATTTAGATACGTGAAAGCTTTCACTCTGCTCATGCACAGATGGTAGAAGGAAATGTGAATCTGAGGTTCAGTGTGGCTTGTTCTTGATTATCTAACAATGATCTAGAGATTATGATGAACAGAAATGAACAAAGCATTCATAGCAGTAGTCTTTTAATCTCTGGGTGTTTAAAAGATGCATCCTGGTTTACATCTTTTCAAATATAGGACATTGATGTTGGAGGTCTTTCCTATACAATTAGTGGTTTGAAAAAATACACAGAATATAGTTTCCGAGTGGTGGCCTACAATAAACATGGTCCAGGAGTTTCCACACAAGATGTTGTTGTTCGAACTCTGTCAGATGGTGAGTATCTTCTGATTTCAAACAAATTGCGGACAATTTCCTAATTTAAATGGATTTTTAATTGCCAAGTTTAGTTTCTGCATTATGGTACTATACAGGAAAAAGAAACACAACAATGGCAGATTCTCCAGCTCTGAAATTACAGAGCCAGCTGCTCCCACCAGCCATTGTTAGGTTACATCTATCTTAGTGCAATCTGAATGAGTCTTGCTTGTTTGACTGCTTTCTCCCACAATCTGCCAGTTGCAGACTTACCAGATGTTACTACCAGCCAAGTTTTCTCTTCTCTTCATCCTTGCTTTGAAGAAGACTTAGGGCGAATTCAAAATCTTGCACACCATTTTGTGGTATTATGGTTGGCCTGTTATTGGATATTTTCTTATGGGCCAACACAGTTATCTGTCACATTCAGCATTTTATTACTCATTTCTTTCTTTTAATTTTTTATTATTCTTTACTTTCTTACAATTCTTTACTTACCCATTGAGGATAAATGTTTTAAGCCAGTACACATTTAAAGCAGCTGATTTTATTACATCATGATGTGATGTTGCAATTTGGTTATAAGTATGATAGAAATTCTTAAATTCACTATTTGGGCTGATTTCTATGTGGCATGTCTGTTTGTAGAATTACAGCATATTGTCTGGGTTTCTGTGTGTGCAACAAAGTGATTTCGCATTCACAGAATGTTTTCATAGGATCATTGTAATACTAGTAACATGATGAGACTATATCTTATACAGTTTTCCAGTTTGCTCTACACATCTTTAGACTGCAGTTGAAATAAATATTGCTAAAGTTCTTAAGGTGCTGGGCCACTTAGCATTCTGCAAAAAGTAAATTAAAGAATCAAATACTTCTATGAGTGACCTTACCTACACAGACTGCTGCATGATTCCCTGCCCTGGCCTAGCTGCCTTCCAGTCAGTCTCCACTGATACACAGTAATTCTGAATAGGGTGCAGCTGGATTATTCAACCATACCCAGTGCGGCAATGCAAAATAATGCCCTGTCCTCCGAAGAGACTGTATTGCCTCTCTACATGAGTAACTGCTCTGACTGGCCTAGAACCATATCTCATGGTGTGCTTTTCTGAGGTCAAGTAAACCTTTTTGTGTGTGTGGATAAGGTAAAAGTTGACTCTGTCAAGTCTAAGAATGAAATATGCTTTCAATTTTTATTGAGGAATATTCTCTGGCTATCAGAAACTAATGTTGCTGTATTTCAGAGTATGTATATTGTATCAATAGCCATTTTTGTAGACTGTAAAGAAATTGTTCTCTTTATGAAATATATATACTTCCTGTCTAGTTGCTCACAGAATTTATATAGAATCCGCAAATAGTTCCTATCCACAAATTGGTGAGGCCCAGACCTTTCTGGTTCCCTGTAAGCAAACTACTGGTTCTCAGTCCATTATTGAGTGTTTACTCTCTGATGGTTATATACTGTGCAGTGCAAGGACTGGTTCATGCTGTAAAATATGTAGTCTGTTACTAAGAAATATGGAGAGGCAATATAGAATATCATAAATTATACATAACTTAATTCATTTATATAATTTATTTTGACACTCACTCTTGAATAACTTACTTTAATGTTTCTAGTTCCCAGTGCTGCACCCCAAAATCTAACTCTGGAAGTGCAAAACTCCAAGGTAAGATACTCTCAGTTTGTTTGTGTAGATATACTTGAAGAATAGAACTAGCCTAGATCCTCTAGCACTTGAACTCTCCACATGACAATTTCCCATGTATTAGCTCAATTTACAAATTATGGTTTGGATGAACAAGCAAGCATGATGGTGTGCGCACATTATTATTCTTTTTGGCTTAGAACAAACCTTGGCTACAGTTTCTAGTTTGTTTGGAATGACACAAACTGTGCCTGGGTTTACAGAAAATTCTAAGCCAAACCATGGCTTAGTTCTTAATAGTACAGCAGCAGCAGGACCATGGGAAGAGTGAAGCAGATGTAATTTTCATAGTTTTACTTAGTGTTGTGTGTGAACCAGACCATAGATCTTTATCATCCTGAGTTGCCTGTTTTTCTTAGCCCAAATGCTGAGCCTATGAGCAGTAACAATTTTTTTGTTTCTATGTATCAGCTGGCTCCTTTGGTCCTCTACATTTTTTGAATGTTTTGGGCAAAATTTCAGTTTGCATGCTTAACACTGGAACAGGTATTGTCTAGTGTCTTCTATTCTATTCAGTGTGCAGCTGGTTAAGCAATTCTTTGCTTCAGAAACAGTGAATACAAGTATTTCCAATATTTCAGAGTATCTTTTGGAGATTATTTGGTATGGAAAAGAAATAAAATTCAGATTTGACATATACTAGTGCCTGCAAATTGTTCATGGTCTGCTACTTAATTCCTAAGATGTGAGGGTATAAAAATCAAATACTGTTCTCTGCAGTCTGAACTGCAGAGCTGCTTCGAGATACATCATTTTAATGCCTAAGGTGTTATGTAAGTTTGCACACAATATTGCAGATTACATATAAATTGTTTCCTGAACCAGTCTAATGGAGATTGATGAAGCATGAGAATTAGCATAGTTTAATGCAAAGAACATGATTTATACTGCCTTTTAACTTCCCACAGAGCATTATGATGCATTGGCAGCCCCCTCCTGCAGGAACACACAATGGGCAAATTACTGGCTATAAGATCCGTTACCGAAAAGTGACTCGCAAAAGCGATGTGACTGATATTGTTGGGACACAACTTTCACAGCTAATTGAAGGTGAGTAGGCATGCATTCTTCATCTAAAAGTAGAATCAGCTAATTACAGGTTCTTTATTCTAAGCAAGGCTATTTAGCATGTGCTTTTCATAGTATGGGCAAGGAGATCTTTTCTGAGATGTACAGCCGCAGTACAATACCACTGATAAAGAGTATACTCTTTATCAGTGGTATTGTATGTTGTCGTTGTCGTTGCTGCTACTGTTGTTGTTACTTTTAAAATCTCAGAAGAATCATAAACATGTAAACAACAATAACATAACTGTTGAAAGGGACATAGTTATAATATTATAAGCATACTATAACATTAACCGATTTTGGTAACTAAAACCACCACCATTTTGAAAAAAACAACCACCAGTGATGCAGGATGGATACCAACTGGGATAAATGATGTGAGCACTGAACGTGCCTTACTTGTAGGGTGTTAGATGATTCCCCATCCTGCGGCATCCTTTATTTGTGGGGTGGGGCATTGAATATATCCAAATTCTCTCCCACCTCCCTGGACCAGCTTTACCACACACACCTGTCAGTCAGCTGATATTCTAAAGAAGGAAGAAGCCGCTATGCTCACCAATCATGTTTGGATCTTTGGCTAGACCATCCTTCTTTGAACACCTGCTTTACGCACCAATCGCTTAATAGGTACTGGAAGCGTGCCATCAGAGAGACTCCCTTTAACTGTTAAAGAGGATGTACGGCAAAAGGTTGCCTCAAATCAAGGATCAGGTCTTAATTTTGTACTGCCTCATAAAAGGTGTGAACAGAGACTCATATAGTCACTTCCAAATCTCAGGTGGGGCTCTTTCGTAAACAAACCAACAAAACTGCAGAATTAGCTTTGCCCTGTGGTTGGCTGTTGGGAAGCGCTGAGCAGATGGCTTGCAGAGCACCTTGTGCAGTGCTTCCAAAGCACCAAGAGTTGACTGCATTTTATGGAAGGCCAAAAATCATCTTGGGAATAAAGCAAAAATGGGGAACCTCCAGCCCACATGTGTGATTAAGCCCACCTGTCCCCACCATTTGACCCACTATGCTGTTTTTATCAAGTCTCTCCTATACCTATCAGGGACGCGGGTGGCGCTGTGGGTAAAACCTCAGCGCCTAGGACTTGCCGATCGCATGGTCGGTGGTTCGAATCCCTGCGGCGGGGTGCGCTCCCATCGTTCGGTCCCAGCGCCTGCCAACCTAGCAGTTCGAAAGCACCTTCGGGTGCAAGTAGATAAATAGGGACCACTTACTAGCGGGAAGGTAAACGGCGTTTCCATGTGTGGCTCTGGCTCGCCAGAGTAGCTTCGTCACGCTGGCCACGTGACCCGGAATTGTCTGCGGACAGCGCTGGCTCCCGGCCTATAGAGTGAGATGAGCGCACAACCCTAGAGTCTGGCAAGACTGGCCTGTACGGGCAGGGGTACCTTTACCTTTACATCCTATACCTGATGTCAAATGTGGTATTAGGTGAGGAGCAAGTAAAAGTGGGCTTTGCAGGCACCGCTGATTACCCTTGTCTTTTTGTTCTTGGTTGCCTTGCGGTAGTTTGTGTGTTTACTGTAGTTGGTTCATTTTGCCTTTTAAACTCGTTCCTTATTCATCTTGGGTATTAGTGGGTAGTTCCCACTTCTTCTCTTCAGCCCTGTCTTCCCAGACCCAGAAATGAGACCTAACTGAGCTAGGAATGTCCTTCTAACCTGTGCTATCCATATGCTGATGATGCCCAGCTCCATTTCTCCTTGTCATTGGAGTTTGGTGAGACTATGCAAGTTCTGGATTGGTGTCTGACCACTGATGAGTTGGATGTGGTCCTGGTTATGGAATACTTGTTTTTGTTGGTTACTATGTTATGTATTTTTGATTTTTTATATTGTAAATCGCCCAATGATCCTTTGCTGAAAGGTAGCATAGAAATTTAATTAATAATAGTAATAATACTCCTATAACTATCCATTTGGCACCAACTTTACTATTTTAGATGCCAAATTAAGTTTATTTTCCTGAGCATTTAATTAGTAATTAACTGTATTCGCCATTACTCAATTTTTAGTATGTTTTTTTGTTCATTTGGATTTTATTGGTTGAATTGTTGTGAACCACCTTAAACTCTTGGTTATGGAGAGGCCAGATACAAATACTTCAAAGAAATAAATAGGCAAATGTGTTTTTAAAAGACACATAAATTAACTCCCATTTTTCAGAAGTGTAAAATGTTCCATTAAGTAATTTAGAAAGCCCCTTCTAACAAGAGTTGTTTTAACCAGTTCAGTGAAGCTGAGCTGACCTCTGTGTCTAACCAACTTAGTCCCAGGGTATAGCATGAAGGCACATTCAGCCATCACATTCCTGAAGCTAAGCAGGTTTGAGTCTGGTCAATGCCTGGATGGTGACCACCCAGGAGCCACATATATGGCACCTTGAATTGCATGATGAAGAAAAGGTGGGATATAATAATATAAGTGCTCACATACATGGAGGAGTAGCATTATTTAAAATGATGGGAATCTGGTTTATTTAAGGCGGTTGATGATGATGTGAATGGGGTAGGTATCAAATCTTTATTTTTTACTTGGATTAAGTTCTCTTTGAAGAGGACATACAATGAGTTTCTATTCTGCAGATAAAATATGAGTAAACCCTTTGAAAACAAAGTCTTCCAATTTGCCATAAACAAGTAGCCCACATGCTCTTTTGCTGTTGCCTGGCAGGGAAGGTCAATGTAATGTGTCAATCCTGTCACAAACTGACAGATAATCTGTGTCGATTGAATCAGTTGGAGTCCTACTGCAAGTATTGTTGATTTCCATGCATAGCCTCAGGTTATGCTTGAGTAGTCTTAAGAGGTGAAAGGCCAAATTGTAAAACACTTAGCTTCCTAGATCTGTGTCACAGTTGACCTAAATTATATCATCGAAAAAACAACTATATAGGATATTCATTTAGGCACTTACTTAGTTTCATTTTAATAAGCTATTTAACTATCAGTTTGGATGAATTGTTGATATTTTAATTGGAAGTAATGGCATCATATTCGCTGTGGGAGTTATATTTTCACAATGCTGATTTTTATTTTTTTTTGTATCAGGTCTGGAACGAGGAACAGAGTACAGCTTCCGGGTGGCTGCTTTAACAGTCAATGGTACAGGACTACCTACTGATTGGGTGTCAGCAGAAACATTTGAAAGTGATCTTGATGGTATGGATATAAAGATGCACCATTAATGTTACTATTAAAAATGTGTTTTAACAGTGCATGCCCAGGGAGAAATGTGGAGATTCCCCCCCACACACACCTTTTGCCAGAAATGAAAAGTATTTCATAGAGCATTGGGGGTGGGGTGGAGCAGGAAGAGAGAAGGGAACATATTGCTGTTGCTGAGAAAACTAGGCTGACATGCATTTTAATTTGATTGCAGCAGATTTATTTTTTTGTATATTTACTTATTTATTTATAGGCTTATATACCACATACTAAACAAAGTATCTAGGCAGTGCACATAGCACATCCAGAAAACGGCATATGAATACTTAGTCAACATCTGGACAAACTATACACAATAGCCAATTGTTGAGCTATACATCAGAAAAACCCTGTGTAAAGAGAAGAGTCTTGATTTGGCATTTGAAGCAAAGTACTGATTGTGCCTGCATAATATTAACATGCATATGTTCCACAGCCTCATTTCAGGCATACTAAATACTCATAGTATCAAGGCAAATATCAAGTGGCACCTTACCTATCCAGCTGAACATAACAATTGAGCAGGTATAAATGGTGCATGGCAATCCCTTGAGTAAGCTGGTTTCAAGCTGTTCAGGGCTTCATATACCAACAGTTTTACCTTGAATTTGGCTCAATAGCCTATAGGCAGCCAGTGCAGAAAGTGGATGGAATTACACATCCCATTGAAAGTAATACAGAATGGACACACATCTATATTTGTATATGTCTGTTATCCATTTACCTTCCCACTGCAGAGGTACCTATTTATCTACTCGCACTGGTATGCTTTTGAACTACTAGGTTGGCAGAAGCTGGGACAGAGCAACAGGAGCTCACCCCATTGTGCATATTCTTATCCACCCACAATGCATTATTTTCAGTTCAACAACTGGAGGAAGACTGTTGGGAAAGTTTTGCACTGGTGAGCAATGAAGTTGCCAGTGCAGAATTACAAGACAGGCTGTTGTAGCACCTTAGCAAGTAGGGCTGTGTTCCACACTGCACTGATGGCTTTGTTTTCCTAAATGACATTTCACATTCACTACAGGATCTCTGACTGGGTTTGCTAACAGATGTGAAATATGTAAAAGACCATGGAGGGTTTCTGAAGGCCTTTTCAATTCCCTTCAAAATCAGTTTTGACCTGGAAAATATTGTACAATACACAGTGGGTACAATACAATACAATACAATACAATACAATACAAATACAAATACAAATACAAATACAAATACAAATACAATACGAATACAATACGAATACAATACGAATACAATACAATACGAATACAATACGAATACAATACGAATACAATACAATACAATACAAATACCAATACCAATACCAATACACAGCTAGCACTATCTAGTGGCCACAACAGGGGTTTTGTGCTATTTTTTCTTGCTCTGTTGAATCCTTAAATATTCAAATTGTTGAAGAAGCCTAGGAACTCAATATTACTGCTTAACAAGCTAATAAAAAGCTTCACATTTAATGTTTAAAATAGTTAAATAATGTTCTTTCTTTATTATAGAATCTCGTGTTCCAGAAGTTCCAAGTTCCCTACATGTCCGTCCACTTGTAACTAGTATTGTTGTGAGCTGGACTCCACCTGAAAACCAGAACATTGTGGTCAGAGGTTATGCTATAGGGTATGGTGTGGGTAGCCCCCATGCACAGACCATCAAGGTGGATTATAAGCAACGATATTACACTATTGAGAATTTGGGTAAGGGAAATACAGTAATACTGATGACTACATTTTTCTTTGATATTTTTCTGAGTAAAAGTTTAAAGGCAATGCTGACCTGTATGTGTTGAGAGTACTGACTTTCTATCACCTGATTTTGCTGCCTCCGTCCACACTAAGGGTGTCCAAAAACAATAAAAAAGCAAATATATTATAGTGCATGTTTTTAGCATTGATTAGTTATGAGGCCAGATTTAATATAGCTAAGTTTATCTGGGTCTCTTTTATGTGTAAAGGGTTCACTCTGATTTTAAAAACAACTGTGGATGTATATTTTTCTAGAACAGCAGTTCACATACCATCTGAAAGAAATAAAATACTTTCATTTTATACTCTTGTGATTCATTTTTTTCAGTTGCCAAGTATGGCTGAAACTATTTTACCATCAATTAAAGAAATAACTAAGAATTTGTAGTATCAAATAATATTCTTTTTTCTTTTTCTTTAGATCCCAGCTCCCATTATGTAATAACTTTAAAAGCCTATAACAATGTTGGAGAAGGAATTCCGCTGTATGAGAGTGCAGTGACTAGGGCTTATACAGGTAAAAGATAATGCTTGCCTATTTTGTTGTAACTCAAAATGAGCAGCCTTGAATCTTGATATCGATGCTGCTTTAATGTATTACAGTTTGTGGTTTATTATTTTTATGTAAATAATATATTAAATCACAAACCATTTTACGTTTGGTCCAAGTCCTTGGATTTACATTATAAGAGCTCCTGTCAAACTTTAATGTTGACCAATGCACAAATTATATGCATTTGTTTACATTGTTTTCATGCAATGTTTTAATGCAGAATTTCTCACTTTGCAATCTTCCAATCACAAATACATCCATACATGTATGCTTGTGCCTCTTGAACATTTGAAATGTGATGGGTATGTTGTCCACATTACTGCAGAAAACACCAATGGAACACTGCTGTACCATCATGTATTGTGTGCACTTATTCTAACTCTCTCTAAAATACTTGTTATATTAAATAGGTATTCAGAATAATAAGTATCTAGAGTTAAACTGCTTATGAATATGCTGACTTTAGCTTTTAAGCAGAATAATCTAATAACCCCTGTGATACTTTCCACCTGTGACTAATGTCAGTTTCTAGCATGTCGCTTGGCAGAATTCATCAAAAGAAAACTTTGGGCATTTTTCTGGATCCAAATGGAGGACATTCCTCTGATAGGGATGACACTTACCCCTGGTGGTGACAGTCAGGGTCCTACAAGGCCTTCTGCCTCCACTCCAGCGGGGAGAAGTAATCTCCCTCATCAGATTGGCACTGTGGTTGGTAAAGGTTTGGGCCTGATAAGTTCTCATGGAGTGTTTTTTTCTTGTACTGTGGCCAGTTGGCCAAATTTCTGTAAAGCAGTTTCTGGTTGTGGCAGGGTAGAATGGAGTTTTTTGCTTACCCCACCAATAAACTAGTTAGGTGGGAATATCATTTTCAGAGCAATCTGTGACTGCTCTTTCTCTGTGAACGCTTGGAAGGGGCTGTGTTTTGCAGCTTCCTACTCTTGTCTGTCTGGGCTTTCCAGCTGACCATCCCCTGATGGATTGTCCGGTTTGGTCCCACCTTTTCTTTTGGGCATTCCAGCTAGATCACTTATTCTCTGCATAATTTTGGTGGCCTCAACCACATGCATTTTGAAGAGGTTCAGCAGTTGTTAATTGGGTCCCATTGATAAACTGTTTAGACAAGAGCGCTCAGGGGCGGGGTTTTTCCCTTCTTTTTTTTGTCATTTAATTTTTTTCTGCCCCTTGTGCTGTATTCATATTTGGTGTTTTTTCCTCAGTTTTTGTAGAGGGTCTCCCACAGTATTGGGGCTGTTGGGCTCATTGCTCCCCTTCTCTTACTCTCAGCAGAGGCATTTTGGTGGGCACGTTTTCTCGTGGTGTAAGGGGCCCTGACCTTTTTTATTTCTTTAATGACTTCTCTCCCCCCCCCCCCTCAGCAGTTGTACCCCTGCAGGAGTCTGCTGGGAGTGAACTTTTGGACTCTTGACATTTCTATCTCTGCAGGGTCTGGATCCAAGGCAATGGGTCGGGGGATCAGTTATTCACCAGCGGGAGCAGAGAGGGATGAGTGACATCAGATGCTCACCCATGCCTCCTGCCTTTCCCTCTGGAGAAGAGATTCCCAGATTCCCAATGTTTTCTTTGTTGATTGCATGTTTGAGTGGGCTTGTTTAAGCTGTGGGGGTCATACCTGCCCTGGCAGTTGATCTGGGGAGGGAGATGGTACCTCCCCCTGGAGAGGAGGCAGAAGTTTGTCTAGGATCCTGCCTGTCACCACCAGGGAGGTGTCATTCCTATCAGAGGAATGTCCTCATCTGGATTCACAAACAAAATCCAAGGTAAGAACTCCCTTTCTTGTTGCTGAACGTGTTTCCGAGATCTTAAGTGTTTTTATATTGCTGTTTTGTGAATTACTGTGAACTTGAACACAAGCAGTTCCCCCCTCCCCACTAATACTTTCTGGAAGATTAGCTTGTCCCCATTTGATCCTAATTCTACCTTGTTCTTCCACCCTCTTTTTAGAGATGGGATGAAATAGTGCTTTAATGCAGCTAACACTGAGTATCTTAATTAGCAAACAGTGTCAAGTGGATAATAAAATTTCGATTCAGTGATCTTTTACTTTTGTAGCAATCTTCTTAGGTGTTGAACTTTGCCTACTCTGCTTATGGCATGTGTTTTAGGGAGGAATCAAAATAATCACTGAAAACTTTTATGCTGGTCTTGTGTTGCCTATTAACTCTGGCTTTTCTCTCTTTTTCTCCATTTCTCACCTTTCATTTCATCGTATTACCCTGCATTTCCCCCTTTTGTTTCTATTCACATATAATGCCACCTTCTTTCTTTTTTTATTGTAATACCCTACTTTTACCCATCAATTCCCTAGACACTTCTGAGGTTGATTTATTTGTTGTTAATGCTCCGTACACTCCAGTGCCAGATCCCTCCCCCATGATGCCACCTGTGGGAGTTCAGGCTTCCATACTGAGCCATGACACCATTCGAATCACCTGGGCAGACAACTCTCTGCCAAAGAACCAGAAGGTCTCGGATGCCCGTTACTACACAGTACGCTGGAAGACGAACATTCCTGCAAACACAAAATACAAGGTAACCAAAAGGTGCAGTCCAAAGGTACTTGCCAAACCAAATTTAAAACTAACAAAAATTTCTGAACATATGTTTCTATGAGCTATCAAGATAAATGGAAAGTTGATGCCTAAATAATGGACAAAAATGGAAATTCAAAACTGCCTTAGAAACTATTTGTATTAATGCAATTAATATTGTGAGAATAGAGATATATGGATGAGATAATGCTAGAGACTGTTGTCATAGTCAGGATATTTAATAGAGAGTGTCTCATTTTGTGACCCTTTGATTTCTCTTAGACTGCAAATACCACCACTTTAAGCTTCCTAGTAACTGGCTTAAAACCAAACACTTTGTATGAGTTCTCGGTGATGGTGACTAAAGGCCGAAGATCAAGTACTTGGAGTATGACTGCACATGGAACTACTTTTGAATTAGGTGATATTGTTGAGCCATTTCTAAATTAGTTGACATACTTTTTTCATGCTATGCTAATTTTTGTGTATTGTTGAATTCTTTCTGGTGTGGGAAGATTCTTAAAGTTCTTTGAACTAAAGAGAGAATTTATATACAATGAAATAGGTCTATCGTGTACAGAACCATAAAACATTTCATACATACAAATTATGTCTTAATAGTAGCTGCTAATAAATAACATGAAGGTTAATAATTAATGAGAATAGGGGAAATAATTTAATTATTGAGCAAGTAAGAGATCAGAAAAGCTCTGATCTGATCCTTGTAGCATCCATAAGTGCCGAGCTTCTTTCATTTTAATGTTATTTGCTAAAATAGAGATATTTGAAGTTCTGGCAGTTTCAGTAGTCAAATGGCATGATATGTGTCTGCACACATTCAAACCCATCTCTTCAGCATCTTGTCTGTTTATTTTCTTTATGATATTTCTCTTTTATTGTGGTTAGAAGTAAAAACAGATGATTGCCTCGAAAAATAGAAAATGTTTTAAGGCATGCAAAAAAACTCTAGCTTCAGAGAAGAGAACAACCCTGTGGAGTTTTGTTTCTTTTTTAAAATGTAAGAATTTCTATACCACCTTCATAGGACAGCTCACATAAAACTTCAGTCCATTCCTGTAAAAGTATAAAGAATTCAAAATGAAGCACAGAGTAGCAGAACACTCCTTTAAAACTGAACTAAGCCACTGAAGATAATTAAAAATCAGAAGCACTTTGCTTTATGCTCGGTCAAATTTTTATTAATAATGGATACAGAATAACTTAATTGTGTTATACCATTTTTTAAATTCTTGGTTCGATGCCAGAAGAAGTGCTTTGAAATTGCTCAACATCCAGTTTTGGGTATCTGTCTTTTGTGCAAATCCCATTTGAAATGAGATTCGAGTCAAGAAAACTAAATCACACAACTTTAATTATACCTGAGAAAAGTAAAACTCAATATTTTTCATACTTTTTGAAATATTTGATTAAGTCCCTTAAAATTACAATAGTGTTTGAGTTTTATCAAATGCATATTTAACAAATCATTAAGGAGTGAGAACTTGAATTTTAATATATTCCCTCTAGAGGGTATTGATCCTCTATAAACATCACTCTTTCAGATGATTCATTGACATTATTATGAATTCCAGTTGGAGAGAGGAGTTCACATTTAAGCTTCGTACCTAGAGGTTTGCTGTTGGCGGGCATGGCAGGAAGGGTTGATGGTGAGGAGGGAGCTCACAGAAATCCTCTGAAGGCATATGCTGCTCTTCCAAGATACTCCAAATAGAAAGAGTATTTTGAAATCCTTAGTATTGATGTTGCTTCTTCAGTAGAAAAAAAATTATAACTGCAAGTTAGTAGCTTATTTTATGGTTGAATGTAGCAATCTTTGACAAAGAATGCTTAAAAGAATAAAACTGATACCACAATCCGTGTTTAATTTAAATATCATTATTGCAGTTCCAACTTCTCCCCCTAAGGATGTGACAGTAGTGAGCAAAGAAGGAAAGCCCCGAACCATCATAGTCAACTGGCAGCCACCATCTGAAGCCAATGGCAAAATTACAGGTGAAATTTTATTTGGGACAGTTTAGTATATTTGTGCTGCCATTCAGGTTATGTATATAGGATGAAATCAAGATGAGGGGTTCTATGGAATGCAGATAGAATTGATAAGAAGAATGATCTGTTGTGTCCTTGAAGGAAGCGTACAATAGACGAACCTTCTTGTGTTTTGGTTCATTTCCCGCCCTTCCCCCCCTTTCCCCCCTTCCTTTCCTTCTTCTTTCCTTTTTCTTTTTTCTTTCCCATAATGGCTTATGTTCTATGCCATGTACTTTGTAGTTGTTTTAGCCTTTTCCATTATTATTATTATTATTATTATTATTATTATTATTAAGGATTTTTCTTTTGTGATTTTGGTTGTTTATATTTATCTGCATTTGCTTA
Source organism: Podarcis muralis (assembly GCF_964188315.1). NCBI lineage: Eukaryota > Metazoa > Chordata > Lepidosauria > Squamata > Lacertidae > Podarcis > Podarcis muralis. The sequence goes on from NC_135668.1 coordinate 8,095,574, forward strand.
AAGCAAAATAAAAATTACTAAAAAAGAGAAAGAAATCCTTTTAAAAGGTTGGAAACAATGATTAGAATGCTTAGTTATCTATGTTCTTTCAGTTTGAAGAAAATTGTGGTGTGTGTTTTTAATTAACTGCATACTGTTTTAATGTTCCAAGATGAAATGACTGAATTTTAACAATTAGGTCCATTTCCTCTTTATTTTATTTACTGTGTAAATAATATCAAGGTGCCAAATATTAATGAGAAGTGTATAAAATGGTATATTAAAGTATTGGAATCAAATTCAGGCTAGAAGCACATGCATGAAATGATTAGCTTAAGCAGAGTAGTTAAGGTGGGCTAGCAGATTCTTCCTTCGCTTCTAATCACCTCCATGACACTGCATGCAGCAGCAGAAGAGAAAGACGAGAGGTCAGGTCAGATTGGTTCTGAGCCAGTTCAACTATCTTCTTCGTGAATCCAGGGCTAGTGTCACTATACTTCCATGTGCTACTGACATACTTCACAGCAGCTTGAGGAAAGTGGTGCATCTGAGTCCCTCAAGCCTCTGAGGCTGAGGCAGGGCTTGAAGGAAATGGGTGGGGGATTTCACTTCTTTCCTTCTGTCCTCCCCCAATACACAGTCTTTTGCACATGGCTCTACTATTAGTTCAGACCTACAGAATATTGCCAGCCCTGGCATATCCTACAGTGTCTGTCTTCAGTTGAACTAATCAGGCTTGGAAATAGGGTAATACTGAATTTATATTCAGCATAATTATGTGAAAGGTCTGCCCTCTGGTGGAATACGTTTTAAGATTTGTGTTATAAAGCTGAAACCAATTGCAAAAGGAACTGAATGCACAATTTTCTGCTTATTCAATTTGTTCTAATTTTAAGCAGGAATGCTGCTGTTGTTTAAAAAATGGTCCAGTCATCAAATCATTCCCACTTGTATCATTGTCCTGTGTCCCCAATAAGTAGTTTCATATGGGATTCTCTTCAAAACTTAAGAACTTTAGTGAGATTTTCTGTTCTTTTTCAGTCCCACTTTCAGGATGTGGGGTGGCCCAGAGAGTCCTTCCTTTTTGTATGTCATGATTATGGAACATATTTGTATTTATGATTTTTCCTGGGAAAGAGTTATGTAGCTTGATGTGTCTCACTAAACCGACTGGGCTGTAACATTAAAATAGCTTTCCTTGCTGCTAAATGATTCTTTATTTTTAACAAAATGCTTCCTTTACTCAAACCATCTAAGCTGCTTCCTGTTACAAACATGGCAGGAGAGAGTAGTGGGCAGCACAAAACAGAATAGTGAAGGAAGAGAGAGAGAGAGGGGCCTTAAGCAATGATTTGGCAATAGTAATTAATTTTGTGAATAATAACCCAGCATGTTTCAAAGTGCATTCTCAGGGGCAAATGATCTACATGTGACTTGTTCCACTATGCATAAACAACAACCCAATTAACTCAAAAATATATTTTCTGAGTGTGGATTGTTTTCTGCAATTTTTCTTTAGCTATGCAAGTCATTTTCTTATGTGAATAGTGAGTGAGGGATTTCAATTTCAAGCATACCATCTAGTGGAGCTGTTTGGAACTTTCACAACTCACAAAAAGTATCAGTTAGTATCTGTATGAACTGGCCTTCTGTGGAAAACCTGGAAGTCTGATACCAGACCAGTAGAACAATCCATATTCCTTTACAGTCAATTTGGATTGTCCCCAAAGGTTTATGAAGTGTAGTATGTTAGCTGTGTAGCAGTTCCTTAGCAATTACTAATTGCTTTCTCAATTGGTGATTTCCCTTCTATGGTAGCTGTAAGCCCTGCTCAGTCATTCTTAACCACGTATATGTGATTACTGTTGCACAAGAAGCAAAAAAGAAACGAGTCTGCAGACATCTCACTTTCTTACACTGCTGTTGGCGTACCTGTAGGCCCCCTCGTCTCAGAGACTGAATGTCTGTGGCAGGGAGCCTTTTCTCCTTGAAGAGTCCCCACATGATTTAGAACCTGGAATATTGGGGAAGAATACAGTGGTGGTACTCATGATGCTGCAGGGGAAGAATTGTATGAATGGGGTGTAATAAGCTAATCAGTTGCTTCTGTGTCTTCATTGAGAAAGAATTACAAGGACACTTAAGAAGTATGGGTTTGTCTAGTTGTTTCAAGTATCTGTTCATTATATCTAACATTCTCAAATAGCTTAGAGCCCTTGGAAACGTGTCTTCGTAATTCATCATCTGTATTTTGTTTATTGTGCAGGATACATCATTTACTATAGTACAGATGTCAACGCCGAAATACACGATTGGGTCATTGAGCCAGTAGTGGGAAATAGATTGACCCACCAGATTCAAGAGTTAACACTCGACACAGCATATTATTTCAAAATTCAGGCCCGTAACTCCAAAGGGATGGGTCCTATGTCAGAGGCGGTGCAGTTCAGAACACCTAAAGGTAGGTTGATCTTGTTAACTGAATATGTTCTCTGGGAGCAGAAAACGGGAAATGCAGACAAGTGTTTAAATGCATTTTTCATGGGTGGGGCCTGTCTGGTTCAGTGAATCAGTACCTGCCAGCCTGAAAATGTAAATGTTCCAGTTGTTGTCATTAGTTGTGTCTTGTGAATGGGACAGTATTTTTGAGTACACAGTTTACTGTATGTTCCCACCTATAGAAGAGTTGTTTGAATGTATACTGTATGGTGCAAATGAGTTCATTGCAAATGTCTGGATGATCGTAAGGGTCTCCTACTTGGGGAGGCATGCTATCAAACTGCTCATCTGAACATTTCCAGTACTCCTAAATATGCATAAGTAAAACATTCCCTGATTTTCATCTGGGATATGAGCATTTCTCATTGTAATTTATGAACAAGAGCTGAATAGGCATGGTGTGGGGAGGGTCTTCTATAAAGTAAGCTGTAGTAGTAGCAATTATTTAATTTCCCATTTATAGAGATTGCTACTTCTGTGCCAGTGAAATTTTTGTCACTCCTTTAGATTTAGTTATCTTTCTCTTGTTTGCTTCTTCCCTGTGCTTGTCCTGGTAGCTGAATCTTCAGATAAAATGTCTAATGATCAAGGTAAACCAATGGGCATATTTTTTGTGTCATTTCCTTTCATGCAAGTGCTATTGTCTTTCTTCTAACAACATTTCAACTGTTAAATGCCAAAAAACAAGCTATTGTAGAATTTAAAGTTTGAAATGCTGTAAATACTTTTTTGCATAGTGTGTTTGGAATGTAATCTCTTTTGTTAGGTAGTGCAAGATGGATGCATCCATGATTGGTACCATGTATTCAAATGCATGCTCAAAGCAGCTGCGCCCCATGTACATAATTTGAGTGGTGAGCCCAGTATGAAAACACACACACACACACACACACACACACACACACACACACATCTTAAGAATTCATTTTGGGGAAAGCCTGTTTTTATTGTTGATAGCTGATGTGGGCTGGACACTGGTTAGCTATCTTTCTGTGAGGTCATGTGGCCCCTTCCCTTTCCCACTTTTCAATATGACTTTTGTGCATATTTGTTTCTTATATTTATAAAAAAAAATCAGTTGAATGAACGTAATGGTGAACCCTGAACAAATCATCCCCAAGTATTAAAACATGGAGCCAACAAGTAAATGCATCAACCTTCAGTTCTGTGGTTTCATTAGTTCTCCTCATTGAGAAAATACGTATTGCAGCTTACACTTTTTGTTATGGCTCTATGCACCCCACATATGTTAGATTGTCTGCAGTATTATACTCATGCATAACACACTACTGACAGAGGTGTCTGCATTTTACTAAGCTGCTTGCTTATCTGTGTCTGCAAATTAGAGAGGCGTTTGAGAACCACACAGGCATAGGGGGTTAATTACAAAGAGGTTTATATCTGAGCCTGTCTTGATTAGGTAGTGGCCAAAGAGGCACTTTAAGGCAAATGTGTGTCACAAGATGGTCTTCCTCTTGCTAAAAACTGCATTTTGCAGTTTAACCTATAGGTTGCATAGGTGGTGTGAAAAATGAGGGAGCCATGTGCTCACATACTATTTGGTTACTGGAGTGGTAGTAGATATTATAGAAGTGTTTCTGTGACTCATAGAAGGAAGAACATCTGCTACTACATCACACACCCTGAGAGGGAAAAATAGTCGGCCTTACTGTCTTTTTCCTAAAACACAGTTGAGTAATCTTTTTTAAGCTTTGGGTTGCATTCCCTCATGAGCAACCTACCAGGTGCCACATACCAGTGGTGGGAAGGAGCAGAACAATGAGTGTGGCTCCTACCATTAATAGACAATATTCCAGCCACACAGAGCCAGAGATTTCCACATCTTCCCCACATCTCATCGTGTTCCACCCAGGCATGCAAAAGGTATTATCACGGTTCAAGGACATGTTTCAGCCAAGCAAATGCACTTGAGGACGTCATAGAACCAAGCTGATGAGGGATTTAACTTCATGAAAGGCCTGGGAAGCTTCATTCAGCCCACAGACCAGAGAGGCACCCACATTTAGCATGGTAGGGACTGGCAGCTGATGCCCCATGAACAGAATCCATCTTATAGGAGGTCAACACAGGCCCATAGAATTATGGTCTCAACAACAGTGGAAGTGAGAATAGTAGTGGTATGATGGAATTTTTCACCTGGCTCCATATCAATTTAGTTGAGTGAAAGTTAACTTCGTATGAGAGTGGAAAGAAAAATAGGCAGAATTGTGTGGCTTCTCCATTCTTTGAATTCTCCATTCCTGAAAATTGACTACCATATTTACTCTAGTCTAATGCACACCTCAGTTTTCAGAACCTTGAAACAAAACAAAAAAAAGTATTTGCTGGTGAATGTAAATGTGCCATCGAATCTAATGCACACCTTAATTTTCTCAACGTAATTAGACCAGAAAAGGTGAGCATTAGATTTGAGTAAATACGGTACTTCTTTTTTGCCTTCTTTTGTCCATACTTTTAAAGTGTTCATTAATTTATGTCTGTATATGGATCATGGAACATTTCACTGACTTCATAATGTGTCTTTTGTGCTCATGCACGTTTATTCCCACATGCTATGTAGCATAAGCATTTGTGCCAGCCATAAGGTGACCCTAATGGCTAATGTGCTCTTATTGGCTATGCTGGTACATAATAATAATAATAATAATAATAATAATAATAATAATAATAATAATAATTTATTATTTATACCCCGCCCATCTGGCTGGGCCTCCCCAGCCACTCTGGGCGGCTTCCATAAAAACCAAAAATACAATAAAATCACACGTTAAAAACTTCCCTGAACAGGGCTGCCTTAAGATGTCTTCTGAATGTCAGGTAGTTGTTTATCGCTTTGACATCTGCTGGAAGGGCATTCCACAGGGCGGGCGCCACTACCGAAAAGGCCCTCTGCCTGGTTCCCTGTAGCTTTGCTTCTCGCAATGAGGGAACTGCCAGAAGGCCCTCGGCGCTGGACCTCAGCGTCCGGGCAGAATGATGGGGGTGGAGACGCTCCTTCAGGTATACTGGACCGACGCCGTTTAGGGCTTTAAAGGTCATCACCAACACTTTGAATTGTGCTCGGAAACGTACTGGGAGCCAATGTAGGTCTTTCAAGACCGGTGTTATATGGTCTCGGCGGCCGCCCCCAGTCACCAGTCTAGCTGCCGCATTCTGGATTAGTTGTAGTTTCCGAGTCACCTTCAAAGGTAGCCCCACGTAGAGTGCATTGCAGTAGTCCAAGCGGGAGATAACCAGAGCATGCACCACTCTGGCGAGACAGTCCGCAGGCAGATAGGGTCTCAGCCTACGTACCAGATGGAGCTGGTAAACAGCTGCCCTGGACACAGATTTGACCTGTGCCTCCATGGACAGCTGTGAGTCCAAAATGACTCCCAGGCTGCGCACCTGGTCCTTCAGGGGCACAGTTACCCCATTCAGGACCAGGGAATCCTCCACACCTGCCCGCCTCCTGTCCCCCAAAAACAGTACTTCTGTCTTGTCAGGATTCAACCTCAATCTGTTAGCTGCCATCCATCCTCCAACCGCCTCCAGACACTCACGCAGGACCTTCACCGCCTTCACTGGTTCTGATTTAAAAGAGAGGTAGAGCTGGGTATCATCGGCATACTGATGAACACCCAGCCCAAACCTCCTGATGATCTCTCCCAGCGGCTGCATGTCATATTTATTGAGTCATTGCCAAAAGGTAGAACCTGCAGTGGTGGAGGCTTTACTGCCATGGATCTCTGGAAATGCACCAGTAATTCAGACAGTCAGTCAATCAGATTTATTTGCTAAAAATCATTGGGCATTGCAAAACACCAGCAAGTGTATATTCTGTGTATAGGATTATGAGAACAAAAGTAAAGGCTACATGACATGACTTGTGCCTTTAGCACAGTTGGTGGAATCTCCATATTCAGAAGCACTCAAGAAAGCTGTCTGTCCCCGACCGCTCCCTGCTGGGTAAACAATTATTGGCAGCAAGCAAGTCTGACCACTGGAAGCCGTTAACAGAAAAGCTGTGGTTCCTTTCTAAAACATTACCTTTAACATCAAATTGGAACTACATTAAATTTATTTCTAACAGCTTGATCTTACACATGTCTTATTAGAATAAGTCCAAATGAGTTCAGTGAGGCTTGCTCAAAGGTAAATGTAGTCGTAAGTTACCTTTTAGCAATGCCAGAATGTGTATATTTTAAGTTTCTTTGTGAATGTAAAGGAATGTCAAAAAGTACTCTTTGAAACATTCCATCTATGTGTTTATTTGGCTTACAGACAGGCAAGATCTCTTTCTCGTCTTCTTTTAACTTTTATCTGTTAACTCTGTATTTATCTAGTGTGTTTCTTCCCTTTTAAAGAAGTTAAGACAGTACTATTTTAACAGCAATTTATAGAAACTTTACAAATTATGAATATAATTTTAAGATGCAAGCTTATATAAACTGTGTGTAACACTATCAAAAGTGTAAAACTACAGAGGAGCAGGAGTGCACTTTGGGACAAGAGAATTCCAGCTCCCCATATATGCTAATGGGGTCTGAGCTCTCTTTGACTGGCTAGGGAAGAGATATTCAGCTCTGAAAAAGCTGACCCCCATGTGTGGTAGCTGTGAAAAGGTTGATTTCCTATTTTGGGGATCATTAGGTAAGAAATCAAGAATAAAGATGCTAGTTTCAGAATGCTTTTCTACAAATCTCTGGGTTGAACACTTGGAATAATATGTACAGTCTGATAGGAAAATATAGAGCTGGAAACGGTTCAGAAAAGGGCAACTGAAGTAATCAGGACTGGAGCCACTCACTTATGAATAAAAGTTAGATATGGGGTATGACGCGGGTGGCACTGTGGTCTAAACCACTTGGCGGTTGAAATCCGTGCAACGGGTGAGCTTCCGTTGCTCTTTCGCAGCTTCTGCCAACCAGTTAGTTCGAAGCACACCAGTGTAAGTAGACAGATAGGTACCACAGCGACAGGAAGGTAAACTGTGTTTCTGTGCGCTCTGGCTTCCATCACGGTGTTCCGTTGCACCAGAAGCAGTTTAGTCATGCTAGCCACATGATCCAGAAAGCTGTCTGCAGACAAATGCTGTCTCCCTCAGCCTGAAGCGAGATGAGCGCTGCACCCCATAGTTGCCTTTGACTGGACTTAACCATCCAGGGACCTTTACCTTTTTAGCTTCGAACAAAACCAAGTAAGGAGGGACATGATAGAAGTATTTGGTTGATTGATTAATTGATTGATTAATTTCCACCCCTTCTTTCCAGGGAGCCCAGGTCATGAAGAAAGTGCATAGGAAAAGTACTCTCATAGTACTAGAATTTAGTATCCAGTGAAACTGAATGCTGGAGGATTTGGGAGTAACAAAAGAAAATATTCAGATATTTCATTCCCACAAAATGTAGCGATGGCTGTCAGCTTGAATAGCCTTTAAAAGGGATTAGACAAGTTCATGGAAGATAAAGCTGGGAATGGCTTCTAGTCACAATTGCTTCCAGTACAGGGGGTAACAGTGTGCCTCTGAAAACCAGTTCCTGGGGAGCAGAAGAGTGCCTTTGCCGTAGGACCCTACTTTGTGTGCTTCCTGGAGGCATCACATTGACCGTATGAAATGGGTCTTTGGCTTAATCCTGTTAGTGTTCAGTGTAATCTTCAAACTGTGTTTGTGTGTGCATGCGCACACACAACTACAAGTAGGCAAATGCAATTTTCCACTAGTTTGAATTTCAGAGTGATAGCTGTGCTAGCATGCTTCAAAACAGGGACATGACCTTTAGTTTAGTTTAGTTTAGTTTATTATTTTGTGGCATATATTTTACCTTGCCGAGCCCACCTCATAAGATGCAATACAGTGGTACCTCGGGCTAAGTACTTAATTCGTTCCGGAGGTCCGTACTTTAACCTGAAACTGTTCTTAACCTGAAGCACCACTATAGCTAATGGCGCCTCCTGCTGCTGCCGCACCGCCGGAGCACGATTTCTGTTGTCATCCTGAAGCAAAGTTATTAACCTGAAGCACTATTTCTGGCTTAGGGAGTCTGTAACCTGAAGCGTATGTAACCCAAGGTACCACTGTAAGTGTTTTCCATACGAGATCCATGAAAGCTTCTGCCGCAACAGAGGCATCCTCCCACTGAATTCTCCACAATCTAGAGTGGGGAAAGTCTCTTGCTTCATGTTTGGCGAAGTAGATGAGATCATGTTCCCTCTCCCCAGCTCTCTGAAAAAAATGCCGTGATCCATGGGGAGAGGCTAGATATTGCCTTGCTTTGTTCTTCTTGAAGAGAAGTAATGAGTCTCACTGCATCTACCTCTTTTCAAAACCCTGTGAAGAACAAAATGCAATACCCTTACTACTGAATTACAATCAGGTATTTCCTGAAGTTTCCCCGCCCCCCAGTAAGCATCACCCAAGAACACCCCCCTTTCATCTCTATGGGGTAACTATTGATAGGAAAGTTGTATGAACTTCAGCCATTCAGGTCATATGTAACAGTTAAGTACTAGGGGGTTCTGACATACTAGAATACTGTGGCTTGTTTCTTTCTTCACAGAAGGCACCAGATTATTCTATAGTTTTGTGTGTATACCTTTTGCATGAATGTTGTTCTAGCTGTTCTTGAGATAGTTGGATAGACACTTCTAGAAAAGTCCTGCAATCTTCCTGGACTGTTTCTATGTGTGTTTCTGTCTAGGATATGTTCTTGTCCATATTATGTTTTAAAAAGACAGATAAGGCATAAACTACAAGTAGCTTGACACAGCTTCAATTTTGTTTTCTAGCACTGGGGTCTGCAGGAAAAGGAAATCGGCCAGTGGATGTTGGGCCAGACTATAAAACACCTATGAGTGGTAAGTAGAATTCTGCTGACTAAGGTGTTGAAAGGAAATCATAACATGTTCAAAGAAAAGTTCAAGCATCTTTACAACCATGTATGAGAGGGTTACGTTGAAAACAATCCCTCTAGTATTCCTGGCAGTGCAAGTGACCTCTACAGTACAGCATGTTTTTTTGTTCAGTACAAGTTATAATGTCCAATCTTTTATCACAAGCAAGACAATCTCTTTATGCAGGGACTGTTCTCTTAGATGCAAGGTGGCTAACATGTGGCCATGGGACTTTACAAGGGCCTAGCATGTGCTACTGCCCCCCGGGGCACATACGTGCACACGCAGGGGGGTAGGGCAGAGGGAGCCTGTCCCACCACCCCAGCCCTTGTCACCCATGCCACTGCTTCAGGGTGTACTTACTCCTCCCTGGCAGCCCCCGTGTAACCCAAGAGCATCACCGGCTCGCTTGGAAGTATGGCTTCCAGTGTTGCAAGGGCCCGGTGGGGTGTGCAGTGGCAATGTTGCTGGATGCTGTTGGCTGGTGGTGAAGGAGTGGGAGGAAAGTGCAGTGACTCTGTCTTTCCTCCATCCTTACTCCATTGTTGTTAAATGTGCTGCTTCTTTCCTCTCCCCACCCCAGTGTGGTCAGGATGGAAGCAGATTGCTTTTCTTCACCCACATTTACATGGGGAAGCAACTGGAAAAAGAGAGCGCTATGCTATTTCTTCTCATGTGCTGCAGCAGAGGCTGGCAGAGGAGTAGGTGCTCCTTTGCTTGCCTGCCTGCCCTGGCAGCCCTGCATGGCTCTGTGAGGCTGGGATGTAACCGTCCGATCCCAGTCAGCCTTGCAATATGGCCTGGGGCTTCCAGGGTGGTGTGAGGAGCAAAATGTGCCCTCCAAAAAACTGCGCCCGGAACGACCACCCCTCTGCCCCCTCCCCCATGAGGCCACTGGGACAATATCTGTAGGGCCACAGATTCCTCATCCTTTCCTTAGATTCAAAACTCCCAAGACATTGCCATGTATAATTAAGTAATGTTTGTTTTCCTCTTTAGGCAGTAACAGCCCTCATGGAAGCCCTTCTCCTTTGGAATACAATATGCTTTTGGTAATAATAGTGTCTGTGGGAGTGATCACCATTGTTGTGGTGGTAATTGTTGCGGTCTTCTGCACACGCCGCACCACCTCTCACCAGAAAAAGTAAGATGCTTTGGCAACAACTTGTTCTGTCTTTTAGGGGCATAGATTTAATTAGCAGTCATTGATTTGCTTGGGTTTAATAACATGAATATTAAATAGACATGATTTTAGTAGTCTAGTAAAATAAATGAGGAAACCTTCCATTGTTGTTGGCTGGGTGTAGGAGAAGAAAGGATCATACATGCCCCCACCCTCCACCTTTTGGATAGAAGTATAGAATCAGAATATAACATACATGATGTGTCTAGAATAAAATTGTTTACACAGAAAGCTGAAGCATGTGTCAGTTAACTAATTAAAGAAAAAACATAGTAGTTTTATGCCAGCCTGTGAATACACTAATATTTTTCTTACGGCTTTCAAAGGAAGCGAGCTGCATGCAAATCTGTGAATGGGTCACATAAATACAAAGGAAATTCTAAGGATGTCAAACCCCCTGACCTTTGGATTCACCATGAAAGGCTGGAGCTGAAACCCATTGATAAATCTCCAGATCCTAATCCAATCATGACAGACACCCCAATCCCTCGGAATTCCCAAGACATTACGCCAGTTGACAACTCCATGGACAGCAACATCCACCAAAGACGGAACTCATACAGAGGTGGGCTTAGTATCATGCTAAGTTTATTCATTATCCTATTTATTCATTATCCTTAGACAACTGTGGCCTGTAGATTGCAAAGGGTGGGTTTTGCCAAGATTCGTAATTGTTTAAGTACTTGCCAATTGACTAAGTTGTAGTAGCTGCACTTCGGTTTATATTTATTACAATTTGCATGTAAATCAGTGAGAAAATGGAACCCATAATATACAGCATAGCATTTCTGCTAATAGCATTATTTGCATCACTTAAAAATCTATTGTGAGAATTTATTTTGGTTTTACAGCACCAAACCCTGCCCCTATTCTCTTTGAATGAAGTTTCTAGAAAGGAAGACTATAAAGTGGTCTTAAGAATAGAGTCTCTTGGTAATCAGAATGCGTGTGTATGAAACACTTGTTTTCGTCTTCCTGCTTAATGATTTGATATAAAGATGATGGACATAAATGTTTATAGATGCATTCATTCTTTTTCTAGGGCATGAGTCAGAGGATAGCATGTCCACACTTGCAGGAAGAAGGGGAATGAGACCAAAAATGATGATGCCGTTTGATTCTCAACCACCTCAGCGTAAGTCTAACTTTAGTTATTTCTCACCAAGCTTCCTTGAGTCAAACATTTCACATTCCATCCCGTATTGCTGGGAGTAGGGTGATGAATGTGCACAAAATCTTGTTTCTACTTGAAATAAATGCTAGGAAAGTTTGGAAGAAGAACCATTAGCATTATTATAACAAATATGGAAAGAATATCAAGATTATAAATAGAAAACTGGAAGAACTGAATCTTGCAGTATTTCCATGCCAAAGTAGTATTTGGATGCCAACCTGATAGGAGTGCTAAATAGCCTTTTGGCAAAATAGTACACGTTTTATATTTTCCGCTTTTTAATTTTTGTAAATTTAATGTTAAGCCCACAATCTATTTAAAATTTATTTCAGAAAGACAGGTACTTCTGGCTGGCTTGTTGTATTTTTCATAATACTTTGAAGTGCTTTAAGAAAAACACAAACTAAGCAGAAAGTGATAGCATTTCCCCACTATATTTAAGGTATTTGTAGTCCTTCTAGTTCTGCACTGTCTTTAAGGTCAGATTTGCTTTATGTTGGCCAACTAATGTTGTCAAATGTCCACCACTTATTAGGGCTGGGCGATATATCGTCCGAAACCGGTTTGAAGTTCACGTCGTGATAATTATTTCATAATATTTGAGCTGGCAATATATCGCGAATCACAATGTGTATAAGGACTAGGCGATATCTGGTTTTCGACATCACAATAACTTACCAGCTAAACATTTCAATGTTATCAGCAGCTAAACCTCAAAATATCACCAGCTAAACATTGCAATCTACCACAATGCCTGAAATAAGGATGGAACTATACAGAGCAGAACAGGACAATGTATTGGCAACTGCTACTACTTAGGGGTCTAAAACGGATAAATGACAATATTATCAATCATCACACACTCAGTTTCATCAGCAGGCAAGCCAAATGCATCCCAACAGGACTTTAGGTTTGGGGCTTGGCTACCAAATGGTGGCCTTCAGGACAATCCAAAGTATGGTGATGAGTCATAGTGCATACAAATAATCTGGGACTGTCAGGCTGCAAGCAGACCTTCTAGGAGGCAGAAGCAGCAGTGTCAGAAGCAGAAGCAGCTTGCCATGACCACGGTATGTGTTTGTGGTGGCGGAACAATCAGTGGAAACTTGCGAGGCCACACAGCAGTGGCGGGAGCAAGCGGTGGCAGCCTGCGAGGCCTTGCAGCAGTGATAGTGACGGCAGTAGCAGGAGTGGCCTGTGAGGACTCATGGCAGCGATGGGAGGTAGTGACAGTAGTGGTGGTGGCCTGCGAGGCCTTGCAGTGGCGAAAAAAAGTGGCAGCACGGCAGTGACAGTAACAGTGGTAGTCTGCAATGCCTCACTGTGATAACAGGGAGTGATGGCAGTGGCAGTGGCGTGCGAGGCCTCGTGGTGGCAATAGGACATGGCGGTAGTAGTGGTGGCAGAGTGCAAGCCCTCGCTGTGGCGGCACAAACAGTAGCGCCCTGCAAGTCCTCGCAGCAGTGACAGAGAGTGACAGCAGTAGCGGTGGCCTGCAAGGACTTCTGGCAGCAATGGGAGGAAGTGACAGTAGCGGTGGTGGCCTGCAAGGCCTCATGGCAATGACAGGGAATGACGGCAGCGGCATTGGACTGCAAGGCCTTGCAGTGGCAGTAGGAACTGGCTGCTGTAACAGCATTGGCCTGCAAGGACTTGCAGTGGCAATAGGCTTTGGCATCAGAAGCGGTGGTGGCCTGAGAGTCCTTGCAGCAGAGGCTGGTGGGGACTCGTAGCAGTGACAGGAGGTGACGGAAGTAGCCACATCCTGTGAAGCCTTGTGGTGGCAACAGGAGGTGACGGCAATAGTAGTGGCAGCCTGCAAGGCATTGTGGTGACACAAGCAGTGGGGCTTGTGAGGCCTCGCTGTGGTGGCAAGAAGTGGTGGTGGCCTGCAAGTCCCCTGGCGGTAGTGGGAGGCGGTGGCAAAAGCTGTGGCAGCCACCTCTGCTTCTGCTACCACCACAAGGCCTCACAGGCTGCTGCTACTGCCACTGCCATGACAAGAGCATGCAAGCTGTCGCTGCTTTTGCCACTGCCGCAAGGTCTTGCAGGCCACCACTACTGCCTCCATCATGACAAGGCCTCGCAGGCTGCCGCCACTTCTGCTGCCACTGCCGTGGCGAGGCTTTCTCTGCAAAAACCTGCTCTTTAAAGCTGAATCAGAGCAAACTGAATCCACAACAAACCCGAATAGCTGTTTGTTCTCATTCAGCTTTAAAAAGTGGGTTTTCATGGAGAAAGCCTTGGAGCAAAAAAGGGGGGGCGCTACCACATCAAGCTTTACAGCACAGACCATTGCCTGGAACGAGTGGGGCAAAAGGTAAGTATAGATAAGCCGTGTGCTGGGTAAGGTGAACAGAGGCGTATAGACAATAAAGATCACAAGACAGGAAGAAGAAAGCAAAGGGGGAAAGATGGTGGTCCAGTCCCTCAGGGTAGTGTTGTCAGAATACAAAAAAAAGAAAAAAAGAAAAAAGGGAAGGTTGGAGAGATCAACAGCCCTTTTAGGAAACAACAACATTTGGAACAAATGAACTACTGTGAAATAATGTGCCCACAATTAGTCACTTTGACCTAAAAATCTATTTCAGAAGTCTTGGCAACTGTGAAAAAGTTAATGTGTTATTCACCACCACTATGTAGAAACATTTGTATGTAGAGCATCCAGTGTAAAATTAAGTTTTCCTGTTTTCAGTTTTCCTTTACCATGGTGTTCTGTTGCTGTTGGATTTGGTTTTTACAGTATTTGCATTCCTGTTTACTGTTTTTGTACTGTGTAACTCTTCTGCTTAGATAATATGAAAACATAACACTTTGCCATAGTTAAGCATTAAGCAGAGCCCCTCAGAAAAACATTGCAGTGTATTCCTGGTGTCCATGCATTACCTGAGTCTGGCAATTTTTTAATATATAGATTTGGAAGAAATTTGAAGTGTCTTTCATTCTGAATGCAAGTCAGTGGTACTTAAGTCTTCAACATGCAAATGCGTGCTCGGTTTGGCCTGGGCTACCTGAGATGTAATAGGCATTTTTTTTTTTTTTTTACTGTGAATCCAAATCATCTTCAGCCCAACTTCTGACTAGCACTATTAATAGACATTGCAGGGATGCCATAAAGTGTTTTTCAGCACAGTCCCTCAACCTTCTCTTTGGGTGTAACAGTGATCCACACTGTGGGTTTGTTGTATGCTACCCACCCAGTCCAATCTGCAAAGTTCAGATAAAAACACTGGGTAACACTGCAGAGTTGTTGTCATCTCTCAGCTTAAACACAACATGCAGTAGGGGTCTAATACCTGCGAACAACATTGTGGGGTTGCTGTAAACCACCCAGAATATTCAGTGTGAATTACATTACAGGATTGTCATAAACTCACAGTCCCCTCAATCTACTACAGTATGGGGACAATGCAATGTGTTACAATGCTTTGTAATTTGCAATGGTAAGTTTTTCTTTAAGTTTCACACTGAACAAGAATAGATTTCGAGTAGGAATTATTTTCCTTGCTGCTAGCTTTTGAGGTTATCCCTCCCTTGTGGGTGGGGCAGACAAACTAGCACCAATTCCCAGTTACATTAAATCTTGGATTTCTCCATTAACTCTCTACAGATACGTCTTGCTTCCATTCCTGGAAGTAAGTAGCATCTCAGTATGTACCAGGAGTGACAGTTCTAGACAATTAAATGGTTTTCTCTGTCCTTTTTATATCTTTTTTTTTGTCTCCTCTATCCTTTTAACATCTTTTTGTGGGGAGGGTTTCCCCTATTTCTATTGGAGGAGGAAATAGGAGAGGGATGGAAGCAGAGGCATTTTGCACACAATGCTAGGTCAAACCATAATTAGAACAAAGGAGCAAGTGTGTGTGTTCCTGGGAAAAGGATTGTGGTCACTTTGCTTTTTTTCTCCAGGCCTGCTGTTGCAATTCTGTTTTGAGCTAAGCCATGGTTGGCTTAGTGTTATGTTCAAACCCAGGCTTGTGATTTATCTCACTTCAGGCAAACAGCAAACTGTAACCTTTTTCACCTGCCACTTCCAGCCAGTTCCACTATACACATGTAGCTGAGATGATTTTTGTGCAAACCTTGGGTTTTTTCCAAGCCTGTTGATATTTCCCTTTTGTGCATGTCTGTTTTGGCTGCATAAGGATCAGCACTCAAGGAATGAGTTGAGCATTAGTAGGAATGGTACCTAAATCATGGTTAAAGGTTGGCTGCAAACTAAGCTGTGAAACCATGATTTGAAATGGGTTTGCAAACGATTGCATGTATGTTGAACAGACCTTGGCAAAAGTCCATTTCTTTGTTTGCCAGATGACAAACCTCTCTTGCTGGTGCCTCCCTATACTCTTGTCATGGTGACAGGTTTGGTTCACAAAGCATAGACCATGGTTTTACTGTACGTTTAGGAAGCTAAAAAGGATTAAAGCAGCAAACCATGGCCAGAATTTAAGCAGGGTTCATAATTACATAGGCACCAGGCCTTTTTCATTAACTGTTAACTCTGTTCTACACTCTGGTTTTTGTATCCGCCCCCCTCCCCCAGGACGGTTTGCTTATAGTTTTATTTCCTGGGATGTTTTCCATTCAGTTGTTCATCCTTTTTACTACCCTTGCAGACTTCCTATTAATCTACCTCAATACAAGATTCTAAAATGTGAGCTTCAGTGTTTAGCAATATTCTCAGTTTCTTATTAAGATCAGATGCACAGAGTCCATCCTCAAATCAACCAGAATTCCTGTTTGCTCAGGAAGTTCAATTCTGTTCTGTAACAGTTTATATAACTTGAATTCATATTCAGATCCCACATGTTTAATGCAACAGAAAACATGGATATGATTTTCTAAAATATAATCACCCAGAGAACCCTGGCTATGAAGTGATTCAACTGCAATAAATAAATATTGGAAAAAATGGGGGAATTCCTTAATTCCTTCAAACGGGTGTAGAGATGGCCTGTCATGGCAAAATGGACTTTGTTGTTCTGGAACCTTGAGGATAGTTGCTGGTTTTTAATGTGCTTTTTTGTGAAATGGGTGGGGGTGCACTTCTGCATGCATGCTGGTTGGTGTGTGTTAAGCATTTTTTCTGTCTTATATTCATTCGCAGCTGTGATTAGTGCTCATCCCATCCATTCCCTTGATAACCCCCACCATCATTTCCACTCCGGCAGCCTCGCTTCTCCAACCTGCAGCTATCTCCATCACCAGGCAAACCCATGGCCAGTTGGCACATCCGTGTCCCATTCAGACAGGGCTAATTCCACAGGTGAGAAGAATGTCCTGGGGCAGCCATTAGTAAAAGATGCAAAGACAAGAACTTCTGGGACATACTCAAATCCAATTTTTGTGATTGTGTGAGGGGGAGGGATGGGTGTTTATATAATTATGCTAGAGATGTCCAAAGATTTGTTTAGGATGCAGTCCTAAGTCCATTTACTAGGCAATAAGTTCTGCTAGCTCAAAAAAGACTTATTTCTAAGTGCATATGTATAGGACTGAGCTGTCTTGTGATCTTTTTTCCCCTTTTCCGTTCTGCAAAAGTGCTTGAAATGCACATGCAAGTCTCGCTTTCTGAACATAACATGTTCCTGAGAAATGGTTGGTTGGGCAAGTGTTCGCATAACGAGCCAACTGTTTCCAGTGTTTTCTGTGTGGAACATCTCATTGCTTTCCCAACAGTCTGATAAAATGAGAGGACTGGAGGAGCATCACATTTTCCTGCTGTGTATCTACAGCATGACCCCCGCCCCGTAACCCTCCCACAGATCTTCCTCCACCTCTGATCTGCGCTGATGACCTGTTTGGCAGTGATAGCTCTGTCCCTTTGCTGCTGTTTTGGAACCAGTCTGCCTTCCTCCTCCCCTTGCCTGGATGTGGCCAGTGAGTCAAAAACACTGTTACAAGAACTTGTAAGAGAGGCCAAGATGAGCAACATGGCAGAGCCTTCTGTGTTGGTGCAGCCACCAGTGCCTTCCATCTCCTTCTCTTCCCTCCTCTGGTGCCCAAAGCCAGCAGCAGCACCGGTTCCTACTCCTCTAGTGGCTGCTGCAGTGATGAGACCTATCTGCTCAGCTCCTGCAGCAGCAAGGCTGCCAAGGAGGAAGCCAAGCCCTTCTTCATCCTCTTCATCCTCATTGGCCTGGCTGACTCTGTGAGCTGGGCTCTGACATGCTCTCCACTGCTTCTTTGCCCAGGGGCAGTGGCTCAACCCCCATCTCAGCTTTGCTCTCAGCCTTGGCCCACCTCCTCGGTGCCAGAGGAGGAAAGAAGAGGAGGGAGGAGGAGGAGGAAGAAGGCCGCAGCTGTACCAGCAGAGGAGACTCTGGCATGTCACTAAGCTTGGCCCTTTCATGCCTTCATTCTGCTATTGTCGCAGGCTCACGCAGTGTCACTGCTGGTTGGCTGACTCACTGGCCAGATCCAGGCAAAGGGAGGGGGGACTGGTTCAAAAACCAGGGGCAAATGGGACAGGGCTGCCTCTGCTGCCAAGAACAGGCAGTAGATCAGTAGTGTAAATGGGAGATGGAAGAAGAACTCGGGGGGGGGGGGTAATGGGGGGGCAGGATAATGGCAGTGTAGATACACAGAAGGAGAACATTGGGCTTTCTTTTGAAATACTGTAAATTGCAACATTAAGGGAAATCATTCTCACAGGTCCTCGTGTTCAGATAAGTGAATTTTTGCATAACAAGTGTGTGGATAGTGGGACCTGCGTGTGCTTGATTTCTTTGTTTAAAAATGACGAGACCATTACATTTCAGTCATTACTAAATGTTTAATTGTATAACAGCGTTAGCATTTTGAGCTCTGGGGCTGGGTTCTTGGTTCAGCATTGGTTAAGAGACATTGCAAGTAAGAAGGAAATTGGCTGCTGCTCTTATGACCAGGAATAAATTTAAGAATGAACAATACCCCTATCATATTTGGAATCATCTCATCCTAACTTTGCATCTGGATTACAAAAGGAAAAATAATACTACTCCTTTTAAAGTTGTTTTATAATTCACATATTCCAAAGGCCGGCCTGCCCTCCCTGTATAAACTGTGGATGGCATTTAATCAAGCACAGTTTGAACATTATTATGGTACTGGTAAGTTGTGTTTAAACAGCAGGATAGTACAGAAGTAGGCTTAGTTTGCATTCCTGAAGTATGTATATTTAATTTTGATAGCTGCGTCTCGAGGGGTTCAGCCAGCTCCTAAAAGCTTGAGGCACCTTATTATGTGTATGCAGTGCTGCTGTTATTGGTGCTTTGGGAAATAACCTGAGAGCATGCAGTTAGAGTGACAGACTGTTAGAATTCTTAAAGTAAAATAAATTCTGGGACTCCTGTCTGTAGGTTGCTTATTGTTCTGAATTGTAAATATGGTTCTTCTATTACTATTACCAGAATGCTTCTTTTGCCAGTGGCTAAGTTTTCAAGCATATTATGGCAAGCTCATATAAGACAGCCACCCTGTTTCTGAGACCTTTATCTTGCTAAAATTATTATACACAGCATTTAAGTCAAATGAATGCTGTTGCAATAAAAGCCTTGTGTGCAAGGGTAAAGCATGGATGAGCGTGTGTGCAAGGCTGTAATATAGCAAAAAAGAAAAAAAGCAAGCAGGATTCCCAAGATTACCACTCTTATATGGTTTTTGCAGATCTTCAGCAAGATTAGATTTTTCTAGTGACTGGCATATTCTAAATTTACATAATTTATTTGCTCCATGGTTTCATGATGCTGATCTAGTTTCTTTAGTTGATAATTTAGATTTGCATGATTCACTGTCTCTTCATAAAGCCTGTGAACAGATAAAACATAGTAGCTTTGTGGCAAGAGCAATCCCCTTGTTTAATTAGAGTACTAATGGCTTTTTATTCTTCTTTTGCAATAGTGGGCTAAAGTAAAACTTACATTGGAGCACCCATTATATTCATTAAATATACAAGCAATAGGAAAATTGGCAGAATTGGAAGTACCTTGTAACAAATGTAGATAAGATGCAACTACTTATGAAGCATCCAGTTAAGAAAATCGCGCTCTAGCTCAAAGACAGATGAGTACAAAGCAAATTTAAGGGAATTTTAGATAACCAAGTAAATCAGTTTGTGTTTTAATTCACTGGTTATTTGTATGGCAGTGAGACCATTCTGGGGGGAAATGGCTGCTCTTTTTCAAAAGAAGATCGCTTTAAAAAGCAGAAGAACCTACTAGCAGACTGTGGAGTTACCTAAGTACTAGCTTAATGGCTAGGTGTGCCTCTGGATGACTTGTTCATTGTCTCAATTGTTTAGAGAATATATCTAACTGGTGAGGTGACCTAACTCCCACTAAAGATCTCTGGTGAAAGGATGTTCAGAGACGCTGGTTTAGTGCTACCAGGAGTGTTTTGTTAAAGTAAAAGAGAATGTTCATATTCTTTTCAAACCCAGAATCTGTTCGGAATACACCTAGCACAGATACCATGCCAGCTTCCTCATCTCAGACATGTTGTGCTGACCACCAGGAGCCAGAAAGTGCCACAGGATCTTATCTGCCCAGTACGCAGGAGGAGGAGACGAGCCAAAGCCTCCCTACTGCCCATGTTCGTCCTTCTCATCCTCTGAAGAGCTTTGCAGTGCCAGCAGTTCCACCCACTGGGGCAACCTATGACCCTGCCTTGCCAAGCACACCTTTATTATCCCAGCAAGGTGAGTGCGAAGGAATTGCTGCTGTCGAAAGCCGAGTCGTGGCTGTAATGCACAGTTTAAGGGAGCTGACAAGCTGAAAAGTGATGGGCAGCAGAGCTAAGCTGCTTCCTTGATATCTTCAGTAATTGATTTGGATTTGATTTAAGATTTGTATGCTGTTTTGCCAACCACAAACCTGAGCTCAAAGCGGTTCACAGCAGTAAAAAAGCACTAACAAATAAAAAGCAACACTTCGAAATGCAAAATAAATACACAAGAAATGAATCAAAACAATAAAACATTTGGGGGGGGGGGACAGAATACCAATCAATCAGACAGAATATATGTTTGGAACACCAGTTAACCTGAGGCAAGAAACAAAACAGCTATCATTCAAGCCAGATCTATGTTTTATGTTTACACGCTCCCCTCCTGTCTCTCACACTCAAAAGGCTCTCACCCTGAGGCACTAATCACTTCTCTGTCCCACTGCAGGCTATTAACCCCATATTACAAGAAATAAATCCTACAAACCAGGCATACAACACCAACTTCCCTCTTGCCTCCTACCTGTTTGTGTGTGCAAAATCCATGACAGCAGGTTCTCACCCAGGATCATCTCACTCCACATTGTTTCACAAGAATCTAAAACATTTCTCCCATCTAGGAAAAATGTATATTCCAATTCAAATGTTTTTAGCACCTTGCTCATTCTCCCAAGGATTCATCCCAGTTGGAGATAAATTACGGGAAGAAGTTTTTGCCTAAGTGAAACTATCCCTTACTTTCTAACTAGCTTTGAGTGAGGCCTTTCTGAATTACTCTTGACATGGGCGCGTGATATAGCATGCTTAGTAGCTAATTGTTGTCAAGTAATGCCCTTTAAAATCCAGGGTAGCAGTATTGCATAATGGAGAAGGTCAATGGTATCTCATCAGAAGACTGGGAGACAATTTAGGGACACGTCAGCAATATAAAGTATGGATCTTCACAAGAGTCTTACTCATCTCTCACTCCAACCCTGATTGCAGAAGGCTAATCCTGGTCATATTTGTGTTAAGCTTCTAGCCATCCAGTTCATTCAGTGAAGACTGCATCAATTGGCACCCTAGGGAGAACTCGACCTCCTATGCCAGTCGTGGTACCAAGTGCCCCAGAAGTCCAGGAAACAACAAGGATGCTCGAAGACTCAGAAAGTGTAAGTAGCCTGCTTAGAAGGTAGCCTAACATCCATCACATACAAAACCTTGGTAGTGAATGAGAGTAAAATTAGAATTCATATTAAACATATTTTTGAGAACTAAAAGATGGTATAAGGCACTTATGGTACAATAGTTTTTCAGAAGTCTCCTTCATGGAAGAGCTCCCACCAACTTTTTTTTGCTTTGCTTTGCCATTTGAGTGAGGCCTTCTGTAATGATCACTAGACTTTGTAAAAGACAATACTAACCTGATGATAGTGTGTTACCTAATAATACATGTGTAAGCTGCTCACATTGCTACTGTTCGCCAGGCCTCTGCCCATCAGTAACTCTGCATTTCTGCTCTGAAAACCCTTTCCTCTTCAAGAGTGATGATTGTGGTAGGGCCGTAGCTCCATTATAATGCATGGACTTTGAATGTGTAAGGCCCCACGTTCAGTTAAAAAGATCTGAAGTAGCAGAGCTGGGAAAGAGCTCTCTGACTGAAAAGTTAGAAGGCCCCTGCCAGCCAGAGTGAGCAAAGCTTGAATAGATAGACCAATGGTTTTATCTTTTTATAAGGTAGCTTTGTATTTCCATATGAACATTCTCCTGTTCTTCATATAATTTCTTTACAACTTGAAATAGTGCAGCTAGAAGCCATCCAACTGAGCACCAGCCCTTTCTAAAATTTTATGCTTTGCAGTAGACTGATGTACACTATTGGCTTTTCTTCTGCTTTTTAAGGCAATTTGATTATTAGTGATGAGTGGGTCTCAGTCAAAAGATTCCATATCAAGTTGAGTTCAAGTGTTGTTGTAGTCCAGTTCCCGTCTGCCCCACCTAGCCTAGCTAATGGTCAGGGATGGGATATATAGTCCAACAACTTCTGGAGGGCAAAGTGTTTGCTTTTCCTGATTTAAAGCATAGATGGAGCAAAAAAAAATAAATCTCATAATGTCTAGGAACCCAGGGTAGCCCAGGGTTAGCCAACATGATGTCCTTATTAGACTCCAGATCCCATCATCCCTCTCCATTGATCATACTGGCTGGGGCTGATGGGAATCAGAGTCCAACAACATCAGCAGAGAACCATATTTGTCTACCCTTAGTGTAGACAATTGGCTCTTGTCAGAGATAACCCACCATTGCTCAGCTTAAAGAAACTATCTTTCATTTTGAAAAGCCAGGATAAGTTTCTTATTGTAAAAGACTTGGAACATACAGGCAAGCTCATTGATCATTTTTCATTATTTCTGTTTTCTTGCATAAATATTTTCTCAAGGACAGACTCAACATTTTTACATAGGTGGGTCCAGTCTTTTAAAGTCTCTGGAAGAATAAAGATACTATATCTTCCAATTTCAGCTTTTTGTGTATTCCCTTGGAGTTTAGCAAGTTGTCCATCACTTTAATATGCACTCTGAGAAACTCCAACTCATCAAGATTTTTCAGCAAGATTTGGGTGGCAGCTGGAACATGCCTAGAGTACTTCTTCATAGATAGTGCCTTGGGTGCAAAAAGTTGATGATTTCTTTTTCTTTTTCCTCTTTCCCTGTGTCCCTACCTGCCTCCCTAATCACATTTTCTCTCATTAATTCACTGTTTGTCTGGGGTTTGTCTACATGTTGAATTCTGGTGCTACATCTCCCCACATCTTTCTCCTTGCCTGAAAAATAGGATGGGGACATTTCCATTTCTGTAGTAACACAATCCATCTAACAGATGTGACTTTGCTGTCATGTTCCATATCCGCACCATACTCTTCCCCCACCCAAAACAATGCAGCTCATCTTGCCGAGTAACCCTGTTAAATCTCCTGCAGAATTATGAACCAGATGAGCTGACCAAAGAGATGGCCCACCTGGAAGGACTAATGAAGGACCTTAATGCCATCACAACAGCATGACCACCTTCCCCAAGAAAGGACTCCAAATCCTGTTTCACAGGTCTTGGGACTTAATCTTGGAGCACAAGGAAATGTACAAAGACTAGGGGACAGCACAAGAGGGATATTCAACCAGCTGCAGTATCAGTGCCAATGCTGGTTAACCAAGTGACTTTTCTATTCATTACCTGAAATGAACCTGTTGGAAAGATGGATTCCACTTCCCGCTAAGATGTTGCAAGAAATGGCTGAGGGAGACGCGCCGATGTGATGAAATCCAGTATTCAGACAAAGAAGTGGACTTAGCATTAATTTGAGTCAGGTTTTGTCTCAGTGCTGTGACCTTCCCTGCATTTTCAGTGTTGGACATTCACATTTATGTACAATTTTATTTGTGTGTTTTTATTTTATTGTATCTTTTTTATTAAAAAAAAAGTGTAACCTGAAGAAAAAGAAATTTGTGTTGTTTCCCACAGCCTAGACAGATGTTTGATTGCTTGTTCTATTGTGTACGGGAATTCATTGCCAGTGTGGAATGTTCGGTTTGTTTTATGTTTTATTTTTTATTTTTAGTGTGTGTATAATTATATCACCTTCCAGCAGTTAATCCATGACCTTGGGGGATGCTGCGTCGCTATTTGTAAGCTTTTTTATTTTTATATTATAATTATTAAAAGCCTGACTAGATTCTCTCTCATCACTGTGAGATTAGCTGCCTGTTTGGATTGAAATCTAACACTGAGAAACTTTTTGTTTGTTTTATGTTTGCCTTTTCAATATGGGGTGGAGGTAGGCACTGGGAAGGAAGCCACTGAGTGGAAGGAGGTTTAACTGTACAATACAGCTTGACCCATATGAGTAGCCCCAACATCCCTTGGAGAATGCCCAGATGAGCAAATGTAATGTGCATAGCGAGTGATTCTGAATAGTAATTGCAACAATTCCCTCATCACAGTGATCAGGGAAAGTGCTACAGTTATCACGGGGAATGGCCCCTGACTGTGTCTGTGATTATCAGTTTGCACATTACCTCTGCCTGTGTAAGCACATACCAGGAGACACTTGGCATTACTCATGTGAACAAGAAAACCTATTGTGCAGACAGGCTCTAAGTCGTGAAACAGATTTTTTTAAAAAACAACAACAACAACCTATCATTTGCCTAGTGAGCTACTCATTAAGTGTGTCTGGCTATTAAATTGATGGGGGCGGGAAGCTTTATTGAGAAATGTAGGGTTGTTTAGCATCAGATACCACAGTGTGTCTTGGCAGCAGAAATTTCTGTTTTGATGTTTTATTTGAAAGATAACCTCTTTAACATTTACACTGCATCTTGAGTTTTATTCCAGATCTTTTAATGTACAGAGGTTAGTAGTAGATTGGGGGGGGGGGCACTTTTCCCTGTAGTTGTACACCGTCCCATAGGTCTTCAAAAATACCTTCAGTGTTAAACCACAAATTAACAAAACGTCTTTTGCAGGCTTATTTATTCTAAACAGAAACAAAACCTAGGCGTACAATGTTTATGACTCAGGTGCCACTTGGAAAAAAAAGGGAAGCTAAAAGGAGATGTTATTTCCTTTATACTATTTGCTGCCCAGTTTGACATACCACCATCCTCTCTATAGGGTTGTGACTTAACATAATAAGAGAGACTGATTTTGTAAAAAAAAATCCCGCTGCTTTTGGAATTCAGGTGTACACTCAAAAGGGTTGGAAGGTGGAAAAGAAGCAAAAGGTAGTTTTCTTTAGCAAATTTGTTCTGTGTAAAGCAGTGTTATTTTAGGGTCAGTATTAGCAGTGTGGTTGGAGGAAATAGCCCATAACCCTTGGAGTTTGCAGTGCTCTGATCTCAGGCAGACTTCACTGGATCCTTTAAATTTCCATGTGAATAAGGCTAGAATGGTTTTTATTACTGGCTAACTCAAGTTTGAAAACACCCAGCCACTGCTCTCTACTGAGAACCAGTATCAGGAGAGAATTACTTACAGGGATGAAGAGGTAGTGGACAGGAGGGATGCTTAACCCTTCCTAGCCCTTCCCTTCCTTTCCCTGAAGCAACTCCTTCAAGCTGCTTCCCCTCCACAGAGTTCCACACTCGTATTTGCTTCTGGCTTTGTATCAGCAGATTCATCTTGAAGATTTCTTGGAAGCAATTATGAAAAATAGGGATGCCGACAGACTAAAATTGACTAGTGGTTTCTGATGATGAGCACTGAAGAAATGTATTAATTCATTCTGATTAGCAGCTATAACATATGCATAAGAAAAGCCATTTATTTTTTAAATACTGTATTGAATTTACAATGAGATAATTAAGTGCCATGTTCACCTAGCTCAGTGTTCTGTCTTCCAACAGTAAACATCCTAATGCCCCAGAGACATTCACAGTCATAGTACGTGGGTGTAGATTCCTCCCCAGTTTATTCTCATAGGTTAATAGGATGCTTATTTTGGGTTGGGGCAGTCAGCAAAAAGTCCATCGTAAGAGCAAACTGGCACACCTGCAAAATAGGCATTGAGTAAAATTAGATGAGGTTTGGGTTGGGGAGAGAGAAGGATTCAGACACTGGCCTGGATCCAATTATCTGTTCTCTGTATGTGTGGTGGAGGTTTTTATTTTCCTTAATACTTTGGTATGCAGAAGGAAGGGGAGAGGTGCCACACACACACACACACACACGCCTCATAAATCAGAAAGAGCTTCCAGTGAGGGAGAGGAGAATTTTTTAATAGTACATTAAAAGGCCCACAGGTGTTGAAATGCACTTCTCTGGATCTGGACTATTTGGTATGATCCAGAGCCCTGTATAATCAGGGTGGGCATCTATAATCAAAAGGGGCTTCCCATTCCTGCGAAAGGGAATGTTCCACGTGGCTGTTTTCCTTTGTACATGCAAAGTTCTTGTGAAGAACAGGAAATCCTTTGCGTAGGGTCCTCATTGCGTCCACTGAATTCAGTTAGTGCACGCATTCCGCTCCTCAGATGTGTACATTTCTCTTTCATATCTATACCCAAAGAAATTCCATCATGTGTACTCAGTATTTCCCCCACTGGTGGATTTTTGTGAATATATTGCTACTTTACGTCGAACACCATGAATGTCAATATTGCCATGAATCTGGGAATGGGGTGGGGGATATTTTTAATAATAAAACAACTGTTCAAAGTTGGTTTTTTAAGGTTAAAACAAAAAAGGAAACATTTATTCAAGTCAGTGTACAATATGTATTGCACTTTTTCACATTTTAACACTGTTTTTTACATATCTTGTGATTTTAAATTTGGAACATTGTGTATCTTGTAGTGTCATAGCTAAGCTGCTCTGTGGCAGCTTCCTCCAGCTGAATATGGAGAAGGGGGTGGGAAGACCTCTGTATATTGTTTTACAGTTCTGATGTAGGAGAGTTCTGAGGACTGCTGTAAACTTCTTCCTTTCTGTACATTTTTTTTCCTGTAGTATTTGCTGTATACTCTATAAATTTTTAATACTGTCATGTTTATTATTTGGTATTGGATATCCAATACACTTTTTTAATCTAATCGAGTTCTGCCTTTGTCTAGAGTTCTGTTTTTTTTTAAAAAAAAAACACAACACGTTTGCCCTTGCATTTTAGCAGTGTCCCTCGATGACTATTTAATAACACTGAAGCCCCAGTTACGTTCTGGAACAAGGGTGCAGTGTTTCAGAATAATTTCTTTAAATTACAATGTAACGGAACCATTTATAATTATTTTAACCTGTTGGAATTCTGGTCCAGAAATGAAGACACTGATGTTAGTCACATATCACTTCTTCCATCATGGAAACCACAAGGTGGTATACATTTTGTTCTCAGGAGGGAACCCATCCATGCATTGACCCAGGACACAAACCTGCTTAGCTTCAGCAATATGGTGGCCTCAGGTGCCTTTAGACCACACTCTGCGACACAGCTGTTAGACACAGAGCTCAGCACTGTTTCACTAAATTGTTTGAAACAATTGTTAGAAAGGGCTTTGTATGTTCATTCAGCTGGAAAATGGGAGTTTATTTATATGTTTGTCTATTTATTTAAAGTGTTTATATCTGGCCTCTTTGTAACCAAGAGTACAAGGTGGCTCACAATAATTCAACAAATTTAGCAATAACATTCAACTAAAGAGCTGGAAAAAGCTACAAAATTCAATTTAAAAATGGAGTAACTACAAAGATAGCCAGTCATACTTGTCTCTCTTTGCTCTGCCCTCTTCATACCTCTGTGGGTTCTGGGAGACCAAGGATGGAGGGGAGTTGGTCACAGCAGGATGGGGAGACCTTGCCTGGCTTCTTCACCAGCCTGCCTCCACTCTGCCTCTTGACTCCCATCTGCTTCTGCCTCTGTTTCTGGACTGCCCTCTGCCACAGCCTCTTCCTGCTCACTAAACTCTTGTTACCTCTTCAGATTCCGACACTTCTTCCCTGCAGACTGCTCCCTCTTCTCCCTCTGACCTCCCATCATTGTCCCACCACCAATGCCTGTGCCCCTAAGGGCATCTGGCCCTCGGGATGAAAAAGATTTCCCATCCCTGGACTGGAATGGGAAGTGGTTCCTTTGTTTTTGAAAGTCTGGTGACAGCAGTAAGCCAGCAGTAAATTACCGTATTTTTCGCTCTATAACACGCACCTGACCATAACACGCACATCGTTTTTAGAGGAGGAAAACAAGGAAAAAAATTCTGAATGAAACAGTGGATGTATCATTTTTGTGCTTCATGCTGTGGCCACAGACATGTGATCTGATGGTGAATTTGGGGTAGCTCAATGCAAAGATCCTGAGGATCCATGTGGATCCATGCTTTTTAACCACATTTTTGCACCATTGCAGCCCCAGGCAACAGTGGGTGTGTGATTTTGGGGGGGCAGGCTGCTATGTGATCTGATGGTGAATTTGGGGTGGCCCAATGCAAAGATCATGAGGATCCATGTGGATCCATGCTTTTTAACCACGTTTTTGCACCATTGCAGCCCCAGGCAACAGTGGGTGTGTGATTTTTGGGGGGCAGGCTGCTATGTGATCTGATGGTGAATTTGGGGTGGCCCAATGCAAAGATCCTGAGGATCCATGTGGATCCATGCTTTTTAACCATGTTTTTGCACCATTGCAGCCCCAGGCAACAGTGGGTGTGTGATTTTTGGGGGGCAGGCTGCTATGTGATCTGATGGTGAATTTGGGGTGGCCCAATGCAAAGATCCTGAGGATCCATGTGGATCCATGCTTTTTAACCACGTTTTTGCACCATTGCAGCCCCAGGCAACAGTGGGTGTGTGATTTTGGGGGGGCAGGCTGCTATGTGATCTGATGGTGAATTTGGGGTGGCCCAATGCAAAGATCCTGAGGATCCATGTGGATCCATGCTTTGTAACTACATTTTAAGTGGGGAGTGAAGGAAAAACACAGAAGGGACAAGAGAGCGGTGTGCAGAGAAGCAGCTGGCTAAGAAAGCAGGAGAGGGATTTTACGGGAGGGAAGAAAGAAAGGCAAAAGTTTCCACAAACCGAAGCCAGCTTTCTCTCTCCTCCTGCATGTTTTCTGGCTGCCTGCGAGGAGCACGGAGAGGAATTAGAAGGAAAGACCTCTGCTTTCCCCTCTGCTTGCCTGGAGGGGAGGGGATTTGCCTGCTCTTTGTTCCGTTTGAGCAAACACAGCAACAAAACAGAGGAGGGTGGGCAGTAAGACCCTGAGGCAGAATGCAGGAAAGCAACCACTTCCTCTTTTCAGGTTTCCCTCTCGGACACAACGCACGATTGATTTTTGCTGATTTTTGTTCCTGCGCTCCCCTAATCGGCTCCAGGGACCTCCCCCCCACACATTCGCTCCATAACATGCACAGACATTTCCCCTTCCTTTTTAGGAGAAAAAATCTGCGTGTAATAGAGAGAAAAATACGGTACACCAAGCAAGTTGAAGTTAGCAAAAAACAGGATCTGCACAGGAGGCCTAAAGAGTGCAGCAGCTCATCTCCAGCAGGTCTTGCCCCCATGAAGCAGTTGATGAGACTGAAGGCCCCCACCTCCGCACAGCTGCCCTAGTCGCCTCCCCTCCAGGGTTTTCCCCAAGTAATCTGAGACTGCGCCTGCATGAAGCTAACTTCTCTGCCCTCTTCATGCCTCTCCTGGTTCTGGGAGACCTGAGGAGAGGGAAGACTCCTCTCTGCCTCTTGGCCTTCGTCCTCTCCCACTTCTGTTTCTGAACTTCTCTCTGCTACAGGCTCTCCTAACCCCCTGAGCCCTGTTACCCCTTTAGCTTCCAACATCTCCTTCCCCCAGTCTTTTCCCTCTCTTCCCTCTGACCATTTATTGTCATCCTACCACCACTTCCCGGGTTCTGAACCTTCTTCCCCTGGGGGTTCCCCAGCTGGTTCCCCACCACCACCACTCTGTGACTACACCAGTCCACGACAACAGGATTCCTTTCTTTAAAAAATTGCCCCGCTTGCAACCTAAAGTGCTACCGCCTTTTCTGCCACTGCAGAATCCCTATTGCTTCATTTCCCGGCGGCCATACACAGCGGTCGAACTGCAGAG
This sequence comes from Podarcis muralis, assembly GCF_964188315.1. Taxonomy (NCBI): domain Eukaryota; kingdom Metazoa; phylum Chordata; class Lepidosauria; order Squamata; family Lacertidae; genus Podarcis; species Podarcis muralis. Next base: position 8,125,576 of record NC_135668.1, read on the forward strand.
GGGAAGAATAAAATAATAATACCACCAGACCATAATGATCACCTCAATGAAGACGGAGAGACAGGTTGGACAAGGCTTTTGCTCACCTGCTAATTTTCTTGTCAGGCTGGTGTTTAATTAGCTGTTCTCTCCCAGCCATTAAGCCACAAATGAGGTCTCCTTATCATCCACTGCTGCGTTGTCACGGCAACTGGTATTTTTAAGTCATCCTGGGATCCCATTTCCCTTGTACTTAGCAAAAAAATAATCTCAATCACTATTAAGGATAATGGCCCTTGATGCCAGGAAGCGGCTGGAGTGGGGGGAGAGAGAAGAAATGGAGGACAGGAAGTGGAATCCCTGGTCCACTTTGTCGCTTAGACGTATCCTAGCCAGTTCAAGGCCGCATCGTAAAGATGCTTGAAAGCACAGCAGAAAGCAGTCACCTGGACCCCCCCTCTGGAAATCAGCTTCTAGATAGATTTTGCTTGGAAAGGCACTGCCCTCTTGCGGTCATAACAGGAATTTGCGAAAGAAATCATTTGCCAAATTGGTCTGTCTTATGATTGGACTATTCAAGTAGCAAAGGGGAGGGTGGTTGCCGCCAGGGCAGCAAAATGTACCTACTGAGAATGGACACCTGCCCCCCATGCAGAATAGCTCTGGGGGTGGGGGGCATTTTCTCCCCTCTGCAAAACATTACCATGTTGCAGCTAGTTCAGAATCCATGCTTTTGCATTAATCATGTATTTCCCTGCATCTGCTACCTCTGTTTCTTCCTCACATCTTTTTCTAGATTGTGAACTGCCTCACTCTTTGTAAAGTGCCGTGCTATGGATGGGGCTGTATAAATATGAGGATGGACATGGATTCACATTGGAAAAAGACAAATCAGGCCTGTTCAGAGGGATTGAGGTGTGAGTTGATGCGGGCTGAGACAGATGGACAGGTTGGGTTGGACAACCCAGAGCTATCTGGAGCTGTCGTGGGGCAGCCATCAGAGAGGAAAACCCATCTTCCCGAGAGAAGGTAGCAGGAGCCTGACTATTCCTGGCTCTCCTTCCTGCCTGATGCCCCCACCCAAAAGGATTGCTCCTCAGCATTCATCAGAGGCATCAGTCTTTTGGCTTGCAGGGTGCTCCCTCGAGGCTCCAATACTTTGGCCACCTCATGAGAAGAGAAGACTCCCTGGAAAAGACCCTGATGTTGGGAAAGATTGAGGGCAGAAGGAGAAGGGGATGACAAAGGACGAGATGGTTGGACAGTGTTCTTGAAGCTACCAGCATGAGTTTGACCAAACTGCGGGAGGCAGTGGAAGACAGGGCTCTTTTTATGTCCTAATTTGGGGACAGGATCCGAGGTGCTGTGGGTGGCCCCCAGGTTGGCCCGGGGCAAATTGACCTGATTGGAAGCCCCACATCAGAACCACAAGGCGGATGTGTACAGCCCTGGCATGTACAGCCATCTCTTCTGTGTGTGTGCTGTGTCTAGGGCCATGGCTCACTGCTTGCATGCAAAAGAGCTGGGTTCAAACTTTGGCATCTTGTGGTTGGGCTGAAAGGGGCCTCTTGTCTGAAACCTTTCAGAGCCACCACACTGAGCTAGATGGGCCCAAGGGTCTGACTCTGGTAAGGCAGGTGCCTGTGTTCCTGACTGTACAAACCAGGACTGCTGGTGGGTTCTCCCTCCCTTACATCATCAGTAGTGGTGATAATAGTAATAGTAAAGATAAAGGTACCCCTGACCGTTAGGTCCATTCGCAGACAACTCTGGGGTTGTGGTGCTCATCTCGCTCTATAGGCCGAGGGAGCTGCCGTTTGTCCGCAGACAGCTTCCGAGTCCTGTGGCCAGCATGACTAAGCCACTTCTGGTGAAACCAGAGCAGCGCATGGAAACACCGTTTACCTTCCCGCCGGAGTGGGTATCTACTTGCACTTCGTGCTTTCAAACTGCTAGGTTGGCAGGAGCTGGGACTGAGCAACGGGAGTTCACCCCATCGCGGGGATTCAAACCGCCAACCTTCTGATCGGCAAGCCCTAGGCTCTGTGGTTTAGACCACAGTGCCACCCATGTCCCTTGATAATAGTAATAGCAAGTACATAAATAGCCCATCAGCCCAGTACTGCCCACGCTGTCCAACTGGTTTTCCAGGGTCCCCCAAATGAATCTTTCCCAGGCACAACTGCCTTTTGTACCCTCTTACTTACTCACCATGCGCTTGACGGGGGCTCAGGGGAGAGAAAAGCACATTTCACCTTCTTCCTGCCTCATTTCCTGCAGATGCCAGAGGGCTGTGCGTGGGGAGGGGAGGAATCCTGCCTTGCCCAGCCTGGATGCTTTAAATGCATCTCTTTCCTCTTCCATCTACCCACCCATAAAGGACGCAGCAGGGATGGAGGGAGGGAGGCGGGCGAGGGTGAAGGAGAGGGCACCTCCCTGCTTCAGGGTTTCCCAGAGCGCAGCAGCGGCCAGCCTGCAGCAGCCGCCCTCCCGCTCATCGCTGTGTTCTGCTTGCCTGGTGTTTCCATGGAGCTGGAGAGCACAAGGGGCTCCGCAAGGCTGGGATCTTCCGAAGCAACATTGATGCTGGGGGAGGGAGAGGGGATCCCTGCCGGCTTTGTATGCGAGTGTGTGCCTGAGAGAGGAGGAGGGCCTTCTCATTTATGTACTCCTAAAATCCAGGCTTCATGTACTGCTATGGGGAACCTCTGGCCCAGGTTGAGGTGGGCAAATACTGTGGTACCTCAGGTTACAGATGCTTCAGGTTACAGACCCTGCTAACCCAGAAATAATACCTCAGGTTAAGAACTTTGCTTCAGGATGAGAACAGAAATCATGTGGCGGTGGCGCAGCGGCAGCGGGAGGCCCCATTAACCAAAGTGGTTGCTGTTGTTTAGTTGTTTAGTCGTGTCCGACTCTCTCTGACCCCATGGACCAGAGCACGCCAGGCACTCCTGTCTTCCACTGCCTCCCGCAGTTTGGTCAGCCTCATGTTGGTAGCTTCGAGAACAGTGTCCAACCATCTTGTCCTCTGTCATCCCCTTCTCCTTGTGCCCTCCATCTTTCCCAACGTCAGGGTCTTTTCCATGAGGTGGCCAAAGTATTGGAGCCTCAGCTTCAGGATCTGTCCTTCCAGTGAGTACTCGGGGCTGATTTTCTTAAGGATGGATAGGTTTGATCTTCTTGCAGTCCATGGGACTCTCAAGAGTCTTCTCCAGCACCAGAATTCAAAAGCATCAATTCTTCGGCGATCAGCCTTCTTTATGGTCCAGCTCTCACTTCCATACATCGCTACTGGGAAAACCATAGCTTTCACTATATGGACCTTTGTTGGCAAGGTGATGTCTCTGCTTTTTAAGATGCTAAAGTGGTACCTCAGGTTAAGAACAGTTTCAGGTTAAGAACGGACCTCCAGAACGAATTAAGTTCTTAACCCGAGGTACAACTGTAAATGCTCTTAAGATTTTTCTCATGCCATACACGCCCTCCACACCTGCCTGCTCCCTGGGTGTTTCTCTGCCTGGCTAAAATGTGTCGTTCAACTCTGGTGATGCCTCTCGCTTGCCTGAATGGAGGATAGAGGTAGGTAGGTTTGTGCAGGTAGAAACAAAGGTAAAATGTACATTTATTGCTCCACCCACTTTTTGCCTCTGGCTCCGCCCATTCCAGCTTCAGCCTTCAGGTTGCTGGGGGGGGTGCAGCCCCCCAGACTGTAGGAGCCTCCCTGACTCCTGACTAACACCAAGTATCTTATTTCTTGCACTTGAGTTGCAATATTGTTGAGTGCGAATGGTTTATTTACACTTGCTTCCTGGTTTAATGCTTGAGGCAGCGAATGGTTGTAGTGGTTGTGTGAAATGGATGGTTAGTATGGCTGGATGCATGGTTGGTTGGTTGTGTGTATGTTGTGTTGTTTGGAATTTTAGCAGTGCTCTCCAATTTTATATTATATTATGTTTAGGAATGTAGATATTTTTATGCATTTTGTTATGTGAATCATTTGATGTGGTTTTATTGCACTTAAACCACTTTGAGGATTTTTTTTGGATAGCAAAAAAATGGAAACAATAACAGCAATAATACCAAAGGAACAAAAGTTTGTGCAGATTTCAGGCATTATCACAAAGAAGAAGGAAACATTTAAAATAGAAGAGAAGGCCAGGATCTCTCTTGCCATCCATATAATTTTCATTAATGATAGTATGCGTGAGAAGTGCCCAAATGAGAAACTCTGCTATCCTACAAATCTTTTGCTGCTTTTAAAAAGGCTTGCATACCACATGCCTGTGCGTGACCCCAGGAGTACAGAAATTTAAGAGGCACACTCAGCCACACTTATTCGTAAAGCTGAATTATATAAAAGGGAAGCACAGGGATCACAGCGCCCGCTGCTGTTGCTTCATTCAGCTGCTTGTTCTAAATCATGGGTAGGCAAACTAAGGCCCAGGGTCCGGATCCAGCCCAATCGCCTTCTCAATCTGGCCCATGGACAGTCTGGGAATCAGCGTGTTTTTACATGAGTAGAATGTATCCTTTTATTTAAAATGCATCTCTGGGTTATTTGTGGGGCATAGGAATTCATTCATTATTTTTTTCAAAATATAGTCCGGCCCCCCACAAGGTCTGAGGGACAGTGGACCGGCCCCCTGCTGAAAAAGTTTGCTGACCCCTGTTCTAAATGGTCACTGTCCTTACAACAGGCTCCTCCGGACAGACCTATTCACTGGGCATTCATCCTGATCTGCTTGCACAAAGGTTAGGCTAAGTCTGGTCTTTACTGAGCATTCGTTCTGATTAGTTTGTGGGGAGGTTCCATCACAATGACTCATCCTGATTTGCTTGCTGCAGTGAATGAATGATGTACGCAGTGAATGGGAAGAAACAGGGGCAGGGGGCGGGAAGTGCTACAATACATACATTGCCATACAAACAAACCAGCATGAACATGCAATAAGGAGCAGATACAATCTATGTTCCAGATATGCTTTGTGCAAGCAAAGCAGGATGAATTCTCAATAAACAGGTTGTTTGGAGGAGCCCCAAGACACTCGTGGGGCAATGTGTGAAGGGCACTTTGGAAATTGAGGAAGGTAGGAGTGTTGGTGAGGGCAGTGATGGGCCTATCCCTTTCTCCTGTGAGAGTGCTAGTGAAAAACGAGGATGACGAATGGAAGAAATTGTGCCCCATTTTCCCTAATGACCTGGCCTCCACTGCATCTTGATACTGTCCTTCAGAGTCTGGAAACTTGGCCGAGAAAGCAGATACAGAAACAGAGGATGGCATATTTTACTAAGATTTTGTTTTATTATGTCTGTTTTTATATTTCAAACCCCAACCCTACAGCACTTCCCCACCCCCCAAAAAACACAACCCCCCGAACTTTTTAGCTACTGGGTCAAACCTAATGGGGGTCTTCAGCTGTGGTTAGTGATTTGGTACCTGCTGCAGCAGAATTCAGAAACCTGAACATCGTTTATCGTCAAACCAAGCCAAAGCAGTTGTCTACAATGGGTGACTTTTTCTCAATTCCAAGAGAGGCAGTTGGGAAAACAGGTGCCTGGAGAAGGGAGGAACAGGGGCAAGGGGGGGGGGTTACTCTGAATGCAGATGTGACCATCCCAGTTTCCAGGATGTGCTCAAAGATGTGGTATTGCACAGCACATAATTCTTCACTGTACTGGCCACCTGCAAACTATTCACCTTCATCCCTGGGAGACAAGCTGTTGAGTTCTATCAAAATATCTTGATTACCAGTGGGGGCGGGGGGAGAGAGAGAAATCTTCAAAGCTGATCTCTCCATTTTGGTTGCAGGTGCCTTCGTTTTTTCCTTTGGGGGCATGAGATGGGGGCACAATACTCCTCTACACCGTGTAGGCAACACGGTGGTCTGCAGATGTTGCTGGTCTGCGGCTCCATTGGCCAGGCTAGCTGGGGTTGAGGAGACTTGGAGTGCAACAACATCTGCAGGGCACCACATGGGCTACTCCTGCTTAAGCATTTTGAAAAGGAAGGTGCGTACCATGGAAGCGATGGGGCCAATTGTATTGTTGCCTTTTTACACGCACCTTGCTTAGCTCCAGATGTTTCAGGGAAGCAGGGGTGCCTCCCTCCTTTTGTCCTCACAACAACCCTGTGAGGTAGGTTAGACCAGTGTTTCCCAACCTTGTGCCTCCAGCTGTTTTTGGACTACAATTCCCATCATCCCTTGCCACTGGTCTTGCTAGTCAGGGATGATGGGAGTTGTAGTTCAAAAACAGCTGGAGGCACAAGGTTGGGAAACACTGGGTTAGACGGAAACAGATTGGCTGGCCTAGAGTTAGCCAGTGAGCTTTGATGCTAAGGGGGGGGGGGGCGGGGATTGGAACCCAGGTCTCCCTGGTCTGACTCCTGACGCTCCAACCTGCTACACTCCACAGGCCTAAGTTTAGACATGTTGAATTTGCTGCATTGCTTTCAACCTGCACTTAATCGCAACAACTAACTTTAGCTGCCTATGGCCCCTTCAAGGAAGGTCAGTATTGGCATATATTTTAAAACTAGAATATATATATATATATATGTATGCGCAGGTTTGTATGCATATGGATGCATATGTGTTTGCAGCATACACACATCTGTACACACACACATCTATATAGCTGTATTATCTGTTTTAGTAGAAAATATCCCCCTCCCCTCCCCCCCACGAGTTCCCTTGAATCTGTAAGGAAGACCGAAGCTTGAATTACACCTTAGTTCCAACCCAGCAAAGCGCTTAAAAGCAGGAGCAGCTGGCTATATTTGGGGGGCAAACATTCGGAGATAACAGGCACATATCAAGAGGTTTTTTTGTGTGTGGTTTTCTTTTTTTGCAAAAACAAAATTTTGGTATAAAATCAAGCGAACTGGGGAAAGCCCAGGGGAGCAGGAAGATTCCACAATACTATTGTTCTGGTGAGTTTTGGCACCGCTGCCGATAGCCTGGCTGCCTCCTAACTCTTTGCTCTGGATCCGTGGAACAGCAGAAAGAATCTTGGAAAACCTGGGTAACAAAGAGGAGCAGGGCGACTCGGTGGAAAACAAGGTGCAAGAGATGGAGAGGCCATTTCCCCCTCCAGGTATGCACAGACACATGTTGGAAGGAAGGTGGGGAAGCTGGGAAGATGAAAGGGATTGGTACAGGAGCAATGAGGTTGCAGCATGGGATATCTGCCCACCAGCTTGGTTTATCCATTAAGGACTTGTCTTGGGCCATGGAGACCTCTGTTGATCAGGGATGCTCAAAAATCTACCTAAAGGAGCACACAGGATGCTCCCAGCCTTGTGGGAGTTTTATTGCTCATTATCATTGTACACAGTAAAGTCTGGTTTCTGCAGCCCTTTCAAAACAGGGGCAGAAACACATATATGGCAGGGCTGGTGCAATTGCTGAGCGTGTCGTCATAAAAATAGGTATTGATGGGAGGACACCCTCAAACTCTGTGTGTGTGTGTGTGCGTGTGTGTGTGACGCCAGCTGTGATTCCTTGGTGGTGTGATGGACAGAGTGTGATGGGACTGTCAAATACATGTTCTAACAATGCTCCCTCTGCCCCCCGCAAGCCCTTGGCTTCCATACAACAGCAGGCAGCTCATCACAGCCCTGTTGCCATGCTAAGAGCACTGCAATGCCCATGGATGTGCCAGCCAGTCTGATGCAAGATGGTTGGGCGCACCTCTGAAGTTGGTGCATCACATTCGAAATGAACAGTAAAATGGGAGGTCCCTTGTTCAGTGGGCAGGCAAACGCTCTCATCATTTTGCACTCTTGGTTGTCTGTTGCTGCTAAAATTTTGGCAGGGCATAACAGGCCCATAGAGCCCCACTGGCCAACCATGCAATGATGGATACAATGGAAGAACACTGAAGGTATCATGTTTGGCCTAGAAGGAGCTTAGAAAAAAACCCCAGAGCTTCTGAAAGCAACAAATGCATTAGGAACAAAGTCTTGCTAATACCCTTCCACAAAACGCAGCAGTACTGACATCAAATGTTTTGCAGACCTCTGAATCCCAAGTTTTGCCATGTCCCAGTGTTGATTTCTGAATTTGCTTGCTCCTCCCCTCCCCTTCAAAGTCTTAGTGACGAATTGACCACTAGGTGGAACTATTTGAAGTTTGCTTGCTGTTTTCTGGGGTGAGTTTTTAAAACCCAAACACAATGTTGTGGTCCTGAGGCTGGAATCTGAAGTGAAGGATGAGCACAGGTTAGGTCGGACAAGGGGGACCTGTGACCCTCCCAGATACTGTTGGACTCCAATTCCCATCATCCTCCAGCAGCAGGGACAGTGGTCAGGGATGCTGTGAGCTGTAGTTCAATAGCATCTGGAGAGTGATGGGTTATTCCCTTTCGCAGTCCCTTCTCTGTGCCATTCACTAGTCCATTGAAAGCTATGGAGTGGAAAGAATACAAGCACTTGTAGTTTCCCCCCAGTAGGGTTCAGTGCAGAGGGCGAGGTGTTATAGGGATGGAAGGGAATCTGTCAATTTCGGTTCTGTCACCTTCTCTTCTTTTCCCAATCTTAAATTCAGTTCTCCATTTTGCAGCAATTTGTGATTTGTTTTTAAGTCCTCATGAAAATTCATCAGCATTTCCCCCATTTGATGAATTTTTGCCTGCTGTTTTGACTAATGCACATTTCTGCAAGCAATCTTCCCTAACATAATGCATTTTTTATGCTGTTGTCACAAAAATATTCATTTTAATGCACAATTTTGACTAATATACAATTACAATTGTTATTCAGTTAAGTTAGAGAACTGCATTGCAAAATTCAGGTAAATGTGAATTTTGAATAATAGCTGTTTTGGTTAGCATACTATTTCAGAAAATGTGAATTTGATAGCTTTGCCTTTAAATGCAAACTGAATCAAATTTCCCCTCCATCCCTAGAGAGGGGGATATGTGTGTGTGTGTGTGTGTGTGTGTGTGTGTGTGTGAGAGAGAGAGAGAGAGAGAGAGAGAGAGAGAGAGAGAGAGAGACTGAGTGAGTGTGTGTGTTTTCAGCAGAAAAACAACAGGGCACAGGGGTGGAATAGGTTTAAGAAACCCCTCCACAAATTTAGTGGAAAGAGGGTCTAGAGGTATGAACCATTTCAATTCTGGCAATTTGTGAAAGTTTGGTTCAACGTATTTCATTCCCCCTCAAGGGGAGTGAATTCTCGTTTCTTCTTACTTGTATATCTTTCTGAGATCCCATGTGTAACCTCTTCAGATCTAATTGGAAATTTGGCATGTGGACACGGGATTCCAGATCTTATCAACTCAAGAGGTGACCCCTAGATTCCTGGCACTGATTTACATCAATGAGAGATCTGTTTCTCCAAAGGGAGCCAATTTTCTTATCTTTATCCTTTACATCAGCTGCACATCTACTCTCTGAGTTGTTCTTATTATCATCACATATTGATTACATTCCTTCCCCCACCCCCCAATCTTTTGCTCCGTGTAGTAAAATACTCTATAAAAGAAAGTGACTCAAAATCTATAGCTCTAAGAATACCTGGTTATCTTTTTTGCTGCTGTTGTTCTCCTTATTATTTTTTTTAAACCTCTAATCATAGTTAGCTTGAAGAAAACAAAGGAAGAAAATGAGAGTCATGTAAAAGTCTATTGGGATCTAAAAAGCACAAATGAAATAAAACCGGCTCCTCCAAACTGTGGCCAAGAGGGATGGCGGCCAGAAAATGTAGGTGAGGGGGAGAGAAGGAGAGCATCTCATAAATTGGAGGGCAGTTTTGATCGGATGGGCTCTCGTTCCCCAGTGAGCCCTATAGACCCTTTCCTCCCTTCGACAGCAGTCACAACAGCAGTCAGAGGTGGGGGGATGGCGCAACTGGCCTCAAATGCAGGTGGCGGAGGCAGTGAACCTGAGGACATCTGGCGTGGTAGAGTCACTCGCCCTGGTACAGAGCTGTATGGCTTCCCTAGAGGCCTGGTCCCTCCTCCTCCTCCTGCTCCCCCTCCTCCAGAGAAAGATGAGAAACTAGAAACAGATTCCCTAGAGGAGTGGGGAGAAGAGCCTCGGCTTAAAGTCTGAGCCGTTTCGTGGGGCAGAGTTGGATGGGAAGCAGAGATGAACTTGAGGTCCTGGCTTAACCGTCCCGGTGGAAGCGGCGGCGGCGGCGTACTCCTGGGCTGAAGGACCTGTAGAGGTGGACTGGAGGTCTGAGGCATCAGCAGAGATCCATGGGAGCCCCTTGCCCCAGAAGGGGCACACTGCAAAGTCCTGGCTGCAGCACATTGACTAGGAGGGCTAAGGCCTGAGGGTGGGAACAGCGGAGGAGGGGCACCGGCGGGCTGTTTCAAAGGAGACATAGAGGCAAAGGGTGACCTTTCGTGGTGCAACTGAGCTACGGTCGCAGCAGGAGAAGCGGAAGGTCCTAATGCACTTGGCTGGGTTTGGCACGAGGCCGACGGGGAGCCTCCGGAGGCCTGTGCCAGCTGGCTTAAGCTGGAGGGCGGTGGGCTTGAGGAGGGAGGCAACGGAAAGTGTTTCGTCCCTCCCAGGGCTCCAGTTCCTGAGAGCTGCTGGGCCTGGCCTGGCTGGGCGGGCTTGTTGCTGCAAGTGGCTTGGGTGCGGCCAAGGGGGCTGCCGGGGGAATTGGAGGATAGCTGGGGGAAGGCGGTGGATGGCGAACTAGCAGGGGCCTTCTGGAAGGGGCCAAAGCCACTCAGGAGATTGCTGTCGGGAGCCTGCTGCTGAGCCACCCCTTCTGGGGAATCCGAAGGCCCCTGGTGCAACAGTCCCAGGCCTGCTGAGGACGGGCTCCCCAAGGGCTGCTGCTGAGTCGAGGCAGCCGACGGAGAGCCGGCCGAAGCCCGGTGGAACTGGCCCAAGCCGGCCGAGGCCGTGAAGCCAGCCAGCTGCTGGATCTGGAAGGAGGACGACGAGAGGGTGTCTGCCCCTGGGGTGTGCTGCTGGGATTGGGTGCTTGAAGGGGAGCCCACAATGGAAGGCCCGGCCGAAGACACCAAGGAGTGAAGTCTCCTCAGCTGCCTTGGAGTCTGGTTCGGGGCCTGCCCCAAGGAACCCAGAACAGAGACGGGCGGGCGAAAAATGGCCGTCGGGAGGCGAGGGTGGTGGGTGAGAGCTATTGCTACGGATGTGGTGGCCGCTGCGGCTTGCAAAGGGGCCTGGATCAGTGGCGTCCAGATAACCGGCGTGGGGGTCGATGCGGCGGCGGCGGCAGCCTGGACGTTATGCGCACAGTGGGCCATCTCTCGGTCGTGCTGCACGATTTGCTGGATGATCTCGTTCTCCTGGTAGTTGAAGACGCCCGAGTTGAGATCATGCTGGACTTTGTGGAGCAGGATGGAATTCTTCTTCCCTGTGAAGGAAGCAGAAGAAAATTAAGAACTGCAATGAGGGGCCTCCTAGAAGCCCAAACCAGAGATTGCCAACCTTTTGGAGGGTGGGGGTGGGTTGGGACCACACCTACATTGTAACCATGAGCACACCCCACCCTATTCTTCTTTCAAGACCAGTTTCGGGGAGGGGAGCAGTGGAAAAAGAGGTCATTGAGTCAAGATCTGAACCCCATTCTCCCAGATCCTAGTTTAAGACCCTCACCAATATACCACATTGGCTTAAAGGTAAAGGTAAAGGGACCCCTGACCATTAGGTCCAGTCGCGGCCGACTCTGGGGTTGCGGCGCTCATCTCGCTTTACTGGCCGAGGGAGCCGGCGTACAGTTTCCGGGTCATGTGGCCAGCATGACTAAGCCGCTTCTGGCGAACCAGAGTAGCGCACGGAAACACCGTTTACCTTCCCGCCAGAGTGGTACCTATTTATCTACTTGCACTTTGACGTCTTTCGAACTGCTAGGTTGGCAGGAGCAGGGACCGAGCAACGGGAGCTCACCCCGTCGCGGGGATTTGAACCGCGACCTTCTGATCGGCAAGCCCTAGGCTCTGTGGTTTAGCCCACAGTGCCACCCGCGTCCCACATTGGCATACTTGACTACAACTCCCTTCATCCCTGATTGCTGGCCATGCTGACTGGGGGCACCAGGCTGGGGAAGGCTGGTGGCCATTCTGTCCAGGGTTTCTTTTCAGCAGGAACTCACTGGGACTCAGTTCCGGCACCTCTTAGATGGGCTCCATTGCCATGGTAAGAGAACAAGGAAGGTGTTCGTGGTGAGTTCCTGGCACCTCTTTTTCTAGAAAAATAGCACTGCTTAAGTCTGATCCACTGTAGCTGCCCTTAAGTTCTTTTTTTATGTTCTTCTCCTTCCATTACATTAAGGACAAACTCGGGGAAGCATTTTCTAGTCTCTTATCTGCTGCAAAACAAATGCAGGAGAAAGAAAGAGTTTTCATTTTCTTCCTCAGCAATGTTCCCGAAAAATTGTGTGCTTTGTTTTAGAAAGCTGTTCAAAGTTGCACAATGAATTTGGGCACATTGAAAAGGGAGAGGGCGAGATTTATGAGGAATAGTCAAGTCAGGTGCAACCAGCCTCAAGATCTCTCTCTCTCTCTCTCTCTCTCTCTCTCTCTCTCTCTCTCTCTCTCTCTCTCTCTCTCCCCTCTCTCTCTCTTCCCCGCCCCACCCCCGACAGGGCTCCAGCACATAATGCATTTGGGGTGGGGAATGAAGTTATCCACAACTGTATCACTTAATCGCATTTTAAGCTTGCAATTATTAGCATTTTCCAGTGGTTAACAGCAGCCTTTGTGTGTCCCTCTGATTGTGTCCTGGTCATGCGCCTTTTGGCTGTGCTTTAGAAATCCAGACAGCTACAGGCCTCCCCCCCCACCTCAAGTCCTTTTGTATTCTTGCATTGTTCTTGGATGCCCACATCATGGAACAGCAGCAGCCCTGTGGTTCTCAAGTGGAGAGATTTGTGGAAGCTGAATTTAAAACACACACAACTCCCCTCCCCCAGTTTGGATACAGCGATGGGTTGGAATAGTGCTGGCTGCACAATTTCTATTGTGCTCTTCTGAATTCACCTGTGTTGCTTCAGCAAATAATAATAATAATAATAAATTTTATTTATACCCAGCCAATGAGTAGGGCGGCTAACAACCAATAATAAAAACAAGTTGATTAAAATACAACTTAAAAAACAAGATTAAAATACAACATTAAAACATTAAGATGCAGCCTCTTCACAGGAGGAGAAAGGAAAAAAGAAAGAGGGGGAGGGAATCAAATTGATTCTAAGCCAAAGGCCAGGCGGAACAACTCTGTCTAACAGGCCATGTGGAAAGAAATCAGATCCTGCAGGGCCCTGGTCTCATGAGACAGAGCGTTCCACCAGGCCGGAGCCAGAGTTGAAAAGGCCCTGGCTCTGGTTGAGGCTAATCTAACTTCCTTAGGGCCCGGGACCTCTGTTGTTGTTGTTGTTGTTTAGTCGTTTAGTTGTGTCCGACTCTTCGTGACCCCATGGACCAGAGCACACCAGGCACTTCTGTCTTCCACTGCCTCCCGCAGTTTAGTCAAACTCATGTTTGTAGCTTTGAGAACACTGTCCAACCATCTCGTCCTCTGTCTTCCCCTTCTCCTTGTGCCCTCCATCTTTCCCAACATCAGGGTCTTTTCCAGGGAGTCTTCTCTTCTCATGAGGAGGCCAAAGTATTGGAGCCTCAGCTTCAGGATCTGTCCTTCCAGTGAGCACTCAGGGCTGATTTCCTTCAGAATGGATAGGTTTGATCTTCTTGCAGTCCATGGGACTCTCAAGAGTCTCCTCCAGCACCAGAATTCAAAAGCATCCATTCTTTGGCGATCAGCCTTCTTTATGGTCCAGCTCTCACTTCCACACATCACTAGTGGCCGGGACCTCTAGAGTGTTGCTATTTATGAACCTTAAGGCACGGCTACCGATGCAGAACATACTCAAAACTCACCTGCTCCTGTGAAAGTGTGCAGCCCACACATCCATGCGCCTTGTCCCCAATGCCACACACAAACGTTCCACAGAGACAGTATGAGACCTACCTAAGCCAAATCTACCTAGCACTTCCTCTGGAACTTCTAACCATGCAGAGAATGCGTAGGAAGGGCTGTTGATCAGTGGCAGCCACCACTGCCTCCTGCGCTGCATGAAGAAGTACTAGGTAAAATAGTGTGCTGTTGTTGCACACACATTAAGAACACAGGGAACTGTCTTATACGAAGTTGGAGCATTGACCCATCTCATTCAGTATTGCCTACACTGACTGGCAGCAGCTCCTCAGGGTTTCAAATGGAGGCTCTTTCGTCTGCAGCAGCACAACCAGACACCTTCATCTGCTTCAGCTGCAGCAAAACATGGCTTTCCCATATCAGTCTCTACAGCCACAGCAGGCGCTGTGAGCTTCCAACAGTTCAACATCAGTCCCAAAGGCACACTCCTCCATCACCTCCTGAGACAGATGGATGCAAAGTCAACCTGAAGATGCCAGGGATTGAACCTGGGACCTTCTGCCATGCAAAAAGGATGCTCTACCACTAAGCTGTGGCCCTTCCCCAAGAAAGCAGTTCTGAATGTTACGTATGAGTTAGGACATAGATGGATGGGTGAGAAAATGAAGGACAGCACACCCACATCTGCCATACTTAGAACCAGGAGCCCATGTAACCTGCATTCAAAAATAATCAAAATTCTGCGCTAAGGTAAAGCAAATCCTGCTTTTCAAGAAAAACTGCAACCTGCAAATTTGGTTGATTAGTATAGTTTTTGTCTCTTTCTATTGAAGTCACTGGGAAGAATAAAAAGCAACCCAAGGCACTGGAGTTCTACTTCCTGCCATTCCACCTGACACCAAGAAATGTTAGGCTTTGAAGATTTCACCCGACAACAGCTACATGTTTAATGGTTTTGTCTCTGCAGGGCTGGAAGCTTAAGTCTTTTGTTTATCTCTCTTGCATGGTTGAGGGGGAAATGAGTTTGGCTTTGTTTTGTGTATTCAGATTATCTTCTCTCCTGGATTTGTTGGTGAAAGAAAGTTGAATAACGACAAGGACTAGAAACTTGCTTTTTAAAGCATAGAAGCTGAGAACCTCTGGATGCTGAATTTTGCTTCCAGTGCTTCCTTCTACCTATGAGTTTGCAGGTAACTCAATAACCATGTGAGCCACTTACCAATTCTGTCCAGTCTGTCCAGGGCCACTGTTTCAAAAGCCCTCCTCATCATGGGATACTCCTCAAGCACCTCATTAAAGTTGTCCACCGAGAGGGAGTAGAGGCGGCAGTAAGTGTCGGCTCTCACACTCGCCGTTCTCCGGCCACGAGTCAGCAGGCAAATTTCTAAAACGACATGATAAAGACAATGGCATTTATTCCTTCGTAAGTGCATTTATGTCAGGGTGCCAGCCAGCAATAAATCACAAGAAGGAAGTGAAGTTAACGCTTTATTAGAAGAAGCAAGGAAGACCTGCTTAGGGGTGCCTGGCCTAATGAGTATGGCAACTCTTCTTGGTAGGTCTTGGCCCTAGGAGGCAGTTGTGGAGACTGAAAATCCCCACCTTCCCACAGCTGACTAAATCTCCTCCTCACCAGGCCCTTCTCAAACAATCCGAGACTCCTGACAAACCTGTCTCTGCTACTCAACCGTCACACCTCTTCTGGTTCTGGGAGAAAAGGGAGGAGGGGAGATTGTTGCAGCAGGAGGGGGAGACCCCCATGACTCTTCACCAGCCTGACTCATCTCTGCCTCTTGGTCTCCCTCCTCTGCTGCTTCAGCTTCTGCCTCTGATTCTGAACTTCCCTCTGCCACAGACTCTCCCTGCTCACTAAGGCCTGTCAGCCCTTCAGCTTCCGACACCTCCTCTTCCCAGTCTTCTGCCTCTGACCACTCATAGTCATTCCACCACCAATCCCCTGGCGCTGAGCCTTCTTCCCTTGGGTGTTTCCCAGCTGGTGCCTCCCACCATGCCTCTGTGTCCAGCCAGTCTATAATTCAGAATTGCAGCCAGAGGGTCCCTATTCTCCAAAACCCACTGAGTCTTTCTCAGACCCAGAGCCATATTCCCTTCTGGACAATATTCTGGAGGGTGTATATCACTGATGAGCAGGGCAAGAAGCAAAAAAGGGGGGCAGTATGATAGATTCCACACATATTCATGCACCCCTCCACCTAGGCAAGCAAGCAATAGGGGTCATCAGAGTTCAAAGACACATTCCAGCTAGGCAAAGGGAGAGTGCAAGTCAGTATCAGTAAGGGGTGTGGCCTGGAGAGAGGGGTGTGGCTAGAGAGGGGTATGGCCTGGGGAAAGCCCCGAGAGAGCAGGGGTAGGCAACCTAAGGCCTGGGGGCTGGATGCAGCCCAATGGCCTTCTCAATCCAGCCCACGGACAGTCCAGGAATCAGCGTGTTTTTACATGAGTAGAATGTGTCCTTTTATTTAGAATGCATCTCTGGGTGATTTGTGGGGCATAGGGATTCATTCATATTTTTTAAAAAAATATAGTCCGGCCCATTTTCACACACCCCCAAATATAGTCTGGCCCACCACATGGTCTGAGGGATGGTGGACCGTACCACAGCTGAAAAAGGCTGCTGACCCCTGCCCTAGAGGGTCACAGCTTGCCCCTGGAACCTTGACCAGAGCAGGTTACTGTGAGTTTATGTCATGATGTTGTTAGGCCAGGAATGTCCTGGGCGAAGAATTACCTCTTTATCGTCAAAAGTACACATACAAGTTAGGGAAAGGCATGTCCACCCGTCCTATGTCTCTCATTACTCCTAGGTGTACACCTGATGAGACAGGAATGCAAACGGAGAGGCCCGCCCCCGGTTTATGTATTTCCCCCCACCCAAGCTGTGAGCAAGCGGGCAGAGACGGTGCCTGCGTGTAACTGCCTCTGCTTCTCCCTCTTCAATCCTCTCCTGGTCCTGGGAGACAGTGGAGCAAGAGAGGTGGGGGCAGGAGAAGGGGGTGTAGAAGCCCTTGACTCTGCACAAACTTGACCTCTCTCCCTCCATCTGCACCAGTTTTTCAGTCTCCCATCCTGCAACTTCTCCTGCCCCTGACTCTAGTTTCCCGACTGCTACAGGCTCCTCTGGATCAGGGATAATTAATAATAATAATAATAATAATAATAATAATAATAATAATAATTTCATTTTTTATACCCTGCCCATCTGGACAGGCCTCCCCAGCCACTCTGGGCAGCTCCCAACAGAATATTAAAAATAGGATCAAAATCAAACATTAAAAACTTCCTTAAAGAGGGTTGCCTTCAGATGTCTTCTAAAAGTCAGTTTTTTATTTCCTTGACATCTGATGGGAGGGGATTCCACAGGGCGGGCCCCACCACCGAGAAGACCCTCTGCCTGGTTCCCTGTAACCTCACTTCTCGCAGTGAGTGAACCACCAGAAGGCCCTCAGCGCTGGACCTCAGTGTCCGGGCAGAAGGATGGTGGTGGAGACGCTCCTTCAGGTATACTGGGCTCATTCGGGTATACTTTAGGGTTTTAAAGGGCAGCACCAACACTTTGAATTGTGCTCGGAAATGTACTGGGATCGCTTCTTCAAAGTCAGTCTCCAACCCGGCTTCTCCCGGTGCCCCCTCCCCAGTAACCAGCCACCACTCCTCAGAGTGCAGCCAGTCCGTGACATCTTATCACACCTGTTTTGAGCTGCACATGGTGATGATAGATACAGGATTTTTATACTTGTTCTTAATGTCTGGCTAGAACATTCGCTAGTGCATTTAGGGCTGCCTTCTCTGTATTTTCCTATACACACCGGTGCTGTATAATCTCTCCCCCACCCCCCTCGATTCAGTGAAGTATATAATCACACTCCTTTTTTTTTTTTTTTGGTTCTTTTGCTTATAGGATGAACTCTCTATCTGGTAATTTCCTCACTGTTCTCACCTTTCTCCTACATAGTAATTCATTCATCTAATTAGCCACTTGGGTTCTGCTATCAAGCATCGTTCCAGGCATGGCTAGTTCATTCAGCGCATGCTAATCACCTCTGCTACACAAGTGGGAACAGAAGGTCATGACACATCTTGCCAAAGCCAAGTCCCTCTGGGGCCGAGGGCTGACGGCGTTTGATCTGACTTACGACCTCATGATCAGAGCGGGTTACGATTGCCTGTCCTGGTGGCATTTGAGCCAAAGGCACTTGTGACTTCCCCTCCAAACCTGACGCCAGGTAGAGATGGAGGAGGAATTCAATCTCCTCCTGCATTTTAATGAGGAAGAACCTAATTTGCATTTTGCGAAGCAACAGGTAAAAGAAACTGAATTATCCTTCGAAGTTCACCAAATTTCTCAATTTTTCGCTCCAACCCAGCAACGTGTGCAAAAATTCATATACTGGAGGAATGTGTGTGTAGAAATGGATACCTATAAAATTTGGCAACTCTTGGATTACTCAAACCAGCAGGGTCTTGGGCAAATGATTCTTCCCTGATCCTTTTCAACTGCAGATGGACAAGACTGAGCTTGAGACTTTCTATTTACCAAGTGTGTGCTCAACTAAAACTAGCTTTTATGGCTTGGGTTTTGGCCAAAAAGAATTCCGCAAAAGCTCATCTACTCCTCCCTTTTGACCCATGAATTCTTCCTTTCTTCTCTACTCAATTTCAATATGACACGTGGCCCTTTCAAACCCAGGTGAAAGTGAAACTGGCTTCACAATTAAACTCATCTTCAGAATTGGATTTACCAATATGGCATAGCAAGCTCAATCCAGGATGCTGATAGTCATATGCAATAGCAAGCGAGACAGAGAGAGGTCTGTATATGTGAGTTTGTGTGTCCATTGGTGTGAAGGAGGGAGAGGAATTTGTGCCTGACACGGAAGGATGAGCATGATCCCATAGCCCAGCCTTCCTTAACCTGATGTCCTTCAGGTGATGTTCACCTACCGTCATGCCTGACCATTGGCCAGGCTTAGTATCTCTATTGATTACCAACACCTGGAGGGCATTAAGCTGGAGAAAGCTGCTTTCGATCTCTTTCCATCTTTCCAGATAAGGAATTTGATTTCACTTGTAGTGTAACAATTACCATGGACAATGTGGACAGATATGAGTTTGGAAGAAGATGCAGTTTTAAATATTTAAGATAGGACTCCAGGGAAGGGGGATGGAGTCCTGAGATTTGGAGAAATCTCTGCATATGGATATGTATTTGGATTTTTATAACTTTTTATTGGAAAAATCAAATAAAAATGATTTTTTAAAAGAGAGAGAGAGAGAGAGAGAGAGAGAGAGAGAGAGAGAGCTGCTTTCTCCTGGTCTAATTCTTAGTTCCAGTGTTACATCCAGGGAGGGCGGGTGGAGAGCCCTCCAAATGTTACTGGTCTACAAGTTCCATTAGCTCCAGCCAGCATAAGCAATGGTGAGGGATTATGGAAGATGGGGTCCAGCAATATTTTGAAGACTACAGGTTTCCCATCAATGTCTTAACCAGGAAATTTAGGAAAATCAGCCTAAGGCTGATGCCAGTTAAGAATCTGACCTTTCTAACCAGCAGCGCAGCTAGCCGCTCGGGGGCCTGGGGCGGCGCGCGCGTCCTGCAGCCAGGGGTGAGTGCCATGCGGGAGAGCCATGGCAGGGCGCGCTGCGTGGAGCCTTGCTGCAGCCTCCCCCTCAGCTGTAGGGAGGCTGGGGCGGTGGGCAGAGGCCAGAGCGGAGCTTGCGGGCAGTTCGCCCGCAGACGCATGGCTCAGGCACGCTGCAGGCGCCGAGGTGTGACGCCCAGTGCCCCCCGCCTCCCCTAGCTACCAGTGGCATAGGAAGGGGTGCGCGGTGGGTGCGGGGCTGAAAGGACAGACGAGGCTCCAGCAACCACCCCCACCGCCAAGTCCGCCGGTCCTGCAATCCCTTGCACGCTGACTTGGAAGTACAGTGGTACCTCGGGTTACATACGCTTCAGGTTACAGACTCCGCTAACCCAGAAATAGTACCTCGGGAGGGGCAGAGAGCTGCGAGTGCAAGTGCGCCCCCCCCAGATGTTGCGCCCGGTGCGGCCGCCCCCCTGCACCCCCCACGCTACGCCACTGTTTCTAGCATCAGGACTGAGCTGCACAGAAATAAAATCTGTACCGTGTTGGGTCACAACCAGCACTGAGTTTCCAAGGCTACCCTTCTAGAGATCTCTAAATATGAGAAGTTCTTTGAGCCACAGCTACGTTTATAGGCTGATGGTTTTCGCTGGATTAACTGCCACAGCTTCCTGTCAAGTAATAGCAGGAATGGTATTTTTGGGAAGATGCATGAAATTACCCAATGGAGTTCCTGGGGAGCCTAGGGAAGAAATCATGACAGCCCATCACAGACAGGATGAATTGCTTATGACACCTCCTGTTAGGTTTGTCGGTTTGGGCTCTTAATGTAATCCCTGCTAGCACCACTAGGGGGTGCTATGTGTCCCACGCAGATGCTTCTCCCACAAAAGCAGTGTGTATATGTAAAAAGTTAGAGATAAACCCACTGGCTTGGCTGTTATATTGTAATGTTATTTGCCTTTTGATTCTGGGTGTTTTTGGTATGGAGATAATAATTCAAATCTAGTGAAACAAATGATTAGGGGCAGAAATGGGATTTATGGATAAGCTCACAGCATTATGCAGTACATTTAAAAAAATGCATTGGTATTATAAAGGTGAGGGCCTGTTGTTCAATATATTCAAAATGAATTTGGATATAAATGACTTTGGAGTTTTTATCCAACATTCTCTGTTCACTAATGCAAGAATTCTTGTGCTGGAAGACTGGTGAGTTTTAATGTTGCACAACAGAGGACACCAATGCAACAGTTGTGCTAGTGAAAATTTGTTATGCAACAGATTCTACAATCTGTTGGGCAACAAAGTAAACTGCTTGTGCATTCTTTTTGCACAACAGTGTTCTGCTGGTGCAAAACGTTTCTGCTAAGCGACTTTAACTTAGGGTCCATTGGACGCAACCCTGTGACACTACATTTAAAGGTAAAGGGACCCCTGACCATTAGGTCCAGTCATGACCGACTCTGGGGTTGTGGCGCTCATCTCGCTTTATTGGCCGAGGAAGCCGGCATACAGCTTCCAGGTCATGTGGCCAGCATGACTAAGCTGCTTCTGGCGAACCAGAGCAGTACATGGAAACGCCATTTACCTTCCCACCAGAGTGGTACCTATTTATCTACTTGCACTTTGACGTGCTTTCGAACTGCTAGGTTGGCAGGAGCAGGGACTGAGCAACGGGAGCTCACCCTGTCGCGGGGATTCGAACCGCTGACCTTCTGATCGGCAAGTCCTAGGCTCTGTGGTTTAACCCACAGCGCCACCCGCATCCCTAAACACTACATTTACGAAGCTATAAAATCCATACAGGGCAGGCCTTGCTTACCTCCAAAGTAGGAACCATCAGCCAGCTTGGTCTCCTTGTTGCCTTTGGTGAGCACACTCACCACTCCGTGCTGGATAAAATACATCTTCTTTCCGATTGTCCCCTCCCGGATGATGTAGTCGCCCGGCTGGAACACCTCAAAACGCAGCTTGGTCAGCATGGATGTTACAAAATTGGGGTCTGCGTTGGCAAACAGAGGCATGGAGGCCACAAGTTTCCGGCAGTTGAAGTTGATGATCTCCTGGTCGTGAGAGAGAGGTTGTGGTCATTCAGTAAGCGGTTGTGGTCTTATTTGCTTGTTTAAACCAGGGGTGGTGAGTCTCAGGCCTGGGAGCCTAATGTGGCCCTCCAGACCTCTCAGACAGGCCCATAATACTCTTCCCAGGCTGCACCCACTCTCCCCATCCGGAAACAAAGGAGATACAGTGGCACCTCAGTTTTTGAGCATCTCGGAAGCTGAACGTTTTGGTTTTCGAACACTGAAAACCCGGAGGTAAATGCTTCCATTTTTGAACACGCCTCAAAAGTCAAACGGCTTCCACTGTGTGTTTTTCAGTTTTCTCAATTGAAATCGAAATTCTCCCTCTGTGCCTCGGTTTCCAAACGTTTTGGAAGCCAAATGGTCTTCTGGGGTGGTTCAAAAACCGAGGTACCACTGTACGCTTCTTATTTTAAAGCTGTTGGGATTTCTCCTTCCCTCCTATGTGGATATTCACAGATTTAACCAATCAGCAGGTTAATCAACTTAACACAAAGGTGTGAGTTGAATTATCTGTTGCCCTCTTGCTACGTTTTCTTTAATAGAGTGACACAGGCCTAACTCTTTAGTGTTCCGGACACACTCTTCAGTCCCCAATGGGGTCCCCCCTTGTTGTGTAACCCCTCAGTCAGATGCTGGCTGCCCCTCTCCTATACAACTCACCTCCCTCAGTGGCTCACTCAGTTCTCCCAGGATGCTCTCCTCGTCAAACATTTTGCCCTGGTAGCGGTGTTCGTAGTAGTCGTGGATCCTCTGGCGCATCTCAGCTGGGAGCTTGTGGAAGGACATGTACTGCTCCACTTGCTTGTACTGGGTGGGAGGAAAGCAGGAAAGGAAGAGGCTTTTAACTGGAGTGTCGAAATGGACCAGGGCATACTAGACACCCCCCTCTCCTGGGACTGCAGGAAGCCATCGCATAGCGTGTCAGAAGCTGTTTCAGAAAGAGTCGGGTCAAATTGGTCCAGCGTCCCAGAAACCTAGTGCCAGCCTTGCCTACGCATATTCAGATGTAAGTCCCACTGTGTCCAGTGAAGCTCTGGATTGCAGCCTTGACTGACTTTTATAGGCTTGGCATAAAGAGGCTGAAACCCACAGCGACCAATCTAGTAGTAGTAGTAGTAGTAGTAGTAGTAGTAATAATAATAATAATAATAATAATAATAATAATAATTTATTTATACCCCACCCATCTGGCTGGGCTTCCCCAGCCACTCTGGGCGGCTTCCAAAAAAATATTAAAATACTGTAATACATCAAACATTAAAAGCTTCCCTAAACAGGGCTGCCTTCAGATGTCTTCTAAAAGTCTGGAAGTAGTTGTTCTCTTTTACATCTGGTGGGAGGGTGTTCCACAGGGCGGGTGCCACTACCGAGAAGGCCCTCTGCCTGGTTCCCTGTAACTTGGCTTTTTGCAGTGAGGGAGCTGCCAGGCCCTTGGTGCTGGACCTCAGTGTCCGGGTAGAACGATGGGGGTGAAGACGCTCCTTCAGATATACTGGACCTAATGACCTAATCTAATGATGCACACTCACAATTTTTTTAAAAAACGCATCCCTAAAGGCAAAGAGAGGGAAATGGGGACAGTGAGTAATTTAAGAAGACCACCCAGGACCAGATCATTAGTGACGATTCCTGGTAAAACCAACAAAGAGGCAAGTTGAAGACTATCAGATAAACAGAATAATCCACCAAGAGTGGTGGTGGTGGACTTTTAAGCAGCGACTTAAGAAAGGAACTGGGGGTCGGGGAAGATAAGGGAAATGCAATCAGAGCCAGAATGTATGCAAGACAAAGGCCAATGATAAGCCCAGAGGCTCCAGTGTTGGACTGCAACTCATCAAGAAGTTCAACTCCATGCATCTGGGCCTGAATACAGAAAATGGTTTCCTTTCCCACCAAACGTGTTAATTAACTCAGCGCTGCCAAGTTGATCGTTTTAATAACTACCATTGCTGTGGTAAAGGGTCAATTATAGTTCATTAACAAAACAGAGAATTTTTTATGTCACAAAACATTTCGGCTTCCAATTGCTTTGAAATCTGAGGGTTATACTTCATGCATTTGTGAAGTGGACTCAAGCTGATGCATAAAAATTGTTAGCCTTTAGGCTCCTTGTTGCCTGTCTGGAAATTCTTCCTGATAAATATTTATGGGCAGTTGGTTATTTTAGTACCCAATGAATTGTTGTTATGGTTGCCATTATTATTATTATTATTATTATTATTATTATTATTATTATTTAACATATATCATAGAAGAGCATAAGGAGAGTCTGATGGATCAAGCCAATAGCTCCTCTAGTCCAACTAGATCTGCAAGCAGGATCTGAGAGCAACAGTACTCTGCCCACTTGCTGTTTTCAGCAACTGGTATTCAAGAGGAGCAATGCCACCAACAGATGAAGCTGGACCATAGTCATCATGGCTACTAGCCATGGATAGCTTTATCCTTCAAAAATTTGCCTAATCCTCTTTTGAAACCACCCAAGTTGGTGGCCACCATTGCCTCTTGAAGAAGCAAATTCCATAGTCCAGCTATGGGCTGCATTTCTCTGCCCCGAGTCTTCCAACATTCAGCTTTGTTCAGTGTCCATGAGTTCTTCTGAAAGAGGAAGGATAAAAAACTTTTATCCTTCCACTTTCTCCATGCCAGGCATAGTTTTCTAAACTCTTACTCGCATTTTCTCTGAACTAAGAAGTCCCCAAAGGGAGCGAGGGGACAAGACACCTCTTCTTTACAGACAAGAGAACCCACAAGGCTGGACATCATCTTGAATTTTCTTCCCTTCACTGAGCTAAAACTAAAACCCATTTTGGGGACAAATCTGCCCACAGCCCTTCTCTTGACTTTCTAGAATATGTTTGCTTAGTTGGGAAGGACACATGCCGAATGCATTCTTTCTGATCTGTTAACGGTGGAGATGTTGGGGAATGCCGGTGGGAAGGCACACAGAGTTTTGAGCTTGTTAATAAAATAAGTATTTATTAGAGCCATGGAACAATGCGCAATTATTAAATTGCATACTTGAAAATGTAGCACATGAGAAGACATGCACCCCGTGGGCCTGTTTCGTGTCCCCCCGTGCCATCATTTCCTGCCCTGGAATGAGGCCTCTGTGCAGTGCAGGATATCTGAAAAGCCAAGGCAAATCACAAATCTGCCTGGAAGTCATGACCTCAGAACACCTCTTCTCAGCTATGTGGAGGCTAGTTATAATTGCACAGTGGTGTGGGAGAGGCACTTTGCACATGCCCAAGGGCACACTTGCAGAACAAATCTCTGTATGACTAATTAAGAGCATTTCCCCCAAAACGACTCATTAGAATGGATGTAGCTTATTACCGCATCCCATGGCCCAGGGTTGAACCCTAGCTTGAAAAAAACGAATTCTAATGCATGACGCATTCTGGCTCGGATTCAACTCTACCAGTGTTTTCAGTGTTGCATTTTCATGCATTTTAAAGACCCATCTGTCTTTCATATGAACATAGGAAGCTGACTTATAATGAGTCATACCGTGGGTACATCTACTGCAGATCTGTCTACACTGGCTGGCAGCATTTGTGACGTTAACATATGAGAGTGCTGGAGGGGAAATAGTTAAACAGGTTACCCAATCAGGACCCAGGAGGTGGAGTCAGAGGGACTATAAAACCAGCTCAGGGAGGGGCAAAGGGAGGAGTTGGTTGGGAGCTGGGTGGTTGGTTGGAGTGGGAGTGAATTGGGATAGAGTCTGGGGGTAGGTTGAGTTAGTGTAGCGGAATAAGCTGAGTCAGGAACAGTTAGGAGCTAGGAAGACAAGTAAATATCTGAGAGGTGGTTTAGTGAGTGAGAGCAGGTAGCGGAAGTTATAGGTCTGGATAGGCACCCCATGATTGTAATTGACCGATACCGTTTATGAAACCACACGCTTGTTAAACCGCAATACGTAAACAAAAGTTTATGTTCCAATTTAAACCTGACTGGACTCAGTATTGTACCAGGTAGGGCCTGGGTGGTGGCAGTGAGAAATCAAGTGGTGGCACAGGGATCAATAGACTGTCCAGGGACCCTGTGTGTTCGCCACAGCATCTCCTCCAGCCCTACCTGGGGATTCAATCTGAGACTGTTTGCATGCAGAACAGATGCTCTAACCCAGCCTTTCTCAACCTGTGGCTCACCAGATGTTGAACTACACTTCCCATCACCCCTAGCTAGCAAGGCCAGAGCTCAGGGATGATGGGAGTTGTAGTCCAACAACATCTGGGGACCCACAGGTTGAGAACCGCTGCTCTAACCCAAGCTAACAACCTGTCTCCTTTCAAACACAGCCCTTCAATTACAGCAATGAAGGGTCAAACTAGATGTTCCGCATAACTTTCCCTACTCTAGAAGCAGCCACAGACACTAAGTTCTTGAATAAGGCATTGCAAGTGAAAGGAGAAGAAGGGGGAGCTTAATCTTTTCCAGGAGGTGGGTTTCTCCCCACCACCAACCTCTGGGGAAAAGATACAGGACCCTTACTTGGCCACAGAGCTGCATTGCAAATTTGGAGTGCAAATTTCAAAGGGGCTGCGTTTCAGCTCACATATTGTTTCAGAAACTGCAGGTTTGAAAGATTCAGCATTAAATGCAAAGGGAATCACATTTCTCCATCCCTCTACACCATTCTCTGCAAACATGAGTGTTACTCATTTGCTGCTGGGATGGCCTGTTCTAGCATGCCTTGCATGATAACCACCTGATGAAGCCAAAGATCAGGGAAGACGGCATAATGTATTCAAGGAGGCAGAGTGGGGGCTGATGGGCTTTCCTGGAACTTCGCTGCCTCTTGTCTCGAGCCGCCCACAGCTAAGATGGTCAGGAATATTCATGAGTGCTGCCACTAATGACCCCATTCAAATGGTTCACCTGCATTCTTAGTGGCTGGAAATCAATTACACTGCTATTAACTAATGGCTCTCTGTTGTAGGAGCACCTCACAATGCTTAACGTTGCGCTCGATGTTGGATGTGCCTCTCTCAGGAAAAAGCAATATGGCCTCCTGTCAGCCGCCTAGATGCCGTTTTACGGGCATCTCTAAAACTACAACATTGTCTCTCCAAATAGCAAACTGGGACACTAGGGTATTGCTAGCTACTTAAAAGTACTTAGGACTATGGTTGTTGGAGCAATTTGATTGAGTTTGCATTTAAAAGCAAATCTACGAATTCACACTTCCAGAAACAGGACAGAAACTGAAAGGCAGCCCATCTTTTGAAATTTGCACTTCTGCGAATTTTGCAATGCAGTTCTGCAGCCAAGTCATGTGTACAAAAATGCATACACCAGGGTAAAGTGAGGAGAAACATGCATATATTGGTGAAAGCAGCCTACAAAAATACCTTATATTAGGGGAATGCTGCTTTGCAAAAAAGGTGTGGCTTAAACACTAAAACACTGATGAATTTTCATGAGGATATTTTAAATCAATCAATCAATCACAAACTGAATTTAAGATTGGAAAAAAGAAAAAAAGAGCGAAACCAATAGATTGACCTATCCCTAGTGTGAAGGCATGTTTTCATCTCTGAACTTGATTCCAGAGAATAGATAAAGAGCTTTAAAAAATACATCAAAAAAACTTGACAGCATCAGAACCTTGTACCAGGTGAGTGCCATAATTCTTCCTGTTGCCTCTTCCTTGTACACACAGGGGACTCTCCTGTGGATGCTCAAACGAGGGTGACAGAATAGTTCTGTGAATATTTCCACTCCAAAGTGGTTCAAGGCTAGCCAATGGAGCTAGAGTCCTAAACACCTCAGGACTCCAACTCCCATCAACCCCGCCCATAGGCCATGCTGACTGGGACTGATGGGAGCTGAAATCCAACAACATCTGGAGAGCACTACATTGGCTAGCCTTGCCCTAGGAGCATCACACATTTTGCTCATTCTCCTGCCTTGCATTCTTGGCCAAAGCTGAAGAGCTCAGCTATGGCAGCAGATGGAGAGGAGAGGATGGGGCTTGAGATAAGATGGCTTGATGAAGAACACACATTTAAGAAGTTCATTTACTCTAGCCTTCCCCAAAGTGATGCCCTCCAAATCTTTTGGACTACAACTCCCATCAGCCCCAGTCAGTTTACAAAGAAAATTTGACATTCCATGAAGTGAGTGGTTTTGAACTCTTCTCCCTGAGATACTTTTGGTCTACAGTTTTTTAAATGAGGGAAGAAGTTCACGATGTGACCTTCCACTTGCAGAAATAAAGATACCCAGAGAACAACTCCCAGGCAACCCATCACTGCTGTCTCCAGCAGGGACAAGATGATGCAAAGATGACTTTTTAACACCCCTTCTTTTTTCTGTTTCAGATGCTCTGCACCAGGCCACCTCAGTCTGGTGCCCTCCAGATGCAGTTGAACCAAAAGTCCTGCCATCCCTGACCACTGGTGGTGTTGGCCATTGCAGAAGGGAGTTGTAATCCAAAACATCTACTGAGCACCTGGTTGGGGAAAGCTCTGGTTGGTCCACTCAGCTGCAAACCTTTTGAAGCCACGCTGTTCTGCTTAAAATATCCTTGGATGCATACGTGTTCCTAAACTGAATGGTTGGGACTGTAAATCACCCAGTGTCCTCATTTCAAACAAGGCTATTCAGAGTTCCAGCAAGGCCGGCTGGAAGTAAATATTCATTAGGTGTAGGCCATCCTTTGCCCCATTGTCTCCCACAGGAAATTGAATAATCTCTCTTCTCGGTGGCTATATTTCTTCAGACACCCTGGGGAAATAACATTTCTTTGAAACACATCCAAAGATACGTCTCGTGAGGCACCGTTCGATGGATCTGCTTATGCCTGAAAGATATCCTGACACAATGGGGTTGGATCCATGCAGGGCTATGTTAGCATAACGTTCCTGTTCTCAGGTGTTTGCTTTTCATTAAAACCCACCCTCCTCCTCCTCCCTCTTCCCTTGAGATCTGTCGCCTAGGAATCCATCCATCACCATTATTGACCTGGATCAAGCCAGAAAGGCAAGCTCTAGAGCTGACTTCAAAATCGGTTCAAACTTTTAAGGAAACACTCGCCTAATATGATTCACATAGCTTTCCCCTAGTCACAGTGCTCCTCCTGTATTTAAGGACACTCTGGGTGGGATTTGACGTAAAGTGAAGTGGGCTATGCATGTGTAGAATGAGATCAGCTTATGCAACATGGCATTTTCCCTCTCCCCTCCTCCTGTACACCTCCTAAACTTATTTGGGCTTTCCCTCAAACCTCCAGAGCAGATTTAGGGGGCACGGGGTGGGGGGTGACATAACGAAAAAGTTCTATTATGTGAGCAGACTTTGCTCCACTCATGAAACAACTTTGTTGTATCCCACCCAAATGGTCCCTATTTAGGGGTGGGGTTCAATCACCTAACAGCAATCTCAGGTTGCACAATTGCAGTTGACTTCTAGCTTTTGGGCAAGGAACCCACTTTCCCCTCTCCCCCAGACGTCGATAAGAAAAGTGATAGAGAAATGCACTGGGAAGTGTAGGGTATCTTTTGCTCAATGCGAGATTGTCTAACCTCCCCACAAACATCAGAACAAATCGGAACATTTTGTAAGCAAATCATGACCAGATGCTCAGGAAACAGATCATCTGGAAGCAGCCTTATTACCCTGATAATTGTATTGTTTTATTCTTTTTTAAACCACTTTGAGGTCTTCTACAATCAGGCGGTGCATGCATTTTATGAAATGAATAAATAAAATAAGTAAGATTCTCTCCCACTTTGGTTCCAGGCATAATGCAAAGTGCTGCTTCTGATCTTTAAAAAGACCTAAACAGGCTGGAACCAGAGCCACTGAAGGTTCTCTTGCTCCTGTGTAAACTGAGATGATCATCTGACACACCACTTCAGGCACCATCACCTGCAGAGGTAAAATGCATGACTACTGGAGAGAGGACTTTTTCTGTGATCCTAGGAAAAGCCTGTCCTGTTTTCTTGAAATTTCAGTGGGGAAGTTGATTTGTTTGGTTAGTTCATCTGCCGCTGACTTTTCAACTGCTGCTCTTAATGTCATTGTTGATGGGCATGTCTTCCAGTTCTATTCATATAGTTTTAATGTTTTTTTCAATGAAATTTTGCTAAGCCATCTTGAACTGCAACTATGGTTGAAAGGCAGTGCCTGGTTTATTATAATAAATCAATGCAGAAAAGGAAAATTGTAATAATGAAGGAAGATTTGGTATCTGAGGGGGACAAATATTTGATACATACACAAGCTAATTTTGCCCTAGCAACTAGGAAGCCCAAAGAATTGGGCATAAATTTGCCTTGCAAAATGGTGTACATTGTGCTGGGGACGCTCTATGGAGAAAGCAGATAGATACTAGTTTTTCTCCCTCTCAGGGACTCTAATTGAAGTGAACATTGGAAGATTCGGGACAGAGAAAAGAAAGGACTTCACACAGCACGCAGTTAGACTATGGAATTCTACAAGGGTCAGTCATGGCCACCAACTTGGATGGCCTTAAAATAGGATTGGACAAATTCATGGAGGAGAAGCTACCAGTGGCTGCTGGCCATGATACATATACAATACATTTGTGAATACCAGTTGCTGGAAACAGCAGGTTGAGATGGTGCTATTGCACACAGGTCCAGCTTGCTGGCTTCCTAGATCAGGCAACTGGTTGACCTCTGTGAGAACAGGCTGCTGGACTACATGGGCTTAATCTTTGGTAAACCGTCAGACCACTATCTCCTCCTTGTGTTTCTCCTGCACCGTATTCAAAATGTTATCTCTCTGTACCTGCAACATTTTTCCTGCAGAAAACACACTGTACTACCACTTGTACTAAAACCACAACATTGCAAATAGGTGGGGCAGGAGGCAGTGACAGGCAGAGCTAACTCATTCTGGTTTTGCCCCCATCTTCATCTCGCTTGCCTAGTTCTGCAAGGCTGAAGAGGAAGCTGGCTGGCAGGCAGGGCTACTCCTGAACGGGGTGAAAATAAGTAAGAAGGCAGGCAGGTGGCTGCTGGCTGAGTGCAGACTGAGGTTGGTGGAGAAGCACCTCACCCACCTAATGGAGCAGCCTCCACTGGCTATGGCATCATGGCCTCTCTTGTGCAAGCATTTGTGGAACAGTACCAGCAGCAATTTCCCTTCCACTCCTGGATCCAGCATGTTCTACTAAAAAATATATATGTGCATCCCTATCTCTTGTCACACACAGAGAGACATTTGGCTTCTGTCCTTGCCATCGTCAATTATTTCTACCCACTTATCACTCCTTCGAGGTGCAAAGCCACTTCTGGGCCTGCCCCAAGAGGTGGGGTTGCGGGCTTCACGCCCACCCCCCACGTGAGCGGGGGCTGGTTTCAGCCCCCGCGAGAGCAGAGGAATCCCGGCCGTGTCTGCCCTATTTAAGGCCGGTGCAGAGGGGGCTCGCCCTCTTTTCGCCGGCTAGCCCCACGGTCCCTGCTCCTGCCAACCTAGCAGTTCGAAAGCACGTCAAAGTGCAAGTAGATAAATAGGTACTGCTCTGGCAGGAAGGCAAACAGCGTTTCCGTGTGCTGCTCTGGTTCACCAGAAGAGACTGAGTCATGCTGGGCACATGACCTGGAAGCTGTACGCCGGCTCCCTCGGCCAATAAAGCGAGATGAGTGCCGCAACCCCAGAGTCGGCCACGACTGGACCTAATGGTCAGGGGTCCCTTTAGCTTTACCTAGTGATGTCTGAATGAGACCAAATGGGTGGCAGGGAACTCCAGGCAGCTCCAGCTTCTAAGCTTTTGAACTCTGCTATTCAGATACAAATTATGAGCCAACCAAGTTTTATTTTTAAAACCTATCAGAGAACAAGGAAGCATGAACCACTAAACAGCAGATAATAATTTTGGACCTTGGTAGGTGGTGCATAGGGAATGTAGGAAGCTGCAATCCACAGAGAGAGTGGTTATTTGTCCACCTTCCTCACTCCTGCCTACTCTGATGGGCAGTAGCTCTTAGGGGCCTCTGGCTGGGAGAGGTCTTTCCCATCAATTGCTACTTGATCCTGTTGAGCTGGAGATACCAGGGGTTGAAGCTGAGACCTTCTACATGCAGAGCACCACGGCACAAAGGTCCCTCCCCAGAATATGCGAGAGGGGGAAAATCAACCGGTCACAGAGTACCCAGTTATACCAAATTGCAAAGAGCCCCCACCCCAACTCACAGTCCCCCCAAATTGGAAATCACAACAAACTCAACACCAAAACTCAGAAAAAGTCAACTCAGAGCCAAACCCCACAGACTGGCCTAAATGGACCTGTTCAACAACACATCGTGGCATGAAGCAATCATAGCCAAAAAGCAGAGGCACATGGACAAAATACAGACACAAAAAACGTGTTGTATCCACACACACCCCTCCCCCCCCCCCGAAAAAATGTGTGCACCAACGCCCTTCCCAGGACACTCCAAACACCACCAATATCCCCCCAAATAGCCATCAGATTGGAATGGCTAATTTGCTAGTGTAATTTATATGAACAGGAGCTGGCATAATGATTCTGCTTTTCTGCATGCATCTGTACGATTTTCATGGGTCTTCTTGCTTGTACACGATCCAATTCTGCTTATTGCACACGACAAAGGTGTTTCTTAGTATCCAAGAGGGTGTACACACCTTACATTTAAAGCACAATTAAAGCACATGACTTCCCTCAAAGAATCCTGGGAACTGTAGCTGACCCATCACAGAACAATTCCCAGCACCCTTAACTAACTCGCTCAAATGCTCCTTCGCTTGTAGGGTAAAGCTGGCTGTTTGAACACACACACACACACACACACACACTGCAACTGTTGACAAGGCAGAGTAGCTTACCTTCTCCTGATACTGCCGACGCGAGGAGTCCAAAGACTGGATGAGGGCTGTGGCGTGGCCGATGAACATGGCATAGCAGGTGGCCCCGACAATCATGCTCAGCATAGTGAGCCATACGTCGGACATGCCCACTGGGGCTTGCTGTCCATAGCCGATACACAGCATGTGGCTCATAGCCTTGAACAGCGCATAGGAATATTGCTTCCCCCAGGAGTCATTCTAAAGAGACAGACAGACAAGAGTTACAAGACACGAGGAGGACAAAGCCTGCGAGGACTTTGCAAAACAGATCTGCACATACAGTCAAACACTGGATCCCAAACACCTTGCGAGTCGAACGTTTTGGCTCCCAAACGCCGCAAACCCAGAAGTGAGTGTTCTGGTTTGTGAACATTCTTTGGAACCCAAATGTCTGATGCGGCTTCTGATTGGCTGCAGGAGCTTCCTGCAGCCAATTGGAAGCCGTGCCTTGGTTTCCGAATGTTTTGGAAGTTGAATGGACTTCCGGAACAGATTCTGTTCGACATCAGAGGTACGGCTGTACCTCTACCACATGCCAGCCCTGTGGTGATGCTATTATTATTATTATTATTATTATTATTATTATTATTATTATTATTTTATTGATTTTGCTCAGCACACATGGCAGCACAGGTCTAGGCATGCCACTGGTAGCAAAATGCTCACCATTCCCTTTGGTGCTTGAAAGGAGTTTACTGGAAATTGGCAAGGGGCACCTTTGGGCAACTGCCAGGGCCCCTGAGTCCTGTCCTGGCAGAGTCCTGTCCTGGCGCTCCAAGCAGTGAGAGGTGGCTGGACCTGTCCACCCCTTTAATTTCCCCACAGTGCTCCTGACCTAGAATTGCTTTGGGGCATTGTGTGAAAATAAAAGAGTGGGCAGACCCCGTCAAGCAGCGCTGCTTGGAATTCTGCCTTTGCAGGCAAGTGAGCTCACCAGGGTCCACAGAGAGAGGACCTGCTCAAATCAGGAACTGGTCATGAAGAAAACCCCCCCTTGGGAAACAGAGCAGTATTTGGAGATGAGGAGCACCTTTTGCATCCTAAAAAGGGCAGGCTTTTACACAGAAGATAGGCACAAACAAATATTCCCCCACAGACAATTATGCAGACATATATGCACACAGATGATCCAATGACATGCAGCTTGACCATGTGCTAGGAATCTTTTGCACCCTATTTTGTACCTCCCGTGCAGATGTTACACCATAGATTGCAAAATCCATTTCACGCTATTTTACAACATCTATTGCACACTATTCTGAACCATCTGTTTGCAAAATCCATTTCACGCCGTTTTACGCAGCCTATTGCAAAATCTATTGCACTCTGTCAACATGCCTTTCCAAAACAGGTAGGTGCCTCTTCCAGAAGACGTCCCTGCATTAAATGGTGTTGCTTTCATTCAAACAGCCTCATGAAAACATGAACACACCTTCTCATTCAGCAAAGGGCATTTGCTAAACTTCCAGCACTTTCTAACAGTATCATCTGCACCCCCTCACATCTCATGATGGGGTATTTCCCCTGAAACCCATAAAATGTAG
Source organism: Podarcis muralis (assembly GCF_964188315.1). Classification (NCBI taxonomy): domain Eukaryota; kingdom Metazoa; phylum Chordata; class Lepidosauria; order Squamata; family Lacertidae; genus Podarcis; species Podarcis muralis. The sequence continues at coordinate 8,159,504 of NC_135668.1, forward strand.
ACTTTTTAAACCTTCCCATGTGTTAACCCCCTTTCCCACCCCACATAATGAGAACGACGAAAGGGTGTGGTCGTTGATTATGCTGGCCTCCCTGTTCTGCTTTTGTATTCCTAATTAATTCACCTGATAAAATAATGATAAATGAATCAATCTTCCCTTCTGAAACACGGAATGGCACCCCTGATACAGAGATAATTATGCAGCAGATAAAATGTGGTAATCACACCAGAGCTTGAAACCTGGCCAACTAGGGGTTCTTAAAACAATCAGTTGCTGGCTTTTGCAACTAGCAATACTTACTTTTAACAGTACATTGCAATCACCAGCCCACCTTTAAAATGCTCCTTGAATGAGCACAATTCCTAGGAGTGTGCCGAATATTCTCAAATTTCAATTGCAGGGTCAGAAACAGAAATTTTGGCAGGATAAAGATTGTCTCCCCAGAAACACTTATTTTATTTATTTTTAAAAATCCGTTTGCCGCTATTGTTCCATTTATGTACAATAGTTTCGGTATTATCATCTCCCCCCCCCCAAACCCCCCTCCTACTTCTTCATTCTGGTTTAGTCAGTCACATTGGTGAGCATCCGGTCATTGATTATGTAGCAAAAAGATATGTTCTGTATTCAAATCCAGCCATGTAACAACATCACTGGGGGCAACTAAGAGTGAAGACAGGGCTTCCCGGAGGAATCACATGGATCATAGGAGTCAACTCCTAGGGGTCGAGGTCCCTTTGTCCCCCCATAAAATATTTAAGGGGGCCGGGACTTCCCAAAGTTAATGGGCACTATGTTTACTACCCCTAGCCGATGGGGAAATGAACCTGCAGGACCTATAAATTCATGAGGGATAAGACTGTCAGTGACTATTAATCCTGATGGCAAAGCTTCTGAAAACCAGTTGCTGGAAGCTGCAGAAGGGCACAGTGCTACTCTGCTCAGGTCTAGCTTGCGTGATTCCATGGGAATTTGGTTGGCCCCTGTGAGAACAGGATGCTGGAGTTGATGGCCCACTGGCCTGATCCTGCAAGCCTCTTCGGATGTTCTCATGACCTGCTAAGCCCAACTGAAGACTTGGGGCCCTATTCTCCCCACTGCAGCTCTCAGCATTGTGGGAAGTGCTCCTGTGCCATTTAATAATAATAATAATAATAATAATAATAATAATAATAATATTTCTACCCTCCCCTCCCCGACCAGAGTCAGGCTCAGGGCGGCTAACACCAGTAAAATTACAGTAAAAACATAATAGGGGGGGGGGGGGCCAATTTAAAATACAGGTTAAAATGCAATTTAAAATGCAGCCTCGTTTGAAAGGTAGCCCTTACATCAAAATCATAAGGGGAGGGAAACATAAGGGTCAGACTGAGTCCAAACCCAAGCGGAACAGCTCTGTCTTGCAGGCCCTGCAGAAAGATGTCAAGTCCCGCAGGGCCCTAGTCTCTTGTGACAAAGCGTTCCACCAAGTCGGGGCCAGTACTAAAAAGGCCCTGGCCCTAGCTGAGACCAATCTAACCACCTTGTGGCTTGGGACCTCCAAAATGTTGTCATTTGTGGACCTTAAGGTCCTCCGTAGGGCATACCGGGAGAGGCGGTCCCGTAGGTACGTGGGTCCTAAGAATTTGCTTCTCAAATCAAAACGGAGCAGGATGGAATGGCAGGATCCACTGCTCTGTGCCCCCTGAGGCCTCCTCTTTCACTCTGGCATCAGTGGAAAGTTACTGAGATGTCATCCCAGCCATTGGCCGTGCCATCGTGTCACCTTGCAACATCAGTCAGGTTCAAGCAAGGTTTGGTCCCTTGGAGAATGGCAAGTGCCATTCAGGCAGGACAGCAAACAGATCAAGTGCTGGTGTTGAGTTACCCTGTGAACAGCCTGTTCTGATAGGCACCCTTGTTCCAAATCGTTGAATGGGCAACCCAACAAAAGGGCCACACACACACAAACTTGAGAGCTTCACAAAGAGACACCTGTCCTTTGGCGCCAACCTGTCTAGGCTAAGTTTGCTAACAATGGGGATGGCATAGGGGAGAAATCCAGGCTTGCTCTCCAATGCCACTGGGATCCTTTGGTTACCACCTCTGAAACCCTTATCAGTTCCCATCTCCAAGTGTCCTACTAAAGAGAAAAGGGCTGGAATGGGGCCATCTTTAGACCAGACCATCCCATTGCACAGCTAAGGGCAGTTAAGATTCTGGTGGGGTCTGAAGGCACTACCCTGGTGCCTTCGGGCAGAGAAGGGCTGCTCTCTCCAGGCCACCCACCAGCAGCAAAGGAGAAATCCAGTAAGAATGAGCGTGTTTGAAAAGAAAGGCACCAAGACTTAAACGTGTGAGGAAGTTGAGTCAGGTTCTCGGACCTCTTTGCTTGCATCCCCTAAGCCCAGACATGTGGAACAGGGATGGAGAACCCTTTCAACTTTGGGGACTGCCTTCCCTACTGGCCAACCTTCCAGGGGTCACATGACAGCTGTGGTCACAGCCAGAAGCAAATGTGGGCGGAGCAACGAAAGTCATTTGTACCACTGTGCACCAGGCTAGTTTCCACACACACTTGTAGGCAACTCTCTTTTCTCCACCCAGTCAACCAAAAGAAATTATCAGAATTCAGGGACACATTACATCCAGATTAAAAAACCTCAAGGAGGGTGTGTAGACCGTGTGGCTGAGGAGAAGGTGTGAACTGATCCTGAGGGCCACACTGAGAGGCTTAGAGGGCCACATTTGAGAGCTGGGACTGAGGTTTCCCACTCCTGACGTAGATGACTCAGAGTCACCCATCAGACGGCTGTTCAGAGGCGATCTCTTCTTCAGCCATGGCTGCATGCAACTGCATTCTTGAAAAGGACGGGCTGTATCCTTATGTGACCCAGCCTCACTGGATTTTATTTGTGCATCTGTTTATTTCTATTACACTCTTAATCCGGCCTATCCTCCATTGAACTGAAGGCAGCACACATGGTATCCCCATTTTAACCTCACAACGAGCCTCTCAGGGAGGCCACACTGAGAAATAGCAACAGGTCCAAGGTCACCCCGTACGACCTGTTTATCGAGCGTTCATTCCGATTTGCTTGCAGGGAGGTTAGATGACCTTGCATTAAAACAAGTGCTATCCCACACTTCCCAGCTGATTTTACCCACCTCTTTCCCCATCGTGAGAAGTCTGATCTATTGGGGGAGCAGGTTTGGTGCACAAGACCTCCCCAGTCAACGTTAATTGTGCAACCTGGATTTGCCAGCATGCGATCGAAACCCACCGGAAAACAGTGACAGTCCAGAAGGCCCTCAGCAAAGCTTTGTCTGTGAGCAGACATTTCAATTCAGGTCTCCCTGGTCTAAGAGCGGCACTCCTGCCACAGCACCAGCGCTGCATGCAAAGGTGGCAAAATGCTTCTGTTTTGTGTGCATTGTCCACAATGTGGATGTGGAGCGCTGATGGCACTTCAAAAATAGATCCCTATTTTAATGAACAGATTGTTCCTGCAGCATTATGACACATCTGTACTGCTGCTTTTATGTAGGAGAGGTGGCGGGTGAGTTCTGGCTTGGCGCCAGGGCAACGATTCCCAAGGGGAACCTTCCCTTCCTGTTAGGAGGTAAGAAGGAGACTCAAAGCTGCATTTCCCAGGGCAATTGCTTGGCACTGGGCACTGCTGCTCAGAGGAGCTAGGGCTGAAGCTGGTGGAACAGCAAGTCCCTGGCATCTCCAGCTAGAGAAGGGCTGAGAGACATTACTATTTGAAACCCGGGATAGTTGCTGCCAGCTGGGGCTTATACCAGCTCTCCCAACCTGTTGGCTTCCGGATGGTTTTGACTACAACTTCTATCAGGCTCTGCCGGTATGGCCAAGCTGGAATACTCTAGAACAGGGATGTCCAACAGATCGATCACGATCTACTGGTAGATCCTTGGGAGGTTTTGGTAGATTGAGGTCGATCGCTGGGTCCCTTTCCTTAGTGTTCGTAAAATCGAATCTGGCCCCACCCCCTCGACCCGCTCTCCATTGTTGCAGAACGGAAGATGGCGTTTACTTAGTGAGGCTGTTTGTTTCCCAGCGATTTGTTGGTGAGCGGCTGTTCCTCTTTCTACCCCCCAACCCCCCCTTAAAAACAGGGCTTTCCTCCTCCCTAAAAAAAAGCTAATTAAAGTAGCCCTGTACCCCTACTAAAAAAAGCTCAAAAACTTTGACCTGAAACCCCCCCCCCCCAAAATGGGGGTAGATCACTGCCAGTTTTTAATTCTGTAAGTAGATCACAGTCTCTTGGGAGTTGGTCACCCCTGCCCTAGAAGAAACTTGTAAAGGGCCCTGAACAAGTTTCTAGGCAACAGAAAATTTCCCCAGCAACAGGTGCTCTTATCACAGCACGCAATCAACTAAGTCTGGGTCAGTGTAAATGAGCACGTGAATGAGTCAGCATTAGGTCTCTGGCTAAAAAGATTATTGTTTCTTCATTTGTTTTTGTTTTCTGTTTATTAATGACCAGTGTAAAGCTTTGTAAATAATAAAGGCTCTGAGAAACAGAAGCCAATGGCGTTTATTTCTGTAATGGGAATTTCACAAAGAGATAGCTGGAATGCTGCTGATGTTGATGTAAATAAGTTAAAGATGCGGGGAAACTTTTCTGTAAAAAGAACTCTGCTGCAGAAAGAAAAGAAAAGCCAAGAGTAGATGCCAATGGTCAGGGATGATGGGAATTGTAGCTTGATAATGTACAGAAGGCAGTGGCGGCTGACTCCCATTGGGGCTGGTGGAGCAGAAAGCAGAGAGCCCAGCAGTAGGTGGAGCAGAGACAATGGCAGACAGAACCAAGGAATATTACTTTTGTCTCCATCCTCCACCTTGCTGAGGTCTACAAGGGCAACGCTGAGGCTAAGGAGGAGGAAGCTGACAGCCCCAGCCACCATCTGGGCTGGTTATATGCAAGAAGGCAGGTGGGCAGTACAGAGACTGGTGGGGCAGAACCCATTTGTCCTGATGGCCCAGCCTCCACTGATGGAGCCCGTGTTAGGCAAGGCTGGTGTGGACCATACCAAGCTAGATAGATCGATGGTTTGCCTTGATAGAAAGCCACTTTCTATGGTGCTGGGTCACCCTGTTTTCTGCTTCCTGCCTTAGCAGGGCCCTAGTGTTGGTGTTTCAAATTCTTATTAACATCTTTATTACGGCTACATTTACTCCTGCTATAAGGCAGTTAGCAATCAGGCCCTCCTATGTGTTGCAATCACGGTCCAAAGCCTGACAGCGATGTGTGTCCATTTAGATGTTCCAATTCACCAATTCGCCACTGGCCAGGCCTGGGCTATACCCAGGGATGCTGGGATGCTGCCCGGTTTGGTGTGACAGCCAAACAGATGAAGGACAGGCTGTCCTTCAGTTACACCATTCCATCCAGATGGTGACCCTCTAGCCTCAAACCAGGGGGAGCTAACCTGGTGCTCTCCAGGGGCTGCTGGGACATAACTTCCACGACTGGCTCTGCTGGAGTCCAACAACAAGTGTAGGGTCATAGGTTAGGCACTCCCACCTGAAATGGTTGGGGATCAAGATGTCTGCAGCACAGCACCAGAAGGGGAAAAGATGGACTCGAGTAAAATAGACTCCTCACAACGGAGCAAAGCTCAAGTAAAACTAATATCCAAGGTTGGGCAGGAAGCAAAGCCTCTGGGAGATCAGGTAAATGAGGTGAAAGACCGTCCTTCTTATGTCCTCAGGGCTCTGCTATGAATGGACAAATCACTCTGTTTCCACCTCATGTCACATTTAGATGTGTTACTCATGCGTCCATTTCTTCACATTTCTGCATTAATCTGAGACTTTGCATTGGCCTGAGATTCTGCTTTGAAATATGTATCGGAAGGTGTGTTTCTAAATGCATGGTTTTTTCCCCAAAGTACACACTTACAAATGCATTTTGATGGATGGATTTTTAGCCGAGAACTGCATTTGGGAAACGTGAAAGCTGGTGAATAGCTAAAATTCTGATCTGAACTTTAGTCTCTGAGGTAAGGTATCAGAGTTTGCAAAATTCAAAGTCCTTAAAACTCTCCATAGTCTCAGTATTAGATCTCTGGGTACAGGGCTGTATATAAAATACATACATACATACATACATACATACATACATACATACATACATACCAACTCCCCCTCCCTATATACCTAAACCTGCAATCAGTTGCCCCAGAACTGTAGCATCAAACAGAAGCACACTCTGACCTTTGACATTAGACAGGAGACTAAGGACCACTGGGGAGGCTGACCCTCTGCTTTCCAGGAAGAACATCCTACCACAGGGAAGAGGCACCTGCTCCATTACTTGCTTTTCTTCCCTCCCCATTCCCCATTCTAAAAAGGGCCATAGCTCAGTGGCAGATCATCTGCCTTGCATGCAGAAGATTCCAGGTTCAGTCCCCACTGGCATCTCCAGGGAGGGCTGGAAGAGACCCCTGCCTGAAATCCTGGCAAGCTTCTGCCAGTCAATGTAGTAGACAATACTGAGCTAGATGGACCTAATGGTCTTGACTTGGTATAAGGCAGCTTCCTTTTGCATTCTGTTTATTAGAATGTGAACCTACAAAGCATATATCTTTTAATATGTGCACGGTGCTTATAAAAGGTTTTGGTGTTTTACAAGCAGCTGCAGTACTACCCAACCTGTCACAATAATGAACATTAGATGAAGAAATTATCTGCATAATTTGGGATACGTGGATTCCCCTCCTTCCATCATTATATTCTGTGGGTTTACCTTATTCTGTAAGCTTCCTATTTTTGTTTGTTTCAAAAGCACATTTTATTCTTGCCTAGGGGGAATTTCCAAAAATTCTGAAACTGGAGCATGTACAGAACCAACCACACCCTTCTGATATATCGGCTCATTGGCAACCTGCCGTTACAGATGTGTACGTGTGTGTTGATAAAACACTTTTTTGGAAAAGAAATATCTTTCTCCCCCCAGCTCTTTATAATAGAACTTCAATAGTTTCCCAATGAAGGTGAAGAATGGGAGTTTCAGGGTGGACAAGGAATAACTTCACATAGCATATATGAAATTCACTGCTGCAAGGAGTGGTGGCCAACAACTTGAAATGGCTTTAAAAAGAGATTAACCAAATTCACAGGTGATGTGCTAAATCTATCAATGAATACCAGTCATGATGGCTCTACATTAACTCCATGGCTGAAGAAGAACACAAGAAGAGCCTTCTGAATCAGGCCAATGGCCAGATGCCTGCAAGCAGGATCTGAGCGCAACAGCTCTCTAGCCACTTGTGATTCCCAGTACATTGCCTTAGCCATCCATGGAGGCAGAACACAGGCGTCATGGCTGAGAGCTATGCCTTTGAAGGCCAGTTGCTGGCCATCACCAGCAAGTCCGCTCTACCTTACTGTGGGGAGGAGTTGCGGTGGACCGCATGGCCACCCACTCTCCTCTGGGCGAAAGGGACGAAGTCCTGCGTTGCCTGGGGGATCCTGGTCATGTCAGCGACTGGCTAGCCAATCCGCTGGCTGGTGGGGGCGTGGCCGGGGCCATTTAAGCTGAGGTGTGAGCTGGAGGGCTTCCTCTTGGCTCCCTTCCTCAATCGCCCTCCCTTCCTCCCTATTTTGCAGGTTTTCTTCATTGGCCTTGCTATGGACCGTGGTTGGTCGCCATTGAGGGGCCTGGTAGGAATTTTTCCACTTGGCAAAATGGCACGGGCCATTTGGTTTCCGCCTACCTCGTAGCAATCGCCACAACCTAGTTAGGTTGGCGGTTAGACATTGTTTGACCTTATGAGGGGGGAGGGCAGGTGTGGCCATCACCTGCCCCTCCAAGCTTAAGGTTATTCTATTAAAGGAATCCTGGGGTGTGGATCTTGTCCAAAGCCCGGGGTGGAAACACCAGGGGGAGCTCGAGTTGGTCTGCATCGATGGGGCTCCCCCTCCTGGTGGTTTACCCTTACCAGACTCCCTGCACAACGGGCAGGAGTCAGATATAGTCGGGTCCATTCAATGCCTAAGCCAATACCGCTCACATTCTGTAATCAATAAAGTTGTGGCCAAAATTTGCCCAATAACATTATCCGTGTCCTTGTGTGTGTTATTCTTCAACAAGGGGGTGGTTTCAGGGTCTTGACACGCAAGACACTGCTACTGCCATCATGCCCTGCACAAGGGCTTCTCAGACGTATCCGAGTGGCTATCGAAGGAAATGGAAAGATGCTGTAGGCAGTTCTTTGGCTGCTCTTTTTGCATGATTACATTAGGATTATTTTTATGCAGTATTTTACTGAGACACCTTCTGTGCCCTGGCTCATTGATGAAATGCCATGCAGAAGGAGCAACGTTTGTGTGTGTGTGTGCAGGAGGAGGTGGGGACAGGGAGAATTAAAGTTGGATGTAAATGCATGCGCAGAGCTCTGTGCAAAATTTGAGGGTAAGGAATTAAAAACAGAACAATAGAAGACTCTGAATCTATCTGCTCCACTTTGGAAATACGTGCAGCTAGTTCACAACACCAAAATCAGAGAAAGGGTTTCATCGTATCAGAAACAGAAGTCTGTGCCTAGGATCCGAACCAGGATAGGAAAGGACTGTGGCTTAATGGCAGAGCACAGGTTTGCATACTGAGGGTCTCAGGTTCAATTCCTGGCATCACATGAGACCCCGGGGAGCTGCTACCAGTCAGAGCATGCAGGTTAGATGCACAAACAGTCTGACCTCTTATAAAGGCAGCTTCCTGTGCAGGTTGCTGAAGGATAACTTAACAAGCAACCATCAACAAATAGTATTGCAAAGGATTAGCTGTTTGGTGTGAGATGCTGAGTCCTCTCTGTTTCTGCTGTGCAAACAGAGATGCTATTTGGCTTCTAGCTAACAGTGAGCCCCGAGTTTTCTGCTGGGTAGGGCCTGGCACTAGGAATGTAAGCTGCCTTATACAGAGGAACACCAGTGGTCCATCTAACTCGGTGCTGTCTGGTTGACAGAAGCTATGCTGGGTTTCTGATGGCGAATCTTTCCCAACCCTACTTGGAGGTGCTGGTGATCGAAGCTGGGACCTCCTGAATGCAAAGCACTGAACTACAGGATGTCCCGCCTCCCTGGCTGCTCTTTGCAGGAAGTCAATATAATGGCACTCCCTGGAGAATCTGCTTCAAAAGCTGGTATTTTCTCAAACAGCCCTTGTTCCTGCAGAGATCTCCACCCCATCCCATCCCCCTAGAGCCAGGAGTTAATCTGTAAAAATATTAAAATAATCAACACCCTCAAAAATTAGGATCCGCAAGGGCCTGACAGGACTGGGCAGGGCTTGCTTGTGAGCACAAGAAAACTGAGAGCCTAGGGAATCTGGAGACCAGAAGGGAACTCCTTGGCGTGCCATCCCTCTTATCAGCCGGCAGGTTGAGCCAGGCAAGTATTTGCCTGCATTCAAGAATTCTCCATGCTCAGTGTGCATTTATTGTCCTTTGGCCCCAAGAGCATCAGTTGCTTCAAATCTACACTCTCTCATTTCTACTGTGCCACGTAAAGCACACTGTAAGCACACTAGAATGAAAAGAGAGAGACTTCAACATCTGTCTGCACATAGAGCTGGGGTAATCCATGTGGTCCCTTTCCAGATGTTCTGGACTACAACTCCCATCATCCCCAGGCAACATGGCCAAAGGAGAGGGATGGTGCCATGCAAGAATTCCTCCACAGTCCCATCAGTGACCCACAGCATCAGGGCAAGGACCTCAAGGTCAAAGTGGATGTGGATGTGTGGCATGACCTGTGTTTCCCAGTTTGGGTCCACCCTGGCTTAGTAACTGGACTGCTGAAAGGGTCCCCAGAAATTATCACCCCACCTGTACTTTTACAGTTAAAGCATTATAATAACACTTTACAATGGTGGCTCTTAAATTTTTGGTGTCACAGATCTCTTTTATGAAAGCTACACCAGGAAAATTCACACAAACATGTACAAAATTTTGCACATAGCTTATCTTATTGTACAGTATTGGGAAAGTTGCTTTCTTGTGCTCAGTTCACAGACTCCACAAGAGTTCATGGACCACAGGTCAAGAACCCCTGCATTAAACAGTGATGGCTTCCCCCAAAGAATCCTTGGAAATGTAAATGTAAAGGTGCTGAGAGTTGTTAGGGGACTCCTATTCCCCTCCCAGAGATGCAGTTCTCATAGTTGTGTAATAATCAATCCTTCTTCCCGGGAACCTATGGGAATTGTAGTTCTGTGAGGGGAATAGGGGTCCCCTAACAACTCCCAGCATCCTTAGCAAGAAACTACAGTTCCCATATTTTTTTTTTTGAGCAGGGGGAATAAGCCATTACTGTTTAAAGTGGTATGATACTGCTGTAAGTGGGGCCTCAAGGAGCGTGAAGAGTTTGTGGATGCCATTCTGAATTGCCAGTTCAGATCACTTCTTACTTGGCAACTTCACAGCTATAGTTCAAGAGCAAAACTCTACCTGCACATAGAGCAAAAAGCATGCAAGTAACAAAAGATCACTCCCACCTGCAGCATCTTGTATCGTTTCCCCAAAATAACATTTGCATATCTAATATATTTTTCTCTAATATTCCTGAATCTGGAAGAACATGAGCAAAGCAACATGTCTCTACCTAGCACAAAATCCCACTGTGAATGACTAGAGGCCAGAAGTGGCTTGCTGGAAGGAGTGGAGCAGCCAGGATAGTCTTTTGGCTTATCGAGAGTGAGAAAAGGGGGGGGGGGCGCAGGTTGGCACAGTGGCAGCACAGGAGCAGAGCCAATGCAGTGCTGCCGCCATTGTGTTTGCACCGCGCTGATCTCCCTGTTGCCTCTCCTTCCTGGTGAGCAACAGTGACCCATCTGCCAGGAAGATAGCGTCATGGCTCTGCCCCTCCAGTGAGCTACTTCTGCAACATGCCCTATAGATTTTAAGTTGTGATGAGCAAACTGGGCAGATATTAGCTTAACACAATGGAAAACCTTCAGCCAAAAGGCATATATGCATCAGGGTAAACCCAGAACACATTTGACGCTAGCTAACCCTCTTCAGGCATTCATTATCTGTGAAGGATAGGAGTTGGGGGGGCAGTTCTCCATCCCACTGCATTAATTACCAATGGGTAATAAACCCAGGAGATAGGGCTAAAGTCTCTCTGTATTACCGACACTGTCAATAATGCCTTGCCCACAGTCCCACATTTGGCTATGCAAAGGAGCATCGAACAGGCCCTATAATCAACCTCTCTCCAAACTGCTTGCCTTACAAACATTTCTTAATATCGTTTAGAGGCTGGTCTCACTGTTTCGGGAGTATGAGAAGAGACACATCATTCCAAATCCTCTAATCGTGTCTGGAGGGTGGCGGCGGCAGCAGCAGCAGCAGCGACTGAGCCTCCATTGCTCCGCAAAAGAGCTTTAGAGTAATCAACGGTGTCTCTTCTTGGCATGAACACAGGGAAGGTATTTGCAGATGCCTGGGAATAAATATGTTGCCAAGAGCACTGGCTCGAGAAGGAAAACTCCCATAAAATTTCTGCAGAAATGCAGGTTCCAGATGCTTGGACTAATTTGCAAAGCCCCAAACGACTTGAGCCTTAAGGGGTGGCTGATTCCTTATGCTCCACCTGGATTGCTGAGATCCTCTGATGAGGCACGTCTGGTGGTTCCCCACAGCTAGGAAGTTCAATTTTGGCCTTTACTAGGGACAGAGACTTTCGTGTGGCAGGTCCTGACCTGTGGAAATCCCTAACCTGGACAGGAATAATCTACTTGGCAGAAATAACCTCAGGTATCTTCCAAACATCTTATGAAAACTCCATTACTTAGACAGGCCTTTGCAACAGAGGTCCCGTCTTGGGCCAAACATTTTTTTGGGGGGGGGGGCAGGTGGGTCACACATGTGACGTTGTGCGCATGACATGCATCATGTACCTGTAATGTCACACACGTGTTGCACATGTGTCACCAAGAGGAGGCTTGCCCAGTGCCCTATAGCTTCAATGGCTGTGACTCCTCCTCTCTCATGCTCAGGAGAGCCGTCCTTTCATGCTGTGCCATGCTCAGCTTGGTGATTCAGCCACCTCTGCCCCATCAATATTTTGGGGGGGGGGGCTGAGCCCCCTGCTAAGGAATATTGAGGGGGCTGATGACACCTCCGCCCCCTAGAGTTGGCACGCCTGCTTTGCAATGTTATTTTTCTTTCCTTTTGAACCAACCACTGTTTACTGGTGTTTTCATTTATGCTTTTGCCGATTTTATTATAATCTCAGTCCGCTGAGAGTCTCAATGGCCAGAGAGAGAGACCAGAGGGATCACATTTGACCCTCAGGCCTGTTCCCACTCCTGGCCAAAGGACTAGCAAGATGTTCCTGCATTCTCTTACCATTGGATCAGCTGCAGAAAAGAGGAAGGGAATATGTACATTTCCCCCCTTCCTGGCTGCTATTGTGACAAAAACTAAAGCCAAAATACAGCCCTGAAGCACCCCTCTTTTCCCATGTTCATGTTCTGCATGTGTAGGCTCTGTTTGTGGGTTCTGGTGAAAATTTGGAGGCTGGGAGTTGAGTCAGTGGGCACAGTCTCATTCTCCTTCTCCCCCCCACTCAGCCCCGGTCCACTGTCCCTTTTCAATTTAGCTCTGTCTGCTTCCTGATTTCAGAAGGTCTCCTTTTCCTGGGCAATGCCCACCCTGCCAGCCCTGACATGTAGGGGGGAAAGACAGAGCCCAGGACTGTGTCTTCGGAAAGTTCCTGCTGCTAACCCTTCTCGCTCACTCTCAAAACCACGGCTCTTGCCATTTACAGCAGCTCCAAATAGCCTCTTCCCTCCAATAAGCTAACATGGAGGTATTTTTAGGCTGTGATCATGCCCTGATCTAGCCCATTCTTTTTTTAGATTACAAATTTAGATTCAACCTCTTTGTGTGTGCGTGTCTGTGTGTATCCAATGCTTTGATCGCTTGGACACTTATCACCCTTCTTTGTTAGTTTTTGCCCTAGTTATTCTTATTTTACCTCCCTTATGCTCAAGAACAGAGAGGGAGCACCTGTGGTTCTCCCAGTGCAGTTAGACTCCCACTCCTGTCAGCCCCAGCCCCAGTAAGGCCAATGGTCAGGGATGATGGGAGTTGTAGTCTCACAACATCTGAAGGGCCACAGGCTCCCCATCCCTGCTCTAAAGTTAGGGTTCTCCATGTGTGTGTAAGGTAGGGGTCCTTATGGGAACATGAGCAATTGCAAGGGGAGTGGAGGTCTTGACATCAGCCTCTGCATGCCAACAACTCAACCAATTTTGATTGGGTTTTGACACAGAGTGAGGTTCTATGTACAATGCATAAATGGGTTCCCCTTTACTGCAAGAATTTAGGAGAGTCTAAATGTAGGGGGAGGGCACCCCAGTTTCTGCCACCAACCAGAGGAACAAGAACCACGGGGTGGTGAGACTCTTTTCATTCAAGGAAGGAGGCCAGGGAAAAGGGAAAACCAGTTTGGCCCAGCCTACTAAGGCATAGAGGACACAGCTGCTAAAAAGAACTCTGCTTCTGTCAGTGGCGTAGCGTGGGGGTGCAGCGGGGGGCCGGGTGCACCGGGCGCAACATCTGGGGGGCGCGCTCGCACTCACAGCTCTCTGCCCCTGCTAAAATCCATGGGTTAGGGGGCGCAAATTACTTGCCTTGCCCCGGGTGCTGACAACCCACGCTACGCCACTGGCTTCTGTTGCCAGGTGACCTGAGGATGGAGGACCAACTCTCAGCCCAGTCTACCTGAAGGAGCATCTCCACCCCCATCGTTCAGCACCAAGGGCCTTCTGGTGGTTCCCACACTGCAAGATGTAAAGCTACAGGGAACCAGGCAGAGGGCCTTCTCAGTAGTAGCACCCACCTTGTGGAATGCCCTCCCATCAGATGTCAAGGAGATCTTTTAGGGGAGATTTAAAGGCAGCCCTGTATAGGGAAGCTTTTTAAGGTTTAATGTTTTAATATGTTTTTATATATGCTGGACATTGCCCAGAGTGGCTGGGGCAACCTAGTCAGATGGGCAGGCTACAATTGTAGTTGTTGTTGTTTCCACTTTGCACAGAGTGTCCAAGACAATGAGATGCAGCCTGCGAGAATTCTCAAGTGTGCATGGCTGACTTCTTCAAACTAGAGGGGGCTTGCTGAGAGTGCCATGTCCGATGGGCTTCCAAATCCTGGAGATGGACTTCCTGGGATTTCAGAAGCAAGAGGAAGGAGGGCACTTAGCATCAAGGATACAAGGACCACTGGGTGGTTGTTAGCGCTTTTGTTTTTGTATAGCTGCAGCCCATTGTAAGCTGCCTTGGGAACCATGTGATTGAAAGGCAGGGTCCAAGACTTTAAAACAAGTCGAGCTGAGATCAAGGCATGCAACAGCCCAAGTGAAGGAGCTATATTGCCGGTCAAAAGTGTGCTTCCCAGCAGTGGCGTAGCGTGGGTTGTCAGCACCCGGGGCAAGGCAAGTAATTTGCGCCCCCTAACCCGTGGATTTGCACCCCCTAACCTGTGGATTTGCCCTAACCCCAGATGTTGCGCCCGGTGCGGCCGGCCCCCCTGCACCCCCCACGCTACGCCACTGCTTCCCAGGCAGCCCAGAGGAACCCAGGCAGGCACAGACAACTTACCACCATGCGATTCAGTGAAACCCAACAGTCGTCAGGGAAGTCCTGGAGCATTGGCACCAGAAACTGGAGGCAGCCGTCCCAGTGACACAGCAGCAGCATCATGCCGATCAAGTTCACGATCCGCACCACGGCGCTTGCCAGGTCATAGGTCATGTGGAAGATCTAGGAGAGGCCAATGCAGAGGGAGGGGGAGAGGGTTACCAAACAAGTACCAAGAGATGGAAAATGCATGCGCAGGAGATGGGAGCAACGCATGCAGCCATGCAACCCAAGATGGATTCACCCTCTTTGCTTTCATCACATGGACGTCTAATGCCATTTTTAAGCTCATAGTTGCCCTGCTTATTGTTACCTTACATCCCCTACGTTCTAAAGCCGGGATGGGGAACCTGTAGTTCTCCAAGTGTTGTTGGTCTTCAGCCCCAGTATAGCCAATGTCCAGGGGGTAGTCCAACAACATTTTAAAGGCAATGGGTTCCCCACTTTTGCTTGAGAACTCAGAAGTTTTTGGACTGCAATTCCCAGAAGCCCCAGTTCCAGTATGGCTAAAGGCTACCTCAGAAGATGGTGGATGTTTTTAAACAGAGTTTGAATGGCTACCTGCCAAAGATTCTTTAACAGTGAATCTTGCAATGCCTAGATGAACCTTGTGGTTCCTTCCAACTAAGGAATTCTATCATTCTAACAATAATAATATAGCGACAATAATATATAGCCATATTTCCCAGTGCATGTGACCTCCCATAGCCGTGGTTCCAATTGCAGCAGAAGCAAAAAGGGAAGCTACGAATAGCTAACAAAGCAGACAATGAACGCAATCTGATGTTTAGCAATGCGATGCCTCTCTCCATTCATATTCCACCCACCTCCCCTGCCAAGCACTCCCCCCCCCCGCCAATATGGGGGATTCATCTTCAATTCTCATGTGCAGCCTGGGTGTGTTTCACAGATCATCTCCCAACCTGTTAACACATTCCGGCTTTACTGCCTCCTGTGAGAGAATGAAGTGTTCATGAACAAGCAGAAATTCAAGAGGGGATGACAATGACTTCAAGATGAGTCAGGCAAATGCAAGACTCGGGATTCTAGACAAAACGCTCTCCTGGAATTCCTAGCAGCTAACGTGCATGCATTCAAATATGCACAGCTGTCCAAAATCTGCCCAGTCGTCTGATTCGGGGGAGGGGGTCCCTAGTGGGTACTCACCTATTTATTATATTCAGTTTTATTTATTAACGGGATGCGGGTGGCGCTGTAGGTTAAACCACAGAGCCTAGACCTTGCTGATCAGAAGGTCGGCGGTTTGAATCCCCGTGACGGGATGAGCTCCCGTTGCTCAGTCCCTGCTCCTGCCAACCTAGCAGTTCGAAAGCACGTCAAAGTGCAAGTAGATAAATAGGTACCACTCCGGCGGGAAGGTAAACGGTGTTTCTGTGCGCTGCTCTGGTTCACCAGAAGCTGCTTAGTCATGCTGGCCACATGACCTGGAAGCTGTACACCGGCTCCCTCAGCGAGTAAAGCGAGATGAGCGCCGCAACCCCAGAGTTGGCCACGACTGGACCTAATGGTCAGGGGTCCCTTTACCTTTTTATCCCACCTTTTCCCTAAGGAGCTCAAGGTGGGGTGAATGGTCCCCTTCTCCATTTCCCCCCACAACAACCCTGAGAGGTAGGATAGACCATGGATAGGCAAACTAAGGCCCAGGGGCTGGATCCGGCCCAATTGCCTTCTAAATTCGGCCCGCAGACGGTCCAGGAATCAGCGTGTTTTTACATGAGTAGAATGTGTGTCCTTTTAATTAAAATGCATCTCTGGGTTATTTGTGGGGCATAGGAATTCGTTCATCCCCCCCCCCAAAAAATATTATCTGGCCCCCCACAAGGTCTGAGGGACAGTGGAGCGGCCCCCTGCTGAAAAATTTTGCTGAACCCTGGGTTAGACTGAGAGATGGCGACCAGCCAAAGGTCACCCAGGGAGCATCATGGCTGAGTGAGGATTTGAACTCTGTTCTCCAAGGTCCTAGTCCAACACTCTAACCACTATGCCATGCTGCTGCTGATCTTGGGGGTTTCTATAACTTGTTTTATGCCCTCCATAGGTAACCATTCATATTTTGTCTGGTTAAGGGGAAATAATATAAATATTTAGAAATATTTTTTAATTTTAAAATGGCAGGATATACACAAGCACACATCATTTAAATAGATTATATCGGGCTCCAGAATACTTTGGATTTTTGATATGTTTGTCTCTATTGCCTCTTGGCATTTGTCCTTAAGGCTCGTGAGGAGCCACAGTCTAAGGCTGCACAGACTGTACATTGAAGGCACAATTAAAGCACATGGCTTCCCCCGAAGAATGCTGGAAGCCATTGTTCCTCACAGAGCCCTCCCAGGAAGAGAGTCATTGGTAAATGTCAGGGACAACACGATCACTGTGTGTGCTCCTTTCGAACACCAGTTTTGTAGAGTACCATTTTACTTCTGTGTTGGACATTATTCTCTCTCCAGTCTAGTCTTAAACTGTTAAATTGAGCTAGCTTAGTTGTTTTATTATCATAAGAATGTAAGAAGAACCCTGATCAAAGACCTATGTAGTTGCCAGGATACTACCAGTGGCTCCTGACTGGTTGCCCAGTAAAATATAAAGACAAGGAAAAGTTTCTTACCATCCTTTTTAATTTCAATATTACAGAGAGAGGCTATAGAACTCAGCCTCTTGGATAGTGGCATTGTCCCATGTGAATCTCCACCCTCCCTCTTTCCCACTTCCTCCTTTGTTACTTCTATGGGTGCTGCTATGTGCCCTCTGTCTTTGAGCTCTTTGCTCTCCTACTTTTATGGCTCACCAGGTTCTGGTAGATGGAGGGTCTGGGGTGCTTTCTAAAGACACAGTGTCAGTCAGCTGCCATTCCAGTCCTGCCTCCTCCTCTCCCATTAGTTCCCAGCTTTCCCCCTCATCTGCCTCTGAGCTGTGTCCTCCCTCAACACCCTGTTGTAAATCTACACTGTCTTCCTCTTCCTCCTCCCTGGAGGGGTCAGGATGGGGAGTTGGTCTCCACCATTCCTCCTTTGCCCACCCCCTGACAGTAGTCCAGCATCTTCTGCCCCACCAACCTCAGTCTTTCCCCAGCAAGGACCCACCTGCCTGCCTTCTTACTTACAATCACTTTATCGGGTTGCCCTGCCTGTCACCTTCCTCCCCCTTAGTCCTAAATGTTGCCCATTGAAGAACTCAGTAGCAGGGGCAGGATGGAGGCAAGAGTAGAATCATAGAGTTGGAAGGGTAGCACAAGTAGAATGAATTGGATCTGCCTATCATGGACTCTGGCGCCACCTTGTTGTTGTTGTTGTTGTTGTTGTTTAGTCGTTTAGTCATGTCCAACTCTTCTTGACCCCATGGACCAGAGCACGCCAGGCACTCCTGTCTTCCACTGTGTCCTGCAGTTTGGTCAAACTCATGCTGGTAGCTTCGAGAACACTGTCCAACCATCTTGTCCTCTGTCATCCCCTTCTCCTTGTGCCCTCCATCTTTCCCAACATCAGGGTCTTTTCCAGGGAGTCTTCTCTTCTCATGAGGTGGCCAAAATATTGGAGCCTCAGCTTCAGGATCTGTCCTTCCAGTGAGCACTCAGGGCTGATTTCCTTCAGAGTAGATAGGTTTGATCTTCTTGCAGTCCATGGGATTCTCGAGAGTCTCCTCCAGCACCATAATTCAAAAGCATCAATTCTTCAGCGATCAGCCTTCTTTATGGTCCAGCTCTCACTTCCATACATCACCACTGGGAAAACCACAGCTTTAACTATACGGGCCTTTGTCGACAAGGTGATGTCTCTGCTTTTTAAAATGCTGTCTAGGTTTGTCATTGCTTTTCTCCCAAGAAGCAGGCATCTTTTAATTTTGTGACTGCTGTCATGGAGCCTGGTGCTACCGACTGTTGACCTCTCTGCCTTCTGCCCTACCAGTCCCAACAGCCACTGGTACCGCTGCCTAGTTCAGCTGTGACAACCTTCCTTAGCAAATAAGGCCCTGGCGCACAGTAGAGGCATTGATTCCTCTGCGACCCTTGCAAATATAAATGAAATGGACTCCTCCCGTGATGCTTTTCCCTGTCTAGCCGAGGGAGAGCAAAGGGAGGCAGTGGAGGGAATTCCCAGGGTGTGACCCCGTTGCATCCTCTTGAGACAAGGGCATCCTGACTCGACAGCTGTGTTTCCCTGCCGTAAGCGAAGAGGGATGGCAGGAACCTCCTAGGCAGGCTGGTTGACTAGCGGGAAAGAGACTCAAGCTGCAGAGCGTGTGGATGTATTGGGGAAACGTTGTTGATTTATTTACACAGACAACCCAGCTGGTCTCAAGCAGTTGCCAGGCAATCTCTTTGCTCAAGTGATTGGAATCCACAAGGCAAAAAGAGAGAAGCTCCTCCAGTTCACCTCTAATGACAGAGCAAGGCCACAGGGACTGGAGGCGGGAGAGAAATCCAGTCTAGTTGCTCTACAATTTCACAAATCCCATGATCTAGAATTAGGAGTGAGCAGTGAGGTGGCCACGTTTGCTGATGATACTATATTGTTCAAGCCAAGGGTTGTTAAAACAAAAAGGGTTTGCCAAGACCTCTGGAAGGACCTCTCCAAATTGAGGGAATGGGAAGTAAAATAGAGAATACAATTGCATGTAAAGTGATATATGCTAGGGAGGGGGATCTTAATTTCAACTATATGGTCATGGAGTCTGAACTTGCAGTGACAGACCAGGAACAAGGTTTTAGGTTCGCAGTATGTAGTTCGAGGAAGACCAGCTGTGCACCAGCTGTGAAAAAGGCAAATTCCATGCTAGGGATCGAAAGGAAAATAAACCTGCCATAATGTCATTACACAAATATATGGCGCAACTGCATTCGGAATACTGTGTGCAGTTCTGCCTGGCTCACATCACAAGAGATGCTGTAGAGTTGACAACAGTTCAGCAATCAAAATGATCAAGGGGATAGAGCAAATCACCTATCGATTATAGAATAATAAAGAATAATATAGAATAATAATAATAATAATATAGAATAATATAGAATAATAAAGTTGGAAGGGACCATCTAGTTCAGGGGTCAGCAACCTCTTTCAGCCAGGGGCTGGTCCACCATCCCTCAGACCATGTGGTGGGCCAGACTATAATTTGAAGGGGGGGGGGATGAACGAATTCCTATGCCCCACAAATAACCCAGAGATGCATTTTAAATAAAAGGACATATTCTACTCATGTAAAAATACACTGATTCTCAGACCATCCGCGGGCCAGATTTCGAAGGTGATTGGGCCGCATCTGGCACCCGGGCCTTAGGTTGCCTACCCCAATCTAGTTCAACCCCCTGCAAGCAGGAATATTTCACTCCATGTGAGGTTCAAACCCAGGGCTCTCACATTCAGAGTCTCATGTCCCTACCAGCTGATCTATCCCTCAGGCTCTATGAGGAAAGGTTGCAAAATTTGGGGCTTTTAAGTTTAGAGCTAAGCCGAGTAAGAGGTGATGTGAGAAATGTATATGTTGTCTTTTCAGTTTGTTCCTGCAGAAGAGGAAAATGCTTTTATTGACCATAAAAATCATAGGGCTATAAGAAAATTGCAGCTGGGGTGTGTAAGGCTATAGGAATATTGCAGTCAAGGGTGTGGGTGGCTGTTGCTAGCATATTTCAAACTAGCTGTGGTCAAATGTTCTATAGGGTGTTGTTTCTTCAGAAATCATGAAGGTGGGGACTTTTTGAGACAGATAAGTTGTTGCAAATTTCTGGAGAAATAGAGTGTATCTTTAGCAACCGTGGCCAGGAGCTTTTTGCAAAACAGGTAGCTGAAACAGGTGTTACACAGTTCGGTGAAATAAAGGAAACTAGCCTAATTGCTAAAACAGTATGTAAGGGGACAGGTAAAAAGGTAAAGGTAAAGGTAAAGGACCCCTGACAGTTAAATCCAGTTGCGAACGACTCTGGGGTTGCAGAGCTCATCTTGCTTTACTGGCCGAGGGAGCCGGTGTACAGCTTCCAGGTCATGTTGCCAGCATGACTAAGCCGCTTCTGGCAAAACCAGAGCAGCACACGGAAACGTTGTTTACTTTCCCACCGGAGTGGTACCTATTTATCTACTTGCACTTTGACGTGCTTTCGAATTGCTAGGTGGGCAGGAGCTGGGACAAAGCAACGGGAGCTCACCCCATCGTGGGGATTCGAACCGCCGACCTTCTGATCAGCAAGCCCTAAGGGACTTTGGGGAATGGGAAAAATAAGTGGCTTTGGGGGACGAAAGAGGGAGTGGGGGTTGGATTTTACATTGCAATAATAGGCGGACACGATAGGTGTGAGCTTTGAATGCCCCTTCCTAGTGGACTGCAAAGGAGGGACTTGCGCTCAGGAAAAGGGTTTATATATTCATGTTTTTGACAAGAAAGTATGTGCCTGCCTTTTCAGGTCACCCACTTGCAAGTGTTTATTTTCAATAAAATATTGCTGCTTCATCAACTTTGCCCAGACTTTATTATTTCAAAGGAGTCCAGGAACTAAGTCTTTGGGACCGGTGTTGGTATCTCACAGGTGACATGACAGAAGTATTTAAAATGATGCAAGGTGAAGAGATGGGGGACGGAGAAATGTTTTCCTTCCTCTGGCATAACACTAGATCTCATTGGGCATCCACTGCAGCTGAATGTTGGAAGATTCAGATCACCTGGAGGAACCTGGGGTTTCAGAGAGAGGAAGGCTGCAGGGGTCTGCTTCCCAAGCATGTTCCCTGTGTTGGCCCAGGTAAGGTGCAATCATTGGTCACAGAAGGCCAGGGGGCGGGGCTCTGCACAGCCATCCCATTAGCATCCAGGTGTGTGTGTGTGTGTGTGTGTGTGTGTGTGTGTGTGTAAGGGAGTGGGTCTTGTTTCATTTGGTGCACAGAAAACTGACCAAAATATTTTACAAAATTCTTTGCTTGCACAAAATAAAGGAATAGGTAAATGTTTCTGGCACATCCTTCTTCCAGTTCCTTTCATTATGACAAATGGGAACTTAACCGCCCAACAAAACAGGCTGATTTAACCCACTTGCTAAATAGCTTGAGAGTTTTCACGCTTGTTTGTCTTTTTTTAAAAAATGAAAGAAAATAAAAGAAACCAGAAAGGAATATTCGTGTGAAGTGACAAAAATGCTGTCAAATCCATTTTCTATTGCGTAGAAGAATCTTACGTAAATCGTAGTATGTAGATCTAAGGCAGTCTGCATGCAGTTTAGAGTGTAATCTGTTTCCAGGGCTGGATTGAACTCTGGTGGAGTTTCCCCCCCTTTCCTTAATGGGAGGGAGCATCAAGGCAGCTGCTCAAAAGCCTTCCACAATGAATGCAGACGAGCTTCGGGAGACAGCAGTCGGAATAATCTGCCATTTACAAGCTTCCGGATTGGCGGGTGTGTATGTTTTAATAGCTCATATACATACATACATATATATAGGCCAGGGGGAAACTTGTTTTCATACACATTTGTTATAGGCTGAGAATTCCACCCCCACCCAAGAAGTGGGAGGGGGGAGACAGTTTGATAATACAAGAGCATAATCTCTGCTGATTATCTACTCTATTTTTTTATTATTTTAAAAAATGCTGGCAGCAGAAGCCCTTAAAGAGAAGACAACTGCTGCTGATCTTTTTGAGCTGTTTTAATTAATGAAAATATGGACAGGCAGACAGAATAGATAGCTGGGATTCCTGCACTGCAGGGGGTTGGACTAGATGACCCACAGGGTCCCTTCCAGTTCTACAGTTCTATGATTCTATGAAATAGAAACAATATATATATACACACACAGTCAGAACATGGGGTGGCTAACCTGTGGGACCCTCCAGATGCTGTCAGATTCCAGCTCCCACCACTCTCAGCCAAGCCAGTCAATGGTCAGAGTTGGTGGAAGCTGAAGCCCAGCGGCTTAAATTTAACATTTATAGACCTCACTGAACTATCACAAGGTGGTATGAAATGTGCCAAGCTTCTCCCGCCCCTGCTTTAAAAGCAGTAACTGAAAGTAGAAGGGGAAGTTCCTGGGTCCTCCATTCAAACAAAACAGGGCAGCAATAGGATCCCCAGAGATCATCATTTTGAGTTTAACTATAACAGCGCGGGTGGCGCTGTGGGTAAAACCTCAGTGCCTAGAACTTGCCGATCGCATGGTTGGCGGTTCGAATCCCCGCGACGGGGTGAGCTCCCATCGTTCGGTCCCAGCTCCTGCCCACCTAAGCAGTTCAAAAGCACCCTTAAGTGCAAGTAGATAAATAGGTACCACTTTATAGCGGGAAGGTAACGGCGTTTCCGTGCGCTGCGCTGGCTCGAACTGCTAGGTTGGCAGGAGCAGGGACTGAGCAATGGGAGCTCACCCCGTCATGGGGATTCAAACTGCCGACCTTCTGATCGGCAAGTCCTAGGCTCTGTGGTTTAACCCACAGCGCCACCTGCATCCCTTATCTAAAGGATAATCTATCTATAAAAAGGGAAGTCATTTTCAGACTCTTTTGTAAAAAAAGAAAAAGAAAGGAAGGAAGAAAAGAAATAAAAAGCAATGAATAAGGATGAGCCACTGACCAGGCATAATGGAAGGGCATGAGATCCTTGGCATGACACCCTGCCTTGTATTTATTTGTGAAGAAGTGGTGGGTCCACTCCTGAACGCTCCCCACAGTAGCCTCCTGGAGTGTCACATTTTTAGAGTTTTGGCAAAGAGTAATACAGCCACCCACACCCCAAGCTGCTGCTTCCTAGTATTGCTCTGTCTGGCTCCCCCCCCCCCCCCGGGAATACTGCTGCCGCCAACAGTCCCAGCTGGCCCAGCTGGCTCCCTTCTAACCACTGCTGTCCCTTGCAATGCTCTGTGCCAATTGTCAATTAACCAGGGCGGATGGGTTCAACCTCCCTCCCCCTGCGTCTCTCTCTCTCTGCCAAAAGAAGAGCCCCTGAGCACAGCAGGCCTGCCAACTGGCATAAGTAAGGAAGGGGAGCTATTGATAGATTCGGTAATAGTAGAAAAGCTACAGTCAAATAATAAGAGAAACTCAGGGCAATGGCAATAATGTGCATTGGTCTTCACACCTGCCCAGTTCATATGGAAGGAAAATAAAAAGAACAGGTGTCTACACGGGGATAGGGATGGGGAAGATGCACTTTCTGAGACAGCAGGTGAACCAAAACACAGTCATCCTTCAAAATTTGCCTTTCTCTTAATTTTGAGATGCAGCTCTCCAGCCAAGACATGTGTGCAAAGATGCATATTTTAGGGAGCATGCATGCATTAATTTCAGAGGGATGCGGGTGGCGCTGTGGTCTAAACCACAGAGCCTAGGACTTGCTGATCAGAAGGTTGGCGGTTCGAATCCCTGCGGCGGGGTGAGCTCCCGTTGCTCAGTCCCTGCTCCTGCTAACCTAGCAGTTCGAAAGCGCGTCAAAGTGCAAGTAGATAAATAGGTACCACTCCAGCGGGAAGGTAAACGGCTTTTCCGTGTGCTGCTCTGGTTCGCCAGAAACAGCTTAGTCATGCTGGCCACATGACCTGGAAGCTGTGCTCCCTCGGCCAATAAAGCGAGATGACCGCCGCAACCCCAGAGTCGGTCATGACTGGACCTAATGGTTAGGGGTCCCTTTACCTTTTATGCATTAATTTCAGGCAGCACTGCTCTGCAGAAATGTGTACAGTCAAACCTTGGCTCTCGAACACCTTCTTTTGCAACATTTCAGCTCCCAAAGGCTGAAAACTGGGAAGTAAATGCTCTGGTTTTCGAACGTTTTTCAGAAGCCAAACATCCGACTTGGCTTCTGATTGAGTGCAGGAGGCTCTTGCAGACAATTGAAAGCCGTGCATCAGTTGTTGAACATTTCGGAAGTCAAGCAGGCTTCTGGAATGGGTTATGTTCAACACCCGAGGTTTGACTATATTTTTGGCGAAATTGCACACAACCATGTGTCTATAGGAAGAAATTCCCACTGACATGCTGATGAATAGTCATGAGGATTAAAAAGGAAAATCACAAACTGACATGGAAATGCGGAGAAATGAACTCAAGACTGGAAAAATGAGAAATGGAGAGAAACCGAAATTGGCAGATTCGCCCATCCCTACATGGGATCATCACATCCTCACCCAAAGGCCTGATGATTCTGGTGGCCATTTCTCTCTGATTCCTTTCTTTCCTCTTCATCTATTAAAGGGATTTTTCTTCCTCCACAGCTGGGGTAGCCCATGTAGTGCCCTCCATATAACACTGGACTCCAGCTCCCATCAGCCTCAGCCAGCATGACCAACAGCCAGGGATGAGGGGAGTTGTAGTCCAAGAACATCTGGAGGACATCATGTTCACATTGTGTAGACAATGCTTACCTAGCAATAAGACTTGATACATAAAGCAAGTCCCCATGTTGACTGATAATGATGAGTCAAAAAAAGACGAACGCTGACAGCCCAGACTGGTCCTGTCTAGTGACACGTACATGTCTGGAGACTAAAGATAAGAGAAAAGCACTTTGCGATAAGGTTCCTTTTAGAGCACTCCATCTCCTCTGGGACCCTGAGGTCCTTCCGCGCAGAGTAGGGCAGAATACCAAGGGTCAAAGGAGAACGTGCTCCTGCATTTGCATTCCTGACACTTCAGAGGGCAAGTTCAAGAAGTTCGTGCCACGTTATGTGGATACTGGCCTCACAGGAGAGATCACACGTGGCAGAATTGAGTCTGGGAGTAGTGAAGTGGAAAGGAAGAGGGGTGGCAATGAAATTTATTCAATTGCGCAGGTGGGGTGTTTCTTCTTCTTTTTAAATGTCTTTGGGAAAGTTCCTTCTTCAGAGCTTAGATAGCCCAAGCTGGGCTCTAGCTAGGGCTGACAGCTTGTATTTGGGTGTCACTAATCAAGACATGGGGACGCGGGTGGCGCTGTGGGTAAAACCTCAGTGCCTAGGACTTGCCGATCACATGGTTGGCAGTTCGAATCCCCGCGGCAAGGTGAGCTCCCTTCTTTTGGTCCCAGCTCCTGCCCACCTAGCAGTTCGAAAGCACCCCCAAGTGCAAGTAGATAAAGAGGTACCGCTTTATAGCGGGAAGGTAAACGGCGTTTCCGTGTGCTGCGCTGGTGCTGGCTCGCCAGAGTAGCTTCGTCACGCTGGCCACGTGACCCGGAAGTGTCTCCGGACAGTGCTGGCCCCCGGCCTCTTAAGTGAGATGGGCGCACAACCCCAGAGTCGGACACGACTGGCCCGTACGGGCAGGGGTACCTTTAATCAAGACATGGTCTTCATACCCCACCAACAGAGGTGGACAAATCAAACTATCAGATCACCCAGACTATATTACACACATGTCAGACCCTCCAAATGTCCCTATTTTCCAGGGACATCCCTGGTTTAGAGAAGCCATCCCAGTTTCTGATTTGATCCCGGAATGTCCTGCTTTTCCTTAGGATGTCCCTGTTTTCATTGGAGAAATGTTGGAGGATATGGAGTTATCCAATCCCTGAGCTGTCTGTAGGTAATCCTGTATAGGGATGCTTTTTAAATGTTTAGTGTTTTATTTATGTTTTTATATATGTTGGAAGTTGGAAGAGTGCAGCTTCCAACCCAATAAGATATGTGGGGTATAAATAGTAAAATTATCATTATGGAATGGGATGTCCCTGTTTTCATTGGAGAAACGTTGGAGGGTATAACATGTCCCCACCTTGGGGAGGTGTATTATAGAAAATGCACACATTCTAGTTACAGAAATCCTGCACTCAGTTTGTTGTTGTTGTTTAGTCGTTTAGTCGTGTCCGACTCTTCGTGACCCCATGGACCAGAGCACGCAAGGCACCTCTGTCCTCCACTACTTCCCGCAGTTTGGTCAAACTCATGCTGGTAACCTCGAAAACACTATCCAACCATCTCATCCTCTGTCGCCCCCTTCTCCTTTCCCAGCATCAGTGTCTTCTCCAGGGAGTCTTCTCTTCTCATGAGGTGGCCAAAGTACTGGAGCCTCAGCTTCACGATCTGTCCTTCCAGTGAGCACTCAGGGCTGATTTCCTTAAGAATGGGTGTGTTTGATCTTCTTGCAGTCCATGGGACTCTCAAGAGTCTTCTCCAGCACCATAATTCAAAAGCATCAATTCTTCGGCGATCAGCCTTCTTTATGGTCCAGCTCTCACTTCCATACATCACTACTGGGAAAACCATGGCTTTAACTATACGGACCTTTGTTGGCAAGGTGACGTCTCTACTTCTCAAGATGCTGTCTAGGCCTGTCATTGCCCTTCTCCCAAGAAGCAGGCGTCTTTTAATTTCGTGGCTGCTGTCACCATCTGCAGTGATCATGGAGCCCAAGAAAGTAAAATCTCTCACTGCCTCCATTTCTTCCCCTTCTATTTGCCAGGAGGTGATGGTAAACCCAAATAAACTCAGAGGTACTGTACTTACTTCTGAGTAGACAGCTGACAAGTTTGCACTTTAAATAAGGAGAAACAGCACAGGGACATCGAGGTCTCTTCCTATAAGCAGCTGCTTAGAGGAGGGTGGCCTACTGAACTTCAGAGCTCTGGAAACAACTGACCTTGTCTAGCCCTGCCTGGTCACTTCAGTCCTCAGGTGAGACATTCTTAGCATGCTTCTGATATCTGTCTAATGTCTGCTAAAATAAGGGCTTTTAGTGTGGTGGCACTTACCCTTTGGAATCTTAATGAACACCAGGCCCTGGAAATTAGGCACCTGCTTGAAATTCCTCTGTTCACCCAGGCTTTCCTTGACTGATAATCTAGCTACGTTGATGTATTAAACTGATCCTCTGATTACCGGTGCATTTTGTACTTGTTTTGGGAATGTAATTTTAGTATCGATTGATACTGTTCGCTGCCATTATCTATTTCTTTCCTTGATGCCGGCAGTATAGATCTTTTGCAAACAAACAAATAACATTTGAAAAGAGATGATCAGAAAAGTCCTAAAGCTGGATAATATTTGAGATACTGGCAAAATTCAGGAAGATGGTTATAATCTTAAGAGACTATTCCAGAGGTTGCCAGCCTGCAGCCATATATATGCCTGCTGGTGCCTTTTATGATACCCACTGTAAATTGTATAAATGTGCTTAATTTCTCTCTCTCTCTTTCTCAATAGTGTACAGTAGATGGATCAATTAATTCCTAATGCCAGTGGCTTTCTGGAACAGCTGTTTACTAGACACAACTAGGTGCCTTAATTGTCCAGTCAGTCGAATTCTTACTTCTCATCTTGCTGATTATTGAAAACAATAGTTCTCTATCAAGATTAGATTTGCATCCCACCCATCCTCTAAGGTGCTCAGGGTGGTCCATAGACCCCCTCATTCCGTCGTCACTACAGCTCGTTGAGGTTCCTGAGGCTGAGAGCTGGGGACTGGGGACTGGCCTGAGGTTCACTCCCTAAGCATCCTGCAAATCTGAACCCAGGAGGTTTCGCTAGTCTAACATTTAACCATTATACCACGTTGTTTATAGTACAGGGGGATCTCTTTTTATTCTCCAGTGCGAAATTTATGGATTATGTGTGATTATACAAAGCAGTGATTGGTGGCGTCAAGAATCTAAGACTTTTAAAGTTCACATTCCAAACTATGAATGACATTCATTTGCTTGTTTGCTTGCATTTCAGGCCTGCAAAAAATGTGAGAAGTAAGAGTTTGCGTTTCAAATTCATTTCGGCTCCCACCAGGAGAAAAAAAACATGGTTGGATGGAGAAAACTGACTAATTGTGTCTTGGCTTTCCTTACGCTAACCTCCAGAGCTGAAGTGCATTGAGCTTGTGATACTTGGATTTGCTTGGGATGGGGGAAGTGTTTTAGTACTGATCCAGATCCAATTTCAGGCAAGGGTGAGATCTGAATATTCATGATCTCATGCAACTGCTGTTGGTCCTCACAACTACTCTATGACTACAGATGCCGGAAAATTCCTATGAGAAAGAAAAATTGCTGCAGTTCACATGCTCATCTGTGGTCAGGGACAGAAATTAGCTGAGCAAATACGATCAGCATTATTTATGTAATTCATGAAGGGCTTTCTTTCTTACATTGGCTTTTTATTACATTTTCTTTACAGTGAAATGAATGTAAGTGACGTAAATAGCTACATGACTTGCATTAATCAGAGAACAAGGAGATGAGCGGCAGAAGCTGAACTGCAGCAGAAGGGAAACAGTGCTGGCTGTGACTAATATAGCTCAGAGTGGAAATCGCTGCCTTCTTACATCCATCAGTGACTCCTCAATGCACAAAGTCCTGAATGTTGACCATACAATTGTACAAAGGGCAACAAAGTGCTCTTGTTCAGGGTTCTAGCCAGCCCGCCCTGTCTTCTTTCAGGGTATTCCTTTCCACACCTGGTTTTCTGTTGCCCTCTCCAAAAGGGATACTCAACATTTTGTGGCTACCTGAGCACGCTCAGCTCCCACTGGACTGTTTACCAATATCCCCCTTTGGGATTTATTTCCTAAAGGTGTTTTATACTACTTCTGCAAACCTTGCGGCCCCCCAGTGCCTACCGATACCTTCCTCTTATGAGTAGACAGTGGCATTTTGGCTGCATAAGGATCGACAAATGAGCTTGCTATGAGTAGCCAGATACGACACAACAACCGCAAAACATTTTGCTAGCATAAAGTGAAATCAGATAGTATTTGGAAATAGCAGCCAAATACCGTATTTTTCGCCCTATAGGACGCACTTTTTCCCCTCCAAAAATGAAGGGGAAATCTGGGTGCTTCCTATGGGGCGAATGCAGGCTTTCGCTGAAGCTTGGAGAGTGAGAGGGGTCGGTGCGCACCGATCCGTCTCGCTCTCCAGGCTTCAGGAAGACATCTGCAGCCTAGGCAGCCCTGCGGGAGGTCCCGCAGGGCTGTCTAGGCTGTGGATAGCAGCCTGCTTCCCGGAGCGTCGGGCGCCCTGAAAGCAGAGCGCCCGGCGCTTCGGGAACACATCCGCAGCCTAGGCAGCCCTGCGGGAGGTCCCGCAGGGATGTCTAGGCTGTGGATAGCAGCCTGCCACCCGGCGGGCAGGGCGCCCTGAAGCAGAGCGCCCCGCCCGCCGGACAGACATCCGCAGCGTGGGGAGCCCTGCAGGAATTCCCCGCAGGGCTCCCCATGCTGCAGATAGCAGCCTGCCGCCCGGCGGACGGGGCGCACTGAAGCAGGGCGCCCCTCGCACCGGGCAGACATCAGCCAGCCCCACAAGCTCAGGGGACAGCAGGGAGTCTCAGCGCCGCCATCCCGCTGTTCCTCGACATGGTTCGGTTTCCCCGACCTGCTTTTGGGGGGGAAATAAAGGGGGGGAAATTTCCTTTATTTCCCCCCCAAAAAACTAGGTGCGTCCTATGGGACGGAGCGTCCTATGGGACGAAAAATACGGTAAGTGTAATTAACTTCACTGTGGGGGTGGAGAGCAAGGGGAGCGATTCCAGACTGACTTGAACTCAGAAACAGCAGATCCTGAAGAATTAAATGCCCTGTAGACTGTAACCTTGATGACAGAAAGAGAGGAGGAATTAAAGAACCTTTTATTGAGGGTGAAAGAGGAGAGCGCAAAATATGGTCTGAAGCTCAACATCAAAAAAACGAAGATCATGGCCACTGGTTCCATCACCTCCTGGCAAATAGAAGGGGAAGAAATGGAGGCAGTGAGAGATTTTACTTTCTTGGGCTCCATGATCACTGCAGATGGTGACAGCAGCCACGAAATTAAAAGACGCCTGCTTCTTGGGAGAAAAGCAATGACAAACCTAGACAACATCTTAAAAAGCAGAGACATCACCTTGCCAACAAAGGTCCGTACAGTAAAAGCTATGGTTTTCCCAGTAGTGATGTATGGAAGTGAGAGCTGGACCATAAAGAAGGCTGATCGCCGAAGAATGGATGCTTTTGAATTATGGTGCTGGAGGAGACTCTTGAGAGTCCCATGGACTGCAAGAAGATCAAACCTCTCCATTCTGAAGGAAATCAGCCCTGAGTGCTCACAGGAAGGACAGATCCTGAAGCTGAGGCTCCAATATTTTGGCCACCTCATGAGAAGAGAAGACTCCCTGGAAAAGACCCTGATGTTGGGGAAGATGGAGAGCACAGGGAGAAGGGGACGGCAGAGGACGAGATGGTTGGACAGTGTTCTCGAAGCTACCAGCATGAGTTTGACCAAACTGCGGGAGGCAGTGGAAGACAGAAGTGCCTGGCGTGCTCTGGTCCATGGGGTCATGAAGAGTCGGACACGACTAAACGACTAAACAACAACAGACTGTAATGGAAACAGGAAATGTGGATACAGACTAACACATCCATTGCCTACTCTAGTAGTCCTTGATGCACCATGGACACAAGGGGGCACCATCGCTGGTTTCCTGGCAGCTAGTCACAGATGTGGGGAAGGGCTCTCCATCAAAGGATGCTCTTGCAGACTGAGGCTGATTCAGCTCCGCTCAGGCTCTGCCCAGCTGCCAGAGAAGTCACAAAAGACGGAGCAGCTGTTTGTTGCGCTCCTGCAGTGTGGCAGCAAATGCCATGTCCATTGGTGATGGCTCATTTGAGCCAACTGCTCTCATTAAGAACAGCACACGCCGCGGAAGCCGATGTGTGCAGCTACTTCCTGGCCTTTTATCGGGCAGCATCCCAGCTTGACCCAATGGTGTAAAGATGAGCCATGCAGGATCAAGCCCAAGAACCATCCTGTTCTCACAATGAACAACCAGTTGCTCCAATGGGAAACCCGGAAGAAGGAAAAGAGGGCAACAGCTCTCCCTCCAGTTGCATAGCTTCAACTTTCCCCTTTTCTCACGAGGAATCCTATTCGGAATAAGGGAATTTCCCTTCAAAAAAGGGAAACGTTGACAGCTATGTCCAGTTGCCATTCCCAACAACTGGTATCCAAAAGCATACTTTCTCTGACCAATTTGAACATGGTAGGGCAGCGCCTCAAGTGATTTCATGGGCAAGCTTTGCATGCATGCACATGCCAGGGCCACATCCAGTTAAGGGCTCAATCCTGGAAACATAGGGGATATACGTAAGTTAAAGAGCATCGCTGATCATGTGTGAAGTGCACTGACTTTATCCCTGAAGAAACAGAGCTAGGCTTGCAAAGGGAGTAATTGAGCTTTCGGGAAAGGAAGCCCTCTGATTGGTGCACAGTACAGAGGTTCTCTGCTACCCCAGTGCAGACGTCTATACACAAATAGCAAACTAGTCCTTAGTTTCAGTTGCCCTTGTGGAGCTGACTAGGGGGGAAGATGGGGACAACAGAACTAGGATTACTTGTATAACTCAGTGGAAAGGAGCAAGGTGCCACAGCCAGAATTAGCTCTGCCTGTTATTGCCACTGGCGCCACCTGCTGTTGATCTCCCTGCCTTTCACCCAGTATAAATCATCTGTCCAGAGGCCTGCATACGGAAGCCTTCCTGGGCATCTGTGTTTCCTGAAAGGCCCATGATGTCCTCAGCAGGGCTTCATTCTAATCACAGAAAACTAGGGAGGCATGTTCTTCATTCAGTTCTCTGTAATTGTTTTAAGTGCCTTTTTAAACTTTTAAATAAATCAGTGCAAAACTGTTGTTGTTTTTTTTAAAGGGGTAAAAGGAGGAACTTTCCTTAAAAACAACTAGCAAGTGTATCCGTCTCAATTTCTTGATATCCAGCCTCCCCAGCTTCTCACACTTTAGGCAGAGCCCAGCTGAAGACTTCATGATGTAATTCCTGTTAGCAGAGGAGCCAGAATAAAACAAAAGGAGTCCAGTGAGAAAAGAAACTGGTAGTACTTTACTGAGCTAAACTGAACAAAAACAGTATATAACTTGAGGAGAAGCTTATTTACAGGCCTAGATGAGAGCAGGGAGAAATATGCAACCACACATAATGAGGAAAACCTCATTTAGAAGCACTTTTCCTACCAACTCCTTCAACTGCCTAACAACAGCCTTTCTTCCCCACTGACAGCTAACGTCCAATTGAATAGAATCACCGAACAATCCAGACCAATAATAAACATAACCCTTTAAGTTACTAACTGAATGGTCCTGTGCTGTTGTATTTCCAATAATTCCTCCATGGAGAATCGGGAAGTGAGGGAAGCTGTGGAAACTGCAAAGTACTAGAGAAATACTTACGGTAATGGAAATAAACATGTACAAACCAACCTCTGCCATCTTCACAACAATAAGGCAACTCAACCCCACGCCCACTGAAGTTCCAGAGCAATTCTGAAGTAATGTGAAAACGAGGCAGAAAAAGAAGAGCCTCTTTTACGAGGGAAGAAAATGTTAAAGAAGTTGAATAACTGTTTTGGCACAGTACTAGGGGATCCTCGGCAGACACAGAATGTTTAGTGAGTGTTGGGCGCCAGCAGGAAAGGACGGGGAGTGGAATGGAATATCCTGGAAAAAGGGCATGGTGGCAAATTGTGAGACACTCCAGACTTTTCTTGCAGGTCCAGTTATTTTCTTCCACACAAATTGGCTTCTTAGTAAGCTATCTCCATCTGAAGCCAAAAACAGTAAGGAAGGATGTCTTCTGGCCAGTTTTCAACAGACTGAGACATTTATTATTCTTTTTTAAAGAAGCTGAACACTTTCAACGCTCTCACCCCAAACGGCATTCCAGATCCTGAGATTCCAGGGCCCAAACCTGAGACCCCATGCAATTTCACAGGAGATTCTTCCTCTGGGCACCCTCCTACCACTCAGCCTAGAGATGGAGTGTACTTGGGAGAGAATTCCCCCCCCCCCATCCCAACAGTATGCAATAATTTGGACCTGGCTCCTGCCAGGCTGAAGCTTGCAAGCTACTCACATGGTCTTCTTATTTTATTTATTTTTGAAAGGCACTCTCGCCCACCTAGAGATTCAAGCCCCAACACCTGCCATCTGGAGAGCACAAGGCAAACTGGAGATTCCACGTCAGCCCTGCAGGTCTGGCAACCCTACCACAGTGACAACGCTAGGGGAGAGCCAGATCTACAATGGCACGTGCAAACAAGTCATGATCCCCTCCTTGCCTTTCCGGGATCATGCGCCATTGCCAAGTGGCTTTCCAGCAGGTGGCTGGAGAGATCTCCCTTTTCACCCAGGCCAGCCCAAGTTGTTTACAGTGGTGCCCCGCAAGACGAATGCCTCGCAAGACGAAAAACTCGCTAGACGAAAGGGTTTTCCGTTTTTTGAGTCGTTCCGCAAGACGAATTTCCCTATGGGCTTGCTTCGCAAGACGAAACGTCTTGCGAGTTCTTGCGAGTTTGTTTCCTTTTTCTTAAAGCCGCTAAGCCGCTAATAGCTGCTAAGCCGTTAATAGCCGCTAAGCCGCTAAGCCATTAATAGCCGCTAAGCCGCTAAGCCGTTAATAGCCGCTAAGCCGCTAAGCCGCTAATAGCCGCTAAGCCGCTAAGCCGCTAATAGCCATGCTTCGCAAGACGAAAAAACCACAAGACAAAGAGACTTGCAGAACAGATTAATTTCGTCTTGCGAGGCACCACTGTATATCATATCATAAAATTGCACTGCAATGATCCATTGCAGTGCTGCAAGAGAGTCAGGGCTGACCCAGAGGTTGGCTTTGGATTCACAAAATTGAGAAGCATGTTGAAAGGCAGTCTGCCCAGCCCTACTGCCACGTTTGGGAATCCCCTCTGCTCATCCTGCTGTGAGGAACCCTGGACTTCAGGGAAATACAGTCGTACCTTGGTTGACAAACGACTTTCAAATCGAATGTTTGGGCTCCTGAATGCTGCAAGCCCGGAAGTGAGTGTTCTGGTTTGCGAACATTCATTCAAACCCAAATGTCCAGCGCAGCTTCCGCAGCTTCTGATTGGCTGCAGGAGCTTCCTGCAGCCAATTCATAGTTGTCAACTTTTCCCTTTTCTTGCGAGGAATCCTATTTGGAATAAGGGAATTTCCCATAAAAAAATGGGAAACGTTGACAGCTATGAGCCAATCAGAAACCGTGTTTCAGTTTCTGAACATTTTGGAGGTTGAAGGGACTTCCAGAAAGGATTCCATTTGACTTCTGAGGTACAGCTGTATACTCTTTTCTGCTCTGGTCAGACCTCACCTGGAGTACTTTGTCCAGTTCTGGGCACCACAGTTCAAGAAGGACACTGACAAACTGGAACGTGTCCAAGGAGGGCAACCAAAATGGTCAAAGGCCTGGAAACGATGCCTTATGAGGAACGGCTAAGGGAGCTGGACATGTTTAGCCTGGAGAAGAGGAGGTTAAGGGGTGATATGATAGCCATGTTCAAATATATAAAAGGATGTCATATAGAGGAGGGAGAAAGGCTGTTTTCTGCTGCTCCAGAGAAACGGACACGGAGCAATGGATCCAAACTACAAGAAAGAAGATTCCACCTAAACATTAGGAAGAACTTCCTGACAGTAAGAGCTGTTCGACAGTGGGATTTGCTGCCAAGGAGTGTGGTGGAGTCTCCTTCTTTGGAGGTCTTTAAGCAGAGGCTTGACAACCATATGTCAGGAGTGCTCTGATGGTGTTTCCTGCTTGGCAGGGGGTTGGACTCGATGGCCCTTGTGGTCTCTTCCAACTCTATGATTCTATGATTCTATAATTCTTTGGGAGAATCATATAATTGTAGTGTTATAAAGGACCCTGAGGATCATCTAGTCCAACTACCTGCAATGCAGGAATACACAGCTGTCTCATATGCGGATCGAAGCTGCAACCTTGGCTTTTTATCAGCACCCTGCTCTAACCAGCTGCGCTGTCCACACTCCCCGGATTTCTCCCTCTCTCAACTTATTTCCTGCCTTGCTCTTATAAATGAGATCCAAGGTGGGTAAACAAAATCAAATTAAAAGTCAATGGAAATCAATACAGAATTAACAAAGAGCGTATTGACCCCGCAAGAGGAAACCCCATAGAAACCATTAAGAACCCACCAGGAAACCATCAAAAGTGACAGGATAATCAAGAATACTGGCAGCAAATTCAACAGCCGTCAGGTTAACTGACCCCTAAGGGCCAGATCCTTAACATATATTGAAACTATAAAATGACAACTCTGACCAACAACAAAATGGTGCGGTGTGGAAGTCTTGTTTGTTCAGGATCCCAGTCATTCCCTTTCCTTTCCTGGTTTTATTTATTTATTTCGTGAAATTTATGCGGCACTTGATTATAAACACACACACACTTTTAGGAGGTTAACAATCAGATAAAGCAATACATTCACAAGCCTACTTTAAAACATACAAAAGTTAAAATACTAGAACAGATTAAAACCACCTCAACTTTCTAAGCATCTGGATAGGCTTGTCTAAACAAGAATGTTTTGTTTTTTTTGCGGGCACCGAAAGAATACAGTCTGCTTGATCTCAATAGGCAGGGAGTTCCAAAGGGTAGCACTGAATGATCGAGTTCTTACAACTGTGAAATGGGTACGAATTATGTGTCACCTTCAGTAGTGCCAATTCTGCCGATCGAAGCAGTTGTGTGGGCCCATGTGGGTACGGCAATATCGTTTTCCATTCCTCCAGGGGGACAAAAACAGTCATCATTCCACGGCCGATAAGCATGCTCAGTTCCAACTGTTACCTCCCTTAGGCCCTCCCCATAAACATTTTAGTATTTCTGCAAACATTGGCGTTCTCCCAAGCCTGCTGATCTTTTCTGCTCATGTGTGACAGGTTCCGTTTTGGCACATAAGCGACAACCCTCACGCTCGAATGTCAGTAATGGAGGGAATGATGGGGTGGAGTGGGTCTCCTTAGAGGGAAAATATGGATTTAGGTGCTGAAGTCATCAGTAGGTCGTCTTTTCTGCTCACCTGCCCAGATGTGAGCATAGTAACACTGTCCTGTTTGTTCCCCACAACTGGGACTGTGTACACACCATACATTAAAAGCCCATTTAAACCCTATCCCCCCTAAATGAATCCTGGGAACAGTAGATTTGTTAAGGGTGATGGGATTTGTAAGGGTGAACTACAGTTCCCAGGGTTCTTTTTATGGGGGGAGGGGTTGGAATGTTAAAATACTAAAACAGATTAAAACCACCTCAACTTTTTAAATATATAGGGTGTACATTCAGAGGCATGCTTGCTCTGATGATGGAGCCACCTCCAGGAACTATATTATTATTATTATTATTATTATTATTATTATTATTATTATTATTTCCAAGATTTTACTTGGAAAATCAATACAACACAGGTAGTTAAGAAAGCCCAACAGAGACTCCATCTCCTCAGAGTATTGCGAAAGAATGATGTCAATCAACATTTGATGATCTCCTTCTACCGGTCCACAATAGAAAGTGTCCTTTCATACTGCATCAGGGTGTGGTACGCTGGTTTGACATCATCTGATAGGAAGTGCCTACAGAGGGCGGTGAATACAGCACAAGATATTATGGGCTGTCCCGTGAATCCGCTGGATGAAATAGTGGAAGAACGTTGCCTCAGGAGAGTAAGGAAAATTCTCAGGGGTGATTCACACCCTGGCCGGCACTTTCTTGATCTCCTGCCCTCGGGCAGAAGATATAGAAGCATGATTAGTCACACCAACAGGGTAAAGAACAGCTTCTATCCGTGGGCTGTTAGGGTGCTGAGTGAAAAGATAACAGCAGGGCAACTGACTTTCAGGTTTGGTGGGTGAGCATCAGTAAATATATATATTCCTTTCCAGGTAAATATATTCATTTCCATGTTGTCCACTATATCAAGAACAGCATAGGAATTGTATAGGAATTTCCCTTATATTCCTTTTGCACTGTGGTGTTATTTTAAGGTTTAGCAGAAGCTGAAAGACAGAACAGCCTTTTACTAAAACCTGGTCAACTCTAAGAAATTCAGCTGTTTTAGAATAAAGGTTCAGGAATATGCTGCATCCTGGATGTACCTGTCCTTGGGGTTTAAACTGAGCCAAGGACGGTGTACATACGGTTGCATGCAGTTCTTTATATAATGAGATGAGAGGGAAGTAGTCGACAGAAGGCTTAGAAGAGATGGAGACAGGTCTGTCCAGGAGCCTGTAATTTATCTGCTGCAGGACTGAAGAACCTTTCCCAGTTCAAGGGCCGCACTCCGTCCAGGGCAAACTTTCTGAGGGCCACATGCCAGTTGTGGGTGGGGCCAGAGACAAAAGTGGGCAGAGCAACAGGTGTGAATTTTACCTGTGTATATTAGGCTACTACAC
Organism: Podarcis muralis; assembly: GCF_964188315.1. Taxonomy (NCBI): domain Eukaryota; kingdom Metazoa; phylum Chordata; class Lepidosauria; order Squamata; family Lacertidae; genus Podarcis; species Podarcis muralis. Next base: position 8,197,290 of record NC_135668.1, read on the forward strand.
GCACATCCACACATCTTTCCTCCATCCAGAGAAGCAAGGAACATTCAAGGACACATTCCAGCCAGGCAAAAACACTCAGGGTGAGAAGCAGGGCCGGTGAGGGGTGTGGTCTGGGGAGAGTTCCAAGGGCCAGACAGAGAGGACTGGAGGGCCACATTTGATCCCCAAGCCTGCAATTCCCCACCCCAAATCACTGGGTAGACAAGCTAAATACACAACTGAGAAGACTACACATTTCTCTGTCATAACTGACGAGAGGAGAAAATCCTAAAGAGAGAATGCTGTGCCTTGCCAGGGAGATTCAGAATTGTAAGTTTGTTCTCTAATTTTATTCCTTTAGCTTGCACATAATTTAGATTTGCATAAGTTATTTTTGTTTTGTTGTTGCTGTTGTTTAGTCATTTAGTTGTGTCCGACTCTTCGTGACCCCATGGACTAGAGCACGCCAGGCACTCCTGTCTTCCACTGCCTCCTGCAGTTTGGTCAAACTCATACCTTATTTTAATATTCCATTTTTTTCTATTGGTTGAAAAAGAAGAAGCAACTTTTCCTTTTAACAGGGGCCTGTTGTGGTCTTCCAAGGAAATCCAGCATTTCGAAGTTTGCTTATGTTGTTGTGAGTTTTGGTTGATGGGTGCTATCTTTTGTTTCTTCTAGGCTGCTGAACTCTGGTTTGTGATGGTCTGATGACAATATGCATATAAAATAATCTGAATCACGTCATGCACACAGACCTGACTTGGCCCACTCAAAAAACAAAACGAAAACCCCGACACAGGTTGTATTCAGTGCTAGTCCTACTCCAGGTAGACCTACTCTGGGAAGTGATTTGGGTTCATTTGCTTCAATGGGTCCACTCTGAGTAGGTAGGTAAAGGATAAAGGACCCCTGGACAGTCAAGTCCAGTCAAAGACAGCTATGGGGTTGTGGCACTCATCTCGCTTTCAGGCTGAGGGAGCTGGCGTTTGTCTGCAGACAGCTTTCCGGGTCATGTGGCCAGCAGGACTAAACCACTTCTGGCACAATGGAACACAGTGCTGGAAACCAGAGCGCATGGAAATGCTGTTTACCTTCCCACCGCATTGGTACACATTTATCTACTCACACTGGCATGCTTTCAAACTGCTAGGTTGGCAGGAGATGGGAGAGAACAACAGGAGCTCACTGCGTCACAGGGATTCAAACCGCCAACCTTCCAATTGGCAAACCCAAGAGGCTCAGTGGTTTGGACCACAGCACCATGCGCATCCCCTATTCTGAGTAGGGCTAGCAATGGATACGACCCTACAGCCTCACTCTGTGCCAGGTTGTTGCCCAATCCTTCCAAGAAATTTATTTCATGTGAACGCTCTGGGAGGGGACTTAATAAATCAACATATTTCGCCCATAGCAGGATTTTCGGTCCTTGCCAGCTTTGTCCCTCGCTCTCGCCCACCATCGCCTTCCAGCAACCCCTCTGGCTTGAATGCGTCTGCATGAAAAGAGCCAGAACTGATTGGTCAGCCCACTCTTCAAGGGATCGCTATCTGCATAAAGCACAAAGTGGCTGCCTTTGTCCATCTGTGCTGATGTTGCAGAGCATTCAAGGGCAGCCCTGCTGAGTCATCTACTATGACTCTGCAGCGTCAGAGGAGCCCGGCTTAGGCTACCACACACACACACACAGCCCACTCATCGACCGCAAATCTCTATGCCCACGGCCAGCAGGTGGAATGCAGGTGGCTCCCGCAAGACTCTCCTCCAGCGGTCTATCTTTAGTCAGCCCACACAACCTATGCCTCCAGATCAGGAGGAGGTTTGGGGATGGGGGGCAAGCAGGGGGAGGACCTCAAATAAACGCAGCGACACTTGTGGGTCTTTTTCCCCTGCCTCAGTCAAACTGCAGCAAGATAGGAATTCTGTATACAGAGGCATTATGCTGTAAGAGGGCAGCTTCTGTTTCTAGAGAGAGCCATGTGCATTTTGCAAAAACAAAAAAACACAGACATGCAAACAATTGCACAGGGTTCATTCACGCAGCTGAGAATTGCCATTTTGCTTTTGGAAAGGGGAGGGAATTGTCCCTTGTTCATGGGAATCCCCACTCAACAAATAAAAACCTAGAGGGGGCCAGAATTTAAAAGGTCTTCTCTTGGCATCCAAAAGGTATCAAAGTAGGCACAGGTCAATTCTCTTTACGTTACTTCACATACAAAATAGATAAATAAATCTCCTTGGGGTTCTGTTACTCTTACCGCACTTCACAACACAAAAAAACCAGGCACGTCATGGGAAAAGTCTTGCCTGTGGTAACTTCCAGCAATGCGCCACACACATCATGCATTTAAAGTACACTCCCCAAGGTGGGAACTGTAATTTGCCCCTGACAGAGCTAATTCTGAGCACCCTTAACAAACTACAGTTCCCTGCAACAACAGCAGCAAGAATACTTATTGCAAAGTATTGGAAGACACAAGATTTACCCACCCTGGAAGAGTGGCAGATGAAGGTGATGGACTATATGGAATTGGCAGAAATGACTGGCAGAATCCGAGACCAGGGAGAAGTGTTGGTGGAAGAAGATTGGAAGAAATTTAAGGACTACTTGCAGAAATACTGTAAAATTAATGAATGTTAAAATGATGTTGGATTGAAAATAAGTGGTACTGGTAACAAGGTTAACAAGAATATGCAAATATGGATTGATAATGGATGAAAATGCATAGTTATAATAGGTTAAGCTATAGAGTTAAGATAAATGAAAGAGGGCAAGGATTTGCTGAATTGATTATGTAAATGGAAATACAAAAAGGGGAGGTGTGAGGAGGTCAAGGAAATAAGCAAATGAACTTAAAGATATTGAAAAATGGATTTATTTTTAAATTTTTTCTTAGCTACTTGTTTTTTGTATTTCTTTTTTCTTTCTCTCTTCTATGTTTTTCTCTTTAGTATGTTAACTTCTGTTTTAATTCTTTTTATTTTGTAAACCTATGTTTTTTGTAAAACGCTAATAAATATCTTATAAAAAAACACAAAAAACAAACTACAGTTCCCAACATTCATTTTTTGGGGGTGGCAGCGATGGAGATGTGCTTTAAATTGTAAGATATGTAGGAAACCCATTATGGTTCCAGGTATTCACCAAAGGGTGCAGGTTTGGTCTTTCAGTCAGCCATCACAAACTGCCCTAGAGGGAGGTTATCAATGCCACGGGGAGTTAGCAGAATTCAACATGGGCTTTACCTGAAGCCATTATGCCTGGCAGTGCTCATGAGAATGAGCCTAAAATGAGAGGGGAAATGTTGATTATAGGTTAGTTCCCCCAAATACAACCCGGTCAAGGCTGGCATCAGCAGCTGGCATCCTTGGGCAAATGTCAGGGGCCCCGGAAAAACCACTGCTGGATGCCAGCCCTGCCCACTCATGGTGGGTAGCTTGGTCTTGAAATTGCCTCCCACAAGGCCCCAGAACACCCCATGCAGCATCACTCTGGTGCATTGTGGGAAATTTAAAATGGTAGTCGAGGGAACACTGGCGGAAGGGGCCCATGTTGCTGAGGTCCTCTATTACTGACACAGGTGAGCACTAATAAAACACCACGTAAAGCAACCATGATGCAGTTTTCTTAACATTCTCTCTATGTGTGTGTATGGCAGTTCACCAATGCACAGAGGTCAATGTGCACAGACCTGAATATGACACGATGGAATCCCTAATTCAAGTATGTTTTTAGGTTGTGGCAATTTCCCGTCTGTTTGGAGGGGAAGGCATAGAAAATCTCATGTGGTTGCTCTTGTAGAAAGAGATAGTTGTGCTCAGGAACTGCTGGAAGCTCCAGGGAGCTAAATTGACTAGTTAGCGTGTTTCCCTGGAGAGCCAACTTGGAATTCCTGCTGAGCCGAAAATTAACATTGAAAACGAAGCAGAAAAACAGTCTACTGACTGCAAGATGGGAAATGGCACCTGATCCCACATCCCAAGGGGATGAAACTTCGATCCAGGTTTCCCAAAGATGTCCTCTTGGCAAGCAGCTTCAAGTCAAAGCATCCCCTCGGGGCATTTCAGTTTTGCTAGAAAATTATGGGTTAGCAGATCAGGATGGAGCTCAGGAAATGCATCTCCAGGAGTCCGGCAGGGGATAATAAGATGTTTTCTCCAAACCAGGGGAAAGTTGCCACATTGATTTGTACTTCATAAAACACACATACAGACACAAGGCTAACTTGAATTCATTAATCTGACAAACGGGATAATTATGTGTCCTGAAATTGTCTCTGAAACAGCTCTTTTTCACAGCGGTGTTCTGAAAATAACTTCATCAATATGGCTCTCACCCATTAAACGTTCACACCTCTTGGTACCCAAGTCTGGAGCAAAGCTGAGACTTCCTTGGAGAGGTTTGCAGCACAGGGGGTGGAGGTGGATAAGGCTCACCACACTTGCCCTGAGACTAAGGAGGTAAAAGAAGCGGCACATTCTGGTCATCCTCTGCAGAACATAATGGATGTATCTCTTAGCCAGAGAAAAGATAGTTACAATACAGTGGTACCTCGGGTTAAGTACTTAATTCTTTCCTGAGGTCCGTTCTTAACCTGAAAATGTTCTTAACCTGAAGCACCACTTTAGCTAATGGGGCCTCCTGCTGCCGCTGCACCGCCGGAGCACGATTTCTGTTCTCATCCTGAAGCAAAGTTCTTAACCCGAGGTACTATTTCTGGGTTAGCGGAGTCTGTAACCTGAAGCGTGTGTAACCCGAGGTACCACTGTAATGGGAAACCTCAGGCCTGGGGGGCAAATCAAGAAGCTACAGGCATTGATTTGAAAAGCAGATACCAGAGGAAATTATGGGTGTCTGAGGCACAGAGAAACATAATAGTGCATTAGCATAACATCATAACACAAATGTCATAATAAAAACATTCTGTTGCCCACATCCTGAACAACATAATGTTGTTATGTAAAGTGGTTTAAAACATTGTATTTTTTTTTGCAACAAACATCCAGGCTGATACTATGCCTGCTCATTCGTAAGCCCTGCTAAATTCTACAGCATTTGCTCTGAATACTATGTGCGCAAAATCACAGCCTAACTCAATCACTTTCCCTCATGTCTGGAGTCTGGGAACGGCTAGCTGTTCAATCTGCGCCTCGTTCATCCAATTTTTTTATTTTTGCAGGAGCCACCCACCGCAACACACGGCAGAGGTGCAGCCTATTGGAAAACACATCCCCCAAAATAACCTGCTTTGCAATAGAGAGAAGAGAGAGACGGAGACAGAGCTTGTGACTGGGGTGGAATTGGACAGCAGCTGTTGCTAGCTGGAAAATCTACAGATGTCAGCTCTTCAGCAGCGGAGTCAGCCTTCAGCGAAAAACACTATGCATATTTACTGGGGAGTAAGTCCTACTGAACCCCGTGGGATTTCTAAATGAATGCTGCATCCTCAGCCAAAATGGGGACCTCGGCTTTACTGCTCTGTTTGCAGCTCCAAAGTTAGGAGCATGGAAACATAGGAAGATGCCTCACACTCAAATCAGACCCTTGGTCCATTGAGATCAGTATTATCGACACTGACTGGCAGCAGCTCTCCAGAGAGTCTTTCCCAGCCCTTTCTAGGGATTGAAACTGGGACATTCTGCATGCCAAACAGATGTTCTACCACTGAGTGGCTGTTGTTGTTGTTTAGTTGTGTCGGACTCTTCGTGACCCCCTGGACCACAGCACACCAGGCACTCCTGTCTTCCACTGCCTCCCGCAGTTTGGTCAAACTCATGTTAGTTGCTTCGAGAACACTGTCCAGCCATCTCGTCCTCTGTCGTCCCCTTTTCCTTGTGTCCTCCATCTTTCCCAACATCAGGGTCTTTTCCAGGGAGTCTTCTCTTCTCATGAGGTGGCCAAAGTATTGGAGCCTCAGTTTCAGGATCTGTCCTTCCAATGAGCACTCAGGGCTGATTTCCTTCAGAATGGAGAGGTTGAGCAGGGGGGGGGGTAATTTGGTGGTTTGTGGGAATTCCCTTTGAACAGGGGCAACATTTTCACCCCACTCACCAAGTCTGGTGGTCACATTCCCCAGTGAAGGTGGTTCCCATACTGCCCCCCCCTCAATGTCTGAGTATTTGTTCACAGCAGATGCTGACCCATTGTAGCAAATGGGGCACTGCCTGTCAGGGACTGTGCTGCGGAGGCCTGCACTGAGGAGCAATGGAGGGAGGCTACCTCTGCTCCTGCTCCAGATCCCGAATCTTCCCAGGAGCAGGAAGGCAGTATAGATTTGGAACAGTGGTTTGCAGAGGGACATAGTTCAGAAGGCAGAAGCTGGGAAATACTGGATGGCGAACAGCTGGGAGAAGGAACACTGGAAGGGAGAAGGTTAACAGATTCACAGTCTCTAGATAGCCTTCCTCCACCGCCCTCCCCAAAGTCGAGAAGGGCTCAGAACGTGGCAGAACAGAAAGCACAGAGGGGACAAGCTCAGATTACGAGACGTAGAAATGATGTAGAAGGGGGTGGAACCCTTAATTGGAAGCACCGCCGTTACTCGGAGATGTGTTCTTTGTTCTCTCGCTGTGATTATTAAAGTTTCTAACTGGTAAGAAGACTCCTTTTCCTTTGTTCTGCTCATCTACGGCCACAGGGGAGGAAGGCGATTCCTTGAAGCCTGACACTGCCCCATCTGCCTGCCTTCTCAACTTACACCCAGCCAGGGGGTAGCACTGCCTGTTGGCTTCCTCCTCAGTGTGGCCCCTGTAGAACTCAGCAGGGAGGAGGATGGAGGCAAGGCTAGCTTTAGTTGGTTCTGCCTGGCATTGGCTCTGGCTCTACCCACAGTTTGGCTCCTTGCTTTTACTCTGATTTAGCTAGATGTTAGCGCCACATAGCCAAGCACAGTGCCAGCACTTAGGCAGCTCCTGAGCGCCCCCACTCCAACCTGGAGACAACCTTGCTGGCCTCCCCAACTCAACCCATGCAGGCAGCTTGCAGACATCATTTTAACTTCCCACAATGCCCTCAGTATAGCTCTGCCTGCTGTCAGTAGGGCTAGGTAGGCTCACTTAGCTGCACAAATGTAAGAGGGGACTCAGAAGAGGTGGGCTTCAAATCTGCAAGCAGCTTCTGGAGGAATAGGACTTTCACACATTTTTCATTGTGTATCGTAGACTAGTGCCTTTTTGCTGTAAAGGCTCTCCAGCGTAGGAGGGTCAAAAGTTCAAGGGAAGGACTGCAAGGATATGTTTTTCTCAGGATGTTCCGCACAAGAAGGCGAAAAGTTTAAAATGGGGTGTTTTGTTTTGCACAGGAGGGTTAAAAGTGCAGCCTGGAAATTCAGCAATAAGGAGAAATAGAAACTTCACCAAGATTCTGTTTTCTTTCTGATTAGCTGCTAAGCAGTTCGGATTTTGTATGAAGGCAGAAAATAGGGTAATTGGTGGAAATAGTTGTGGAATTAGAAACCGATGTGAAGATGTGGAAACCGGAACATAATGAGAAACCAAAATGGACAGATTTTCTCATTTCTAGTGGGGCGGTTTATCACTCTCCCCATCACACATAATTATTATCTTCAGGTTTCCTGCCCTGCAGAAGCATTACAAGGCAAACTGGTTTGAGAACTGTGGGCTTGCTTCATAACCAGCCTTTCCACCCATAGCTCTATATAAACTCCCCCTTTCTTCCTAAAATCAGACCCTGATCACTTTAGCGCTCCATCCTGCCCCAGGCGATTCATTTCCCTGCCGTATCAGCTCTCCTCATTGAAAGGCACAACATTAAACTCATTCCGAATCTGACCGGACACAGGTTAGAGCTCAACGTCGAGCCTACCAAGTGGCGATAGCGACGGCGAAGAAGAATTTCTTCACCGCCTCTATTGCATCTGCAGAAAACAGCAGCAGGAGACTTTTTCAGGTGGTTCACAATTTAGCGGAACCACCTGCAACATCGGGGCCCAGTACGGGCCACATGTTCTCCTGCAATGATTTTGCAAAGTTTTTTGCAGATAAAATCGCTCAGATTCGGGAAGAAGTAGACTCCACCGTGGGAGCAGGGCCGGGGCGGGAGAGTGCTAGAGTTCTGTCTAGTCAAGTTGAGTGGGATCAATTCCAATCTGTTACCTCCGAGGATGTGGACAGGCTGCTTGGACGAGTGAAACCAACCACCTGTCTCCTGGATCCTTGCCCATCCTGGCTTATAAAAGCTAGCCGGGAAGGACTGGGCAATGGGCTTCGTGGGGTGGTGAATGCTTCCCTCTGTGAGGGAGCCTTCCCAGACCCGCTGAAAGAGGCGGTTATTAAACCGCTTCTTAAAAAACCATCTTTAGATGCGGCCACGATGGCCAACTATCGCCCAGTCTCAAATCTTCCATTCCTGGGCAAGGTGATTGAGCGAGCGGTTGCCGAACAACTCCAGGCACGCCTGGAAGAAGCGGACCATTTGGATCCCTTCCAGTCGGGATTCAGGCCTCATCATGGGACTGAAACTGCCTTGGTCGCACTGGTTGATGATCTCCGGCGGGCTAGGGACAAAGGTGAGAGCTGTTTCCTAGTTCTGCTGGATCTCTCAGCGGCGTTTGATACCATCGACCATAGCATCCTTCTGGACCGTCTTGAGGGGCTGGGAGCTGGGGGCACTGTTATACAGTGGTTCCGCTCCTTCCTCCTGGGCCGTGTTCAGAAAGTGGTGGTGGGGGATGAGTGTTCAGACCCCTGGGCTCTCACTTGTGGGGTGCCTCAGGGTTCTGTCCTCTCCCCCATGCTTTTCAACATTTACATGCAGCCGCTGGGAGAGATCATCAGGAGGTTTGGGCTGGGTGTTCATCAGTATGCGGATGATACCCAGCTCTACCTCTCTTTTAAATCAGAACCAGTGAAGGCGGTGAAGGTCCTGTGTGAGTGTCTGGAGGCGGTTGGAGGATGGATGGCGGCTAACAGATTGAGGTTGAATCCTGACAAGACAGAAGTACTGTTTTTGGGGGACAGGAGGCGGGCAGGTGTGGAGGATTCCCTGGTCCTGAATGGGGTAACTGTGCCCCTGAAGGACCAGGTGCGCAGCCTGGGAGTCATTTTGGACTCACAGCTGTCCATGGAGGCACAGGTCAAATCCGTGTCCAGGGCAGCTGTTTACCAGCTCCATCTGGTACGTAGGCTGAGACCCTATCTGCCTGCGGACTGTCTCGCCAGAGTGGTACATGCTCTGGTTATCTCCCGCTTGGACTACTGCAATGCACTCTACGTGGGGCTACCTTTGAAGGTGACTCGGAAACTACAACTAATCCAGAATGCGGCAGCTAGACTGGTGACTGGGAGCGGCCGCCGAGACCATATAACACCGGTCTTGAAAGACTTGCATTGGCTCCCAGTACGTTTCCGAGCACAATTCAAAGTGTTGGTGCTGACCTTTAAAGCCCTAAACGGCCTCGGTCCAGTATACCTGAAGGAGCGTCTCCACCCCCATCATTCTGCCCGGACGCTGAGATCCAGCGCCGAGGGCCTTCTGGCGGTTCCCTCATTGCGAGAAGCAAAGCTACAGGGAACCAGGCAGAGGGCCTTCTCGGTAGTGGCGCCCACCCTGTGGAACGCCCTTCCAGCAGATGTCAAAGTGATAAATAACTACCTGACATTCAAGAGACATCTTAAGGCAGCCCTGTTCAGGGAAGTTTTTAACATGTGATATTTTATTGTATTTTTGGTTTTTATGGAAGCCGCCCAGAGTGGCTGGGGAGGCCCAGCCAGATGGGCGGGGTATAAATAATAAATTATTATTATTATTATTATTATTAAATTCAAATTGTTGCCACAAGGCACTTGTGGCGTCAAAAAGCACTTTGCCTTCATCCATTTCATGCCTGCCTCCCAGACGAAGCCATGAAGCTATTCAAATATTTGCCTTTACTTCATAGTTCATTATGTAGCTCCCATCTCTACATATATTCTTTTCAAAATTAGGCATTTTCATGGCCCAGATGGAAAGCTTGATTTCTGCTACCAGAGTGGAGAATGGGGAATTTCCTGCTGGGAGCAAAAACATAAATAAACTCATGTTCATTTGGGGAGTGGACGAAGGGGAGCAGAACAGCTGCCTCCCCCTTATCTTAATAACATAAGAAGAGCCAGTGGCCCATCTAGTTCTCACACAATGCCTATGAGAAGCCCACAAGTGGACCCTGCAGTTTCCAGCAACTGCTTCCCAGAAGCATACTCCCCCTGACTGTGGAGCTACAACACAACCATCAGGGCTAGTAGTAGCTGAGAACCATATCCTTCATGAATTTGTCTCATCTTCTTTCAAAGCCATTTGAGTGGTTGGCCATCGCTGGTTTTTGTGGAAGTGGATTCCATAATTCAACTTCTTCTATGGCAATCCCTCATAGCTGAGTAAAATTGTCTTCCATGAACACAGTTTTAACAGTGAGTCTGTAAGTGACTGTGGAGGCCAATTCTGGATCCACACGTCCTTCCACAGTGGGGAAATAGGTTTCCAGACAGGAGTTGATCATGTTTGCCAAGGGTGCCTTCCTCTTAGCACGTTTCTCCCTTTCGTTCTGAGTTTGAGCATCTTCAAAGTCCATGACATCTTTGGTAAAGGCTGTTCTCCAATTGGAGCACTCACAGGCCAGTGTTTCCCAATTGTCGGTGTTTATACTACATTTTTTAAGATTTGCCTTGAGAAAGTCTTTAAACCTCTTTTGCTGACCACCAGCATTACGCTTTCCATTTTTAATTTCGACATAGAGTAGTTGCTTTGGAAGACGGAAATCAGGCATCCTGATGGCCAGTCCAACAAAGTTGATGTTGAAGAATCATTGCTTCGACACTGGTGATCTTTGCTTCTTCCAGTACACTGGCATTAGTTCGCCTGTCTTTCCAACTGATGTGTAAATTTTTTTGGAGACACCATTGATGGAATCTCTCAAGGAGTTGGAGATGGCATTTATAAGTGGTCCATGTTTCACAAGCATACAATAAGGTTTGGTAGCACAAAAGCTTTGTAAACAAGCATTTTTGTTTCCTTGTGAATGTCTTGGTCGTCAAACACTCTGCACTTCAATTAGGAGAAAGCTGCACTCGCAGAGCTTTCTATTTCTTTCTCTGTGGATAGTTCAGCTATGCACTGCGTGAAATATGTCCAGACAGATATTTCTGCAAAATAGGTAGACAGAAGGTGGCATTTTGCAAAGGTGATTTTAAAGGCCTGATGCTACAGCAAGCATTTATGTGGGCCTTTCTCTCTATCCACCAGAAGACAAACCATAAACAGTGGTTTGACTGGGGGCAGGTAGCATTTCAACACAGAAAAGTTCAAAAATAACAAGAGAACAATGTCTAAAACATTCAAATCATAAAGCCTCACAGCCTAGAACAACAAAAGTACATAGATACAGTACAACTCCAAAGGGATAATAGAGTATTAACGCATACAAAGACTGAGGGTAGTATTTCAGCCTAGCTTTACATCCCATATATGAAATACTAGGTAGAATCCCTGCTATCTTCAATTAAAAGTATCTGCATTGCACACAATTCCACGTGTAGTTTTGGGATTCTTAGGATTGCTGGGGGTTAATGACAACTTACAATTTTTGTCAGCTCCACTTGAGACTTTTCAAGTCTCTGTTTCGGTCAGTACTGATTGTACCAGATTACCTGAAATGCTGGTGTAATTCTATTTAAGACATCTTTTTACAATTGTCTATCCATTCTGAAGGAAATCAGCCCTGAGGCTCCAATACTTTGGCCACTTCATGAGAAGAGAAGACTCCTTGGAAAAGACCCCGATGTTGGGAAAGTTGGAGGGCCCAAGGAGAAGGGGACGACAGAGGACGAGATGGTTGGACAGTGTTCTCGAAGCTACCAGCATGAGTTTGACCAAACTGTGGGAGGCAGTGGAAGACAGGAGTGCCTGGCGTGCTCTGGTCCAGGGGGTCACAAAGAGTCGGACACAACTAAATGACTAAACAGCAACAACATGGCAACATGGCAGGTGTGAGGAAAATGCCTCTAGGGCCAATGCAATGTCCACGCAGCAGAGCAGAAATGCTATTGTGAATCTATTGCAATAAGTCCATGCACTTGAATGAGTTGTCACCTTCCTTCATAACTACTTAGGCCACATTCACACCATACATTTAAAGCACTACGATACCACTTTAAACAGTCATGTGCAACCCCCCCCCCACAAAAATATATTCTGAGAGCTGCAGTTTGTTAAGCTTTCCGAGAGTTGCTAGGAGACCCCAGTTCCCCTCCCAGAGCTACAATTCCCAGAGTGGATTAACAATCAAGCTCTCTTCAAAAAACTGTTAGTACTACCACTATGTGAATAAACAGCCTTTCAGGGGTTGCACATGAGTCTGAAGGGATGTTTATGCTCGCAAGGCTCGGCTCTGTAATTCATCATGGAAGCTGCATTGCAGTCCACTGTTGCAGCACACTGTCTCTGCCTTGCTCTTGCAATGACACTCTCCTGTCCGTCAGGGAGGAGCAGCCACACTAAGGCTTCCCTTGCCAGTGTGATCACCCAACCTTAGTAGCTCTGACCTTCTGCAATTGGGAGCGCAAAGGGGGATAGGTGGGGAAGAGCGGGCTGTGGAAGAGGGCTGTGTAACTGACGCATAACTGATAGTTCTCAATTCAGAGGGGCAGGGAAATGGACTTCCCTTCTTTTGTTCTGTTGGAGAAAAGGTGCGGATTTGGAGAGCTGGGGGCAAAACCTATGACACTTCTCCATGCTTCTTCTGGGTTGACAGCTTCCATATTTCCTTAGCAAAGCTAGCACTAGACGTGTGCGTGTGTGTGTGTGTGTGTGTGTGTGTGTGTGTGTGTGTGTTAGTTACTTGGTGCTGATAACAGGCCATCCACCCCCAACAAGGGCTGAGTAGGGCAGCTGGGAGCTGAGTTTCACTCAAATTCAAAAATGGCACCGCTGAACGGATGACTGGTGGTGTGGCTGGGTTGTGCCAGTGAAAGGCCCTTCCATGCCCAGCCTGACTGAGTGCTGATACCATCTGGTCAGTAAGATGCAGAGAAACCTGGAGAATATCAAGCCCTGGTTGCTCTAAACAGGCTCTCTCATAAGCACTGGTCTTCAGCATCTATAACTCCTGCTACTGGACCACTAGTGAGATACGTAGACAGTGTTCTTGGTTTATTGCTGGTTTTAGTTTTTTTAAAAAATAAATAAATTTATTGGAGTTTATAGAGGAAAATAAAAAACATAATATCAGATATATATTTTTATCCAGCATTAGTCTAAATAAGAGAAAAACATAGTGGGAAAGAAAATGGAAAGAAAGAAAAGAGAGAGAGAGGTAAGGAGACAGAAAAAGCTTAAAATAGAAAATAGAAAAGATAAAAGTTCAGAAACTAAAGAACTTCCCATTCTTCATCTGTTGGCCATATATAAGCTTGGTTTAATTTTTATTAATGTTTTGATTGCTTTTACTAATAATCTTATTGCTTTATTCTGTTCGTAAACTGATTTGAGGTTTTATACAATCAAGCAGTATACAATGGCACCTTGGTTCCTGAACAGCTTAGTTTTTGAACATATTGGCTCCCAAACGCCACAAACCCAAAGTAAGTGTTCTGGTTTGTGAATGTTTTTCGGAAGCTGAACGTCCGACACGGCTTCTGCTTGAGTGCAGGAAGCTCCTGCAGCCAATCGGAAGCCATGCCTTGGTTTTCAAATGGTTCTGGGAGTCGAATGGACTCCCGGAACAGATTAAGTTTGAGAACCAAGGTACCACTGTATAAATTTTATGAAATAAAACAAATACATAAAGAAGGGGCATTTGTTATCCGAAGGCAAGTATTATTTGCCGAAGGCAAATTTTGGGACAATATTTGACACTTCTATATTCCTTTGAGACAAAGGTTTCATTCACTCAACAGTCAATCCATTCATGGTGTTTTATTTAATCTCTTTGTTGTTCCATATGCTAATCAAAGTACATAAATACGTCTCAAATGAAAATATGAATATGAAACCTTTGAGCTCATGGTACCGTAATAAAGTTTAGCGTACTTAATGGGTGAGGGGTGAGTGAGATGGGAATAACAGGAACTTTAAAAAGAACCAGGCAGATGTCAAACTAGTGGGGTACACTTTGACTTTTCACTAGGTCATCATCAAGAACCCAATGCAAAATAATGTGTGCAGGGGGGAGGGGATGTAGGGCCAGATAAAAAATGGTGGCCCAGGGATGTGACCAGATGCAAAAGGATAACTCAGTTTTGCTTTGTTTTGCACCAATTGCTGCATCTATGAGCCATCCACTGGGATTCTCTGCACATACAATTACAAATCTACATCTGGGTTACTGCAGACCTGGGATTCTAGCAGTGCATTTTGAAGAGAGAAAGAACAGATTTGTTGCTTGTTTTAGACCACTGGGAGTCAGAGAAACCATTCCCAACACATTGCAAATGATCCAGCTGTCTGCTGGCTGATCCCAATCTACCCACCCTGGGCCTAGAGTGTAGATGGCAGCAGGAAAACCCACTGCTCAAGACACTTCAGCTCAAAATGTGCAGCCGCCTGGTCCCAGGGCCCTTCCCCTTCCCCTTCCCAAGAGAAGCCAGGCTCCTGCTCTCAGGATGGCCAGCCCAGCTCTTGCTCACCTCCTCCCACTGATGGATGTAGCGTATGAGCCTGGAAAGCCTCAGTAGCCGCAAGAGGCTAAGGATTTTGGTGAAGCGCACTATCCGCAGGGCTCGGGCTGTCTTGTAAACCTCCGAATCGATGCGTGTCTCCACGATCAGGAAAATGTAGTCCACTGGGATGGAGGAGATAAAATCCACCACGAACCAGCTCTTGAGGTACTTCATCTTAATCCTCTGCGGGTCAAGGATGATCTCCGTGTTGTCTTCCACCACAATCCCCGTGCGGAAATTGAGGACCAGGTCAATGAGGAAGAAGGTGTCCGAGACCACGTTGAAAACAATCCATGGGGTGGTGTTCTCGTCCTTGAAGAAGGTGATGCCCACTGGGATGATGATCAGGTTGCCAACCATCAGGAGCAGCATTGTCAAGTCCCAGTAAAACCTAGTCAGCAAGACAGAGAAATGGGAAATGAGAGAAGGACAGACCGGTGTGGCTGTCAGGCTTCAAGGAATTGGCTTCCTCCCCCTTTTGGCAGTAGATAAGCAGAACAAAGGGAAAGGAGTCTTCTTACCACTTAGAAACTTTAATGATCACAGTGAGAAAACAAAGAATCCCTTTCCCGGGAATGAAGGTGCTCCCAATTAAGGGTTCCACCCACTTCCTCCCTGGTCACCCACGTCACTGCCGTGTCTCGTAACCTGATCTTGTAACCACTGGGCTTTCTGTGTTGCCACCTTATCTGCTCTTCTTGACCTTGGGCTGAGCAGATGAACACTTTCCAGAGACAGTGAGTCTGTTAACTCTCTCCCCCCCAGTGCTTCTCCTCCTAGCTGTACTTCCCAGTACTTCAAGTACTTCCCAGCCTTCTGAAATATGTTCCTCTGCAAACCACTGCTCCAAATCTATACTGTCCTCCTGATCCTGGGAAGATTCAGGATCCTGATCAGGAGCAGCGGGAGGGGGATACCCCCACCATTCCTCCTCAGTGCAGCCCTCCTCAGCACGGTCCCTGACAGTGGCCTAGTAGAGAAAGGGCTAAGTAGATTTCAGGCTTTGGGGATCAGCTTTGCTTTTCATTAGAACCCCCAAAGGTCCACAGACTGGAGAATAAGAACATAACAAAAGGCCTGCTGGATCAGACCAAAAGGATAAGTTGCCCAGCAATCTGTCCTCATGGCAGGTCCCATCAGTGGTTGCTGGTGCCCATTTCAACTGGTAGGGGATAAGGCAGTGGGTGGAGCCAAAACCCATGACAGGCAGAGCCAACTAATTCTGGTTTTAGCCCCATTCTCCTTCCAGATGAGGGCAACACTGAAGCTAAGGATGGAGGAAGTGCATAGGCTGTTCCACCCCCCAGACTGGTTGTAGGTAGGACAGCAGGCATCTAGCAGCTGGTTGGAGGCAGACAAAAGTTGGCAGGGCAGTACCCCATTTGCCCCAAATGAACCAGCCTCCATGGGGTCCAGTCAAGAAACCCCTGTATCTCTTTCTCCAAAAGGGTAGCGGTGGAGCCCAGAAATACAATGGGGACTGCAACTATTGCTACCTGCCCTCATTTGGACAGCTATAGCTTTACAGCTTGCTAATCAAGTGGCACAGGACACGGGTGGTGCTGTGGTCTAAACCACTGAGCCTCTTGGGCTTGCTGATCAGAAGGTTGGCGGTTCGAGTCCCCGCGATGGGGTGAGCTCCTATTGCTCTGTCCCAGCTCCTGCCAACCTAGCAGTTTGAAAGCACACCAGTGCAAGTAGATAAAAAGGAACCGCTCTGGTGGGAAGGTAAACGGTGTTTCCATATGCTGCTCTGGTTTCGGTGTTCCATTGTGCCAGAAGTGGCTTAGTCATGCGGGCCACATGACCTGGAAAACTGTCTGTGGACAAACGCCGGCTCCCTCGACCAGTATAGCGAGATGAGGGCCACAACCCCAGAGTCATCCGTGACTGGACTTAATTGTCAGGGGTCCTTTACCTCTACCTTAATCGAGTGGCAAAGTTGCTTACTAAAAAGGTATAAACTTCCTGTACTTTATACAAGGCTATAGCCAGAGCTATTCCTCCACAGATGTACACCAGGTGTGGGGAACCTTTGGCCCTCCAGATATAGCTGAACTACAACTCGCACCATCCCTGGCCATTGGCCATGCTTGCTGGGGCTGATGGAGGACATCGTGCAACAACATCTGGAAGGCCACACCTGATGTACACAGACTGGAACTTCTAGAAATTGCATTTCAGAGTGCTTGGCATGCTTAACACATTACCAAATTGACAGCGAACTGCAATTTATTTCCCATGCTTAGTTTTCTCAAGGAAAACATGTTAGATCAATGGAAATGCACTTAAATTATTAGTTGCTTAGGGAGCCTATAATACACACACATTACTTTCAGTTAATCCCCTATAGCTACTCCATCTTCCAACTTATTTAAAATAGATGATGGGATTTGTAATAAGTATAGCTTTCAAGAGACTGCAGGTCAGCCGCCAACCAGCCGCCGCCGCCGTGACATGTAAAAGCTCGGAAGGCAACAATATCCCTGGAAAGAGCTTTTCAAAGAAGATTCACATACCACCATATCTTAAGAAAGCAGGGATTTCACCAATATTTGCCCTATGCTTTGACATTAAGCTAATCTTCTTTAGATGCCCAGCATGTTACAGGAAGGGTGCAAATTGCATTTTCTCCCCCTACCCCTTCATAATACTGTACTCGGGGCCATACAATGAAGCTGTATGCTGGAAGATTTAGGACAAACCAAAGGAAGGAGCTCTTCACACAGTGGCACAGAGCTGAAGTATGGAATTTGCTCCCACAAGAGAGACTGATGGACATCCACTTGGACGTTAAAAGAGGATTAAACAAATTAGTGAGAAGCTAATGGTGGCTTGCAAGCCACAATGACTGTTCTACTTCCATTGTTGGAGGCAATCTACTTCTGAATGCCAGTTGCTTGAAATCCCAAGTGCGGAGAGGGCTGTTGTGCTCAGTTTCTTATTTGGGGCTTCCCATGGGCATCTGGTTGGTGTCGGGAATCAAGCCCTTCTCATGAGAAGCTGGCAGCAGTCCCAGGCACCCGGCTTGAGTTCCCTGTTGACCTCCCTGGCTACATTCCCCAGCAGACGCAGGCAAGGTCTCGATCGCGATTCTTCTCAAACGTGAGAAGAACACACCCCTCTTTCCTGCCTCCCCAGGCAGGGGAAAGAGATAGACAGAAACGTATTTACATGCTTTTATTTCTGTCTTTGCAGCATTACAGAAAACATGACTGCACTCTTCAAATTCCAGCAGTCGACTCACTAACTCCTCCTGTACTTCCTGTACAGCTCATATTACACTCTGAGGTAATTCCGGTGCTGCACACTGAGAAATGACTGCCCCTCTGTTCCCACAGCAATCCCAACATTCCCATCATGTTTACATTTCAAGCTAGGACTTTGCAGCAGCATTGCTTCATTATCGTAACAGTTGGCTGGCTAGGATGATGGATTCAGATGGGCCACTGGCCTGATCCAGCAGGCCTTTTCTGATGTTCTTATTACAGCATGTCCCTTGTGAACAATCACTTGACCACGGACAGCACTTGGTAGCTTCTATTAAATACTTCCCCCAATAGTCCTCATGACAAGAGGGATGGCCTCTTAAAAACAGGCTATCTATAGACACGACACTTTTTATTGACCCAAACTGATGCCACCAAAAGCTTTAAGAGCCTTTCCTATCCTTGCCCTATTAACAAAGGTGAAAGCTGTGTGTGAAACTTGGCTTCGTCTCAAAGAACGGTCTGGGTTACAGCTTGCTGTTTGCCTGAAGTGAGGCACAGCATGAACACAAGATCAGACAACATGCTAAGTCAAACCATGGTTTGGTTCACAGCAGCAAAGCAGGAAGGCCAAGAGAGGAGCTCAGCAGCTGTGGTCCCCTCTCAGGAACCTGTGTGTTTGCACTAAGCCACAGTTTCGCTAAAAGTGTTGTGTGACAACCTCGGCTTTCACCTAAAAGAAGCAGCAGCAAGTCTGTTGCCCTCATACTGATGTAGAAATTGATATGATAGAATCTCAGAAGTGTGTGTGAATAAGATCTCCAGCGTTCAGGTGTTGGAGCTTTGGTTCTGACTCCCACTGGTCACAACTTGGCTTTGACCATGGATGCAGTTTTTAGCCAGCACCTAAGATGGAAGATGGAACAGTTGTGGTTGAGGTTTGGGGTTGTTGAGGTTTAGGGTGTTATTCTTTTAGAAGGCATTCTATTAAATTCTGACCCAAACACACTGATCAGTCTACTCCCAGTAAATCTTTTTTTGCTGTTTGTTGGTAGAGCAAGTGCCTTCTTAAATCTATATTTATCACCAGGCATTCCCAAAAAAGAAAGAAGTACAAGTCATTATCCTGCTAACTGCAATATCAGGAATCTCTGGAGAGCTAGTTTGCTCAGCACACTCGTTCAGAAACTCCATTGCCCTAAATTTGAAATGTTACATGCCTATTTTTTTAAAAGAAAACCCTGGCATACTTTGCTCTCCTTATTTTGTCATTCATCATCAACAACACTGGCTAAGAGAGCAGGGCAGGTGGTGGGGAGCCTAAAATGCTACAGATTATTTATTTCTTTAATATATTTACAGGCCACCTTTCTGCCATAATGGCTACCAAAGTGCTCGTGTGTGTGTGTGTGTGTGTGTGTGTGTGTGTGTGTGTGTACACACAACACAAGTTTTATTCATCACGACAAATCCCTCTCATTTCACCTTTTTCCTTTTTCCTTCCTTTTCTTTCACTTTTTTCTTTTATTCTTCAGTTCTGTATTTTGTACTCTTATAAATTCATATACAGTGGTACCTCGGGTTACAGACGCTTCAGGTTACAGACTCCGCTAACCCAGAAATAGTACCTCAGGTTAAGAACTTTGCTTCAGGATGAGAACTGAAATCGTGCTCCGGCGACGCGGCAGCAGCAGGAGGCCCCATTAACTAAAGTGATGCTTCAGGTTAAGAACAGTTTCAGGTTAAGAATGGACCTCCGGAACGAATTAAGTTCATAACCAGAGGTACCACTGTATATATAAATATGGCAGCTTCCTTTGTTCCTATGAATGACTGGGTTGGAACTCACAAAAAAATGAGAAGATACCCCTGCAGATAGCAAAGAAGAGCCCCTTGCTTCTGTTGCCAAGACAGGAGCAAACATTACCAAAAGAAAAAGAAAACACACACACACACACACACACACACACACACACACAAGAGCCGAAGGCTAAACTCTCTTTCACCCCATGATGACACAGCTTCTTGTACTACAGACAAATCTTTATTCTTCACCTCTGTGCCTAACCCTGGAGCCATTCTGTGTGTTTAATAAAAGTGGATATGCTGTAGCTCTGAGCATGCATTTCTGCATGAACCTAATGCGCCAAGGGAGCCAGGTCTGTCATGAGCCCCACGGAGATGTCATGGAAGGGATGGTCACATCCTGAGGAGGAATGAGAAGAGCTCATGGAATTAGAGCTGGACGACCCTGGGGAGGAACCTAGTGGGATGGGGGAGACAGAGCTGGATACAGAACCACACCCAGGACTGCAAACTTGCTCCTTCAGGGGGAACATGATCTCACCCAGGGGCCAATATCTCAGACATGGGAGCTGCTTGCTCAAAGTGCCTCTATCTTGCCAGGATTCAAGCACAGCTTGTTTTTCCTCATCTATCTCACCACTGGGTCCAAACAATGGACCAGGGACTGCATGGCCTCTCCTGGTTCAGACATTATGGAGAAGAACATCTTCAGCATGCGGGTGGCAGCTTGCTCCAAAACCCCTAATGACCACTCCCAGAGGCTTCCTATAGATGTTAAGTATCACTGGTGATAAAGATAGTGCCTTGCAGCAGCACCCCATCAAGAGGCCAAAAGGCGCTGTTTCAGTGCTATTCTCTGGACTACATCTTGAAGGTAGGATTGGAAGCACTGTAAATACCCCAATTCCCATTCCCTGGAGCCAGTCCAGGAGGATACCATGACCAATGGCATCACAAGCCAGAGACTGATTATGGAGCAGGTAATACGCAAAATATGTACTGTCTTCCCCTGCCTCATTCAGGATGAATCCCCAACAAACCAAGCATCTCTTCAACCGGGCTCTCACCTGGGGGAGAGTCACAGGCCTGTCTCCCAAAGTGACTGGCCTACAATTCTAGATTCTGACAGTGGGGGCTCCCTGCCCCATGACTCCCCAAAGGGGCAAACCCCTTTGGGGACAACCCCGCTACCACAGACAGGGTCCTTTGCTATCGTCAGGAGGTCCTAGGCCACAGAAACATCCCAGCTCTATCCACTCAGCCAGAAATCAATCCACTCAGCCAGAAGTCAGCTCTGTCTCCCAGGGAACTCTGATGATGGTAGCTCTGTGAGGAAAATGGAAACTGTAGCTCCATCTCAGATTATTAGTATCTGTAGTAATGTACTCCCTCATTAAAGGACATGGGTGGAGCAGTGGTCTAAACCACAGAGCCTAGGGCTTGCCGATCGGAAGGTCAATGGTTTGAATCCCCACAACGGGGTGAGCTCCCATTGCTCTGTCCCAGCTCCTGCCAACCTAGCAGTTGGAAAGCACATCAAAGTGCAAGTAGATACCTTCCGGCGGGAAGGTAAACGGCGTTTCCGTGCACTGCTCTGGTTCACCAGAAGCAGCTTAGTCATGCTGGCCACATGACCTGGAAGCTGTACGCTGGCTCCCTTGGCCAGTAAAGCGAGATGAGCGCCGCAACCCCAGAGTCGTTTGTGATTGGACCTAACGGTCAGGGGTCCCTTTACCTTCACCCTACTCCCTCATTAGTATTTGTAGTAAGGATTCAAGTCTTATCAAATGCATCTAGGTTTCTTGTTTATCTGAACAGCGCCCCCTCCTTTTTTTGTGGATGGCAAGACAGCCTTGGAAACAACACAATTGTGCTCTTTGAAATTCAAGGCAAACACATTTCCAAAAAAACCAAGAGAAAGGGCAAAATTGTGATTCGGTGTCGCTGCCCACGCCAATGCGAGCGTAGGTGGCACTCAGTCTTGGTAACTGTTCCCAAAACATTCCAAAAAAGGAGAATGCTATCAGAAGTCACCAGCAGAAGTCCTTGTAAACAAGCCACCCAAAACATATGGAAATGTATGGGCAGATTCTTCCAAAAACTTAAAAACCAGGCTTATCTCAGCAGGATGTGCCACTGTGAAGGGAATAGGGGCTCCTAGCAACTGTCCTGGCCCTTACAGTTCCCAAGATTCTTTGGCGGCAAGCCATGACTCTTTATAAAGTTCATTAAACACATTACTGAAATGTATTGTGCAGACGAAGCCTAAGTGATGATGCAACAAGTCTTGCTACAGAAAGTCAACACGGCTCCTACAACTGTAAAACTTGCACAGGTTTTCGCAGCTAGCCTTTTCAAGTTCTTTGAATATGTCGAGAAGAATAAGGACAAGGTGAGTTCCTGTAGACCGGAGCTGAGGAACCTCTTGGACTCTCTACCAGTGTTTCTTAAACTTGTGTCCCCAGCTGTTGTTGGACTACAACTCCCTTCATCCCTAACTATCAGGACCAGTGGTCAGGGATGATGGGAGTTGTTGTCCAACAGTAGCCGGGGACTCGGCTTTGAGAAACACTGTGGGCCTAACCAGCCCACGAGACTCTTCCCCAGTCACGCTTCATACTGCCTCTGCATCATAACCTTCCTGACTGTTTGGCTGGAATGCAACCTTGGCCCTTGATGATGTCTCTTGCTCGCCATGATGGAGAGATGTGCATGTGGGGAGTGTGGGTGGATGCCTCTGACTTTTGTGTGGCTGGACTGTAACATACTGAGATAAAATAAGAGTCACATCCATTGCTCCAACTATTACACCTTCAGCCTTCTGGATGTTCCATCTGGGCACACTAGTCATCAGCATATGGCCCCTGGGAGTATATCAACAAGGAAATCTGGCCCTTGGAATGAAAAAGGTTTCCCAACCCTATGGTTGTATCTAAATTCTACCATGAGTAGACCCATTGAAATTAATTGACCTACTCTGAGTCTGACTCTCCTTTTGGGAATTATAGGGACAAAACTACCCAGACATTTATGCGACTTCAGTGACAAGAACGTTACTTGCCCCAAAATGGAAAGAAGAAGACGTCCCAGCGAAAGAAGAATGGATACAAAAACTTATGGAAAATGCAGAAATGGCAAAACTTACCGGAAAAATAAGAAATCAAGATAACAAACATTTAATAAAATAATGGAAATGGTTTATTGGATATTTACAAATAAACTGTAAACAGATAAGAATATTGGCAGGATTATAGTAGTAACCGGAAGTCTTATAAGAGTATATATTTATATATATTTAAAGTAGATAAATAAATGAGTAAATTAAATTCACTTGGAATATGCAGAAAATATAAAAAATAAGTTTTGAAATGTTAGAATTATTGTAAAATTATTGAAATGTATAAAACCGAAAAGCATGAAAAGAGTATGACTATTACTGCAAACACTCCGTTGTATACCTGGACTTAAAAAAGCACAATGACCTTTGATAGCATTCAGGTGCATTCATTCCAACAGGCATTCTAAGGCAGTTTTATGGTACCTTTTTATTGTTCTGTGTGTGGTTTATTTTTATGTACATCACTCACAAATGCTAATGATTAAGTGGCATAGAAATGCATAAAATAAAGCACTCTTCCACTGTCTCTTGTGACAGATGCCAACTAAACACACATATATACAAAGTAAAGTAAAAAGGTAAACATACCAACTGGGAGGACAGGAGATTTAGAAATTGGATAATCTCATGAATGGAACCAATGCCTACTGAATGTAGTGCAACTTGCCTTCACTGCCAATTTTAAAGAGTACCACACACAAGCCGTGGCTGAAAAGGATCAACTGAGAGCACACTCTAAGCCATGTGCTGCCAGACCCTGTTTAAATGAGGAATGCCAGCCACACTGCTTTCGGAAGGAATTGGGTCCACATCGGATGTCATATGACATCAGGTGATTGACAGGCGGGCAAACACATGTGGCCCATGGAGGTTTAGTCACTTTTGGATCTAGGCCATGAACCACAGTTGGGAGAGAAATTGCTGCTTCCTTACATCTCTATTTGGAGAGCTGCTCAGAGTATGCAATTCTGGGATGGTTTAAAGTGAGCTTCTTATTACGTCCCTAATAACACAAAAATCTTCTCGCTTGGTACAGACATCTTTTCCCCCCTTTTCAATTTGTTTTTTCTGGCTCATATTTATGAGACAGAAACTGGATGGGTAATTATATATAACAGCTTGACACGGTATGGTGAATAAGCAAATGCTAGGATTAACATTCTGAGCAAAAACAGGCATTCTAATTATTGATAATGTTAATTTCTAATGGAATATGGTTCGGAATGGAGAGAAGTTGATTGGGTGATGCACAGATTGCTCCAAATGTTCCCAATTCAGGTTGCCACAGAGGGACCAGTCAGCTTCCGCCCACAGATGCACTATTTCAGCTGTAGTTGTGTTCTAACTAGATTGGGATATTGTCCTTTGATAAGACCTTTAGCCCAGCTTTCCCCATCTCATATCCTTCAGATGTTTCAGACTACAACCCCCACCTTCCTTGATCATGGGCCCTGCTGGCTGAGGCTGCTGGGAGCTGTAGTCCAACGACACCAAGAGGGCGCCAGTTCAGGAAGGCTAGTGTATCCAAACAGCCCTATGAGTAGGTTTAGCGTCAATCACGGGACTGGAGAGCACATGTTGCCATTGCACCCTGTGGAAGCTAAGCAGAACCAGGTCTGCCCACTGCCTTGAGTTCCATGATGGATGAATGTATGGTTATAAATATACCAAATAAGCAAGACAAAATAAACGACTCGCAGCTTTAGATTTGCTTAACAGTTTTTACAAGCAAACAAACCACCCTGATACGGAAGGGCAACGCCGTTTGACAAGTACATTTAATTCACTGAACTGCACTTTGTGCTTCTCAACATCCCACACGTTCCAAGGCTGCCGATTACTAATAGATTCACCCCCGATGTTTTGTCTGATTGTTCAGAGCAGACTCATTCACGTTACACATTGCAAATATGCACCCACGGGCAAGGAATGCTGAGACACAAAACAGAACAGCTGCCAATTACATAGCTGTGGCACAGCGCAACTGGCATTGGATCAGCACACATTTTTCATTTCTCCTTCTCTGCCTTCAGCGGACAGAACTGAGGTCTGTGCACAGGTCTCCAGCCGGGACAGGGGAAGCAAAGGGAAATCCTTCCTAGCCTGGGAAGCAGGAGCAGTCAGCCATAGAAGGATCAATCAAGTTGCTAATTCCACGTTAAGGATCATTGGGAAAGGGGTGGAAAACGAAACCGCCTTTATAGAAATCTATGGTGCTCATGGAATACCGGGGGACATTTCTAGCCACCGCACATCAAGAAAAATGCTGGAGAGCTGAACAACATGTAGAAAAGGGCAAAACGACCAGGGGACTCCTGGAAAATGATCAGGGGACTCCTGTACAAAGAGAGATTACAGCGTTGGAGAAATTTCGTTTAGAAAAACGGTACATGAAATTATGTATGGTGACAAGAGCAAGTCAGCAGTAAATCTCACCGAGCAAGTTAGGGTTAACTCTTTAATAGCAAAAACAGGATCTGCACAAGAGTGTCAGGCCTAATGAACACAGAAACTCATCTTCAGCAGGTCTTGCTCCCATGAAGCATTTGATGAGACTGAAGGTCCCTGCCTCCCCATAGCTGTCTGAGTCCCCACCTCTCCAGTGTTTCTCCCAAGTAATCTGAGACTGTGAAGCTAACTTTTCCTCCGCCCTCTTAATGCCTCTCCTGGTTCTGGGAAGCCAGGGAGAAGAGGAGCTCCTTGCAGCAGGAGGGGGAGACACCCGTGCCTCTTCACCAGCCGGACTCATCTCTGCCTCTTGGCCTGCCTCCTCTCCTGCTTCTGATTCTGTACTTCTCTCTGCTACAGACTCCCCCCGCTCACTAAACCCTGTTACCTCTTCAGCTTCCAACACCTCCTCTTCCCAGTCTTCTCTCTTTGGCCACTCATCATCGTCCCACCACCAATCCCCTGGTTCTGAGCCTTCTTCTCTTGGGGTTCCCCAGCTGGTTACTCCCATCATTCCTCTGCGTCCAACCAGTCCAGGATGAAGTTTGAAGAAAGTGGTTGGAGAGAAGTGTTTCCCCCTATCTCACACTACAGTGTGGGGTCCCTGGAGGAAGCTGATTCCTCCATAAAGAGGAACATAGAGAGCTGCCTTATGCTAAATGAGACAATTGGCCCATTCAACTCAGTATTCTCTACATTGAGCTCCCCAGGGTTTCTGGTAGGTTTCTCTTCCAGCCTCCCTGGAGATGCCAGGGATTGAACTTGGACCTTCTGCATACAAACCAGGTGCACTACCACTGAGTACAAACAAGAGGTAGTGCTTCACACAAGCTAATGGTGATGGCCCACCAGCTGAGGTGGCTTTTAAAGGGAACTAGACAGATTGATTGTATCAATGGCTATATGCTATCTCTGAGATCAGAGGCAGAAGGATCTGGCCATCATGGGAAAGAGGGTGCTGGACTGGATCAAGACCTTTGATCTGATACGGCAAGGCTCATCTTAAGTACCCATCAATATAGGCTTTTTGTCAGAAATCAAGGCATACTTGGTAAGGCTTTCCCACATCTATCGTTGGAAATGCCAGAAGCTAGATATTTTCCCCTCCTGGAAAATGTATTTCTGTTTGATCTGCCCCACCTTGCACCTTCCCTTGAGTGTCTTTGCCTAGCTCGAATATCTCCTTGGACTCTGATAATGCATTTTGCTTGAAAGGATTAAGAATACAGAGCAGTGTGTGGAAATTGGCTGCTGTACAAATGTAACATCTACATTTGTTGCTCCGACCACTTTTGCCTCTGCCCCCTCCAACCACTGGCATGTGGCCCCCAGAAGATTTCCCAGAAGAACATAAGGCTGGAAAAGGTCCCCCAACTCTGTACTAGCTAATATTGCAGTAGGATTCTAACCTTTCAATATGGCAAATTCAAGAGTTCGTCTTGAAAAAGCAAGAAGGAGAGAACCAACTCAAGTAACAATTTCTGTGCAATATTGTAACTTTCTACAATCACACAACCGCAGGATTCACAGTAAATTAGGTCACAAACGCGTTGCTACCACTCTGTCAGATTTTCCTTATTTAATTAGAGACATGAGGGGATTTTTATTGGGAGCGCAGCATGCAGGGAGAAGACAATGGACCATCTCCTCCCCTGCTATGATGTCAATGAAAATTGTCCATGCTGCAGTTAAGCTAATGAGGGATGGAAAACACCTCCCATTTTTCCTAATCCTAACTGCAGAATGGAGGGGGGAGGACTTCAGAAAGCAGGGGGTCCTAATGATGCAAGCTCCACCCATCCACCCACATGCTCAGAAACTGCCATGCACTGATCTCTGGAGAGTCACCCCGATAACAGAAGGCAGATCACAGCTGCTAGCCTTGGGCCAGTGGAGTGAATTCAGCTAGCTGAGAAGACAGCTTGCTTCGCTCTTGGCCAACACAAGAGCCATCAGGCAGAACAACTCTATACCAGTGTTTCCCAACCGGTGTTCCGCGGCACACTAGTGTGCCGCCAGACGTTGCCTAGTGTGCCGCGAGATGTTGCCTGGAGGGAGGCGGGCGAGTCGGCGGCGAGAGGCGGGGCGGCGGCGGCGAGGAGAGGCCGCGCCTCCTGCTGCTGCCTGGCGCTCCTCCTCGCAGCCGGCAGCGCTGCCTGGGCGCCTCCGCGCGACTCTGCCTCGCTGGGTTTGGTCTCCCAGCAGAGACGGGTCACACGCGCCACTCCCTCCCTCCCTCAGCCTGCGCGGAGGGAGAGCCAGAGAGAGGCATCGCTCCTGTGCGGCGGGAGAGGGAGCTTGGCGCGTCCGCGGCTTTTATAGGGCGCCCGGCGCGCACCAGCTCGATAACGGGCACCGGCGCGGCGGGGGGCGCCGGGCCGGGGGAGGGGGGCGGCCGGCCTGTCTCCTTGGCAACCCCATTGAGCAGCGCCGGCTCCCCCGGGAGGGCCATCCCCCCGCGCCGCCGATCGCCAACACCGCCGACGCTGTGGCTGCCCGAGCCCGAGCCGAAGCCCGAGCCCGTCAGTCAGGAAGGAAGGAAGGAGAAATGGGGAGGGAGACGAGGGAGGAAAATTGCACGCAGGGTGAAGAAAGGAGAAGGGCGAACGAGACGAGCTTCCAACCCAAAAAAGGGCTGGAAGACTGGGAGGATGAAGGATCGGGAAAGAAAGCGACGCCTTCCCTGCCCGCGACGTCGCCCGCTTGTCATTGGCAGCGCAGCGGGCGCCCAGAGGGGCTGGGCACCGGCGCAGGGCCGCTCCGCAGCCGCGGAGGACAGCTGCGCGGCTAGCAAGGTGCGCCGCGTAGAGCGCGGCCCTTGTGTGGCCCGGTGGCCAGGCAAGCTCGGGCGGGGACCCCCCTGCGAATCTAAGACGGGAGAAGAGGGCAGAGCAAAGGGGGTCCCTTCCCCAACCTCCGGCTCTGAGACTTCCCTGCACCCCAGAAAAGCGAAAGGATTTCCCCTTTTTTTATATATAAATATTTTATTAAGTTTTCAAATACAAAGTTAGAAACATACACTGAAGAAAAAAGTAAAAGAACAAGAAAAAGAAAAAAAGAACAAGAAGAAAAGAAAACCAACCATTCAACACATTTTTTATATAACTAACTGGACTTCCTCGCATCTCCCTTACCCTGCATTCTTTATAATAAAGATATCAGCAAATTATTACCTTGTTTCGTACCTTATTTTGTACTTTTCAAATACTATACCTCTAAATTTAACATACTTTTCATCAGTTACTTATATCTTAAATTAAACATAGTATTACCTTAGATTTTGACCTTTTCTTACTTAAAATATAATTTCCTGTTTCCCAAATCTAATTGCTGAAGCTATAGTTTCCGAATCGTGTAAATTTTTAACATTCATACAACTTATATTGCTTTTGGAAATAGTCCTTAAATTTTTTCCAGTCCTCTTCCGTTGTTTCTTCTCCCAAATCTCGGATTCTGCCAGTCATTTCAGCCAGTTCCATGTAGTCCATCAATTGCGTCTGCCACTCTTCCAGTGTGGGCAAATCTTGTGTCTTCCAATATTTTGCGATAAGTATTCTTGCTGCTGTAGTTGCATACATAAAGAAAGTTCTATCCTTCTTTAACACTTTCTGGCCAACAATGCCCAAGAGGAAGGCCTCTGGTTTCTTGGGAAAGGTATACTTAAATACCTTTTTTAACTCATTATAGATCATTTCCCAGAAGGCCTTCACTTTTGGACAAGTCCACCAGAGGTGAAAGAATTTCCCTTCAGCCTCCTTACATTTCCAACATTTATTATCAGACAGGTGATATATTTTTGCAAGCTTGACTGGGGTCATGTACCACCTATAAATCATTTTCATAATATTTTCCTTCAAGGCATTACATGCCGTGAATTTCATTCCGGTGGTCCATAACCTTTCCCAGTCCTCAAACATGATGTTATACCCAATATCCTGAGCCCATTTTATCATGGCTGATTTGACTGTCTCATCCTGAGTGATTTTCTCTTCAACCTGCCCTCCATCCTCTTGCGGAAAACTCTTTGCCTGCCCTGCCCGTATCTCGTTTTTGCTTTTTAATTCCACACACGCACCCTTCGGACTTCGTGGCAATCGGGCGCGCGGGTGTGTTTCCTAAGAGAGTGAGGACCCCCGCCTCCTCCCCACCTGCTCCCTCGCCAGCCAGCCAGCCGCGCGCCCTAGCCGGAGAGCCCCGGCCGTCCCCGTTGCGCATTCGGCTGGATCTCCCTTCAGCAGGCCGTGCTCACAACTCGGCCCAGGGACCCCCAGCAGCGGATCTCCGGCCCAGCTGAAGAATCCGGCAACAAGCCCCCTCCTCCCCAATCGCTCCGCCGAAATATGCTCCAAAACCCCCCAGATAGGCCGCCGGCCGCCAAGTCTCGTGGCGCCCTGAGCGAGGGTCTCTCCCCAACACCGCCACCTTGAACTGCGTTCTCCCGGCTACCCGAGCGAACCAGCGGCAGGACCCCCCAATATTTTTTATAAGTCGGCGCCCCTGATAACTATAACTCGTGGTTCTGATGTCCCAACGCTCCCACGGGGCACATTTCATTCAGGCGGAGGAGGGGGTCGTTGGCTAACGGCCAACAGGCAGAAAGGACTGTCCAACAATGCGATTATCCACACACACATCTGATCCATGGATTAACATCAAAATCCTTGCATTAAAGCTCACTCCTAAGGAACCAGTGGGCCATTAGGCTTTCAGATGCACTTTGAACAAAGAGATGTTCAAAGGGAAAGCTGCTTTTAATAACGCTGCTTTTGCAGGTACTATTGGTCTGGGTCTCATCCAGCATCTTTTCAGTACACCCAGTTAGGATTCAGCAGTCCAGTTGTACACTCTTGGGTATTCAGCATTAGCTTAAGGCGTGCAATAATCACATGCCCACTTTTGCAGCATCTTCATAGCATCCCAAGTCACTCTTGGAATGCTCTCTTTATCATACCCTGCAAGTGTTTACTTGTGTAACACATCCTACCATATCTTGCAGAGAAGCACTTCAGAGAGGGCCAAAACCCCCCACACTTGGTGCCATTTTCATCTACACATGCAGCAGAGTAAGTTGACCCAGAATAGTACCAATTCAGATGGCAGATGGGAGAATGACAGTGCTGAATGCTTTCCCATGTAGAACAGTCCCTGCAAATAAAAACCTAGCATATTTGGAAGAGGGATGCTAGCCTAACCATTACCTTCTATGCTGTTACTATTTTTTATTTTTTTTACATAAGTAAAAAGTGACCTTTCCCCATCTGGCATGGTGGTGTGCCTCGAGATTTTTTTCATGAAACAAGTGTGCCTTTGCCCAAAAAAGGTTGGGAAACACTGCTCTATACCAACCCTCTCCTTGGTTGCCTACTGAAGTGGGGGGTAGGGATTGGGCTTTGAGGAGCCATGTTCGTGGTGCTTGTTGCCCTACGTAACTATCCTTTTGGCATCAAGAAGGAGATGAACAAATGGATGATGAAAGGATGATTTGAACTGTGAAGGCAGAAGTCCTTTTTCATATAACTTCAACACCCAAAATCCATACACACACCAGCCAACACATACATACATAGGAATCTGCCTTGTATTGAATCAGACCAACTGACCACTTAGCTTAGTGTTACATACACTGACTGGCAGTGACTCTGGACAGTTTCCAGGAGGGCTCTCTCCCAGTCCTAGCTGGAGACACCTGGGATTGAACCTGGAACCTTCTGCATGCAATCCAGATGTTCCACCACTTGGCTATGGTTCTTTGGATTAATTCCAGGAGTGAAGAAACACCTTTCTCTTCACCGCCGAAAGGTTCATTGGGGGAGAGAAACATTAAAGCCCCATTATTTATCCATTGACCTTACCTTGTTATTGTTAATCAGGTAAGAGAGGCAAACATCATTCCCATTTTACAGACGGAAAGCCGAGGAGTCTATGGGTCTAACGGAGTCTAAGGCCAAATCAGAATTTGAATTGAGAACTCTTTAGCTTAAATTGCAAGCTACTAGCTTCTGGTTTTAAATGCAATATACAGATCTCAAGAGAGGAAAAGCAGGCTACATCTAGCTCTCTCCCCCCCCCTGTCTAGGTCTGATTGTTCATATCACACACTTATTAATGGCTTATCTGAGCTAACAAAACAAAAATGTAATCATGCCAAGCCAGAGGGGAACACACGGCTTTGTTTGTCAAAGCTGGCACTGGCAAAAATATATCTCTTTATTAGCATAAGGACTCATAAGCAGCTTCTTTAGAAATCATCAAGCACCAGGGAGAGACATGTGTTCTGCCATTTGGAAGCTGAAGGCAGATGAAAACAAATCAGACCATCTATCCTGATGGAAGTTATTGTTGTTATTTTTCTCTCTCTCAAATCTAAAACGGAGGAAAAAATTGGAGGTTTGCCTAACCATTATGAGGTGGGCTTTACAATCTCTTGAATTTCATTTCCAAGCCCCAAAGGATTAGATGACATCTAACAGAAGATGCCAAATCATGGAGCATTTGCGAGCTGATTTAAATAAAAAGGCTTCTTCTAAAACTACTCTTACACCTCATTGTTCAAAGTGTAGTCCAGGTCCTCATTGCATCAAGAAGCACCTCCTTCTGTAGGAGACACAAGCATCTCTCCATCTGTTCATTGGGGGCCCCCTCCATTAGATCAGGGATGGAGAGACGTTGTTCAGTTTGAGGGCAAGGTTCTCTCGTGGACCACAGTCCAGTGGTGGGCAGGGCCAGAGGCTATGGACCTGACTCTTCCTTTTGAATAGCAAGCTATATTTCAACCACAGGGAAGTCTGAAGTTTTTATATACATATCCTCCAGGCAGGCAGTGGGCCTCATCAGATTTCAAGGACACATGCCAGTCAGGCAAAAGGACCTGAGGGTGGTGTGGAGAGGGTTCATGATGCTCAGGAGAGTCTCAGTGGCAGGACAAAATATCCTGGAGGGTTGCATTTGACCGGAGGTTCTTTACACTTGCTCCACAGGGAAGCTACAAGCCACAGTGGCTATGTTCTGCCTCTGCTATCAGAGTCAGCATGCTTCTGAATGCCAGCTGCTAGGAATCACAGGGGGACAGAGTACTGTTGTACTAAGGTCCTGTTTGTAGTTTCCCAGAGGCATTTTGCTGACCACTGCGAGCGCAGGATGTTGGATGAGATGGGGGGGGGGAGGTAAAGGTAAAGGATCTCTGGATGGTTAAATCCAATCAAAGATGACTATGGGGCTGCAGCATTCATCTCACTTCAGGGCAAGGGAGCCAGTATTTGTCCACAGACAGCTTTCTGGGTCATGTGGCCAGCAGGACTAAACCACTTCTGGCATAACGGGACACTGTGACGGAAGCCAGAGTGCACAGAAATGCTGTTTACCTTCCCACCGGAGTGGTACCTATTCATCTACTTGCACTGGCATGCTTTTGAACTGCTAGGTTGGCAGGAGCTGGGACTGAGCAATGGGAGCTCACTCCGTCATGGGGATTTGAACCACTGAACTTCTGATCAGCAAGCCCAAGAAGCTCAGTGGTTTAGACCACAGTGCCTACGAGATGGAACTGTGACCTGATGCAGCAGGCTCTTCTTGGGTTTAAAGACCTGTTTGTGTGGTTCTGTCTTACCTTGTTTTTATCCTACCTGACAGCTTTGACACTATTCCATTGTTTCATCGGCTATTTCCCACCTTTTAAAAATGCAGGTTGTAATTCCTAAATGGCTTATTGTTTTAACTGATATTGCATCAACTGCCTGTTATTATCATTATTATTGCAAAGTGCTTAGAGACACATGGTTTAAGAGTTGTAGGCAAGCATTGTACATAAACAATACAAACAAAATGAGGTATAGCATTCCTAGAAACGTACACCTTCAGAACATAGGTGACAAACTATCTACACGTGTTGCTCTGGCGTTTCCTTGCAGCTAGAAAACTAGCAAGTGAGGGCTGTAACTGAGATAAAGCCCTTAGTTCAATTTGAAGCTTGAAATAAAGTCCAGACATTATTCCTATATCCATAGTCACACCTGGTATGAAAAGCTACCAAGACTGCCAGTTTCAGAATGACAGATTGTGCTATATTGCTTCTGACTGACACATATATTGTTTTTATTTGAAGTATAATAACATATCTTGCCTTACCAAACATTTAGTCCATAATCAGCTTGAACTTCCCCTTCTACTTCCCCAAGACATCCAGCCCTTTTTCATCAAAGTGTGGTTCCAATTCCAAATGTCTTTCCACCCACCCAGAGACATCTGCACTGCTTCTGATTCCACATTTATTATCTTCTGCTGAGAGGGTAAATATTCCTACAGGCAGATCCTGAATAATGACATTTCACTCTTGCCCACTTACTCCCTGAGACTCAAGGAAAACTCGACTGCTTAATTTGAAATGTGAGAGACACTTTTCAATTGTTTCTGCCTCACATACCTCTGCATGTGCCTAAATCTAGGGCAGCCCTATAGGGAAACACTGTGTACCCTCCGTCGCCATGGGGAGGTACGGTGGAACCCTCTGCCACCGTGGGGAGGTGCAGCAAGGCCCTCTGCCACTCCAGATATATACCATGATATATCAAGATATCATGATATTTAGCTGGTGATATATCATGATGTTGAAGACCAGATGTTGCCCAAGCCTACTCTATATGGCCGTCAGGCCACACATTTACTTGAGCCACACTCCTTACTAGTTTTGCCTTGCACCCTACTTGAATGTTGTTGCCTGGGTGGAAAGTGTCCTTGAGAAGCTAGAGAAGGATCTCTGAGTGTGAGGAATGTAGCCTAATCAGTCTGAAAAAGTTCTTTACCCATGCTCTCTTTGAATGGTTGTCCCATCTGCACTATAAATTGTCATATCACTTTGAACAGTCATGGCTTCCCCCAAAGAATGCTGCAAAGCAGAGTTTGTTATGGCTGCTGAGAGTTGTTAGGAGACCCTGATTCCCCAATTCCACAGTTCTCAGAGTTCCCTGGGAAGAGGGATTGATTGCTAACCACTCCAGGGACGTTGGAAATTGAACCTGAGACCTTCTGAATGCAAAGCATATGCTCTGCCACTGACCTATGGACCTTCTCAAATCACACCACACACTGCAGCAGTTTCTAAATCTGACCACAGGACTGCACTCTATTGATTTAACGATGATTCAGCCTTTGGCAGGTGAAAAAAAGAGATGCATTTACTATGTGATAATGAGCACTCAATGACTTCATACACACTGGTTTCAGTATGGTCCAGGAGGCTGTATATTTTAGTTAATTGTCTTGAATTATTGACTTGACAGGAGTGCATTGTTCTGATCGAAAAGGATTAGGTTCCATTAATCTTAAAATGAGGCAAACCAGCCCATCATTTTTGTTAAAGGATGCAAACATGGCCCATAGATTAATATCTTCGCCAAGGAGGAAAGTAAGGTCCAAATGTTGTAGATCATCTGCAACAGTGGGGTGGGGGTGCAGGTGGAATTTGTGGGCATTTCAGAAGAGCATGAATACTCAAGCAACTCATGTGAGGCTGTAAGAAGAACATGACAAGGTATGGGCATGGGCGAGACCTCCCTTGTCATGTTCCAGGTAAGGCAGAAGTCTAGCGAGAGCTGATCTGCCAAAATACCAGAGCAGCTAAGTTTCACCTGGCAGACAGACAAGCAGATGGTGCCTGGATAGCTTGATGTACCAAACCAAGATGATCAGCAGTTCAAACTGCAGGGCAGCAGGTACCGATATCACCACCAAGGGCTGCAGGACCTTGGACAGCTCCAAAGGCAGCACCTGGAAAGAGTGACAAGCTCAAGCACTCTCTCCCCTTCTTGCTGGCCTGTGTCCACAGAGTCTTTGCGGTTTGTTAAACCAGTTTTCCAATGTAAAACCAGGAAGCTGTGGTTTATGGGATTCACCCAAACAGGGCTTGCAAACTATGGTTTGATCCTGATGTGCAATATCAGACCCTTTCCTTGAGATGTCTGACTTGGCCACAGTGACATGTGCCTTTGTTACATCCCGTTTGGATTACTGAAACATGTTCTACATGGAGCTGCCTTTGGAGAGTGCTCAGAAACTCCAGATGCTTCAAGGAGCTGCAGTCAGATTGTTGACTGGGGCTGGTTATAGGGAGCAAATGACTCCCTTGGTACAAGAGCTCCACTGACTACCAGGCTGTTTCTGGGCAGAATTCAAAGTGCTTGTTATTACCTATAAAGCTCTACACCATGAGTAGGCAAACTAAGCCCCTGGGGCCGGATCCGGCCAAATCGCCTTCTAAATCTGGCCCACAGATGGTCTGGGAATCAGCGTGTTTTTACATGAGTAGAATGTGTCCTTTTATTTAAAATGCATCTCTAGGTTATTTGTGGTGCATAGGAATTTGTTCATTTGTTCAAATATAATCCAGCCCCCCACAAGGTCTGAGGGACAGTGGACCGGGCCCCTGCTGAAAATGTTTGCTGACCCTTGCTCTACACGGCTTAGGTCTGAGTTATTTGAAATAGGTCTGAGTTATTTGAGTTATTTATTTGAGTTGTTTGCTGACCCTTGCTCTACACGGCTTAGGTCTGAGTTATTTCCTCATTTGAACCTGCCTGGGTTTTGAGATTTCCAGGGGAGGCCCTTCTCTTGGTCCCACCACTGTCACAGGGATGCTTGGTGAGGACCCAGTACAGGGCCTTTTCAGTGGCTGCTCCCAGACTCTGGAACTCCCTCCCTGGAGATGCTAGACTGGTTCCCTCCTTGTTGTTCTTCCACTGGCAGGTGAAGACCTTCTTGTTCCAACAGGCTTTGAGGAACTGACTGCTTTTAATGAAAGGCTGGTGCCATGCTGTTTTTATTGGTGCTGTGGTCTAAACTCCTGAGCCTTTTGTGTTTGCCGATCAGAAGGTTGGCAGTTCGAATCCCCACAACAGAGTGAGCTCCCATTGCTCAGTCCCAGCTTCTGCCAACCTAGCAGTTCAAATGCATGCCAGTGCAAGTAGATAAATAGGTACCACTGTGGTGGGAAGGTAAACAGCATTTCCGTGCACTCTGGTTTCCGTCACAGTGTTCCGCTGCACCAGAAGCAGTTTAGTCATGCTGGCCACATGACCTGGAAAGCTGTCTGTGGACAAATGCTGGCTCCCTTGGCCTGAAGCAAGATGAGAGCCACACCCCATTGCCACCTTTGACTGGACTTAACCATCCAGGGGTCCTCTACCTTTACCTTTTTTATTATAATTACTGGTGTGGTTTTAACAGATTTTCAATATGCATATAGTTTTAATTCTATCAGTATTTGGTTTTTAATTATTGCTTTTTCTATGTTTTTAGTAGTTCCTATTTTTATGTGTAAGTCACTTTAAGTCTCATCAGAGAAAAAGGAGTGGTATAATAATAATAATAATAATAATAATAAGAATAATAATAATAATATAGTTCAGAAGCCCTGACTTTAGATGCCAGTTTAAATAAGCTAAATCACTTCCTGCTGTTCTTATGCATTAGAAGTAATCTCAGGATTCAAATAAGTTTTGCCTATGACTATAATACAGTTGTACCTCAGGTTAAGAACTTAATTCGTTCTGGAGGTCCATTCTTAACCTGAAACTGTTCTTAACCTGAAGCACCACTTTAGCTAATGGGGCCTCCCTCTGCCGCTGCATGATTTCTGTTCTCATCCTGAAGCAAAGTTCTTAACCCAAGGTACTATTTCTGGCTCTGTAACCTGAAGCGTCTGTAACCTGAAGTGTCTGTAACCTGAGGTACCACTGTATTAGTTCTCCGAATAATGAGGGACCATTTCAGCAAACAACTGTGATTTAAAACCTTCTCAAATTAAACAAACATTTTGCTAAGTCAGGGGTAACCAACGTCATGTCCACCAGGTATAGCTGGACTCCAATAACCATCTTCCTTGAACACTGGGCCATGCTGGCTGGGGCTGCTGGGTATTGTAGTTCAAAAACATCCATGAATGCAGCACATTAGCCATCCCTGTGTTAAGTGAAGCATGGTCTAGGTCCCAAGGCTCAGCATCTGTCTGCTCTGATGGGCTCCCAGTCTTGCAAGAATCTCTTTCTGCCCCTGCTACAAAGGAAGGACCACAGTTCAATGGCAGAACATCTGCTTTCCATGCAGAAGGGCCCCGGTTGGCATCTCCAGGGCATTAGTCCATGGCATCTCCTAGAATCCTGAAGACCCATCCTCACTCAATGTAGGCAATAATGAATTAGATGGACCATCTGACTCTGCGTAAGGCAGCTTCGCATGTTTCAGGACCCTTCCACTGTTGTTGTTGTTTAGTCGTGTCTGACTATTCATGACCCCATGGACCAGAGCATGCCAGGCACTCCTGTCTTCCACTGCCTCCCGCAGTTTGGTCAAACTCATGCTGGTAGCTTTGAGAACACTGTCCAGCCATCTCGTCCTCTGTCGTCCCCTTCTCCTTGTGCCCTCAATCTTTCCCAACATCAGGGTCTTCTCTTCTCATGAGGTGGCCAAAGTATTGGAGCCTCAGCTTCAGGATCTGTCCTTCCAGTGAGCACTCAGGGCTGATTTCCTTCAGAATGGATGCGTTTGATCTTCTTGCAGTCCATGGGACTCTCAAGAGTCTTCTCCAGCACCATAATTCAAAAGCATCAATTCTTTGGCGATCAGCCTTCTTTATGGTCCAGCTCTCACTTCCATACATCACTACTAGGAAAACCATAGCTTTAACTATACGGACCTTTGTTGGCAAAGTGATGTCTCTGCTTTTTAAGATGCTGTCTAGGTTTGTCATTGCTTTGCCGTGGCGAAGGGGCTTGAATAATTCAGAGAAGCTATGAACCATGCCGATCTGGGCACTCTTCAACTAGAGATGCCAAAGATAGTCACTCCAGTTTCCTGCTTGCAAAGCATGAGCTAAGGTCTCTCGCACACTAAGGGTCATGACCCAGGACAAATAAAGCAAAGAGCTCATCTTCTAGCTCCCCCCAACCCACCCCATGATGAGAAGGCACCAAGTTGAAGCCATATGTCAATGGCAAGTCAGTTATCATTGCAGCTATCAGCAATAGCCCAAATGCTGGCACCAGAAGGTTAAGTGTCAAAAATCGTCCTAATGTAGCATCTGCTCCTTGGCTGCTATCAGCAATGTCTGCGACTGTCTCTTCTCAGCTCCCACTCACGCCCCAGGGGTCTGCCAGCATGCCTCCACTCTGCTCTGAGATTTAGAGAGGGCTGATGGAATTTGCAAAAGGGGACAATGGAAAAAGGCCATCGCAATCACCTTCACCCTCCAACGGCACCCTTTAAACACCAGCTACGTTTTTTTCCGAAAGCAGGGCAGTGCACCATTCCAACGGTGATCCTGATGGGTGCCTGTGGAAATGGACCACCTTGCTATGAAATTGTGGACAGCGTGGAGTCTGCGGGAAGCAAGCCACTGTTAAGGGTGGAGACGCTAAGTCTGTCCGTATGGTTCTTTTATCAATTCTCCCAGGCATACTGGAGAGATAACTTGCCACATTTAGAGCATGAGAATTTGGAAGGTCTCTGAAATCTCTTTGGCAAGGAGAATATACATCTGCACGGATCATGCGTCCTAGCCAATATTAGTCCTACTCAGAGTAGACCCATTGAAATTAACACACGTGGTTAGCTTGGGTCCATTAATTTAAATGGGCCTGCTCTTGAGTAGAACTTAGTTGGCTATAAGCAACTTTCAAGCAGGGAATATCAAGAATAGGAACAAAAAAGCAGTCACAAACATTTGCCAAATATTTATAGATATTGATAATTTTCAGAACGCCTTCTCTCTTCAAGCTCCTTCTAACAAGTGAAGGTATAGGTGTAGTAGGAAACTGAACAAAACAGAACAACTTTACTGAGGAAACTGCACAAAAAACTGTGTATAATTCGAAAAGAAAGGAACAGAGAGGTTTTGTCTTTCTTACTCCAGGGCCTTGTACACAGCAGGAAGACACTGAACCAAACATACACAAGGAAAAGCTGCCTCAGAACAATGCAGCCAATCAGAGCACATGCTACCTCAGCAAACATCAAGTCACTTTGCCTGGTTGCTAAGCAACACCTTCAGCTGTCCCTCTCTTGTCTAGTTGGCTTTAACACTAACAGTATTAACCCTTAAGCTGCACATGGAATGATCTGTACTGTTGCACTTCTAACAGTAACATGCCCTGGGACTTTATGGTGAAGGGTGGACAAACAAGATATACTGTAAATAAATTAAATGAGCCTTGTGTGCACATATTTATAGAGTGGTTAAAGGTAAAGGGACCCCTGACCATTAGGTCCAGTTGTGGCCAACTCAGGGGATGCGACGCTCATCTCGCTTTATTGGCCAAAGGAGCCGGCGTACAGCATCCAGGTCATGTGGCCAGCATGACTAAGCCGCTTCTGGCGAACCAGAGCAGCACACGGAAACGCCATTTACCTTCCCGTTGGAGCAGTACCTATTTATCTACTTGCACCTTGACGTGCTTTCAAACTGCTAGGTTGGCAGGAGCAGGGACCGAGCAACGGGAGCTCACCCCATCGCGGGGATTCGAACCGCCGACCTTCTGATCAGCAAGTCCTAGGCTCTGTGGTTTAACCCACAGCGCCACCTGAATCCCTTATAGAGTGGTCAGAGAGGACAAAAGAAGGATGGGAAATCTGAGCCACTCACCTGGTGCAGAGGTGTGCAAGGATACCTGCAGCATTGACTTAGTGCTTCCAGCTGACTGTGTATTATCAGGCAGCATGACCAACATATGCTAATTGTGGTTATTCACCCCCCCCCCACCTCTGCCCCTTTTGCATACTCTTCTCAAAACCACCTGGCTTCTGCTTTTCCACAGTCTAGATTAAACTAAAAAAAGAAAAGTCACAGCTTGCTTTTTTGAGTCATTGTCTGCTGTGCTTGATAGAAACCCCTTGTCCTGACTTGCAAAATAAATCTGCTCAATAGGAGAAAACAGCAGCAAGAGCAGCAAGCAAGAATGAGAGGGCTCATCTGTGCGTGAGGCGCAGCATAGGCAATTCAGCAAAAAGCACTAGAAAAGTGCAGAAAGTTTGCCCCTAGGGATAGGGATGAGGAACCAGCAACTCCCCAGGTGCTGTTGGACTCCAACTCCCATCAGCCCCAAGCAAGCACAGCCAATGGTTAGGGATGGTGGAAGCTGTAGTCCAAGAGCAACGGAGGGGGAACAAGCTACCCATCCTCCTGCTGGGGCTTTATCCCCAATTTCAGGTTGCTTTAAGGTTAGTTGGTGCATTTACAGCCTTCACCGGGATGTGCGAAAGCAAATATTTCAGAGATGTGTCATGTCAAGTCAGACCATTGGTTTTTTCAATAGCTTTCTAGAGCTTGATGAATATGCCTGGAGAGGGCTGCCCCTGCTCGACCTACCTCCAAAGGTGGGGGTGCCAGAAGGTGAGGTAAAGGTAAAGGACCCCTGGATGGTTATGTCCAGTCAAAGGCAACTATGGGGTTGCGGCGCTCATCTCGCTTTCAGGACAAGGGAGACGGTGTTTGTCCACAGACAGTTTTCCGGGTCATGTGGCCAGAAGGACTAAACCACTTCTAGCACAACGGGGTGCAAACCAGAGCGCACGTAAACACTGTTTACCTTCCCACCACAGTGGTACCTATTTATCTCATTGCACTGGTATGCTTTCGAACTGCTGGTTGGCAGGAGCTGGGACAGAGCAATGGGAGCTTACCCTGTTGCGGGGATTCAAACTGCCAACCTTCTGATCAGCAAGCCCAAGAGGCTCAATGGTTTAGACCACAGTGCCACCTGTGTCCCTGGGAGTGCCAGAAACAGTCCATTGGCAGACGATGGAAGAGCCATACTTCCATCTTGTTCAACAAGGTCCTGGGTAGATAGACAAATCTGTCCATTTCAGTTCTCACCATTTCTCATTTTCCAATCTTAAATTCAGTTATTCACATTTCTGCATTATTATTAATCCTCACGAACGTTTGCCAGCATTACAGTGTGAACAAAACCCTTTTAATGCAGTGTTGACTATTGTGCACATTTCTGCAAACAATCCCCCCTAATATAATGCATCTTAGTCTATCCCCCCTAAACATGCACACTCCCCCCGCCATACACACATAGAATGCATTTTTGGCAACAGGGTTCAGTTGGAGAACAGCATCACAAAATTCAGAGAAGTGTGA
Organism: Podarcis muralis; assembly: GCF_964188315.1. Lineage (NCBI taxonomy): Eukaryota > Metazoa > Chordata > Lepidosauria > Squamata > Lacertidae > Podarcis > Podarcis muralis. The sequence continues at coordinate 8,238,631 of NC_135668.1, forward strand.
ATTTCTAGGGGTAACAGTGTTTCAGTTCACGTGTTGGTTCAAAATGTGTGAATTAGGTAGTTTCTCATTAAAGTGCAAAGCAGAATTGAATTTGTTCCCTGTCCCTGGTGCTGGGTTCAACCTCCTAGCATTTTTGTGAACAAGTTGGGAAGGATATAATTTAGCAATAGATCCTCTCCTGCCTCCCTGAACATTCCCACAATTTTCAATTAAGGAAGGCATGTGGAACCTGCAACCCTCCAGATATTGCTGGACTATAACTCCCATCATTCTTGAGCATTGTCCATGTAGGCTGGGGCTGATGGAAGCTGCCTACATCTGCCCAACCTTTTGGTGGCTCTTTCCATCATTTATCTTGTGCTTTGCTGGTTGCAGTTTTTCTGTTTCTACTGTAATGGGGAGACTCTATGGCCCTCTGGCTATTGACTCCAGTCAACACGGCCAATGGTCAGGAAGGAGAGGAGCTGCAGCCCAATAAAAGCTGGAGCCACAGAACCCCCATCCCTTCTTGTAACAGCAGACATTTCAAGCAGCTGTTTTGAGCTGCCTTGGGGGCCAATATTGATAAATTTAAAAAGAAGGGATATAAATGTTTCCAATAAAAGGAAAAAACCTGTGAGACAAACTTCAGTGAGCTTCAGTGATATACTCCCAGCTGGGCAAGTATGTCCAGATTTATGGACATGTATCACAATGCATGCCTAGAAGTAGACATGGATATGGAACAAAATCCAAACTTAGCATGCAGAGAGCAGTGCAGTGCGTCACCCTTTGATTATGTCAACTCCAGGCTACAATTCTAGGGTGCAGGAGCTGCATTAGTCATATGGCCTGCCATCAAGTGCAAGTATTTTTCTTCACGAATAGCCAGGGCTGGAGGGTCCCAATCTGGGGACCTTGAAAGTTTTGTCCCCTGGATCAGGCCTCCTGGATCAGGAAGAAAACATCTATTAGACTGAATATGTTGCTTACCATTTAAAGAGTCTTTAATGATCACAGCAAAAAAACCAAAGCAGCCATTCTCAGAATGAAGGTGTTCCCAATTAAGGTTCCTACCCACTTCCCCCAGTCACTTCCGCGCATTGCAAACTGATCTCGCAACCACTGTGCTTTTTGTGTAGCCACCTTATCTGCTCTACGTGACCTTGGACTGATAGGCTGGACACTTTCCAGAGAGAGAGAGTCTGTTAGTTCTCTCTCTTCCAGTTCTTCTTCACTTTGCTGTTCACCCCCCAGTTCATCCCAACTTTTGTCCAGAACTATGCCCCTCTGCAAACCACTGTTCCAAATCTATACTGCTCCACTGCTCCTGGGCAGCTTCAGGATCCTGGTCAGAAGAAGTGGGGAGGGGGAGGCTCCCACCATTCCTCAACAGAGCAGTAGACCTCAGCTTGGTCTCTGACAGAATGGGAGTTTTCCCTTCCGACCAAATAGGCTCGAGGGAGGGTGCTGATCTGGATGATGACCATATGAGGTCGCAAAGGCCTAAAGCCATGCCAAGGTTCCACTCCAGATCAGCTCTTTCTCCTCCCCAAGACACTCTCACACTGACTATAATAAGCACCATGTGTAGCTCTGGCCCTCCTCAGCCAAAAGAAGCTCCTTGGCCAGTCTTAAAGGATGGCCTGGCTGAGACTGCAAGAAACTGTCTTTTTATTTAGCACGTGTGCTGTGCTCTTCAAGAATTCAGTACATCTTTCAAAACCAAATTAAAATGATAAACTTTGGAGGCAGTAGAGCCCATTTATGCCAACTAAGAATGTTAAACATGAAGTATTGGCTCTGAACTGATCCAATCAGTCTAAATGAACCTAGACTGAACAACAATGTTTGCTGTTGGTTATTGCAATGCATATAGCATCTTAAAATTTTATATTATTTACATTTTAAAGATAAACTTCAAGTAGCTTGGGCTGAAGTGTGCATCAGAATCAACCTGGTCCTAGCTCTGTTTCTCTGGGATGGAAATTATTTAAATGGGTACATTCCAACAATGTGGAATCTCTACAGGCCACTCCGCATGGGTTTTCAGAGCAGCGCAAACTGCCAAGAGCGTCATCTTGCAACACTGGGTGGAAGGATATCACCATCATCAATTCATCAATGGACTGAGGAAACAACTTTGCTTTTGATCCATGAGCACAGGAGCAAAGGAAGCTGGCTTTTACCACATCAGATTCTTTGCCCAAGCATATGGCTTCACCACTGAGCTTTGGCCCTGTCCTGCAATGCATCAGGGGTAAGAAAGAAATTGAATTCAGTTTGCATCTGAAGGCAAATCTATCTAACTCGTACTTCCCAAAACAATGCATGAACTGAAACACAGCCATCGTCTCATGCCTCCAAATTTTGCAGTCCAGTTCTCAAGCAAAGTCACATGTGCAGACATGGACTAAGGTAAAGTGTGCATATATTAGTGAAAAGACATTAACTCTGCCAACGCTTCACTTTCTATAGGAAATTAAAGAGTCCTATTTACAATGAACATGCGCGGAGAATGCTTCTCGACTTTAGTAAACAAAGCAGACCATGCAAAAATAGCCAATCACAAAGAATATGTTGTGACATTTGGGGTTGAAAAATACTGTATTATGACTGCCACATTTCCAACATGCAGTTTGGTTTCATGTGTCCACTAAAATTGGGAGACTACAGGCAATTTTTGTTTTGCACAAGGGTTACGGGATGTTCTGGACGCCCATGCACATGGGTGGGGCCCACATAAAGCATTCCGTCCTGCCCTGCCCTGCCCTGCTCTGCCGCCATTCCACCCTTGTGGTGATGTTCTGGTGATGTTTTTGGGTCACGTCCAAGTTTGCATCCAGTCATGTGCAATTGGGTAAAATTGTGTAGAAAAATGCACATCTTAGGAGCCATGGGCATGAGAGTGCATTCAAATTTTTGAGTGAACTATTTATGAAAAGAAAAATATGCAGTTGGACATCGAAACAGGGCAAACTAAACTTTGGGTTGGAAAAAGGAGAAGGTGAGAGAAATCAAACTAGACAGATTTGTCTGTCGCTGCTTCCTTCCCATTCTGCTGACGGAGGTCTCTGCTACATCAAAGAGCCTCCTGCCAGTGCAAAGAAGATTTTTGGTGTCTCTTATTTATTTTGCAGATTTAGAAACTCCTTTACACCTAAAAGCTACCAAAGTAGTGTACAAAAAGATAAGATAAAATACAAAAGCTGCAGACTCAATAACCTAAAAATAATAAAACAGTTTCTACAGGTTCAGGTATGGAAGTGAGAGCTGGACCATAAAGAAGGCTGATCGCCGAAGAATTGATGCTTTTGAATTGTGGTGCTGGAGGAGACTCTTGAGAGTCCCATGGACTGCAAGAAGATCAAACGGATCCATTCTGAAGGAAATCAGCCCTGAGTGCTCACTGGAAGGACAGATCGTGAAGCTGAGGCTCCAAGACTTTGGCCTCCTCATGAGAAGAGAAGACTCCCTGGAAAAGACCCTGATGTTGGGAAAGATGGAGGGCACAAGGAGAAGGGGACGACAGAGGACGAGATGGTTGGACAGTGTTCTCAAAGCTACAAACATGAGTCTGACCAAGCTGCAGGAGGCAGGGGAAGACAGGAGTGCCTGGCATGCTCTGGTCCATGGGGTCACAAAGAGACGGTCACGACTAAACGACTAAACAACAACAACAACAACAGGTTCAGGTAGGTAGCCATGTTCTACCTGAATCTAGAATCATGGAAGGCACCACACTGAATTTCTTCAGGAGTACAGCTAACATTACAAAAAATGGCACGCTTTGGCTCTTTAGGATTCCAAGCAGGGAATCTCTCCCAGCCCCATCCAGAGATGGCAGGGACTGAACTTTGAACTATTTGTGTGCAAGGCAGATGCGCCACCAGTGATCTCCAGCTCTATAATACTAACAAATAATTTTTACAATTACTTTACAAGGAACGCTCGTCAACGTTCAGAATCACTTTTACATTTTCTCACCCCTGCTAGCCAGAACTCAATGCAGTACCCATTTTCAGTAAGTTTTTCCCCACGAGATTTCCTCATACCAAACCAAACCCCTTGGTATAGCTCAGTACAGTGGACGCTCGGGTTGCAAACGTGATCCATGCAGGATGCACGTTCGCAACCCGCAGCGTTCGCAACCCACAGTGGCGCATCTGCACACGTGCAGGTTTGCGATTCGGTGCTTCTGCGCATGCGCAAAGCTTGATTTAGCACTTCTGCGCATGCGCAACCACCGAAACCCAGAAGTAACCCATTCCGGTACTTTCAGGTTTTGGAGGGTGTGTAACCAAAAAAAAAAACAAAAACACAACCTGGAGTGGCTGTAACCCGAGATATGACTGTACTGTCTATTATGGCTGGCAGCAACATCCCAGGGTTTCAGAATGGGGGTATTTCCAGCCCTACTCAGAGAGGCCAGGGATTGAACCTGGACCCTGCAAGTGAGAGGCTCTGATCATCCCCTGAACCCTTGAAAGGGAGACTCAGAAAGGATCGCCAGCCAGTGTCAGAGGCAGAGATACCATCTGACTCACTGATCAGCTAAAAAAAAAAGAGAGAGGAGCCTTTTCCACATTCACGCCAGCTGAAAAATACCGAATGACACAGGGTCTTAGCTCCCTTAACACATTTGGTTCATACATAAATGTATGCTCAGAGCTACGATACATCCATTTTTATCACATGCACTCTGGGGTTAGGCACATAGGTGAAGCATAAAGATGCATCTGTAGTACCACTAGCTGTGTCATTGTGGGGTGAAAGAGAGTTTAGCCTCTGGCTCTTTGCTTCTTCTTCTTTTTATGTCCACTCTAGTCTCGAAACAAATTCACAGAGAAAATCCTGAGCAAGTCAAAAGCTAAGTCTGTCTGTGTTCAGTGGAACATAACTCACAGGCCGGGAGTAACATATCCCAATATGAAGGCCAGGTTTGGTAAGCTACCCCACATGCATCTTGGGTGTCAGAGACCATGCTGAGGAGGGCTGCACTGAGGAAGAATGGTGGAAGCCACCCCCTCCTCTTGATCCCGATCCTGAATCTTCCCAGGATGAGGAGGACAGTATAGATTTGGAACAGTGGTTTGCAGAGGGGCATAGTTCAGAAGGCAGAAGCTGGGAAATACTGGATGGGGAACAGCTAGCAGAAGAAACACTGGAAGGGAGAGAGTTAACACATTCACAGTCTCTGGATAATATCCAGCCCCCTTCTCCAAAGTCCTGCAGAGCTCAGAAAGTGTCAGAACAGAAAACACAGAGGCTCCAAGCTCAGATTACAAGACATAGGGGTGACATAGATTAATAGGGACGGAGGGAAGAGTGAACTTAATTGGGAGCACCGCCATTTCTAGGAGATGTGTTCTTTGTTCTTGTGCTGTGATTATTAAAGTTCCTAACTGGTAAGAAGACTCCTTTTCCTTTGTTCTGCTTATCTACTGCCATGGGGGAAGAAGCCGATTCCCTGAAGCCTGACGTTGGGGAAGGGCCCTAGCTCAGACGTAGAACATCTGCCTTGAATGCAGAAGGCTCCAGGTTCAGTCTCTGGCATCTCCAGGTTGGACTGAGAAAGACTTTTGTCTGAAACCCTGAAGAGCCACTGCCAGTCAGTGTGATGGCCTGGGATTCAGACTTGGATGCTGAACCTGAGGGATCCCAGCCTGCACAGGATTCTCCGCCTCCAGAACCAGCTGAGCTGGGGCTGGGGCATGAGCCTGAAGGGTCCTCACTTGTGCTGGGTCCTCAGGTGTAGGCACCAGCTGAGTCTGCTCTGGCTCCTGAGGTGATGGAGGACCCATTGCCTGCAGGTGATCCACTCTCAGCCTCGTCAGAGGAAGCTGAGGTTGCCTCTGGGTCTGGTAACCCTCCAGCCTCTCCTGAGCTACAGAGGCTCAGGGCAGAGAGACGGATGGAACTAAGTTCCCACAGGAGGACTGCTCGCCTCCAGGCCAGGAGAGGCGAGTCACCAGAGGATCGGGGCCGCCCCATGCCTTGGGGCAGATAAAAGCTGGCCAGCCCCAGTCCCAAGTTGCAGGAGCAACATTGTTGGTTGCTAGTTCCTGCCTGAACCCTGTTCTGCTTTTCTGCCAGAGCTCCTGACCCGCCCTGGCTCCCTGCTTGCATGCCTGTTCCTGACTTCACCTGACTCCCTGCCCTGCACCCAGCTTCAGCTACTACAGACTGCCTCCACGTTGCACCTTTGACCACGGACCGGACTTGGACCTCGCCTCTCGGGTAACCCACGGGACCAGCACAGTCAGTGTACGTCATACTGAGCTAGATGGACTAAGGGTCTGACTCGGTATAAGGCAGCTTACTATTTTGCTACTTAAGAGGAACAGCAGCCTTGCAGTGTAATGCTAGAAATGTCTATCCAGAAGCCTAATAGCACTTGCTCTTGGCTAAGGGAATATATTACAGCCTTACAGAGCTGGGCAGATCTGTTTCTCCTTTTTCCAATCTTAAGTTCAATTCTCCGCATTTGCTTTCTTTTTTAAGACCTCACAGAAATTCATCAGCATCCCAATTTATCCCAAGACACATATTTTTGCATGCCAATGTGCACAACGTACACATTTTGCAAAGCAGTATTTCCACTGATATTTCTATTTCTATTATAATGCATTCTTGTTTGTCATTTTCACTACTATATGCATTTTTGTCCGCGCAACTTGAGTGGAGAATTGCATTGCAAAATCTGGAGAAGTCCAAATGTGGAAGGATGGCTGTGTTTCCATTTGCAGAGCGTCTCAGCAAATGTGAGTTATGAAAGGTTTGCCTTTAAATGTGGACTGAATCAAATTTCTTCCCCATCCTTACCCTGTAATCTCTTTCTTACATCTTAAATATGGACATCCCTCTTGGTGTCTTTCTAATTGAATCTGGAATAATCCAGGTCAGCCATCACAGTCACATGGGAGGGGAAATGGCTTTTGTTTGCCTTGCAAAAAAGGAAAGAAAACCCCTTTATCACAATATTAAAACAACAACAACCCGAAGCAGCCCTGACTGTCAAAGACTTGCAAGAGATTTATCCACACCTTCATTTGCTTCCTGCTTCCATCTAAAACCCAAATCCAAGAACAGAGGGCGAAGATCCGCGCTTTACGCCAAGCGAGCTAAAAGCAATTTGCTAACATGGCTTGGTTAACACAGATCTGGCTTGACACCGGAGTGCTGCAAACTCTGGTTTCTATGCCAAGACGACTCAAGTCCAGTACATGGAACAGTGTTTAGCACTGATTTCATTTGCCTAACAATTTCTTCTGCTTTAACAATAAATCAGAAGAGCTAAAGGGAGAAGCCCAGGCAGGGCAAAGGGGCTGCAGTTGTTGGAGCAGAGCAACAGATACTAATAAGCTCCGGGTTCCTTGCAGGAGTGGCTGGCGCCCCTGCGGTCAGTGTCAAGGGCTCAATCAAACTGCTTGCAGGTGCAACTGTCCCTCTCAGCAGTGACCCTACAGAGGCAGCAAATGAGAACTGAACCCTCTGTTCTCTCTCAATGGCCCTCTCAGGCAGCCACTTATGCTCTGGACAGAGACTCAAAGCAGGCTCTGCCACAGCCCCGATATTGCTTCGCATGCAGCATTACCCAGCAGCTGAGTATTTGATGTTTTTTTCCCTTTTTTCCCATTGGACGGTGGAAACGGTCTATTGGGTATGGGGAACCTTTGGCCTCTAGAAGTTTGCTGAACGACAATGCTCAGGGCTCCCTTGGCAGAAAGGGCAGGATATAAATGTAATTAGTGAGTAAATTAATAAATACGCCCGTCAGCTCCAGCAAGCAGGGCTAATGGCCAGGGATGATGGGTTGCAGTTCAGCAGCATTTGGAGAAACAAAAATTCCTTACACCTGTTGTATAAAGGTACAGGTAAAAGGTAAAGGACCCCTGGATGGTTAAGTCCAGTCAAAGGCAACTACGGGGTTGTGGCGCTCGTCTCGCTTTCAGGCCGAGGGAGCCAGCGTTTGTCCTCAGACTGCTTTCCGGGTCATGTGGCCAGCATGACTAAACCGCTTCTGGCGTGACATAAGCCAGAGCTCACGGAAACGCCGTTTACTTTCCCATCACAGCAGTACCTATTTATCTACTTGCACTGGTGTGCTTTCAAACTGCTGGGTTGGCAGGAGCTGGGACAGAGCAACGGGCGCTCACCCCATCGCGGAGATTCAAACCACTGACCTTCTGATCAGCAAGCCCAAGAGGCTCAGCGGTTTAGACCACTTGGTAACCTGTAAACCAGGGAACCTGTGTCATGCGCATACGTGCACACAAGAAATCACACAGTAAGAGAATCATACTTGCTACAAATGTGCTACCAGGAGCCAAGCTAAAATTTGTTTTAACGGCCCTATTGAACCAGAGCTAGTGGTTTGTCTCCCCTGGACTTTGTCTAGAGTGAGACAAACCACAAGACACATAATGCTAAACCAAACTATGGCATAGTCTTGGAACAGGGAAGGAACAAAGCAGCTACTATTTCTGCAGCATTCTTGCTTGTTCATGCTAAGCCATAGCTCGGCTGAGAGAGTGTTACTTGCAAATCATGTCCAGCATTTTAAAGTAGAACCTTATTTTTAAAGTCAAGCAAGGATGCCCATCACTCACCTCCAGTGACGCCTCTGCCAGAGTCAACGGACTCCAGTTATGTTTTGGCGCAGCATATAGTGAGTCCAACTTGGGTGCAACTGCAGTTCCACAATCTTAAACTGCTCTTTTCTTTGCGGTTCTCTTCTCTCTTTTTTATTTTTGTAAGACAGTTGTCAGTATTTGTAACATTTGAAACTTGCAAAGCACCCCAGAATCGTTTTTGGCAAAAGGAAATATAAAAATGGCTTAAATAAAAATAAACAAACACAGAGCTAACCAAATTGTTTGATGATTTTGTTTGTTTCTTGCCTTGTTCATATGGTTTCAATAGGATTATAATGATTGTAATGTTTGTTGATGTTTAAGGCTTTGGTTACTCCTGTGAGCCACCGCTTTGAGCTCTGCTTCCTTGTTTCAAAAGCGGTATATAAATATTAAATCAAACCAAAATTCTCCACACCAATGAAGCTCATTTGGAACTGCTGATCAATTGGTCATAAAGCAGAAGGCAGAGGAGTCTCGTTTGCCGTCGCTCCAGAAGGCACGACGAAAGCCAGTGTGTGGAAACAGCAAGGAAGCAGTTTTCAATTTTGTGGTAAGAGAATCTACCTTAGCAGTAAGAGCTTTGTGGCTGTGGAACAGACAGCCTCAGGACACTTTTTTTGCTGGAGAGCTATCTGTTGCAGGTCCTGCATCAAGTAGAAAGCTGGATGAGTTTATCTTCAAGGTTCCTCCCACCTCTCGTGATTCTTAATAATGTTTTCTAGCATGTCTTTTTTGGGGACGCGGGTGGCGCTGTGGGTAAAAGCCTCAGCGCCTAGGGCTTGCCGATCGAAAGGTCGGTGGTTCGAATCCCCGCGGCGGGGTGCGCTCTCGTTGCTCGGTCCCAGCACCTGCCAACCTAGCAGTTCGAAAGCACTCCCGGGTGCAAGTAGATAAATAGGGACCGCTTACTAGCGGGAAGGTAAACGCCGTTTCCGTGTGCAGCTCTGGCTCGCCAGAGCAGCGATGTCACGCTGGCCACGTGACCCAGAAGTGTCTCCGGACAGCGCTGGCCCCCGGCTTCTTGAGTGAGATGGGCGCACAACCCTAGAGTCTGTCAAGACTGGCCCGTATGGGCAGGGGTACCTTTACCTTTACCTTAGCATGTCTTTATCTGAAAGGACAATAAACCCTCTTGGTTTGTAATAAGTGCGGGACAGACTGCTGCGAAATAGATCAGTCCAGCATACAGAAAAAAGATAGATGCGATCAGGGATGGGGGCTTTGGCAGGGTTGTTGACATGAGAACAGGAGCATGTTCTGCCTTACACAAAATCAGAACACTGCTCCATCTAGCTCAGTACAGTACTGTCTGCAATGACTGGCTATGGCTTTCTGGGGTTACAAGCAGAAGATATCTCCCTGCCCCACCTAGAGATTTGGGGGGGGGGGCTTCTGCATGCAATGCAATACTCCTATGACTACCCAGTGAGATCATTTCTCCTGCAGCAAAGCTACTGCCACTTTCTGTTATCCGGGAAAGAGGACAAGACACTTCCATGGCTCAGCACTGGCATATGCATAACACTAAGGAAATTAAGAGGGTTCTAGGGGGACGCAGGTGGCGCTGTGGGTTAAACCAATGAGCCTCTTGGGCTTGCCAATCAGAAGGTCAGCGGTTCGAATCCCCGTGACGGGGTGAGCTCCCGTTGCTCGGTCCCACCTCCTGCCAACCTAGCAGTTCAAAAGCATGTCAAAGTGCAAGTAGATAGATGGGTAGCACTCCAGCAGGAAGGTAAATGGCATTTCCGTGCACTGCTCTGGTTCGCCAGAAGTGGCTTAGTCATGCTGGCCACATGACCCGGAAGCTGTACGCCAGCTCCCTCGGCCAGTAAAGTGAGATGAGCGCCGCAACCCCAGAGTCATCCGCTACTGGACCTAGCGGTCAGGGGTCCCTTTACCTTTTAATAATCTAGGATTGCACATAAGAGACTGGATTGGGGAAGGAGAGCAAGTCAAGAATGTGAATCTTAAATACCAGAGACAGAGTGAGACAAAGCATAACTAGCGGGGTTTGATTCCCCTAGTTAGAATGAAAGTCAGTTAGAATGAAAGACAGAGAAACAGCAGGCACATCCCCTCAGCCGCTACCTAACCTTTACTTTATCCGGTAGCTCAGGATAACAAGCCCGGAGGTCATTTTAAACACTGCTTTGTTTACAACCCAGGTCAGCAACTAATTGTGCCTCCAGGAAACTTTGCAGAACTGGTAGGTGGTGGCAGGACAGGTCTGTTCCCCTGAAACCCTCACCCATTATCTCCACTCTCGATGGCAGAGTGAAGGTGGGGGGGGGGGAGCAAACTGGACACGGCTGGAGTCCTCTGTGCCTTTGCATTACAGGAGAGAGAAACAGAGTTGTGCACTGCCTTAGACCTAGGTGGGAGGCAACGGAGTCTGTGCAATGGCATCTTTTGCACCCCACTTCATGAATGTAATAAAAGCCCTCCTGGATCAGACCAAAGCTCATCTAGTCCAGTATTCTGGTCCCAGCAGAACTTATGGAAAATTATGGATGCTTTTTGTATTGATTGCTCTTTCTCTCCACTATGGTAATCTGCCCCGGGGCATGAGGGTGAAGGGTGGGTACAAAATCTAGCAATAACAACAATAATCTCCATAGCTCAGGGTTAGAGCACCTGCTTTGCATACAGAAGGTCCCAGATTCAATCGCTGGCATTTCCAGGTAAGGCTGGGAGAGAGCGCCTGTCTGAAACGCAAGAGAGGCATTGTCAGTCAGCACAGGCAGCACTGTGGGAATTATAGGGACAGAACTACCCAAACTGTATAGAAATTTATTCAAGTAGGCGACTACAGCGGCAAGAATGTTACTTGCCCAAAAATGGAAAGAAGAAGTAGTCCCAGCAAAAGACAAACAGATACAAAAACTTACGGAATATGCAGAAATGGCAAAACTTACTGGAAAAATAAGAAACCAAGATAACAATTTTTTATAAAAGAATGGAAATGCATTATTGAATATTTGCAAACAAACTGTAAACATTGGCAGGTTTGTTGTAATAACCTGCAGTTTTATAAGGGTATATACTTAAAGCATATGAATAAATGAGCAAATGAAGTTAATTTGGATATGCAGAAAATATTAAAAATAAATTTAAGGGACCGCAGAAAGAGGGGGGAAAGATGTTGAGTTTTGAAATGTTGAAACCATTGTAAAATGACTGAAATGTATAAAACTGAAAATTATAAATGATATAAAAAAGCACAGGCAGTACTGAGCTGGACAGACAGTCTGACGAAAGGCAGCTTCTCAAGACCCCTCTCCCACTCATCTTCAACTCATACTCAAAGGAATCTTGCCTCTAAGAATGAAGGTGGACCATAGCCAGGATAACTAGCAGCCATGGATAACCTGATTCTCTATTATTTACACCCATCCAAGTTGGTGGTCACCGCTGTACCCTGTGGTTTCAAATCACATCATTCTGTGACCTCTTGCTTCCTTCTCCCACAGCCTCAGACACCTCTTGAGCAAGGAGCAAGCAGTGGAAGTGGTGGATATGGGGCAAAGGGACCCACAACACGGGAGCCAGCGTGGTGTAGTGGTTAAGAGTGGTGGACTCGTAATCTGGTGAACCGGGTTCGCTTCCCCGCTCCTCCACATGCAGCTGCTGGGTGACTTCTCTGAAGTCTCTCAGCCTCACTTACCTCACAGAGTGTTTGTTGTGGGGGAGGAAGGGAAGGAGATTGTTAGCCGCTTTGAGACTCCTGAAAGGCAGGATATCAAGTCCAAATTCCTCCTCCTCTTCTTTACTGTGTCTGGGACTGAAAGCAATCACTGCTGTGGCACTTACTGTGCATTCATTTCAGTAAGTGCCCATCCTTATTCCCTGGGATAGGACAGAAGAGACCTGCTGCATCAAACCAATGGTCCATCTAAATCAGCTTCCTCTTTCTCACAGTGGCCAATCAGATTCCTCCAGGGAACCCACAGAAGGGCTTAAGGAAAGTAGACCTTCAGCACTGTTTATCCTCCAGAAGTCACATCTTGACGGCACTTTGCATCTGAATATGGATGTTTGGCTTTGCTATTGTGTCTAATGGAGCTCTGTCTGCTCCCTAAACTTGTGGAACACACACACCCTTTCAAAGCAATCCAAGCCACACAATGAGTTCCAAAAATTAATGACAGGTTGTGTAAAACTGTGCTTTTGATTTCTGAAATGACTGGCAAGAGCTTTCATTGAGCGGGGAAAAGATGAGAGAAATCTACTCTGTCCACAACCACCAAGCACAAGTTTATAGATCCCTGTTTTGTCACCTTTTCCCCCCTAAACTCAAGAGCTACACAAGCAGTTTAGCCATATTTGCTTCACAGAAGAAGTCCCTTTGTCATTTTGATTGTCATTTTCTCCATCTTTCTCAGCTCTACAAGATGGCTAAGGGATAGCAGGAGAACCATACATTTATATAACTATAAATGCCAATATAAAAAAATAAAATACTAGAGTAAGGCAAAAATATGCATCAGGGTATTAAAAAGGTAAAGGTACCCCTGCCCGAACGGGCCAGTCTTGACAGACTCTAGGGTTGTGCGCTCATTTTACTCTATAGGCCGGGAGCCAGCACTGTCCGCAGACACTTCCAACCCTCATCTCACTCTATAGGCCAGGAGCCAGCGCTGTCCGCAGACACTTCCGGGTCACGTGGCCAGCGTGACAAGCTGCATCTGGCGAGCCAGCGCAGCACACGGAACGCCATTTACCTTCCCGCTGGTAAGCGGTCCCTATTTATCTACTTGCACCCGGGGGTGCTTTCGAACTGCTAGGTTGGCAGGCGCTGGGACCGAACGACAGGAGCGCACCCCGCCGCAGGGATTCGAACCGCCGACCTTTCAATCAGCAAGTCCTAGGCGCTGAGGCTTTAACCCAATTCAGACACATCACTTAAGGCAGGGAGGAGGAATCTGTCACCCTCCAAATACGGTTGGACCTCAACTGCCTGACCACTAGACCGTGCTGCCCAGAGCTGGACTTAAAGGGACTCCAAGGGAATCACAGGTTCATCATCTCTTACTTATGGTCAGGAAGGTAGACTAGGGCTGCACAGTTTCATGGGAGCAAAACCCCAATGAACTCCACCAGATTGATTTCTGTGTAAACACGCGTAGGAGTGCCCTGCAGCCTGTAGATTACGCTTTTATTAGTCCCAGTTCTATGAAAACAACATGTTCCCTTGATCATCACAAAACTTGGAAGTGCCATGGGCTACAGGACTCCAGAGTGGAACTGGAGCTACCAAGGAAAGGGCCTTTGGGCCAGAGCTGTAGGTGGAGAAGAACTGGAGAGGCAGTGCAGCATAGTGGTTAGGGCAGGGGTCAGCAAACTTTTTCAGGAGGGGGCCTGTCCACTGTCCCTCAGACCTTGTGGGGGCCAGACTATATTTTGAAAAGGGGGGCAGGAACAAATTCTTATGCCCCACAAATAACCCAGAGATGCATTTTAAATAAAAGCACACATTCTACTCATGTAAAAACACACTGATTCCTGGACCGTCTGCGGGCTGGATTTAGAAGGGGATTGGGCTCCAGCCCCCGGGCCTTAGTTTGCCTACCCCGGGTTCTGGAACCTGGGTTCTGGAACAGGACTGGAGAGAGATAGGTTTGAACCCCCTCTCAGCCATTAAACTCTCTGCATGACCTTGAGCCGGTTACCGTCTCAAAGCCTAATTTACCTCACAGGGTTGTTGTGATAAAAAGCGGGATGGGGGACGGACCATGCATGCCACATTGAGATCCTTGGAGGAAAAGTTGAGAAATAAATGTAATAAACAAGTGAAAATAAGAAGGAAAAGGTGTGAGGCAGCAGAACAAGCCGTTTAAAGACTATCCCTTTTCAACAAGCCTTTTAAGCCTTCATCCCAGTCTGTGTCTGTTTTGGATATGAAACTGTCTACATATTATTATTATTATTATTATTATTATTATTATTATTATTATTATTTTAATTGTTGTTATATCTAGGAGGAGTGTAACTCTGAATGCGAGCTCCAGTATGGGAAGATGTCAGAGGATTGAAACTGGAAACTTCTGCATGCAAAGCAGTCGCTCTACCACCAAGCTGTGCCCACACACCCCGCTTTGGGGAGCATAGGATTATTGAAAAAGCGAAGCCATTCATTTCATCAAAGTCCGACACAAGCATGCCAAAGAGCCACTTGCAAAAAAAAGCAAGGCGCTTACAATGCAATGAGTTAGCTCCTTGCTACAAAGCAGTTGTGTTCCTCCCATTATTTTGAGAATTGCTGTCAAAAAGGTGTGAACACATTAGGCATACTTTAAAAAAAAAAAATTTTTAAATAAATCTAAAAAAGACAAGACATTAACAAAACAAAACTTGAGAGTTTTGCAAAATTTCACAGAAGCAGAAGCTTCTGAGAAGTAGTTTTAGGCTGGACTCCCCTATACACATATTAGGACACAAGCGGCGCTGTGATCTAAAACCACAGAGCCTCTTGGGCTTGCCGATCAGAAGGTTGGTGGTTCAAATCCCCGCGATGGGGTGAGCGCCCATTGCTCAGTCCCAGCTCCTGCCAACCTAGCAGTTCGAAAGCACAAAGGGCAAGTAGATAAATAGGTACCACTCCGGCGGGAAGGTAAACGGCATTTCTGTGCGCTGCTCTGGTTCGCCAGAAGTGGCTTAGTCATGCTGGCCACATGATCCAGAAGCTGTCTGGGGACAAACACCGGCTCCCTCCGCCAGTAAAGCAAGATGAGCACTACCACCCCAGAGTCGTCCACGACTGGACTTAACAGTCAGGGGTTCCTTTACCTTTACCTTACCCCTATACACATGCACACACTTCCAAGGGAATAAGCCCTATTTAAAATGAGTCTCTCCTTCAGTATTTATTCAATTTATATCCTACCTCTCCTCCAAGGAGCTGAAAATAGTATGCATACTATCCCCACTTTCCCATTTTATCCACACAACAACCCTGCAGAGAAGGTGAGGCTGGGAATGAGCGACTGGCCCAAGGTCACCCAGCGAGCTTCATGGTTGAGTGGGGATTCGAACCCTGGTTTTCCAGGTCCTAGCCTAGCCCCCTAACCACTACACCATGGCAATGGTCCTACACTTGTATCAAGCGTTACTGCCAAATACACATAGTCCCTTGCTACATTCTGCTGAGGGTCCTCATAGGAAGGAAATTGCCTTAAGGATTGCATTGCTAATGTATGTCAAAATCAGGTTGCAAGTGAGTGTCACATAGCATGAATGCACACATGCACACATGCACATCTCTGCAATCAGACAAGCAGGGGACACTTTCAGCAATCAAGGCCACACTACAGGCAGGCAAAAACATTCAGAGGGTGCAAAGCAAGTCCAGGGAGGGGTGTGGCCTACAGAGGGGGGCGTGGCCCGGGAAAAGTCTCAAGGGCCAGATAAAGATGCATGGAGGACTGCATTTGACCCTTGGGCTTGTGGTTTTCCACTCCAGCTTTAAGCTTTGATGTGACCTGCAGAACTCCTTCTGTGCTCAATCAGCTGTGGGTTTGGGAGCCAGGACACTTGCAAGCACCGACTTAAATGGGAAACAAACCAGACTTCCTGGTCTTTCTTCAGTGTGTGCTATCACAACCAGACACCACCAGCTGCACCATTGGTTCCTGTGCTCCTAATGGCTCCATTTCCTTCCAGACAATACAACAAAGGTGTGGATGTATGCCAATTTGTAGGGCATAATTAAACTAACCCCAGGCTGTTGTGGCCTGGTGCTGTTTAATCCGGGGGTAGCTGATCTATGGCCCTCAGGATGTTGTTGGGCCACAGTGTCCATCATCTCCAATCACTGGCCATGCTGGTTGGGACTGATGGGAGTCTGCAATCCAATGGCAATGTACAGGTCACCCCTTCTGTGGGTCTGCATCTGCTCCGCATGCAGAATGTCTGGAGAGCTTCTGTCAGTCAGTATAGATCAGGTTTCCTCAACCTCGACCCTCCAGATGTTTTGGGACTACAATTCCCATCATCCCTGACCACTGGTCCTGTTAGCTAGGGGTGATGGGAGTTGTAGTCCCAAAACATCTGGAGGACCGAGTTTACCTATGCCTGGAGAATACTGACTCGGTCTGACTCGGATTACGGCAGTTTCCTTTGCTGTAAAATTTATTTATAAACTGTCCTGAATTTACTGGCGGTCCAGGATTGTTAGATGACCCTGTGTTCCAGCGCAAAGAATGGGTGGGGGTGGGGGGGAAACACTCTGTCCACATCACGTCTCATTTTGTAAACCTTTATCATCTCCTCCAGCGCCACCCTGCTAAAGTGTAAATTCCAGAAACCTGAACGCCTCTTCTCTTTATTTCCTCTTAACGTTATTGTGTAAGGCAGTTGTAATTAAAATCAACATAATAAGGCCCAGCTCTTGATTGCGCTAAATCATTTCTTATTGATTGCAACATATTACATACATATTTAGTAGAAGAAAGTTTACCAGGCACCAGTTAATTCAGAAACGTTTGTCAGCACAGCCCCTCAGTCTCTCTCTCTCTGCTACCGAATATGTACTTGAAAGAAATTAGCTATGAAGTTAATTCATTCAACAAAAACAAAGGCTCCTCCCCCTCTGATTCCCACTCGGCAGAGTTAAGGACAGCTTTTTTGGAAATAAATAATGGCTTAATTGGTTAGTCTATTTTAAAACTAGACCTTTGGAGGGACGTCTACTGGGTGCAACATCTCTCTACTCTTTCACAGGGAAACCATCAGAGCAGGATTTGGAGGCAAAGGTCCAGGGGGACCCCACTCAGCAGAATGAGAGGGGGGGCAACATGCACACCCATACAAGGGCAGCAGGGCTGGCTTAGCAGCTAAAGGCAGCGGGAGGGGGGAGGGACCAAAGTCTAAATTTACTTGACTGCACCACTGATTGCTCATTCTATGAAGGAGACACCCTTTGATTCACACATATCCCTGGCTCAGGATGCTGCAATGCTAAATACCTGGGCTATGCCACCAAAGGCCCTTTCATCCAGGCTGTTGGGACCAGGGAGGAGAGATTTCGGGATGACTCTGCAGCTGCAGTCCTATCCACACATGCAGCCAGATCCCACACGTTTATTCACAAACATGTCCCACTGAGTTCCACCAGGCAAGTCCCAAGAAGGGAATTCTACACTTCTTAAAACCTTATTAGGAAGTAAGTGAGCACAAGGGTCTTACTTCCGAGTAAGCACGCCTGTGATCTGTTCAAAGAAGTCACAATGACTCTCTCCAAGGTTTGAGGCTTTGCAGTTGGTGCATCAGGTGCACAGAAATAAGGGAACTGGAAATTTCCCCATCACCTTGTCCTTTTGGAGTCATTGCACACATACATCTCATTCTGATATCATGGGCTGTATCCAAGCCCTACTCAGAGAAGACCCATTGGAATTAACTGACCTAAGTAAACCGTGTCCATTCATTCCAACAGAGCAGGTGTAACATTGGTGACAACCCATCATTTTGACGCCAGAAGATGGAGAGGTTGCTTTTCAAATGTGAGAGTCGAAGGATGTTGAGATGTAAAAGTTTAGTGGCATCTTCAAGGAGAGACTCCTCCACCAGTGATGCCCTCTATGCAACTGGGGAAACTGGGGCAGATGGAGTACTCTGTCAGGACAAGAGTTTGGGGGCAGAGGAAGACCATTCAAAGTCAGGGAAGGGAGTGCACAGCTGTTGCCCGTGTTAGCCCTACACAAAGTTGGCTCATTGAAACGAAAGGACCCAATCCATTCATTTAAATGGGTCTGCTCTGAATGGGACTTAGTTGGATACAACCCAATGTGTGCATCCCGACTCCAAAATTAATATGCCCAACTGCACACGGTGACTTCAAAAAGGCAACTTGGCTGGGAAATGCCTCCCGTGTGTGTGTTTTTACACCTGATGCGCCAACTGCAAAACCCCAAACGCTGGAAAGAGTCACCGTGACTTCTGCAGCCGTCTACTCTGAGTAGGACTTCGTTAGCTGGCACTAAAGAGGGGGAGACTCCCACGGCCATTCAGTGCAGAGCCCCCCCAACTGCCTAACTGCATCGCTTAGTGCCAAACGTTACCTGTGGCTGGGTAAGGGTGGGGTGGGGGAGGCGGAGATAGGGGAGGGGCTTCATCCTCCCCACTTTCCCCTTTTTACCTGAAATCGCTGTACGGGTGGATGATCCAGAAGCCGGCGGACTTAACCCTTTCCTGCTCCCTCTCCACGGCCTTTTGGCTGCCAAACATCCTCAAGGAGAATTTGTTGACCCCCGGCTGCAGCATCGCCCCGAACTGCCTCTGCATGAAGCCGGCCTGGCCCAGCCGCTGCTCGTCGTCCGGGGTGATCTGGTCGGCGCCCCCTCCCGCTCCGTCGGGACCCCCGCCCCCTTCCACTTTCACGAAGGCGGACGAAGAGGGAGGAGGCGGAGGGTCCGGCGGGGACGAGCAGGAAGAGGCTGCCGCCGGGGTGGAGGAAGCCGGGGGTCCCGGCTCGGTGTCCGACAGGTCCGGGGGGCTGCGCTCGTCGCCGGGGGACGCCGCGTCCCCTTCGCTGCTGATCAGGCGGCGCTCCTCGCCCGAGTCGTGCGGGTGGCGGCTGGCCAGAGACGAGAGGCTCCCCTTGAAACGCCGGCAGTCCCCGTTGGTGCTGCTCTTGCCGCTGCCCCGGCAGCCCGGCGCCCCCGAGGCAGCCGACGAAGCCGCCGCCGCCGCCTCTCCGCTTTCCACGAGTCCGCCGCCCGCATCCCCCACGCCGGGCCTCGAGGGCTCTCCTGCCCCTTGCCCCCGGGCTCCCCCTGGCGGCGCCGACGCCAAGGGCCTCAGCTTGATGCTTTTGCGACGGGCGTCCTTGTCGGCTCCACCGCCGCTGCAGCCGCTTCCTCCTCCTCCACCGGCTTCTTCGTCCTCCTCGTCCATGATCGACGCTTTGGGGCCGATCTGCTGCGGGAGGCTGTATAATCGCTTGCGCATCGACGGCGGCAGCCTGTCCATGGCCGCGCGCTCGGGGGGAGGGCGGGGGAGACCTGCTTGCAGGCCGGCGGCTGGTGGTGGGGACCCCCTCGGCTCTCTTCCGCGCGTGCCCAACCCGCGCCCTCCTCAAGGAGCTTCTAAAACGGGGTCTCGCTCAGCTCCGCAGCCAGACCGCCACAGCGAGGACCACCCATCCTTCTCCTGTCCTCCCGGGGTTGCGCCGGGTCGAGGATGCAGCGCTTCCGAAAGGGCAGCGGGGTGCGCCAGGCGGAGAGCCCCTCCCCGGGCTGGCTAGCTGGCGTCCCACTGAGCCGCCGCCGCCGCGGTGACCCTTCCGCCCGCCGCCTGCTGTTGCTGCTGCACAGCCCCCCGGGGCAGCGGGACACCCAGCCAGCGGCTCCTCAGCGCTCGCCACGGCTGCATCTCGGCGGCGGCGGCTTCCATAGGCGCCCGGGCAGCCGCGTCTCCGGCGAAGCAGACATAATAATGAGAAGGAGGGTGATCAGGAGGCGGACGGGGAGGAGGGACGGAGCAACACCTGCTGAGGAGCCGAGGAGGGCGATCCCCGCCGCCGGCAGCCCCCGCGCCACAAGGGCCCCTCGCCCCTCCGCGGCCTCGACGGCGGCCCGCGATAAACAAGGAGCGCGCGAGCAACCTGCAGCAGCGTCCAGCGCCCGGGCGCCGCTTACATCACTGCTGCTGCTGCTGCTGCTGCTGCTGCCATCCCTGATTCCTCATGCAGCAGCTCCTGGTCCTGGGAATATTCATGAAGCCAGCTGATCCGATTGGGTTGCCATAGGAGCCACCGCTGCCAATGGGCTCTGCCTACCTGAGCTGGCAGCCGGGCTTCTTAAAAGGGCAACGCCTCGGACGCCGGGTGGGCGTGCGCGTCTCGGGCGCGGGCTGGGGCGCCTCGGCTGCTGCCTGGAGCGGGGGATCGCGGGCGGAAGGACGAGGGAGCGCAAGGAAATCCACAAGCCCCTGATGCTCATCTCTCTCTCTCTCTCTCTCTCTCTCTCTCTCTCTCTCTCTCTCTCTCTCTCTCTCACACACACACACACACACACACACACACACACTCCTTGTCCCTCAAGTGCTACCATTTGCTCATGCAAAGCTGCAGTGCTGCGCTCAGCTAGGAGTAAGCCCCATTGAAGACCCCGGAACTTACTCCCGAGTAAAGGCGGGCAAAGTTCTTGGCTCCCCACCTTCGCCAATCCAGTTCCCTTCAGATGATTTGGACTGCAACTCCCGCCAACCTCAGCAGCCACAGATGTTTAAGTTTCGTGTTGTCCTGCTTTTGTGGCGCTGTAGCCCGTGCAGACAGCAGTGATGCAAACGGAAAGCGGGCTAAATCCACCACGGTGTCGAGACCATGCTGCACTGTACGTGCCCACTGCAAATAAATAAAAATTATTTTAAAGTCTGCAGGAACCCCTGGTGAAACTTACTTCTGAGTAGACGTGTCTATAGAATGACAGGAGCGCTAAGACCGAAGCCTTTTGTCTCTGTTGCAGCGGCACATAGCTTCGTGGTGGTTAGTGCCCGTTGGGGCTGGTAAGATGTAAGGCAGGAGGCCAACAGTAGGTGGAGCCAGAGCCAATGACAGGTGTAGTCTAGTTCTGTCCTCATCTGCCTCCCTGCTGAATTCGACAAGGGCACAACAGAAACCAAGGAGAGGGGAGTGGACAGGCAGTGCCACTTTCTGGACTGGTTGTAAGAAAAAAGAAAGGTGGGGGGGGGGGGCTGGCTGAGTGCAAACTGAGGTTGGTGGGGCAATGCCCCGTTTGCCCTAATTGACCAGCTTCCACCATAGCTGTCAACTTACAGATTTGAAAATAAGGGACCAGCAGCCTTGAAAATAAGGGACCAGCAGACAAAATAAGGGACCTGCAGCCTCACCTGTTCCAGGCACTCCAGTCTTCCTGTCCTCCTGCAGTCTGGTCAAACTCATGCTGGTAGCTTCGAGAACACTGTCCAACCAACTTTGTAACCAGAGGTTCAACTGAATAGAATCTGAATCACATGCACCACAAGGCCTATGCAGCCTCAACTTAAGATGGCTCCCCGGCCTGGCTTTGCACTGCAAAGTTTGCAGCAGCACGTGCAACAAAATGGCGTCCAGCATTCAAAAAACCCCTCAGCTTGCATTAACTAGCCACACACAAGGCATGCAAGCTCCACCCCCCAGTCATTCTTAAACTTCTTATTGGGTGAGCAACAGAGCCAAGCAACACAGTTGGAGCCTCCCTCCTCCCTGGCCGGCAGGGAGGGAGAGAGAGGACCTGCTTCCTTTGAAATTTAAGGGACATCATTTAAGGGACATCCATCAATTAGGGACAGCAGTGGGACGTGGCAGTGGAATAAGGGACTGTCCCTTCAAATAAGGGACATTTGACAGCTATGGCTTCCACCGAAGTTGTGTATTCAGAAAGTAAGCCCCCATTGCATTGAATGGTGCTTACTCCAGAGCAACTGTGCCTGCAATTGCAAACCTCAAACAGTGTCTTCTGGCACGTTAAAGGCTTAACTCAGCTGCTCCCAAGACAGCGTTCATTAACCCGATATCCTCTGTATATTACAGACTGCAACTCCCAGCAAGTGCTGGCTGGGACTGATGGGAAATGTAGTTCAGAACACCTGTCAGGAGGCAGGTTGATGAAGGCTGCTCCTGGAAATTTGGGGACCAAAAGGTTTTTGCTCTCTATCCCTTGCTCTTGCAATAGTAGAGTTTCTAATGAGGAAATGAAGATAATTGGTCAATGCAAAAGAATAAAAACAATACCCCATGCAGACTGGAAATCTGGCTTGATTGACTGGTGCATCAAATCAAGAAGGATTCTTAGAAAGGATCTTTTGAGTCCATCCAGTCCAACCTCTGACTTAAGTGCATCCTGTTTCTGGCGCCTTAAACCAGAAATGCATTGAAAAATACTGTGCATATGAACATTGCCAACTATTTTATATTGAGTCAGACCACTGGTCCATCTCTGATGGGCAGTGAGATTGGTACCTGACATCCTTCAACTGAAGGCATCAAGGATGACAGGGATGCTTTTTAAAAATTAATTTATATACTACTTAATGTCAAAATAGTCTTCTAAGAGTTTTACAAATATAACAATCCGTTGCACAAACATTAAAATACAAATTCTCATATTTAAAACGTGCACTTTTATTGTATTTGTTTAGCAGAATTTATATCCTGCTAGACTAAAAAACAAACAAACCCCAAGTGGTTTACAACAATATAAAACAAAGCATTACAAATATTGATTTAAAAACAGTTAAGCACAGGTAATAAAAATATTTAAAATATGATTTAGCACAGTACAAGCTAAAAAGAAATAAAACCCGTTGAGATAGGCTTGCTTAAACAAAACTATTTTAATCAAAAAGAGTCAAGATGTTTGCCTGATGATAATAGGAAGAAAGTTCCAAAGTTTAGGTGCTGCTAAAATAAAAGTTTGATTTCTTACAATGGTGGAACAAGTATTATGTGTTGCCTGTAAA
Organism: Podarcis muralis; assembly: GCF_964188315.1. Classification (NCBI taxonomy): domain Eukaryota; kingdom Metazoa; phylum Chordata; class Lepidosauria; order Squamata; family Lacertidae; genus Podarcis; species Podarcis muralis. The sequence goes on from NC_135668.1 coordinate 8,261,709, forward strand.
AGTGCCAGTTCTGCAATAAAAACGATCTATGAAAACAACTCCACAATTAAAACTGGAGACTCTGTTTGAGAGATCAAGGGTTACATAGTTTTAGCAGAAATGTTATAAAGAATTAAGTAAAAATAGATTGTTAATGGGCCAAAGTGTAAAATCTAAGGTCAGATTGTGTTAAGATAAATTATAGAACAAAAATTGAGAAAGATGGAAAGGATTTGCTGAAATAGCTAATTGAACTAGAATACAAAAAAGGGAGGTGTGAGGAGGTCGATGAAACAAATAAATGAAAGATAAAGATAAAGATACGGAAATACTGGATGTGTTTTTAAATGTTTTTGTTTTTCTTATTGTTTTGCTGTATTGTTTTTTGCTTTTCTTTTTCCCCTCTTTTGATGTATTGTATTGTAAGGTATTGTTGTGTTTTGTTTAACTTTTTATTGTTCCTTTTTTTTCTTTTTTTCTGTAACTATTAAATCTTTAATAAATATCATTTTTTTTAAAAGAGAGAGAGAGAAAGAGAGATCAAGGGAATACCTGGGAGTTTTGGTAGGCAAAGGATGTGCTCTGTCCCTGGGAATGACCTCCCCACACAGCTATTTAACCTGATAAACTAAGAGAGCAATTTGAATCAGAACCGGAGAGGCTACTGCTCTAAGTAGCATCTTCTTTTTTAAAGGCTTGATTTAGTGTACTCATTTATTTCCCAACTTTCAGTATATTCAGTATGTACTGTATGATTTTTAAAAACCCCCAGAAAGCATCAGAATTAAAAATTGCTGCAGATAAATGATGACAATTGTATTAACTGATGTACTAAGATATGGAAAATGCTTAAATAAAAACAAAAATTAAAATTGCCACAGATTGAAATAATCTTTCAAGGAGGCAACAGTTCTCAGTAGCTCAATGGAACAGCATAGTCTTCCCTGCCCCTGAAAGCAGGTGGACCTCTCTAGTGGGTATAGCATCTCAAGAGGTGCGCAGGGTCAGCTTTCAGGAGATGAGAAAGCTTATCTCCCATCAGGCAGCTGGGGGTGAATGAATGCTAGAAAGACAGAGACTCTCCTTATGGTCCAGAGACATTAATATATAAACATCTTCTGGGCGGGGGGGGGGGCAGGGAGTGAAGCCCCTCCAGCTGGATTTGCTAGTAGATACAGTGGGTGAGTAATTGCACAAAGCTTCCATTTTGACCCATTTCCCCATGTGCTCTTTCCAACCTGCAACAATCCATCACTAGGCACTGAGAATAAAGCAATTATGTGCAAAAGGGTGGATTGATCGGGCCGTATGCACTTTGAATGATTTATTAGAGGGAGGAAATTCTTCTCTGACCTTATTTACAACGGGCTGAGAAATATCAACTGGGAGCAAGACTTCCATGGCAGGAATGCGACTGCATAACGTATTAACTAATATTTCTGGACCAGACGTTTGTGCTATATCACCTTCTCCGGACATCGTATAGACAGGCAGAAATCAAAATTGTGCTAAGGAAGATCCAAACTCACCAAGCTGAATGATGTGAGCCTGGTGAAAACGAATAGTATTTGAATATATTATGGGAAGGGACGCGGGTGGCGCTGTGGGTAAAACCTCAGTGCCTAGGACTTGCCGATCGTATGGCCGGCGGTTCGAATCCCCGCAGCGGGGTGAGCTCCCGTTGTTCGGTCCCAGCTCCTGCCCACCTAGTAGTTCGAAAGCACTCTTAAGTGCAAGTAGATAAATAGGGACCACTTTATAGCGGGAAGGTAAACGGCGTTTCCGTGCGCTGTGCTGGTGCTGGCTCGCCGGAGCAGCTTCGTCACGCTGGCCACATGACCCGGAAGTGTCTTCAGATGGCGCCGGCTCACGGCCTCTAGAGCGAGATGAGCACGCAACCCTAGAGTCGGACACGACTGGCCCGTATGGGCAGGGGTACCTTTACCTTTACTATATTATGAGAAATGATGACTAATAGGGTACATGAGAGAGATTTGTAAAGTTGGGGGGAAATGGAAAAGGGGAAAAAGAATATTTTTCTTCTCCTATAACACCAGGACTTAGGATCACCCTGTAAAATGGGTGAAATGGTAGATCTGGGATAGTCAAAGGAAGTATTTTTTCGCCACACTGCAAACAGTTAATCAGAGGGACTCCTCGCTGCAGGATGTCACAGCTTTCAAAGGGGATTGGCCAAATGCATGGAGAAGAAGAGACCTATCAATGCCCTACCAGCTATGACAACTCAAAAGAACCTCCATATGCAGGAGGAGTGTAACTGACTGCCAGCTGCGGGGGGTGGCAGCAAAACAGTAAGAGTGAGCTGCTATTTGCATGCCTTGCTCGTGGTTTTCCTTAGAAGCCTCTGCCCTGGTTGAAGCAGGATGCGAGAGTAGACGGGACTCTGGTCTGATCCTGCATGGCTCTTCTGTACAATGTGCAGTTTTCTCCATGTGATGCTCTGCTTGGCAGGATGACGCTCCCATGTGTTCACCACTGATAGACCGAGAGTGCATGCAGAATGTCTCTGATCTGACTACATAGGAAGCTGCCCAGAGTCAGCCCATTGGTAAATCCAGTTCAATATTCTCTGTCTGGAAGTGGCTCCCAAGAGTTTCAAGTTAGAGCTTTCCCCAGCCCAGCCAGGAGATACTAGGGACTGAAGCTGAGACCTTCTGCATGCAAGGTGGATGCCCTAGCCCTGAACTATTATCCCTGCTGCTGTTACAGAGGCAAGATGAGCTATCTGTTGTTCGTTTGCTTCCCAAAACAAAAGCTTCTGCAGAGCCTCTTCACAAATCCTGAGGAAATAATGTATACGTTTTCATAAGGCTCCTTTTCCCCCAGTAGGTTTCCACTTCTGAAGATTTGCAGGTCTCGCTTAACAGGATTAGGTGAGAGGGTTTATTTTGAAACGTATGGATCTAAAAATACCCAGTTTCTGGAGTTTTGTGAGTAATTGGGGGCGGGGATGGGATGCTAGAAGCTAGGAAGAGAGCGGCTGCCTATTCTCTTCACTTGAGCACACTTTAGGGGGTTGTAACATGTTTGCCAGTACCACACCTCATACCTAACACCAAACAGAAAAAAACCAAGAATGGCAAATGTTGTCATTAAAAACATGAACACCCCCCCCCCCTGAGAAATTGTACCTTGAAATCTTCACAACACCCACTTACTTGAGACCAAGCCCCATTGTGAGCAGCGGTGGAGGACATGTGATCCCCCCATATGTTTGTTGTTGGACTACAGAGCCCATCAGTCCCTGCCAGCATAGCCAACAGTCAAGGATAATGGTGTGAGTTGTAGTGCCTGCCTGCCCTGGCTCATATAGCTGTTGCTCCAGACTTGGTTCCTTCACCTGAGCAGATTAGATCCTGGCCATCTTGGGCCACATTATCTGTCTTGGACCCTTTAAACCTTGGTCTGTGTCAGAATCCCTGGTTGTGGCCTGCCTTGGGGGAACATTGACTTCTGGCTGGAGATGTTTAGGACTGTAAATCTGACATCAGGAATCACAAGAAAGAGAAACCAGTAGGAGAACACTTCAATCTCCCAGGACATTCTATACAAGATCTCAAAGTAGCTGTCATATTACAAAAGAATTTCAGAAATAGACTGGAAAGAGAAGTTGCTAAATTACAACTTATTAAAGGTAAAGGTAAAGGGACCCCTGACCATTAGGTCTAGTCGTGACCGACTCTGGGGTTGCGGTGCTCATCTCGCTTTATTGGCCGAGGGAGCCAGCGAACAGTTTCCGGGTCATGTGGCCAGCATGACTAAGCCGCTTCTGGCAAACGAGCAGCGCACGGAAATGCCGTTTACCTTCCCACCAGAGCGGTACCTATTTATCTACTTGCACTTTGACGTGCTTTCGAACTGCTAGGTTGGCAGGAGCAGGGACCGAGCAACGGGAGCTCACCCCGTTGTGGTGATTTGAACCGCCGACCTTCTGATCGGCCATCCCTAGGCTCTGTGGTTTAACCCACAGCGCAGGGTGGATAACCTTTGGCCCTCCCATTTGTTGTTGGGTTGGACTAGGTGACCCTCGGGGTCCCTTCCAACTCTAGAATTCTATGATTCTTTGACTCCAACTCCCATAAATCTCTGGCCACTATCTGAGGGTGATGGGAGTCGGAGTCCAGTAACACCTGGAGGGCCAAAGGTTGTCCATGCCTGTGATTCTGCATTCATGTCCCTTGATTAACCCACACCCACACCATCCTTGGCAGGATAGCTATAACAGGAAGATGATGTGAAGAACTCCTTAAATAGGATTGTTCACACGATCCTCCTATTTCGGGTAGCCTACATGGGATCCTTTCAGCATCAGAATGGCACTGAGATCATCCTGGTCTTACATGCAATCTGGCCAATCCAAGGATTTAAAGCCAGCCTCAAAAAGTCTAGCTTTTCAAATTTCAAATATGACATGAATGATCTGTGTGACGTTTTTCATCGTGCTGCTTAAAACAGGCACACACTTATTTGTTTCTGCTATTAGCCTGTACTTCTCTGCCTTTTCCTGGCACAGAGATGCATTGATGGATTAAGCTTCCCCTACTGACATGGGTACTGACATGGGTAGGGACGCGGGTGGCGCTGTGGGTAAAAGCCTCAGCGCCTAGGGCTTGCCGATCGAAAGGTCGGCGGTTCGAATCCCCGCGGTGGGGTGCGCTCCTGTTGTTCGGTCCCAGCGCCTGCCAACCTAGCAGTTCGAAAGCACCCCCGGGTGCAAGTAGATAAATAGGGACCGCTTACTAGCGGGAAGGTAAACGGTGTTTCCGTGTGCGGCTCTGGCTCGCCAGATGCAGCTTGTCATGCTGGCCACGTGACCCGGAAGTGTCTCCGGACAGCGCTGGCCCCCGGCCTCTTGAGTGAGATGGGCGCACAACCCCATTGGCCCGTACGGGCAAGGGTACCTTTACCTTACTGACATGGGTGGTGCTGTGGTCTAAACCACTGAGCCTAGGGCTTGCTGATCGGAAGGTCAGTGGTTCAAATCCCTGTGACAGGGTGAGCTCCCGTTGCTCAGTCCCTGCTCCTGCCAACCTAGCAGTTCGAAAGCACATCAAAGTGCAAGTAGATAAATAGGTACCGCTCCAGCGGGAAGGTAAATGGCATTTCCGTGCGCTGCTCTGGTTTGCCAGAAGCGGCTTAGTCATGCTGGCCACATGACCCAGAAAAACTGTCTGCGGACAAACGCCGGCTCCCTTGGCCAGTAAAGTGAGATGAGCGCTGCAACCCCAGAGTCGTTCGCAACTGGACCTAGTGGTCAGGGGTCCCTTTACCTTTACCTTTACCTTTATATACCGCTCACATACAAATGGAAAAGCACACACTTTCAGTTTGTATGTGAGCAGTAGATATAAAATAGCACAAGTATGGTCAGTTAAAATTAATCGCAAAAACAGGGAAACTTTCTTAAAATAACTGTGGAGATAGAAAGGTCTTTGTCGTGCACCTGCGGTTCAACAGGGAGAGGGGCCTGTCTAATGTTAGCTAGGAGGGCGTTCCACAGAGTTAGGCCCCCCATCCTGAGTATGCACAGCTTCTGGTGCATTTGAGCCACGGGGGACCATTCCTAGAGACTCCTCTAACGATCTCAGTGATAGGTGGTCCTTAAGGTATCCTGGACCCAAGATCTGAAGGGCCTTTGAAATTAAAACACATCCCTTGAATGTGGCCAGATAACATATCGGCAGCCACTGGAGGCCAGCAGTAGTCTCTTGCAACATGGCTCTGCCTCTGTTAGGAGTTCTAAAGCTGTCCTTCCTAACCCGGTGCCTTCCATCGGCTGCTGGCATGTTGGTCAGGGCTGATGGGAACTGGAGTCCAACAACATTTGGAGGGCACCAGGCTGGAGAATACTGCTGTAAAGGATCCTTTGGCCTTCCAAACGTTACTGAACAACAGTTCCCAGAGCCCCTGGCCATTGGCCACGCTTGCTGGTACTGAAGGGAGCTGGAGTTTGGCAACATCAGGAGGACTAAAGTTTCCTCCTACCTGCTCTCATGCAACTGGCAAGAGTGATAAGCAGGAAGAAAAACCAAATGTGAGCCAGAAAGGGAGAGAAAATGACCTTCCTTCATTTTGGCTATAATGAAGTCCTCTTTGCTTAAATTACAGCCCCTTAGTGGATAATGTGAGGCACTGCTTTATGGGTACATAACAAAGGGGAACATTGCGACATCAGAGTCTGGAAAGATGGAAAGAATCTGGTAATCAAAAGCCTGGCTTTCTGTATAATTTTTTTTTTAAAAGACGTCTAAAAGGATTGCGTCTTAAAAGGTTCAGGTCTGCATCCCTGGCAGTGTAGAAAAATCTTATGAGAATGCAAGTCTTTCTTTCTTTTTCTTTCTTTTTTGCAAGTCTTTCTTTTTTGAAAGAAAAAAGAAAGGGAGCGAAAGAACCCCAAACCTTGAAAACACATGTAGTTATTTAGATTTAAAAGCAGCATAATTTTTGTTACAAGACTTTGAGTCCACCTTCCCACTCCAGCAGAGGAGCACAGGAGGCATCTTACAATATTACAAAACGGACAGAAAGAAATACAAGCAGCACTGTAACAAGCAAGGCTGGATTATCCATGGGTGTCTCGCCTTCCTTTGTGGGGCTGAGGAGCCAATCAACCTCCTACGAAGAAAGTAGGGAAACATGGAATTAGATGGGCCAGGATGGCTGCAGCTGCCTTTCAGTGTTCTTAGCCCACAAGTGAAGCCAGAGCTGAGATTTGCTATTTGTTTTTCTATTCATTCAAGGGACGCGGGTGGCGCTGTGGGTAAAAGCCTCAGCGCCTAGGGCTTGCCGATCGAAAGGCCGGCGGTTCGAATCCCCGCGGCGGGGTGCGCTCCCGCTGCTCGGTCCCAGCGCCTGCCAACCTAGCAGTTCGAAAGCACTCCCGGGTGCAAGTAGATAAATAGGGACCACTTACCAGCGGGAAGGTAAACGGCGTTTCCGTGTGCGGCTCTGGCTCACCAGAGCAGCGATGTCATGCTGGCCACGTGACCCGGAAGTGTCTCCGGACAGCGCTGGCCCCCGGCCTCTTGAGTGAGATGAGCGCACAACCCTAGAGTCTGTCAAGACTGGCCTGTACGGGCAGGGGTACCTTTACCTTTTTTTCTATTCATTCAGAGTGATGTAACGGTTTCACCCTCAAACCTTAGTGATAAAGTTGACTCCTTACACAAGACTTGAAGATGAACCTTTACTTGTCAGAACGGCAACAATTGAACAACTTGTATATATCGAGTTCAATTCAAGGAATTTCCTTTCTTGGGGAGCTCAGTTGATTCCCCATCCCTTTTGGCAAAGTATCAGACCATCTCTATTTCCACCAGGCTTTTTGGTTGTTTGAACTTTGCACCCCACAGCTGATTTAAATGGTTTATGCTGCAGTTTTCAACCTTTTCAGACCAGGAATCCATCTTCAACCAGAGCACGCATTTGGTTACCCAAACCTTCTCCTTTTTTTGCAATATATTTCTAAGATGGTAGCACTGTGATTGTAATTCACCTTGGAGCAGGCTGTGACCCTGATGCACCAGCCGAAGACCAGGCAATCCTATTATATCTACTCTGAAACAAGTTACACTTAGTTCAGTGGGGCTTACTCCCAAGCGAGTGTTTGTAGGATTGCAGCGTTGGCCTTGCTCTGCCTTCTTTAAATGCACTTTTTCTTTTAAGTTTTCACTCTGTATTGAAATTCCTCTTGGTGGCTCTTGTGATAATAATAATAATAATAATAATAATAATAATAATAATAATAATTTTTATTTATATCCCGCACTCCCCAGCCGAAGCTGGGCTCAGGGCGGCTAACAACAATCAAAATAGTCTGACATTCTAAAAACATTCATTATAAAATTAATTAAATCAAATTAAAATCAAATTAATGGCAACCATCAAGCAAAATTCTTATGAAAATCATAATAATCATAATCATTTATTTATACCCCACCCATCTGGCTGGGTTTCTCTAGCCACTCTGGGTAGCTCCCAAAAAATATTAAAAACATGATAAAACACGATAAATTAAATTAATAAATGCTATAGACTGGTCCCCTTGTGCCTTTAGCAGCAGCTCAACATGCAGAACTTCAGCAACTCAAAACTATTTTCTGACATGGATATAAATCAGAGGGGGGAAATCCACGTTTCAGGCTCTTAAAAACACAAAAGCTGTTCCATTTTTCAAAAAGTGGCAACCCCAAGGAAAAGCCCGGGGAAACCTTGGGATAGTTTATCACACAAGTTTTATACAAACAGGTGAAGTAAAAAGAGTGATACTTTCTGCAAGTCTCGTGGCTTCATCGGGTGGGCCTACGAAAAGGATGGCACAGCCTGTCCCTGCCTAGGAGTGCCCTCTTGTGAGTGGAACAAGGACTTCCCAACTTTGCATTATCAAGCAGAAGACGTCCAAAAGCTGGAGGCATTGGCAGGCACACTGAGCCTAGCTTTCGAGTACTGAATGTGATTTGGGAGAAGCAAATCCTTTCATTTATTTTATTTTATTTTTTATGAACAGTTCTCTAGATGTCCTGGTGTATCAAAGCTTGGAATCCGAGGCTCAAAATCAGGAGGCTGATAATCAAAGGCCTGGACATCCACAGCGAAACCACACAGATGCTGTTTTCTTCCCATTAGAGTCTCCATATTCAGGAAAGACTGGACTGCTGAACCCTCAAGGCACTTTTGTGCAGGAGGGAGGCTTTGAGAGTGGCAACAACTGCACCTGAAGTCATCCCATATAATCAGCCCAAGGGTTCTCTCATGGGCTGCTTTCCAGGGCCCCACATGCTGGGGCAGGCAAGGCCGAGTGGCGGACGTGTATTTGGGGGCCCTGAAACATGAACTGTCCTAGAGGCCCATTGGCAAGCAGCACTGAAGTCTGGGCAACCCTTGTTATCTTCTTCAATGGGGTTGTTCCACTACAGATCACCACACCTTTACAATGTCCGGGCTACTGACTTTCAAAAATTGGGATTGTTGAAATATATACAACAAAGAAATTGATCAGTTTGAGTTGTGCAACTCAAATTGGGTCTACTAGACCCAACATTTTAAAACAGCACTAACACTAGGTGGTGCTGTGGTCTAAACCACTGAGCCTTGAGCTTGCTGATCGGAAGGTCGGCGGTTCGAATCCCCGCGATGGGGTGAGCTCCCATTGCTCAGTCCCAGCTCCTGCCAACCTAGCAGTTCGAAAGCACGTCAAAGTTCAAGTAGATAAATAGGTACTGCTCCAGTGGGAAGGTAAACGGCGTTTCCGTGTGCTGCTCTGCTTTTGCCACAAATGGCTTAGTCATGCTGGCCACATGACCTGGAAAAACTGTCTGCAGACGAATGTCGGCTCCCTCGGCCAGTAAAGTGAGATGAGTGCCGCAACCCCAGAGTCGTTCGCGACTGGACTTAACTGTCAGGGGTCCTTTACCTTTACCTTTTTTAACACTAGCTGACTTGGGAAAGAAACAAGCCTGAAAGATAAGATCCTACAGAAAGTTAATCAAGAAGGAATCAGAGAGGGGAAAACAGATTGCCTTTCTGTCTATCGCCCCTGGTGCTGGTAACATTTTGCAAGCATTGTTGCTTTACTCCCAACACAAATGTTTATCCCCTGGGTAGGGAGTTCCTCAAGTATGGAGCCACCACTGAGAAGGCTTTGTATCAAAATGAAATTATTAATTTAACTACACACATGTATAGATTTGTGAGCTTCTTAGAGGCCTGTTCCTTTTCTTCTGCGCATTGATAAAGCACTCTAAACAATAAATGATAATAGTAGTGGGCAACCAGTGGCCAATATGAATTGGTGCACCTATACGCTCCACTCTGGCTACAGCCTTGAAGCAGGCTCAGCAAGCCTACTTTCTCAGTGAGAAAATTACCCCAGTAGAAGCAGCCACATCTCTGTTTTCTCTCTTTCATTCGTTGGGACCAACGCAGCAATCATCTGAACAAACAAGGCCTAAGGCTGGAGATGAAACAGAGTAAGGCAGTTGCAGCCATTTCAACAAATCCCTTTGGTGCCACAGAGGAAAGAAACATGTTAATATGATGCAATGTAGTTAATCAAGGGCTTTTTCAGAGGGAAGCTTTTTGTTAATCTGTTAAGGCAGCAATGAAATTATAAAAGGCTTCCTCAGAAGTAGTGATGAACCCAGTTCACATCTGTAGGAAAAGGAGGAGGAATCTGTAAAGTTCAATAGTTTTTCTTGTAAATACCATTTTACTTAATTTTTTTAATATAGCTATTTTAGTTTATTGATCATAAAACTGCACTAGGATGCCATTGATGGGGAACGCCTTATTGCTGCCATCCCAGTGGGATGGAGCTACACTTGCCCAGGAACAATGAGGAGCACACTTTAAGCTCCCAAACGGTCATTTGCAGCCACGCTTTCACCTGTTCCCCACCTGACATACAATATTATGTCAGGTATGGTGCAGGTGGGCATGGTTTGGGGTAAATGGCCTCTCTGACCTAATTAGGACCAGAGGTTCTCCACCACTGGAACAGACTAAAATCAGTAGGTGGACCATTGGCCTGACTCAGCCTAAGTCATCTTTCTTTCTCTTTTTATTAAAGATTTTCTTGATTTACAAAAGTGTATGCAATGTCTCTCTCTTGTATTTTTTTTTTTCATGTAACATTTTTACAAATCAGTTTTATTTGTTGAGACATTGGGAAGAAAGGGGAGAAAGAGGTGGAGGGGGGGAAAGATGGGTGGGGTTGGGGTTGGGTGGCGATGTTTCTATTAATATATGTGGGGTTTTGTGACAGCGTTGCTTGTGCAGGTTCTCTGCTGTTCGCTTGTGTTCCTTTGGTGGTAAGAGAGGTTGGGGTTGTCCTAGGGTGTGGCTGTTCATTTGTGGTTGGCTGTGGTGGTCTTTGTTTTCGTGTGTGAGTGGGGTGGATGGGTGTTTTGGATCAGGTTAGCCATATTGATTTGTATGCTGTTGGTGGATTTTTGTCATTGTCTTTTTGGGCTATCTATGTGATAAAGGGGAGCCATAACGGGGTGAAGGCGTCTTCTTCTATTTGTCCCCATGTCAGTTTCAGTTTATTGGTTAATTTTTCTAGTAGTGCTGTTTCCCATACTATTTGTTGTTGTTTTTTCAAATTTTTCAAATTAATTTTCCATTTTTAACACAACACAAAATAACAAACAAATAACAAACATATATAAAAGAAAACAAACATATATTCAAAATTTCTTACAGTTAAAAATCCAAATTCATTCCATTTTAGGCGACTTCCTCAAATCCTTCCTGACTGATTTTCATTAAATTTCATTTTAGCAGTTTTCCAATATCCACTTCTAATAATATTTACTTGTTCAGATTACTAACTTCCTTTCTTTACATAATATTCTCAATCCATCATCTTATACATTCAACATAATTTAATCCTAAGCCAAATTTAGTACTTGCAAGTATTTCCTCTTATATTATTGTATTTTACTAAATATTCCTTAAATTTCTTCCGTTCTTCTTGATGTTCCTCCTCTCTCTGATCGCGGTTTCTTCCAGTAAGGTCGGCCAGCTCCACGAAGTCCAACATCTTCATCTGCCAATCCTCCACCGTTGGTATTTCCTGTGATTTCCAATTTTTGGCAAGTAAAATTTTCGCTGCAGTTGTGGCATACAAAAACAATGTAAAATCTTTTTTGGGCAATTCCATTCCTATTGTTTCCCACAATATTTGGTACCATTGGTCCATGCTTACTCCTGACAGGTCTCTCCAGTGTCTGGCTAAGATCTACCGTATTTTTTGCTCTATAGGACACACCTGACAATAGGACACACCTTGTTTTAGAGGGGGAGAACAAGAAAAAAAATTCTCCCCCTCTCTGCGCAGCGCCCCTTCAGCGAAGCGGCAGGAGAAACGGAGCCCCTTCCATTTCTCCTCCCGCTTAGCTGAAGGGGCGCTGCGCTTTAGCTGAAGGGGCATCTACCCTTCAGTGAAACGAACCCGAAGCCTCTGGAGTGCAATGGGAGCTCCGGCCACGCTCTGGCACAGCCATCCCGCTGCTCCCAGAGCTTGTTGGGGCTGGCGAGGGAAGCCCAGGTCCCCCCCCCCCAGCCCCAGGGACCACACATTTGCTCCATAAGATTCACAGACATTTCCCCTTAGATTTTAAGAGGAAAAAAGTGAGTCTTATGGAGCGAAAAATACCGTAAGTCATCTTTCTATGTTCCTGTTTTGGAGAAAAGGGCTGTGGCTCAGTGGCAGAGCATCACTGCATTAAAGAGGGTTGTACTAGATGACCTTTGGTGTCCCTTCCACCTCTTCGGTTCTAGGATTCTATGATCAGTTTTGCATGCAGAAGGTCCCCGGCTCAATCCCAGCCCCTCCAGGTAGACCCAGTAGGGACACTTGTCTGAAATCCCAGAAAACTGCTGCCCCTCAGTGTGGACAAAGAATCTTCCGCACAAGGCAGCTTCCTGCGTTCTTAACAATTATGTGCAAAAGAGCTGAGGAAAAAATCCTCGCCACCAAATTATTTTCCTCCCAGGTCCCCAGGTCTCTCCTCATCTTTCAACCGGTTGCCTGGCAATGCTGGCCTTGATTTGCAGGGAATCCCACACAAAGCTCTCCTCTCTGGTGATCTCGCTCTTCTCAGCTTTTGTTGCCAACCTCAGACAATGCAGTCATTTATTACCTGCTAAATATTTGCATGCTCCAGCAGTCCAGGGTGGGGAAAGATCGAAAGCAGATTTGGAGGAGAACCACACACACAAAAGCACACAATTGCTTCCTAGGAAAAAAGATCGAGGATAGCGGGCCTCAGGCACCACAAGGAACTTTCTTTCCGACAATGAAACATCCATCTCAGCTGCAGCGCTTTGATGCTTTGTTCTCTGAATAGACCAAGCCACAAAACTAAAATTCATCTTATTCGTTTGGGAGAAAGAAGGATAGGCACAGCCACCAGCCCAGCCCTGCAAAGCTCCTTCCCAGCCGAGTTGATAATTGCATTTCTCCCTCCCCAGCCCAGATTTGTGCCATTTGCTTTAATGGAGAAAGTTAAAGTCATTCTGGGAGTGATACAAGTATAATGAGTTTTGCAAAATGTTTATATGGGGAGGTGAAAACACTGGGTGGGAGAAGGGTTGCCGTGTGCCCTACTTTACTGGGGACGATCCTCTACTCAAAGGGCTGTCGGAGGAGAGTTCTCTGTTTGCAGGTAACCACCTTTGGAAGCACAAAGCTTCTTACACAGAGGCTATACTATGCCCAGTCTTTTTAAAAATAAGATTTTCAAATACAGTGGTACCTCGGGTTAAGAACTCAATTCGTTCAGGAGGTCTGTTCTTAACCTGAAGCACCACTTTAGCTAATGGGGCCTCCCGCTGCTGCTGCGTGATTTCTGTTCTCATCCTGAAGCAAAGTTCTTAACCCAAGGTACTATTTCTGGGTTAGCGGAGTCTGTAACCTGAAGCGTATGTAACCTGAAGCGTCGATAACCCAAGGTACCACTGTACAGGAAACAAATATTGCTTCTACAGCAGTTTTACATCTTACCAGGTGCGCAGCCTGGGAGTCATTTTGGACTCTCAGCTGTCCATGGAAGCGCATGTCAATTCTGTGTCCAGGGCAGCTGTCTACCAGCTCCATCTGGTACGCAGGCTGAGACCCTACCTGCTCGTGGACTGTCTCGCCAGAGTGGTGCATGATCTGGTTATCTCCCACTTGGACTACTGCAATGTGCTCTGTGTGGGGATGCCTACAACTAATCCAGAATGTGGCAGCTAGACTGGTGACTGGGAGTAGCCACCGAGACCATATAACACCTGAAATACCTACATTGGCTCCCAGCACATTTCCGAGCACAATTCAAAATGTTGGTGCTGACCTTTAAAGCCCTAAACAGGCTTGGCCCAGTATACCTGAAGGAGCTTCTCCACCCCCATTGTTCAGCCCGGACACTGAGGTCCAGCCCCGAGGGCCTTCTGGCAGTTCCCTCACTGCGAGAAGCAAAGTTACAGAGAACCAGGCAGAGGGCCTTCTCGGTAGTGGCACCCGCCCTGTGAAACGCCCTCCCATCATATGTCAAGGAAATAAGCATCTGACTTTTAGAAGACATCTGAAGGCAACCCTGTTCAGGGAAGTTTTTAATGTTTGAGCTTTTATCTTGTTTTTAATATGTGGTTGGGAGCTGCTCAGAGTGGCTGGGGAAACCCAGCCAGATGGGCAGGGTATAAAATATTATTATTATTATTATTATTATTATTATTATTATTATTATTACTACTACTACTACTACTAATAATAATAATAATAATACAGTGGTGCCTCGCAAGACGAAAATAATCCGTTCCGCGATTCTCTTCGTCTTGCGGTTTTTTCGTCTTGCAAAGCAAGCCCATTAGCAGCTTAGCGGGCTTAGCGGATCAGCTGATAAGCGGCTTAGCGGCTTAGTGGATCAGCTGACAAGCGGCTTAGTGGCTTAGCGGATCAGCTGTTAAGCGGCTTAGCGGATCAGCTGATAAGTGGCTTAGCGATCAGCTGTTAAGCGGCTTAGCGGCTTAGCGGATCAGCTGATAAGCGGCTTGGGGAAAAGGGGGGGAGGGGAAAAACCCTGCAGGAACTCGCAAGACATTTTCGTCTTGCGAAGCAAGCCCATAGGAAATTCGTTTTGCGAAGCACCTCCAAAACGGAAAACCCTTTCGTCTAGCGGGTTTTCCGTCTTGCGAGGCATTCGTCTTGCGGGGCACCACTGTAATAACAGTGGGTCCAATGGTCGAGAAGGCAGTTTCTGCACATGCTCGGGAAGAAGTGAGGGGCAGATGGGGCTCATCAGCCTGGGAATGTGTCCCATCAAGGAGATGGAAATCTCTGACCCTAAACCTCCACTGCCTGTAGGATATCTTTGGGAGAAGAAAAGGCTAAGGAGTATACCCTACACAAATACAGTGGTACCTCGGGTTACATACGCTTCAGGTTACAGACTCCGCTAACCCAGAAATAGTACCTCGGGTTAAGAACTTTGCTTCAGGATGAGAACAGAAATCGTGCTCCGGAGGCGCGGCGGCAGTGGGAGGCCCCGTTAGCTAAAGTGGTGCTTCAGGTTAAGAACAGTTTCAGGTTAAGAACGGACCTCTGGAACCAATTAAGTACTTAACCTTAGGTACCACTGTACAGAGGGTATTCAAGCAGGGAGGGGGACCTTTGGCTTTCTGGGTGTTCTTATTATTCCCGATTACTGGCCATGCTGTTTGGGCCTTGTGAGAATTGGAGCCGAACAACAGCTGGAGGTCCACAGGTTTCCCACCTTGGTTGCAAGGTAAGTCAGCACTTGTTATCCTTCTGTCCCCATCTCATGCTATTTCACAAGACCATGGCCCAAGCAAGAGTTCAGCTATGGACTTCCTGATTCACAGCTTTGTCTCTTAGTTACCACCCTAACTCTACTCTCTAACCCATGGGTAGGCAAACTAAGGCCCGGGGGCCGGATGCAGCCCAATCGCCTTCTCAATCCAGCCTGCGGACGGTCCAGGAATCAGCGTGTTTTTACATGAGTACCTCGGGTTACATACGCTTCAGGTTACACATTCCGCTAACCCAGAAATAGTGCTTCAGGATAAGAACAGAAATCGGGCTCCTGTGGCGCGGCAGCAGCAGGAGGCCCCATTAGCTAAAGTGGTGCTTCAGGTTAAGAACAGTTGCAGGTTAAGAATGGACCTCTGGAATGAATTAAGTACTTAACCTGAGGTACCACTGTAGAATGTGTCCTTTTATTTAAAATGCGTCTCTGGGTTATTGGTGGGGCATAGGAATTCGTTCATTTTTTCTTCTTCAAAATATAGTCTGCCCCCCCTCAAGGTCTGAGGGACAGTGGACCGGCCCCCTGCTGAAAAAGTTTGCTGACCCCTGCTCAAACCTGCTGGTGTCTCCTCTAATTCTGTGTCCAGAATAGGGATGGGCAAATTGGTCCATTTCTGTTTCTCTCTGTTTCTATTTTTCCAATCTTACGTTGTGTTCTCCACATTTCCGTATCAGTTTGCAATTCTTTCTTTTTTAAAAAAATGACAACAGCCCATCATTAATTACGTGTGAATTTCTCCTAACAAATTTCTTTATGCAATTCTGCTTAACAGACACATTTTGGCTCAGCAATATCCCCGAATACAATGCATTTTGTATGTTATTTTCACTAATATACCTCGCTGTATACATTTTTGTACACATTACTTGTCTGGAGAAATGCACTACAAAATCCAAAGAAGTGTGAGTTTTGGAGGATGTCTGTTTCAGTTTGCATATTGTTTTGGACGGTGGAGTTTAGGTAGGCTTCCCTTTAAATGCAAAGCGAGTCAAATTTCTCCCCTTCACAAAGTCCAGAATTCTGTCCGCTGCAATCATAAGAAAGGAACAGTCCGTTATTCACAGTCCTAAAAATAGCAGTTCTTCTCGCATTCAAGTGTATCCATTTCCAAGGATGAAGTCGCCAGCTCCAGCCTTTCACGCTCTGGGTCCCCCTCTCCCTCCTCTTTGTCAAGGAAATGCGAGGCGATTTAGAGACACAAACTACACCCAGTTGTCAACGCCATATGAACCTCAGGGAGGAGGGTTACGGCACCCCTCCCCTGGCAAGGAACAAAAGATCTGATTAATACTGACTGTGATGACACAAGTGGGTTATTCCGTAGGATTCTCTGTGTGCTTAACTCCGCCATATCCGACAGGGAACCATTACAAAGACGTCAAAGAAATTCTTCCTGCAAATTAAAGCAAAACCTAGTTAAGGCTGCAGAAAAATGGTCTGCCCACAATTTTTTTTAAATGAAATAATAATAATAATAATAATAATAATAATAATAATAATACCATGAGGGCCAACAGGCCTCCCAGACATCATTGTTATTACAGGTTCGTGATAATTTGTGCTCATGGATGGTATCAGGGCAGTTTTGCAAGATCCCTCTTTCAATATTACGGGGAACCAGACAGAGGGCCTTCTCGGTAGTGGCACCTGCCCTGTGGAACACCATCCCACCAGATGTCAAAGAGAAGAACAACTACCAGACTTTTAGAAGACATCTGAAGGCAGCCCTGTTTAGGGAAGCTTTTAATGTTCGATGCATTACTGTATTTTAATATTTTGTTGGAAGCCGCCCAGAGTAGCTGGGGAAGCCCAGCCAGATGTGCAGGGTATAAATAGTAAAAAATTATTATTATTATTATTATTATTATTATTATTATTATTATTATTATGATGATGATGATGTTTCTGCCTGCCAAAATTATGGGGCAGAGATGCTGCTCCATTTCCAACCAGTGCATGTCTCGTGGCTTCCTGATGAAATCCTGTAACTTTTTTATACCACAGATATTCCAGTGCAGAACTGCCCCTCCAGACAGCAATAATGCAAGGCCACTGGGGAAGCATCACAGAACAACTAATAAAGTGGAATTATGCATGTATGATCTAGCCTAAATCTGCCACTAATGCGCCATTACTGCATCAATTACATGTTTTAGAAAACACCCAAGCACAAAAATACCAGTCTTTTGGGGCCCGCCATGCAATTGCCTGGGGGGCTTGTTCCTTGTTACGGATTCAGAAGAAAATAAATCTCGTTTTTCATTGCTGCTAGCTCCATGCATTTTTTGCTTAAGGTTGATGTGCCTTTCCGCACTTTCTTCCCAGCTCTCCTCTGAATTTGGGGGAAATTCAGCATTTTTGGAAAACGCAGCTTTCTGCAAAAGATCAAGCCACTTGCAGAGAGTTTCATGCATTTTTTTATAATTTTCTTTTGTATTCAGCAGTAAGTCTTCTCAAACAGCCCACTAGCAGTGCTTCTGTGCTGGTCCCGGGGGCTAACCGTGCGGTGAGGTCCGAGTCCAGTCCGAGGTCGAGGGTGCGGTATGGAGGCAGTCCGTCAAAGCTGAAGTGGGGTCCAAGGCAGGGAGTCGGGTGAGGTCAGGAACTCTGGCAGAGGAGCAGGACAGGGTGCAGGCAGGAACAGGCTACCAACAATGTTGCTCCCGCAACCTGGGACTGGGGCTGGCTGGCTTTTATCTGCCCCGAGGCATAGGGCGGCCCCGATCCTCTGGTGACTCGTCTCTCCTGGCCTGGAGGCAAGCACTCCTCCTGCAGGAACTTAGTTCCTTCTGCCTCCCTGCCCTGAGCTCAGGAGAGGTTAGAGGGTTACCGGACCCAGAGGCAACCTCAGCTTCCTCTGACGGGGCTGAGAGTGGAGCACCTGCAGGCAATGGGTTCTCCATCACCTCAGGAGCCAGAGCAGACTCAGCTGGTGCCTGCACTTGAGGATCCAGCACAGGTGAGGACCCTTCAGGCTCAAGCCCCAGCCCTGGCTCAGCTGGTTCTGGAGGCGGGAACTCCTGTGCAGGCTGGGATTCCTCAGGTTCAGCCTCTGAGTCTGAATCCCAGGCCATCACAGCTTCAGTCTTATCTGGATCAAGCTTCAGTATGTTGGCTCTCATCCAGTCCATTACTGAAGCGGGACAAGAGTCCAACACAAGCACTGCCTCACCTCCAGATGCAAAGGAGAAGTAGAGTTGTGTGCCATCAGCATATTGCTGACAACGTACTCTAAAACTCTAGATGACCCCACTCAACAGTTTTGTTTAGATGTTAAATAGCATAGGGGATAAAACTGGGCACTGAAAACTCCACGTGCAAGGCTCTATTTCATGGGTAGGCAAACTAAGGCCCGGGGGCTGGATCCAGCCCAAACACCTTCTCAGTCCGGCCCGCGGACGGTCCGGGAATCAGTGTGTTTTTACATGAGTAGAATGTGTCCTTTTATTTAAAATGCATCTCTGGGTTATTGGTGGGGCGTAGGAATTCATTCATTTCCCCCCAAAAAATATAGTCCGGCCCCCCACAAGGTCTGAGGGACAGTGGACTGGCCCCCTGCTGAAAAAGTTTGCTGACCCCTGCTCTATGGGCCTGAAAAGCACCCCCCCCCCCAAGCATCACCCTCTGGGAGCGATTCAGAGGTTCATTGTGGCAGCTCCTACCTTTTGGAATATCCTCCCATTACATATCAGACAGGTTTTTCTCCAGCACCTATTGAAGACCTTCCTCTTTCATCGTGCCTTTCAAGTGCAGATTTTTATTCCAGTCTGTATCTGCATTGGTTTTTAAACTATTCCTTTTTCCTTTTTTGCTTGTTGATGCTGTTGTTGTTAAATCACTTCAAAATAAAAGGAAGCAATTACTGCGTGGAAATAAATAAAGGAATGAATGAATGACTGAAAATAGCATTCTAGCCTGTTCAAGCTATTTGGGCACCAAAGGAAGAAAATGCCACAAGTGTCTCTCCTGAAGGTAAAAATACAATGAAACAAAAATGCATTTTAAAAAGCAATTAATTTGCTGCCCTTTCGTGAGGCCCGAAATCAGATGACTTAAGCCACTGCTCTACTTTTCCAAATTATAGGGCCAGCACTGAGAGGCTTTCCACGTTCTCAGCGCAAGCCATCAAGCCGTCATGGGGTTAAACAAAAGAGCCCTAAAACTAGGGCATACAAAGAAAGAAAGACTGGGGAAGATGGAGGAAGCACACTGTTTGCGACAGCAAGTGGTTACTCTAGAAGGAATCGGCTCATAAGCCACCGACTCACAGCAGCCAGGAGCATCAAAGCTAGACACTGGAGGGACCTGTCAGCAGTGAACATGGACTGCTGGTATCAAACTGTATGGGAAATAGCCCTACTAGAAAAACTAACCAACAAACTGAAGCTAACACAGGGACAAATGAAAGAGGACGCCTTCACCCAGTGTGTCTCCCCTTTATCACGCTCAGAGCTCAATAAGACCAGACCCTCCAAGTGTCCCTATTTTCCAGGGACGTCCATGATTTAGAAAAGCCATCTTGGTTTCTGATTTCATCCCAGAATGTCCCGCTTTTCCTTAGGAATGTCCCTATTTTCATTGGAGAAATGTTGGAGGGTATTGAATTATCTGACCCCTGAGCCGTCTGAAGGCAGCCCTGTATAGGGAAGTGTTTGGGTTTTTTTGGTAATGTTTAATGTTTTATTATGATTTTATATATGTTGGAAGCCTCCCAGAGTGGCTGGGGCAACCCAGTAAGATGTGTGGGGTATAAATGGTAAAATTACCATTATGTAATGGTACGTCCCTGTTTTTATTGGAGAAATGTTGGAGGGTATGCAAGACAACAACAAGAACCCACTGGTAGCATACAAATTGATATGGCTAACTTGCCCCAACAACCTGTTGGGAAGCAACCAAGGAAACGGGGGCAATTTGCAAGCCCCCAGCTGGCGCCAGCCCTCCAGACGGTATGCCAGGCCATCTCCAGTCCTTGGTGCAGCATCAGCAACCCCAGTTCCAGAAGCTGGAGCTCGCTGTAATCAGCGGAGTAAATGCTACGCAACAGAAGTGGCAGCGAGAGGCTGTGATGAGCATATTTGTAAGCGGTTTATTCAGCATACATCAGGACAAGAGGAAAACATGTCTTCTCCCCTTCTTGTCCAAGCAAGCAGCATAAGCAATAGCTATACACAAAATGGAAGTTCCCAGCAAGCTGTGCTGGAGTGTAAACAGGCATGTGACACACAACAGTCATGCCTGTACTTAAGGTGGAATGGAATATCCTAACACAACCGACACCCTCACACATGCAAACAAAACTCACTGCAGTCAACTGAAGGCAACCAAGCAGGCCCTGCCCCCCGCAACCTCTCTCAACGCCAATGAAAACTAACAAATGAATAAAAAGAGAACCTTCCTACCAGACCCTACATGACGCAGATGCAAAAACCTTGCACAACTACGGTATTGAAGAGAACGAAAGTTTACAACAACCCGTCTCTCTCTCCCTGGTTCTCTCCCCCCATCTCCTTATTTTGTATACAGCATCAGTGTCTCACATCAAATATAACTGATCTGTAGGAAGGACTTTATGATCCGAAAGCAGAGACGATGGATGTACTTTTGTAACCCAATATAATCTTTACTAAAGACAAAACCTTTCCCAGGACGTTTCTGAGCACAATTCAAAGTGTTGGTGCTGACCTTTAAAGCCCTCAATGGCCTTGGTCCTGTATACCTGAAGGAGCGTCTCCACCACCATCGTTCAGCCTGGACACTGCGAGAAGCCAAGTTACAGGGAACCAGGCAGAGGGCCTTCTCGGTAGTGGTGCCTGCCTTGTGGAATGCCCTCTCATCAGATGTCAAGGAAATAAACAACTATCTGACTTTTAGAAGACATCTGAAGGCAGCCCTGTTTAGGGAGGTTTATAATGTTTGATATTGTTGCATTATTATTGTTGTTGTTGTTGTTGTTGTTGTTCTGCTAGGAGTCACCCAGAGTGGCTGGGGAAACCCAGCCAGATGGGCAGGGATAAATAAATTATTATTATTATTATTATTATTATTATTATTATTATTATTGCTGTTGCTTTATTCCCAACAGTCTCTCTCTTGCTCCACCACTCAACTAGTAGCTCCAAAAGAGAGCATAGGTACAGATGCTATCTTCCCTGTTCCCCCAGAAGCTTGAATGAGAGGGGTATGATTTACCTCAGAGTGAAACCGTAAGGGGAAAATTATTAAGCAGCGTTTTGTGGTACAGGCAGTCCTCTGTTCTATCACAGGCTTAAAAGCACCAGTTAGGAAGTGATGGTCGCTCTCTGTCACGTGCAAAGATGCATCCTTCTGATCTCTGAGGAAAACTCTTTAGCGGAATTCTCATTTCCATGCAGTACGAAAATATAGTTGCCAATGTCAAAGTAGCTTCAGCTTCCTGCTGGCTCTCCAAAAGCACCGTGGGTAGAAAGAGATGTCGGCGTAATTGCTACAATGGCTGTCATATCAGCAGTGCAAGGAAACTGCCTCCCGTTCAGCTTCATTCATAAAAACAGTGCCATCCTGTCTTCAAGTATGTGATTCATACCGGATGTCATTCATTAAACCGCAGCACTAGTTGGGCTGTGACATCCTCGCTGTGTTCAAGCATCTGAAGGGCTGGCTGGCACAGAGAAGGCAGAGCACACTTGCTCTCTGCAGGACTGGGACCAATGGGTGGGCATGGCAAGGAAGCAGGTTTTGGCTAAGCAGTAAGTAAGAGAAGAAGACTCTCAATGGCAAGAGCTATTTGGCAGTGGAATCCTTGAGAACTGGTGAGCTGCTTTAAGCAGAAGCTGAGCAAATGTATGTCAAGGCAGCTGTAGCTGCAGCCTGTATTACAACTCTTGCTTTCATCAGGGTAGAAGCAGATTGGACTGGATGCCCTCAAGGTATCCCTATTTTCAGGGACAGTCCCAGATTTACAGAAGCCATCCTGCTTTCTGATTTGATCCCAGAATGCCCCGCTTTTCCTTAGGACGTCCCTATTTTCATTGGAGAGATGTTGGAGGGGATGGAGTTAGTGACCCCCTGAGCCAAGGAGCTAAGTAACTGTACAAAATTTAGAAGACATCTGAAGGCAGCCCTGTTTAGGGAAGTTTTTTTTAAAAGTTTAATGTTTTATTGTGTTTTTATATATGTTGGAAGTCACTCAGAGTGGCTGGGCAACCCAGTCAGATGGGTAGGGAAGAAGAAGAAGAAGGAGGAGGAGGAAGAAGAAGAAGAAGAAGAAGAAGAAGGAGGAGGAGGAGGAGGAGGAGGAGGAGGATGTCCCTATTTTCAGCAGAGAAATGCTGAAGTCCAGGGTTTGCTGGACTCCAGCTCCCACCATCCCTGACCATTGGCCATACTGACTGAGGCTGATGGGAGTTGTAGTCCAACAGCATCTGCAGGACCACACATTCCCCATCCCATGTCTTCTCCTCATCCTATGTTATTGCTAAGAACCAAACATGTGCTCAGATCAAATGTGACCATTGTGACACAGCAGCACACCTCCGATTATAGCATAATTCTTTTAACTATTCCTTTAACATCATCATTAAATAAAAATTAAAAAATCAGCAAAACCCAGCCAGTGGAACCACTCCTGTGTTTCAAAGCTGGCACTGGTGGCGACTGCACCATTGTTGTAGTTTTACTGTTAAATATTGTGATGGGATGAAGCTTCCTTACGGCAGGGAAGGCGAAGCCGTGACCCTTCCAATGTTGTTGGACTCCAACTCCCATCAGCCCCAGCCAGCATGGCCCACAGTCAGAGATGATGGGATTCATAGGGATGCAGGTGGTGCTGTGGTCTAAACCACTGAGCCTCTTGGGCTTGCTGATCAGAAGGTCGGTGGTTCGAATATCCGTGATGGGGTGAGCTCCTGTTGCTCTGTCCCAGCTCCTGCCAAGCTAGCAGTTCAAAAGCATGCCAGTGCAAGTAGATAAATAGGTACCACTGCAGCGGGAAAGTAAACGTTGTTTCTGTGCCCTCTGGTTTCTATCATGGTGTACCCATCATGGTGTCTATCATTGCAAACAGACAGACAGACAGACAGACATAAAACATAGAGTTTTCTTTTCATTTATCCCAAGGCAAATGGGCCTGATGCTGTTTAGTCCTGCTGGCCACATGACCTGGAAAACTGTCTGTGGACAAACGCCTGCTCCCTCAGCTTGAAGCAAGATGAGCGCCACAGCCCCATAGCCACCTTTGACTGGACTTAACCATCCTGGGGTCCTTTACCTTTTACCATCGTCCAAGGGTCTCAGGAGGACCACACATTCCCCACCCTTGCCATAGACAAAGTCAGCCCATTAACCCACCTTGCTTTGTATCATCTGCACTGACTGGAAACAACTGTCCTGGGTTTCCAGAGCCTGTTCCTTTCAAATCCAGAGATGGTGAGGACTGAACTTAGGGCCCTCCAGATGCTAAGCATGCCCTCAGCCACTGACCTATGGAAAAGTGGGGCAGAGAGGTTTTATTAAATATGTGTGATTGCAGAAAAGACAGAATGGAACAAGAGTTTCAAGTTATCGTGACCTTTTATATTGGATCAGGTTGTTACAATTAATGTTTGATGTTTTATTATGTTTTTATATGTGTTGGAAGCATAGCTGTCAACTTTTCCCTTTTCTTGCAAGGAATCCTATTCAGAATAAGGGAGGGAAACGTTGACATCTGTCAGGGGTTCAGGAGCAGAGGCAAGGGCAAGGGAGGAAACAGAGAGCGAAGGGGAGGAGGCAGAAGAAAAGATGAGTGATGACGACGACCCGAGATCTCCGAGTCTTTCCAGTGAATCGGAGGATTCACAGAAAGGAGCACCAGTGGCCAAGGCAAGGGGGGAGTTTAGGGGGGCACCCCAGGGAGATAGAGCCAGAGGGGACTCAGAGGAGAGCAGTTGGAGATCGGGACCAGCGTCACCGCCAGAGAACAGGGAAGAGGAAGGGAGCCAGGGGGCAAGCGCTGGCAGCTCACAACAGGAGGGAGGGCACGAGTCAGGGGTGGCCACACCTCCATCTGGGAGCGAAGAGACGGTTAGACGGAAGGTGGAAGGTTGGGCGCGCGCGCCAAGTTCAAATGCACAGGAAGGCGGCGCAGTAGGCAGCCCGGAAAGAGAGCCAGGTCCTAAAGCCCGGCGCAAGGAGACAGGAGGGTCCGGGGGGTCAGCGTCAGAAGAATCCCGGAAGGAAGAGACCCAGGGGGGCAGAGGGACCCAGAGGAGAACAGTCAGGCGGAAAAGGTGGAGCAGGGCTAGGATATTAAGTTGGTGTACAAGGGGCGGAGATTCAGACGGAGCTTCGCCGATCTAGCTACTAGACGTAGAGTTGCACGCAGCAGCTTGAGAATGGAAACTGTAACTCAATAAAGACTTTTACTTAATGACCGTTGGCTAGCGTGATCCTCTGTGAGCTAGGATCTTGAAGCAACTCTGACAACATCTATGGTCGGAAGCCATATGGAAATCTTCAGTCCCTCTTTCTAGGCTCGTGGCCGCAGAAGGTGATGGTTCCCTCCACCTTCCTTAGTGGGTTGGACCAATCAAGCTGTTTCCACTCCATCTTTCAGGGACTGGGCAAAGAGGAATGGTGGAGACCCCCTTCCCAGCCTGACCTTCCAGGGAGGAGGGAGAGGAATACAGTTTAGATTTATAGCAGGGGTTTGAGGGAGGTCACAGCTCAGATGAGGGGGAAAGTTGGGAAATAATGGGATAGGAGGAGGAGGAAGCATCAGGGGGACAACAGTGTCTTTAGAAAGCATCCCAGACCCTCCATCTCCTAGAACCCGGGGAGCCTTGAAAGTAGGAGAGCAAAGAGCTCAAAGACAGAGGGCACGTAGCAGCACCCGCAGGAGAGACAAATGAGGAAGTGGGAGAGATGGGGATGGATATTCACTTGGGACAACGCCATTATCCAAGAGGCTGGGTTCTATAGTAAGGTTACCAGATTTTTTTCAATAATAGGGACGCTTTAAATAAGTAAGTAAATACATACATACATGCTACACATTCGGGATCTTGATGCTGCAGCGATGGCAGTGGCAGAGGGAAGGGAGGTTTCACACTGCCTTTCAGAGCAGCCCCATCCCAACTCCTACTTGCGTGTAAGCAGGAGGGGACGGGAATCCCTCAGCTGGGAAGGGAGTCTTCCCATTGCCTATCTGAGAGATCCCTGCCCCCTCCTGCTTGCACGCAAGCTCTGATACAGCGTGAAGTCTCCCTTCACAGTTGAGAGACCCCCGCGCCACTCCTGCTTGCATGCAAGTAGGAGTTAGGAGGCTGCTCCGATAGGCAGCATGAAGCCTCCCTTCACAGTTTAGTTGTTGGGGTCAGAGAATGTAGAGGCAGCCCAAAAGCTGCATCTTAGAGCCCCTGCACCACCATCATATGGGGACTTCTGAGCAGCTCCTGAAGCCAGCTAGAGCCAACTGCTCCGTGCTGCTGAGACTGCTGCTGTTGTGTTTCCCAGGGACATTAGGGACATTCTGGGAATGGAATCTGTCCGGGGACTTATTCACAAATCCGGGGACTGTCCCTGGGAAACGGGGACGGCTGGTAACCCTATTCTATAGCCTCTCTATAAATACTGAATAAAAAGAGGACAGTAAGAAAGATTGGAAGCCGCCCAGAGTGGCTGGGGAAACTCAGCCAGATGGGCGGGGTATAAATAATAAATTATTATTATTATTATCATTATTATTCCCTTGTCTTTGTACATTCCTTGCAACTGGCCGGGAGTTGCTGACAGCCGCCTGACACCATGATAGTTTTGCACGGGCTCTATCACAGGTCTGTCCCACACACTTTTTTCTGCAGATTTTAAAAAGAAATGTATGGAGAATCCAGATTTCCATTCTTTTCTGTAAATGTATACATTTCTGTGTGCTCACACACACAACTGAAAGCGCACTGAAAATTTTGAAGAAGCCAATCTGCGTATAAGCCTGAGACTGGTGCATGAGTCTAAAATGCAGACCAGACAGAGCTCTCCTCCATCCGTGTGCAGTCTTAGCCCAGCACACTTCTTCAGGTAGCCTAAAGCTCTACCGCTTTGCTGCCCGGGCTGTAGCTTCTGCTCTAAACATCCAGGGAAAGCCTCGGGTTTTGTGAGGCACAGGAAGATCTGCTTGTGTGTCACCTTTTCTGGCAAAGCTTGCAACTCTTACATGGCACGAAGGAGCAATTGTTGCTAAATCATTAGTGGAAAGAGCTTATGTTTGCTCCTGCGATGGAACAGCTGCTCTCTTCATGGGAGGGAAGTGTCATTCAGTCACAAGTTCTGCGCCTGGGGTTTGCCTCTGGCATTTTTGTCTACAAGGCTGCAATAAATGCAAAAGGTTCTTTCCCCTTTGCCTCCAATCAGTGGCAGTGGATTGGACCTTCTTCCTCTTCTAGCTAATTGTCAGGGGCTACCAGGACTAGATCTGGGATCTGACAGATCTGTGATGTGCTGCTTCCTGTGACAAGCATTTCTTAACTGAGAGAGGGGGAAAAATTGCACCCAATTCACTCAGTAAACTCATTGCAATTACCGGACATGGCTAACTTAAGTCCATTAATTTCAATGGGTCTACTCTGAGTAAAACACCATTGGCTGCAACTGAAGGGAAAATGCATATTAATAAGGGGAAATGCATACTAATAACGGGGGGGGGGGGTTCCTTTTATTGAGAATTGCCCTTTGGCTTTGTTTTGCAGTGTGTCTGTAGGTAGGGAGAGAAGAACTAGGAAAGTTTGTGGTTTGTGCTACAGGATGAGCTGGCTGTGCAAAATATCTAGCTTGTTGCAAAAGTCAGTGCTTGGGTAGCTTGCAAAAACTGACAAAATTGAGGACAATTGACAGTTGTCAATGTGTTGGTCAAGCTGAGAGGCTGCTGAAGACTGCCTCTTCATAATACACCTGCCCCAGGAGTTGGGGTGATGTATGCGATGTGCCATAAAATGTCATGTGTGCTCTAGAATGCTATGATTGGATGTTTTGAACCATTCCAGGTTTTGTGAAGCTATAATTGTTTGCTTTCACAAATTTCAGTGTGGTCCGTGCTCCTTGCACTCCACCTGAGTGCTCAGTAAACCCCTGCCCAGGAGGTGGGGTTGCGGGCTTCATGCCCACCCCACGTGAGCGGGGGCTGGTCCCAGCCCCCGCGAGAACAGGGGAATCCCGGTTGGGTCTGCCCCCCCAGCCAGCCAATCAGCTGGCTGGCGTGGGGGCGTGGCCTGCCCTATTTAGGGCCGGCACGGAGGGGTCTTGCCCTCTTTTTGCCGGCTCGCCCCCACGCTTTCCCACCCTCCCTCCCTTTAACTAGGCTTAGGTAGGTCTTTGACTTTGCTATGGACTTCGGTCTGTCGCCGCAAGGGGCATGGTAGGAATTTTTCCCAATTGGCAATTTCTGGCCTTTTGGGTTTTCGCCTACCTCGTAGCAACTCGTCACAACTTCTCGGCATTGGCGGTAGGCATTGGTAAGAAGGGGTTAAGAGGATGGGGGTTGGGGAGGAACGCCATCACCTCCCCCCAGCGAGCGAAGGGTGGTCCGTTAAAGGACTCCGGGGGGGCATGGCCCTGTCCGAAGCCTATGGAGGTGAGGGCCAAAGGCACGCCCCAGAGCGGTGACCGGGGGAGCTCCTAGTCAACGTGCCTCGGCGGGAGACTCCCCCGATATAGTGTTAACCCTTCCCCGTGTCTCCAGCAAATGGGCTGGAGCCGGATAGTCGTTAGGACCAATACCTAAGCCAATGCCTCTCATTCCTGAATTCAATAAAGTTGTGGCCTAATTCACCCAATTAACCTTAAATGATGGTGTCTCATGTCTTTATTTATCCTGGTGGGGGGCAGGAACTCGCCACGCAAACTGTTTTCCCCTTCAAGGATGCCTCTTCTCTGGGGCCCCAGCTGACGAACAGTAACAATTCTCAGACACAACCTATAGCTTCTAAGAACATAAGAAGAGCCTGCTGGGTCCAGCCAATGGTCCATTCCATCCATCATTCTGTTCTCACAGAGGCCACAGGCAGGATTCAAGCACATCGCTAGGTCAATAGTCAGGGACAAAATACACCTGGTGCCAGGTTAATTTCAAACGCTGATTTGAGGAATGCTGTTCTTTGCTGCCTTCTCCATCTTCTTTTGTATGCTGTTATTGAGCTGCTGGCAGCCTTTTGCTGTTGCTGCTGTGTAGATAGGGGGTGTTAAGAGAATTACAAGGTCTAAGATATAAACTAAATTTTCATAAGCATACCAGGCAAACACATACATAAATCTATAAACCACATGTCTAAAACAGTACAGTAAAACAGTCCTAAAGCATTTTGACTCTTTCAGTGACCTCAAATATTCCTCTGCAGTTTGGATGGAAATGAGAAAAGTCTCCCCATGTCTCTGTGCTCACAAATCCTGCCTTAAGGGCACATTTGTGTATGAATAGGGTGAGCCTGTCACCTGGACTCAGGAATTAAGTATTTATCATCACAAAAGAATGGCCAGCCTGTCCAGGTAAACCTATTAACAGGTTTCCTGCCAGACAGGATTATGTGATTTATGTATGATATGTTGGGGGGTGGTCTTGAGATAGGTTGCAGAAGACTCTGGGGTTGCGGCACTCATCTCGCTTTACTGGCCAAGGGAGCCAGTGTATAGCTTCCGGGTCATGTGGCCAGCATGACTAAGCCGCTTGTGGCGAACCAGAGCAGCGCACAGAAATGCTGTTTACCTTCCCGCCAGAGCAGTACCTATTTATCAACTTGCACTTTGACATGCTTTCAAACTTCTAGGTTGGCAGGAGCAGGGACCGAGCAATGGGAGCTCACCCCGTCGCGGGGATTCGAACCACCGACCTTCTGATCGGCAAGCCCTAGGCTCAGTGGTTTAGACCACAGTGCTACATAGGGTGGAAATTTCAAAAATCTATATAAGGGCTTGCACACCATGGGTTCCTTCTCCCTCCTGGGGGGGGGGGTGAGACCCTGTTGCAACAGTTTAATAAAGATCAGGCTTGCTTAGCTGCTTTGCTTCTCAATATTCTCTGGTTGACCTCTGTTATTTTCTTCTACAGATAGAGAACCAACGTAAGGATTCTATACGGGCTCTTGGTACCCCATAAGGGAAAAGGAACAGGTTTATTTTTCTTATAACAGGGGGCCTGCCATTTTCATCTAGCACCTTCTTCATGCATGCTTCCTTAGGAGTAAGTCCTGCTCTGCTCCACAGGAGTTGCTCCCAGGCAGGAGTGCCAAAGGATTGCTACCTTAAGCTCAGCTTTTGCCTCTCTTCCGTGTCACTGTTTGGCAGGCGTTATGTAACTAGCCAAGGAAGAACTACTCCGATAATGCAGTTTTTTTAGAATGGGGGGATTATTGGTGCTTCTCTCCTGCTATGGCGCCTCGCCAAATCCCTTCCGGTCCCTGGACTATTGACCCGGTGTTGTGAATGGCTCCCTCGCAAGGCATTGTTCAGAGAGGCAGGGAAGCTTCAGAGTGCAGCCACGAGAAAGGAGAGAGGTAAAACAAAGCAGGGAACAGCGGACAAAAGAAAGAGCCCAAGAGATAAGTGGAAGAATGGAAAGGCATTTTATTACTTCTGCTAAAGCAGAATCCCAGGGCTTGAGCTGAAACTGATCTCCTGATATTATCTTCTCAGTCTCTCGGCTTCTAAAGATGTCCCAGCTAATCTCCCGGGGGACCAGAGCATCAGGCCTGCAAATCGGTGTGCCTGTCGCAATAGGAGTTAGAAGGTCAGCTGCTTTTGACACTTCCATCAGCTTTCTTTACCAGTTCTTTAGCCGCTGGCCAGATAGAATGACAGAGAGTCTTGCGGCCTCTTAAAAGAGGAACGCCTTTATTACGGCAGAAGCTCCCTCAAGTGCTGCTGCTCTTGTTAATTAACTAAATTAATTAATATACCGCTTATGTGCTGGAATGGCTTCTAAGTAGTTTGGATATTATGAATTTGATTTTAAAAATCCCTCCATAATTAAAACACTCAATGAAACAACCCCACCAAAGCATTAAAACACCCATCTTTTTTATTACAGTGGTACCTTGGGTTACAGATGCTTCAGGTTACAGATGCTTCAGGTTACAGACTCCGCTAACCCAGAAATAGTACCTTGGGTTAAGAACTCTGCTTCAGGATGAGAACAGAAATCACATGATGGAGGTGTGGCGGCAGCAGGAGGCCCCATTAGCTAAAGTGGTAAAGGTAAAGGTAAAGGTACCCCTGCCCGTACGGGCCAGTCTTGACAGACTCTGGGGTTGTGCGCCCATCTCACTCAAGAGGCCGGGGGCCAGCGCTGTCCGGAGACACTTCCGGGTCACATGGCCAGCGTGACAAAGCTGCACCTGGTGAGCCAGCGCAGCACACGGAACACCGTTTACCTTCCTGCTAGTAAGCGGTCCCTATTTATCTACTTGCACCCGGGGGTGCTTTCGAACTGCTAGGTTGGCAGGCGCTAGTGTTAGTGTAAAGCAGAGTCCCGTGCCCAGCAGAAGGATGAGGAGTACGTGCTGCATACTCTATATTGCTTTATTTATAGTTCAAAGCTGGTATATTACAGAAAGACATCTTGCCTCTGCCGGAGCAGAAAATGCATCCTCTCTCCTCGACAGCTCGGAGAGAAACACAAAGTGAAACTGCAAAGAACAGTGAAAAACAGGAAAACCAGTGTACGTCACATCCAGTCTCCCTTTCCCGTGAGAAACTCCAACAGTACAGACTGTGGAATGTAAACACCTGTCTCGTGACAAGCCCTTTCGCTGCACAGTGAAGGAAAGCAGAAACCAACATCCTCCCCCTTTCTGTGAACATCACTGGGCAGCGTGTTCGTACAATATCAGTACAAACCCAACTTCTGCACATAGGTACAGTGTTGATCCCTTGATACAATCTTGGACAATACATCAGCAGGAATTTCATTACCTGGCATATAGGACACCGTTACGAGTCCCTTCTGAATACATTCCCTAGCATGCTGCAACTTTAATTGCAAGTGCTTCGTGCTTTGCTTACAACCTTCAGACTTCAGCAAAGCCAAACATGCTTTGTTGTCCTGGTAAACCTGGATTGGACATTTGACAGGAATTTTCATATCTTTGCACAATTGTACCAACCATTCACAATCCTTAAGTGAATAAGACAGTGCATTCAGTTCGGCTTCACAAGTACTTAAGCTAACTGTTGTTTGCTTCTTGCATGACCAATCAAACAGACCCTGATTGTACATGTAGCAAACTCCAGACGTACTTTTCCTGTCTGTAGTGTCACTTCCAAAACTTGCATCTGCAAATATCTCAAGACCACCAGACTTCTGATTGTTAAATCTCAGTCTGTAATGCATAGTGCCTTTCAAATACCGCGCTATGCGTTTCAGAGCTTTCCAATCCTTGACACTAGGATTGTTGACTTGTCTGCTTAGCAAATTACAGCTAACAGCAATGTCTGGTCTTGAACATCTGGCAATGAAGTTTAGCTTGCCTAGCACACTTCTGTACAGTGTAGTGTCAGAAAATGCTTCTTCAGTGTCATCTACCTGATAACTTGTTGTCATCGGTGTGTCTACAGGGTTAGCATCCATCAGATTTAGTTTGCTTAACACATCAGCAATTTTCCGTGACTGGTGTACTAGAATGTTACCATCTTGATCTCTCTCTATTTCCAGAGATAGGTAGTTGTTTACCTCACCAAGATCTTTCATGTCAAAGTGCTCTTTCAGTTGAGCTAGGGCGTTATTGTACATTGCGACATCTTTCCAAAAGAATAATAAATCATCAACATAAAACAAACAGTACAGTTTCTTTTGCCCCTCCTCTTTGACAAATACACATGGATCAGCTTTCCCTTGCTGAAAACCTAGAGAAAACAATACTTCAGTGAGTTTTGTGTGCCAACACCGTGCACTTTGTTTGAGACCATAAAGGGATTTCTTCAGAGCACAAACAAATCCCTGTTTTACCTGTACGCCATCAGGTGGAAGCATATAAAGTGATTCATCTAGAGATCCGTACAGAAAAGCTGTATTAATATCATGGTGACTAATGTGTAGATTTTCCTCTGCAGCTAGCTTGAGCATAAGCCTAATGCTTTCATACCTCACTGTGGGTGAGTAGGTCTCGTGATAGTCTTCACCTGGTACCTGTGCAAAACCTCTGGCTACCAATCTGGCTTTGTGTCTGACTATCTTGCCATTTTGATCTGTCTTCGCTTTGAAGACCCATTTGCTTCCAAGCAGTTTCATTCCTGGAACTACTGGAACTAGCTCCCATGTTTTGTTCCTTTCTAAGGAATCAAGCTCAGCCTTCATGGCATTTAACCATGGCTCAGCTTCCTTTGAATCCAAACCCTGGATTTCTTGGAAACTTGAAGGTTCAAATACCTTCTTGGAGCTTTTAACAGCTGTTACTGCTATCGTAGCAAACTCATCAGCAAATCTCTTTGGAGGTCTGCCTTTTGTGGCTCTCTGTGACCTACGAATTAGCCTTAAGTCTTCAACACTCTCCTCTTCCTTCTTAGGAGAAAAACGACCTACTGTGAACAATGGTTCCTCCAATTCTTGATCAGAGCTTTCAGAGGGTCGCATAGAGGCTTTCGCACTCTTGAAATCCTCTGAATCACCCGATTCAGTTTCAGATTCAGACTCAGAACCTTCATCAGTGGGTGTGGGTTGTTGTGGTTGCTTTTGACTATCCTCAGTCTCATCACTGTCATCAGGATAACATTGGAAAATTCCCACATTCTCCCCCCACTTTGCATTGTACTCAACACTTCTCGTGAGCTTAATTGTCTTAGAGTCAGTCATCATTATTCTGTAAGACCCTTTCTGATAACCTAGAAAGATACCATGCAATCCACGCTTGTCTAACTTGGAATTTTGTGGTGAGTGAATCCACATGTCAGAACCAAAAATTTTCATGTGTTTGATGTATGGCTTCTTGCCAAACATCTTCTCATAGGGGGTACAACCAATCGCTGAAGATAACCTGCGATTGTAACTGTAAACAAAACACGAGAGAGATTCGGCCCAATAACTCTCTGGAAGATTGGCATCATGCAGCAAGGTTTTTAACCCTTGTAGCAATGTCTGATTTGCCCGTTCCGCAAGTCCATTCTGCCATGGCGAGCGAGGACTAGACAAATCGTGTTGAATTCCTTTCTCAGTCAGAAAAGCTTCAAACTGCTGAGAAGTGAATTCTCCCCCGCGATCACTGAAAAGAGTCTTTATCTTCTTACCATGCACATTTTCCAACCAAGCACAGAATTCCTTGAACCTAGGAAAAGCCTCTGATTTCTGCTTGAGATTGCACACAAAAATATATCTTACCTGTCGCAGCCATTTTCACTTTGTTTGCTGCGCATGCTTTGCACTTCATGTGGTACCTACAGGGTTTAATAGTCATACCTTCAACCAAGGCAGGCATTTTAGATACTGCCTCAAAATGCAAATGACCAAATTTTCTATGAAAATCGTGAATACATTCTGCATGCAAACTTTTGTTAGAACCTGCAATGCAACAAGTGTCATCCTGCACAACATCATCATAATACAAAACAAACAAACGATCAACATATTCAGCATGCAATACATAATCATTTTTCTTTGTGATGATGCACTTCTTGTTCTTGAAGGAAACGTCAATGTTCCGCTCATTCAGCTGTCCAACGCTGAGCAGATTATGTTTGGCGTCTGGCACGTAAAGCACATTCTGTATCGATAAGTCCAAACTGTGAAGAACAACAGTTCCGTAGCCTTTACTGGGAATAGTGTGGTCATCCGCCTGGTGAATCGCACCTTCCTGCGGTGTAAAAGACACAAACAGTCTCTTATCGTTGCACATGTGGTGGGTCGCCGCTGAATCAACAATGAAGAAAGATCTAGACGTCTCCTGGACCTCTGCAACCTTTGGAGTGAAGCGTGAAACCATAGCCTTGTGCTGCGTTGTCCTAGACACCGGACCTTTGCCTTTGCCTCGGCCTTTTCCGCGCGATGAGCTTTCGCTGCGCTGCTCTGTCTTGGCCCTGGGATATCTGCATTCCCTCTTCATATGGCCTAGACGTCCACACGAGTAGCATTTCACTGCCTTCAAAGCTCTGGCGCCATCTGGTGGTTCCACTGCACTATGGGACGACGTCTGTGAAGACTCCCCCTTGCCCATGCAGCTAGCACCCCGGCGATCTGCTTCATTTAAAATCACGGCAGTAACATAGTCCACTGTCAGCTGAGCAGTTGGCTGCACAGCAATCTGGGTTGCAACAGACTCCCAACCTGAACCCAAAGATTGTAGTATCATGAAAGAATACACAGCCTCTGGAAAGTTGAGTCCTCTCTGTTGCAGCTCATGTCTCAGATTTTGCATCTCCATCAGATGTAAACGCACATCTCCACCTTCAGCAAGAGCCATATTATGCAGCTTGTTAAAGTAAAACATAGTGGATCCAGCTTCTGTCCTTAAGTGAGCCTCTCTCAAAGCGTCCCAAATTTCTCTGGCTGAGGTCTTATCACGCAATAGACAGAGCTCTTCCGGGGATACTATCAATGTAAGAGTTCCCCTTGCTTTGGAATCCTTAGCTTCCCATGCATCTGTAACTGGAGCTGGGGGGGTTTCTGTAATCACCTCAAACAAACCCTCTTTCCGCAGAATTGCCTCTGCATACAGAACCCAGTCCGCATAATTTTTCTTGTTGAGCTTAGGAATCCCACAAGCATCCTGAAGGGCCATCATAACTCTGGCATTAGCCTTCAGCGTCATATATGCTGCTTTAAATCTTGCTGCGTCACTGCTGCAGCTGCCTTATTCCAAAAGCGCACTTAAAAGTTACTTTCGATTTCCCCAGCATAGTAACTTGTGCCTGGGAGCCTTTTGCCTATTCCCGGCAAAACGGCTTTAAAAGTTCAAAGTCCAGCCATAAAGCCATTAACTAGAAGCTGGCAGGCTGCCCGGAGCAGTAGCACATACCTCATCAATCACCTTTATGCGCAGAGCAGATTCCGATCCGATCTGTCCCTCTGCATTCCGATCCTTTGCCGGCACTCCGATTCGACTTCTGGGCCCATAACCACGTGTTAGTGTAAAGCAGAGTCCCGTGCCCAGCAGAAGGATGAGGAGTACGTGCTGCATACTCTATATTGCTTTATTTATAGTTCAAAGCTGGTATATTACAGAAAGACATCTTGCCTCTGCCGGAGCAGAAAATGCATCCTCTCTCCTCGACAGCTCGGAGAGAAACACAAAGTGAAACTGCAAAGAACAGTGAAAACCAGGAAAACCAGTGTACGTCACATCCAGTCTCCCTTTCCCGTGAGAAACTCCAACAGTACAGACTGTGGAATGTAAACACCTGTCTCGTGACAAGCCCTTTCGCTGCACAGTGAAGGAAAGCAGAAACCAACAGCTAGGACCGAGCAGCGGGAGCGCACCCCGCCGCGGGGATTCGAGCCGCCGACCTTTCGATCGGCAAGCCCTAGGCGCTGAGGCTTTTACCCACAGCGCCACCCGCGTCCAGCTAAAGTGGTACCTCAGATTAAAAACAGTTTCAGGTTAAGAACGGACCTCCAGAACGAATTAAGTTCTTAACCTGAGGTACCACTGTATTATTATTGCAATAAAGCAGACAGATAGAAGAGCATAACAAAACAGTTTCTTGTTGTCTTCATTCATTGATTCCTAAAGGTGGTGTATGTAGGTCTCCTCCTGCCCATCTCATCCTCACAACAACCCTGTGAGGTAGGTTGGGCTGAGAGGCAGTGAGTAACCCAGCGTCACCCAGTGAGCGTCATGGCTGAGTGGGGATTCAAACCCTGGTCTCCCAGGTCCTAGTCCAACACTCTAACCACTATACCACACTGGTTCAGTTGAAAAAGCAATTAAAACAATTAGATCACAAGTTCAGGGGAAAGCTCTCTTGTACAGGTGTATCTTCAAGAGTGCCAGTGCTGATGGGGCTTCTCATATTTCAGCTGTGCAGGGTTCCACAACACTCCTGCAGTCGTAGTCCTGCAAGCTAATAATCATCAGGCATATTACAGCTCTGTCATATATGATGAGTTACAGCTCTATAATATAAACACATGGTTTGGTGGTGGAAGAGTTGTCAAGAGCAAAGTCAGAGGAAAAGGAAATGCAGAAAGTACAGAGACAGTGATACTTATAACATAATTAACAGTAGTCATTCACAGAACAGTTGTTGATAGCCCAGACATTCTGGCATTGGCAGTCAAATGGCCATGTATAGTGTGGTAAATGTCCTTTTTCTCAATTTAGTCCAAGAGTGATTGTGTCAGTGCTTTTTTTTCCCTTAAAAAAATATTTAGGGGTACTCTCATTTTCCTACTCATATTGAAATACTGCCCCTCAATGAGGCCAAACAAAATGTTTAGGGGTATGCATTGTCAGGAGCTCAGCCTACTCTCGAGTAGGACCCTGGTAGAGACACATGCCCGACTGGCATGTTCCCTCCCTCCTGGTCAATCGTTCGGGAGCTTCAAAAGCTTTCTTCTGCCCAAACATCACAGCGACCGATGCCAACAGACACCGGCACACTTAGGGATCCGCAGAGTCTTCTAACAGACCTCAGCAACTCAGCATTTGGGCTAATCTACTTTATTTACATATAAACACACACGGAGCACTGCAACATGGCTCCCTCTCTCTAGCATCAGACAGCAAAGAGAAAAAGAACAAAGGACAATAGTCCCACTTCACGGAACATAGTAACACAAACATCCTGTCTCCGTCACTTCCCACTCTGTGGAATCAAAACATACACCATCATAGACAACAATCCCATGACTGCAATCATGGAGCAGGAATTCTAACATGTGTACCCCTGCATCCCCCCAGAAAAAAAGCACTGGATAGCGCTGAACCTAAACTAGAAATCATGTGGTTTCTAAACTAGAGGCAATTCATATCCAGAACCACTGTTTCCAAATGCAGATATCAAGGCTTACTGGTTTAGGGAAGAAAGAGGCAAGTCAGCTCCCGCAGGCCTGGAGCTGAGGCCAGTCTCTGTGCCAAAGAATAAATGGACACAAATGTGGTATCAAAACTGGCAATTAGCGCTTTCCAAAACAGTACACAAACCTAAGCACAGACAGTTTTCAAAATTTGCAGTTCTCTGAATTTTGCAATGCAGTTTTTGGGCCAACTTACGGGTGCAAAAATGCCTATAGTAGGGTAAAATGTGAATACAAACGCATACTTCTATGAAAATAACAAATAAAAATGCATTTTATTCTGGAGAACAGCTTTAAAAATGTGTCTATGAGGCAAAATTGCATGCAAGCATATGTCAATTAGGAGAAATGCTAAAATGCTGGTGTATTTTTAGGAAGTGTTATTTTACCATCACAAACTATTGGCTAAATTGGGAGGAGAACTGAATTTAGGTTTGGGAAAATGACAAGCTGAAATAGACAGATTTGCCCATTCCTGGGTACCATCCATCAAAAGTCCAGTGCTTTTCAATGGGAGAGCTGAGGATATTTCTCCTGTTGAAATCAGTGGGGTTTTTACAGTGGCTGGATGTTTTGAGAGCTGGTCTTGCACTCTATTTGCCTGTATTTTGTTTCTGCAGCAGATGCCCTCAGAGGGAGAACTCACCTGCTTCTTAAATAGGTCAGTCAATATGCAAAGGGGAATTGGAACTGGCTATTGCAGGTAAGAAAAATCGAGATTTTCAGTATCTGCTGAGGCAGCCCATTGGGAAAACAACATCAAAGAGGGGAGGAAGGGAGGAAACCATCCACTTTTATGAAAAGAGAAATAGCAAAGGTGAAGGAGGAGAATAATAAGCTATAAATAGTGCAGACTCCCCTTTTTTTCACTCAAGCCTTTGCAATGGTTTTGCAGAATTTACTTCTATAAAAATTGATTTGCTGTCCCTATTTCTGTTTGATGGAGGCTTCATTTTTTCTCCAACTCTTCCCATGCTGTGGCTGATGAGCTGTATGGAAGGTGATGTCAGCAGGCCTGGTGGGTGTTGGAGCCGTTGACAGTGTAGACACGACTGTGCTAGGAGAACCATTGGTCCAACTCAATATAAGGCAGTTTCCTATTCTCCGATGGATTGTACTTTTCTTTTATACACATCCAGTATTCATTCTCTCTCTCTCTCTCTCTCTCTCTCTCTCTCTCTTTCTCTCGCCAATTATGGATTTGGGGTTTGCCTCTTTAATTGACATCTCTACTTGTACTGCCTCATTTCAGAACAAGATAGGGAGACTTGCAAATGCAAGACAACCTTGCAATCTCATTAGCAAAGAGCATGGAGTTGTTATTAAAGTTGTCAAAAGAATAATGGGCGTCAAGCAAAACAAAGCCAAAAAAGCGGTACCCAGGGCCTATTAACAAACAAATTGGGGTAGACAAGTTGGCTCCTGCCCACTCTTGTTTTCTGTCTCCAGCATCATTTGTTTATTAGCACCAGGACAAGGCTGCATTTCACGCAAAATCACCTCGTCACAAATGAACAAAAAGAGCCTTCCTTATCTGGAGAGTGAATGTTGTTGTTGTCATAATGGTCTTGGGCTCTGACTTTCCCTCTGCAAGGAATGTGGACTTGGCGTAGCGATGGCTGGTACCCACTGGCACTGGCAGGGCCAAATGCAGGGAGGCCAGTGGTAAGTGCTAGCAACAGACAGACACAACTAGTCCTAGTTTGTCCCCATTCTTCACCCTGCTGAGTTCTACAGTGTGGTGTAGTGGTTAAGAGTGGTGGACTCGTAATCTGGTGAAGTGGGTTCGCTTCCCCGCTCCTCCACATGCAGCTGCTGGCTGACCTTGGGCTAGTCACACTTCTCTGAAGTCTCTCAGCCCCACTCACCTCACAGAGTGTTTGTTGTGGGGGAGGAAGGGAAAGGAGGTTGTTAGCCGCTTTCAGACTCCTTAGGGTAGTGATAAAGTGGGATATCAAATCCAAACTCCTCTTCTTCTACAAAGGCAGCACAGACACTAAGGTGGAGGGAGCTAACAGCTAGGAGCAGTTGTATGTAAGAAGTTAACAGATGGAAGGCAGGTTGAGGTCGGTGGGGCAGTTCTCCCTAATGGACTAGCCTCTGTTGACTTGCAGGTCTAGTCAGAGAGTAAGAGGGGAATTGCCCAGGGGTCCCCCACACCCTCAGAAGTTCCAGCACATGAAGAAATCATTCTGCCAACACCTTTCTAGTCTGAGGAGGTTGCACTGCTGCGCTCTGAGGACTCCAGTCCAGAAGCTACAACAGAGCTAGCATCTCCCATGTGCCCCGGGAGTTCCTGGCTGCTGACCCAAGCAAGGCTTCTTTTACTGGAGTTAATAACTCAGACCAAGCTGCTGAAGCAACGTTCTCAACTTGCCCTGGCTGGAGCTGTACACAGAGCTGGCCACCCAGAACTCCTTGCCTTATCTGTCTCGGTGGAACAGGTCTCAGTGTTTCGATTTCTGGGAATGGAGTTGAGAGATGACCTAACTTGGGGAGAAAACAGCTAAGACCTGATGAAGAGAGCACAGCAGAGGTTATATTTTCTGAGAATCCTCCAGAAAAATAATCTCTCAAAGGACCTGTTGATGGCATTTTACCATTGTACTGTTGAGAGTGTATTAACTTATGGTCTGTGTGTGTGGTTTGGGAGCTGCATGGTCAGGGAAAAAGCAATTCTGTCCAGGGTTGTAAAGACTGCGGAGAGAATAATTGGGTGCACTCTTCCCACCTTGGATCAAATCTATGCTTCCAGGTGCCATAAGAAAGCTGCAGAGATAGTTCAGGATAGTGCACACCCTGGAAATGATCTCTTTCAGCTTCTGCCTTCTGGAAGAAGGTACAGGGTTATAAAGTCTAGGACTAGCTGCCTGAGAAACAGTTTCTATCCAAATGCGATTTTGGTTTTAAACGCAGTGTAAGGTAGTCTTTTTGGGACGCGGGTGGCACTGTGGGTAAAACCTCAGCGCCTAGGACTTGCCGATCGCATGGTCGGTGGTTTGAATCCCCGCGGCGGGGTGCGCTCCCGTCGTTTGGTCCCAGCGCCCGCCAACCTAGCAGTTCGAAAGCACCCCCGGGTGCAAGTAGATAAATAGGGACCGCTTACCAGCGGGAAGGTAAACGGCGTTTCCGTGTGCGGCTCTGGCTCGCCAGATGCAGCTTCGTCACGCTGGCCACGTGACCCGGAAGTGTCTGCGGACAGCACTGGCTCCCGGCCTCTAGAGTGAGATGAGCGCACAACCCTAGAGTCTGGCAAGACTGGCCCGTACGGGCAGGGGTACCTTTACCTTTAAGGTAGTCTTTATGTTGGTATATTGTATTTACGGTAATTATGGGGTATCAGAGTTTTTAGGGGCTGACCAGGCTGGGAAAGCTGGGACAGCAGGCTTGTGGGTTTTTGAATGTCAGATGTAGATTTTTTCAATTTCGTTGTTCTGTATGGGACAATGACAATAAAGATTATCGTATTGTCTGTCGGAGCCATTCCTTGGATCTGAACAAGTACAATCAGGCCCAAGGTCCATCTGTTCCAGCATCCTGTTCTCACAGTGGCCAACCAGAGATTCCTAAGTAAAACCTGCAAGGAGGACCCTTGCAGCATTTCCCACACTTTCATTACTGAAAAGGCTACAGAAAATTGAGCAATTGCACAGCCTGATTAATAACCTGCTCTTTTTATTAGCATGTATACGTGTCATGCACATTTTGCCAGCTTATTTTTAACACAGTCGTTTGCCCTTCAGATCCAACTCACAACAGGTGGAAAATGAAATGTTTAAGTTTTACAAGGGGTTTCCCCCCCATTTATCATCACTGGACTGATCTCATCTGCTCAAGGACTCATTTGTCCAAGATTGAGAGCCAGAAGAATTTGCCTTAAAAAAATCCACCTAGCTATAAGTGATGTAATGTAACTCTTCCATTTATGTCCTACATACATCATCCTATATTCTAATTCTGATTCAATTCTCTTGAGTGCCATTGCTTCTGCAGCCAAAAGGGTAGCAGGCCTCATGAGAAGGAGACAGCAGTAAATTCAGGGTAAGTCAGAGGAGGAGGAGGAGGAAGATGCTGACTGTCTGTTAGGGAGTGGAAATAGCTGGTGGTCACTTATTTCTCCTGTGTCCAGAATGGAAATCAACCCAGTGAATACAATTGATATTCAGTTGTTGTCGCTGCTTTCAGTATGCAGGCAATATATATTTGATTACGTGTCCTGCCCCCAATTTGCATTGCATTTCCTTTGCATTGAAATGAATGGGGTAGAATAAAATAATGACAACATAATTTTTGCAGTATACATAATTATGCATGTGACCTCATTGCACCACAGTGGACAGTGATCGTTTTCAGCAGAAGATGAATTGTAGCAGAATAGAAACAGTGCTGCGTGAATTGAATCCAACACAGATTTAAGATGAATCCAACACTCATCTTACTGCCCAGATGAGAAAACAAGGGCCAGAGTGTGGCCTGCCACAGGTGCTGGGCCAGTGACATTTGTGACAGCCCCATGGTCATCGTGGCAGTCATGAAGTCCCAAACCACCCGCCTTGTCATGGATGTTGAAGTCCCCTAGAACCAGCAGTCTGGGAGTCCTCAACACTGCCTCTGAGACCAGCTCAGTCAGATCAGGCAGGGAGACAGATTGTTGGGCAGCGAACCAGCAGAAAGGGTTGTATCCAATGCCAGTCCTGCTCAGAGTCGGTGGTGGCAGGTAGGTTAGTGGGAGAAGGGAAGAGACCCCAACCAGGAGGTGGAGCCAGAGATAACCACAGGCAGAACCAACTCAATTCTAGTTTTGTCCCCATCCTCCTCCTGCCTGCTGAGTTAAGGGGAACACTGAGACTAAAGAGAAGGAAGCTGGCAGGCTGTAAGTAAGAAGGCAGGCAGGTGGGGCAGTGCCCC
Organism: Podarcis muralis; assembly: GCF_964188315.1. Lineage (NCBI taxonomy): Eukaryota > Metazoa > Chordata > Lepidosauria > Squamata > Lacertidae > Podarcis > Podarcis muralis. Next base: position 8,303,874 of record NC_135668.1, read on the forward strand.
TTTGCCCTAATAAATCAACCTCCAGGAAATTGCATCAATCATTGTGCCATCCAGCAGAGCTTTTCCGGGCAGTGTGGGGCCTCTTGCAGTCTGGCCTGAAGGAGGTGGCAGAACCGACAGCAGCTCACTGTGACTTGTTAGCAAAGCGTTTTGAGGATCACATTGCTTGCATCCACTGGGATCTTGACTCCACTGTTACAGCAGATGAATTTCATGGGGTGTGCAGAGCACTGTCTAGTCCTGTTGCACTGGATGAGTTTCAGCTAGTAAGGCAGGGCTTGGCAACCTGTTGCCCATGGGCCCCAAGTGGCCCACGGGGGTCATTTAAATGGACCCCGAGCCAACCCCGAACCAAGCCGTCCGCTTGGCGAGTCTCCACGTTCTCCTCTAAACCAGCGCAGCGCGGAGTGGGGACTCACTTCCACGGTGCCGGAAATCGCATCTGTGCAGATGCAGATGCCGAAAATCGTGTCTGCACAAACGTGATCCGGCCCATGGAGCGATCTCTGCGGGAGTGAACCGGCCCAGGCGAGGTAAACCTTGCCGACCCCTGGAGTAAGGCTTGGGGATTTGGACATGCTGCTTGAATTGGTCAGGGCAACCAGTTGCGCTCTGGAACCTTGCCCCTCTTGGCTCATAAAAACTAGCAGGGAGAGGGCAGTTGACTGGGCTAGACAGGTGATTCATGCCTCCTCCTGAAAGGGGTCGGCCTCTGCCTGCTTGAAGGAGACAATAAGACCACTCCTGAAGAAACCCTCCCCTTCTTGGGCAAGGTTCCTGAGTGGGTGGTTGCAGGCCTGGAGCGGGTGCTATTGAAAGAAACTTAATATCCATTTCAGTCATGGTTTTGACACACAAACTGTTTTGGTTGCCCGCAATGATGACCTCTGTCAGAAGGGAGACAGGGGAAATGTGCTCCTCTTAATTCTTCTTGACCTATCAGTGGCTTTTGACACCATCAACCATGGTATCCTTCTTGAGCAGCTGTCTGAGTTAGGGATGGGTGGCAATGTTTTCCAGTTGTTCCAGTCCTACTTGGATGGTTGTTTCTAGGTGATGCTTGGGGAATGCTCATCGGCCCCATGAAGCCTTCAATATGGGGGTTCCTCAGGGTTCAATTTTATCCGCTACGCACTTTAACATGTACATGAATCTGCTGGTTGGGGTTATCTGGAGGTATGGAGTACATTGTCAGGAATATGATGACAACACACTGATCTACTTCTCCATTACATCTGCAGGTGGGGCAGTGGAAGTGCTGGACCAGTGTCTTGCCTCGGTAATGGACTGGATGAGAGCCAACAAACCGAAGCTCAATCCAGATTAAGAGTGAGGCACTGCTAGTGGCTGCCCTTGACTGCAGCTGCTATCATCGCTGACCATTGGAGTCCAGCATCATCTGGAGGAAGGCAGGTGGGGGAAGGCTGCTGCCAATTGTTCCCAACGTGAGATCTCACCACAACGTAAGGTCCTCTTTCTGCTGAAAAATGAAAGCTGCAGAGTTGACTACTATATCAGCCAAACAAATTCAATACAGGGCAAACAATTTGGCTGGAATAGCAGAAAATTTAGCAAGGATGACATCTGTCACCAAGGGCTAGCTTTGCTTATGGAGACATAAATCTGAGGAGACAAACGAAATGTTGCCGTTTTGGTATGTGTAGCTTTCTATATTTGGCGTCTGAGGTCAGGATTTGTTTTTTTTATAAGGCAATCATTTATCCAAAAATGTTCAGCAGCACGCAGGTGTTTTTTCTTTAAAAGCGGTAATTCGCTTTGGCTTTGTACAAGAGAAATTCCAAAGAACATTCCTCCTTTTATCACATTAAATGTGGGGGTGGGGAGCAGATGTTTAAGGGGCTGAGGGGCAGCCCAATCCTCTAAGTCCACCTTTAGCTGTCATAGTGCAGTGATTTGTACTGCTGTTGTGAAAGCAACATCCATTACATGGCAAATATTTCCTCTTGCATTAAATCTGAACCACTTTGCAAAACAATACAGACTGAAACACAACCACCCTCAAAATGCCCATTTCTCTGCAATGCAGCTCACCAACCAAATAACGTGTATGAAAATGAATGCACAAGGGTAAAGTGCGCGATAAAACATATAATCGTGAACATACAATACAAAGTGCATTAAGTTATGGGACATTGTTTTGCAAAATTGTTTATATTAGGCAAAATTGCATACAAAAATGTGTCTATTAGGGAGAAATTCACACTAAAATGCTGGTGAGGATTTTTTTTTCCATTAAAAAATGAAAACTTATGTGGAAGTATGGGGAAATGGGTAATGGAGAGAAACTCAAACTGTTAGATTCATCCATCCCTATTCCTGACAAATTATCCATTTATCCATTAAGCGCTGTGGTCTAAACCACAGAGCCTAGGGCTTGCCGATCAGAAGGTCAGTGGTTCGAATCCCCGCGACAGGGTGAGCTCCCGTTGTTCGGTTCTTGCTCCTGCCAACCTAGCAGTTCGAAAGCATGTCAAAGTGCAAGTAGATAAATAGGTACTGCTCCGGCGGGAAGGTAAACAGCGTTTCCGTGCGCTGCTCTGGTTCGCCAGAATCAGCTTAGTCATGCTGGCCACATGACCTGGAAGCTGTCTGTGGACAAACGCCGGCTCCCTCGGCCTATGAAGTGAGATGAGCATGCAACCCCAGAGTCCTCCACGACTGGACCTAACGGTCAAGGATACCTTTACCTTTTATTATTGTTACAGAGCAATCCACACATCCCTGATGCTGTGCCAGGCTGGATAGACTAGGTGAAGGTACTGCCCTCTAAAGCACAGGAGCAGCCCCCTCCCCTCCAATGGCAGCCTTGTTTGCTTGTCAATAAGCTCCTTGTATATGAAATCTCCAGCCTTTCAAGCTGCTTGACAGGCAGAATCGCAACAGGTAATGAAGCATTCCGTAGCTTAGAGATGCAGCTGAGAAAGCCGCATGTTTTCATCTCTTCTCCTTGCAAAGCTTTAGATGCTGTTCCAGAAAAAGAAAATGGTAGCAATTCTGGGCACAGTGAGTAAAGGAGTCTGTGGTTCTCTGGATGTTGCTGAACTCCATCTCCCATCATCCCTGACCATTGGCCATGTGGGCTGGGGCTGGGGATCAGACAACATCAGAAGGGGACCACAGTTTCCCTGCAGAGTTGCCTGTCCAACCTTTCAAATAAATGTTCTTATGACTTGAACTTCAAAAAGGGCTAAGAGTGGAGAGGAAGAGGGTTTCATGATTGTCATGAGTCAGAGGTAAAAAGGTTAAAGGGTCCCTGGACGGTAAAGTCCAGTCAAAGGAGACCATTGGGTACGGCACTCATCTTGCTTCAGGCGAAGGTCTTTCCGGGTCATGTGGCCAGCAGGACTAAGCCCAGTATTGTCAGCTTCAAACAGGTCTCTTCTCTCCTCAAACCCAGGGGAGGTTTATGGCTGACCAAAATGCATCCAGACCCATTTGCCTTAAGGGATAAATGAAAAGAGCAACCTGTTTCTCTCTTTGTCACCTGTTTTATGTCTGTCTGTGTGTCATCTGAACACACCCTCTTCCTGCCAGCCCAGGTGCAGATGACTTGCCCCAGAAAATTTCTCCCCACCTCCTTACATTGCTCTGTCTTGTCTAGTTCTTCCTCCCACTTGCCTTTTCTCTCTCCCACCCTAATAATTTCCCTTCAGGCTCCCCCTCCCCACAAGGTCCCTCCACACCTGAAATCGAGCAAACCTTGAGGAAGTACAAATTGAAGGGCATACAGAATTTAGAATTCTTCAGCACTGGAGCTTGAAGGGGGGAAAGCTAAGCGATCTTGCCGATTTTTTGCTCTCTTCGTCTTCTGCTTCCTGTCACCCACTTTCCAAACCTACTGCCCGCCCCCGCCCCCGCGAAAGAATTATCCTCGTCAAAGAAACATGAGAGATAATCAGTGGGATTACGGGCTTTAGAGAAAAGATTGATAAAAACCAATCGGTTAACATTCACTCAGTTTATATTGAATTTTAAGGGAAAGATGAAATATTTTAGAACTACCGTTTTGCAAATGGTCATGCAGCAGTTCCAAGGACACTGTCCAGAGGATTATTGGGGTTTAAATAGAGAAATATACTTAAGTGAGACCCGCAATATGTTGTCATGTGTCCTGGCCCCTAAAAGGAGTGTTCCTGTTGAGGGTTTCCACCAGCCTTGTAAGTCCACCAGAATAAAAGCTGCAAGGGGTTTAAAGCTGCTAAATTTATCCCTCCCTACTTTCCCATCAGTCATTTCCAGCTGGCACTGAACGGTTCATGTCTCCTGGAGGCCACCCGTAAGTTCAGTTTTCACTGGGCTATGTTTTTTCTTTTTGGCCCCTTTTGGGTTTCCCTTTTTAAAATGTTCTGTATTTCTCCATAGGTCAGGGTTCACCCAAGAATGCAAATACGCCTTTCATTTTTCATTGGCCCTGTTGTGGCTCCAATGCTGTTGGCACAAAACCACAGTTCCAAGTGTTTAAAGTCCTAAACAGCTTCAGCCCTATATACCTGAAGGAGGGTCTCCACCCCCATTTTTCAACCCGGACACTGAGGTCCAGCTCCAAGGGCCTTTTGGCAGTTCACCCACTGTGCAAAGTGAGATAACAGGGAACCAGGCAAAGGGCCTTCTCGGTAGTGGTGCCCGCCCTGTGGGATGCACTCCCATTGGATTTCAAGGAAATAAGTAACTACAGTCATATCTTGTTTTGCCACCAGAATCCATTCCGGAGCCCCGGCCGCTGGCCGAAAAGGATGCAGGGCAAAGCGCCGCGTTCCAGTACTTCCAAGTTTGCCACAGACGTTCACTGAAGTGGATGCTAGACAAGGTGGACGTTCGCAGAGGTATTACTGTATACAACCAAGTAACTATACAACCTTTATAAAACTGTCTAAAGACAGTTCTGTATGTATGGAGAAGTTTTAAACGTTTAACATTTTACCCGGTCAGATGGATTTTGTATGTATGTATGTATGTATGTATGTATGTATAAATTATTATTATGTCCACATGACAAACAGTACTGATTCATTAGATATTGTTGACAGCAATTTCTCAGTTGTGGTCTTTGCCTAGCAGCTTGAGATAACAAAAAAATACGGGTGCAGGAAGACAAGAACTGCAACAAGATCACAGGCAGCTTCTGGGCAATGATAGTCATATGAACAGTAGTGCTTATAGTAAGACCAAGTTCGAATCCCCACTCGGCTGCAAAGTTCATTGCTTGACCTTGGGCTGGTCACAATCTCTCCGCCAACCTATCTCAATGTGAATGTGAAGATGTGGGGAAAGAGAAGAGAGCAATTCAGGCAATTCAACTGAATGTCTGGATAGAGTTCTAGTAAAAAAGCTGCTTCGTATTTTCATGCTTAAAATTACTACCGGAAATATTGCAAACACTCATATATGTGTGTGTTATGATGGATAACAGAAAAACAGCCTCAAAGTCAGGCTTTTATCAGTGTTTTATTTTTAAAAACAGGTGAATCCACTTTTTTATACACATCATTGCACTTCAACAAGTACACACATCACAAGTTCATGCATCTACAGGTATGCCACAATCTAAGAACCCTGTTATGTCTGTGACTCTACAATCAATCTTTAAATCAACATGAAAACTTAATGTCAAACGGAAACAAACCAGTTGCATAGAGTATCACCATGCTCTAACATTAGCATTTAAGCAAAGTAAATTATAAAATTCTGCCTGAATTGAATGTACAAGAAGAATGTGAACACATCAGTGCAAAAGGATGAGAAATTTACATGATTTAACAAAAAAAATCACTTAAAAAGTAATCATAATATTTATAAACTAAAGATTTTTACTGCAGCTCATCACCACCAATCAAACTATTCCAGTTCTTGCAGTCTTTGATAATATAACCAAGCCTGTCATAATAGATTAAGCCCTTAGAATAATTTATGTAACTTCTCTTAAGTACTGGACATAATTCACTTATCTCTCAGACATAGAATATAAGGAATGAATTCAACATCTTAAAAATCAAACACTTACTGTAATTTGGTTTCCCCTCCCAAAAATATAAATATATACTGTATATATTTTAGGTTTTGCTGTACTTTTACAAAAGTTATCACTAGATGGCAGCAGTGCATCTTTGAGCTTTGCTAGTCTTAACAGCTACATTAAGTAAAAAATGCTGCATGCATGATTGGACTTTTTTACTTGTAATACTTAATAGTCTCAAAGAAAAGAAAGCAACAGTCACAGCACATCAAGCCAAAAATTGTTTACACCCTCTATACTGAAGCATTATTAAATGTGTTGGCTAGGTCATCCTTACTGGAGAGGCTAAATAAGGCATGCTTTAGACAGTCATTGTTGCTCACTTGAAAAGAAAAAAACATCAGAGATGGGACTGGAGTGTGAAAACCAACCATTTCAATTATCCAATTTAGCCGGTGATATTCCCTTCAATCTCTCATTCTTAAAGCTCTGAAAAATGAGAACAGTTCAGTGGTTAACTACATCACAAATATGTCATCCTAAAAAGCACAGTAGAAAACATCTAAAGCCAAGCAAACTTCATTTATATCTGTTTTTAATGGTTCTTTACCATATGGTATCTAATCACCTGAACTACCAGAAAGGAAAGTTATGTAGTAAAAAATATGTTCAGAAAGCACCAGATAAAAATTCCAAACTGTTTACAGTTTGCTAACATGTTAATTGCTAAATAGTATTACAAAAAACGCAGGGGGGCGCGGGTGGCGCTGTGGGTAAAAGCCTCAGCGCCTAGGGCTTGCCGATCGAAAGGTCGGCGGTTCGAATCCCCGCGGCGGGGTGCGCTCCCGTTGCTCGGTCCCAGCGCCTGCCAACCTAGCAGTTCGAAAGCACCCCCAGGTGCAAGTAGATAAATAGGGACCGCTTACTGGCGGGATGGTAAACGGCGTTTCCGTGTGCTGTGCTGGCTCGCCAGATGCAGCTTTGTCACGCTGGCCACGTGACACGGAAGTGTCTCCGGACAGCGCTGGCCCCTGGCCTCTTAAGTGAGATGGGCGCACAACCCCAGAGTCTGTCAAGACTGGCCCGTACGGGCAGGGGTACCTGTACCTTTACCTTTATTACAAAAACACAGTATCACATGCATGACAAAAGTCTAATTCTATTTGTTCACTGTTGTAATAATTGTTTTCTCAAATTGTACCTTATGTGCCATGTAAAATAATAATAATAATAATTAACAAGAAGTATCATACAATTAGAGCAGGAGGATAAAAACACTCAACCACACTGAAAGCTGAACAGTATAAAAAGGTCTCAAGAGCATGCCTGAAGCGTAAAGGGAACCGACTGCCCTGTCAAGAGTTCTATAGGCTCATGTGGAAGGAGGCGGCCCTTCAGGTACTGTGGTCCCAATCCATTTAGGGCTTTGCAGGCAAGAGCCAACACTTGAATTAAGCCTGGTCACAAACTAGAAGCCAGAGCAGATGAAACAAAACTGCATTCCGGAGACAAGTGTTGCAGCCACATATTGTAGCTCACATTTCCAAATGCTTTTCAGAGGAAGGCTCACATAAAGCACATTACTGTGAACCAATCTGGGTGTGACCAGGGCATGTATAACAGTGTCCATATTTGTTTTATCTAGGAACAGCTGGTTCACCTGTTGAAGCTTTGCAAAAACCACTCCTGGCCATAGCCAGCACCTGGCATCAAGGAGCAAAGCTAGGTCAAAAAGTACTCCCTGATCTATGCACTCGCAGGGCAAGTACAACCCCCTTCCAGAAAATTGTTTCCAAAGCAACTTTTCTAGTTCTTCCCAACTTCTGAACCATTTTAGAGTCTGTCCTGTGCAGTTACTGGCGCCTTTGCGCACTGATTTCAACAAGTGTGTTGAGACCTAATGCTGCAATAGATCGGGTTCCCTCTCTTTGTCTAGTTAAGTTTGTCCCTCATTTCTTTACCTAGGGTTTAAGAAAGTCTCAATACAATATATATAAATATATAGATGACAGAACTCAGATTTTAGAGACAGGCTTACATTAGCATTATTTTAATTTGTGTTTCTCTGGCGTAGATTTTTGTCTTTATGGTTGTTTGTGGAGTTGGTTTTCCTGGGGAAGAAAAAAAGGCATGGAATTAAACTTGTGAAAAATAAAGTCAGCATGAATAAACCTTTTTAAGATACTGAATGGAATGAAAACAGTACAAAAGAAAAACAGCATTTGTACAAAAGTTGCAAGAGTCTTATGGATACAAAAGTGGACAGGTTCCGTAACAGTCCCTTTATAGCAGTCAGGCAGCTGAATGAACAATTTAAACTTTCCACACAACACATCAGGTTCTGGGCGATTACGGGCAATAACTGGTTCAATTTGCATTTCCTTGCTTCTCAGCCTTTAATAAATGGCCCAACCTTATATGTCAACACTATTTATTGATGGCGTCACCTTTGGATTCCTCCTGGCTATGTCAACTGTTAAGCCACCTGGAAAGGGGCTTGTCACTTTTATACTTTAACACAGGATTGCTCAACACCAGCAATTCTATTGTGTTGACCGCATAATCCATCTATTATGCTAATCTTTCCACAGTAACTTAATAAACAAGTCTCTTAAATTATTATGGGATTTGTAAGGAACATGTTGCCCTGGAAAAGAGAAGTTATTTTCTCAGCAGGCTTTGCTCTTTGCAAATTAAAGAACATTAAGAACTGCTCTGCTGGATTAGTTCAACGTATTGCTTTTCCAGTGGCCATTCAGATTCCTTCAGGAAACCCAAACTTTGAAGACAACAGCCCACCCTGTGCAAACTACCTGTGAATCTGGAGATTATGCCTAGTATTGTAGTTATCAATAGATGCTACCTTAGTGGATCACCCTTTGGAAGCTATCAATAGTTAAAAGGAATTTGCTGCATTCTATAATGGTGAAATTGCTGTATTCTTTTTTTATAAACCTTCTTCCTCACTTCTCTAACTCAGCCAGTTAAAGATAAAAACAAAGTATTAGTGTTAGTTGAACAAGACAAGACCAACAACACATAAAACAGCAAAAGCCACACTGAAATAAACTCAGAAATCCAATTCTAGCATTTGTATTCTGGAAAAGTTTTAACTGTTGCACGCTCTTAACTTTGAACTGCATATTCTATTTTTATATTGTTCTGTGATTAAGTTATTGTGCTGGGAAATTTTGAACTATTTCTGTTTTTAACTCTGATATTGTATTTTATAGGGTTGCGTTTTGATGTTTTGAAAACATTATGTAAGCAGCCTTGTGAGGGCAGTGTGTCCTGAAAGGTTTAGTAAAGGTATATTAAATAAGCAGCAATGCCAACTCTCCAAAGATCAGCTCTTCTTTACTCTCTGAATTCAGCATCAATTTAGGCCACTGGCATTCCTATGATTTATTCTAAGGCCTAACGCAGCAATTTTTCAAACTGGGTTTTGAGCTCCCTGGGTTCCTTGGATGATTCAGGGGTTTCTGAATGGGAAGTACAATTGTGCCAGAGAAACTTCCTTGGAAGATAGCTTGTTCATCATTACCAGTCGTCCTTTGCAATGTGAAGCCATGGAGTGTAAAATGCAAGCTCAGCTCACACAAGGCAGTGTCAAGGTCTAAAACACTTGCCCAAAGCTCTCCAAGACCCATGTGAATGCTGTTGATTAAATTTATATTTATTTAAAATATTTATACCCCACTCTGCATTACCCCAAATGAAAGTAATTCATAATTACATAAGAATACATACTGTGAAATAAACCAACTGAACAAAAACAACATATAAAGCTACTAAAACAATACCAAAACACATCACTAACAGGAGTTTTAAAGTACTTAGGTAAACAAAATAATTTTTTCCCTAGCACCTGAGCAATAAAACTGGGCCTCCTTGGGGATGGCATTTCCACAGTGGAAAAAGACTTCCTTGTTGACATCTGTTTCACCTCTGACTGGGACAATTTAGCAGAGATCTTGGAATGCAGGCAGTTTGATACAAGAGCAGAGGTTTCATCAGGTCCCTGGGCCCCAGATGTTTATGGCTCAAAAATTCAGCACTGCCAATTTTTAACTGAGCTTGAAAGTGAGCCTGTAGAGCCAGTGAAGCTCTTTCGGGGCTGGCATGATATGGTCGAAACAAGGCATGCCAATCAAAAATAATTTTAATAATCAACGTTTAACTATTTGTACCCCACTCATATGACTGGGTTGCCCCAATTCTAGAAGGTTCTGGAAGATGTATCTCACTGAAGCTTTTGTAACACCTTAAAAGGTAGTTCCACAAGTGATGCAGTGCTTTAGAAGCATGGTAGACAGGTGATCATAGGATGGGTTCCCTGGAAGGTGGAAAGTCTAAAAGTCATTGCCTCCCATATGAAAAATATGCAGTCAGTTATGAAATACTTACATTGGCCCAGCTGGTTCATCATCTGCAGCAGGAATTCATTGTGATCCAGTGAAGGAAAGAGAGAAGGAAAGAAGAGTCTAGTTAAGAATCCATAGTAAACTTTTACTGGGCTGCAAACAGTATTATCTACATACAGCATTTATTTAAAGGCCATTCCATTTGTATTGCAAAGATTCATGAAGTTATTTTTTCTGGCTTTGAGTTTAGATGACAAGTATGTTGTTCAAAATGATTTCAGTTAACACTTTTAATGCTCATCATGAAAAACTGCAACTGTAGTGGACAGATTGTTGCAATGTGGTCATACTCATCTTGTCCCCAAGTTCCAGTGGTTCAATCTTAACAAGATAGATGAGAAGACAAACCAACATTTCAGTTGTAAAATCCTGCTGTTTTGTTTCTAAAAATAAAGGTTTCCCCCCGCCTCTTAACTGTTGATGGACAAAACACAGGAAATCATATACCACCCTAGACCATCTTTCACACACTTTTGCCTGATCTCTTAATAAAATTAAGTTCCAGAAAGTGGAAGAGGCAATTTTGATTGATACTAAAAAGGCAGTCCTTCTGATAGCAGCAAACCTCTGTGATTCCATGTATAAATATGAAAAAAAAAAAGTTTCTGGCGAAACAGCATAAAGGTTACACTAGTATTACAGTTCACATAGACTTCAGCTTGCGAGATGGGAGAGCCAGAAAGTTGTCCCATTTTTAAGGTATATTTTTTAGAAAACAGAAAAAAGTCAACATGTGGCTTTTCACATAGGCTTCTTTATGATCAACTGAACATTTCATTGATGCTTTAAAATGATGCAGTACATTAAACAACAAAAAGGCATTTTTTGAACAAGGAAAATCCCAATCCATAAACTTGTGCAAAAACTTCTGTAGAATTTCTACGGATGACCATGTTTTCTGCATTTCATCATTTTTCCAAGCTAAAAAAAACTCTCTCTAAAATCTTTATTATTATTTTTTAAACTCAGCAGGATTCCACAAGGGGTCTTAGGGCACACAAAGCAGTTATGGAAACTACAGTCTTAACAGTGTTGGCAACCGCATGAGCACACACTAGGAGTAATGTTGATCAAAGCTGAACATTACTCCACCTGTACCTTCGAGGCAACGGATAGGCAAAGCCACCGCCAGCACAGTTATCAGAACAAAAATAAATAAATAAAACATTCAAAATAAAGAGAGCTAACCACAAACCAACAGCTTGACAGCCAAAATAACACACTAGCAACACACTAGTGTCCACAAAAGTCTGTTACTAACAGTAAACTATCAGAACAAGGTACAGAAAGAACTATGACTAGTAAGGACAACCAGACATCAATGTGCTGTATATACAGTGGGGATATACAGAGACACATCAGGTATTGAAACATAAAGCACATTACAGCAAAACTAAGTCTCCCCTCAAAATGAACACCTTTCAGTTCCCAAAATATTTCAGAGGCACCCTAGGCTATAGACTCTACATTATAAACGGTAGATTTAAGAGCCATTTACTAGAATCTGTGACACCTTGGTGAGAGTTCTTAGGTTTTTGTTTTTTTTAAAAAAGAAATGAGCAGGGTTAGTAGCACCACATTAAAGCAGTCATTCTACTCAAATCCTTGCTTTGGTCACGACAGCCTACAAAAAGACGCTTGAAGTTCTTTCCCCTATGCGGTTCTGGGAAAAAATGCAGGCTCCTGTCCTTCTCTTAATCATTCTGCAAGCTCTAATTTGTACCACCTGAAACATTGATCCTCAAGCATTCTGGGTGGTAAAAGACACCTTGAAAGCAGAGGTTTTATTGAGTAAGTTTAACCAAAAGGTTTTGCACTTTACAAAAGAAAGTCAGGTGAGTGCTCTGGCACTTATGCATTAGGTGCTGGAGCGTGGCCTGCATTGTTCACATGCGACAATCCTATTGGACTGGCAGGACTTCCATCACCTCCCTCTGCGTCCAGTAAAGCATGGTTGTCAAGTGAAAACCTTAATACACCACTAGCTTGTGGGTCAGCCGCTTGAGCATTACAAAATCGGCCCCAGCACGGTACAATACGTGACAGACAAAAGGACCGAATCCTAGAGAAGTCGACCAATAAAGGGGAGGAACAGAACTACAGAAAAATGGTACAAATTAGAAAATGAAATTCAACAGCAAACTTAAACCCAAATTAGTTGTGAACGTGAATGAGTAAAACTAAGAAAAGTGTTAACATTATGAACTGTGCATTGTATAGACTGAAGCGGAGATTAAACAAACTCCAAAGCATGCAGATCTCTCACTTACCACCATTTTTAAAGGAATGATGCAATTGAAGGGGGGAAAAAAAGAAGTCATAGTAACTGACATATAACAATACAACTCAAACAGCATGATCTAGTAATAATCTAATTTGCTAGTAGTTGAGCTGGTGGACACACAAGACAAGATGTGCCTCTGTATTCCAATCTGATGGGTGAAGGTCCAGAGTAATGTACCTTGCCCATTTTTTGGCCGCTGACAAATATGCTTCCATCACAGAAGGTACTCTGCCAACTTCTTCATTAGATTTGTAAACTATAAAAACCAACTGCAGGCACAGGATACATGTGCATTTGAGAGAGATATTATATGCTCAGCAGTTCTTAAGGGTCATATTTAAAAAATTAAAAGCATGCATTGTGTAGCTTAGTGGTGGTGAAGGCTTTGAACAGCGTTCCTACCTGTCTGAAATTCTGACTTCTCATTTTACACTTTTGTGTATCTAAACATAAATACAGCAACTCTGAACTAGTTTGAAGAACAAAGGTATGTTCCCCCCCTTTTAAAGTCCCTTAAAATCCTCTGAAGGCCCCAATGACTTCCTGCCACTTAAGAATATTTCTAAAAAGAAACATACACCAACTTTATCTATAGAATCTTACGGATACACCTACACACCCCTTGCAAACCTGTAAATTCAGATTTTTAAAAGAGATGTTTGTAGTTGCTTTGGGAAAATTATAGTTGAAGAGCAAGAAAAAAGGAAAAAGATCAAAGTAATGGATAAAACGAAGTGCCTCTATTTTGTTCACCAGCATCTGTACCAGAGAAACAATACAAAATGTAAAAGTGAGAATCCACGCCAAGAAGCCAGAGCACACAATGCATTGTCTTGTGGTTGTGTGATGGAACAGCACTACTCATTGACTCTCCCCACTGGAGGAGCTAGATATGCAGCAATTGCTGATGAACTCTCTCTCTCTCTCTCTATATATATATATATTTACAGCTTTTGTACCCTGCTCTTAAGCTTAAAACGCTCCCAAGGTGGCTTTCATACTATCATTTAAAACAAGACATCCCTGGCCTGCAAGCTTCTACTTGTAACAAGCAGCAATCCAAGGGCTAAAACTGCTCCCTCATGTCTTCAAATAGCTGGCGGGTGGGTGGGTAAAAGAGGAGAAAAGTGATAGAAGCAGGAGAAAATGAACAAAAGGAATCACTCACTTCTTAATGGCATACACAGGCCTGTATATGCATTAACCACCATCCCCCTTAATAGGAAGGGAGGCAGTGTTGAGAACCAACACCAGCAAAAGTTCATTCCTTCTGCAACTGTGCTCCTGTCTGTGCCCCCATTTTCACATAGTGCAGTCTGGATTTACTGTGAACAGCAGATCCACCAGGAATGGGGATGGGGGACTTTAACCTCACTCCCTGAAAGGGTAATCAGTAAAAGTAGTTGCCAACTGAGATGTTATACAGAGAGGGAAATATTGATGAAAAGACAGAGTACATTAAGCTAAAATGAAAGCCCTAATTTTGTGGATGTTGTGCTGAACCAAATTCTGAGCAAGGAACAGGCAGGTGTTTGGGGTGGGGAGGGGGAGAGAGGGTGGGTGGCAGCTGTAAAGAAGTACCCTGGAAACCATTAAGATATGAATTTGAAATGTTTGCTTCGATTAGCCATATTATTGGTTAATTTTTTAAAAAATTAACATTTCAGGAGTCAAAGAAAATGTCTGGCATCCCAAATATATTTTGAATTTTGGACTATTTCCCCAGTTGCAAAGTTCTAGCATGAACAGTGACTGAAACATGCATAGGATTCAATCACATTACACATTTGTGGGTTGCACTTTCCCCCCACAAAAGTATGTTTCACATAAAAACAAATGTCCAAATGCAATGATCCTATGCATGCATTGGCTGCTCAAGTGTACAAATTCCATATCAGATTTTTTTCAAAGAGAGAAGCTACAGAAGGATAGTCCATAGACTTTTTAATTGAGATTATCTCCCCCCCCCCTCGCCAGTTCCACAGCATTCTAACATATATCGGGGGAGGGGCATTTGAAGAGCATCCAAGCCTGCTCCAGATTAACACCAAGCTCTACCTTCTACACTGAAGAGCAGAAATGCTTTCAACTCATTTTCCTGTTTGACTCCAAGAATCACCCCCCTCAGCAACAACACTGGAAATAAAATGGAGGAAGCTTGAGAGAATAACTACTGTATTTTTTGCTCTATAAGACTCGCTTTTTCCCTCCTAAAAAGTAAGGGGAAATATGTATGCATCTTAGGGAGCAAATGCAGGCTGCGTAGCTATCCCAGAAGCCAGAACAGCAAGAGGGATCGCTGCTTTCGCTGCGCAGCAATCCCTCTTGTTGTTCTGGCTTCTGAGATTCAGAATATTTTTTGTTTTTGTTTTCCTCCTCCAAAAACTAGGTGCATCTTATGGTCTGGTGCGCCTTATAGAGCAAAAAATACGGTACTCTAAGACTTAACACAGCTGAAAGTTTCAACATAAAAAGGAACTGTTGAGAGATGCCATTAAAGGGCTTTTGAGAAACATTTTACAAGAGCTTTTGAGTCATTTTTTTATCAGTATATTGAAATATACTGATACATAAATGGCATTCTGTTGAAGAAGATATCCACATACCAACCAGTGCAACCCATCTGAAAGAGAATGGAGGGGCAAATCTCTAGAAGTGGCAATGTCTGGCCACAGTCAGTCTAAATACATGTGAAATAGCACCTACCAGAACTAACAAGTTAGGGAAGGCAATTAACAAAGCTATGCTTTTGGGGCTGCTAGCATACTAGAACTCCTAGGCTGCAAGCAAAATTAGTTCCTATACTTTCATTCATGAAGTATAGCTACCTTTTGCTAGGGAGATTAGATGTGCACAGAAGTGAAGGATAGGAAGAAAGGGGGGGGGGGGAGAGAAGACAATTAAAAGTTTTCTTAATGTTACTATTTATAAACTAGGATCAAGGCAAAAAAAATTGAATATCAGAATGTAAGTAGGACAGTGGAATGAGACTGTTGCACATCCAGCGCAGAAGTACACACATGAATTTTTATTATACCAATTAGGTGTAATTAGGTGTAAGTTCACAAATTAGGAAAAATAATAATAAAAGCAGTTATCACAGTTTAATTAACTAAAATATATGAAGCAAAAAGGATTCCAAAGTAGAAACCATGTTTGCCATGTATATCTGGATAAAAATAAGGAGTCTTTATTTTTTTTACTTACCCCCAAAACACATTAAAAAATGGGAGTGTATGCCTATAAACTAATCCAATAAACAGCATTCCTTCCATTAAAACAATCATATTGGCATGTTGCACAACTCACTATTGATTGAGCAATTATTACTGTGTTCTTGGGGAGAGGGGAATCACCGTAAGAGGAAAATGCCACATGCCACCATGTAAGCAACAAAGGCTACATTCAGACAATGGCCATGTTTGGACAATAAAATCCTATCTTAATGAGACAGGATAGGCACAAGTTCCACGCACCCCTTGGCAGATGTGGGGAAATAAACTGGAAGCTGCAGTTAAAAACAGAGCTTCTCAGTATGTCCAAACTGGGAACTATGCTTAATGGTTTTGAAGCAAGTCAGGATTCATGAGCCCACTTTAAAGCATGGCTTTATATCCTGGCTTGTCTGCAAGTCATAGTTTCTTAGTTTGGATTTATCAAGGAGCTATGGTTAAATGTGGCTTCCTGGCTTGTTTCCATGCTCATGTGTGAGTGCATGGAGCATGATCAAATCCTGGGCAATGTAACTACATATTTTAGCACTGCTTAAAACCCCTTTGCCCTGCCCCCCCCATCCTGAACGGAAAGAAAAGCAGCCAATAAAAAAGGCGCCAGTCATGTAATAATGATCTTCAGTCATGTAGGAAGCTGAGGAGGATCATATTATGAGAGGCAGTTGTATGTTTCAGTCACTTAGTAACACTGAATTTCCAAATGACAAGCATCTTGCTGCCTCTGTGACCAGCGTATCACAGAGAATAACAGGCTGCAGGTTCTTCATGTTGGAGCTGCAGGCAAACAGCACAGATGTGGGGGTGCTTAGCTGTGCTTATCAAGGCTGGATTGGCAGATTTCTTTCTCAAATCCTGCCCCCAAAGCAGTAAATTCAACGATGCATCATCAGTAGAGGATAGAACAAGAGAAGAAGCCGAGAATGAATTTGTCACTGTGGAACATTGTACTTGCAGGAAGTACAATGCTCATTCACTACTGGGGGTGGGGTGGGGGACTTCAACAAACATAGCAGAAGGCCAAGTGCTTCATTTACTAATCTGCCAGGATACCAATTTTCACAGAGCATAATATACACCAGTATTAGGCATTCAAGTGCCAAGGTATAGAATACTCAGCCACTTGTAAATTAGGACACCAATTGCAGCAGCATCACTCAGGCGGTAGCATCTCTCAATTGAATCTGAAGCTAGCATACTTCAGGTGAACTGTCACTGGAGGGGTAAAAGGAATATACTGATCCTGGCCTGATTCACAAAACCATTTAAAACAGTGTTATAATGAGTTGAAGAACATTTCTGACACAAGGTATGTAACTTCTTATTAGAAGTCATAAGGCACCAATATAAGAAAAAGGCAGAGGAAGAAACCTTTTGAGTACTCTTTCATTAGAAAACTGGCTGTTCTAACTTTGTTGCTCTGGATTATGTCACTCTTTACAGTAGTATGTAAGATGTGCATGGAGAGCTGATGATAGACTGGTCAGGCTAACAGGTTAACTACATGACATCAACCCAAGGGTTCTCTTCTCCCGTTGCAAATAGATGATTTTGGCCGTCTTTGCACAGGCCAGTTAGCTCTGAAAAATGAAATTTTATGGTTGAAACTTTATTATTTTGGGAGGGGGGAAAAAGAAAAATGCTTGAGAAATCTCTTAGCAGGAGTGAATCACCAAGCAAAGGCCTTCTTCTGAGGCGGTAACTGAAAGTCAAAGTCAGCATGAACATAGCGCAATTCAGTCAAGTAACAATGAAACATTATTCTTTTGCTGAGGGAGAAGCAAAGAGAATGATCACCAATTTATGTTTGGAGTGTGAAAGGACAACATACAAACAACATACACCCTTAAGTGTTTTTCAGAAATCAATAATATGTAGCTAGAGCAAACATGGTGCATGTTGGTATTGGTTTAATTGTATTTCAAGAAACCTCCCTTCATGTGATTATGCTGATGTGCAAACAAGATATTGCAGGTAAAATGGAAGTATCCATAGGCTATGTAACTCTGGCAGTAATGGTAATGTTCTTGGTGGAAGCAACCTTACACTGAGTCAGACAATTGGTCCATCTACCTCAGTATTCTCTACACTGACTGGCATCAACTTTCTAGGTTATCAGACATGGTTCTCTCCCAGCCCTAACTAGATGTGCCCAAGAATTTACCTGGGACCTTCTGCATGCAAAATAGATACTCTACCACTGAACTATGATCCTTCAAAGTTCATAAGCAAGAACCTATACTCATATGCAAGAGTATTTGTAACATAGAAAAAGCTTTCCCAATATATGTTTCACTTTGCTACATTCGTCAGAAAGTATATTCTTTGTTTACTTTCTGATTATCATCCAAGGGGGTTGATACTGACATTCCTGCACAACAAATTACAAGGACATTTGGACATGAGGATGGACCTAGAATATTATGCAGAAATCAGCCCTAAAAGTGAAAAACAAATATACATCACCTGTGGGAAGAGACAATATTATAAACTATTCACATCACCTGTTACAAACGGATGAAATCAGAGGTTATATTAGAACTGGCCTGGTTAGGCTGTAATCCACAAACCAATTGAAATGGCATATGCACTTGATCCATTCAGTTAACTTAACCACCAGTGAGGAATGCAATGGATAACTCAGGTTACCTATCGGGCATGAGCCCACATAAGCAGACTATCCACAAGGATAATGATTCAAGCTCTCCTTTTGTTTTATTGACATTATCAATTATTGGGATTGCTAACTTGGCTTAAGGAAAGCTAGCTTCCCTTTTATTCCCCTCGTGAACCACTCTAAATTTGGATGGCTTTCCTCACGGCAACAGTTGAACAAACAAACAAAAATATTTATGAAGCCAAAAGGAAAAGGCAGCCAACTCCTGACAGGTACACAACACGAAACCTACTCCCGTTAATGAAAGGGGCAATGCAGATACTGGGATTTCTTCAAAGCATGCAGCCTTGATGTTTCAGAACTTCTATTAAGCTTAGAAGGAAGCATCAATTCCATAGCTAGGAAATATTGCTATGTCAAAATAAGGATTCCAACTGTGAGCTATTTGGCCAACCCCAACAGCAACAGGATGCCATCCATATCAGGCAACAGCCCCCCTTACCCGCTTTCCCCGAGTTCTCAAATAGCTGAGAACACAACAGGGAAACCCATGTTTTCACACACTTAATTCCTGGCACATGCATCTTTCTAAGAGTGCATTAAAATGAACCCAGCACAGTGTTGGCAAATGCTTATAATCTGATCAAACAGTAACCAGCATCTTCCAAATAAGGCCATGCACAACTATTTTCATGCCAGACTGCAAGCTGCAGCCAACCAATCTGGCTCTAGACCTGCTTGGGTCTTGTTAAGAGGTGGTAAAAAGCTTTAGCATTAATCAAACACTTCCCTACAGAGAAGCCATCTGCAGAGGAAGCGGCAATCAAAATAACACAGCTTTCTCCTGCTCCTAGCCTTTGGCCAAGTGGGGAGGACTTGCACAAAGACACACTTTTCCACGTTAGTATGCGCGCGCGCCCACACACACACACAAGCAATCTTCTCAGAGCTGTTCTATAGCCATCCTGCAGTATTAGCTCTACATAACCATAGACACATATGCCTAGTAATACCACTGCTAATTGCACTTTGAAGAAGCAGAGCAAAAGGAAAAGAAAGGTAATATCTTTGGGCCTGCTTAAAGTTGCTTGTATACATCTGGGGCTAGTTTCCTCCAGTCTCAGAACATGCAGTCCACATGAGCAAGCATGTCAGGGTCAGTCTTCCTGTGTGGCCACACAGACATTTTTACAGCTGGGAGAAGCAAAATTTACACTGCAGGGTTTTACTCAAAAATGTTGACCTTTTTTTGCTACAAACTTACCCAAGAAGCTTCCCTTTGAGCACCAGACATGTTCATCTTAAATAGGTGAATATTTTGACAAGTTAGCTGTGCAAAAACAGGACTATAGGACGGAATCCATTATGAGATCTTAGGCTGAAGCACTAGTTATGTCTATGATAGTAATAATGCTTTTTACCGTGTCCTATACACCCTAAGCAGGCCAGAATTATTACATTTTATAGGCAGCATTTACCCCTATATATTTCCAGTAGCTATTTAAAAGCATTATACTGCCCACATGATACCCAATATCACTCACCCCTGATGAGGCAACGAAAAGTTATCTTACACAAGACCCTCCAGCTGGTGTGCCCACCACTAGGTGTGCTTCCATAATAATATTTGGTTAATTTTTGTTTAATTTTGTTACAAAATATTTCTAGGGTGCCTTTCCTTTAAGGTTATACCTTTTTAAGGTGGCTTACAATATGAAAAAAGCTGATTTTGGGGATTCAATTCTAAGTTCTTGGCTTGATGTTTATATATATATATATAAACATAATTACAAATCTGGGTGTTTTAAAAATAAACAAAAATAAAGTGTGAATGAACAACAGTTCTCTCACTACAAAGAGTTGCAGGTGCTTTTAGGTAACCAGTCTTTACACTACATGTGCAAAAGGTAGCCTTGTGAGCATATTTGATTAAACATCTGTTTTGTTAGAAGTATCCAAAATGTTGTTCTGCAAGACACCACAACGTTGAACTGAGGAAAGCAAGCTGCATTTGAGCAAAATCAACTAAGTAACTTCTAATGTTACCTTTAAAACTGTTAATTCCCCTAGGATTATTTCAAGAGGCAACAAAAACCATTCCATGTAATATGAGCCCTCCCTCATTTCTTAGTACTGCCCAGCAGCTGGGCTAAGCAATGCTTCCAAAATGATCTCTGCTGAATACAATTTCAAGTTATCTCAACTACAAAGACACACGTAACCAAGCAGACTCCTTGTTCTGCAAACCACATTTTATAAAGTTGAAATTATGGTCCTATACTTAACCCATTATGAGGCAGAAGAGGGGCAAAGTTTATTATTTAGCCTGCAGCACTGTGGATTTCTGAACTACTGATTTATGAGGTTCCCACATTTTGAAAGGAAGTCTCCCTGAAGCAAAGAGGAGGGGGCTGGCTCCCCTAGGAAATACAGTTAGTTGAGAAAACACTCTTACCGTCAGGGACCTCATCTGGCCGCTTCCTCTTCTCATAAACCACAATGATAACAACAAGAATTATAATCTCCGCCAGAATCCCCAAGAAGGGCCACAGAGGAGCCAAGTGACTGCGAACACGCAGGATGGTTTCTTCAGCCTTCCAGCCAATCGAGTTGGTTGCATTGCATTCATACACGCCAGGATCCTCATCGATGTGCAGGTTCACTATGACCAGTTCAGTGTAGTTCTCTTTATTGGTAATGAAGAAGCGGCCAGTAACGTTTTTGATGGGCTAAGGAAAAGCAGTAAAAGAACAAAGGCCAAAACAATAATTGTTAGCAAGTGTTGTAGATAACTGGCTCATTTACTACACACACACATTTTTTAAATCATTCTTTGTGTTCTCTGCCATGCAAGCTTAACACCAGTCATATGGGGAGGAGCGAAGGCGTCTTACAGAAACAATTCAAGGATTTGACTGGCTTTCTTCTGAGTGTTTAAACGTATAGCAATGCCAAGCTTAGGCCCTATTACCACCACCTGCTGGCAACAGTGTAATCACATTTCAGTCACAACCTCTGAGACTTGTATCATTCATGCACTGCTATAAAATCTCCAACACAAAACCCCAGAGTTCCGTCTCTGTGGGAGCCCCCACAGACAAATCTGTAATGTCCAAACCACAAATCCTATGAAGGGAGAGGCCCACTGTCTTTCACATACCTCAAACAATCCCATGAAATATGAGCAACTGTTTCTCCCACTCCATAAAACTCACAATATCTAGTCACAATCCTCCTAGCCCGATAAAAGGCACTCTGAAAAGCGCTATGCCCCATCAGAAATCTGTACAGATTAAATTGTCTCTGCCACTGTCTCAGTTTAAACATTCAGAAACCCTCAAATGATGGACAAAATGAAAATATCCTCCTACCTGTAGAATCAAACACCCACTGCCTGTGCCATTCACCTAACAGTCTCTTGAAACCAGCTTTTAACTTTCAAGGAGGACAATGGCAGCACAAGATCTGTATCCCTGTGTCCCAAATTCTTCCTAGCCACCTAATCAGCCCTCTCATTCTCAAAGATGCCCACTCGAGCAGCATTCAACAGAACCAAACCAGAATGCCCAATTACTGGCTTTTCCCTACCTTTTTGCAGCTTTCCGATGAAAAATAGAATTTGTATCAAACAGACTTTGATTCAGGGACCATTATAACAAGGGAGCACAGATGCTTTGCATGTAGCAAGTCCCAGGTTTGATCCCCAACATCTCCAGCTAAAAGGAGACCAGTGGTAGTGCTGGGAAAGATCTGTGTTTGAGTCCTTCAAGATTTGCTGTCCACTGGAAATGATACTACTGGTATTGTCTAACTCATCGTAATGTGTTTTATCTCCTAACTGAAATGTCAGCAGCATCACATCTTATACTCACCTCAGAAAAACCATTATTTTTCTTATACCATGTCCATTCAGGGTATGGGAAGCCTACAGACTTGCAATACATCAGTGCTTCCTGTCCTTCATTTTTGTTCTCACTTCGTTTGTGCCCGGTAATATCAGGAGCAGCTAATACATACACACGTACACAAAAAATACAGTGCTCTTAAAAAATTATGTTTTAATAGTAGGTTCAAGATAGAGTTAAAAGCTTTGATTATGGTAAAAGCCTCAATTATAGATTGTCATTATCTTGTAGTAGGTTCATATTTTACATTAGGTTTTCCATGTCACCAGCTCTTGCAGATTTCTCCCATTAGAAACTGTTGTATTTATTTAGCAGTAGTTCCTTCTAAGTCAAAAATGAACTGAGTGCTATGAACTTAAAAGCCAAGAGAGATGCAAAGAAGCTCCATAGTTCATGGACAGTGAGAACTAAATGTCTCTAGTTTGTAAGATGATCTCTAATTAGTTGCCTCTTTGACGACATCAACTAAAGTACAGAAGAGCAAAAGAAACACTTGTTGGATAAATTTTTAGGAAAGCTTATTAAATTTGTAAGACCCTGAATACTGGTTTAAGATAATCAACTGTATAAATATTCTCTTTTGTATTACTGAATAAAGATTTTTTTAAAGTTTATTTTAATTATTAATAATCATTAACCATGGGAGCTGAATAGAGAAAGCATTTATATAACCAATAAGATGTTACTGATGTTATTCTTTTAAAGCATGGCAAACACCTGTAAGATGTAGCAAAGGCATATGAAAATAACTAGAAATGTTTATACATATATAATGTATAAACACTACCATCATTATTTAATATAATGAATGAATTCTCAGGTGTGACTCATAAGACATCCTGAATTAGTCATCCTTCTACAGTAGAAATGTTAGCTTTATCTATTTTAAAATCAAGCAATTTATTGTGAATAGCCAAAAGCCTTTACAATGTACAGCAGGGGATAAGAATAACACTTTCCTCTGAAATTACACAACAGGACCTGTAAAAGTTCACAGCATAAAAATGTACAGCATAGGGTTATAAAATTAGGAATCATTAAGCTATCTAGAATGCAGATTCTTAGCTGCCAGAGCAAATTTGGGTACCAGGTGTGTAATCTAAAGATCTTTATCAGCTAAGAGTTCAACTGCCACTTCCTGGGGGGGATCCGCCTGAGAAACAGTTAAGAATAGATGGTGAAAAACTTTCTCTCGGCGTTGTATATAAGGCACAAATCAGCAGGTAATGCATTATAACCTCGACCTGATTGCATCCATAAATGCATTTGCGTTCCATATGGGGAATTCCCAGATATCTCCCCTCTAAATATGCTGAGGTTTATCTAACGGGGCCTGCTAGGGCCTGATCTGTTAATCCAGCCAGAGCCCAAGCCCCGGTCTCTGACACATATCAAATACACATCACAGCATACCAGGAATCCTGGCTTACTGTTAACACGCAACTTGCTAGTGCACATTGCCGATTCACTCACATTTCATTCCTTTTTTGGCAAGACTGGGTAAAATAAACCAGGAAGCCACAATTATGTTTGCCTTCCCATGACATACAAACCTGGCATCCTGGTTTGTTGTTCCCAAACAAGCCATGATCAAGCCAATATAGCAAGTGGTGAAGTTGTATAAAAAAATTCTGGCTTATCTGGAGCAACAAACTGGAAGCAGGGTTTGTACATAATGGGAAGTCAACCTGCTTATTGGTTTACTTTACCCACTTGCATGAAGGAATGAAAAAGTTACGTGCAGCAGCACACTCTTCTTTTACAGTAAATCCTGCCTTACAATGGTGTGTGAAAGTGGCCTTTGCAGCCTTTTTTTTTTTCGTCTTTCCTTTTTTTTAAGAGACACCACTGAGTAATAGACCTGCACATTTAGGGATATGAAGAGTATATAAAAGCCAGTATTTCTAGTGCATAAGAAATAATTATTCAATATATCTTTTGTATACAAGGAAATTTTTCACACCAGGAAAACTAACTGGACACTTATAAATGTATATTGCTTCTTTTCTAAACAAGTCTGTAAGTTGTCTCCAGAAGCATCCGCACATCTATGACTCATGTTTAATGAGTAATTCCAAAACAACTGAATGTCTGACCTACAACAGAGTGACGAGTAAATGTTGAATGTAAGAAAGAAGGGGACACACACAAATTATATTTTTATAACATTCTACTCAGTAATGTATTTGTTTAAACCAGCACAATTTTGACACTTGAAAAGGTGAACTTTCATGTGAAGCAAAGAACTTCTTCACTGTTGAGGACCCCACACCAGCACACTTGTTCCTGCCTAAGCAGGTCCACTGCCATTCACTTGGCCATTTCTTTAACTCCCAAGACCTGTTGTAGAGTAATACTTTTGAGAGATTACGTGAGATCAATGAACTGCCTGAGATGAACCTTCATTAGCAGATGGCTTGGTATGCTTGTTACCACCTCTAAAACCCATTCGCTTTCAAGGCAGCTAATTTTGTCACACGTGTCCTTCTAGGCGACTGCTAGGGCCTGATCTGTTAATCCAGCCAGAGTCCAATCCCAGGTCTCTGACACATATATCAAATACAATGGAAGTTATTCAAGGGCCCATTCATTCTTTACTACATACAAAAGAATGCAGAATCATGAAGATTTGCAATGTTTTGGGTTTTTTTAAAGCTCACTGCATAACCACAAAAATAGAGTCACTGAATACCCGCAAAAATATAGTCCACAAAAATATATTGCTGCTTGTCCAGTGGGCAGAATGATGGGCGTTGTAGACCAGCAATAACCAGAGGGTCACAGGTTGCCAGTAGGAGGACATGAAAAATGAAGGACTAATAAATTGTGACTGAATCCTAAAAAGACACGCCCTATGAATGGGTGGTTCCAAGTTCAGAGATCTACAGCTGACATCTGTGAGAAATTTTTGTTCTGGTGAAGTATGAAACAAGATGAAATCCAGGATATATTGTCTAACAAACTGAGGTGTTCGGATAAATTGTTATTAATAGTCAGAAAACCTGGGGGGAAAATGGAATGGATTCAACTATCTTGAAAAAAAGCATGGCTGAGTGGCATGCATACTGAACAGGAGAACTCACACAGACATTTTATTGCACTTGTAAACATGCTAAATCTCATCTTCATTGTTTTAGAGTAGTGGAAAATCCTCATATTTTTCCAAGAAGACCCATGCATCCAGAAGGGTTACAAATAGAGGCAGGAAGAGACAAATAAACACACACATTTGAAGAATCTAAAGTTTGAAATGAAAGGACCAAAGGGAAGAGACATGGTCACATTGAAAGTTGAAGATATGGAAGGTTGCAGTCTGGACAACAAAGATTTTCAAATAAGTAAAGAGATCCTCAATTAAGTAAAGAGATCCTATTTTATAATAATCGGGTGTAGATAAAGTAAGTGAACAGAGTTCAAGCTATCCTTTGAAAAGCAATAAAATATTTTCAGAAAGCTGATTAGAACCTGAATTTGTAGCGAAAAAGGCAAAGAAGCATCAAAGATCACGGATACGTTCTTGTCACAAAATATCAACAGGAGTTAAACAGAAGCAGGAGAGAGAGGAAAAAAGAACTTGCATTTTATAACAATTCAGCAAAGCATGATCATTCAACAAGAAAGGACAGCAAATTGAAGATAAGGCAAAACCTTTGCTAGAGAACCAAGTCTAATGAGTGTAGAAATTATAGTTATTACAAGAAAGTAGTCCAGGTGGCAACAGGTGAAAAAAAAAGTTTCTGCACAAAACGCTGGAAAGTAGGACTGTTAGAAGCATGAAAATCAGCTGATGAGCCCAAGAAAGGGAAAGATAGAAGGTGCTGGAGGATGAAACAAACCATTAAACTTTAAGGGGGACGGGAACCTAAAGATGGTAGAGAGAAAATTAAGAAAGTAAATGGCACTGTGCTGAAGCAGAGATGGGGAACTTCAGTCCTTGGGGCCAGATGGGAACACTGTGCAAGCAATTGAGAGAATTGAGTTATTAATTTACACTTCGTAATGATTAAGCAGACGAGATGGTTGGATAGTGTTCTCGAAGCTACCAGCATGAGTCTGACCAAACTGCGGGAGGCAGTGGAAGACAGAAGTGCTGGCGTGCTCTGGTCCATGGGGTCATGAAGAGTCGGACACGACTAAACGACACAATGATTAAGCAGTCATGTGGACAAAATACAAAATCTATAGGAAACAGTGTACTTAACTATTTTTCAACTTGCTATGTGTAACATTTACGATTCAAAGTTAGAGACTAGATTTAATGTCCTGTGTCCTATCGCTCTTTACAGCTCTAAATGATCACCATTTAAGCATCAAGGTAGTGGTGACTGTCATGTCCCCAAGCTTTTCAAAGTGCTGTAGAATTACTTTCTGCCTCTCTTAAAAGAGAAAGCAGATTGAACTCCTTTGAAATGTTGTGGGGCAGAGAAGGGGGAGCCTGGGATTCACAGAGCATTGGACTTCTGCAATACTGTATGACGCACTCTTCTAGAACCAATGAAGATGCACAGTAAGATATTTACAGGAGTCTTTCCCATTCACTCCTGAACTGGCCCCACCCAAAACTCTATTCTGAACCTAAGGAGAGATATGCCATTTTCTACAAGGAGAGACAGGAATTCTGAAGAGAGCTGAAGCTTAGAGAGACTGATTCTTAGCAGCAAGGAAAACTGTTAGTGGGCAGCCTATTAAGCAGGGTAAAAGAGTACAGCAAGGAAACAATACCAATGTACACACTATTCTAAGAATACAAAATTTTCTGTGGGCAATTGACTAAACAATTCAACAGACGATCCAAATTTATTGAGACATGTGTGGAAGATGACCACGCATGCAGTAAGATGCAACTGTGAGATGGCAAGAACTAAATAAAGTGATTGAAAAATAGTAAGAAACAATTAGTAGAAATTAAGCTTTTTTAGAAAGGAAGCAGAAAATAAAAATAAAGGCATACCTTTCACTTCTATAGTGGCATTTGCTACAGGGGAACCCGCAAATACGAACACACACAAATATTCCCCTGAATCATCTGCTCTGGGCTTTGGAATTCTGAAAAGAAAAGAAATGTGGATCCAGATAGTTAGCTCACAACTGGCAACAAATCAACTCTGGTTGCTGAGAAGCAATAGCTCAATCATCTATGTTTCATTCTGTGAATGAAAAAAGTGACTCTAAACCACTCCAAAATGATTATGTTGCATATAGTTTAAGTTTTCTTCTACACAAGAAAATGCAGGAGCCAAATAATTATGCATCACACATATTTAAAGCGGGATCTTGTCTAATTTTGTGCATTTGTTTGTTGGTTTAAGGTAGCTTACTGGGAGATGCTTTGGTTGGAAATTAAATAAAACCTTTCTAGTGTTCAAGATGGTTAAGAGTGATTTTAAATCACTTGCCCTACCTTTCTGCAGAGCAACCTCACTAGATTATGAGTTATGGGAATCACTAGCAATCTGGCAAGTGCTTTTATAGATCCTTGTTGACAAACCATTTGTCTCCTAAAGATACAATGCCACAACTGAAAAAGTTCTGCTATGTGGAAAGCAGAACTCCCTGTTCTGGTTGAATTTTAAAGCAGGGGCTCCTCTGTAGATATTAACAGTTAGAAGACAACTGGGAATTTTAACAAAATGTTGCATAAGTGCTCCTGTTCACTGTTTCAGTCAGTCCTACTCTCCTGCATGACACACCATCCCACTCCCAGGTGGTTTTCAATTTCCTTTTCCAGTCAGCCAGTATCCTGTGGGCAATGAGCACACTTGGGTGCTTTGACAACCTCTGAAGAGCTTTTCAAACAGCAGCCCCGCATAATAATCTCCTCACACCAATATCTCACTCCAGATCACCATGTTTTAAATCAATTTCACATCCACTAAACGCCACCCACCCACCCCAGCGATATACTGTAGTTATTAAGCACACATCAGTTATAAAGACTGTTTGCCCCGCTCTGAAGTTAAGGACTAGAATATGAATATTTCTAAAGTGACCAACAGTGCTAACCAAGTTGTATTCCAGCTTCTATTCTTAAACTCAAAATTAGTGTAGTGAGTCGGGCAAAATTACCCAATTTTAATATATATTGCAACACAAGGCACAGATCCATATACTTGAATTTTAAACATTGACAAATACTATACGTTACCCCAATGATCATGAAGACCAGACAATACTCTTGTGTGAAGTCACTGCCATGTTGAGGATGCTAGTAGCAAGGAAGTAGCTGATACCCCTTAAACCATAAACTGGAGTACACCCTTAGAAGTTCTCTAGCAGGAGCTAAAGGTACCCAAGGTTCTGTCAGTACTATGCCCTAAGCATGGACCAAACCTTGAAATAAGCTGCAAAAAACTGGGCAGCAACTGCTAGCTCTAGATTTGATCCACTGTTGGAACACAGAACAACCCAACTGTCTGATCTGGAGCATAGAACAGAAATATGCAATCCTAGCATATAGTATTGCCTAGATTGGACTTCTCACATGCTACAATTTAGAAGAACTGGACCAAGGTAACTCAAATTCTATATGAGTCTTACACATACTACAAACTGAGGAGGTTTGCATGTGATTATGTTACAGAGTTTACTCTTATTATTAAAGGAAGATGAGATAAATTATACAAAAAAGAATATTTAAAACAAAGAAAACGCAACTTCTGACCAGCAGAAACTGTATTATTTTGAACATTATTCCTGATGACATAATGCTCAACATGAATCCACAGTAATGAGTCTTAAATGTCACCTAAAATTTATTAGCCACACATGTCAAGTTTCACTGGAAAAAGTTTAGCTATACTGTAGCTTCATTCATTTTTTAGGGACAATACCAAAGCCACTTCAAGGCTTACCTGTACTGAGTAGTGTCTGTGTTCTCTCTAGTATCCGAAATCTCTACACCATTTTTCACCCAATAGCTGTCAGTGAGAGGGCTGGGAAATGTTGTGAGGTTGCACTGTAGTGTGATGGGAGGTGTAGATTGTGGAATGATGATTGTATCATTACTGGCATTGATCCTGGGCTCTAAAAAAGAAGGTACATTAAAAAGAAGAGTAATCAGTTTCTGCACACTAAAATACCCTACACATCACAACTAAATGGCAGAGGAACTGGGAGAGGGAAGAGAACTACACATGGAACACAGCTTCACTAGCCTAAGAGACATCAAGAAAGTCATACAGCGAACAGCTGAGCAGCAGAGAAAGGCAACAAGGACCAGTCCCCCTATATGAAAAGGGAAAAAAGAAAAGAATGAAATACATTCTGGAGTTTCTCATATTTAATATAATCACACGTAAGGTTAAGGTTAGTAACATTTACGCCTTATCAGACTCAACAATGGAAGAGGCATAGTTAACAGCTACGCAAGCAAAATAAGCTCCATCCAAGTAATAGCCAATTCACCGTTGTGAAGTTTTGACATGTACACATAACATCAGTTTGAAACACCTTCATCGTCATTTATGCAAGCAACATTCAGCCTATTCCACTAAAATAAAATAAAATACAGAGTTGCATCCAATATAGCGCTAAGTAACTTGTTTCATTAGCCCAAGGATTTACACTTGCGCAATGGAACTGCCCTCACCCCACATGCCCCATAAATCTGTTCTGGGGGTTTCCTCAACCCTCTGGATCAGGGGTCAGCAAACGTTTTCAGCAGGGGGCTGGTCCACCGTCCCTCAGACCTTGTGGGGGGGCCGGACTATATTTTGGAGGGGGGGAAATGAACAAATTCCTACGCCCCACAAATAACCTAGAGATGCATTTTAAATAAAAGCACACATTCTACTCATGTAAAAACACCAGGCAGGCCCCAGAAGTAAGCCAGAGATGCATTTTCAATAAAAGGACAAATTCCACTCATGTAAAAACACACTGATTTCCGGACCGTCCGCAGGATTTAGAAGGCGATTGGGCCAGATCCGGCCCCAGGGCCTTAGTTTGCCTACCCATGTTCTGGGTCATAATTGGGTTGTGCACAGTGGGAAGAGAGGATTTGAAAGTTGAGTTGTACAAGCATAAATCATTGTGCTGATGGGACGCAATAGTTGGATACTACTGATATTTTGGATGCTCTCATATACACCATTATAGATAAAATGCTGTTGCTGAAACAGGTAAATATCCTATTAAAGATATCAGTAAAGCACAATAAGCTGTGTCTCTGCTAAAACCCTGTATAGAGTTTTCCAAACTGAGTTGCCAATGCCAAACTTCCAAGAAGCTAACAAAGAAAATCATGTCATTATCAGACACTTAGATTGCATATAATACTTACATAACTTAAAAATACCAAGATTGTATTATGGTATCATAATACAATCTAAGAGAGATCAATGCACCACTTTAAACCACAGGCACACACTGGTGTTTTGTTTTTAAAATACGTGGCAGGTTATGATAGAAATAGAGAAAAATTATAATGTTTGCATGCATATGCACATGCAAACAACCCCACACATTATCTAGGACTAAAGAGGTAACTCTGGAACAAGCAGCAACTAGTTCAACCAAACAGGCATGGAACAAATCCATTTGCTCCAGTACCTTAACCTCAAATATTATGATATCACTTTGGATCCCTCCAACATTGTTCCTTTACCTTTTTAAATTTGCAATTATGGGTTCATCCACAATGTATTTTGTAGTGTGCAACTAAAACTGGTGCTTGCATACTAATGCATCACATATTCAACATGAAATTACAACATAGGATATGTGAACCACAATTTATATATAGTAAAGTGTCGTTACAAACACAGCCTTGGTTTATGGGGACTCTAAGTTTTATATACCATAGAACTGAAGTGCATTAAGTTCAGTTCCCAATAACAGTTTTCATTTCAACATTCAAAGGAAAAAAGAATGGGAGTTTTTCTGATCCCTCTTCGTTATACTTTTAAGTTAAAAACAGACATTCTATTGAGACATTTCCAGAATAAATCTAGCCATGGCAGTTAAGCAGTGTGTAATTTTTTTTTAATGTTATATTTTTGAGCCCTTCAGGGCTCTGGGGCTAATTTATACAAGGCATAGGAGATCCATAATCAGGTCTCCCAATGTTTTTATTCAGGTTTTTTTCTTCAGCTGGAACTCAACAGAATTTTGTTCTGGCACCTCTCAGGTGGGCACCATTGGCATTATAAGAGAACAGGGTGAGTTCCGGAACCTCTTTTTCCTAGAAAAATAGCACTGTTTTTACTTTTATTACGTATGAAGTGCTAATAGGCAGCAATGAATGTTTATTCTGAAAGGTTCTACAAAACTTGTGTCCAGCTTTAATATGGTCCGAAATCACACCAGAGAAGATTTATAAGGTCCATCTGCGTAAACACTCTGAAAGCAACGTATTAATTCAAAGGAAGAGAAATTATTTCAATCGTTGTTTGCATTTTATGCCTCCATTAACAAAACCTGTCATTTTTGTCAGTCTACAGTGAGAAATTGCACTGTTTTAAATGTTTCATTTCTTTTCCTACCCAGCTGCCTGCCTGCCTGCCTTTCCCTTAAGAAAAATGGTAAATGTCAGAATAAGTTAGATTTTTAAAATAAAGTTTTTGTATTTCCAATTTAGGATCACATGTAGGAACTGATCTAGGTACAATTATGGCCCAAACAACTACAGGGTTTCTAGTGCAGGATCCTCTTGAAGCCCCTCCCTTGGTGCTATGACAGGTGCTATTATGCAGACTTGATTAAAGAGGAGAACAAGAACTCTAAAACTCACTTTCACCTTTTATAATCTGGTTTATAGTTCATAATTTATTTTAAGACTGATATTTAGGAGACATAGTTTTATTAGGAAATATTTTCCTTTTCCTTTCATTTGGCAACATGTGATTGTCAAAGGGCAGCAGTCAGAGCTATCAGCAGGTATTTCCCAGGATTCCTCTAAGTCCAAGAGATAGAGCTATATTGCATTCTCCCGAATTGCAAGTTATTTGTTACACTTTTCCTACTGCAACCTGAACACCAGAAATCTAAAACTCAACTGAAGTTGAGAGCTGAACATCAGCAACTAAATGTTCTCCCAGCTCCATTCTTCAGGTGCTGTTACCTTGACGTTAAAAGGTTACACATTCTTGCTACCCACAAACCCGTGATCAACCAAACTCACTCATATAGTTGAAGTAATAAGAAAAAATAAAATGAATAGCAGTTCTAGATCAAAGATACTTGGTGAGCCAGTTATTACTGCATGTAAAAAATGGTGCACTGTCAATACTTGCAAAGGACACACCCAATCTCTATTAGGAAAAGTTGTAAATGTATGAACAATGTTCGAGTGACTGTTAAGCAGGAAAACGTGGAAACCAAAGCAGAAGGAAGGGGGCAGGAGAAAGATGCACAAGACTTTGGGAGATATCAAATCGCATAGTTACTAGTTTGTCTCTTGGAATTATCCAGCTTAAACTGCAGAAGGATTTTATAGCATTGTTTTGTCACAAGGTTGTTATCTGTATTTTGGAACATTCTCATTACCATAATTGGAAAGAAGCATATTTATAAATCTGAGCTCAAAACATGAAGCCAGTACTGTAAGTCAAAATATCCTAATCAAATTGTTTACCATCTACATTATTAGCTTTACTCATGACTTGTATGTTGACACATAGAGCCATTTCCCATTTCATGTAGGAAGATTCTGTAATCCAACGCAATATGCTGGTTGCTTTCTTTTAATGTCTTTTTTTTTTTTAATTGCAAGAGCTGTTACCTTAGATAGCTTTACATGTTTCCACATCCACTATCAGTTTTACATAACTGGAACACCCTTCAAGTGCTCTATAAAGCATAAGTCTCAAAGTTACAAGTGAACACAAAGCATATCTTCCTGACGTACAGTATTAAACTTTGTGCTTTGAGTTTATATGAAAGTTATACACAACACTGAAAACTGCATTTCAGAAACCCAAGTAATCCATAACAGAGAAACTGGACAATGGCAAAACAGATGGAGCGTGATATTTGACTAAGTTTTACTCAGAATAGTCCTACAAGAATTAATGGATCTAACTTAGTCATGCTAATTAATTTCAATGGGTCTACTCTGAACAAAACAGTCCTCTTCTGTGTGTTTATTACTGTCTTTGTAGGGCCTAAAATGGCTAGCATCCACCTACACCAACTCTATTACAGAGAACTACAATATTGTCTTGCTCATCACTGTCTTGGCAAAGCAGCACTGTTAAGTAGGTATGCTGGGGATGGCAATTGAAGCTTTGGCTTTACCAGTTCCTTGTCAACCAAGCTGCCTGCCTGACTATGTTAGCCACTGCACATTATCTAGCCCCTATCTGTAACTAATGGTGACCCTATTGCTTCACCCTATATGGGCTTCCACTTTTTTGACCAACACCTCTTCCGTCCACCCTATATTTAACACAGTATTTTCTTACACTTAAACCATAGAACTCTGTACCCACATTTGTTCCCTTGCTAGCTTGTAGCTCCAACCATTTCTTTTACTGTGGTATTACTCACTGTTGACCCTAAAATGTACCTTTCTTTGAAGCAGGTTCTGTATGTTACTGACAAGACACTACTGTAAAAGGCCATGACTGCACTGTATAGAAGTGTAATTTCTGGCCTGGACTACCAGTTTTACCCAAAACTCTATTCCTCAGGCAGAGGGACCACAGCAACTAAGGCTAGTTATTTTCCAATGGTATGGGCTATATGAGAAGAAATGAAAGAAATGCTGGTGAGCTAAAGGAAGAAGTGCCTAGAAAAGAAGAAGGCCATAACTGCACACTCATCAACATACAAATTTCACACAAGCATGACACCTTCTGCCATGCCAGATTCTTCTTTTACCCATTTGCCTTTGAGATTCTTTGGCATACTTCACTTCCTCCCATCCATGTTCCCAGCTACTATGTTCTCGAAACACATACACATTTCCCCCCCAAATATATGTCTATGCAACAGATATGTACACACAAACCCAGATGTTACATTACTCACTCATATGCTCTTTCCAGACAAATTGCAATATTAAATGAAGTAATTATTTCTACAAATTTTTGATTTTTTTGTGTGACTTTATTTTTCTAGAACTGTTCTATTTTTGTGTTAAGATAGGAAACTTGAAGCTATACTTTAACAATAACAAACATTATGGAATGACGTTTGCAAATAGGTTGTGCTAAGGACTATAAATTAAGAAAAACAAAGGCTCAAAATTTTCAGGTGGAAGAAACGGCAGCAAAAATGTTGCACCACAAACCCTGTATGCTCTCTAAGGTAAACTGGAGAAGCTTGTTTGGGGTCATTAGATTTTGATGAATCATAAGCTGGGGTACCGTGAATGGAGTTGAGGTTTGTCTGAGGTGAAGCAGGATTGGTGCTAGAGCATTCAAGTCAGAGAAATGAATTCTGACAAGCTTCATGGTGCCTCAGCAATCCAGACATCTACTTTTGCTGCAGGTGAGGATCTACTGAAACCAAAAGTATGTCTCCAGGTTTATCATGTATAAGGAAAATGTGAGAACGTTTGGGGGGAGGAGCAGCATTGCAAAACCAAAACCTATTATTTATTAAATTTATATACCACCCTTAATCTGAGGATCACAGGGCAGCTCACAGTACAAAACCACAAAAATACGTAACATAATAACAAACAAAACAATAATTTTCCCCAAGCCATCAGAATGTAAGGGAGTTAAGCTCCTTTGTAACCAACAAGTTTAGCTTGTAATCAAAGTGAATGACTTTTCCCGGATAGCTCATCCTTTTAGATTCTTCCTCCTCAAAATCAATTTTTGAAAGCTGCCTAGCACAAAAGTCCCTGAAACTATTCAACTGCAATTTGAATGTTTTGTTTGTTTGTTTGTTTTTGACCCAGGAGCACCTTTTGGGTCTGCAATTTTTAGACCAACTTTCCATAAAACACTAGGGGAAATTAAAGAATTCCTTCTTTTTTACACACCAAAAAACTGTGACAGCTACGCTTGTAGGGCAACCACTGCAGCTGCTCTTCTGAACTTTGGCAGGATTTATGCCCTGGCAACCTTGCTTGCAAATGTCACCCAACTCCTACACAAAATAAAGTTACAATATTTCTTGTTTTAAAAAGGTCCAATTTCACAACTGCCTAATACAAAAAGGCCTTGGACCTATTTGCCTGCATTTGAAAAGCTTTATCCAGAATGGAGGGGCAAGTGAATTGGCTAAAACGCCACCCATTTCTCTCAAAAGTTATAGCCATTTTCTAATTTCCCAATAGTGAACTGGAGGGTGGGGGACAAAGCAGAATCAGACCCTGAAACAAACTGAGTATCCTTCCAAGAACCTTGGACAGCAAGCAGGTCTGAACTGAAGACTGTGGTTGGTTGGTGTAGACTTTTATAATTTTAATTTGGTTGTCAGCTTAGCATGAGCTGCTGTGGGAGACATAGCAGAATAGTGGTATAACTCTTCTGATGAACAAGACAAATGAGAAATGGGATCTATGGGAAAGATAATATGAAAAAGTTCTAATAATAACCTTGCCAATATTTTATCTTGGTTATTTCGGAGACCAAATTCCATTCTCTAACTGGCTCCGCTCTCTCACATATTCACTACAATAATTGCCTGTTTTACAGAAGACTGAAAGCAGAATGGCCTTTTTTCTAACATTGGCTCGTGAAAATATTCATAGCTGAAAATGTACACAATACATATTTGACAGTTCTTCACTGTGAATCCCAGCTCAGCCTTGTACTTACAGGCTGGCTTGGGCATGTTATTTTCTCTGCCGCAGCTCACTCATTCCCAATGGGGAAAGGAGCCATTCATGGAAGGGAATCAGGAAATACTGCCAATATTACCGGTAATTTAAAGGGAGTGGTGGCCTTCAGATACAATCAGCCAAATACATTAAATGAAACCAAGTTGAACAAGAAGATGCCCATTTTAAATCCTGCAACTGTGAGAGGACTTTCTTTTCTTCAAGTTATCCGTCAACATTTTACTATAGCCAAAATGTTGTGTTTATCACAAGTTATCATTCCATTCAGCAGTGACAGACACTTGATTCTTCCTGCTTTAACATTCTCTTAAAATTCTTATTAATAATATCAATAAATACAACCGATCCAGTATTTGATCCTCTACTTCTGGTTCATCTACCACTGCCAGGAATAGGATGCA
Source organism: Podarcis muralis (assembly GCF_964188315.1). Lineage (NCBI taxonomy): Eukaryota > Metazoa > Chordata > Lepidosauria > Squamata > Lacertidae > Podarcis > Podarcis muralis. The sequence goes on from NC_135668.1 coordinate 8,340,447, forward strand.
TGCTCTTAAACCAATGATCAAAATGTCACAGCTTGGGGACACCGGGTTCTCAAGACTGCTTTCCAAAAAAACTGGGTGAGATCAGAATACAGTTTAATAATAAATGGAAGCATAAAGTGTTTTATGTTATTGTGGGCACTCCCTCCAAGTGTAGAGTCTCATGAGTATGTGTCATCTAAGCTGCAATAGAAAACCAAAATGGAAGCCCAGGATGTGATGCCTTGGGACACAGCAGCAATTCTTAGAGGGAGGTAAATAATATTTTAAAACAATCTGACTGAGTAAAAATTCAGCATAAATTTCTATCAAAATATATAATTTGTTACAAGATGGAGAGCTCAATGGTAGCTTAACACTGCAAACGAAATGTGTATGTGTCAGTTCTATTCCTGCTTACTTTATAGCATTGTCTAATTGATTTACCTGTCATTTGTACCTGTCATTTGTTACCTGTCATTCAGCTTTCCATGTAAAGATGCTTAACGCATGCTACAAGCATGAGAAAGGGGAGATTCTTGGCTACCACTTCTACATGATAAGTAATGACTCACTTTTATATCCTGGGGCAAAAGCATCTGCATCAGTAATCAAAGGACCAACTTTTGAGAGGTCTGGGCATATACATATATGCTATTTATAAAAGTAAAGTGCTGTGACTTGAAGGGAAAATCCAGGCTTTCACATATAACAGAATTCAAATGGGAAGGATTTATACAGAAGTCTATGAACTCAAAATCATGTGAAAAAGAAAGGCATTCCACGAGATCCCAACAAAAGAAAAAAAATGGTTAGAAATGGTTAGATCAGGGAACAACACAAAGTAGAAAGGCACTCAATGAAGAAGCCAGCATTAGGATAGCAGGAAGCCTAATATAGAAAGTAAAAGGGAGGTAACAAACAATCCAATACTGGGCTTGTTTTCACAGAGGAACTAGAAGACAGTTCCAGAGATTCTCCCCAGTCCTTTGATCCTAGGAAGGAGGAGACACAGTAAGAAGGTGGCAAACACAGTAAAGCACTACAACCAGAGGAATAGTTTTGGGTTCAAAACCAAAAAATGTGACAAAGACAATGGGTGGGTTATACCAGGGTCACAGGAGGGGTAAGGGTCACTTGACTGCCTCTAGATACTACAGTACTACCACTGTAGGGTGCTGAACTCACTCTGAAGGACGCTTATGGTAGCCTGGGCTCGTATCCACGTTATGGCAGGATTTTGCCTCAAGTCATTCCTTCTGGGATCGTTGCTCGCCCTGCACTCATAAGTCCCAGAGTCTTCCAAGATAAGGCGAGTAATTCTCAGCACGCTCACGCCATTCACCCCGTAGGCAGTGTTAATGGTGACACGGCGCTTTCGAGCACCATCCCATAGCTGTTTGAAAGATTCAGCCCGGTTGACTTCAGCATACCACCACTGGATCTCTGGAGTGGGATTCCCAACCACGTCACAGTACAGCTCAAAGGCGTCCCCCGTGAGTTTAGTTTCTGACATGGGCGACTTGACAAACCCAGCTAGAGGGAGGGGCAGCAGAAATGTAGTGACAGACCAGCAGAAAACAGATCTTATAAAGAATAAAGCAAATGAATTGCAGAAAAGAAAAGAAAAACAAAGAAAGACATGCTCATCTGCAATAGCAGCTATTACATGACTTTTAGAAGAAAAGAGACAGAGCTTACAGCTTGCAGAAAGCTTTTATTTTGTTTGCAACCTTGCAAAAAGCTAAGCTCTCGGCAGATGAGCCATCAGGTTTTAACAATTTTACTGTCTATGAGAATAAACTGGATTGGAATAAAATACTGCATCTGGAAAATGCACACATTTTCTCTTTACTTTCTAAAATGCCTAACAAATGGCTAGCGGGGCATATAAAATAATACTTCAATAACAATTGCTTTTGTTGAACACAAATACATTCTCTTATTAAAACTTTCGGGTTTAAACGCAGGTATTAGGAAAAGCTGTCCATCATAAGAAATGCTCTGCTATGACTCTGCTTTGACCTCAACATGATGTATCAGGAATTCAGAGATATAAAGTGACCTAAATTTCCTGCAATGGCCAACAGCCAGATATTCTAAGTTGCAATCCTACCAGTACAAAGAATATAATATTACATTTATTTAAAAGCTATTGTTCCACAGAACCTATCTAAAAAAGATTACACAAGTTGTCATGCTACAATGTTTTTAATTTATGAACTCTATGTAATTGTATATATTAGACAAGCTCTCTGAAAGTCTTGGTCATTATTCATGATACTCAGTTTCCTTTAAACAATTTTGGTAAAAGTAGAGATTTAAAAGGTATTCTCCATACACAGATTTCTAGGGAAGACTGCTGATCACACAAACTATGTAAAGAGACTTATTAGAGCTCTGTATCAGTTATCAAGTCCTAAAGAACCAGTTACTAACAGTTACAACCAGGGTCAACTCCACTCAGTGCTACGCACATGGGAAAAAACTGAAACCCTCATTATTCCTCACATATACGATGTAAAGTTGTTTTGACAAAAATAAAATCCATAAAATAAAATCCAAATATCACGTTACACTCCTTTTATTCAAACAGGCTCATAAACTGGATTGTCAAGCTCAAGAGAACTGTTATACATATGTTTGTGCAGGAACTACATAGCCCTTATAAGAGTTGGTTTTGTCAGATGGCCATTTTTACAAAGGAATGTGCTGGGGTGGGTCAAATATCTATCTGCCCTCTGGCACCCTGTGACCTGCTTCCATATTCCTGCACATCCATGCTAGTCTTGTTCCTCGGCTTGGCAAAACCTGAACATTGTTTGTTGCCAACTTCCTGCAGTATAATAAAGTTGTCTTTAAAGACAGAGAAAATGCTATCATTCTACAAAACAATAGCTAATACCAGAAAACATGCAAAACTAGAGAACCAGTGAGATACTATTCACAATTTTTTTTTACTGGATATGACACCACAACAAGTATTAACAATTCGTATGTCTACTTAAACATGAAACTCACTGGCTAACCTTGGGCGAGTCACTATTGTCCAGCACATTTCAACAAGTAAGAGGAGCCCTCTAATTCTGCAACATTTTTGATTCCCTGGAAGCAGGGGTGTTGTCAGTGGATGGCCCCAGGGGCTCAGGTTTTTTGCACTGGGCCATTTATCTCCTTCCTCTTACTTCTCTTTTTTAAACTCATGAAAAAATGTTATTCACGGGGTGGATTTCTCCCTGAAAATCAGCCTATAATAGCATCTATACTTACAAATTAGCACATGCCTATTTGTGCCATGAGCCTGTGCCTCAACACCCAACCTGCAGCCTGAAGGCATATTGTGAACTGAGATGCTACCCATCTCCTCCCTCTTTGAATCGGCTTGTTCCCAGCAGCTCTGAAACTTAGCGCTTGCCTAGTTCTCTTTGAAGCGTACCAAAAATGAGACATCCACATTCCAGCAGCTATCCTGCCAACAAAACCACAGACACACACTATTATGTAGCAACAGTTATATGTTCCGTTTCCCATAGTCTTACTCTGTTTGATATTAGAATACCAAGCCTATGGACTGGGTATTTCAGATTGTTTCCCCCAGTCTCCAGACTTTAAAATATAGGCATATATTAGGAAACCTACTCTTTGCAACTCCTGTAGCCAAGCTGGCACCAAACGTATTACTCTGCTTTCCTCTGGACTACATCAGTGAGAGTGAGAGAGGCAGCCCAGGACCTCCGTACATACAGCCCAGGCTTGCCACTCGGGGTGATCACTTTGGCCCTGCTAACACAGCGGTTTGACTTCACCCCCAGAGGCGCACTCCAAGGTAACTCGAGACAGTATGTCAAAAACTCCTTGTTAAGTAAGTCTGGATCACTTTAAAGACATCAACCTCTGTATTTTTCTTGATAGAAGTTTAGATTTGTTTATCTTCTAATGGAAAGGAACACTGCAGTACTGTACAATTTAGTCACTTGCCAAACATACACATTCATGCAAGAACCATGGCTGGCATTCTGACTTATTAAAAATTAAACATTATGCTGGGGTTTTAATAAATTCAGCAGAAGTTTGAGTAATTTGTTTAAAATTTGTATTTATAAGCAGAAGAAAAGGATGAAAGGTCCTCCAATGTGAATATAAATCCCAACATTAAAACATAATGTGGTTCAGTTCTCAATTTCTACCTAGCTAGTCATGAACTGGGTCACATTATGTCTTCTTAATAAATTTATAATGTGACAAAAAGGTATCATCTTACTGAGAGCTTTTCTGGATACCATTAATGCTGCAGAAACATAATACATGCCTGTGCTGCTTTCCTATCATGCTGAGCCATTTCCATTCAGTTCTGAAGAAGCTGCTAAAATATACATAGCCTAAATATAAACACAAATGTATTTTTCATCTCTTGGGTTCCAGCTCAAGTACTAACCTTTGCATATGATTTAGGAACCAGTTCAACTACTTCTAATACATTTCATAAATACTTATGCAACTTATATGGCTGAAGTGCAACTCCTTAAATCAGAAGTGAGTATTGTTTAAAAACAGTTTATATGCATGCATTAATACCACAATCTCCAGGACTCTGTCAAGCCATGCCTGACCAATGAGAAGAAAGAGTAAATATCAGTCTCCAAAATGATATTTCTATGCCAGCACACAGAAATGAAACAGCAACATTCTAGCATCAATAAGCTTGGATCTTAAAAGTTAGTTAACTTTAGCAAGTTCACAGAAGGAAAGTTTCCCATCTTCTCTTGCCCACTGAAGCCACCTGTAAAAGCCTCTACAGAGCATAAGGGAGAAGGCTCTTCTGAATTGTGTGGGATGGGGTGCTGTGGACTAAAGGGCTAGCAGAAACTTGTCATATGGACTTACAGGTTGTTGGAAGCTGTTAACACTCAAGGCAATCGGTTCAAATAATTAAAAATAACAATGAATATGGTTGGGGGAATCTGGGTTCATTTTCATTCTTGTCTACATAGACTGCTTTTATTCCTTTTTCATATTTTAATTCTAGTGAAGCACAGAAGGCTAAACTGAACTTCTCCAAGAGCATCCAGTAACGTTTTTAATGTGAGCACTGTAAGTGACAATTAAGCAGCCCAGTCAGCATCAGGATAGAGATTGAGGAAAGCCCAGCACGTGGCAGGAAGCAATGCTCGCAGTTTGGCAGCAAGAACATCCTCCCATTGAATGTGGCAGAAACACTGCCAAGCTGAAGCATCATTTTGAAATCTGAAAACAAAGCCCTAACCTACTGCTACACACTTACAAAATTAAGTCATGACGGCTGTTAAAGACATAGGAAGAGTTCAAAAAGAATGCTAAGACTTCATAGATTCCGGCCCTTGCAAATCAAATCACCAGAGGCAATAGCCCCAACTCAGCAGTACACATGCCCCCTCTATGCAACACATAGGTCTTTGGCCAGAAACAGCATGAGAGACTTGCACTAGTTCTGAACAAAAGAAGTTACCTTACACTGAGTCAGGCTACAGGTCCCTATCAAAACTCAGTATTGCTTTCACTGACAGACAATACTGTCTCCAGGGTCTCAAGCATGGGTCTTTCTCAGCCCTACCTGGAGATAAGCTAAACCTGGCAAAAGCAGAAGGTGCTCTGTGTGGTGGTAGGGAGAAGAAAAGCTGGATGGAACTCTAGGTCAGACCCAGCAGTGCTCACCTTACCCTGCGCCTCTTTTTTTCCTTTGAGGAATTAAAAATGATGATGATGGCTATGTCTCCATTTATATCCTTCCTTCCTCCCAAAGAAGCCCAGTGTAGGTCTGAGTTGGCTGGTATTGGGGAAAGTACTCTTTTAAACACCTGGGTCCCAAGCCATGTAGGGCTTTGTATTCCAGTACTATTATCTTGTATTTATGACAAGTGAGACTCCTCCATCAAAGTGTAAGCAATTGTAATGGGTCTGTCTTCCGTATTGTGTGACTCTTGGCGCCTTCCCTCCTTTCCTGCAGACAGAAGCTGCATTATTTCTTCTTTACAGTTGATTTGATTTTGACCTTTGTGTCACACCCTTCATGGTAGCTCCCCTCCCCTTTCCTTCTCTTTTTTAAGAGATCCAACTTTTGGGTTTCAGTATTGGAGAAGTAGAGAATTGAACTTTGGTGTTCATCTTAAATCATATTTTGCTTTTCTTTCAATCCTGCTCCTTTCCAATCCTACCAACTTCTGAGACAAAGTAATTCCCTTCCTTAATTTGTGCTGTTACCTAAAAGATATTTATAGATCAGTTATATTCCACTGAGCCTTCACTTTTTGCAAATTTAGTTCTTACTCTTCACCAGTCTGTTGTGATCATTTTATACACATGTTGCCTTTATTAGCATTTTGCCCAGCTTTCTGGATAGCCTATCACTGTGGCTCATTCCATGGCAAGCCATAGTTCACACTAGCCATGGCTGAGAATCAATGCACAATTTGTTTACAACATTTTCATGCCACTTTGCAAGAGACTGAAAGCAGCTTCCATAATGCAAGTAACATTTGAGCTTCCAAACAAAGCATCTAGAGTCACAGCAACAACCATAACTATAGTTTGTCAATTCAATCATGCCGAAACATAGTTAATGCAAATCATGCTTACTAGTTCAGGTTTATCACTTCCAACAATCACTGCCAAACTATTGTGGTTTTTGGCACAGTCTGTTTGGAAGCAACTACATTGGCACCACAGAGCGGTATTAGTTTTCTTACATGGACCCCAGGTACCCTCCTGTGTATCCTGTGATGTGCAACCATTCTGAAATATTGTCAACCACTCAATCAAATAGTAGAGAGTGATATCCAACTCATTGGGGGGGGGGGGGAGTTTAAAATGAACTATGGAAAATTCTTTACTTCCAGTTATTCTCAGAGCTTTTAAAAATGCTGACAATAATTCTGAATCTTTTAATTTAAAAAATCAGCATAACTGAGCTAACTCACCTACCTGCTTTGCATTATGTGTTAAGAATTTTATTTTAACAAAACCGGCTGTAGGGTTGTTTGGGAAGCTGGAAAGAAATGTTTTAAATAAATAAATGCCTTATTAATGGCATATTTTAATTTTTGAAACACGATCTCAAACTTTTGAAAAAGCTTGCAAAAGTGTTCTAGTGATTCATATTGGGAGGTTACAATAAAAGGACCCCTGGACAACTAAGTCCAGTCAAAGGCAACTATGGGGTGCGGCACTCATCTCTTTTTAGCCCGAGGGAGTCAATGTTTGTCCACAGACAGCTTTCCAGGTCATGTGGCCAGCATGAATAAACCGCTTCTGACACAACAGAACACCATGACGGAAGCCAGAGCACATGGAAATGCCATTTACCTTCCCACCACAGTTGTACCTATTTATCTACTTGCACTAGCATGCTTTTGAACTGCTAGGTTGGCAGAGGCTGGGAAAGGGCAATGGGAGCTCACCCTGTTGCACGGATTTGAACCACCAACCTTCTGATCGACAAGCCCAAGAGGCTCTGTGGTTTAGACCACAGCGCCACCCACATCCACAATATTGCTTCCAAAGAACAAATGCATGCTTCAAGTTTGAGAAATTTGAAAATAATCATGTTACATGGGCATGAATGGATAGAATGAGACAATGTCCTTCACAGGCAGCTCCACCTATCACAGAAGCAGTGACTTTGCAAACTGAAAGAGAAAGGTTCTTCCCAATGAAAGCCAGTGTGGTTAGTGTGTCTGTAAGACCAGGACCTGGGAGACCAGTATTCAAATCGCCACTCAACCATGAATTTCATTGGGTGTTACTGTCCTATACGTGCCTAAATTTAAGTCCCACTGTGCTCTCTGTGTGACCTGTTTTGCTATGGCTAGTTACAACCCTCCAAATACCACAAACAGCAAAAAGAACCAAATAAATTCTACATGAAAAAATGAACAGAAAGTGCTGCAGCATGGGAGGGGGTGACCACTAGCCATTCAGTTTTTGGGCCCATAACATAGGTTCCAGGAGCCATGTGACAAATAGCTTTTCTATCCCAGTTTCTAACACTGGTCGCAGGTGGTTATTGGAAAGACTGCCTCTCCCCCCACATCCCTGCCCATTCACTACATTCAGCTGGAGAATCTTTGTTGGGTACACCAAATGCAGCAGTTGACAGGAAAGGGGCACAGGGCCTTTTCTGGCTAGTTCCCTTTATGGAACACCCTATGCATATAAGCCACAAAATGACTTCTGCTATTAGTAACCTTTTACACAAGCCTTTTCTGATTAAGGTTTAACCACAATTGTACTTTTATCTCTTCACACATTGTTTCTGGTGTTAATACATTTATTTATATTGTAACTGGGATCTTTATCTTAACCTATTTGCACTGCATATACTGTATTGAGTTCACTGTATGCTGCTTAGATACATTAGTTAGAAGTGGTATCTGAATTCATCTCCAGTATCCAAAGCTGAACTCTGTACATAATTTTGCCGTCTACTTTGACTTTGTACACCTTCAAAACCAAAGATATATTCTGATCTCATTTTGAACAGTAGAACTTAAAACAGTGCTGATAGAATGCATGGTACCCCAATATAGTATTTTGAATCTGAAGTGACCAGGATAGAGTGGACTGAAAACCAGGGCCCATTTATAATTCTTATAGTTCTTTGTATTATTTATTAATCTTTCATTTTATAGTTCTTTTGTTTTATTTATTGTTTTATTTGTTTTATTTAACAGAATTTATATACTGCTTAATCATCAAAACCTCTAATCAGTTTACTTAGCTGATTAACAAATGTTCTGCCTTGAAGAATTCAGTAATGAGTCAAGTCCAAGCCAGTGAGAATAATACAGTATCACTGGCATGTACTGTAGTAACAAAGAGATTTCTGAGCAGACCAGTCTGGACAAGTGGTGTTCTCAAGCAGAGTTTTATTAGAGATTATTTAAATGAAGATTAAACTGCATAGGGGCTAGAGCACACCCATGTCATCCATTAGGGGAAAGAAATACGATGCTGTAATTATAATATCTGCATAGGTAAAATCATCACCAGCTTCAGGAGTTATAAAAAGTTGTGTGCACAGGATTGTTGTTGTATTTTTTAAATGATTCAATTGGTTATTTTCCAGCTAGAAACAAAAGACAATAATTAAATTCATTTCAATATGGCAACAACCAAAGGCAAAAATATGAGCATTGTAATCTTCCAATTACTGTTAATAATAGGAAAAAGAAAAACAAACAGCAGCATCTGATAGTGACCGTTAACTATAATACTAATGCACAAAGAGAGGGTCTAATAGTCCATTTCAATTCAGAGATACTGGCATGAAAAAGTATAGATACTACAAAAGCATATGGGAAGGTTGCCTCAACAAGGAGACATCCAGATCATTGCCTCTTGCCCCATCAGTGCTGGCAGTCTAGGGGCAAACCAAATGTTCCGCAAGAAAACAGCTACGGGCAGAGTAGCTTGGACTTCACCTCAGTGACGAGACACTCAGTGAGGTAAAAGGACTAAATCCAAGGCTTTATAAGAGCCAGAGCAGGTCTACTAGAAACCAGTGTCACCTAACCACCATGCAGAGTGCTGAACCCTGCAGTGACCTGGAAATGTCCTAAAGGATGCCACTAAAAGGACAGAACATGAGAGAAGCAGGTTGTTTGCAGTTTTTTACAGAGGTTTTTTTCAATTACAGGTGATTTCACAAAAGCATGTGATGACCCAGAACACAAGACCCATGTAAACTGGGGGTTGCCTGTATCAGCAACACTTGAGTGCAGTGCGGTATCAGCAGCCCCTCTTCTGCAAATTGTTGTGGTATCACAGGTTGCAAGGCACAGGGGGAAAGCCTACACTCTTCTACTCTCAGAGCCACCCTCAGCCCATAGTAGCTTCTTTTTCCTTCCTAAAAGTAACTACTAGCAAATGCGAACTAAACCATGTCTACATCAAAGACTTGTCCCAAAGAAGAATGGAGAGTATACCTAAAGTAGACATTTTTAAAATATTGGGAAAGCAAACAGAGCTTATATTTTCTGTTCAAATCGGTGCTTGGTTCTGTTATTTAAGTCCAACTGATAAGGGTATTCTAAAGTTTACAATTTGTTCTACGACTTGGTTGCCTGCACCATATTCAGTGGGGATTTTACCTTTGCTGTATATGGCTCACAAGAACACAAGCTGAAAGATCCAAATGAATATTTTGCTTTACTGTTCACTCTAAGTCTTTACTGCCTTCCAATTCTACTTTCACAGGGGTGTGTACATGAGAAAATTATGGTGGCTTTACTGTCAGCAAGGTTCTTCGGGCAGTTTCCAGCTGCAATCTAAATAGCCATCAGTTACGGTATATAGGAAAAACCCAACCCACTGAAGGAAAAAGCCTGAGGGCAGAGACTAACTTACCACTGATTTTTATAATTCACTCCAGGAAAGTTTTTGGCTTAAAAACCAGGGAAACACACTTTAAACCAGGCTTTCTCAGCCCTCCCAGATGTTTTTGGCCTACAACCCCCATGATCCCTAGCTAGCAAGACCAGTGGTCAGGGATGATGGGAATTGTAGTCTCAAAACATCTGGAGGGTCGAGGTTGAGGAAGCCTGCTTTAAATAAATAAAATAAAGGAGGAGGGCACACCACATTCATCCAATCTACACATCACAGGTGCCAATGTATGCAATACTAAGAGGCTCACAATGGCAGGTAGCTTTATATTAATTAAGGCAAGGACTTATTCAGCAGTTGGATGTTTTTTGAAGACTGAAAGGTAACTTTCAGAACAGCCACTCTTGGAACTGAGTGCGTTCTTACTTTTAATAACCATCCTAATCACTGCAATAAAGAATTTGAAACCCTTCTCTTCTCTTCCAAGCACAAAAAATACAAAACTTGTGCTTTATGAACTGTGCATGCCAACAGGGGGTTTTCAAGTCCAGCTACAGCCATTTGAATGCAGGCACAGGGCTTCTTCAGCCTGATTCCCCTTCCATGAAGAAATATATTGCCTCTCCTGCAGGCATCTGCTCACTATAACAAAGCAAATGTTTGCAGAGGTCCAGTCTATTTTATCCTAACAAAGTCAAATGCCATCACTTTATTCAAAGCCTACAGACACATTCATTATTTAACTCAAATGTGAAGAGACTGTTCACCTCATTTCACTTAAACAAAAGAGACAGCATAAAAGATGAACACTTCAGACAACAGCTAGCATAAAAATCTCCAGATCTTTATTGTCAGGCAGCATGTCTGACAGAAGTAGAATATAGCCAAATTACACAACTGTGAAGTTATATAAGGAACGAGTTCCCACTAATTTTCTGAGACATTTCTACACTTATTTCCAAATCCATGTCTCCAACCCTACAATTCTCTTCTACCTTAAATGGGGTTGCACTAACCTAGTCCAGATTTTCAGGCATTGCTTCTCTTCCATTCTTACTTCCTTTTGCTAGCCAACTTTTTCTCAACAAGATTGTCTGAGTCAAGGTCCAGAAATTGCGTACTCACCTAAGCTAAAACCCAACAGCCCAAATTACAGGAAAAACACAGTAACTGAACTGCTGTACATAGCAAGACAAAAAATATTCATACACAGAGTCATTTGACTTCTTTAAAAAGCTACCCAAAAAGCCATTGTGCAACATTAGAAGATACTGTCCATTCAAATATATATTTTCAAGCTAGGGAAAAAACCTATGCTTCTACACCAATAAAACAGTTTACATCTGTTTTCATCATGTAATACTGCCCCACAAGTACACAAAGATGAGCAAAGATGATACTGGATTTTATGTCTAAATACATGTTCCTGCTGAGCCTTCTCAAGTATGCTAAACTTGCCTTTAATCAACCTGTGCTCTATTGGCTTCACTAATAATCATTATGCACTTGGTGCAAACCAATGTCAAGGAGGAGACATATACAATGCTAGATTTCTTACAGCACTCTTTAGAAAGAAAAAAAAAATCCAGGGTTTCCATCACAGACCTATCAAAAGAACGCTTTAGTTGCTAAGAAACTAAAAAAAGCAATTGCTTTATAAATCATTTAAAGAAAACCAAAGATGCAGTAGGTGGATAGAGATGTACCAGGAGAACTGCACAGACTGTTCAAAGTGGCACACCCCAAGAGGGAGGAATGGCTACCTAAAGCTTGCACCTACAGACTCCTTTTGGTTTAGAATTAGATGTATCTAAGGATTTTAACAGCCCTCTGTTTCTAACTTGATACGTTAGGTACTATGACAAATTATCAAAAAGAAAAGCTCATGGTGAGAGAAAACAAAAGGCTGTATGAGAGTTATGAAGTGCTCACTCATTAAGCATGTATTGACATACTCTGCCAAAACCCTATTGCAAGTCCCCTCAATCCCTACCTTATCATGTTCACCAGACTGTGAAACAGCAGTTTCATTGGCCATCTGGAGTAGCTCATGACTACATGTTTTGGATCCTTGGTTTTCTTCTTCCACGCTCTTCCCTGACCCACCCCAAGGCTTCCCTCTTCACAGCTTTCTACAATTCATATTCTCTCAGCTGCCATTTTCGTTTATATCATTTTTATTCTTCCCCTTCCCTCTGCTCCAATGAACTTAGGTCAGGACACACTGCCCTGCCTCCCCCCTTTAATCCTCACATCAGCCCTCTAAGTTATTATCCTTATATTGCAGATGAGAGACACAGTCCAGCTAAAGGTCAGTCAGGAAGCTATACGGCAAGGTGGAAATTTGAACTAGGGTCTGCGTAGTCACAGGCCAACATTCAAACCACTCTGCCACACTGATGATCAGCAGTCCTTGAGCACGCTTAATGCACTTCAGGCAATTACCTTATTATTCTTACAAAAAACTCTGCAAGATAGAACAAAACTGCTCTTTATATCCATATATTTAACTTAAAGCATTTGTATATCACCTTCCATAAAGTATCCCCTCCAACAGTTAGCAGTCGGTATTTTTTTTTAAATAATAATAATAATCCACTGTAAACAGCATTAATAATTATAACAATAGAGCTTGTCTGATCCAAGGTCACCTGGTGAGGGTCCCTTCCTGCAGCAGAATTTGAAACCACGTCCCTTTGGTCATCTCAGGCTCACCCCCCTCCTTCTCTTCCACACCCACCCCACTGCCCAGTCTACAGAAAAACCCCCTACCCAGGCTTGCCGGCCCTCCCGTCCCCCCCAAGCTAACAAACTACCCTGCTAATGCAGAACCACCAGAATGGTCCAAGGTCACTATCAAGTTAATCCAGTGGGCTGAGCCAGCATTTGAACCCAGCTCCCGCAGGGTGGTGCTCCTCCCCTCCCCCTCCCTAGGCTCCTCCCCCACACACACCTGAAACGCCCCGCCCACCGCGCGACAACCTCCCACCCCTTGCGGCATCCCCCGCCGCGGGACCAAGGCGCCCCCTCCCCCCCCACCTGTCAATCACCGCCTCAGGCGGGTTTCGCTCTCGGGTTCGCCTCCCGCCCCCACCCGCCCTCCCCTCACAGGCCCCGGCCGCCCTCTCTCACCGTTCTGCGCGCCGGCCGGCGTCGGAAAGAGGCTCCCCGCCGCGGCCAGGAGGAGGGAGAGAGCCGCGGGGAGCGGCCCGGAGCCCCGCAGCAGCATCCCGGTCCGCAAGCCGGCTGAGGAGAAGGAGGGCGAGGAAGGGCGGGAGGGAAGAGAGAGAGAGAATGAGAGGAGGAGGAGGAGGAGGAATGAAGGAGCGCGAGAGCGGGGGGGGTGGAGGGAGGGGGCGCTCAGGCAGCAGCAGCCGCTCGCTCAGTCTCCGACGCCGCCGACGCCGCCGGGCGAGGTTCCTTCTCCGCCGTCCTTCCCGTCGCCTTCGCCCGCCTTTTTCCCTCCCTTTTCGCCTCAGCGCAGCCGAGCAGCTCCTTCTACCGCAGCGCCGGAGCCTCGCGAGACTTGGGCCCCCACTTCTCGCGCGAGGAGGCGGAAGGGTGGAATCTGCAGGGCTGGAGGGAAGCGTGTGGGCGGGGCGAGGGCGCGGAAGCTCCGCCTCCCGCCGCTTTTTCCCAGGGGGGGGGCACGTGACGAGGCGAAGGGAACCGGTTCTGGAGCAAGTGCAGAGGCGGCGGCTGCAGCCTCTGCCCGCCTCCCGCCTTTAAATAGATATATTTATATATATTTCCTCCCACTATATTCCTCTGGAAACTATATATTTTCCTCCCACTAATATATTTTCCTATATATTTTCCTCCCACTAATATATTTTCCTATATATTTTCCTCCCACTAATTCCTCTGAAAACACCCCAACCCCTATATATATATATATATATATAAACACCCCAACCCCTCTCTCACCGTTCTGCGGAATTCAGAGGAATTAGTGGGAGGAAAAACTCTGCAATAGGAATAAAAGAGGAATGGCCAGCCGCAGAAACGCCCGCGGACCTCATCCGGGGCTCTCTGCACAGATGCCCATGGCAAATTGGCGTGAGATCATGTGAATGTATTTGCATACACGACTGGGAAATTCAGGCGGAGGTACTGCCTGCCCTCCGCTTTGCGGTCCGCCACCCTGTAAGCAGACGTCTGTGTGTTTTCAATGGCTTATAATTATTGGGAAGAGGGGTCGCTTGGGAGGAGATCTGGGCTCCAACAAACCGAATTGGCATCTGGATTTGTGGGGCGGAGCTGCATCTGACAGAGACTTGAGGCAAAGAGTAAGATTCTGACTCTTTTCCCCCCACCCACCCCCCAATTTCATGCATAGAAGCTGCCTGAATTGGCAATTGGCTCTTTCTTCACATCGTTCTTTCAACCAGACAGCATTTTGCACCTGAGAGAAACCGGGTAGCTTAGGGGGCACAGTCTTCCAACATCTTGCTGGCTCCTTGTCATCGCCAACATCTGAGCCATTGCCACACTCCGCCTAATGGTAGGACTGGTCCTGACTGGGGTGAGCAGCAACCCTGTGCCTGAGCTTCGCCACATCAAGCTGCAGGTGAGGACATGTTCAGGACAGCTTTGCTAAATAGATAAATATCATTGTGCATCAAATAAGAAGGTGTGTGCAATTGTGGAGACTACGCTCGGTGTTGGTTCTTGGTCTGGTCCTACAGGACTCTTAAATTCAAGGGGGAAAGGTAGGCTGGGTGGAGACTCATAGGACTGAATGATTCCTACTACAGAATAAGTAAACTGTAAATAGAAAATAAGCATCTTGGGGAAACCTAGACTGTTAAAACATTTTTCAAAAGTGGGCTCATATAAAGCATGATGCAGTAATCCCATCTAGACCAGGGGTCAGCAGACTTTTTCAGCAGGGGGCCAGTCCACTGTCCCTCAGACCTTGTGGGGGGCTGGACTATATTTTGGGGGGGAAATAAAATGAATGAATTCCTATGCCTCACAAATAACCCAGATGTGCCTTTTAAATAAAAGCACACATTCTACTCATGTAAAAACACCAGGCAGGCCCCACAAATTATTATTATTATTATTATTATTATTATTATTATTATTTATTATTTGTACCCCGCCCATCTGGCTGGGTTTCCCCAGCCACTCTGGACGGCTTCCATAGAAACCAAAAATACACTAAAATATCACACATTAAAAACTTCCCACAAATAACCCCAGAGATGCATTTTAAATAAAAGGACACATTCTACTCATGTAAAAACACGCTGATTCCTGGACCATCATCTACCATTTTGGTAGATGAGACAAAAAATAAATAAATCCAAATATTAAGCTTGCTCATTATTTTGTGAAATTTTGGTTAATTGCAAAAAAGGGATCTATGAATCTTAAAATCTTAACACTAACCCAGCTGCCACCCTTGGTAGATGAGACAAAAAATAAATAAATCCAAATATTAAGCTTGCTCATTATTTTGTGAAATTTTGGTTAATTGCAAAAAAGGGATCTATGAATCTTAAAATCTTAACACTAACCCAGCTGCCACCCTAGGATGCTTAAAGAGCCCAGTTTAAGTTCTGTGTCTCTAAATCTCTAGACTGCAGCTTGTCCCCTTCAATTTCTTATCAGAAACAGCACACTCACTCAACCTGATTTGTTTGAGGGGTCTTGCACAATTTGCAGGAATGCGACTGAATTCCACAAAAAATAGCAATAGTTTGGAAGCCCCCTAGAAGACTGGTCTTCAATGGGTGGGTCAGGACCAGCTTGTGGGTCACAGCCTGATCCAAGCTGGGTTGCAGTGGGAGCTTTGTCTCCATGCACATACATGGTAAAAGATTAAGAAATGGGTCCCGTAAAAAAATGCATGTTTTGGTTAAAAGTGAATTACAGCTCTGAAAGGGTTGAGGAAATGATTAAAAACAGTGAGCAGTTAAAAAAAACACCAAGCAAATAGCAGGTATTAAAACTATTTAGAAGATTATTAAAATCAACTCTTGCATAAAGAAATAACATGTAACTTCCATGTGCCTTGAAAGGATTGCCTGAACAAAAATGTGTTAAGCAGGTACCAAAAAGAGTACAGTGAAGGCTCCTGGCAGATGTCAATATGCAGGGAGTTCCGAAGAAGAAAAGAACAATTTATTACCATTTGCTGACTCTCATTGTTTCCCCAGAATCTGTTCCCTGAAATATGCTACCCACCTATGCCTATAACCAGTGAAGATGCTGAGGTGGCCCAAATTACTTAGACTGAGGATGGTTTTACTGAATGGTCAGCCTCTAGATTCCTTGCTTTTCTCAAGATTTTTTCTCTTGTCAGTTAATCCTCACCAGTTCTCCAAATGTCTGCAGAAACCATGTAGGGAAAAACAACAACCAAACAATAAACACCCATCGGTGTTTCTCATTCATGTTCCAGGCAGGGAAAATATATTTGGACACTTCACAATGTATCTTGTAAGAACGTGGATGTACAATTCTTCACAGCCACTTCTGCATCTTCCTGCTGTTGGCTGCTGAACAGGAATTGCTCTCATTTCTAGATATTTACCAGCACTGAAAGAAAGCTCCTGCTAGGAGATTGCCTGAAAAGATCTCCATCTGTTTTGTAGGAGCAGACCTGCAGACAGTGCAGCACAAATGAGCCTATGGGGAAGAGCTCACAAATACTATAACATAGCCAGGTGCCTCCCTGCTTGAAATTAATAGATTAGATCTCTAAATTTCAGTGGGTCTGAGCAAAATTTACTTGGATACAACTCTTAGACTGCAGTACAGTGCACTTACTAAGAGTAAATCTGATTGACACCAATGGGTCTTATTTCTAAGTAAGCATGGTCTGGATTGCGATTTTAGTTACCATATTTTTTGCTCTATAAGACTCACTTTTTCCCTCCTAAAAAGCAAGGGGAAATGTGTGTACGTTTTATGGAGCGAATGCAGGCTGCACAGCTATCCCAGAAACCAGAACAGCAAGAGGGATCGCTGCGCAGTGATCCCTCTTGCTGTTGTGGCTTCTGGGATTCAGAATATTTTTTTTTCTTGTTTTCCTCCTCCAGAAACTAGGTGCGTGTTATGGTCTGGTGCATCTTATAGAGTGAAAAATATGGTAATTATACTTGTGTTTTAGTTTAATTGATTTATGGAGCAGTTCAGTTTGCACACAAGCACTATAACAGGTTCACTGAAGAAAACCTAACGCTTTCGGCTTTCTTTGTTTTTAGGTGACAGAGACCTGTTATAGTAGGTCTATTGTCCAGCTGGTGGCCTCTGCTGGATGGGCTTCAGAGGGATCAGAATTCATTTCACAGAGTGGGGCAAAATACATTAGTGCAAACAGAATGGTACCTCACAGGCTCACTTTTGACACTTTCAGGATGCAGCAGTAGGTGGTGCATAGAGACTTACTTGAATACATGATAGGATAGGACTGAACTTGTGAGAAGGACATATGGGTAAAATAATATTTTTTTTCAAACAGCAGGAATGGGATATGTGAGAAGATAAAATGGGGCCATGTCTGGAGACTCATTCCACTGGGGAAGGAAACCATTCCAAATGGAAGTATTACACCTCAATTATGCGTATAGCCAGTGCTTTTTTGGGTGGGGGAATTGCAAGTATTCACCATGAAGTTGTTACAGTGAGTGCCACACTTAACATTTTTTAGGGGAGTGGGAAAATGTGCTGGTACTGTGTATCTTTGTGTACCCCCATAAAAAAGCACTGCATATAGCCCATCTAAGATGATATAAAATCATTTACTGAGTCTGAGAACATTTACTCTCCAAACTGCCCTAGCCTAGACCATTTCCCCAGAATTCACCATTGCTGTCTTTGGTTCACTTACAGTTATACTGTAGGGAATTCATACAGACCCTTTCTTAAATCATTGTATCCCCTTGTTTTATGTGTTTATGTGTTCTCTAACACACACACACACACACAGTTCTTATTTTTAGGAAGTCTTTTTTCTACTTTAAAACATCCTATCCAGAGTGGAAAGGCAAGATGCTATGAGGGCTTTAAACTGAACTCTTCCTTGAAAACTGATAGCATTTTTGTTTGCACATTCAGATTGTTTGCTGCTGTGCAATAAGACCTGAATTGCCCCCTGATTGCCCCACATTTTGTTACCTTCTGCTCCCCAGGTTTCTTGCTATTTTTCTCTCTCTTCTCATTATAGCAAATAAGAGGTAATTTAGCCCTAATCCCTCAGCCACAAAAAGCAATGAAATAGGCTGAATTTGCAAACAGGGAGTTTTCAGTCAGTACTGGAAAGGCGCATTACTGAATTGAAGCTACTTGTGATTAGATATTAAAGAAGGATCTTGGGAAGTCCTGTGAGCTTCTCAGTAAGGTTGCCACATTGTTTTAGCAGGGTTCCTACATCTTTCTGGGCAAACCCTTGTCTCGGGGTAGAACCTTTCAGGTTTGATCCCCAGCATCTCCAGGTATGGAATGACTCCTGCACGAAACCCTGGAGAATTGTTAACAGACAGTACTGAGCTAGATGTTTTGAATCAGCATAAGACAGCTCCCTAAGGGACGCAGGTGGCGCTGTGGGTAAAAGCCTCAGCGCCTAGGGCTTGCCGATCGAAATGTCGGCGGTTCGAATCCCCACGGCGGGGTGCGCTCCCGCTGCTCGGTCCCAGCGCCTGCCAACCTAGCAGTTTGAAAGCACCCCCGGGTGCAAGTAGATAAATAGGGACCGCTTACCAGCGGGAAGGTAAACGGCGTTCCGTGTGCTGTGCTGGCTCGCCAGATGCAGCTTTGTCACGCTGGCCACGTGACCCGGAAGTGTCTTCAGACAGCGCTGGCCCCCGGCCTCTTGAGTGAGATGGGCGCACAACCCCAGTGTCTGTCAAGACTGGCCCGTACGGGCAGGGGTACCTTTACCTTTAAGACAGCTCCCTATTTTCCCATATCGGCAGTTTGTGACAGACAGAAGTTCAACAGAAGAAGAGGAGTTTGGATTTGATATCCCGCTTTATCACTACCTGAAGGAGTCTCAAAGCGGCTCACATTCTCCTTTCCCTTCCTCCCCCACAACAAACACTCTGTGAGGTGAGTGGGGCTGAGAGACTTCAAAGAAGTGTGACTAGCCCAGGGTCACCCAGCAGCTGCATGTGGAGGAGCGGAGACGCGAACCCGGTTCCCCAGATTACGAGACTACCGCTCTTAACCACTACACCACACTGGCTCTCACAGGTATTCTTTCTCATCACTGCGCCTCCATGCCACAGGATTCTTGACCTCCTGGTTTTTTTTGTATGTCAAGAAGCTGTTAAAGGGGAGAGGGGGCCCAGTGAATGAGGCATTTGCTGCTTGGATTCTCCTTAGAGTGAACTTTTGGTAAGCAAATTGGCCTGACTGCTGCTTCCATTCTTCGTCTTGCACAAAAGGACTGTTTTTCACACTTCAGCTCAAAGCAAAGCAATTATTTGACTATTTAATATGCATAAAGGTAAAGGGACCCCTGACTGTTAGGTCCAGTCGCGGATGACTCTGGGGTTGCTCATCTCACTTTATTGGCCGAGGTAGCCGGCGTACAGGTTCCGGGTCATGTGGGGCCAGCATGACTAAGCCACTTCTGGCGAACCAGCACACGGAAACACCGTTTATCTTCCCGCCGGAATGGTACCTATTTATCTACTTGCACTTTGGTGTGCTTTCGAACTGCTAGGTTGGCAGGAGCAGGGACCGAGTAACAGGAGCTCACCCCATTGCGGAGATTCGAACCGCCAACCTTCTGATCGGCAAGTCCTAGGCTCTGTGGTTTAACCCACAGCGCCACCCGCGTCCCTTACATACATGTTCACAAATTCATGGATGCAGAGGGGAAATGCAATTCATGGTATTCAGAGGGCTAATGCAAAGCATGCATACATAGGGGTAAGGCAGAGGAAGAAGGGCCTCTCACACAGGCAGCAGGAGGGGTAGGCAGCGCAGCAATTGCAGCTCATGGGCCTATCTATGTCACTGAGCAGCTTCTGAACCACACAGTTGATTGCCTTTCTCTGCGTCCTAACTGTACATCGATCTGTGATGGAACCAGCCATCCAGAAACGCCAATACTTTTGCTAAACGTTTTTAATTACAGTGAAATAAATACAATCAAGCATCAGCATGCTTTTTGAGAGGCGGCTGTTGCCAGCTGGTCAGTACTGTGGGTTGTAGCCAGCTAAGTTATACTTGTGGCTTAGTTAGTCAGTGGCTCTGCTCTGAGTAGGACTAACGTCGAATACCACCCTGAGATTCTGAGTTGTATCCTCCAGCACCCATTCAGTGGCTGACCACTTAAAGCTGGTGTAATGTTCCCAGGGTCCTTCAAAAGGTCCTGCTCCCAGGTGGTCTCTGACGTCAGTCCATCTGTTGCTCCACTAAATCCAGACTTCCCCCATAATATCTGCTGTCATGACCTACAGACTTAAACCAAAATAACTGTTATAAGAATTTTAAGGTCTTATATATATATATATATACACACAGTGGTACCTCGGGTTAAGAACTTAATTCGTTCTGGAGGTCCGTTCTTAACCTGAAACTGTTCTTAACCTGAAGCACCACTTTAGCTAATGGGGCCTCCTGCTGCCGCCGTGCTGCCGCTGTGTGATTTCTGTTCTCATCCTGAAGCAAAGTTCTTAACCCGAGGTAATATTTCTGGGTTAGCGGAGTCTGTAACCTGAAGCGTATGTGACCCGAGGTACCACTGTAATAGATGTTCATAAATGTACCAAGCAAACACATACAAATATGTAAACCACATGTCTGAAACCCACAGAAAAGTACTGAAACCATTTTCTCTCTTCCAAATTGACCTCAAATATTTCTCTGCAAGATCGAAGGAAATGGGGAGCCTCCCATTATCTCTTTGCTCACAAATTCTGTCTCAGGGGCACATTTAAGATATGAATAGGGTGAACCTGTGACCTGGATTCAGGAGTTGAGTAGTTATCATAACAAAAGAGTGGCCAGGATGCCCAGGTAATCTAATCAAGTAACTTAGCAGACAGGAGAAAACAACAACGCACTCAGATTTCTGTTGTAGTCCGCCCCTTCTGTGACGTATTAAGGGGGTAGTCTTTGGCTACACCCCTTCTGTGATGTAGGTATGATGTATCTGGGGGGGTGGTCTTGAGCTACAGGGTGGGCAATTTCAAAGTCTATATAAGGGCTTGCAGACCTTTGTCCTGGGTCCCTCCCCCGCTCCTTTGTGTGTAGGGGAGCACCCTGTTGCAACACCTTTAATAAAGATCAGGCTTACTAGCTGCTTTGCTTCTCAATATTCTCTGGTTGGTCTCTGTTATTTTCTCCTAACAATAGAGAACCTACAAAAGGACTCTATATGGGCTCTTGGGTACCTCATAAGGGAATAGGGGCAGTTTTCCCCCCCTCATAACATAACAAAGATTTGTTCTGTGCCCTTTTCCTTTAAAGTTCTGGTTAGCAAACTCTTGGACATTTCAAGGCTTCACTAGATTTATTACAGAGTTTCCAAAGTGCCACAAAGGTGTAATCCATGCACATTCAAATTTCCCATATTCTACCTTCCCGAATTCAACTCTTATAGATTAATACAGTGGTACCTCGGGTTACATACACTTCAGGTTACATACACTTCAGGTTACAGACTCCGCTAACCCAGAAATAGTACCTCGGGTTAAGAACTTTGCTTCAGGATGAGAACAGAAATCGTGCAGTGGCAGCAGGAGGCCCCATTAGCTAAAGTGGTGCTTCAAGTTAAGAACAGACCTCCAGAACGAATTAAGTACTTAACCTGAGGTACCACTGTATTTCCAAACTTTTCATCCCACAGCACTTCTAAACTCTGATTCTGTCTCAGACATTCAGATTTCTGCCCCCACCCTACTAAATCATGATTGTATTCAGTGTTTTAATTCCTGCAGATCAGTGGTACAGTTCGCCACATAATTCTGAGCCACACCATGGTTTAATTTGCGCACCGAAAGGATGGAGAAGATATTTACTGTCAGTGTCCTTATGGGATCTGAATAAATTGCTCCTTGTAGGATCTGAAATTAGACAGGAGGCATGCAAGAACAAGGCACTGCCTCCTCCAGCCTCTTCAACATCTCCACCCAGCTGAGATTCTGGGCTGGCTGTGGCTACTGCTGAATCAGGGCATCATGTGGTCTGCTTACAAATGAGCTTCAACATGTCTGCAGGGCTTCCTCCGTTCCCTGCTCCTCCGCTCAGAAATCAGTCAGCAGCGAATGACTCAGATCCAAGATGCTTCTAAAGGAGCTCATTTCTTCCTCATGAATTTAATTCATAGTCTCAGCCACAGGCAGGTTTTTTTTAAGGACCTGGCACAAACTATAGTTATATGGCTGCCATGAATGGCTTGGTGCTAGGAAGTTTTCCTCCATGCTTTTCCTCTTTTGCTCTTATAATGTCAAGATGTTTATAAATTCAGTTCTGGAAATGGAACATGGGCTGTTCGTTCACTTTAGTTCATCTGTGTTGTTTTCCCACCACTCTCCCAGAGCCAGATTCCTGATATACAAGCACATGTGTTCCTTCACAGGTAAAGGTAAAGGGACCCCTGACCATTAGGTCCAGTTGTGGCTGACTCTGGGGTTGCGGCGCTCATCTCGCTTTATTGGCCGAGGGAGCCGGCGTACAGCTTCCGGGTCATGTGGCCAGCAGGACTGAGCCGCTTCTGGCGAACCAGAGCAGCACACAAAAACGCCGTTTACCTTCCCGCCGGAGTGGTACCTATTTATCTACTTGCACTTTGACGTGCTTTCTAACTGCTAGGTTGGCAGGAGCAGGGACCAAGCAACGGGAGCTCACCCCATCATGGGGTTTTGAACCACCGAACCTTCTGATCGGCAAGTCCTAGGCTTTGTGGTTTAACCCACAGCGCCACCCGTGTCCCTCAGACTAACTTGAGCCTTTGGCTAATTTGTAGCAGACAGCAGCAGGAACCAGCAGTGGCGTAGCATGGGGGGTGCAGGGGGGGCCGGCCGCACCGGGCGCAACATCTGGGGTTAGGGCAAATCCATGGGTTAGGGGGCGCAAATCCACAGGTTAGGGGGCGCAAATCTAAGGGTTAGGGGGCGCAAATTACTTGCCTTGCCCCGGGTGCTGACAACCCACGCTACGCCACTGGGAACCAGGGCCAAGGTGAAACTGCATTCAGATCCCCTTGTTTATTTTCCCCCTTCTGCAAGGTAGTGTCATGTTGCTCCATTTTGATATGCTGTTGTGTTTACTTTATGCGGCTGTTTTATGATGGCTGTTATAACAACATAGTTCTTGCAACTGTTGATTTTGTGATGTATTGCTGATTTTTGTGGTGTATTGGTCTCATTATTGTAAACCGCTTTGAGCATTATGTATTGTGGAAAGGCAGCATACAAATAAAGAGGTGATGATGCAGAAGTTTGGTTAATCATGAAATGGGAGCCAGGTCATTCATTAAGTGCATAGTGCATAGATAGCCACAGTTTTCCCCACCTGGGTGAGCTGTGTTGCATTTCTGTTTAAATGATAGCAATTGGCTTGTTTCCAATGCAGCGCTCGGTAGGCATCCTGTCACTGCAAGGATTTACACTTCTGCAAGGAGACTTTCCTTCTCTCCTCCCCCATGCAGGCCCAGCCCCGTCCCCAGATCTACTCTGGAAGGTCGGGGGGAACCCCCAGAACATGTTGAGGAATCATGAAGAGAGGCAGAGAGTGCAGGAAAGTCCCATTGCACAAGCAAAAATTATTGTGTTGATGGGACAGATACTTAGCACCACATTCAATGTGGGCCATTGTTCCTAAACTTGCATCTATGTATAAAAATCAGCACATGCCATTTTTTATAGAAATGTGCATCTTCTTTTGTCGTCCTTTCTGCACAAGTGACCCTCCTGGGGTTCTAGCAGCAATTCAAAGATGGTAGGCCTGATTTGGAGCCCATGCGATGGGAGCCTACGATAGACTTTACTGTATGGGAATTGGAAAGCTACAACATTTGCCTACTGGATTCCTAAACCATTTCCCTTGGTTTATATAACACTTCTTGGTGGTCGGGAGACTTGCCAATGAGCTGGAGGCATGCAATAGAATCGCCCCGATAGGGATGGCTGGGAAAGTCTGCTCCCCTTCTGACTCATAGAGGCCCCGTTGCTTTTAACATCTCTTGCGAGGGAAATTGTGGAGACGATGCTTAACAGAGGGTCAGTGGCTGATTGAGAGCAGCATGGGCCGAAAAACTGAAAAGGGCTAGAGGAAAAGGCGAAACACACTGAGTAATATTGAGCATTTGGAAAGGGATGCACAGAAAGCCCTGTATAATTGGGTCAATATGACAGTTCTTGTTGATGGTGCAAACAAATGCATAGGACATGGTGTGGAAGGAAGGGTTGCTGTGCAGATTGGTAGGTTTAGAGATAATGGGGTCAAGTCCTTGAGCAAATGGCAGACTTTTAATTTATTATTATTATTATTATTATTATTATTATTATTATTATTATTTGATATTATTACAACATGTTAGTCGCTTATGACACAAAAAGGTCTCCAAAGAAAATGCTTTGGCTGCACAACTAGCAACAAATCTCCATCTCTGTAATCTCAGTCTCAGTCAGTTTTATTGCACATAGCCAAAGGCTGCTGCAATGTACACAGAATTATTTGACAATTAAAAGAAAATATACTGAATTGATAAAAAAAGTCTTAAAACATTTATATTATTAAGACATTATGTACACTAAACAGAGCTATAAAAGTACCCCAATGTACAAATAAAAACATCAAACAATAAAATTCATAAGCTAAAATCATCACATGGTCACTAATGTTAAAAACAATATCACATCTCTGTAATCTACTAAAAAGCAAACAAACCTAGCACTGAAAAGATGTCAGCGAAGGTGCCAGGTGGACCTCACTGGGGAGAGAATTCCACAAATGGGGAGCCACAATCTGGGACCTTCTGCATGGAGCCCTTTCCCACCCCTGCATTACAGCAGACTGGTCTTTTTGGTGAGCTTTGAGAAATGCCGTGTCTGAAAAGCAAACCACAGATTTCAGTAAAGCAAGGAGCTATCTGTGCAGTAGATGGCGATAGTGGGGCCTATTTTGATTCTGCATAGGTCAACTGGCAAAGAGGGGAACCACAGTCCAGCCAATGGGAGCCTCTGCAGGGAGGAATCCTTGTGAGATCATTTCAGAAAAAGGCGTTCCTTACTCACTCATCGGCAGGAGACAATAGCAGGCTAACAGCTTCTTTGTCTGCAGACCAGGCTTCCTGGTTACTTTCTGCAGCTGTTCCTAGGAGACAGATTTTTCAGCAGCCTCCCTGTCCTCTCTTCCCAACTGGAAAAAGAAAATAATAAAAGACATGAATAGGGTGTTTCAGATCATCGCAAAATAATTATTTTATTTTATTAAATTGCACACCACATTCAGTTCTACTCCTAGAATTTCTACAGCAATGCCACAAATATAGTCCACTGTGATTGTCTTTCTATTGCATCAGGGAAGGGCCAATTTTGACAGATCATGAATTACAACAGCTCTTCAATGCAGACCCTTGCCATCCTCTCCATATTGCTGGTTCGTGAGCTTGAGAAACAGTGGTTTATTGCCTACTATACATTTTGGGAAATGGTTTGTACATTTGCTCCTGATAGGTTCAGCCTCCTCTGAAGGGTTCCCAATGTGGGTGTGGCAGGCTTTGTCGTCGTTTGGACACCAGCCACCATTTTGAATCAAGATGGCAGACTCAAGTATCACTATGGTGTGACTTTGCCTGATTTTTTTGGCACCATTTTGAATTCCAGCAAAATCACATGCATTTTCTTCAGGGCAAACATGTTTAACCTTGTAGCATTAAGTGGATACCACGTATCATACTGTTTCCTCTGACAATCCAATACAGAAAACTGTGGAAACTTCACAAATAATCACCAAAATTCAACGGCTTGACTGATTTCCTTGGTTCCAATGGCTAATGACTCTTCTGGAAAAGGGGAATCCAGGGATCCCCCTGCCTCCACAATCCCTTAGGCATAAGGTCACATACTCCTTGCCCTTCCATAAAGTGCAACCTTAGCCTCACAATAGGAGGCAGAAAGCACATAACCCAGACAGAAATCTGGGACAGGATGGTGGATTGAATCCTGAAAGCCTTGCAGCTAGGGGGCATGTGTAAACACATTTATTGTTCTCTGGGGAAGAGGGTACTTAAAAGGTGTTGGGACCTGGGGTAATTGACAGGGGTGGGTGATGGTCTCATGTTTCTACGTGCCAAACACTCCTACTTTGTGACATATTTGTGATGTATCAATGATGCTGTTGAAAAATGTATTATGGGAAATGGGGAGAAGTCTTAAAAGTTCACGCAACCCCAGGCTCAGGGTTCCTACTCTGTGTGTTTGAACCCTGTTGCAACAAATAAAGATCAGGTCTACTGACCGCTGTTTTGCTTCTTTGACTTGGCTGGAGACGCCTTCTTTTGCTGACCAGAGAGATCCGCGGTGGTGGCACCCTGACAAGCTGGGCAGTGGAGTAAATTCGCACCCCAGGATTTTTCTTATCAGGGCATATACTCTCATTTTCCTTTCAGAATGAATGCACTCATACCATAAATTACAAACTGTCGAATCATGAAATGCACAATCGAATCAACTATCAAAGAGGAAGCGCAAATCAATAAATGCACATTTAACAAGAAATAGCCAATGACAGACGAATGTACACAGCTATTGGGCTGGGAGTTCCATGTGGAAGACAAAACTCCACGTGGTTGAGGGAATGTTCTTTCATATGTGGTAGACTTGTAAAAGGGTAAAGGAGTATTGGGAAATGATCCATAATGAATTGAAAAAAATGTTTAAAAGTACTTTCCCTAAAGACCCAGAGTCCTTTCTGTTGGGGATAATTCGGACTGAAATCCATAGGTGTCAAAAAGGTTATTTATGTATGCCACTACTGTGGCCCATGTTTTGTTAGCTCAAAATGGAAAACGAGCGCGGTCCCAACTAAAGAAGAATGGCAACTTAAGTTGACAGAATATGCGCAGCTTGCAGACTTAACATACAGAATAAGAGAACAAGGAGAACATATGTTTAGAGAAGATTGGAAAATGTTTATTGAATATTTGGGAAATAACTGTGTGCAGCTGAAAATGCTGGCAGCATTATGATAAATTCAACAGTGTAAATAAGTTTTGATGGATGTAATAATGGAATGCTGAATGGTATAGTTTCTGTAAAATATGCAGGGATTTATGATATGTAAAATGAACCATGGAAAGAGAAGAAGGGAAGTAATGGATATTTTAAGAATGTAAAAATGAGTACAGTATTTTAAATTGTAAAACAATTATATACAAAAAAGAAGAAGACATCATTCCAGTTGTCCTATCATGGGGCACTACCAGGGCCGGATTTAGGTTTAATGGGGCCCTTTATATGTCCAGCTGTCCTTTGTCAAGAACAAATTGTCGCTGTTTTTTGTGTTGAATACTGGTATATGCTGTTAGGTAAGTGATGAACCTAATAGGTATTTAAAGCCATTTGCACATGCAAAATGTAGGCACCCTGTATATAGAGAAATGAGCAAACCAGTGATATTTTAGGGAGCAGGCGGGGCCCATGACTTACATCATCGGAGCCTACACAACACAAAGCACTGTTGCTGTATGTAGGTTTTATTTTATTTTAATCTTACATTTTGGAAATGCACATCCAGTTTTTTCCCCTTTAAATTTGTTTGGGGGTCCCCAAAAGAGTGGGGCCCTAAGCTATAGCTTGTTTAGCTTACACGTAAATCTGGCACTGGACACTCCGTGGCACCTTCCAGCCTTGCAGCCGGTTGGACTAGATGACCCCCCGGAACCCCTCCCCATAATGGGATTCCCCGATTCCATTCGCACGGCAGCAGCCACATGGCGCTCCGGCCCCGAATCAACCCGGAAGCCAGGGGGGCTGCGCTCCTCTCCCCGCCTCTCGCTGCCCAGGCTCGCTCCCGCGGCCTCCTCCTCCTTCCCCCGGCCGGGAGCCGCGCACCGACCTCTGCCCGCCGGAGGGAGCTGGGGGCGACGGGTGCTGGGGCGGGCAGGGCAGGGCAGGAAGACGGTCCCGGGCCGGCGGCGAGACGCGCCCTGCGCCTAGGGCGCAGCAGAACGGAGGGCGAGCCGGAGAAACGGCGCGCCTTTGTCCGAAAGCGGAGTCGCTCCCGGGAAGGACGGACTCTGGCCGAGTAAGTGCCTGCTTGGCTGTTGGGCTGAGTGGGGGGAGAGAGAGGGAGCGACACCCGGGCGAAAAGAGGCAGACAATCCGCCTTTCTTTCCTTCTTTCGGCCCCTCTTCCCTTCCTCCAAAAGCGTTGCCAAAAGGATCTTGAATTCCTGCAGAACTTTTCGTTTTTTCTGGGCGTCTTCACTTGGACGCGCGCGCGCTCTTGCACTGAGTTGCCTTTTTAAAATGCTTTTAAATATATTTTTTTAAATCTCTCTCTCTCTCTCCAGTGTGACCCACAGGGGTGCCAACTTGAATAAAATATTGGGGCGGGGGAGACAAGATAAGCCCTGCCCCACATACTGTAATCGATTACAAGGCGCACACTCCCATTGGAATGGCAATGTTCATTAACTTGGGGGGAGGCCCCCTCAAATATTATAGGGGCGGCAAAGGGACATCGGCCGCTAGGAATTGCCTCAGAGAGGGGGGGGGGGTGTACAATGTTAACCATACCCAGAGCATACTCATTGAAGTGAAGGAACCTGGTAAAGTTAGGTTCCTTGATTTCAATAGGTCTGCTTTAGGCAGGTCTTAGATCGGATGCCAGCCAGATTATGTTATATATGCCACTTGCCAGCTGCTTAGGATATCTCTTTAAAAAAGGGTTAGGATCTGTCAATGTCCTTAAATATTTTGCTTCTTCTGTGTTGATAACAATACAGGACTGCTCCGCCTCCACTTTTTTGTATCTTCTGGCCAACAGTTGAGATTGGCCAATACATAGTGGTTTGTTTGTAGTGCTTTATGGGTTTCAATGTGATTGGATGTACTGTATATAAACCAATAAAGATTGAATTGGAAGAGGGGGAAGAGAATGGCCAATACAGAGGGCACTCCTATGCCTTCTTAAGTTAACTCTGTAGGATGCAGGTGGGTCTACTTCTGAGTAAAGTAGCTGTATTGTTCAGCCACCCTTCCCTTCTGGGTGAGTGGTGCTTTAGATCAAGAAAGATCTACCTCTTTGCCAGCATTGCTGCTCTGATCATTTATTTTTTAACAAAATAAAATGGACCTGTGGCACACAGGGATTGACGGAAAGGAAATGGTGGCAGTGCTGGTCGAAATATGGATTTGTGGTTTTGTGTTTGAACTATGAGTCCTTCCGGACGAGGTGTCTGCTGACTGATGGGGAAGTTAGACGACATTCTATCATGCAATAGTAATCTCATGCTTCCCAGAGCATCCCCCCATCTCGTCACTTCCCTTATCACAGAAAGTCTGAATATATATATATATATGGAAGAAGGTTTGTTGTGCAAGCGCTCCAATTGTGCAACCTGGATATTTTTCTTTTGGGTGGGGTGGGGACCCTGCAATCATGTAGTCCAAGTGTTTCCTAAATTGTGGTACGGATGCCCCCCAAGCGTATGCAAAAGGGTTTTAAATGGTACAGGGTATTTGCCCTAGTCTAGATAAAATAGTGTCATTAAAACTACCCCCAAATTATCTTTGCTTGAGAAGGCGTATACAGGTAAGACTAAACTTTCAAAAGACGTACGTAATTACCTCAAGTTTGGAAAAGATTGCTGTCGCTCTTAGGACTTTGGAAACTGGCATTATTTGTTTCTGTATGGCAGGGATGTCCAACCGGTCGATCGTGATCTACTGGTCGATCATGGGGTGTCCCTGGTTGATCCCGGTCGATCGCTCAACAACTTTGATGAAGCTTCTCCCCCAAAAAAGCTCAACAACTCTTGTCAATCCAATGGGTAGATCACTGCCAGTTTTTTTTTATAGTGGGAGTAGATCGCAGTCTCTTGAAAGTTGGACGTGCCTGCTGTATGGCGTTTGCCAAGTTCTTCCCCATCCCCAGTTTGAGGATCTGAAACAAGTATGTCATCACTTCTTGGGGATGACTAAACAACTGCTCATCAGTCGTTCCCAAGCTTTTATTTTTCCAGTTGCCGCTTGAAAATTGCTAAACGGTTTTTCTGCCTGTTGTAGCAGCAATTGTAATGTGCTCTGCTAGATGGTGTGGGATTTTAAAAAATTGTATTAAGTTTGCTTCTTTTATTTTGAATTCCAGAGAATTTGGATCACAGTACAATAAAAATACAGTACAGTGGTACCTCGGGTTACATACGCTTCAGGTTACAGACGCTTCAGGTTACAGACTCTGGCTAACTCAGAAATAGTACCTCGGGTTAAGAACTTTGCTTCAGGATGAGAACAGAAATCACGCAGCAGGGGGAGGCCCCATTAGTTAAAGTGGTGCTTCAGGTTAAAAACAGTTTCAGGTTAAGAACGGACCTCCAGAACGAATTGAGTACTTAACCCGAGGTACCACTGTATAGGAAACAAAAGAAGCAATAAGAATACAATTAAAAATCAGCATGAATATTAATCACAAATCCACAGAAATGCTATGGACCACATGAAGGAAGCTCACAGGCCACTGGTGGTTCATGGACCACAGTTTGGAAACAGCCGCTTTAAAACCTTTTTGACATTAATCGCAACAGCCACACACGTCCCTAAACTGTGCGCACTTATTTTTGCAACCCCAACAAAGCATGCAAATTAAAGCTGCAGCCCTATACATAATTGTGTCTCAGTAATTTCTGCTGATTTCAAGTTATTGATTTTTGCGTATATAGAGCATTTTCACCCCACTCTTCAGCTGAAAAGGCTCCCAGAGTGGCTTGCAGAAGATCAGTAACATACAAGCTTTTTTTGCTCATATGTTAGCAGTCTAAAAGATGCAACACAAAAGAAAAAAGGGATGGGAAGGGGAGAGGAAGAGGAAGATGAACAAACTCCAGTGCCAATTATTACGTGGCAGTTCTTATAAAAAGCCAGCTTGGCTGGAACAGTTCAGGGAGAAGAGAAACCCCAATGGAATTGGCCCCCTAGCCTACTTGGTTGAGTGAGCTTCCCATTTTTCTTCTTGCTACGGCCATGCAGAATGGCAGCCACCATTTTAGGTGTAGGGAAGGACTTTGAGCTCAGTGTTTGAGCACCCGCTTCACATGCAGTCCTAGGTTAAATCCATTTCCTCAACTCCAAGAAGAAAGTCCAGGTGTTGTGAAAGACTAGCTTTGGCCAAAACATAGAAAAGATGTTGCTAACCAATACAGGGCATGGCATATAAAGGATAACAAATTAAGCACATTAGGATTAAATGCTAGTTTGGAGACCCTACAATTTTAAAAGGCCAAGGGGGTGACCACCTGTGCAATGGGTGGATGAATAATAATAATAACAATAACAATAACAACAACAACAATAATATTTATTTATTTATTTATACCCTGCCCACCTGGCTGGGTTTCCCCAGCCACTCTGGGTGGCTACCAACAGAATTAAAAGCACAATAAAACGTCAAACATTAAAATTTCCCTAAACAGGGCTGCCTTCAGATGTCTTCTAAGAGTCAGATAGTTGTTTATTTCCTTGACATCTGATGGGAGGGTGTTCCACAGGGTGGGCGCCACTTGTTTGCATCAAGTAAACAACAGAGAATGCCGGAGAGAATTTGAAGAGACTTCTTCCCAAAGATGAAACAGAGTCAGTGTTGCGTAGTGGCTAGCTCATTCTTCCCCATTCTCGTACCTCCCAAGTATTGTTGGACTTCCATCAGACCCAGCCAACAAGATCACTGGTCGAGGATGATGGGATTTGCAGTTGGAAACATCTGAAGGTACCTGAAGGGGGAACCGTGGGCTAGCAAGGATTGATGAGCGTGATGTTGACAATGCTGCAGACAACAGATCTGAAGAACTGGGTACCACTTTGGGAGATGTTTCAGATGCTGCCCAATGGATTTAAGTGCTCTGTTGCTGGCTAATGCAAGAGGCTGTACTGTTGGGAACTACAAGAGCCTGTTTGCGACTCCCCCAGTTCAGCCTACAGAGGAGACCAACCAGCTCTTCACCTGGTTACAGTGATGAACACCCTCCCCCCATTCAATTACTGATAGAAGCATCATATTGCTTTAGTGTTTTAGAGAATCGGGCCTCGAGAGTGTAGTGTTGCCTGGAAGATGTAGATGGTTGCAAGAGTGCTGGGAAGTTTTAATTGTGGCCCTGGGCTTTCAGCCAGAGTCGTGGTGTTCCAGGATGACTGATGCTCAGGGCAAGTCAACATTAAATTGTGGATGCTCTAGAAACAGTCTCCCCTCCCGCTTTTATAAAATGCCTTATACGAAATCAGACCTCTTGCCCATCTACTCCACACCAGGGCTTAAGAACATTAGGCCAAATTCATCCCCCTCCCCAATCTTCTCTATCTGGACCTCTGATTAGGGCCTCACCCCTTCTTCCTAGGATACACATTTCACCCTGAGAAATTTTGCACCCCAAGAGGTTCTCTGTGTGTGGATGGCCTGGCTGGAATGTATCCATGAACTCTGATAATCAGGGTGGATTTGATTTAAATCACTGTTTAAATCATGATTTAAATCACTAGTCAGTAAGACTTGATTTAAATCTTTTTTATTTTTTTACAGAAAGACATTCCTGCTGGTACAATCTTAATATTTACAACCAGATGAAGGTTTCATTTTTGGAATAATAAATTTTCAGAGTAGTTTTTTTTACAGTTATATCAAAAACTACTGATTTGGTTATACTATTAGAAATACATAGATAATTATGAAACTATTGTGAAGTTTAATAAGTTAACTTTTTATATTTGGACAACTTTTCTGCTATACTTTATTGGAAGGAGAAAAATAATCATTTCCTGAATAACAATTTCCTTAAAATCCAACTTAGACTGAGTTTCAGCACACATGAAAAACTTATTTCCTGATGAATAGCCTTTGGACTATAATGTAACTTAAATAGGAAACTTATCTTTAGAAAGATTTTTTCCTCCAAAAGCATTTTATCTTGAAAATCTGATTTAAATTTTTTAAAATCCGATTTTTTTAAATAAAAAAAATCATTGATTTTTATCCACCCTGCCGATAATAGAATAATAGAACTATGAAGCTGGAAGGGACCACCTAAGGTCATCTATTCAAACCCCCTGCAATGCAGGAATCTCAGCTAAAGCATC
Source organism: Podarcis muralis (assembly GCF_964188315.1). Classification (NCBI taxonomy): domain Eukaryota; kingdom Metazoa; phylum Chordata; class Lepidosauria; order Squamata; family Lacertidae; genus Podarcis; species Podarcis muralis. The sequence goes on from NC_135668.1 coordinate 8,374,039, forward strand.
CATGACAGATGCCTCTTTGCTTGTTTGGATGAAGGCCAGAGGTTTATGTAAAACTGTGCAGAGGTTTAATCTGTTGCTCCATGCACATTTGCCTTAGGCCGTGCCCGCCACTGAACCCTGGAAATTTACTCAGAAGGCAACACAGCCCCCATTCTACAAACGTATTCCCACCAGTGGCTGTATAGAGTTTCAGGCTCTATAGAGTTTTCCCCATCTGTGGCTGGAGATGTGAGGCATTGATCCTGAAACCTTTTATAATAATAATAATTTATTAATTATACCCCGCCCATCAGGCTGGGCTTCCCCAGCCACTCTGCGCGGCTTCCAACAAAATATTAAAATACCGTAATACATCAAACATTAAAAGCTTTCCTAAACAGGGCTGCCTTCAGATGTCTTCTAAAAGTCTGGTAGTTGTTGTTCTCTTTGACATCTGGTGGGAGGGCGTTCCACAGGGCGGGTGCCACTACTGAGAAGGCCCTCTGCCTGGTTCCCTGTAGCTTTGCTTCTCGCAGTGAGGGAACCACCAGAAGGCCCTCAGCGCTGGACCTCAGTGTCCGGGTAGAACGATGGGGGTGGAGACACTCCTTCAGGTATACTGGACCGAGGCCGTTTAGGGCTTTAAGGTCAGCACCAACACTTTGAATTGTGCTCGGAAATGTACTGGGAGCCAATGCAGGTCTTTCAAGACCGGTGTTATGTGGTCTCTGCGGCCGCTCCCAGTCACCAGTCTAGCTGCCGCATTCTGGATTCTGCCCATCTTCTGCTACTCCCAAGAAGATCTGTGTCAACAACAGGATTGTTGCAGCACAGTGGACTTCCCTTTGATTTGAGTAGTGCTGCTGCGGCTTCCTGTCTTGTTTCTTTCTCTCATCCATCTCCCTGTCTGCTGAAAGAAACAGAACTTCCGCCACCTGCATGAAGGGAAGGAGTGAAGGAAGTTTGAAGGCACTTCCTCAGCTGAGTGAAACACAGATGGGGGGGGGCAGTGACAAAAATATAGCTGGCTTGGTAGGGCGTCCTCCCTCTTTTTGAGAAGGGACACTTGGGAGGATAGCTTCAAAGAGATCACTTGTTCTTTAGAGGTGGGGAACTTGTGGCTCTCCAGATGTTGTTGAGCTACTGCTGCCATCATCTCAGACCATTGGCCATGCTGCCTCTGACGGATGGGAACCGGATTCCAGCCAATCTCAATTTAGGGCCCTATTCAATTTAGCAAAGCCCAGTAACAAACTCACAAGAATTGGTGCTTTTGAATTATGGTGCTGGAGGAGACTCTTGAGAGTCCCATGGACTGCAAGAAGATCAAACCTCTCCATTCTTAAGGAAATCGGCTCTGAGTGCTCACTGGAAGGACAGATCCTGAAGCTGAGGCTCCAGTACTTTGGCCACCTCATGAGAAGAGAAGACTCCCTGGAAAAGACCCTGATGTTGGGAAAGATGGAGGGCACAAGGAGAAGGGGACGACAGAGGATAAGATGGTTGGACAGTGTTATCGAAGCTACCAGCATGAGTTTGACCAAACTGTGGGAGGCAGTGGAAGACAGGAGTGTCTGGAGTGCTCTGGTCCATGGGGTCACGAAGAGTCAGACACGACTAAACAAGTAACAAACTCACAACCAGCGTAGGTATCATTCGGGTCTTTAGGCTAATGCCCCTGAAGAATCCAGCAATTGCTTTCTACTTCAGCTGCTTCTGTGTCCTGTCATTTTCTCACATTTTCAAGGCAAAATCGATATGTTACTTTTCCAATAGGTTGCATCCCTATTTGTTTCCCTGGAGGATCTGAAGCACACACGCACAAATTCGATCTCTCCTTGTGGCTTTCAGTAGAAGCCTCCAGCAATAACTTCTTCCTCCTTTAAAAAAAACAAAAAACTATGGGAGATGATCTATAACGAGTTAAAAAGGGTGTTTAAGTACACCTTTCTTAAGAAACCGGAGGCCTTCCTCTTGGGCATTATGGACCAAAAGGTGTCAAAGAAGGATAGAACGTTTTTTATGTATGCAACCACAGCAGCAAGAATTCTTATCGCCAAACACTGGAAGACTCAAGATTTGCCCACACTGGAAGAGTGGCAAACGCAATTGATTGACTATATGGAGTTGGCCGAGATGACTGCCAGGATCCGAGATCTGGGAGAAGAAGCGATGGAGGAGGATTGGAAGAAATTTAAGGACTATTTGCAAAAATTTTATAAGTTATATGAACTATAAGGTGCCGCATGATTTGGAATGTTAGCCCCAGCAAGGAAAGTGGAATTTATATGAAACTGGATAATATTATTGAAAGAATCAAAGTTTAAATGGTCAAAAATGATAATATGTTTTGTTTTTAGAGTAAATGGATAATAAGGGATTTAAACTTAAATTGCAATTGAAAGTACAAAAGAAACACATGAAACAAGGTTATAATTTGCTGATAAATTTATTGTTGGGAATGCACTGTGAGGGAGACGTGGGGAAGTTCGATGGAAAATTGAAGTAAGTTGTTGAAATGTTATGGTTTTTTCCTTTTTCTTCTTTTTTCTCTTTTTTTTTTATTTCTTTTGCTTCGTTTGTAATTGGAAAAAATGCAATAAAAATTATTTTAAAAAAATAAAATAAAAAAAAACAAAAAACTGAAGACCAGTTCTTGAAGTTAGGTAATATGCTGTCTTATAATTTTATATAGTTGAATTGAATTCCTCACACCCCTCTGCTTTATGACCAGTTCTAGGAGAGCTTGGGACACGGCTTGCGCTGTGGGTTAAACCACAGAGCCTAGGGCTTGCCGATCAGAAGGTCGGCGGTTCGAATCTCCATAACGGGGTGAGCTCCCGTTGCTCAGTCCCTGCTCCTGCCAACCTAGCAGTTCGAAAGCATGTCAAAGTGCAAGTAGATAAATAGGCAGGAAGGTAAACGGTGTTTCCGTGCGCTGCTCTGGTTCGCCAGAAGCGGCTTAGTCATGCTGGCCACATGACCCGGAAGCTGTACGCCGGCTCCCTCGGCCAATAAAGCGAGATGAGCGCCGCAACCCCAGAGTCAGTCATGACTGGACCTAATGGTCCGGGGTCCCTTTACCTTTACCTTTTTAGGAGAGCTTGCTGCCCTTTCCTTAGCCTTCTGGTTGTGTTGTCAGTAGAGCTACATGTCTAGTGTGTTGGGGGCATGGCGATGACTTCATCCAGTAACCCTGAAGCATTTCAGACTTGACAATTACAGTGGTGTGTTAGCGAGGAAAGGCAAAACCAGGAGAACTCTTGGAGGAAGAGGCTGCATCATCATATGGCTTAAAATACAAACACAGGCAAGCTTTTATAAATAGATAGTTCCAGGGTTTATATAAAAATAAATACACACGCCACAATGAGAATGATAATTAGAGTGCCAGGAATCTGTGGGGAAAGGGCAGTGGCTAGAATTAGGCAAGTCTTTGATAGTTGTCTGTGTTTTGTAGAATGTCTAAGGCGTGGCTAGGCAAACTAAGGCCTGGGGGCCGGATCCAGCCCAATCGCCTCCTCTATCTGGCCTGCAGACAGTCCATGAATCAGCATGTTTTTACATGAGTAGAATGTGTGCTTTTATTTAAAATGCATCTCTGGGTTATTTGTGGCACATAATAATTCATTCATTCATCCCCCAAATATATTGTCTGGCCCCCGACAAGGTCTGAGGGACAGTGGACCGGCCCCCTGCTGAAAATGTTTGCTGACCCCTGGTCTAAGGGATCTTCCTAGGCATGTTTGAAGCAGTAACGGGACACCTAGACCAAGTTTTTGACCTACCCGCTGAGGGTTTTGCATACACGCTGCCCCCAAACTAAACTCCTCAACCATCATTCTTTTTATATATACCCTGCTCATCTGACTGAGCTACCCCAGCCACTCTGGGCGGCTTCCCACAAAACATAAAGGAACAAAACAAAACATCAAAACATTAAAAGCTTCCCTATACAGTGGAACCTTGGTTCCCAAATCGTCTCCCAAACGCCGCAAACCTGGAAGTAAGTGTTCCGGTTTGCAAACGTTTTTCAGAAGCCAAACATCCATTTCGGCTGTCAGCATTTTTCCCGGGGCCAATCAGCCAATCAGAAGCCGTGCCTTGGTTTTTGAATGTTTTGGAAGTCGAAAGGACTTCCAGAATGGATTGAGTTCAAGAACCAAGGTACCACTGCACAGGGCTGTTTTCAGATGTCTTCTAAAGGTTGTATAGTTACTTATGTCCTTGACATCTGATGGGAGGGCGTTCCACAAGGTGGGTGCCACTACTGAGAAAGCCCTCTGCTTGGTTCCCTGTAACCTCACAGTGAAGGAACTGCCAGAAGGCCCTCAGTATCTGGGCTGAATGATGGGGGTGGAGATGCTCCTTCAATGTATACCTGAAGGAGCGTCTCCACCCCTATCATTCTGCCCTGACACTGAGGTCCAGCGCTGAGGGCCTTCTGGCGGTTCCCTCACTGTTAGAAGCCAAGTTACAGGGAACCAGGCAGAGGGCCTTCTTGGTAGTGGCACCCGCCCTGTGGAACACCCTCCCACCAGATGTCAAAGAGAAGAACAACTACCAGACTTTTAGAAGACATCTGAAGGCAGCCCTCTTTAGGGAAGCTTTTAATGTTTAACAGACTACTGTATTTTAATACTTTGTTGGAAGCCGCCCAGAGTGTGGCTGAGGAAACAACAACTTCTTCTTCTTCTTCTTCTTCTTCTTCTTCTTCTTCTTCTTCTTCTTCTTCCTCTTCCTCTTCCTCTTCCTCTTCCTCTTCCTCCTCTTCTTCCTCTTCCTCTTCTTCTTATACAGGGCTGAGGCTGTCTAGGGCTTTAAACATCAGCACCAACACTTTGAATTGTGCTCGGGAGCATACATTACAGAACCATGGCTTTCCCCAAAGAATCCTGGGAGCTGTAGTTTGTTAAGGATGTTGAGAGTGGTTAGGAGACCCTCCTCACAGAGCTATAATTCCAGAGCTGCTTGTAAAGAGTGACTGATTGTTAAACCACTTTGGGAATTGAATCTGTTTGGTCACTCTTTGGTTATTTAGAACGTTTATAGTTCACATTTCTTATGTGAATAATAAGGCTCTTAATAAGTCACTTCCTGTTCTCTGGGGTGGAGGCTTTAATGGCCTGTTTCATTTGCATTTGCCCCGCTTGCCTGTTTATTCAAAACACCCATGGAGAAATGTTTAGATACAAATCAGAGGAAATCAGTAATTAAAGTCCCCCTTCCAAGGGGAATAAGAACTGCCCAGTTAAGAGGCAATTAATTGGTAATACCATTGCTCCTCTGAAGAGGACACAGTTAGTGACAGAATAAACTCATGGAGGAAGTATCTAATTAATAGTGCAGAGGACCTTTCATGGCAGAATAATCTCAAGGAGGGAGCTTATAATTAATGCTGTAGGAGACCTTTGAATGGAATTTGCCTCAAAGTCAACGTCATGGCGGATCTTGGCATGGAGGTGAACAGTCATTGAGATTGTAGCTATATTAAGTGTTATGAGGATCTGCTGTGTTAATTCTGTTTCCAGTTGACTGTGAAAGTTAGCAATATGGGCTCTTGGGCTGAAAGCAACACTGACCACCTTTCTTAGGTTTTAACATGATACCATCTACATTTCTTGAGGGGAAGATACCAGAATATACATTGTAATTTAAACTTGCATACATCTGGGTCTGCTTAAGATGAAAAATTTTGTCTGATGCATTATGTTATGTACGGAAGTTCTCACCCTGGGCCAGCAGGGGGATACTGTAGATAGTTATGCAAATGAAGGATCAAAAGTGACATTCAGTGATTGGATAGTTTTAGAAAGTTGTTACAGTAACGTGGTACTGGAGCTCTATATAAGCAGGCTGACTGAGCCCTTCAGTTCAGTTCTGTCTTGGCCTGTGAATAAATAAGAGCTGTTTGAAGAATCGCTGTGTCGTCTGATATGTTCACCCACAACCTAACACATTACTTCTTCTTTTTTATGTCCTGTTAATGTGAATGTTTGCATAGCCCTGATTACTGGTTTGTATTAGCAAGTAAATTAATGATTTATTGGTTGAATGACAACAAGTATGCTAATTAAGACAACAGCTCCCACAATTTCTGGCATAGATGTTTAATGAAAGCCATACTCTTGATTTGCCATCTGGATCAACCCAGAGAATAAACTTGGGATTTTCTGTATTCGAAATACATCTTAAAAAAATAAATAAATGTTTTAAGGTTTCTGTTACTGTATGTATTCTGTTTCTGATTTTTATTCTGTTTGGCTCAAGGCTAAAGCAGCTAAATTTGATTGACGTCCTATGCCCTTTTAAAATGTGGGGCTTTTCAGGGAGGGGTTGTTGTTTTTATATTGATTATATATTTTGTGGTTTTATATTTTGATTTTGTTCTGGGAACCACCATGGGAGTGCCCTGAGACATCACAGGGAAAAAAAGAAACTGTCATCCTGTATGATGGTAGCATTTGCTAGCCCACGAACTGGTCTGTGGTTTAGCCACAGAATCACAGAATTGTAGAATTGGAATGACCCCAACAGAAATCACAACTAAAGAGTCCCTGACAGATGGCCATACAATCTCAGTTTATAAACCCCAAGGAAGGAGAGTCCACAACCTCCCAAGGGAGACTGTTCCACTCTCAAACAGCTCTTACTGTCAGAAAGTTGTTCCTGGTGTTTAGTCAGAATCTCCTTTTTGTAATTTGAGTCCATAGATTCAGGTCCTAGCCTCCAGAGCAGGAGAAAACAAGCCTGCTTTTCCACATGACAGTCTTTTAGATATTTGGCTATCAGATCTCCTCTTGGTCTTCTTTTTTCCAGGGTAAACATACCCAACTTCCTCAACCAATTTCTCATAAGGCTTGGTTTCCAGACCCTTGATAATTCTGGCCATCCTCCAAATGTAAATGTTCCAGCTTGTCAATAATCTTCTTGGATTTGTGGCACCCAGAACTGGACACAGGACTCCAGGTGTGGTCTGACCAAGATGGGATAGATGGGTACTATGTAATTCCCTTGATCTGGATACTAGACTTCTGTTGATTAGACCCCTAGAACCTTTTCACATGCACTGCTGTGGGTTAAACCACAGAACCTAGGACTTGCTGATCAGAAGGTCGGCGGTTTGAATCCCTGCGATGGGCTGAGCTCCCGTTGCTCGGTCCCAGCTCCTGCCAACCTAGCAGTTCGAAAGCACGTCAAAGTGCAAGTAGATAAATAGGTACTGCTCCGGCGGGGAGGTAAACTGTGTTTTCGTGCGCTGCTCTGGTTTGCCAGAAGCGGCTTAGACATGCTGGCCACATGACCCAGAAGCTGCACGCTGGCTCCCTCGGCCAGTAAAGCGAGATGAGCTCCACAACCCCACAGTCGGCCACAACTGGACCTAATGGTCAGGGGTCCCTTTACCTTTACCTTTACTGTCAAGCCAGGATTTCCTCGTTCTATATTTGTGCATCTGATTTTTCCTTTGTAAGTCTATAACCTTTGTCCCGACTGAAATTCATTTTGTTAGTTTGGGCCTCAGTTCTCCATTCTGTTTAGGCGGTCTTGAATCCTCTCCCAGTTTGGTGCCACCCACAAATTTGATTAGCGTTTTACAAAAAAGCATTACAACGTTTGGGCAAGTTGCAGGCTTTAAATTAAATAAAAATAAGACCAAGCTGTTAGTTAAAAATTTACCAGAAACAGACAAAACAGAGCTATATCAGACTATAGAAATAGAGATTCATAAGAAAGTTAAATATCTAGGAATTTGACTTACAACCAAGATTATTAATATTTTCAAAGACAATTATGAAAAGATTTGGAACGAAATATAAAGGAATCTAGAGATATGGGGTAGAATGAATTTATCATTATTAGGAGAATTGCAGCAATTAAGATGAACGCATTGCCAAAAATGTTGTTCTGGTTTCAGTCAATACAGAAAAGCATTGCACCGTAAACATCCATAGAACTAGTGTGATATTGTTGTTGTTTAGTTGTTCAGTCGTGTCCGACTCTTCTTGACCCCCTGGACCAGAGCACGCCAGGCCCTCCTGTCTTCCACTGCCTCCCGCAGTTTGGTCAAACTCATGCTGGTAGCTTTGAGAACACTGTCCTACCATCTCGTCCTCTGTCGTCCCCTTCTCCTTGTGCCCTCCATCTTTCCCAGCATCAGGGTCTTTTCCAGGGAGTCTTCTCTTCTCATGAGGTGGCCAAAGTCTTGGAGCCTCAGCTTCACGATCTGTCCTTCCAGTGAGCACTCAGGGCTGATTTCCTTAAGAACGGATAGGTTTGATCTTCTTGCAGTCCATGGGACTCTCAAGAGTCTCCTCCAGCACCATAATTCAAAAGCATCACTTCTTGATGGTCCAGCTCTCACTTCCATACATCACTACTGGGAAAACCATAGCTTTAACTATACGGACCTTTGTTGGCAAGGTGATGTCTCTGCTTTTTAAGATGCTGTCTAGGTTTGTCATTGCTTTCTAGTGTGATATAATGGTTATTCAAGCATCAGACTAGGACCTGGGAGACCAGGGTTCATATCCCCACTCACTTATGAAGCTGGCTGGGTGTCCTTCGGCTAGTCATTGCCTCTCAGCCTAACCTACCTCACAGGTTTGTCATGGGGATTACATGAGGGGGGGGGACCAGGTATGACACCTTGGAGGAAGAAAGGTGAGCTATAAATGCATCAAATAAACCGATAATAAAATGCACATTAAAACAGTCCCTTCGGTCTAGCACACTGAGCATCCTTTGCGAATTGCACAGAACTGGGGGGACATTCCCAGCTGAGTTTCAGCAAGCGGAAGCCTGGAACACAACTTATTGTGAGACAAATGAATCTCCTCACTGTTTGGATGCTTCCTCCGCAGCCACAATATCCTCTCCGCCCCCCCTTGAAAAAACCTCCACAGCAAATGGGAGGAAGAGCAGCCCAGCTGCAGCTACTTCCTGAGCTGGTATATCCTTCCATGCTTTTCTGTCCCCAGGAATAGGATGCCTGCAGCTGTTTTCAAAAAGCATTTGCAGCGACAACTGGGGACAGTGGTACCTCGGGTTAAGAACTTAATTCATTCCTGAGGGCCATTCTTAACCTGAAAATGTGGATGTATTTCCCCCTAAATTGATTTTAGAACTTTGAATTTATTGTTATTCACGCTTTTATACTGTATTTTATGCTGTTTTTTGTTGTATCACAATTAAGTGTTTTAAATTTGTTGTTAGCCGCCCTGAGCCTGGTTTTCTGAACCGGGAAGGGTGGGGTATAAATAAATTATTATTATTATTATTATTATTATTATTATTATTATTATTATTATTAACCCAAGATACCACTTTAGCTAATGGGGCCTCCCGCTGCCGCCACACGATTTCTGTTCTCATCCTGAAGCAAAGTTCTTAACCCGAGGTACTATTTCTGGGTTAGCGGAGTCTGTAACCTGAAGTGTCTGTAACCTGAAGCATTTGTAACCTGAGGTACCACTGTATTAGACCCATCAAGGTCTGCCAAATAATGGCCAGGTATTTAAAGCACTATTTTAGTAGAACAAAGGGGCGGGGAGAGAACGACTTTGGGGCTTTAAAAAGCCCAAGTTAGTTAACAGTTACTACCCCCCCCCCCAAAAAAAATGATGGAGTTGATTTCTCAAGCGTTGTAAACCAGGGGTGCCCAAACTTTTTTCAAAGAGGGCCAGATTTGATGACGTGAACATGTGTGAGGGCCAACCAAAGTTTTACAATTTTACCCAGAAGTTGTTGAGCCCTTTTTAAAGGATTTAACCCCAAAGTTGCTGAGCTTTTTCTTACAATTTTACAGAACATATTCTGCCACAGAGGCCTCATTAGGCCCCCATAACGGGCTTTGGCCATGCCTGTTGTAAACAATTCCATATAACTTAACAACATAATGCAAATACAAGATGTAAGTGGGAACATGGTCTAGAGAATGAATCATTCTTTCCATTTATCTCAGAAATTCAGGAAATAGCACGCATGCTTACAAATTCTGAAACTGAATGAAGAAAACAGGCACACCAAAGAAAGTAGTCTGTTTTCAAAAAGTAGGCAGGGTTGTAGTGCAGGGGAGGGAAAAAAGTATTTTATTTAGATCTAGGGGCCTTAGGAGACCATATCAGAAGGTGGTGGCCTTTCTTTCCGAAGGTACATTGGCCATCTGTCAGGGATTCCTTAGTTGTGATTTCTGCTTTGCAGTGGGTTGGACTAGATGACCCTTGGGGTCCCTTCCAACTCTGCAGTTCTATGATTCTATCATTGGTATACTCCGTAAACCATTTAAAAGCCTATTTTGGCATTAAGCAGGATATAAATTCCATTAGTGGGACGCGGGTGGCACTGTGGGTTAAACCACAGAGCCTAGGACTTGCCGATCAGAAGGTCGGGGGTGTGAATCCCCGTGACGGGGTGAGCTCCCGTTGCTCGGTCCCTGCTCCTGCCAACCTAGCAGTTTGAAAGCACGTCAAAGTGCGAGTAGATAAATAGGTACCGCTCCAACGGGAAGGTAAATAGCGTTTCCGTGCGCTGCTCTGGTTTGCCAGAAGTGGCTCAGTCATGCTGGCCACATGACCCGGAAGTTGTACACCGGCTCCCTCGGCCTATAGAGAGAGGAGAGTGCCGCAACCCCAGAGTCGGCCATGACTGGACCTAATGGTCAGGGGTCCCTTTACCTTTACCTAAATTCCATTAGTAACAATAACGTGTGCCTTACTGGTCTTTTGGCAATCTCCGACACAGCCAATGGGTCTTGCAGATAGAGACTTTGTTTTGCTGACTTGGCACCCTCAATGGGGCTGGAGATGCTGCAGGACCACGTCTTCCACCACCCCTGACCATTGGCCCTGCTGGCTGTTGCTGATGTGAGTTAGATCCTGACAGTATCTGGAGGCCCACCGGTTTCCCAGCCTTCTTTACAGAGAGAAGCTCCCTGCCCCAAAGAGATTCCAATCTAAAATCAGAAAGGGTCATTGGGACCACAGAGCGATAAGCAGAGGCAGGATGTGTGATCATTTCAGGAGTGGTGAAGCTGTGACCCTCCATATGTTGTTGGACTACAACTCCTCTCATCCCTGACCATTGGACCTGCTGGCTTGGACCCTGGGGAGTTGGAGTCCAGCTGCATCACAGAGTGACGGTTGCCCAGGTGTGCTTTGCCCCATCTTCTCTAGAAGTCCCTGAGGGTTATCAAAAGCAGCTGACCAATCCAGAGATGGAATCGTCTTTTGAGGAATTCATGGCTGATTTTTTTTGTTCCTGTTTTTCTCCTAGGAAGGTGTGAAGATTTGGTCTCCCTAAAATTGCATCCCAGCGCTCTGTCCCGAAGGGAGCAAACATTGCAAGAAAGATGTGCTTCCAGTTGTGGATCGCTGGTCTTCTGCTGTCAGCACTGGCTGGTAAGGAGTGGGGATAATTGTGGTTTGTGCCTCTGCAAGGTTCTGTCCTGGATTCAGGGGCCTCTGATTTTCAGGAGTGAGACCCAGACCTTTACACCTATTTCAAAATATTTCCAGGATTTTGCAGGCTGGAAGAGAGGGGAAATTGAGGTTTCCTGACCATGCCCTGCTCTCTTTAGTCTTAGGTTTGTCTGCTGGTTCACAGGTGGCCAGGGATGAGAGAGTCTCCCATCCGAGACCCTGGACAATGGCTGCCTGTCAGAGTAAACAGTATAGTGGTACCTTGGTTCTCAAACGCCGAAAACCTGGAAGTAAGTGTTCCAGTTTTTGAACGTTTTTCAGAAACCAAACTTCCGAAATGGCCGATGGCTATTGTTTCCAGGGCGCCTGCACCAATCCCCTTGGTTTTCAGACATTTCGGAAGTCAAGCAGACTTCCAGAACAGATTAAGTTTGGCACTTTTGTTTTTGCTATTTATTTTGCTATTTATTTTTGAGGCTTTTTCACTTAATTTGTTTTTGTGACTGTGCGGAACCCACTTCAGCTACTGATTGATTGATTGATTGATTGATTGATTGTGTGACTGCGGAAATGGATAAAAGCCCCCCACCCAAACAATGACCATCATCAATGCAGGTAAGAAAAAAATTTAATTTTTGTTTTTATCATCTACAATACTCTCTTATTTATTTTATAGTGCAGTACATTGATTATTGATTTCATTTTATGGATCAGTGGTCTCATTAGATAGTAAAATTCATGTTAAATTGCTGTTTTAGGGGTTGTTTTTAAAAGTCTGGAATAGATTAATCCATTTTGAATTGCTTTCTGTGGGAAAGTGTGCCTTGGTTTTGGAACGCTTTGGTTCTGGAACAGACTTCTGGAACAGATTAAGTTTGAGAACCGAGGTACCACTGTACTGGGTTAGGTGACTCATGGACCTGATTCAGTGCAAAATAGCTCCATACATTAACTCAGGGTTGAGGAACTCCATGCACAGGTACTAAGTGTGGTTTGCAGCCTTCTGCACACAGAGGAGATGCTCTAACCCAGGGGTCAGCAAACTTACCGTGCCTCGGGCCGGTGTCTCCAGCGCTGATAGTGCAGTGGGCTGGAGGGCGGGGGAGTGCATGCCCATACGTGTGTGCATATGCTATTTCCGGCGCACTTCTGAGTCAGAGGAACACCGGAAATAGCTTGTGCACATGTGCGTGGGCCTCCTCTGACCTGGATGTGTACTGGAAATAAAGCTTGCGCATGCACAAATAACACTTGCACATGCGCACAAGCTATTTCCGGTGCTCCTCCAACTCGGACGTGGGCAGCCGCGCAGCGCTGGTAAGAACAGGCAGCAGGTGGCGGGGGTCACCACAGGCTGGATAAACGAGTCCCTTGGGCCTTATCCGGCCCGCGGGCCTTAGTTTGGGGACCCCTGCTCTAACCACTCAGCAACAGCCCATCCCTCACTCTCCTCCCTTCCCAGGTTGGAAAGGAATACTACACAGGGTTTTGCATGTAGCTGAATAGAAAGCTCAAAAAGCCAAAGGGGGAGCCCTCCTCTCTGGAGTTTACGGTGCCTTGGGAGACATCTGGAGGCGGAGATTTAGGCAGAAGCAGGAGCGGCCGAGAGCTAGACTTGGCAACGTCCCCTGCATGCTCTCTGCTTGTATACTGGTTTTGACCTTTAAAGCCCTTCACGGTCTAGGGGACCGCCTCTCCCTGTATGCCCCATTGAGGACCTTAAGGTCCATAAATAGCAACACCCTAGAGGTCCCGGGCCCTAAGGAAGTTAGATTAGCCTCAACCAGAGCCAGGGCCTTTTCAACTCTGGCCCCGGCCTGGTGGAACGCTCTGCCTCATGAGACCAGGGCCCTGCAGGATCTGATTTCTTTTCGCAGGGCCTGTAAGACGGAGTTGTTCCACCTGGTCTTTGGCTTGGAATCAACTTGATCCCCTCCCCATCTTTCTTCTCCTGTGAAGAGGCTGCATCTTAATGTTTTAATGTTGTATTTTAATCTTGATTTTTAAGTTGTATTTTAATCAACTTGTTTTTATTATTGGTTGTTAGCTGCCCTGAGCCCGGTCTTGGCTGGGGAGGGCGGGGTATAAATAAATTATTATTATTATTATTATTATTATTAAAAATCTGGCTTCATTTCAAGTCTCCGAGTCTCCCTTCTGACCTGCTGATGATCCAGCCCTGACGCTCAGGGGTAGATCATCTGCTTTGCATGCAGAAGGCCCCAAGTCCAATCCCTGGAGATCTCCAGGTAGGGCTGGGGGCGACGGCCTTCCCAAACCCTGGAGAGATGCTGCCAGTCCGTGCAGGCAGCACTGAACCAGGTGGACCAATGGTCTGTGTCACCAGGAGGCAGCTTCTGATATTCAGTTAGCTGTATGACTGGGTTTTTATGTAAATTTGGGATCTGTCCGGGATTCACACACACGGGAGTAGCCGTACTCTGCAATGAGGTTCAGTCCTCAGATAGAGAATTATTTTCTTTCATGATGCAAAGCGCTGATAGACAATGCACAGCTCAGGTTCCTTTTGCAGCGACTGGATTCATAAAATCAGAGCAAGGGCGACATCTAGTGTGCGAATGGAGGAACTTCCAGTCTCCCTCTCTCCCCGCTACATAATAAGGCGACTTGGGGAACTAAAACTTGGAGTTGCTTAGAAACAATACCAAGCCTGTTTAGTAATAAGCCCTATGGTTAGTCAGACGCCTGTGCTTCCTTCCTCGCAACCCTGCTCATCAGGCGACCTGAAAGGGTTCCCTGTAATTTCAGATTAATCAATCACTGTTTCTTAGAGAAACATTTCTGTATTTGGATGTATTTACATAGGCAGTTAAGGGATGTGGGTTAAACCACAGAGCCTAGGACTTGCCAATCAGAAGGGCGGCGGTTCGAATCCCCGTGACGGGGTGAGCTCCCATTGCTTGGTCCCAGCTCCTGTCAACCTAGCAGTTCGAAAGCACGTCAAAGTGCAAGTAGATAAATAGGTACCACTCTGGCGGGAAGGTAAACAGTGTTTCCGTGCGCTGCTCTGGTTCGCCAGAAGCGGCTTAGTCATGCTGGCCACATGACCCAGAAGCTGTACGCCGGCTCCCTCGGCCAATAAAGCGAGATGAGCGCCGCAACCCCGGAGTCGGTCACGACTGGACCTAATGGTCAGGGGTCCCTTTACCTTTACATAGGCAGTTGCTTCTGAACTTACCACAGTTTTTCTGGAGAACATGCCTCTGCTTTGGGTCACGCAGTGCATAATTAAACTGTGGAATTAATTGTCACAAGGTGCATTTCTCTTTCCAATGCAGCAATATCGGTCTTTTGGCCATAGTCAGGGCACAGAGAATCCATTTATGTTGTCCAGTTGTCAAATCCCATATAGAGGGTATATTAGTTCAAAACAAGAATATCCTCTGAAAATGTTAGCTTTTCCACACAGCCATATTTATATAATCCACTACGTTCTCCCAAGACATAGTAAGTGCAGGACAGTGTAAAAACCTATTTTAAAGGAAGAAATTTAAAATATACCTTAAAAACTGTTGTAAAATTGATGAGTGTTAAAATGTCAAGGGATTGGGAAATAGAGAATTGCAGCTGTAATTGATAAGTTAGAGAAGAACCAAAAAGAAAATGAATTGAATAATTAGTTAATTGGGGGAGTTGCTGAACAAATGCAAAAACAAGGATGCAGAAAAGGGGAGGCATGGGGAAGTCCGGGAAGTAAGGTTTATGAAAAGAGGGTTATGAAATTATACATGTTTAATGTTTGTTTGTTTATGTATTGTATATTGTTTGTGTTTATTTTGTATTTGGAAAATCAACAAAAATTTTTATTAAAAAAAAAACTGTTTTAAAGAAGCATTATCCTTATTATATTTCCAATAAAATGCTGTTCTAGACAGCCCTGTTCTATACAAACGTAGCGGAGTCCAATAAATTTTAAAATTGTTTTTTGTTGTATAAGTTGTAATTTAAGGTCCGTTGACACCTTTGCTATAGAAATTAAAACCATCGCCCATTGTCTAGTCAATCCTGGTTGACAGGTAAAGTATACATCCTTTGCTCCACCCACTTTCGCGTCCGGCCCTGCCCACTCCCGGCAAGTGGCCCCCAAAAGGTTGCCCAGGAAGAAATGCCTCCCTTGTCCTGGAAAAGGTTCCTAGCCTCTGCTGCAGTGCTCTTACTCAGATGACACGATTAGATGAATTCCCAGAGGATAGCTCAGTTGGTTACAGCATGGGTGCTGATAACGCCAAGATTGCAGGTTCAGTCCCCATATGGCACAGCTGCATGTTCCTGCATTGCAGGGGGTTGGACTAGATGACCCTCAGGGTCCCTTCCAAGTCTACAATTCTAGGTTTCTAGGTCAGTGTATGGCTTTTAACCGCAATGGCTGAATAGAGACTCTGTGTTCAAAGGCAGAGTCCCACTGAATACCAGTTTCTCTGTGTGAGCGTGCATGGAGGTCAGGGTGTGATTCCTAGAGCAGGGCTCAGCAAACTTTTTCCGCAAGGGGCTGGTCCACTGTCCCTCAGACTTTGTGGTGGGCCGGACTACCGTATTTTTCGCTCCATAAGACACACTTTTTTCCTCCTAAAAAGTAAAGGAAATGTGAGTGCGTCTTATGGAGTGAATGGCGCTGCACAGAGAGGGAGAGCTGCGCAGCGCCCCTTCAGTGAAGCGCCTCTCCTGGCTTTTGCCTTAGCCGCGGCAGCCTCTTCTGGGCAGGGAGAGCCTTCATCCCGCTGCCCTAAAGAGGCTTCGCGCGGCTATCCCAGAAGCCAGAACAGCAAGAGGCTATCCCAGAAGCCAGATCCCTCTTGCTGTTCTGGCTTCTGGGATTCAGAATATTTTTTTTTCCTTGTTTTCCTCCTCCAAAAACTAGGTGCGCCTTATGGTCTGGTGCGTCTTATAAAGCGGAAAATACTATATTTTGAAAAGAAATCCCTCCCCCACGACTCTTCCCTCCCGTTTCCACAAAAACGGACGAGCCCCAGTGGCTGCTTACCTCTGCCTTGCGAGTGGCAGGAGCTGGTAGTGGGACGATGAGCAGTGCGAAAGGGCTGGCTCTGGAGAGGGGCTGCTTAAAATGGCGCTCAGCTCAAAATTAGCTCAACAAAGTCCATCCTCCTTCCTCCTCTAGGCAGGGCAGGGAGAAGCCAGGAGGAGGGAGGGAGGTGTGTGTGGGGGAGGAATGGCACAGCCTGAATGATCAGAACCCCCTGCCGATCCACTCGACGATTCCTGGACGGTCCATGGGCCGGATCCAGAAGGCAATTGGGCCGGATCCGGCCCCCGGGCCTTAGTTTGCCGATCCATGTCCTAGAGCAGCGGTTCTCAACCTGTGGGTCCCCAGATGTTGCTGGACTACAACTCCCATCATCCCTGAGCTCTGGCCTTGCTAGCTAGGGGTGATGGGAGTTGTAGTCCAACAACATCTGGGGACCCACAGGTTGAGAAAGGCTGTCTTAGAGGAATCTGTTGGCCCCCTGTGGGAAATGGGATGGCAGGCTTGGGCAGGCCTTCTGTCTGACCCAGCAAATCTCTTCCTTAGACACTATCCTTTTTTCAGGCTCCCCCTCCATCTGGCACAGCAAAGAGAAGGCAGCAGAAGAAACCTTGAGCCTTTGCTTGTTGCTGTCACCCATGCTTGATTGATGGAAGGTGGTTGCGGGCTTTGCACCTGCAGTTAATGCTGTTGTCAGTGTCTAGTCGTCCCCATGCTGATTCGTTTCTTTTTTAATCAGGGAAAAGTTGCAACACCCCCTGTTGGGCAGCAGGGGGCAGCAGTGTTCCACCATGGCTCCTGACTCCTTTTGATCCTAGTGCTGTGTTCTGGAGGGTCACACCGCTTGCTAATGCCACACATTTCCCCTTTGATTCCTTTCCACTGGATCTATTCCCTTGCACGAAGTGGGGCTGGAGGGAATCTGCACTGTGTAGGTGGTGTCATATGTAAGGCTAGCCTTGAGGACCACACAGTTCAATATCAATGCAAGCAGGCCCTGGACTGCCCAGGTGACCAGACCCCTCTCTTGGTCTCACTGTTGTGGTCCAAAGGAACAACAAACCCTTGTGTTGCAAATGTAACACAACAAACAACACAAGCAACATGATGACCAGTATACTAGATAGCACTGCAATTCTTATTGCATAATATACCGTATTTTTTGCTCCATAGGATGCACTTTTCCCCTCTTAAAAACTAAGGGGAAAAGTCTGTGCATCCTATGGAGCGAATGCAGGGGGGAGGCAGGCAGGAAAAGCCCCCAAAGAGCTGCACACAAGCTTCACGTGGATCTTGCAGTCTTTTCCCCAGGAGGGAGAAGGGACCGCCACTCCCCGACCTGTTTTGGGGGCTGGGGTCCGGGGAAGCTGGGGCTTCCCCTGTCCCAGCCCCACGGCTAAAAAGGAGAAGCCTGAAGCCCCTGGAGCGCAGCGTGAACTGCCGCTGCGCTCTGGGGGTTTCAGGCAGCTATCCGCAAGCCTTCGGAGAGCAGCGGGAGTTCTCGCTGCGCTCAGAAGGCTTACAGATAGCTGCCTGAAGCCTGGAGAGCGGGAGGGGTCGGTGCACACCGATCCCTCTTGCTCTTCAGGCTTCACTTCGCTGGAGAGGCGTTGCACAGTTTTCCCTCTCTGCGCAGCGCCCCTTCAGCGAAGCGGGAGGAAAAATGGAAGGGGTATACTAGGGGTATACTCTTCTCCTGGCGCTTCGAAGAAGGGGCACTGAGCAGAGAGGGGGAGAATTTTTTTTCTTCCTGTTCTCTCCCTCCTATGGTCCGGTGCGTCCTATAGAGCGAAAAATACAGTACATAATTTAGTACAACAAAAACAAAATGTGTGCACTTGTAAATTCTCTAATATGGTTACATATCCTTATGACCACTGCTCCTTGTGCATTTTTCTAATCTATGGGTTGTGCTGAAGAAGATTCCAGCGAAACAGTCAGATTATTCGGGATCACTGTCCTACCTTGTTATTCACTTACTACTTCGGCACTATAAATGCCTAAAAAGTTTTACCGCTTAGCCCACAGGATAGCATCTATTGCTTTGTTTCAGCTATAGACCTATTATACTTCTATGGACTTTCAAAGATTGACAGACGTGTGTTCATTTGATTTCAAATATATTAGAGAATTTACAAGTGTACACATTTTGTTTTTGTTGCCCTAAATTATGTATATTATGCAATAAGAATTGCAGTGCAATCTAGTATACTGGTCATTGTGTTGCTTGCGTTGTTTGTTGTGGTCCAAGGAAAAGCAGAGCAATACATCTGGCACCAGCTTGGCTGCAGGAGCTGCTGAAAGAAGGTTTGTGGGGCACCATCCCACCATCTTAGAGACTCCACTCTGGATTTGTGTAGGTTTTCCTCCATAGCCTTTTCTTCTCCTGAAGATAATCCACGAGGCAGTGAAGGTTTAGGACCAGAGATTTCCTTCTCAATGGGCTCCCTTCCCAGGTTGACGAGCCCCATCTGCCCTTCACTTTCCTCTGCAGGAAGGGGAGAATCTGCCTTCTTGACTGTTGGATTATCCACTGTTGATCTCATCTGCTCCATCCACCAGGGCATGCCTTCACCTGCAGCAGAATTCCGCAACCCATCAAGGATTTGAGACCCAACAGCTATCCTCACCTAGTTTTGCCACCCAGTCAGAGCCATTTCCTGGGTGTGGCCGTTGTTGCATGCTTCCACAGGCAAGAGCTGAGTGCAGGGTGGGGGCCAAAGGTGGACAAACCACCCCAGAAGGAGCACGGCTGGGCTCCTTTGCTCTCCTTTGCCCCCCATCCTGCCAAGCAAGCATAGCTGCCCTGCTTCCCAACTTCAGCTTGCTGAGTCAGTGCAAACTGTGGTTGGCGTCCAACAGCAAACTCTGGTTTGCACAAACCAGGATGCAGCTAATACAGGCAGTTCAGCCAAGAGAGGAGGCTGTGAGCAAGAGCACAAGGCTTGTTTTGGACTCACAGCTATCTATGGAGGTGCAGGTCCAGGGCAGCTGTCTACCAGCTCCACCTGGTACGCAGGCTGAGACCCTACCTGCCCGCAGACTGTCTCGCCAGAGTGGTGCATGCTCTAGTTATCTCCCGCTTGGACTACTGCAATGTGCACCTTTGAAGGTGACTTGGCCCTAAACGGCCTCAAGTATACCTGAAGGAGCGTCTCCACCCCCATCGTTCTGCCTGGACGCTGAGGTCCAGCTCCGAGGGCCTTCTGGCGGTTCCCTCATTGTGAGAAGCAAAGCTAATGGGAACCAGGCAGAGGGCCTTCTCGGTAGTGGCGCCCGCCCTGTGGAACGCCCTCCCATCAGATGCCAAAGAGATAAACAACTATCTGACATTCAGAAGACATCTGAAGGCAGCCCTGTTCAGGGAAGTTTTTAATGTGTGACGTTTTAATATATTTTTAATCTTTGTTGGAAGCTGCCCAGAGTGGCTGGGGAAACCCAGCCAGATGGGCGGGGTACAAATAAATTATTATTATTATTATTATTATTATTATTATTATTATTATTATTATTATTATTATTATTCCAGGGCTTGGTGTTTGTGTAGCCTTCCCCCTTTTTTTTTTTTTAAAAGAATTTTTATTGGTTTTACAAAATTTTAAAAACAAACAAACACTTAAAAAGACATACCAACACGTATAATTTCATAATGTTTTTCATAAACCTCTTTTCTGAGACTCCCCCATACCCCCTCCTTTCTGCATCCCAATGTCCATAGTTTTATAGCAACTCCCAATTGTTACTTTCCAACCTCTGTCCTTAGTTATCTCTATAGTCTGACCTTATATCACTGTATCCCTTTGTTCTTAAAAACCATAACACTCTAACATTCATCAAGTTTATAATAGTCCTTAAGATAACTTTTAAATTTTCTCCATTCTTCTTCCACCGTCTCTTTTCCTTGGTCACGGATTCTGCCTGTCATCTCGGCCAGTGTCATATAGTCCATCACTTTCATCTGCCATTCTTCCAGAGTGGGTAGATCTTGTGTCTTCCAATACTTTGCGATAAGTATTCTTGCTGCTGTTGTAGCATACATAAAAAAAGTTCTATCTCTCTTTAACACCAATTGGCCGACAATACCCAAGAGAAAGGCCTCTGGTTTTTTAAGGAAAGTACTTTTAAGTACCTTTTTCATTTCATTGTAAATCATTTCCCAGAAAGCCTTAATCTTCGGGCATGTCCACCAAAGGTGATAAAAGGTACCTTCATTCTCTTTACATTTCCAACATTTGTTATCGGGCAAATGGTAAATTTTTGCAAGCTTGACTGGGGTCATGTACCACCTGTAAATCATTTTCATTATGTTTTCTCTTAAGGCATTACATGCCGTAAACTTAACACCGGTGGTCCATAACTGTTCCCAGTCAGCAAACATAATGTCATGGCCAATATCTTGTGCCCATTTAATCATAGCTGATTTCACCGTTTCGTCCTGTGTATTCCATTTCAGCAACAAGTTATACATTCTTGATAAATTCTTAGAATTGGGTTCTAACAGTTCAGTCTCTAGTTTTGATTTTTCCACCTGAAAGCCAATTTTCCTATCCTGTTTGAAAAGCTCCATTATTTGATGATATTGAAGCCAATTTTGTACTTTATGTTTCAATTTCTCATAACTTTGTAATTTCCACTTGTCTCCATCCTGTTCCAAGATTTCCCAATACTTCGGCCATCCGACCTCCATATTGAGTTTCTTTACTGCTTTAGCCTCCACTGGTGACACCCATCTCGGGGTTTTGTTTTCCAACAGATCTTTATATCTTGTCCATACATTAAACAATGCTTTTCTAACAATATGATTTTTAAAGGTACTATGCAGCTTGATTTTGTCATACCATAGATATGCATGCCAACCAAAAACATTGTTAAAACCTTCCAGATCCAAGATGTCTGTGTTCTCGAGGAGCATCCATTCTTTCAGCCAGCAAAAAGCTGCTGCCTCATAGTACAATTTTAAGTCCGGCAGGGCAACACCCCCTCTTTCTTTAGCATCTGTCAATATTTTAAATTTGATTCTGGGCTTTTTGCCCTGCCAGACAAATTTCGAAATATCTTTCTGCCACCTCTTAAAACATTCCATCTTGTCAAGAATCTGCAAGGTCTGAAACAAAAATAACATTCTAGGCAATACATTCATTTTAATCACTGCAATTCTGCCTAACATTGACAATTTCAAATTTGACCATATTTCTAGATCTTTTTTGATCTCTGACCAACATTTTTCATAATTGTCCTTATACAAATTCACATTTTTAGATGTCAAATAAACCCCTAGATATTTCACCTTCTTAACCACCGTTAACCCTGTCTCCTCTTGGAATTTCTCCTTTTCCATATCCGTTAAATTTTTTCCTAGAACTTTGGTTTTTTGTTTATTCAACTTAGATCCAGCTACCTGGCCAAACTGTTGAATTATTTCTAAAACCTTTTTCGTACTAGTGTTTGGCTCTTGCAGAGTCAATACTAGATCATCTGCAAATGCTCTTAACTTATAATGTTTAGCTCCGACCTGCACTCCTTTAACCTGCTGGTCGTTCCTAATCATATTCAGCAACACCTCCAGAACTGAAATAAAAAGTAACGGGGAAATTGGGCACCCCTGTCGTGTTCCTTTTTCTATCTTAAGCTCCTCAGTTATCACATTGTTTACAATCAATTTAGCTTTTTGTTCCGAATATATTGCAGCCATACCGTTCTCAAAACCTTGTCCTACCCCCATCCCATGAAGATTCTTTATCATAAAGCTCCAAGAAATGTTGTCAAAGGCTTTCTCCGCGTCCACAAAAATCAGTACTGCTTTAGTATTTATATTCACCTCTAGCTTTTCCAAAATATCTATTATATTCCTTACATTGTCTGCTAGGTGTCTTTTTGGGAGAAAGCCTGCTTGATTCTTGTGAATCTTTTCCATCAACACTTTTTTAAATCTTTTTGCCAAAATGTCTGCAAAAATTTTGTAATCCACATTAAGTAGTGATATTGGGCGGTAGTTCTTCAGTTGAGTCTTTTCAGTCTCTGTCTTTGGTATGAGTGAGATGTATGCTTCTTTCCACGATTCAGGTGCCTTTTTCCCCTCAAGAATCTCATTACAAACTTCTTTTAGTGGTTGAATCAACCATTCCTTCAAGGATTTGTAGTATCTAGAAGTCAATCCATCTGGTCCTGGAGATTTGCCCAATTGCATATTCTGAATGGCGTCCTCTATCTCTTGTTCTGTTATTCTCTGGTTCAGATCCATCTTACTTTGATGAGAGATTTTTTGTAATCCATATTTATCAAGGAATTTATCTATATCTTCTTCATTTTGCGGGCCTTGGGTATAGAGTTTTTTAAAATAACTCAAAAAGCAATTTCTAATTTCATTAGCCTTCCCTTTTGCTGCCAAAATCTCACTGCTGTGTGCTTCTCTCCCTGCTTGCCTCCTCACAACCAGGAGCTGTCGAAATCATGGTCCCCGACGATCCCGTGGTCACCCTCTTTGGCCGCGACGCGACTTTGTGCTGCTCCTTCTCCCCGGACGCCAACTTCAGCCTGGACGAGCTCAGCCTCATCTGGCAGCTGACGGACACCAAGCGGTTGGTGCACAGCTTTGCGGGAGGCCAGGACCAACTGGCCAACCAAGGGAGGAGCTACGCCAACCGCACGGCTCTCTTCTACGACCAGCTGCCCAGGGGCAACGTCTCTCTGCTGCTGCGCCGCGTCCGGATTGCGGATGAGGGAAGCTTCACGTGCTTCGTCAAAGTCCAGGGCTACAGCAGCGCGGCCGTCACGCTGCAGGTGGCAGGTGAGAGGGAGGGCAGCAGGGCTCCCCAGGGGCCATCGGCCACCCTCCCTCAGGGAGTCCCTAGGCCAGCGGTTCTCAAGCCTTCCCCCTGGGGACATCCTTTCAGAATAAAAATTTGCTCATGACTCACCAACATTTTGATCGATAAGAAATGCATTGTAAAACAAGCAGAAACAGCCTCTAGCAGTGCTCAGTTTGTAACACAGAACACAACTACTTTATAATATGATCACAGGACATCTAGAAAGTATAAAACCGTACAGCTACATATTCTGCAAATAAAAAATAATAATATTTTGATACTATATTGTACTATGCCCAGTATACCTGAAGGAGCGTCTCCACCCCCATTGTTCTGCCCAGACACTGAGGACCTCCTGTGAGGGCCTTCTGGCAGTTCCCTCACTGCGAGAAGTGAGGTTACAGAGAACCAGGCAGAGGGCCTTCTTGGTGGTGGCGCCCGCCCTGTGGATCACCCTCCCATCAGATGTCAAGGAAATAAGCAACTATCTGACTTTTAGAAGACAACCCTGTTTAGGGAAGTTTTTAATGTTTGATGTCTTATCGTGTTTTCAATATTCTGTTGGAAGCCACCCTGAGTGGCTTGGGAAACCCAGCCAGATGGGCAGGGTATAAATAATAAATTATTACTATGATTATTATGCTATACCACACTGAAATGTTTAAATGTTGATTGTCCTGGACTGGGCAGAGGAGGAATGGTGGAGACCGCCTCCCCATCCTGACCCTTCTAGGGAGCAGGAAGAGGAAGACAGTATAAATTGACAACAGGGGGTTGAGGGAGGTAGCAGCTCAGAGGCAGATGAGGGGGAAAGCTGGGAAATCATGGGAGAGTCAGAGCAACACCCAGCTGACATGTTGTCATTAGAAAGCACCCCAGACCCTCCATCTCCCAGAAGCCGGCGAGCCTTAAAAGTAGGAGAGCAAAGAGCTCAAAGACTGAGGCAACGTAGCAGCACCCGTAGAGGAGATGAATGAGGAAGTGGGAGAGACGGGGGTGGAGATTCACTCGGGACAACAACATTATCCAAGATGCTGGGTTCTAGAGCCTCTCTTTGTAAAGTTTGAAATAAAAAAGGACGGTAGGAAACTTTCCCTTGTCTTTATACTTTCCTGGGCAACCAGCCGGGAACCACTGACAGCATCCTGACAGGTACATCACACACTTTGAGAACCATTGCTAAAGGCTGAGTCCTGGTCCCCCTCCCCCATCTTGCATTTAGTCCCTTACATTTCTTCATCAATTTGCAATTCTTTAAACAGAAAAAAGATCACAAAGATTCCTTAGCATTCCAGTGAAACTTCTTTGCTAATATATGCATTTTTTTGCAAGCAATATAATGCATTTCGAATACAGTGGTACCTCGGGATGCGAACGGGATCCGTTCTGGAGCCCCGTTCACATCCTGAATAGAATGTAAGACGTGCATGCATGGGTCGCATTTTGCTGCTTCTGCGCATGTGCGTGACGTCATTTTGAGCGTCTGCACATGGCGAGCGGAGAGCAACCCGAAAGCGCTCAACCTAAAGCACATTCAACCCGAGGTATGACTGTAATGTGAGTTTTTGTCAATGTTACCTTTGTTGATCTATGATAAGGGATGTACTTGTGGGCTGAACAGCATTCCACCTGCTCCTCATCTTCCAGCCTTCTACTCCAAGCCCAACTTGAACCTGGAGCCCACCAAGAACCTGGAGCCCAACAAGAACCTGGAGCCCAACAAGAACCTGGAGCCCAACCAGAACCTGGAGCCCAACAAGAACCTGAAGCCGGGAGACCTGGTCACGGTGATATGCCACACCTTTTCCGGCTACCCTGAGGCGACGGTGCTGTGGCAAGATGGCCGCGGCAACAACATAACGGAGCACATCACCACCTCCCAGGTGGCCAACGAGGAGGGCCTCTTCGACGTGCGGAGCATTCTGCAGGTGGTGCTGGAGCCCAACAGCACCTACAGCTGCTTAGTGAGGAACCCTTTGCTACGGCAGGAGACCCACGCCTCTATCACCATCACAGGTCAGCTGGGTGGGAGCAGGGAGGGGAGGATGGCTGGGGGCTGGCATGCTGCTGGGGGGCTCTGTGTGAGAAAGGTCTGGCTGCTGCTCAGGAAAACCAATAGAATCAAGGCCAGGTGGGGAAAGGGAAGCAAAGAACCTAGAATTCTAGAGTTGGAAGGTTTGCCTCTTGCCAGGACTCTGCAATGCAGGAATCCCAGCTCAGGAATCCCTATATATAAAATTAAATTTTCTGTTTTACAATTCAAAATACTCATTTTACATTCTTAAGATACCCATGACTTCCCTTCTTCTCTTTCTATGGTTCATTTTACATATCATAAACCCTGCATATTTTACAGAAACTATACCATTCAGTATTCCATTATTACAACCATCAAAACTTATTTACACTGTTGAATTTATCTTAACGCTGCCAGCGTTTTCAGCTGTACACAATTATTTCCCATATATTCAATAAACGTTTTCCAATCTTCTCCAATTCACTTTCAATATAATATTATTATTTTTACATTTTGACTTCCCATCCTTAGATCCGTGATGTTCCTGTTGTTTTCCTTTATCTGCTGCCACAGCTGCCATTTATTGTATTATAAGTTATGTCACAGTCATTTATTTGTTCTCCTTCCTATTATTCAAATCCTGCTTGTGATTACATTTGAGTATGGCTTTTTTCTCACATAGTCAGAAAAGAACCTCCAGCAAAGTCCTCTTCTTTTTGATCTCTTATTTTTGCCGGCAGGTTTGCCATCCCTGCAGAGTCTATTATCTTTCGCTTTAAAACCCACTCTTCTTTCGCTGGGACTTCTTTAGAAACCTCCAGTGAATGAGCTTCAAAACCTTCAATGAAGGACAGCTCACCAGCTTCCGAGGTGGTCAGTTCCACTGTTGGACAGCTCTTATTGTCAGAAAGTTCTTCCTAATGTTTGGTTGGCTAGTGGCCCATCTAGTCTAGCACCGTGTTTGGGTAGACAGCTGTTTGTAGAGAAACTAGCCAAATCTGCAAACATAAAATTTATAGCAATTGCTCTGCATAGTTCTGCCTCTGCCCCTATCCACCACCTGCTTGAGGCTGTCAGGAGTTCAGCCTACACTCGAGTAGGACCCTGGCAGAGACACATGCCCGATTGGCATGTTCTCTCCCTCTTGGTCGATCGTTTGGGAGCTTCAAAAGCTTTCTTCAGCCCGAACATCACAGCGACCGATGCCAACCGACACCGGCACACTTAGGGATCCGCAGAGTTTGCGCATCATGCGTGACAGACCTCAGCAACTCAGCATTTTGGCTAATCTACTTTATTTACATATAAACACACACGGAGCACTGCAACATGGCTCCCTCTCTCTCTAGCATCAGACAGCAAAGAGAAAAAGGGCAAAGGGCAATAGTCCCACTTCACGGAACACAGTAACACAAACATCCTGTCTCCGTCACTTCCCACTCTGTGGAATCAAAACATATACCGCCATGTGATAGACAATAATTCCATGACTTCAATCATGGAGCAAGAATTCTAACAGTGGCCCCTGGAAGGTTATCTAGAAGAGAGTGTGGCCCCAGGACTGCAAAAGTTTCCCCACCCCAGCTTTCACCCTGCCTTTGATTTGAAAGCTGAAGAGGTGACCTCTCTCCCTGACTCCCTTCCTTGCACTCGGGCACAGGAGGGATTTGGGGCGGGGGGTCTTTTGTGTTCCCTCCCATGATCCGAGACAGAATTTCTGAACAGGTCCCTGCCCTGTTGCCTGACCCAAGCCCTCGTTGATCTGCATTATTTGGGCTGCGGTTAACTCGGTGCTCGAAATATTCTGGCTGGCTTTCGGCAGGCACTCGGGAGCGGATGTTTGATGGCTCTTGTAGGGCTCTGGGATGCTGCTGCCTGGTGACAAGCTCCAGGAATACGAGCACGGGAGAGGGAGATGCTGAAACAACTCATAAATAACGGCAGCAGGGACACTTTATTAAGCGCTGTTTATTGTACAGGACGATCCTTCGGCAGGGCTGCTTCTCTGGCCCTTAATGTCTTGATTCTGTGTAAGAGTTTTCGGTGCTGTTTATTCCAGCCAGCCTTAGTGGGGAGGGAGGCTCCTAGAACTTTTGCAGTGAAAGGGATGGTTTGAGGGTGGGAGAAAGTGGAGAGGAGAAAGGGCTGAGCGCGGGGTATCTCGTAGTTCTGGGCCAAACACTGCCATCCGGGTGCATATGGAAGGAGTGGGGTTATTTGTTGTTCGACTTTCCATTCTTCTCATCCCTGACCCTTGGCTTTGCTGGCTGGGGCTGACGGAAGTTGGAATCCATCTGTAGACCTGGGTGATATGCTAGTAAATTGTCTGAAACTGGTATGGTGTTCATGTCATGATACCAGTTTTAGACATTTTGAGCTGGCAGTGCATTGTGGTGGCCGGGGAGCCGTGATGTATTCCCAGCTCAAATTGCCTGCAGACAGCAAAGGCACAGGCAGGCAGGCAGAGGTGTGAGCCAGGGAGGGCTTGTGTGATGGCCTGGGAATCCGATTCAGAGGATGAACCGGAGGAATCCCAGCCTGCACAGGAGTCCCCGCCTCCAGGGCCGGCTGAACTGGGGCAGGGCCTTGATTCTGAAGCGCCTGCACCTGTGCTGGATCCTCAGGAGCAGGCACCAGGTGAATCCACTCTGGCTCCGGAGGTGGTTGAGGACACAGTGCCTACAGGTGTGCCTCTCCCAGCCCTGTCAGGGGAAGGTGAGTCTCCCCCCTGGGTCCAGTAACCCTCCAGCCTCTCCTGAGCTGCAGAGGCTCAGGGCAGAGAGGGGGAGGGAACTAGGTTCTCTCAGGAGTAGTGGTCACCTTAAGGCCAGGGGAGGAGGGTCTCCTGGAGGGCGGGACCGCCCCTGGCCTCAGAGAAGATAAAGGCCAGTCAGCCCAGTCCCAGGTTGCGGGAGCAACGTCGTTGAAGGGCTGTTTCGGCCAGCACCCAGTCCTATTCCTCCAGAGTTCCTGTCCTTGCCCGGCTCCTCGCCTTGGACCCCGCTTCGCCCGTGGAGGACTGTCTGCCGACCCTCGACTCTGGTCCTGGACCTCGCCCCACAGTAACCTCCCCCCGGGACCAGCACAGTTTGCTCAGTAGGGCTTGGCGATGTATCTTGGCTGCTTCTTCGTCCCCTAGGTTGGGGTGGAAGAAGCAGCCGAGATACATCGCAGACATCGCAACCTATTAGCATATCTCGGTATTTCGCTGCTGATATATCAATGCTGAAAACCAGATATCGCCCAGTCCTAACCATCTGGAGGACCACGGATTTCTCACCACTGGTGGACAAGAAACTAATGTGTATGCACACTGCTCGTTTCCATTAGTGCAGCCAGAACACTGGGCCTGAGGCAGCTGTCTCACTTTGTCTAATGACAGAGCTGGCCCTGCTTTGAGAGCTGGTGGGAGGGAGCAAAGTTTCAGAAACTGAGCATGACCACTGAGAAGCCCCTCTCCTTAACCTTTGTCCCAACCCTGTTTTTGAGGTTCTGCCAACCTCTGAATTGCCTCAAGGATGCTGATAAACCACTACCACTTCCACCAGACTATTTCTTATCAGTCCCAGTTTTATATATACAGTGGTACCTCGGGTTACATATGCTTCAGGTTACATACGCTTCAGGTTACAGACTCTGCTAACCCAGAAATATTACCTTAGGTTAAAAACTTTGCTTTAGGATGAGAACAAAATATTGTAGTGGCAGAGCAGCGGCAGCAGGAGGCAGAAAAGGCCCCTTCTCATGTTGCCACCCTCTGGACCTCTCAAGGAGGAGGCAAATGAAGACGAGCTTCAGATGACGATCGTAGGGTCCTAGTCGGTTCATATGGGGAGAGGTGGTCCTTGAGGTATCGTGATCCTGAAATGGATTAGAAGCCAGCAAAGCTGTTGCATGTTGTTGGCTGCATGGAATTATCCCAGGAGTCCAGAACTTCCAAAAGAGAGGCTTTCCCCTCTGGCCCTATTAGCGCAGCATATGGAGGAACTATGCACCCGCTTGAGGATGATTCCTGAATCTAGCTGCAGTCGCCGCTGAGACTCGCTCTGTTCTTCCCCCCTCTTGACAAATATAACTTGTAAGTTCTGAGAGACAGGGCCTGTCTCTTTTGCTGAGCACTCTGTTCACTGATGCTCTCTCTATTCCCTAATCTAGTGCCTTCCATATGTTAACTGAGCTACAACCTCCCATCATCTCTGACTGTTGTCCATGCCGGTTGGGGCTGATGGGAGTTGAAATCCAACAATATCCAGATGGTACCAGCTTGGGGAAGCCTGCCTTCTATAAGTGACAGAATCATAGAATTGTAGTGTTGGAAGGGACCCTGAGGGTCATCTAGTCCAACCCCCTACAATGCAGGAATCTCAGCTGAAGCATCCATGACAGATCACCATCTAACCTCTGCTTAAAAGGAAGGAGATTCCACAACCTCTGGGGGGAAACCTTTCCTTGGCTCAGATCACAGCCGACTGCTTAGTATAGCATCTTGGATTTTAGACAGATGTTGTCTACCCCTTACAAAACTTTCCAGAGGCCAAGCATGCCTGTGCTTGTCTTCTCTTTTAGATAGGGTCTCCTTTATAATGTTGCCCTGTGCTAAACCTTATTGGGTTTCAGGTTAGGATCAATATGGCAGTTCAGTCCTGCCGATGTTTGCTTAGAACAGCTGTTCTCAGCCTGTGGGTCCCCAGATGTTGTTGGACTACAACTCCCATCATCCCTGAGCTCTGGCCTTGCTAGCTAGGGGTGACAGGAGTTGTAGTTCAACAACATCTGTGGACCCACAGGTTGAGAAAGGCTGGCTTAGAACAACCTTTCCCCAACTTTTGACAACAACTCCCACCATCCTTGACTGTTGGCCATACATGGGAGTTGGAGTCAAAAACATCTGGAGGGTCTGGTTGGGGAAGCAGGTCTTACAGTTTTCCAGGTACCGTATTTTTCGCACCATAGGACGCACTTTTTCCCTCCTAAAAAGCAAGGGAAAATGTGTGTGCGTCCTATGGAGCGAATGCAGGGGGAGGCAGGCGGGAAAAGCCCCCAAGAGCTGCACACAAGCTCCGTGCGCTCTTGCGGGCTTTTCCACAGGAGGGAGAAGGGACTGACTGGCCGCATCAGTCCCTTCTCCCACCTCCCAGGAAAGCCAGGAGAAGCCGTGCAGCCCTTTTAAAGTGCACGCGGCTTCTGCCGGTTTTGCGGGAGGTGGGGGAATTCCCCCACCTCCCAGAAAAGCCAGGAGAAGCCGCGCAGCCCCTTTAAAGAGCTCACGGCTTCTGCGGGCTTTTGCGAGAGGTGAGGGAATCCCCCCACCTCCCAGGAAAACCAGAAGAAGCCGTGCAGCCCTTTTAAAGCGCGCGCGGCTTCTGCCGGTTTTGCGGGAGGTGGGGGAATTCCCCCACCTCCCAGAAAAGCCAGGAAAGCCCTGCGCAGCGTCTCCCAGCAAGGAGAGGCTGTGCGGGGCTAAAGGGGAAGGCAAAACAGCGAGCGGGATCCATCCCGCTCGCTGCCTTGCCTTCTTCCATAGCTGCGCGCAACCCCTCCGCAAGGAGAGGCTGCGCGGGGCTAAAGGGGAAGGCAAAACAGCGAGCGGGATCCATCCCGCTCGCTGCCTTGCCTTCTTCCATAGCTGCGCGCAACCCCTCCGGCAGGGAGAGGTTGTGCGCACCCTGTACGCTGCTCTTTGGGGCTGGGGGGGGGGAAGATTTTTTTCTTGATTTCCCCCCCTAAAAACTGGGTGCGCCCTATGGTCCGGTGCGCCCTATGGTGTGAAAAATACAGTAAATATGTTTAGGATTGCAGTTTTTGCAGTAGAAAACGTGGATCGGTGGGATTTACTCCTTGGTAGGTATATATAGGATTGCAGCCTTACATCTTTGACAGAAGTTCGATCTCCCTGTGAAATTCTGTTCACATGACTTCCCCCTGGTTCTTCCTTGTGGCTTCCAGTTGTTGTCACGCCATCTCAACTTTTATAGACACCCTGAAGCTCTTTGTAACCTTGTTCACTTGCAGGTAACATTAATTAGTGTTTAATTATCCTTGGCACAGCAATTGCTGGCTTGTGAAGGAGGGTCCCTCAAGGAACATAAACCTTTTGGCTAAATGCATGGCGCCACTTGAATGGCGATGGAGAATGGCTGGGCCTTGCTACACCTGGCAAAACACCTTTTCTTGGGTGCAGCCTAAACAGTATGGCAGCCACGGCTGTTAAAGAGATGCTTATGGTAGCCCTGTATCGCAAAGGTGCAATTGAGTGTGTATGTGTACGTTTGCATTTGTCCTGGAACTCTCTATGTAATTCTGCACCTCTCACATTCTGCAACCTGCAAACTTCAATTCTGCGATGGGAATACGTTTTATGTAAATTTAGCAGCATCACAAATTTGTTTAATCTCTGTGTTTTTTTAAAAAACAGTTGAACTGTTTTTAACTGTTTTTTAACTGTGGTTCTTAGTTTAAAGGTAAAGGGACCCCTGGCCATTAGGTCCAGTCATGGCTGACTCTGGGGTTGTGGCGCTCATCTCACTTTATTGGCCGAGGGAGTCTGCGTACAGCTTCCGGGTCATGTGGCCAGCATGACTAAGCCGCTTCTGGCGAACCAGAGCAGTGCACAGAAACGCCTTTTACCTTCCTGCCGGAGCGGTACCTATTTATCTACTTGCACTTTGACATGCTTTTGAACTGCTAGGTTGGCAGGAGCTGGGACTGAGCAATGGGAGCTCACCCCGTCGCAGGGATTCGAACCGCCGACCTTCTGATCGGCAAGTCCTAGGCTCTGTGGTTTAACCCACAGCGCCACCCGCGTCCCTGGTTCTTAGTTTAGCTGCCTTTTAAATATCTGAACCAGGAGATGGTTGGGCTGAACACCCCCATATCTGAGCCATGGCCTGCCTTAGGGGCTGCTGGTGAGAAAGGAAGGACACTCTGCACATATTTAAAGGCATTTCCTTCTTCTTTTTGGCCTTTACTTTTATTTTACAAAAGTGCCAAAGATACCTTGGCGAACACACAAAACAACAGGATACTCTCAGAACAATATATGTGCACATGCACTGGACGGATTATATTTTGTCCTTGTATCTATCAATGGACACCAGAAATCTCCAGCCCTATTTGAAAGCTATACCTTGGTGCAAGGCCAATGCTTGGTGCATGACCAATGAGTAGCCATGCCCTGAACACCAGATGTGCTCACTAGCCTTGCCCCTAGCACCCACCCCTTATTTGTGGACGCCAGTGGGTAGGGCTAATCTGTACTTTTGAGTAGGAGAGAGGTGGCAAACCTGAAGGAGCGTCTCCACCCCCATCGTTCTGCCCAGACACTGAGGTCCAGCGCCGAGAGCCTTCTGGTGGTTCCCTCGCAGCGAGAAGCCAAGTTACAGGGAACCAGGCAGAGGGCCTTCTCGGTAGTGGCACCTGCCCTGTGGAACGCCCTCCCAGCAGTTGTCAAGGCAATAAACAGCTATTTCACTTTTAAAAGACAATTGAAGGCGGCCCTGTTTAGGGAAGTT
This sequence comes from Podarcis muralis, assembly GCF_964188315.1. NCBI lineage: Eukaryota > Metazoa > Chordata > Lepidosauria > Squamata > Lacertidae > Podarcis > Podarcis muralis. The sequence continues at coordinate 8,406,774 of NC_135668.1, forward strand.
TTTAATGCCTGATGCTGTACAGTGGTACCTCAGGTTACATACACTTCAGGTTGCATACGCTTCAGGTTACAGACTCCGCTAACCCAGAAATAGTACCTTGGGTTAAGAACTTTGCTTCAGGATGAAGTTTCTGGAAGCTTTTAATGTTTGATGTATTATAGTATTTTAATATTCTTTTGGAAGCCGCCCAGAGTGGCTGGGGATGCCCAGCCAGATGGGTGGGGTATAAATAATAAATTATTATTATTATTATTATTATTATTAGCTTCATGATGAGAACAGAAATTGCGCGGTGGCAGCGCAGCGGCAGCAGGAGGCCCCATTAGCTAAAGCTACCCAGAGTGGTTGGGGAAACCCAGCCAGATGGTCAAGGTATAAATTATTATTATATTATTATTATTTTTGTAAGCCTGAAGGCCACGTTCCCTTCGAGTGTGCCAGTGGTGTGAGAGGCAAAAGTGGGCAGACTCATGCATCTAAGTTCAATATCTCTAAAACAGGCTGGCTCCTACTTGTGCACTGCCCTCTCTCTCCCCATCCTGACAAGCAAGAGGCAATATCAGAGTTCCAGGACTTGTTCCTGCCAGGCAAAAGCATTCCAGGAGGATGCAAAGCAGGGCTGGTGAGCTGTGTAGCCTGGGGAGAGTCTGGAGGGCCCGAAACAGGACGGCTGCACACGGTGGAAATATTGGTGCACATGAGTTTGCACAGTTCCAATCCTTCTTCCCTTGGCCTTTCCTTGGCGTACATGGAATTGCTGTCTTTGCAGAGACTGTTCCTGTTTTAAAGTGCCTTTAGTCGAGACTCCCTTCCCTAGCAAAGTGTGACAATCAGCATCTATTTGAATTTATTAGCATAATTATTTAAAGGTTAATGAAGTGTTTTACGGGGTAATTTCAACCTGCTGTTTCCTTGCCTTCCCTGGCGTATCCGCTGGCCCTGTAGAAAGGCAGCAATTGGAAGCACCCGCTCGCATCGTTTGGCCCCTGACTCCCACAATCTGAGCGAACCGTTGTCGTTCCATCAGCTCTTATCGGGCGGGGGATTTGGGCTCCTGAACGTGCAAAAGTACACGGCTGACTCCAGTTTTGCAGGGAGTGTCCCCTTATTCTCCACTTCGCCAGCTGATTCCGCCTCTTCCACCCCAGCAGCCCTTTAATGAAACTTAAGAAGCACATTCATTAAAAATCTGGACATTGCCATCTGTGTGCAAGGCTTGTCTGTTCCATTTGTGCCATTTGAATTTGCTTGGTTTCTCCTGCTCTGGAGGGGAAGGACTCGAACCAGTGGCTTTAAGTTACAAGAAAGGAGATTCTGACTAAGCACCAGGAAGAACTTTCTGGCAATAAGAGCTGTTTGATAGTGGAATGGTCTCCTTCGGGAGACTTCCCTGGAGATTTTTTTTTTAAATAAAATATTTATTAAAGTTTTAGACAATAAAACAAACTTCACATTCACAACCAAAAAAGGAAAAACACCATCACAATCAATCAAAAAAGCCAAAAAAAGAAAAAAAAGTACAGTAGAAAACCCCCCATACAAAATAGAAGGAAAAAAAAAACATAAAAAGGACATAAAAAAAAGATTCAATTTCTTAAATATTATTTTCATAACCCTCCTTCCAGACTCCCTCACATCTCCCTTTTCTGTGTTCCCTTTTACAAAATCTTATTCAGCAATACTTCACCTTCTTTCAAGTCTTATTTTATGTTATACATTTCAACTATTATGTCTCCAATTTTTCCCTTTGTTATCAGTTATTTGAGTTTGACATAATATTATTCTAACTTCTTTCCCTGGAGATTTTTAAGCAGAGGTTGGGTGGCCATCTGTCATGGTTTCTTTAGCTGAGATTCCTGCATTGCAGGGGGCTGGACTAGATGAACCTTGGGGTTCCCTCCAACCCTACGATTCTATGATTCTTCCCCCACCTTTCTTCCAAGAACCTCAAGGTGACGGTTATAGTTCTTTCCCAGCCACCCCTCTCAACAACCCTGTAAGGTGGGCTAGGCTGGGAGAGAGAGTCACTGGCCCAGGGTGAATTTTGATGTTTCTCTCTCTCTCTCTTTTTTTAAAAAAACTTATTAACAATTTCAACATAAGAATATATCAAAACATATAATATTCATTATTTCCCCCCTTTCCCCCCACTCCCCATCAAACCCTCCCCCCTGAGACTTCCCTCAGCTCCTCTCTCTGATTTCTCATCACATGTTGTTCTCTGCATATTATAAAATTATATCGATCCTTATATTATCTATCTACCATGTTATCAATCAGTAAGATTGTGTATGTTTATTCAAAACCTGCCAAGGAGTCCAGTGCATTTGTTGTCTTTTAAAATGCAGTGGTACCTCGGGTTAAGTACTTAATTCGTTCCGGAGGTCCGTTCTTAACCTGAAACTGTTCTTAACCTGAAGCACCACTTTAGATAATGGGGCCTCCCGCTGCCACCGGAGCACGATTTCTGTTCTCATCCTGAAGCAAAGTTCTTAACCCGAGGTACTATTTTCGGTTAGCAGAGTCTGTAAGCTGAAGCGTCTGTAACCTGAAGCGTATGTAACCTGAGGTACCACTGTACTTTGTAAAAAGTTCCCATTCTTCTTTAAAGTGACAGTTGTATTTATCTCGCAGTTTGTATGTCAGTTTAGCCAATTCTGGGGCAAGGATGTTTCTCAGGTCCCAGGCCCTGATGCCAAAATCATTGTTAAATGTGGGGTGATTGCAGGCTGGACAGCGCCTGCCACCTCACTACCTGGGGATGAATTGGCAAAAGGAGAAAAATAGATCACAAGGGGGGGGGGCTGCAATATCCTCCTCCCCCATTCCTCCAAACGCTTGCTGCCCTGACCTACACCAGAGTGACACCAGAATTATCAGGCAGGACAGTGACCTCTATAGTCTTCAACTTGCTCAGTTAGTTTCAATATACCGTACTTTTCAGTGTATAAGACTATGTTTTTTTCTTTAAAAAGCATGCTAAAAATGGGGGTCATCCTATACATGGGTAGTGCATAGGAGGGACGTTTGATTGGTTGCTGCCAAGGCGGTCAGCGGCTGTTGTGCGTGTTATTGGTTGCTACGTCAATGGGTGGTGTTGATTGGCTGACACTCCTGCAATTGGGGGGGGGGGGCAATTGGCGATGGGACAGACAGAAGGCGGACTTATTGATGCATTGATGCGTGCGGGTCAGTGATTTCCGGCATTCCCCCCTAAAAAAAAGCTCAACAACCCTGGTGGGCGATACTCCACAAAAAAGCTGAACAACTCTGTGCCCTCTCCCCCCATTTTATTAAATTTGAGTCCCCACAAATAGGGGGCGTCTTATACATAGGTAAAGGTAAAGGTACCCCTGCCCGTACGGGCCAGTCTTGCCAGACTCTAGGGTTGTGCGCTCATCTCACCCTAGAGGCCGGGAGCCAGCGCTGTCCGCAGACACTTCCGGGTCACGTGGCCAGTGTGACAAAGCTGCATCTGGCGAGCCAGCGCAGCACACGGAATGCCGTTTACCTTCCCGCCAGTAAGCGGTCCCTATTTATCTACTTGCACCCGGAGGTGCTTTCGAACTGCTAGGTTGGCAGGCGCTGGGACCGAACGACGGGAGCGCACCCCGCCGTGGGGATTTGAACCGCCGACCATGCGATTGGCAAGCCCTAGGCGCTGAGGTTTTACCCACAACGCCACCCGCGTCTTATACATGGCAACGTCTTATAAACAGAAAAGTATGGTAGTGTCATCTTGCTCAGTTGAAATATCTGGCAGGATTTGTGGGCTTCTCAGGCAATGGCTGTGTTTAAAAATGAGGGTGGCAGAAAACAGGGGGACATCCCAACAGAATGACAATAATTTATTTATATGCTGCCCATCTGGCTAGGTTGCCTACAAAGGAGCCCACAGCTTCTGGTGAAGCGGACTGGTGGTGATCATTACCTTGTAGGCCAGTGCAGAACATTGTCAAGTACATTTTCTTAAAAGCTATAATTAAGGAAGCAGGCGTTCTTGTCCTGCAGCCTATTTGATGGTGATATTGGAGAGCTGTGGAGAAATCGGCAGGACTTTTGCGAGGAAGCTACCCCCAGTTCCGATGGAGCCCAAATCTATCAGCTACATACTGGAACTTCCCTTTGAAAGTAGCAAAGCAGTTAATATAGATTTTAATATCTGGGGAAAACTCTGGAAGAGCGACCTGAAGTTTACAGCATGTTATTCCTTGAAGGAGAACTACTTGAAAATGATTTACAGGTGGTATTTAACTCAGAGTAGGCTTGCTAAGGGGGATGCGGGTGGCGCTGTGGGTTAAACCACAGAGCCTAGGACTTGCCGATCAGAAGGTCGGCAGTTTGAATCCCCGCGATGGGGTGAGCTCCCGTTTCTCGGTCCCTGTTCCTGCCAACCTAGCAGTTCGAAAGCATGTCAAAGTGCAAGTAGATAAATAGGTACCGCTCTGACGGGAAGGTAAATGGCATTTCCGTGCGCTGCTCTGGTTCACCAGAAGTGTCTTAGTCATGCTGGCCACATGACCCAGAAGCTGTGCGCCGGCTCCCTCGGCCAATAATGTGAGATGAGCGCCACAACCCCAGAGTCAGCCACGACTGGACCTAATGGTCAGGGGTCCCTTTACCTTTACCATTTAGGCTTGCTAAGATGTTTAAGACTGAATCAGATAAGTGCTGGAGATGCAATGAGGTAAAGGGAATGTTCTTTCATATGTGGTGGACCAGTAAAAGGGTAAAACAGTATTGGGAAATAATTTACAATGAATTGAAAAAAAATGTATAAAAAGCACTTTTCGAAACAACAACAGATCTCTTTTCGTTGGGGATAATTCAGATGGAAATTCCCAGGTGTCAAAAATGGTTATTTGTGTATGTGGTCCGTGTTTTGTTAGCCCCAAAAGTGGAAAATGAGCAAGGTCCCAACTAAAGAAGAATGGCAGCTTAAACTGTTGGAATATGCACAACTTGCGGATCTAACTTATAGAATAAGAGGACAAGAAGAACCTTCGTTTAAAGAAGATTGGAAAATGTTTATTGAATATATGGGGGGGGGGAAAGTTGTGTACACTAGAAAACGTTGGCAGCATTAAGATAAATTCAACAGTGTAAATAAGTTTTGAAGGATGCAGTAATGGAATACTGAATTGTATAGTTTATGTTTATGCAGGGATTTATGTTATGCAAAATGAACAATGGAAAGAGAAGAAGGGAAGTCATTGATATTTTAAGGTTGTTTAAATGAATATTCTAAATTGTAAAACAGAAAATTTAATAAAAATTATAGGTAGATGATAGAGATAGATGATAGATAGATAGATAGATAGATAGATAGATAGATAGATAGATAGATACAGTAGATAGATAGATAGATAGATGATAGATAGATAGATAGATAGATAGATAGATAGATAGATAGATAGATAGATGATAGATAGATAGATAGATGATAGATAGATGATAGATAGATAGATAGATAGATAGATAGATAGATAGATAGATAGAAAGATAGAAAGATAGATGATAGAAGCAAAGCATAACATCTTGCACAAATTTTGCGGGAATATTTCCATACATCTTGAATGGGATGCCTGTTAGGATCTCCTTGTCTAAAGTGAGATCTGGTATGTGTGCAGATGACCTTGCGGTACCCCAGTGGATTTACTTGTTTCCCTTCAGAGACATTTCCCTCCTTTGCTTCCCATCAATGGCATTGACAGAGACTTTACCATCTTCTCCCTGTTTTCTCCTTTCCAGGTCAACACCTCCTGCTTCCTGCTGTGGCTCTCTGGGTGACAGTAGGATTGGCCATCTGCCTTGTCATCCTCCTGGTTGCCCTGGCGTATGTGTGCCAGAAGAAAATCCGCCAGAGTTGCAAAGAAGAGAGAGAGAGAGCTGGTATACATAAATATAATCAAAGTGAAAGAATGTCTTTGTGCAAGTCCCCATTGGAGGGTTTGTAGCGCTGCGTCACAAACCTGGGTTTGCATGAAGGCAGGGCAGGGTAGGGGAGCAAAAGTGACAGCGTGGCCTGGGACCAAGAAGGAAGAGACACCAAGAAAATCTATTATTATTATTATTATTATTATTTAAAAAAAACTACTGAAAAAGAGGGATGCGGGTGGCGCTGTGGGTTAAACCACAGAGCCTAGGACTTGCCAATCAGAAGGTCAGTGGTTCGAATCCCCACGACGGGGTGAGCTCCTGTTGCTCGGTCCCTGCTCCTGACAACCTAGCAGTTCAAAAGCCCGTCAAAGTGCAAGTAGATAAATAGGTACTGCTCCAGCAGGAAGGTAAACGGCATTTCCGTGCGCTGCTCTGGCTCGCCAGAAGCGGCTTAGTCATGCTGGCCACATGACCCGGAAGCTGTACGCCGGCTCCCTAGGCCAATAAAGCGAGATGAGCGTCGCAACCCCAGAGTTGGCCACGACTGGACCAAATGTCCCTTTACCTTTACCTTACTGAAAAAGAAAAAAAAGGGGGGGGGGGAGAAGAAGGAAGAGACACTGAAATTGTAGTTTAAAACAACGGGAGAGGTTTGAGTAAAGTACTATGGGGCATTTGAGGGTGCCGCATCCTTTATCTCCCGCACATGAGACAGCTGAGGAATGGAAGATGCAGAAGTTCTAAGTACAGCAAATTGGGAAAGATGCTGAAAGGAGAAAAAAAGAGGATGTTTTAAACAACAGCAGGGGTTTGAGTAAAGCAGGGATGGAAGGACACCGAGAGGGGGAAATGGTGATTTTTAAAAGTGGCAGATGTTTAATAAGAGCGAGCAGGGGATGAAAGTGGCAATTTAAAGCAAGTTTTTAGTACAGCGAGAAGGGAGTTTGGAAAGGCTCTGTTGTGTTAGCTTCTTGGTGTTAGTTTTTGAATTGTACCCATCTCTGCTATTTCTCGTTGCTAAAAGTGGCTTGTTTGCTTCTTAAAAAACAACCCCTCAATGTTTCTGTAGTGTGGACCAGCTTTCTCCTGCCTGGTGTTACTAGACTACACCTCCGGTGCTATTTTTCTGGGGGAAAAGAGGTGCCGGAACTCACAATGAATGCTTCCCTTATTCTCTTACAATGGCAATGACACCCACCTGAGAGGTGTTCTGGCTGGATGGGAGTTGGGAGTCTGATGGAAGTTGGAGTCGCACAACAACAGGAAGACCATATGTTCTCCATCCTTGATCTGAATCTTAATAGTATCAGTGAGTCCAGTACTACACAGCTCCACCTGGCTGGTAACAGGGATATTTAACCACTGGATGGCAGTGTTTGGTTTTTATTTTTTAACCTTCCTTTTTCACTTTTTTTTTCCCAGCAAGAGAGGAACAGGATGAAGGAGAAGGATCCAAGACAGGTTAGTTGGATTTTGTATCTTTCTGGCAGCCCCAGAGCAAGAACTCTGGGGTGGGTCATGTGCTAACAACTGTAGTTTGCCAATTTACGCATCCTGGCCAATGTGAAACTGCGCATGGGGAGAGCAGCCTGTTTCTGATTGTATGTTCTGGACTGAAAAGTCTAAAAAATAATACAGTGGTATCTTGGTTCTCAAACGCCTTGGTACTCAAACAACTTGGAAACCAAACACTGCAAACATGGAAGTAAGTGTTCCGGTTTGCGAACATTTTTCAGAAGCCGAATGTGCTCCGTTTTGAGTGTTACGCTTCCAATTTGAGTGCCACACTTCTGTTTTGAGTGTCACGCTTTTGTTTTGAGTGTTACGCTGAGGTCTGTCTGTTTTTGCTATTTATGTTGCGTTTTTGTTTTTGTGGCTTTTTTGTTTTGTTTTTGTGACTGTGTGGAAACCAGTTCAGCTACTGATTGATTGATTGTGTGGCTGCAGTACATGGTCTATTGCTTTCATTTTATGGATCAATGGTCTCATTAGATAGTAAAATTCATGTTAAATTGCTGTTTTAGGCATTGTTTTGAAAAGCCTGGAACGAATCAATCCATTTTGCATTACTTTCTATGGGAAAGCGCGCCTTGGTTTTTGGAACGCTTTGGTTTTGGAATGGACTTCTGGAACGGATTAAGTTTGAGAACCAAGGGACCACTGTAGTAGCAGAGCACTAGATTGGGTCAATATTATTCCCGCTGTTCAGGCTAGGAGTTCCGTTGAATTTGAAGCTGGAGCAGCGCCATGTTTTTCCTTCTATCTTCAGTGTTTGGGCTAGGGGTGCTGTTGCATATGTAGCCAGAATGGCATGACATGTACAGCTTTCTTCCAACACGGAGTGCTTTGAGAGCATCACCACCATCGATGCATGCCTAACTTGGGTGCCACTTTAAAGAGCTATGGCTTCTCCTGAAGAATCATGGGAATTGGCGTGTTAAGGATACTATCAGTTGTTAAGACACCCCTATTCCCCCCACCAAACTACAACTCCCAGAATGGTGTAACCATCAAGCCCTGTTCCCAGGGAATTTCCGAGAACTGTAGCTCTGGGAATAGGGGTTTTGTAACCCTTTTTGCAAACTACAGTTCCCATGAGATTTTGTGGGGGGAACCAGGACTGTTTAGAGTGTTATGATACTGCTTTAAGTGTATGGTGCAGATGGGGACTGTATTAGGATGCCCTCTATTCTTCTGATGTAAATTTAGCAGATTTTATTATTATTATTTTTTAATAAATTTTTATTGGTTTTCCAAACACAAAATAAAAACAAACAATACACAATACACAGACATACAAACATATATAACTTCATAATCTTATTTTCATACACCTTACTTCCCGGACTTCCCCATACCTCCCCTTTTCTGCATCCTTGTTTTACATTTCTTCAGCAACTCCTCCAATTAACTAATTATTCAATTCAATTTCATTTAAGTTCTTCTTTAACTTATTGATTACAGCTGCAATTCTCTATTTGCCAACTTGACATCTTAACACTCCTCAATTTTACAACAATTTTTAAGATATATTTTAAATTTCTTCCAGTCTTCTTCCACTGTCTCTTTCCCCTGGTCGCAGATTTTAATAGGGTCTCTTTATATGATTGTAACCCACCCTTGTGAAGGAAAACTTAGAAATCCTATAAATCAGGGACATCCAAGTCCCAATAGGCTGGGATCTACTCACAGTATTAAAAAAATCTGGCAGTGATCTACCCATTGTCGTAAAAAGACCTGCAGTGATCTAACCAAAGTTGTGGAGCTTTCTTTAGTAAGCCAAAGTTCTTTTGTTTTGCTTTTTTGTAAGGATATTGTGCTATAAAAGCACAATAAATAAGTGTGAGTAGGGGAGCCATGTCTGAACCCTGGAGAGCTTCTGCCAGCCAATACCGAGCGAGGTGGACTAGGGGTCTGACTCTGTCCAAGTCAGTTTCTTATGTCCCACCCACCCACCGATATTGACTTGGAGCAGAGAATTCCCTGATGTGCTGCAGCAAGCTCTCAGCCACGCAGGCCTCTGATAAACTGGATTATCATTTTAATAAAGTGTGATAGCTGCACTCGGCTGTAATCAAATGGATTAATTATAAGCCTGGTGATTCCCTTTATCTGCTTCTGAGCACAGCAATAGACACATTGCACATAGATTGCCTGGTTTCTAATCTTTCCTTGAGAGTGCGGAGGCTTCAGGCATCGTCGTCTACCTGTGTGACTGCGGTATTCCGGGGGGGGGGGGGGAGGGAAGCAGGCAGTGAGGTTTGCAGATTTGTCCCCCTCCTTTTGAGAAGTACTCCTGTTGTGCTTCACATCCACATTAGGCAGCGGAGCACAAGGATGCAAATTGAGGGTCCGTAGCTCTGTAAATTCTCTAGTTAGAAGGATCTTCAGGTAGCAGGCGGAGGGAAAGACCTCTAACTGGGAGCTGCTGCCAGCCAGAGCATGAAGCAGTGGGCCAAAGGGGCAAATAGCCTGCCCCAGTGGGAGGCAGCTTTCTATGTTCCTACCGGATTCCATTTTGAAACCTTAGCTTCTCGTTCTACTCCTGTGCACCACGCAATTCATTACCTCGAATCACAGGTGCTGCGTTGCCCCCAAGATTGGGGGGCGGGGGCGGTCATGTATGTGATGTCACCCGTGTATGTGATGTGTGTGTGAGATGTCGCATGATGTCAGTACGTTTCCGAGCACAATTCAAAGTGTTGGTGCTGACCTTTAAAGCCCTAAACGGCCTCGGTCCAGTATATCTGAAGGAGCATCTCCACCCCCATCGTTCTACCTGGACACTGAGGTCCAGCGCTGAGGGCCTTCTGGCGGTTCCCTCACTGCGAAAAGCCAAGTTACAGGGAACCAGGCAGAGGGCCTTCTCGGTAGTGGCGCCCTCCCTGTGGAACGCCCTCCCACCAGATGTCAAAGAGAACAACAACTACCAGACTTTTAGAAGACATCTGAAGGCAGCCCTGTTTAGGGAAGCTTTTAATGTTTGATGTATTACAGTATTTTAATATTTTTTTGGAAGCCGCCCAGAGTGGCTGGGGAAGCCCAGCCAGATGGGCGGGGTATAAATAATAAATTATTATTATATTATTATCTGTGTCTTCCAACGCCATGGGGACCAAACCGGTGCAGCCTTGTGGAAGGCTGCACTGGCCTGCGTGGTGTCAGGAGACCCCTTTCCACTTTCTCTACCCCACAGATAGTTTTGTGCCCCTCTGTCCTGTACTTTTCTGAGCCTTTTCCAGCTCTAAAGCAGCCTTTCTGAGTTGGGTCTGGGGAGGGAGGGAGTCTGCTGTCTCTCCGGTGTGGGGTAAGACACACACGTTTGGGCTCCGCAAGAGTTGGAGACAGAAAGTCATATTCTCCACGATTCATGCTAGTCTGTTCAGTACATTTGCTCAGCGTTACGCCCTGGGGCCTAATAATCTCATGTGCTGTGCTCTCTCTTTCTCTTTCCCTCGACAGCTTTGCAGCCTCTGAAGAACACGGAAAACAAAGAAGGTAATGGAAAGTCTCCCCTCAGTGGTTGCTACCCATGTGTTGAGCTGCTTTGAAGTGAAAAGCAGCATGTTGCAGTCAATGTGCAGATTGTCACTTCCACAGGTCAAGCACGATACACGCACCTTGGCAGAGCTAATAACCCCCAGATCTTTGACCTCCTTCTTTGCCTCCTCTTGATGGTGGTGGTGATTGCCCTCTCTGCACCACTTGATGCCAGAGTGAGGGCAGGAGGCATTGCCCTCTGTCTGAACTGGCTTCAGTTGTCATTGCAAAGCCAACTCAGAGTGAGAACATATATTGGGTAAAAAGAGAGAAAGTGCCCACACGATGGAGCCCTGTTGCAGAACCGACTGTGTGTGTGATGGGGGGGGGGCTGTCTGAAACCTGCAAATACAGCAGTAGCGTTGGGTAGAACCTTCCCCCTGCCCTCATTCCTCGCCTGATCTCTCTTTCGTCTACCTAGTCCAAATGTTTTCCTCTCCCTTATCACTACATGACGCATCAGCGATGGGCTTCTGAACATGGCCCCGTAACTGCTTCACCTTGTAATGGGATTGCAGGAGAAAATGCACACATCTCCCCTCTTTTTTCACTTTGGTCACTTACCCATTTTCCGCGTGGTTTCATTTCCTCCCTTCCTTTTCTTTCCAGACATTGGAGAAGAAATTGACTGACCAGAATTGGAAGGGAAATGCAGTTGTGCTACCACGAGGCTCACATGGCAAGCTGTGATCCTGCTCCTGCTCCTCCATCAATGGACTGCCGAAAATGTGACTGACGCAGCATGCACAGAGACCTTTCACCTAGCGCCTGCTGCAGTTTGCTGATTTTGGCCATGACCAATTAATTGCCTTCTCCTCCCCTACCTTCTCCACAAAGATACAACCCTGAACTCTCTCTGTCCCCGTGAGACTCTCTTCTTCCCATTAGAAGCAGATCGTTGCTTACTGATGACATCCTCCCACCACCAATCTCCCAGGACTGGGATGCTCCGAGTTCCCATTCCATAGTCTTACTGGGACGCTCCAAGAGTTCGACCATCAATGACCCTGTCAACTGATACAAAGGGAAAGGGAACGACTTCCTGCTTGAATGAGAGTAATTTGGACAAACCAGGTGTACTGTAAAGAAAAGGGAAGAACTCACAGATCAACTTGCCACTCTAACAGAGGAGATCATGGCACTCAAAGCTGTTTTGAGGGTCAGTTTTCAGTTGGATTTGCTTGTAGGCATGCCACCTGTCCAATTTTAGATTAGCATGGCTGGAGTTATGTTGTGTTCTCTCTTATGTTTGCTGGAGGCTGGGTAATGACCATTGACTTTATAACAGGGGCAGGGAGCCCCTTTCAACCCGAGGGCTGCATCCCATTCTTTCAGGGCCCACATGGCCCTGCTGGATAGGGCTGGGAGCAAAAGTGGGAAGGGCAATGAATGTAAAATTTAACTTTGTAGGCTAGCTTCACATGCACCTCTCTGGCCTTCATTCAGAGAAGGAAGAGGCACTGTCAGAGTTCTAGGGCACATTTCAGCCAGGCGAAAACACACCAGTTAGATGTGAAGCAGGGACACTAGGGGTGTAATGTGGAGAGTCCTGGGGGCCAAATAAAAATGACCGCAGGGCCACATTCAGCTCCCAAGCCTGACGTTCCCTAACCCTGCTTTTTAACCTAACGGCAGTAGCTGCCAAGAAGCAGGAAGGGCCCTTCACTCAGCGGTGTAATGTACACATGCTTGGCAAACAGAAAGTCAGTCACAATCCTTGATGGCTCCACCTAGAAGAGTGTTGTTAGGAAGCAATGCTAGAGAAGATCTCTGTGGTAGATCCTGGAGAGATTTGGATCCCTTTGGAATCAGTGGTGCTAGACCGGGTGGACCAGTAATTGACTCAATGTGGGAGAGCCTCCTATTTTCCTAACTGAGCATAACTAAGAGATGCACGATAAGGCATTATCTTTTTTGAAAAGAAAAACCATGTGAGGTGAATTGCTCTTTGAGGTCTCTTGGAAGAAGGGGATAAGATTCAGTACTAAGTCCTACTGGATGAAGCCATAGGCCCACCTCTGGGCCAACCAAAGGCCTGTGGGGAGTAGGGCAGCCACAGCACTCTCCCCACATGTGAGTCTCAGGAGTTGTTTCTCAGAGGCTAAGCCCTTGTGGCACTGCAGGTAGAAGCATAGCTATCACAGCCAGTAGCCCTTGAGAGGCTTCTCCATGAATTTATCCAATTGTTTCTTAAAGCCTTTCAGGTTGGTGGCCATCCCTCCGTCTCGTGGGAACGAACTCCATAGTGTGCTGTGTCAAAGTCCCTCCATTTGTCTGTCCTGAATTTTCCAATATTAGGTGAATGATGGCCTCGAGTTTCTAGTATTATCTTTGTGAAGCTCGCCTTCAGATGTCGGTCTCTTCTCCCTCTCAGCCTTCCTTCCACAGCTGGAAGACAATCACAGGCAAAATGGGGAGCCTCTTTCCTGAGCTGAAATAGGAATGTGGCGCTGGCAGTGCCTTTACTCAAAAGACGGCCCCACTTGCTGAATGGGGCTTACTCTCAGCCAAGTCTGCATAGCATTTCAGAAATCTTCTCCCCTTTACACCTCCCAACTCAAACCCAAAGCCTTTATTCTGTGGAATGGGAATGTTTCAGAATTGAGTGCATTTCTGTTCTGTTGATGTTTCCTGTGCCTGAGGCAAAACGGCATCTTGTGAGGTTCCTGAAGGTGCTCATATGATTTTAGAGCCCACTGCAATCTCCAGCTGCTGTTTGCCATGTCTGGGAGCAAATCCACAACTGTGGGGGTGAGTGGAATTTGCAGGGATCTCTTAATATTAGATGCAAAGGGAAAACTATATGGCAGAGCAACTGCTTTGGCCCAGCAATTGGGCTGCTGCTTCTTCCTCTGTTGGGAGAGAGAGAATTTCCATTCACTGTTGACAATGGAAGACTTTGGAGCCATGTTTTAAGATTCTGCTTTTGGTTTGAGCATTGCAACACAACAGGGTATGGTGTTTTGCATGCACCAGGGTAGCCTTATTTTGCCTTGTGCTTGCTTTCCTCCCAGTTAACCACCTGGTTCACTGGAGCTAAATTTCTTTGTTTTTCCCCGAGAGAGCATTCAGTTCTGTCTCTTTGGTGTTTTTTAATATATAAAAATACTGGGCTGAAAATGGATGGCTAGTCATGGTACTAGCGAGGGGGAATCTGCTGGTCAGATGGCTCCCTCTACCCCATAAGCTGAACCAAAGAGTAAACTTTCTTGCATTTCTGATTAGATTTGCACCCAACATAGTCTACATTATTTAGCATGTTATTTGCAAATCTGCAGAGATCTGGTTTATTGGGGAGGGCAGGGTTGCATTCTCCCTTTTTATCCCAACCCCCAAAGCCAGGGTAGCCGCCATGGTGCTTTCCAAGTGTTTGGAACTACAGTTCCCATTGGCCCCAGCCAGTGTGCACAAGAATGATGGGAATTGTAGCACAGCAACACCTAGAAAGCACCGTGTTGCTTACTGCTGATGAAAGAAGTTGAGCTGTACAGCTGGGAGACACTGAACACTTCAGAAGTAGAGTAGGTATTAGAAAGTTTGGGATAAGAGCTGAGGCAGTCTCTGTTGAACTGTGGACTGCTAGATGCCTCATTCTCACACTTCTTGCTTTCTAAGTCTAATATTTTCTGGGGATTTTCCTCTCTCTCGCTCAAAAGGGCTTAGAAACTTGCTGTGTTTTTTTTTAATAAAAAAAAGTACATTTGAACTTTTTAAATTAATTAGCTATTTAAAATGTTAGAAATTGGAGTCCTTAGTGCCTTTGGGGAGATCTAATAAACATTTGGTTCTTTTGGGCGAATGTTTCCTTTGTGCATGATTGAGATACAGTGGTACCTTGGGTTACAAACACCTCAGGTTGCAAACGCTTCAGGTTACAGACTCCGCTAACCCGGAAGTGGTACTTCGGGTTAAGAACTTTACCTCAGGATGAGAACAGAAATCATGTGGTGGCGCCGCGGCAGCAGCGGGAGGCCCCATTAGCTAAAGTGGGACCTCAGGTTAAGAACGGTTTAAGGTTAAGAACGGACTTCTGGAACGAATTAAGTACATAACTCGAGGTACCACTGTATCTGAAAAGGTTGGGGAGGGGGGTCAATGATTTCCCTGTCCAAATATTTCTGTGGGGTTCTTGCCTATCCTCTTGGCCTCATCGAGTGCATGATCTGAAGGCAGGTCTGATCCTTACCATCAGAGGCAAATACAGTAGGCCATAATAATAATAATAATAATAATAATAATAATAATAATAATAATAATAATTTATTTGTACCCCACCCATCTTGCTGGATTTCCCCAGCCACTCTGGGCAGCTTCCCACAAAGATTAAAAATACATTAAAATGTCACACATTAAAAACTTCCCTGAACCAAGGCTGCCTTCAGATGTCTTCTAAATGTCAGGTAGTAACCATGGATGGTGATGCAGTTTCAACACAAAACATCCACCACCCAAATACCACCAGGGGCACCCGTTGCCCCAGGCGCAGAATTGTTAGGGGTGCAAAATTTCAACAACCGGTGCAATCTTAATAATAATAATAATAATAATAATAATTAATAATAATAATTTTTATTTCTATCCCACCCTCCCCGGCCAAGACCGGGCTCAGGGCGGCTAACACCAAATATATGATACATTAAAAACACAAAATCAAACAATTGGTTAAGATACAATTCAAAATCACATTTAAAATCAGAATAAAATTAAGCGGGAGTCCACGAATCACAACTGTAGGGGTAAGTAATATTAAATGTTCACCAGGCCCAGCTACCCGTGCTGGTCCCATATGGGCCGACAGAAAGAGCCAAGGAGGCCACTTACATACAGGGTCCCATAGAAAGAAAGCAGGGGGTCAGACTAGGCCCGGACCAAAGGCCTTGCGGAACAGGTCCATCTTGCAGGCCCTGCTGAAAGATGTCAAATCCTGCAGGACTTAGCTGCAAACTTCCATTTCTGGGCTCCATTGAAAACGGCTTCTCCATGCCAACCAGGAAATGACCTCTCCAGGCAACGGAACAACATTAGGCAATTGAATAATAATAATAATAATAATAATAATAATAATAATAATAATAATAATAATTTATTATTTGTACCCCGCCCATCTGGCTGGGTCTTCCCAGCCACTCTGGGCGGCTTCCAACAACGATTAAAAATACATTAAGATGTCACACATTAAAAACTTCCCTGAACAGGGCTGCCTTCAGATGTCTTCTAAATTTCAGGTATTTGTTTATCTCTTTGACATCTGGTGGGAGGGCGTTCCACAGGGCGGGCGCCACTACCAAGAAGGCCCTCTGCCTGGTTCCCTGTAGCTTTGCTTCTCGCAGTGAGGGAACCGCCAGAAGGCCCTCGCGCTGGACCTCAGCGTCCGGGCAGAACGATGGGGGAGGAGACGCTCCTTCAGGTATATTGAGCCTTTGAGGCCATTTAGGTATGCACATGCATACTCCATCCATTCCCCTCCCTCCCACTACCCCCCTCCGTGGTGCCACTGCATGCCATTTTCTTAACTAAGGAGTGTGGGATTTCACAGTTTGAGCAGGTAAAAAGATTATGGGTACTGTTCATTACAATTTTTTCGTAATTGGATGTTTTATACTTTTGGGGTGGGGGTAATGTATTCTTGCCTGCTGGAAGACTTGCAATTCAACAGTAAATTTGCACGGGGTGGTTTATTTTGAATGCTCACCATCGCAAATCTGAATGAGGCTATTTTTGCAAGAGCATCCAGGCTCTGTCTGGGCCTCTCCTGCACAGCAAGCAGGGCCTGCTGACAGGCAGGTGGCAGAATCAGTCCATCTGTTGGATGAGAGAATTCCAACTAGAGCTGAGGCAAATTCAGACGGGGAAAGAAAAGCTCTTGGGCAAGCTTGGCTAACTTGAATTCATCTCCAAAACCTTTTGCGTATTCTGCCTCCCCTCAAAATGTCCCCAGTTATGGATGTTGTGGGATCATGTAAAATTTTGGCATAGAGAGCCTTGTTCATCTTGAGGGCCGCAAGGGGAACATTTCAGGGGCCACATGCCAGTGGTGCATGGGGCCAGAGGCAGAAGTGGGTAGAGCAATGTGTGTGTCTGTTACCTTTGTACACTAGGCTACATTTCAGAGAGGCAAAAAGATTCCTGCTTTGCAGGGGAACTTGTCAGTCATGGCCAGGAAAGCGTTCTTCCTGAGACTGGTTATAACCTGTTAAAAGGTTATAATTATGGTCTTCTGTATGATACATCTGTTTGAGGATGCACATGTTGTGTCAAATGAGAAGTGACTTTAAGCACATGATTCAGAAACACAAACTGGCCACATATTTCCATTTACCAAAAGGCAGCTATGATCTAAATTGGGAGAGCAGCACAGAGCAGAAAGAGTTCAGCCCATCTCCTGCTGCACCTCAGCCCTGATTTGGGTTGGGGCTCCTGTGGCTGCTTTTTGTAGAGAAGGCGATGTGACAAGTCCAAGCACATTTTTATTTTAAAAATGTTGTGCTTCCAAAAGTAAAATGGATTAAATGTCCTGGAGAGATTGCAATTCTTTTGTGTCAACAAGAGAATGTGAGGGGGGGGGGGAGGCTTTCTTTTCTAGAAGCCCTGCTTTTGGTGTATGGAAATTTGGAACTAATGAAGCTTTTCCCATCATGTATATAAATGAGGGCCCCATGGGGAACTTCCTAGGGAGCACTTGCTGACTGTGGAAGAGGTCAGGGCCCAAAGATGAGGCAGCCATGGATGCGGCTCCCACCTTTGCCCTGTTGGCTACAGTCCTGTCAGGCCAAAAGTCACCCAACCCCTCCTCCCCAGATAGCCTCTTATCCCAGCTCTGGGGTCCAACCAGGCAAAGACCCTCAAGTGGAGTGTGGTGTCAATATAGGGGGATTGTGGGGTCTCTCAAAGACCCCTCCTCTGGTTCTCTCCTCCACCACTGGGTCTTTCAGCTGCTTCTTGCTCCAGAGGCATATGTGGCCCCCTCTCCCTTGCCCGTGACTCCAGGTGAGCACAGGGGGTGGTCCTGCAATGTAGGTGAGCACTGAGAAATAGTGGGGTGCATGACAGGGGTGTTTGAGGGGTGTAGCAATGGAGCTCAAAGTGAAAACCTCTTTAGTTTTCTCAGTCTGTGTGAACAAAGAGGGGCTAAGGGATTGGCAAGGCTGGAGACCCTGCCCCTCCATGCCTACTGTCACTCATCCTTTTGGCTTTGATCCTCCCCCTCCAACACACACACATAAAAAGCTCCCCCCCCAATGCACCCTCTCAGGCTCTGGATTTAGACACAAGATTCAACTCATTGCCCTGCCTCTCATAGCCATGGGCAGATGTTGGAAAGTGTTCAGAGGAGGAAATAGGTCTGGCATACCAAGGGGCTGCCCCCACCCTTATTTCTCTGGCCTGCTAGGACACCCTCTCGCACCCAGACTCCTCAACTTCAGCCTCTCGAGGTTCTTTGAGATCCAGGACATGAGGTCCTTGATGGTTTGCTTGTCTGGCCGCTGCACCTCTGCTGAGAGATAGGGAACCTCCATGTTAAAAGGGTCAGCCTTTGAGATGCCACCAGGCTCTTTGCAAACAGGCAGCTGCTGCCCAGGACGCTTCCTAGTCTTGCCTCCTTTAGTGCCCATGAGCTCCCTGGGTGGCTGAGATGGCACAAGCCAACTGTCCTCTGTGGGCCAAACCATCCCAACTGATGCCCACTCTGGCCCTGTTCTCCAGGCCCAAATACCCAGGCAGGGAAACCTCAGGGAGGACACCCACCACCCACCCACCAACCCCTCCCATCAATTGGGCCCCCTTCCCCAGGCAAGGAGGCAGCAACATTGCCCCCAAACCCCACTGGAAATCACAGACGTACCGCTCTGGGTCACACTGGCATCTTTGGTGGGAGCCAGTCCTCCATCAGACTCAGCAGATTTCCTGAGGAGCATCCTCAGGAATGCTCCCCTGGGGCTTCCCCTGGGGTGGGGTGGGGGGAGAAATGTCACGACCCCACAAGTGGGCTGAAGCCTGCCTCTCCTCAGACCTGGGGGGATTCATCCTCTGCCACCTTCCAGGACACTTGTGAGGCTGAGGGGAAGCAGGACACCCACATGGACCCTGAAGGAAAGGAGCAAAGGCAAGAGCCCAGCTGCTGCAGGATCAGGCCCAAGAGGGCCCATCTTGCCCTGTTCTCACAGGGGCCACCTTACGCCCCAAGGAAAAGCCTCAAAGCGATACCTCAGTGCAAGAGCAACCCCCTTCCCCACTTCTGCTCTCCACCTGCTGGTCTTAGTCAGAGGCATTGACTTCCTCCCCAGGGGAGGGAGAACACAGCCATTGGCAGCCTCCCCTCCCTACCTGGAGGGGCCCTGGAGCCTCCCCCACCAAGGAGACTGAAACTATGGGGGGGGGGGCAACAGGTGGAAGAGGAGACTCACTGTCTTCCATGATTTGTTTGATCAAATCCTTTGGCTCCTCCTCCTCCTCCTTCAGCAGCTCAAGCTGGTTGTCTGCCAGGGCAGCAGTTGGCCACCATTTTGCTGTGGGGGAAGGGGAGAAAAAAGGGGGGAGAGAGACTTTGGAGCTCCCAGCCTGGCAAGAGGAAACGTGCGGAGTGGGGGTCTCTCTCACCTGAACGGCACAGGTGGGTGCACGGGGGGCGTCTGGCGGGGCTGCCTGAAGGGCATGATGATGGCTTTCTCCGTGGCCGCTGCTGCCCTCTCCAGATTCTGCATCCACCTGCCAGGAAAAACGGGAAGAGGGGAGACAGAGAGAGACTGTCTTAAAGCCCCAAAGAGAACAGAGAAGGGCCTTCCATTTGCCAGTTTGAAATACACCCCCCCTTTACCTTTTTACACTTAAGGTGTGTGTGTGTCCCCCCACCCCAGCAGAGGGAAGAATAAGAGGCAAACATCTTACCTGATCCTCTCGTAAGGGCTGGACGCCACCAGCTCGTAGATTTCTGGTCCCTCCTCCGAAAGGTAGACCAGAAAAAATGATCTTGGATCTGAGCAGAGAAAAGAGACCAGATGGAAGAAGGGTCCTCACGGTGTCATGAAGAGCGGTGGTGTTATGGCCCCCCTTCTTACCTGTGGCTGCAGGGCGGGCGAGGGTGGTCTCCAGGGGAACCACGGGGCTTAAAACAGAGCCCCCTGCCTTCCTCCTGAAGCACTTTAACTGCATCCGCCACCCCTTTGGCTTCAGAAATACTACAAGATGTTCCAGAAGTAGGACATGCAGGTCTAAGAGACACAAACACACACAGAGAGAGGGGTTGTTGCTCACTTGCTCCACTGATCCTGAGGAGAACACCTAGGTGCCAGGCTGCAGAATCAGGCCAAAGGCCCATCCAGGCCAGAGGGACAAAGGAGGCTGGACCAAGTCAGGCCCTTGGGCCCATCTAGCCCTGTCTTCTCTACGCTGTCTGGCAGAAATGGCTCTCCAGGGTCCCAGGGTCTTCCCCTGAGCCCAACCCGGAAATGCCGTTGGGGATGGAAGCTGGGACCTTCTGCATGCCAAGCAGTGTTCTGCCATGGAGCTACAAGGGCCCTTCTTCCACCCAAACACAGTCTCTCTGGGAGAGTTGTGGTTTGTGGCTTGTGGTTTGAGAGTTCTAAATGCTCCTGAAAGTTGGATGTTTTGACAGCTAAGGCTCTACTTTGTTTTAGGGATTGTGTTCTAAAACTGCTTCATTCTCTTAATCTTTTCGAAAGCTGCCTGACGACCTTTGCTTGGTCTGTCTAGCTCAGCCCTGTCTCCTCCTGCTGGCAGCAGTGGCTCTCCAGGGCTTTTAGACTCCAGAGTATTTCTGCCATGAAGCCACAAGCCCTCCCCTCTTTGATTCCTGCCTTAATAGAAAAGGGGAGTCTAAGTGGCAAAGCCAACTGCAGAGGCAGAGCACATCACCCCTCCACTCGGAGAGGCCTGTGCCACGTGGGTGTGTCTGGGCAGGAGAGGTTGTTTCTTCACTTACCCACAGTCGTCTTCTTGTTCAGGCTGCAGAGGCCCCTCCTGAATTATGTGGTGTTCCCTGAGGTCAAGGTTCTGCACAGAGGGGCAGAAAAAGGCAGCATTTCATGGAGGGGAAGGGCAGGACAAGGCCAGGGATTGGAGGGGAGGGCGAAGAGGAGACCCTACCTGGAACTCCCTGGCTAGTGGGTGGCGGCTCTTGCGCAGGGATTGGGCGTCCAGGCGCTGCTGGTACCCTTGCAGCTGGCGGTTGTTCTCTGCCAGCCGCAGCTCCTGCTGGACGCCCGCCAGGATCCCCTTGACCTCATCCCAGGCCAAGCAAAGGCACTGGTGCTCATAGGTGGATTCTGAAAGTGCAGAGAGAGGAGGTAAGAGAGAGAGAAAGAGGCTGCCTGCAAAGTTGTTTTTAGTTACAGCAACTCCCAGTGCAAACTAGGAACAAGGCTGCATTTAAAAGCAAACAGGTCTGGAAGGCAGATGAGCAGCAGTAGCCCAGATGCATAAGGCAAACGGATCCTTGTTTGCTGATAGGAAAGTGGGCTGCTGAACAACACCTATGCCCTACAGACACAGCCTCATGGGGCACTAATGCAACAGACCCCCCTCCCCGCCCCATCACCCTCTGGGTGCTGGCTTTCCCTAATAAGGCAGGCTCAATGCACCTCACAACCTCCCAAAATTAGGAAGCACATCAACATGGAGTCATGGAGAGATGCAGCTTTCCTGGGACACCCTCCCCACCACACCCAACACACCAAGACATGGAGAAAGAGAGACATACCGTTGGTGTGCTGGATGATCTGATTCAGCAGCAGAGGGTAACTGGTCAGGCGCTGCAGCTCGCAATCCAGGAAAGTGGCCAGTCGGCGCTGGTGGCATTCCGGGCTGCTCTCAATTTCCTGGGAATGGCAGAGAAGGAAGCAGACAGACAACATGTATCTGGGCGCCAGAGAGAGTCAGCCACCTCCAGGGTCACAAGCAGCAAAACCAGTGGGGTGAGCCTTGCTGCTTAGCTCCTGGTGCCTTAGGGGCACTTCATGGGAATGTCCCCAGTCAATGTAGACAATACTGAGCTTGACGGATCAAGGAGTCAGACTCAGTTTGAGGCGGCTTCTGATGTTCCTGTGCCGGTTTGTAAATAAATACAACTTTTGTAAAATGTCAGAAGGCTCCAGTAACCTCATTCCAAAGGAAACCAGGCCAGGCGACCACTGCCCCCCTGAAATTTATGCACTTGCAGAATAAGGACTCGTGTAACAACAGCATATTTCTGTTTTAGAAATCAGACATGTGGGCAAACCTTAAATGGTAGATCTGGAGATTCCCTTGCCCCCAGTTAGAAGCTCAAGCTCATTATCTCCCGTGCACACCACCCACTTGCTGGGGGTTAGACTAGATGACCCTCGTGGTCCCTTCCAACTCTGCAATTTGATGATTCTGCAGAGGCACTCATTCCTTTGCCCTGTTTGTTGATCTGCTTGCCCAGGCACATCACAAAGCCAGCCAAGGTTACCAAGCAGCAAATCAATACTTCCTGTGGAGTAGCCATAAAAATATTAGAGTGCTTAAGTGCTGAAATACCAAAGTCCTTAATAAAAATGCAACAAGACACCAACAAGAATCTTAATGAGGTATCATTCCACTGGAGAACATCTAAAACTTTAGAGCGATTATGCAGATTTTGGGGTGTGTTCCCCCCACCCTATTAGCCAGTGCACAAATGAGAGCTTCAGAAAGGATTGTGCAATAAACAAACAAATGAATAAATACTCTTTAAAATATGCTGCATATTGAATGTGGAGCTATTTATTTATATTTCATTTATCGTATTCATGGTCCACCTTTTCTTCCAAAGAGCTCAAGAGGAATGTTAGGCATCTGAAGGCAGCCACCTGTATTGGGAAGTTTTTAATGTCTGACATCCTATTATGTTTTTATATATGCTGGAAGCACACAGAGTGGCTGGGAAAACCCAGCCAGATGGGTGGGGTATAAATAATAAAATTATTATTATGATTAGGCTGTTAGGCAATGACTACCCAATGTCACCCAATGAGCTTCAGTAGCCAAGTGGGGATTTGAACCCTGGTCTCCCAGGTCCCAGTCCAACACTCTAACCACTACACCACACTGGCTCTCAGTGTGGCACCACCCAGAAATAGCCGTGAAGTGTTGGTAGGTTTGTGGTGAGGAGGAGCCCTGAACTTTGCAGAAGTACAAAAAATATTTAGGAGGCAGGAAATTATGCAGTGCTGACTGCCTTTTTTGTGGGGGGAGTGGGGGGGACGACAGAAAACCAGAGAGCCAGGGAATAGAATGGAACCCTGAATAAGTTTACTTGGTACGGCATCATCATCATCATCATCATCATTTCCTTTAGGAATTACTTCCCACAAGACATCCCAAAGCAGCTGACAACTTGGGATTGTATCCAGTGGTACTCCTACTCATCACAGACCCATTGAAGGTTCATTAATTTCAATGGGTCTGCTCTTAGCAGAACTAGCATTGGATACAACCGATACATAAAACAGTTCCATATACAAATACAATATAAACACCTAATTTTCAAAAATCAGTTTAAAACAGCAACAACACATACATAAAAATCCATTCAAATCCTAGGCAGATACCACAGGGGATAACATTTTTAGAAGGCTTATTTTTCAACAAGAGGAAACTCTCCAGCGGACGTCAGAAAGGCAAGGGAGAAGGAGCCTGTCTGACATACAGTAAGACAGGGCTATGGTGGCTGGAAACGTTTTTTACATGGTAGGGCTGCAGTTTTTAACCTGCTGGTTTTTGTCACGATAGGTCTTGTGCAACACTTAATTTAGGGGAAAGTGCCATGACACATGTGCTAAGGGGAGATGATCACGTGAGGAAACATTGGGGAAATGGAACAAAGTGTTGTCTGAATGCGGCCCCAGTGCACAATGGATGTCCTGATGGGATGATGTGTAGGAATGTTGAGGACAATAGGAGAGGATATATTGATTAATATTATCCTTCCTCACACTAGTGAGCTTGTAGCAGAGCACGTTCCCATGTACATAGAAGGAACCTAGTTGATTGGATTCCTGAGAATCACTTGAGTTAAGCAACCCATTCTGGTTTGTCCAGATGGGATTTGTTCCTGGTAAATCCCCCTTTGTTCCCTTTTAAAAGAATAGCGACACAGTAATCTTCACGTCCTTCTATACAACTGCGTGATAATTCTTCCCCATCTGCGCAGCAATTACAAGTGATGGCTGGAACACCGCTTAGCGCTACCCTGGTTAAGACTGACAACTCTGACGGATCTACTAGTATAGCCCATCAAAGACTTGCTACTACTCACCTCAATGAACAGCATCCGACCTCACCAACTTTGCCTAATTCTTCCTCCCTGGCAAAACCCTTCCTGCCTGTTAATGTTACCAAATCATGGATTCAATCAACTCAGAAGAAGACCTTATCCGCACAAACTAAAATTACCGATTTTCTTATGGGTCCTCGTTCTACCTCCAAGAACCCATTAAACAACTCAAAGTGACAATTACCGAGACAGCACAAGGACCCGACATTATCAATACTTAGCTGGAACATCGCTGGTTGGAGAACCAAAAAATCAGACCCCGAATTCAGGAAGTACATAAACTCATTTAATATCATTCTATTCCAAGAAACGTGGGATGAAGAAGAGATTATCATAGACGGCTTCGATCTTCTAACACTTCCGGCCTCCCCTTCCTTGAAAGGAGGTCGCCCCAAAGGGGGTTTTTTGATTGGGATCTCACTCCAACTTCGCGCCAAATTCACTCTGGTACGGGCTTCCCCGCCTTTTGCTCTATCTGGACTGATCACAGAAGGGAAGTCCTCATTACTAATTACTAATGTTTATCTCCCCCCCGAAGGCTCAGCACCTGATCTTGATTGGAGATGGGAATCATTTGAAAATCACCTATTGTCATGTCATACCAAATGCCCTAACTCGTATTCCTTAATTGGGGGAGACTTTAATGCTCGTATTGCCACTAATTGGGACCTACTAACCAAGTCCAAATGGTGGACTCCCCCATGTTTGGACAACTTTGACTTGGAACATACCAGAATTAGAACTTCAAAGGACAACAGAGTAAACAAAGCAGGAGTGACCCTTTACCAAATGGCCATTCGCTTGAATCTAGTATTCTTGAACGGCACCTTCCCCCCCGATATACCGGGGGAGTTCACTCACCTGGGACCAACATCTAACAGTGTTATTGATTACTTCTTGATCTCCGCAAATTTGGCCGTTAATGTACTTTCCTTCCAAGTTGAAAACCAACATTTCAGTGATCACCTCCCAATAGTGACCACTTTGTCATTGTTCCGGAGCCAGAAGGACTATAAACACTCAGTCCTTCTGGAAACCTCATCATCGGTCCAAATAAGAGGGATCAAATGGTCGGAGGCTGTGGCCCAAAAATACCAGGATTTTTTCCATAGGGAAATCACCGCCTATCTACCTCAAATAACTACTGATTTACAAGATTCCAATTCGGTTTTGAAACTTTTTAACCTTCTTACAATAAACCTTACCTCTTTTTTTACATCACCTCCTCAAAAGGCGAAAGTGGCGCATTGCAGTGCTGGGGCCCCTTGGTTTAACACCTATTGCAAACAAGCAAGATCCCTTCTTCGTTCCATCTATAATGAATACAAAGATTCTAATGCCCAAGCTCTACCATCCTCCTATTTACAAGCCAAAAGAGCATACAAACAGACTTTAAAGCTGGCCAAACGCGAGTGGCATCAAAAGCGTTGGCGAGCCTTGATTGCGGCCTCTAGATCCCGCAGACCACAGGAATTTTGGGCTCTGATAAACATAAGAGGAAGGAAGTACCCACTGACGATTATCCCTGCGCCCACATGGGAAAAATTCTTGAGTAAATATTTCTCCTTGGCAGAGGAATCCAACTCATCCACGGAATTCCGAGCCGACCATCTACCTTTGTGGCCCTCTACCGACCCAGACCTGATAATGGACTTGATATTAGATCTGAAAACGGGCAAAGCCCCCGGGCCAGATCTAGTCCCTGCTGAGGCTATTGTTGCGCAACCGAGGTGGTGGGCTGAAATTCTGGCCAAAGTCTTTGACGCAATTAATTCTACGGGGCTTATCCCTAGGTCATGGAAGGAGGCCGTGATCGTGCCAGTCCATAAAAAGGGTCCCCCTGCTGACCCGGAGAACTATCGGAACATCAGCCTTTTGTCTATCATCGGGAAAATCTATGCAAAATTTTTGCTGTCTAAGCTGTCCCATTGGGCAAACGACTCAAATTTGATTGGCCATGAGCAAGCGGGCTTTAGGAACAATTATTCGACCTCTGACCATATGGTAATTATGTATCATCTTGCCAGAAAATATTCTGCCCCGAGGCGGGGGCGCCTATGTGTCGCTTTCATAGACCTAAAGGCCGCCTTCGACAGTATCCCAAGAAACTGTCTATGGAAGAAACTAGAGAGATGGGGCATAGATAGAAGACTGTTATGGCTCATAACCCAATTACACCACGGGTCGTCGGCTAGAGTGAGACTCACACCTGCGGGAAACCTATCCAACGAGGTCCCAATAAATAGAGGTGTGCGCCAAGGCTGCATTTTGGCCCCACTCCTCTTCAACCTGTTTATTAGCGATATGAAGCTCTTTCTGAATGAGTCTCAAGCCAACATTCATGCCCCCCGCCTAGCCGATTTTCGCTGCCCTTTGCTCCTATATGCCGATGATGCAGCGATCCTTTCCTACTCTAGAGTCGGTTTATGCAGAGCTCTAAAGATTTTTGCGGCTTATTGCAAACTCAACCATCTGACAATTAATCATGGGAAATCTAAAGTCCTGGTCTTTACCAGGTCTCGGAAAACTTACAGCTGGAAGTTAGATGGAGTCCAATTAGAACAGGTTTTCAAATTTAAATACCTGGGAGTCTTTTTTCACTACAACCTAAGCTGGAAGCCACAGATACAGTATTTACTAAACAAAGGGAAAACAATACTTTATGCTCTACTCCAATTTTTTGCGGCTGACGGAGCCTCCCACATCCCCTCTGCATTGAAGGTATACCACGCAAAAGTGGTTTCCACCCTCTGCTATGCTGCCCCGCTCTGGGCCCCTGGGTCCAATTTAACATCGCTGGAGACATTGCAGAATCAGTTTCTCCGTCGCCTCCTGAAACTCCCCATGTGTGTGAGCAACGCAGCCATACGTCTGGAGTTAAGGATTGCAATATTGGAGACTGTCATCTGGAAGCGAGTCTTTGGCTATTGGCTGTCCAGCTGGCATAGGCTTCCCGACCATTACCTTTTTCAGTGCCTCTGGCGGGACGAATTTGTTAATCCGTGGGTAGGAAAAATCCATGCCAAACTTCTGAGCATCGGAATTTCCCCAGCGGACTCCCTAAAGATGAACTTACGCTCAGCTAAAAGCCTTATTGAGCAAAGATTAGCAGACATTGAAAATCAACACAACCTTGCCAGAGGTGGGGGTGTCTGCTCCCCCAGGTATCACGGAATAACCCCACCACTTGACCTTCCATCATACATGTCATCTCTTTCATCAGTACCACACCGACTTGCATTTATTCGTGCAAGGTTCAATGTCCTTCCATCGAACCTGCTGAGCCACAGATTTTCCAAGGGTTTGGTGTCTCCGCTATGCGTGTGTGACGGGAAAACTGCTGAATCTCTTCCACATATAATGTTCAACTGTCCCTTACATAGCATAGCCAGGACTAAATTCTTGGGTCCTGCTTTACTGCGCTTGGTTGGCAGGCCTGTTGAGTCACACGCCGCACTGCTTTTGCAGGATACAGATCCTTCTGTTACTCTGCAGGTGGCGAGATTCCTGAATGCGGTTATCTCACACGCAAAAACCACCAAAAAACAACAACAACATCAAAATCTAATCGGACAGTTATGATGAGAGTGCATGTCGGATCTCGTCTTCAGTTTTCCTTTTTCTGTGAACCGTCCCTTGGAGCTCTCCGGGCCCCATCCTGTTATTTGGCTCTGCCCAATGACCCACCCTTGCATCGCAGTGTTCACCTTCTGTTGTCAGATATTTCGGTTTTTAAGCCTTTGTGCTTTTTTATGTTTGTACATATTTTATGGGCTAATAGCCGTAAATAAATAAATGAAATGAAATGAAATCTTCTTTTAAAGTAATGATAAGCTTTACTCACATTCAGTCCACAGTGTGGTCCTGAAGGCAGGCTTTAGCTTGTAGTTACAGATACAGAGCAAAGTGTGGGTTCATCCCCTTGTGAGGAATGAGCCCATGTGCTGCTGGCTGGGGGCAAAATAGCATCAAAATAGAGGAAGAGTATCAAGAGAGAGATGGCTGTGTGACCAGGCCCAGACAGAGGGGGGGGGGCATATGGGACACTTGGCCCGGGCCTCCGACTCCAAAGGGGGCCTCGGTCAGCATATTCACAATCCTTTTGTCTTTATATGCAGATATGGTTCAAGCCTTGAAATAAAATTACCTGTCAGCATAACTTTTGTGAAAATTATTTATATACTTACTTATTTATAAGACTTCAGTTATCCCCAGGGTAAAAAAAAGGGGGGTATATTATCTACCTGGCCCAGGCCTCTGCAAGGCCCTGTGTGTGACCGGCCCTTTTATGGGGTCTCACAGGGTCACGCTTATCAGATTCACCAGCCCCACTGAAGAGGCTCCTCATGAGGCCGGAGGAATATTGCCCGGCTGTGGGGCATGAAGGCCGCTCCCTGCAAGGCCCTTTCCACCTGGCCTAGGGGGCTGGACCCACACTCACCAGCCCCACTGAAGAGGCTCCTCATGAGGCCAGAGGAACATCGCCCAGCTGTGAAGCATGAAGGCCACTCGCTGCAAGGCCCTTTCCACCAGGCCTAGGGGGCTGGGCACACACTCACCAGCCCTACTACGTTAAATACGTATTCTGTAGTGGACCTTTGTAATGTTTTATTTTGGAATCTTTAAGATAATCTTTTATATTTGTGTTATGCTGTTTTGACTGTATACTCTATATTTGACTTTCTTCGGATTGTCTTATGTTTTATTGATTTCATATGCTGTAAACCGCTTTAAGATTCTTCTTAAAACTATAAAGTGGTATAGAAATTAAATTAAATCTATCTGTCTATCTATCTGGTCACATACAAGGGGAGGATGCTCCAGAGCCAGGCCTGTCTAAAGTCTGTTTCGGGGGCCTAATCTGGCCCGCCGGTCAGTTTAAACCGTGGCAGCTTATTTCCTGGGGTAAAATCCTAAAAAAAACCCTCAACAACTTTCAATCCTAAAAAAAGCTCAACAACTTCAATCCTAAAAATAACTTTGGTTGGCCCTTTGGTCAGCCCTCATGGCCCTTCACTTCATCAAATCTGGTCCTCTTTGAAAAAAGTTTGGACACCACTGTGAGACCAGGTGTGACAAGAAGTCCTTCCAGCTGGAGCAACATTCCACTCTGGGCAAACAGGAAATGTTGTATTTGACAGCTTTTGTAATGTTACATCCCACATGATGAAACAGACAGGCTGTCCTTTCCTGCAGAACGCTGTGATAACAGAGATGATCTTTTACACGTTCTGGCTCCAAACTGTACTGGAACAATAACACCTTTATGCAGCACTGTAAATGTGAACTCTTAATTGTTTTCTTGTGAGAGTAGATATATCCCTTAGAACTTAGATTCCAATATTTCTGCTTCGTGGCCAACGCAGAGGGGGATCAGAAAGGCTCTACTGTGGTCAAGTGGATGTGGCACCCCAAAGTGATTTGATTTCTAGCTCTTCAGCAAGGGGACGGGAGCCTTCCCTGGACAGGACAGAGGACCCAGGCTCCCCAATACGCTTATTTTCTTGCTACTTCAGCTATCGGGAACATCCATCATTAAATGAATCGTTTTTCAAAAAACTGTTTAAGCCTTAACTGTTTTGAATGCAATGCATATTAAATACAAATACATCAATCTAGTACCATTCTAGGCACAACAATTCCGTTCCAAATAGTACTGCTCGTCTCAAGGAGTCCTTCTCCCCAGATGTCATGTTGCCCTTTGCAAATTCAGCTTGAAGGGTTTTTTTGTTTTGTTTTTTGCAAACCGAGGCGGTAAAAATTGGCTTCCGGCACATAATGAATAAATCAGTTCCATTTAACAGATAGGAAATCTTTTGTGAGTTGGATCAGCCAGAAACTCTGTCCAAGAGTCTTTATCCGGCTTAATTCCAGGAGATTTGTCTAATGAGAAAGAGGCTGTTTTTTATTCAATGTGCCACAGGTGTGCTTTCTGGGACCATATTCTACATTAGCGTATCATCCTTCAAGCGTCATTTGGGACTTTGTTTAAAGAAAGAAAGGAAAGCTGGAAAGGCCTGCTGCATTTGCAAGAAAATTTAATTGCTTAAGCATTTCTCCAAACAGTATTGATGCTGAAGATGTTCTCAGTCATGGCAAGAATTCTGGGGCTTTTAATGGTTTCTGAATCTATATCTTGTAGTCTGCTTTTGGATATGTACTTTCCCAGATCAAGCTCATCTGTTTGGAACTAGCCCTACCATGAGGTGGCCTGAGGTGTCAGAGGGATGTTTTGTGCAGCAACTAGTTTTAGGATTTAGGTTTTTTCCAGTCCTAAAGTGATTTATGACCGAAGCAAGTATTTTTTTTTAACACACACACACACACACACACACACACACACACACACTCACCTGTGAACCAGAGCACACCTAACATTCTAAATCCATTCAAATTTATTCAACATCACCGACTTTCTGGGCCACCTTGCTGGGATGCACTGTTTTACAATGACACCTTTCCTTCCTGGAGAGGTTTCAAAATGTGTACATTAGTCAAAACTAAATATAAGAATGTGTTTATTAGGATAAATTTGCACGAAAATGCTGATGATTCTCCATGAGGATATATATATATATCTGTCAGAATGCTGTCAGCGGCTCCCGGCTGGTTGCCCAGGAAAATATAAAGACAAGGAAAAGTTTTTTACCGTCCTTTTTTATTTAAGTCTTTACAGAGAGAGGCTATAGAACCCAGCCTTTTGGATAATGGTGTTGTCCCGAGTGAACCTCCACCCCTGTCTCTCCCACTTCCTCATTCATCACTTCTACGGGTGCTGCTATGTGCCCTCTGTCTTTGAGCTCTTTGCTCTCCTACTTTTAAGGCTTGCCGGGTTCTGGGAGATGGAGGGTCTGGGATGCTTTATAATGACAACATGTCAGCTGGGTGTTGCTCTGCCTCTCCCATGATTTCCCAGCTTTCCCCCTCATCTGCCTCTGAGCTGCTACCTCCCTTAACCCCCTGTTGTAAATCTATACTGTTTTCCTCTTCCTCCTCCCTAGAAGGGTCAGGATAGGGAGGCGGTCTCCATCATTCCTTCTCTGCCCAGTCCCTGACAATATCTCTGTAATCACAAATTGCTTCAAAATGTGGAGCGTTGAATTTAAGAGTAGAAAAATGACCCAGTGAGCTTCATGGCTGAGTGAGGATTTCAACTCTGATCTCCCAGATCATGGTCCAATGCTCTAACCAGTAGAGGTTGGTCTGTTTTGGCAAATGGGGCACTGCCCCACTGGAACCTGCCTTCCTTCTGGCTTACAATCAGTCCAGGGGGTGGTCTTGCCTGTCATTGGCACTGACATGACTTACCACTGGTCTCTCTGCCTTCTGCCCCACCAGTCCCACTAGGCACCAGCCACCACTGACTCTAACCACTACACCACATTGTCACTTTGAATGTTGTATTTGAATAAAAGACTGGCCTGAACCCACTGGATTCTATTAGGAATGAGTATTGGTCCTTGAGAGTGGTGCATGTAACATTCTCGGAATTTGAAGGCAGGGAGGAAGGGAAGGGAAGGATATATGCTCTTCAAAAATGGAAAGCAAGAAAGTTTGAACATTTGTAATGCAATGAACAATGCAGAAGCGAGGAGGGGATATTGCCGGCATATGCTGGAGAAGAAAACAATGTGCTAAAGCAAACACGGCCTCAAAAGACACAGTGTATTAGAGTATTTAATGATCCGGAGGAGCTGAACATCTGATTTACAAGCCAACAAGGGAGAAGGGGAGAGTCACGGTCTGGAACAAGATGGTTTATATTGGATTAGAGGAAGGGAAAAAATGTGCTTGGTGAGAGCAGCCAAAGAGATGTTCTTGAAACAAATGACAGGTGCTCCTGTGGTTAACACCTGCTTGCCAGCTAAGAAGGTGTCAAATGCACAATTGTCCTTCAGCTGCCAAGATCACCTTGTTTCGTTAGATGACACATCTGTCTTTTGAGCAAAGGAGATGTTTGTTGTTATGGCCAGGAACCTTTTATTTCAGAATCATCCAACATACATTCAATGAGAAGGGAGAGAGTTCCTCTCAACACTCCTAAAATAAAGCAGATTCCAGCCACGTGAAAGAGAGGTTGTGCTGGGGAGCTTAGGGTGTAGGCCTTGGTAAGATGGGGGTGTTACGTTCCTACTGTGAAATGTTCTTGATGATTTTCCCCTCAGCATTCCTCCTAGGAGTTCAAGATGGTCCACTCGAATCTAGCTCTTCCCATTTTATCCTTGCAAAGTGGTTTAGGCTGGGAGACAGCGACTGGTCCAAGATCTCTCAGTGAGGTCCTCTGCAGAGTGGGGATTTGAACCCTGAGTTCCCAGGTCCTAGCCCCAAACTCTAGCCACTACGCCACACCACCTTTGCTGCTGGGCACTCTTGCTGGGGAAGGACAGATTGAGTCAACGGAGGTCTCATGGGAAGGTGCCAGCTTTGTTGCCCGGAAGGTCTCTTGACAGGGGCCCAACATCCTGATGCGGGCATTTGAATGATGCTACTAGACTAGGTTCAAGGTGTTGATAAGGACTGCCTGAGCCCTTACATCCCAGTTTGATCACTGAGACCATCAGAAGAAGTGCTGTCATTGGCCCCCTGTGTTACCAAGGCCCAACAGGCTTCAACCAGAAGTTGGGCATTTAGTGTTGTTGGTCCCGTGCTGTGGAACACTCTTCCAGCAGAGATGCGACAGGCAGCCTCACTTTTGACTTTCAGTCATCTTTTAAAACTTTCTCTGCCGCTCTTTAATTTTGATTTTTCATGAGTCACTCACCTTAATGACTATCTCTCTTTTTATTTTTAGATTTGTTTTTATGAAAGATTTTTTTGTGTTACAAAATAAACAAGGAAAAGTCCATATAGCGTCTCCAATTACAATGCATTGAGTCTTTTTCACACTTCGTTTACACTTGGCATGAGACACTGTTGTCAGAGACCATTGTGCAGTTGGAGGGAAAGAGAGGGGAGAGGTTGAAGAGGAGAAGAGATGGGGTGGGGGAAGAATGATCTATTGTTCTCTTGCATAGTGTTTGGGCAGGGTTTTTGTGTTAGTGTCAGGTCCTTTTTCAAAAATTGGTGTTTTATGTTTTGATGTTGGAGACTGCCCTGCAATCTTATGATACGCCAGCATAGAAATACTTTGATAAATGAATGAACGATTGAGTGAGCAAATGGCACAGCCACCCTCAAAACGTGCATCTTTTTGCCTCTGCACCTTCCCATTTCTCCTGTCCTCTGCTTACGACGATCACCATTTCATCATCTCTCCGTTTGCAGACCCCAACAGTCAAACAGCCACATCATTAGGCGGCAGCACAAGCTTGGCAGCAAAACATATTTGGAAGCATTAATAATGAAGCCGGAATCTTGTGTACATTATGCTCACTCACCTGTGTCCTGGGCTTGCTGTAAGTGGCACATTACAAAGGAGCATTTGCAACGCTCATTAAGTATCCCCCAGGCTAATTAAATAATTAAAAGAAGATAATTTTCTATACAGTCCAAAGGCCATTATTAAGTTCTTTTTAATTGACTGGATCCTAGGGTGGCCTCCCCCCCCCTGCTTTTGTTAACTCACTGACTGCAAGTCATCTAAGATGCCAAACAAAATCTCCTTCATCAGCAGCGCAGGAGCAATTCAGATGCTGTTAATATATTTTCAGCACATAGGAATATAGGAAGCTATTATTCAGAGTCAGAAAATTGCTCCATCTACCTCAATATTGCCTGCACTACCTGGCAGAAGCTGTCCAAGATTTCAACCTGGGGCTTCTCCTAGCCCTGCCTGGAAATGCTGGAGATTCAAGCTAGGACCTTCTGCATTCAAGGCAGATGTTCTGCCACTCAGCCATGGCCCTCCCTCTTATGCCATTTGGCTTACGGTCATCAGGTAACAGAGCTCTGATAGGTAAACAAATGGATTCCCCCAGGATTGCATTAATAGCTCAGCCACAAATTGTGGGCCGCAGAGCACCATATTCATTCTAAGCTGGTATGAGCCCACAGAGGCTGGGTCTCGAGGTTGGGTCGGTCCAAGACCTTTGCAGCCTCCATCCCACATATAGAATCCAACTCTGAGGGGAATTATGCTTGGGAAAGGGCCATAGCTCAGCATGCAGAAAGTCCCAGGTTCAATCGCTAACATCTCTGGGCTGGGAGGGGTTATCTGCCTGAAATCACTGCCAATCAGTGAAGACTGTAGGGAATCCTCAACTGGTTGGGCCAGTGGTGTGATACGGAATAAGGCAGCTTCCTGAGTTTCTTATTTGTGTCTAGATTGGCATATGGATCTTACTTCAACATTGGTGAGAAAGCAGCAACCTCCACCACAACTGGGGGCAGGCTGTCTTAGGGGTTTCATGGGAAATAACATGGTTGAGTCAGAAGGGACCTCAAGGATCATCTAGTCCAGCCATGGCCAAACTTGGCCCTCCAGATGTTTTTGGGACTACAACTCCCATCATCCCTAGCTAACAGGACCAGTGGCCAGGGATGATGGGAATTGTAGTCCCAAATATCAGGAGGGCTGAGTTTGGCTATGCCTGATCTAGTCCAATGCCCTGCCAACATAGGAAACCAGCTACTACCGCAGATCTGACCGTGCCTCTTCCTTATCTGGATGCAGGATAGTGGTGTGTGCGTGTGTGCGCGTGCGCATATATATGGCTACTGTACAAAGGTAAAATTTGCATTCCTTGCTCCACCCACCTCTGGCTCCACCCATCAGTGGCATGTCGCTCTCAGTAGGTTGCTCAGACAGGAATGTGGCCCCTGGACTGAATCCCCACCCCTGATCAGGTAGAGAGAGAAAGTGCGAGAGAAGATGGAGTTGCAGCTGCTCAAAGAAGCCAGACAATGTTATGGGCCATAATCGGAGCTGCAAAAGCACATTCGTCGGTATTTTCTCTCTTTAGTAGAGTTTCTTGGTCCCGGAAGGCCATGTTGATGGATGGAGCGTAATGGCTCTGTGTATTCTACAATGCACCACCGATCAATAAGGGATGCCCGCTAGGTGCTGGTAGCCCCTTTATTAACTTATACATTTCATTCCACAACACGGTTGGTGTTTGTTCAAGCCCTCCTGCCACACACACACACACACACACACACACACACACACACACACTATATTGTTTTATTCCTCCCACTGGGTTCCTTTGAAAAATGAGCTTCTTAATGATAGATTAGGAGTGGAGGGCAGCCACAGTCGGCTTGGCACTACCCTAATTAGTTTTATTGCCATCAGTCCTATTCAAACTGAGCATGTAAAGTAACTCTTCACGCTCCTCAGTGTTCTCCTCTCTCTCGGAAAGGAGCAGCAATGCAATGTTTATTTATTGCATTTATATCCCACCATTTCTCCAAGGGGCACATGGTTCTCCCCCTTTTCACTAATCCCCACAGCAACCTGGTGAAGTCGGTTAGGCAGTAATCAGCCCAAGGCCACCAAGTGTCAAAAGTGAGCTGGCAGTAAATCACACCGTGCAAGTTAGAGTTAACTCTTTATTAGCAAGAACATGGTCTGCACAGACTTGGTGAAGTGTCAGGCCTAATGAGCCCAGCAGCTCATCTGGTAGGTCTTGCCCCATGCCATAGCTGTCAACTTACAGATTTGAAAATAAGGGACCAGCAGCCTCAAAAATAAGGGACCAGCAACCAAAATAAGGGATTTTAGTCAACCAGCTGAAATACGAAGTTAAAAGGGACCAGATAATTTGGGAGAGCAGCGCCGGTTTTTAGCCTTTCGTTTCCAGAGGTTGCTGCTCAAGACACCAGCTGATGAAACACTGCAATTAAATAACTACAAGCAGCAAGCACTTTTCGTGCAAAACGAAGTCCAAGCTACGAAGATGCTGCTGCAGTTCTGTATCTTTTCTCTCGTGCCCCATCTGCAGCTCTCAGTTCCATCAGGCAGGGCAGGAGGAAGAGAGGGGGAAAAAAATAGTACCCGAAGTAAACCCGCAGATCAGACCATCTATGCTAGTCTACCACTACAAATCTATGGGAGAAGCACTTGCGGTCCTTCCTCCGCTTTCCCCCTCTATGGTTAGCCCTTGGAACACCTGCCCGCGCCTCCTCCTCCTCTGCCTCCTCCTCCTCTCTCCGAACTGCTTTCTCTATGGTTGCCCTCGCTCTCCTCTCAAGGCCCCTCAGTCCCAGCGGGGAGGGGCTCCCGGGGGCCGAGGCTGGTGAGAGGAGGCTGGAGGGGGGCGGGGCGGGCAGCCAAGCAACACAGTTGGAGCCTCCCTCCTCCCTGGCTGGCAGGGAGGGAGGGAGAGGAGCTGCTTCCTTTGAAACCTGGGAAACTTAAGGGACATCATCAATAAGGGACAGCAGCAGGACACGACGCTGGGATAAGGGAGTTTCCCGCCAAATAAGGGATGGTTGACAGCTATGCCCCATGCATCAGTTGCTGAGACTGAAATTCCCTGCCTCTCCACAGCCATCTAAGTCCCCTCCTCTGCAGGGTTTCCCCCAAGTAATCAGAGACTGTGCCTATGTGAAGCCAACCTCTCTCTTTGCCCTTTTCATGCCTCTTCTGGTTCTGGGAGACAAATGGGGAGGGGAGCTTGTTGCAGTAGGAGGGGCAGACACCCACGACTCTTCACCAGACTAACTCACCTCTTGGCCTCCCTCCTTCCCAGTGGAGGTGGGGAGGAGGATAAAATATTGAGGGGGCTGAGCCCCCAGAAGATTATCGGGGGGCCCATGGGAGTCTGCCCCCCTAGAGTTGGCACCTATGCTTATGGCCAATCAGGGGGTAGCTTTGCCTGTCATTGGCTCTGGCTACATTGACTGTTGGCCTCCCTGTTTTCCAGCCTACCTGTCCTAATGGACACAAGCCACTCCTGCATGTGACCACGGCCATAATTGTATGCTTACATATCTTTACCCACCTCAAATTAAAGATATACTATGCAGCACTGTGGGTTAAACCACAGAGCCTAGGGCTTGCCGATCAGGTCGGCGGTTTGAATCCCCACTACGGGGTGAGCTCCCGTTGCTTGGTCCCTGCTCCTGCCGACCTAGCAGTTTGAAAGCACGTCAAAGTGCAAGTAGATAAATAGGCACTGCTCCGGCGGGAAGGTAAACGGCATTTCCGTGCGCTGCTCTGGTTCGCCAGAAGAGGCTTAGTCATGCTGGCCACATGACCCGGAAGCTCCCTCGGTCAGTAAAGTGAGATGAGCACCGCAACCGCAGAGTCATCCGTGACTGGACCTAATGTTCAGGGGTCCTTTTACCCTTTACCTTTTATACTGCAATCATGTACCTGCTTTGGCACTGGGTGCTGTTTGAAACATCCTGAAAATTTCATGGTATCCATGTTGCCACACAAATGATGAAAAGCTGCAGCAGACTGCTCCTGCTTTGGCCAGAGGCAGAATTAGGGCAGTGAGGTCAGTTTTCCTGCGCTGGGTGCTGAGCTGAGAGGGGGTGCTGCTGCTTTAGGGTACCACAACTATGACACAGCGTATGCACAGAATGGAAGGCAAGAGGTGAGGGGGGACGGACACTGAATTTTGGTTTCACATAGGATGCCACTGAAATTGGAAAGACCCAAGTCTGCCCCTGCTTCAGCTCTGGAATTTATTTTAGGAAAGTTGCTTTAACTGGAATGCAGGAGGAGTCACATGGAGGGCAGATCAAACCCACAGAAGAGAGATCTGCTCTTGCCTAGTCCTGGGTGATGGCGGACTGGCATTTTCCAAGCAACTGGAACCTGTGGTTGGAGTGGGGGGAAATGAGGTACACCCACAGCCTACGTGCTCCCTTGAAGGAAGGCATCCTTGTGCTACTGATGAATAATACCCACCCATTTATTCTGCTGGAAGCTGATCATCTGGAAAGTTCTCTATTGCCAACTCCGTCAGGGGTGGGGTGGGTGGATTTTAATGTGCCATTAAAACTTTAGTTGACTAATTGCATCAGTTCGTTA
Source organism: Podarcis muralis (assembly GCF_964188315.1). Classification (NCBI taxonomy): domain Eukaryota; kingdom Metazoa; phylum Chordata; class Lepidosauria; order Squamata; family Lacertidae; genus Podarcis; species Podarcis muralis. Next base: position 8,444,912 of record NC_135668.1, read on the forward strand.
ATTTAAACCTTGCAGCCCCAGTAATAATATGGTGTGTTTTTTTTTAAAGCAGGTGGTAAGGAAAAGTACTTTTCAAAGATAAAATTTCCCAAAATTGCATAAAAGAATGTGCTTCAGGAATGTTTTAATAAGAGATGAGAGAGCTCCCGCTGCTCTTCCCCAGCTCCTGTTGGCTTGGCTCAGAAATCAGCCGAGTTATTGCCACAAAAATCAGGAGAATACCCCAGTGTGTTTCTGAGCTATTTCAAAGCCACCTGTGAGCTGCCTAATCTCAAGCAACAAGGCCCCCCCCATTACCATAGCTCCTGTCTCATCTCTTTAAACCAGGTATGGGGGGGGGAACCTATGCCCCTCCAGATGATGTTGGCCCCCCAACTCCATCACCTATAGCCAGCCTCCGACAGAGGGGACCAAATTTGGCCAAAACACCACACCGTGATCTGTGTTAAAAATTTCATTTAATGCACATTGGAAGCAAACAGAAGCTTATACAGAATGACATGCTTCCTCTTGCTTGTAATATGGCTGCTTCCGCATGCCTTGGCTGTGTCACCATCAATGCTTCCACGAGTTTCAAGGGCTCCCTGTCTAGGATGGAGCATTTGCTAAGAAGGTGCAAGGCCTTCCGTGGCAGGAGGCCATTTCAAATGGGCCAGTGAAGAGTCAGTGTCCTTCTCACAATTGGTCTTCTCACAGTTATGCAATTAGGTTTGGAAGGGTTCCAGCCACACTGCCCATTTAATAATAATAATAATAATAATAATAATAATAATAATAATAATAATAATTTATTATTTATATCCCGCCCATCTGGCTAGGCCTCCCCAGCCACTCTGGGCGGCTTCCAAAAAAAATATATTAAAATACTCTAATACATCAAACATTAAAAGCCTCCCTAAACAGGGCTGCCTTCAGATGTCTTCTAAAAGTCTGGTAGTTGTTGTTCTGTTTGACATCTGGTGGGAGGGTGTTCCAAAGGGCGGGTGCCACTACCAAGAAGGCCCTCTGCCTGGTTCCCTGTAACTTGGCTTCTTGCAGTGAGGGAACCGCCAGAAGGCCCTCGGCACTGACCTCAGTGTCGGGGTAGAATGATGGGGGTGGAGACGCTCCTTCAGATATACTGGACCGAGGCTGTTTAGGGTTTTAAAGGTCAGCACCAACACTTTGAATTGTGCTCAGAAACGTACTGGGAGGCAATGTAGGTCTTTCAAGACCGGTGTTATGTGGTCTCGGCGGCTGCTCCCAGTCACCAGTCTAGCTGTCACATTCTGGATTAGTTGTAGTTTCCGGGTCACCTTCAAAGGTAGCCCCACATAGAGCGGATTGCAGTAGTCCAAGCAAGAGATAACCAGAGCATGCACCACTCTGGCGAGACAGTCTGCAGGCAGATAGGGTCTCAGCCTGCATACCAGATGGAGCTGGTAAACAGCTGCCCTGGATACAGAAGTGACCTGCGCCTCCATGGACAGCTGTGAGTCCAAAATGACTCCCAGGCTGCACACTTGGTTCTTCAGGGGTACAGTTACCCCATTCAAGACTAGGGAGTCCTCCACAGCCACCCGCCTCCTGTCTCCCAAAAACAGTACTTCTGTCTTGTCACATGGCTTTAAACACATGGCTTCTCCCAAACAATCCCGGGAACTGTAGTTTACCCTTTACACAGCTACAGTTACCAACATCCTTCACAAGCTACAGTTCCCAGGAAGCCCTGTGCTTTAAAGGTCCTTCAAATGTGAGGTGTGGATGGGACCTTAGTTTCATGGGACTCACATGCTTTGCACCTTGCTTCCTGCCACTTGCCTGGAGCTTGGAAGAAGAACCTTTTCATAACATGGTGTTCTCAGGATTTATGGACTCCTACTTCCATCAGCCCCAGCCAGCATGGTGAACGATCAGGGCTTATGGGAGCTGCAGTTTAAAATACCTCAAGGGCACCAGATTGGGAAATGCTGGTGAAAGCTGTTATTATTTTAGCACAGTCCTTTGGCATTTTCATCAAGGTGGTTAAAGGGCTCCTGAATGATTTGACCCTTTGTAGGTTGGCACAAGATGTGGGGGGCAGTGCCAACAAACAGCAGGGCTGGAGGGTGTTTAAAAATTGATCTCGGCATTCCCATACTAAATAGGTACAAAAGAACAATCATGCATCGGTGCTGTGAATTATTCACACTGTTGTGCATGTTCAGGCAAATTGCTACATGCCTCTTCTCCTCTCTTTCCCCTCTTTTATTACGGCACTATTTTAAACCCAGGGATTACATCGGGTGGAATTAATACAGAGCAATATTTTAAAACTCATTTGTTCATAGTGGAGTAGCTGATGAGATGAGAAGATCAGAATGTGCTGGGTGGTAATCAGATAAATGAAAATACCAGGCTGCCAAAGATTGTGCATAGAGAATATGGAGGCAAATGGGTTTAAGGTTTTAGGAGACACTTGGGCTATTAAAGGGGGAAAGGAAAAGGAAAAGAAAGGAAAGCAAGCAAGCATTAGTGGCCAAGTACTTAAAAGGCTGAGAGGGAAGACCTATGACACATATTCACATAATATTTGCAAAGGGAGTTTAATTTAGATTGGTGGGGTGGAAGGCAGAGAACCCAAAATGAGGGGGGGGGGGGGGGCGGAGCCAGAGGCAAGGACAGGCAGAACCAACTAAGTCTAGTCCCCCCACCCAATTTCCTTCTCCCTGCTGAGTTCTATCAGGGGAACACTAAGGAGAAGGAACCTGATAGCCAACACTACTCATTGGCCTGATTGTAAGAAGGCAGGCAGGTGGTGGTTGGCTGAGGGATCATTGAGGTTGGGTATGGCATTTTCCCATTCACCCTAATGGACCAGCCTCCACTATATATCTAGATCCGTGGTTTCCAACAGAGGGGCAATTTGATTTTTAAGGGGGGGCAATTCAAGAATGAGTTATTAACAGTTAATGGCCTGTTAGGCTTCCTCCATGTGAATAGGAGTTCATTTTTTTAGTAATAAGAATTATATGTCACGGGAGGGGGGCGGATCAGGATTTTAGAGATGCTTAGGTGGGGCAGGGCCAAAATAAGGTTGAGAACCAATGGTCTAGATCAGCGTTTCTCAACCTTGGGCCCCCAGATGTTGCTGGACTACAACTCCCATCATCCCTGACCACTGGTCCTGTTAGCTAGGGATCATGGGAGTTGTAGGCCAAAAACATCTGGGGACCCAAGGTTGAGAAAGGCTGGTCTAGATGCTTCTGGAAAGTGAAGATGACAGATTGCTGGGGTCTCATCAGGAGGAATTTTGCACACAAGAGTATCTTGCATCATTTAGGTTTGTGGAAGTAGACTGGATTTAATTGCAATAAACCCACTTTTTAAAATTGAAAAAAACCTGACTTTTGTGCTGGGAGAAATGCACTAAAATGTGTGGGCTGAACAAAAGATCAATGAGAAGATAAAACAGGAAACAGTCTAGGGCAATGGTTTTCAACCAGTGCGCCGTGGCACCCTGGGGTGCCTTGAATGGTAGCCAGGGGTGCTGTGGGCCACACTGGCCTCTGCCCCTCTTTCCTTCCCTCTGTCCTCTGATGCCCTCTTGCATCTCTGCCTCCCAAAATCTTGTGCAGCTGTTTGTTGCAGTGGCCCTGGATACAATAAGGAGAGGGGAGAGGAGAGGAGGCTGAGGGAACACCTCCCAAGGGAGGGTGTTCGAAAAAGTGTGAGAGGCTGCCAGCTCTGTAGGCAGGGGGTGACATAGCTGGGCTCCTGAGCCCCACAGGGGTGCTGCAGAAAGAATGTAGTTGTTCAAGGGAGCCATGGACTCAAAAAGGTTGAAAACCTCTGGCCTAGGGAGATGGTTGGACACCTTGGATGACAAGAGAGTCGAAGGAGTCCCAATGGAGGATAATGGGAATGCAAAGAAGTTGAATGAGTTCTTTGCAGCTGTCTTCTCAATGGAAGATACAGGGCAGATCCCAGTGTCCGAACTAACTTTTGCAGGAGGTGAGTCTAAGGAACTGGGGCAGATAATGGTGATGAGAGATTTAAGTTCTAGGCCTGAAGGGCAAAATAAAAACTGACAAGCTGCTATGTCCAGATGGCGTCCACCTGAGAGTTCTCAAAGGACTCTGATGTGAAATTGCTGGCCCTCTAACAAAAATATGTAGCTTGTCCCTCAGATCAGCCTCCATACCTGTGGATTGGTAAGTAACCAATGTAACACCATTTTTTAAAATTGGGGAACCCTGGAAATTACAGGAAATTACCAGTTGGCTTTATGTTGGGTCTCAGGAAAACTGGTGGAAAGCATTGTTAGATAAAATAACCAAGCATATAGAAGAATAAGCCTTACTGAAGTAGAGTCAGCATGGCTTCTGCAAGGTCAGGTTCTGTCTCACAAACCTATTAGAGTTCTTTGAGAGTGTCAACAAGCATATAGATAGAGATGATTGGGTTGACATAGTGAAATTGGACTTTCCAAAACCTTTTGACAAAGTACCTCACCAAAGACTTCTGAGCAGGTTTGAGAGGGATGTAGAAGGTGGAGTCCACCAAGATTTGGCATTAAATTGTTCAGGGTAATTAAAACAGAAATTAATTGTGAAGAGCTCCAAAAGGACCTCTCCAAATGGAGTGAATGTGTAGTGAAATGGCAAATGCTATCCAATGTAAACAAGTGTAAAGTGGTGCATGTTGGGGCAAAAATATCTTAATTTCACACACGTGCTCATGGGGTCTGAACTGGCCTGAGCAAGAATGGGACCTTGGGGTCATTGTAGATAGCTCAATGAAAACTTCAAACCTGTGGGTGGCAACTGTGGAAAAGTCAACTCAAGTAGCTCCCACTACTTTATTTTAAGGGAGCCCCCAACATCTGTCTTAAAAATGGGACAGAACAGGGATGGTGACTTGCTAGCAGCGTCGCCATCCCTCTGCTCCCCAGGCAAGGCACTTGCGCCTGAAGGATGAGCTTTTTAATTAAGCAGTAATATTATTGCCCTTCTGCTTTATGAGACTGTAATACAATTGTGGAGTGGATAAACTTACATGGCTGGAGGCAGAGCACTTCATCACGAGGGGATTTGATTATTGCCGAGCAAGAGAGTGGCAAATAATATCATCACAGCGGGGAGACAAGGTCACTTGCACTCATTTCCTCACCCCTTCCTCTTTCCATCAATGGCAAAGATGCTGAAACCTCTGTCTCTTTGGATGTCACGTGACTACAGCTCCCATCATCCGTGCTGACTGCGGATGATGGAGCCTGGAGGACCACAGGTTCTGCACCACCATTTTATGAAAGGGTTGTCAGGCAAGAGCCACAAAGGGCGATGCTTTATCCCTCGATGAGTAAATCGAAGTGAGCAACCAGCGATTTGTTTGAGACAAAGATTATTCGAGGCCAGACTTGGAAATTGTTTTTGTAGGCTGGAGCTGAGCCCTGGTACACATCAAATAATAAAGAGAGCATCTTATGTATCTTCCCCCACATATGAAGACAGGAACTGGTGGATTGAGTAGACAAGACCAATAGTGTGTCCAAGGCGATTTCTACACATGCTGTACAGGGAAACATGGGAAGGGAAGAAGAAGAAGAGTTTGGATTTGATATCCCACTTTATCACTACCCGAAGGAGTCTCAAAGCGGCTAACATTCTCCTTCCCCTTCCTCCCCCACAACAAACACTCTGTGAGGTGAGTGGGGCTGAGAGACTTCAGAGAAGTGTGACTAGCCCAAGGTCACCCAGCAGCTGCATGTGGAGGAGCGAAGACGTGAACCTGGTTCCCCAGATTACGAGACTAATGCTCTTAACCACTACACCACATTGGCTTCTGTCTAGGAGAAGGAAAACTCTGATCCTAAACTTCTGTTGCCTTGCAGCTCTACTGATTCTTGAGAAAAGCTGCGGGAGTAAACCCGAGCAAAATTCCTTACCCACTGCCTTGTGCTGAATCTTCTGGAGAAGAAAAGGCACAGAAGTAAACTCCACACAAATCTGGAGTGGAGTCCTTACAGCAGTTGGAGGGATGCCTGCTTTCAGCAACTCCTGCAGCCAAGCTAGTGTAACTTAAAAAAAATATGTTTTGAGCATCAGCTTGGGAAACAGTCCTGAGTGGTCAAGAAGTTCACATATCACACTGTGAGCTTTGGTTGTCCTATTAAAGGTATCCTTTGACTATGTACGCGAATTTTGCTTTAACAGGAGGGGAGAGAGAGAGAGAGAGAGAGAGAGAGAGAGAGAGAGAGAGAGAGGCGCCAATCAACAGCTTTCCTCTCCCCCAGAGGAAGCTACATTTTTGCTGATGAGATATCCGTGTTGCTAATGTAGCACCATGGGGTAGCAGAGAGAGTGAAAGTTAGAAATATTTAAAAGGACTCTAGGTGCTCTGTGCCTTGAAGAATATTCATGCCCCCAAATGATTCTGTAGCTCTGGTTATAATAGCACCCCCCCCCGCCCCTTAAAAATGCATCATTCTCTTTGCTCCACGTCGGCAGTTTTTGAAAACAGTTCTAGTGGGAGGGGGGACAGTTTGGGGGAGCTGTGAGGGGGGAAATGAGGAAAATGAAATAAATATTTCATCAGCAGCCAGCCTTTCAAAGGCACCAGATGAGTAGCCTAATTCAATCAAACATATGCTTTGAACAGCCGCCTTGTTATTTTATAAATATGGGTTTAAAAGGACGTGTGAAGTGAAAGAACATCTGGTTAGAAAGAAGCGACTTGGCTCTTTTTTAATGTCTCGTCCTGATCACTGTGTGTAGTTTTGCACAGCAGTCGGCATTTAGGAGGTGTTTGCCACATGCAGAGAAACGGGAAAGACGGAATCCAGTGTGGGAAAGGAGGCTCTTCATTGAGCCTGAGCCTGTTTCCCTTTCCTGCTCTCTCGTCCCTACTCAGGGCAGTCCGTACACCAAGGTTACACCCTCCGGATGTTGTTGAACTCAAATTCTCATCAGCTCCAGCTAGGAGACCTTGGGCAGAATTTTCTTATTGTTGGACTACAACTCCCATCATCCCTGACCTCTGGTCCTACTAGCTAGGGATCATGGGAGTTGTAGGCCAAAAACATCTGGGGACGCAAGGTTGAGAAAGGCTGATCTAGAGGCTGCTTCAGCTCTGTGGTAGCCAAATTACCTAGACCATAACTTTGGGTTTCAGGACTTTAAAGCACCAGTGTGCACATGCTACTCATGTGTGCCAGCCTCCTGTCAGCTGCCGGCCAGTATTTCATTCCAGCCAGTTGGCAGCAGCTCTTTGTCAGGATCAAATGGGAAGGATCTACAGAATGAAGCGAACTGGAAGAATAATGTTAAGCCCGTCACCTGCCTGCCTCTTTCTGGGTGTGTGTACATGCTCACAACTCATTTCCAGCAAGAGCTGTCAGGAGTACACTGTAATTTACCTCCCAATTAAAGCAAGAGGAATCCAAAGAGCAGCCAGGTAATTGATGGACGTCAGGGCAATAAGGCCTCATTTCCATGCAAAGCAAGTTTTTAAGGTTTGGCTGCAGCCGGGAGAGCAGCGAAGAACAGAGAGAGCTTGTCTTACATTAGAACTCTCTGATTTAATAATCTGTCTCACAGAAGATGGAGCAAGCTTGTTTTCTGCCGCTCCAGAGGGTAGGACCGGAACAGATGGATTCAAATTGCAAGACAGGAGGTTCTGGCTAAACATTAAGAAGAACTTTCAGACAGCAAGAGATGTTTGACAGTAGAAAGGACTCCCTCGGAAGATGGTGGCCTCCCCTTCATTGGAGGTTTTTAAACAGAGGTTGGATGGCTGTCTGTCTGGAATTCTTTAGCTGTGATTCCTGCATTGCAGGGTGTTGTAGGAGAGGATCTTTGGGGTCCTTTCCAACTCTACAGTTCTATGATTCTGTTGTTGTTGTTGTTTAGTCGTTTAGTCGTGTCCGACTCTTCGTGACCCCATGGACCAGAGCACGCCAGGCACTCCTGTCTTCCACTGCCTCCTGCAGTTTGGTCAAACTCATGCAGGTAGCTTCGAGAACACTGTCCAACCATCTCGTTCTCTGTCGTCCCCTTCTCCTTGTGCTTTCCCAATATCAGGGTCTTTTCCAGGGAGTCTTCTCTTCTCATGAGGTGGCCAAAGTATTGGAGCCTCAGCTTCAGGATCTGTCCTTCCAGTGAGCACTCAGGGCTGATTTCCTTCAGAATGGATAGGTTTGATCTTCTTGCAGTCCATGGGACTCTCAAGAGTCTCCTCTAGCACCATAATGATTCTACGATTCTACAATTCTAATTAAACTCACGCATTCTCAAGGGAGGGAAGGTGGATGAACCTTTTGCCTCAAAATGAGGGAGATGATGAGCAGAGATTGGCACCCCCACCACAGACAGAGGTGTTAACAGGCTAGAGGGGGGCCTTTGCACGCAACCCTCTGGGGGACCCCAAACTCTGGGTTGCTTGACATTGTTTTCCCCAACTCTGGTATGCTAGCTAAGTTCAGTCGCCTTAGTCTATATCCAAGCCAACCAAAGCCCAACAATTATGAACAACACAGCTATTACACTTGCTCACCTTTGAGAGCTGGTGTGGTGCAGCCTTTAGAGCAGGGGTCAGCAAACTTTTTCCGCAGGGGGCAGGTCCACTGTCCCTCAGACCTTGTGGGGGGTCTGGACTATATTTTGAAAAAATATATGAATGAATTCCTATGCCCCACAAATAACCCAGAGGTGCATTTTAAATAAAAGCACACATGCTACTCATGGAAAAACACGCTAATTCCTGGACTGTCCATGGGCCAGATTTAGAAGGTGATTGGGCTGGGTCCAGCCCCCAGGCCTTACTTTACCTACCCATGCTTTAGAGCAAGTATGGCTAACCTCAGGTCCTGGGGCCAAATGTTTCCCTCCAATGTTTCCCTCCAGTCCTCTCTCCTTGGCCCTTGGGACTCACTCCAGACCACCCCTCCACTTCTTTCTGGCCTCCTCCAGTTCCTTTCTACAATGTGTCCCTGACCGTTTGGCTTGGGGGATTCTCTCCTCCCCTAGTAGCATCAAGGATCAAGGAAGAAACAAGAAAGTTCGCATTTATGGTTTTATTCAGTCATCGTGGTGCAAGACAAAGAACCCAGTCCATAGGGACGTTGCTCACTCTGAGCTCCTCCCCTTCTTTCCCCAGCAACAGCCCTTGACTCTATTGGGGGGGGGGGCTCAGGAGTCAAATGTTGTTGAGTCCTTTGCGCTTGAATTCTAACTGAGCAGCGAGTACGCGGGGATGGTGGCGCTTCTATGCTTTCTAAGGATGCCTCTGCTGGCAGTTCTTCCCCTCCTTCTCCTAACATCTCATGGCTTGGCAACTCCGAGTTCTGCTGTAATTTAATCCTGTCAACCTCTTCTCTTGAAACTACTGGAGGGGGGCGCGCAATCCCCTCACTCCCCCTCCTCCGAGGGAAGCAGAGGAGAAGGAGGGGGCAATCGCCAGCCCTCCTCTTCAGTCCAGTCCCTGACACTGACCTACTTCTTAATAATGCCTCTTGCTTGCTTGACTAGAGAGATGCACATGTGGAAGCCCCTGACTTTGGCATGGCTGGAGTGAGGCCTACCATATAAGGATAAGATTTGTATCTGTTGCCCTACGCATTATGGCCATGTAGCCCATGGAAGGTTCCCCATGTGGCCCTCAAGTTGAAAAACTGCTGGGCCCAGGGGTAACCCGAGAACCACAGTCCAGGTCTGGTCCCGAATCCAAGGGTTACATGAGGAGTCGGTCTGACAGGGTCAAGGCAGGACATGAGGCAGGAAACCAGGCAAGGTCAGGCACAGGATCTCAGGCAGGTTCTGGCAAACAGCAACATTGCTCCCGCAACCTGGGGCAGGGTCCAGCAGCCTTTTATCTCTGTTGGGGTAACGGCCGGTCCTGATACCCCAGTGACTCACCTCCCTGTCTCGCCCGAAGGCGGGCACTCCTCCTGTGAGTACTTGGGTCTCTCCTTCTCTCAGACCTCAGGCTCTGCAGCTCGGTGGGTTACTAGACCCAGAGGCCGCCTCTGCCTCTCCTGACCCAGCTGGTAGTGGAGTAGCTGTAAGTGATTGCCCAGCTGGAGGCAACAAGGTGATCCCTGCATCTGGAGCCAGGGCAGGCTCAGGCCCCTGACTCGGCCCAGCTGGTGCTTGTTGTAGGGGAAGCTGTGCAGACTGGGGCTTTTCAGAATCAGGCCCCAGACTAGATTCAGATGCCGCCTGAGGCAAAGGATCCAGTGCAGACTGAGACTCCTCTGGCTCTGAGTCCGAGCCCAAGTCCCAGGCCATCACAAAAATGTTCCCCATGCCTGAGCATTGGACTTGGACCACAGGGATTTGGGATAAGTGCCCCCTCCCACTTGCCAATTGTCCCCCCAAAAGTCACCATTCCATCGCCCGAGCAAGTGCTGGTCCCATGTTTCAGAAGCTCCTTGGCAAGACCCTCCCAATGTCTCCCTCTCCTAGAAAACCCACTGCTCTGATCCCCAAGTACTGCTCCTCTTCCTCTTCATGGGCTTGCTTGCCAGGCAGAGAACCAATGAGCATGCAAACAGCGACATCCGCGGTTCCTCTTTCTCACCACCAGTGTTGCATTGGCCACAGGAAGAGGTGGGTGAACAAGCCAACAGATTGCAATGGTGAACAGGAGGACCAATTCCACAGTAGGCTCCACTTTTGGAGTGTGGGCCCTCAGCAAATGCCCACCCCTGCTGACTCTTGAGGCCGGCCCTTACCTTGGGCCTTACTCAGATTTAGGAACTCAGCCAAGAAAACACACACTTCCCTTGGGAGGGCTGTGCACTTCTGTGTGGTCAGTATATGGCTCATAATTCTTATTTTCATAGTGCACGCGCTCCACTAAAAGATTTCATTTTACAGCCTGGAGAGAATGCATCAAGCACGACTGACAGGACAGCATATAGGTAATGAGCTGAGAAGGGAGCATTTTCCAGTGCAATTAATTCTCAAGTGCTCTGCAGCAGGGCTAGGATCTAATATTTGTTTTTTTGCTCCACCGGATGAACTGAAGTTGATACAAACAATTACCTTGCAAAGATCCATACGTAGAAAGTCCTATGGATTAAGGTGTCCAGCTAATTAACGGTTTGTAGTAGCTTTATCGCCTGCCTTTACAATGATTCATTAACTTTAAATGCATTTGCATATTACTAAAATGGAAAGGCTCATTCGAGATGTTGAAGGAAGCGTTAGATAGCATCACTTAATATACAAAAGGGATTACCATTGTTTGAAGGAAAGGTCATATTTGAAGACGCCCTGGAACCAAAAATAGACTCAGATATAAACAAGGATGTCCTTATCTCTCAGCTGTCCTGATCACTGTTTGTGCTCACAGATTAAGATTCTCTCCCTCACCCACGCTGACCACTAAAGCTCTAATGCAGAAAGATGAGGCCAACAGGAAGTTCAGGTGTACCTTAGCAGCATTACCTAAGGCAACGTTTTAAGCAGGGATTCATCAGCATCCTTTTGCTCCCTCTGCCAGGAGCCAAACAGAAACGTAAGAACATAAGATGAGCCCTTCCAGATCAGACCTTGCTAGTCTAGTATCCTGTTTTCCACCCAGATAGATGCCTATGGAAAGCCTAACAGCAGGGCATGAAGGCAATAGCCCTCAGCTCCTGTTTCTCCCATGCAGCTGGTATTCAGTAGTAGAGATGGGGAAGAAATTCTGTTTGCATTTTGCTGAGAAACTACCTAACCCACACTTCTTGCACCAATACCAGAACCAAAACGAAATCGTCTTTTGAAATTCACCCTTCTCTCAGTTTTGCGATGCAATTCGCCAACCCATGTCTATGAAAATTGCATTGATTAGAGGAAAGTGTGCATAAAAATGTATTATATTAGGGGAATTCGCTTGCAAAAAATGTGTATAGTGTCGAGCAAAGCTACTTTCAAAAACATGTATTTTAGGAGAAATTTGCACTAAGGTGTTGATGAATTTTCTTGAGATCAGACCGATTCTTTTGACAATGATTCACAACGTTTGAGAGTTTTTTAAATGTTTTTATACATTAATTATTGCATTTATATCCTACCTGCCCAAGGTGACACGCTTCGTTCTCCCCCACCTAATCTGACCCCCACAATAACCCTGTGAGGTAGGTCAGGCGGAGAGGCAGTGACTGTGAGCTTCATGGTTGAATGGATACGTGAACCCTGGTTTCCCAGGTCCTAGTCTGACACTGTATCCACGACAACACACTGACTCTTACAGTCTTATATTTCTGGTGCTTGATGTGTGGAAGTCATGCCATCTGTCCCCATAAGCCCTTCTTTTTCACTGAAAGTTGTGCATGCTCAGTGGAAACAGAAAAACATCCTCTGTGTGCTCAGAGACGTATTTAATATTATTCCAGCAGGCTAGAAGAAATAATCTTTGGCTACCAAACAAAGCCACAAATGTTAAATTTTCTCCTCCCCCCCTTTATTTTTAATGCCTTTGCTTTGGACTTGATTTTTGTCTCTTGGTGGCTTTATTTTCATCTCAATCTGTTGCATTTTAAATCTGCTTTTATAGTTTATTTTTGTATTATTTTGGCAGTTGTGTATATGATGCCTCAGGTGATGGAAAAGTGGAGTGGAAATATTTTAAATAAATGAAAAGACCACAACGATTTGTTTCCTCCCAATAACTGCCAGAAACGCCTCCTTCTTAGCTTCACACACACAAATCAAAACTATGGCAAAGTTGAGACAAGGGGGTGCAGGAAGGAAAGTAAGGAGAATCACATTTGGGATTAAAGATTGGTGCCCGATACATTGGGGGAGATTCTTCACCCCATCTTGTCCTCTGGAATTTTGTGTCGTGCAGAGCATCATTAACTGTGGGAATGAACAAATGTGAAGAATGGCTGTACTTATGAGGGAGAATGTGTTTGAGTCTCCAGGGTTTAGACTTACTTCACTGCCTGCATCTAAGCTCCATTAACACTAAGGAGAGGCTAGCCGGATGAGATGTGCAGCTAGACAGGCGTGTCATCGTGGGAGGAGATGTGAAATTGGGAGTGAGCTGTAAAAAAACAAAACAAAACCCCCTGAAAGTTAAATCCCCTATCTATTGTCACCAGCAATTATTCATAAAGTGTTTTTACTTTGCAGAATTCTTTGCCATTCTTGCCAATGCTGCCTCCACAAATACCTTGTGAGGTAGGACAACAGCAATCTCAAGGAGGGCTGCCCCAAGACGTTGTCTTGATGGATATAAATTTAACCCAATTTAATGCATTAATTTAAAACATTTATATGCTGCTATAGGCTATAAAGGAGACACGGGTGGCGCTGTGGTCTAAACCACAGAGCCTAGGGCTTGCCGATCAGAAGGTCGGCGGTTTGAATCCCCGCGACTGGTGAGCTCCTGTTGCTTGGTCCCTGCTCCTGCCAGCCTAGCAGGTCAAAAGCATGTCAAAGTGCAAGGAGATAAATAGGTATCGCTCCAGCGGGAAGGTAAATGGTGTTTCCGTGCACTGCTCTTGTTTGCCAGAAGCGGCTCAGTTATGCTGGCCACATGGCCTGGAAGCTGTACGCCGGATGCCTCGGCCAGTAAAGCGAGATGAGCGCTGCAACCCCAGAGTCGTTCGCGACTGGACTTAATTGTCAGGGGTCCCTTTACCTTTATACGCTATAAAAATTGATGCTAGTTGGAAACAATATACCGTATTTTTCCGTGTATAAGACTATATTTTTTCCTAAATTATTGAAGTTTAAAATAAGGGGTTGTCTTATGCAAAGATAGTGCACAGTGCATTTTCTTAATTTTGAGTCCCCAAAATAAGGGGGCGTCTTATACATGGGGGCGTCTTATACGCGGAAAAATATGGTAGATACAATGGATAAGATACAAGATTCAAAAATTAAGACTAATCGCAAACAGCATTTAGCCCAAGAAGGAGTGTAAAATCAAATAAATAATCATAAAACACAGCTGACAGCCCAAGCAGTTCCTAATTCAAGAGAAGGCAGTTGTGAACAAGTAGTACTTTAGAGCTTCCTTGACTGGCTGCAATCATAGAATTGTAGAGTTGGAAAGGACACCAGCGGTCATCTAGTCCAACCCCTGCAATGCAGGCATGTAATAATGGGGTGTTACATATTTCAGCTGGAACAAACTCCCACAGGCATGGGGTAACAACTGAAAAGGCCCTGCGCCTGCCTGCTCAACAGCTCAGCTGCTCTCACATGAAATGCACCGTCAGCCTAAAATGCCCTTGAGATAGTACCATCATTCAAACACAGAGGGGTGGGAAGTGTAGTATTGTGACAGCTGCCTCCATCCTCAGTTTAATTAAAAAACAAAACAAAATAATTACTGATGGAGAGGTGTCTGGCTGGCTATTAGTACACTGTAGTGAAAGAACGGCATTCTACAAATTCTCAGAAGTGTTTTCATTATTATTTTACAGCCTGAAGGCCTGTATCCTCTTATTGAAAAGGGAGTCTCAGGGCCAAGCCGCATTTGGCACTGATTTTCATGAATGCAATTAATGTGGGTTTTAAAAAAGGCCCCAGGGGCTGGATAGCTTAGCTGGTTAGAGCATGGTGCTGAGAATGCCAAGCTTGCAAGTTCGATCCCCATACAGGACAGCTCCATATTCCTGCATTGCAGGGGGTTGGACTAGAATCAGGGGTCTGCAACCCGCGGCTCCGGAGCCGCATGTGGCTCTTTTACACCTTTGCCGCGGCTCCGGGGCAGATACTAGCGAGGGGAGGAGGCGCATTGTGCGCCCCGACACTCCCCACTGTGGCGGGCGCTGTACTGGCTGTGACGTTGCATGGGGGCGGTGCGTGCGTTAGTCACGCACCATCCCGACGTCACCTTCCCGCCCGCTGTCAGATCGCGGCTCCGGAGATATATTTGCGTTAAATGTCACAATGGTTTTGTGGCTCCCAGTTTGTTTTTTCTTCAGAAACGGGTCCAAGTGGCTCTTTTTGTCTTAAAGGTTGCAGACCCCTGGACTAGATGATCCTCAGGGTCCCTTCCAATTCTATGATTCTATGACCTCAAAAGGGATCCCAAGTACAGAATGGGTGAGTGTGCAGAGCACGAAATGCTCGCTCTAATTTGAATTATCCAGTTGTCTAGTGGTCGGTTTTTCGAAAGCAGTTGAAAGGCCCCTGTAGGGATTGCATGCATTTCACGAGATTGTTCTTTAAAGGTCAGCAGAAACGACATTGGAAGGAACCACCAGGAGTATATTTATAAAGGTTGTATCACCAGCTGCAGTGAGAGGGCCTGGCGGGGCGGGGCAGGTGTTCCTTGCACAAGCGATCTGTTCCCAGGAGAAAGGTCCTTGACAATTGTGTTTCCTTGACTCATCCAAAGGCGGAGGTGTAAATATCAGGGCTGTCTCGATAGTAGGGCAAGTTCGGATGCCGATGACGGGTGCCATTTATCAGAGCCAGGAAAAGGGGAAGGCGCGTCAACCTTTGTGATGGCACAGCTTGCGGGCATTTGTCTGATTCAGGAGACAGAGCAGGGGGTGTCCTTCTTTCTCTCCTGATCTGCTTCTCCCATGCCAATGAGACATCCAAAGGCCACCGTCGCCCATGTGGTGCTCTCCAGAGACGACTGAACTCCAACTTGCACCAGCCAAGGAAGTTTTAGTTCAACAGGTCCAGTATATCTGAAGGAGCGTCTCCACCCCCATTGTTCTGCCTGGACACTGATCCAGCTCCAGGGCCTTCTGGCGGTTCCCTCACTGTGAGAAGCCAAGTTACAGGGAACCAGGCAGAGGGCCTTCTCGGTGGTGGCACGCCCTCCCACCAGATGTCAAAGAGAAAAACAACTACCAGACTTTTAGAAGACATCTGAAGGCAGCCCTGTTTAGGGAAGCTTTTAATGTTTAATAGACTATTGTATTTTAATATTCTGTTGGAAGCCACCCAGAGTGGCTGGGGTATTATTATTATTATTATTATTATTATTATTATTATTATTACTATTATTACTATTACTATTATTACTATTATATTTGCCCATCCCTACCTGTGGCAGAAAAGCCTAAAATCCATCACTCCCAAATCCTTGTGAGTAAAAATACAAGAATAATGAATCAAACAACTAAGAAAATTGCTGTCCTGTTCAAGGCATTGAAAATGAGCTGCCTGAGGTGGTAACATCATTCTGCCAAATGCTAGGGCTGGTCCTGGGTCCGGATTTGCAGACAGCCATGAATGGATCTCCAGCTATCTCAGGATGAAAGCCTAGAATCCGAAAAGCCTACCCACAGAACATGAAGCACAATTGCTTCATTTGACACCCATGTATGCGTCTATACATTCAGTGTGGGAATCATAGACTGATAGGAAGCTAGAATAGCCAAGGTCCCCTGGGAAGTGGAGGCACTTTTGACTCACCTGTCTCTGGTAGCAAACAGCCATGCTATCCTGTGCATGTTGACTCATTAGGGAGTCTTACAGTGTCCAAAAGGACTTACTTCCTAGTCAGTGCCTTTAGGATTGCAGCCCCAAACTGTCAACATGGGGGAGGGGGAGATTGGTTGCAGTTCTTTGGCAGATCAATATTTACCCGGGCCTTTTAGAGTAGAAGCACAGTTATTATTCTGCTTCCATTGCTGCCTCTATTTGTCTTGTTTCTTGGTTTGTGATTTTCGGATCTCATCGTGGCTGTTTTATTTTCCCCTTCGTAAGCCCCGAGGATCACGGAGGTCAGAAGGGTTGGCTATAAAAAAGTGAAGCAAACAGATAAATAATAAATAAAAGATGGCGATTGTGGCTGTCCATCTAGCTTAGTGGTGGTCAATTTATATATTCTGGTTTCAGACAGCAGCATGGGGGGGTTAGTGGGCTGGGAGTGTATTTTTGCAGCACAACCTCACTCGCCAACAAGCTGGCAGCCTCTGCAAGAAACTCAAGAAGAGGCAAGCAGGAAAAGGCAGTCAGAAGTGTGTTCTCTGAGCGTTCCTATGAAACGAAGGGAGACAAAGCAGGGCAGCTGCCGTGGGAAAATATTTTTCAGCTCAAGGGTCTTATGCACTTTGGGACAACCCCCTCTGAGGGCCACATGCAAGTGGGGGGGGGGGCAGATGCAAAAGTGGGCAGAGCAATGGGTGTGAATTTTACCTTTGTACAATCCCACATGGGATGTGGGTGGCGCTGTCGGTTAAACCATGGAGCCTAGGGCTTGCTGATCAGAAGGTTGGCGGTTCAGTCCCTGCTCCTGCCAACCTAGCAGTTCTAAAGCATGAAGTGCAAGTAGATAAATAGGTACCGCTCCGGCGGGAAGGTAAACGGCGTTTCTGTGCGCTGCTCTGGTTTGCCAGAAGTGGCTTAGTCATGCTGGCCACATGACCCGGAAGTTGTATGCCGTCTCCCTCGGCCAGTAAAGCGAGATGAGCACCGCAACCCCAGAGTTGTCCGTGACTGGACCTAATAGTCAGGGGTCCCTTTACCTTTACAATCCCACACACAATCCCACACACCTCTCCATCTGCAACCCAGCAAATATGACCAGAGTTCAATGACCCATTCCAGCCAGGCAAACACATTCAGGATTGTGAAACAGGGCCAGGCATGGCCTGGGAAGGTAGGAGGGTCAGCTAGACAGGCTTGGAGGGCCACAGTCATTCTCTGTGCCCAAAGTTCTTCACCGCTGCAGTACTGTATAGCATTTCTCTTCCTGCTCCTTTCAAGCACACACGTTGAAGACCTTTTTAGTTTCCTTCTGCATGTGGGCAATTTGTTGCCTGCTGAGTCTTGGTTAGCAGGTTCCACACAGGTTAGTAGGTAAGGACTTTTAAAAAGAGGGTTCTCTAATATACCATTGACCATGGTATCCTTCTAGAGAGGTTAGGGGTGGGTGTCACCACTTTGTGTCAGGGACTGGGCAGTGGAGGAATGGTGGAGACCACCTCCCCAGCCTGACCCTTCCAGAGAAGAAGAAGACAGTTCAGAATTACAACAGGGGTTTGAGGGAGATCACAGCTCAGAGGCAGATGAGATGAGAAAAGCTGGTAAATAATGGAGAGGAGGAGGAGGAGGAGGAAGAAGAAGCACCAGGGGGAGAGACAGCTGAGGGACACAGTGCCTTTAGAAAGCATTCCAGACCCTCCACCTCCCAGAACCTGGTGAGCATTAAAAGTAGGAGAGCAAAGAGCTCAAAGGCTTTTCAGCACCCGTAGCAATGACTCATGAGGAAGTGGGAGTGGAAAATCACTCAGGACAATGCTGTTATTCCAAGAGGCCCCATTCCCAAGCATCTCTCTGTAAATATTGAATAAAAAGCAGATGGCAAGAACTTTTCCTTGTCTTATCCGTTCCTGGTTCCTCTGCCGCCTGACACTTTGAGGTGGTTCTGGTCCTGCTTGGATGGTTGTTTCCAGAGGGTGATGCTTGGGAAGTGTTCTTCGGCCCCACGGAGTCTTCAATGTGGGGTTCCTCAGGGTTCAATTTTATCCCCTATGCCGTTTAACATCTACTTGAAACCACCAAATGGAGTCATCTGGAGGTTTGGAGTACCTTGTCAGCAATATGCTGACGACACACAACTCTGCTTCTCCTTTACATCTGCAGCTGTGGCAGTGGATATCGCTGTCTTGACTTGGTAATTGACTGAATGACAGCCAACAAACTGAACCTCAATCCAGATGAGACTGAGACACTGCTAGTGGGCAGTTTCCTAGACCAGTTGCCTGGGAGGTTGCCTGCTTTTGGGTAACATTCCCAGGTACACAGCTTGGGGGTACTCCTGGATCCTTTGCTGTCGCTTGAGGCTCAGGTGGCTTCAGTAGCATGGAGCGCCTTCCATCAGCTTCGGCAGGTGACCCAGCTGCACCCCTATCTGGACAGGGAGAGCCTAACTACTATGGTCTACACTCCAGTAACCTCTAGATTAGATTACTGCAGTATATTATATGTGGGGCTGTCTCTGAAGATGGTTTGGGAACTTCAGCTGGTGCAGAATTCGGTGGCCAGGTTGCTCATCGGGGACAAGATGGGTTGAGCATATTACACCAATCCTGGTCCAACTGCACTGGCTGCCAATTAGTTTCTGGGCTCAGTTCAAAGTGCTCAGGACCACAATGCCTCAAGGATCGCCTCTCCCTATAAGAACTAACCCAGACCCTCCACTTATAATCTGAAGCCCTTCTTTCTGTGCCTCCTCCACAAGTGGTCTGGAGGGTGGCAACATGAGAAAGGACCTTTTCTGCAGTCTGTAACCTGAAGCGTCTGTAACCTGAAGCGTCTGTAACCCAAGGTACCATTGTATATCTTTAGGCACCAGGCAAAAATGTCTGTTTTTCGCCAGGCCTTTGGCTCTTCATTACCTGTGGCCTCCTTGCCTGGGTGAGATGTTTCAAAATAGGATTGTCTTTTTTAGATTTTTTATTTGTTTTTCTTTCATGCTAGTTTTAACATTTTCACTTGTTTGCTTATACAGTGGTACCTCTAGTTACGAACTTACCGTATTTTTTGCTCTATAAGACGCACCAGACCACAAGACGCACCTAGTTTTTGAAGGAGGAAAACAAGAAAAAAAAACATTCTGAATCTCAGAAACCAGAACAGCAAGAGGGATCGCTACGCAGTGAAAGCAGCAATCCCTCTTGCTGTTCTGGCTTCTATGATAGCTGCACATCCTGCATTCACTCCATAAGACGCACACACATTTCCCCTTACTTTTCAGGAGGAAAAAAAATGAGTCTTATAGAGCAAAAAATACGGTAATTCGTTCTGGAGGTCCGTTCTTGACTGAAACTGTTCTTAACTAGAGGCGTGCTTTCGCTATTGGGGCCGCCGGCACACGATTTCCATTCCCATCCTCAGGCAAAGTTCTCAACTCGAGGTAACTCTTCCAGGTTAGCAGCGTTTGTAACCTGAAGTGTTCGTAACCTGAGGCATTTGTAACTCGAGGTACCACTATATAGTGTAAGCCACTTTGAGTTACCTTGAAAAATGTGATCAGAAAATTTAATAAATAATAAACTATCACTTTAGCAATGGGCAGCCTGGTTGCCCTATCCTTCTGGCAACGATGATAACCATCTCTATCAGCGGGGAAGTATAGCAGCTTAGTGGCAGAACAAATGCTTTACATGCAGAAATCCCCATGTGCATTTGTTGGTATTTCCTGATAGGGATGGGAAAGTTTCGTGTCTTTTAACCTTGAGTATTTGCTGCTAGGACGCGGGTGGCGCTGTGGGTTAAAGCCTCAGCGCCTAGGACTTGCCGATCGAAAGGTCGGCGGTTCAATCCCCGCGGCGGGGTGCGCTCCCGTTGTTCGGTCCCAGCGCCTGCCAACCTAGCAGTTCGAAAGCACCCCTGGGTGCAAGTAGATAAATAGGGACCGCTTACTAGCGGGAAGGTAAACGGCGTTTCCGTGTGCTGCGCTGGCTTGCCAGATGCAGCTTGTCACGCTGGCCACATGACCCGGAAGTGTCTGCGGACAGCGCTGGCCCCCGGCCTCTTGAGTGAGATGGGCGCACAACCCTAGAGTCTGTCAAGACTGGCCCGTACGGGCAGGGGTACCTTTACCTTTACCTTTTATTTGCTGCTAGAGGGTGTATACAGCAATAGTCTGACTTAGTATAATGGAGTTTCCTGTACTTCTACTGGACTTTTAACCCACATCCTTGGGGCTGATAGGAAGGTGTCCTTGTGAGCCACCAGGCCTACTGAGACAATAACTTTGGACGTGAGTGACGGTGTCCACACAACCTGGCTGGGCAGTACAAGGAACTGCTAAAGACCTTCACTTATGGAATGAGAGGTCCATGAATGGAAGAGAGAGGTTCACTAGGCTTTGCTAAATCATCTTTGCTCCATGTCTCATTTTATCTTTCCTCTTGCAAAAATAAATAAATAAATCCTTGAGTAAGCAAGTCAAAGCCTGACACTGGAGTTAGCTAAAAATACCAGCCCACAAATCCTCTCCAAGTCTTGCACTGGAAGAGCTGCCTGGGAAAGTAGGTCAGGATGAATCACCCTCAAGTTCCCTCTGCTTCACCCTGCTTCAACCTCTTTGGGTCTACTTTAAAGCTGCTTTCAAATGAAATGCCATCCCACAGTTTTCTCTTTGTCTTAGTTGGCGGTGGCAGGATGAACCCGCCACGGAATGGCTCCCTCATCATCATCAGTCAATGGGCTTTGGGAGGCAAATCCAAAAGGCAGTTGGATTCCTAGGGGTGACAGGTCTCAAAAAGGGTAAAAGAGAGTTCTCCTATCTCAGGGATGGGGGATCTGAGGTCCAGGGGTCAAATGCACCCTTCCAGGCCTCCCTATCTGGCTCTCAGGACTCTCCCAAGGCCATGCCTCCTTCCCAGGCCACACTTCTTAATGGCTATTCTCCACACCCTCCTCAAGGGCAGTGTGGAGTAGTGAAAGAGTGCCAGACAATGACCTAGGAGACCAGGGTTCAAATCCCCACTCAGCCATGAAGCTCACTGGGAGATCTTGGGCCAATCACTGTCTATTAGCGTAACCTACCACACAGGGCCCAAGAGGAAGGGGGACAGTGGTGTAGCTAGCTGCTTGGGTGCCTGTGGCGGCGCAAGCACCCTGCAGCTGGGGGCGGAGCAAGACACCCATGGGAGCAGGGCGAGCCAGGGCAGGGCATGCTTTGTGGAGCCTCTCTGCAGCCTCAGGAGAGACGCTGCAGGCCCCACGGTGTGACGCCCAGTGCCCCCGCCTCACCTAGCTACGCCTCTGCCTTCATGCTCACCTAAATGTGGCTCTCCAAACTCTTCCCCCTCAATCCCCAAAACCCATCCCCCATTGCTCTTGCTCCCTACCATAGGAGCCAGTGGCTGGACTGTGGCTGGGCGTATGCTGGTGGTGGCGAGAGGAATGCAGCCCACTTATGGCCTTCGTATCTACGGGACCGCCTCACCTGGTCTGCCCCGCAGAGGACCCTAAGGTCCATGAATAACCATAGTTTAGAGGTCTCAGGCCCTAAGGAAGTCAGACTATCCTCCACCTGGGCCAGGGCCTTCTCATTGATGGCTCCGACCTGGTGGAATGCTCTGTCCCAGAGGCTAGGGCCCTTCAGGATTTAACCCCCTTCCATCAGGTCTGTAAGCCAGAGCTATTCCACCTGGCCTTTAATTTGAATTCAGCCTGATCTTTTATTTCCCTTCCCCCCTCCTGTTTTATGAAGATTACCTGCTCTGAGACCCCACAGCTAATTCTCCCCTGGTCTCCTTGCTGGGCCAAGTAGGACCAATTCAGCCAGCTGGCCCTGGGGATTATCTGATTGATTTTTGATTCTTGAATTTTATTGCTATTCATGTTTTTATACCGTATTTTATGCTGCTTTTATAATTAAGTGTTTAAAGTGTTTTAAATTTGTTGTTAGCCTCCCTGAGCCCGGTTTTTGCAGAGATTCAAAAGCCGCTTTTTAGGGCAACGAACCTCCAAAGGCGGCTTCCACCATGCAGTCATAAAACCCAGAGCAACCCAGACCCAGCAAAAAGTATTAACTCACTCCCACACTGCCCCTGATAATACCAGAAAAGCAGCCCTCCTGGAAACCTGTCCCAAGCAGCCTCAGCCCATTTCAACCTGATCAAGACTTGGAAACCTTCCAGGCAGCTGAAACCTGGCAGGAAGATCCCCACCACCCCTCCTGGCCTCCAGGGGACGCCTCGCTCTCTGCCCAGCTGGCCGCGCAAGGACTCTCCTGGTTCCTGCCGAGGGAAGCGGCTTTTCTCCGCGGAGACTTACTGTGCCAAAGCGAGCAGGCAAGGAAGACGGAGAGGCAGATTCCTGGAGGAGAGGGCTGTCGAAGGCTACTAGCCATAAAGGCTGTGCTCTGCCTGCAAATTTGGAGACAGCAATGCTTCTGGTTTCTGGAAATCACTCAAGGGGAGAGTGCTCCTGCAGTGGTGTAGGAAGGGGCGTGCGGTGGGTGCGGGAGTTATTTTTTGTCACCCCCCTCAGTAATGACACCCGTGGCAGCCCCCCCCAACCTCCTTCCTACGCCACTGAAGGGGGAAGAACCATTTCATTATCATTACCTCTCTGGAGGAAAGAGGGTTACAAATGCAATAAGGTGGGATACAATAAATTAATTTTGCTTAGTCCATTTTTGTTCTTGGTCAATTTAGTTTGGCAAATTTTGTGTCATTTTGCAACTGTAAGGCCATTTCCTGCCATTTTTTTATATAAAAAAAGTGCACCCGAATATTTCATTTAAAAAATATGAATTTTCTCCTAAAATATGCAATTTCCCATATTTTATTTATTTAACAAAATTTAAATGCCACTGGATCGTAAAGCGACATAACGAAAACGCCACCATTGGTTTGCAAAAAATATGTGCCTTGAGAACTGCATTGCAAAATGGGGAGAAGCGTGGAAGGAAACTTGTATTCCAACCTGTTTATGCACGCAAGTAGTGAGCACATTTGGCTGGTTTGCTTAAAATCAAGAAAAAGTCCCTCTTTTTGGATTGGCATATATAATTTCCAGTTCCATCTTTCTCCATCTTTCTGCCCATTCCACAGTCGTGCTTTCGTTGCTTGCAGAAGTGATATTGGCTGCTCCGTCTCCCTCAAGACTCCTACTCCCAGGACGTATATCCCCTTTGCCCTATGGGTGGGCCAGTACTGGAGTGACTTTACTTTCCCCTACAGCATTTGGAAGCCTCATAAGCTCTTTGTCCTTCATTTAACACTGAGAATCATAATCCCAAACCATGCAGAACAAAACAGTCTCTCCCTCCCTCCTGCCCTCCCTCCCTTCTCATAGCTGCCTCCAGAATTTCAACGTCTAACTTGCCCCGTTTTCGCTTTTGCTATTGAAACAGAAAAACAACTGAACAAACCTCTCCCTCCCGCCCTCCGATTCCACTCACCACATCACGCTTTCTCCTTTCCCACCAGCAGTTCAGTAAGCCATGTTTTGTGTATCTGGCCCCCCTCTCTTTTGCTTTTGCTTTTTCTGCTATTGATCCACACAAAGCTTCGGGTTTTTAATCATCAGAAAAGCCTGAAGGGAAAATGCGAGAGGAATATGAACAGGTGCAGAAGGGAGAACTGCGTTCTTAGCGAAAGGTGTGTGCATGTTTGCGCATTTCGGGGAAGGAAAAGAGGAGACGGTGGGTGGATCTAACAGAAAAGGGTGCAAGAGAGAAGAAGCTGGGATGGCAGAGACAAAAAGGGGGAGAGGAATTTATTCCCTTGGCTAGTATGCAGATGGGGAAAAGAGTACTTTGTCAGCCATTAAGAGCTGCAAGGGTGTGTGTGTGTGTGTGTGTGTGTGTGTGTGTTGCATCGCTACAAGGGTGAGCAACCTCAGTCCCTTGGGCTGAATGGGACCCTCCAGACCACTGGATCCATTTCTTGGGAGTCCTCCCCAGGCCACAACTAGTTCTGAGGACGCAACCTTCACTGGCCTTCCTCTGCTGCCGCCTGAAGTGTGCACCAGTGTGCTCTTCCATATACATATACATATCTCCCTTTAGCCACAGCAGGAATTTGAACATGTACTTCCTTGGCTAAAGCCCAGCGCTCTACCTGCCTGCTACACTCTGAATGTTCAAACTCTTTATCAGAAGGGAACTGTTTTCATCTTACATTTATTTGTTAAGGAAGGAACCACTGGCAGAAGCAAATGAAGTTGTTTTCTACCAAGACCATTTGCTGAGGGACAGCAGTTCTTTGGCGTCTCAGATACAGGAGTCTCACTTAACATGAGATCATTTAAAGAAGAAGCGCCAAGTATTGAACCAAAGGTCTTCTGCACGCAAAAAATGAATTATGTCTAGGGATGGAGGAGGAACGCGATTCAGTATGCATTTAAAGTAAAATCTATCCAATTTGTACTTTCTGAAACAATATCTTTGAAATTTGCGCTTACCTGAATTTTCAATGCAGTTCTTCAAGCAGCCGGTGTGCATATAATATGTGTGCATGTAAAAAATGTGAATGGTGAAAATAAGATACAAAAATGCATTATATTGGGGGGGGGGGTTGCTTTCAGAAATGTGTACATTAGCCAAAACTGCATATTTAAATCTGTTTCTTAGGAGAAATTTGCACTAAAATGCTGATGGATTTTTATGAGAATATTTTTGAGAAACAAACAAAACTCAGATCACTGCGAAATGTGTAGAACTGCCTTTTAGATTGACAAGATGAGAAACTGGGAGAACCGAAATGGACAGATCCTTCCCTTTCTACTTATGGTCTCTGCCCTCAACATTTGTTGGGGAGCCCAGTTTCAGACACTCCAACTAGCGATGGATGGATCACCCTCCTTTCAGATGAAAAAGAATAAAGTCAAGGGACTAAAGAAACAGCATGTATTTCAATAAAACAGATATGAAAAGCTTTAAGAACTTTACAATCATTAAGTCCATTGGCTGTGGCCAACAGACTATACGGTAATAACCAAAGAAATCTTATTTGGCTTTGTGACACTGAAATGCAGACACCAGGTGGTGTTGAATGCTAGTTCAACTTAGAGAAGACCCATTGAAGTTAATGGGCATAACTAACCAAGGTTCATTTGATTTAATTGGGTCTCCTCCGAGTAGAGCAGCCCACTGTGTATAAATATCATATTGCAATGGGCGGAAATGACCTTGATGTGTTTTAAGTTGCTAATAGACATAGTCCTAGCGTACTCTTCAGTGCCATATAATTGGAAAAGAACATCTCCTTGTGTATTGACTGACACACACACATTTATCTCATGCATCATTTTTTTAAAAAAACCCCCAACAAACCCCAGTAATCTGAGATGCTCCTTTTAAATCTTTCATATCTATTTTCTAGAACTGCATGAGATTTATTTAGTACATTGACATTACTTATTCTTTTGCATCTGTTGATTGGCCAGGGAATATGTTCTCTATGCTTGGTTTTTGACTCAGCCCATATCAGTTTTGCAGAGGTCCCTTCATAAATCTATTCCGTCCCATTGCAGCACTAATCTGTGGATTTTGAATGCAGAGCTCATCCCAAAATACATATTTAAATACGTATGTTATCTCAAGGCATGCATTTTGAATGCACACGGCATGTTCTTCGAGCCCATAACTGTATCGCAAAATTCAGAGAAGTGTCAAATCTGGCGGATAATTATGTTCCAATCTGCACATTAGTCCAGGAAGGCTGGAGCAAGACAGCACCCACTGGAATCAGCAGAAATATTATTCCTCCAGCATTCCTTGCCCAAACTGCCCCCTATAGAACACTAGAAGGTTCACCCTACTTTCTGATTTGTGTCCATGGGAAGTACTGTTTCCATGCCAAAAACGGGTCACTCTCTTATTAAAATTCTATTAGCATTGCCTTTCCTCAGGGTTCAGGTGCCTTCTCAGAATCCCTAGAAGACACATGAGCAAGTGAGCGGAGCGCATGAACACTAAGGCACCAACCGGCACATGCCTGGCTACCTCACACACTGTTAATTTTTTTTAACCCATTAACATTGCACTTTTCATGCATTAACATTCACACAGACGTTTTAAAAAATGGACCTCCCTAATTAAAACACACACTAGAACCATCCCAGTAAAACATTAAGATATATACACCCGTAATTAAAATATGCAATAAAACAAACCCATTAATGCAACACAGTCATTAAAACGGGAGGCTTAGATTGAGAGATCAAGGGTCTGCCTGTGTAAACAGGTACCGTATTTTTCACTCTATAAGACTCACTTTTTCCCTCCTAAAAAGTAAGGGGAAATGTGTGTCCGTCTTATGGAGCGAATGCAGGCTGCGCAGCTATCACAGAATCCAGAACAGCAAGAGGGATTGCTTCTTTCACTGTGCAGTGATCCCTCTTGTTGCTCTGGCTTCTGAGATTCAGAGTATTTTTTTTCTTGTTTTCCTCCTCCAAAAACTAGGTGCATCTTGTGGTGTGGTGCGTCTTATAGAGTGAAAAATACGGTATGTCTTCAATAGTTGGTAGAATGCAGGAGATTCTGGGGGGCATTTTCAAGGTCCCATGCTCAGTTTATATAGACCAATGTCACAGACTGAGCAGGCTTAGTGCCCCACATGAACAGCACATGCTTCCTAGAGTGAGCACTAGAATTCTTAGCCCCGGCCCTGCCATTTGACAGAAGGAGGCAGCTGCCTCAGACAGCTAATTTTGGGTGTCCAGAAAGGGATACAGGTTGAGTTTCAAAATGTATTGTTATTGCATTTCCCTCCGTCAGCAGCAGGGGAAACACAAACCTTTCTGGGAGTTTGTGTGCATGTAAGGGAGTTGTAAGGGAGTTGTAAGCATGTAAGGGATGCGGATGGCGCTGTGGGTTAAACCACAGAGCCTAGGACTTGCTGATCAGAAGGTCGGCGGTTCGAATCCCCGCAACGGGGTCCCTGCTCCCGCCAACCTAGCAGTTCGAAAGCACATCAAAGTGCAAGTAGATAAATAGGTACCGCTCTGGCAGGAAGGTAAATGGCATTTCCGTGCGCTGCTCTGGTTCACCAGAAGTGGCTTAGTCATGCTGGCCGGAAGCTGTACGCCGGCTCCCTCGGCTAATAAAGTGAGATGAGCGCCGCAACCCCAGAGTCGGTCATGACTGGACCTAATGGTCAGGGGTCCCTTTACCTTTAAGGGAGTTCTGTGCATTAGCAGCACTGACTAAACATCAGAAAAAACCTTTCTGACAGTAAGAGCTGTGGAATGATCTCCCTTGGAACGTTTTTAAGCAGTGGCTGGATGGCCATCTGTCATGGATGCTTTAGCTGAGGTTCCTGCATTGCACAGGGTTGGTCTAAATGGCCCTTGGGGTCCCTCTCAACTCTACAGTTCTATGATTCTCCTCCTCCTCGTCTCCCTCCTCCTTCAATATGGTACACTCTACAGATGTCATGCCCCAAATCTGCTCCGTAGACGGAGGCAGGTTTGGCAGAAGGCCACTTGTGAGCCTTATGGTTTGCCTCCGTTTGGATAAAGCGTGTTTCTCAGCTGGGTCACAGCACCGGTCTCCAGGCTCCTGTTGTAGTATGACAACCCACTGAACCATGCAGCCTCTGTCAAAGGCCACTGGTTGGTATTTTCTGTCAGCAAAAAAGAGAAATGAAGCGGAGGTGGGGTTGGGGGGAGAGGCCGAGGCACAAATCCAGCAGCCTCCAAATACACCCCCAGCGCCTTCAGAGAGCTTATCCCAAGTGCACGGGCTCATCTTAAAAGGACGGCATTCTTCATCCCATCAAACTGATGAGGCCCAGAGACAATGTTTAACTCAGCAAAGGGCAAAATAGTTTCTTTTGTATTATGGTTAAATCCAGAACTTCTTATCATCCAAGATTTTTTTTACAAATCCCATCATTTAATTATTTTTCTTATTAATTTTTGTTAAAAAAAATAAATATAAAAAACCCTCATTCATTTCAAACCTGGTGGATTGATGCCCACAGCATAATGTCGGGTATTACTTTTCTTACTGCTGCTGGCTTCCAATTGTGAAAATTAATATTTAAATTGATTTAAGGCTCCCTCCTCCTTTAATCTATTTTCTTCTGCCTTCTAATTTCACTGCTTTCATTTCGGTTTGTGTTCTGTACATTATTTTTTCTCTTTCTCTCTCCCTCCCCCCTTTTTTGTATTATTGTTGTTAATAAGGACATCACATTCCTGGCAGTCATTTGCTCAGCTTGAATGGATTCACTTCAAGTTTCGCCGAGGGTGGGGGTGGGCGGGTGGCGGACTGTTCTTTTTAATGATAAATGGAATAAACAGACCAAGCTGAGGGAACAACCCAAACCCATGATCAGCGGATGAGGGATGAGGGGAGTTCGGAAAAGGTGGATCTCAGATGGAACCAACTGCAGTCCCCCATCACAGCTCAGCCAAGGGCAGAGTAAGTTCCCAAAGGGGGCATTCTGTGGCCAGGGGTGCCAACTTGAGTAAAACATTGGGGACGGGCAGGTAAGCCCTGACCCACACACCGTATTTTTCACTCTATAAGACGCACCAGACCACAAGACGCACCTAGTTTTTGGTGGAGGAAAACAAGAAAAAGAATATTCTGAATTTCAGAAGCCAGAACAGCAAGAGGGATCGCTGCGGAGCGAAAGCAGCAATCTCTCTTACTGTTCTGGCTTCTGGGATAGCTGCGCAGCCTGCATTCGCTCCATAAGACGCATACACATTTCCCCTTACTTTTTAGGAGGGAAAAAGTGAGTCTTCTAGAGCAAAAAATACGGTAATTGATCGCATGACACAGCACACACACTGTATTTGAATGGCAATTCCTATCAACTTTGGGGGCCTTTGGCCCCCTCAAATATTTCATCAGGGGCCCGAAGGAACCTTGGTCCCAGTGCCAGATTTATATATAAGTTAAAGAAGCTGTAGCTTAGGGCTCCACTCTCTTGGGCCCCCCCCAAAAAATCTAAAGGAAAAAACCAACTGGATGTACATTTACAAAATATAAGATAAAAAACAAATAAAATAAAACCTACATACAGCAACAGTGTTTTGTGTTGTGTAGGCTCCTATGATGTAAGTCATGGGCCCCGCCTGCTAGCCTGCTCCCTAAAATATCACTAGTTTGCTCATTTCTGTATATAGGGTGCCTACATTCTGCATGGACTGGTTGAATGGCAACATGTGTAAATGGCTTTGGATACCTATTAGGTCCATAAATTACCATATAGCATATATTCAACACAAAGAACAGAGACAATTTGTTGTTGACAGAGGATAGCTGGACATATAAAGGGCCCCATCAAACCTAAATCCAGCCCTGCTTGGTCCCTAGGAGTTGTGGTGGTGCAAGGACAAAACTCAATTTTGAAGGCTAGTTTTCCCTCTGCAAGGCTTAGACCAGCCAGCAGCGACCCAGTTCCTGAAAGGAGTGAAAGGGAAGGGACTCAAAATGTAGAACATCCTTTTCTGGAAGAAGCGTGGGTAACTTGCTTGGAAAGTGAGGGTCCCTCCCGATGACCTATTTGTTTGAAGAAAAGTTTTCATGGAGGTTAGAATATACCCTAATGTTTAATTAAACATTTGTTCTGATTTGCTTGTGGGGCAGTTATATGACAATGGCCTTTCATCCTGAACTCATCCTGGTTTGCTTGCTGAGTGTTTATACACCGTGTCACGAGTCATTTGTTCACACCAAACTTTTAATGCATTTCCCTATCATTTTCCAAATCTCACAAAGCCTAGCAATTATTATTTTTTAAGTGATTTTGCTGCACAAGGGTGATGGAGCACTTTGACCCTCTTAAAACGCGCAAACCCGAATTCAGGTGCTGTCAGAGCTGCCCTAGGTCCCAGCTCACAAAGGACCAACGCCAGTTCATTGTAATATAAAACAGTCTTTATTGAAGCTCAGTTTTGCTTTCACAGCCGCGGCGCGCAGCTCTACGTCTCAAACTCTAGACCGCCGAAGCTCCGTCTGAGTCTCCTCCCCCCAGACACCAGTTTAAGACTCTAGCCTTGCTCCACCTCTTCCTCTGCTCTCTTCTCCTCTGGGCCTGCCTGTCCGCTGGGGTCTCGCCTCTCCTAGACTCTTCTGACGCTGAGTCTCCTGAGTCCTCCCCCTCCCTCCAGCAGGCTTTAGGACCTGGTTCCCCATCCGGGTTTCCTGCTGTGCCGCGCGCCTGTACATTCGAACTTGGCGCGCGCGCCCAGCCGGCCACCTTCCTCCTGACCGTTACACTGCTCCTGTCACTGCTTCCCCCTTCGGGGAGGCTAGCTGCACCTGACTCTCCCTCCGTTCCCTCACTCTGCGATGGAGGCGTGGCCACCTCTGACTCATCCTCTCTCCCTGCTGGAGGAGAAGCTGGTGGAGGAGCTGGTCCTGCTCTCCCGCTGCTGCTTTGGGAGTCCCCGCTGGCCCCTTGCTTCTGGTGTGTCCCCCCTGGGACCCCCCTTGCCCTGGCCATCGGCGCCCCCCACTGGGAATCTTCTGATTCGCTGGAGAGACTCATGGAATCTCTCGGGCCGCTTTCATACTCCCCTATGCTGCCCTCAGATTCTTCCCCTTCGCTCTCCATCCCCTCTCTCCCCTGTGTCTCTGCTCCTGAGCCCCTGACAGGTGCGTATCACATCCACAAAAGACTGATAGTCTGGTGGGGGAGAGAAAAAGAGAGGAAATGAAACAGAAATCATTTTCCCTAGTTGATTAGGACTCAGCTTAGTAGAGCATTCCATGGCAAAATGGAAAATCTCGAACCAATACTCACATTGGTGGCAGGCTTTAACCTCTTGGTAAAATTTGGGGCTCGCTTCTTAATTGATATGGTTGTAGGACCAATGGCTGTGACCCACCTTAAAATGAATGGCAACTCAGTAGGGAATCTTGACCCAACCATTGAAGACCAGTGCTACTGACATATGTTGCTCATGTAGTCATGATGGTATTGATTGATTGCATTTATAACCTGCCTTTTTCTCTTAAGGAGCTCAAGGTGGGTTGCAGGGTTCCCCTCCTCATTTAATCCACACAACAACCCTGTGAAGTAGGCTAGGCTGAGAGATTGTAACTGGCCCAAGGTCACCCAGTGGGCTTCATGGCCAAGTGGGGATGCTAACCCTGCTCTCCCAGGTCATAGACCAACACTCTAACCACTACACCACACTATCAGAAGACTGATAACGACCACACTATGAACACAGGGCACACTGCTGGACAATCGAAGGTAATTTATAGAAAGAGTTTGCAATGATTCCATAGTCCATGTAGCTGGTGGACATTTCAGATGTCTTCTTGGCCAGCTGAGGACCTCCTGGAGGTGTTTCTTGGGTGTCCTGGTGTCAAAAAGAAGGTACAAATGGGTCTCTTAACAACCTAGACATAATTTAGTAATTTGACTATATCCAATCTAGATCTAATGGGCTTAAGTCATGGCAGAGGTTTTGGCTGAACATCAAGAGGAACTTCTTGATGGTAACAGCAGTTGAACACCATGACCTAGAGGGATGGTTGGTGGTCTTCAAGCAGAAGTTGGACCACCATCTGTTGGGGATGCTGTACCTCTGGATTTCTTGCACTGAGGCCTCATTCAGCTCCATGAATGACTGCACCCAGCCCAAATGTGCACGCAGTGCATTTACTCAAAAATATTTTGATTTAAGGGAAGACCACTGAGATGATCCCCACAGCTGATTAGATGCCATATTGGGCATTCTTCTAGGATGGCTGTGATTCTTCCTATGAAAGGGTTTTTGAAATTTACCAACATTAATGGGAGTACATGGTCCACGTTTCTCTATAGGGTCAAAGTGCCCTTTACAGAAAGGCTCCATAGACAAATAATAGACTCAGAGAAAGAAGGCAGAAAAGAGGAATTAGTCAACTGCTGAACTCCCTCTGCCCTGCCACAAACACCTAATTGAAGTCAAATGACCACCAGTAAGCACAGGTCTGGATTGCTTAAATTGTACAAATAAAGCACCCTGTGGAATGAACAGACACATATGACAGAGCCAAGCAGCCAAGGCAGTCCTAGTTATTTATTTCAAGCGTCCAACTAATCCAGCTGGGGTATCCAGAGCTGCTCGTAAGCAAGGCAACCTTAATTACCACCACACATCTTTTGGACAAGACAGAAAGCCAAACCTGGGACCACTTGTCAGAGTTAAAGATCCTGCTTCATCTAACTTTAGCATTCTTTGCTTGCTTGTCCTCAACTCATCTTTGCCTTAATTGTATTTTTCTCTGATGCCTTATATTGGGGGTTGCCATGTGTGAAAGTGCCCACGAATGAGAAGATACAAATGATGGAAGCTATTTAGGCCTAGGATCAGGGGCAGCAAACTAGTACCCCCACCATTATGGTCGCTGTTGTTATTGCCTGATGCCTCCATGCAACGGCTGATGAGTGGATGTACCAGTCTATGTTCTGCTGCTTGAAAAAGAGCATGCTTCTGAATTGGCCTCCTCTGTTATGGATCCCTTAGTTTCTGTCTTCAGATTGTTACCAGATGACTATGAGATTTGGATAAATAGGGAGAGGGGAGAGTCATGGGTGAGGCTTGGGGCCCCCAGTGTTCCCTGACTTTTTCGAGCACTGTAACCTACCGTATTTTTCGCTCCATAGGATGCACCTGACCATAAGACGCACCTAGTTTTTAGAGGAGGAAAACAAGAAAGAAAAAAAAATTCTGAACGAAACAGTGGATGTATGATTTTTGTGGTTCATGCTGTGGCCACAGACATGTGATTTGATGGTGAGTTTGGGGTGACCCAATGCAAAAATTCTGAGGATCCATGTGGATCCATGCTTTGTAACCACGTTTTTGTGCCATTGCGGCGCCCTCCCAGGCAGCCTCCTTTATTTTTAGCGTCCATTATCTCTCCCCGATCAGCAGATTGTTTCAACATCCACTTCCCTCTTTTTTTAAAAAAGGCATGATCTGCTTTTTGCACCTGGGCAATTCGTCTCGAGGGACCATGCATTCCATAAGACACACAGACATTCCCCCTTACTTTTTAGGAAGAAAAAAGTGTGTCTTATAGAGCGAAAAATACGGTACTTCATAGGGTAATTCTGTAGATAGGATGTTTGTGGGGGAAGCACCAAATAGGCTGCCCTGATCTTCTTGGAGGCAGAGTGGGATTGACTGAATAAACACAAAAGCCAGATAATAATAATAATAATAAAAAATCACATGTTTTCTGAGCCTTTAAGCGGATATTGCTTTTTTAATTTTTAAGGAAGTTGTTTATATAAGAAGCCAAAAAGCCCTCTCTCTCCTCTAATTTTAAAGAAAAGCCGAGCGAGTCTCGGAGTTTTGCAAGATGCAACAGATTACGTGATGGAAGCCAGATTCAATTATTTGCAGGGTGATCACACAGCCATGTAGATTTTGAGCCTAACTTCATAAAACCGCCTTCCTTGTGTCGCTGGGAGATCGATACGGTGATGGAGGAAGAAACCCGGCACAATTGTGATGTGGCTGCGGCCGGGCTGTGCTGCTGAACAAACAGTAATTAAATGGGAAAAGGGCAGCAGAGGGAACTCAGTGAGGCTCAATTTCCCACCAGCCGGGAGAATCGGAAGGTGTCCTCAAGTCGGCGGTTGCAGCTCTCTCTCTCCAGACAGCTTCAGGGGCTCCTTTGTGCATTCTGTCCCTCAGCCCCTGAATGATTTTTGCCAATGCTGTGAGTTAATAAATAAGTGCTTTATAGTCCGTTCCAAAGGCCTCTTTAATGGATCTGTTTAAAGGCAGCCTGCGGCTCCTTCTGTAGCAGAAGCCAGGGTGCTGAGCCACAGCAGCTGATGCTGTAAGTCAGCCAGGCAGAAAGGCAGCAGGGATGGTCAGAACGGAGGACTAGGACTGGGGAAATCTGGGATCATATCCCAGCCAATCAGCTTGACCCACCTCGCAGGGTTGTTGTGAGCATAGATCACGTAGGTGAGAATAGTGTAGGCCACCTTAGTGGGAAAGCAGGATATCCCCCAAAGCAAGCAGTATCTTAAGAAAAGGGGGTTTCTTTAAGACTGCAGCAGGGTTGAATTCTTCACACCATGACTCCTCTGTTTCTGTTAATTATCCCTACCCAGCTCCAACACAATTTACATTTAAAAACACCTGCTCCACTCTGCAAAGATCTTGTGTAGTTAGGGCCTGTGAATACTGGGCAGTATCAAAGGAATGGAGGGGACTGGACTCTCTCTGTTGCTTGTAAGAAAGGCTCTTTCACATTTGATGCTTTTCTTACACAGAAGTCATGCACACACAGGGAATAGTTCCAACCCTTCTGATCAGATGATGAGATGTTTATATACATTTCATTGTGTGGATGTATGCTGGGGAAATTCACAACTGTAGAGTTAGTGTGGTGTAGTGGTTAGAGTGCCAGACCAGGACTTGGGAGACCAGGGTTTGAATCCCCATAAAGCTCACCAGGAGACCTTGGGACAGACACCACTTTTTGGCCACACCTACCTCACAAGATTGTTGTGGGGATTAAACAAGGAGTAAGATAACTCTGTTGGGGTTGGGGTTGGGGTTGGGGTTAGGGTCTGGGTGGGTTAGGCTTGGTTAGGGTTAGGTTTATGGTTAGAGTTGTTTAGGGTTAGGGTTGGGGTTGGGGTGGGTACAGGTTAGGGTTAGGGTTAGGGTTAGGGTTAGGGTTGGTTAGGTTTAAGATCGGTTAGGGTTAGGGTTTTGGTTAGGGTTGTTTATGGTTAGGGTTCCCGTTGGGGTTAGGGTTAGGCTTAGGGTTGGTTAGGGTTAGGGTTAGGTTTATTGTAAGGGTTAGGGTTGGTTAGAATTAGGGTTGGTTAGGGTTAGGGTTGGTTGGGGTTAGGTCTAAGGTTGGGGTTGGGGTTGGTTAGGGTTAGGGTTAGGGTTAGGGTTGAGTTCCCAGGTTGAGTCTGGCATATTAACCCCCACACCACACATGTATTTTTCGGGACACCATTTCCCCTAGTAAAGCATTTTTACAAGCCATTTTCTAGTAGCAGAATCCATTTTGTGCCTGCTATTTTCACAAATATGCATATTTTTGCATGGATTCTTTGGATGGCAGTGTGCATCACACAATTCGGAGAAGTGCGAGTTTCTGTGGAGAGTTGTGTTTTGGTTTGCATGTTGGTCCAGGAAGTGAGAATTTGGGAAATTTGCATTACACTGCCAGCAAAATGAATTTGCCCCACATCCCTGTGCAAATGGTGATCTGAGCAAGGCTTTTACCTTCTGTATGAAAATACCCACAGCTCAGCCTCAAGGATCAGCCTCTCCCTCTGATTCACCTTGGAACAAGGAAGGAACAGAGAACAAACAGATGTTGGAAAGGGAGTCTCTGAGCCTTGATTTATGCCTGACTTCTTCCCAGAGGGCAGGGGATGAACGAGTGTGCAAGGATAATAGTTCCTCTGGCATCCTCTCCCCACATTTCTATTAAGAACAAATTTACAGCAGCGCGAGGTTTATCCCATGCTCTGCAATAAATCCAGGAAACAGAGGCAGTACAAACAATATTAACCTGAGTGATCAAGGCAAGGGAAGCTCCCACAAGGCTAGGGTACATAACCCAAGGGAGGGATGTTGGCTCCTCTCAAATGTATGGGAAACGACTTCTGTTGTCCAGATATGTGTGGCTGTCTTCAGTAGCAGGAGGAATCATGCATGTGTGAGAGTGTTGCATGTGCACACTCCAGGACATTTCACAGATGAAGGTAGACACACACTTGTGGTACCCTTCCAAGGACATGGTTGGAATATCCCTCAGACCAGGGATTGCTGCCTGAGGCTTCCATCATTACCTGCAGCAGGGGTGGTTAATCTGTGTATTTAAAAAGAAGCAGGCTTTACCAGCTCGGTCTATATGATATATTTACAGAGCTCTCACATGCACACACAGCCAAAGAGCAGCAGCACATGCCATAATGCCAGTTTTAGGATCTGCAGACAGTAATCGAATAGGACTTCCTCTGTGCTAATCTCTCACGAACAACAGCAAAACTGAAGAAGTAGTGAAGAAGTGTATCTGAAGAAGTGTGCATGCACATAAAAGCTTATACCCAGAACAAACTTAGTTGGTCTCTAAGGCGCTACTGGACATTTCTTTTAATTTTTTAATTTCTTTCAATCGTGTCAGACCAACACAGCTATCTACCTGAATCTAACAGAAAAACTTGAAAGACCTGTCACTGCCTAATTCACTCGCCAGAGGAACGAGAGCTCATTGGCCACCCTGGTGCTCCGGCAGATGATGTAATTGCTACTGCTCTGAAAAATAGCCTTGGAGCTGCCCCCTCTTTCCATAGCCCTGCTTGCTGCATAGCACCCAGAAGAGTCACCATCATTGCTGCAGAATAAGATCAGTGATGAGCTCTAATGTGTGCTTGGTGAGATCCTGGGGGGGGGGGGAAGGAGGGGGGGAGGACATTTTGGCTATTCAACTTTCAGCGGCACCCTGTGTGAGGCCAAAATTCAGCCCCCCTCACTCTCACCTGTTCTGCTCAATTCACTACATCATAGTTGCAACGTCCCCTTGGCTCAGCACCCAGTGTGGCGGAATCAGTTGCGTAGCCCTTAATCCACCTGTGGTTGGATTCAGTAGGAGTCCTTCTCCATTTTTAGCCAAGGCATCATCCCTCTTTGCTTCATTGCCCCGAGCTGAGATGTTTGCCAGGGAGCTGCCCAAGTTATTCTGAGAGACAGAGAACACTTGGGTGTGATCGATCATACCAATCATTTAAGCCATCTCTATATTCCACAGAGTGTTTAGGACTTCAACCAGAGCATCTGCCTGACTAGCAGGACCAGGGGCGCCAACTTGAATAAAATATGGGTAGGGAGCATGTAAGCCCTGCCCTTCATAATAAATCACACGCTGCAGTGCACAGACACCATTTGAATGGCAATGCCCACCAACTTGGAAGGCGAGGCCCCCTCAAATATTTTATTGGGGGGCAAAGACCCCTTGGCCCCTGGGAGTTGACTCCTATGAGCAGGACAACCTTCCAGTTTCCTCCAGAATCCATTGGAATCCATTAACTTCCAGCATGGGTGTTCCAAGGGGGGGGGGGTTGGTCCGCCCCGAGTGCCATTCCAAAGGGAGGGCGAGAAGATGTCGACCCCCAATCGGCGGCACCCCCCCCCCCCAGGTCAAGCACCGCTCTGGGTACAGGAGCAGGTTGCTTTGCCTCTAGCTTCCCGGGCTTAATAGGTTCCATAATCTTGCAGAGAGGAAGTAAAGGTAAAAGGTAAAGGTACCCCTGCCCGTACGGGCCAGTCTTGACAGACTCTGGGGGTTGTGCGCCCATCTCACTCAAGAGGCCAGGGGCCAGCGCTGTCCGGAGACACTTCTGGGTCACGTGGCCAGCGTGACATCGCTGCTCTGGCGAGCCAGAGCCGCACACGGAAACGCTGTTTACCTTCCCTATTTATCTACTTGCACCCGGGGGTGCTTTCGAACTGCTAGGTTGGCAGGCGCTGGGACCGAGCAACGGGAGCGCACCCCGCCGCGGGGATTCGAACCACCAACCTTTCGATCGGCAAGCCCTAGGCACTGAGGCTTTTACCCACAGCGCCACCCGCGTCCCAGAGAGGAAGTAAGGTAAAGGTAAAGGTACCCCTGCCCGTACGGGCCAGTCGTGTCCGACTCTAGGGTTGTGCACCCATCTCACTCAAGAGGCTGGGGGCCAGCGCTGTCTGGAGACACTTCCGGGTCACGTGGCCAGCGTGACATCGCTGCTCTGGCGAGCCAGAGCCGCACACGGAAACGCCGTTTACCTTCCCACTAGTAAGCGGTCCCTATTTATCTACTTGCACCCGGGGATGCTTTCGAACTGCTAGGTTGGCAGGCGCTGGGACCAAGCAATGGGAGCGCACCCTGCTGTGGGGATTCGAACCGCCGACCTGACGATCGGCAAGTCCTAGGCGCTGAGGTTTTACCCACAGCGCCACCCGTGTCCCTGCAGGGAGGAAAGGCAACTGCAAATTGAAACCTCAGGAGGGAAATGGTTCAACTGTAACAAAGAGATAAATGGTAAACCACCCCACTTTTGGATCACCACACTTCCGCCTGCTTGCAGCGGTGGTTGGTTTCCATTGATACGAGAGGCCAGCTTTGGGTGGAGCTAAAGCCAATGACAGGTGGAGCCAACAATTTATAGATTTGTCCCCATTGTCCCCCCTGCTACTGGGGCAACATTGAGACTGAGGAGGATGAAGCTGGCAGGCTGGGCCACCCCCTGAACTGGATGGAAGTAAGAAGGCAGGCAGGTGGGGGTTTGATGATGGTAGACTGAGGTTGGTGGGGCAGTGCCTCATATGCCCTAATGTGGGTGGCTCTGTGGTCTAAACCACTGACCCTCTTGGGCTTGCTGATCAGAAAGTTGGCAGTTCAAATCCCCACGACGGGGTGAGCTCCTGTTGCTCTATCTCAGCTTCTGCCAACCTAGCAATTTGAAAGCACACCAGTGCAAGTAGATAAATTGGTACCGCTGCGGCAGGAAGGTAGATGGTGTTTCCGTGTGCTCTGGCTTCCATCATGGTGTTCTGTTGCTCCAGAAGCGGTTTAGTCATGCTGGCCACATGGCCTGGAAAGCTGTCTGTGGACAAACACCAGCTCTCTTGGCTTGAAAGTGAGATGAGTGTCGCAACCCCATAGTCACTTTTGACTGGACTGAAGCGTCATGGGGTCCTTTGTTGTTGTTGTTTAGTTGTTTAGTCGTGTCCGACTCTTCGTGACCCCATGGACCAGAGCACGCCAGGCACTCCTGTCTTCCACTGCCTCCAGCAGTTTGGTCAAACTCATGTTAGTAGTTTTGAGAACACTGTCCAACCATCTTGTCCTCTGTCTTCCCCTTCTCCTTATGCCCTAAACCTTTCCCAACATCAGGGTCTTTCCAGGGAGTCTTCTCTTCTTCTCATGAGGTGGCCAAAGTATTGGAGCCTCAGCTTCAGGATCTGTCCTTCCAGGGCTGATTTCCTTAAGAATGGATAGGTTTGATCTTCTTGCAGTCCATGGGACTCTCAAGAGTCTCCTCCAGCATGCACTGCCTTGTCATGACGAAGGGGCTTGAATAAATCAGAGAAGCTATGAGCTATGCCATGCAGGGCCACCCAAGACGGACAGGTCATAGTGGAGAGTTTTGACTAAACGTGATCCACCTGGAGCAGGAATGGCAAGACACTCCAGTATCCCTGTCAAGAAAACTTGATGGACAAAAACAACAGGGGTCCTTTACCTTTACCTAATGGACCAGAAAAACAAATATT
Organism: Podarcis muralis; assembly: GCF_964188315.1. Taxonomy (NCBI): domain Eukaryota; kingdom Metazoa; phylum Chordata; class Lepidosauria; order Squamata; family Lacertidae; genus Podarcis; species Podarcis muralis. Next base: position 8,484,508 of record NC_135668.1, read on the forward strand.
ACAACAACTATAACAATAACTGCAGAAAATACACATACCTAGAAATAAGCACCACCATATTCTGTAGGACCTGATGGGAGTAAAGCATGCATAGGATTTGACTGTAAGGTAGTCAATGAGAATAGATTTTTGTTTTAAAAAAAGATCCCCTCAGCAGCCCTCTGAGCTTGTAAATCAATTTGGATGAGAATGAAATGGATCTATTGAGCTCCGTATTGACCTCTCCATGATGTTAATCAGATTCACCGCCTGCTCCCTGAATAGGCCACAAATAACAGCTTCTTTTCCAAAGCAAATAATAGATGGGGCAAGGGGTCTTGTTTAGAAAAAGGCACAGGGGAAAGACCTGTCTCCTTGCTTCCCCCCTCCCACACCTTATTCATATCGGAGACTAGAACAGGGATGGGGAACACTTCTTCAGTCTGAGGGCCACATTCTCAAGGGAAAGCTTCTGGGGGGGGGTGTCACATGGCATTGGGGGGCGGGACTAGTGGCAAAAGTGGGCGGAGCAACGGACATGGCTCTTATGAGTTACATTCCAGCCTGGCAAAAGTCAGGGGTTTTACATATGCACCTGTCCCTCTATCCTGGCATGCAAGAGGCATCTTCACAGTTCAAGGATGTGTTCCAAAAAGCACTTGAGAAGTGGGGAGAGAAGTCAGGGGGAGAAGCATCACTTGGGAGAGGTGAAGGTGGCCTCAAGAGAACCCAAAGGCTGAATAGAGGGACTTGCAGGGGCTAAATATGCTCCTCTCCCTATTTTGAATCAGAAAATATTGGCCCTTGGTGAGACAGAGAGTGGATGTAAGGAAATGTATCTTAGGTGAGATGAATCTGTCTATTTTGGTTTCTCTTGATTTCTCATTTTTCCACTCTTAATTTCAGTTCTCCATATTTCCACAGCAACTTTTTTAAAAAATAAAAAAAGTATCCTCGTGAAAATTCACCAGCATTTTAGTGCAAATGTCTCCTGACAAACCCATTTTCGTTTGCAGCCCCCTAATATAATGCCTTTGTGGGTGCCATTTTCACCAATATATGAATTTTAAATGCACACCGTATGTGCATTTTTTGCACATATTATTTGGTTGAAGAACTGCACCACAATATTCAGATAATATTGAAGGATAGCTGTGTTTTGATTCTTGTGTTGTTCTGAGAAGCGTAAACCAGGTAGCTTCTCATTAAATTGTGACGGAAATTGAAACCCCCCCCCCCCCATTCCCAGTCCCTTGTGAGGTAGAGAGTGGAAGCAAAGAAACATAACTTAGCAAAGCAGAAGATTCTTCTAGGCAGTGCACTAGGTGATTGGACTGCAAGATCCTAATTTGATAAGGTTCCTCATGGTTTCTTCAGGTTCACAGTCACCTGCAGGATTCTCCCCCAACCCCATTACATATTATCAGGTTTAACTATTTAACTGATGCAGATAAGGAGGTTTGTGGCATTCATACTTTTCTCAGTACAAAGCAGCACTTTGCTGAAATCTGCAAATGCCTCACAGTTAACCTGGCTTATAGGTATGTATCAGCCTAGCATCGGATTAAAGGCTTGATTTAATTTTGCCATCAACTCTGACTTCCTCCAGAGCTGCACCTGCACACTGTGAAAGTTTTATTTCTCCTTTCAAGATAAAATTCAGGCAGTCTCAGGGATGTAGCAGCTGCCCTAGGTTTTTGTGTGGATGAACTGTTAGGAAATAAGCTTTCTTATTTGGAACAATAAACAAAAGCATCTGTCCGGGAGGGGAGTCTGGGGCTGAAGTGAAGCTGCATATTCTTTTATCACTGTTCGTTAATCACTCCATAAAATGGATAAACTGGTTTTGTATTTGGAAATTCCCTTAAAATGTCCTGTTTTCCTCAAGCCCCTTTTCTTTCATGAACAGAAAGGGTCAACAGAGCCATGTCAGGCGATTACGCTATAAACAGTGGGAGCAAATTCAATCTGTTGTGAGCTTGGTATAGGCAGCATCTATAGCTGTTGCTCAGACCCGACTGAGGAAAATGACTTGCTATCTACTTGCCTTAATACTCCATAGTGTGTCAGTCCCTCTAATAATGAACTCATGTGTTGAGTGCCAATGGCTATTTAGCATTTGCCCTGATGATTTGCAGGTGGTGAATTCAGGTTGGGTGGAAGGAGAGTAATTCAATCCAGTTTTCATTTAAAGGGAAATCTCCCTCTTTTACGCTTCTCTGAATTCTGCAATGCGCTTCTCCACCCAATTAATGTGCACAAAAATTGCTTAGGGCTGTATTCAACTAAGTTATAAACATGGTAGACCCACTGAGATTAATTGATCTAAGTTGCGTCTGTTATTTTTGATGCATCAGCTCTGAGTAGAACTAACATTGGCTACCAGATATATTCTGTGGTAACAGTGGCGTAGCGTGGGTTGTCAGCACCCGGGGCAAGGCAAGTAATTTGCGCCCCCTAACCCGTGGATTTGCGCCCCCTAACCCGTGGATTTGCGCCCCCTAACCCCGATGTTGCGCCCGGTGCGGCCGGCCCCCCTTCACCCCCCACGCTACGCCACTGTGTGGTAAAGCCTTTATAAAATGCAAATGTTAACATGGCAGCTCCTACACTTTGGAACTCCCTGCCTATTGAGACCAAGCAACTGCCTTCACTGTACACTTTTGGGTGCCTGCTAAAAACATTCCTGTTTAGACAAGCCTACTCAGATGCTACCGTATAGTTAAAGCTATGGTTTTCCCAGTAGTGATGTATGGAAGTGAGAGCTGGACTATAAAGAAGGCTGATCGCCGAAGAATTGATGCTTTTGAATTATGGTGCTGGAGGAGACTCTTGAGAGTCCCATGGACTGCAAGAAGATCAAACCGATCCATTCTGAAGGAAATCAGCCCTGAGTGCTCACTGGAAGGACAGATCCTGAAGCTGAGGCTCCAAGACATTGGCCACCTCATGAGAAGAGAAGACTCCCTGGAAAAGACCCTGATGTTGGGAAAGATGGAGGGCACAAGGAGAAGGGGACGACAGAGGAGGAGATGGTGGGACAGTGTTCTCGAAGCTACCAGCATGAGTTTGACCAAACTGCGGGAGGCAGTGGAAGACAGGAGTGCCTGGCGTGCTCTGGTCCATGGGGTCACGAAGGGTCAGACACGACTAAATGACTAAACAACAACAACAACAACACTCAGATGCTTAGAAAATCGAGGCAATTTTAATCTGCTTTAGTATTTTAACTTTTGTAAAAAGTATGATTGTGATTTTTTTTCTTGATTTAACTGCTTTGTCTTTTGTGAACCGCTTTGAGGTATGATTTTTTTTACACTCAAGCGGTGTATAGATTTTATGAAATATAAAAATAAAAAAATAAACAAAATGACAAAAAATAGGGGAAATTGCTTTTCCGGAATGCGTATATTAGGCAAAGTTGCATGCTACAATTTGGAGAAATTTGCTTGAAAAGGCTGATGAATTTTCATAATGACCTATTTTAAAAATCCTCATGAAAATTCGTTCTCCTAATATACTCGTTTTTGCATGCAATTTTGCCTAACACACAAAGCAATTCCCCTTAGTATGATTCATTTTTTAAATGTTACTTTCACTAATGCATGCATTGTTCTACACACTTCCTCCTAACATGTGCATTTTTGTACACATGACTTAGGTGGAGAACTGCCTCTCAAAATTCAGAGAAGCGTGGATTTCGAAGGATATCTGTGTTCTGGTTTGTGTATTGTTCGAGAGAGAGAGAATTGGGTCGGGTCGCCTTTAAATACTGTCTGAATCGAAATCCTCTCCTTCCACCCCTATAGCTGGGCAATGTTTGTATTGAGCACATATGGCACACACACACATATCCAACAACCCTAAGCAATGGTCATTTGCCGTGCAATCGCTGGCAGATTTCCTTAAACCAAAATGGGTCAAATTTTGCTCAACATTTGATGTGATGGGGATGGACTGGGACATTTCCTCCTCATTAACACAACTCTCCACAAGTCCTCTTTCAGCCTGTCCCCCAGCCTGTTCCCTTCTGCTCTAGGCAGGCAGAAAGCAGCTATGAGGTCCCTCCGTGTTTCCATTGACAGTTTTTGATCAGTCAGATACTGCTGTCAAAAGCTTCTTGGCTAAGTGCTGGGCAAGGAAGGATCTATCTCCACCAATTTGTTTCGTTGACAGGCCTGCCTGCCTAGAGATGGCTATTTGACATGTTGTTTGTTTGGAGTCTGGGTAAGGGGGAAAAAAACAAACAAGAAAGAACCTGCAGCCTCAACCCCTCCTCATCCGACTCTGCTTGTCAACTCAGCTTTGCTTCACTTGATTCCTTCCAGACCTCCTCAAAGTGCAGAGAATAAGAGGACTCTTTTCCTCTCCATCTCTTCTTGGGTTCGGTTGAGTTTGCTCGAAGATGCTCAGGGGCATTTCGTCATATTTATTTCTTTAGCATTTTTTGGGGGTGGGTGGGTGGGGGATATTTATATTCTACCATGCCTTGAAAAACCAAAGCGGTTTATAGCGATAAAGACTTAACAACCGTAAGAAGTGAAAATACGCATATGGGAAAAAAAATCTCTGGCTTGGTTTTCATATGGTAACTTGTGTAAAGGCCTCGTGCCTGCTCTTCCTCCCTTCCTCAGACTTGAATGCTCCACTGACCTAGACTTCACTCTATACAAAATGAGAGTGTGCTATGCGGGATGTAAAAATGTATTGCAGTCAAATACAACATTCCTACAATGCACATGCTCGGGAATGCTTTGTATCACTCAGGAGAAAACTTGCTGGTTCCTCCCGAGCTAGGACAGACTTCCTGTGCATGTGATTTAATGTGGGTGTGGCCTGTTCTTGGACAGAGGGGCACACGGCCTCCATGTTCTGCTCTTCTTGTTCTCCATTTCTGTATTCCTAAGAGTTAGGAGAGAGGGACGCGGGTGGCGCTGTGGGTTAAACCACAGAGCCTAGGACTTGCTGATCAGAAGGCTGGCGGTTCAATTCCCCGTGACGGGGTGAACTCCCGTTGCTCAGTCCCTGCTCCTGCCAACCTAGCAGTTTGAAAGCACGTCAAAGTGCAAGTAGATAAATAGGTACCACTCCAGTGGGAAGGTAAACGGCATTTCTGTGCGCTGCTCTGGTTCGGCTTAGTCATGCTGGCCACATGACCAGTACACCGGCTCCCTCGGTCAATAAAGCAAGATGAGCGCTGCAACCCCAGAGTCGGCCACGACTGGACCTAATGGTCAGGGGTACCTTTACCTTTAAGAGTTAGGAGAAGTGACTGCTGAGACACAGTCATTTGAGACTATTACCCTTATGGGATAGTTCACATAGTTATATGTTGTTCTGTAAATTAAGTCTGCCTTCAAAGATCTTATTGTGAACTGGATGATTGTAAGTAAACTACTTTTATGTTAACTTTAATCAGATGGTCGTTACTATTCTTTTAGGAGGGATATAAAAAGGGATTTTACCAGGAATCCAAAATAGTGAGGCTCAGACGAGCCTGCAACTAGCAAACTGCTGTCTAATTTAAAAGGGGGTTTGTTTAACAACTCTGCTAAGTTATAGAACTTGGTGACACATGTTAGGAATGATATCATAAAATAATATATCCTCTCCTGCCTCCCTAAGCATCCCCAAATGCTATGCCCAGAATGACGGTGAAGAAAAATCTAGGGCACACTTGGTTTGCACACCTTGCACGCCTTCCCTTCTCTGTGCTTTGTGCAGCTTCCCAAGTGTGGCACAGGCTCACTTTGGGGACTCCAGCTCCCATCGTCACTCACCATCATCCATGCTGACTGGGGCTGATGGGAGCTGGAGTCCAGCAACATCTAGAGAGTTGTAGGTCCCCACCCCTGCCATATACAGTTGCAGGCATTCCAGCTGCATCACAACACAGCTTGTCACTATTATGTGGAAGGGATTCACTTGCATATTACATACCCTCCAAGGGTCGTGATTTTTCAGGGACAGTCCTGGAATTACAAAAGCCATCCAAGCTTCTGATTTGATCCTGAAATGTCCAGGCTTGAAGCATGGAAATGATAGACAAGAGCAATAGTTTGGCTTTCCCCCCTTACTTTCCTGTGGTCTGAACATACTCATTCTTTTTACAGTGTGGAAATGTCAGAAAAGAAAGAGATGTGTGTGTGTTTGTGTGCATACAATTTGATATTAAAGGCTTTGAATTCAGACCTTGATGAAGACTATCTGATTTATTCAGTTTTAAAATGTTCAAAGGGCGGCTGAGTGATTAATGTTCTAGGCTGGAAAGGAACCATAAAGGAAAAGCCCTCAGTCTTCTTTGTAAAAATACAAAAGGGAGTTTGCAGAGAGCTGCTTCCCTCTGAGACAGAAATGCCGAAGAGAATATGGGAGGCAAAGCATCACAAGAAAGGCAACCAGAGCTCAGCTTACTCCACAGCTGCCCTGCGTGTAGACCAGAGATTTGGAGATCCACAGGGCCTTTGTGTCAATTTCAGGCAGGGGTAGGGACTCTCATAGATATTGCAAAGACTCCAAGAGTTGGAAGGCACCCTGCGGATCATCTCATTCAATCCCCTGCAATGCAGCTGTCCCTTACGGGGATCAAATCTCTGGCCTATGATCCAAATGTGGTCCTCTACTGTAGCCCTCTCTGACTGTCTTGTGGGACTCTTCTGAGGCCATACCCTTTCTCCCCAGGCCATAGTCCTCAGCAACCCTGCTTTGCAACTTCCTTGATGTGTTGCTGAGATCTTGCCTGAATGAAAGATAGGTGTGTGTGTGTCTGTGTAGAACACTCTATTGTTGTTGTTGTTTAGTCGTGTCCGACTCTTCATGACCCCATGGACCAGAGCATGCCAGGCACTCCTGTCTTCCACTACCTTCCACAGTTTGGTCAAACTCATGTTTGTAGCTTTGAGAACACTGTCCAACCATCTCGTCCTCTGTCATCCCCTTCTCCTTCTGCCCTCCATCTTTCCCAACATCAGGGTCTTTTCCAGGGAGTCTTCTCTTCTCATGAGGTGGCCAAAGTACTGGAGCCTCAGCTTCAGGATCTATTGTACACTGGTCTAATTTACAACCATTGCTCTGGCCAGTTTTGCCCCTGGTCCCACCCACAAAAATGTGGCCCATGTGGGAAGGCAAGTCAGGCAGGAAAAGGTTCCTCACACCAGTCTCAGTTGAGATTGTTACTGCTGACAGAACATGTCTGTCATTTGCAAAAGCTTCTCCACAGGAAATGCCCACAGCTGATTGATCAGTGAAGAAGCTCTTTCAGGTGCTAAGCTGGCCCTCCTTTCTCATCTCCATCCTCTCTTTTCTGTCCTTAATTCCACTCCTTGGCTTCTTCTCCCTGTCCAGTCTTCTGACTGTCTTTCTCATCTCTTTGCTGCCCTCCCCTTTTCTCCATCATAGTCTCACACATTCCTGTTCTTGCTTTTCAAATCAGTTCCCTTCATCCTTCCAACTTCCCCCATCCACCCTCTCACTTTGGTGGTGGGACAACCTGTGGTACAGAGCCCATCTTCAAAAGCAGTCTTCAAGTTGATCACTCAGGTAGGAAGACTGATCTGTTCATGACCCCCCCCCGCCCTCTGGCAGCCAGTTTGGTAGGGAAGAAGATGGATGTGCACACAAGAGAGAAAGGAATGTCAGAAAGAGAAAAAATGGGAGTTTCCAGACCTGCCCCTTCACTTTGTCTAATAGTAGGGCCTGCTCAGGATGAGTCAGCCATTATTAATTGTCACCACCATCCGTCCCCCAAGTCCTCTACAATAGAGAACATGTGAGAGGGCCTCTCTCCTGTATATGAGGAGAGAACATGAGTGGGTTCTCTCTTCTGCCCGCTCCAAAGTTTAGGATGACTCGAGGGGGGCTCAGGATGAATGGCTCCATGTCAGCTATAGGTGGGGCCAAAGTCAACTGTGGGCAAGGCCAGAGTCCAAAGTGGGTGGGTCTACCCCCATTTTGCTGTACTAAACATAATAGGGGAGAGAGGATGAAGGAGGACATGTATGGCCACTGCTATTGGTTGTGGCTCTGTAGTCTCAAGATCTCAATACAATACAAATCTTTATTACTGTCATAAAGTAAAGTTAAAGGGACTCCTGACCGTTAGGTCCAGTCGCGGATGACTCTGGGGTTGCGGCCCTCATCTCGCTTTACTAGCCTAGGGAGCCGGCATACAGCTTCCGGGTCATGTGGCCAGCATGACTAAGCCGCTTCTGGTGAACCAGAGCAGCGCACGGAAACACCGTTTACCTTACCGCTGGAGTGGTACCTATTTATCTACTTGCACTTCGTGCTTCCGAACTGCTAGGTTGGCAGGAGCAGGGACCAAGCAACGGGAGCTCACCCTGTCATGGGGATTCGAACTGCCAACCTTCTGATCGGCAAGCCCTAGGCTCAGTGGTTTAACCCACAGTGCCACCTGTGTCCCGTTTCATAGACCAGCATAAAAGAGTGGGTGGCTCTGTAGTCCTGGCCTTGGCCATCTCATTGCTTTGAAGCCATCTCCCAATCTTTATTTGCTCACGTGGCCCAATCTGATAGAGAGGAGATGGAAGAGAAGCTGAAACACAAATCTCCTTTGTGCAAATGGCCTGATTATGGAATAATCAGGAACCCTGTTCTGTATGTGTGTGGAAGTGTCTAAAGTCTGGGCTGCAGTTTGTTGCTGGAAGGTGCCAATATACCCAGATGCTTGTTCTCCATCTCACTCACTCGAGCACAAAACAGGAGTCATTATGGAGGGGCTGAAGAGAAACCCTTATGGACCAGGCTGAAGAACCAGCTCCTGCATCCTGCCTCTACTACAGAGACAGGGAACCTGTGAACCTCCAAATGTTCCTCATCCTTGGTCTGTTATGTTCATAACAAGCAAGTGACCAAGGCAATGGGCCTTTCTTGCTGTTGCTGGATAGCAACTGGAATTCAGTATATAGCCATCAAGGCTAGTAGCCATTGATAACCTTGTCCTCAATTAATTTTCCTAATCCCTACATCTAGGAATGTATCCTGTTCTCATTGTGGCCAACCAGATGTCAGCCTGAGTACCCACAGCATTCTGCTCCCTTGTGACTCCATTGATAGCTTTGGTCATTTGTCTAATCTTTTATAGCTATCCAAGTTTGTGACCTAAGTCTTGCTGAAGTGAGTTCCACAGTTTAGTTATGTGCTGTGTGAAGAAGTAGAATAATAGGATTGCAGAGTTAGAAAATATACTTTGGGTCATCTAGTCCAACCTCCTGCAATGAGGAACTACATTCTTTTGTCTGCCCTGAATTTTTCAAAATTCAGCTGCACTGGAAGGTCCTGAATTCTAGCATTATGAGAGATGCGGCAGTCTGTGTAAGCTTTCCAGTGCTTTAAAATTAGTTTAACAGCCCAGAATCACTCCCCACAGCCTCAAATCAATCCCTGCATACCAAAGCCTGCCAAGAAACATTGCTGTATTTTAATTTTATTTCATTTTTTTTTTTAAAAAGCGAAGTTGTCTCACGTGTTCCCTCACTCTCTTGTTTGTAATAGTCCTGTTTCCTCTCTCTCTCCCCTTCTCCCCAATTTGTTAGGGATAGCAAAAAACATTGAAGCCACTTTAAAAAAATAAAATCAGTTTGTGGATTAAAAATAGAAGGAAAATGCACTTTAATAAGCAAGCTGGCCCCCAATTGGATGGCTGAAGATTTTTGTGTGTTTATTTTCGAGGCGAAACCACAAACCACTGCAAAAAATACAATGGTCCTTTCTTTCTCCTGGGACAAGGGATGGAAAGTGCTCAATGCTTATTAGTGGAATGAAGGCTTTGCTTCTTACAATAATTGGTTTTATGCCATGGGGGTGATGTGGCGCTCGTCAATTCTGCACTCTATGAGGCTGATCCTTTCTTAATGCAGCATAATCACCACCAGCTGACCTTTTAGGGACCATGACTGTTCTTCTGAAAGCCCCAGCCCGTGTTGAGATTATTGTTCAGTGCTGTCCAAAAAATGGTCATAGTGTGCATTAAGCCATGTGATGGGGGAGAGGTCAGCCCTTCACCCAAGGAGGAACCTTACCAGTGGTCCCATAACAGGACTGGCACAAATGCATAGGAATGATCTTCATGGGGTGAGTGCCTGGGCTGGAAGAGGGACTCTGGACAGGAACACCAGCCTTCTAAGTGCAGTGCCTAGTGGATGGGCAGATAGAATCAGCACAATGGAATCATTAGACTCAGGCTAGGATGACAGGAGAGACCCGGGTTCGACTGCATTTTGTACATTCTCCAGACATTGTGTCCTGGGGAATGTGCATCTCAGGAGAACGTACAGAAGGAAGTTGAGTTATGTGCATTCCCCAAAGCCTTTTGGAGATGAGGTATGTTGACCAGGAAATGTGCACATTCTCAGTGAAATGTGGGCAGGGTTGGCACACCAATGAGGGAAGGTGAGGCAGTTGCCTGAGGGCAGCAGGTTCAAGACAGCTAGAATGGGGGGCACATCTGGCCTTCAAGAAGCATGCTGTTCACTGTCTCCTCCTCCTCCTTTGCAGCATGCCAACTGCAGTGCACCAACTGCTGCCAGCTTTTGTCTGGCTTCCTACCCTGCCACCCTGGCCGGGTGGGCTGTGGGCATGCAATGGAAGAGGAGGAGTGTGGGCTGAGGACAAGGAGGCAGCAGCACATGGGGTTGCATTTTCTGTCTCCTGACAAAACATTTTGAGCCAGCCCTGGGAAGGGACAATGTCTACAATACCAGCTTCTTATGCGCATTAACTTCTCAATTTACATTCAGCTATACCTATATCACACGGGTGGCGCTGTGGGTAAAACCTCAGCGCCTAGGACTTGCCGATCGTCAGGTTGGTGGTTTGAATCCCCGCGGCGGGGTGCGCGCCCGTCGTTCGGTCCCAGCGCCTGCCAACCTAGCAGTTCGAAAGCACCCCCGGGTGCAAGTAGATAAATAGGGACCGCTTACCAGCGGGAAGGTAAACGGCGTTCCGTGTGCTGCCCTGGCTCGCCAGATGCAGCTTGTCACGCTGGCCATGTGACCCAGAAGTGTCTCCGGACAGCGCTGGCTCCCGGCCTCTAGAGTGAGATGAGCGCACAACCCTAGAGTCTGGCAAGACTGGGCCCGAACGGGCAGGGGTACCTTTACCTTTACCTATACCTATATCAGCATCTATCAGGTGTCAAAGGCCAGGGTAAAGATTTGCACCTTTGGCACATGGTGAAAGCTGTATGACAAAGATTGTAGGTGCGTCTCCGAGGGGAGGGATTTTCACAATTTGGGGGATGCCTCAGAAAAAGGCCTCTATTCCCTGCACTTCAGAGGGAAGTGGAATCGCCAACAGAGGTCCACCTACTGATCTTTACACATGAGAAACTCTGCAGGGAACGAGGCAGTCTTTATTTATTTCATTGATATCCCAGCTTTTTCTCCAAGGAGCTCAATGTGATTTACGCAGTGCTTTTTTTCTTTAAAAAAAATGTTTAGGGGTACTCAAGAAAACCACCATTTTATAGTTCAGATCGGGAAAAATAAATACAGTAAATGGACAAAACTACAAAGATTCACAAAATGTTTAGGGGTGTGCGTACTCTTGCGTCCCCCCAGAAAAAAAGCACTGGGTGTACGGGGTTCTCCCCCTCCTCATTTTTCTCCCTGCGACAACCCTGTGAGGTAGGTTAGGTTGCAAGGCAAGGACTGGTCCAAGAGTCACCCAGTGAGTTTCATGGCTGACTGGGGATCCTGGGTTTTAGTCTCCTGGGTCCTGGTCCAACACTCTAACCACTGCACCACACTGACTTTAAGTTGTTTATGGCTTTAAAGACTAACTTGAGCACATTGAATCGGCAAACAGTTTTCAAATGGGTTATACAGTCATACCTTGGGTTGAATACACTTCTGGTTGAGCGCTTTCGGGTTGCACTCCACAGTGACCCGGAAGTAACGGAACGCATTACTTCTGGGTTTCGCCACTCGTGCATGCACAGATGGTCAAAATGACATCACACTCATGCGTGGAAGCAGCGAATCGCGACCCGTGCATGCGCAGACGCACAGTCGCGGGTTGCGTTCGCTTCAGGATGCGAATGGGGCTCCGGAATGGATCCTGTTTGCATCCTGAGGTACCACTGTACAAACTTTAAATGAAACCTTGGCCAACAGCCAATAATCTGGCAGCTGCATTTGGGACCAGCTGAAGTTTCTGAGTTGTCTTCAAGGGCAGCCCTGCCCAGAGAGCACGTTGCAGCAAAATAGTGTGAAGGTCACAGGGCGACCTTGGGCCAGTTGCAGCCCCTCAGCTTAAACTACCTCACAGGCTTGGTGTGAAGATAAAATGTGCAATGGAGGTGGGGAAAGGAAAGCTATTTAAAGAGGAGTGGAAAAATTTTGTCGAATATTTTGAAAACAATTGTATACAATTGGAAATGTTGGCAGCATTAAAGTAAAATTCAACAGAATGATATATATTGAAGTGACGTAAGATAGGGAAATAGAATCGGATGGATATATCAAAATATGCAGGAATGGTGGATAAGTTAAATGAACCTTGGAAGGGGAGCGAGGGAAGTTAATGAATGTATGGTATAACAGAAGATGTTCAATTTGAAATGTAAAATTTGAAAAGTTAATAAAAATTTGAAAATGCAAAGGAAAGCCAAGCCCTTTGGTGGAATGGATGGGGAGAGGAATACGAAAAAGAAGAACAAATAGCATGCACCTTCTCATTATCTTCCTGGTTTTCCAAGATGATAGTGGAGCAAACTAGCCCAAATGTGGGCTGTGGAGTCTGAGAGGGATTCCTTTACCATTTATGGTGGAAGAAACTCACAAACCTGTAAGTTGAGAGAGTCTTGGGATGTGTACATACCATACATTAAAAGCACAGATGGTATGCAACTGCACTTTGCTCAGAGTAGACCTGATTCAGTGCTTCTACTCTGAGTAAAACTTTGTTGAATATCTATATCAATAGCTTCCCCCAAATCATCCTGGGAACTGTAGTTTGTTGAGCTATGTGAGGGGTAAACTGCAGTTCCCAAGATCCTTAGCAGAAAGCCATGTACCTTCAATGTACAGTTTGTATACAGCCTTAATATCAACAGATACTGGAGGATTCACAAGGCAGGTCAGAGCAACAGAGTCATCAGCTTGTTGTGGCTTCACATTGTATAAAAACAGGGAGCCTAAATTCCTTCCATATCACCTGCCCATCACCAGCTTTCTTCAGCCTCTTGAGATCAGTCTTGTTTCCCAAGATCTTTTGGGAGAGAGTGCTTGCCAATCACTCTGTCCAGAGAAACCTGGCTGATCTTCTGGGGCATATTTTCAGAGCTCTTTCAAGAAAGCCAAAAAGCACCTGCATCCTAAAAAGAGGTTTATGTGTGTGTGTGTGTTTGTGTTTGATATTTGTGAATAAGCACCACACATTTACTGAGCTGCAAAAAAAGGGAAGCCATTCAAGAAATAAAACAGATCTTTTTTTTCAAAATAATCCCTGAGTCTCAACATGAATGGTTAGGTAGTTCACGATGATATCCTGCCACCATATATTTTTTTTGTAATCATATCATTATCATTTATTGACTTAAATATATAGAGAGATTTATATATATCTGCAGCTTTCCCCTCTCCCCCAAACCCCTGCCCAGCTGGCGCTCAGTTCTTGCTTTTTGCTTTCTGTTTCCCCGAGACATAGGGCAGCACCGTTTGCGTGCTTTTGTCCGACACCGTTTGGGTGCTGCTGTTCCGCGTCAGCTTCCGCTGCTGAGTGCTACTCAGGTGAGGCGACCGCCGCAGTGCTGCCTTGACGGCGGGCGCCGCCTTGAGTGTCATCTCGCTCAGCTCCTCAGGAGGGTCCTCGGGAGGTGGGACATTGTCTGCTTCCTCATCATCATCGCAACACAGGGCGTGGTAGAGGACTTTGTCACTGAACCGCACTCGTTCCCGTGTCCCAGGTGTCCTCTGGTGCTGGGCTTTGTGGCTCAGGGCAGAGCTGAAGGCCTCCTCGCTGGAAGAGTCTGGGGTCTCCACCCGGGGTCCATTGGGGGTCAGCACCCCGCCATTCATCAGCCGGTAGTCAGGCTGGCGCCCTTGTTGCTGCTCTGAGCCGTCGCCCGAATCGGACGGGGTGGAGGCTTCCAGGAAGGAGCAGAACTCCCAGCTGTCAGAGAGGATATCGGAGGTCATGAAATCGAGGTGCCCGAGGTCAAACATCCCACCTCCCTTCTCGCTGCTGGATGTGCTGCTCACGGTGGCTGTGGTCCAGTCGTCCGGCTCCAGCTCAAACTCAAAGTCCGAAGTCAGCTTGTCAATCTGGCTCACCACCTTGGGGAGGAAGAGAGGGAGAGGGGTTAGGGAGCGGCTGCCAGCAGATTGGGTCACACCCGCCAGCTTCTTCAGTATTGCAAGGCCCTAATTCCATTGACTGATTTTTATTTTTGTTAACATCTTTATTGAAAGTTCAAAAAGTACACAGCTATAGGTGCACTAAACATAGCTAAAGGTAAAGGGACCCCTGACCATTAGGTCCAGTCGCGGACGACTCTGGGGTTGCAGTGCTCATCTCGCTTTATTGGCCGAGGGAGCTGGCGTACAGCTTCCGGGTCATGTGGCCAGCATGACTAAGCTGCTTCTGGCGAACCAGAGCAGCGCATGGAAACGCCGTTTACCTTCCCGCCGGAGTGGTACCTATTTATCTACTTGCACTTTGAGGTGCTTTCGAACTGCTAGGTTGGCAGGAGCTGGGACTGAGCAACGGGAGCTCACCCTGTTGCGGGGATTCGAACCGCCGACCTTCTGATTGGCAAGTTCTAGGCTCTATGGTTTAACTCACAGCGCCACCCCTGCACTAAACATGGTGAGACATATTTAAAAGAGAGAAAAAGAAAAACAGAACCCATGTAGAAGGAAAAATAAAAGGGGTAGGGGGGGGGAACCCAAAACTGTATACTTTACAAGGTGGTTGTTGTACTTCACCAGATCTTAACCCAGTGCTTTTTGGGGAGGGGATGCAGGGGTACAAATACTCCAAAACATTTTGTGAATCTACATTTGGCCTCATTGAGGGGCAGCATTTCAATATGAGACAGAAAATGAGAGTACCCCTAAACACCTTTTTAGAAAAAAAAGCACTCTCTTAACCTATTACAGTATTTGTAAGAATGATGTTTGGAATCCATTCTCACAATTCCATTGACTGATTGATTCCCAAAAGTATTTACATAGCAGCGTAACATAAATTGATTGGTTAGTTGTATTTATAATCCCACCTTTTTCACCAGGACAGTCTGAGACAGAAGAGGCCATGCAAAGCACTGATTAACTGGGAGCCCATCTGCACTATATATTTAAAGCAGTTTCATACCACTTTAAACTGCCACTGCTTCCTTAAATAGCCCCATGGGAACTGTACGTCTACAATACCCGGAGTGGTTTAACAATCAATGCCTCTTCCCAGGGAATTCTGGGAATTGTAGCTCTGGGATGGGAACGGTGTGTGTGTGTGTGTGTGTGTGTGTGTGTGTATCTCCTAACAACTCCCAGTATCCTCTTAACAGGCTATACTTCCCAAGTTGCCTGGGTGTGTGTGTGCCTCAACTGTTTTAAGTGGGATGATACTTCTTTAAATGCATAGTGCAGGTGGGGCCTGGGTTTCTGTGACATCGGGAAGAGCCCTGCTCATGTTAGACCATTTGCCCATCTAACTCAACGTTATTTGCAAGGAGCAGAGGTAGATCTTCAGGGTTTGAGATGGCTCTTTCTCCCAGCCCCCCCTTAGGGAAGCCAGGGATAGAATCTTGATGATTTCGCCTGCAAAGCATGAGTTCTGCTGCTGAGTTCTGCTCCTTTCTTTTCTCTCCCTGGGGCAGACAAGAGACAAACAACTGGAGGTTTGTTTTGTTTTGTTTTTCTTTTTAAAGAAAAGGTGCTGTGACTTTTTAAAATAAAAAAGGTATAATAGTACAAATAGCATTTTCAATCAACCTGAAAAGACAAACAGCTCATCAGAAGCATGGGAGAGAGAGGGAGAGCTGAAAGCAGGAAGGGATAGCCTTTAGCGGTGGAAGGTATGTCTGGCAACTGAAGAGGAAAGGCTGAGCTTATTATGGTTTAGTTCAGGGGTCAGCAAACTTTTTCAGCAGGGGGCCGGTCCACTGTCCCTCAGACCTTGTGGGTGGCCGGATTATATTTTGGAGAGAGAAAAATGAACCAATTCCTATGCCCCACAAATAACCCAGAGATGCATTTTAAATAAAAGTACACATTCTACTCATGCAAAAACATGCTGATTCCTGGACTGTCCGCGGGCCAGGTTGAGAAGGCGATTGGGTCTTAGTTTGCCTACCCATGGTTTAGTTTTTAAATTTCTATACTGCCCACCATCCCAGGATCACAGGATGGTTTACAATATAAAAACACAAAAAAATCAAAACAAATAAAAAAACAATACCCACCACACTATAAAAGGCCGTAAATTAATTAGCCAAAGGCCTGGGAGAGGAGGATTATTATTTATTTTTTTTGCCAGGCAACTGAAGATCTGTAATGACGGTGCCAGGTGAGCCTCTTTGGGAAGAGCATTCCATTCTGTCATCTCCTTTGGGCCAGACTTTAAAACCCTACACTAACCAGAAGAGTTCTGCTGGACACCACAATGAGGATGCAATGGAGGTGGCAAAGTATGCCTTCTTTGTCGCCTTCACTCCTAACAGGAGTTGGGCAGATGGTATGTTGGGACAGCCCCGTGGGCAGGGCAACAAGGCAGTGGTGTAGCGTGGGTTGTCAGGGCCCGGGGCCAGGCAGAGTGGGGTGGGGAGGGAAATGGATGGAGTACACATGCACGTTCAGCTCCTAATGTCACCCAGGTGATCTCAGCCACAGAAATAAGAAAAGAAGAACCGTTCCATTGCCTGGAGAGGTCACTTTCTGGTTTGTATGGATTAGCTATTTTCAATGGAGTCCAGCAATGGAAGGGTGCAGCTCTGTTGAGGTAGCACCGAGTGTTGAAATTTTGGAGCCCTGTGCCTGCCCCCCCATGCTATGCTACTGCAGTAAGGTGGGCAGTAAACCAGCAGAATCTCTAACCTGTCTCAATTGTCCACAGACAGCTTTCCAGGCCATGTGGCCAACATGACTACACCACTTCTGGCACAACGGAACACCGTGATGGAAACCAGAGAGCATAGGAATGCTGTTTACCTTCCCTCCTCAGCGGTACCTATTTATCTACTTGCACTGGCGTGCTAGGTTGGCAGGAGCTGGGACAGAGCAATGGGAGCTCACCCCAGTGCAGGGATTTGAACCGTCAACCTTCTGATCGGCAAGCACAAGAGGCTCAGTGGTTTAGACCACAGCGCTACCCGCATCCCTACAAGATGGATGGATCCACAGTCTGTCTCTGTATAAGGTAGCTTTCTATATTCCTACATACAGTGAGACAACTCATGCTGGCTCTTGATTTTATGTACATCTATCCACATTCTGAGAATGATGAAATATCTTATTGCTTGTACCTACTTTCCTCAATGTGGGTTTGTGTATTCCAACGATTTATTTTTTACATGCTTGGTCCCTGTGTGTGTTATCAGGCACCGCCTACTCTGGGGAATTAATATCCCACATGCAATTCTTTGAGATGCTTCTAATTGCATAGATCTGTAGTGTTACAAGCAGGCGTAACTTGGTGGTTTTTTTTTTTTTTGGTATTCTATACCAGTGTGATATTATCACGCCTCCAACATGGGTGTTGTACCATTCCCGCTATTTACAATGTTCAGGCAGTGAGTGTTGATACTTATGTAGCCAAAACAGCACCACCCACGCACAAGAGGAAGGGATCTTCTGACTCCAGGGAATCCCTAAATATGGAGATTCCCTATGCAATTGAGGTAGCTGTCTTATTAGGATTTTTCAAAGCATAGAGAACCTCAAGATTTAGAGAGGAGGAGACAGTATTTGGAGGAGAATGTTACATGGATGAGCGATCCACATTAAGCCGAGGTATAGACTGGCCCTCAGTGCTGTATTTCAAGCTAGCATAATATTACAATGCCTGCAACATGGGTCAGTGCCCATCAATAGCCCTTTCCTCCCTGAATTTGACCAGTCTTCAAGCCACCTGTCTTTTAAAGCCACCAGTCCTGCAGGAGCGAGTTCCATAGTTCATCTATGCACTGTGTGACGTACTTTCATTGATCCATCCTCAATCTTCCAACATTCAGCTCCTTGGATGTCCCTGAATTCCAGTGGCGTAGCGTGGGGGGGTGCAGGGGGGGCCGGCCGCACCGGGCGCAACATCTGGGGGTTAGGGTTAGGGGGCGCAACATCTGGGGGTTAGGGTTAGGGGGTGCAAATCCATGGGTTAGGGGGTGCAAATTACTTGCCTTGCCCCGGGTGCTGACAACCCACGCTACGCCACTGCTGAATTCTAGTGTCATGAAAACAGGAGAAAAAACTTTTCTCCATCAACTTTCTCCATGCCATGCATAATTGTATAAACGTCTATCATGTTGCCTCATACTTGCTTTTTCCCTGCACTAAAGGTAAAGGGACCCCTGGCCATTAGGTCCAGTCGCGGCTGACTCTGGGGTTGCGGTGCTCATCTCGCTTTACTGGCCAAGGGAGCCGGCATACAGCTTCCGGGTCATGTGGCCACCATGACTAAGTCGCTTCTGGCGAACCAGAGCAGCGCCCAGAAACGCCGTTTACTTTCCCGCTGGAGCGGTACCTATTTATCTACTTGCACTTTGATGTGCTTTCGAACTGCTAGGTTGGCACTAAAAAGTCCCAAATGCTGCAACTTTTCTTCATAGGGAGTCCTCCATCCCCTCAATGCAATGCAGGAATCTTTTTTTGCCCAATGTGTGGCCCAAACCCAAGACCCTGAAATTATGAGTCTCATGCTCTACCGACTGTGCAGAATGAAACAGGTTTGAAGAAATAGTTCCACGTGATTCAGGCATCACATGATTCCCCTCCTTTACTCTCCCATCTGTTGTTGTTATGGGCTTAGATCAGTGTTTCCCAACCTTTTTTGGGCAAAGGCACACTTGTTTGATGAAAAAAATCTCGAGGCACACCACCATTACAGCCCCGTGACGTCAGCGCGCAGCGTCACGCCGGGAGGGACGCACGAAAGTGTAACTTTCAATTTTTTCCCCTCCCCCTTGCCGGGGAACCTCCAAGCTTTGGGGGTGGGGGGGGGGAGGAGGCAGCAAAGCGAGGGACTGAGGGACTCCTCCAACGACAAGGGTTGGGGAAGAAGAGAAAGGGCTATTCCGCTCCAGTCACGGGAGGGGAATATGTACTGGCCCAACTGGTGTGCGGTCTTCGGAAAGCGGGGTGCGGGAAGGAAGCCTAGGCTCGGGGTCATAGAATCATAGAATCATAGAGTTGGAAGAGACCACAAGGGCCATCGAGTCCAACCCCCTGCCAAGCAGGAAACACCATCAGAGCACTCCTGACATATGGTTGTCAAGCCTCTGCTTAAAGACCTCCAAAGAAGGAGACTCCACCACACTCCTTGGCAGCAAATTCCACTGTCGAACAGCTCTTACTGTCAGGAAGTTCTTCCTAATGTTTAGGTGGAATCTTCTTTCTCGTAGTTTGGATCCATTGCTCCGTGTCCGCTTCTCTGGAGCAGCAGAAAACAACCTTTCTCCCTCCTCTATGTGACATCCTTTTATATATTTGAACATGGCTATCATATCACCCCTTAACCTCCTCTTCTCCAGGCTAAACATGCCCAGCTCCCTTAGCCGTTCCTCATAAGGCATCGTTTCCAGGCCTTTGATCATTTTGGTTGCCCTCCTCTGGACACGTTCCAGTTTGTCAGTGTCCTTCTTGAACTATGGTGCCCAGAACTGGACACAGTACTCCAGGTGAGGTCTGACCAGAGCAGAATACAGTGGCACTATTACTTCCCTTGATCTAGATGCTATACTCCTATTGATGCAGCCCAGAATTGCATTGGCTTTTTTAGCTGCCGCGTCACACTGTTGGCTCATGTCCACCGGGCGCAAGGTCCACCGACCTCGGCGGAGAAAGGCAACAACCGGAGCCGATGACCAGTGGCGTAGCGTGGGTTGTCAGCACCCGGGGCAAGGCAAGTAATTTGCGCCCCCTAACACGTGGATTTTAGCACTCGAGTGCGAGCGCGCCCCCCCAGATGTTGCGGCCGGCCCCCCTGCACCCCCCCATGCTACGCCACTGGGGCTGGGGGCGAGCGAAGGAGCCAAGGACCCCCCCAAAGGCTCAGCAGGAATTTATTAAATTTATTATTTGCGGAGCCCCCGCGGGCCGAGGCAGCCGAAGCCCCCTCCCCTTGCGCGCCTCCCCGCTCCCTCCTCTCCTTGGGCTGTAGGTGGAGCCCACGCTCCGAGGCGCTCCAGATCCGGGCTTGGCGAGCACCTCTCCTCCTCCCGGCCGGGTCCGGGGGCTTCCAGCCGCGCTCCGTCCTCGCCCGCCCCCCCCCGTGGCTGAGACTTGCGCTGAGAGCCGGAGCCAGCGGCGCCCCCTTCCGCCGGGAGACCCTCGCCCGCCCACCGGCTTCCTCTCGGAGGGTTTTGGGGAGCGCAGGGCGCGGCGAGGCCCCTCAGAGCTCTCCTCCCTCCCAGTCGGCAGAAGCAGCCGCCGCCTGTGGCTGGGCCGAGGGGATGGCGTCGGCGTCGGGGTGCGGAGGCTGCCCGTGCCCGGCCAGGCGTCGGTGGCAGCGTCGGCGCTGCTGCAGCGGCTGCTCCTCCTGCGAGCAGTGAGTGGAGCGCAGCCGCAGCGGCGGCGGGGCGCGCGCACGCCCTAGGGCGCAAGGCTGGCGGTGGCGGCGGGGAGCCCGGCGGAGGAAGGAAGTTGTCCCTTCCCTCTGGACTCACGCCCCCCCCATGTTGTGCCCGGTGCGGCCGGCACCCCTGGCACCCCCCACGCTATGCCACTGTGAGGGGCGCCGCGTCAAGGGCGCCGGCGGGCGCAGCGGCAGCTCCTGTCAGGGCACGAGGCGGGCCCGGCGCCTCTCCCCCACCCACCCCGTCCGCCCACCCATATCCCGCTCAGGAGGGGCCGGTGGGCTGGCAAGCGCCTCACAGCAGCAGCACCAGAGAGGGAGAGAAGTCCGCCTCCCGCTGCCGCCGCCTCTTCATCCCCAGCAGCAACTTCCCTGCCCGGCTCCCCGCCGCCGCCGCCGCCTCCTTCTCTCCCTGCTTTGCAGTAGTAGCCGCCGCCGCCGCGGCACACCAGGCAACATCTCGCGGAACACTAATGTGCCACAGAACACCGTTTGGGAAACACTGGCTTAGATTGCTGACGGAGGCCCAGTGGAATCTGGGTAATGTCCTTATTGCGCCACGAAGCTCTTGGGATAGTCAACAACTCTTCAGCTTAACCTATCTCACAGGGTTGGTGTGAAGAAGAAGATGATGATGATTTATCAGTTGCTTGTTATCAAGTTACACGGGACGCGGGTAGCACTGTGGTCTAAACCACTGAGCGCCTTCGGCTTGCCAATCAGAAGGTCGGTGGTTCGAATCCCAGCGATGGAGTGAGCTCCTGTTGCTCGGTCCCAGCTCCTACCAACTTAGCAGTTCGAAAGCACGTCAAAGTGGAAGTAGAGAAATAGATACCACTCCGGTGGGAAGGTAAACGGCGTTTCCGTGTGCTGCTCTGGTTTCATCAGAAGCGGCTTAGTAATGCTGGCCACATGACCTGGAAAAACTGTCTGCGGACAAACGCTGGCTCCCTCGGCCTGTAAAGTGAGATGAGCGCCGCAACCCCAGTCATTCGAGACTGGACTTAACTGTCAGGGGTCTTTTACCTTTGTTTGTTTGTTATCAATTTCTCCTAGAGACTTTCAGAACAGAAACTAAGCACACCACTGCGCTCCTTGTTGGAGCACATAAAATACTGCTATTACTGCCATTTAATTACCATAGAACCAGACATTGATAATAACCAGTTGAAAGAAAAAACTCGCAACCTAACGAAGGCCACACAATTAAAATACTGCTTAGGCTGCAAAGTTCCATATACCAGCATTCCTCAGTGCTGGTCAACGCGATCAATATTCTCCATGGTATATGGCAGCCTTCCCCAACTTGGTGCCCTCCAGATATTTTGGACTACAACTTCCGCTAGCCCTAAGGCAGTTGTAATCCAAAACATCTGGCCAATGCCAGGCTGGGAAATGCAGGCGTATATCACGGAGAACATCAACTGGATTTCCAACCAAGCATGCAAGCGACTCTTGGAGCATCAGTAAAGCAACTGCCGTTTCCCTTCCCTTCCTCACCCCACCATAAACATTAGACTTATGCAAACCACCACCATGGCCACCACAAGTCAGTAGCCCTTGGGGTGGCTTCTGGTTGCATTCCTTCAAATGCCCAGTAGATGGGGATGCTTATCTGCCAAGCCAAGCAGAGCTAATCGCTTCTGGGAGAGGAATAAGGCTTTTAACAATTGCCTCAAGTATACCCTGAGCAAATGCCATTTGTCTGTGAGTAATTCCTTTTTGAGCATCCTCATATCCCCCCCCCCCAAAGGAAGATCATGAGCATGCATGCAGTCCAAGAGTCATGTTCAATGCTTTTCACACTGCAGCAAAGCCACAGGCCGGCAACTGCCCCAATGGGGATTGCCATGAAATAGCAGAGGGGCAAGTCTGACATCCTCCGAAAAATGCAACGGATGAATGCAATGGTTAAGCACTTGGTCAGCTTTTGTCAACCTGGTGTCTTATCTGGATTGTAGAGCCATTGAGATTAATGCACATGAGTAACTTGGGTCTATCCAATTCAGTGGGTCTGCTCTGAGTACAAGTTAGCTGAATACAACCCCATATGGACCTGGAGGACCCAGAAAGCTGTTTGTGCCAGTTGGCAAAGGAGAAGAGGGAAGGGAGAGCCCAGCAAATCTATCTGCAGGTCTCTGCCTAACAGCTTAATGGGTCTTGGGCCCGTGAGCTTCCTCAGGACTGGAAATGGGAAAGAAACACCGGTTGTGTCTCATTGGCAGTCTATTTATCTTTCCAGTATGCTTTTTGCTCTGTTGCTGCTGTGGACGAGCGGAGAGAGATTCCTGCATTGCAGGGGGTTGGACTATGTTTGTGGGCAACGATCCTGCCACTCTACTTGGGTTGAGAGCCTGGATTGGTTGGAGAGTAAGGGGAAAGGAGTTAAGTTACCCAAAAGCCAAGGCGTGAGAATCTGCTGGCATGGAGAAAGGCCCTATTTGGGTTAGAGACATAGAGGGAGGTAGTGGGCTGCCATATGCGGGGAAAGACCTGTTTGAATGTCTCGTTTGGTTCCCCCCAGGCATTCGGTTAAACTTGAAATATTAATTTTTGCTATTGTGGTTTTGCTTCTTTCCCTTACGGCAGAATTGCTATTTATGTTATTTTGTAATTTTTGTCTCTTGTTTTTCTCTGTTTATTTGCATTACTCTGTAACCTGCTCTGCGACTGAAAACATTCAACGAAGAACAGGCTATAAATACTGCACAGTAAATAAATCAATAACAATAATAAAAATGTGTTTTGGACAACGGCTCTCATCTGCTCCCGCCATCACAGCCAATGGGGGCTGATGGGAATTGTAGTCCAAACCTATGGAGGGGTTGTGAGGTTTTTGGGGGGATGGTGTCAGTCAGTATGATGCCTGAGTCCCTTTTAATCCCTGGGATCCCGGATCCAGCAAGGGTTAAAACTCTAATGGAGGATCCCTTTGTTGAACTAGTTGGGCAAGTTTATTTGTGAGTTAATGGCCCTAAAGACAGTAATGAAAGACAAAAGGGTAGGTCCTCTCCCTCACCTGGCTGGTAGTCAGGAGACAAGAGCCAAACAGTTGTGTATGTGAGAGGGGAGGCTGCAGGCATAAGCTAGAGAGACAGAGTCATGCTTGATTTCTGCTCAGATCCAAGGCTGTGACTGTGGGAGAAGAAAAGATCATCTGGAGTGTTAATGCTCTGAGCCCCTCCATCTTAGGCTCAGGTTGTAAAGGTAAAGGTAAAGGGACCCCTGACCATTAGGTCCAGTCATGACCGACTCTGGGGTTCATCTCGCTCTTCTCGCTTTAGTGGCTGAGGGAGCCAGCATACAGCTTCCAGGTCATGTGGCCAGCATGACTAAGCTGCTTCTGGCAAACCAGAGCAGCGCACGGAAACACCATTTACCTTCCTGCCGGAGTGGTACCTATTTATCTACTTGCACTTTGATGTGCTTTCGAACTGCTAGGTTGGCAGGAGCAGGGACTGAGCAATGGGAGCTCACCCCATCGCGGGGATTTGAAGTGCTGACCTTGTGATCAGCAAGTCCTAGGCTCTGTGGTTTAACCCACAGCACCACCCACGTCCCTAGGCTCGGGTTGTATATATGTGTAAATAAACCATATACAGTGGTACCTCGGGTTAAGAACTTAATTGGTTCTGGAGGTCTGTTCTTAACCTGAAACTGTTCTTAACCTGAGGTACCACTTTAGCTAATGGGGCCTCCTGCTGACGCCGCGTTGCTGACGCTTGATTTCTGTTCTCATCCTGAAGCAAAGTTCTTACCCCGAGGTACTATTTCTGGGTTAGCGGAGTCTGTAACCTGAAGCGTCTGTAACCTGAGGTACCACTGTATCCTAAAGACACCAAGTCTCCACTGTCCCTCATTCCAAGGAAACCAAACCCTGAGGAAGTGTATGGAACCCCAAGAATCTTGCGCTGCTTGGAGATTGGGGTGCTGTGGTAGCAGAGGGCACCAGGCTGGCAAAGACTAAACTTAGCTATTCATGAAAGCACTTGATACATTTTGAGACAACGGGATAAGAAATGCATCAGGACATTAATAGCTTTCAACAGACAGTGACTGGATCCCAATAGTTCATTTCTTTGATTTTTTGCTTTTAAAAAGTGTGTATTGCTTACAAGATGAAAAAGAGGAACGCAGTAGATGAAATTTATGCAGGGTTCCCCCCCCCCGCTTGCTCTTATGCAGAGGGTATGGTTATGCAATTAATTCAACAGGCAATCAGGGGGAATTTAAATCAAATAACGTTCCCAGTCAGAGCACATTATAGGCCTCATATGAAGAGTTAGCACGCAAAGCTCTGTCAAGATGGAGGTCGAAAGCTTCCTGGAGGAGAGGGCTGGCGTGAGAGAGAAGGGAAACACCTGAGAGACTTCAGCCTATGTTCTGAGCTTGAGCTTGTTCCCCCTCAGGTATTTATGGGAGCCACCGCTCAGAGGTGCAAGAAGTCTTGATCACAACTCAGCTGAGCAACCCCTGTTGACCCTATGCTGCGATGCACTCTGGTTCTGGTTGGGTGTGGCAGTTTTAGTATACCTGGCGTAATGGCATGGGAGATGTGCATTTTAAACTGTGGAGCGTTATTGTCTTGCTCACATTCATTATTGTAGATTGTACACCCTTTGCGGAAGAATTCTTAATTTGATTATGTGCAGCACAGTGTACACTGATATGTAAATAAATTCACTGAATGGCGGTTTTGTGTCGCTCGCCATGAACACCAACCTTCCTGTGGCAAGTTTTGTTTGCCCTTTCCCCCTCTCTTCCCTATGGGATGGCATTAACTATGCCAACTCCAGGGCACCAGCTCTAGGGGAAGAGTCATAGCTCAGCAGCAGACCAACTTCCTTGCATGCACAAGGTCCCAGGTCAATCCCCACCATCTTCAGGTATGCCTAGGAAATATTGGACATTTGAGAATCATCATCATCATCATGAAGCGCAATGCAAATGAAACACAATGCAAATTGTGGGTGGGTTGGGGGAGTAATCAGTTACTTAGATCAGTGTTTCCCAACCTTTTTTGGGCAAAGGCACACTTGTTTCATGAAAAAAATCTCGAGGCACACCACCATGCCAGATGGGGAAAGGTCACTTTTTACTTATGTAAAAAAAAAAAAAAAATAGTAACAGCATAGAAGGTAATGGTTAGGCTAGCATCCCTCTTCCAAATATGCTAGGTTTTTATTTGCAGGGACTGTTCTACATGGGAAAGCATTCAGCACTGTCATTCTCCCATCTGCCATCTGAATTGGTACTATTCTGGGTCAACTTACTCTGCTGCATGTGTAGATGAAAATGGCACCAAGTGTGGGGGAGGGGGCAGAACAGGTTTCAGATACAGGATATTAAGAATACACGTACTTCAGATTGAACTGGTTGCTTGCTTTGCAAGTTTTCATTTCCCAAATGACTGCCTTGGCAAGCGCAATACCTACCAGGCTCAACGCCGGTCTCGCGCTGCCGCTTCCCGCGCTCTCAAGGACCCGGGAGGAGGAAGGCATGAAGGGAATCCCGAAGGCGCGAAAACCTCGCGCATGCGCAGGCCTTCCGCCTGCGACAGCCCAGTAGGCCGGCCGAAGCGAGCGGCGATGGGATGTGGGAGGGAGCTCGCTCGCCGCCCCGCGTGTGCCTATGTGGGGCACGTTACAGCCCCGTGACGTCAGCGCCACGCAGGCAGCCAGGCAGGCAGACGGCGAGAGCCCCGCGCTGGGCGGCCTCTCCTCGCCGCCGCTGCCCCGCCTCTCGCCGTCCGACTCGCCCGCCTCCCTCCAGGCAACATCTCGCGGCACACCAGGCAACGTCTCGCGGCACACTAGTGTGCCGCGGAACACCGGTTGGGAAACACTGACTTAGATGACTTGAAAGAGGTTTAGAGACATTCATGGATGATGAGGCTATCAACCAGATGGACCTTTCTTCTGACCCAACAGGACACCGGACTGCACATGACAGACTGTGCCACCAGTAAATGCATGGGTACCATTGGATATAGTCAGTGTGATAGCTATCTTGAAGATCCACAGCTTAGTGGTAGAGCATCTGCTTTGCATGTAGAAAGTCTCAGGTTCAAAGCCCAGGTACACATGAGAGAGACCCCGTCCGAAACGCTGGAGAGCTGCTGGCTGTCATTGTAGACCAGGCATAGGCAAACTCGGCCCTCCAGATGTTTTGGGACTACAACTCCCATCATCCCTGACCACTGGTCCTGTTAGCTAGGGATGATGGGAGTTGTAGTCCCAAAACATCTGGAGGGCTGAGTTTGCCTATGCCTGTTGTAGACAATACTGAACTAAAAGGCCCAAGGATATGACTCAGCATGAGGCAACTTCCTATGTATGTCCCATGAAAGGTCACACAAGTATTCCAGCCCCGTCTATTTGCTCCCTCTTGTAATCATTATGCATTATGTTTTCATTATACACATCCATCACTGGTCAGTGCTGACACTGCACTCAAGGAGAGCGAGTCTGAAGTTCATCCGTGTAGTTGTAGCATTGCTCTCCTGCACCGGGCAGTTCAGACGCTCAAGGAGAAAGTGACTAGGAAACTACAAGGCAATTAGCTATCCCTCAGCCATCACTTCTAGTTTGCAATCGTGGGAGATTTAGGGACTTGTTTGGCATGAGGCTGAATCTTCTGAACACCCCGGCACGCTAATAACCATCCAAGGGTGATTGCTTGTCCTCCATGGATCTGACTAATCCTGTTTGAAAAGTCAATTATCCTATTGGCCTTCATAAGATGCCACTGAGCGTCACAGGTAGAGAGGTGTGTGTGCATGTGTGTCTCTGTGCTTGCGCAATATGAAATGCAGTGACAGTAACTTAAAACTGTCTTGTTAAATCAACTGCCGGTACATTTCACTGAGTCCTTTTTAGATCTACTTTTATGGCAGAAAGCAAATATACTAGCTCCCCGTTCCTGGTAACAGCACCATTAATTATCTTATTGTATCTTCAGTCAGTGTACTTCTTTGACTTGTAAGCTCTCTTAGTTCTTCATTTTAGAAGAATACTCTCTTTTCAGGTCTTACATGTCCATAATGTTCATTCTAGCCATTTATAAAGCACACGTGCTTCTCTCAATGTACATATTCTTTTGAAAGCTGCCCTTTCTCCTATGTACGAGTTACATTAAAAGGTAAAGGTACCCCTGCCCGTACGGGCCAGTCTTGACAGACTCTGGGGTTGTGCGCCCATCTCACTCAAGAGGCCGAGGGCCAGTGCTGTCCGGAGACACTTTCGGGTCACGTGGCCAGCGTGACATCGCTGCTCTGGCGAGCCAGAGCCGCACACGGAAACGCCGTTTACCTTCCCGCTAGTAAGTGGTCCCTATTTATCTACTTGCACCCGGGGGTGCTTTCGAAACTGCTAGGTTGGCAGGCGCTGGGACCGAACAATGGGAGCGCACCCCGCCGCGGGGATTCAAACC
Organism: Podarcis muralis; assembly: GCF_964188315.1. Taxonomy (NCBI): domain Eukaryota; kingdom Metazoa; phylum Chordata; class Lepidosauria; order Squamata; family Lacertidae; genus Podarcis; species Podarcis muralis. The sequence goes on from NC_135668.1 coordinate 8,512,666, forward strand.
GCCGACCTTTCGATCGGCAAGCCCTAGGCATTGAGGCTTTTACCCACAGTGCCACCCTACGAGTTACATTAAGTTTGCCCATTTCTGCCAGTTCCAGCTGGCTATTCCCATACAGTGAGGACTAGTGGCTTCCCGCTCCATTTATATGTCTGCCTATCTGTCCTTCTGTCATTAATATGTTTCATATTTGGGATTTTAGTCCATTTGAAATCTCCACCCCAATCCAATTAAACAGAATTAACATGGGATTTCAGCTGTGTTCAAACTTCCATCTACTGTGCACTCCACTGCTTTCCCAAGGCTGGACTTTTAATCTGTGTTTACATGATGTTCTCTAAAATGCATATGCACCCTACAAATAACTTTGCCATGAAATGCTACTGTTGGATGTGTTCTTTCTCAAGCCAGCTTCATGCCGATCAGAGTCCTTAAGGTGTTCCTAATTCATCTCCAGCCAAGGTGTGAAGACATCCCTGCCCTATCAATGCTGCTTGGTGTGTACACAGACAGCAGTGAATCTGAGACTAATGAAGCCATGCTGATGTGGGCAGCTTGGGGTGTATTTGTGTGTTGAGTGGGAAGAGCTGTGAAATGCACCAGGGGAGAACTTCACTGTGGTCTACAGTTAAAGTGAGCACACCCTTAATTTGCACCCTGTGATTTGCACCATTATATCTATGCTTTGTCCCCAGGAATAATATTTATATATTATAATTATATTTATATATTTTGATTTTGTTCTGTGAACTGCCCTGAGACCTCTGGGTATAGAGCAGTCAGTAAATAAATAAATACATAAATAAATAGTTTTTTGGCAATCCAACCATATATGAACCAGATGCCCATTCATAGCTAGAAACGTCCAGCACCTGAACCTCATATCTGAATAGATCTTATCCAGCTGAGCAGGTGTTAATAAATACCATCGTAGTAACAATGTATACAGCCTTTATTGAAAAATTTAGAGTTGACCTCTTTACTGAATATCACATCATATTCCTTTTTTTTTGTTCTGATCAATTAGCACCCAGGTCTCTTTTCCATTATCATTTAATTATATGCCTCTCATTTCCTAGGTTCTTTGTAACTGCTTGCTAACAAACCTTTTGCCATAATGTCATCTTTCTCAATCTTACCGTGACCTTTCAAAGGAAAAAAACCAACTCAATTTATTCTTCTATCTAATTTTCCTCCATAGACAAAGCATTCTAGTTCCCCCATTGCTTTGTGCTGCCCATCTTTTATGCCAGTTAGGCTGCTCTACAATACTGTACTATTCTAGTGGTTGTACTCAGGGCTTTTTTACAGCTGGAAACTCTGTAAACACCTCTCAGGTCAGCGCCATTGCCGTTCTAAGAGAAGGAGGCAGGTGTTCACGGTGAGTTCCAGCACCTCTTTTTTTCTAGAAAAGTAGCACTGGTTATACTATAGGCCTTTTGAGAACTGCTTGACTTATGGATCTAAGTTCTGGATCTGTGGCTCTCTAGATGTATCTGGACTATGACCAATGATAAGGGATGAAGGGAGTTGTCACCTAGCAACATCTGGATGGCCACAGACCCCCCACCCTTCCATGAAATGGGGAAACAAGCACAAGTAGTTAAAGTAAGGTAAAGGGACCCCTGACCATTAGGTCCAGTCGTGGCCGACTCTGGGGCTGCGGCGCTCATCTCGCTTTACTGGCTGAGGGAGCCGGCGTACAGCTTCCGGGTCATGTGGCCCACATGACTAAGCCACTTCTGGTGAACCAGAGCAGCACACGGAAATGCCGTTTACCTTCCCGCTGGAGCGGTACCTATTTATCTACTTGCACTTTGACGTCCTTTTGAACTGCTAGGTTGGCAGGAGCAGGGACCGAGCAATGGGAGCTCACCCCGCTGCGGGGATTCAAACCGCCAACCTTCTGATCGGCAAGTCCTAGGCTCTGTGGTTTAACCCACAGTGCCACCCGCGTCCCTTAGCACTGGTTATACTATAGGCTTTTTGGGACTATGCTTGAACTATGGATCTAAGTTCTGGATCTGTGGCTCTCTAGATGTATCTGGACTCCAACTCCCATCAGCCCCAGACACTATGACCAATGATCAGGGATGGTGGGAGTTGTCACCTAGCAACATCTGGATGGCCACAGACCCCCCACCCTTCCATGAAATGGGGAAACAAGCACAAGTAGTTAAGGTTGAATTCATTTCTTGAGTATTAAACCGAAGCATCTGTTTCATTGCCAGCTTGTTTGTTTTGATCAGGGATGGGAAACTTGTGGTCCTCCAGATATTACTGAATTCCAACCCCCATCATCCCTGACTATTGACTATGCAGGCTCAGCTGAAGGGAGGTGGAGTCCAGCAACATCTGGAGGGCCAATGGTCCCTCATCCCTGGTTTAAAGACTGTATCATTTTGCCGAAATGGCAAAAATGACCAGAAGAATCCGAAATCAGAAAGACCAAAATTTTGATAAAGAATGGGGGGAGATTATAATTTATCTTAAAAACCATTGTAAACAGTTAACATTGTAGGATTGGAATAACACTTGTAGTTTAATGGTGAATTTTGGATATAATGGAGATGTAAAAGACTGGGATTATTATAAAAGATGCAGGGGGAAATGATTAATAATAGGACCCACAAAGGGGAGGAGGGAAGTCCAGAAGATTCTAGGGAATCTCGTCTTTATGTTGTATGTTGGATATGTGATTGTAAAACTGTAATTTGAGAAACCAAATAAATAAATGTAAAACAAACAAATAAATACTGTATCAATGGATATTTGCAGTGTATCTCTCATCATCAACTGCTTTGGAGAGAAGGCAAACAGAGGAGGAATGAATACAAGAAGCTGCCTTACACTGAGCCAGATCATTGACCCATCTAGATTATAGCAGCAGCTCTACAGGGATTTAGGCAGGTGATGTTGGGGATTGAAGCTGGGACCTGCTAAACCTGTGTTTTACACCTGAGCCATAGCCCTTCCTCTGTATGTAGTCACTATGCCTTGCTTGGCAACTTACTGGAGGGATATGGCCGGTCCTGATCCCCCAGCGACTCACCTCCCTGTTTCGCCCGAAGGCGAGCACTCCTCCTGCGAGTACTCAGGTCTCTCCTTCTCTCAGACCTGAGTCTCTGCAGCTTGGGAGATGTCGGTGGGTTACTAGACCCAGAGGCCGCCTCAGCCTCTCCTAACCCAACTGGCAGTGGAGCAGCTGCACATGATTGCCCAGCAGAGGGCAAGAGGTCATCCCTGCACCTGGAGCCAGGGCAGGCTCAGGCCCCTGACTCGGCCCAGCTGGTGCTTGTTGCAGGGGAACCTGTGAAGATTGGGACTCTTCAGGATCAGGCCCCAGACTTGGTTCAAATGATGCCTGAGGCAAAGGATCCGGTGCAGACTGAGACTCCTCTGGTTCTGAGTCCGAGCCCGAGTCCTAGGCCATCACAATGGCTGAGTCTTGTTGGAAATAGGATGCTGGGCTAGATGGACTTTCAGATGGACCTAGTATAGTTCTGTTAGTTCTGCCCTCCTATAATTCCATGCTTCCCTCCCATATTTAAGCCCTGGCTGCAACTCGGCTTTTACCTTAGTCAGCTTCCTTGCTTTTCTACCACGGTGTGGGCTTGGCAGGGTTAGGCACGAGAGATGAGTAATCCTGAAGGGGTGTGTGGTGGGAGGTGCAAAAGAAAAGCTCATCCAGGATGGCTGCGGATGATGAGCTCTTTCATGCAGGCCCTATTTTGTTGGCACACATCCCCCCTTTTGGAGCACTCAGTGCCTCTTACTGATTCAGGCATCCCCCTTCTCAGGCACACATGCTATAATAAGGCATGAGTGTGCTTGGCTTCTACTCAAGCGAAAAGAGGGAAGCTGAATCTTTGTTTAGATTGGGAAAAGGCTGGAGAACTGTCCATGGTGCTGGAGGCCACAATGGTGCTGCTGGATTGGATCAAAGTTCTGTATCGGGGTAGCCAACTTGTTGCCCTCTAGATGGCATCCAACCCTCATCAGCCCCAAGCAGCACGGGCAATGGACAGGAATGATGGGTCTTGTAGTCTGAAAGCATTTGGAGGATGCTGGTTGGGGCTGATGGGAGATGGAGTCCAATAACATCTAGAGGACACCCCATTGGCTACTATACTATATATTGTTATGATGCAGCTATCTTTAACCTTGTGCCCTCCTGATGTTTTGAATTGCATGTCCCATCAGTCCCAGTCATCATGGTCCATGATCCATGACATACCTTCTAATTCATGATAACATTTTGTGCAAGAGCACCTATATCAGCAACTTAGTACGTAGCAACGTGGATTTGCGAACAGGCTTTTTGCTGGAAGCAAATAAAACAGAAACGAGTGCTAAACTTGTTCTAGAGTCTGCTATATTTCTGGAAGCAGCTTTTACACCATGTGAAAACTTAAATATAATAGGGGGTGGGAGGGAATTAACACTGGGAAAATGGAACGAACGGCTTTGTGAATGCAGCCTGGTTCTATGGTGTGATTCAAGAATGAGTGCAGGGCTGGGGAACCTGTGACCCACTAGGTATTGTTGGACTCCAGCTCCCATAAGCCCCAGCCAATGTGGCCAATGATCAAAGATGATGGCACTTGTAGTCCAACAACATCTGGAGGGCCACAGTTTCCCCAGCCTTGCACTAGTGTGGTTTCAGATTGAGATTCCAAGTTGGAATTGGAAGCCAATGACTGCTTGTCATGGAGTGTGCACAAGTTCCCCATTACTAATTTAAGGAATTAGATCCCCCCCCCCTCAGAAGGCAGGTGAGTTCAATGTCATGGTAGGAATACGAGTAATCAAGTCTATTTCATCACTTTTGCAACGGGCCGGAGCACAGATAAGTGCAAGACATATTCTCTGTTCCTCCTTTCGCCTTGCTAGATACATACTCTGCCTGTTTAGGTTGTTAAATCTCTGGAAGAGGCAGTGCTATTTCATTCCCAATTTATACTGCATTCTGCACAGGAAGACCCGCTCTGACCTGCCTGTGCTGCTGCAAGACAAATCGCTATGTGTAAAAAAGGCTGGTGAGGATTTAATTTCCTGTACTTTAATAAGCAATGTGATTAGAAGGAGCCCAGATAGTTTCCTAGAGACAGATGGGGAAGATCGGTTTTGCCCTGTTCTGGCAAATCTGGGAGAGCCCTCAAGGTTCTGAATAACGTCTAGCAGAGACTGCGCTGCCATGAGAGTCCAGCACAAGCTATGCAAGCTTCCAAGTCACCAAGGAAGGGCCACACAGGCCAGGACCTGGGTCAGGTCCCAGTGCAGATTCCCAGGAGCAACAGAAGTTGCTTGGATAAAGGCCTCAGCTCAAATGAGAACCCAAACCAGCCTCCCCCAACCTGGTGCCCTCCATATATTTTGGACTGCAAATCCCATCAGCCCCAGTCACTACGGCCAGTGGTAAGGAATGATGGAAGGCTGCAGTCCAACCAGCCCAGGTCCAAGGCTCCTGGGTTGATATGCATTCCTAAACAACTACAGCAAGTAAGAATGTCACTTGCTTCTTAAGTCACCTTCCAGTTTCCTAGCTGTATGAAGGGTGCAGCCATTGGACTAACAGAACAACGAGCATAGGCTGCTGGTTGAGATAAACCTGTAAAGAAACAGGACATGGCTGGTCATTTATGGGATGGGGAAAACACCACATTGGCAGCTTACAAAGGTTATGAAAGCCAGTTGAGGAACAAAAGGCTAGGCCACTTGGAAAAAGCTATGGGCCTCAGTGTGCAACTCTCACATCTCTAGGTGGGCCTCGGGGAACTACATATTGTATCTACCCTCAGTGCCATGACCAGAGATCTCCTAGCCAACCTAGTTTCTCATAATGTCATGGCTAAACCAGGCCTGCTCAGATGTTCTGGATTTTCTCAATGACCAACTTAAATCCATCAGGGATGATATATTCCACCAGAATTAGCCTATGATTCTAAAGAACACCTCAAGAATCCCTGAGGATCAGTGACCATGGCACCATTCATGGAGATTCTATGGATGGCAGTGCAGATGCTTGCAGTGTTGATGCTTCTAGACCTATTGACCATTAGAAGGAGTTTGGGCACCAACATACCAAATTCTCCCAGGTCCATGGGTAGGGTGCCGGTGGGATTGGGTAGTCCATCAAGTTCTTTGTGAAACCTGATAAACTGAACTGTTTTGTAGTAAGTGCACCTGGGAGATGACCAAGAATTGGGTTGGGAGTAGGGAACCACCAAGTTGCAACTTCAGTGTGTAAGAATACGAAAAGAAGGGGAAATCATAACTGTTCATTATAAGATTTGCTGGGAAGAGGTACCACTATATATGGAGAAACATTACTTGTAGCAAAGATTAGTTATGCTTGGGCAAATGGAACCATTAAAAGGGATATTTATATAATTGTGCAGACCAGTATTCAGAACCATACTATATATTGGCCAGTTGATCAACAAAGACAGACCACATCAAAATATGTTATATTCTTCAACTGGTTGGCCATGTGATACATTTTTAGAATTAACTGCTCTGCTTCCCAAACTCACAAAATTGATGATTTTATAACAAAGACCCATGTCCTGCAATGACTATATTAAAAAATATATGCTTTTGTAGCTGCTCACTGTATTGCAGCTTAATGCACAAATTATGATCTCACCTGCCATGCAACAAAGGTAATCTCCCAGCCACAACACATGATGCGGTCTATTGGTGTGATAGGATTATTTTGCTTGCTTACATGATTATTCCGCCTTTACCGAGGTTGCTGACCAAAGCCATCTATTCATGATTACATGATTACACAGAACTGTAATTGACTACCACCACCAACAACAAAAAGGAAGGAAGAAAAAGGAGAAAGTGCGGGGAAAAGAATTTAAGACTTTCTTATGACTTAAAAGCACAAAAGTGGGGAATGTAAGACCAAAATTGACCTGACGGCCCCCATAATGGATTTGTGTAGGTACTGACGTGGCGAAAAGTGAAAGTGATGTTGGAAAATGCCCGTGAAGCCGTAGAAACCACAAACAGCCTTTAAACTGATAAGTGGTCTTCTCTTAGTATTGTTCAGCTCCCTTTTACTAATCAGCAAGTTGCACATAGTTCTGAGCCTTGTGGTGCCTATAAATTTTGGCTGTATTAGAAGGCTTCACAAAGAACTCTTTAACTGCCAGAGGGATCTGCATCAGTCTGTTTTCTCTCCGTGCAATTGCCTGTATGCTTTCATAAAGTGTTTCTATCTATAAACTAAATGCAGAGTGGAGCTTCCTTTCTTTCAAGCTAAGAAATAAAAGAAACAACAAAAATATAATTAAAAATCAATACGAATATTCCGTGTAATGGATGTGCCATCCCCCATTTTCAACCTCAAATCTACAGATAGGCTGTAGACCACCTGCATGAAGTTTGTGGGCTACAGTTTGAGAACCTCTGGGACCAGGATATCTGAGAGGTACCCCCTTATATACCCAACTGATCACTTTGCTCTGCAGGTGAGGGCCTCCTGCGAATACTATCTTATCAGGAAGTCTGTGTAGGAATCAGGCCTTTTGTGTCGTGGGACCTTCCCTTTGGAATTCCTTCCCCTTGAATATTAGGCAGGCACCATCTCTGTTGTCTTTTTGGCAACTGCTGAAGACCTTCCCCAACCGAATGCCCTCCAGATATCGGTTTGACGTTGACTCCCATTATCACCGACCATTCATCAGCCTACCTAGGGCTGATGGGAGTTGGAGTCTAACACCATCTGAATGGGGACAGTCTGAGGAAGGCTGCACTGGGCATCATTCCAGACATTCTGGGAAAATAAACATGGTAGCCACAAGCTCTAGACTAGAGGAACGCTAGAGAGTTCTGCCCTCCAGAATCCTCGATATGCACACACTCAAAACAGCCAAAACACTTCTCTCTTTCTCTCTCTTACACACACAGCTTTTGCAGCCTGCTACAAATGGATTTGCAAAACTGGGAGGGCCTTTTTCACTCAGCTCTAGTTTTCAATACAGCCCTGGCACCTGTGAAACAATACAGTAAAGCAGGTTGGCACTGCCCCACCAACCTCAGCCTGATCTCATCCAGACCAGGGCAGTGGCAGTGGCTGTCAATGTCCTCCTGGAGAGCCAGTGTAGTGTAGTGGTTAAGAGCGGTAGTCTCGTAATCTGGTGAACCGGGTTCGCTTCCCTGCTCCTCCACATGCAGCTGCTGGGTGACCTTGGGCCAGTCACACTTCTCTGAAGTCTCTCAGCCCCACTCACCTCACAGAGTGTTTGTTGTCGGGGAGGAAGGAAAAGGAGAATGTTAGCCGCTTTGAGACTCCTTAAAGGGAGTGAAAGGCGGGATATCAAATCCAAACTACTACTACTACTACTCCTCCTCCTCCTCCTCCTCCTCCTCCTCCTCTTCTTCTTCTTCTTCTTCTTCTTCTTCTTCTTCTTCTTCTTCTCCTGCTTCCTCCCCATAGAGAACTGAACAGGGGAAAACAGGGAGCCAAAACCGGAATTAGTTGTCTCTGCTCCCTGACTCTGGCTCCATCAACAGTTTACCTCCCTCACAGTTCTAAGTGTACACAGGCCACCACTGTAGAGAAGAGCCCCTGAGTCTGTGCAGAGTTCTGATATATGTGCCCCAGGATATAATAAAGATGACTGTGTTGTTCTTACCCCCGCCTCAAGCTGCTGGATCTGGTCCCTGAAAGAGTCCCAGACACCTCCCTATTTCCATCTGTGAAATATTGGAAGCTGTTAATAAAGCAGCCAACAGCTTGGTAAAATCATAATGTACACTGCTTATATATTATAGGTACATTCTCCATTAATTTTTCATTGCGGTTTCACTTTAGCAGCTACCACGGAACGTAGTGCTCTGCGACTGTTTTATTACAGAAACGGAAGACAGGGGATTCTACAGCGGCACAGAGTAGGAATGTGGCTGAGAACACTTGCTTCTCTTGCAGAACATTTTCCAGCCCGAGGGCCACATTCGCTTCTGGGCTACCTTCCAGGGGCCATATGCATGAGGTGGGCGGGGCAAGAAGCCAAAGTGGGTGGAGCAATAACGTTAACTTTTGTACAGTAGGACAATTTCTAAACCCTCCTCTCTAGTCTCCATCCAGGCAAGCAAAAGGCATGATCAGAATTCGAGGACACATTCCAGCCGGGAAGAAACACTGAAGGAGGGTGTGGAGCAGTTTCCAATGAGCAATAATCACACCTTGCATTAACCTCATTGGCTATGATACGGCCGCTGCTAAAATAAGGAATCAGAAAGATGAAATCTACTGAAGGAATGGGTTTCTATGCAGTCAGTTTGAAACCAATCGGTAAAGCCTAATAAGGCTACACTACGTGGAAGAATGGGGGCCCTTTTCAGTCCATATAAGAAGGCAATACAGCCTAATAAAATCTCAAGCAGGTTTTGACTTATGAGCAATGGAAAGAAAACAGGAGAGATTTTAATATAGGATTTAGGTAAATAAATAAGGTTAAGAAGTTGGAAAGGCAGCAGGGAGGAGAGAGAATTAGACCATCACAGATGTAAGGATGGGAAATCACCAAGATACATAAATATATTTTGATGTAAAAAAATAGGAGGATATGGAGCAGGGCCAGATCCTGAAGCTGAGGCTCCAAGACTTTGGCCACCTCATGAGAAGAGAAGACTCCCTGGAAAAGACCCTGATGTTGAGAAAGGTGGAGGGCACAAGGAGAAGGGGATGACAGCGGATGAGATGGTTGGACAGTGTTCTTGAAGCTACAAACATGAGCCTGACCAAACTGCAGGAGGCGGTGGAAGACAGGAGTGCCTGGTGTGGGCCGAAATATTGGAAAATATTGGAACAAGAGGGAGATAAATTGAAATTGCAGAGTTTTGAAAAACTAAAAAACAAAGTGCGAGATTGGCTTCATTATTATCAAATAATGGAGGCATACAATTTGGACAAGAAAATTGGATTCCAGGTGGAAAAATCAAAATGGGAAACAGAACTGTTAGATCCCAAAACTAAGACTTTGTCAAGGATGTATAACTTGCTGTTGAAACGGAATACTCAGGATGAAACGGTGAAATCTGCTATGAATAAATGGGCACAAGATGTTGGACATAACATTATGATGGCTAACTGGGAACAGTTATGGACCACAGGTATGAAGTTTACGGCATGTAATGCCTTAAGAGAGAATATTATGAAAATGATATACAGGTGGTACATGACACCAGTCAAGCTTGCAAAAATCTATCATTTGCCCGATAATAAATGTTGGAAATGTAAAGAAACTGAAGGTACATTCTTTCACCTTTGGTGGACGTGCCCAAGGATTAAGGCTTTCTGGGAGATTATATATAATGAAATGAAAAAGGTATTTAAATATACCTTCCTGAAGAAACCAGAGGCCTTTCTCCTGGGCATGGTCAGCCAATTGGTGCCAAAGAAGGATAGAACTTTCTTTATGTATGCCACAACAGCAGCAAGAATACTTATCGCAAAGTATTGGAAGACACAAGATCTACCCACCCTGGAAGAATGGCAGATGAAGGTGATGGACTATGTCTGCGATAACTTTTCCAGGGCCAGCAAGCATCCTGGTCACTTCATCCTCTAAAGTGAATGGCTGGTTGGGCGTGTGGGTTCATGAATCGACAGGTGCAGTGGCAGACTTGGGGCTTTAAGATTTCAGCAGTGCCCTGTATGACACAAAACACGGAAATGACCGGCAGAATCTGAGACCAGGGAGAAGAGTCGGTGGAAGAAGATTGGAAGAAATTTAAAGACTATTTACAGAAATACTGCAAAATTAATGGATGTTAGAATGATGTTGGATTGAAGTAAAGTGGTTTTCAGCAGTAATGTTATAAAGATGTGTAAAAATGGATTGTTAACAGGGGATAATCTAAAGTTATAATATATTAAGATTAAAGATTAGGATAAAAACAAAGAGGGAAAGGATTTGCTGAACCAACTAATTGAACTGGATACAAAAAAGGGAGGTGTGAGGAGGTCCGGGGAACAGGCAAATGAAAAATAAGACATGAAAAGACTGAACTGTTTTTAACTGTTTTTATTTTGTATTTTTTCTTTTTCTTTTTTCTTTTTGTAATACTTTGGTTTTTTAAAAAAAGATATTTATTAAGATTTTCAAAATATTACAAAAAGAAAAAAGAAAAAAACAAAATAAAAATAGTTAAAAACAATTCCAAAAGGAGTGCCTGGTGTGCTCTGGTCCATGGGGTCGCGAAGAGTCGGACACGACTAAACAACTAAACAACAACACCATGGAGCAGGGCCAATGATGGATGTGACTTGGGGAGTGGGGTGCAGTCTGGGGAGAGTCCCAAGGGTCAGATAGATGCTGGGGGGACATATCAGGCCCCCAGGTCTAAAGTTTTCCATCCTGCTTAAGAGAATTTTTGGAAACATCCTCCGCTGTATAAGGACAGCCAAATGTCTAATATAACGATTCATCTTGTTATTATAAGAGTGGCTGGGGAAATCCAGCCAGATGGGCGGGGTGTAAATAAATAAATAAATAAATAAGTAAGTAAGTAAGTAAGTAAGTAAGTAAGTAAATAATATTTTTTTTTTTAAAAAAAAGCCAAAAACTTTTGCCAAGGGTGTTTTGTGTCATACAGGGCACTGCTGAAATCTTAAAGCCCCAAGTCTGCCACTGCACCTGTCGATTCATGAACCCACACGCCAAACCAGCCATTCACTTTAGAGGATGAAGTGACCAGGATGCTTGCTGGCCCTGGAAAAGTGATCACAGACATAGGTTCAATGTGAGAGCATTGCAGCTGGCCGGCTGGGGGGTGGATAGAACAGTGGGGAAAGCAACAAGCAGACAAAACCTACACCCCCTATTTAGACTAGGAAGCACCTCCCAGCCCAGCCCATGCTCCACATTTCCAAGATCAAAATAGCCAATACAGCAAAAAGGGACATTCATTCAGTCCTCCCCCGCTGGAAATAAAAAGAAGTCCAATAATGGGGCTTTAAATCCTCCCTGAAACCCTTAGGCAGCCAATAAGACTTTTATCTCCCCCCTCTCCTGCCCTCAAGCTCTCACTGGCCAGCCAGAATGCATTAACAGCCTGTAGTATTTTACTTTCCATTTTAATAAGCTTTGAAGCCCGAACGCTCCTTCCTGCTCCTCTGGCTTCATTCAGGCTGCTCAGGGTGTTATTCACACCCAAGTTCTAAAATCCAAGACTGATATATTTTTGGCTGCATTCTGCTTTTAATGAAACCAAAGGCGCAGTCCTATTTAGCAAATTGGCTATATAACTAAGCATTTGGTTTACTGTAGAGTTGCAGCCAGGATTTAAAATTTACAGGGTTTTGGGAGGGTTTGTTTTGTTTTACGTGAGGGGAGAGGTCTTGGGGTTTAAGATCAGGGCTGAGACAAAGAGAGTTTTTGAAGGAATTTTTTCACAAGCACTGAAAGGAGTTCCTCTTCTGTGGGCAGCAGCAGTGCTGGTAGTGGGATTAGGGATGAGAGATTCCCCCATGTGTGAGAAATATTGCTTTGAATATTTCTTGAATATTGACTCTCATGATAGGTCCTGAAAGCATTGTCCTGTCTCAAGGGGCCTTGACTCTTGCCCATGTTCACCAAAGGCCTTGCGGATGGGGAAGGCGGTGGGATTTTGCTGCTGGCTATGTCCTCAGCGGTCCAGTGCTCAGAATGAACTAGTTCAGTTGAATGACACTCACTGAATTAATTCAAAAATCTCTGAACTGCACCTGAAAGTAGGTCTCCTAACTGCCTGATAAACTGAAGATGCATTGAATTCATTGGGGGATTGAACGCTGAGCGATTTCTGGTTCATCTGACTATGAGGCAGCCATTTTGAATGACGCCTGGGTCCAAAGAAGATTGGTAACCACTTGCTCACTCTGAGTGAAAAATACATGAAACAATTCACATTGCACTGTCTTTGCTTTGATGTTTTCTTCATCTTTTAGAGTACATTTTTCACCTCAGCACAGCAGCTTGCAGCATTCTGAATGCTGATTTTAAATTTATTTATTTTTGCCTTGAATCTTTAGGATGAACTTGGTCTGAACAGTAACCTGAACGTAAACCAGCTTGCTTTGTAAAGGAACACACCTGAGCCAGACCTAGGACTCAGCTACATTAGTAAAAAACAAACAAACAAACAAACAACCACCAGTGTTTTAAATGAGTTATAAACATGCAACACCAGATGGTGCTGGAGAGTGCAACTTTTTTCTATGTGATTTTCCCTAAAGGTTTTTTTCTTTTGTTGTAAGGATTTAATTTATGACTTATTTATAGTATGTTTTCCCCCTGTGTGTAGATCCTCCCATAGTTCCTTTTTGGATACGATGCACCAAAACTAGATCTAGTCTCTTTTCAAAATGAACCTTCCCTATTCTTCCCCTAACAGGTATGTGCTTACCTGTCATACTGTCAGGGTCCTCACACACTTACTGATGAATGAATGTGGGGACCTGTCATATTGACACCAGTGTACAACTACGAGGAGGTGTGGCAGGTGGGCATGTCATTCCTAGGGGCCATGCCTAATGGTCATGAGCCTGCTCCACTCCACACATTCAGTGAACACATTTGCAGACCCTCCAAGTATCCCTATTTTCCAGGGACAATCTTGGATTTACAGAAGGCCTCCCAGTTACTGATTTGACCCTGGAATGTCCCACTTTTCCTTAGGATGTGTCTATTTTCATAGAAGAAATCATGGAGTGGATGGAGTTATTTGACCCCTGAGCCAAGGAGATAAGTAGTTCTGCAACCTTTAGAAGACATCTGAAGGCAGCCCGTTATAGGGAAGTTTTTATTTTATTGTTAATGTTTTATGATGTTTCTGTATGTTGGAAGCCATCCGGAGTTGGAGGGTATGCATTTGGGGATACATGAACACCCCTCAAATCAACACCCTTGGTCCTTAGTGATATCAGCATGAAGCCAAACCTGACTGCAGTTTACATTCCTGATGTGATCTCCCCGGGATCATCCTGTGAAGGAGGAAGCAGTGCTAACCAAGGGGGCCCTGATGGCACAGAACTGTCAGGAGTTCAGCCTACACTTGAGTAGGACCCTGGTAGAGACACATGCCTGACTGGTATGTTCCCTCCCTCCTGGTCGATCGTTCGGGAGCTTCAGAAGCTTTCTTCAGCCTGAACATCACAGCGACCTATGCCAACCGACACCGGCACACTTAGGGATAAGCAGAGTTTGCAAATCATGAGCATGACAGACCTCAGCAACTCAGCATTTTGGCTAATCTACTTTATTTACATATAAACACACATGGAGCACTGCGACATGGCTCCCTCTCTCTCTAGCATCAGACAGAAAAGAGAAAAGAACAGAGGACAATAGTCCCACTTCACGGAACACAGTAACACAAACATCCTGTCTTCTTCACTTCCCACTCTGTGGAGTCAAAACATATACAGTCATGTGAAAGACAACAATCCTATGACTGCAATCATGGAGCAGGAATTCTAACAAGAACATGGGGAGCAATGGCAATGAACTGGTATGGGTGTGGGGGGGGGGAAGCAGCAGCAGTGTGGTCAGGAAATATTTGGGGCCTCTTCCAACTTTTGCCTTCACCAGAAAAAGCCCAAAATGGCTCACCTTGACAGGTTCAACTGCTGGGCATGGCAACACTTTGGTGGCAAAAGCTATTGAGAAATCTACAAACTTCTGGGCTTGGCAGCTCACCAGTCAGGTCTCCAAGCACAAACACATTTAGCCGCCCTTGTCATATTGAATAATGGATGCCTACTTATGTCCTTACACATTTTGTTTGGTTAATAAATATTCATGGTTTCTCTGCACTGTGCAACATGCACCCAGAGATGTAGCTGTGGAAGGTGGACCGGGTTGCAGAAGATATAGGTGCTTTCAGGAGGCCTCTGTTTGGCTACTTTGGGAATCAGGATTGGATCTTTTGTCTGATCCTGCAAGAATTTCATGAAACTAATAAATTAACAACAACAACAACAACAACAATAATAGAAAGAATTCCATGAAATAAGAGTTTAGGGCTGGGATCTTCTGCTGGTACCACAATATTATTAATCTGTGAATTTTTCTTTAGGACCAGAGGAAGCTGCCTCACACCAAGTTAGACTATTGCTCCATCTAGTTCTGGCAGACCAGGAGTCTTTGCCTACTTGAACCTGGACTCTTTTGCTAAATTCTCTGCCAGTGAGTTGCAACTCCTTTCCCACAGCTCTGCATAAAACGTAATATTTAAATATGTATTTTGAATGCACTTCCATCTACAAAACAGGCATTGGAAAATGCATTTTATCTCAAAGCACACCATTCTGTTAACTTGAATAAAGGTAAAGGTAAAGGTACCCCTGCCCGTAAGGGCCAGTCTTGACAGACTCTAGGGTTCTGTGCCCATCTCACTCAAGAGGCCGGGGGCCAGCGCTGTCCGGAGACACTTCCGGCTCACGTGGCCAGCGTGACATCGCTGCTCTGGCGAGCCAGAGCCGCACACGGAAACGCCGTTTACCTTCCTGCTGGTAAGCGGTCCCTATTTATCTACTTGCACCCGGGGGTGCTTTCGAACTGCTAGGTTGGCAGGCGCTGGGACCGAGCAACGGGAGCGCACCCCGCTGCGGGGATTCAAACCGCCGACCTTTCGATCGGCAAGCCCTAGGCGCTGAGGCTTTTACCCACAGCGCCACCCGCGTCCCAGTGTTAACTTGAATACACATTTGTAAATGTATTTTGTTACATTTTTGTTCGAGCCAAGACCTGTGCCACAATATTCAGACTAGTGTGTTATCTGATGGACAACAGCATAGGCGCCAGGCTGGAAGGAGACTTGTTCGGTCTGCTGCCAGGCTCAGTGTGCTGGTCTAGGCACTCAGCCTCCTCCTGATGTCGCATGCCGCACGTTGCACACGTGACATCACAGGTGCGACATGACACTGAGTACCCCCCCCCCCCCATGTTGGGCCCAAGATGGTGCCTTTGCACAATTGTGTTCCAATCAGCACATTCACCCAAGAGATGCAGATCAGGTCAATCAATGTAAGGAGGTCCCTTGCTGCATTAGGCAAAAAGGTCCATCTAAGTCCAGCATATTGTTCTCAAAATTAGCCAGCCACATGACTAAGGTAAAAGGTAAAGGTAAAGGTCCCCTGGATGGTTAAGTCCAGTCAAAGTCAACTATGGGGTTGTGGTGCTCATCTCACTTTCAGGCTGAAGGAGCCAGCGTTTGTCCACACAGCTTTCCGGGTCATGTGGCCAGCAGGACTAAACTGCTTCTGGGACAATGGAACCCTGTGATGGAAACCAGAGTGTACAGAAACGCCGTTTACCTTCCCACCGCAGTGGTACCTATTTATCTACTTGTACTGGCATGCTTTCGAATTGCTAGGTTGGCAGAAGCTGGGAAAGAGCAACGGACGCTCCCCCCATCGCGGGGATTCGAACCGCCGACCTTCCAATTGGCAAGCCCAAGAGGCTCAGTGGTTTAGACCACAGCGCATCCTAGCCACATGACTATGGGAAGTCCACAAGCAAACCCTAAGTGTGACAGCATTCTGCCCACATATCAGGATCGACAAAGATTAACTCTTTGAATTGCACCCAGGAACAGATTGGCAACCAGTGCAGGCATTGCAGCACAGGTGTGTAATACTATGTGGTCCCATGAGTGAGAGCCACTAACATCCTTGCTGCCTCACTCTCAACCAAATGACATTTACTAAGATTATCCCATACAGAGCCCATTGCAATAATTGCATCTAGATCATGGGTAGGCAAACTAAGGTCCGGGGGCTGGATGCGGCCCAGTCGCTTTCTCAATCTGGCCTGCGGACGGTCCAGGAATCAGCATGTTTTTACATGAGTAGAATGTGTCCTTAAAATGCATCTCTGGGTTATTTGTGGGGCATAGGAATTCATTCATATTTTTTTCTCTCCAAAATATAGTCCATCCCCCCACAAGGTCTGAGGGACAGTGGACCCCCTGCTGATAAAGTTTGCTGACCCTTGATCTAGATGGATCCCAGGGGCTTTCTTCATGACTCCCACTATGGTTACATGTTGCAATAGGGGATGGGGATGCTCTGGCCCTCCAGATGTTGCTGGACTCCAACTCCCATCAGCCCCAGCCACCATGGCCAATGATCAGGGGTGATGGGAGTTGTAGTCCAACAACAGCTGGAGGGCCGCTGGATCCCCCAGTTCTGCTCTGCACCACTTCTTACATGATGAATTCATTTGCTCTGCAGTTGCTTGTCTTTCACCAATTCAGAAGCCACGAGGGTGTTTATTCCCTTGGTTAAAGATAGACTAGGGGGGGGGGGGAAAGATAATTGCCTACAATAGACGATCAACAGCTCAAAATATACCTCAGCAGCTGCAATGTGTGAAATGGCAGTCTGGGCACAGCATGCGTTGACACTAGAGAAGATGCATCCACTCCCCGCTCTGCGACTGAACTTCTAGCGGCTGTGGGGAGGGAGCCGAACCCCAGGGAATGACAAGGCGAACAATCCCCTTCTTTTTTAAACAAGGTCTCCCCAAAGACAGAAATAGGGACACGATAGGGTGAGTGAGAGTGAGAGAGAGGCAGAAGGAAGTAGGAACATGTACAGAAGGAACATGTACATGTACAGAGCATCAATACAGTGGTACCTTGGGTTACAAACACCTCGGGTTACAAACACTTCAGGTTACAGACTCTGCTAACCCAGAAATAGTACCTTGGGTTAAGAACTTTGCCCCAGGATGAGAACAGAAATTGTGCGCTGGCGGCGCGGCAGCAGCGGGAGGCCCCATTAGCTAAAGTTGTACCTCAGGTTAAGAACAGTTTCAGGTTAAGAACGGACCTCCAGAACGAATTAAGTTCTTAACCAGAGGTACCACTGTATCTGGCTTTTGGTGCTTTCTCCAGACACCAGCTCCTCTACACAGACCACACCTCTCACCAGCTCTGCTTAGCACCCTACCTGGCTGTTTTTGCCTGTCTAAAATGTGTCCTTGAACTCAGATGATGCTTCTGGCTTGCCTGCTGGCTTCCTGGCTGGCTTGCATGCTGGCGGGCATGCGCAGAAACTAGGTCTATATAGCACAAATGTAAAATGCACATTGATTACATGCCACACTTTTGCTTCCAGCATGTGGCCCCTGGAAGGTTGTTCAGAGAGGAATGTGGCCTCCTCACCCCTGAATTAAAACATCCTTCCTTCTAATAGGGGATAGAGTGCCATCAGAACTGGAGCAAAAAACTGGGCTACTGAGAAAATATATTTATACTTCCACCTCCAGGTATAGGTATGCTCAGATGGATCCTAAGGTATGCAGAGGTACAAAGAATAACTCTGCTCTCCCGGAATGCCCCGCGGAGAGCCTCAAGGTCCATAAATAGCAACACCCTAGAGGTCCCAGGCCCTAAGAAAGTCAGATTAGCCTCAACCAGAGCCAGTGCCTTTTCAACACTGGCTCCAACCTGGTGGAACGCTCTGTCTCATGAGACCAGGGCCCTGCGGGATCTGATTTATTTCCACAGGGCCTGTAAGACAGAGTTGTTCCGCCTGGCCTTTGGCTTGGAGCCAATTTGATTCCCTCCCCCTCTTTCTTTTTTACTTTATCCTTTAGCCTTGGTGAAGACTTGACGTTCTTATCCCCCAAAAAGTTTTTGATTTGAGTTTCCACTGAAAGGAGGCTGCATTTTAATGTTGTATTTTAATCTTGTTTTTTAAGTTGTATTTCTATCAATTGTTTTATATTGGGTGTTAGCCGCCCTGAGCCTGGTCTTGGCAAGGGAGGGCAGGGTATAAATAAATAATTTCTTCTTCTTCTTCTTCTTCTTCTTCTTCTTCTTCTTCTTCTTCTTCTTCTTCTTCTTCTTCTTCTTCTTCCAAAGACTCACCTGGTCCAACATCCTGTTCTCCACCTGTGATTCCCAGAAGTTTGCTGCCTCCAACATTGAAGAAGAAGAAGAAGAAGAGTTTGGATTTGATATCCCGCCTTTCACTCCCTTTAAGGAGTCTCAAAGCGGCTAACATTCTCCTTTCCCTTCCTCCCCCATAACAAACACTCTGTGAGGTGAGTAGGGCTGAGAGACTTCAAAGAAGTGTGACTAGCCCAAGGTCACCCAGCAGCTGCATGTGGAGGAGCGGAGATGCGAACCCGGTTCCCCAGATTATGAGACTACCGCTCTTAACCACTACACCACACTGGCTCGTCTTCTTCTTCTTCTTCTTTGAGGAATTTGAGGGGCTTATCCCCCCAGGAGCTTGCTTGCTCCTCTTTTAAAGCAATCCAAATTGGTGGCCATCACCAGTGGCATAATGTGGGGGTGGGGACACAGGTGCAGTTGCCCCCGTGCAAAATTTCAACACCCAGTGCTGCCTCAATACAGCTCTGTGCTTCCGTCGCTGGGCTCCGTAGAAAACAGCTTCTCCATGTGAACCAGGAAGCGATATCTCCACACAACAGAATGATTTTTCTTTTCTTATCTCTGTGGCTGCAATCTCCTGGGCGATGCTGATGTCATTAGGCAGTTGAATGTGCATGCATCATCCATCTGTTTCCCTCCATGTGATGAGGTGAGCTCCTGTTACTCTGTCCCAGCTCCTGCCAACCTAGGAGTTTGAAAGCATGCCAGTGCAAGTAGATAAATAGGTACTGCTGCGGTGGGAAGGTAAACAGTGTTTCCATGCGCTCTTATATTTTCTTTTTACCCATCTGTGTGGCCCCGGGCACTGACAACCCACGCTATGCCCCTGGCCATCACTATATCTTGTGGGAGCAAATGCCATAGTTTAAGCATGTGCTGTGTGAAGGAGTCTTCCTCTTTTGTCTTTCCGTAATCTTTCCGTAATCTTTTGAATTATGGTGCTGGAGGAGACTCTTGAGAGTCCCATGGACTGCAAGAAGAACAAACCTATCCATTCTGAAGGAAATCAGCCCTGAGTGCTCACTGGAAGGACAGATCCTGAAGCTGAGGCTCCAATACTTTGGCCACCTCATGAGAAGAGAAGACTCCCTGGAAAAGCCCCTGATGTTGGGAAAGATGGAGGGCACAAGGAGAAGGGGATGACAGAGGACGAGATGGTTGGACAGTGTTCTCAAAGCTACCAGCATGAGTTTGACCAAACTGCGGGAGGCAGTGGAAGACAGGAGTGCCTGGTGTGCTCTGGTCTAGGGGGTCACAAAGAGTTGGACACAACTAAATGACTATACAACAACAAATCTTACACTATTCATTGGATGTCCCCAGCTTCTAATATTATGAGAGAGTTTCTCTATCCATTTTCTACATACCGTGCACAATTTTATCCACTTCAGCACACATCATAGCAGCAATGGCCAGGTTCTCCCCTCTCTGTGCCACAGCCCTGATGAAAATTGCCCCCCTCCCAAGTTCTTTTGGCATGGAAAGAAATTTCCAGTTGTTTCCGGTAAGAGTTCCTCCCCTGGAATTAATCACAATGGAAAGGGTGGTGGGCTGTTCATCAGGACTGCAGCAGGAGGAACAGCCTCTTCATGTAGTTTCTAACTCTTATCCTGCTTACGCCTCCTGTGACAGGTATTTATATCCACTTGCAAACTTATTCATTCTACACAAAGAACAACATAGGCCTTCAGGAATGTTTTGAAGCTTGAACTTCAGTCAGGATCAAGTGATGGATACCTCAGTAATAATAATAATAATAATTTATTATTTGTACCCCACTCATCTGGCTGGGTCTCCCCAGCCACTCTGGGCGGCTTCCAACAAAGACAAAAAAATACACTAAAATACACTAAAATGTTACACATTAAGTCAACAGAGCATGAGACTCTTGATCTCTGAGTCGTCAGTTTGAGCCCCCTTTTGGACAAAAGGTTCCTGAATTGCAGGGGTTGGACTAGATGACCCTCAGGGTCCCTTCCAACTCTACAGTTCCATGATTCTATGATTCTAAGAGGCATTACCCACTCACATACTTAAACAGTGTGCTGGAGCTATGATTATTCCTAATCATAGAACAGTAACAAAGCTCTGTGTAAATTGCTGAGTAGATTAGTACATTACACTGGCTCACATGCGGGGAGGTAAGTAGGGAAATTGCATTTGCCCGTAGGAAGAGGGAAGATTTGAATGGGGTGGGAAGAACTGGGAGGAAGTCCCTTTCTCAGAGCTGCCTCTCGATTCTTGCTGGGCGCTTGCCGACAGAGCTATTAATGGCACTGAAAATCTCCTTGGTGCTGTAGGAAGAGTTCCAGGATCAGCATTGCAAACAGGCTGAAGGCAAGAAGCTTTCATCCGGTTGGGAGAGCTCTGAGCACACCAAGAAGAAGCGGAGGAGAATCTGCAAGCAGGCTGCATATTTATGCAGGCGCTTTCTCTGTTCGGAGAGGGAAGAACAGCATGGCAACCCAGCCTCTTCCATTGTTTGGTACCTGCCTTAGAATTACGCCTAGGGATGGATGGATGGATGCGTATCTCCTCCCGTGCTCCCCCACCCCAGAGGATAAACAATACCGAAGTAGTTCAGGTGATATTGTTAATTGGCTCAAGTTCTGGTAGTGCAGCAACGGGCAAGCTTTTGGGTTACACAGAACTCCTCACCATGTGGCTATTCTAGGGCTGTGCACGAGCACTCCAGTCTGATTCAGGGAGCAATCCAGTGCTTCAGAGGCGCCTCAGTCTAACTGGGGATTATCTGGAGCCAGCCCAACCCAGATCCAGGCGCCAAACTGACTCAGGGGTCCTGTACAGTCATGTAGATACGTGCCTCTCCTTATCCCATTTTCCAACCACATGTTTCGTCTGGGTTTTAAACTCTAATTAAACATGGGGCTGGGGAGGAGGAGGAGATGTACACAAGGCTGCCCGAAAATTCCCTCCTCCTCTCCTTGCCACCGGACCACCTTCCCTTCTGATGCTCCAGGTGGGCCAGATCAAATCCATGGTGATCCAGGGTTGTTGGACCCAATCTGGCCAAATCTCAGGATCGACTCAAATAATCCTGATCCAGAATGGGATCTTTTGACCAGACCCAGTGCACAGCTCCAGTGACATAGCGTAGGTTGCTGGTGCTCAGGGAGGGGCAAGTATTGCTCCCACTGGTGGACCGGGCAACCTGGCAGTGCTGGGCCATCGTGCTAGGAAGCTGCCTCCACAGCTCCTTCATGCACCAGAGCCCAGCAAAGGAGAGGCGGGGGGGCGCAATGGTACTGCCCTCCCTCTCCCTCTTGGTCAGCCCAGCATACAGGCATTCCTTCACCGGCCATGAGAAGGAGATGCCCCAGCCCCAGCCCCAGAGGCTTCTCTCTCCACAACTCCAACATCGATGAGAGAGCTTGTTGTGGGGGCACCTGGTTGTGCACCCTCCAACAACAACAACAACAACAACAATAACAATAACAACAACAACAATTTATTATTTATACCCTGCCCATCTGGCCAGCAGAAAATTAAAAGCACAATAAAACGTCAAACATTAAAAACTTCCCTAAACATGTCTGTCTTCAGATGCCTTCTAAAAGTCAGATAGTTGTTTATTTACTTGACCTCTGATGGGAGGGCGTTCCACAGGGCGGGCGCCACCACCGAGAAAGCCCTCTGCCTGGTTCCCTGTAACCTCACTTCTCGAAGTGAGGGAACCGCCAGAATGCCCTCGCCGCCGGACCTCAGTGTCCAGGTAGGACGATGGGGGTGGAGACGCTCCTTCTGGGCTGAGGCCATTGAGGGCTTTAAAGGTCAGCACCAACACTTTGAATTGTGCTCGGAAATGTACTGGGAGCCAAAGTAGGTCTTTCAGTACCAGTGTTCTATGCACCCGGGGCTCAGCCCCTCCAACACCCCCCCCCCGGCATGCTACACCTCTGCACAGCCCTAGTTAATGCCACACTCTGGTGAAGTGTTGGAATGGGAGGTCCTTGGATCCTGCAGGTCTGCATCCCCCCTTGACATTATCTTTGTCTGCCTCCTCTCTCATGTCAGAGGGTCACTGGTTGTAGATCTTTCTGCAGCCTGACACAGCAGACCTCTCTCTTTGCTTTTGCAGAGGGAGGCATCCCCCCAGGGCCCATAGTCGCTAAAAGCAATAACTGGTCCAAACTAGCTGCTTTCTATTGCAATAATAATAATCCTCAAAGTGTCATGAAGATTTCAATCATTTGAGTGTCCCTTTGTAAAATTCTGCTTCCTTTCTGGCTGGTGGCATGTGTTATTTGATGTGGCACCAGAATTCAAGAAGTGCAGATGTCATACGTATTTGCAACAATTTTATGATTGCCTCCATGATAGAACACACACACAACTGTCTGGAAGTGGGGTTAAAATTGAAATTCTGGTGCTCTATTATTCAGCAGTGCCATGGCCAACATCTATCTGTAATGTCGATTCACAACAAAGTTCCATTCAGCAAAAGTTCTTTGGAATGTTAATTGAACATTTCCTGTTTGTAGGTTCGGCCCATTTTATAGTGTTGTTCATGCTGTAGCGGAATGAAAAGAAGGGGGGAAATAATGGAAAGAAACAAGCAGCGCAGTAGATCCCGCTCCCTACGGATAGAAACTGACCAAATAAGGAGCAATTGAGGCTGTGCTGAGAAAGAAATTGGGCTGAATCTGAAACCAGGAAACTTTCAGTTTTAAGGAACACATACCCTCAAAGAGGACGCGGGTGGCACTGTGGGTTAAACCACAGAGCCTAGGACTTGCCGATCAGAAGGTCGGCGGTTCGAATCCCCGTGACGGGGTGAGCTTCCGTTGTTCGGTCCCTACTCCTGCCAACCTAGCAGTTCGAAAGCACATCAAAGTGCAAGTAGATAAATAGGTACTGCTCCGGTGGGAAGGTAAACGGCGTTTCCGTGCGCTGCTCTGGTTCGCCAGAAGCGGCTTAGTCATGCTGGCCACATGACCCGGAAGCTGTACGCCGGCTCCCTCGGCCAGTAAAGCGAGATGAGTGCCACAACCCCAGAGTCGGCCACGACTGGGCCTAATGGTCAGGGGTCCCTTTACCTTTACCTTTACCATTACCCTCAAAGAGCACCAACAACACTTTGCTTCTCCATACTGGATAGGATGGCATTTTTATTTTTGCAAGAGACACAAATCAGGTTTTTTGGGGGGTGGAGGGGGAACCAGGATGAAAGCACAGAGAGCAATGAAATTCATGAGAAAACCCCCCTTTTCTAAAAAAACGCAGTTCTGCTGGATCAGGCCTAAGGCCCACCTTGCCTAGCATCCTGGTGGCCAACTAGATTCCTATGCAAAGCCTGCAAGAGGAACGGTGTGCCTTCTTATGATTCACAGCGACTGGCGTCCAGAGGCATGCTGATTCCTGCCAGTGGAGGTGGAACATAACCATTGTGGACAGTAGCTTTTGATAGCTCTCTCTTCCATGAGCTTGTCTGATCTTCTTTTGAAGCCATCCGAGCTGGTGGCCATCATTGCCTCTTGTGGGAACAGATTCTGTAGTTTAATAAGCCACTCGTGTGAAGGAGGAGGCACTTTTATGTGTCCCGAATATTCCGACATTCCACTTCCTTGGATGGTCCCCAATTATGAGAGTGGGGAGGAATGATCTGACAAGGACATCACGCAGATCCTCCAGAACAGCTGAGTGAATGAGAGGGTGGCAATTCCAGAGCAAATGGCAAGCGTGGGGATGAGTTTTCCATCTATTAGCAGCCAATCCACCTGGCTGCAACAGAGGGAGAGATGAAACAGCACAGCCCACTCCATCAGCCGGGCCAATAAACTGTCATTTATTTATGTATTTAAAGGAATTACGCTCAGCCTTCAACGAGTTCCCAGGGCGGATGACAAGGAATCAAGATGACAATAAAAGCAATTGATTGTTTTTTGGGTGGAGGGAATAAATAAAACATAACAGAAGTCAGCAGACATAAAACTAATGTGAAACAGCATAAAAACAATCAGGGATAAATAAACAGGTCAGATGAAAAAGGTCTTGGATGCAGAGGTCTTTTGTTTGTCACCGAAATGACTTCAAGGTCATTGGGGAGACACACTGGGACGTGAATTCATTGGGGAGCCAGCACCGAGAAAGCCCCTTTCCTGATCTGAGATTGGATTCTTTGCACGTTAAAAGATAAACCAACCTAATCTGCACCTTCCAAAAATATACACTGACGGAAAATACAGCTATCCTTTGAAAGCCACAGTTCTCTAATGATGCAATGGAAGTCAGCTCCACAGAAAGGCACACAGTGGGGTCAGCTGAGCCTCAGAATGCGTTAGTGAAAATTGCATACAAGCACTCATTGTATCTGGAGAAAATGCCTCGCAAAATTATGCATATTAGGCAACATTGCATACCAAAATGTGTATATTAGCAGAAAATCACCCTAAAATGCCGAAGAATTTGCAGGAGGACTTTGTAACAACAACGATAAAAGCAACAGAAGGTAAGGCATGTTCATATAAACACATGCACCCTTTTGGGAAGGGCAGGTAGGGCACCCATGGCCAAAAAGTCAAAGATGCAATTGCCTGAGTGCTCGCTTTAAAAGGGTATCAGATAAGAGGGCTAAATATATGAGTGCTTTGGTTCTTGGATCCTGACTGCAGCTTTCCCCGAGTCATCTGTTTGCCACTCTGAGACTAGATGGACCATTGGCTTTATCCAGCAGGCTCCTCTTAGTTCCCAGGCATCTTTTCCAACTGGCCATTCCCACCATAGTGTCTGTTGCCTGTTTGAGAGGCATGGCTGGAAATGATAATTTGGAAACTTGTTGCCAAGGAAGGGCAGTGGGTTAAACAGAGATCTGTGTGTACAGGCACTGTCTGATGAGACTGGAAGCATTAACATTTGCAATGACTCATGCTCCCTTGGTATACATATTGCAATCTCAGACGCGCTTCAGCACAGATGCTTGAGAAGATTGTCTTTTGCAACCAGAGGGTGGCAAGACTAAAGTGAGACACCCAGCTGAAAGCAGGCAGGAGGGAACCCATCCATTTCATTTTCAAGTCTCCATGAAAACCCACTCTCTAAAGCTGAATTGGAGCAAACAGCAATCCCAAATTGCCATTTGATCTGAAGAGCAGGCGTTCGCGGCGAAAGCTCCAGGGTAAAAAAAAAAGGGGGGGAGGGGAGGAGTAAGTATGAATAGGCCCTCAGACAGTTTCTCATTATTCCAGTCTTAAATCCAGTTCTCCACCCTTTCATGATGTCCATCACTGCAGTGGGTAAGAATTATCCTTTTCACAGATTCAGGTAGGTAGCCGTGTTGGTCTGTCATAGTCATAATAAATAACAAGGTGAAAGATTATTATTTTTTTAATTAAAAGATGATCCAAAAAGAACTCTCTTAAAGGAATTCTTTTTGCATCATCTTTTAATAATTTTAAAAATATCTTTCATCTTGTTATTTATTATCCTATTTACAGTTATTGATGGCAGACACTCCAAGTGTCCCTATTTTCCAGGGACAGTCCCGGATTTACAGAAGCCGTCCCAGTTTCTGATTTGATGCTCGAATGTCCCACTTTTCCTTAGGACACCTCTATTTTCATCAGAGGAATTGGGGGTGGGGGTGGTGGAGTTATGTGACGCTGAGCCAAGGAGATAAGTAACTGTAAAAGCTCTAGAAGACATCTGAAGGCAGTCCTGTACAGGGAAGTTTTTTTTAAAATAATGTTTAATGTTTAATTATGTTTTTATATATGTTGGAATGGGACACAGGTGGCGCTGTGGGTAAAAGCCTCAGCGCCTAGGGCTTGCTGATCGAAAGGTCAGCGTTTCGAATCCCCGCGGCGGGGTGCGCTCCCGTTGTTCGGTCCCAGCACCTGCCAACCTAGCAGTTCGAAAGCACTCCTGGGTGCAAGTAGATAAATAGGGACTGCTTACTAGCGGGAAGGTAAACGGCGTTCCGTGTGCGGCTCTGGCTCGCCAGAGCAGCGATGTCACGCTGGCCACGTGACCCGGAAGTGTCTCCGGACAGCGCTGGCCCCCGGCCTCTTGAGTGAGATGGGCGCACAACCCTAGAGTCTGTCAAGACTGGCCTGTACGGGCAGGGGTACCTTTACCTTACCTATATATGTTGGAAGTCACCCAGAGTGCCTGGGGCAACCCAGTCAGATTAATGGGGTATAAATGTTGTTGTTGTTGTTGAACAGGATGTCCCTATTTTCATTAGAGAAATGTTTCAGGGATGGATGAGAACTTTAAAGGTATTCTGCTCTATTGTTCTTCTAAATACAGTGGTACCTCAGGTTACATACGCTTCAGGTTACATACACTTCAGGTTACAGACTCTGCTAACCCAGAAATATTACCTCAGGTTAAGAACTTTGCTTCAGGATGAGAACAGAAATCGGGCTCCGGCGGTGCGGCGGCAGCAGGAGGCCCCATTAACTAAAGTGGTGCTTCAGGTTAAGAACAGTTTCAGGTTAAGAACGTACCTCTGGAACGAATTAAGTACTTAACCTGAGGTACCACAGTACCTGGTTTTTAAAGCTTCTTAAGCTGCTTACATTTTGTGAATTTGTAAGTCACTGTGAGGCTGTTTTGTAGCAAATAGTCATTAAAAAGAATAAAAAACATGGATATTGTAAGTGAAGACACCCAGGTTTAACTTGTGTGCCATAGAAGCCAACCCAGGGCTATCAACTGGCATACTGGGAGTGACGGGGAGGCCCACATAAATATTTCACGACCAAAGTTAGACTTGGAGGTAGATGTTTGCCTGAAGCCAGCTAGAATACTTTTGTATATGTATATATATATTTAATTCTATTAATGTTTAACTGTTTTTAAATGATTGCTTTTTCCCTATGTGTTTAGTAAGTCTTGTTTTTATCTGTAAGTCGCTTTGAGTCCCATCAGGGGAAATAGTGGGAAATCAGCAGCAACAACAACAATTTGCCAAGTGCCCTTCCTTGTGATTTTTGGCATGCACTGAAAACCTCACCTTAACATTTTTGAAGGCCTTTTAGCTGCTTTGTTTTATTGGACTCCTATTTTAGATGGCTGCTTTGTTTTTTAATTGTCTCATTTGCTATATTGATCTTTTTCATTGCTTTCAATTGTATTTATAATGGTTTAATATTGTGAGCTGCCTCGCGGAAGCTTTTTGCTTTGAAGAATGGGGTATAAGCACTCAAAGGAAAATGGCAGAATATGATACAGAATGTGGAAGGAGAGAGAACTAAGTGTTCCATCTTGGAAGAAATTAAAATGCAATGAAGAAATAAAATTAATATAACCATTACTGAGTCATAGTGAATTAAATATTGCCTCTCTATCCCCACCCCCACCCCTTGCCAAGAGTGGAGTAACCAAGTTTGGGGGGGATGACACAAAATTCAGCACCCCCCCCCCCGTTATTGATGAAAAAGGAAACAAATCACCCCCTGGAACCACCTCATATTTCAATTAAGGTGACACTCCTTGCAAATCATCGTCATCATCGCTATTTATTATCTTCTCTTCACCAGCAAGTCCCAGGGTGGCTTACAACAATATAAAATTCAAAACTGAAAATGTGCAGAGTACATTCAGAGGAATAGGGTGGGCCCTGAAAACACACATCTCAGGTGCCAAAGGTTGGGGAACAGAAGCGTGTCTTCAGCATTTGCCGAAAGCTGTCAAGGCTTCAGGGAATCCAATCCCTTCCACGGTGGCAGCCAAGAAGCAGAAAAACAAGAAGAGTTCTTATCAGTTTTTTATTCAATATTCACAGAGAGATATAGAAATGCCATCTCTCCTAGATAACGGCGTTGCTCCAAATCCCACCCACTTCTATTCTATGTCACACC
Organism: Podarcis muralis; assembly: GCF_964188315.1. Classification (NCBI taxonomy): domain Eukaryota; kingdom Metazoa; phylum Chordata; class Lepidosauria; order Squamata; family Lacertidae; genus Podarcis; species Podarcis muralis. The sequence continues at coordinate 8,541,396 of NC_135668.1, forward strand.
TATGCCGGCTAATCTGTGCTTTCTGCATCTGAGCTTTCTGTTCTACTACTCTCAATGCATGCCGTGTCCTGGGGCGGGTCAGCAATGCTGTCAAAAGCAGGCTTCCTCAAACTCAGCCCTCCAGATGTTTTGAGACTACAGTTCCCACCATCCCTGACCACTGGTCCTGCTAGCTAGGGATCATGGGAGTTGTAGGCAAAAAACATCTAGAGGGCCGAGTTTGAGAAAGCCTGGTCTAAAGACACTGAGTCTGTCGGCTGTCTCTCTTCTGGTGTGTCTTCTTCCTGCTCCTGCTCACCCCTCAATATTTCCCAGCTTCTCCCCTCTGCAGCCTCTGATCTGTGACCTTCTGCAAACCACCGTTCTAAATCAATACCGTCTCCCTCTTCTCTGAAAGTGCAGGTGGAAGGGAGGGCAGACTCCACCATTCCTCCTCTTCTTACCAGTCTATGACAAGAAGCCACACTCACCTCTGCAGGAAAGGAATTCCACAACTTAGGGGCTGTCGCATGCTATAGGACATGCACAGCTTGCAAACGAAGTCACATGTCCACCCTAAAACTTTTGCAGGTGCAACAAGTATTGAAAGGGGAATCGCGCTTAACCAGCCGAATGCCATTGAGAGCACAAATTGTCATGAGTGCGGAATAAAAATGACTTTTGGGGGCCATGAAGTTGAGCTGCAGAGAATTATTAATCACTATCTGTGCATTTATACCGGAATGAGGGAGTCTGTAGCCCTCCAGATGCTGCTAAATCTTAAATTGCATCAGCACCAGTCAGCATAGCAAAGACTTGTGGCAGATAAGGGTTGCAGTTCAATAACATCTGGAGGACCACAGCTTTTACAGTCCTCGATTTATGGTTTTCCAACCACCACCACCCCGCATGCCTTTCAGGAAAGAGCGCTCAATTCCTTTGGGAATGTTAGAGTTTGAATTTGAACAATAACCACCACCAGCTGCTCTTAATGCATTAGCTTAGCTTAGCAATCAATATTGAGTTCCTTGCCATTCATAGGTCCAATGGCAAGAGCCACAGCAACCTAAACACTGGCATCACATCAAAGCACTTACCACAAAGCCACCCCCACACAAAGCTGCACGTGGTATTTTCCAACTCTCTTACAAAACTTTGCATTCCCGAATTCCCCAAACATGGCTTATATTTGAATTATCTCCATGCAAAAAAGCTGTGAAATTCATCCCATTTGAATGTTGCTCTGCATATTCATTTCAGCTCAAAGAAATGAGGGGAATCATTAGGGATATGAAAATGAGGAGGATGGACTTGGAACTAGCAGGATTATTTCCTATGGGAAATTGAACATGCACTCTTGCCTGGGGCTGTCAAAGTAACATTCAGGTGGTCTATTATGTAAAGCCATCAGCAGGGCAATTACACATGTTTCACTCACTTTAGTCATTGCTGGGGAACAGGCGAGATGGAATTGCATTCCGAAGGTCAATATGACCAGAGCTTTAGGACTCAGAAGAGGTCTGAGTCTTGATAGTCTACCAGCTGTTTTAGACCTTTATATTTCTAGCCAGACCTACAATGGGTGTGTTGCCAGAGTCAGAGAATCATAGAATAGTAGAGTTGTAAGGTAAAAGGGTGGTGCTGTGGGTTAAACCACAGAGCCTAGGACTTGCCGATCAGAAGGTCGGCGGTTCGAATCCCCGCGGCGGGGTGAGCTCCCATTGCTCGGTCCCTGCTCCTGCCAACCTAGCAGTTCGAAAGCACGTCCAAGTGGAAGTAGATAAATAGGTACCACTCCGGTGGGAAGGTAAACGGTGTTTCCGTGCGCTGCTCTGGTTCGCCAGAAGCAGCTTAGTCATGCTGGCCACATGACCCGGAAGCTGTATGCCAGCTCCCTCAGCCAATAAAGCGAGATGAGTGCCACAACCCCAGAGTTGGCCATGACTGGACCAGGGGTCCCTTTACCTTTACTTTAAGGTACTCCAATGGTCATCTAGTCCAATGCCCTGCACAGGGAAGGCTCAGCCTGTTTCACCATCAGAGGCAAAATGGGAAGACCCCGGAGTTGTCAGGGACTGGTCTGAGGAGGAATGCTAGAGTTCGCCCCCCCCCTGCACTTCCCAGAGAAGAGGGAGAGAGTATAGATTTAGAACAGTGGTTTTCAGAAGGTCATAGTTCAGAGGCTGCAGAGGGGAGAAGCTCGGAAATATTGGTGGGTGAGCAGGAGCAGGAAGAAGACACTCCAGAGGAGAGACAGCCAACAGACTCAGTGTCTTTAGAAAGCTTTCCTGACCCCCTCCCCCCGGACCTGGCAGGCACTGAGAGTGGAAGAACATAAAGCTCAGAGACAGAAAGCACAGGTCAGCCGATGCAGGGATGATGTACAATAAGAGAGACGAAGGGGGTGGAACTTTACTCGGAGCAACACCATTATCTAAGAGAGATAGCATTTCTACATCTCTCTCTGTGAATATTGAATAAAAGACTGGTAAGAACTCTTCTTGTTTATCTACTTCTTGGCTACCACTGTGGGAGGGACTGGATTATCTGAAGCCTGACAGGAGTGGAGCTGCAGCTGGCGGCGCTGTGCTGTTGTGCGAGGAAGCTGCCTCTTGCAAAAATAATGGCTGCTGCATGTGACACATTGTAGTGCATCCCCTAAGGTAATCTTCGTCAACTTGGTGCTCTCCAAATGCTTTGGACTACAACTCCCAGCATTTGTTACCATCAGCAAGGCTGGCAAGGACTGATGGGAATTATAGTTCAAACATCATCATCATCAGCAACAACAACAACAAGGTTGGTGAAATTCTAAAAATGAAGCTCCTTTCTTTCTAACTTTCCCCCCTCATATGCAAATTTATTCAGATCTAAAGTGCAATCCTATATATGCCTACTTAGACGTAAGCCACAATGAGTTCAGTATCATCTGCTCCCAGCTAACTGCACATTGCAGCCTCAATTCAACTGATCGACAAAAACTCACAAGATTGATAAATTACAATTTCTTTAATCAGGTTACGATCCTATTTCTAACCCCCTGACGTCCCTCTCCTCCTGCTGTTCCAGTCTCAGCAGTGGTGTAGCATTGGGGTGGGGACACAAGAGCAGTTGTGCCTGGTGCAAAAATTTCAGGGGTGAAAATTTTCAACAACTGGTGCTGCCTCAATACAGCTGTGTGCTTCCATGGCTAAGTTCCATTGAAAATGGCTTCTCCATGCAAACCAGGAAGTGACGTCTCCAGACAACGGAATGACTCTTCTTTTCTTATCTCTGCAGTTGCAATCTCCTGGGTGATGCAGATGCCGTTAGGCAGTTGAATGCACATGCTAACTCTGTCTGTTTCCTTCCCTCCCAGCCCAGCTCCATGTGGCCCTGGGCTCTGGCAACCCACGCTACACCACGGAGCCTCAGAACTCACCTCCCTTAATCTCAGCCAAGGATCACTAGATCGAACAGAGAGAGCTGCCTTCTTCTTTCCCAGTTCGGCACAGTGCCAAGCTCTGTGTCATACAGGGCATCCAGGATTAGACCTCATGACTTTTCAGAATTGAAAGGTAGCCATGGGGTGGTTGCCAGATTCCAGAGCAGACTGAGCAGCAGAGGCCGGGTCGGGATCAAACCAGGCCCCCAAGCAATTCCCACCTCCACATTTTGCCTGGTTTGTGTGAATGAAATTACAGGAGCTGCATTCCCCCCCTCCCCCATTGGATCACTTGCAGCTGTTGTGGGGGGTTGATTCAGGAAAACGGCATGGAAGGGGAGCGGAACATTTTCTCCCCATGGCTGTCTTTCAGAGAAAAAGGGAAGAAAGAAAATGGGAGACCCAGTCCCTGATGTCCTATGCAATGTGAGGCAAGGCAGGATACAACTAAAAATAAACACATTTGAAGGTGACGACACTCACGGCATCGCTTGGCACCACCCCAGGTCTCCTTCTGCCCTTTCAGCTCGCATATAAGTCTTGCATGCTACATCTGTGGGCGTCTGCCAGTGATCTGTTGTTCTGATTATTATCACTCTCCAGTTGGCATCCCTGGGACCAGAGCTCTTGGCCAGTTAGCTGCCTTCTCCATCTTCCATAAAGACAGCCTTGCTCTCCGCATCCTTCCCAGCCACCCTTTGGTGAGAGCCGGTGATTTGATATCATCAAATCATTTTCTCTCTCCCTTTCATCGATTCAGCGCAGATTGTACACAGAAAATGCCCCCCAGTCTTCGCTCTGCCGAAGGTGACTGAGCAGAATCTTTTGGGACTGTCACGGTTATTAGATTGTGTTTACTGAAACAGATATTAGGATTAGTGAGGTGTGAACCCCCCGGCTTCCCTTGGAAACAACTTGGGCTTTTCTGAGCATTCCTGCTGAACGCTAAAAAAAAAAAAGCATCCTCAAAGCTTTCTTTCTCTTTCTTTCTTTCTTTCTTTCTTTCTTTCTTTCTTTCTTTCTTTCTTTCTTTGAAGTGGTATAGAGATTAGAGTGCTGGACTCAGATATGGGGAACCACAGTTCAGATCCCCCACTCAGGAACGAGTTTGTTGGGTGACCTTGGCCCAGCAACTGCCTCTCACTCTAACCAACCTCACAGGGCTGTTGTGAGGATAAAATGGGGAAGGAGTAGATTATGTACACTGTATCTATAGCTGAGTCCAGAGTCAAAAGTAGGTAGAGCAATTTCTAATAAAGTTGAATGTTGGAAGATTCAATGACAGACAAAAGAACAACTTCACACATTGCTGGATTAAATTATGAAACTCGCTCCCATGGAGGCAGTGATAGGCACCAACTTGGATGGCTTTTAAAAAGGACTGGACAAATTCATAGATGAGAAGGCTGTTGTCAGGGACTGGGCAGAGGAGGAATGGTGGAGACCGCCTCCTCATCCTGACCCTTCCAGGGAGGAGGAAGAGGAAGGCAGGATAGATTTACAACAGGGGGTTGAGGGAGGTTGCAGCTCAGAGGTAGATGAGGAGAAAAGCTGGGAAATCATGGAAGAGCCGGAACAATACCCAGCTCACAAGTTGTCATTAGAAAGCATCCCAGACCCTCCATCTCCCAGAACCCGGCGAGCCTTAAAAGTAGGAGAGCAAAGAGCTCAAAGACAGAGGCATGTAGCAGCACCCGTAGAAGAGATGAATGAGGAAGTGGAAAAGACAGGGGCAGAGATTCACTCGGGACAATGCCATTACCCAAGAGGCTGGGTTCTATAAAGATTGAAATAAAAAAGGACAGTAAGAAACTTTTCCTTTATACTTTACTGGGCAACCAGCCAGGAGCCGCTGACGGCATCCTGACAGCTATCAATGCCCACTAGGCAGGATGGGCATGTTTGGCCTCCATGGACAGAGGCAGCAACACTTCTGAATACTGGTTGTTGAAAACCACAGGAGAGGAGAGAGCTCTTGTGCTCAGGTCCTGCTTGAGCACAAGGCTGGCCACTGTGAGAACAGGACGTTGGACTAGATGGGCCTTTGGCCTGACCCAGTAGGCTTGTTCATGTTTTATATAATTCTGACCTTTGTACAGTAGGCTGATTTCTGCACACACTCACACATCTCTCTGCAGCCTTCATCCAGACAAGGAAGAGGCATTCACACAGTACAATGACAGATTCCAGCCAGGCAAAAACACTCAAGAAGGTGCAAAGGAAGACCTGAGAGAGGCATGGCCTCTGAAGAGTCCTGGAGGGCTGCACTCAGTCCCAGGTCATTGCCAGCCACTATGGATCCTAGTGGGCTAAATGGATAAATAGTCTGACTTGGTATAACACTGCTTCCAGCATTCCCAAAGCCCTGGACAACTCATCATGGCAGCAGCTGGCACTGTAGCCACCGATCAGCTACAGGATTTAATTTCCCCCCAGTCCTGGCAGGGCCAACATCACATCACTCTGCTAGGCTTGTTGCCAGGACATTAAGAGCTCCCTGGGCATCGTACAAGGACATTTTATCAGTATCCCTCCCTTCTGCTGTAGCCCACAGTCCTTCTGGAAATGGCAAGGAAATGTGCAAATGGTTATTAGGTAATCTCAAAACAATTCTTGAGCATCGGTTCTTTTTGTGGTATGCGATGCATCATCTTCTAGTGTGTGTGCCAGGATGGGGCTCTGTGGCTTCTTGGTATGGCTGGGACTCCAGGCAGTTCCTTGGAATGCCATAGGTGGGGGGTGCCTATGGACCTCCCCCATGCTATTGGACTCCAGCTCCCATCAGCCAAAGGCTGGGGTGACCAATGCACAAGGATGATGGGACTTCTAGTCCAGCAAAATCTGGAGGGTCCCAGGTTTCTAAATCCATACCTTAGTGTTTATCTAGGGTCTGTATGAGAACACAAGGAGAGTCCTAGGAGAGAAGACCAATGGTTCATCTTGTCCAGGATCTTGCTTCTGGTTGTAGCGCATCAGGTACCCCCAGCAAGCTCACAAGCAAGGCATGAAGGCAACAGCCCTCTCCCACTCTTGCTACAACACTTCTGAGCCTGGAGGTGCTATTTAGTTATCAACAACTAATAAACCCGTAATAGGTTAATGCATCCTGGTTAATCCAGATCTGCTCACCAATTTACAAGTTGCGCTGAGCACTCTTTGCTAACAGGAGCTGGGTGTAAACACAAGGCATCATTCTGCCCTATTTACCTCTTCCACCTCCTTCACCTTCCTCTTGGCAAATGTTCTTCTTCCCCAGTTTGATCCCTGGAAGCCTGCCCTCCATGCAGAAGCACAGCCAAAACCCACTAAATGTCACTAGCTTCTGCTCTCTCTGTGTTCTGCATCCTACATCCCCACCTGCTTGTATTATGTATGATCAGTGCATTTAACTCGTGTAAGTCCTTTTCATGCACATCGTTGACATGCAGAAGGATGACAGCTTGGAACATCAGCTCCTGTGGGAGATCTGTGGGCTTTGCCCTTCCACTGGATGTCCTGTGCTTGGAATGAAGGCACTGGGACATTTATTTTAAACACATGTAAGCAGTGGGCGTAGTAGTGATGTATGGAGGTGAAAGCTGGACCATAAAGAAGGCTGATCGCCGAAGAATTGATGCTTTTGAATTCTGGTGCTGGAGGAGACTCTTGAGAGTCCCATGGACTGCAAGAAGATCAAACCTATCCATTCTGAAGGAAATCAGCCCTGAGTGCTCACTGGAAGCACAGATCGTGAAGCTGAGGCTCCAATACTTTGGCCACCTCATGAGAAGAGAAGACTCCCTGGAAAAGACCCTGATGTTGGGAAAGATGGAGGGCACAAAGAGAAGGGGACAACAGAGGATGAGATGGTTGGACAGTGTTCTCGAAGCTACCAGCATGAGTTTGACCAAACTGCGGGAGGCAGTGGAAGACAGGAGTGCCTGGGGTGCTCTGGTCCATGGGGTCACGAAGAGGCGGACACGACTAAACGACTAAACAACAACAACAAGCAGTGGGCGTGCTCACTGCTTACATGTATTCTGCAGGATATTATTCTGGAAGCCTAGTCCCAAAGCAGAACATTAACTCGTATCCCAAGCAGGGGATGTGTGGCTTTAATGTGCAGGAATGCAGGAATTCTGTCTCAGAATTTGATATCTGGAGAACCTCAGCTTGTAGTCTCTAGTTCAGTAGTGGGGAACCCATGGTTCTTCAGATGTTGCTGGACTCCAACTCCCATGAGCTCTAGTTCGCGGCCCATTATAGTATATCTGAAGGAGCATCTCCACCCCATCGTCCAGCCCAGACACTGAGGTCCAGCTCCAAGGGTCTTCTGGCGGTTCCCTCACTGCGAGAAGTGAGGCTACAGGGAACCAGGCAGAGGGCCTTCTCGGTGGTGGCATCCACTCTGTGGAAAGTCCTTCCATCAGATATCAAGGAGCTAAATAACTATACAACTTTTAGAAGACATCTGAAGGCAACCTTGTATAAGGAAGGTTGAAATGTTTGATGTTTTCTTGTGCTTTTATATTTGCTGGAAGCTGCCCAGAGTGGCTGGGGCAACCCAGTCAGATTAGCAGGGTACAAATAGTAGTAGTAGTAGTAGTAGTAGTAGTAGTAGTAGTAGTAGTAGTCAGGGATGATGGGAGTTGCAATCCAGCAACATTTCAAGGGCCAAAGTTTCCCCAAATAATAAATGAGCATTCTTATTCTTTTGTATGTTGCAGCAAACATCATTTCAGAAGAGGCCATCCCTGTCTTGTTATATACACTTGAAGAAACGCAGCTTCTAAGTGGAGAAATAATTGTAAAGTTTTAATATTCATTTTATAAAATACTTTACTGGCAATCCTGTAGAATGGCAACTACCAAAATCACACACTGGACTTTGGCAAACTTAACTAGATCAATCTGTCCTGGACTGGGGAGGCAGGCGAGTTGGGATTTTGTTTTTTGTATCGTTTCCTCTCTTTTTTTGGTAATTGTTATATATTGGAAATCAATGAAACTATATATATAAAAATTAAACAAATTATAAACTTTCTTTTTTTGCATTTTGACCGATTAATTTGGGTCTCCCTTTCAGTCCATTAAAAAGTGATTTGTTATCAATAATATCCATATCACACTGGAATATATCCTGATAAATAACTCCTATGTATTATGCATTATAAAGCCACAGTTCTTTATAATCCAGTTCTCTTCTTACTGTTTTAGACATCCTTGTAGATAAATCCATTTTCACTTAGATTGCTCCTTATACTACTTTCAGTTCTGTTTCCCCAAAGGTTTGGCATTGAGTTTCTCCATTCCAATGTGAAATATGCTTACAGTTAATAATGACTATAACTTTTTTGTATTGTGAGACAGAATTATAATCATAATTTGTCCTTTTAACAAATAAATGTAACAAAAATGGTTTTAACTGATTCATTGACTGAACACAGCAGAGCAGATCACACCAAATGACAAGATATGTACAGATTTGCACGTTCTGCTATTACTGTGGGTAAATGCATTAATTCAAACTATTGTAATGCAAAATAATACAGGGTAGGAAGTTGTGACCTCCAAACTTGGTGCCCCTTACAATACCCTGTGCTCTTAATTTGCTTCCACATTAGTGGTTCCCCAACTTTTTTTTAATCCCCAACCACTTGAAAATTACTGAACCACTTAACAATTTTTCTGCCTGTTGTAGCAATTGTAATGCACTATGCTAGATGTATGGTTTTAAAAACATTTTAAAAACTCCTTTTCTTTTATTTCTTTCATCCTATCTTTTATCATATTACCATTTCAATTGCATAAATACATTTAGTATTTAATGCAACGGATGTTCCATTTCCCACATTCAACCACAAATCCACAGACCCAGTGTAAATCACCCGAATGAAGCTCATGAGCCACTGTAAGGACTTTTTCAGCATTTATCCTGATTCGCTTGTGCAAAGCTTCTTATGCAAAGCATAGACAATGTCCAGTCTTTATTGAGCATCTGTTCTGATTTGTTTGTGGGTAGCATTCATCTCGATTTGCTGGGTATACATCTTCCCAAATCAGTCATTCACCCCACATTTTTTTGGTGCATTTTGCGGTCACTTTCCTATCCACAAAAAGTCTAGAAAATCATGTACACTCCTTGGATGAAGGGTAGGGTTGCTACTGTTGTTGTTCACAGCTTTCCATTAGGTTATTATTATTAGTAGTAGTATTTAAAAAGTCTCCATGTGCTGCAAGCTATTCTAAAAAGTACATTTGGGGATGATAAATAGCAAATTGGTTTGTTTTTCTGATGATGTCTGTGGGACTTCTGCATGCGCTTGCAGAACTGCAGGTGTAAGCCTTTTGGCTTCAGTGCTCTACAATTATCCAAGCATTCTAGGTCACCATGGAACTTTCAATCCTCATTATGTGTCACCGCTGCATTCTAAAACTGCAGTACGTTATGATCAGTGACTTGCCCGAAGTCACTGGCACTATCAAGGGTGCCGGAATGTGTTTGAAGTTGGGTGTGTTCAAACAGCTGAAGTTCACTCCTACCGCACCACTTAAGATGTTTTGCTTATGTAGTATTCACACAAACACACACACACACACACAGAGAGAGAGAGAGGGGAGCAGTATTCCTTACACTGAGCTGACTGTGGCCCTTCGGTTCTCTCCCACGACCACTCACTGGCGTAGCAAGGTCAGGTGGTACCTGGTGCAAAAAAATTCTTGTCACGCCCGCCCCCATTGACTCTCAAGAGACTGCGATCTACTCTCAGTATAAAAGACTGCCTGTGATCTACTCATTGTCCTTGCCAGGAATTGTTGATCTTTCTTTAGGGGAGGGTTGGCCAAAGTTGTCGAGCTTTTTGGGGGGATTCCAGGGTTTGGGTCCACAGTTCCCTGCAACCTCTGCTTGTTTGCTCGCCTGCCTCCTCCAGCAGGACTGTCAAAGCAGGACTGTCAAAATGAAGGGGGGGACGTCACAGTTCCCCCCTTCCCTAGACAGATTGGGGTAGGCGGGAGTCACGGGCAGGCGGCGTGCTGAATGTCACCCCCCTCAGTGATGACACCCGAGGCAGTCCACTCCCACTGCCCCCACTTGCTCCGCCCCTGCAACCACTGCACCCAAAGCAGGGAGCATGTTCTCCCTACAGGTGCTGGGGATTACACCTGGGACCTCTTGCACAAAAAGCAGATTGCTCTAGTATTGAGATGTGACGCGTCCTCAGTACGCTCAGAGCACAGGGCTACATACAGGTTCTTAAGGGTCTTGCAGGGACCATTGAAAGGTTCATTTAGTCCAGCATCTATCTATCATCTCTTTATAATTTTTTAAATATAATTTTTATATAATTTTTTTATTAAATTTTCTGTTTTACAATTTAGAATATTCATTTAAACAACCTTAAAATATCAATGACTTCCCTTCTTTTCTTTCCATGGTTCATTTTGCATAACACAAATCCCTGCATATTTTACATAAACTAAACCATTCGGTATTCCATTATTACATCCATCAAAGCTTGTTTACATGTTGAATTTATCTTAATGCTGCCAATGTTTTCAAGTGTACACAGTTCCCCCCCATATATTCAATAAATATTTTCCAATCTCCTTGAAACGTATGTTCTTCTTGTTCTCTTATTCTATATGTTAAGTCCGCAAGCTGCGCATACTCCATCAGTTTAAGTTGCCATTCTTCTTTAGTTGGGACTTTGCTCATTTCCAGTTTTGGGGCTAAGAAAACACGGGCTGCAGTAGTAGCATATTTTAAACAGCTGGGAATTTCCATCTGAATTATCCCCAAGAAAAAGGACTCTGGGTTGTTGTTTTTTGGAAAAGTGTTTTTAAACATTTTTTTCAATTCATTATGAATTATTTCCCAATACTCTTTTACCCTTTTACAGGTCCACCACATATGAAAGAACGTACCCTCAACCTCATTGCATCTCCAGCACTTATCTGCTTCAGTCTTATTCATTTTAGTAAGCCTACTCCAATTTAACTAACATCTGTAAATCATTTTCAAGTAGTTATCCTTCAAGGAGTAACATGCTGTAAACTTCAGATGTAACCGAATCTGAAGTCCAGCATCTTATGAATGTAAGAAGAAATAAGCGTAATAGAGAAACTTTTTTTGTAATAGGTAGTTCAGTTGGTTAGAGCATGGTGCTGATAATGCCAAGGTCGCAGGTTTGATCCCCATACGGGACAGCTGCATATTTTGGCATTGCAGGGGGTTGGACTAGATGATCCACAGGGTCCCTTCCAACTCTAGAATTCTATTATTCTAAGAAGAGCCTGCTAGATCAGACCAATGGCCCATCTGGTCCACCATCCTACTCTCACAGCAACCTTTTCCCAGTGGTTATAGACCAGGTTGACCACCTCAATCTTGTCTCTCCCCAACTCACCTTTTTTTTCTAAACCAAAAAACTCCAGGCCTTTCCTCATACTGGAATTGCCCCATCCCCCTGATCGTTTGGACACCCTTTTCTAAACCTTCTCCATTCCTACAGTGTCCTCTGATGCCCTTGAACAAGCTAGGCCCTTGTTCAAGAGTCCCCAAATCTTTATATATATATAATATAACTAAATACAAAAGCAAAATAAATTATGCAAAGGAAGTCACCATATGCCATTTTGCTTAATATGTGGAATACATTCCGCATGCAGATTTTAGCTTACCTTGGCATTTGTATTCTTATATAAAAAAATAGAATTTAGCAAGGCACACACAGATGCTGCCCTGATTTCCAGTAACAGTCAAGTTCCCTCACTCTGTCTCTGAGCTGCTGCTTGTCCCCCGGACACAATTATGCAGGCAGCTCCTCAGCCGCTGGCCACAGACAGGGAGAAAATACATTCTGTGTTTCAGCTTTCCCTGACCTTGTTCGGCACATGTAATGAGAAGAGAAGAGAGGAGACTGAATGGTGGGAGAGCACCAGGGAATCGTTGGGCTAAAAGAGACACAGGCTGCAATCCTAAACCCTCTTCCCTGGGAGCAGAATCATAGGGTCGTAGAATCGTATAATTGGAAAGAGCCCAAAGCGTCATTCAGTCCAACCCCTTGGAACTCAGGAATCACAGGTAATGTAACAGATGGTGGGAGTCAGGAGTCCAACGACATCCGAACCACAGCACATAAGCATCCCCTGAATTAAAGCAACAGATAATGGATTGCCATCAATGCAACCCGAAATTTGGGGATTCCTGTGTATGCACAATTCTTTGGGGTGTTGTCCTGCACACGCACACCCCATAAGAATGACTAGGTAAAAAGATAAAAGTAAAGGATCCCTGGATGGTTAAGTCCAGTCAAAGGCGACTATGGGGTTGTGGCACTCGTCTCGCTTTTCAGGCCAAGAGAGCTGGTGTTTGTGCACAGACAGCTTTCCAGGTCATGTGGCCATCAGGACTAAACCGCTTCTGGCACAACGGGACACCGTGACAGAAACCAGAGCGCATGGAAACGCCGTTTACCTTCCTGCCACAGTGGTACCTATTTATCTACTTGCACTGGTGTGCTTTCAAACTGCTAGGTTGGCAGGAGCTGGGACAGAGCAACAGGGGGGTGCACATGATCTAATGCAATGTTCTGTTGCAAGCTGGGGAACAACAATTACTCTGGTCTGTGGGAGGCTTCCCACAGGTATCTTGTCAGCCACAGTGGGAAGCTGGTCTAGACAGATTTTGGGTCTGACCCGCCATGCAGCCCTTTAGATGTGGGACTTCCAATGCCTGTCAGCCCCAGCCAAAACAGCCAAAGGCCAGTAGTGATGGGAATTGTAGTCTGGACTGTCACAGGTTGCACATCTCTGCTTCAAACTCTTCCTGGGAGGAAGCCAGAGGCAGCATCCCAGAAAGGGAGCTGAAAGGGAAGACTATAGTGCTGATGCATCAGCAGGGGGGAAGCTGAACGGGCTTTTGAACAGTCTATCTAAATCCGGAGTCTCAGCAGGCTTCAACCGTAAGAATTATGGCCCACCGAGGACCATTGACTGTGACCAGGGTGGCCATTTCTGCATCAAAAAGAGGACGACAGAGAACACAGATTTGCATAAAAATTCCACATGCTAATTTACGTGCATTTAGTTAATGAATGCATGCAAATGTAGAAATAATGACTCTGATTTAAATTTTAAAACGTACGTCTCACCACACTAGGGGAGACTGGGGCCAGGTAACCCATGAGCAGTGCTTTTCTTCTGGAAAAAGAGGTGGCAGTACTCAGCATGAAGTTGTTATAGTAAGTGCCATACTTTTAAGTTCTTTTCTTCTAGGGGGGGGGGGGGGGAGCTGCCGGCAGTGTGCAACCTTGAGTACCTCCAGAAAATGTGCTGCCCGTGAGACTGCTCAGTCTGGTGCTCACATGTGATGGTCAAATCTGAGGCCCCCCGTCCCCATCTTCATGACTCTGTTTTTAAATGGCCTCCCTCCAGACAGGCTTTCAGATAGAGGACTCTCCTCTGCAACCTTCAAATAATAATACAGTAATACCTCCGTGAACATCCACCCCCTCAACCGTCCATTTCGGCGAATGTTCGCCACAAACCTGCAAGTACCGGAATGGGTTACTTCAGGGTTTGCTGCTCGCGCATGTGCAGAAGCGCTAAATCGCACTTCACGCATGCGCAGAGCGGTGCTTTGTCGAGCATCCCTTTCGTTGAGTGTCCGGGGCTCCAGAATGGATCCTGGACTCAATACAAGGTACCACTGTATCTCCTCTGTAGGGTAGGACACATAGTGGACCTAACTGTAACGGACACCATTTAACCCATTTTCTCTGAAAAACCTTCTCCCCAAAAAACCTTTTCTAATTGTTGAGTCTATAACAGGCATAGCCAAACTCGGCCCTCCAGATGTTTTGGGGCTACAACTCCCATCATCCCTGACCACTGGTCCTGTTAGCTAGGGATGGTGGAAGTTTTAGTCCCAAAATATCTGGAGGGCTGAGTTTGCTTATGCCTGGTCTATAATCAGACATGGGTGTATGGGATGTTAGGGGAGGGGTAGTACCTCTGGTGGGGAAGACATGGTGCTCCTTCTGGAGTAGTTTGTCCACCTTTGGTCACCACCCTGCACTCAGCTCTCACCTGTGGCTCCAAGAAGCTGTTAGCATGCAATGGTGGCCACACCCTGGGAGATGCCTTTGACTGGCCAATTAAATCAGGTGAAAGGAGTTGATGGGTCTCAAATCCTCCATGAGTTAAGGACCTCAACCAGTGTGGGAAAACACGCTCTGGCGGATTGAGCTGATTAGATAGTGGGTCCAATAGCCATGAAGATGGTTTCTGCATGTGATGCAGAGGGAATTGAGAGGAAGATGGCACTCATCAGTCAAAGAAGGTAGCCCACCTGGGAGAAGGAAAACTCTGATGCCTTGCAGGACATCTTCAGGGGAAGAAAAGGCTCAAGAGTAAACAAATGCTGAGTGGAGTCGCTAAGGCAATTAGATGGCACCTTCTATGCCTCCTTCTGGCAACTCAAGCAGTTAAGCTGGTGCCAAACACATCGCTCTGCTTACCTTTGGACCATATCAGTGAGACTGAGAGGGGGACTTGTTGTCTGGGCAGCGCAGAACCTCTATACACACTGCTCAGACTTGTGCCCTGGAGAGGTCTCTTGGCTGCTGCTAACACAACAGTTTGACTTCACTCCCCCTCGCCCGAAGATGCACTCAATTGTCTCTCGACAGATGGGTGCCAATAACAACAAAATCAGACGTGGGAATCTGCCCTATGCTAATTCAGATCATTGGCCCATTTAACCCAATATTGTCTATTCTACCAACACTAGCTCTCTAGAGAAGCCTTTCTCAAACTTGGGTTCCAAGATGTTGTTGGACTTTCACTCCCATCATCCCTGACTGCTGCCCCTGCTGGTTATGGATGATGGGAATTGTAGTCCAACAACATCTGGGGACCCAAGTTTGGGAATGGCAGCTCTAGAGTCTCAAGCAGAGTCTTTCTCCATCTTGGAACTTGAGATCCTTTTGGCCTGGGATTGATCCTGGAGCCTACTGCACACAAAGCATCCTTTGACACTCCTTTGACAAACATCCTTTGCCACTCCTTTGACAAACTATGGGCCCTCTTCAAGTCTAGGTTACACATTTTTGCCTAACCAGACATACGGAATGTTGACGGGTGCTTTAATCTGCCATATAAATCAGGTCCCCATGCCTAATTTTCCAACTAGCCCCACAGTCCTATCTCCAGAAATAGCAAACCCAAAATCTTCAGTTATGCTCATTGCTTCTCTGTTGTATCCTTCTGGGGAACTCCCGACAGAGATCATTCACAAGGTTACAATTCATCCAGCATTTGCCACAGTATATTCAATTCGCCCCACATGAATTTCCTGGTCTCCATCCCTATTGTTAGCAACCAATTTCATTTTGTCAGCAGACGACTTCTCTGTGTTCCTATTTGCTCGGCCCTGTGGAACGCCCTCCCACCAGATGTCAAGAAATTCAGTAAGTAACTATACAACCTTTAGAAGACATCTGATGGCAGCCCTACATAGGGAAGTATCCAATATTTAATGTTTTATTATGTTTTTGTATATGCTGGAAGCCACCCACAGTGGCTGGGGCAATCCAGTCAGATGCACGGGGTACAAATAAAATAATAATAATAATAATAATAATAATAATAATAATAATAATAATAATAATAATAATAAATTTATATCCCACCCTATCCAGCCGAAGCCGGGCTCAGAGTGGCTAAGAACAGTAAAAATAACACAGTTTACATAAATTCACAACCACTTAATTGAAATACATTCTAAAATCAATTCATTCTAAAATCAGTTCAGAGTCAAATTAATGGCAACCATTGGGCTAGAGTTCTATGAAGATTACAGAAGGAGGGGGTCAGACTGTGCCTTGGCCAAAGGCCTGGCGGAACAGCTCTGTCTTGCAGGCCCTGTGGAAAGATGTCAAGTCCCACAGGGTCCTAGTCTCTTGTGACAGAGCATTCAACCAGATCGGGGCCACAGTCGAAGAAGCCCTGGCTCTGGTTGAGGCCAGCCTAACCTCCCTGTGGTCCGGGATCTCCAAGATGTTTTTATTTGAAGACCGTAAGGTCCTCCGTGGGACATACCAGGAGAGGCGGTCCCATAGGTACAAGGGTCCTAGGCCGTGAAGGGCTTTAAAGGTTAAAACCAGTACCTTAAACCTGATCCTGTATTCCACCGGGAGCCAGTGCAGCTGGTATAGCACCGGGTGAATGTGATCCTGTGGCGAGGACCCCATAAGGAGTCTCGCCGCGGCATTCTGCACCCACTGGAGTTTCTGGGTCAGTCTCAAGGGTAGCCCATTATTATTATTATTATTATTCACACATGGCACCAAATGGTAAATTGAACTGCGAAGAACAGAGCTAGCAACTTCTCTCTCTTCCTCCCCTCTCATTTCTCCCCTAGCATTCTAGAAGGGATGCTTTTGGGACAAGGAACCTGTCTCACCATCTGGGGCATAGCTGGTGAGCTGGTTAGTGCCATCTGCTGTACTTTGCCCAAGGCACAGCAGAAGCAGAGAGAAGAGAGGTCAAAGGAGAGGAAGGAATGAAAATGCCTCTGGGTCCAGGCACTTTTTTGAACACACTCCATATGTTCCCCTCCACCCCTAGTCCCATCCTCATTTGCAAGCAGTTGGCCTCTTGCACCAATCAGCATAGTGCCATTTGCACTAATGCGAGGACTGCTCACACCTCCATTTTGAGACACGCTGTGATATAAATATGGATATATCTCTACCAGCTTGCTGTGCAAGATGCTTAAAACTGCAATGGAAAAAGCTGAGCTCAGGTAGTGGGGCTGGAAGAGGCAATGGCAGTATTAGGGGATCGTTTGTCCCTCCTCCAAAGGTCAAAATCTAAGACAAAGGCTCTGTCAAGAGAGAGCTATCAGCTCAGCTCTAGGTTTCAGCCGCCTTCCATTTGCAATCAATTTTAGATGATCATGGTTGAGAGCCTGAGTTATAGGGATCTGAATGCATTTTGACATGTGCCTTCCCTATTTTGCTTTAATTTAAATGTTTAATTTTGAGTTGTTTTTAGCAAAAACAGATTTGGGGTTATGTGTATGGGGATGCTGGCTGGTTACTAAGGTCATAAACTTTGGGGCTCCTTTTTAAAAATTTATTTTTTCTAAAGATTCGTTAGTTTACAAAAATACGTGCATTGTCTCTTTTTTCAAGTTGCATTTCTCACAGATCAGTTTCATTCGTTGTGAGACATTAGTGTTACATACAGTGTTAGCTTAGGAAGAAAAGAGGGGGAGGGGGGAATGGTGAGTGGGGTCAGGTGGCAATGTTTCTGTTCTTCTACTTAGGGTATGTGTGGGGTTTTGTGTTCTTTGCGGCTCCTTTTGAATATGAAATTCTAGGATATTTTTACTTGAGCGATTGGCACGTTTCATGCTCTCTTGAATGCTGTTGTATTTTAAATAAACAATTAATGGATCTTTTGAAAAAGTGTTATATTGAGGTGACATCATAATTTGTATTAGGCATTGCTACGGGAGTACTATATTTAGATTTTTTTTAAACAACAACATGTGAATTGTTTTGAGCACAGATGTATTTGTGGAAAATGAGGCTATATATATTATTTGGCCATGGCTATGTAAATAAAAATAAACACATTGCTCCACCGTCCAGCCTTGAAGGTTGCGATGGGCGCTCCTTTGTGGTGGGGCTGGAAGAAGGGAAGAAGTAGAAGAAGAGTTTGGATTTGATACCTCACTTTATGAGTCTCAAAGCAGCTAACAATCTCCTTTTCCCTTCCTCCCCCACTACAAACACTCTGTGAGGTGAGTGAGGCTGAGAGACTTCAGAGAAGTGTGACTAGCCCAAGGTCACCCAGCAGCTGCATGTGGAGGAGCGGGGAAGCGAACCCGGTTCCCCAGATTACGAGTCCACTGCTCTTAACCACTACACCACACTGGCTCTCTGATGCAACACTACTTTGGGAGCCAGTACTGGGGAGGAGCTGGCAGGGTTCATAAGGCAGCTTGGCCCATATCATCCTCTATGCAGCTTCTGGCCAATCCTTCATCCCTATATTGCATGTGGGTGTCATGGACTGGCTGGATGAAGAGGAGTGGTGATGGTGGTGGTGGGGACACACAAGGGAAGAAGGCTCAGAGCAAGGGGATTGGTGGTGGAACCATGATGGGAGGGAGAAAAGGGAGCAGACTGGGAGAAGGCGGTGTTGGGAGCTGAAGAGGAAACAGGGTTTAGTGAGCAGGAAGAGGCTATGGCAGAGAGCAGTCCAGAATCAGAGGCAGAAGCTGAGAGGAGTCAGGAGGCAGAGTGGAGGTAGGCTGGTGAAGAAGCCAGGGAGTCTCCCTCTCCTGCTGTGACCAGCTCCCCTCCCCACTTGGTCTCCCAGAATCCACAGAGGTATGAAGAGGGTGGAGCAAAGACAGACAAGGCGGAGACGCCTCAGGTTGTTTGGGAGGGGGGAGGAGGAGTCTTAGGGTGCTGTGAAAAGGTGGGGACCTTCAGTCCTTGCAACTGCCTCACTAGGACAAGATCTACTGGGGAGAGTTACTGGGCTCATTAGGCCTGAGCTGTTTTGTTTCTTTGAATAAAGAATTAATTTCGCTGACGCCTTGTGAGTTATTATTTACCTGACGCTGGCACCCGCCTCTGACAGTGGGATTAGCTGCTCACCATGACAGAGCTGTTGTAAACAAAAATTTGCCCTTTTCCCTTATGGGGTATCCAAGAGCCCATATAGAGTCCTTACATAGGTTCCCTATTGGTAGGAGAAGATAACAGAGGCCAACCAGAGAATATTGAGAAGCAAAGCAGCTAGTGAGCTTGATCTTTATTGAAGTGTTGCAACAGGGTGCTCCCCTCACCCGCAGGAGAGGAGGAGGACCCAGAAAAATGGCGTGCAAGGCCTTATAAAGACTTTTGAAATTGCCACCCTGTAGATCAAGACCACCCCCAGAAACATCATACCTACATCACAGAAAAGGCGGTCTAAACAGAAATTTGAATGTTGTTTTTCTCCTGTCCTTGTTTATCTCCTGTCTGGCAGGTTACTTGATTGGATTGCCTGGGGAGCCTGGCCAGTCTTTTGTAATGATAAATACTTAGTACCTGGGCCATGTCACAGGCTCACACCCTATTCAAACACAGACATACCCTTAAGACAGGATTTGTGAAGGAAAAGACAATGGGGAGGCTTTTCCACTTTGACCTTGCAGAGAAAACATTTACTCAGTTTAGGAATCAAAATGGTTCCAGGTTGGTCTTCCTGTGCTGATCTATGTATGTGCTTGGTTGGTACACTTATGAACATTTAACATATATCTAAGACCTCAAAATTCCTATCACAGAGCTAAGTAGGATCTTTTTCTTAACCTCATCTGCAATTGGCCTGTAGAGGGGATGTTTTCGCCTATATGTTGTCGATCTAGGTAGAGGAGTTAGAGGTGGAATCTGAATAAATCGGTTTGCTGACTTGATTACTTGGCGGGTTTTATGAGGAAAGGCTGGCACAGACAGTGAAAACACTGAGGCACTTTTCAGGTGAATGGTGTCTTGGAAACAGAAGACATATGGCAATGACAGTAACGACAATGTAATTCATATAATTATTTAAATTGCACAACTTATGTAAGTTTGCTTCAGTGGGCTGTGAGACAAATAATGTAGTCTTTGGCAGAAGACAAACTGCAGGAATAGTGTCACATGTCATGAACGTGGGGGTGAACAGAAAACAATGCCTTCCTACATGCTTAATTTAAACCCAGGCCATGTGTCTTGCCTGTTTATTCTGGTCTCTTCATGCAAGATCTCTTTCTGCCTGTCTCTCAAATCCAGTTAACTCTCATGCTAGGAGGAAGTAGCTGGCTATGTAGGCAAGCACCTAAACTGAGAAGAAGCTGAAAGTCAATAACACAGCCTTAAATTGTTGGCTGGTTCAAAAGAAAGAAAGACACACCCTGCAGGGTTCAGAGCAAGTCAGGCGCTAAAGACAGCTAAAGACCAGCAAGTTTGGAAGTTATTAGGAAGGATTAGAAGAATCCCAGAAGCCTTCAGTCAGGGGGCTTAGGAGAATTAACATAAGGCAACAAATTGTCTGAGTCAGAGCGGGACAGAGCTTTAGAACAAAGCAAAGTCCATCACCTAGAGAGATCGGGTGCTGATCTCATGGAAACAAAGAGTTTGGCTCAAAAATGTTATTTTTAATGACTATTGTATCAAAGGACAGGTCTCCTGTGTTGTGTTTTGATCACAGTTAAGTGGCCTGTGTCTGTAATCTAACATGGCATTATTATGGTTCGGTGCCAACATAGGGGACTGGAGCCAAGTCACTGTTATTCACCCATGGGGCTGGGAGGGAATATAGTGCAAAGGATGCCGCAGCTCCAGTCCTGTGCACTTTCACCCGGAGTGCTCTGTGAAGACATCAGCGCTGCAGAGAAATCCAGAGAGAACTTTCTCATGAGATGCCAGCCGTCTGCTCTAAATCGAAACTAATAAAAGTATTCAGGAGGGCACACACGTGCATATGTATTTCTTTTACTTCCTCCCACTAAACAAATCAAGTAAACTGTGGAATGTTGCAACAATGGCTGCAAGCTGAGATGGCTTTTAAGGGGGATCAGATAAATTCATAGAGGGTAAATCCATTAGTGATGGTGATGTTGCAGTATACCCTAGGGTGGGATGCGGGTGTTGGTTAAACCACAGAGCCTAGGATTTGCCGATCAGAAGGTCAGCGGTTCGAATCCCCGCGACGGGGTGAGCTCCCGTTGCTCGGTCCCAGCTCCTGCCAACCTAGCAGTTCAAAAGCACGTCAAACTGCAAGTAGATAAATAGGTACCGCTCCGGTGGGAAGGTAAATGGTGTTTTCGTGCGCTGCTCTGGTTTACCAGAAGCAGCTTAGTCATGCTGGCCACATGACCCGGAAGCTGCACGCTGGCTCCCTTGGCCAATAAAGCGAGATGAGTGCTGCAACCCCAGAGTCGGTCACGACTGGACCTAATGGTCATGGGTCCCTTTACCTTTTATACCCTAGGGAGGTTGATCTGTTAGGGAGAATCAGGCACTGCCCTACCAACCTCAGTTTTGCCTCAGCCAGCTCATACCTGCCTCCTTTTTACTGACAACCAGTGCAAGGGGTGACAGGACTGCCTGACAGCTTCCTCATCTGCCTTCGTGCTTCCCTTGCAGAACTCAGCAGGGAGGAGGATAGGGACAAAGGAAGAATTAGTTGGTTATGCCTATCATAAGCTCTGGCTCCACCTAATTTTCATTTCCCCATCTTCCACTCTACCAGCACCAATGGGCACCAGCCTTCATGGAGTAAACCTCTGAATCCACAGAACTGACTTCATGCACTGCTGATGGGCTTTCCAAAAGTGGCTAACTGGCTACTGTAGGAAACAGGGTGGACCTTTTGGGTTGATTCAGCAGTGCTCTCCTTATGCTCCATCATCTGTTTCTGCTGGTTTTCCGTCTGGAATATTATGAACTGCAGCTCAGTGGTGCAGCTCAGAACATTGGCTTTGCATGCATAAGTCCCCTGGTTCAGACCCAGGCATCTTCATGTAGAACCTGAAACCCTGGGGTGCCACTACCAGTCAGGGTAGACAATACTGAGTTAGATGAAGCATTGGCCTGATTTGGTACAAGGCAGCTCCCTGTGGTCTTATATCTTTTTTTTTTTTTAATAATTTTTTATTGCATCTTTTCCAATTACAAACGGAGCAAAAGAAATAAAAAAATAACAAAAAAAGGAGAAAAAAGAAGAAAAAGGAAAAAACCATAACATTTCAACAACTTACTTCAATTTTCCATCGAACTTCCCCACGTCTCCCTCACAGTGCATTCCCAACAATAAATTTATCAGCAAATTATAACCTTGTTTCATGTGTTTCTTTTGTACTTTCAATTGCAGTTTAAGTTTAAATCCCTTATTATCCATTTACTCTAAAAACAAAACATATTATCATTTTTGACCATTTAAACTTTGATTCTTTCAATAATATTATCCAGTTTCATATAAATTCCACTTTCCTTGCTGGGGCTAACATTCCAAATCATGCGGCACCTTATAGTTCATATAACTTATAAAATTTTTGCAAATAGTCCTTAAATTTCTTCCAATCCTCCTCCATCGCTTCTTCTCCCAGATCTCGGATCCTGGCAGTCATCTCGGCCAACTCCATATAGTCAATCAATTGCGTTTGCCTCCCTGTGGTCTTATATCACCCTATGAGGAAATGTTACAGCATTTGGAGGCTTTTTCAGTTGAGAGTACAGATAAGCAATGGGACGTGAGTGGCGCTGTGGTCTAAACCACAGAGCCTCTTGGGCTTGCCGATCAGAAGGTTGGCGGTTTGAATCCCCGCGACGGGGTGAGTTCCCGTTGCTCTGTTCCAGCTCCTGCCAACCTAGCAGTTCAAAAGCACACCAGTGCAAGTAGATAAATAGGTACCACTCTGGCGGGAAGGTAAACAGCTTTTCTGTGTGCTGCTCTGGTTTCGGTGTTCCGTTGCGCCAGAAGCGGCTTAGTCATGCTGGCCTCATGACTTGGAAAAACTGTCTGCGGACAAATGCCAGCTCCCTTGGCCTGTAAAGTGAGATGAGCGCCCCAACCCCAGAGTCGTCTGCAACTGGACTTAACTGTCAGGGGTCCTTTACCTTTACCATTTTACAGATAAGCAAGAGGTGACTATGATAAGAGGTGTAAAAAAAACCCTATGCATATAACAGAGAAAGTGAACAAGGAATTTTTTTTCTCCCCCTCTTATATCACCCAAATGTGTGGACAGATCATAGAGTTGGAAGGGACCCAAGGGTCATCTAGTCCAACCCCCTGCAATGCGGGGATCTCAGCTAAAGATAAAAGAAAGCACTTCTTTATGCAGCACATCATTTAACTATGGGGTTTACTCCTGCAAGAGGCAAATGATGGCCACCAATTGGATGGCTTTAAAAGAGAATTAGACAAATCTGTGGAGGTTAAGGCTAGCAATGGTTACTAAGCATGATGGCTATATTCTTCCTCCATTGTTGCATACCCCTCAACTGTCCTAATGTGAGTGGGACATCCCAGAATTCTCATGTGAATCAGATGGCTCATGCCACAGGACCAGACCAAAAGATGCTTCTTTTTTTGGTCTCATGCAAATCAGCTGGTTCCCATGAGAGCTTGGGGCCAAAAAACCAAGCATCCTTATTTTGATCAGTGGGATGTTGGAGGGTATGTTGGAATAAGAGTTGCTGGTGTCCCACTTTAGATTATTCCTCTGGGTCAGAGGCTGGGAACCTTTGGCCCTCCATATGTTATTAGCCTCTCATTAGTCCCAGTCAGCATGGCCAAGAGACTCAGGAATTATAGAAGATGTAGTCTAGCAACATCGAGGGAGCCACGGGCTAGAAATCTCTACTCTGCAATGCTCAATCCCATAAAGGGCAACAATTCACAAATGAGAATATTACTGGGGTGGGGGGTGGGATATCAGAAGGGTTGCGAGCAAAATAAAAATGCTAAAACTGTTTTTAAAACGCAGCATCAGGAGCTCTGCATAACTATAAATCTCAATTAAAACTCAAGAGAATTTGGGGTGGGGGAAGATGGAATCTCAGCATTTGCTGAAGCAATGTTAAAGAAGATATTAAAGGCAAAAAGGGGCTTATTTTATAAAGAAGGAATTGTAATCCCAATGAGCAGAACCAAAAGAAACTGTGGATTCCGGCATGTTAATTATAAGAACCTAATAAGGAAGGGAAAAGGAAGATTTTGTAGAGCAGCTCAAAAGCGGCATAAAACACAACAATGGGAATTTCAGTGTATTAGGAACAGGAAGCCTGCCAGAAAATTTTCAGAGCACTAATGGCGTCAAGGTGCATGAAGAGTAATTGAGCATGATGGAAGTATTGCAGCAAATGAAGGTGACTTCTAAATGACATCTACCCAAGGCTGTAGTTCAGCAGCAAGCACACAAACCATAGTTTGTATGCCGAGACTCCCAGGTTCATTTTTTTGCATACCAGGGGATTGCTAGGGGGGGGGGAAACCCTGTCTAAAAGCACCAAATAACCTGTGAGTGTTGGTGCAGACCAGGTTTGGGGAACCTTTGCCCATCCAGGTGTTGTTCAACTACAACGCCATAGTCATCCAAACAAACTGCTAATGCACACAAGAGAACTGGTAGACTCACAGGTTATAGCAGGAGGTAGTGATGGAAAAAAACAATTCACATATTTTCAGCTATACAGCAGTTGGGTGGTATCACTGATCTTAAGCACCAGGAATCAGGCACCCTGGCCCATAAATACTAGAAACCCAAACTCATTTTAAAATCACTGGGAGTTGTTCTCATGAGATTCCCAACTAGAGACAGATTTGGCCAAAGGTGCCAGAGTCACCAGCTTCTGTTCAAACAGGAGCGCTAGCAAGAGAAGACCAGCCTGGCCCCAACTGGATATAAATGCTTATAGCACACAGTTTCATTCTGGCCTTGAAGAACTGATCACCCTCCTCTTCCTTTCCCCTTCACTCAAGCTTCATACTATTGCCCTTGTGAACACCTTGCCACAGCTCCATCAATGGTAAAGCTGCATCACACCACTTTGAACAGTCATGGCTCCCGGGGACTGTAGTATGTTAAGAGTTGTCCGGAAGGACCCTGTTCTTCCCACAGAACTACATTTCCCAGAGTTCACTGGGAAGAGGGAATGACTGTTAAACCACTCTGGGAATTGCAGGGGCAAACTGAGAGGGGAATAGGGGTCTCCTAACAGCTCTCGACACCCTTGACATACTACAGTTCCCAGGATCCTTTGAGAGGATTAGTCACAACTGCGTAAAGTTGTATGACCCTTGTCAATTTTGGTGGAGGGAAACTAAATGCCTCCAAGGATAGAAGTTGAAAACAGAGATCAGAGGGCAGATGTTCTCAAGCAATAAGGAACTGGGCCATTGGAATGAAAAGCTCATCTTACACATCCTCAGAAAGAAAGAAAGAAAGAAAGAAAGAAAGAAAGAAAGAAAGAAAGAGGCCGTATGGTGTATGATGCTGGCCACATGACCCAGAAAAATTGTCTGCGGACAAAAGCTGGCTTCCTCGGCCAGTAAAGTGAGATGAGCACCGCAACCCCAGAGTCATTTGCGACTGGGCTTAACTGTCAGGGGTCCTTTACCTTTACCTTTAATTTACTCTACTGCTGAGCTACAGTCCATTTCCTCAATTTCCTTCCTTTGAAAAGGGATGCTATTATGAACTTGACTAAGTGGAATCAGTTGGCTTGGCTCTGCACACCCAGATGGGCCACTGACTGTTGGCTACCAGGTTCCTGACAGAGAGCAGCTACAAGCCCGGTTTATTGCATAGGCTAGAAATGCCTCCCCAAGCCTGCTAACCCAACAGGAACAGCATCCTTCCTAAGTATTTGGCAGATATGCTGCAGCAAGAAGGGGCCCAGTTGCCGCAGGATTGATATCCTTAGGTAGTCAGGCTTGTGTATGCCAAGCTGGCATTCAACAGTAGTCCAGGTGCAAATAGAAATCAAACAGTGATTGGGTTTCTCCATCCTTACCGAAATCAGCTCCCTGCTCTCATTGCAATCCAGACCTCATCATGTTCTTGCTTTGGGAACATTTGTTCTGAAGCAAGTATTAAAGTTCTGGCTTTCAGTGACCTTCCTTATCAAAAGGCTTCCATCCTTGTGTTTCGGAGAACAAAGCTGAGTGCAAAGGAACTCAGGCATTATTGGATCCTGATAGAAAACCAAACAGCTGGGGGAGGGGGAAGAGAATTGCTAAGCAAGACTTTATCTTAGGGTAATATTCCATCGCACAATATGCATAAGCTCTGATGTCACTGGAGAAAGCTGTGATGCAACTCAATCAAATAGGACGAAGCTGGCCAAAGTCATGTGTGTGTGTGTGTAATCGGCATCAGTTGAACTGCCAAGGCACCAGGTCTACCCTAACCCTAGTTGTCCCAGAGGACAGAGATTGGAACAGTGAGGAATGTGGTGGTAAATAAATCCGTCAATTTCACTTTCTCTCAGTTTCCCATTCTCCCTCCCCCAATCATAAGTACAGCTCTCCACTTTTCCACACCAGTTTGCAAGTTCGTTTTTTTTAAGTCCTCCTGAAATTTCATCAGCATTTTAATGCGGATTCCTCCTAACATCCACATTTTTAACAAAACAGCTTTCCCCAATTCAATGCACTTTCTTACATTATTTTCCCTACCATATGCATGCACGTGCACACTTTACACTAGTATATGCACTTACGTAACACATTACCTGGCTGGAGAAAGGCAGTGCAGAATTTGGAGGCGTGCAAATTTCGAAGGATGGCTGCATCTTGTTTCAGAAAATGTGAATTAAGTGAGCTCACCTTTAAATTTGAACAGAGTTGATTTTCTCCCCATCTTTAGCAGTCACGGAGGCAGATACAGTATATAGTACAGAAAGGGAGTGTGTATGTGTGTGTTACATGCTGTCAAGGGTCACCTCCAGACTGTCAGTATTTTGCTGGAGGGACTCAATTGCATTCTAGTGTAGGTTTGTGCAATTAGTGGATTAAAATGGTCTTTCACTGCAGCAATAAATTGAGTGGCTTAAAAAAAACACTTTACTTTTTGCTGGTAGGAACATGATGGGGAAATATACTTAGAAGTGTGGGATAAAACACTGATGACTGGGGAGATATATAACCTTTGTGCGAGCAAATCAGGATGGAATCAGGAGGAAAGCTCATTGTCGTATAACCTCTCTACAAACAAAGCAGAACAAATGTTCAGTAAAGACCAGGCATTGCATAACCTCTGCATAAGTGCTGTGCAAGCAAATAAGGATGGGTTATGAATAATAGGAATGGAGGAGAAATTTGGTTCCACTTGCATTTAAAGGTGAACAATATGCAAAGTGAAACACAGTTGTCCTCTGAAATTCACACTTCTCTGAATTTTGTAATGTAGTTCTCCAGCCAAGGTATGCATATAGAAAGGCATATGCTATGGTACGGCATGCATAAAGATGCATATGTTACCAAAATGTGTAATATTATGAGAAATTGTTTTGCAAAAAAATATGTATATTAGGCAAAACTGCATGCAGAAAGGCATTTATTAGGAGAAATTTGTATTTTAAAAGCAGACGAATTTTCATGACTTTAAAAAGAAAAACTGAAACTGGCAGATTTGCCTGTCGATTTGCCCATTTGATCAATAGTTGTCATCAATCATGTTAATATCAAGACTACACTCTAATCTAGCTGCAAGTCAGTATGGGGCAAGAAATGGAATGGCCAAAGGGGGCGTTGTCTCCTGCCCTAACTGAAGAGGCATGCAGAAGCTATAATTGTGGGGCGATGTGCATTAATTGAAATGGGAGAAGTCTCCCAAGTGATCAATAACACATTAGAGAGCACATGTGTGATTTTGGCAACAGAGTGTTCTAGTCCTTGTTAATCTTTTAAAACAATGTCATTTACTGGTCTCCTCATTAAGGCAACTTTTTATGTTCCTATAATGACTGCTTAAAAATAATTACATCAGCAACTGGTGTTTGGGGATGTATCTTAGCCGCATTAGTTAACAGCCACTGATATTTCCTCCTTTTATGAAATTTGCTAGTCTCTTTCTTCATTTCCTTTTCCTTTTAAAAACTGTGGTCTGGTGGCTATTGGCTACTATCTCATTCTGCAGCATGCGGTCGTGGAGATAAATGATGCCTTGGGCAAGAGAGAGAGAAAGAAATGTTCAACAAGGGAAAGGAGGATTTAGAAGTTGGGATGAAACAAAACTGGGGGAAACAACAACACATTTTGTTAACCAACAAGAATTGGTGTTCCAGAATACGTGTAGCATAGATAGAACTGAATCTGGCTTTTCTATCATTTCCATTAGGATAAATCCCAGGGAATCTCTTAGGAAACCCCTAAGATGAATAAACTGGAATTCTGAAGTAAGCACAATCCAAATTGATGGGATGATAAGCTCCTTCAAACAGCTCCTCTAGCATGGAGGCATCTTTCAGACTGAAGGCCGAATTCTTTTCTGGGTAACCTTCCAGGGTCCACATGCCAGTGGTGTATAAGGTCAGAGGCAAAAGGAGGCAGAGCAATGATTGAAAATTGCACCTTTGTACAGTAGGCTATAGGGATGCAGGTGGCGCTGTGGTCTAAACCACAGAGCCTAGGGCTTGCCGATCAGAAGGTCAGCGGTTCGAATCCGTGCGACAGGGTGAGCTCCCGTTGTTCGGTCCCTGTTCCTGCCAACCTAGCAGTTTGAAAGCACGTCAAAGTGCAAGTAGATAAATAGGTACCACTCCGGAAGGTAAACGGCGTTTCCGTGCGCTGCTCTGGTTTGCCAGAAGTGGCTTAGTCATGCTGGTCACATAACCCTGAAGCTGTACACTGGCTCCCTCAGTGAGATGAGCGCCGCAACCCCAGAGTCATCCGCGACTGGACTTAAAGGTCAGGGGTCCCTTTACCTTAACAGTAAGCTAGTACATGCACATACTCACGCACCCCTCTCTATCCAGGCAAGTGAGTGGGATGATCAGTGCTGGATTTACTTATAAGCTAAACAAGCTATAGCTTAGGGCCCTACTCTCTTGGGGGACCCCAAAAAATTCAAAGGGGAAAAAACCTGGATGTACATCATACAGCAACAGTGCGCAAATGGCTTTAGATACCTATTAGGTCCATAAATTACTATTACCATATAGGATATATTCAACAGAAAAAACAGCGACAATTTGTTGTTGACAAAAGGACAGCTGGACATACAGTGGTACCTCAGGTTAAGTATTTAATTTGTTCCAGAGGTCCATACCTAACCTGAAACTGTTCTTAACCTGAAGCACCACTTTAGCTAATGGGGCCTTCTGCTGCTGCCATGCCGCCGGAGCACGATTTCTGTTCTCATCCTGAAGCAAGGTTCTTAACCTGAAACACTATTTCTGGGTTAGCGGAGTGTGTAACGTGAATCGTATGTAACCTGAAGCATATGTAACCCGAGGTACATATGAAGAAAATGTGTGTGCACTGGCTGGGATGGCTGGCGCGGCCGCGTTTGAGCGGCAAGCCACGCCTCCGCCGAGCTTCCCTATTGGGTGCCCAACTGGGGAGAGGCGTGATGCACCAGCCCTGGAGTTGAAGCAGGGGGTGGAGCGCCCCCTGCATGATGCGGGAATCGTCTCCTGTTCACAACCCCTCCCCTCCTGGAGGAGGATAGGCTTTATAGAACTTGCTAGCACAAGTTAGGAAGGATATTAATAAACAATACATCTCCTCCTGCCTCCCTGAACATTCCCACAGCAGCCAGAGACTGTGCCTGCGTGGCAACTTCCTCTGCTCACCCCTTGTCAATCCCCTCCTGGTTCTGAGAGGATGGGGAAGCACCTGACCCTTCACTTGCCTGACCTGCCTCTTCTTCCAACCCTCCAGCTCTGAAACTTCCCCATCCCCTGACTCTTGTCTTCTAGCCGGTACAGTTCCCCACAAATCACTGCCCCTCTCTTTTGAGTCAGACTCCAGCCCCTCTTCCCCCAGTGCACACTCACTAGCATCCTGCCAGTCCCTGACACCAGTGGAGAATCCTGAGGACCAGAATGAGAGGCCCGGAGGACCACATTTGTCCCCTGGGCCTGATTTTCCCCACATGCTCTATTCTCTACATGCAGTGTCACAGAAGTTGGCATTGGACCCATGAGTGCACCCAGAATATAACTCTGCCCCCGGTTGGAAGCCGCCCAGAGTGGCTGGGGAAACCCAGCCAGATGGGCGGGGTATTATTATTATTATTATTAATAATAATAATAATAATAATTTCTGATTGACTCTATATGCATCTGTATGGATGTATGTTCCTCATTAATAAATTTAATTAATTAATTAATTAATTAAACAGTGATCCATGCGACGAGTGATCCAGGCTTGACTACTCTCTGCCATGGGAGCATAGTCACCCAGTGCTTTTCAAGCTGCACTGGCTCCCGGTGGAGTACAGGATCAGATTTAAGGTGCTGCTTTTGACCTTTAAAGCCCTTCACGGCCTAGGACCCTCGTACCTACGGGACTGCCTCTCCTGGTATGTCCCACAGAGAGCCTCAAGGTCCATAAATAGCAACACCCTAGTGGTCCCGGGCCCTAAGGAAGTTAGATTAGCTTCAACCAGAGCCAGGGCCTTTTCAACACTGGCCTTAGCCTGGTGGAACGCTCTGCCTCATGAGACCAGGGCCCTGCAGGATCTGATTTCTTTCTGCAGGGCCTGTAAGACAGAGTTGTTCCGCCTGGCCTTTGGTTTGGAGCCAATTTGATTCCCTCCCTCTCTTTCTTTTTTCTTTTCCTTCTCCTCCTGCGATGAGGCTACATTTTAATATTTTAATGTTTCAATATTTTAATGTTGTATTTTAATTTTGTTTTTAAGTTGTAATCATTCAACTTGTTTTTATTATTGCTTGTAAGCCGCTCTGAGCCCAGCCTTGGCTGGGGAGGGCGGGGTATAAATAAAAAATTATTATTATTATTATTATTATTATTATTATTATTATTATTATTAACATAATCTACTCATGCTTTTCGGGATGGTGGCATGATTTTTCTTTCTTCAATCCCTGTTTTTCAATCCCAACACTGAATCGCTCAGAGGTTAACATTTGCAGCTGAGGTGAATGAAATATATGATTACAGAAGAACAAACAAGAGCATATGTTGCCTGACGAATACTATATGGATATGAAAAGAGCCAAAGTAGCCTCACTATAATATTATATCCATGTATGTATGTATGCATGTATGTATCTATATTACATACACAAAGCAACTTTAAAATGATAACTTTTAAGTGTGTACAAAAATGCATATGCCACAACAAAGCATGCATATAAATGCATATGGCACTGAAAATAACATACAAGAAAGCACTATATTAGGGATAATGTAGATGAGGCAAAATTGCATACAAAAGTGTGCCGATTGTGAGATGTTTGCATAGAATGCTGATGAATTTTCATGAGGGCTTCTTCCTTTTGTTAATTTGAAACTGATATGGAAATCTTGGAAGACTGAACTCAGGACTGAAAGAATGAGGGTGGGGGACAGATATACAGGTTCACCTAACCCTATCCTGGATTGCCCCCCCCCCCCGCCCCCAAGTAGCTTACAGTTAAAATCCACCAGGAGATACAATGTGGTGGAGCATTTTGGTTGATTTTGTTAGTGTCCCTGGGAATAGGAATGCAATTTCTTTTGGAAGTGTTGAGAAGACGAGGCACAGCACAGCTGAAGCTACATAGAATCATTTGGAAGGAGAAAATACAGAGAAATCTTGTTTCCCCCTCTAGATATCTGATGTCTGCCAATTTGGCTCAGCTGCAGTGGAGGTTAAGCACTTTTCAGTTTTATTGAGAGAGATTTAAGCGTGCCTGGATCATCCCCCATCTTCCCATCCTTTCTAAGATGCTGGCATTTGAATACTGTCCCCATCTTGGTGACATCCTGTTCTCAAGAGTCCTTTGGATGAAGATGAAACAGAGTGTCCTTTTTTCCCCTCTGGATAGGCAGTTGGCAAGCCTCATTTCCTAATGCACTAACATTTGACCATTGCCTCCAGTTCCCTCCATCTTCTCACAGAGAGGGTTTCTACAGAATAAGATATTCACCAGGTTTCCTATTTCCAAGCAGTGGGTCACTGCAATATAAGGTAACTTTGCATAATCAACACTTTTAAAACTGCCTGCAGAAATGAATGAGACACCTGCAGAATTTTGCAAAATGAAAGGAAGAAATTGTACTCCTCTCTCTCTCTCTCTCTCTCTCTCTCTCTCTCTCTCTCTGTGTGTGTGTGTGTGTGTGTGTTGAGAGAAAGAGAAGGAGAGCACTTCACATACAAAGGCTTGACAATCAGCATATTGCAGGTTGGTGCATACATTCATAAACACATAATTTTATTTGTATGCCGCCTTTCTACAGTTCAAACCATGCTCAAGGTGGCTTACAGCAGGCTTCCTCAACCTCGGCCCTCCAGATGTTCTGAGACTACAATTCCCATCATCCCTGACCACTGGTCCTGCTAGCTAGGGATCATGGGAGTTGTAGGCCAAAAACATCTGGAGGGCCGAGGTTGAGGAAGCCTGGCTTACAGCATGAAACAAATACATAACTACATCATAACAAAAGTAGTCGTAAATAATAAATAAAACATTAAAAATGCGCAACCAAACGGAACAATTTCCACATTTATCACAAGATCTAAAATAAAGATAACAAAAAAACAAAAACAAAAATCCAGCAACAACCCCCCCCCCCAAAAAAAACCCCACACCCCAGCCCAAGACTGTTCAGCAGCCTCAGCCATTGTAGCTGGAGTCAGTCAGGGCCATTGTAGCTGGAGTCAGTCAGGGCCACTCCCAGCCCTGGCACAAATAGGCCTGCAAGGCAGGGAACAGGTCTTCCAGGACTCAACAGCCAAGGTGACTGAATTCTTTTTTCCTTTGCAGTTTCTATCACCTATTTGTATGTAATTAAGAGTGACAAACATAAACTATGCAGCAATCGGCCAAAGGGTTTCAGTCCTTCAATTAAATGCATAGGTGGAGAGTCTGGTTTTCAAAGGAACCTTTTACTAAACTATAAATGTACTCTAGATAGTGGCATAATTTCAGCTCAAAGGCCTGGTCAAACTAAGCGTGGGATGGCCAAGATTCAAGCCCCACATGCAGCCGTGAAACTCACTGGGTGACCTGGGACCTGTCCCTCTCTCTTAAACTAGTCAATGGTGTGGCATTGTTTAGCAACAGAGGAAGCTGCATTGGAACAAGTCAGACCATTGGGCCATTAGTCTCCTCTGACTGGCAGTGGTACTCCAGGATTTCAGACAAGACTCTTCCCCAGCTCTATTTGGAAATACCAGGATTTGAACCTGGAATATTCTGATTGCAAAGTGGGTTCTCTATCAGTGATGGCGATGATTGCATCATCTTAGGTTTCAATTTTAATTTCATTTAATTAATTAATTTCATTTAATTTTATAATTATAATTTCATAAGTGGAGGACATGCTGTTACATATCCTCATCCTAAGAGGAGCGTTCCTGTTCAGAAGAGGCAGCCCTACCATTAGGCTTAGGGAGGCAGCTGCCTTAGGTGGCAGATACTGGGGGGTAGGTAGTGGCAACAGCTACACAACTATTCCTTCTGAAACCAACTGCCCTCCTCTCTGTTGGTGGACACAAAGGGGAGTCCCAACTGTGCTGCGCTGAGTCTTGTAAACTAGGACTAGGTGTTATCCTCAGAGGCTATGGAAGATACTGTTCTGTCACTTGTGTTCAATTAAGGTTCAACTATGGAAGGGAGCGGGTTGGAGGAGGAGTCCCAGGCAGCAAAATACCCTAGGCTGGCTCAAGGCACCAGCCAGGCTAAAACCAGAATCCTGAAGTGCTGTTTGGGTCTTGCGGAAGTCCACTTTCTTCCACCCTTTCTTACTCTTCTGAAATCTTCCCCTCTCAGTTTGCCCCTGCAATTCCCAGAGTGGTTGAACAGTCATTCCCTCTTCCCAGTGAACTTTGGGAAATGTAGTTCTGTGAGAGGAACAGCATCTTTCTGGACAACTCTTAACACACTACAGTCCCCAGGAGCCATAACTGTTCAGAGTGGTGTGATGCTGCTTTACCACGGATAACCATGGCAAGATGTTCACAAGGAAAATAGTGGAACATCCCGCCCTCCCACATCCATGTAGGGTTCTGCTACACAGTGGTACCTCAGTTTAAGTACTTAATTGGTTCCAGGTGTCCGTTCTTAACCTGAAACTGTTCTTAACCTGAAGCACCACTTTAGCTAATGGGGCCTCCCGCTGCCACCGCACCGCCGGAGCACGATTTCTGTTCTCATCCTGAAGCAAAGTTCTTAACCCGAGGTACTATTTCTGGGTTAGTGGAGTCTGTAACCTGAAGCGTATGTAACCCGAGGTACCGCTGTATTTTCCTGGCTCCTTCCTGCAACTGCTCCCCCTCCGGCAGCAACAGTAAGCCAGAAACCATGGCAGTTTGCTTGCAGCCTCCCCCCAAGAATGGAGCCCCGCCCAGAGCAACTCCTGAGAACAGAGGCAGCTGGCTTTTCTGCCAGAAGCCTTATCAATTCTCCTCCTGTTAATCTCCCCAAATTAAGCCCCATTATAATGATCCCATGAACAAGGCCTTGAAATGCCAGGGAAGTGGGAACAATTAGGAGACAAGAAGCAAGACCGTGCTCTCCAAAGGCAGGCTGGAGTTCTTCAGGTGTAGCGTGGCTACCCTGCAGGCAAGTAGTCGACCAGCTGGCTGCTCTGCCCAATGTGTACCTCTGTCTTTTAACCCTTAACAGGGGGAGACACAGCACTCATTCTCCGTGCAAGGGGCTGCTGTATAAGATGTCCACATTTGGGGGGGCTTTTTCGGGGGGAGGGGGAAGGCCTGCTCTTTTGTTCCAGCTTTCAGGTTGTGGGCTCAGAGGAATAATCTTTCTTTAGGGATCCCTCAGTTCTGGAACCACACCCGTGATTAAGGGATTTGAAATCCACATATCTGAGCTATAGTGGAAGAACCATAGCTCAGGGTTCATTTGCAGCAGCAGTGGGGATCATGTTGCTTCCAGATGTTTTGCATCTGCACAACAACACTCTATATGGCAATTGCCACACCAACAGAGGTCTTATCTGTGAGCAGCATCACATTTCCCCAGCTTTAAGTATGGTTACTTTCCAGGAAAGGTTGGGAAATGTGGAATCCCGCTAATGAGAAGTGCTAATAAGAAAAGCCGTAAAAAAAGAAAAAGACGTCTGGAAGGTAGGCAATAACAGAGAAGTCAGCGTGCTTGCAGTATTTGATAAATTGATGATGCAAAAAGGGTCTCATCTCGGTGGTGAAGCATCTGCTTTCAAAGCAGAAGGTCGCCCGACATCTCCAGGGGGCTGAAAAATATTCCCGTCCGCAATCCTGGAGAGCAACTGCCAGCTTTCAGAAATATCAAGTCAGATGGACAAATAGTCTGACTCACAACTTCCGAGTTAGTTACTGAAATGAAAGCTAAGGCAGCTTCCTATGTTACTCAAACAAAACAAAAAAAAAGTCAAAGGGAAAGAAAAAAAAACGAGGGCCACACTATCAGTCCTCACTAATTAGTGCCTCGTATTCATTATGTTTCAATTACTGCCAAGACCAAAGGAAGGGAGTTATCTCTCCTAGTGGGGGAAGCTGGTCCATTATCTGCTCATTCCCAGCCCCCAGAAACACACGGAAGTCCCAGAGACTTGCGAAGCTCACAGTATTAGCAGCAAAACAAATCAAGCCCAATGGAAGGTGTTTGAGTGATTGAAGGGCCAGCAGCCTTGGAAGGTGCTCAGAAGGCCGCCAGATTGCCAATCAGCTCCCATTGACCCCTGTTAGTTTCAAGGTCCCCTGACGGAGGGAGAAACCACCAGTGTCCGACATTGCTCTGTGGCAAGCGCTGCTCTGCATTGTATGTGCTGCTGCAGTGCAGAAGGAAAAGGGAAGCAAAGTCAGAGCTGAACAGCAGGCTACATGCAAACCACTGGTGGAACAAAAAAACAGCGGCCACCCTCTATCCCCCCCTCCACCCCACTGCAGGGCTGAGTTGCCAGAAAAAACAAGGACGAAAACTTCTTTAAAAATTCACATTAGGGGTAGGGGACCTGTGGCCCTTCAAAGGTTGATGGACCACCACTCCCCTCACCCCTGACCACTGGGCATGCTGGCTGGGGCTGAGATGAGTTGCAGTCCAACAACATTATATATAAGGGTCTGATGACTTCTGTTTCAGTGTATCTGAAGAAGTGTGCATGCACACAAAAGCTTATACCTAAAACTACTCAGCTGGTCTCTAAGGTGCTACACATTATAATTTTTGAATTCTTTTGGAAGGATTCTTTTAAAGACTTTCTTAGATCATACAACTTTTTTGAAGACTTGATTCTTTTAAGGGAGTTTTTAGGTTTTTAAGAAGAGTCTTTTTAACTCTGTTCTTAAAGAATTGTTTTAATTTATTTAGTCCAACAACTCACAGTGATTTCTGATGAGATGCAGATTTGCTGCTTTTTGGCCAGTAAAGGTAAAGGGACCCCTGACCGTTAAGTCCAGTCGCGGACAACTCTGGGGTTGAGGCGCTCACCTTGCTTTACTGGCCGAGGGAGCTGGCGTTTGTCTGCAAACAGTTTTTCCGGGTCATGTGGCCAGCATGACTAAGCCGCTTCTGGCAAACTAGAGCAGTGCACGGAAACACTGTTTACCTTCCCGCTGGAGTGGTACCTATTTATCTACTTGCACTTGACATGCTTTCGAACTGCTAGGAGCAGGGACCGAGCAACGGGAGCTCACCCCATCATGGGGATTTGAACTGCTGACCTTCTGATCAGCAAGCCCTAGGCTCAGTGGTTTAAACCACAGAGGAGACTGAAAACAGTCTGAATTAAGTGATCTCATTGATGCTTATATTTGGGAGGAGGAGGAGGAGAGAGAAGGGGGCCCTTGTGTGCCCAGCTACCATGAGCCCATTGCCCTGCAGGGGACCGCTCCAAAAGACCACTCCTGACATAGTTTCTGCCTGGGCATCTGGATAGAAGCACCTCCTCCAGGATCCCTTTCACAGGATATTCCATTCCCCTGGAGGGCCAGGCAGAGGCTTACAACCTCCCCTTCTAACCACGACTAAATTTTACCCAATGCCTTTTCCACCAAAGTTGTGATGATTGCTACAAGGTAAGCGAAATGCCCCCAGGGTGGTCAATAGCTCTGGCGGGAGAATTCCTCCCTGGCCGCAGATACGGAGACCGACTTTGTCCATAGCAAGGTCAGATACCAACCCACCAGCGAAAGCCCGACAAAAGGGACGGAGCCGGAGAACAATTCCTGAGTATGGGGTCGCTTGGCTTGCTTCTCTAGCTGGTACTTTGCACTGCAATGCCTTTAAACTGCCATTTACCCTTCAGTAACATGCAGCCCACGGTTTGGAAGTTTTGCACAAAGTGCATTAGAGTTTGTTGAACGAAAATGGAGTTTGTCCAAGTGCACTGCGTGATTATTCGCACCCCCGCTGTTCAGAGGTGAATTTATTCACCTCTGCTGCTATAATTGCAGCTATTTAACACCAGCCCTGAGCTGAGTGAAGGCTGTTTTCGCTTAAAGGAATAGCAAGGCCAGCGATGAATATGCCCAACAAGGTTTCACAAGGCAGAACCACACAATAAATTCAAAGCATACCCAACAAACACCTATAGCGCATAACTCCTCTCCCCAAATCATGGGAGTTGTAGTTTCCTCTGGCAGCTACAATTCCCGGTATTCTTTGAGAACCACACTTCCAAGGATTCTTTGGGGCAAGTGATGTGCATTAAATGTGCATTGAATGAGCTTTAAATGTATGGTGTGGATCTGCCCACAGATGATCAAATGGGCATGCTTCTCACACTCTTGCTTATTCTCACACCAAGGCCTGCTGCCATAGAATCACAGAATTTTAAGGATGGAAGTGACCTTGGAGATCAACGAGCCCAGGTATCTTTTCAGACTTAGGACCCACTTTTAACCCACATGTGAATTTGGGGACCGATTTATTTCTTTTCTTTTTGTATATAATTTTTATTAAGTTTTCTATTTTACAATTTAAAATATTCATTAAACAACCTTAAATATCATTGACTTCCCTTCTTCTCTTTCCATGGTTCAGATTGCATATCATAAATCCCTGCATATTTTACATAAACTAAACCATTCAGTATTCCATCAACACATCCATCAAAACTTGTTTATACTGTTGAATTTA
Organism: Podarcis muralis; assembly: GCF_964188315.1. Lineage (NCBI taxonomy): Eukaryota > Metazoa > Chordata > Lepidosauria > Squamata > Lacertidae > Podarcis > Podarcis muralis. The sequence goes on from NC_135668.1 coordinate 8,579,589, forward strand.
TCTTAATGCTGCCAACGTTTGCAAGTGTACACAGTTGCCCCCCATATATTCAATAAACATTTCCCAATCTTCTTCAAATGTATGCTCTTCTTGTTGTCTTATTCTATATGTTAGGTCCACAAGCCGCAAATATTCCATCAGTTTAAGTTGCCATTCTTCTTTAGTTGGGACCACACTCATTTTCCATTTTGGGGCTAACAAAACACGAGCCGCAGTGGTAGCACACATAAATAACCTTTTTTGACACCTGGAAATTTCCATCTGAGTTATCCCCAACGAAAAGGACTCTGGTTTCTTTTTGGAAAAGTACTTTAAAACATTTTTTTCAATTCATTATAAATTATTTCCCAATACTCTTTTACCCTTTTACGGGTCCACCGCATATGAAAAAATGTACCCTCGACCTCATTGCATCTCCAACACTTATCTGATTCAGTCTTAGGCATCTTAGCATGTCTGCTCGGAGTTAAATACCATCTGTAAATCATTTTCAGGTAATTCTCCTTCAAAGGATTTCTTAACGCTTTATCATATATTTGCATGGCTGTAGTGCTCCTGCTGCAACCTCCATTGGATCAGGCCAGCCGTTCGCAACCTGTGGGTCCCCAGATGTTGTTGGACTACAACTCCCATCATCCCTGAGCTCTGGCCTTGCTAGCTAGGGGTGATGAGACTTGTAGTTCAACAACATCTGGGGACCCACAGGTTGAGAAAGGCTGGATCAGGCCATGACCCACTAGTGAGTCCCAACCCCACCAGGTGAAGACCAGTGATCTAGTCCATCCTACACAGTGGTACCTCAGGTTAGATACGCTTCAGGTTACAGACTCCGCTAACCCAGAAATAGTGCTTCAGGTTAAGAACTTTGCTTCAGGATGAGAACAGAAATCTCTGATGTTCTTAACTGATGTTCTTAACCCGAGGTACCACTGTACTGTAATTGCAGGATTTCAGCAGCTGCACCCAGGATGAGGAATCTGCTACCCTCCAGGTGTTGCTGGACTACAATGCCCATCATGCCTGACCACTGGGCATGTAGCTAGGGGTAATGGGAGTCCAGCAACACCGGAAGGGCCAAGGTTCCTCTATCTATGAACTACAATATCCCTGACAGATGAATGTCCAGTCTCTGTTTAATATCTGGAGGCCACATGATGTGCCTGGTGCAAAGTTGACACAGATGTGGACCTACAGTCTAATTGTGCGGTCACCATGCAAAGTGGAAAACAACACGCCCACATTTCAGGCAAAAGCCATTTTCTTTTTTCTTGCTGTAATCAATAAGTGTCTAGCACAAACCCAAGTAAGCCAACTGAGTTCTACATGTGAAGGTGCTTTCCCCCCCTTCCAACCAATGTGATGTGCCTGGCTAAACATTTTCCAACAAAAAGTGACCCATTGATACCGGTTTAAGGACTCAGCTATCCAGCTGCAAATGAAATGTATCGTTTGTTTTAAGTGCAATACACAATGTGACACTAGATGGCGATCGCGAGCCTTATGGAAAATTCAATGTATTTCTAAAATCTCTTTTTAAAAAGGCATTTTCAGAATGTTTTTTTATATGCATTCAGATTCCACCTAAGTGGCCAAGCAGAATTTTCTTTCTTAAAAGAAAAAAGATCCTGGGGCAAAATAATATCACAAGAAATCTATTGATATTTGCCGCTGGGGCGCTTTTTTGCTGCTGTTTCTTTGTATCAGTCAGGGTTATCCTATTAGTACTACAAAAAGAAAGATGTCCGATAGTTATTTCCCTTGAAACTGGTTCAAGGAAGCAGAGTTAAGCGCGCCTCTCACTGAACACATGCAGGCTTGTTTTGAGAAATTTTAATAATCCGAGATGCACTGGAATCTAGCTTGGCAGTAGAAAAATGCTTCCCTAAACCACGTGAGAACAGAAAGTCAGGTCCCCTGGCCCCAAACTGTGAAGTCAGGTGACTGGAAGGGGGGAACACACCTCCAAATATGGTTGAACTGAAGCTGTCAATCAGCCCCAGCCAGCATGGGATGATGGGAGTTGTAGTTCAGCGGCATCTGGCGAGCTAAAGGCTCCCACACCTACATGAAATGGCCAAGCTCCAGTTCGCTATCTAGAATTGGACGCAGAAGCAGAGTGTTGGTGAAGAACCAGCGAAATATGATTGCAGCACCTGGTCTCAGCTAGCAGTGTGCATTCTGAATTAACGGCAGTTTCAGAGCCATGCTCAAGAACAACGACCCAGCCAATGTTCCCTTGTACATTGCGCATGGAATCCTTCAGCTGATGCAGCCTAATTGACAGAAGCCTGACAGAACGAGCTGATCTCAACTCTCCCTCCACCACACACATATTCACATTCCCCACCCCTTTGGAAAGACGCTTCGCTAACCCCTTCCTCAAAAACCTTTCTGGCAGAAAGCAACGTGTGGAAATAATTGAACAGGCACAGTCTGATAAACTGGATATGTGTTGGTGAGGCTGGATGATGGCCTTAGCTGCCTTGCATGGGAGGCAGGTATAAAAAAACCGCAAGCCCTCCATTGTCTATGCTGGCGCATGCTTTAGATCATTTGCGGCATAATCATCTGTTAAACCGTTTCAAATCATTTACACAGATCTCAATAAACTGCCATTAGAATAATAACCCTTCGCTCTAACTGTTCGCCTTCCAAAGCAATTTCTATTCATCATCTATTGATTACAAGAATATTAAGTGATTTCTTTGTCACATTCCCTGATGTTGTGCAACCCTCGGATCCAAGGCAGGAATGGGAAAGTGAAGAGCCATTTTGGCAGATAAGTTTGGATGACTGGAGATCAACAGCTCACTCTCCGCATTGTACTCCCCATGGAGTCTTTGGCAAAACATTTCAGCCTGGATCTCAGGCATTAGTTAGCCCAGCCTTCCCCAAACTGGTGACCTTCAGATGTTTTGAAGTACAGCTCTTACCATCCCTCGCCAAGCTGGGATGTTGGGGTTTAAACACCTGGATGGCACCAGGTTGGAAGAGGCTGATATAGTCAATCTGTTGTTTAGTCATTTAGTCGTGTCCGACTCTTCGTGACCCCATGGACCAGAGCACGTCAGGCACTCCTGTCTTCCACTGCCTCCCGCAGTTTGGTCAAACTCATGCTGGTAGCTTTGAGAACACTGTCCAACCATCTCGTCCTCTGTCGTCCCCTTCTCCTTGTGCCCTCAACCTTTCCCAACATCAAGGGTCTTTTCCAGGGAGTCTTCTCTTCTCATGAGGTGGCCAAAGTATTGGAGCCTCAGCTTCACGATCTGTCCTTCCAGTGAGCACTCAGGGCTGATTTCCTTCAGAATGGATAGGTTTGATCTTCTTGCAGTCCATGGGACTCTCTAGAGTCTCCTCCAGCACCAGAATTCAAAAGCACCAATTCTTCGGCGATCAGCCTTCTTTATGGTCCAGCTCTCACTTCTATACATCACTACTGGGAAAACCATAGCTTTAACTATACGGACCTTTGTTGGCAAGGTGATGTCTCTGCTTTAGGGGGAGTAAATTCAACTGTTTTCATTTGAGGCAATGCTTTCTAGTAAGGGTGTCCAGTATTTGAACTGTTTAAATTTACTTATTCAATTAAGGCAGCAACAGACCCTGTGATGCTTTCCACAGGTTGTCCATGCTGCTATAGTCCAACAACTTCCACAGGGTACCACGACTCCCATCATCTCTGATCACTAGGAATGCTGGCTGGTGCTGATGGGAGATGGAATCTAGAACCATCAGGAGAGCACCACGTTGGCAGATTTAAATAAAGTATTTAATTAATTGAAGACTTTTTTATTATCTCTCATTAAGTGCAGTTCAGTGGGACATTAAACCATGATAAGCATTGTCTAATTGCATGGCATATTATGTTACATTTGTTCGCTTTTTAATTGTGAATTATTGTTTACACCTTGGTTCTTAACCAATTGGACTGTTTTCTTGCTTTCTCACTCTGCTTTTCTCCTTATGGGCTGTCCTTATTATCATCACTGTTATTGATATAATGTATTGTACAGTCATACCTCGAGTTGCGAATGTGATCCGTGAGGGAGGCATTCACAGCCTGAAGCGGCGTGTCTGCGCATGCGCGTGATGCGATTTGGCACTTCTGCGCATGCACATGATGTCATTTTGTGTTTCTGCGCATGCACAAGTGCCAAAACCCAGAAGTAACCCGTTCCGGTACTTCCAACTGCAGCCCGAAAACGTTTGTAACCCGAGGTATGACTGTATATTGATAATATTTATTTGTTTATTTTAAAAACACACTTCACAATATGCCCTGGTCTTCATTGCTGCATGAAGAGCTGGAACTGTAGACTTGGTTTCTGCGGAAGGTTTTAATACATAAATTTAAAAATGTTGCATAGGGAAGGCTTAGTTTACGCGGAGCAACGGGTGCAAAACAGGCACAGATTCATGGTTAAGTGATCCAACAATATGTGGTGGTCTTGTAGTAAGGTTAAAGCTTACTGGGAAATGATATATAATGAAATGAAAAGGATGTTTAAAATAACCTTTGTGGAAAAAACCCCAGAAGCTTTTCTTTTGGGAATTATAGGGACAGAGCTTATTCATGTATGCTACTACAGCGGCAAGAATGTTATTCGCCCCCCAAATGGAAAGAAGCAGAAGTCCCAGCAAAGGAAGAATGGATACGAAAACTTGTGGAATATGCAGAAATGGCAAAATTTACCGGAAGAAGAAGAAATCAAGATAAAAAATAATAATAAAAGAATGGAAATGACTTATTGAATATTTACAGATAAATTGTAAACAGCTAAGATCATTGACAGGATTATTGTAATAACCTGCAGTTTTATAAGAGTGTATATTTAAAGTAGATGAATAAATGAGCAAATTAAGTTAATTTGGATATGCAGTTGATATTAAAAATGAATTTAAGGAACCACAGAAAGAGGGGGAAGGAAGTCAAATTTTGAAATGTTAAAATGACTGTAAAATTAGTGAAATGTATAAAACTAGTGAAATGTAGAAACAAGTACAGTGGTACCTCTGGATGCGAACGGGATCCGTTCCGGAGCCCTGTTCGCATCCTGAAGCGAACACAACTCACGTCTGGCGTGCCGCGATTCACCGCGTCTTCGCATGCATATGACGTCATTTTGAGTGTCTGTGCTTGCATGAGTGGCAAAACCTGGAAGTAACGCATTCCGTTACTTCTGGGTTGCCGCGGAACGTAACCTGAAAATGCTCAACCTGAAGCACATTTAACCAGAGGTATGACTATAAATAAAATTTGAACAACTGAAAATAATAATAATAATAATAAGTGATCCAAGAAGTGATACTGCCCCCACCCCTTCTTTTTGAAGAATAGGGTGGGCACAGAAGTCAGCACAGCAAATTGCGAGAGTGCCCAGGCCAAGCAAGTGAATGGGCATTTGGGCACTCCTTTGAGTGGTTGGACCTTCAAGGTTTGTTCATGCTGGTGTTGATACCTCCATGTCCTTGCAGATGGAGACAGAACCAGCTTGACATCAGATTTACTCTTGGTTGCCTCTTTCAATGGAGGAGGCTTCTCAATGGCAACAAGAGGTGCCAAGGGTGAGTTAACAGAGGTTTCTGTCTAGGGGTGTCTAGGGTCACAGGAGAAGGACACTTCTCTGACAACCTGCTTGGTCCCTCCTCTGGAGCCAACTCCCTGCTCTCTTAACCACTGACCTCCTATCTGGGCTCAGACGCTTCTTGGGGTCTCACTCTCTCTTACCCAGAACCATTCAGCTCCAACTTTCTGAATTCCTCCTGCTCCTCCTCTGGATCTAACTTTACCCCCCATGCATTAAATTGGGTCATAGCACATACATAATCAAAAATATCAGGAGTATCTAAAAGAAGAAGTCTAAAATAATACATATAACACGATGCCTTAAAATATGGAAGTTAAGAGTGAGCCGAAAATACAAATAAATAACAAAATCAGAATAAAAATGGCAATGCGTGAGAATAGCAACTGGACAAGCATAGTTTTAAATGGGGAGAGGGGTCCTTTCTTGTTAATCCAGCAAAAGAGAGGCCAGATATGATTCAGAAGTCCTGCCTGGAAATTCTGAGAGAATGAGAGTTACCAATCTTTTTCAGTCATCTTTATAGAAATTACAGGCAAGCCAAAGATTCTCCACAGGATGAAACTTGTGCTCCTTTTCAGGGGTTGAGTCGTGGAGTTTATTGCTGGGTTGATAATTTGACACTGCTGCTTATAATGTATTGCTTTTATGTTTTATCTACTATTGCGTACTATTATGTATTGCTTATTACTATGAATTGTATTTATATAGCTGAACGTTTTTTATTTTTGCATTTTATGGATATTAAGTTATATATTTACATTGCGGTGTTGGTAGTTACTGTGATGCAAAATACCCTCTGGCCTTTGGATGGAGGCTGCTATGCCATTCATTACATTAATGTCTCACCCAGGCAGAATGCATGGCACTGAGCCTATATTTATATAGACCTGGGGTTGGGGGCAGAAACCTGAAGAACAGGCAAATGTAGCGGCATGCTAAAAGAATTGTCACACGGTATTTCCAAGAAGCAAAAAATAGGGGACAGAATAAGGACAGCAATTTATCAGGGGCAGGAAATAGAACGCAGGGACGGTCCCTCGTAAATAGATTCAGCCCTTCAACATTTTCACAAGTGGAAATAGGGAAATTCTGGTTGACAGCCCTTACAGCAAGAAGTCTCCATCCCATTACATTTGGGGCAAATCTTTTCTCAACCTGCTGCTCCCTAAGAGTTACTATTTTTTTAATAAAAAAAACCTGATGTCTATGGCTGCGTCCACACCATACATTTGAATGGCATGGGCTCCCCTACCCCAAAGAATTCTGGCAACTGTATTTTACCACTTGCAGAGATACAATTCCTAGCACCCTTAACAAACAGCAGTTCCCAAAATTCTTTGGGGGGAAGCAAAGCTATGGTTTTCCCAGTAGTGATGTGTGGAAGTGAGAGCTGGACCATAAAGAAGGCTGATCGCCAGAGAATTGATGCTTTTGAATTATGGCGCTGGAGGAGGCTCTTGAGAGTCCCATGGACTGCGAGAAGATCAAACCTATTCATTCTGAAGGAAATCAGTCCTGAGTGGTCACTGGAAGGACAGATCCTGAAGTTGAGACGCTAATATTTTGGCCACCTCATGAGAAGAGAAGACTCCCTGGAAAAGACCCTGATGTTGGGAAAGATGGAGGGCACAAGTAGAAGGGGACAACAGAGGACGAGATGGTAGGACAGTGTTCTCAAAGCTGCTAACATGAGTTTGACCAAACTGCAGGAGGCAGTGGAAGACAGGAGTGCCTGGCGTGCTCTGGTCCATGGGGGTCACGAAGAGTCGGACACAACTAAACGACTAAACAACAACAACAATGCGTACCACTGTATTGGTATTCCATCCACTATTGAAGCATAGTGGGGAGTGATGGCCCCAGAGCAGGATTAGTGCTGCCGAGTGAAACTGTTTAAGCAAGAAGCAAAGGGGGTGGAGTTTTAAAAGGCAGAAATCTCTGCCTGGTACTTTAATGCTCCCCTGATACCTGGGGAGAGATCTGTGGGTTGGAAAGGGAGGCCTAGAGGTCCCTGCACCTGGTGTTCCCTCTCACTGGCCTACAGGAACAACAGCTGGTGGAAACAGGGACATCCGCAGATTAGGACACAAGACATTTAAACAGGTTGGGAAATGGGTTAATTCTCTAGTCTCTGTCCCCCCCCCCCCACTCCCCAGGCTCCGGGGATAGTAATTTAGAGAGGGTGGTGGGATTTCATTGTTCGAGATTACTAAGCCCTATATACAGATCCACAGTTCTTGTAATAAAGCTTGCTCCAGGAGTTCTCTGGAGCATAATTATATACACAGACGCAAAGGCAGGAGAGGAGAGAGATGGTTACAGTCGAGTCAGGAATAACAAGCAAAAGCTCTGCGGAGAGGAAAAAGACAAGCTGACAAAGGAGCTGTGACCAAAAAAGGGGAGGCATTTTCAAGGTGAATAAGCAAAATCCTGCATTCAGTTCTAATCAACCAAACATTTCTAATCAAGGAGGAAATGCAAATCCTTCAAGGTCAGCGAATCCAAAATAAAAGGTGGAGATGGCTTAAGCAACATTATGGCAATTTAGGGGTGCAGAGTCACCTAAGCCTTAGGCCAGGCATCCCCAACCTCGGCCCTCCAGATGTTTTGGGACTATAACTCCCATCATCCCTAGCTAACAGGACCAGTGGTCAGGGATGATGGGAATTGTAGTCCCAAAACATCTGGAGGGCTGAGGTTGGGGGTGCCTTAGGCCGTGAGATTGGGGAGGTCAAAGGTGGTGACTGGGGCGGAGCCTGCCGTAATCAGGGTGGAACCCATTGGGAATCCATCATGGTACCTGGCCTATCAGGAGAAAGCCAGAGGTGAAGCCTGATTGGGGGAGCAAAGAGCTTGCCGCAGTCCTTGCCACGGAATCACATTCATCCAGTGCTTTACCAACTGCACTGGCTCGTGGTGGAGTACAGGGTCAGATTTAAGGTGCTGGTTTTGACCTTTAAAGCCCTATATGGCCAAGGACCCTCATGCCTACGGGACCGCCTCTCCTGGTATGCCCTGTGGAGGACCTTAAGGTCCACAAATGACAGCACCTTGGAGGTCCTGAGCCGCAAGGAGGTTAGATTGGTCTCAACTAGGGCCAGGGCCTTTTCAGTACTGGCCCCATCTTGGTGGAACGCTCTGTCACAAGAGACCAGGGCCCTGCGGGACTTGACATCTTTACGCAGGGCCTGCAAGACAGAGCTGTTCCGCCTGGCCTTTGGTTTGGACTCAGTCTGACCCCTATGTTTCCCTCCCCTTATGGTTTTGATCTATGGGCTACTATTAAAATGAGGCTGCATTTTAAATTTTAAATTATATTTTAACCTGTATTTTAAATTGGTTTTGTTTTTTTAAAAATTGTAATTTTACTGGTGTTAGCCGCCCTGAGCCCGGTTCTGGCCGGGGAGGGCCGGGTATAAATAAAATATTGTTATTGTTATTGTTATTGTTATTATTTAAAGGCTCTCATTAAGCCAAGCAGACAATAACCCCCTGCTTCCTTCCAGCTGCTCCTCTTTATGTTTAGAGTTCTTCCACCAGAGACCTTAAGGAGGAGGCTAAAGTCCACATATGGTACACTGTATATTTAAAGCACACACACCTAGAATCCAAAGCTCTGTAATTTACCCATCACAGTTCCAAACATGCTTAATAAACTAGGGTGCGCAGGATTCTTTGTAGGACTGCTTTAAATGTATGGTGTCTACACAGCCTCTGTGACATTCCCCCCAAAGCTGGCAACCCACTTTATCAAGTTACAGATGGGTAGCCGTGTTGGTCTGCCATAGTCAAAACAAAAAAAATTCCTTCCAGTAGCACCTTAAAGACCAACTAAGTTAGTTCTTGGTATGAGCTTTCGTGTGCATGCACACTTCTTCAGGTATCTGAAGAAGTGTGCATGCACACGAAAGCTCATACCAAGAACTAACTTAGTTGGTCTTTAAGGTGCCACTTTATCAAGAACTTGTTAAAGGCAAGGACTTGTTCCCTGCTGTTGCCTGAGAGGGCAGGACAAAATCTAATAAAGGGCTTGCTTAATAGGAAGATATATTTTGGCTGAACGTTATAAGAAGTGGCTTTGATAAAAGGGGATGGTGGGCTCTTTCTGGCTGGAGGTCTTCAAGCCAAGGCTGCAGAACTGCCTTTGGGGATATTCTTTTTTATTATTGTTTATATTTCACTTGATTAGTATATTACAAAGCAACAGAAATACAGAAGTTGAAAATGAAAATGAAAAATTTGCACCCGCTCACCCGCACCCTCCCCTAGAAAAAGAAGTCTGCATCAAAATCTGAAGTCCATCCAAGTCCACATGATATATGCAGATTCCACAGGCATTTCCAGAAGTCAGAAGGCCCCCTCCTGGCTACTCTGATTGGCTGTGAAACAATCTTCTTTAAAGGGAACTTTGAGGATTTGTGCAGAAGGTGGTTGCATGAAGGGAAGGCCTGCCTACCTTGCGTTGAGAGAGGGGTTGAGGGTGTTTGGGGGCCAAAGGTGGCAATGGGGTGGTGGCTGCAGGTATATATTGCTGCTCAGAAAGGCTTTTGAACGGAGAGGGAGAAGAAAAACAAGGACAAAGTTGGCTTCCTCCCTGGCTTAAACTCTTCCACAGCAACTTGCCTGTTTGTTGGTGGCAGCTTGCATCTTTGCTATGGACAGAAGGGGTTTCCAAAGGAGGAGACTGAAAAGCAATGGGGTGGTGAGTTCCTGCACACCTCATCTCCTTCTTCCCAGCTGCCTGTGTGTTGGTGGTGTCTCCTGCTTTGCCAAGAAGGGGAAGGGGGGGGAAGACATGGGGTGATGATGTCTCTCCTTGCATTATTGTACCTACAGGACTGCCTCTCCTGGTATGCCCCGTGGAGGACCTTAAGGTCTGCAAATAATAACACCCTGAAGATCCCAGGCCCCAGGGAGATTAGACTGGCCTTGACCAGAGCCAGGGCCTTTTCGGACGTGGCCCCGACCTGGTGGAACGCTCTCTTACAAGAGACCAGGGCCCTGTGGGATTTGACATCTTTCTGCAGGGCCTGCAAGATGGAGCTGTTCCGCCTGGCCTTTGGTCGGGGTTCAGTCTGATTCTATTCTTTCTATATAAGAACAAGCATTAAAGAGGCCTCCTAGCCCAGTCACAGGTCCTTTATCAGACCAGTGGTAACAGCTGGCCCTGGAGAATATTAACCACTCTCAATTTTACCCATGGACTGCCATCTGTCCAGATTTAATTTGCTCTGAACAAATTTTAAGATGTATTTTAATTAATTGATTGCCTGTTTTTATGTTCTTATGTATACTGTGTTAGTTTTATGATGTTGGCTGCCCAGAGCCCGGCTCTGGCTGGAGAGGCTGGGGTAGAAATAAATTATTATTATTATTATTATTATTATTATTATTATTATTATCTGTTGCTTTGCTCCTGTTCCACCTGTGTGGGCTAGTTTCCCGAATATTGATCATTGGCCATAATAAAGAGATTGATTGTTCTATGTAATCAGGTTCTGATAGTTCAATCTCTCCATGTGTTTGAACACCTATCTCTATGGTTAACGCACACACAAAAAGTCTCTTTCTCATCACCCCCATTTATAAAAATGCCATTTTCACAGCAATTTGCAGGGCAATCTGACTCCGTTAGATTGGTAAAGGAAAACGTGTTTTATACGCGTTGTATATGCGATATAACACCGTGACACCAGATGGCGCTGTGGAGCCCCATCTTTCCCTACCGGATTTCCCAATATGAGTTTGCAATGCTTTAACTGAATCGCTTCTTTGATGTGTCTGGATCCAGCCCATGTCTGCTCAGAAGGAAGTCCCGTTGACTGGGAAGGTTACCTCAGTTAGGAGGGCAGCCTAAATATTTAAGAATCTGAGTAGTTTGCACTGTACAAATTTCCCCCCATCTCATCTGTGTTTAGCTCTCAGACTTGCTCTCATGGGTTGTTTTTATTTTGTGTTTGGAGTCTGCAGCTAGCAAGTATTCAGCTTTGAGTTGCTGAAGGTGGAGCTGCTGGAGCAATGAAGAATAAAACATGTGCTACTTGCCCACATGCCCTGTCTCTTGCTGTTGTGCAATGCACTGGACACATTTTCTTATTTGCTGTGGAAAGCGGGGTGGGTGGTGGGTGGGAATCTGCTATATTTGTCAATAACGTTTCTGTGCGTTCATGTCTGAGAGAATTACTGTGCCAGAATGCCCAATCAAACTCATTGCTAAATGTGGGTTTTATATTTTCTTTGACTGGCATGTTTAGGCATATTTATTTGACTAGGCGTGTTTATTTCCAGAGCAGAACATTGGAAAGTGGGAGCAGATTTTATTTTATTTTTATTTTTACTGGAATTTAGAGATCTAACGCATGCAACCATCGAGCCAGATTAAGAGTGGCTGAAGCCGTGGGACTGTACTAATTTGCTGGCACAGGGGTTGCTGGTTTGCAGAGAAACACAACCCTTTAGAGAAGAAGAAGAAGAGTTTGGATTTGATATCCCGCCTTTCACTCCCTTTAAGGAGTCTCAAAGCGGCTAACATTCTCCTTTCCCTTCCTCCCCCACAACAAACACTCTGTGAGGTGAGTGGGGCTGAGAGACTTCAGAGAAGTGTGACTGGCCCAAGGTCACCCAGCAGCTGCATGTGGAGGAGCAGAGACGCGAACCCGGTTCCCCAGAACAAAGTTGCTTCATTCTAGTTAAAGGGTGCAAGCACCAAGTTACAAAGATACAAGCATTATGATGCAAGCAGCATAGTGGAGATAAAGTCCATTCAGCAGCCATTTTATACCTCCTCCTGTATCTTCACAACAGCCATGTGAGGTAGGTTAGGCGGAGAGTGGGTGAATGACCCAAGGCCAAATTTCTTCTTCAAAATGGACTTGGCCTGGACAGCCCTTCAGTGCCGGTAACTCCTTCAATAGAGATCTGTCCATTGTAAATTAGGACACCCAGCAAAACAAAAACAAGATCTCTGGCAGAGCACTGCTCAAAATAGGCCTGTGTGCTGAGGAATGGGGAAGATTTAGTCAAGAAGTACAATTATTTATGATAGTCGGACATCTAAAGATAAACTGAGTTCTTTTCTTTTCTTTTTTCTTTTCATTTCTTTCCTTTCCTTTCCTCTTCTTAAAAAAACAACCCAAAGAAACATTGCCGGATCGGGAAACTTTGCGTATTTTTAATTAATTTGACTTGACTTCTGAGGAGAGAGTCAATTAAGACGCTGTATTTAACACATTTGAGGAATCCAGGGAATATAAATCATACAGTTCAAAAGATTTGATATTTGCTTTAGGCTGCATGCCATGGTCACTCTGATCACCATGGCAACAGCTGGAAGAGGCGACCAGGACCTCCTCGTTTTAAAGAGATAGGCATCCTCAGTGTGTGTCACAGAAGGAATAAAGAAGGGAGATGAAGTGAATGTACGCCTGTACCGTGAGGGGTTTGGGAGCACAGCTGAGTAGTTCTGATGGCCATCAGCAGAGGGCAGCAAGCCAGAAGGCTCCAGTTTCTCATCAGAGGACCCAAACCGTGCTGATGGAGAAACGGGGCAAATGCTGTACAAAATAATAATAATAATTGCTAAGCTCTAGCATGCATTTTAGTCAATTTGCTCAGCTTCCCAAGCTCTTTTCTTATGTCACTGCCATTTGCTGGAAACCTCCAGGCCTTCAGTTTCAGTGTGTGTGTGTGTGTGTGTGTACACACACATACACAATTCCATTTCAATGAAGATTTCCTTTTAATCTAAGCAAGCCCCCAGGATCGCATGAGCAGCTTGGCCAGGGTTTCCAGAGAGCAGCCTCTATGGATTTAGCGAGGGAAATGTGCCATTTGGAACAGAGCCCGGCTCGCTGTGTCAGTAGACAATCCCCAAGTCCCTAGGGCAACGGGACTCGGGGGGGGGGGGGGAATGCATCAGCGGGAAACAGTCCTTGGATCAAGAGAATGAAAGCATCGAATCCAGGGAAAGGAAGGATGCAGACAGAAATCCCATTCCTGGCTTACCAGGAATTCATTGCTTAGGGGGAGACAGCGGGGGTGGAGGGCAGGGGGCGAGCACCCAGCATCACGGCCTAGGACCCTTGTACCTACGGGACTGCCTCTCCCGATATGCCCCACGGAGGACCTTAAGGTCCATAAACAGCAACACCCTAGAGGTCCCGGGCCCTAAGGAAGTTAGATTAGCCTCAACCAGAGCCAGGGCCTTTTCAGCACTGGCTCCGGCCTGGTGGAACGCTCTGTCTCATGAGACCAGGGCCCTGCGGGATTTGATTTCTTTCTGCCGGGCCTGTAAGACAGAGTTATTCCGCCTGGCCTTTGGCTTGGAATCAATTTGATTCCCTCCCCCTCTTTTCCCCCCCTTTCTCCTCCTGTGAAGAGGCTGCATCCTAATGTTTTAATGTATTTCAATCTTGTTTTTTAATTTGTATTTTAATCAACTTGTTTTTATTATTGGTTGTTAGCCGCCCTGAGCCTGGTCTTGGCTGGGGAGGGCGGAGTATAAATAAAATGTATTTTATTATTATTAGTGTTAAGTTGTGGGTGAACATATCAGACGACACAGTGATTCTTCAACAGCTCTTGTTTATTCACAGGCCAGAACAGAACTGAACTGAAGGCTTCAGTCAGCCTGCTTATATAGAGCCCCAGAACAACGTAATTGTAACAACTTTCTGTAACTATCCAATCACTGAACGTCAGTTTCGATCCCTTATTTGCATATGTGGACCTGAACTATCTACAGTATCTCCCTGCTGGCCCAGGGTGAGAACTCCAGTACATAACAATTATTATTATTTTGTGTCTCCTGCTTCAGTTTGCTGCTTTCTCTTCACCCCTGTCTACCTGGACAGATAGGTTTGCTGCTATGGAAGCCAGTGTGGAACAGACTACTCAAGGGTGGATCAACAGAAGTCAGAGCATGTTGGACTCTGATCAGGCCAGGAGCTCTCTCCAGCCCACACCTCTCACTAGACCTGCTCTACACCCTCCTTAAGTGCTTTGCCTGACTGGACTATGTTCTTGAATGGTCACAACGCCTCTTGCTTGCCTAGATGGCAGATGCAGAAGTGTGTGTGTTTGTTCAGAGCAGGTGTGGGGAAACCTTTGGCCTTCCAGATGTTGCCAAACAACGCTGACCATCCCTTGCCATTGGCTGTCCACACCGGGGCTGATGGGAAAGGTGGTTCAGTGACATCTGGAGGGCCAAAGGTTTCCCCACACCTAGCTTATGGTTCAAAGGTAAAAATAAACATTTGGTCCTGTGTCCCCTGTTGCTTCTGAAGACACCTGCTTGCCAAGACGGTCACCTAAGAAAGAATGTGGCCTATGGCTGAAAAGGTTTCTCTATTCCTGTTCTAGAGGTGACAGGGATTGAACATGGAACCTTGTTTTACCACTGAGCTGTAGGTGCTCCTAATGAGATATAATAACAATAATAATAATAATAATAATAATAATAATAATAATAATAATAATAATAATTTATTTATACCTCGCCCATCTGGCTGGGTTTCCCCAGCCACTCTGGGCAGTTCCCAATAGAATATTAAAAACATGATAAATACCTCAGACATTAAAAACTTCCCTAAACAGGGCTGCCTTCAAATGTTTTCTAAAAGTCAGGCACAGTGGTACCTCAGCTTACAGATGCTTCAGGTTACAGACTCTGCTAACCCAGAAATAGTACCTCGGGTTAAGAACTTTCAGGATGAGAACAGAAATCGTGCGGCGGCAGCGCGGTGGCAGTGGGAGGCCCCATTAGCTAAAGTGGTACCTCAGGTTAAGAACAGTTTCAGGTTAAGAACGGACCTCCAGGACAAATTAAGTTCTTAACCTGAGGTACCACTGTAGTTGTTTATTTCCTTGACATCTGATGGGGGGGGGGCGTTCCACAGGGTGGGTGCCACTACTGAGAAGGCCCTCTGCCTGGTTCCCTGTAACCTCACTTCTCACAATAAGGGAACTGCCAGAAGGTCCTGGAGCTGGACCACATGGAATTGCCTTATTCTGGTTGGTCTGTCTATCTCAGTATTGTCTCTACGGCCATCACTTTCTAGAATTTCAGACAGCAGTTTTCCCCCAGCTCTACATGGAAATGTTAGGGACCGAACCTTTGTATGCTGAGCATGTGACCAAGCACCATGTGACCATCCCAAGAAAGTGCTTGTGTTCTTCCTTGACATGCTTGGAGACCCTGGATATGAAATTCCCTTTGTGCCCTGGGAAGTGCTTGGTTTTTCATCTCAGTATTCATCGAAAACGCTTTTGAGGCAGCAGTTTCAAGAAGTGAAACACAAGAGGATTACAGAAGCAGAGAAGGTTAAACGGAATCAGGAGAGATCGCTTTCCCGTGACCTTTTCCACATGACCTCTCATTTGACTTAATCTCTTACCGGTTCTGCTCCATTCCTCCCCCTCTGTTCTTCCCCATGCCCTGGCTATTTTCTGCGCCTCATTGCTTCCCTTCATATTCTCAACATAATGTGAGAATCTCAAAACCACGGCTGGAGAACCTGCACCCTTCCAGATGTGAAGAACGTCAACATAAAAAGAGCCCTGCTGGATCAGACCAAAGTCTCATCTAATCCAACATTCTGCCCTCACAGTGGCCAACTTGGTACCTGCGGAAAGCCTGCAAGGAGGACATGAGAGTAATTACACTCTCTGGTACTCTGAGCCATACTTCCATAGCCACGGATAGCCTTATACCCCACGAAGCATCTCATTCTCTGTGGTCCATTGATCACATGCAGAACTTCCCAGGTTCATTCCCTGGCATCTCAAGGTAGGGCTTGGAGGGAACTCTGTCTTAAAGCCTGATATGCCCTGCCAGTCAGTGTAGATAGTACTGAGTTAGATGGATCAGTGAACCTGACTCAGTTTAAGGCAGCTTCCTGGGTTCTAAAGCCATTTAAGTTCACAGACAACACTGTATTTTGTAGGTGCGCAGCCTGGGAGTCATTTTGGACTCACAGCTGTCCATGGAGGCGCTGGTCAGTTCTGTGTCCAGGGCAGCTGTCTACCAGCTCCATCTGCTACACAGGCTGAGACCCTACCTGCCCACAGTCTGTCTTGCCAGAGTGGTGCATGCTCTAGTTATCTCCTGCTTGGACTACTGCAATGCACTCTACATGGGGCTACCTTTGAAGGTGACCTGAAAACTGCAATTAATCCAGAATGCGGCAGCTAGACTGGTGACTGGGAGTGGCCGCCGAGACCATATAACACCGGTCTTGAAAGACCTACATTGGCTCCCAGTACATTTCTGAGCACAATTCAAAGTGTTGGTGCTGACCTTTAAAGCCCTAAATGGCCTCAGCCCAGTATACCTGAAGGAGCATCTCCAAACCCATCGTTCAGCCAGGACACTGAGGTCCAGCTCCGAGGGCCTTCTGGTGGTTCCCTTATTGTAAGAAGTGAATCTACAGGGAACTAGGCAGAGAGCCTTCTTGGAAGTGGCACCCTCCCTGTGGAACGCCCTCCCATCAGATGTCAAGGAAAGAAACAACTATGTGACTTTCAGAAGACATCTGAAGGCAGCCCTGTTTAGGGAAGTTTTTAATGTTTAATGTTTTATTGTGTTTTTAATATCCTGTTGGAAGCCACCCAAAGTGGTTGGGGAGACCCGGCCAGATGGTCGGGGTATAAGTAATATATTATTATTATTATTATTATTATTATTATTATTATTATTATTGCAAATTCCGTAGTTTATATATGCACAGTGTTATTGAACGAGGCAACTGTTCCCATCCCTGATGACTGGTCAAGCTGACTGGCCAAATAACATCTGGGAGAGCCTTAAGTTTCTCATCCCAGCTTGAAGCACACCTGCACATCCTGCGTTTATACAGGGGATAATGCAATCCTTTTTTTAAAAGTCAAAAATCTTTGATGGGTGACTGTGAGAGAAAAATGATGATGACAACGATGACAAATAGCTGCTGAATAATATTGGGAAGTGGGGGAAAAATTGCTCCCCATTTTCAGTGAATTCTGTTGTGATCCACTCATCACAAACTGTTATCAGTGACTGCCTTAAGTGTTTGAATACCATGGAGGAATATGTTTGTCAAAAGAGAAAGACATTCCTTAGTTGCAGCAAATCAAATTATACGCCACATATATTAAACTGTGTGCCAGGAATACGGATGGTTGAGGAATTGCAAATTCCAACATGAAGCTGACACAATTTGTACCTCGCTAGATAAATGTGCAGATTCATCCAGATGTGCAAAAGCGATTAAGCTTCAGCGTGAGCATTTCTCTAAAATTTGCAACTCAGTTTCACAGCTCAAAAGAATGAATAAGATCAAAATTAATTTTAAAGTGTGCATTTTTTAGATAAAGCACTTCAAAAAAAATTTTTAGTGCATGTATAAAACAGACCAGCTTGTCCATCCCTAGCTGGGATGTCATTGTATGTATGATGTACTTTTTTGAGGGGTAACCAAGTATTAGAGTGAGGTGGTATTAATAAAGATGTCCTCAAAAGATTCGAAGAGCCCTTCTGCATCAGACCAAAGCCCTTGAGGTGGGTACAGAGCAGGCATCCCTAACCTGCGGCCCTCCAGATGTTTTGGCCTACAACTCCCATGATCCCTAGCTAACAGAATCAGTGGTCAGGGATGATGGGAATTGTAGTCCAAAACATCTGGAGGGCCAAAGGTTGGGGTTGCCTGGTACAGAGCAAGACCAGTGAAGGACGTGGCCTGAGGATTTTTCTGAGGGCCAGATACAGAGGTCCAGAGGGCCACATTTGATCCCCAGGCCTGAGGCTCCCCACCCCTGATGTAATTCCACCCTTACGAGCATAGCAGTACATCAGACCAGTGCGATGTGATATTTAGACCTGCCTCGGTGCCAATATGTTGCACCCACCAGCTGTGTTGTTGTGCAGGTTTTTATGCAACACAATATACATGATCTAAATTGCCATAAAGTTATATGAGCATGTTATAAAAGTTGTTTGGAAGCTGTTACGCTTTAGAGACAGACCTCTATCCTAGTAACAAAAGCCCTTGTAAAAAAAAATAAATCTCAGAAAGGTTGTGTCCAGGTATATGGGATGGCAAGGAACCGGTACAAGTGGCAAGCGAGATGAGCAACTAATCAATCGTAGTAAAGTACTAATAATATTAATGAGGAGTCCCGGAGTTTCAGCCTGAAGCAGAATGGCATAGTTCAAAGTGAGCCACAAACTGGAGGGGATTTGAAGGAGAGGAACAGAGATAAGGGACCAACGAAGTCCCAGCATGCATGAGAAAAGACTGAGCTAACCATGTGAGTTTGGGAGAGTGCGATAGTCCCTCTATTCCTGAATCTCCTCCTTGAGAGGCCTTTGACTGCAGAGAGTCTGTCTCCCAACTATTGGAAAGAGAGGCTTCCATGGCAGAATTAACACTTTTTGGTGGGTGCAGAGTTGAGTATACCTTACTGCTGCAGGATGGCAAAATGATGGTGTCCCAACCCATCCCAAATCCATTAATCATTTTGTGGCAATCTGCAGTTTCCCTGACTGCCTACACTTCCTGATCTGAGAGATCCCCGTGGGAGAAGTTAGCCTCATGACTTCGTTTCCCGGGCTTCAGTTGAAGCAAGGGAAGCTGGGGGAACTGGTTACCAAATGTCTGAGATCGGTGCACTCATTTGAGGTGTGTGTGTTGTTGTTTTTTAAAAAGAAGCCTGTCCTTTTAATCTTTCAAACCAAAACACTGCACCATGAACAATGAACAGCTGCCAGGAGCATGGCAGACAGCCTCCGTGGCTTCCTGCACCAATAATAATAATAATAATAATAATAATAATAATAATAATAATAATAATAATTTATTATTTATACCCCACCCATCTGGTTGGGTTTCCCCAGCCACTCTGGATGGCTTCCAACACAATATTAAAATACAATAGTCTATTAAACATTAAAAGATTCCTTAAACAGGGCTGCCTTCAGATGTCTTCTAAAAGTCTGGTAGGGACATCTGGTGGGAGGGTGTTCCACAGGGCAGGTGCCACTACTGAGAAGGCCTTCTGCCTGGTTCCCTGTAACATGGCTTCTTGTAGTGAGGGAACCACCAGAAGGCTGTCAGAGCTGGACCTCAGTGTCTGGGCTGAACGATGGGGGTGGAGATGCTCTTTCATGTATACAGGGCCGAGGCTGTTTAGGGCTTTAAAGGTCAGCACAAACACTTTGAATTGTGCTCGGAAACGTACTGAGAGCCAGTGTAGGTCTTTCAAGACCGGTGTTATGGGCTACTGGACCCAACCATTTGGGCTAGTTGTGGACTAGGACTTGAGAGACCAGGATTCAAATCCCCACTCAGCCATGAAGCTCACCTGAGCAAGTCACTGCCTCTCAGCCTAACCTACCTTTCAGGGTTTTTGTGGGAATTAAATGAGTAGTGAGAGAACCACGTACACAACCTTGACCTTGCAATAAACAAACATACAAAGAAGCACCAGAAAAATAGGTTACTGTGAGGATTAAATGAGTTGGGGAGAACCATGTACACCACCTTGAGCTTGGAATAAATAAATCAATACCGGAAAAATAGGTTTGCACAATTAAAGTACTGTATATTCACTTGACTGATTCCTGACCACAGATGAACAGACAAGCTTCAGCAATCTTTGCGTCCTATTCTGTTTTCATATGAATTCTCCAACATCCCTAATATTGAGTCTACCACCTGCTTTAGCCAGAAAGAAATCTATCTCCCAGGCGTTGATTTGCACTTGGGAAGCCAACCACTAACCTATCAGCAGGCCCCAGAGGTAATTTATGGACATTGGTCAAGTCTCACAGGAACAACGAGCAGAGAGCAGCTTCTCAGGTCATAAATATCACTGCTGATTTCCAGGTCTCTGACTACACGTTTCACTCACAGACTTCAGCCTTCTCCCAAGGAGATTTGTAGGCAGCACAGAGACCGCAATAATTTCTCCGTCACTGACACACACCTTCCACTCCCTTGTGAACCAGTACCCTGAGAACTGTTTAACAAAGTAAAGGCAGCAACAAGGAAAAGAGACAACAAGAAGTGCAGAAGAAGAAAAGGGGGGAATGTCTCCCATTTGTATCCAAGGGGGGAAATCCTCAGGGTTGCATCTAAAGTAGTGCTATGTGTCATGGACTGGTTGGACACAGAGGAACGGTGAGAGGAACCAGCTAGGGAACCCCCAAGGGAAGAAGGCTCAGAGCCCGGGGTGTGGTGGTGGGACAACAATGAGTGGTCAAAAGAAGAAGACTGAGAAGAGGCAACAGGACTTAGTGAGCTGGGAGAGTCGATGGCAGAGAGAAGTCTAGAATCAGAGGCAGATCCTGAAGCAGATGAGTGGGAAGAGGGAGGTCTAGAGGCAGAGCTAAATCAGGCTGGTGAAGAGTTACAAGTGTCTCCCCCTTGTACTGTAACAAGCTCCAATTCCCCACTTCTTTCCCAGAACTAGAAGAGAGCTGAAAAGGGTGGAGCAGTGGCAGGCTGCATGCAGGCACAGTCTCTGATTGCTGGGGGGGACGGGACCTTGCAGACCAGGGGACTTAGGCAGATGTGGGGAGACAGGGGCTTCCAGATTCAGCAACTGATTCATGGCGCCAGACCTACTGGATATGAGTTGCTGTGCTCATCAGGCCTGACACTCCACCAAGTCTGTGAAGAGTTAACTCAGCCAATGACAGGTGGCCTCGGCTGTAGGCGCTCCTCAAGGGGCAGAGCCAACTGGGCCTGCAGGCTCTGCAGCTGAGTCCTAGCATTGTACCAAGAAGGACTTGGGTGACTTTGATTCAGATGAGAGTCACCCTGCTCAATGCGAGCTCCCGACATCCCTTTCTACACAATAATGGCCCAAGGATGTGACTGTCCCATCATCCTCAGATGATGGGACAGCCATGCAGACTCTCCAGCTCCACAGCCATGCATAATTGGCTACTTTAAGGATCACATATGACTCTTTGGACTGAGTGTGACAACTGCCACTGTGCGTAAGGGTGAGGACTTGAGATAATTCTGGACCTCAGCTGAGACATCATCTCACATTGCTTACCTAACAGGACCCGCTGGGAGTTGTCCAGGTTTCTTGACCAGTTTTGACCTGACTGAAGAGGCTCTGGTTTTTTATTCCAATGCCCCAGTTAACCTCGAGCCTCAGCAGAACGGGATAATTAGTAATCCTGGAACGTGGCCAGTCATTCCACAAAGAGTTTTAAGGAATTGCTCTTCCCAGTCTGGGAAATCTCTGAAACTTTTCACAGGGATTCTCAGTGGTCCACCTGCCCTTCACTCTGAGACACATGACCTAGGAGTATTGTGAAAGCCGGGCAGGCAAATATTTTCAATCCTAGACAAGGACCATCTTTTCATTCCATGTACATTGCAAAGGCTGATTTAAATATCAGCTCTGAAAAAGGCCTCAAGCCTTGGTCCCATCCAATAAATGGTCCCATCAACAGATCAGGCACTGCAGAAATCCTTGCGTGATAAGATACGTAAACATACACAGCATAGGTTCTATTATCTTTGCTTGTGAATTTTCATTCTGCCCAGTCTATCAGATGCAAAGTTCATTGAATATAATTAGTCATCCTGATATAATAACAAGCTTTCAAGGGCTTCAGTCTCTGATATATAGCCAAGAAGCTAATCAAATGCTAAAGTAAAGAATGTTCACAATAGACACTTGACTCCCTCTTTGAAAGGGAAAGCCTAACTGGCCAGTTTCTCATACTGTGATCCAATACTGACTCACCTGGAAGTCAGGCTGGGCAAAGTGTGGTAACAGGCTCAGGGGGCAAGTGCTGGGGGGGCTCTGTCTGGGGCTGATCAGAATTGAAGTTCAGCAATATCTCAAAGGCCACAGGCTAGCTGTACACCTAACTTTTTGTTTGTTTCTGAGCTCTCTGACCCTTCATTTCACTACTTCCTTTATCCTCTTTCCTCTTCTCAAGTTGGCACACACAGTTACTCCCATCCTTAAGAACTTTGTGTGGTTTTAATCCCACCCAAACTGACAACTTGCCCTTCCTTTGCAAAAGCTGGTATGCAAACATTCTGTCTAAATTTGTTCCCTCGCTGATTGGAATGCTCTGGAGCAACATTCCATGATATCACATTAGCTAAGCCAATCAGTGTTCACCATCACAACACAATTCAGTATAGTTGGGGTGCTCCAACTGCTAAGCAATCAAGGACTATGCAAAAATATACATGCACAACCACGAGATTTATTGCTCTGGTACACAAATGTGACTAGTTCAGTATAGCAACCAGATCAAATACAGATGTACCTTGTTTGAGTCTCTGAGGCTCACTCATATTAATTGGTGAGTCCTAATGAACACAGTGCAACTCATAGTCCCATGTGATTCTCCTCTGAACCACTGTAGACCTGCACTTACTATGTTGTATACAGTTATGCAATTCCCCATATGTGATCAAGTTCAAGGGAAACTGGTTTGCGACTTCTCAGCAGAATATAAGTGCACCATTTCCCCTCCACCCTGAAAATGGTTTTGTAGCTTTTAAAAATGAGTGCTCCTTTTAATAATAAAATAAAATGGCAACAGTAAAAATAATGTGACAGATACGGTTTAAATGAATAGGCATTCATATTGTGCTTTCAAAAATAAAAAAGTCAGACAACATGAAGGCTAGTAAAGGTAAAGGTACCCCTGACCATTAGGTCTAGTCACGGACGACTCTGGGGTTGCGGCTCTCATCTTGCTTTACTGGCCGAGGGAGCCAGTGTTTGTCTGCAGACAGCTTCTGGGTCATGTGGCCAGCATGACTAAGCCGCTTCTGATGAACCAGAGCAGCGCATGGAAACGCCGTTTACCTTCCCGCCGGAGTAGTACCTATTTATCTACTTGCACTTTGATGTGCTTTCAAACTGCTAGGTGGGCAGGAGCTTGGACTGAACAACAGGAGCTCACCCTGCTGTGGGAATTCAAACCGCTGACCTTCTGATTGGCAAGCCCAAGAGGCTCAAGGCAAATGAATGAAATTGGCACTTAATTTTCTGCTACCATCCACAGAAAAAATTGTGAAGGCAGAGGAGAAGTTGGACTTGCTCTGCTGGAAGAAAGAGTGTGTCAAGTCCTGTTTTAAAGGCACCTCTTTTTACACCCAGAATTAGCAACTTCTGAAACAACTTTGGATGTCTCTGATCTTGCCAAGAAGCAGGCCTTAAGAGACGAAGCCTTAAATGGCCTCTGGTTGATCCCATCAGCCTTTCGGGATAATCCAGCTAAGTGCCTGTGAGACAAATGGCAATAAAGGACAAATCCCAACTCTTTAAGTGTATTTTCAGTCCCAACTAGAAAAAGCTACATGTAGAACTGCCAGCAGAGAATATCCTTGATACATTTGAGGGTTGTCAGTTATTAAACAGTTAATCATAAGAATTTTAACTAATTCATAAAATTTACACTTACTCATGGGATAAAATTATTGTGTGTGTCTCTGTGTGTTTTAACATACTTTGTTTTTAGAAGATTCATGCCTAAATAATAGTAGACACTGAGTTAAGTCGTGGGTTGACATAGCAGCCGGCACAGCGATCTCTTCAAGTAGCTCTTTATTATGGTAAGCTGGAATAGAACTGACAGTGAACAGCTCAGCCGGCCTGTATTTATAGGCAGCCGGCTGTCACATTGTAACCACAACAGCCCAGAGTTCCCGCCTAAAATAACTGCCGCGGACCTGAGTGAAAACTATCTACAGACCTGAGTGAAAACTATATACAGTATCCCCCTGTTGGCCCAGGGTGAAACTACACTACATAACACACTGCAAGAGGCATTCTCTTCCCTCCTCCTGTTGGAGAGAGGAGGAGAGATGTCTCTTTTAGAAAATGCATGCCTGGATCTCTGAAAGCACCATCAGGCACCATAAAAGACATTCTCTTTCCTCCTGCAGGGAAGAGGAGGTGCTATTGCTCGTCTTAGAAGATGCATGCCAGGCTGCGAAAGGAAACATTGCTTGATATACAGTCATACCTTGGAAGTCAAACAGAATCCATTCCGGAAGTCCGTTGGGCTTTCAAAATGTCTGCAACTAATCCAGAATGCAGCTGCCAGAGTGGTGACTGGGAGTGGCCGCTGAGACCATATTACACCGGTCCCAAATGACGTACATTGGCTACCAGTACGGTTCCGAGCACAATTCAAAGTGTTGGTGCTAACCTTTAAAGCCCTAAACAGCCTTGGCCCAGTATACCTGAAGGAGCATCCTCACCCCCATCGTTCAGCCCGGATGCTGAGGTCCAGCACCGAGGGCCTTCTGGCAGTTCCCTCACTGTGAGAAGTGAGGTTACAGGGAACCAGGCAGAGGGCCTTCTCGGTAGTGGCGCCCACCCTGTGGAACGCCCTCCCAGCAGATGTCAAGGCAATAAGCAACTTTCTGACTTTTAGAAGATATCTGAAGGCAGCCCTGTTTAGGGAAGTTTTTAATGTTTGAAGTTTTATTCTGTTTTTAATGTTCTGTTGAAAGCCGCCCAGAGTGGCTGGGGAAACCCAGCCAGATGGGTAGGGTAGAAAGAATTAATAATGATAATAATAATGATAGCAACAACAACAACATTCAGAAACCAAAGTGCCGCTTTTGATTGGCTGCAGGAAGCAGCAAAAGCCCCATCAGATATTCGGCTTCCAAAAATAGTTCGCAAACTGGAACAGTCAGGGTTTGTAGCGTTCAGGAGCCAAAACGTTCGAGAACTAAGCTGTTCAAAAACCAAAGTACGACTGTACTAGGACTCCCAGCCACTCTATAACTGGATGCATTATTGTGATCGAAATCTCAATTAAAATGTTTATCCCCCCCACAACAACAACCCTAAACCTTAAATATCATTTTAACATACAGTTGGCAGAGAAAGGATTTCAGTAACACATGCCCCCCAACATTTCTCAGACTAACATAGTGACATTTCTCATAGTGACATAGTGACTCATACTAACATAGTGACATTTCTCCCCACTCCTTGCACCCCCATCTTTGGGTGTGCCTCCCATAGAGCATTTTCTATCACAAGAAGGATGAGTGTCACCAACAGGACACAGCGCACAAACATGCTCCGCCGTCCTGAGAAAAGCCCTTAATCCTGATTTCATTGTATGTCATTCTTTGGTAGATTTACAAAAAGAAAAGAAAAAACACAACTTTTTTTTTTTAAAGGGGGTACTATTAGATGCAGGGACGCGGGTGGTGCTGTGGGTAAAACCTCAGTGCCTAGGACTTGCTGATCGTCAGGTCGGCGGTTCGAATCCCCGCGGCGGGGTGTGCTCCCGTTGCTCGGTCCCAGCGCCTGCCAACCTAGCAGTTCGAAAGCACGTCAAAGTGCAAGTAGATAAATAGGGACCGCTTACCGGCGGGAAGGTAAACGGCGTTTCCGTGTGCTGCGCTGGCTCGTCAGATGCAGCTTTGTCACGCTGGCCACGTGACCCGGAAGTGTCTCCGGACAGCGCTGGCCCCCGGCCTCTTAAGTGAGATGGGCGCACAACCCTAGAGTCTGTCAAGACTGGCCCGTACGGGCAGGGGTACCTTTACCTTTACCTTACTATTAGATGCAGACACACAAAGCATTTTTTCAAATAAAAAAATAAAAAATCAAGACTCCTTGTGCTCCACTCCCCCTTTCTTCCTGCCCAGGGTGGTCCTGACCTCTGCCTGCCCCTCAGAATCAGTGCACCGCATGGAGCACATGCGCACAGGCGCCATCAACCCGAAAGTCAGCCCCCGCACCATGCCGGTAAGAGCAGGTGGCGGGGCAGAGATGGCAGGGGTCACCATGGGCCAGTTGGACAAGCCTCATGGGCTGCTACCGGCCCATGGGCCTTAGGTTGCCGACCCTTATCTAGTCCAACCCCCTGTAATGTCCAATACGGGGATCGAACCTGCAGCCTTGGCATAATTGGCACCACTCTCTAACCCAGGGGTAGGCAACCTAAGGCCCGTGGGCCGGATCCGGCCCAATCGCCTTCTCAATCTGGCCCGTGGATGGTCTGGGAATCAGCATGAGTAGAATGTGTCCTTTTATTTAAAATGCATCTCTGGGTTATTTCTGGAGCATAGGAATTTGTTCATTTTTTTCCTTCAAAATATAGTCCAGCCCCCCACAAGGTCTGAGGGACAGTGGACAGGCCCACAGCTTAAAAAGGTTGCTGACCCCTGCTCTCACCACCTGAGCTATCCACTTGTGACAATGCACTTGGATGCACGGTACCAGCGCTGTACAGTGGTACTTCGTGTTACATACACTTCAGGTTACATATGCTTCAGGTTACAGACTCTGCTAACCCAGAAATATTACCTCGGGTTAAGAACTTTGCTTCAGGATGAGAACAGAAATTGTGCTCCGGCGGTGCAGTGGCAGCAGGAGGCCTCATTAGCTAAAGTGGCACTTCAGGTTAAGAACAGACCTCCGGAACGAATTAACCCAAGGTACCACTGTATTGCTGGACCATAAAGAAGGCTGACCGCTGAAGAATTGATGCTTTTGAATTATGGTGCTGGAGAAGACTCTTGAGAGTCCCATGGACTGCAAGAAGATCAAACCTATCCATTCTTAAGGAAATCAGCCCTGAGTGCTCACTGGAAGGACAGATCCCGAAGTTGAGGCTCCAATACTTTGGCCACCTCATGAGAAGAGAAGACTCCCTGGAGAAGACACTGATGCTGGGAAAGATGGAGGGCACAAGGAGAAGGGGGTGACAGAGGATGAGATGGTTGGATAGTGTTTTCGAGGTTACCAGCATGAGTTTGACCAAACTGCGGGAAGTAGTGGAGGACAGCGGTGCCTGGCGTGCTCTGGTCCATGGGGTCACGAAGAGTCGGACATGACTAAACGACTAAACAACAACAACAACACTGTATTTGGGTTTTGCTTCATTTTTGTTTTTAAAAGCCCACTATGCAAGGTGAAAGGCCCCTTGGCCTTGTCTCCAGTGCCCGCCTTGGGCCTGCCATCGCTTAGCTGCCTGCTTGCCTCATCAGGCGCAGTGGTCCGCAGCAGCCCCCGATCCCTCCCAGGCCCTCCTGATCTCAGAGCTGAAGGGTTTGTCGGCAGCCAGCTAATCCCTTAGGACAGACAGCTCCTTCCCTTGCTCTTACCTATTGCTGCAGAAAGTCCATCTGGAGTTTATTACACTTCAAACAACCTGGCAATTCAGGCACCATCGCCTGGGATAAATCCAGGCTGCTGAACTGAGCTTATTTCACATCAGGCAAACCTGCCACAAATCTGGCTTCTGGGAGCAACGAGGGAAGTAGGCACACTTCATTTTGCTGACAGAGATATGAGTGGTAAATATAGAGGGCTGCATCTCTTCTCTTGAGTTTTGACACACACATGGACAGTGTCTTTCCCGAAGCGACAAGCAAAGCTTCCTTCAGTTCGATTGGGAAATGGCATGCCAATTATGAGTATTTTTAGAGTTTTTCTCGGAGTTCTTGGACTCCAAATGTTGGTTGCACTGCATCAAATCACTTTCAGACCTTACCTTTTGCTTCATCCAAGACCTGGATGCTAATCACATCACAAAGGAAACACCTGCAATAGGGTTTTAATTTTTTTTATTTTAAGGCTTCTGTGATTAGTGAGCAAGCCCTGTGATGCTCTGAGCCTTGGTGAAAAATAGGGTTTGTGGGGAGGTTGATAGCTCGATGGCATAAACTTTGCATGCAGAAAGTCCCACGCCAACCCCTTGTATCTCCAAGATACAGCTGGAAAATACTTCTCTTTGAAACCCTGGAGAGTCCTTGCCAATCAACATAGTTAGCCTTACTCACAAAGTGTCCCGGGAAAATAGGACATCCTATTGTTTTCACAGAAGAACAGTGGCCATTTTGGATACTACAATCTCACAAGCTCTTGCCCCCCCCCCCCAGAGCTTTGGGGTGCTGTGCGAGATCATGCCCCAGAAAAGAACTTTTTCAGGGTGAGATCCTGGCACGGGTCATGTGACTTGCCCAGGAGTGCATCCCAGAAAACATGAGTCCCAGTTTTTGAAATGAAAAAGTTGAATGGTATGAGTTATCTAGGTAAAGGGTAGGGGGGATTCAAACCTCCGACCTTCCGATCGGCAAGCCCAAGGCTCAGTGTTTTAGCCTTAGTGCTAATATAAAGGCAGCACCTATGAAGGCAGCACCTATGAAGGCTCTAACCCTTGCAGGGGGCTCACTAGCCTCTCCCTGGAGCTTCCTGCTCCTCCTTGCTGTCACTGCCTGTTCACCTGCCCTTGCTAAACATGCAAGCAATATAACAATAAGGGCAAGGAGATAAGGTGCCTTCACAAAAGGTGCATTCACAAAAGACCTCTCCTCCCCTGGTTAAGTGCCCAATCCTAATCATGGCAACTCAGAGGCTATACTGAAATCAGGGTGGCTTACTTCCAGGCAGGTGGGGTCAGCCTTGCAGCCTTAAATGCCAAGAGGGCAAGGATTCTTTCAGCTGAAGGTATACTAGGACTATAAGGGATGTGGGTGGTGCTGTGGGTTAAACCACAGAGCCTAGGGCTTGCCGATCAGAAGGTCGGTGGTTCGAATCCCTGAGACGGGGTGAGCTCCCGCTGCTCGGTCCCTGCTCCTGCCAACCTAGCAGTTCGAAAGCACATCCAAGTGCAAGTAGATAAATAGGTACGGGTGGGAAGGTAAACGGCGTTTCCCTGCGCTGCTCTAGTATGCCAGAAGCGGCTTAGTCATGCTGGCCACATGACCCGGAAGCTGCACGCCGGCTCCCTCGGCCAGTAAAGTGAGATGAGAGCCGCAACCCCAGAGTCGTCCGCGACTGGATCTAATGTTCAGGGGTCCCTTTACCTTTATACTAGCACCAAGCATAATGGTCCTAGGAGATACTGTTATTGAAACAGCAGCTGCAATGTCTGAAATGACCCCCTTGCGCACAGCCTGCGGCCTCAGTGTTCGTGTTCCCACTTGGAACCATAATTTCTAGAGATCCTAAGAAGGCAGATGAATCTTGATGAATGATAACACTTTGCAACTTGCGTGTGTGTGTGTGTGTGTGTGTAGGCATTGCAAAAGAAAAGACAGATGTGCGAAGAGTGGTGGTGGTGGGGAGAATATTGATTGTCCCAGCAGCCAACTCTTGTATTGGGCTGAAGGTCCTGAGCAGTCACTGGTCTTGGTTTAGGACTGTTGTGTCATGTGTCAATGCTGTCCAACAGAAGCTGGCCTTATGAGTAAATCAGGCTCCTAACGGATTCGAGGAAAAATGGTTAACTTGGCGGAATAGTTCTGGAAGACGTAGGAGGGCAGAGGCTAATTTGTCTAATATTATGTCACCATGCTGAGTAATTACTTTGTTTTGGAAGGAAGTAATCCAAAATCGGATTGATATGACGCTACACAGAGATTTACAAGAAGGAACTTCAAGGTCTCAACTTTGTGTTTTGGGGGTGGGGGAGGTTGGTAGTGAAGAATCCCCAACACCTTTAGGGGGTTGTTATTGGGCTGTTGTTTTTATTTTGATTATAGATATTGTGGTGTTTTTATGTTGATCTTGTTCTGAGAACCACCCTGAGATCTCTCTGTATAGGGTGGTATATAAATTTAATGAATGAATGAATGAATGAATGATGAATGGATCCAGGTTCCAGTGATTGGGCATTGTATGTATAGATCATGTTTCCAAGGAAGAAATGCATCACACAGTATAGCCAGATCTGGAGGCAGATGCTAGAACTGGATGCTGTTGAACTTGGGTCACAATTCAGTAAAGGAGAGCTATGCAGTGAAACGATGGGGAAAGGAAGGAGTTGGGAGCGGAGAGGGAATATGAAAGACCATAATGTGCTTGGAGTCATACCACTTGATGCAATCGTTGCAAAGCGTTTGATTCAATACATTTTTCAAAGCCATCCTCTCCAAACTGTGTGTCGTTTTCCTTTCAACATCTTCCCTGCAGAGGAAGCACGTGAGTGTGGGGACTGTAGTTCATCAGGGAAGCATATCTTTTCCATGCACCTAGTCCCAGATCAGCTGGTTAAAACAGGAAGCCTGTGGGTCCCTCTAGATGTTGCTGTTTCTGAACCTTCACCTGCCCCTGCCGGTACGACCCATCATCAGGTATGATGGAAGTTGCAGTCCTACAACACCTGGAGGTCCACAGGCCCTTGGGTTAAAAGGGTCAGGTAGCAGGCAATGAGAGGAATTTCTTACTGAGATCTCAGAAACCTGGAGAAGATAATACTAGGCTGAATGGACAAATAATCTGATCTAGTAGAAGGCAGTTTCCATGCAGGAAGAAAAAGGGGGGAAAGCTTTAAGAAGTTTATCATGCATGGAAATCACATATGTATGTATTGGACTCATCTGTGATTACACCATTTTTATGGCTTCTCCTACAAGGAAGAAAGTGATTTTTAGATAACAAAATGCAGAGGATGAATGATGGATCTAACCTTTAGATACCTATAGAGGAGATAATATTCTCAAGTAGGGATGGAGGAAAAATTTGATTCACTGTGCATGTAGATTTGAATTTATCAAATTTGCAGTTCCCAAAGCAATCTGTGAACTGAAACACAGCTCTCATTTGAATTTTGCACTTATCAGAATTTTGCAATGCGTTCCTCCAACCAAATAATGCTTACAAAGATGCATATTTTGGGGGAAAGTGTGTGTGAAAATGAATAGATCATACAAAAATGCTGGCAATGAGGGGAAATTGTTGCCAAATTACTTTAGTCAAAACTGCATATTAAAATGTGTCGATTAGCAGAAATTCACACTAAAATGCTGATGAAGTTTCACAAGGATTAAAACCAAAAGGTAGACTGCTGCAAATCTAGAGAACTGAAGTTTGGAAAAATTGAGAAACCAAGAGAACCAAAAGATCCAGCACAATTGGCAAAATACAGTCCCAAAGGCCACCAAGCGGCCAGCTCTTCGGCAATGAACACCTTGCAAAACTCCATCTCAAGTTATGTTCTCAAACAAAACGATCAGAACTGACTGTGAACCATACTTTTTTCTTTCATTCTTGCTGTGTGGATATTGGATGTGGTTACAAAAGTGATGAAGGGGAAAGGTACTCTGTACAACCTCAGAGACCCTCTACAATGTGACTTCCAAGCTTGTGCCCTGGTTCTGTAAATGGGTCTGAGTTCTACAAACCTGACCACAGCCCAAATTGAAACCCAAATTAAACTCTTAAGCCCTTCCTGTTGCAATGGACAGTCAGCAAGCAAACCATTTGTGGGAGCAAACGCTATTTCTTATTCAGCTGAATGATTTCCAGGGGGCAGGCATTAGGGGTCAGCATGTATGGGAACCTTCTAAGCCCCACATCTTGATAGGAGCTCCACTGCCCATTCGTAGAGCCTTCTGGCTCCTATTCCCCTTTGCTGTCACCATCCTCTCACCTGCCCCATTGGAGAGATGCAAGAAGAAGGAATAGTAACATCCTAGTCCAGTCCCTAGTGGAGGCTAACCTGTTAGGGCGAAGGGAGTGCTGCCCCATCAGTGGCAGTCTGTGTCTAGCCAGCCCTCCTTGCCTGATTTCTTACAGCCAGTCCAAGGGGTGCTGCTTGTTCCTCCTTAGTCTCAGTGCTGCTCTTATGGAACTCAGCAGGAAGGAACTGGGGTGGAGGCAAAACGAGAACGAGTCTTTTCTGCCCGTCATTGGCTCTCTGGCTCCACCTACTGTTGGGCTCCCTCCCTCCCGCCTTATCAGTTCCAACGGGCACCAGCCACCACTGGCACTGACGTGAATTGGGCCCAGAGGGAGAGGAAAGAACGTAATGGTGACAAGGTTAGCCCACATTAAAAACATCTCCATTGTACCTTTTATCAATGATCTAAAAGCACTTTATTAAAAACAAAAACACCCCCCAAAACAAGCAAGTATGGTTTGAGGGTTCCCCCAAACCTGAAACTGGCCCTGCTGGCAATTTTTATTTATCCGCTAAATTTGTGGGAGGGATTCCACAGCATACCAGAAATGTACAATTAAAGTACTTTCTTACCCTACGGCAGCGAAGCTTCTTCTTTTCCCTTTTAAGTAAGCATGCTGCAGTTTGGAAAAGTGTGGGGTGGGATTAATGAGAAGATGTATAACCCTCCCTCCGAATAAAACCCTAAAATGCTTCCAAAATCAGGATGAATGCTCATTGTGCTATAACTCCCCCGCAAACAAATCAGAACAAATGTTCCATCAAGACCAGGCGTAGTCTAACCTCCACGTAAGCTTTCTGCAAGCAAAGCAGGATGAATGCCCCGTAAACAGGTCATAAGGAGGAGTCCTTTATATCCTGCCTTTCCGCCAAATCAGGGGCAGGGAACTAGGGCCCTCCAGATGTTTCTGAGCTATATAGCACCATCCCTGGAGGGATCTAGCATCGTCCCCATTGTTTGGCCATGCTGGCTGAGGCAGATAGAAGCAAGAGTCCAGTCACATCTGGAGGGCTGCGGGTACCCTACCCTGCATTAAATGCCACTTTTGTCTGGGTAGCTACGCTGCCCCATCTCCTGTCTGAAGTGGGTCTCCAGAAGGTGCTTTTTTCAGACATAACCGCAGCTGTTCCTTACAATTTGGGCTCAAGCTGTTAACTATAACAAAGGCCCATTGAGATACCGTTATGTTACACAACAGGGTACATAATGCCCGAGGGTGCATTGGGCAGCGCAGAAAACAATTTCTAAGAATGTGGCATGACCTTATTACTCTGTTTCATTCCATAAGAGGATCATCACCAAAGGCACATACACGTCATAAATTGCAGCTGTTACGGCAATTTTGCCCTAACTCTGAAAACCCCACTCTGAAAATTATTATGGCCCAACTTGTCCTACTTCCAAAGGCTCTACTAGGTATTGTTTACTCACTTAATCAATTAGTATTATGCATTCTTACAATGCCTGCCTGCTGACAAAGCAGTTGCATTCTTGCGCTTACTTTAGCACTTTTAAGCTCCAGCATCTCCCGTAAGCTCACAATGTCCCATGGCATCAAATTCAACCCAGAGAGAAATGCACCAGCCTCAGCTTGTTCGGGGGCGTGGGGACAAACACACAGCAGCAGCCTACCTTTTTGCAACCATTTAAAGACTACATAACCCATGCTGCAGCATGACTGAGAGCAAAATAGGCACCCACGGAATCTTTACACAACATTGAAATTGCCACCACCATCTATGGTGCACTGTTTCCACTAGCATAAAGACATGCACAGAAACAACCGGGACCTTTAAAGTGAGACACACCAATATAATGTCAGAGAACTTGAGCTGGGCTTGGAAAACAGGGATGAAAAACAGAGCTAGGCATGGAATTCTCCCGCAGGCTCACCTATACACTAACTCTCTGCTCCTTCTGAAAATTCACGTACGTTTTCTCTCTCTAGCTCCGCACCTAGTCTGTGTTCAACTAGTTTACAGCAGCCTGACCAGGCCCTTGCAGTTCATTTCCTTCCTCTCCTCCCCACGATTCCAGATATACTCCACACACTCCCATTTGCATTTGGCAACCACACTTACTTCACGGAGCTCCTTGGCCACCTCCTTGAGTTCTTGCAGGATGCCTTCAAGCTGCCCGATCACCATTTTCATGCGCCCCCTGATGCGCTCCCTCTCGCTGGTGTTACTGCTGTCGGTAGCGTTGTCAGTGGGCTGCCTATCCTGCAAGCCCCGGGAGTTCA
This sequence comes from Podarcis muralis, assembly GCF_964188315.1. Classification (NCBI taxonomy): domain Eukaryota; kingdom Metazoa; phylum Chordata; class Lepidosauria; order Squamata; family Lacertidae; genus Podarcis; species Podarcis muralis. Next base: position 8,613,824 of record NC_135668.1, read on the forward strand.
TCCTTCACAGGGTGCCGGGAAGCTGGGGCAGAGCTGCGTGGTGCATCCTGCTTTTGCCCAGCCAGACTGTGCCTCCACGGAGCCCCTCTTGGCTGGGGAGATCTCCACATCTTAACGCCCACCCACCCTGCCCCAGAAAGCCCCAGCCACACGCTCACCTCCTGCCACCTTTGCGATCTCCCCACCCTAGCAGGATCGGGGCAATAAAGCTAGGGCAGTTGCGGGGCGATCAAACAAAGAATGAATCGGACAAGCCCCCATCTGTCCCAGTTGAGTATAGAAGATCTGGTATGACCATCTGACTTCAAGGCTGGTCGTATGGGATTGCCATGGACAGCCAACCCAAGGGGTTAAGGCTTTATTATTTGCACTCCACTCTGCAAGCTCTGAAGTGCCTGGGTCTAGATAAAGTGCAGAAAGAAGCCAATATACCACGCCAGTCTGTGCCACGTTTGCTGTCCCATCAAGGAAAGCATCACTTCCAGTTAGTTCACCACTGTCCCTTTGGAGAATCCTCTGGAGATCCTGGAGGCAGGACCTCACTGCTTGGCCTCAGGGTTTCCCCACACTTCTTCCGCAGAGGGGTCCCCCATGGGACGGGAGATCTTTGGCACCGCTGCCATCTCTATTGCTGGTGGGCTTAGAGGGGCTATGCAGGACTTCCAGCCTCAGCCAAGCTTGGGAGGTCTCTTTGCTACGAATCTCAGGAAGCTCCTTAAAATGACAAACGTGGTTTTAAGCATAGAAAGTGGGCACCCGTGAGACGCTGGAAGCACAAAGAATTCCACACCACTTCCTGCATGGAGGGATAAAAGAGAGAGACAGAGAGAGGGGAAAAATCAGCGTAGTCAGGATGCTTATCTGGAAAATGCCAGGAATCTTCTAAATCACTTAATAACCAGCTTGGACCAGGGCTTTGCTGTGCTAACACCAGAATCCATGGGAGCCCTGAAGACCATCACCCTCTTTTCATCATGGAGAAGCACCAGGTAGCGATCTAATTAGCAGAGATCCCTTGAGAAGGATCACCCATGCTCTGGGACCACTCCTTTGTCTTGCCCCACAAACTCCAGCACCTTCCAAGCAGGTCAAGCTTTGTCCTGACAGATTAGTCATATGGGCAAGGAGCACCCCAAGACCACAAAATGTTGGTATCACATTCCTCCTCCCCCCACACCAAGAGAAGACTTCAAACATAAATAGTTCGTGTATGTGTGTGTGCACGCACACTGATTTTCACACATTCCTTGCACATCCCTTTCTGCTGGCCATCAGATATAAACTTTAGCATTCCTCCCACCCCCCAAAATATTTTCTCCCCTAAAGGTTATCTCCTTCTAGGCCCTCAGACAGCAGTGCCTGCATGGGCTCGACTGGGTCATAAAAATAATATTTTCAAAAATCCTCTGCGAAAGGAAAAGGACAGCTGCTTTTTAACCCACTATGATGACTTAAAAAGCCAACTTACTAGCAAGGCGGCTGCTTCCAAAGCCTGTCGAACCCTCTTGCTCCAAACGGACCCCTCCTCTCTCTTCCTTCCATGGCTTTGGATGTCACAAGCAGATTCTTGGGTCCTCTTCCCTTTCCCCAAAGCTGGCTAAGCCTGGACATGAGTGGTGAGGTATATCCAGTTTTTTTAAAAAAAGAAAATCAAATCCAGGGTATCGACACACATGCACACACACTTCCACGTCTCTCAGATTAACCCTTCAGTTGCACATGGATGCGTTGTGGTTATTGCCCTTCTGGTTTCCTTCAAGTATGGAGGAGAGAGAGAGAGAGAGAAGGAGGGGGGGAGGAAGAATAGGAAACTGTACCCACTCCCCGCATGAATAGAGAGAAAAAGCCCCCGCTCCCTCCCCGTGGCCAGCTAGCCAACCAGCTGGGGAGATTAATCAGTTCAGTTCAGAAGCTCTGTCTGTGCAGGCTTTCCATCTGCATAGCAGAAGGGAATGTCTCCACCGGTCCAAGGGCCCTGGTCTCCAGTCCACAGGTGACATGGCTCCTCCAGTTGAAGATGTCTTGGGGAAGAGGTGCAGGAGGAGGAAGAAGAAGAAGAGGAGGAAGAGGAAGTCAGTGTCCTTTCCCCTACCTCATCCCCTGTTTTTAGGGCATAGGGTGTTGCTAGGTCAGCTTCTTGCCAGCAGCCGGCCGGCCGGCCACCCTTGGAGCTATTCAGCAGGGCAGTGCAATCCAGGAGACCACTTCTGTGCTGCCTTTGGACCCATAAGTAGCTGAGATCAGATGCTGCTCACATCCTGGCGAAGGAGTCCTTTCCTGAAGCTAGGAAGACGGTGGCAGAAAGGGATGGGGGGGGGAGGAGAAGAGAAGCACACTCTTCTTCCTTAAAGCTTCAGAGCTCTCCAGTTCTGCCTTGACTGACAGCAGTGGGATGCTAGTGTCCGACTTATGATGCCCAGTGCTTCATCTGAAGGGAGAGCCATGCAAGTGGGCAGAGAGAGAGAGAGAGAGAGAGAGAGAGAGAGAGAGAGAGGTTGGCTTCTTCTTTCCTCTTGCAAGTCAGATCTCCTGGAGAGTGCTTGAGCGTCTTGTGCTGGCTGCTCGGCAAGGATGTGCGTGCGTAGCTGCCTGGTCCATGTCCATGTCCCTAGTAATCTGTGGAGAACTGTCCTGGTCTCCCCAGCATCCTTACAGCCTGCCAGCTTGACGGCTATTGCTCAGCTTAAAGATGCTTGGCTTGTGCTGTGTCAGAAAACGGGGTGGAGCCTTGGCAGAACAGGGGGATTTAAAGGGCCAGAGCATTGGAAAAATCCAGGCTGCAAGCAGAACATTTCCGTCTGTTTGGCTTTTAACTATTTCTAGGGCCATCTTCAAAAGTGATCAACTGTGTGTGGGGGGGTGAGTGGGGGGGGGTTTGCGGGTGTCTCCAGACTGTCGCTATTTTCCAGGAGGGATGGAAACACACGTCAAAAGAGCAGACTTGCACAATTAAAGTGGATTAAAATGCTCTCTTTCCCCAGTGAAAGAAATCCACTTTAAAAATATATATATCATTTTTTTGCAGCTTGGAGAGTGATGGGGAAATTCATTGAAAAGTGTGAGATGGGTTGGGTTGTTTTTGTTTTGATTGTGTGTTTTGTGGTTTTATATTCTGATTTTATTCTGTGAACCGACCTGGGGACCTGCAGGTATAGGGAGGTATATAAATTCAATAAAGAAAAAATAAAAATGAACAATCAGAAGATATCAAAACACCCCATATGAAAATCAGAACAAATTCAGGATGAATTCTCAGTTGTCATATAACTGTCCTCCAAACAGATCAAAAAAAGTGCTCAGTAACGAATGGACATAGTCTTTGTGGACATAGTCTAATCACCATGCAAGCTCTGTGCAAGCGAATCGAGGGGGGGGTGCTGAATATATAACTTAGTTGCTTCAAGCATGGTACTGATAAGACCAAGGTTGCAGGTTCGATCCCTTCATGGGACAGCTGCATATTCCTGCATTGCAGGGGGTGGACTAGATCAGGGGTCAGCAACATGCCCACAAATGCCTCCGAAGATATCGTCAATCAACTCTGCACAAAGGTTCCCGAGATGGAGGAGACAGTATTTGCCTCCTTTTGGATGTTTAGGGGAAAGCAAATGAAAGCAACTCCTTTATGATTTTGTCGTGCCCCTACCCCCCAACACACAGTGCAGAAGGCTACCAATTTGTTCTCAGACAAATGGAGAAAAAATTATTTCCCCAAAGTCCATACAACAAGAAAAAAGTAAACACACCCCATGTTATTTTCATCTAATGGAATACTCCTTCCTATTGTTTTGAAACATGGGGCAAGGCGGAGAAACATTATAAAAATCTGTCACAAGGAGGAAACAAGCAGGAAGGAAGGGACTCCAGACTGGACAGAGGTAAGGGGGCAGGTTCTAGAGGTTCTAGGGCTCCCATGAAATGATACCACATGCAGCCATCCTTTTATTCACTCTTGGAATCATGAAAACTTGGACCAGACAGAATCCTGCAAGAAGTACCTGGGGTGTCCTCATCATAAGACAGTTTCGAAAAGGAAAGTGAGCTTTTCCAGTGAATATGATTTTGGGAAGGAGACTCACTTTGGAATATTTTTCTCATTCAATCATGGTAAAATATATTTGGTATAGACCCTACGTTCTGTCCAGATCCCCCCATGGCTGGTACTCAGAAGGCCAGCTCAGCCTCCTCTGACTCTGAGCTTGAAGCCAAGTCCATGACAAGCCCCTAGCTCCTTGCTCCCTGCTCCTCGCCCTCTCTTCCTTTTATATAATTCCAGGCATGGAAGATGGGATTAAGCACTTATTTGTATGCTATCCAGGCTTCAGCTTCAGACACAACTAATGCCCTTTTCTGACCAACACTTAATGATACTACCACCTGTGATCTGTACCGGCTCAGAAACAAGCCAACCACTTCAGGGTAGAAATGCTGCAATTTTTAATTCCACTCATGAGCTTTGCTGATTGAGTTGATCTGTTATGTTCTTCTCCACTCATCCTACCCCATCATCATTCACAAAGCATCTACCTGGCGCATTTGAACATCAAAGGGATCCCATTTGGAGTCTTTAGCCTTTAATATCCTCTAGGCATAATGTTACATTCACACAATCTGAGACTCCCTCAAAAATGCACACAGACATCCATGCCGGCAGTAGAGATGTACGTAATAAGAAGGCCGTGTTTTTGCATTCTACCCTGTATTTGTCCCATGCAACACTGTTACCATTCTGCTGAAAGATGTTTCCTGCCCAAAAAAACGTTCAACTTGTGGCCCACTGTGGCAAAATTACATAACTTGTGCAATTAGCATAATTGCATAATTACATAATGTAACCTATACAATTTACATAATGTAGGTTCCATAAATCACATTATTCCACCCCATACATCCCAATGTAAAGGAAACACAATGCAAATGAGGTATGTGTGTTTGTGTAATCAATTGCCTATCGTTTGTGGACTGAAAGCAGTAACAACAGAAAATACCAATGATATTCAGTGGATTGATTTCCATTCCAGACATGGGACGAATAAGGAAACCCCTGCTATTCCCATTCCCATTCCTCTTTTCATCGGAATTCTCCAACATACCTAGCCAGCAGGGGTGAGACTGTGAGGAGCACTCAGCATCATTTAATTTTATACGCCACTTCATGGCAAAATGGTCCTCCGAGAAGTTGGCAAAGTGTTGAAAATTCAAACATTTAAATATAAAGACCCATAACTAAAACGCAAAATAAAACAGTCCTGTTAAAACAACACAGCAATTCAAACTGTGGATTTAGGTGGCGAGATCAAGAGAAGGCCTTTGTAAACAAGTGCATCCTCAAAAGCTCATGGAATGCCAATATTGATAGGCCTCTTGTACAGTCAAACCTCGGTTCCGAAACACCTCCATTTTGGAATGTTTCGGCTCCCAAATGCCAAAAATCCGGTAGTAAGTGTTCCGATTTTCTAATGTTTTTCGGAAGCTGAACATCCGACGCGGCTTCCGCTTGGGTGCAGGAAGCTTGGTTGTCGAGCATTTTAGAAGCCAAACGGGCTTCCAGAATGGATTACAGTGGTACCTCAGGTTAAAGACACTTCAGGTTACAGATGCTTCAGGTTACAGACTCCACTAACCCGGAAATAGTACCTCAGGTTAAGAACTTTGCTTCAGGATAAGAACAGAAATCATAGGGCGGCAGCGGGAAGCCCCATTAGCTAAAGTGGTACCTCAGGTTAAGAACAGTTTCAGGTTAAGAACGGATCACCAGAACGAATTAAGTTCTTAACCCAAGGTACCACTGTACGTTCGACAACTGAGGTTTGACTGTATTTAAGCAGAGAATGAGTGTCATGCTGTTAAAAAGCCTGCCCTCCACACTGTCAGGTTCAGGCCCAGAGGTGTGGCCTTGACGCCCCTTTCTAGGTCCTTTGCCCCTTCATGAAAGGAACACATGAAGGAGATTTGAGTCTAGCACAAAACTCCATAAACATGTGCGCATGAACGCTAAGGCACTACTCAGTGCACAGGGTAACACATACGGTATTTGCCGAACACAGTTCACCAGTGAGGCTTTGCTTTATTATAAGATAATTATGGTCTGCCTGCATATCTTTAAATTAAGGAATGAACATCTTCTTGGAAGAGAGAGAGAGAAAGAGAGAGAGAGAGAGAGAGAGAGAGAGAGAGAGAGAGCAGGATAGACTAGCATAGAACTGGTAAATAAAGCAGATAGAACATTGCAGCCTACAGCTGTGAGTGCTAAGAGGGTGCTGTGTGACCCCCCCCCCCGATTTACACCTGTGTAAGAGGGTATCATGACAGCCAGGTACGGACCCAAAGAGTTGTGTGAAAACCAGGCAGGCAATCTGATATTGCTGCTCATTCCATTTGCAACTCCTAACAGAGAAGCCGCTGAGATGCTTCGTGTTGAAGGGTAGGCTTGATTATTCCGTAGTGTAGGCTGCAGCTTCAGAACTGGTGACTAGGAACCACTGATGGATTAATCACCCTGAATTGTTATGAGAGGTGCATTTTATGGCTTTTCATCAAATACTCTCTCCTCTCTCTCTCGCCCCCCCCCCCCATCTTCCCTCTCTGTTTATTTATGATTTTTCTTAGAATATGATTCATTGGATATTTTGCTCTCTCAGGAACAAAGAGTTTCCAATGATATGTTATTTTTGCTCCTTTCTGTTTAGTGCTTCCAGTCTTTACTATTATGCACATACAGGGTGCGCTGGGTGTGCCCAGGCACACCCCAGTGGTTTCTTTTTAACAACAACAACAACAACAACAACAACACAGGCATTGTGGCAAGGGGGAGAGAGTAGAGGGGCAGCCCAGCTCCCTCAGTTGCCACAACCCCACAGGGAAGCAATGGTGGGGGAGCGACAAAGGGAAGCAAAGAGAGATACAGTCATACCTCATGTTATGGTTGCTTCATGTTACGTACTTTCAGGTTGCATTCGCGGCGACCCGGAAGTATTGGAAAGGGTTACTTCCAGGTTTTGCCGCTCGTGCATGCACACAAGCGCTAAATCGTGCTTTGCGCATGCACACAAGCGCCAAATCACGCCACGCACCTGCGCAGATATGGCGCTTCAGGTTGCGGGCTTTTCATGTTGCGAACGGGCCACTGGAAATGATCCCGTTCGCAACCAGAGGTACCACTGTAAATGCAGGATGAAGCTTCAGGTCGATTCCAGATCCTTTCCAGCCTGTTTATTCTGCCTGCATCTGTCTCTGTCTCATGGCTCCATCCTTGCCACCTTTTGTGGACAGAGATCTCTGAGAGTAAGAGGGTGAGTGTTGTGCGCTAAGCTTGGATCCTAGAACAATAGGCAAGTAGGATCCTAGAATGCAACAACTGATTGGCCTGCAGTAGCAGCCCAATCAGGCTCCAGGAGGGAAGCAGAATCAGCCAATCAGACGGGACTCATTGTGTAAATAATGTATATAAAAGCCTGAGGTTTGGAGGGAAATCCATTCACTGTTTTACAAGCTGCAATAAAGAGCATGAAATCACTGCAGGACTCTGAGTATACATCAGTGAGGTTTTTTGTTTTTTTAAGTAACATTTAGTTGTGTAGGTTTTTTAAAGTTAAGTTTTCGTTTCTTTAGTTTGTTTGAGGAATAAAAAACAATGTCCTTTATGACTGAGAAGTCAATAAATGTTCACCTAAAAAAAGAAAATCCCTGTGTGTACGTCCTAATGCAATGTGCTGCGCATGCCTCCCTCTCTCTGCCACTTCTAAATTGTCAAATGACTCTACAGTGGTACCTCTAGATACGAACGGGATCTGTTCCAGAGCCCCGTTCATATCTAGAAGTAAACGTAACTAGTGATAGTGCGTCTGCGCATGTGTGCATCGCTTTTTGCCACTTCTGCGCATGCACATGACGTCACTTTGAGCGCTCCGTTACTTCCGGGTTGCTGAGGAGCGCAACTCGAATGCGTTCAACTCGAAGCTTCTTCAACCTGAGGCATGACTGTATCTTTATTTCTCTCTCTCACACACACACCCATCTCTGTCCTTTCAGCTGGAGGGTTTTCAGTTGTCCAAGCTCTGATGAATTTCACTTCCACAACCACAGAGAGGGCCTCAGCTACCAGGAGACCATGACCGAAGAAAGGTTGGAGAACTGCCGGCACCTATTTTTCTAGGGGGGGGAAAGCACTGACTAATACAGTCTGAACGCTCTCCTCAATTCATTCATGTTCTCTCAACCTGGGACTAGAGCAAGAAGGGGGTCGTTCATGTTCCGTTCCAGAGTGGCAGCTATGTTTGCCTATTGCAGCAAAACCAAGGGAATCTTGCAACACATCAAAAGATGGAGAACTTTTTATAGCAGGAACCATTAATAGATTTTTAATTGGTTTTTTAATGGTTGCATTCCCCGCATGTTTTTAGCTGTTCTTACTTTAAATATAAGGGACGCAGGTGGTGCTGTGGTCTAAACCACAGAGCCTAGGACTTGCCGATCAGAAGGTCGGAGGTTCGAATCCCCGCGACGGGGTGAGCTCCTGTTGTTCAGTCCCTGCTCCTGCCAACCTAGACGTTTCAAAGCACGTCAAAGTGCAAGTAGATAAATAGGTACCACTCTGGCGGGAAGGTAAACGGCGTTTCCGTGTGCTGCTCTGGTTTCACCAGAAGCGGCTTAGTCATGCTGGCCACATGACCCGGAAAAACTGTCTGCAGACAAACGTCGGCTCCCTCGACCTATAAAGTAAGATGAGCACCGTAACCCCAGAGTCGTTCGCGACTGGACTTAACTGCCAGGGGTCCTTTACCTTTTTTTTTACCCAGTTGCTTAGAAAGTTAAGGTGATTTAAACCGGTTTTAACCATTGTATGTTATAAATTAGCGTTGTGCATTTTTCTCAGTGTTATCATGTTATTTTTTGAGGGTTGTTTCCCCCCCCTACAATCAAAAATTAAAAATGAATTTAATAAATTAAATCTTCTCTCACTAACTAGGGATGGAGACCCTGCTGCCCTCCAGATATCATTGGACTTCATCTCCCATCATCCATGTCTATTGGCCATGCTGACTGGTGCTGATGAGAGTTACAGTGCAATATCCTCCCTCCATAATTTCTCCCACTGATTCATATGGCTATTGTGACCAAGGTCTTGGGCCCAACGTATCATTGCACTCCTCACCTCCTCCTCTTTAACCTCCCAATCGAGGAGGAGGTTGTACATCTTGGAGATGTTAATTCTTTTAGTTTGAATTAATTCTTTTTCTAATCTTGATATTTATTTTTCAAATCCTTTTCGTTTGTCAATACTCAATCTCTCATTTATTTATTGTAGCCAACCTGTCATGTACACTGTAATTTCATCAAATTTCTTCAGGTTTAATTTATTGTTTTCCTCTTCTATTACCACTCTATACGTTGCCCATTCACCTTTTGCATTTCCCCCTTTTACAGCCGTGGCTTCTATCGGAGAGGTCCACCAGGGGTTTTTAGGTTCCAACAGTTTCTTATATTTCGCCCACATTTTAGAAAGAGATTTTCTAATTATGGGCTTTAAGGCACAAGTCAGCTCAACATAAGAAGAGTTGGCCAGCAGCTATTGAGAGCACTCTGTTCTTGTCACATAAATGTAAGAAATGGTTCTCAAACGTTGTATAGCGGTACCTTGGGTTAAGTACTTAATTCATTCTGGAGGTCCGTTCTTAACCTGAAACTGTTCTTAACCTGAGGTACCACTTTAGCTAATGGGGCCTCCTGCTGCCACCACACCTCCATCATGCGATTTCTGTTCTCATCCTGAAGCAAAGTTCTTAATCCAAGGTACTATTTTTGGGTTAGCGGAGTCTGTAAACTGAAGCGCATGCAACCTGAAGCATCTGTAACCCGAGGTACCACTGTAGAAGTAAATGCGAGCAGCTGTCAAAAGCTCTCTGTGTGGCTGCCCCATGTGGTGAGTCACTGAACTGCAGGTGGCAACCTTCTTCGGTAGCTGGAATGTGTCTGCCCAGTGGCATAGTGGGGGGGGGGGGCAGGCAGGGCGGTGCCTCCCCCACATTTTTGGGGGGGGGGCCAAGTTTGCAAAATTTAACAAAGGCCACGCATGTCTCGCTCGAAGAATAGAAAACCACAGAGGGCGGGGGGCTTTTCGTTTTTCTTCCTTTTGCAAGCAGGATGGAGGACTGCTGATTGATTTGGAATGATTCCAAGGGTGCAAGCCAGCCCCCCGCCACTTTGCAAGGGCAGCTATGTTTTGCTGCCGGTGAGCTCTAGTGAACTGAGGGACAGCTAAAACGCTAGGGAAAGACATGCTATATAGGCTGGTTTTTCTGAGCCCAGCTCAGAAAAAAACGTTAGTTTTAAGTAATATTGCAACAACTCTTAGAGTCAGTTTACTAGCACCTCTTGTTTCAGAACCCAAGTCAGGAAGGGCTTTTAGTTAAATGGATACAGCAGTCAAAGAGCCTTTGTCATTCTTACTGCTGGAAGATGTGAGAAGATGGGGCGTTTCAAGCATCCACAATGTGTCTCTCTTTTCATCAGTGACATATTGGAGGTTATGTCGCCTTGCAGATCACTAGCAAGTATTTCTGTACTTGCATTTGTAGCAATTGGTGCCAACTTTGTTCTTCCCAGTCAATTGTATATTGTTTTAGCACTGTCTTGACCCAGATGTTTAAATATCTTTTTGAACTTTTTTTTTTTTGTTCCACTAGTCATGGAAGCCGTTAAACTCAACTAATGATGATATATAGGCAGGGATTGTGTTAGTACTTGAGCAGCCTTTGATATTCTAATGATTTGTGATGGAGAGAATATGGGCTTGCTTTTGCTGTTCTATCTGCTCTAATTGGGCTAGATGGACCATTGTTCTGGCATGAAATAAAGTAGCTACGTATGCCTGTCATGGACTCAGTACTTTTGGTCTTCAGGAACAGGAAGGGAATGAAAATGTAGCAAACATTACTGGTCTTCAAGGTCTCTATGTGGACCCACAACTGGATTGCAACCTAAGGAAACAGGGGTTGCATCAGTGTATCAGGATCTGGCAGCTCTTGCAGCTGCAAATGGATGAGACTTCCTTATCAGAGGAGGACTCCTCCAGTGAACCATGACCAGGGGAAGATGGCGTATCCAGAGGGAATTGCTGAGATCATCCTTTAAGACCATGCATGTTGAAGACTAGCGAGCTGAATATGGTCCTCCTGGGCTCTCTATCTGGCTTGTAGGGTTCTCCATAGTTCATGCTTCTTCTTCTCAAACCACATCCCTCACTAGTCCTCCTCTATGGCATCTGGAGTTGGGAGTTTATGGGAGTCTGGAAAATATAAAGGGCCACAGCTGCACTATAGCATCACAAATGCACTCAAGAGCCCATGTGGTGCACTGACTAGTGTGGTGTTACACTAGTGTGGTGTCACACTGAAGGGCTACTCAACTTCAAATCTCTGCTCAGCTGCAAAACAAACCGGATGACCTCAGAGTGATTATATAGAACAAATCAAAGGAGGGGGAAATATGGTTCCTCCCCAACTTTTCTTGAAGAATGGGGTCAAAATAAACAATAGCCACCAGCGAATCACTACATGGTGTCTTGTACTATATTTTGTGGCTCTAAGGGAAGGTGGTGGTTTGTCTTAAAAACTGGGGGTGTAGAAAACCTTCTCTCTCCCCCTCCAAATATTCCAGTATTGCTGAAAAGTTACATTGAATGCTAATACAGTGGTACCTCGGGTTACATACGCTTCAGGTTACATACGCTTCAGGTTACAGCCTCCGCTAACCCAGAAATAGTGCTTCAGGTTAAGAACTTTGCTTCAGGATGAGAACAGAAATCGTGCTCCGGTGGCGCGGCAGCAGCAGGAGTCCCCATTAGCTAAAGTGGTGCTTCAGGTTAAGAACAGTTTCAGGTTTAGAACGGACCTCCAGAACGAATTAAGTACTTAACCCGAGGTACCACTGTAATAGAAGCCCTGCTGGATCAGATGGGAAGTCCGTCTGGTCTAGCATGGCATTTCCCACGGTGCCCAGCCTGATGCCTCCAGAGAGGCCACAAGCTGGGCTTGCAGTTAATAGTCTTCTCTCATTGTTGCCCTTTTCCTGCAGCTGCTGTTAAGAGGCATGCCACGAATCCTTGTAGCCTTCCTGAGTGGTAGCCAGAGCTACGTTTTATAGATACGGTCACCACTCAGATCTTCTTTGAGCAACGAGAGGGCATCCCAAATGGAATTTGCTAAGCAGTCAGGAACTTTGACTTTTCCATCCCTCCTGAGCTGCCCTGGACTAGAATCAATGGCTCCAGTGCTCTATAATAATGAGCTTCTTAAAAGCATTATGAAATCAATAAATGCACTTCAGATTGTGGTGATGGCGCACTAGCCTCAGAGGAATGAAAGAACTGCCAGGATTTTCATTTCCCTGCAGACTTTTTCAGTGTTATCTTCATTCTTGTTATTCTCCTCAAGTTGAGACTTCCTACTCTCCTGGATCCTGTGGTGTTGGGGTTCTACCCTATGATGTCATCTGCTGAAGCAGGAAGCTGGGAAAAGAGATCATGGTGCTCCATAGCCCATTGTTGTATCTTGCTGGATGCAGCCCCAGAAGGTGTGGTTCAGCTCCAGTTTTCCTCTAGCTTCGCCTTCATAAATACTCCTAGAACCAGGCTGCATACCCTGGTATCTTAGAAACCATGCAGGTAACAGTGTACCCACCAGTAATGAATACATAATGACAATAAGGTTATTAGCCTGAGTGGCTACAAAACTGCCATGCTCAGAGGCGATATGCCACAGAATGCCTGTTGCTAGGGAGCAAGTTTTTGTTCTGCTTGTGTTTTTTTCCAGAAGCTTCTGGCTAGCCATAGGATGCTGGATCTACTCACCTGAAATTTGACAGGCTTAATCCACTCCGGTGGAGCTCCTGTGCTTGTCAGTTTCATCCACTTTGGCCAAAAGGTGAAAATGTTATAGGTATTTTTAGACCTGCATTATAATGAAAGGGAAAACACATTTGTTGCACAGCGGTTCAGAGCATGAAGCAGAGAGAGCACAGAGTGATGGTTTCTTAATTTTATTTTGCAGGATTCAAGACTGGGCACCGTAGTTTTAAGTGGTCATTTGCATGGTTGCTTGTCAAATGTGACAGAGTTTCCAGGAGACTTGGATTGTTCACATACACACAGAGAAATATAGTATATAACTGGATATAAATTTTGAGCCCAATCTGCCATTAGCTGATGAGACTCAGCCAGTTGATGGTCATGCTATGCTTGTTAATATAAAGTTGAAAACTTACTAAACTAAGGACAGCAATTTTGGCTCCCCTAATTAACAAACATGCTCAAGCAAGAAAGGGCTACTTACTTATGACCTTTGTTATTTGAAGGATGCCTTTGACTTAATTAACATGGAAAAAGCTTTGGGCAAAGCTCTCAAATGCTAATTTGGATCACCTCTTCTTACTGCTGATCAACGTTCTAGGGCGTGGGATGTTAGATACTGAAAGACGATGGTGATAGTGATGTAAAAGCAAATTTGCCAGCCCTGGGCTTAAATGCAGGTTGCAATACAGCTATAAATTGGATGGTGCATCTATTTGGATTTTGTAATGCAGTTTCTGTCAGAATATGAGCACAGGTAGGCATATTTTAAAGAAAACAGCTGTTACAAAAATTCATATTCGGGAGAAAAATGCACTGAAAAGCATACCAAAATGCAACATTTAGGTAAAGGTAGCAAAATAAATGTTCCTGGACTACAACTCCCATCATCTTTGGCCATTGACCATGCTTCCTGGGACTTATGGAAGTTGTAGTTTAGCAACAACTCTAGGGCCAAAGGTTTCCCACCCCTGATATAGGAAAACTTTAAAGAGAAAAGTGCATACAATTAAATGTGATGTGTGTGTGTGTGTGTGTTTTCCTCTCTCTTCAAAATCTATGTGAAAAGGGGATGAAACGGACTTGTGATTGATTGCATGTGAAACTGGCATGGAATGGAAATAGTCTGATCCAGCCATAGCTAGGTGGTGGCAATGACAAATTGAACAAGATATAGCTTGGCTGTAGTTTAAGACAATGCTTTACTAAATGTCCTGAGCTTGACCTCCCCCCTGCAACTCTGTGTTTCATCAGGGATACACACACACACACACACACACACACACACAGTAGCAAATGGCACTTTCCAAACCCTATGCTACTGTCCTTATTCTGTAGTGATACATTAATATATGATGATTCTGGAGGACTTAGAACTAGGAAACTGCAAAACCAGAGGCACATTTAGGAGACTGTGACTGGTCCAGTCGCGGAGCCTTGGGGGCACTGCAGGGGGCGCCACAACTATGATGTAGACTGGAAGGTGAAAGGTGGGGGGATTTTGGTGTCACACAGGGCGCCACTGAAATTTGAGACCCTCAGGTCACCCGTAGGTAGAATGAGATCAGTTGCAAATAGCCACATGCACTAAGTCATTGTTCTGCTGCCTGCTCAACCCTGCCCTGTGTGGAGTATGACACAACTAAGCTCCCTGGTGGTGATGTGTGCATGGGATCCAGCTGTGCATAGGATCCAGCTGACAATGTAGCCAGAGCAGTGCACATGTAGCACTGCTCTTCAAGGAGCTGCACTGGCTGCCAATATGCTAGAGTGCAAGGTGCAAGGTTTCAGATGCGGGTCTAAACTACTGAGCCTCTTGGGCTTGCTGATCAGAAGGTCAGCGGTTCAAATCCCCACAACGGGGTGAACTCCCATTGCTCTGTCCCAACTCCTGCCAACCTAGCAGTTCAAAAGCATGCCAGTGCAAGTAGACAAATAGGAACCGCCGTGGCGGGAAGGTAAATGGTGTTTTCGTGCACTCTGGTTTCTGTCACAGTGTTCCATTGCGCCAGAAGCGGTTTAGTCATTCTGTCCACGTGATCTGGAAAGCTGACTGTGGACATACGCCAGCTCCCTTGGCCTGAAAGTGAGATGAGAGCCACAACCTCATAGTCACCTTTGATTAGACTTAACCATCCAGGAGTCCTTTACCTTTTACCTTTTACTGCAAGGTTTCAGTGTTGATCTCCAAAGCCCAAAACCAGGGGTGCAGAAACTGTGACCTAGCCAATGGGGAAACCCAGCCAGATGGGCAGGGTATAAATAATAAATTATTATAATATTACAGTGGTACCTCGGGTTAAGTACTTAATTCGTTCCGGAGGTCCATTCTTAACCTGAAGCACCACTTTATCTGATGGGATCTCCTGCTGCTGCCGCGCCACCAGAGCACGATTTCTGTTCTCATCCTGAAAAGTTCTTAACCCACCCAAGGTACTATTTCTGGGTTAGCGGAGTCTGTAACCTGAAGCGTATGTAACCTGAAACATATGTAACCCGCGGTTGTTGTTGTTGTTTAGTCGTTTAGTCGTGTCCGACTCTTCGTGACCCCATGGACCAGAGCACACCAGGCACCTCTGTCCTCCACTACCTCCCGCAGTTTGGTCAAACTCATGCTGGTAACCTCGAAAACACTATCCAACCATCTCGTCCTCTGTCGCCCCCTTCTCCTTGTGCCCTCCATCTTTCCCAGCATCAGGGTCTTCTCCAGGGAGTCTTCTCTTCTCATGAGGTGGCCAAAGTACTGGAGCCTCAGCTTCACGATCTGTCCTTCCAGTGAGCACTCAGGGCTGATTTCCTTAAGAATGGATGCGTTTGATCTTCTTGCAGTCCATGGGACTCTCAAGAGTCTCCTCCAGCACCATAATTCAAAAGCATCAATTCTTCAGCGATCAGCCTTCTTTATGGTCCAGCTCTCACTTCCATACATCACTACTGGGAAAACCATGGCGGTACCAATGTATTATTATTGATGGACTACAACTTCCACCGCCCATAAGCATTGGCCTGGCTGGCTGGGGCTGATGGGAGCTCTAATTCAACAATACCTGGAGGGCCACAGGTTCCCCATCCTGCCCTAAACAACTTGGGTCTAACCCTAAGGAACACCTGCTTGGTGGTCACCAAGATTGTTACACTACAACCTACAGAGTTTTGTTTAGAGGCAACAAAAGGGAGGGCTTTTACAGGAGTGGTACCTTTTCTGTGGAACCATCTCTGCCCCTGATTATGGCAAGGGTCTTCATTGGTGCTATTTCAGTGCTTGCTGAAAAGCCATCAATTTGTGGAAGTCATTGCTGGCCACTAATATTATCTGGTTTCCTTTTAGCTTATTCTCTGTTGGCCTGGCAGCTGCCATTTTTATTCTGAACTGTAATTGCATTGTACTTTTGCTTCCCGCTCCCATATGCATTGCTGTGTTCTTGTATAGGAAAGGTAGTGTGGACATATTTTAATTATTAAATAAGGATTGTGTGCCAAAAGGAGCCTGGTTACTACATGCACTATTTGGGGGGAAAGGATTGACAGCACTTTGGAATAAACCATTTAAAAGAGCAATGTCAAAACATGTGTTTTCCCTGTAGCTTCCCCACCCCCCTCAAAGAGAGAGGGAGGGAGGGAGGGAAAAAGCAGGTTTTTCCACATTTAGTTGTCATATATTTTGTACGTTTGTAGACTCATCTGACGTCTCGCTCTTGCAACACTAATCTCTGTGGGATTTCAAAATTCAGAACAGGCTGGCAAAGTTGTGACATTCAGTTCCCAAGCAAGACAGACAGTGTTTTGCCAGCCAAATTAGCACAGTTTGTCTGAAAAGCTGCAGTAACAGGTACAAAGCAGTGGAGAGATGCACAAAATATAATCACAGACAAGTTTGTTGTGTGTCCTCAAACAAGATCCTGGCTCAGCCTTCTCATCTTCTCTCCTCCCATGGAAGCAGGGAAGGCTTGAGTTCCCTAGGCAAGGATCATAGGAACCTGGACATAGGAACGGAGAGATCTGCCTTATGCCAGGTCAGATCATTGATCCCTGTAGCTCAGTATTGTCTACACCAGGGTCTCCCAAACTTGGTGTCCAGCTGTTTCTGGACTACAATTCCCATCACTCCTGACTTGCTAGCTAGGGATGATGTGATTTGTAGTCCAAAAACAACTGGACACCCAAATTTGGGAAATACTGGTCTACACTAACCGGCAGCGACTCTCCAGGGGACATTCCCCACCCTGCCTGGAGAATGAATGAATTGGGATCTTCTGCATCCAAAGGAGAAGTCAGAACTCAGAGTCGGAGAAAGCCATGAACCAGGAATGACTAGGTAGCCAGAATTATTCCAGTACTTGGGAATCCTTTGCTGCCCAGATATATGCCCCTCTCCTTTGTTTCTTCCTATTCTCTCTCTCTGTGTGTTTCTCTGTCTCCTTTTTGGGTTTTCTACACCAAAATCTGGATTTTTAAAAGAATGAAATGTTATAAATTAATTAATTCCAGTTTTCCCTTGCCCTTCCTCTCAAGTGATCCCAGGATGGTTTGCAAGTTCATAAAATGCAACATTGTTATTGAAAAGAAAAATGGTGCTTCAATGGATTGGTTTATCTAAGAACATAGGAAGCTGCCTTAAGAATGAAAGACCCATCTCCTTCACTCTCTTGTTTGCACAATAGCCAGCCAAATGCCTCATCCTGAGCCAGGCCACTGGTCCAAATAGCTCAGAGTTGTGTACACAGCCTGGCTCTCAAGGATTTCAGTCTGGGATCTGTCCCAGTCCTATCTAAGGATGTCAGGGGACCCTCTGAACCTGGGACCCTCAGCATGCAAAGCAGATGCTCTGTCAATGAGCTATGGCCTTTCTAGTCTAAATAAGGGTAAGGGTACCCCTGCCCATACGGGCCAGTCTTGACAGACTCTAGGGTTGTGCGCCCATCTCACTCAAGAGGCCGGGGGCCAGCGCTGTCCGGAGACACTTCCGGGTCACGTGGCCAGCGTGACATCGCTGCTCTGGCGAGCCAGAGCCACACACGGAAACACCGTTTACCTTCCCTCTAGTAAGCGGTCCCTATTTATCTACTTGCACCCGGGAGTGCTTTCGAACTGCTAGGTTGGCAGGCGCTGGGACCGAACAATGGGAGCGCACCCCGCCGCAGGGATTCGAACCGCCGACCTTTCGATCGGCAAGCCCTAGAAACTAAGGCTTTTACCCACAGCGCCACCCCGTGTCCTTCTAGTCTAAATACCCAATACCTAATATAACATCGGGACATGGGTGGCACTGTGGTTTGACAGAGGATGCATAAAAGCCATACCAACTAGTAGCTGTTGATAGCCTGAGTGCAACTAATTTGTGTGCAACTAACTTTCTCTGGGACGCGGGTGGCGCTGTGGTCTAAACCACTGAGCCTTGGCCTTGTTGATCGAAAGGTCGGTGGTTCGAATCCCTGCGATGGGGTGAGTTCCCGTCGCTCAGTCCCAGCTCCTGCCAACCTAGCAGTTCAAAAGCATGTCAAAGTGCAAGTCGATAAATAGGTACCACTCCAGCAGGAAGGTAAACAGCATTTCCGTACGCTGCTCTGGTTTGCCAGAAGCAGCTTAGTCATGCTGGCCCTATGACCCCAAAAAACTGTCTGCAGAGCACACAAACACCAGCTCACTTGGCCTGTAAAGAGAGATGAGTGCCGCAACCCCAGAGTCGTTCACGACTGGACTTTACCTTTACCTAATATAACATCAGAAACATTTGTTTTAAAAAAAGTTTGTTTTTAACTGGAAGGATGCTGGGGTGGGGGGAGGACACAAGATCAGTTCCACAGGGAGGAAGTCCCAGTGTGAGTGATGACATTATTTCATCAGCTTAGGATGGAACACAACTGAGTTTTGAGTACTCTTGATCCATCAGTTTGAAGAGCTGGGTCTGCACTACTAGACCTCCAGTCACTAGAGGGCAGTATACGAAAGCACACAGAAGCAGTCCTCTTGATTCCCAAAAGCAGAAAGCAAGTGTATGAATGCATGAACTTAGCAGCATCTATGGGCGCCGCTGGTGTGCTACCTGTTTCACTGCTCACATTTTTTCTTCCATGGTCTTCAACGCATCCCTGTGTAATCTTCAAGGCATTCTCTTGCCACCTGTCAGCGGGAAAAGATATAATTTCTAATTAAGCACAATTATTTGCTGAACAAATTTGTTTCCTTTTGGTACTTTGATTTCTGTGCCAGTCACTTTTTCAAGAGTTTGTCAAGTTCCCTCTCCCTGAAGATTATCTATGAAAGATGCGGGGACAGAGGAATGCAGTAAGCTGCTATCAGCTTCTAGCTTGGGGTTGCAGTGAATTCCAGCAGCTGTTCTGAGACCTGCTGAGAATATATTAATTCATTCTTTGCAAATTCCAGTATGAACAGACCTGATCTACAACTTCTGGACTAATGTGCGGATTTTATATTTATTCAGTAGATGTTTTATTCTGCTTTTAAAGAGAGTCTGCTCACCAATCAGCAAACATATCCTTCCCTTCCGTTGTTGGTCCACAACATACCTTTGAAGCACAAGACTTCCCCCTTACCAAAAAGCATGCTGAGAACTGTAGCTTACCCATCAAAGAGCTGCAATTCCCAGCACCCTTAATAAAATACAGTTCCTGGGATTCTTTGGGAGAAATCCATGTGTTTTAAAGATATAGTGTGGATGTGGCCCAGGAAGAGGGTTGCCATATTTCAAAACGTGAAAACCTGCTCACAAAAGTTGTTGAGCTTTCTTTGGCAAAGTTGAGCAAAAAAAGAAGAAGAGCTATTTTAAAGGGAAATAATAAAAAATGACACTGCTGACATGGGTTGCCATGGACCTGACCTAGCCGCTGTGATCCACATGACAGTCACCTCCTGACTTGATTATTGTAACTCACTCTACGTGGGGCTGCCCTTGAGACTGACCCAGAAACTCCAGCAGGTGTAGAATGCCGCGGCGAGGCTCCTTACGGGGTCCTCGCTGCGGGATCACATTCACCCGGTGCTATACCAGCTGTACTGGCTCCCGGTGGAGTACAGGATCTGGTTTAAGGTGCTGGTTTTAACCTTTAAATCCCTATACGGCCTAGGACCCTCATACCTATGGGACCACATCTCCTGGTATGTCCCATGGAGGACCTTATAGTCTTCAAACAAAAACATCTTGGAGGTCCCGGGCCACAGGGAAGTTAGGTTGGCCTCAATCAGAGCCAGGGCTTTTTCGGCTGTGGCCCCGATCTGGTGGAATGCTCTGTCACAAAAGACTAGGGCCCTGTGGGACTTGACATCTTTCCGCAGGGCCTGCAAGACAGAGCTGTTCCACCAGGCCTTTGGCCAGGGCACAGTCTGACTCTCTCCTTTGGTAATCTTCATAGAACTCTAGTCCAATGGTTCCATTAATTTGATTTTGAATTGATTTTAGAATAAATTGATTTTAGAATGCTGTGTTACTTTTATTGTTAGCCGCTCTGAGCCCGGCTTCGGCTGGGGAGGGTGGGATATAAATAAAAAATTATTATTATTATCATTCTGGATTTTCCAGGACATTGGGGGGGGGGGGATTTCCTCCCGGGCACTGCTTCCGACTGCAGTATTCCAGCTATGGCTGGGAAATTCTGGATGTATGGCAACCCTACCCCGGAAGCAAATGGAAGTAGGAGGAGTCGCAGAATATGCCTTCCTAGCATGGATGATGTCACGACAAACTATCCCCAGTTGGGGGCAGCACTAAGAAGCACTGATCTGCTGCTTCCCCTTGTCATTCATTGGAGGCCGGCAAGGATCTTTCCTCCTTGCAGTGCGATGCCGTCAGCCAAGAGCTGACATTGCCACAAGACAAGCTCATGTGAGATGAATAAATGGGGTGGGCAAGGGGGCTGCTGCCCCCACTGCTTCGCGACTCTCATCCAAACTCTGGGAAACAGCGCCTGCCTCCAAAATCAATATAGCTTTTCCTCACTTATTAATTCCTCACGGAGGGAAGAAAACACACAGAACTTGCGATGAGCTATGAAATGAAGTAGGCAGGGAGTAAGGAAAGCAAATATTAAAAGGTCTTAATGGCCTTTTGTTTTACCAGAGAAACTCTATTAATCACCCCTGTGTGAGAAGAGCAGGCGCCGAGCAGGGAGCACAGTGTGTTTTAGCTGGGCAAACAGCGGATGTGCTTGAAAGAGAGGGTAGGTGGGCTTAGCAAGAGCTGCTCAGCCCAGTACCCAGGCTGGTAACCAGGGAGGGAGAAATAAACACAAATTAGTCAGGTGGGTTCCTGGCATCCTGTCCAATACCCCTTTTGCACCAGTGGAGGCCAGGTAGGTGATGTGCTCACTGCTTAATTCTTCTTCCTCTTTTTTCTTTAATCCATTTGTGAAATGCTTCTCACAAAGCATCCCAAAGCCATTTACAATATTAAATAATAAAAATAAAAATAAAAATAAAAATAAATTTTATTTGTATCCCGCCCTCCCCGGCCAAAGCCAGGCTCAGAGTGGATATGCAAGGTAAAGGGACCCCTGACCATTAGGTCCAGTCGTGACCGACTCTGGGGTTGCGGCGCTCATCTCGCTTTACTAGCCGAGGGAGCCGGCGTACAGCTTCCGGGTCATGTGGCCAGCATGACTAAGGCACTTCTGGTGAACCAGAGCAGCACAAGGAAACGGCGTTTACCTTCCCGCCGGAGCGGAACCTATTTATTTACTTACACTTGACGTGCTTTCAAACTGCTATGTTGGCAGGAGCAGGGACCAAGCAATGGGAGCTCACCCCGTCGCAGGGATTCAAACCGCCGACCTTCTGATCGGCAAGTCCTAGGCTCTGTGGTTTAACCCACAGGGCTAACATCATATAAATAAGACAATATGCATAATACAAGCGATCAATTAGGATACATCCCACAATTAATTCCAACAATTAAAATTAAAATTAAAACTGGAGAAGTGGCAATCTTCAGGTTAAAAATGGAAGTGGTTAATGCTGACCAAGATCAACTGTTTCCACTGATATTATAAGGACCTATGAGCGGGCTGGGAACCTCCTTCATGCTTGTTCTTATAGAAAGAGAAAATGAGTCAGGCTGAACCCTGACCAAAGGCCTGGCGGAACACCATTGCATATATAAAATCATTTTTTAAACCCTACAAATATAAATAAACAGTTTGAAACAACAGCAGCAAATATATGAAATCACTGGAAATCCAAGACAGGCCTCAACTGGGATAAAGATTTTAGAGGACTTGTTGTAAGAGGAACATCAGGGACCGGAAAGGCAGCAGGAATAGCGCCTGTCTGCTTATGCAATGAGAGGGAGTTTACAAAGGTTATGTGCCAACACACACACTTCCCAATGCAATTTTCAGTCACTTTCCTTAATGCGAAAAATGTCCGATCTTTTGGAGAAGCAGACTTAGAGCTCCCAATCAACTACCTGAATTTGGGGGCTTGTGGTTGAATCCCATTCAAAAAGAGAACAAAAGGTGTTGAACTGCCCCAAAATTCAGCTGCTGGTTTGGTCAGCTTTTCTGCATGGATTCGGTAGGTGGATGGAGGAGGTTCCATATTGTCCTTCATCTTGGGAACAAAATGTTTTTGGCTGCTCTGAACTAGGAATGAGGGGAGAAACTCAACTCAGTTTGCACTCAAAGGTGACTCTACCAAATTCAGGCTTCCTGAAATGTTCGACAACTTGAGACGCAGGCATTCTTTGAAAATCCACAGTTCTCTGAATTTTCAGTGCAGTTTCCCTACCCAATAACGCCTGCAAAAATTCAGGTAAAATGTGCATATTAGTCAAAATAACATATGATAAGGGGAAAACGCTTGCAGCAATGCATACGTTGGTCAAAATTCCATACAAAAATGTGCATACAGTGGTACCTCGGGTTAAGTACTTAATTCATTCCGGAGGTCCGTTCTTAACCTGAAGCACCACTTTAGCTAATGGGGCCTCCAGCTGCCGCCATCACACGATTTCTGTTCTCATCCTGAAGCAAAGTTCTTAACCCGAGGTACTATTTCTGGATTAGCAGAGTCTGTAACCTGAAGCGTATGTAACCTGAAGTGTATGTAACCCGAGGTACCACTGTATTGGGAGAAAAAAGCACCAAAATACTGAGAGGACTTTTTAGAAGAAGAAAAAAAAGGATTTGCAAGCTGTTGTGGAACTGTGCAGAGCTTGAAATTAAGATTGGGGGAAAGGAGAAATGGAGAGTAACCAAAACACAACGATTTACCCATCAAGAAGGCAAGCTTCGATTCCCTCTCTCCCTCCTGGGTTTTCAGAAGTTTGGCATGCCCTGCTTGTGTTTCTCAGCTGAGCAGCGTTGCGAAGTGCAGAAGGAAAGCAGCAGCAGCAGCAGCTGAGGAATAAGGTGCCTTTGACAGAGGCTGCTCTGACCTCATCCTTGCCATGACCTTTGTGGAGAGAATATCAATCAGATTGAGAAACCCATCCCGCTGACCCAGCTCAAGGAGACTGTGTGCTAATTAGATTTTTTTTTTTTTTTAAGTTCTGCAAAGTGGCAAGCTGCCTTGTGAAACAGAGCTGGTGGGGGAATCATCAGCTCAGCTTTCCCTGTTTCATTTACATTTTGTTCAAACCTTGCAATAGCCTTCATCTGTTCTCTACCTGGGGATCGCCCTTGCTTTGTAGCTCCTTGCATTCTTCCTCTGCACACTTTTTTTCAAGGACGCTGCATGATGGCTAGCTGGAACCAGGGTGGCTTAGTGGTTAGAGTGTTGGAATGGTCTGACTGGGACCGGGGAAACCTAGGGTCAAATCCATCATGAATTGCACCGGGTGACACCAGGTCAGTCACTCTCTCTCAGCCAAACTACCTCACAGGGTTGTTGTGAGGATAAGATATAGAAAGGGAGAAGCATGTGCGTCACCTAGAACAAATGACTGTTGTTGCCTGTCTGCTAGTGCAAGGGCTCTTGCGCTAGCAGATGGGTGAGTTTTAATGTGCAACTGAGGAATGCAACACAGCAGTTGCACCAGTGGAATTTAGCTGCGCAGTAGATTTGCAGTCTATTGGGCAATAAAGTTACTAGCAACTTGCTTATGCATTCTCTTGCACAACAATGCGCCGCTGGAACAAAATGTTTTGCCAGCAGAACCACAAAGGGGCTTTAACTTAGCACTACGTTTAATACAACAAGTAATAAATAAACAAGGGAGGATGTGTCTATATAATTTCTCCAAACTGGATGCTTGTCAAATAAACACCCAGTCTAGGATTTGGGGTAGGATTCGTAGGAGACTCAAAGCACCATGCACAACAGGACAGGGATGGCAGCATCTGTCAGTGGAGAAAGAGTGACCAGGAGTGGGATGCATATCAGTTGAAACTAGCTGGCCTTTTGGTGACAATTAAATTACAAATTTTAATTGATCATATGCAAATTTGTGTCTACAGGTTCCTGGTGCAATAAAGCAGCGAAATATCCCTGTGTACCAGTATGGTTGTTTGTTGTTTAGTCGTCTTAGTCGTGTTCAACTCTCTGTGACCCCATGAACCAGAACATGCCTTGGAAACTCTCATTTTCTTCTCAAAGCTTCTCCTTTTTTTATGTCCATGGCGTTTTCTTGGCAAAATACTGGAGTGGTTTGCCAGTTCCTTCTCCAGGTGGATCACATTGAGTCTACACTCTTGGCTATGACCTGTCCGTCTTGGGTGGCCCTGCATGGCACAGCTCATAGCTTCTTCAAGCCCTTTCGCCACAACAAGGCAGTGATCCATGAAGGGGAGTATGGTTGGTACTGACTAGCAAAAATTCTCCAGGGTCTCAGGTGGAAGACAAAAATATGTACCTCTGGAAAAATCTGCACTAAAATTCTGATTAATTTTTCAGAGGACTTTTTATAAACACAAGCTGCAAACTTATTGACATATTCACCCATTCTGAGGGTGCTGATTCCTGCCTTGCTTTTCCCACTTAATTTTCTTTTCCTGGTCCAGAACTCCAAAAAATGCTTGTTGGATGGATTCCCTTACTTAACTGGGTGGTTTGCCTTGTGTTGAAGCCTAAGTTGCAGCAACAGGATTGTGTGGAGTCCTGAATCAGAGGTATATCACCCAAAATGTGCATTTTGTACCATTTAAAGCCAAAATATGCACTTCAAAATTCAGTGAAATGTGAAGGATAATTATGCTCCATTCCTTGTACAGGAAATGCACATTAGTCAGTTTGTTTAAACATGAGGACTTAACTAAATTCCCCTCTTAATATTGGTACAACCCTGCAGAATTCTCCTTACATTCCTGTAAGTCTGAACACTTAGCACATGCTCAGAGGCACTGCTGCTGTTATCAAGCTCCATATTTTGACATGCCCTGGCACATCAAAACAAATGACACTAGGCATTTATCATCGCAGATGCTTAGAGCAACTATAATACCAATATTACCTTATATGTTTTAAAGTTGTGCCCCAGCATATCAACTAGGCATAGTCCTGAACACTGAGTAGCATAAATCTCTTCCTTCCTCTGCACCAGCCAAGCTACTATCCGTTGTCCAATATGCTTAAACTTTCAGATCCTGCAAGCGCAGGTAATACCCAAATGTATTGACTCAGTCCGAGGGGAAGGAAGAAGTTTTGAAAGGTTTTTTCCAACAATAGGTACCTTTTCTGCAATATTCAGTTTCCATGGAAATGGCTGCGAAGGATCCTAGAAGGTGGGTGAATACTCACAAAGTTCTACCTGGAGTGAGAGGGAGAAAAACTGCAGAAATATTGAGTACTCCTAGGCATAGACATACCCTTTTCTATTTATGCATCACAACAACTGGTCTTTTGGTTGTGTTAATAATGCATTGTTAACTCCAGAAGCTCCCATTTAGCCATGGTTCCCCCCATTAGTCATTCACAGAATTGAACATAAATAGCTGACTTACATAAGGTCAGGTTATTTGTCCATCTTGCCAAGTATCAAATAAAATTCAAATAAAAACATCTTGAAGGTCCCAGGCCACAGAGAGGTTAGGCTGGCCTCAACTAGAGCCAGAGCTTTTTCGGTTGCGGCTCCAACCTGGTGGAATGCTCTGTCGCAAGAGACAAGGGCCCTGCAGGACTTGACATCTTTCCACAGGGCCTGCAAGACAGAGCTGTTCCACCAGGCCTTTGGTCAGGGCGCAGCCTGACTCCCTCCTTTGGCAATCTTTACAAAACTTTAGTTTATGGTTGCCATCAATTTGTATTTTAATTAATTTTTATAATGTTTTTATAATGTTGCATTGTTTTAGTGTTGTTAGCCGCCCTGAGCCCGGCTTCAGCTGGGGAGGGCGGGATATAAATAAAATTTATTATTATTATTATTATTATTATTATTATTATTATTATTATTATTATTATTATCATCTGGCTCCAGGGACAGTGCTTTTTTTCCAACCAGAACTCAGTTCCATTACCTGTAAGGTGGGCGCCATTGCCATTCTCAAAGGAGGCATTCATGGAGAGTTCCGGCACCTCTTTTTCTAGAAAAAGAGCACTGCCCAGGGGTAACCAATGTTGCACTCTCCAAATGTTGCTTCAGTCCAGCTCCCATCACCCTGATCACTGGTCATGCTGGCTGGGCCTGATGGGAGCTGGTGTCTCATAACCTTTAGAGAGTACCAATGTTGGCTGTTGTTGTTTAGTCATTTAGTCGTGTCCGACTCTTCATGACCCCATGGACCAGAGCACGCCAGGCACTCCTGTCTTCCACTGCTTCCCACAGTTTGATCAAACTCATGTTGGTGGCTTCGAGAACACTGTCCAACCATCTCGTCCTCTGTCGTCCCCTTCTCCTTGTGCCTTCAATCTTTCCCAGCATCAGGGTCTTTTCCAGGGAGTCTTCTCTTCTCATGAGGTGGCCAAAGTATTGGAGCCTCAGCTTCACAATCTGTCCTTCCAGTGAGCACTCAGGGCTGATTTAAGAATGGATAGGTTTGATCTTCTTGCAGTCCATGGGACCCTCAAGAGTCTCCTCCAGCACCATAATTCAAAAGCATCAATTCTTCGGCGATCAGCCTTCTTTATGGTCCAGCTCTCACTTCCATACATCACTACTGGGAAAACCATAGCTTTAACGATATGAACCTTTGTCGTCAAGGTGATGTCTCTGCTTTTTAAGGTGCTGCCTAGGTTTGCCATTGCTTTTCTCCCAAGAAACAGGCGTCTTTTAATTTTGTGACTGCTGTCACCATCTGCAGTGATCATGGAGCCCAAGAAAGTAAAACCTCTCACTGCCTCCATTTCTTCCCCTTCTATTTGCCAGGAGGTGATGGGCCCAGTGGCCATGATCTTCGTTTTTTTGATGTTGAGCTTCAGACCATGTTGGCTACCTTAGGGCTCTTCTGATAGACAGCAGCTCTCCATGGTTTTAGGAGAGGGCTTTCCCATTGCCTGCTACTAGATCCTTTCTACTGGAGAGATTGTGGATTGAACCCGGGACCCACCTCTATGCAAAGTATGAACTCTACCATTCCCAGAGTGTTCTAACAATTGATGCCTCTCCCCAGGGAATTGCATTATTATCATTGATTTCATTTCTGAATTGCTTCTTTTGAAGCATCTCAAAATGATTGCACAACACAATGAAAAACATACACAAAAATCGCACAAAGCAAATTTCTCCATTGGACTAGATGAACCTTCCAACTCTACAATTCTATGAAAAACCATTAAAACAATTGCATATGTAAAAACAATATATCTTCACAGTTTATTATTATTAATACTGTTGATTTATTATTCACCTTCTAAACCACCTTCTCAAGGCGATTTAAACATAATAAAATTGAAAACAGTTAAAAACACAAAAACCACCAATACAGTGGTACTTTGGGTCACATACGCTTCAGGTTACAGACTCCGCTAACCCAGAAATAGTACCTCGGGTTAAGAACTTTGCTTCAGGATGAGAACAGAAATCGTGCTCCGGCAGCACGGTGGCAGCAGGAGGCCCCATTAGCTAAAGTGGTGCTTCAGGTTAAGAACAGTTTCAGGTTAAGAACAGATCTCCAGAATGAATTAAATACTTAACCCAAGGTACCACTGTACATTTAAAGTAAGAGTAAAACCCTAACAAGTGAACAGTTGTAAAGACCCTCTTTTCCCACCTGGGAAAGCCTGTCAGAACAAAAAATGTCTGTGCTAATGTGAAAGCTAATAATTTCAAGGTTGGCAGGTGCAGTGTTTGTCAGTGGTCAAATGCCTCGGTGAACAGGAATGTTATTACAGAAAGATGTTGGCACACTTCACCACAGAGGGCCTTCCACAAACAGGGAGCCACCACGAAGAAGGCTCTGTCATTTGACAGCATCCTACTGGTGGAAAAATCACCTGGTTAGAGGGACTGCGGGGGGGGGGGAGCAAGGGGAGAAAGTGCCCAATATGTCCCTCCCACCCATTGCCAGGAATAGTCCTCCCAACCAACTCCAAAAATTGAGTCCCACAAAATCGGAGAGCTCTCCCCCTCTCAATGAGCTGACTTGTGTGGAAGATCCTGTGGACACCCAGGCTCTCGCTGGGATGAAGCTCTTTTGAAAGTCAGCGTTGGCGGTCCTTTTTGTTGTTGACAACATTCAGCAGCAGTCACAACACAAATAGGACTTATTATCTCCATTACAGATAAGTGGTACAATCAGGAATGACTCTTGCATTTGTTAGGACTGGGCCATTAGTCCCCAGCATCACCCTGGCAACTAGGGAAGCTGCATTTCAGTCTCCATTTGCCTTGTTTTTGCTTTGATTTTATGTATTTGATATTTTATGTGAACCGCCGTGAGACCTTCAGGTATAGGGCAGTATAGAAAATAAATAATAATAAAATAATTGAAGAGAATGGCTGCCTTGAATTACCAGATTTTTCGCTCTAGAGGACGCACTTTTCCCCCTCCAAAAATTAAGGGGAAATGTGTGTGCGTCCTATGGAGCGAATGCAGGCTCCTTGGCTTCAGCGATAGCAACCCGAAGCCTCCGAAGCGCAGAGGGAGCGCTCCCGCCGCACTCCGGAGGCTTCGCGTTGCTTTCGCTGAAGCCTGGAGAGCTAGAGGGGTCGGTGTGCACCGACCCCTCTCGCTCTCCAGGCTCCAGGGATAGCCACCTGAAGCCTTTGGAGCGCAGCGCGAGTTCCCACTGTGCTCCACAGGCTTCGGGTTCCTTTTGCTGAAGCCAGGAGAGCAAGACTCTCCTGGCTTCAGCAGAGAGGGAGAGCTGCACAGCGCCCCTTCAGCCAAGCGGGAGGAGAAATGGAAGGGGCTCCATTTCTCCTGCCACTTCGCTGAAGGGGCGCTGCGCAGAAAGGGGGAGATTTTTTTTATTGTTCTCCCCTTCTAAAAGGGGAGCTTCCTATGGTCTGGTGCGTCCTATAGAGCGAAAAATATGGTAATATGAAATCTGAGACAACAGCTTCTGGATTTTGGACAGTGAACCATTTTGGAATGGTCTTTTGCATCTCCTTGGCTTGTCAAATGCACCCTCTTGAATACACCAGGGATGAGTGGCAGTGGGCAAAGGCGATTTAAAGAGCTGACGTGAAATTTTTGGGCTGCTGCTTTTAAGAGACTGTGGCAGTTTTGCATAAAATATCTTGCTGATGAATATTTTAGGCAGGCTTGAGTAGGATGCTAATGGGTTTTTCACAGCTGATGAAATTAAGGATACTTTCCAAACCCTGTGCTGCGCTTTGAAGCTAGAGGCTCTGGCTGGAACGAGCAGACAGACATTTCGTATTTGTGGCAGCTTATTAAATCTCCCTTTTTATTAGTACAACTGGCAATCTCTCTGCTATCTCAGCTCCTTAGGTGTCCCCCCCCCCCAATCCCGGAAAAGGTGGCCAATGTGTTTGTGTGTCCAAGACGGAGTGCTCCATATGTCGAAGCAAAGGGCCTCTCTCCAATGAGATGAGCAACGTCTCCCGTTTTCTGTCTTTGACAAGGAAAAGAAACTGTGCCCGTCACTTTGAATTTTCCATGGTGGAACAGTGTGACATGACACATCATCAGAATGAGCCTTGCTGGGAAGCTGTTTGCATGCCTTGTATCGTGGTGTCTTGTCACTCTTAGTTTCCAAAAGATGGAAATGTCCTTTCGTTCTATTCTCTCCTCTCCTCTCCAAATGCTACTCTTGGGCCAATCACACCACACTGTCTTCAGACAGCACCCGACATTGCACCCTTCAGTGATTAAGTATGTGGGCAGCGACAGTGGTGACAGGGGGTTGGGTGGAGAGAATTCAGACTCAGCTGGCACTTAAAGGTGAGCCCACCCAATTCACACTTTCCGAAACAATATGCAAACCGAAACACAACCAATTTTTTTTATTAATTTTCCAAAAATTTTAAAACACACAAACAGACAGAGAAACATTCATCCTATTTAAATCTTGGTAACCTTATTTAGTGACTTCCTCAAATCCCCTTGGTTGAATTTCATTATATATCATTTTAACAGTTTTCCAAAATCAGTTTTCTCAAAAAATTAACTTAGTCACTTAAAATCTTTCATTCTTTCAAATTTGTTTTTAAACATCTTGAAATCTATCCTAACATACTTAAATCCTAAGCCTATCTAGTATTTACATGCTTTTCTAATTAAATTATTTTAACATATTTAGCTAAATAGTCTTTAAATTTCTTCCATTCTTCCTGGTACTCCTCCTCCTTCTGGTTGTGGACTCTTCCAGTCAGGTCAGCCAGCTCTGAAAAGTCCATCATCGTCATAAAACACAGCCATTATTTGAAATGTATACATCTCTGAATTTTGCAGTGCAGTTCTCCGGCCAAGCAATTTGTACAAAACTGTGTGTACTGGGGTAAAGTGTCCATAAAAATCCTATATTTGTGGAAAAAACATACAAAAAAATGCATTATTTCAGGGGGAAAGGCATTGCAAAATGTGCACTCTATGCAAAATTGCATAGAAAGAAGTTAATGCTAAGGAATTCTCAATATGGATTTTCTTTAAAATAAAATAAAAAGCTGCCAACTGTTGTGGAAATTTGTAGAACTGAACTTAAGCCTGGAAAAATGAGAAACTGAGAGAAACAGAGACTGGCAGATTCACCCATCCCTACCAATGTTTCCTTCAAATAGACACAAGTAAGTGCAACAGCTAAATTGGCCAGCGGAATGTCCCTGGTTCAGTCCATAGAATCTTCTGGTAGGGCTGGGAAAGACCCTCAGCTTTCTTTGACAGAGCATGGAAAACTTTGGTTGTCCTGGGCCTTCTGCAATGGAGCCATAGAATCAGCAGCAATGTATCATCCGGAAGAGCTGTGGTCTAAACCACTGAGCCTCTTGGGCTTGCCAATCAGGTTGGCAGTTCGAATCCCCACAATGGGATGAGCTCCCGTTGCTCTGTCCCAGCTCCTGCCAACCTAGCAGTTCAAAAGCACACCAGTGCAAGTAGATAAATAGGTACCACTTCGGCGGGAAAGTAAACAGTGTTTCCACGCACTCTGGTTTCCGTCATGGTGTTCCGTTGCACCAGAAGCAAATTAGTCCTGCTGACAACACGACCCGGAAAGCTATCTGTGGACAAACACCGGCTCCCTCGGCCTGAAAGTGAGATGAGCGCCGCAACCCCATAGTCGCCTTTGGCTGGACTTAACCATCCAGGGGTCCTTTACCTTTACATATGTATAATAAGACTGCATATGCTGAAGTTTAGAGATAATTGCTGCACTTTCAAACTGATGTACAATACATCCCACCAACCTGGGCAACAAGACTGTGACCAGGGGACCTGTGTGTCTGTTCAGTCGGCTTTCTGAATGCATACCAACTTCAAGGCTCCTCTTGCTGTCCTTTCTAAGGAGAGGACTTCTTCATACAGAGGACTGTCCTATTGACAGCCCTTCAAACCAAGGTCTGTCCTTTGGCCTCCCTTACTGACACATAAAGAAGGCTGATTGCCAAAGAATTGATGCTTTTGAATTATGCTGCTGGAGAAGACTCTTGAGAGTCCCAAGGACTGCAAGAAGACCAAACCTCTCAATTCTGTTTTTTTTTTTTTAAAAAAGATATTTATTAAAGTTTTAGACAGTAAAACAAACTTCACATTCACAACCAAAAAAGGAAAAACACCATCACAATCAATCAAAAAAGCCAAAAAAAGAAAAAAGTACAGTAGAAAACCCCCCATACAAAATAGAAGAAAAAAGACATAAAAAGGACATTAAAAAAATCAATTTCTTAAATATTATTTTCATAACCCTCCTTCCAGACTCCCTCACATCTCCCTTTTCTGTGTTCCCTTTTACAAAATCTTATTCAGCAATACTTCACCTTCTTTCAAATCTTATTTTATGTTATACATTTCAACTATTATGTCTCCAATTTTTCCCTTTGTTATCAGTTATTTGAGTTTGACACAATGTTATTCTAACTTCACCTTTGTTCTTATAAACCAGTTTTTGCGTACTCCTTTCGGCTATGTCACTATTGCCATATTATCTTTATATCCTGCATCAAACCTCTCAATTCTGAAGGAAATCAGCCCTGAGTGCTCACTGGAAGGACAGGTCCTGAAGCTGAGGCTCCAATACTTTGGCCACCTCATGAGAAGAGAAGACTCCCTGGAAAAGACCCTGATGTTGGGAAAGATGGAGGGCACAAGGAGAAGGGGACGACAAAGGACGAGATGGTTGGACAGTGTTCACAAAGCTACCAGCATGAGTTTGACCAAACTGCAGGAGGCAGTGGAAGACAGGAGTGCCTGGTGTGCTCTGGTCCATGGGGTCACGAAGAGTTGGACACGACTAAACGACTAAACAACAACAACACTGACACAGTGGTAATAAAGGATGGATCAGGAAATAAAAGGCCACTGTTTTCCCCCATCTAGATTCATTTTGCTCTTACCAACTCCCATTGTATTGTCCTATCTTTTCAGGTACTTTTCAGGTACTTGAATGCCCCGGGGAAACATCAAAATGCACCGTCTGAAATAAAAATCGCTGTGTCTCAGAGCCTGGCAACTATGCGCAATAACATTTTAAAAAGCAAATCTGGAAAGTTTGTGTGTGTGTGGGAGGGAGATGCATTCTCTCACTTCATCTCATTGATTTAATCTCCCAATTCTGCATCTCCAGGAAGCATCAATGGGAATATACACATGTATTCCATTAAGAAGTGCTCATTTCACGGCTCCTGTCTCTAACGGGAAAGCTGATGAGACTCTCCTGTGTAAGTAATTTCCCTAAGAAGCCATCTTTAGCAGGATCAACAGCTCCCCAGGCCCTTTGGCAACAGGAAGGGGATCTATGAAGCCTTCATAATTTCTGTATCACTTTGATTGTATAAAAGGTTCACGCTTCGTGATAGACGCACGTTGCGTCTAGGGATGAGTGTATCTGTCTATTTCCACTCAGCGCATTTCACATGTGTTCATTCATAAGTCCATTCTGTCCTGTTCTCACACCAATCTGCAAAGTTGTTTCTTTTTTATGCACAACATTTTGCATTAGTTTTGAATATCTCATATATACACAGCTGCACACAAAATAGAGGGTTTGTATCCAGTGCTGGTCCTATTTGGTGTAGTCCCATTGAAATGAATGAATCTGAGGTAGTTACGATTGTTACCTTCAATGGGTCTACTCTGAGTAGGGCTAGCATTGGCTACAACCCACAGATTTTTATTTAATATTTTACCCTAAAATACAAATCTTCGTTATGGATTTCAGATGCATTTCAGTTGGGGTTTTTTAATAGCTAAAAACTAATGCTGAGCTCAGAAGAAGTGTAAAAACCAAGGGATAATTGCTTTCCAATCTGTGTGTAAGGTCCCATCTGCACTATGGATTTAAAGCAGTAGCATGCAACTTTAAACAGTCATGGTGTCCCTCAAAGAATGATAGGAAATTAAGTTTGTTATGGGTGCTGAGAGTTGTTAGGAGACCCCATTCCCATCAAGGAGCTACGATTTCTAGAGTTCCCTGGGGAGAGAGATTGATTGTTAAACTACTCTTGAAACTGGAGCTCTGTGAGGTGAATTGGGGTCTCCTAACAACTCTCAACACCCTTAAAAAAAGACTACAGTATCTAGGATTCTTTGGGGGAAGCCAGGACTATTAAATTGGTATGATACTGCTTTGCATGTGTCATGGAGATTAGCCTGGGAAGTGTAAATCAGACTGGTTCATGGAAACATCTGAACCGAATGAATTCCTCAAGCATCTCAGGCAAGTGGCTGAGCTAGAGGTTGGGGAACAGTTTATCCCATCACCTTATTGAAGGCCTGTTAATTAATTTAGAATTGCCGATGGGTCTTCAGCATTATCACATTCAACGAGCTCTGAATCTCTATCAGTGATGGGGAAGACCCCTCAGCTGCTTGCCATTCAGGGAATGAGGAGGCTCAAGTGTCTTCTGGGATGGAGAGCACTTACCTGCCATTTCCACAGCTCACAGCAATGGTCAGAAGGCAGAAAGTATCGGTGAATCCTGCACTCCCATTCCACTGCTTGACATAACGCTGGACTCCCCCAGCACTTAGGCTATGGAGTCCTGCAGGGTTCTACCATATTGGCCTGAATATAAGCCCCACTTTCTCCCCAAATTCCGACCATGAAAAGTTAAAGTGTGGCTTATATTCGCGACCTTACAGTATGCAGCCAGGAGCATGGGGCGAACAGCACCAGGAGCGCAGCAAAGCGGCGCCCGCCCTGTGCATAGTCCCCCATCCTCTCTCCCAAGGCAGGGAAGGGAGAGAGCAAGGAAGGAGAAAGGCTGTCGGCAACGCAGCATGCCCCCCCCCCCCATTATGCAGCCAAGAGCAGCGAGGAATGGAGCGGCTTATATTCAGGTATTTTTCTTTTTCTCCCCCTGCAATTTTAAAGGTGCGACTTATATTCGGGTGCGGCTTATATCCGGGCCAATACGATGTTTGGTTTCTCTAATGTCTACATCAGACGTCGCCCATGGGCTGCCCTCTGGATCATATCTGTCAACGTTTCCCTTTTTTAAAAGGAAATTCCCTTATTCCGAATAGGATTCCTTGCAAGAAAAGGGAAAAGTTGACAGCTATGCTCCAGATATGTTGGACTCCAACGCACACCCAGCCCCATCCAGCACTGCTATCAATTGGGAGCTATAGGTCAAAACATATGGGTGGCATCATGCTATTGCTATGAACATGGGAGGGGGAAGCTGAAACATGAAGCCATTCGAATTGAAGGAATGGGTTTCCAAAACCTAAAACCTGACTGGGCAGTCAGTCTGAAATGGGCCCCAAAATCCGCATTTTTCCTTCTCCAAGGGAGCATAAAATGCTTTAACTTGAGCTCTTGAGCCAAAACCCAGCTGTGTAAACAAGTGCTCAAAGCTCTCTCCTTTATCGGTCTGTGACGCCTAATGAATGGCCTTGTCCATTCCAAGAGCAGGGATGACACATCTGGGTCTTATCTTACACTGAGGCACAAACCTTGTCAGCCACCCAGAAACGGCGCCAGGAGTTGGTGACCTCTTGCTCCAAGATAAGAGTATCGGAACAGGAAACCCTTTTATGGTCAAGAGTAGAGGAAGAGGAACACCCTTTTATGGTTAAGAGGACTGGAGCAGGAACATCTGCGATGTCAACCTGCGTGTATAAGCTGACGTGGCTGGATTCCTGGGGAAGGGGGGAGAGGGTGCCTGGAGGATATATATACTGCATGAAACTTCTCATTTCTTTGGACTTGCTGTGGACTGACCACGCAAGTGCCTTCTGCTATCCGGAGAGCAGAATAAACTCTTTCTCTGAATCAACCTCGGTGTCATTTGACTTCCTTTCTCCCTCCCAGGAGCAACGCAGACCCCACCAGTCGGTAAAGTCTAATAAGGCTACAGAATCGCTCAAAAAGATTTGGGATCAATGGAAGTTGGTTCCTTGGGGCACTGCCCACAAACCTCAGCTTGCCTCAGCCACCTGCCTGCCTTCATACTTCGCACCCTGCTTAGTCTCAGTGTTGACCCTTTTATAAATCAGCAAGGAGGATGACGATGAGGACAGTTCTGCTTCTCTCTCTCTCTCTCTCAATAAATTTTATTTTCAATGCAGAATTACAACAAAACTTACAAACATTGAATCCAAAATAATACTACACAAACAAGAAAGAAAAACAGAACACACAAAAAAAGAAAACAAAAAAGAAAACAAAAAACAAAAGTACAAATAAAACCATATCTTCGTTCTAATCTAGTCATTGACAGTTCTGCTTCTCATTGTCTCCAGCTCCATTTATTGTTGGAGTCCCTTCCTCCCAATGGGCACCAAGCCCCACTGTTTGGGATATAGCACAGATGGAACTGGCTTTCTTTTCCAGCAGCTGATTTAAGAGCTGGCCCGATGTATCAGGAATTCTTTCTTATTACCAGTGTTATGTACTACTTATGCATCTATTTATGCATTTATGCATCTCCTGTTGTAAAACCAGACCTGGCAGATTACTGACTTGCTGTACTCCCGTTATTGTCGACTGCATTTAATGTTACATCAAATATGAATAGAATATATTGTGTAGCTATATAAAAAGAAATGGATCCTTCTTATTAGGTACAAGTACAATATGCTTTCAAGAGCATATTCAGCCATGTGTTTATTTCTCTTGTTGTTCTATTCTTTTTCTTAAAGACTGTGAGAGAGAGGGGGGGTGGGCAGATGAGGAAGACTTGGGCAGAAAGGAAGCCAAGAAACAGCCTGCCTTGAATGCAAAAATGGGAGCCTCTTTCAGCTGGGGGTGGGCCACATTCGTTTCTGGACAACCTTCTGGGGGCCGTATGCTAATGATGGGCAAGGCCAAAGGCAATGAATTTTACCTTTGCATGGTAAGCTAGTTTCTTTTTCTATAAAAATGTGTATTAAATGTTCTTTAAAAATGACATACAGTGGTACCTCGGGTTACAGACACTTCAGGTTACATACGCTTCAGGTTACAGACTCCGCTAACCCAGAAATAGTACCTCGGGTTAAGAACTTTGCTTCAGGATGAGAACAGAAATCGTGTGGTGCAGCGGCAGTGGGAGGCCCCATTAGCTAAAGCGGTACCTCAGGTTAAGAACAGTTTCAGGTTAAGAACGGACCTCCAGAATGAATTAAGTTCTTAACCTGAGGTACCGCTGTATATACTTCAATATATAATATTTTTTCTGACTTCCCACCCCATTTTCCATGGTGTTTTTATTTCTCACCCTCTGCTGCACAGTACCTTCTGTCTCATATACCATCACATCAATTCTATATTCTCTAATTCCTTCTGATGCTCATATTTCAAATCCTGCTTGGGGGTTCATCATACTATAATATTTCCTTAAATAGTCCAAAAAGGGCTTCCATTCTTCCACAAACCAATCATCGTTAGGTTCTCTCATTTCGGCAGTTAGCTTTGCCAGTTCTGCATAGTCCATCGCCTGACTTATCCATTCTTCTTGAGTGGGAACTTCTTCTTCCTCTCATTTTTGTGCGTAAAGAATCCTACCTGCTGTTGTTACATATGTAAACAGCTTAATTGTCTTTTTTTAAAGAACTTCTGCTCCTATAATCCCTATAAACGTTTCATGATAAGCTAATTTCTACAGACACTCATGCACCCCTATGTAACTTCCATTCAGGCAGGCAAAGGGACATTATCAGAGTTCAAAGCCAACCGCGTAAAATCATTTGTGGTGTGTTACGTACTGAGTTGAATAGGATCCAAAATGCAGCAGTCTGATTGGTCCTAGAACAATAGGATCCAGAATGCAGCAGTCTGATTGGTCCTAGAACAATAGGATCCAGAATGCAGCAGTCTGATTGGTCCTAGAACAATAGGATCCAGAATGCTGCAGTCTGATTGGTCCGCGGGAGCCACCCAATCCAACTCCAGGTGGAAGTGAATCCGCAACCTGATTGGGCTACAGGAGAATCCTGGAATTAGCCAATCAAGTGTATATAAAGCAGACATTCTGGGGGAACTTCCATTCCTCCTCACCACTATGAGCTGAATAAAGAGCATGAAATCCACTCCTGACTCTGAGTATATTTCATGGTGCAAAGCAATGAGGGCCAGGTCCTAGTGTAATCAGGTCCTAGAGACTCCGATTTGTGAGCAGGGACATCCCAGCAACTTACTCTCTAACCTCAGTTCTTTTGTGTTTCTGTGAGATTCACATTTGCCACACACAAACACCCACACCCACCCACACCCGGCCACCTTTTAAAAGAAGCTGTTTTAAAAACCAAGCCTGGAGTTCCTCTGCAGAGCCTGGAGCCCTGCAAGCTGTTTAAGGATGCACAATCTGGTAGGCATGCAGTCCAACTTCCTGAGGAAAAGACACCAGGGAGGGAATGAATCCCTTCCCTGCCAAAACCAGCAGGACCTAATGGTGCCTGGAAGATCAGCAACGCATCTTGCAATCTTCCCTTCTACCTCCGCTCAGATGGGCCTTGGAGGAGAATCTGCAGAACCAAGTATTGATCCGAGTTGAGGATGTGACTGGCCTAGCAATGTTTGGCTGGCTAAGCAAATTTGTAGTGGGCATCTTGAATTATTGACTCTGTGTGTGTGTGTGTGTGTGTGTGTGGGTGTAGGTGGGTGTGCAAGTGTTACAAATGTAGGGTTGTGATTCCTGCACCCTGCAGTGACCAGGACGAAAAGCGTCCATCTGCACCAGACATTTTAAAAACTGCTAATGCATATTTAAAACCTGTGGAAACTGTAGTTTGTTCTGGGCTCTTGGAAGGGTAGCTCTGTGAGGGGAACTACGGTTCCCACGAGTCTTTGGAAGAATCTGCATGCTTCCAATGTGCACTGAAGGTGCTTTCAATGCATACCCTCCAACTTCTTCTAACCTAAATCCACCCCCATGCCACCCCCACCTGCTCAGGCCTGCCATCGCCATCACCCTAACCCCCCCATGACCTCTAGTCCAACCCCCTGCAATGCAGGAATATGCAGCTGTCCCACACGGGGATCAAACCTGCAACCTCACTGTTATTAGCACCATCC
Source organism: Podarcis muralis (assembly GCF_964188315.1). Classification (NCBI taxonomy): domain Eukaryota; kingdom Metazoa; phylum Chordata; class Lepidosauria; order Squamata; family Lacertidae; genus Podarcis; species Podarcis muralis. Next base: position 8,652,615 of record NC_135668.1, read on the forward strand.
TCTAAGCAACTGAGTTATCCAGGCTGATATAAGGTGGGATGCAAATATTCAAAACAAAGCATCAAATGTAAGGAAAACACCTGCATGTGCAGCTGATTGCGGCTCCAATACAAATGTGTTGCCTTTGAACTGGCAAAGCATGCCTGGCAGCAAGGGGCCCTAGAAGCTCAATCTGTTGTCACTTATTCTGATCAAGGAGAAGGTTGAGTAGCGGCGTGATTGCAGCATACAAGTGCCCACCTGGTGGAGACAGCCTGGAAAGCACAAGGCTTTCCTTAAAATAAAAATAAAAATGCTTAATTTAGCAACCTGAGCATAAGGTCTCGGCAGGTAAGGAAAATGCTGGCATTCATTCCTAGTCCGCCTTATTCCTCCTTGCGGAGTGGTGAGAGCTTCGGCTACTTGGCCTCACCTGACTTTGATGCACAGATTGAGAAATTTTCTTACAACAATAGGTTTATTTGATTGATTGATTGATTGATTGATTTCCTAAAAGTTGGTGGTTCGAATCCCCATGACGGAGTGAGCTCCCGTTGCTCTGTCTCAGCTCCTGCCAACCTAGCAGTTCGAAAGCATGCCAGTGCAAGCAGATAAATAGGTACTGCTGTGGCGGGAAGGTAAACGCCGTTTCTGTGCGCTCTGGCTTCTGTCACGGTGTCCCGTTGCACCAGAAACAGTTTAGTGCTGCTGGCCACATGACCCGGAAAACTGTCTGTGGACAAACACTGGCTCCCTCAGCTTGAAAGTGAGATGAGCGCCACAACCCCATAGTCGCCTTTGACTGGACATAACCGTCCAGGGTCCTTTACCTTTACCTTATTTGATTGATTTCCTAAAAGTTACACACTGCTTGCTAGTAAAAAAAAAGAGAGAGAGAGACCTCAAAGCTGCTTACAAAAAAAGATAGAACAGCATGAATGAATTTAAAACTATTTAAAGCTTTCGAAAAATTAGCATCAGCAATGAACTAAAAGCAGATCAAAACTCACATCAACTTTCTAAATACCTGGGTAGGCTTTTCTAAAGAAAAATGGTTTTTGCAGGCTATGAAAAGAGTACAGTGACCATCGTTGTCTTCCCCAGCTGCTGCCAGCGTCCTCTGGAGTAAGACTAGGGTAGGTATGCCATCTAGCCTCTCTGAACAACAACAACAACAACAACAACAACAACAACAACAACAACAACAACTTATTTATACCCAGCCCATTTGGCTGGGTTTCCCCAGCCACTCTGGGCGGTGTCCAACAAAAGATTAAAAATACATTAAAACATCAGTCATTAAAAACTTCATGATACAGGGCTGCCTTCAGATATCTTCTAAAAGTCAGATAGTTGTTTATTTCCTTGACATCTGATGGGAGGGCGTTCCACAGGGTGGGCGCCACTACCGAGAAGGCCCTCTGTCTGGTTCCCTGTAACTTCCCTTCTTGCAGTGAGGGAACTGCCAGAAGGCCCTCGGAGCTGGACGATGGGGATGGAGACGCTCCTTCAGGTATACTGGGACGAGGCTGCTGACTTAAATACAATGCAATGAAATTTGAGACCCACACCAGCAGTTGGTGCTTCTGGGAGGCTGGGGAGGAGACTGTCGGAACCTGCGTTCGACCGAACGACTCCTCCGGAATCACCCTCCGATGATAATTAACGACCTGAGCCTCTGATAAGGCTTCAGGCAAATTCCCCATTATGCAGAGTTTCCAGCACAGGGAAGAGATGAGAATGTAGGACACTGTTACGAGTCCTTTCTGAAAACATTCTCTAGCATGTTGCAGCTTCAATTGCAAGTGTTTCATGTTTGGCTTACAACCTTCAGAAGTCAGCAAAGTGCTAACTGCAATGTCAGGTCTTGAACATCTGGCAATGAAGTGTACAGTGTAGTGTCAGAAAATGCTTCTTCAGTATCACCTACCTGATAACCTGTTGTCATTGGTGTGTCTACAGGGTTAGCATCCATCAGGTTTAGTTTGGTTAACACATCAGCAATTTTCTGTGACTGGTGTACTAAAATATTACCATCTTGGTCTCTATCTATTTCCAGAGATAGGTAGTTGGTTACCTAACCAAGATCTTTCATGTCAAAGTGCTCCTTTGGGCACCACAGTTCAAGAAGGACACTGACAAACTGGAACGTGTCCAGAGGAGGGCAACCAAAATGGTCAAAGGCCTGGAAACGATGCCTTATGAGGAACAGCTAAAGGAGCTGGGCATGTTTAGCCTGGAGAAGAGGAGGTTAAGGGGTGATATGATAGCCATGTTCAAATATATAAAAGGATGTCATATAGAGGAGGGAGAAAGGTTGTTTTCTGCTGCTTCAGAGAAGCGGACACGGAGCAATGGATCCAAACTACAAGAAAGAAGATTCCACCTAAACATTAGGAAGAACTTCCTGACAGTAAGAGCTGTTCGACAGTGGAATTTGCTGCCAAGGAGTGTGGTGGAGTCTCCTTCTTTGGAGGTCTTTAAGCAGAGGCTTGACAACCATATGTCAGGAGTGCTCTGATGGTGTTTCCTGCTTGGCAGGGGGTTGGACTCGATGGCCCTTGTGGTCTATTCCAACTCTATGATTCTATGATTCCTTCAGTAGAGCTAGGGCGCTCTCTTGACATCCTTCCAAAAGAAAAGAATATCATCAACATAAAATAAGCAATACAGCTTCTTTTGCCCTTCCTCTTTGACAAATACACATGGATCAGCTTTACCTTGCTGAAAACCTAGAGAAAACAACACTTCAGTGCGTTTAGAATGCCAGCACCGTGCACTTTGCTTGAGACCGTATAGGGACTTCTTCAGAGCACAAACAAATCCTTGTTTTACCTGTACGCCATCAGGTGGAAACATATAAAGTGATTCTGCATTCCGTTCTTCTGACGTTCTTCTGGGCCCGAAACCAAAAATGTCGGAACCGAACAACTCCTCTGGAAACGCCCTCCGACAATAATTAACGGCCTGAGCCTCTGATAAAGCTTCAGGCACATTCCCCATTACGCAGAGTTTCCAGCACAGGGAAGAGACGAGACGTTTGGGCTACATCGCTAGGTTTTATTACTAAGCTACCCAGGTAGAAAAGAAATACATCCTCTCTCTGTGAGAGCAAAGAGCAAACTGGAAAACAAAGGAACAGGAAACCAGTAACATAATATCCATTTCCTGTCTTCCGTGAGACTTCCAACAGTCTGGAATCCCTGGAATGTAAACAGAGTCCTGTGACTCCAAGAGCACTGCACAGTGGCAACACACAGAAACCAACAGAGACTTGCCATCATTGCTCTCCCCGACATTTGCCTTTTGGTGCTGTCAGCCTCCTCGGGAGGAGAGATGTTGGAGCCAGCTGTGTGTCATCTATCCCTTTCCCTCTGAACTGCACTTATGCCAGGCTCCTTGGAATGCAGGCTCCTTGGAATACTGGCATGCTGTGTTTTGAATGTTTGCTGTAAATCACCTTTGGCATAGCCCATCGTGGGGAAGTGGCATATAGGTAAAGGTAAAGGTAAAGGTACCCCTGCCCGTACGGGCCAGTCTTGACAGACTCTAGGGTTGTGCGCTCATCTCACTCTAGAGGCCGGGAGCCAGCGCTGTCCGCAGACACTTCCGGGTCACGTGGCCAGCGTGACAAGCTGCATCTGGCGAGCCAGCGCAGCACACGGAACGCCGTTTACCTTCCCACTGGTAAGCGGTCCCTATTTATCTACTTGCACCCGGGGGTGCTTTCGAACTGCTAGGTTGGCAGGAGCAGGGACCGAGCAACGGGAGCGCACCCCGCCGTGGGGATTCAAACCGCCGACCATGCGATCGGCAAGTCCTAGGCGCTGAGGCTTTTACCCACAGCGCCACCCGCATCCCATTCGGCATATAGGTAAAAGTAACCATTTCATCAATTTTTGTCTGTTATTCTTTTTAACTAGGCTGCCCCAGGAGTTTCTGCTTCTTAGGGACAATTCATCGAAAAGGATACAAAAAGTATATTTTCAGCGGTGAAAGTGTTCAAAATATGTACAATTTAAGTGGGAATTTTTTAAAATGCTTTTAAGGAAAAATGGTTCTGCAAGAAAAAGGAACAGGGTGGATTTGTGGTAGAGCACATATGAAAGTAACATAGAACAGAAACAGGATGGCCCACCCCTAAAATCACATAACATTGCATAAAGTTTGGCACCACGTGGGATACTGTTGTGCATAAAATTCACAGAGAAATTTGAACCGGGAGAATTTTGCAAACATGCCTTCTTAAAAGAGGCTCAGAGGTATCCATGATGCAGAACTCAGGTATATTTGCAGGGAAGTTAGACCATGTTGCCTCAAGGAAGTATATCTGACCCTTCAGAATGCATTTCCCTCACTGCTGAAAACTACAGTGATTAAAAAATACTATTATTATTTTTAAAATGCATTCCCCTTTTCACTTTCCTTATTGGAAAAACTCAAATCTTTTGAGGAATCCACTTTGCTGTGCAAGAGCTCCAGATCAACTTTAACTGTGCTACCTGAATTTGCCGGTATGTGATTGAACCCCACCTGAAAACAGCAAAATTCTAGAAACAACCTTGGGTGATGAAGTGACCTTTCCAAGGGCTGGATGAGGTTTGGGTAGCAGACAAAATGAAGGTTGTAATACCACTCCTGCCTTAGGAGGGGGGTGGAGAGTGTCACATTGCGTTCCGGAGGAGAAAAAGGTGAGCACGGAAGTCGTTCTGTGTATCCGCCAGAAACCTCTTGGCTTACTTACAAGAGAGAATCAAATTCATTTCAAATAACCTCTGTTTCCAAATTACAGGGCTATTTTTAGATCCTTTTCCACAAGTCTTCAGAGGCAAGCTGTGTCTTTACATATGCTGCCACCATGTCCTGGAATGATCTTGAATTTACTTTGGTTTTCTTGGGATCCGAATCCAAAGTTGGAGAACACAAGAACTCAAGAAAGAGGGTTGTTGTTGTTGCTTAAATAGCATTCCCGGGCTCAAGCTGCAATTTTGATGCATACTTACTCTGGAGCAAGTCCCATTGTTCTCAAAAGGATTTAGCTTGTGATATAGGAACAGGCTGCATGCTTCTTTAAAAAAATAAAAATAAAAGTTGGCACCATCCCTGTGTCCCTTGGACCAATGCTGTCCTGGCTGCCCTACAAGATAATTCACACCTCCGGTCTTATAATATCCACGTTGCACTTCTTGACAACAGATGAACAAGGTCACATAAACTCTGCTTGGCAGTGCCACTGTGGGCAGGGAAGTAGCTTGGCAGCAGAGGAAGCTGGCAGGGAAACAAGTTCATAGCTAGGGTTGGCATATTTCAAAAAGTGAAAACCTAGACACAAAAGTTGTTGGGCTTTTCTTGCAAATCTCCCCCACCCCCAAAAAAGCATTTTTTGAGAGTTGTTTTTTTAAAAAAATAAAATTTGCCACAAAAATAACACTTCCAACATGGGTTGTCATACGCCCAGGTTTCCCCGGACATTTCAACCAATTTTTGAAAATTTCCAGCGGATGAATCCTGGTTATGTCTGGGAAATTCCAGACGTATGACAGCCCTATCATAGACTTAAGGTTGTGCCAAGTCTCGGAGTCTGACCTGATGTTTCAGGGTCAGAAGCCTTCTAATCAGAACCATGGAAACTGTCAGGGGGTGGGCAAAGGAGGAATGGTGGAGACTGCCTCCCCATCCTGACCTTTCCAGGGAGAAGGAAAAGGAAGACAGTGTAGATTTACAACAGGGGGTTGAGGGAGGTCACAGCTCAGAGGCAGATGAGGGGGAAAGCTGGGAAATAATGGGAGAGGAGGAGGCAGGACCGGAATGGCAGCTGAGTGACAGTGTGTCATTAGAAAACATTCCAGACCCTCCGTCTCCCAGAACCTGGAGAGCTTTAAAAGTAGGAGAGCAAAGAGCTCAAAGACAGAGGGCACGTAGCAGCACCCGTAGAAACGACAAACGAGGAAGTGGGAGAGACGGGGGTGGAGATTCACCGGGGACAATGCCATTATCCAAGAGGCTGGGTTCTATAGCCTCTCTCTGTAAATATTGAAATAAAGAAGGATGGTAAGAAACATTTCCTTGTCTTTATACTTTCCTGGGCAACCAGCCGGGAGCCACTGACAGCATCCTGACAGAAACATAGACTTGCAGAGTTGGAAGCGGCCATGTCTACTCCAGGTATGGGGGGCCTTTGGCCTTCCAGATATGGTCGAACTACAACTCCCATCATCCCAAGTCATTGGCCATGCTAGCTGGGGCTGATGGGAGTGGACTCCAGCAGTATCAGGAAGGCCACATGGTTCTTCACTCCTGATCTAATCCAAGCCCTGCCTCAGTGCAGGAATCTCACCACGACTGTGTCCCTGATAGATGGTTGTACAGTTTTCTGCTTAAATGTCTTTGGTGAAGGACAACCCAAAGGTAGCTACTTCCATTGCACAATTTTAGTTTTAGGAAGTTCCTCCTAAGGTTTCACTGCAGTTGGCTTCCTTGCCATATCTGTCTATTTATTACATTTAGATCTGCCTTGTGTCTTGAGCATGTCTCTTCCCATCCATTTTAACCTCACAACAACCCTGTTGAGATATACTGAATGGTCCAAAGCTTTCATGGCACAGTGGGTATTTGAACCCTGGTCTCCCTAGACCAACATTCTAACCACCACAGCACACCATATCTCGCACTTGTTCATTCTAGTCCTGTTATCAAGATTAATGAGGAACAAGTTTTATTTCACCTTCTGCATAGCAGCCCTTCAGATGTTTGAACCCAACCATCATGTGTCTGGCTGCAAGAGAATGAGCTTCAGTGATTGCCACCCCTCACATATCTGCAAAATGGCCCAGAAGCTGTGTCATCCCTGAGCATTTCGAGGGTGGTAGGAAAACGACGGGGGTGGGGAGTGGCACCCCTGGGAAATGATGCCAAAGTCAAATCTCCTGCCAAAGAAAGAATCCAGGGAGATGAATGTGAGGAATGAATCAAAAGTAATGAGCAACTAGGGAAATTAATGTGATACATGCCAATAAATGAGACAACAAATGCAATATTTAAGAATGTTGTGATGCAAGCAGAGATGTTGCTGTTTGTACACACACAATGTCCCTCAGGCTCCTCCAAGAGAGCTAAGCACAGTGTGGTCCTTCCTCAAGTAGAATATAAAAACCTAGGGAGATGCCTTCTACTGCAGGTATAGGCAAACTCGACCCTCCAGATGTTTTGGGACTACAACTCCCATCATCCCTAGCTAACAGGACCAGTGGTTCTACTGAGTCAGATCACTGGTCCATTGAGCTCAGGATTGTCTACAGTGACTGGCAGAGGCTCTTCATGGTTTCACACAGGGAGTCTTGGCCATACTTGGGGATTTCAGGGGACTGAAACTAGGACCTTCTGCAGGCAGATGTTCTACTACTGAGCTAGAGTCCTTCTCCAAAAAGGCTAGATCCATTCCTGCACCCCCATCAGACATTTCTTGGCATTGTCGTCAACCCACCAGTCACCACTGCCAAACCTGCCTAGGATTACCCCTTAGGTTCCACCAGCTGCATCTCTCAGGAGACCACGCAAGGCCCGACTTGTTCACACAGGACACTGAATGCTGGTTCAAGTTGTTTCCACACATGGATTATCTATGAAAAATATTCATACTTGTATGCATGCACAAGTGTTGGCATGAAAGAGCATATGCTGGCACAGCTCAGCTCTCATGTACACAAGTGCGCAGGTTGTACACCGGCTGAACATTACGTGTGAATAATGGTTCCAAGTGTGCAGCTCAACTACTGTGTCTAGATTGTACGTTCATTGAATGCACCATGTGAACAACAACTGTACAACTGTACAGCTCAATTACTTGTGTACCCAAGTACACAGATGGTATGCTTGTCAAACTGTAGATGTGGTTAACTGTACGAGTGTGTACAGATGAGCTATTTGTGGGCACAGAGACACAGATTGTACACTCACTTAATGCGCCATGTGAACACAAGGAACGGGGGCAAGGGGTGAGTGGTCTGAGGTCCACTCGTGCCCAGAGAATCCAAATTGTAAGTTTTTTAAACACTGTAATATTGTAACGTTGCAGCCCACCCTGGGACCTCAGGGTGAAGGGCCAGCAACAAATTAAATACCGGTAATAGTAATAACAAGGGATGCGGGTGGCACTGTGGGTTAAACCACAGAGCCTAGGACTTGCCGATCAGATGGTCGGCTGTCCATCTGAATCCCCGCGATGGGGTGAGTTCCCGTTGCTCAGTCCCTGCTCCTGCCAACCTAGCAGTTCAAAAGCACGTCAAAGTGCAAGTAGATAAATAGGTACCACTCTGGCGGGAAGGTAAACGGCGTTTCCGTGTGCTGGTGTGGTTCGCCAGAAGCGGCTTAGTCATGCTGGCCACATGACCCGGAAGCTGTACGCCGGCTCCCTCGGCCAATAAAGCAAGATGAGCGCTGCAACCCCAGAGTCGGTCACGACTGGACCTAATAGTCAGGGGTCCCTTTACCTTTACTAATAGTAATAACACAGACAGACTTGAGTAAAAGGTGCAGAGTGAGAGCTCTTGCTCTTTGCCTCTGTTGTGTTTGCATGGTCTTGGTGCTGAAGTCCCGCTTTGATTTCAGCTAAACAAAAGGCAGCCTTTTTACGGTGCTGCAGGGATCCCATTCTGCTCGGTGCACTTCAAATTAAATATCAGTCAGCATAGAACAATGGGCTTGATATCTTTTCAGCAGAGGCATTGGTTTCAGAATATTCCTTAAGTACCCATCAAGGAAGAGCTCGTAAAGAGAAGGCATTCTGGCCCACTTTATAAAACACAGGCACAAATAAATCCCGATTTCCATAAGCAGGCAGTGCTGAAACCAGGAGAGGGCCTGGGATGTTGTGTCCCATCCAGCTGAATTCCAGGGTCACTTGAAATGCCAACCCATTGGCCTCTGCCTGAATGCATACCCTCCAACATTCCTCAGATGAAAATAAGGACATTTCTCTACCCCTGAAAACTGGGACACTTGGAGGGTATGTGAATGGTACCCAATCCTTCATGATTCAAGTCCTCATGATTCAGAAGTGACTCAGGAGGCAACTAGGATGCCTAGTGGGGCAAGAGCAACAAAAATGGGCATATCTCCTGCATATCTCTGGGGAGTGCCACAGAAGGCAGCTTCCCAACCTAGTTGCCTTCTGAGTCACTCCCTAGAGCAGGGCCATAGAACCTCTTTCGGCCCAAAGGCCACATTGCTGCCTGGGGTGCCATGGGTGAGCAGGGTCAGAGTCAATCGTGGGCAGAGCAATTAATGCAATTTTTACTTTCAGTTCACACAACCCTCACCATCCTCCATCCAGGGAAGCAAGAGGTCAAGGACACTTCCAGCCAGCCAAAAGCACTTCCGGTAGATAAGAAGCAAAGCCACTGAAGGGTGTGGTCTGGCGAGAGTCCCAAAGTCCACATTGGGGCTCCAGGCCTAATGTTTCCTTAGAGATTTCAGAGGCTTCTGGTTCAAAAAGGTTCAGTGCCAGCAGCAGCTGTTGGGATCTCAGTATCCCAGCAGGACCCCCTCTGACGCCTGCTCTGAGTCCCCCTTCATCCCCCAGAAATTCCCACCATCGACTGCAAGAAGATCAAACCTCTCCATTCTTAAGGAAATCAGCCCTGAGTGCTCACTGGAAGGACAGATTCTGAAGCTGAGGCTCCAGTACTTTGGCCACCTCATGAGAAGAGAAGACTCCTTGGAAAAGACCCTGATGTTGGGAAAGATGGAGGGCAAAAGGAGAAGGGGACGACAGAGGACGAGATGGTTGAACAGTGTTCTTGAAGCTACAAACATGAGTCTGACCAAACTGCAGGAGGCAACGGAAGACAGAAGTGCCTGGCGTGCTCTGGTCCATGGGGTCACAAAGAGTTGGACACCACTAAACGACCACAAATTTGCCATGGAGTCATGCTCTGGTGGGGTCTGATGATGAATGTTTAATCTGGGGCTTATTTTATAGCCAGCAACATTTCACAAGGCCACAGTGGGGGCTGCCATATATATTTCCCACAAAGCCCCTGGAGTAAGGCTACATCAGGGGCATTGTGGGAGATTTAAATGGCTTCTACCTGGTGATGCTCGCTGCAGTAAGCCCAGCTTACATCAGCGGGCATTTTGTAGAGGTCGCCTTGAACTTGGACCCTGCATTTCAGAACAATTGCTACAAATGGTACCATGTAGGGTTCTGCACAGAGCACCCCTACTTTTACCCAATCAGGGCAACACCCAACCCAATCCGGCCCTGGCCCTGAATCAATTGCAGTGGGTGGCTGTGTTCCTTATGCTTAGATAGTTTATTTTTGTCAGGTGTTGCTAAACTACAAATTCCATAAGTCCTAGCAAGCGGCGTCACTGGCCAGCTGTGATGAGAATTGCAATCGATCCACATCACTTTACAGAGTCAGTTTTCTTTGGAGGAAAGGACATGCAAGATGTATAGACCTTTGTTTAATCTGTTTACTCACAAACGTGCAGGTTGCACAGGCGTGACAAGGACACCCAAAGAAACTCACAGGAAGTGTGAGATTTCACGGCAACATTAGCACTCTGGAATCCAAAAATAATCAAAGTAGCACTCTGCCAACGGAAAAAATAAAATAAGGCTTCATTTCATCCTGCCTGGCAAATATTGTCCCTGCCGTGGACCAAAGTAACGGTGACCCGAGAGATCTGTCATTGACTTTTAAAAATATATTAAAGCAGCCATGTGGGACTCTGAATTTAATTCAAACACTGGTGCTGGGGGAGGGAGTGCGTAACCCTTCCTTCCAATGCTTTGTTTTCAATCTAAATTGCTGCTCCTTTTCAGCTTGGGCAAGAGAAGTAGGAAAGAATCGCAGCCATGATTTGGATAGGTGCTGCCCCTCTTCCCAAAGGTAAGAGCTGTATTAGGGTTGCAAAATGGTGTGTGTGGGGGGGAAGGGATTAAGCATCTCCTTCCCCTGTGCTGATTAAAACAGGAGCCCCTGAAGCTACTTTTAAGTATGATCAAAACAGCTGTGAGATCCCACAGCAGAGCTGATCTCTGGTGTCACATCTGCTGTAGTCCTGAGACTGGATTAACCAGCTTCCGTCTGCTCTGGTGTTTTTTCCAAAGTAGCTTTGGACAAAGAGCGGTCCAAGGATTTATTCTTAGTCTGTGCCAAACTGAAAAACAGGGTTGCCACACATAGCAAACAGTGTCCGGGTGGAAATCACTGAAATGTCTGGGACAATAAGGAGATATGGCCAAGGCCATAACTAGGGGATGGTGAGGTGGGCCCCCGCCAGGGGTGCAGGCGGGCTTCCCCCTGCAAAATCAGCTTTAAAATATGTCCATAAATATGTCTATAGATAAAAATAATGATTATTGCCTCATAAGAAAATGTTTTAAATAGAGGGTGAATTGAATGGGGGGGCGGGGTATGGAGGAAGAAGAGTTTGGATTTGATATCCCACTTTATCACTACCCTAAGGAGTCTCAAAGTGGCTAACATTCTCCTTTCCCTTCCTCCCCCACAACAAACACTCTGTGAGGTGAGTGAGGCTGAGAGACTTCAGAGAAGTGTGACTAGCCCAAGGTCACCCAGCAGCTGCATGTGGAGGAGCGGGGAAGCGAACCCAGTTCACCAGATTACAAGTCCACCGCTCTTAACCACTACACCACACTGGCTGAAGAGCTAATTTATCCATGGCTAGGGGGCACAATCTGGACAGTTCTGCCAGGGGTGAAAGATCACCTATCTACAGCTCTGCATATGGCAACCCCTGTCGGTAGTCTAGATTTTGGCAAATTTCCTTAAAAATAGCTCAAAAACTGCATTATTATTATTTTGCAAGAAAAGCTCAACAACATTTGCATCCGGATTTTCACTTATTGAAATATGGCAGCCATGGCTGATATCCTGGCTTATAACATTACCTTTGCCCAACCAGGGGTCTAAATCAAGCATTCTGGGCCAGTGGGGACATTTGGAATATTGAGAAAACCTCAGGGGTGCCTGTCACAGAGTGGCTGCCAGGGCGGCAGCAGCAGGGGGACATTAATAGCTATTAAAGGTGCGTTTGCATGAGACCCATCTTCTTTTGCATCTGACTGCCATAGTGGACTTAGAAGCACTGCTGCCATCTTGGGTGGAAGCACTGGCCCCTATAAATCTAAACCAAACATCAAAATCCACAAAACAGGCTCTTGTGTGTGTGTTTTTTAAAAAAATGTATGCTTTCATGTCACTTAAAAAACAAACCTATAACTCTCCCCCTCCTGCGAAATGCAGATGGAGCAAAGCATTGCTCAAGCGGGGGGGGGGGGGTTGCCCCCACTTACCCCACGATAGCTATGGTCCTCGTATTCCTGAATGCCACTGAAAATGTCCTTCCTTCATCTGAGGGATTACATTCCTCACACCAAGCTAGAGAGAGAGAGTTGGAGTGGAGGGTGCTATTGCATCTGGCTACACCTGTTGCTACTTGCATGCAGAGAAAGGACAGGTAAACAGGCAGTGATAGCAAGAAGGAGGGAGAGTTGGGTTGGGGAGGAGACTAGTGGGAGGGAAGGAGGCTCCCTCATGAATTTGCAGTTTCTGGAATGACACATGAACCGAAACACAGCCCTCTTTCGAAGTGTGCACTTCTCCCAATTTTGCAGCGCGGTCCTCCGTCCAAGTCGTGTGTACGAAACTGCTCTGCGAGAAATAGATGTGCTACGTACATGAAGCAAAGCCGCACACAAATGCGTGTCCATTCGGAGAAAGGCACGCTAAAATGCTGATCAATTTCCATGAGTATTTTATTTTTAAAGGGAAAAATAGTGCATAATAACATCACAAACGGATGTGGAAATGCGGTGAACAGGATTTAAGCCTGGAGAAATGAGAAAGGGAGAGGAAACCCAAAATTGACGGATTTGCCCATCCCTGATGCCAGCCCTGTCTAGAAACAAATTATGTGATGGGGGTGTTGTTCTGCGCCTGCCGTTGGAATCCTTCCTTTCTTCCCTCCCTCTCTCTTTCTGTGATTTTATTTTTGAACAAGTACAATGATGCTGGAGAAGCTATAAATACCACAGCCAGATGGATAAGCGTTCTCTCATTTGAAATGAAACCGAGTCTTCTTACTGTTTGCATGGGTCGACGTTCTCTGATCTAGGCCAGCTCAGCACTGGGATATGGAATGGCACAGGGCAGGGAGATTTAGGATTTTTTTTTGCTGTCAGTGGCTTCCCCACGCCAGAGGTTCCTTGGACCCCACTTCACCTGACAGGGGCAAAACAGAGTGCAAAGTTGGAGCAAGTTCACATTCCAGGCCCCATGTCCACTATGCAATTCTAGCAGGATCATACCACTTTAAACAGCCATGGCTTCCTGCTAAAAAAATCCTGGGAACTTTAGCTTTTTGAGGGTGCTTGTTAGGAAATCCATTCCTCTCACAGTACTACAGTTCCCAGACTTCCCTGAGAAGAGAGATTGACTGTTAAACCAATCTGGCAATGATGTCTTCAGTGTGTATTCGAAGCCAGAATCGGTAGGTTGAAATCTACCTTTGTGTTTCCCATGGAAGAAAAGTGAGAAAACCACTTTACAAAATAAACAAATATGTTTTAAGAAGGAGCAGCTTTTACCAAGCCGATTGGCCAAAAATATAAAAAAAAGTTAAGCAAATTGTACCTTCACACCTTGCCGTTCATAGCTTATTATTGTTACACACAGCTAGGTAATGTTATACACAGGATAATGGACTTGACATGGGAGTTATAATTTACCGACTGCATAAGTACAAAACAGTACAATCCTATACATCAGGGTGGGAAACCTGTGGTCTTCTAGATGTAGCTGAACTACAAGTGCCATCAGCCCCAGCAAGCATGACTAACGGTGAGGAATAATGGGAGTTGTAGTTCAGTAACACCTGGAGGGCCACAGGTTCCCCATCCTTGCTATACAATATTTACCCAGAAGTGAGTTTCAGTGAGTTCAATGAGTCTTACCTATTGCATACAGGATTTGAGCCTAAGTTTACCTGGAAGATAGTTCAGATGGTAGGACATGAGATTCTGAATCTCAGGGTTGTGGGTTTGAGCCCCGTGTTGGGCAAAAGATCTCCACATTGCAGGGGGTTATACTAGATAACCCTCATGGTCCCTTCCAACTCTACAGTTCTGTGATTCTATGAACTGATTTGGAGTTACTTAGTGTGCACAGGAATGTGCAAACCTGTTATGCCCAGTATACCTGAAGGAGTGTCTCCACCCCCATTGCTCAGCCCAGACACTGAGGTCCAGCGCCGAAGGCCTTCTGCTGGTTACCTCACTTGTAGAAGTGAGGTTACAGGGAACCAGGCAAAGGGCCTTCTCGGTAGTGGCACCTGCCCTGTGGAACACCCTCTCATCAGATATCAAGGAAATAAACAACTATCTGACTTTTAGAAGACATCTGAAGGCAGCCCTGTTTAGGGAAGGGAAGTTTTTAATGTTTGATGTTTTATTGTGTTTTTAATATTCTGTTGCAAGCCGCCCAGAGTGGCTGGAGAGGCCTGGCCAGATTGGTGGGGTATACGTAATAAATAAATAAATGATGATGATGATAATGCAGGCAGTGAGGGCTCTAATGTGGCTTTAGCCCATCCCATGTTTCTCTCACATTTCACCCTACTCTCAAAATTGCCAAAATGCCCCCTCTCGACTTTCACATGTTACAACAGACAAGCTCTGGTGGTGGGGAGGCTAATTTCCCTTCCACATTAGACAACTAGGAAAGCTCCCTGGAGCTTTCTAAAATAAGCTCTGGATTTAAGCACAAGTGACACAAAGGGTATGTTTGATGTTCAGCTGAACCGGATTTGGGTACTTGCACTGGTGACATTTGAAAGCAGAATGCCTGGTGTGTGCTGGGATGCCGTCAGAGGGATTGCAATCTGCCATATTCGACATCCTGCTTGTGCAGTCCTGGGCATGTTTACTTGAAAATTGCTCAGGTTTGCATCCAGGAACACAGCCAGGGGGTGGGGTTAGAAAAATGTGACAGCAGCACTAGAATTGCTCAGAAGTGCCTTTGTTCATATATGGATGGTTCATCGTGCAAAGTTTCCATGGGTAAATTGCCAGTTTTAACTTTACTTGTTGCAAACGTTTTCTTTAGCTATGTTTGTCTTTCATTAAAAGCACTCTTTTACAGCTTTAAACAGTCATGGCTTCTCTCAAAGACTTTTGGGAACTGTAGTTTGTTAAGGGCACTGAGAGTTGCTAGGAAATCCCTTGCAAAGCTACAATTCCTTATTAGCTCCTTAACAAACAAACTACAGTTCCCAGAAGCCTTTGGAGGACACCTTAACTATTTATCTGGCACAGTTTTTTAGCAATCTAATTCATATGCATAGAGGCAATTTTTGAAAGAGCTACTATAATTGAAATATTTTCAGTTTTCCCCTTTGTGAATCTCCCCCCCCCCCGTTAAAAAATGTCCACATGAAATTCCATATGCATTTTTCCTGCACATTGGAAAGGAGATTGTTAGCGACTTTGAGACTCCTTAGGGTAGTGATAGAGCGGGATATCAAATCCAAACTCTTCTTTTTCCTCCTCTTCTTCCACAGGGTGGGCGCCACTACCAACAAGACCCTCTGCCTTGTTCCCTGTAGCTTCACTTCAAAGTGGGAAGATCGCTTGCCAGATTTTGAGAGTCCTCAGTGGTGACAGGGATAGGAGACCCCAGAACATAGCTCACCCCCAGATGAGCCATCCTGCGGGGTGGTTAGCTATTGCGGAAGTTTGAGAAAAACATACTGCTGCAAACATTCTAGAGTAGTCTACAGGTCCTGTATGGAAGGTGAAAAGGTGTATATGATTCCCATTTGCTTTTGGGGTTCTTGTTCCTTCCAGTTCAAGTTCACAGGTGGAGTGTTTGATCCCTGATGGTAAAACACTGCAGAAAAGTAACATTGATGCCACAATACTTTGAATCACATGATGATTGCTTTTTTGCAGGATTTTTACTGAATTATATCCAGGGCCATCTTTATCCAGGGGTGCAAGGGGTGCGGGGCACCCGGGCGCCGAATTCTGGGGGGGCGCCAGGCTCCCGCCGCTGAAGCCGCCTAAGCTCTTAACTATCTACTTGATATGAAAGAATAAAAAAAAATGATCAAGCTAGAAAAACAAAAAACATATATACCTAGGTATTACCGAAATGTATACCTACTGTTTCACTAAAGGACTTTCGACTTTGTGCGCTCATTTACCAAAGACACGCCACGCTTGTCATTCACAACGGTGGCGCTTGTCAGACTCAACGACGGCGCTTGTCATTCACAACAAGAGATAAGGTGTAAGTGTGGTGTCTGACATAAGTATAATAAAAGTTAATTTGGGGGCTAAAATAATTTTGGGGGCACTGGGTGGATCTTTGCACCCTGGCTGCTCATATGCTAAAGACAGGGCTGATTATATCAATGTTAACATGCATAGGGCTGCCATATGTCCGGATTTTCCCAGACACCACCAAGATTTCAAAGGCAGAATTGATGTCCAGGGGGAATTTATGAAAGGCAGCACTTTGTCCTGGATCTCAACAACTTTTGGGGTGTCCTGGTTTCAAATATGACAACTCTACATGTGTAGCTATCGCAGAGTGATGAGGGAGAGATGCAATTGAGCACAAGGAATTTAATGTCTGTGGCAAAGTTCCAATTTTTAGAATTATTTTGAGGAAGAACTCCTAGTTAAAAATCGGGAGGAGGGAAATACAGGGCAGAGTGGACCAGGGGCACAAGAATGGAATGGAACCGGGGAATAAGAATAACCCCCCCCCCTTTATGTTCCTGAGCAGATGCCATTCATCCCCTCAGGAAAGGATGAACAAAAATGGGTTCTAAATAGTAGCTCACAAGGCGCAACTGCACCCTGGCAATCCTCCAACCAAACAACATTTATTTCAGGCTGACCCACATAGACATTTCTGTAACGGAGAGCCTTTTGCTTTAGACCAAAGTATAACGTGGATATTCCCCTCAGGGATCTCAAGGCCGTGCTTAGATGCCCGGCTAGCTCCACTTTGAACATTTCCTTGAAGGATCATTACTCTTTCTGGCCCCCAGCTTCCGGAAGACATAAGGGGAAGGTTAAATGGTTCACAGAGTCTCTCTCTCTCTCTCTCTCTCTCTCTCTCTCTCTCTCACACACACACACACACACACACACACACACACACACACTCACACAAACACACACACACACACATATACACACAAGTTCTGTCTGGATTTTCTCCAGAATTCCCTCACCATTCTTTTTTGGCATTCCAGTAACTAAAGCCTTGAGCAAGCCACCCCCACTTGTACCCTGTCCCAATAAGTTTGATTGACCTCTGCAATTAGAGCATAGATCAAACTGTGATTGTAAATGGGGAAGCTGATGGGACTTAGGAGTGAAGCCAAGGACCTCAGCAGGGGAAGGCAGACGCTGATAATTTGCAGCAAAAAAAGCTGCCACAATGTCTGGGGTGCCAGGGAGAGCATTGCAACAAGGGGGAGGCTAGAAACAAATCAGCTCAGGCCAGCAAGCAAGGAAAGGGCAAATATTGGTCTCTTTGTGCCCACCCCACCTTATTTTGGAACAAATATGTGGTGATGGCAGCTAGCTTAAATTGTAGAATCATAGTGTTGGACCATAAAGAAGGCTGATTGCCGAAGAATTGATGCTTTTGAATTATGGTGCTGGAGGAGACTCTTGAGAGTCCCATGGACTGCAAGAAGATAAAACCTCTCCATTCTTAAGGAAATCAGCCCTGAGTGCTCACTGGAAGGACAGATCCTGAAGCTGAGGCTCCAATACTTTGGCCACCTCATGAGAAGAGAAGACTCCCTAGAAAAGACCCTGGTGTTGGGAAAGATGGAGGGCACAAGGAGAAGGGGACGACAGAGGACGAGATGGTTGGACAGTGTTCTCGAAGCTACTAACATGAGTTTGACCAAACTGCGGGAGGCAGTAGAAGACAGGAGTGCCTGGCGTGCTCTGGTCCATGGGGTCATGAAGAGTCGGACACGACTAAACGACTAAACAACAACAAGTGTTGGAAAGGACCCTAAGGATTGTCTAGCCGAACCTCCTGCGATGCAGGAATCACAGCTAAAGAATACAAATTCTGTTTAAAAACCTCCACCTTCGGAAAGGGTCTGTCCCACCTTCAAACAGCTCTCTCCATCAGAAGGTTCTTCCTGACGTTGAGTCAGACTCTCCTTTCTTGTCATTTTAATCCATTAGTTCAGGTCCTACCCTCTGGAGAAGCGGAAAACAAGCTTGCCCCATCTTCCATGGGGCAGCCCTACAGATGTTTGAAGGTCACTATCGTATCGCCCCTCTGTCTTCTCCAGGCTGGACATACCTAACTCCCTCAACCGTTCCTCATAAGGAATGTTTCCATGACTTTTAAAAGGGGATTGGATGACATGGTGTTTGCTAGCCCCGCTGTACATCAGGGAGGGTTGTGTGGAGAGAGTCTCTTCCTTTAAATTCCTAGGAGTTTATCTCAGTGAAGACCTTACTTGGAAAATAAATACAACCCAGGTGGTTAAGAAAGCCCAACAGAGACTCCATCTCTTCACAGTATTGTGGAAGAATGATGTCAATCAGTATTTGATGATCTCCTTCTACCGGTCCACAATAGAAAGTGTCCTTTCATACTGCATCAGGGTGTGGTACGCTGGTTTGACATCAACTGATAGGAAGTGCCTACAGAGGGTGGTGAATACAGCACAAGATATTATGGGCTGTTCCGTGAATCCGCTGGATGAAATAGTGGAAGAACGTTGCCTCAGGAGAGTGAGGAAAATTCCCAGGGATGATTCACACCCTGGCCGGCACTTTCTTGATCTCCTGCCCTCAGGCAGAAAATATAGAAGCATGATTAGTTGCACCAACAGGGTAAAGAACAGCTTCTATCTGTGGGCTGTTAGGGTGCTGAGTGAAAAGATAACAACAGGGCAACTCACTTTTGGGTTTGGTGGGTATGCGTCAGTAAAAGAGGGGAATTAAGACTAAGAGAGCTGAGTGGGGGGTGCTTGTGTAATCTCACTGTATACAAGTTGTACAAGTGACAATAAAGTATTTCAATTACTAGTAATGATGGCATGAACAAGGGACCTGTTTGGGCTGCATTCTCTTCTGGGCAACCACATCTAGAAGCCACGTGCCAGTGGTAAGTGGGGCAAGAGGCAAAAGTGGGAGAGCTGTGAATCCAAATTTTACCATTGTACAGTAGGCTAGTTGCTCCACGCCTTTGTGCACCCATCTCTATCCTCCATCCAAGAAAGCAAGAACATTATCAGTGTCAGGAGAAGAGTCAGGAGAAAGCCAGCAATAATTTGACATGTGTCAGTGAAATTCTTCAAAGAAACCCAGACAGTGCAGGCCTAATGATCCCAGCAACTCTTCCTGGTAGGTCTCACCTTAATGAGGCAGTTGCAAGGACTGAAGGTCTTCCCACTGCTAAGGCTTCTCCCCTGGTTCCTTCTCCAGAAGCCTAAAGCTGCTTTGCCTTGTCTCTCTTTTCTCTGCCTTCTTCCTTTCTCTGCATGTTCTCTGGGAGACCAAGGGGGAGGGGAGCTGGTCACGTCAGGAGTGGGAGACACTCCCCCTCTGACTTCTTCAGCCGTGTGCTTCATCTCTACCTCTTGAACCCCTCCTCTCCAGCCTCCGCTTCTGCCTCCGCTTCTGGACTGCTGTCTGGCGCAGCTTCTTCCTGCTCACTAAAGCTTGCTACCTCTTCAGCTTCCGATGCCGCCATCTCCCAGTCTGCTTCCTTTTCTCCCCTTGATTGCTCATCATCGTCCCACCACCAGTTCCCTGGCATTGAGTCTTCATCCTCTGGGGGTTCCCCACCTGGTGCCTCACAAAACTCCTCTGCATCTAGCCAGTCTGTGACATCAGAGCTCAAGGACATCTGCCATCCAGATAAGAACACTCAAGGAGGAGAATGGAGGAGAGCCAGCAAGGGCTGTGGCCTACAGAGAGACCCAAGGGCCTAACAAGGACCATATTTGCCCCCCTGGCCTGAGCCCCTCTTTAAATGCCACCTCTAGATTCAAAGTCAGGAGGCCACAGGATGTCAGCTGCCAAAGAGCAACAGTATTATCTTTCATTGCAGTACTACTTATTAAACTACACGCCTTTCACCTTGCATTTTAAAGCATATCTCATGCGCAGCCAATATTTACGGAGTTGTGGATTTCATTTTCCTATTATTCAATAAAACATCTCTACTTTTCTGTAAAAGTAACATTTTTGTCTTCCCTCTAACTGGCACGCGTAACTAGACAATTTGCTAGAAAAAGCTTCATCGTGAATCTTCTTTTCCCATTTTTTGTACACCGGGGATGCTTTCTCTCATTCAGTATTTATTTAAGACATAAAACATAACCCAAGCAAATAACATGCAAGCATCTCTTTGCGCGGTCTTACTATTCCTTTTGTGCACAAAGGTAAAAATACCTGATGATCTTAAGGCTGCACTCCTACACCAACTTACGTGGGAAGAGACAAGGACTGAAGAAGAACCCTGCTGGATCAGACAAAAAAATCTAATTTAGTCCAGCATCCCATTTCTCATCATGGCCAGCCAAATGGATTAAGGCAATGGTTCCCAGATCTTTTCAGACCACTGGCCCCTTGGTCCTATAAACTCACCCCCATTGCCCCCTACCCTGCCCTATAAAAAGCATTATTCAGAATAGCAGTTTGCCTGGCCCACCAAGAAAGAGAAGAACACAGCATAATTCAAAATAGTAACAATTAATCACACATTTATAAAGAATCCAATTAAAACTATTTATTTTAATTAATTCAACAGAACTGATCCAGTGACACCAGATAGTGCATGAAAAAAAAAATATTTTTATGCATTCTTACTAATGGAAACATAAGGGTGAAGGAAATTTATAGGACAAAATATTTATCTATAAATACGTTACCAAATATGCACAGACCTTCACCTACCATGGATGTACTGTAACTAATTAATTAATAAGAAAATCCATAGCTACCTTTAAAACTAGTTTCCCTTAGGTTGGCGCAAACAATAAATTATCACCATGAATCAAAATGTACTCCATTTCATCTTATCTCAATGCTGCTAAGTCTTTAATTGAAACCACAACGATGTGTTGTGAAGCAGAATATAGCCACACTTCAGATTTCTCTGTACTCCCCATGAATTTGTTTCATTAAACAATGGATTGGAAGGTTACCTTGTGAGCTGTGCTCTATTACAAATGTTTATGACTCTCTGGTTTTTAATCTGTGGTGGCCATGCTTCTTAAACTCAGGCTTCAGTGCGAGAATTAAATATCTACCTACTGTACATCTTCCTCACTGAAATCAGTTGGACTTTAAAAGAGGCTTAACTTTGACTGAATCATGCCCATCATATCAATTATTTAAGTAATTTAAGTGATGAAGGGGCCAGTCCTCACTGGCATGCCAGAAAATTATTTTGATACTGAACAAAATAGATTATCTGAAAATTATTAATTTTCTGTGCACCATTTCAGAGTCAATTAAACTGGTTAATTGGGCATATTTGAAAACATCCAACATTCTGCAAATCCATTTTTCTCTCAGAATGGCAATTATCATTTTGAGGTAGCAGCCTTCGATATATTTAGCATCTTATTTATCTCCTATTTATCCTCTTTATTTAGCACCTATTTATCATCTCAGACCACCTACGGTCACCTAACCAAGGAGGCAGATGGGGAAGGAGTCCGTCAGAAGAAAAAAGCCTGACTGCTCTCTCATTGCTACACCATTTTCTCTCCCGCCCATCTCTTCCTTGCCCATCAAATCAATGATCCAGAACATATCACTTGCAGAAGGTTTTTAAACACTGGCAGCTGGTGTCCATTGGGACTGGTACAGTGTAAGGCAGGAGGCCAACAGTAGGTGGAGCCAGAGTCCAATGACAGGCAGAGACAACTGATATTTGTTGTATGCCCTTCCTCCTCCCTGCTGAATTCTTCAAGTAATAAAGGACAAAGTGTTAGCAATAGAAGCCCCTTACCCACTGGTCCATCTAGCGCAGCATTGTTTACACCAGGAGTTGTCAACCTGGTCCCTACCGCCCACTAGTGGCTATCTCAGAATTCTAGGTCGGTGGTAGTGTTAGGAGTCATTCTGCAAAGAAACAGAAAAAATTATTGTAACTTTAAGAACTATAATAATACACCGTATTTTTCACTCCGTTAGACACACTTTTTCCCTCCTAAAAAGTAAGGGGAAATGTGTGTGCGTCTTATGGAGCGAATGCAGGGGGGGGCAGGCAGGAAAAGCCCCCAAGAGCCGCACACAAGCTCCGCGTGGCTCTTGCGGGCTTTTCCCCAGGAGGGAGAAGGGACTGATGTGGCCAGTCAGTCCCTTCTCCCTCCTCATAGAAAAGACCACAGGAGCCGTGTGCTCCTTAAAGGCTGCGCGGCTCCTGTGGGCTTTTGTGGGAAGTGGGGGTATTGCCATAGCTGCGCGCAGCCCCTCTGGCCGGGAGAGGCTGCACGTGGCTATGGCTTCTTTAGCCGTGTGCAGCCTCTCCCGGCTGGAGAGGTTGCGCGCGACTAAAGAGGAAGCGGGCGGGATCCATCCCGCTCGCTGTCTTGGCTTCTCCCATAGCTGCGCGCAGCCGCTCCGGCCAGGAGAGCCTGCGCGCGGCTATGGCTTCTTTAGCCAAGCAACCTCTCCAGCCGGGAGAGCTCTTGTTTTCTTGATTTCCCCCTCTAAAAACTAGGTGCGCCTTATGGCCCGTGCGCCTTATGGAGCGAAAAATACAGTAATAATAATTTATTATTTATACCCCGTCCATCTGGCTGGGTTTCCCCAGTCACTCTGGGCAGCTTCCAACCAAATATTAAAAACAATACAGCATCAGACATTAAAAACTTCCCTAAACGGGGCCGCCTTCAGTTGTCTTTTGAAAGTGAAATAGTTGTTTATTGCCTTGACATCTGCTGGGAGGGTGTTCCACAGGGCAGGCGCCACTACCGAGAAGGCCCTCTGCCTGGTTCCCTGTAACATGGCTTCTCACAGCGAGGGAACCACCAGAAGGCCCTCGGTGCTGGACCTCAGTGTCCAGGCAGAATGATGGGGGTGGAGACGCTCCTTCAGGTATACAGGACCGAGGCCGTTTAGGGCTTTAACTGTTTCTGTGAGTTCTGGGTGTGGGTTTCTGGGTTGATTAGGTACAGCTGGTGATGAGTACAAAAGGAGAAGTTGCAGTTTGAATTTGCCTGCAAAAGAGAACACCCACATGCTTTGTGCTTGTAAGGTTGTAAATAAAACTCTTGCTTGAGTATTTTACACCTGTTTCATGGTTCTGTCGTCTGCTGCCAGGAAGATAGGGGGTCCTACAGCACAAGCTGAATCCTCCTTCCATGAAGCACTGGTGGACGGTAAGGAAATTTTACCATCAAGAAAGATGCATTAGTGCGTGGTAGGTATGAAAAGGTTGACTACCCCTGGTCTACACTGACCAGCAGTGGATCTCCAGGATTTGAGACAGGGATCTCTCTCGCAGCCCTATCCGGAGATTCTGGGCACTGAACCCGGAACCTTCTGCAGGCAAAACAAGCACTCTCTTGCTGAGCCACAGCCATTCGACACTGTACAATACTGAAGTTAAGAAGGAATGCCACCTTCTGGGCTGCTTGTAAGCAAGAAGGTGGACAGATCAGGCCTGGCTCAGGTTGCAGGGTAGTGCCCCGTTTGCTCTAATGGAACAGCTTCCATGGCTTTTGAATTTGGGCAAGGGTTTCATGAAGCTCTGGAGCCAGAGGTTGCTCACCACAAACATAAACGGTCAAAAGAGCATCAGCATAAAACCAGAACAAAAAGCAGCAGGGGAAATGTAGCAGGGGGTGGTGGGATTTTGAGTTCAATATCGCTGCGGGGGCACAGCTTTCCCACCCTGGCCCTACCTGCTGCCAGTTATTCCTCCAACCTTCTAAAAGGTCTGGGTTTTGGTTGAGATGGGAAGATGGGATAAGTGTCACGCCACTTATCAAGGGCTCAGATTAACCTCTGGCTGTTTATGCACCATATTTTTAAAACACATGGTCCGCCTGTCCCCAAGAATCCTGGGAACTGCCATTTACCCTTCACAGAGCTACAGTTCCCAGCACCTTTAACAAACTACACTTCTCGGGAGTCTTTGGGGGAAACCATGTGCACCAAATGTGCTCTGAATGCACTCTAAATACATGATCTACATGCAGCCAGAGGCAAAGGTGCGCCATGTCATCCTTATCCTGAAATGAGCAGAACCACTTGCTTTATATACAGGCATTCCAAAGACCTCAAGCTTGGACCAGAACTTCTCTGCCATCCCTTCCATGTGTTTACTGATATCTGGGGAGAGGGAATGAGAGTGAAATAAGTGGGGCATCCCATGCTGTGTTCTTGATTCTAAAATTAATGATCAAACAGCCCTCTTCTTTGTAATTGACTTTTTGGGGCCAGTTTGACTGGTTCCACCGTCGAAGTGGAAGCTCTTGCTACTTCTCCAGGTTGATTGCTGCTACAGTTCTTCTTTTAATAGGAACACACAATGAAACAAGAGTTGCTTGCGCTTGCCTTCTGATAGGTCTTTGATCAGGAATGTATTAATTATGCTCGAAAGTGGAGGAAGCTGACTAATGAAGAGGAGATCAAAGGGAGACGCAATTAATCAGCATTCACAGCTATTTCACACTGTGGGAATAATCCTTATCTCTACCAGGATTTGCCCCCAATGTTTCCCATCTCCACCTAGAGATGAGGAAAGGTAGCACAGCTGAAGGAGGAAGAAGAGTGTGCAGGCCAGAGAAACAACTGTGGCTGGAGGGGTGTCCTCTTTGAAAGCCCCTATGGGAAACACACTAAACCTGCTGTATTGGGAACTGGAGAGTGCAGCTGACTAATATATGCAGGATTTTCAGTATGCACACTGTACCATAGTACATGCATTTCTGTACACATGACTTGGGTGAAGAACTTCATTGCGAAATTCAGCAAATTCCAAAGGATGACGAAGGTTTGATGAAACTGGGCCAAACACGGCTAGATTCAGCTTATGCTAAGGAGCCAGGCCACTTCCATAGCTAGCTGAATGTGGGTCATTGGAGGAACTAAGCCAATAATGGCCAAGGCATTAACCCATCAAGAAAACCATTAGGAGACTCTTGCCAGACAAGGAGGGTTGAGACCAGCGGCAGAGCATATGTCCGTGCTGCCCAGGACAGGCATGCTCCCGAGGGGGGCGTGGTGCAGAGAGTGCCCTCCCAGGTGCAGGAAAGCTGCTCTGGTGCCCAGAGCAGTGTGCACACCTTGCAGACGGGGGCGGAGCAAGACGCCCATGGTGGACATTCAGTGCGCCACCTGCCCATGACTCCCAAGCCTTCCTCAAGCTGTCAAAACAAAGGGGGAAGGGGGAAACGCCACCGGCAAAGCGTCGTAGCTCACACCCTTACCCCGATGGCTCGGGGTAGGCTTGGGAATTGCAGGCGGCAGGCTGAAATGTCACCCCCCTCAGTGAGGGCCCCTCGGGCGCTCCGCCTCCACTGCGCCCCTTCCTACGCCCCTGGGTGAGGCCCCTCTCCCTCCTGTGTGTTAGTGGGTAGAGACAAAAGGATTTAAAGTGTGTAGGATGTCAGTTTGGCTTATGTAAGCATCGGGGGGGGGGGGTCAGTTTTGCAAGCTTAAGAGGGGGGCCAGGGAGAAGATGGTCATGCTTCAGAGAGGGTCAGACACAATGTTTGGGGTCTCTTGGGATCCAAGGCCGCAGAAATGGAAGGAACAGGATCCTCTTGGGATGTGAATGCAAAGCACTCTCTCTAGGTTTCATATATGTGTAAATAAACCACATACCATAAATACGCCACAGTCTCTGCTGTGTCTCCTTGTCCAAAAGGAATCACAGACCCTGGTAAGCAAGCCTAGTACCCCTGGATTCTCACACCACTCAGGGATTGGGGTGGCGTGTCACAATATTATTTCAGATAATGGGAATTTGGTAACTTTGCCTTTAACTGCCAACTTGATCAAATTTCTCCCTCCTTCTCACTACTAACAGTGGGTTTGTTTTAGTTCACCTGTAACACTCCTCGTTGGATATTGGTGACTTTGTAGGGATAAACACATTTCGAGTCAGGCTCATATCTTTCTGTCTGAGTTCATATTCTATTTCTGAATCCACATGGTATTTCTTAAGGAGACCTTTGTAGCAAGTAGAATATGAAGTGGCGTACTTTTCTGTTTTTCCAAATGTATGATCAGTGCAGAAATAGTGTTCAGCAGCTGTTCCCAGGGCAGATGTAAATTGCGTATGGATGCTCTGTTACCCCATAAATTTGTCTTGTGGCCATATCAATTTCATTCCTTACTATTCTACATTTTTATACGCTTACTGTTTCTGTAGGAGTGCATTACACCATTCCACCCATCTGGCATTTCTTTAAACTTTATGGTGTCATTCATAAGTCTTCATAGATATCCAACCCCCTTTGGCCCAGTTGTCTTCCATCTCTCCATTAGGATTCTAATGAAGTTTTGCTATCTCCTTCGTATTCAGTCTAAAGCACCTGCCATTTTTCTGTGTATTTTTTTCAGTGGAGGCTGGTCTGTAGGGGTTTCCTCCTCCTCAATCTCAGTGTTGCCCTTGTAGAACTGTGTAGAGAAGAGGATACAGACAAAAGTAGAATTAATTATACAACTCAGCAGGGAGGAAGATGGAACCCCAACAAGAGCTGGTTAACTCTGCCTATCCTAGGGCTGCCACGTGTCTGGATTTTCCAAGATATTAGTGGGATTTCAAAGGCAGAATTGGCGTCTGGGCAGAACTTCCCAAGGGGCCGCTTTATCCTGAATCTTAGGCAAGGCAATTGAAAAATCACATATTTGTGGTGTTTTCGTAAAAAAGAGGGAAAAAAGGAGCTCAACAACTTTGGGGTCTTCTTAAAAAATAGCTCAATATGGCAACTCAGGTTGGCTCCTGTTGGTTTCCTTGCCTTCTGCTCTACAATGGGCACCATCCACAACTCATTTCCTCACCTACCTATAACTTGATTCAGAATCTCTCTTTCAGCTTGATTTAGCAACCAATCACTATAATTGGTAAAACTTGTCTCTTCCATTTATTCATTCTACCAAATGTTTCTAGGCTTTTTCTCACAAGCAATATCTTTGCATTCGTGTGTTATTGTTAATGTTGTGGCTAGCGCAATGAGCTTTTTGAATTTATGGAAGCTGTTGCAGGATCTGTTTTCCTCTGATAAGTCAACACAAATTATTTACATCAAGGGTGGGGAACCTGTGCCCCACCTGCCTGCAAGATGTTGACAGACTCCAACTTCCACCATCTCAGACTCCCCGTATTTTTGCTGGCATTTTCGAAATATCTTAAAGCAGTGTTAACGGATGAAGCAGTTCACTACTAGTAAGAACCACTGACTTTTGGTCAGTGTGGTGTAGTGGTTAAGAGCGGTAGACTCGTAATCTGGTGAACCGGGTTCGTGTCTCTGCTCCTCCACATGCAGCTGCTGGGTGACCTTGGGCTAGTCACACTTCTCTGAAGTCTCTCAGCCTCACTCACCTCACAGAGTGAGGGGAGGAAGGGAAAGGAGATTGTTAGCTGCTTTGAGACTCCTTAGGGTAGTGATAAAGAGGGAGATCAAATTCAAACTCTTCTTCTTCTTCTTCCTCTTCTTCCACAGGGTGGGTGCCACTACCGACAAGGCCCTCTGCCTTGTTCCCTGTAGCTTCACTTCAATGTGGGGAGATCGCTTGCCAGATTTTGAGGGTCCTCACTGGTGACAGGGATAGGAGACCCCAGAACATAGCTCACCCCCAGATGAGCCATCCTGAGGGATGGTTAGCTATTGCGGAAGTTTGATAAAAACATACTGCTGCAAACATTCTAGAGTAGTCTACAGGTCCTGTATGGAAGGTGAAAAGGTGTATATGATTCCCATTTGCTTTCGGGGTTCTTGTTCCTTCCAGTTCAAGTTCATGGGTGGAGTGCTTTATCCCTGATGGTAAAACGCTGCAGAAAAATACTGGGAATCACATGGTGATTGCTTTTTTGCGGGATTTTTACTGAATTATATCCAGGGCCATCTTTATCCAGGGGTGCAAGGGGTGCAAGGCACCCGGGCGCCAAATTCTGGGGCGCGCCAGGCTCCCGCCGCTGAAGCCGCCTAAGCTCTTAACTACCTACCTGTTAGGAAATAATAAATAATTTTGATCAAGCTAGAAAAACAAAAAACGTATAGACCTAGGTATTACCGAAATGTATACCTACTGTTTCACTAAAGGACTTTCGACTTTGTGCGCTCATTTACCAAGTCTCTCGGCCCCACTCACCTCATAGAGTGTTTGCTGTGGGAGAGGAAGGGAAAGGAGAATGTTAGCCGCTTTGGGACTCCTTTGGGTAGTGATGAAGCGGGATATCAAATCCAAACTCTTCTTCTTCTTCTTTTGCTGTGGGGTGATCGAAATGGGAGAGATATTCCTGCCAAATGCTCAATTTATGGATAAAAAGTAGAGAGGCCTTACTAAAACCCAACAGCCCAATAGCACAACACCCGATTCCCCCTAATCTTAATCAAATAATGACCCACACAGCCTTTGAAAAGCATTAGCATCACAAAAACAAGTGTAATTCCAGCAGTGCTACCAATTTTACCTATAACTGTGGGGAGGTGGCAGAAGAGCAATGGTGGGGACCCTGTGGTTTTACAGATGCTTTTGACATCCCACTCCCATCAGCCCAAGCCACCATTAGTCAGGGATAATGGGAGTTTGGGGGTCCAAATCTCTGTCAGAGAGGTCCAAGGTTCCTCAGTCAGCACTCTGGATGTGCATATCTGCTATATAGATATTGGGCCCCACCATCAGCGCATCCCAGGAAGGGACTAACCAATCAGTGAACACGCTCTTGCTGACTCCAGCACATACAAAAGAGGGAATTCCCTTTCCCACCAGATTGCCAGCCATTGATGGTCCGTGCTTCCTGCTAGTGAACTACTCTGCTGTCTGCCGCTTCTATCCCAAAGCGATTCACTAATGCATGAAAGCAGCCGTGGAAGTGGGAGGCTGTGAGTTGCTATAATAGCATTCCAATTCCCCCTGTCACTCCTTATGAAGACAAATAATTCCCGCAAACTTAGTTTGCCTTGCCTTTTCTCTGAATATTCTCGCTCCTCTCCTGTGTCGTTCCTCCTGACCTCTCTGCCCTGAGCTGCCAGTGTTTCTTCGCACTTCCCTCCTGATTGGTACGGGGACTGGCACACCTCCTGGGCGGCTGCTAAATGGTTCACTGTTTCCATCAGCATGGATTCTCCCTGGAACAGTATATTTATAGAGCCCAATATTGTTTTAATAATAGCTGTGAGCTCCGTTTGGCAAACATTATTAAGGAACTCTGTAGAACTGGTGATCCTACCCTCAGGAATAAATCAGATACCAGCTTGGCTGCTTTGTGGGATAATATTAAGATATCTGCTGATCTGCATATTGCATGGGGAGTCGCCCTGAACCAGGGGCCACAGATAGCACAGGGTGGATCAAGGGGTTCATGCACAATCTATGTGTTTCCATGCAGGCTTTCAGAACAGGCAATTTGAATATTTAGGCTTGTTTAAAGCAGTTAAAACTGTGGTTCATGCACCGTTTATGGACATCTGTGCCAATCGATTCTGCTTAGCATATTTTTGATGACTGTTCCAATTCCCGTCTGTTATAATAAATTGCTTGAATAATATTCAGCAGTATTATTCTCTGATTCCAGTGTGGTGTAGTGGTTAAGAGCGGTGGACTCGTAATCTGGTGAACCGGGTTCACTTCCCCACTCCTCCACGTGCAGCTGCTGGGTGACCTTGGGCCAGTCACACTTCTCTGAAGCCTCTCAGCCCCACTCACCTCATAGAGTGTTTGTTGTGGGGAAGGAAGGGAAAGGAGAATGTTAGTCGCTTTGAGACTCCTTTGGGTAGTGATAAAGCAGGATATCAAATCCAAATGCCTCCTCCTCCTCCTCCTCCTCTTCTTCTTCTTCTTCTTCTTCTTCTTCTTCCTCTTCCTCTTCCTCTTCCTCTTCCTCTTCTTCCACCACGATGTTCTGGTTTCATGGCATGCTCCTGTCTCAAAGTCAAGGGATCCCGAAAGGAAGGCATGAGAGAACTGTAGGTTTGTGTGTAAGTGCCACACGTCAGCACAGGTGCAAAGGGATTGCGCCTGCAAGGAGCATGGGTTGAGGCTCTGTAAGCATTGGCCTGCTGCTTTTGCTAGCGATTTGCTCAGAGACCCTCCTCTCAAAGACAGAAATAGCTGCGGGGGGGGGGGGGAGGGGAGGCTCGAGGCATGATAATCACTTCCATTTTTTTCATGCAAGCATAGGAAACTGCTTTATTCTAGATCAGACTATTGGTCTATCTAGTCTGATACTATGTACTGAGGTATCAGTTTTCTGGGTCTTTCACATCACTGCCTTTGGATCCTTTTTTTTAACTAGAGGCATTAGGGATGGAACCTGGAACCATCTAAGTGCAAAGCATGTGCTCTCCTACTAAGCTACAATACAACCCCTTGATTAATAGAACCAGTTGGAAGGGACCCAATGGTCATCTTGCCCAGCCCCATGCAATGCAGAAATCTCAACTACAGTGCAACAATTAATCGCCAACAGCATTACAACCCATGTATCTGTTTTGATTTAAATGTTTTGGTATACTAAGCCAATTTACAAGGTAGAGCCAAAGCTTTTGGGATACAATATTTCCAAGCCAATTCTCCCAAGTTATAAAGTCCAACACAGACAGAATGGAAGATGCATTGGAGGGGACTTCGTTAAGGGACAGAGGAGCCAGGGCTCATTACCGAAGGGCAGAAGATTGGCAGTTCGAATCCCCGCGACAGAGTGAGCTCCCGTTGCTCGGTCCCTGCTCTTGCCAACCTAGCAGTTCGAAAGCACGTCAAAGTGCAAGTAGATAAATAGGTACCACTCCGGTGGGAAGGTAAACGGCATTTCCGTGCGCTGCTCTGGTTTCTCCAGAATCAGCTTAGTCATGCTGGCCACATGACCCGGAAACTGTCTGTGGACAAACGCCAGCTCCCTCAGCCAGTAAAGCGAGATGAGCACCGCAACCCCAGAGTCGTCCGTGACTGGACTTAACAGGGTCCCTTTACCTTTTACCTTAGGAACCCTGAGGTATGCCTCATCGAGCTAACTCAGCATGGCAGCTCATTATACCCTTTAGTAGGGCTGTGCACACCCACCTCAATCCAATTCATGTCCCCATCTGGTGTTTTGGAGCGTCCCCAATCAAACCTGGGACAATGCAGGGCCAACATAACCTGGTTCCTGTCCTGGGGGGCTTGCAGAGGATTTAATCAACCCCAATTAAAACATGCAGTTGGGAGGAGGTGAGTCTTGGGTCAACCTGAATTGACTTGATTCTGTTCAGAACGTGGGATTTGGCCAGAGCTTGCACAGAGTCTATTCTTTAGTACAGAAGGGGACAGAACCGAGCTGCAAAGCTGCAATCAGAATGAATGCAAGTGTCAACAATCTGGGCTTAAAGGCAAGCAACTTTTGTTTTCAATCCAAAACCCTGAGTGAGATTGCCTTAGTATGAGCCTGATAACTTCTGTAGAATGGAAACATTGGAAGGCTTGAGAGCAGTACATGTGAAAAGGATCTAGGAGTCTTGGTTGAGCACAAACTTGACATGAGCCATCAGTGTGACGCGGCAGCTAAAAAAGCCAATGCAATTCTGGGCTGCATCAATAGGAGTATAGCATCTAGATCAAGGGAAGTAATAGTGCCACTGTATTCTGCTCTGGTCAGACCTCACCTGGAGTACTGTGTCCAGTTCTGGGCACCACAGTTCAAGAAGGACACTGACAAACTGGAACGTGTCCAGAGGAGGGCAACCAAAATGGTCAAAGGCCTGGAAACGATGCCTTATGAGGAACGGCTAAGGGAGCTGGGCATGTTTAGCCTGGAGAAGAGGAAGTTAAGGGGTGATATGATAGCCATTTTCAAATATATAAAAGGATGTCATATAGAGGAGGGAGAAAGGTTGTTTTCTGCTGCTCCAGAGAAGCGGACACGGAGCAATGGATCCAAACTACAAGAAAGAAGATTCCACCTAAACATTAGGAAGAACTTCCTGACAGTAAGAGCTGTTCGACAGTGGAATTTGCTGCCAAGGAGTGTGGTGGAGTCTCCTTCTTTGGAGGTCTTTAAGCAGAGGCTTGACAACCATATGTCAGGAGTGCTCTGATGGTGTTTCCTGCTTGGCAGGGGGTTGGACTCGATGGCCCTTGTGGTCTATTCCAACTCTATGATTCTATGATTCTATGAAGAGCTGGCCCAAGACATTTTGCTGCCTGAGGCAAAGGACAAGATGGTGTCCCTCCCCCATTCCACTTGTGGAAGCCAATTGGATTAGCAGTTGAACCTTATTTCTGCACTGGTGACAGGACAGCATATTCTGCATCACTTGAAAGCAGCAGTCTATCTTAGCAGGTGAAGGACAGGCTGTGGTCTGAGGTGTAATGGCCAGGAGGCCTACAACCCCTGCTGCCACTTGGAGGTGGTTGTGTCACAAGGCCATAAGAAGAACTTTGGCCCCTCTATTTCAGTATCCTGTTCTCACAGTGGCCAATCAGGTACCCATCGTTAGGCTGCAAGCAGAGAGAAACAATATTCTCCCCTCCTGTGATTCCCAACAACTGAGGCTGGTCCTACCTTTAGGTGGGGGTTGACAGTGTTACTCTGGCTAATCCAGCTCCAATGAAAAGCAGAAGCCTATTTTTCAACAGTTGGTTGGCAAGTTTCGAACAGTACTCTAGGAATTGTGGTTATGTTGAAATTGGGGTATGCATTTTTCAACATGCATCATGTTGCATCCTTCTCCTCCTTAACCCCCAGATTTGCTTTCTGTGTGTTCTGCTCCAGTAGCTAGGCTTCCTTGCAGGAAAAATGGTATGAATAGCAACACTATTCAAATGAATATTTCCCCCAAAACTCACTTTGAATGTTCAATTGCAGCGATTCCCATAGCAACTTGATTCTCAGCCAGTAGGAAAGTGGAATGTTGACCACATGATTCCCACACGTCCTATGAAAAGGTTGGCAGTTCTGAATAACAAGCATTGCTAAACAAGCAGCTGACTAGCGAACCAGAGAGATCAGAAAATTTCAAGGGGGGAAATTATCTATGAACTTGAGAGCTAACAAAGTGGACAATGGACAAGAAACACAGGATGTGCAAGAAGCACAGGATGGGCATGCCCACATCAGACGTCTATTTATTGAGATTTGGCACAGACTTAGGAACATAGGAATCTGCCTTGTACTGAGTCAGGCCAGCTTAGTATTGTCTATACTGACCAGCAGTGACTCTTCACAGTTTCAGGAAGGAGACTTCCCCAGTCTTGTCTGGAGATGCCAGGGATTGAACCCAAGAAGAGCCCACTGGATCAGGCCAGTAGCCCTTCGAATCCAGCATCTTGTTCTTACAGCATCTAATGAGAAGCCCATGGAACAATCCACAAGGACAATCCAAGCACCCTCCCCACCTGTGATTCCCAACTGCAAATCTACTGCCTCCAAAAGTGAAGGTTAGTAGGCATGGATTGCCTTCTCCTCCATGAATTTGTCTAACCTTCTTTTACAACCATCTAAGTTGGGAGCCGGCACCACCTCTTAGAATCCTAGAATCATAGAGTTGGAATAGACCACAAGGGCCATCGAGTCCAACCCCCTGCCAAGCAGGAAACACCATCAGAGCACTCCTGACATATGGTTGTCAAGCCTCTGCTTAAAGACCTCCAAAGAAGGAGACTCCACCACACTCCTTGGCAGCAAATTCCACTTGTGGGAGTGAGTTCCATACCCTATGTGAAAAATATTATTTCGTCTGTCCCGAACCTTTTAACATTCAGCTTCACTGGAGTTCTTTTTTCTGAAGGTCCCCCCCTCCCGAAGTTTCCCAAAATTTCACACATACATAATAAAACCTTTTTTTATTAAACGGTGTTTCTGTTTCTCTCCCCTTGTCTTCTATCTCTTAAACCCTAAGAAAACTACTATAATCTTTAATCCCTTCTGTTGCTCATAGTTCAAATCTTGCTCACGTGTTCACCATATAAGAATATTTCTTTAAATAATCCAGAAAGGGTTTCCATTCTTCCACAAAACCTTCATCATTATGTTCTCTTATTTGAGCTGTTAACTTTGCCAGTTCTGCATAATTTATCACCTTGCTTATCCATCCTTTCTTGGAGGGTATTTCTGCCTCTTTCAATTTTTGTACGTAGAGAATCCTAGCTGCAGTTGTAACATACATAAACAGCTTAATCGTATTTTTGGTGACTTCTGTCCCTATGATCCCTAAAAGAAAAGTTTCAGGTTTTTCTGGTGTCATCATTTTAAACATCTTCTTTTTAAAAAATCTCATCATATATCATCTCCCAAAATGCCCTTGCTTTCTTGCAAAGCCACCACATATGAAAAAAGGAACCATATATCTGGTTTCACTTCCAACAGTTAATAGGAACCTTCTTATACATTTTAGCCAATTTATTAGGTGTTAAATGTCATCTATACATCTGGATGGTCCTGAGTTCTAGCATTCTGAGAGGGGAGCAAAGCTTCTCCCAGCCCACTTTCTTCTCACCATGAATAATTCCGTACACCTCTATCGCGCCTAGGACATGGGTGGTGCTGTGGGTTAAACCACAGATCCTAGGACTTGCCGATCAGAAGGTCGGTGGTTCGAATCCCCGCAACGGGGTGAGCTCCTGTTGCTCAGTCCCTGCTCCTGCCAACCTAGCAGTTCGAAAGCACGTCAAAATGCAAGTAGATAAATAGGTAGCGCTCTGGCAGGAAGGTAAACGGCGTTTCCGTGCGCTGCTCTGGTTCGCCAGAAGCGCTTAGTCATGCTGGCCACATGACCCGGAAGCTGTACGCCGGCTCCCTCGGCCAATAAAGCGAGATGTGCGCGGCAACCCCAGAGTCGGCCACAACTGGAGCTAATGGTCAGGGGTACCTTTACCTTTACTATCGCGCCTCCTTTGGGACCTTCTGCATGCAAAGCAAATACTCTACCACTGAACCAAGGCCCTTTCCCGAGACTCAGTATGCTCTACAAGATACGCTGGCCCGGCATTATTTGCATTGATAAATAAGGAAACAGGCAGTGAATATCTCATGAGCAAAGGGGGGAAATGGAAGAAGCATATCCTTCAGTATCAGTGGTTTTGAACGCTGACTGCAGCCCGTCGACTAGACTTGGAGAACATGCCCTCCATGACAATAAAATTAGAGCACTGCAGAGTTCCTGAGACAATACTGATCCTGTCTCATGACAGGTAAAAAAAAGGAAAGAAGCAGCAAGGCGTTTACTAATAAAAGAAAACGGGCTTGCGTACCCAAAAAGGACTGTTGCTATGAACAACCTTCCACCCACTTTGTGTCATGCTAACCATTGCGGCCCCACACAGTCCATCTCTTTCCTTTTCTCGTAGAGATGACACCAAGCTTTTTATAGGGGCCAGAGGTCAAACTGGAGGCTCAGGAGGAGGCGGCAAAAGCAACAGCTCTGTCAAGAGCTGTCAGTGGAAGCGCGAAGTCCGAGAACTGACACCAGCAGCCACCACGAGAGCCAGCAACTCTCCCCAGGCTGCGTGGGATAGATGGAGCCACGCTCTGGGGAGATGCTGCTGACATCTCAGCTGGAAATTTCTGGGTAAGCATGATCTGCGCAGGGGACAGCAGGGCTGGTGTACATGCCTCTCTCCGCCCCACTCATTCTATTTGGGGTTATGCATGCTGAAAAAAAGAAAGAGGCTGGGGGTGTTTTCTGGGCTGTGTGGAGCTCGCTGCAAGACGGATAAAGGACCAGATATATTGCCCCACAGAGAGCAAATGCAGAATCAGGGCTCGCATCTGCTGAACTGAAGCCTCATTTCTGATTCTGGCATTTGCACAGGGTTACCTCTATATTTTCTTTACTGGGGATGGGGGAGAAATCTGATCCCATTAGCACCGAAAGACAACTCTATTGTCTATTGCATGGCAAGTACCCTCCCCCCTTGTGAAATGAAGACACTGGACATGTTATTTAAGGTTAATGGGCGTAAAAGGCCACAACTTTATTGATTACAGGAATTGAAAGGTATTAGCCTTAGGCATTGGCTCCTATCGACTACCCGGCATGGTGACCGGGAAGGGTTAACCACCAGCCGGGGGAGTCCTGTTGAAGTACGCCAACTAGGATCCCCTGGGTGTCACCGCTTGGGGGCATGCCTTAGGCCCTCACCTCCCTAGGTTTCGGACAGGGCAATGCCCCCCCCCCCGAGTCCTTTACCGGACTACCCCTTTTCTTTGGGGGAAGGTGATGGCGCTTCCTCCCCCCCTTCATTTGCATGAAAAACGAGGCTCAAAAAAGAGGCAAGGAAAAAAGGGAGCTTCTCACGAAGATCCAAAACCTGATCCAAAAACCTGAGTAGCTGGAACGGGAAGAGACGGCAGTCCCCGGGCGCGCCAGCCTAAAATGCCCTAGGCCACGCCTCCCCGGCCCGCTGATTGGCTGGCCGGGTCAGTGACGCGCCTGAGGATTCCCCTGCTGTCACGGGGGCTGAGAGCCAGCCCCCGCGTGCGTGGGGAGGGGGGGGCCCGCAACCCCACCTCCTCTCCAGCTCGGAAGTGGCTTTGTCATATTTTCTGGCATAATAGGTGAACAAAAATGCAGCCATCCTATATTTGCAGTGCAGTTCTCTAGCCAAGTAAGGTGAACAAAAATGCATATATGAGGGTAAAGTTGTGCACACATGTGCACACATTAGAGAGAATGACATACAAAGCATTGCTTAGCAAAATGTGTATATTAGGCAAAATTGCATACAAATGTGTTTTAGGGTAGAATTGCATGGAAATATTGGTCAATTTTCATGAGCACACTTTAAATTTTTTTATCAACTGTTGTAGAAATGTGGAAAGCTCACCTTAAGCTGGAGGGGGGGGGGGACTGGGGAAAAGATAAAATTTAAAGATTTGTCCAGTTCTATTCTTTATACAGCCGTGGTGTCTAGAAACTAGTTAAAAATAAAAGGAAATTGGAGTTCGCTCAATCCTGCAAGGATGACCCAGTTTCTACATTAGGGCAAGGATGCAGAGTGCAATTAGTCATTTAAGGTGCTCTTTTAGTCCTGTACATTACAGTCTTAATCTCTGAACCAATGTGTTTGGGATCACCAAAGCAGAACAAGCTGTCATCTCTAATGACCAGGGAGTACAGGAGCTTGCAATCTTCCTCCTGTATTTCAACCACATGGTCTTTGTTCCTTGAAATGTGGTCTCCTGCCCCACCTCTTGTTTTTTGGAAACCACATTAATGTGTATAATGAAGCTGAAAACTGGTGTTGATTATGGAAGTTTCCCTGGGAAGCTCAAACAAGGGATTGAACATTCCCCCGCTCCCAAATTAAGAAAAAAAAAGCACACCCAAGTAACATTGAAGTTAATGAATCCCTGAGAAACTGGAAGTCTTGGTAATAAAGATGCAGTACAAAACAGAAGGCAAGTGACTCCACCGAGACACTGACTTACATTCTCTTTTAGTTCTATAGTGGTTGTTTTATCACCCACATCTCTTCTCTTTTGCATGCCAGTCACTCTCAGTTCCACTTCCACAATCCTGCTCATCCCTCTCCTCTAATGCTCTTGTGTAAGGTGATATTACAACAGGCTAAACAGGAAAACCCCAGACCAACGAAAATCCAAAAGGGCGTGTGTCTCAAATCTCAGAAAGAATTTCATTATTTGGAGAAGGGGATCTCTCATTAATTCATGGGGTTGTAAAGTAGGGATTGAGCTGAAATGTCATCTAGGGTCGTCTCAAATGTAGTGCTAAATTAAATTCGCTTTGCGGGATAAGTGTTGCGAAGGTGGAACATTGTGGCACAAGGGGAAACACAAGTACGTTAGCAAGGATGGCTGTGCAACAGAAGGCACAACAAGAAACAGCTGCTGAGCAACAAAAACCAGGTCTTCTGCAAGAGGAAACACAATTACATTGCCAATAATCGTTGTACATTGGATTGCGCAAAAAAAGCCAGCTGTTATGCAACAAGTTTCCATTAGCACCACTGCCACACTGGTTTCCTTTGCTGGTGATCTTTAAACTCTGTTATCCACTGGCGCAAGGAATCTTGCACTACTGGACAGAGAACATTGGATATGGTCCTTAGGTTCAGAAAGATTAAGCAGGACCAAGCATCTCCAACCAATGAAATCTAAGAAGAGCCCTGCTGGATAAGGTCAAAGGTCAAGCCAGTCCAGCATCATGTTCTCATGATGGTCGCAATCAGGACCAGAAAGCAACAGCAGCATTCTCCCCACTTGTGCTTCTCAGCAAGTGAGATTCAGAAGATGCTGCCTCTGACATTGGAGGTAGAGAATCATCATTGTGGCCAGAAACCACCAGCATCACAACATTCAGGTATGTGTGAATTCTGAAGGTCCGCTTCATTTCAGTTTGCATATTAGTTTTGGGAAGTGTGAATTATGTAGGTTTGTGTCAAAATGCAAATTGGAGGGACGCTCTGCATTATTATTATTATTATTATTAATGATTTATACCCCGCCCATCTGGCTGGGTTTCCCCAGCCACTCTGGGTGGCTCCCAACAGAATATTAAAAACACGCTAAAACACCAAACATTAAAAACTTTCCTAAACAGGGCTGCCTTCAGATGTCTTCTAAAAGTCAGATAGTTGTTTATTTCCTTGACATCTGATGGGAGGGCATTCCATAGTGCAGGCACCACTACTGAGAAGACCCTGTGCCTGGTTCTCTGTAACCTCATTTTTCCCAGTGAGGGAACCACCAGAAGGCCCTGGGCCTCAGTGTCCAGGCTGAACGATGGGGGCAGAGATGCTCCTTCAGGTATACTGTGCTGAGGCTGTTTAGGGTTTTAAAGGTCAGCACCAACACTTTGAATTGTGCTCAGAAACATACTGGGAGCCAATGTAGTCTCTCAGGACCGGTGTTATATGGTCTCTGCGGCCACTCCCAGTCACCAGTCTAGATCCACATTCTGGATGCCTTAGCATCCCTAGCTAGCTAGCATCCCTAGTTCTGGTCCTCCATCAATATGTGTGACTACTTAAAAAGAGCTAATAGGTCCTTCCTGCTGCCTTTTAAACTCTGTGGGGTGATATCCAATGTTAGTCAGAGTATCTAGTTGTCCACTGATTTTAGTCAGTCTACTCTGAGCATGACTAACTGTGGATACCACCCTGTTGCCTCATTTCTGGGATAATGTCCTCTTCAGTGACATTCAGATAGCTTTGCAAGTCTCACTGGGTTGAAGGCCCTGGGCTGAAAGGAGCAATGTGTTTCATGATGCTACAAGTTAAACCCAGAGCCAGAAGGTTGAAACGAAGAAGAAGAAGAAGAAGAAGAAGAAGAAGAAGAAGAAGAAGAAGAGGAGGAGGAGGAGGAGGAGGAGGAGGAGGAGGAGGAGGAGGAGGAGGAGTTTGGATTTGATACCCCACTTTATCACTACCCTCTCAAAGTGGCTAACAATCTCCTTTCCCTTCCTCCCCCACAACAAACACTCTGTGAGGTGAGTGGGGCTGAGAGACTTCAGGGAAGTGTGACTGGCCCAAGGTCACCCAGCAGCTGCATGTGGAGGAGTGGAGATGCGAACCCGGTTCACCAAATTACGAGTCCACCGCTCTTAACCACTACACCACACTGGCTCTCAACAAGCTGGATTTCCATTGGCCCCAAATGGGATTTCTCTCAGAAACATTGTCATTTTTCATGCCCTGTTTTGATCCTGCTTTTGCCCTTCTCAGCATCTCTTTCCTATAAAAGAGGGTTCGTCTTAATAGTACAGGATTCTGCTGACTCTATGATCCACCCAATCAGGGGTCATGTAGGCAGCATGCTTAGATCACAGCCACAATCAAATTTTGCTGCATAGTGACATCACAAAGCCAAATCAGAGTACAGTGGTACCTTGGGTTACAGACGCTTCAGGTTACAGACACTTCAGCTTACAGACTCCACTAACCCAGAAATAGTACCTCGGGTTAAGAACTTTGCTTCAGGATGAGAACAGAAATCGTGTTCTGGCGGCACGGCAGCAGCAGGAGGCCCCATTAGCTAAAGTGGTGCTTCAGGTTAAGAACAGTTTCAGGTTAAGAATGGACCTCCAGAACGAATTAAGTACTTAACCCGAGGTACCACTGTATTAGAACCCATCTCTTGTGACCATTAGCCCTGCTTGCTGCTACTGATGGGCGCAGGAGTCCAACAACATATAGAGGACACCAGGTTGGGAAAAGCTGGAATAAATACCAAGCCTTGTGCAAATGGGCATTTTCAGAATCTTAAAATGTGAACAGGCTGCATAGGAAAGCTGCCATATAACAAATCAGTGTCAGGACATCAAAACATGTTGGCAGTGACTCTTACTTGTAAGTGAGGAAGAGGTAACTTCCCAGGCTAATAAAGGCTCAGTAGGAATCAGGGGGTCCAGAGGTCAAGGTTCCAAGATGCACAAACAAGGCAAGTGGTTCATAACCAAATGGAAACTACACAGATGTCCCAAGTTCTTAACCCGAGGTACCACTGTACAGAATGCTTCCCCTTACGCAGGTCAACATTTTCCTTCGAAGGTAGGCTTCGCAGGGGATGATTTTAATTTTTATTAATTGGGAACCTTCCCACCTTCCAATTTCAGCTTAAAGGTAAAGGTAAAGGTACCCCTGCCCGTACGGGCTAGTCTTGACAGACTCTAGGGTTGTGCGCTCATCTCACTCAAGAGGCCGGGGGCCAGCGCTGTCCGGAGACACTTCCGGGTCATGTGGCCAGTGTGACAAAGCTGCATCTGGCGAGCCAGCGCAGCACACGGAAACGCCGTTTACCTTCCCACCAGTAAGCGGTCCCTATTTATCTACTTGCACCCGGGGGTGCTTTCGAACTGCTAGGTTGGCAGGCGCTGGGACCGAGCAACGGGAGCGCACCCCGCCGCGTGGATTCGAACCGCCGACCTTTCGATCGGCAAGCCCTAGGTGCTGAGGCTTTTACCCACAGCGCCACCCGTGTCCCTAATTTCAGCTTAGCCCTAATTTAAACTCCACATTTCTGATGATGAATATATTTCTGAGTGTGACAGTACCCCACCCACTCCACCTGGGGGCATCAGCATCTGGCTGATGAATCACAAGTGAATGAATAAGTAGCACCAACATACCAGGAGCATCTACTGCCAGACTGAAAACTGCCCAGCATCTCAAGCCGCTCAAGATATCATTAGAGAATGATTGGCAGTTCTGCATCCAGCCCAAGTTTATTTTTAGGACCTCCAGCAAATGGACACACACAACACACTCACTCTCTCTCCAGCTCCATCTGCAGAGAGGGACTCACTTCCTTCTGTTCGCCAAGCTGCGTGCGCTTATCAATTTCCTCTGCATTGTTGTCTTGCCTTTTATGGAACATGACAATCCACTGTTGGAGGCTGAGAAAGAAATGAGCACTGACAGGGCAACGCCAAAGACAGAATGGGGAGAAAGAAGAAAATCGAGGCAGCACCATCAGTGCAGCAACGTAAGGAGGGCTCTTATCCCAGGCAGATGTCAACGAGGCAGTGGTTTTCTGAGGAGCCACATGGAGATTAGATCCTACAGACTTGTTTAATGATCAATACGCCACTTAAGAACCCAGTGGCTCAGTCTTGAAAA
This sequence comes from Podarcis muralis, assembly GCF_964188315.1. Classification (NCBI taxonomy): domain Eukaryota; kingdom Metazoa; phylum Chordata; class Lepidosauria; order Squamata; family Lacertidae; genus Podarcis; species Podarcis muralis. The sequence continues at coordinate 8,694,361 of NC_135668.1, forward strand.
GGAGCAATAAGGCAATCTGCCTGCACTCTTTCAAAATAAACAAAGCGGTCAAATTTTGGTTTCTTTCAGTTTCATTCCCCCCGCCCCCAGTCTTTTTAATTAACATCAGTTTGTGAAGGTCACACACACACACACCACAACAATAGCTTTTGGAAATACATATGCTTTCCCAAATGCATTTATTCTTATATACACATTTTTGTATCACATTTTGCAGAACTTACATATTTTTGCAGCAATATAACACATCTTTGTGCACCATTTTTATTAATAATATATGCATTTCTGTGGGTGCTTTCCCTTAATATGCACATTTTGGTATGCATTTTTTTGGTTCGAGAAATACACCACAAAAATCAGAGAAGCGTGTATTTCCAAGGATGGCTTCATATTGGTTTCAGAAGTACAGACAAGGTAAGTTCTCATTAAAATGTGAGCTGAACTAATTGGTCTCCCACCCCTGCTGCTCGATGAGTTGTATTTGGTATAAGGCTTAAATTCAACCCTATATGCTAATAATGGATTTATTCTCAGGTTGAATCTACACACAAGAGAGAGGTATCATTATGCTTGAGGGAACTCCCAGGTTTGCAGAAATACTGTTAATTTGTATCTCATCCACCAATTCCACAGCAATGCTGTCATTCCAGGCCAATGTGGAAGCAAATAGTAGCCAAATGCTGAAAGAATTGCCGTGGTCTCAATTAGGGAACACACACACACACACACACACACAATTGTTTTTACATATTTATCTGTTTGTTTGTTTGTTTGTTTGTTTGTTTGTTTGTCTGTCTGTGTGTCTGTCTGTCTATCTATTTAGCTATTTACCATAAGTTATACATCACCCTTCATTGGAGTATCATGGGGCGGTTTACACTGCACAAACACAAAAACACACAACATAATAACAAACCAAACATATGAAATAATTTCTTGTCGTTTTTATATATGGAATTGCTTCCCCTTATTGATGCTCTTACTGTGAAATCACATTGAGACATTTTATGGGAACCAATTCCTAAATGGAACCAAATTAATGATTTTTTAAAAATTGGTGGCCAACAGTCTCTGAATATTAGATGACATTATTATTATTATTCTTAGGGAGCCCACCCCCTCCCCCAAAAAATCCTCAGATAATTTCACTGGGGGAAAGAGGGAATCTGCTGAAAAATCTTGACCCAGCCCCAACTTTTCATAGGACACGGTTCCTCAAGGAAGAATATGAATGATCCAGCCATTAAGGTGTAGCAGAGAGTGAATCTCTGCAGCACAAAGCCTCAGCACTCAGCAGGAAGACATTTGTGGTCCTTGGCAGGAAGCTGAAAGGAACATTTGTTGAATGATTCAAGGATGACAAGTATCTCCCTGCTTGCGGTAGTTCCTGGGTGCCGTGGCCCACCCTTCTTCCCAGAACTGCAGCGCACATTCGGAGCCCCCTGTGACTTGCCACTAACGAGGAGAGACACAAAAGAAATATATTTCCTTAATGGGCTATTTGCTTCCCTTTACCATTCGACATAAACACCGCCTTCTGTCTCATAGCAAAGATGCACTCTTCCTTTTATAAGCTGTTTTAAGCACCACTTCTTACATCAATGACTTTAAATGAAAAAGAGAGAGAGAGAGAGAAAGCTCTTTTGAATACAAATGGGGCATTTACTTCTCTAATGCTCCTCTTGTGCTAAGCTACCTTCAAGCCCATCAATGACACTTTAATAGATTGAACAGAACTCCCCTTCTTTTGATGCTAATACAACTTTTCTGGCAGATATCGCACTGGGGTGTTGGGAAGGTGAGCTCTTGAGTAGGGACTAGAAACCTTTTGCAGACCAGGGGCTGCATTTGCCTCTGTGCAATCTTCCAAAGGGCACATTCCCTGGCCTCAATGGGGTAACTGTGCCCCTGAGGGACCAGGTATGCAGCTTGGGAGTCATTTTGAACTCACAGCTGTCCATGGAAGTGCAGGTTAATTCTGTGTCCAGGCCAGCCGTCTACCAGCTCCATCTGGTACACCGGCTGAGACCCTACCTGCCTGCGCACTGTCTTGCCAGAGTGATACACGCTCTGGTTATCTTCTGCTTGGACTACTGCAATGTGTTCTACATGGCACTACCTTTGAAGGTGACTTGGAAACTACAACTAATCCAGAATGCGGCAACTAGACTGGTGACTGGGTGCGGCCGCCAGGACCATATAACACTGGTCTTCAAAAAACCTACAGTGACTCCCAGTAAGTTTCCAAGCACAATTCAAAGTGTTGGTGCTGACCTTTAAAGTTCTAAACGGCCTCAGCCCAGTATACCTGAAGGAGCTTCTCTACCCCTGTTGTTCAGCATGGAAACTGAGATCCAACTCTGAGAGCCTTCTGGCAGTTCCCTCATTATGAGAAGTGAGGTTACAGGGAACCAGGCAGAGGGCCTTCTCGGCAGTGGCGCCCACCCTGTGGAATGCCCTCCCATCAGATGTCAAACAGATCTGTGGAATGCCCTCCCATTAGATGTCAAACAGATAAACAACTATGTGACATTTAGAAGACATCTTCTAAAAGGCAGCCCTGCATAGGGATGTTTTTAATGTTTGATGTTTTATTGTGTTTGATTTGTTTAATTAGTTGGAAGCCACCCAGAGTGGTTGGGGCCAATTCTGATGATGATGATGATGATGATGATGCCAGTGGTAGGTGGAGCCAGAGGCAAAAGTGGGCGAAGCATGAAATGTGATTCCACACACACACTCACACACCCCTCTCTAGCCAGGCAAGCATTGTCAGAGTTCAAGGGCATATTCCAGCCAGATTTTAAAAATATTCAAAGAATATGAAGTTGGTCTGGTGAAGGCTGCATTTGGCTCCATGTCTGAGGTTCCCCAACCCTGATCTAGAGCTTCACGAAACCAATTGGGTGGGAACAGTCTTGCTCTCACGTCCTTACCAGGTCTGAGGTTAGGGGTGACTCCGAAATCCTCACCTCCAGCTCTCTCTGGATTTTGGAGTTCAAAATCACCTCCTCTTGCTTCCAAATGGAGGAGAAATGTGTTTGGTTCACATTTCTTATGCCCACCTGCCTATTTCCGGACCAGTACATGAACCAACACACAGTTGCCCTTCATAACCCACACTCCTCTGAATTTTGCAATGCGGTTCGCCTGCTAATGGTAACAAACAAATTAGAATCGGGGGGGGGGGGGAATAAAGTAATAAAACACTGATTTAGTAATGAATGTTTACAACACCAACACAAATATATTCAAACGAAACAAACTTAAATGAAAATGTTTTATCTCAATATTGTAAATCCCTATGCATTTTGACCAAAATATTTTCTTCAATGATTAAAAAGGTAAAGGACCCCTGACAATTAAGTCCAGTCGCAAACGACTCTGGGGTTGTGGCGCTCATCTCACTTTACTGGCCGAGGGAGCCAGTGTTTGTCTGCAGACAGTTTTTCCGAGTCATGTGGCCAGCATGACTAAGCCGCTTCTGGCGAAACCAGAGCAGTGCACGAAAATGCCGTTTACCTTCCCACCGGAGCGGTACCTATTTATCTATTTGCACTTTGACATGCTTTTGAACTGCTAGGTTGGCAGGAGCTGGGGCCGAGCAATGGGAGCTCACCCCATCACAGGGATTCGAACCGCTGACCTTCCGATCGGCAAGCCCAAGAGGCTCAGTGGTTTAGACCACAGTGCCACCCGCGTCCCTCTTCAATGATTATTGATGTATTAATCTGTGGTGGTTCTGGTTTTGAAGCTAATTTGTCCTGAGGTCTACATGTGAGATAGGATGGAAATGTTGGAAGATTCAAGACAGACAAATGAAAGTACGCCTCTTTTTAAAACGGGGCTCAGTTGGGGAAGAATTGCCAGCAGATTTCTGTCCATCCAAGGAGTTAATCCAGCTGATTAGAGATCTGACCTGTACAGTTGGAGCATTTGTTTCTTTTCCTCTTCCTTTTTGTAAAATATGGCTCACGCCTTTGTGCCTGATGCTATTAAGGCATGGTTATTATGCCTTCAGCAATCCTTTCTGCTAATGCCATAAAGTGCTGAGTGATCCGTGTTACGCTACAACACTGCAAGTGTATTACATTAGAACCTAATGGCACAATGAGTGTATGCTGTCACGCTAACGCAGTGTTATGTGTGTTATGTTGTTTTATTGAGGTTCTTCTAGAGGACACTCACATTTTTCTTTCACCCATTGCTCTCCCTTAAAAAAAAAAAAAGCACGTGGAAAAGCAAAACTCAACCCCACTCCATCTTTTTATTTGCTGTGCAGCAAAGTCCACTGTCTGCATCTAGAGGTGTAAGATAATAGCAGTTTCCAATCCATTGTCACAATAAGTGCTGTTTCCATTCTGCTGCAGTTTGGTTTCCCCAGATGCTATGCTATTCACCTCACTGTTGGCTATTTAATGTACATAATTATTTGTGTGATTTACATAAATTACTAATTTAACGTAGTCAAAACAAAAAAAATTCCTTCCAGTAGCACCTTAAAGACCAACTAAGTTAGTTCTTGGTATGAGCTTTCGTGTGCATGCACACTTCTTCAGATACCATAATTTAACGTAATTAGTGATGTAATTACTTCCACACTGTTCATTTAGATAGAGGGAAGGGCAATGGAGATGGTGGGAGCGTCATCAATTACATATCGTTTGCAGACTGAAAACAACAACAGGCTTTATTTCTGTTCTGGATATGGAAGAATAAGTGAGCATTGGCAATGTCTCCTTCTGCTTCCATCAGAATTCTCCAAAACGTCTCACATGGCATCAATTTCATGTCATGGATTCTGGAGAGTGACCCAAGTGTGTAGTGGTAATGTGATACTAGGAAAAAGTATGTAGAGAAAATAGATGGCATGGAAGCTGCTCAATGAGATCAGCACAGGCCTGGATTTCAGAGCTTGCTGCTGGACAACTCCAGTAGTGATGTTGGGAGTTTTAGTTCCCCAATATCTAGAGGGCAGGTTGGGGAAAGCTGGCACAGGTCCTAGCCAAACAGAGACTTGGTTTTACTTGGGACTGAGCCAAAAGGGCACTTCACACCTCGCAACCCTATTTCCCTGTTGCAAAAGTCTTTGGCTTTTAGCCAGGGGCAGCTCAAGCCATTTTTCTGTCTGAGGCAAAAGACAAGATGGTGCATACCCCATTCTGTGCACAGAATCTGACTAGAGGAGTAGCTGAATCTTACTTCAGGACTGGTGGTGGAAGAGAGTCCTCTACCCCACCCTAGGGCAGCAAGATACCTTAGGAGCTGCAAGGAAGACCACATGGTACATATTTCTAGCCAATTTCCACTCCTCGGAACAAGAAAAGCTTTCCTGAATGAATGAGCATGCCATGGATTTGATGGGAAATTGAACCTTTCTGTAAGCTGGCTCACCGCCGTCACAGATCAGTCTTCTGTTTTAAACGAATGACACATTCCAAGCCAAATCCCACTTTTAGTGGAATGTGTTGACAACCTTAGCTCTCTAATCCACTTTAGTGATTGTGAAAAGAGCCATATGGTGGTAGCCAGGGCTGCAATAAAAGTGTGTGATTTATTTTTTAGATGTGTCCCCTATTCTAGTGCAATCCCTCTGGGCTAGATTCTGGTTCCCTATTGTGAGACGCTACCCCCGAGTCCCTGGATTGTAGTCTGCAGCTTCTTTCAATACCCATGTTGGACACGTCTAAGAACTGGAGCCAACAGGGCTGCAGTTACATAGCATCAGCAGCCAGAATCCCAAGTAGGATTTGCCGTATTCCAGTTCTGGTCTCAATGCAGCCTGTGCAACTGACTCTGAAGAGCTGGCTGAGAACAAGCTCTCATCGCTGATATAAGGAAGAAAAAGGGAGGCTGTAAGAGGGCACAGTGATCCTGGCATTTCCCATGGGTTGTTTCCTTTCCGCAGGGATTTGAGAATGCTGCAGATGAGAGTGAGAATTGCTTCAGAGCCTCCTGGTTTGGATGAGAATTTGCCGTGCTGGAAAACCTTCCTGATTTGCCATTGGGTACATTCAGCGCCAGAAGAAGAAGAAGAAGAAGAAGAAGAAGAAGAAGAAGAAGAAGAAGAAGAAGAAGTTTGGATTTGATATCCCACTTTATCACTACCCGAAGGAGTCTCAAAGCAGCTAACATTCTCCTTTCCCTTCCTTCCCCACAACAAACACTCTGTGAGGTGAGTGAGACTGAGAGACTTCAAAGAAGTGTGACTGGCCCAAGGTCACCCAGCAGCTGCATGTGGAGGAGCGGGGAATCGAACCCAGTTCACCAGATTACGACTCCACCACTCTTAACCACTACACTACACTAGCTCCTTCATGCCCGCACCAGCCAGGGCGTGGTGTGCTCCTGAGTGTGGCATGGGGCAGAGGGTGCCCTCCCAGCCACAGGATAGCTGCTCAGGTGTCCGGAGCAGTGCATGTGTCCTGCAGCCAGGGGCGGAGTGAGCCACCAATGGCGGACATTCGGCACACTGCCCACCCATGACTCCCAAGCGTCCCCCAAGCTGTCAAAACAAAGGGGCAATGGGGGAATGCCACTGGCAAAGTGGCACAGTCCCCCCCCCCCTTACCCCGACAGTTCGGGGTAGGCTTGGGAGTTGTGGACAGGCGGCATGCTGAATGTCAGCCCCCTCAGTGAGGGCACCCGGGGCAGTCCGCCCCCCCCCCCCGGGTACATTGAAACTGTGTTCCTTTTTTGGAGTCCCTTCTCCATGTTCCCTCTCTAAGAGAGGTGTGGTGGGTTGTAACAAAGGAGCTGGCCTTTTCAGTGGTGGCTCCCTGCTTGTGGAGTATGCTTCCCAGGGAACAGGAAAAGTAGGCAGAACAGCAGATGTAACACTTCCCTTTGTGCAATAGCCTGCATGCAAGGCCAGAGGTTTTAACACACATATCTCCATCCAGGCAAACAAGAGGCATTATCACGGATGGATGCGTTTGACTTCCAGGTTTGAGAATAAGCACCACTGCCTTACCTTCTGGAATTCAACTCTCTGCTTGCTTTGGACCACACTGCATGCCTCGGGATGCTCTGGTCTTAGCCTGCCTGCCCCAGAACCTGACCATTGGTCTGTCTTGGTTCAGGTTGTTTGCCTCTGGTCTCAAAGATTGCTGCTTTCAGATTTAATCTGTAACTTCTTCGCTCCATACCATTCTCCTCTAGTCCTGCCTCCCAGACCTTGAGTCTGATGCATAGATGAAGAGGCTTCGAAAACTAGATGTACGGGAGAGGGAAATCACTGGGTTTGCGTTTTAAAACCGACCTACCTCATCTGTGCTTCCTGAACCAAAATGCAAACTGAAATGCAACTGTCTGTTAAAATTCACATCCATCCAAATTATGTGATGCAGTTTTAGTTGTGAAATTAACATTTTAAAACACAGTACGTTGGTTGGGGGAAATTGCTTGCAAAAACATCTATATTTCATAGGACTGTTACTGGCTTTGGGCAAAAAAAGACTTAGGGTTGATTCAGGTTGATCTGGGATTTGCTAAGAGTGGGTTGAGGTGGCTTCAGATGACCCCAAGGGATGTGGAGCTGTCAAAAGGGGAAGGTCAGGTGAGTGGTTTTGTGTGGTGCCTCTGTTTTTATGGTTATACTCTTCTTATTGTTTCAATTCTGTATTGTTTGTATACTGCTTTTAAAAAATTTTAAAATATTAAATGTATCCAATGCTAGCCCTAATAAAAATAGACCCATTGAAATTAATGGACACAGTTAGCTTAGACCCATTAATTTCAATGGCTCCACTTGCGAGTAGGACTAACATTGGATATAATCCAATGTGGCTTAGAAATGGTTTTAAATGCATAAATATGTGCACAAAATATATATAGCAGGAGAAAATGTGTACAAAATTCCATGTGGGCTTATAAAAATAAATGATTACAAACTGATACAGAAATAGGGAGAATTGAACTTAAGACTGGAAAAAATAGATGCTTAAAGAAACCAAATCCCACCTTGTAACCTCTCTGGACAATAGTTTGTCTCTGACTGCAGGATAGCTCAGTTGCTAGAGCACAAGACACTTAATCTCAGGGTTGTGGGTTCAAGTCCCACACTGGGCAAAAAGATTCCTGCATTGCAGGGGTTGGACTAGATGACCCTCGGTGCCCCCTTCTGACTGTACAATTCTATGATTATATGACCCTGCCAGTGCCCCCTGAGTCTGACACGCAGATGAAGATGCCATGAAAACCACGAGAGTCTTCCTCTTCCAGCTCTCACTACTACAAAGCAAGCCTCAAAACTCACAGGATGACTTTTTCTTCCTCTCTGATGTTTCCGAAGGAACTCAGTGACTTGTGCCCCTTCACCGAGACATTTGTTGGAATTCATATTGCTGGAATGCTTCGACTAGTCTCCCCTGTGCTCAGATGGATTCCTTTCAGCTTGCAAATGCAAAAGGTAGTGATTCATGACTTGGCCTTCAATTGCAAGTATTTATTCCATAAAAATGTAAATCAGCCTGATTGGCCTTCAGGATGTTATGTTATTCTGGGGGAGTCTGTGTCTCTGTGGTTTTGCCATTGCCAGTCTCTCTTTCTCTCTCTCTCTCCCGTTTTCTGTCCAGTCCTATCTTCCCCAGCCATGAGACTCATTCAACTGGACATCGCTGACATTTTGCAGTGAGCCGCTGCCTTGCTTCCGAGGCGCAATATGCTCCAGCAGCACTGGGGTTAGCATTTGAATCGTTGACTTGCCTCCCTGCACAGGAAGTCAAGCAAACTCCACCACGGCCTCCCCTGGTCTCAGGGGCAGGGAGAGCAGGAAGAATTGCGAGTGATGGGCGGGAAATTGAAAGTCACCGCCAGGCACCATCACCGAGCCTGTCTTGGGCACCAGGGGAAGTTGCGGGACTGGTAACCCAAGCAAGGTGGAAGGCAGAGCACAGCACAACGAAGCAAATGTCTTGTGACAGTTGGAAAACCCACAGTCTCTTTCGACAGAATGGAGCTGACAGGCAGCTCTTGTGAGCAGGGGCTACAAAGCAATCAGTCTGGTTTCTGGGTTCTAGAGAAATGGAGTCGAAAACAGGCACTCAGGGGAAAGTACTGAGCAATGTGGGGCAAGCTGCTTTCTAGGGTTGGGTACACATGCAGACAGGGTCCAGAGCAGAGGACACAATCCTGCAGGGTGATGCTTTGCCAGTGCTTTCCCTGCAGGGAACACACCAGCCAAGCAGACTCCTGTAGCGAGCAGGATTGCACCCTCACTTCACCAGCTGGTGGGCTGAGAGGACAATCCCGCTGAGTATTGCTTCCCTAGCACGTTCTCTGCAAATAGTCTGCAAACAACAACAACAAAATTTTATTATTTATACCCCACCCATCTGGCTGGGTTTCCCCAGCCACTCTGGGCAGCTCCAAACAGAATTAAAAGCACAATAGAACATCAAACATTAAAAACTTCCCTAAATAGGGCTGCCTTGAGATGCCTTCTAACAGTCAGATAGTTGTTTGTTTCCTTGACATCTGGTGGGAGGGCGTTCCACAGGGCAGGCACCACTACCAAGAAGGCCCTCTGCCTGGTTCCCTGTAACCTCACTTCTCCCAGTGAGGGAACCTCTAGAAGGTCCTCAGAGCTGGACCTCAGTGGAGGCTGAGCACAGATGCAGACAGGGAGGAATCAGAGGATACACCTGCCATCCCAGTCTCAGTCCTGCTGGCTCTATTCCTCTCACACCCCACTCTCAGAGAGTCGTACATGTTGCCGAGCAATGGGCCAGACAGACCCAGAGGAGGAGCTCATGCCCACGTTGCAGCCTCCATCTGAGGACACAGCTCGGTTTCCAGTGACATTTGAAATAATAATAATAATAAAATTATTATTATTATTATTATTATTATTATTATTATTATTATTATTATTACCCTGTCCTTCTGGCTAGGTTTCCCCAGCCACTCTGGACAGCTCCCAATAGAATATTAAAAACACGATAAAACATCAAACATTAAAAACTTCCCTAAACAGGGCGGCTTTCAGATGTCTTCTAGAAGTCAGATAGTTGTTTATTTCCTTCACATCTGATGCGATGGTGTTCTACAGGGTGGGCGCCACAACTGAGAAGGCCCTGTGCCTGGTTCCCTGTAACCTCACTTCTCCCAGTGAGGGAACAGCCAGAAGGCCCTCAGAGCTGGACCTCAGTGTCTGGGCTGGGCGATGGGGGTGGAGATGGGCTGAGGCCATTTAGGACTTTAAAGGTCAGCACCAACACTTTGAATTGTGCTCAGAAACGTACTGGGAGCCAATGTAGGTCTTTCGGGACCAGTATTATATGGTCTCAAGTTGAAGGAGTCGAGCCAGGAAGACTTCGCTGTGTAACTTGCTGTGGATAAAGTCCCACTGCCTTCTCTAAGCCTCAGTTCATCAAGATGGTCAAGGAAATGGGTATGCATCCCTTCTGCTTATTTGTGACGTAAGCAGCCCACTATTTCTCCAAACAGCAAGGTCCTTAGCCTCACAGCAGCCTTGCAATATAGGCCAGGGCTCAGCAGAAGTGATCTGCCCATCTGGATTCAAAACCACGCAAGGATTTGAACCTCTGTTTCTCAAATCTATGAGCCAAGGCCCACCTCGCATGCAAATGAATGCAACACAGACCTTTTTTAGAATGGAAAAAAAGGAATTGGGAGTTTGTAATTTTGAATGGAGCAGCAGCAATGGGGAGGGGGCTGCATAAGCTTACTTCCATTTTCCAAATCAAAATCAACCCCTGCTTCTTCCCCTGCAGGGTTCTGGATGCATTTAAAAGTTTGTGCTTCTAAAAATGCACATGAAACCCTGTGTGTGTATCTTTGCTCCTCTTTTTGTATAAACAGCAGGATGTGTGCGATCTTGACAGGGAAAACAGCTGACAGAGAAAGGCACAAGGCACTTCTTTTTTCGTTGCACTGCTAAAAATCACAGTCTCCCGAGACAACTGTTCATCATCTTCTTTTAATAATAATAAAAAAGCAAGGCTTTATTCCATGCATTAGTGTGAGAGTCCAGCATTTGCACCACTGCAAGCTCTCTTTCAGTGCTCATTATGCTGGATAAAAGAATGTTATATAAATCACAAGCCACTAATGGAATGCCGCCCACAAAAACTGGTACCCATATTCTGGCAAGGAATCCGGACCCTGAACATTCAGTTTTTGATATTTCAGAATTTAAAATTATTCCGAAAGCTGTGTGGTTTTGTCCAGAGGAGAAAATGACGTTCCTGATCAACAGCATCCTACACACAAGGAGTGCAGTGGCGGAGCTTCACGATCAGGCACCGGGGTGGTGGTGGAAAGCAGGCGAGGCGGGGCTGGCACGTGTCCCGGGGGCATGTCGTGCCACCCGCAGGGGCGTGGCATGCATCCTGGAGGTGTGGCACACTGCCTGCGGGGGCGTGGTGCCCAGCACAGGCAGGGGGGCAGCCACGATGGCACCCCACCAGGATCGCGCTGCTGGGGGCGGTGCGCTCCCCCCCCCACTCCTCTTCCTCCGCCAGTGAAGGAGTGAGGAACGTGTGGGTCTCCAGATGTTAAAGGTAAAGGGACCCCTGACTATTAGGTCCAGTCGTGACCGGCTCTGGGGTTGCGGCGCTCATCTCGCTTTATTGGCCGAGGGAGCCGGCGTACAGCTTCCGTGTGGCCAGCATGACTAAGCCACTTCTGGCGAACCAGAGCAGCACATGGAAATGCCGTTTTCCTTCCCGCTGGAGTGGTACCTATTTATCTACTTGCACTTTGATGTGCTTTCTAACTGCTAGGTTGGCAGGAGCAGGGACCGAGCAATGGGAGCTCACCCTGTCGCAGGGATTCGAACCGCTGACCTGATGATCGGCAAGTCCTAGGCTCTGTGGTTTAACCCACAGCGCCACTTGCGTCCAGATGTTATTGGACTCTAATTCCTACCACCTCTGACCATTGGCCTGGCTGAATAGGGCTGATGGGAGTTGAAGTCCAACTATTTTGAGTCCTGTATTGCTGGACTCTCCTACCCCTTTTTGGCTCAGTCCTAATGCTACCCTGCATGGCACTTGGCATTCTGATGTCTTAAGCATTTTTCATGTTTGGAATGGGTAGTTTGTATACTGTAGTGTGTGAGAGAGGGACGCGGGTGGCACTGTGGGTTAAACCACATTGCCTAGGACTTGCCGATCAGAAGGTCAGTGGTTCGAATCCCCGTGACAGGGTGAGCTTCCATTGCTCGGTCCCTGCTCCTGCCAACCTAGCAGTTCAAAAGCACATCAAAGTGCAAGTAGATAAATAGGTACCACTCCGGCAGGAAGGTAAACGGCATTTCCGTGTGCTGCTCTGGTTCGCCAGAAGTGGCTTAGTTGTGCTGGCCACATGACCCGGAAGCTGTACGCCGGCTCCCTCAGCCAGTAAAATGAGATGAGCGCCACAACCCCACAGTTGGTTATGACTGGACCTAATGGTCAGGGGTCCCTTTACCTTTACCTTAGTGTGTGTGTGTGTGAGAGGGAGGGAGGGAGGGAGGGAGGGAGAGAAAACGAACATAGTGAGCTGCCCGGGAGCTTTGCTATCCTGCAGTCATTCACCTAACTAGCTCAATTGTCAGGCCAGCCATGTTGACTGCTGTACCATGCTGTGATGTTCTGGTTTCTTCTGTGTGATCAAGGAAAGCAGAGTTAATTTCAACAACTGAACATGATTAATTCTGGAGTGAACAGCAGGGGTGGAGGGGGAGGGGCACTCTATTTTATTTTATTTTAAAGAAAAAGGCAGACGTTTCCTTCCTTAATTGAATTGTGCCTATTAACAACAATGAGGGGGAAAGCGAGGAACAAATGTGAAATAAAAGTTTTATTCACTTCTGCTCAAGAGGCGCTAATATTAATAAACTGCCAGATAAAGGGATTTGGCAGGGTTTGTTAGGAGGATTAGCTCTAAAAAGATGATTAGATTTCCCAGAGTAAACTCGCTGACAAACAAGAGGGCCAACAGAGACTCAGATGATCTGAAAAGATGCATCCGTTTCCTGGCAGGTAGAACATGTGGTGAGATTAGCTTTCCAAATGGCTTTGCTGTCTAGACACGCCCCTGCCTGCTGGGACCTTCTGAAGGCAGGAGTGGAAGGATCTCTGGAGAATCACCCAAACCAGAAGTGTGTCTCCCCCTACTTCAAGAACACAGAAAGAGCCCTGATAGATCAGGCCAAAGATCTGCCTACCCCATGTTCCCATGGTGGCCAGAACGCTGCCTCTGGGAAGTCTGCAAGCAGGATGCCAGGGGAACAACACTTTCCTCCCCACTCAGGTGACCAGAGGCATACAGCTAGCAGGAATAGAGATAGTAGTCTCCAAACATGGGCTCTCCAAATGGTTGACTTTATTTATATGGCACCTTTCCACAAAAAGCTGCCCCCAAATTGGCTTAAAACAGTGCTTCTCAAACTATCTGATGCAGTGCACTAGCCTTCACCTTCCTGCAATATACTATGGAATGGTACCATATCTGGTTCCTGAAGTATCTCACCCAACCTAAAAGGTAAAGGTAAAGGACCCCTGTACGGTCAAGTCCAGTCAAAGGCGACTCTGGGGTTGTGGCGTTCATCTCACTTTCAGGCTGAGGGAGCCGGCGTTTGTCCACAGACAGCTTTCCAGGTCATGTGGCCACCATGACTAAACCACTTTTAGTGCAACGGGACACCATGACAGAAGCTAGAGCGCATGGAAATGTCATTTACCTTCCTGCTGCAGTAGTACCTATTTATCTACTTGCACTGGTGTGCTTTTGAACTGCTAGGTTGGCAGGAGCTGAGACAGAGAAGCGGGAGCTCACCCCATTGTGGGGATTCGAACCGCCAACCTTCTGATCAGCAAGCCCAAGAGGCTCAGTGGTTTAGACCACAGCGCCACCTGCTCCAGCCACCCAACCTAGGCTGCGGTGGAGTCGTTAATGACCAGCCCATCTACTCATGGAGGTTGCTTTATAAAACATAGCAATAAACTAAAAGAAGACCAAAACCAACCATTTAGCAAACCTAGAAGAACTTCAATGTTACAAGATGAATAAGTTGGACTTGAATATGTTCAGTGAAGGGCAGAATGAAAGTTATCAGACAATAAAGGTGCAGGACATATTGCACTCCAAATAGCCTCCAAATTTAAGCCTAGCTTAAATGCAGTTCAGAGAGGAAGGGGTATTATCCCCAGACTAGAACTGACTCCCTCATCTCTGCCCCAGAGAAAACTACCAGCTGTTGAAGGGAATCTCTTTTATTGACTCTGCAACTCTATGCATATTCAAATCAGCGTCATTGAGTTCAATGTTGTCTTCACCCATGAAAGTAAGAAATACGCTGGGAGCCCTTTTGCAATGATTGCACCATCCATTACTACTGGTCAAATCTTTCTCTGGAGCCGTCCACGTTGGCCCAAAATGGGCAGCACAAAAGATATTCTGGATGAGCCCTTAGATTTGTTCAGTTTCCTCCAGGCAGAGCTCAAACCAAAAGAAACCATTTTGGAATTATGTTCCAGGTAGATACTACACAGTGACACTTTTCTTATTGTTCAATCTCTGTTCCTGGAACAAAAATGCATTGTGTGTGCCAGACAACCAAATCATGGTCTGTATACGATGTTCCCAATTATACGAGAGGGCTGCTTAAGAACAAGATGGAGTTACACATAACCTAGTTTTGTAGCTTGGCTCATGTTGGATAGTATGAGCATAAAACGGTAAAGGTAAAGGGACCCCTGACCATTAGGTCCAGTCGTGACTGGCTCTGGGGTTGCGGCGCTCATCTCGCTTTATTGGCCGAGGGAGCCGGCGTACAGCTTCCGGGCCATGTGGCCAGCATGACAAAGCCGCTTCTGGCGAACCAGAGCAGCACATGGAAACGCCGTTTACCTTCCCACTGGAGCGGTACCTATTTATCTACTTGCACTTGGACGTGCTTTCAAACTGCTAGGTTGGCAGGAGCAGGGACCGAGCAACGGGAGCTCACCCCATCGTGGGGGTTTGAACCACGACCTTCTGATCAGCAAGTCCTAGGCTCTGTGGTTTAACCCACAGCACCACCCGCGTCCCTTAGTATGGGCATAAAGGTAAAGGTACCCCTGCCCGTACGGGCCAGTCGTGTCCGACTCTAGGGTTGTGCGCCCATCTCACTTAAGAGGCCGTCTCACTTAAGAGGCCGAGTATGGGCATAGCCTATGGCAAAAAAAACCTTCCAGTTGAAGCCCTGAAGAGCTTTGCTGGGAAGGCTGGCCAGGTTGGACGGAAGAGGCTTAAAAGGTTGCCTGTATCAGCAAGGTGGGTTTCTAGAACTCTGATATCTGATCATGCAGGATTTTAGAGTTCAGACTGCATTTATACCCAGAGAGCAGGCTCCTTTCTTCAGGCCTTTGTTCAATGCATGGACAGCAGCAGCTGTCTGTGAATTTGTTTAAGAAAGTAAGGAAAGAATCTCCTTTAAAGTTGGGTCACCTAATGCCATGGTGGGTGGCCCTTTGCACCTGTCAAAGTGGTCTATGGGATGGGAGCTCACAATTCAGTTCACCTGATCCTGTTCCCTAACCCTGGTGGAGGCAAGGGGTGAGTGATTCCATCCATTTCAGTTTCTCTTACATTCCCGCCTTCGCCCAAACACACACACATACTTTTTCTAATCTTAAATTATCAGTCAGGTTGATTTTTTTTTTTTAAGTCCTCACGAAAATTCGTCAGAATTCAGGGCACTTTTCATGTAATGTATACATTTTTGCGATTCATTTTTCCTAATAGAGTATTGCATTTCCTAATGTGTGTCTTTTTCATGCATGTGTTTTGCTTGGAGAACTGCTTTGCGAAAGAATCCTGCGAGTGCAAATTTTAAAAAGGGTAGCGACATTTCCACTGACATAATGTTCTGGATTAGGCAGGTTTGCAGTCACATGTGAACCAAACTGAAATTCTCCCCCACCCCCATCTCCACACGGCTTCTAGTGAGTGCTTAGTCTGAAGAAGTAATTGCATCTCATTTCTAAAATAAGACATGTCAAGGATTCCCTGACTGTACACCATATATGGAATTTTTCCACTTTTGTTCTCCATAGCGTAGGACACATTCACAGTATCCAACTCGCTTAGCTTAGCTTTTTCTTTTTCATTGCTGCTTTTCTCCTCTTGAAATGCCTGCCATTTTCTTATGCCTCTAAGCAATCAGCTGAACCACTTATCCCATAAATATATACTTTATGGCTGCTGACAGGCCAGCTTTTACAAGCTGATTGCTGGCTAATCGTCCAGGATGGTCCAGTTGATGTTTCGTCAATGGGAGCTAATGACAGGAGTTGATCTCCTGATAGCTGGATATAGCTCTCTCCAGCCACCTAGAATGAGATGTCCATCAGATCTCGAAGAAGGTGGCACAGCTGAGGGCCAAGAAAGGAGAAAATTCAGTTTGAATGGACACACAAATAATGATCACATCTAAAGCTGGCTAAAGGTTCAACCTCACAGGAAGGGCCTAAGTGGGAGTTGCTATCTGCTAAAAGGATATTTCTTTGCTTCCTAGAAGCTTTGCTTGCTTAGTTGTTAGAACGTGAGAGAATAGTTATCCAACTATTGTAGCCAAAATGCTATCATTTATGCACAAGCTGAGGGAAACCCCAGGAGTTGCAGAAGTGCAAAAAGGTCTTTAGGGAAAGCACCCCCAAACCACCCACTGAGGACTTAGTATGCTCACAAACCTTCCAAATGTCCCTATTTTCCCAGGACAGTCCCAGATTTACAGAAGTCGTCCCAGTTTCTGATTTGACCCCAGAATGTCCTGCTTTTTCTTACAACATCTCTGTTGAAAACAGGGGCACCCTAAGGAAACAGGGACGTCCTAAGGAAAAGAGAATATCCTGCTTTCCTTAGGACGTCCCTGTTTTCATCAGAGAAATGTTGGAGGGTATGGAGTTATGTGTCCCCTGCGTCAAGGAGATAAGTGCAGTGGATGCTCGGGTTGCGAGCGTGATCCATACAGGAAGCACATTCACAACCCCCAGCGTCTGCAACCCGCAGCGCCGCTTCTGCGCACACATAGGTTGCGATTCGGTGCTTCTGCGCATGCGCAAAGCATGATTTAGTGCTTCTGTGCATGCGCAAAGCACAATTTAGTGCTTCTGCGCATGCGCAAGCGCTGAAACCCAGAAGTAACCCGTTCTGATACTTCTGGGTTTGGCATGGTGCGCAACCCAAAATCACACAACCTGAAGCGTCTGTAACCCGAGGTATGACTGTAACTATACAACCTCTAGAAGACATCTGAAAGCAGCCCTGCATAGGGAACTTTTAAAAAATGTTTAATGTTTTATTATGCTTTTATATGGGGCAACCCAGTCAGATGGGTGG
Organism: Podarcis muralis; assembly: GCF_964188315.1. Taxonomy (NCBI): domain Eukaryota; kingdom Metazoa; phylum Chordata; class Lepidosauria; order Squamata; family Lacertidae; genus Podarcis; species Podarcis muralis. Next base: position 8,711,692 of record NC_135668.1, read on the forward strand.
GGTAGTTGCTGTTGTTGTTGCTGTTGTTGTTGCTGTTGTTGTTGTTGTTATTATTATTATTATTGAATAGGTAAAGGTAAAGGTACCCCTGCCCGTACGGACCAGTCGTGTCTGACTCTGGCGTTGTGTGCTCATCTTGCTCTAGAGGCCGTGAGCCGGCGCTGTCCGAGGACACTTCCGGGTCACGTGGCCAGCGTGATGAAGCTGCTCTGGGGAGCCAGCACCAGCGCAGCGCATGGAAACACTGTTACCTTCCCGCTATAAAGCGGTCCCTATTTATCTACTTGCACTTAGGAGTGCTTTCGAACTGCTAGGTGGGCAGGAGCTGGGACCGAAAGACGGGAGCTCTCCCCGTTGTGGGGATTCGAACCACTGACCTTACGATCAGCAAGTCCTAGGCACTGAGGTTTTACCCACAGCGCCACCCGTGCCCCCTTATTATTGAATAGGATGTCCCTATTTTCATCGGAGAAATGTTGGAGGGTATGTGCTCAGTGGTCAAAGAATGCTGACTGTCTGACTAGGTGACAGGATGAGGAAAAGCAAGAGTAACATTGATGCTGGTGTAACATGTCCATGTGGTTCAATGGTTAGCATGCCAGGTGTGCAGGGAGAGGGGCAGAGAACGCAGTTCCAACCTGCTCAGACACGAACCTACCTCACAGGGTTGCTGTGAGTACAAAAAGGAGAGGAGGAGGACCACCTTGAACTCCTTGGGTGAACGGTGTGATTTATATGAAAGCAACAACAAATGGAGAGGTATATTCCTGTTATCAGTGCCCCAGCTGGGAGTTGGAAGCAAACAATTCCTGGGGATCTGGAATGTTTCTCTGTTGGCAACAACAGAGACCCAAAAAGTGGGAGGGTGACTGCTTTCAGCACAAGAAAACATAATTTGAGCATGCAAGCTCGCTCAGTCTCTTCCCTTGTCAAATCCTGAGATCGGGAGCATATATTAAGCATTCAGCGATATCCTTTGTTGCCCTTGATGAGTGCACAAGCTGTGCTATTGTTCCCCTATGAAATACCATTCATCAGGCAGAGATGGCCTTGAATGGGCACATTTATTTGCATCCGGCTGCAGTGATTACCTGCTTCAGCATCAAATCAAGGGGGGCGCCCCTACTTTCGGAAGGGGCCGGTGGGCAGAAATTGCACAGAGAGGGGTAACAGGACCCTTCAATGAAATTGACTGGGAGCAGCTGCAGGACAGAACTCATGGTTGGTTTGTTTATGGCACCACTGGTTCTGGAGGAGATAGAAATTTCATTCAGTTTGCATTTAAAGACAAACGTACTTCATTTGCACTTTCTAAGAGCCAGGATTCATAGTGGTTAAAGGTCATGGGACCCCTGACCATGAGGTCCAGTTGTGGCCGACTCTGGGGTTGTGGCGCTCATCTCACTTTATTGACTGAGGGAGCAGACGTACAGCTTCCGGGTCATGTGGCCAGCATGACTAAGCCTCTTCTGGCGAACCAGAGCAGTGCACGGAAACGCCTTCCTGCCGGAGCGGTACCTATTGATCTACTTGCACTCTGATGTGCTTTCGAACTGCTAGGTTGGCAGAAGCTGAGACGGGAGCTCACCCTGTTATGGGGATTTGAACTGCCGACCTTCTGATCGGCAAGCCCTAGGCTCTGTGGTTTAACCCACAGCGCCACCTGCGTCCCTTCATAATAGGACCTGGGAGACCAGGGTTTGAATCACCACTTGGTCATGAAGCTCGCTGGGTGACAGTGGGCCAGCTAGCCTCTCTCGGCCTCTCTCACTTGAATGCAAAAATAAATTGAAATATTCAGTCCGTATAACAACAAATGTGTCACAAACCATAATATATGCTCAGACTCAAAATGAATTTCCACCATGTAGCTCTTCCTCAGTGGTTAAAAAAAGTATCAGACAATTTGTCATATGAATCTGGCCTCTTACCTAGGCTAAATAATGTGGTCCATGAAAAATTCACAATCACGTTGATGCGAATGGATATATTACCAACTGAATTCTTACTGCAGTGGTGCCTTCCAGCTTCCAGAATCCATTTTACAGCCATCAGCTACTGACCAGGAAGCACAGAGATTCAGCACCCATCCTATCTCAGCAGGCACGCTGTTCCACAGAACAGGCACTGCCACACAGAAAGCCTTATTGAGTTCTGTGGTTTCCTGATATTTGGGGGGTGTTAAGGAGAAATCCTCTTGCAGAATGCAGTGTTCTACTAGGTATATAAGGGGTCAGGTGTTCTCTCAAAGAACCTGGTCCTGAACTGTGCAGGGCCTTTCAAAGTTGGTTCCAGCTTAGGGAAGACTGGTATAACCAAATGAGCATAAAGTAACACCTTTAATGAACTTGGTTCCATTTGAAAACAGAATTAAAGTTAGTGATGCCACCAAAGCTTGTAATTAGCCAGTGCATAACATATACCATGACATTTGACACTGTGATTCACAGGGGCAGGAAAGGAATATCCCATTAAATGTGCCCAACTGCTCGCTCAGTGAAGGTGCCCTTCAGTGATGTGCTTGCTAGAGGAGAGATTCCTCAGTTTTCATTCAGCTTATGCCCGATTCTGAATCACAACTGGCTCAGCTCATCTAGGGTTAATTAAAACTGTATCTGTGATGTCAGGTAAGAAAATGTATTGTGAGCTTTTAAAAAACAAACAAACAAACAATTAAGAAATTCTAGTGAGCAGGGATTTGAACCCAGACACCATCATATTAGGGTACATACAAAATGGTTTTTTACTAGACTCAGTTTCTCCACCGTATTAAGCAGTTGGTCCCTTACCTCTCTCGCCCTGATCTGGCCACAGTGATCCATGCGACGGTCACCTCCAGGCTTGATTATTGTAACTCGCTCTACGTGAGGCTGCCCTTGAAGCTGACCCAGAAACTCCAGCAGGTGCAGATTGCCGTGGCAAGGCTTCTTAAGGGGTCCTTGCTGCGGGATCACATTCATCCAGTGCTTTACCAACTGCACTGGCTCCCGGTGGAGTACAGGGTCAGGTTTAAGGTGACCTTTAAAGCCCTATGTGGCCTAGGACCGACGTACCTACAGGACCGCCTCTCCTGGTATGCCCTGAGGAGGACCTTAAGGTCCACAAATAACAACACTTTGGAGGTCCTAAGCCTCAAGGAGGTTAGATTGGTTTCAACTAGGGCCAGGGCCTTTTCAGCACTGGCCCCAACATGGTGGAATGCTCTGTCACAAGAGACTAGGGCCCTGCGGGACTTGACATCTTTCTACCTGGCCTTTGGTTTGGACTTGGCCTGACCCTTATGTTTCCCTCCCCTTATGGTCTTGATTTATCAGCTACTTGAAAATGAGGCTGCATTTTAAATTGCATTTTAACCTTTATTTTAAATTGGTTTTCTCCCCCTCTCTTTTACGTTTTTACTGTGATTTTATTGGTGTTAGCCGCCCTGAGCCCAGCTCTGGCCGGGGAGGGCGGGGTATAAATAAAATCTTGTTATTGTTATTATTATTATTGTTGTTGTTGTTGTTGTTGCTATTAAATCCAGGGCTTATCTCCATATCACAGGGTAAGAGTCTGTGAGAAGAGAGGGATGAGCCCAGGTGAGAAATGGGAGGGCACACCTTCCTCTCTAGGGGATGGAAATTGAGATATTATTGATGGGGAAGGATCTTGTCGTTTCTTTTTCTGTTCCTTCTTTCTTTAGTTTCTTTCTTTTCTTTATGTTTGTAGATCAGTTTTTTCTTTTATTATACAGTGGTACCTCAGGTTAAGAACTTAATTCAATCTGGAGGTCCATTCTTAACCTGAAAATGCTCTTAACCTGAGGTACCACTTTAGCTAATGGGGCCTCCTGCTGCCACTGTGCTGAAGCAAAGTTCTTAACCCGAGGTACTATTTCTGGATTAGCGGAGTCTGTAACCTGAAGTGTCTGTAACCCAAGGTACCACTGTATTGTAAAAACATGAATACCCCCCCAAAAAAAACCCCAAATCCTCCCCATGATCCAGGCAAGTTTTCAGCTTTGGGGAGAGAAAAAAATGCAGAAGTCTCAACCTGGTGTTTTCTATTTTTCTCATAAAAATTGTGCCATTGTTCTGGGTAAGGCTGGTTTTCAGAGAGGCCATTCAATAAGCAGACTTTGCTGCTGGCTAAGTGGGAGGAGCGAGGAAGCCTTGTGGGGGCCACAGAGGGCAAGCAATCCTCACTCTGAACAGCCCACTTCTCCCAAGAGAACAGGAACGCCCGATTTGTCCTGATGCTGTTTTCTGAGGCACGTCGTATGTCTTTCCCCAAACGAGCGATGCACAGATGACTCATTCCTCAAGCTATATTTGCATTTGTATGCAGCCTTAATTTCTTCCATGACCCTCCTGTGTGGTGTATGCAAATCCTTCTGAATGAAGAAATAAAAGGGGTGTGTGGGATGGGCGGGGAATTTCTTTCACAGGCTCTTTTTAAAACCTAAGGTTATGCCAAAGTGGAATGGGCAAGATTGATCAAAGGATGTGTTACATCATAACTGCAGAATGGTACGTCATGCCCCTGCAGTGGCGTTGCGTGGGGGGCCGCAGCGGCAGTTGCCCCAGGCACAAAAGTTGTTAGGGGTGCAAAATTTCAACACCCGGTCCTGCATCAATACAGCCACCCAGTGGCGTAGCATGGGGGTGCAGGGGGGGCTGTCCGCACCGGGCGCAACATCTGGGGGGGGCGCTCACCACCTCCGGAGTCGCCGAAGAGCCTCGGGCGCAGGCTGTAGCAGAGCCCCATGTCTTGCGGAACCGACGAGCTGGCAGCGGCTCTCAGCGCTCGCCGCGGTCCCCGCGCATCAGGGCCGCGGAGGGCGCGCCAGGCAGCCCCTCCTCACAGCCCCGCCGCCGCTGCTGCTAGGCCATGTTGCATTTTCCTCGCCTCTCTGCCCTCCTCCTCCGGGCAAGCGGCGTCGTTTGGGCGGCAGCGCCAGCGGCAACTCGCCTCAGATGACCTGACATGGACCCACCGCCGCCGCCGTGGCTACCTTACCGTAAATACCCCAGCCCAGGCAGCAGCAAGAAGAAGCTGGCAGCAGCGGCAGGTTAGGGGTTAGGGGGCGCAAATTACTTGCCTTGCCCCGGGTGCTGACCACCCACGCTACGCCGCTGCAGCCACCCACTTCCATCGATGAGCTCCGTTGAAAACGGCTTCTCCATGCAAAACAGGAAGTGACCTCTCCAGACAACGGAACAACTCTTCCTTTCTTAACTCTGTAGCTGAAGTCTCCAGGGTGATGCGGGCGCCTTCGGTGGTTGAATGCACATGCATACTCCGTCCATTTCCCTCCCTCCTCCTCCACGTGGCCCGGGACACTGGCAACCCACTCTACGCCACTGCACCCAGGAGTCAAACCCAGGCAGCCCTTGAGACTCTTTCCAGGCCACACCCACTCTCCTCAGGATACATCTCTCACTGATCCTGCTTCGCTCCTTTTCTGAGTGTTTTTGTCTGGCTGGAATGTGTCCTTTTTTAAAAAAAAAATGCTTTTTATTGAGTTTTTCACAAACAAAAATAAAACAATCTTTTACAGTCATCATTTTATGTCGTCTTATTTACGCTGCGTATATTCACGCCCAGACTTCCTTCCTTCCCTGCTTCGGTTTTCTTAATATATATCTTCTTTTGTAGATGCTTATTCACCTTCTATACACATCACAGGATTTATGTTAACCCTGCTATAGTTTTTAAACTTCTCCAGTTAATTCTTATGTATGCAACAAATTTACCCCACTCTTCTTCAAACTTTGTCCCTTTTTGGTCTCGAATTTTATAAGTCGTTTTAGCTAATTCTGTATACTCAAAAAAATTGGCCTGCCATTCCATTATCGTTGGGGTCTCCTGTAATTTCCACTTTTGAGCCACAAGGATCCTAGCTGCTGCATTAGCATATTGGAATAATTTATGGTCCTCCTTTTTTACTTCCTCCCCTATTATCCCTAATAAAAATGTGTCCTTGAACTCTGATCACACCTCTTGGCTTCCCGGATGGAGGACAGAAGGACAGGTGAGTGTGCATAGAAACTAGCCTACTGTACAAAGGTACCTGTTGCTCTGCTCACTTTTGCCTCTGGCTCCATTCTCGAGTGGCTCTCAGAACGCTTTCCCAGAAGCGAACCTGGCCCTCGGAATGGTTCCCCACCCCTCAATTTGAAGCTGAACTGAAATGGGAGGAACTGAAATGGGTGAAGAAGTGATTCTGGAAAGACAGGATGAGTTAATAGAGACAGAGTCAGGAAGGGACAATTAGAGGGTGTGCCAGGAGGAAGCAGTAATAGCCTAATACAGTGGTGCCCCGCAAGACAAATGCCTCGCAAGATGAAAAACCCGCTAGACGAAAGGGTTTTCCGTTTCGGAGGCACTTCGCAAGACGAATTTCCCTATGGGCTTGCTTCGCAAGACGAAAACGTCTTGAGAGTCTCACCATTTTTTTTCGCTCCCCCCCCCCTTTTTCAAAGCCGCTAAGCTGTTAATAGCCTTTTAACAGCTTAGCCACTAAGCCTTTAATAGCCGCTAAGCCGCTAAATCGCTAATAGCGCTAATCCGCTTAGCCGCTAATGGGCTTGCTTCGCAAGACGAAAAAACCGCTAGACGAAAAGAATCGCGGAACGGATTCTTTTCGTCTTGCGAGGCACCACTGTACAGCAAGGAAAGGTGTGCGGCAAAATTAATCAAAAGCTAAATTATGTTGTCCATCATAAGGAAAACAGGTAGCAATTGCTGGACATCCTGTTTCTCAAGAAACACCACCACCCCCAGTCTGTTTTTCAAAACCACCACGCTAGCAAAGCCATGAAATATAGATAAGGCAAACAGTCACTCTCTTGTTAATTTAATTGCTGTTGTTTCTCAACAGAGAAGAACAGCCTCTCTGGGGAAAAACCAGTTGAGTTCTTGGCCTCTGGGTTTTGGCCTCTGTGCTTTGCATCACTTTCCCAGCAAAAATGAGATTTATCCTGGATTCGGGAGCTTCCAATTTCTCTTTACAGCACCCACCATCTCTGAACTCAGGATAAAACGGAAGGGAGATATCTGTGCACTAAAAAAAGAGAAATAGAATAAAAATAAGGAAGCATAGCAGAAATTAAGGTACATCAGTCTTCTCCCAGCCACTATTAGGCAGAAGGGAGCCACCTTGAGGGTGTCATGTGCCCAAAGGTCTTTTTATATTCACCTTTTAACTATTCTCTTCTACATGTTGTTAGTTTTATGTGTTTTGTTGTGTTGGTTTTCATTGTTCTGAGCCATCTTGAATCCTGCTTCTGGGAGAAAGGTGGGAGGGGGGCATTCCGGCATGTGGTGTTGACAGTCATCTTCCCCATCCCTGGCTCTCACTGAGTTTGGCAAGAGGAGGGCATTCCGGTGGTGGTGGAAGTTGTGTGTGTGTGCAAAGATAGCGGGCAGGGAGTGGCATACAGTGGTACAGTGATACCTCGGATTACATACGCTTCAGGTTACAGAAGCTTCAGGTTACAGACTCCGCTAACCCAGAAATAGTACCTCGGGTTAAGAACTTTGCTTCAGGATGAGAACAGAAATCGTGCTCCGGCCACAGCGGCAGCAGGAGGCCCCATTAGCTAAAGTGGTGCTTCAGGTTAAGAACAGTTTCAGGTTAAGAACGGACCTCCGGAACGAATTAAGTTCTTAACCTGAGGTACCACTGTACCTCAGTTTAAGAACAGCCCTGTTAATGATCTATATTATATATCTGTATACGAACTATATTATATATCTGTATACGTATATATCTGTATACGAACTCTGCAAAACTGGAAGTAGGTGTTCTGGTTAGCGAACTTTACCTCGGTCTACGAACAGAAGCCGAATGGTGGAAGGGCACCGGTGGCGGGAGGCCTCATTAGGGAAAGCGCACCTCGGTTTAAGAATGGCTTTGGTTTAAGAACGGACTTCCGGAACAGATTAAGTTCGTAAACCGAGGTACCACTGTATTCTCATTTCTCCTCAGGTGGAAAAACAGGTCACCCCTGCCCATCTCTATCTCTGGTTGCCAAAATGGCTCCCTAACATTACAGCCTGCTTAAATGGGTTGGCAAGCTAGGGGAAGTGGAGAGAATACTTTGGAGGGACTGACAAAAAAAAATAAAAATCAGGTTCCAGTTATACAATTGCAAAGTTTCTGCTATTCCCGAAACACAATAACCAGCCTGGCAAATAAAACATAAGAGAAGCCTGCTGGGCCAACGGACCCTCCAAGTGTCCCTATTTCCCAGGGACATTCCTGGATTTACAGAATCCATTCCAGTTTTTGATTTGATCAGAGAATGTTCCACTTTGCCTTAGGGCATCTCTATTTCCATCAGAAAAATGTTGGAGGGTATGGAGTTATGTGACCTCCTGAGCCAAGGAGATAAATAACTATACAACCTTTAGAAGACATGAGAAGGCAGCCCTGTATAGGGAAGCTTTTTAAAAAAATGTTTAATGTTTTATTAAGCTTTTATATACACTGGAAGCCACCCAGAGTAAGTGGGGCAACCCAGTCAGATGGGTGGGATATTAATATTATTATTATTATTATTATTATTATTATTATTATTATTATTATTATTATTATTGAATAGGAAGTCCATATTTTCATTGTAGAAATGTTGGAGGGTATGTGTCAAGATGCTGTCAGCAGCACCCGGCTGGTTGCCCAGGAAAGTATGAAAACAAGGAAAAGTTTCCTACCATCCTTTTTTATTTCAATATTACAGAGAGAGGCTATAGAACCCAGCCTTTTGGATAATGGTGTTGTCCCGAGTGAATCTCCACCCTTGTCTCTCCCACTTCCTCATTCACCACTTCTACGGGTGTTGCTATGTGCCTTCTGTCTTTCAGCTCTTTGCTCTCCTACTTTTAAGGCTCGCCAGGATCTGGGAGATGGAGGGTCTGGAATGCTTTCTAAAGACACCATGTCAATCAGCTGCCATTCTGGTCCTGCCTCCTCCTCTCCCGTTATTTCACAGCTTTCTCCCTCATCTGCCTCTAAGCTGTGACCTCCCTCAAACCCCTGTTATAAATGTGTGCTGTCTTCCTTCTCCTCCTCCTTGGAGGGGTCAGGATGGGGAGGCAGTCTCCACCATTCCTCCTCTGCCCAGTCCCTGACAGTATGGGCCAATGGCCCATCTACTCCCGTGTCCTGTACTCACGCCTGCTGAACAGATGCCTGTTCATGCAAGCCCTCCCCCTCTCCTCTGGTTTCCAGCAACTGGAACTGAGAGGCCTCCAACAGTGGAGGTACAACATAGCCATCACATCTATTAGACACTGATAGTCCTGCTGGACCTCATGTCCACCTGTGGGAGTAAACTCCACAGTCTTCACTATGCTCTGTGCAAAGTACTTCCTTTTGCTTGTCCAAAATCTCCCAACATTCAGCTTCAGTACGTTTCCGAGCACAGTTCAAAGTGCTGGCGCTGACCTTTAAAGCCCTAAACTGCCTAGGCTCAGTATACCCGAAGGAGCGTCTCCACCCCCATCGTTCAGCCCGAACACTGAGGTCCAGCTCCGAGGGCCATCTGGCAGTTCCCTCACTGCGAGAAGTGAAGTTACAGGGAACCAGGCAGAGGGCCTTCTCGGTAGTGGCACCCGCCTGGTGAAACGCCCTCCCACCAGATGTCAAGGAAAGAAACAACTATCTAACTTTTAGAAGACATCTGAAGGCAGCCCTGTTTGGGGAAGTTTTTAATGTTTCAGGTTTTATCATGTTTTTAATATTCCCTTGGGAGCCGGCCATATGGGTGGGTTATAAATATATTATTCTTATTCTTATTCTTATTCTTATTCTTATTCTTATTCTTATTCTTAGGTCCAGGAGGTGTAGCTTTATGAGAGAAGGAGAAAAGCTTTTTTTCTGTCCACTTTCTCTATGCCATGCATGATTTTTAGATACTTCTATCGTGTCTCCCTCGACTCGCCTTTCCCCTAACTAAATAGTCTTCAACATTGCAGCTTTTCATCATCGGGGAGTTGCACCATGACAGCATCTCCTACCATAGAAGCAGCTTCCATCTCTCCCTGGAATCAGTTGCTTACAAATGGCAAGTAGCAGAAAGGGTCTATTCCTCAGGGCATTCTTCCACCACTTCTGTCCAGGTCCCCTGGGAACGCTTCAAAAGCCGGCTCCCTTTGTGGTGCCCTCTACTGTATTTCACATCCTTGATAGTTTTTCAAGCAAGCAAACAAATGCAGCACTAAAACAAGGAGAGAGATGGATAACAACAGCTTTGCGGATGAATACATATATAACATTTCATCACCCTTCTTTGCAGCCCCAAAAGTTTAAGATGAATTCCTTAAATTTAATCAGGGGTAGGTGTTTTTGTTTTTTGTTTTTTAAAAAAACATCTTTATTGAAAGTTCAAAAATTACATAATTATATGTGCACTAAACATAAAGGTAAAGGGACCCCTGACCCTTAGGTCCAGTCATGGACGACTCTGGGGTTGCTGTGCTCATCTCGCTTTATTGGCCCAGGGAGCTGGCGTACAGCTTCCGGGTCATGTGGCCAGAATGACTAAGCCGCTTCTGGCGAACCAGAGCAGCACACGGAAACGCCATTTACCTTCCTGCCAGAGTGGTACCTATTTATCTACTTGCACTTTGATGTGCTTTCGAACTGCTAGGTTGGCAGGAGCAGGGACTGAGCAACAGGAGCTCACCCCGTCATGGGGGTTCGAACCACCGACCTTCTGATCGGTAAGTCCTAGGCTCTGTGGTTTAACCCACAGCGCCACCCGCGTCCTGCACTAAATATGGTGAGACGTAAATAAAAGAGAGAAATAGAAAGAGAGAAACAGAACCCATGTAGTCGGGAAAATAAAGGGTGGGAGGGGGGGAAACCCAAAACTGTTATTGCACCTTACCAGATCTTAACCTATTACACTGCAAGAAGATCAAACCTATCCATTCTTACGGAAATCAGCCCTGAGTGCTCACTGGAAGGACAGATCCTGAATATTTTGGCCACTTCATGAGAAGAGAAGACTCCCTGGAAAAGAGCCTGATGCTGGGAAAGATGGAGGGCACAAGGAGAAGGGGGCAACAGAGGACAAGATGGCTAGACAGTGTTCTCAAAGCTACCAGCATGAGTTTGACCAAACTGCGGGAGGCAGTGGAAGACAGGAGTGCCTGGTGTGCTCTGGTCCATGGGGGTCACAAAGAGTCGGACACGACTAAACGACTAAACAACAACAACAACCTATTACAGTATTTGTAAGAATGGATTCCAAATAGCAGTTCCTATGTTGTGAGTTTGCCTGATCCTTCTACGATTGGATTTAAGACTTATACAGAATCAGATAAGGTTTTAATTCACAGCCTGAAGTCATGCCTGCGCATGAGAGGCTCTGGAACTAAATTTCGAAATGGAAGCCATGGCCCATCGCAGGATTAAGCATGGAGAAGAGGTTTACCAGCTGGCGGGGATTGACTGCCAGGGGTACTCTGATCAGCTTGGCAGCAGGACCTGCCAGTTATCATGCTGCCTAATTAGGAAGGTGACATGGACAACATAAGAAGATCACAGCTGGGTCAGGACAAAGGTCTGTCTCATCCAGGACCCCATCACCTAAAACTGCCAACCAGATGGCTTTTGGAATCTCATGGTTGCGCTGGCTGTGGCTGATGGGAGCTATGGTCCAGAACAACTGGAAGGCACCAGGTTGGGAAAGACTGTGTTAGGCTTTCGGCGTTCATGAAGGCCAGTAGAGGAGCCTTTGCCATTACCCAGTCAACTGCTCCCATTAGAAGGTACCTTTTGAGGGAAAGGATTTCACAACGGACCAGGAGCTGCAGAGAAGGTGGGGAAGTTTGTGCGGAGTTGAGTTGGCAGGGAAGCCTAGTGTGTTACTAGACCTTTGTGAGATTTTAGCCAGCTCTTCAGAAAAGCATTATCTGTAACTGAAGCCCAGGTTTGCCAACTTGATTTGAATGTAAGGGAGAGAGATCACCTGTGAACCAACAGCAACGTCTTCCACTTGGCTCTAGCTTGGCCCAGGCACCATCACCTAGGTAAAGGTAAAGGTACCCCTGCCCGTATGGGCCAGTCTTGACAGACTCTAGGGTTGTGCGCTCACCTCACTCTAGAGGCCGGGAGCCAGCACTGTCCGCAGACACTTCCGGGTCACGTGGCCAGAGTGACGAAGCTGCATCTGGCGAGCCAGCGCAGCACACGGAAACGCCGTTTACCTTCCCACTAGTAAACGGTACCTATTTATCTACTTGCACCCGGGGGTGCTTTCGAACTGCTAGGTTGGCAGGCGCTGGGACTGAGCAGTGGGAGCGCACCCCGCAGCGGGGATTCGAACCGCCGACCATGCGATCGGCAAGTCCTAGGCGCTGAGGTTTTACCCACAGCGCCACCCGCGTCCCATACGATCTAGGAACACCTAAAAGGTAAAGGTAAAGGTACCCCTGCCCGTACGGGCCAGTCTTGACAGACTCTAGGGTTGTGCGCCGATCTCACTTAAGAGGCCAGGGGCCAGCCCTGTCTGGAGACACTTCCGGGTCACATGGCCAGCGTGACAAAGCTGCATCTGGCGAGCCAGTGCAGCACACGGAAATGCTGTTTACCTTCCCGCCAGTAAGCGGTCCCTATTTATCTACTTGCACCTGGGGGTGCTTTCGAACTGCTAGGTTGGCAGGCGCTGGGACGAGCAACGGGAGCACACCCCGCCACGGGGATTCAAACTGCCGACCTTTCGATCGGCACGCCCTAGGCGCTGAGGCTTTTACCCACAGCGCCACCCGCGTCCCCCAGGTGCAAGTAGACCTAGAACAAGGGTGCAACAACACCTAGGAGCCTTCTATTGCAGGGGTAGAGAGTCCTATGGCCCTACAAGATGTCCCAGGTCCCATCAGCTAGCATAGCCAGTGGCCAGGGATGATTGGAATTGTAGTGCAGAAGGCAATATCTGGAGTAAGGGGACCCCTGACCATTAGGTCCAGTCGTGACCAACTCTGGGGTTGCGGCGCTCATCTCGCTTTATTGGCCGAGGGAGCCGGCGTACAGCTTCCGGGTCATGTGACCAGCATGACTAAGCCGCTTCTGGCGAACCAGAGCAGTGCATGGAAACACCGTTTACCTTCCCGTCAGAGCGGTACCTATTTATCTACTTGCACTTTGATGTGCTTTCAAACTGCTAGGTTGGCAGGAGCAGGAACCGAGCAAAGGGAGCTCACCCCGTCACGGGGATTCGAACTTCCAACCTTCTGATCGGCAAGTCCTAGGCTCTGTGGTTTAACCCACAGTGCCACCCGCGTCCCAATATCTGGAGTAGGTCTGGGCAATTTCAGATTTCTCTCTTTCTCATTCTTCCAGTTCAGTTCTCCACGTTTTCATATCAGTTTGAGAATTTTTTCACCAGCATTTTAGTGAGAATTTCTCTGAATATGCACATTTCTGAAAGCCATTTCCCTGACTAAAAAGCATTTTATATGTGAGTTTCACCACCACCACCTTTATATGCATTTGTATGCGGAACTGCATTGCCAAATTGGAAGAAGTGTGAATGTAGAAGGGTTCCCATTTTGTATCAGGAAGTTGGTAGGTTAAATGCAAGCTGAACCATTTCTCCCCCCTCTGGAGGACCACAGGTTCCCCGTTCATCTTATGCCATTTCAGCTCATTGGTCCATCTGCATCAGCACTGCCTGCACTGACTGGCAGCAGCTCCCCAAGGTTTCAGTCGGGAAATTTCCTGAGCCCTCCCTGGAAATGCTGGTTATTGCACTTAGGACCTTCTGCATGCAGGGCAGATGCTCTACTGCGATGGGACAACATACGTACATAAAATTTATCACAGTCAGATACCAGCTTGGGAAACACAAATGGAACTACAATCCCAATAGCAAAACAAACATTTAAAACAATATACAACAATGGATTTTAAGTTTAAAAGTGCTATAGGCAACTCTTCTCCATGGCAGTGATTATGCCTGGTTTCAATAAGAGCCTGGCTGGGCAAAAGCAACTGACCCCACTGGAAAATTGCATCAGAGAGAGTTGTTGTGTAAAAGAACTGGTTGGCAGGAGAAGGGTTAAGCTCCTTCTCCAAATTGCCAATTCTCCTCCTGCACCATTACCCAGCAAACATGTTGTTGTTGTTTTTTTGCAGCGGGGGCAGGCAGACCTGTTTTTTGCTTCATAATGCATACAGTACTGAGACCCAATTCGGCAGACGTTAGCCAGGATTTACAGAGCAACGCCCCCCCCCCCCCATCACCATCACACCTCTCTCTGGTGCAATGTGCCGCTGCTGCTGCTGCGCTGGGGTTCTGCACAAAGTCTTTGAAAACCAGAAAGATGTGACGAGCAGCTGGGGGCGGGGGGGGGGGGGGAGAGCGCAGCTCCGTGAAATGCTACAAGCGGGATTTCTCGTGCCTGTTTTGTAACTGGAGGGGGAGGAATGAAAAGGGGGGGGGGGGAGGGATTTATGTCCTGAACTGATAGGAATTCTCTCCGGATGCAGGAAGGGTGAGCAGAAAAACAGTAATCAAATGACCTTTTGAATAAATCAAGAGCCACCAACACTGGAGCTCCTGTGCTCCTTAATAAACATTGCATGTGTCGTCTCCCTCTCCCTCCCCTCCTTTTCTCTCCTGTGCTGTGACATAATCAACAGGGATGAATTGTTATTACATTAAAATGGATTGCGCCGCAGTTACTTTACATAATAAACTGGAACGTCACAACTTCCTCCTGATGAGCTGTGCAGGCTGTGACTTGTAAAACAGATGAAGTTACAAGAGGCTGGAGTGGCTCCCACACTATGCAAAGAAGAAGGGAGAAGACCTTGCAAGGGCCCAGCAGACGCAGCTGGGGACCTGCCACCCCAGTGCTGACGGCTAAGGTGGTCCATTTAATAATAATAATAATAATTTCGTGCATGCACACGAAAGCTCATACCAATAACAAACTTAGTTGGTCTCTAAGGTGCTACTGGAAGGAGTTCTTTTCTCTGTTGTCAAAGCACCGGGGTCAAAACCAGAGTTGCACTGCTACTTTGTGGTTTACAGGTTTCCTTTTTAAAACTTAGACTCTCAGAACAACTTGGGAAGGGGAAGAAGGGACTTAAAATCAAGTGTCATCTAATCCATCCCCTGGCAAATTGCCCTCTTGGAAATCCGTCACTTTCCAAAATGTTTAGTGTGCACTTTCTGTCTTTTTAAAAGGAAGTATAACCAGTTTACTTCCTTATGGAGGTACTGTATAAGGGGAAACAAAAATACAAGATGAACCCAGTTGCTCAGGAAGAAGCAAACATGTTCACACCTTCCCGTTTTCTGGCTGAGGAATACAATGACATTTTGGGGGAAGCCTTCCCAGTGAACACTTGAACCCCCTCACCACAAAATTCTGGGCTATGAGCATAAACTCAGAAGAGCAGGGTTTACTTCACCTCACCCCCCACAAACAAAGTTGCCTGTTTTTCATTGTTAAAAAAGAAGCATAGTTTGATTTTAAAGTGCTTTGGCACCCCTTTTAGCACAGCCGTTCCTGGCTCGCAAGCTAGCAACAAGTTCCGCAAGCAAGACCATGTGGGTCTCATGCTACAAAGCAAACAGATTGGGGTTATGCAACGATGCTTGACGTCGTGACATCGCTCAATGTCCAGATGTCAATCAAGCACCATGCGCAATATATATTTTTTTTAAAGTGAAAATAAATGAATTCTTTTGGAAGAAGTCCCAACCAAGCAGAGGTTGAAGAACTTGGTGGAAGTGCACTGGGTGGTGGTGGTGGGGGGCAGTCATTCAATATGTGAAAATTGTTGGACTAAACCAACTTCAGGAAATGTGCCATTTAGGAAGGGAGGGCATTTTCTCTGTTTTCCTCCGCCCCATGTTCCAGTGCACACGCAATCATTCCTCATCCCAAGAGAGTACATGACAGCAGTCCAAATGAGAAGTTACAGAAGGGTGGTCAAGACATAAACATGGACATTCCTGTGAATGGCTATTCAGATGTTCAGTGAATTTTTTTCCAAAGAAAGCATGCACAGTACAGGTGGGTCACATGCGGCCCCTGACATCATTTCATATGGCCTCTGGAACCTCCTGAACCACCCCATGCTTTCATTACATTGGAGTTCCTTCCTATTCATTTCCTCCTAACATTAAGTGTTTTCTCTGCTTTTTATGTAGCTTCTATGCAGTTTCAAGGGGCAATTTTGTATTTCATAAAATGAAACTGATTTTTTTTAATAAATAAAAAATCCTGGTCACATAACTTGGGGAAAAGGAGGTTTCCTCCTCGGTTGTCTAAGAATAACTTGGCATGATTCTAATTCCTGAGGGGCGTAGCTCAAGATACTTTTGAATTCCCACCAGCCCCTGCTACCATGGCCAATGGGCACCCTTGAACTGTCTCTGCTACACATTGGACCAACAACCATTTTTGTATGTGTTCAATATCATTTCCCTTCTTCAATGCCCTGGAACAGCCTTCCCCAATCTGTGGTCCTCCAGATGTTGCCGGATGCCAAATCCTATCCACCCCAGGCAACATGGCCAATGGATGATGGGAGATGTAGTCAAACGCCATCATCTGGTGGGTGTTACATTGGCTACCCTTGATTTCAACAGCAGTAGGCCTGTTATATCTGGGTGGGCTTTGCTTTTCCAAACAGAAAACAGAACAACTTGAAATACTGGCAGTAAGTTGTGGGTGTCTATGGCTGTGCAATAAAAATGTAAGGGCCACTTAGTTCCTTCTTTTACTGTTAACAGCAGAAGCATTCATAGATTGCAACCAACTCCAGCTGCTGTTAACTCTGTTTCTCGAATCTGATAAAGCAGACTTCAATCTATGGAAGGTCAGAGTCTTGTACTAAAATAAGTTTGCCTCTCCGGAGCAATACATTCAGTTACTTTTGAATTACTCAAGATAGTCAGCAAGTGTGTGTGACTGAGAACAGCTTTATATGTCTCTATAAGAAGGCGATCAAGGAAACATGAGTCTCTTTCTCTCCTTCCTCTTTCATAGGCTCAAAGCAGAAGTCCTTCATAAAACTTAAAGGTGCTGTGACTTGTTTGAAGACTCCTATCCCCCTGCTCCAGATCTATAATTCCAGAGTGGTTTAACAGCCAATCCCTCTTCCCAGGGAACTCAGTATTGTAGCTCTGTGCAGGGGATAATGGTCTCCTAACAACTCTCAGGACCCCTAATAAACTACAACTCCCAGGATTCTTTGGGGGACGCCGTGACTGTGTAAATTGGTGTGAATGCGGCCCTAGACCCTTCCTTGACCTTGCCTCTGGATTACGTTTTGGAGCTTGAAGGAGTCCTTGTGCTCATCCATGGTTTGTACCATAATCCCAGCTCTCCACGGGGACTCTTGTGGCTAGGAGGCTTATATCTTCCTAGACAGGGGTCCTGGCCCCAGAGGGCACCAGCTGGAGCACAACGCTGTCACACATATCTTGCATGAAGGGGCAAGATGGGCAGGAAGAGGCTATGTGACCATCCTTCTGACCCCACCTCAACAATATACAGCTCCCCTAGCCCCCAGCCTTGAGCCTGCCTTCACACCTTAGCATAGGCATCCAAGCTGGGGATGCCTTTGGGCAGTGACTTCTAAGCTCATATTATTACCCAGATCAAGGAACCCTTCTGCCAGGATCCTGCCCTAGGAGAACCCTGGGGAGGCCTCCTCTATGGTAGCAGTATGGGACTCTGTAGAGAACCCCAAGCCAACTACCAGTGAAGGGCACCACATTGACTTCCTCTGCTAAAATGTGGTCTTTAGGAGTTAAGCATCTTGGGATTCCTTAAGAGCTGCTTTATGGATTTTTATTACTATTAATTGCCTTCCAAACAACCCATCAAGGCGATTTACACATAAGATAATGAAGAACAATCAAAAACTGCCCAGACTGTTTAAACAAGATGACTCTAACCCCTGAATTGACTCAGCCGGCAAAGTCTTGGGACATGCAATTCCTCAGAGTCTACCTAGCCTCTGCTCACTTGCAACCTCTGGCTCCTTCTCCTCATGGCCTCTTTCTCTTGCATTGCTTGTTCTGCTGTGCTTTTTTATGCAGCCAGGTAAAAATAAAATATTGCTTTTAATAAAAACCAGACTTACAACTATGGGGAGAGAGAGAGAGAGAGAAAGAGAGGGGGTGGAGAGGGAAAGCAGGGGGGGACACACCATATCTGTGGACAGGCCAATTATTTATCGCATGTCTTCCATACTACAGTGCCTGCCTTGCCCTAAGCATTTGTGAAAAATAAGGCCAGCCAGAAAATGTCAGGGGTTTTCTTCCATTTGCATGAGTGCAACTCACCCCTTCCTGCGGCGGGCGTGTACAAATAGGAAACAGGCCTGGATCTGAAGGACTCTGTTGTAACAGAGAACCCCAAGAAGGGGAAACAGGGGCCTTGGAGTTGCCTATCAACAGTTCTGGACAGCAGGAAGAGCAGGCAAACAGGTCTCCTCAAGGACCACAGGTTTCTCATTCCACAGCTCAATTGATATTTAAAGTTATGTCTGAATCAGCGCAGCAAGTGTATCAAAACAAAGGTTGATAGTCCTTTTCAGTGCAGACCCATTGGAGTCAGTGAACACGACTACCTTAGATCCATTCATTGTAATCGATCTACTCCGAGTAGGACTTAATTGGCTGCTACCCAAAGAGTGTCTTGGGGCTAGGGTCACAGGTGTGATGTACATCTGTCAACTAGACTTTTTGCTTTAGGGCTGCCAACCCCCCACTATTACCCAAGGATTAAAAACAAAAACAACCACCCCACAATGAATAGCTGTTTCAAGAAAACAAGAACAGCCAGCCACCAGGCACATAGCCTCTGAATTTCTTTTTCCAAGGCCCCAGATCTCTGACAACTTTGGAGTGTGTTCTCTTAGCTTTGATTGCCCTCCCTCCCTTTGAGGATGGCTTGCTGAGAGTAGAGCATCACAGGCCGATCACATATTGAAAGAGCTGCTCAACAGACAGACCACTGCTATTGATCCACCTGGAGCTGTGATCAGCCTCAAGGTTTTCTAATCAGCATCAAACTCCATCTCCATCTGCTGTTTAAGGTCATTCTTAAGTGCTGCATCTTGTTGTGGACTCATTTCCCTCCTACATAGCTTCCTTGCTGGAAGATGACAGGATCAGGAAGTTCAACATGATTCCAAACGGAATAGTTTAGCTGTTCTCGAAAGCCCCTAGAGTTCACCTAAGCTCTTTCCAGGCACGTTGGTCTCTTCCTTGCTCAAGGAATGCAAGATCATGGGAGTTGGGGAGAGAGAAAAAGGAGGTATTTTCTGACAAAACAATGAACACTATTTCATAGGAGAACACACACCCTTCATGTCTTGCAGTTACTTGTTGCTATCCATGATTTCCTTCAAGACATAGGATGCTCTGATGACAATGCATTGCACCAAAACTCCATTTTTTGCTCTGGGTGAGTATTTTGCATTGAAAGTTATTGAATTAGGCAGGCTCACAGAATATGAAGGAAACATCTGACCCTCAATGAGCAATGTCTGTTTTTGCTGAAGTGTGATGAACAACAGCTCTTCAAAGACCCCTGATGGCAGCTCACAATTATACTTAGCACAAATGCAAGAAAATAAAATTCCTTAGTCCTGCTACAGCTGAACTTTCATAGGGTGCATGGGGCTTTTAACAATGCCTAAGCAGAGAGACAAGGGTGGTGCTATGGGTTAAATCACAGAGCCTAGGACTTGCCGATCAGAAGGTTGGCAGTTCGAATCCCTGCGACGGGGTGAGCTCCCGTTGCTCAGTCCCTGCTCCTGCCAACCTAGCAGTTGGAAAGCACGTCAAAGTGCAAGTAGATAAATAGGTACCGCTCTGGCGGGAAGGTAAACGGCATTTCCGTGCACTGCTCTGGTTCGCCAGAAGCGACTTAGTCATGCTGGCCACATGACCCGAAAGCTGTACGCCGGCTCCCTCAGCCAATAAAGCGAGATGAGCGTCGCAACCCCAGAGTCGGCCACGACTAGACCTAATGGTCAGGGGTCCCTTTATCCTTTACCTTTAAGCAAAGAGTTATTGGTTCTGAATCCCAGCAAGACAGGATATAGGCGAGCTGAGATCTGGGACTTTGCCCATCCCAGAGGAGGCTGCAGTCCCACTGCCGCTTGGGGAAGCTTCAAGCGTCCCAATTTTCCTGGACGATCCCAGAATTACAGAAGCCATCCTGGCTTCTGATTTGATCCCAGAATGTCCCATTTCCCCCTCACTGAGCTCGGGGAGGAGGATGAGCTGGCACTTGCAGCCAGCGCTGCCGGTTGCAGTGGTGCTGCGCTATCTCACAAATCAGCTGACTTGCGTGAGAGCACAGCACCCAAAGATGCACATCCCAATTTTCATCAGAGGGATGTTGGCTGGTATGGTGTTTTCCCCTGCTGGTATCAAAAGCCTCATTGAGAGTCCATTGCCTGTTTCCTACACCCGCTGCCTCTTCTTTCTCTCCATTGACTGCTGCCTCTAGGCTGATTAAACCCAGGAGTTCTTCCTTAGTCTTAGATAGTGGCTTCTGTTCCCTACTCTTGGCTGGCTTGACTGAGGTGCAGCAATGGCTCCTATAGAGGCAGAATTGTTGTTGTTTAGTCGTTTAGTTGTGTCCGACTCTTTGTGACCCCATGGACCAGAGCACGCCAAGCACTCCTGTCTTCCACTGCCTCCCGCAGTTTGGCCAAACTCATGTTGGTAGCTTCGAGAACACTGTCCAACCATCTTGTCCTCTGTCGTTCCCTTCTCCTTGTGCCCTCCATCTTTCCCAACATCAGGGTCTTTTCCAGGGAGTCTTCTCTTCTCACGAAGTGGCCAAAGTATTGGAGCCTCAGCTTCAGGATCTGTCCTTCCAGTGGGCACTCAGGGCTGATTTCCTTAAGAATGGATAGGTTTGATCTTCTTGCAGTCCATGGGACTCTCAAGAGTCTTCTCCAGCACCATAATTCAAAAGCATCAATTCTTCGGCGATCAGCCTTCTTTATGGTCCAGCTCTCACTTCCATACATAACTACTGGGAAAACCATAGCTTTAACTATACGGACCTTTGTCGGCAAGGTGGTGTATCTGCTTTTTAAAATGTTGTCTTAAGTGGAGAGTTTTGACTAAACGTGATCCACCTGGAGCAGGAACCGGCAAGCCACTCCAGTATCCCTGCCAAGAAAACCCCATGGACAAAGAGGCAGAATAGGGTTCCCTTAAACGGATGGTCCTGTTAACAGCCTTTTACCCAAGGAGATTCACAGTATGCTTACTTCCAGTCAAGTCATCGAAAAGTGGTGGGGGGCAGATTGCATTTCAGCTCAGCAGTGCGTAAGTACAGGACAAGGAAACCAGAATAAATGACATGTTTGTGGTGTAGGCCAGAGTATCACCCAACAATGCCTGGAAGTTAAGCTTGTCCATGATCACCACAGGCACTTGCTTCTTGGCCTAATTAAAAGTCTTCACAGATGCTTGATAATCAATGCCTCTGCTTCCTTAATTAAAGCAATAGAGGCAATTTTCAAACTCACGGCTTGCGGATTCATTTTCACAGGAAGCTTATTTTGGAAATGGGAAAGATTGGAGGAGGCTGGCGTGGGGTGAGAGAGGCGTTTACTTAAGGAGAGAGAGGCATTTGATCCTTCAGGGTGAAAGTGGGATTGTCAAATGTTGTTATTTGGGTGTTTCGCAAGCTTTTCTTACATTTCTGAGCCAAACTCAAATCTCACGGGAGAATTCCACTTTGTTATTTCAGTGCTGAGATCATTAAAGCACTTCATGTATCCCTCAATTATAACACAGCTTGTGATGCAGTGAGAGACTCACGTCTCCAGGGAAATAAGCTATGTCATAAAGATGTTCTGACCAGAAATAAAACAAATTCTGGGTGTCTGGACACTTGAAGTCACAAAAATATGGGATGCTACTGCCTCCTAGGAATTGAGAGCATTTTCCCTAGCTCTGCTTCACCCATAGTTTCTATAAAATGCTGCCTGTAGCTAGGAAGAGTGGGGGCATTTGATTTTGTTTTGCATTTTAATGAGAAACTACTTAATTTACACTTCTCAAACCAATATGCAAAGCAAGACACAATCATCCTTTGAAATTTTCACTTCTCCACATTTTGCAAGGCAGTTCTCCAACCAAGCAAACTGTAATATATGCATTAATTAGATTAAAGGGAGCGTACAGTGAAGGTATTAGTAAACATAATACAGCATACAAATAACCTACAAAATTAGGCAAAAATGCATACACAAAAATGTGTATGTTACAGCTTTGCACTAAAATGTTGGTTAATTTTCATGAGGGTTTTATTTCGTTTCATTTTGAAAGGCAGCTGTGCTTCAGTTGTTGTTTTGGAAACTGTGAAATAGATAGGCTCACCTTTAAATGCGAATGAAATCTAATTTTTCCACCATCCCCAGTGTGAATTCAAACCTTGTCTCTACCCACATGAGTGCTCCCTTCTCCAAATGTTGTGGTACTGTTCTTGACAGCTGAAATGTATGAAAAGGTGCATTAGAATACCTCTTTTGAGGGGGGGAATATATCCATTTTAAGTACATGTTTTGAGAGATTTTTTAAAAATGCAACAACACACAGATGAATGCCAAAACAAATCACAATGGAATTAGAGGTAAAAACATGCAAAAGTAACAGAGAACAGCAAATGGTCAATTTAACTCTTCTCTAATCTGGCCCTGTTTACATGGATTTTAAAAAGTAATATTGTAGTGGCTTGACCACATGAAAGAAAAGACTGAGACCACAGTTTGTCATTCTGTGATTGGAAGAGCCTTGAAGGTCACCAAAGCCAATCCCTATATTCCAAATCAAAGGCTAGCAAATTATCCCGCCAGTCCTCTGGGACCTATGACAAAGCAGTTCTCGGGCTGTTGCACCAAACCTTATCAACTCTTTCCCCCTTCTGTTGATGTTGGGATAAAGATCGTTTTGATTCTATTAACCTCGGTTTTTGCACAGAGCTTGGGATTTAAATTGGCAAGCTTGGTTTTGATGCAGTGCATTGTCAGAGCATCTTATGGCCATAATGAGACAGTGATGAATGGGCCTTCATTACCCATTCCAGAGCATGTGCCTCCGGAGCTGGCACATGCAAAAAAGCGAAGCGCTCAGGGTAGCGGGGAAGGAGGTGAGGGTAAATAAACCTGGCCGAACAACAGCACACAAGGATCGGGAACACAGGCAAAGGTGGGGATATCCATCAGCACTCAATAGCTCAGCCAAAACCAAAAGATCAAAGGTAGAAGCTTAAAACAGTGCATCAACATCTTCAAAAAGTTTTGGGATGGGCTTGTGGTCCAGCAGGGCTCTGTGGAGACGAGGAAAGCTTATCAAAAGTGATCTAGATCAAGGGAAGTAATAGTGCCACTGTATTCTGCTCTGGTCAGACCTCACCTGGAGTACTGTGTCCAGTTCTGGGCACCACAGTTCAGGAAGGACACTGACAAACTGGAACGTGTCCAGAGGAGGGCAACCAAAATGGTCAAAGGCCTGGAAACGATGCCTTATGAGGAACGGCTAAGGGAGCTGGGCATGTTTAGCCTGGAGAAGAGGAGGTTAAGGGGTGATATGATAGCCATGTTCAAATATATAAAAGGATGTCACATAGAGGAGGGAGAAAGGTTGTTTTCTGCTGCTCCAGAGAAGCGGACACGGAGCAATGGATCCAAACTACAAGAAAGAAGATTCCACCTAAACATTAGGAAGAACTTCCTGACAGTAAGAGCTGTTTGACAGTGGAATTTGCTGCCAAGGAGTGTGGTGGAGTCTCCTTCTTTGGAGGTCTTTAAGCAGAGGCTTGACAACCATATGTCAGGAGTGCTCTGATGGTGTTTCCTGCTTGGCAGGGGGTTGGACTCGATGGCCCTTGTGGTCTATTCCAACTCTATGATTCTATGATTCTATGAAAAGTGGGTAAAACACAAACTGTTTCAAGGGAGCTTACACCAGGTAACTGGGTAAAGACTGAGAAGCCTTACATTACAATTCTAAGCATTTTAACTCAGAAATAAGTCCCACTGAGTTCAATAGGATTTACACCCTGATCAGTTTCATGGTTTCTATTAGTATTATTATTAGTACAGTGGTACCTTGGGTTACATACGCTTCAGGTTACAGACTCCGCTAACCCAGAAATAGTGCTTCAGGTTAAGAACTTTGCTTCAGGATAAGAACAGAAATCGTGCTCCGGCAGCATGGCGGCAGCGGGAGGCCCCATTAGCTAAAATGGTACTTCAGGTTAAGAACAGTTTCAGGTTAAGAACGGACCTCCGGAACGAATTAAGTACTTAACCCTTGGTACCACTGTATTAGTATTATTAATTTCCTGCCTTTTCCCCTGACAGGGACTCAGCTAAAGTTTTATCTGTTGAAGGTGTTACACATGATCCATTTTGTCCCTCCCTCTTTTTTTTTTTAACAACAATCCTGTGAGGTAGGTTAGGCTGAGAGGTTGCAAGTGGCTCCAGGTGACAAATGTATCTGTGTACATGTCATCTACGTGTGCGGGACATCAGACACAGAAGAAGCTTCCTGGTGTTGAATAGAATGTCCCTATTTTCAACGGAGAAATGTCGAAGGGTATGGTCACCTTCCAACTCAAGAATTCTATGATTCCATGAGAGACAGGGGTGTGCAAAGGAGTTTAGAAACTAGCCTGTTGTACAAAGGTGAATGTTGCACTTATTGCTCCAGCCTCTGGGGGCTGGCAAATGTGCCACCCCCAAGATGGAAATGCAGCCTTCAAGCTGAAAAATGGTTGTCCACTCCTGCCATACACTGTGACTCACCATGCCTGTAATTATTTAAATGGAGAACCTCCCCCCTCCTAAAGATTTAGCTGCATTTAGCTTAATGTGCAGTTTGTTGTCCGTCCCCCCCAGGTTTTTCCAAAAATCTTTGCAACATTTGTACAGTTTCTCCCCACCAGCCTATTCAGTACACTGAGATTTTGAATAACTGGATTTAGCGCTAGTTAAGACTCTCACGAGAGACCTGCGGATGTTAAACTCATGTCCTATCTTCATTAATGGAAGAAAAACAAGGAAATCAACCACTAGTCCATGCCTTCCCTCTCTAAACGAAAACAATGCAACGACAGGCAGATGGAGCATTCAGGATCCCCTCGCAATGCTTGGAATCCCTGGCTATTTCCAACTTTAAAAATGGTCAGATAAATCTAGCGTTGGACTTGCTTTGTGTGCCAGACTGGAGCTTGTTGTCAGCTCAGATGAATGGCACTTTTTGGAAATGGCATAAAAAGAAGCAGCCGGAAAATGTGTGTGCCAAATCGCCGTAAAGGAAACGACTTAGGAAAATGGATGGATTCTTGCAATGAAGTCCCCAGCTTTGTCGCTGCTTCTCGATCTCGTAAGGCCAGAATGAGAGTGATGAAATTAGCCCCCGCAATGGTCTGGGTGATGGATGAGCTGGAAAGACATCTGTAAATACACTATTGATAGTGTGGTGATCATGGAGAACATTAAAAAGAACGCTGCTAGATAAAGCCAATGGCCCATCTCATTTAGCGTCCAGTTCTCACAGTGGCCAACCAGATGCCTCTGGGAAACTCACAAAGAATATACATGCACAATAGTACCCTCCTCACTTGAGAATCCCAGCAGATGCTATTCAGAAGCACATTGCCTCTTATAGTACACAGCCAAGATGGCTCGTGTCACTGTCTGGTTCATGGGTGATCGAAGTCCTGGCTGGGGACGTCGGGACCGGGGGCAAGATGGTGGGGTGGGAGCAGGAACAGGAGTCCAGAAGCCAGGAGTCAGGAAGCCAAGAGTCCGAGGGCCAGAGAACCAGGAGGCAAGAAGCCAAGGGTCCGAGGGTCAGGAAGCAAGGAGTCGTGAAGTCAAGGGTCCGCAAGGATCAAGAAGCAAGGAGTCACAAAGTCAAGGGTCTGAGGATCAAGAAGCAAGGAGTCACGGCATTCCTCGTTAGCATAGTGGTAAGTATCCCCGCCTGTCATGCGGGAGACCGGGGTTCGATTCCCCGACGGGGAGACCAATATAAGAAGCAAGGAGTCACAAAGTCAGGGGTCCAAGAAGCAAGGAGTCAAGGAGCCAAACACAGCAAGAAAAGCCAACCTTATATCTTTTCCCGGCTCTTGCCACCAGGTGCTGTGAGTTACCAATCGGCCTCACCTGTGTGGCCGTGCCTTGCATCTTCAGAACAAACTTAGGAAGGCCCCAGTCCTGCAAAGTTCTATTGGTCACAGGGCCTGGTTCCTGCACGTACACCTGACAGCTAGTAGCCACTGACAACCATTCATATTGGTGGCCATCACTGTACCTTGTGGTCAAGAATCCCATAGTTTGGCTAAGCGTGGTGTGAATTAGAACTTCCCTTTGCCTGCCCTGAATTTTCCAGCATTCAGGTTCACAACCCCCTGGTTTTGGGATCAGGAGAAAAATGTCTTCTTCTACACCACCATGTATAATATAGTGGACCTTTGGTCATACCAATCCTTTCATTGCCACAACGGGATTAGAATCATAGAACTGTAAAATTGGAAGGGTCCCAATGATCATCTGGTCCAGCCCCCTGCAATGCAGGAATCTCAGCTAAAGTATCCATGGCAGATGGGTTGTGAGGATAAAATGGGGAGCAGGGAGAACCATGGAGCTCCTTGGGTAAAACGCATGGGTTTATAAACATGATATATAGATTTATAATCAGAGGCAGATTTCAGATCCTGACATGGATTGGTGGCTCACCCTCCCCAGGGATGCCTGATCGCTTCCCCATTTGTCATGTGATGACATGCCCCAGCAAGACTTGGAAACGATTTCCCTGGAAATGCTGGGATGAAATGGAGTGGTTTGGATCCTGAAGCCCTCCATGCTGTAAGACTTTAAAGTGGTACCTTGGAAGCTGAACGCTTTGGCTCCTGAACAAACCGGCTCCTGAACGATCAAAACCCGGAAGTGATCAAAATGATCAAAAACCCGGAAACGATTTTCAGAAGCCGGGCGTCCAGCACGACTTTTGTGGCTTCCAACTGGCTGCAGGACGCTGCTGCAGTCAATCCGAAGCTGCACTTTGGTTTTCGAACAGTTCTGGGAGTCAAATGGACTCCCGGAATGCATTCTGTTCGAAAGCGAAGGTACGACTGTATTGAGGAAATAACCGTTAAAGATAATAAATGAAAAGGAATGTGTTGGATGCAATATAGATTTTCGTTGGAAATGTGTCTAAACTCTATAGCTCATTCTTCCCCAAACTGCTGCTCTCCAGCTGTTTTGGATTCCAGCTCCCTTCATCCCTGACCATTGGTCATGATGGCTGAAGTTGATGGAAGATAGAGGACAACAACATGAAAAAGGGCTGCCTTCGCTCAACTGACTAGTGGTTTGTCACCAATGAGTTTTCCTTCCTCTTAGGAATAAGGAGCAGTTTCTGCCTGGCATCATGACCTTTGAACCCCTTTAGATTCTGTCCCAGACCCTTCCCACAACACAACCCACCTGTTACGATGCTCAAATTTACCCAGCAATTACAAAAGCACAAAAAGAGAATTCAGGAGATGGCTATTCTATCAGTTCTCCGTCAATTGATCTTCAAAGGGCCCTTTGAAGGTGGCTGTCTCTCTGTGTGTGTGTTTTCTGGTTTTATGAAACTTTATTTCATGTTAATTTTTAATGTGCAAAGACTTCTTTAGCTTTCATCTTATGAAGCAGCACATGCCCAAATGAGAAAGGGTTGCTCTTTACATAAAGATTCTTTTTTTTCCCCTTTAGAAAAAGTCATGAAAGGAGTTGTCCTCAATCTTTAAGGCACTGCTAGGGTCCCCAAATTCAGGAACTCTGTCAAACAATCCCAGGTGCCTTATGTGGCAGCTAGAAAGGAAGGATGAGGAGTAAAAGGGCCAAAAAGGCGTTGGGATTGCAAATGTTTATTGAGGGGGGTGGGGAATCCATTTGTCCTATGCATGTTCTACCACTGTCCCTTCTTCAGAAAGTCTGGGAGAGTTAAGATTGCTAGAGAAATCTAAGGTAAGAGACTGGTTGCATTACCTTCAGATAAACGAGGTATTTAAACAGGACAGGAAAATAGGTTTCCAGATGGAGAGGTCAAAATTAGAAACAGAACTGTTAGAATCCAATACTAAGAACTTGTCAAGAATGTATAATTTGCTGTTGAAATGGAATACACAGGATGAAACGGTGAAATCAGCTATGATTAAATGGGCACAAGACATTGGTCATGATATTATGTTTGCTGACTGGGAACAGTTATGGAATACTGGTGTTAAGTTTACGGCATGTAACGCTTTAAGAGAAAACATTATGAAAATGATTTACAGGTGGTACATGACCCCAGTCAAGCTTGCAAAAATTTATCATTTGCCCAATAATAAATGTTGGAAATGTAATGAGACTGAAGGTACCTTTTATCACCTTTGGTGGACCTGCCCGAAAATTAAAGCCTTTTGGGAAATGATCTATAATGAAATTAAGAAGGTTCTCAAATGGACCTTTTCTAAAAAGCCTGAGGCTTTTCTCCTGGGCATGGTTGGCCAACTGGTGACAAGGAAGGATAGGATGTTTTTTATGTATGCTACTGCAGCAGCAAGAATTCTTCTGGCAAAGTATTGGAAGACACAAGAGTTACCCACTCTGGAAGAATGGCAAGCGAAGGTGATCGACTACATGGGACTGGCAGAGATGACCGGCAGAATCCGTGACCAGGGGAAAGAGACAGTGGAAGAAGACTGGAAGAAATTCAAAATTTATCTTAAAAATTGTTGTAAAATTGAAGTGTAATGAGATGTTAAGGTGTTAAGAAATAGAGAATTGCAGCGGTAAACAATAAGTTAAGGAAATTAGAATGAAAGTGAATTAATTAATTAGTTGGAGGGTTGCTGAAGAAAGGTAAAAACAAGGATGCAGAAAAGGGGAGGTACAGGGAAGTCCGGGAAGTAAGGTGTAGGAAGATAAGATTATGAAAGTATACATGTTTATATGTTTGTATGTTTTGTTTTGTTTTGTTTGATTGTTTGTGTTTATTATATGCTTGGAAAATTAATAAAAATTATTTTTAAAAAAAAGATTGCTAGAGAAAGAAGGTTCTTTTTTCAATCATATGTGGTGGTTTTGTAGTAAGGTTAAAGCTTGCTGGGAAATGATATATAATGAATTGAAAAAGATGTTTAAAATAACGTTTGTTAAAAAATATATTAAAAAAGCTTTCCTTTTGGGAATTATAGGGACAGAACTATAGAGCCAGTGTGGTGCAGTGGTTAAGAGCGGTAGTCTCGTAATCTGGTGAACCGGGTTCGCATCTCCGCTCCTCCACATGCAGCTGCTGGGTGACCTTGGGCCAGTCACACTTCTCTGAAGTCTCTCAGCCCCACTCACCTCACAGAGTGTTTGTTGTGGGGGAGGAAGGGAAAGGAGAATGTTAGCCGCTTTGAGACTCCTTAGGGTAGTGATAAAGCGGGATATCAAATACAAACTCTTCTTCTCTTCTTCAAACTGTATAGAAATTAATTCATGTATGCAACTACAGCAGCAAGAATGTTACTTGTCCAAAAATGGAAAGAAGTCCCAGCAAAAGAAGAATGGATACAAAAACCTATGGAATATGCAGAAATGGTGAAACTTACCGGAAAAATAAGAAATCAAGATAACAAACTTTTTATAAAAGAAAGAAAATGGTTTATTGAATAGTTACAAATAAATTGTAAACGGATAAGAACATTGGCAGGATTATTGTAATAACCTGCAGTTTTATAAGAGTATATATTTAAAGTAGATGGATAAATGAGCAAATTAATTTGGATATGCAGAAAATATTAAAAATAAATTTAAGGAACTGCAGAAAGAGAGGGAAGGAAGTCAAGCTTTGAAATGTTAAAACGATTATAGAATTATTGAAATGTATAAAATTGAAAATCATAATAAAAGTAATAAAAAAGGAAAGTTAAGATTGCTGCCGGCTTCCTCCTTGCTGCTGTTGAGCACTACCACCATGCGGCTGGAGGGTTGTACCGCAGCTGCCAGCTGAGCTGGGCTCAGAGTTCTCAAGCAGCACCTCTGTGGCGATCACACAGGGTCCCCAAACATTTGACGGTCTATTGACCCTGTGCCACCACTGTGAGTGCTTTCTTCACTGCCACCAACCTGTTTCTCTTGGGTACACACGGAGTCCAGACAGTTGTTAACATTAACAAATAATCAAGTTTATTTTTATAGGCACGAACAAGCTTATGGTTTCAGTTAATTTTCCTTGGCAATTTCTTCATCTTAGTTCCTTAACTGTCCTATGCGTTCCTAACAACTTCAAACTGATTATTCCAACTATCTATCTGACTCCACCTAACAATTCTTCTCACTCCCTCACCACACAACTCGACCAACCCACAGGCTATTCTTCCTCCTCCTTCTCCAACTCCCAACTCTCAACTGACTTCCACACAACACCGACTCTCACTCTAACTCGTCCCATCAGTTTCTCTCTGGCCAATCACATCACACTCATTTTACCCCTTTCCTTATGACCCACCTAGGAGGCAAATGCCACAACCTCCTTCTGTTGAGCCCAGGGGTGCACAACCTCCGCCAAAGGTCGCATTTCTTCAGGGGCAATTGGCTGTGAGCCAGGTCAAAAAGTGGGCGGGTTTGGAGATAAAGTGAGTGAGGCCACAGCCAAAGGTTGATAAGACCGCCTCTCTCTTTTTTTCTTCACACCAGTCACCCCTCTTGCTTTCCTCTTCCTTGCCTCATGTCTGCTGAGCTCACCACCTACTTTTCTCTTCATACAAAGGTGAAATGGCATCACTGTACAGTGGTGCCTTGGGTTACAGACGCTTCAGGTTACAGATGCTTCAGGTTACAGACTCCACTAACCCAGAAATAGTACCTCGGGTTAAGGACTTTGCTTCAGGATGAGAACAGAAATTGTGCGGCGGTGGCGCGGTGGCAGTGGGAGGCCCCATTAGCTAAAGTGGTACCTCAGGTTAAGAACAGTTTCAGGTTAAGAACAGACCTCCGGAACGAATTAAGTTCTTAACCCGAGGTACCACTGTATATCAGTGGGGAACTTCATGGGCCATTTCTAAGGGCATGGTGGGCAAATCTGGCCCACAGGCCAGAGGTTTCCCTGCCACAGATGGACATACACTTGAGTTGCGTTGAGTGTCTTGCAGCCTCAGTGAGCTCGTAGGTGGTTAGCGAATTTATATGTTGATCTTGACCAGGCTTCCTCAAACTCGGTCCTCCAGGTGTTTTTGGCCTACAACTCCCATGTTCCTTAGCTATCAGGACCAGAGGTCAGGGATGATGGGAATTGTAGTCTCAATACATCTGGAGGGCCGAGTTTGAGGAAGCCTGATCTTGACAAAGTCTTGAAACTAGGGTGTGTCACACACACACACACACACACACACACACACACACACACACTAATAAGTAAGCAAATAAACCATCATCCCAGCAGCTTTCTCTGTGTCCCCGAAGCCCAGCTCCATCTCGCCTGCAGCAATTTTAGTGATTCATAGTTTACACATTGTCATGAAATCCTTTTTCTTCTGCCGCTTCTTGCATCTTCTCCTTATCGGCCTGCTGCCTCTGTTAGAAGGGGAAGGTCACAGTTCAGGTAGCGCAGGCAAAGCAACCGCGGTGGATTTTCACTGTGATTCACTGATGGTTGTAAATATCAAAGAGCATTTCAGCAAAGGTGCCATGGGGGCAACCAAACCCATTTTCAAGAGAAACAGAACCTTTCCATCCATGCAGCTCGGTTAACACTTTCGTTCTCATCTTCAGTTCCAGTAACTTCTGCATTCGCAGGCAGCTGAGACCGAAAGGGAGATTGCTGTTTGGGGTTGCATTTTTAAGCAAATCAGCCCAATTCCCAGTCAAATACGACAATCGGGACACAGTTGACAACCACTCTGTGAACTTCTTTGAATTGTGCGGTTCAGTTCTGTTTGTCAAAAATGCCTATTTGCACATTTCGTGTGTGGAAATGTGTACCAAATGCATATTTTAAGGTGGAAATGCACATTTTAGGGAAAGTATGTGCAAGAGAGAAAGAGAGAGCACATATTTTAAAAGCATACAGTTTCATGGACATATGACAGCACACATGTGAAACTGACAAAGGTCACTTCCAGGCAAACTTTTTACTGAGCATTCAACCTCATTTGTTTGCAGGGAGGCTAGATGATGTTGCAGTAAGCAAATGTTATTCCACAGTTTCAAGCGCATTTCCCCATCACTTATCAAAAGTCCATATTTTTGCGGGGGCAGGGGAGAGGGATTGTTGCGCAAGAGAACCAAATCCAGCTTAATTGCCCAACCTGAGTTTTCTGGTATGCAATTGAATCCAGCTAGAAAATAGCAACAGTCCTTTAGCACCCATGGAAGGCAAACCCTCCAACATTTCTTTGATGCAAATAGGGACGTCCTAACCCATAATGAAATTTTTACTATTTAAACCCCATACATCTGGCCAGGTTGCCCCAGTGACTCTGGAACCTTTCCCAACATATATAAAAACATACTAAGATTCAGGTAGGTGACTGAGTTCGTCTGACACAGTCGAAATAAAAAATAATTAAAAAGTCCAGTAGCACTTTAGAGACCAATTAAATTTGTTCTGGGTATAAGCTTTCATCTGTATGTACACTTCTTCAGAGAAGTTTGCATGCACACAAAAGCTTATACCCAGAACAAACTTAGTTGGTCTCTAAGGTGCTACTGGAAATTTGTATTATTATTATTTCAAAAAACATAATAAAACATTAAACATTGAAAAACTTCCCTATACAGGGCTGCCTTCTGATGGCTCGGGGGTCGGATAACTCCATACCCTCCAGTATTTGTGTGATGAAAAAAGGGACGTCCTACCATACCCTACGGGACACGGGTGGCACTGTGGGTTAAACCACAGAACCTAGGGCTTGCCGATCAGAAGGTCGCGGTTCGAATCCCCGTGAGTGAGTTCCCGTTGCTTCCCGTTCCCATCTCCTGCCCACCTAGCAGTTCAAAAGCACGTCAAAGTGCAAGTAGATAAATAGGTACTGCTGTGGCGGGAAGGTAAACGGCGTTTCCGTTCGCTGCTGTGATTCTCCAGAAGCAGCTTAGTCATGCTGGCTACATGATCCGGAAGCTGTCTGTGGACAAAAGCCGGCTCCCTTGGCCTATAGAGCGAAATGAGCACCGCAACCCCAGAGTCATCCATGACTGGACCTAATGGTCAGGGGTCCCTTTACCTTTACCTTTACCATACCCTACAACATTTCTTCAGTGAAAATTGGGGCACCCTAAGGAAATCAGATCAGATCAGATCAAATCAGATACCGCGATGGCTTCTCTAAATCAGGAATGTCCCTGGAAAATAGGGACACTTGGAGGGTCTTGGAATGGAAACAGATGAGTCTGTACAACCCAACATGCAGTTCTGTGGCATCACTTCCACGTTGTCCAGCAGCCAACTGTGACATCACAGTTTCGAGGATGGAAAATGACCTTCTGCATCTCTTCAGGGGCCTCTTTTCCCATATACAACTGCCTCCCTAAGACAGCCTGCTTCTTCAAACAGGGCCCTTTGCCCAGAACCTCTTATCACTCACGAGTTTCACTAGTCATGGTTTAACTAAGCATTGTATGCATTGAGCCAGGGCATGATCTTGAGTCTTAACCACCGACAGTCAGACATTCCCTGGTTTTTGTAAACCACTGGAGCCATTTCCCCATTAATCCCCCTCCACACAACCCCACACTCACCACAATTAAATCTCAAAAATTGCCATATATATATATATATATATATAATCAATAATAATAATAATAATAATAAGGCTGAATTTCAAAGTACATCATCTATTAAAACGGAAGTGAATAACACATTCCAGGCTATTAACTCCCAAACGGCAACTTAAAAAGTTTAAAGCAAATTGTTTCCAGCGGCTCAGTTTTGCTGATGGAACAACTTGATTTTTGTAACATTTTCAGATGAAGGGGGAAAGAAGAACGTGGATTGTGACACTGTCTACGATGTAGCATATTGCAGAAAGCAAATTACTGTAAGGAGGCGTCGTACTGGTGCCTTCAGTTTTCTTGCTTTCCCTGTTTCCCATCAACGGCCTTCCTGTTTCAGGGAAGATCCTACAGAGGAAGCCTCACTATAAATAGAACCTAAGGCAAAGGAAGAATTAATTGAAACAAACAGCGCTGCAGCAGTCGGCCAATTAGCTGTAATATTGGGAGGAATGGCCAACCTGGGAGAGGGGATTACATTCTCCCCAGGACGGGGAAATGTGGTCCTCCAAAAATCGTTGGACTGAAACTCCATCATCCCTGGCTGTTGCCTATGCTGCCTGGGGCTGGTGGGTGATGGAGTCAAGGGCACCTGAAGGGATAGAGGTTTCCCATCAGTGTGTGTGTATGTCCTGTGCTGGACCACTTTCCATTGTCACAGAGTTCATCAACAGGATACGAAAATAAATGACCAACCACCACAAATTTCACAGATTGCGTCCAGCTTCCAAATGAACACACAGGCCAAATCTGCCCCATGCATTTAAAGCAGGATGAGGCCACTTTGAACAGTCCTGGATTTCCCCAGAGAATTCCAGGAACTGAGATTTCTTTTGCTTTTTTAAAATTAGCTTTCATTAAAGATTTTCTTGTATTACAAAACAGACAAATAAGTGGAGAAAAGTACAACTGGGGGGAAAGAGAAGGGAAAGAGAGGAGGGAGGGAGGGAGATGGTGTTTTGTTCTTTGGTTCTGTTGCACAGTACTGGTGTAGGGGTTTGTGTCAGCGTTACTTGGATAGGTCTAGATTCAGGTAGGGAGCCGTGTTGGTCTGACACAGTCGAAACATATAAAAAATAAAAATATAAATAAAAAAATATAAATAAATAAATAAATAAATAAATAAATAAATAAATAAAAAATATTGTCCAGTAGCACCTTAGAGATAGGTTTGTTTGTTTGTTTGTTTTTGACATTGCAAGAGGTTAGGGGATCCAGAACTAGGTT
Organism: Podarcis muralis; assembly: GCF_964188315.1. Lineage (NCBI taxonomy): Eukaryota > Metazoa > Chordata > Lepidosauria > Squamata > Lacertidae > Podarcis > Podarcis muralis. The sequence continues at coordinate 8,746,706 of NC_135668.1, forward strand.
GATTGCACTCAGTTGGTTGTGGTGTAGCTTTCTTGTAGGGGGGGAGGTAGGTTGTTGGGTCAGGTAAGCCATATTGATTCATGTGCCGCTGGGAACTGTAATTTGCTAAAGATGCTGGGGATTGTTCAGAGACCCACTATTTCCTCGATAGAGCTACAATTCTCAGACTTCCCTGGGAAGAGATATTGATTGTTAAACTGCTCTGGGAATTGTAGCTCTGTGGGGAGTGAACGGTGTGTGTGTGTGTGTGTGTGTGTGTGTCTCCTAACAACTTTCAGCAACTTTAACAAACTAAGCTCCCACAATTCTTAGAGGAAAGCCACAGCCGTTCCAATCCTTCCATCATTTTTTACTGTTAGGATCACAGCAGTGCGAGAGACACAGCCATGGCTCCCCATTGTGCCCTCGTGAGATCTCACAGGATGGCATTCATCCCTTGGGGTCTCACAAGAGGAAATAGAGGTTGAGGCCTTCAAAATGCCTTGCCCATGAGGCTTGAGGGCCATTTCGCCCCACAAGCTCTCTACCCCCACAGACAGCCTTCTGGGTCATGTGGCCAGCAGGACTAAACCGCTTCTGGCACAAGAGAACACTGTGACAGAGCACACGGAAATACCGTTTACCTTCCTGCTTCAGTGGTACCTATTTATCTACTTGCACTGGTATGCCTTCGAAATGCTAGGCTGGCAGAAACTGAGACAGAGCAATGGGAGCTCACCCTGCCATGGGGATTCGAACCGCTGACCTTCTGATCAGCAAGCCCAAGAGGCTCAGTGGTTTAGACCACAGTGCCACCCACGTATGGAATCTTGTATTCTTTGGTGGAAATGGCACTAGGCATAATCAGTATATAAAAGGAGCTCCCTTAAGGGGTCTGAAGGGAGGATTGGCTAAAGCACTCCCTAAACTCAGGTTAGGACCTCTGCCTGACTAGAATATCTCCCCCTGGTTGCCCCGTGAGACCCCTGGCTTGCACCACACCAGGGCTCAATGCTGGGTGACTCCCATGGAGGTGAATTGGATGCCAACTGAGTGCCAACCACCAACCAACTGAGTGCCATTCCATCAATAAGAGCTATTCTGAGTTCCAGAATAAGGAACTGACCCTTTCCCTACCGCCATGCCAACCCCACTTACCCAGTGTAGTCAATAAAGATTTGCCCTGATTTTCACCCAACTCTGGCATCCTGTCTCAGTTATTTCACTGCTCTCACCAGTTACAGAATGTGCCTGCCTGGGCAATAAAACTCACCTGTCTGCTAATGCAACAGCCCTCAGGGAATGTTGGCTACAGCCTATAGTTCTGAACTGCCCATGCCTACCTAAGGGCGAATATTGCTACATCTTGCATCAGAAGGCAGAAGATGGTGATGTGGTTGCTTATTTCTCCCACTGTCTAGGAAACCCTTCCTCTGCCGCCTCCTCCTCCTTGCTCAAAATGGCGGGGGGTTGGGAGAGAAATGTAAGCCAAGCAGAAGAAAGGAAGGAGACAAACTGAACTGACAGGTAAGCTGAGCAACAAGGGGGTTCTATGATATCTAACAGCAGTTCTGATGTGGACGTTGCTCACAAAGGTTTGTCAAACAATAGGCTGCATTATTAAATTCTACACTGTTCTCTTTTCCTTCCTCCATGTGAACTTACCAAGGGTTGTCCTAGCTGCCAGCCTCAAGGGAGGACATCTCCGAAACAGTTGCTGGAGAATTTGAGCCTTAACATGAAGGAGGAGGTGCACATTCTGTGCATCCATGCAGCAAAGCCAGCAAACACCGTGGGATAAGTCATGGCCGGTTCCCATGACTAATTGGCTGTGCTCAGTTGTGCAAGAAAATAAAAAAAAAAGCCTCGCTCACACAAATGCAAACAGTCTACCTGTGTCAGATGTGATAGCAGAGTCCTTCTGTGAAGTGGGAAAGCTGCAATTTTGCAAGGCATAAAATTCTCAACTGTTTCCTGAAATGATAACAATCATAATAAATTTTAAACAACAGGGAGAATGCAGAGCATGGAACAAACCTCAAACCTCAAACCTCAAACATATATACATTCAGCACAAAAAGCATTGTACAGTGGTACCTCAGGTTACATATGCTTCAGGTTACATATGCTTCAGGTTACGGACTCCACTAACCCAGAAATAGTGCTTCAGGTTAAGAACTTTGCTTCAGGATGAGAACAGAAATCGGGCTCTGGCGGTGCGGCGGCAGCAGGAGGCCCCATTAGCTAAAGTGGTCTTCAGGTTAAGAACAGTTTCAGGTTAAGTACGGACCTCTGGAACGAATTCAGTACTTAACCTGAGGTACCACTGTACAACATAGACTCCCCCCTAGCCCTACAGAAGCAGAAGCAATCATAACTGTGATTCTAGCACAACTCACCTTTAGGAATGTAGTTTACTTGTATGTCAGAAGCTGTCTTATACCAGGTCAGATTAAACTTGTTCATTAAATCTAGCACTGACAACTCCAACTGGCTTTGACTCTCCAGGGTCTCAGACAGGTGATCCCACCCATCACATGCTACCTTAAAAATAATTTAATAAAAATAAACCTCCACTGGAGATACCACAGATCAGTACTGAGCCTTTTTTTTTAGTCCAAGGGATAACCAGCCTCATATAACCAGCATGCTTAAGTCTAATTAATCCATGAAGGAGTTAATACCATAGAGTAAACTGTCCTGCCAGGCTTAGCTATGGCACTTCTCTTTACCTCAGGAGGAAATAGGCAATCAAGCCTTTGCTCTCCCCCCTGCCCCCAGTGCAGCTGTGAATTCAGTGTTGCTCCAGCTCAGCCACATGGATCTCACCAGCCTCTCTTGTGTTTCTATACTAATAGTTTAGGAACTTTTACCACATTGTAACTAAGCTACGTTTTACTGCCTGTGCAACTTTCCTGACTGATGTATGGGAAAACGTATGAATCTGACCTTTGGAGAGTTTGTAAGTAGCCTGCAACCTGCCAGCTTCTAGCTCGCCTCACTAAACTCTCAACTCTGGCCTTTGTTTTTCTAACTGTGTTAGTTTTATGATGTTAGCTGGCCTAAGCCCAGCTCCGGCCGGGGAGGATGGGGTACAAATAAAATTTTATTATTATTCTTAACTACCAATGAGTTGCTGTAGAGTCAATTCCTTTGTTACCTTAATGGCCCATTAAGAGCTCAAGCATACAGTCTACTCCCCAAAAAACTCAAAACAATGTGTTAGTAAAAACAAAAAATTAAAATGCAGGTAAAATGCATTCTTTCAAGGAAAATTGCTTGCCCAAAAGAGTGTGTCTATTGGTCGAAACTGTAGCCAAGAATAAGTTTATTAGGAGAGTTTGCTGACAAATTTTCAACAGGATTTTGAACAAAGAAAGAAGAAAATTGCAACTCGCTTCAAAACGAAATTCAAGATTTGGAAAATGAGGAACGGAGAGAACTCAAAACTAGCAAGTTTGTCCAACACAAATTGACAGCATATGGGTTGTGGGTTTTTTATGCATATCTCTGTGCATTGTCATGTAAGAAGCCAGCCAGCCCCACTAGGTAGATTGGCTGAAACATGCTTGCAGGCACAGGAAATCTTTCAGCAATTCCCCTGAACCCAGTGAGATATAAAGCAACCTATGAGGGGTGCTGAGCACCAGCTCCCTGCCCCATGCGTCCTATCACCCTTTGTCTCTCTGCTCTGCCGGCATCAGTTTAATAAAGGCCTTTATTGCACAGGTGGCTAATTAAATGCTGGCTTATTAGAAAACATGTTTTGTTTGAGGTTTAACAGCTCTGTCAGGTGCAGCAGCTGCAGAGGCACTGAATATAAATGGGGCTGAATAGCATCCTGCAGTAGCAGCAGGAGGAGGAAGCGATTTCTTAAAGCCACAGCAGTCAGGGCATTATTACAATTCTTCTCAGACAAAAGGCTGGGTTTATATTCAGAACAGGTAAGAGTCACATCAGGGCTAGCCAATGCAGTGGCGTAGCATGGGGTGCAGGGGGTCCGTGGCCCTGAGTGCAAATTTCTATATATAATTTTTTATTAGTTTTTTTAACATATCATTTTCAACAGTAATTAAACATACTTTTACATCTTATTCAGATTTTTGACTTCCATCAATCCTGTCTGAAAAATTTCCAATCGAATCTCTCAGTATGCATTTCTTATCTTCCCTGTTACATTTCAAACTCATAACCAATATCTCTATCTTTTTCTACTTTGTAACACTTCGTATATTTCTCCTTATAAAACATATTGTAGTCCTACTAGCGTAATTTGTTGATTACAGTTGCTCTTCAAATAATTCATATACTTCTTCCAATCTTCTGTAAATCTCTGGTCCCGCAGGTTTCGAATCCTTCCAATTCTGCATAGTCCATTAATTTCTTCTGCCATTCTTCTTTCGTCGGAATTTCTTCTTGTTTCCATTTCTGGGCTAATAACACTCTTGCCGCAGTTGTTGCATATAAACATAATTTAACATCTTGCCTATTAATGTCCTGACAAAATGCTTCTGGTTTTTTAAGAATGTGTATTTCAACATCTTTTTCATCTCATTATATATCATTTCCCAGAAGTTCTTTACTTTTTTTCATTCCCAATGACTGCAAAATTCTGAGGGGGCGCAACTAGGCACCCCCATGGCAGGGTCCATCATCAAGGCCAGAATCTCTGTATTCTCAAGCGCAATGCAAAAGGCACTTTTTCCTGTTGCTTACACCAGGCCAAGGGCAATCCTACACCAAAAGCTGCTTTTGTAGCTACGTTTTGTGGATGGCAAAAACAAACAAAGCATTATCAAACAAAGCAGGCCATTATCAGCCTTTTGGTTCTTCCGTGACCTATCCCTAGGAAGCTAGGAGTCAACTTCTAGGGCAGACATCCCCAAACTCAGCCCTCCAGCTGATTTGGGACGACTACAATTCCCATCATCCCTGACCACTGGTCCTGTTAGCTATGGATGATGGGAATTGTAGTCCCAAAACAGCTGGAGGGCTGAGTTTGGGGGTGCCTGTTCTAGGGGCTGAGGTTCCTTCACCCCCCCATAAAATATTTGAGGGGGCCAGCTCCCCTAGTTGATGGGCATTGCCATTCAAATGGTGTGTGTGTGCCATGTCATATGATAGATTATGTGTGGTGGGGCTTACCTGGTCACCCCTGACCAGCAAGTCATTCCCAGGAAGCTGGCCAGTATTATTTCCATACAGTGGTATCTCAGGTTAAGTACTTAATTCGTTCCGGAGATCCATTCTTAACCTGAAACTGTTCTTAACCTGAAGCACCACTTTAGCTAATGGGGCCTCCTGCTGCTGCTGCCGCGCCGCCAGAGCCCGATTTCTGTTCTCAACCTGAAGCAAATTCTTAACCTGAAGCACTATTTCTGGGTTAGCGGAGTCTGTAACCTGAAGCGTATGTAACCTGAAGCGTATGTAACCCAAGGTAGCACTGTATTTCCATCCCTTGCTAGATTAACAAATTTATGATTTTGTTCAAATTTGAACCCTTCACTGAATGCAGAGATTATGGGGGAGGGTTCCATCCCCCCCCCACAAGCTTTTAGGTAGGTCTACCATTTCCAGACATTCCCAGGATTTCAAAGGTGGAATTAACGTCTGGGGGGAATTTCCGAAAGGCGGTACCTTGTCCTGGATCTTAGGCAAGTCAATGGAAAAATCACAATTTTTCATAAAAAACAAAAAGCTCAAGCAGGGTGTCCTGGTTTTTACTTTCTGAAATATGGCAACCCTAGTAAGGTTATATTTATATCTAACAGATGCAGGTGGTTTTGTATGTATAGATATTTTAAAAGATGCCACGGTTACGGTTATGACTCGTTTACAATAGGTATTTTGTATTTTTTAAAAAAATAATGTTATTGTACGTTGCCCTGAGCTCTGTTGGGAGGAGAGGTGATTTTGAAATGCCACAAGTAGATGAATGGCCGGATGGATGCACTGGGACAAAAACCAAAACTAAAATGTCAACCTTCCAGATATGTTATAAACCGTGAGAAAAAGCAAAGGAAGACAAATCTCTGAGATGCAAAGAACAAGAGGAGCACATTTTACTCCATTTCAGTTCAGGGGGAAAAGGGCATTTTCTCATGGACTTTAGAGGAAGAAGGAGAATCAAGCAAGGTGCGCCATATTTATTATGCCTGTTAGATAGCAGTCCCAGGATATGGTCTGAAGACCCATGAGGATGCCATGTTGATGAAGTTAAGCAAGCTGAGTAGGATTGGACAGTGGCTGAATGGGTAACTGCCTAGAAATCACATGTATACTGCTTTGGGTTCCATGATGGAAAGTGGGATATAGAAGGAAATAAAATTAAATATCTCTATCCCAGCAAGAGAGATGGTTACGGCCAAAACTACACATGACATTATTCATACTTTAAAGGACTATGCTAAAACCAGTCACTTTGATTTTGAAGGGGTAGAAAAATCACGCTGCAAGACTCCTGTGAGAAGGATGGAGGAGAAATTTATTTAGTTCACATTTTCCAAATTTGCAGTTCCTGAACCAATACACACACAAAAAACCCCATCGCTTTCTTTTGAAATTCACACCTCTTCCATTTTTGCAATGCCACTCTCCAGTAAAAGCAAAACAAAAGTATAGTAAAACGCATACATTTGTGGAAATAACTTTTTTTAAAAAAAAAATATGCATTCTGTTGTGGGGCTGGGGGAATTGTTTGCAAGAATGCTTCTGCTTGGCTAAGCTGTGTGCAAAAATACCGTACATATATGAGGGGAAATGGACAGGAAAATGTGTGCAGATATTCATGCAAGCTCTTTTTTTTTTTTTTGTAGTGAAACAAGAAATGGAGAGATGTCAATGTTTACAGATCCATGCATCTCTACCCCTGCCAAGAACATGCTCCCAATCTAGATTAGGGTCTCCACAGGGTGAAAATCACCCCACTGGGGTTGCTGATAGTGCTTTTTGCACCTTTTTTACAGAATGGGGTGCTTTTTCTTCCAAATTAAAGTGACTAGTTTTAAGCATGCACTTTTCTAAAAGCGGGACGCGGGTGGTGCTGTGGGTTAAACCACAGAGCCTAGGACTTGCCGATCAGAAGGTCGGCAGTTCGAATCCCTGCAACGAGGTGAGCTCCCGTTGCTCGATCCCTGCTCCTGCCAACCTAGCAGTTCGAAAGCACGTCAAAGTGCAAGTAGATAAATAGGTACCACTCCGGCAGGAAGGTAAATGGCGTTTCCGTGCGCTGCTCTGGTTCACCAGAAGCAGCTTAGTCATGCTGGCCACATGACCCGGAAGGTGTACGCCGGCTGCCTTGGCCAATAAAGCGAGATGAGCGCTACAACCCCAGAGTCGGTCACGACTGGACCAAATGGTCAGGGGTCCCTTTACCTTTTTTCTAAAAGCATGTTCATTGCAACTTGTGCTTTGGCCTTTAGCCAGGTCCAGTCTGTGTATAAGTGCCTCTTAACTCCCCTTTTAGCTCTGGACTTATAAAACAAACAAAACAAAACAAAAACCTCGGACCTGTTCGTTCTCCTCCCCTTCTGCCAGGCTTGTCTTTTCGTTTGTAATCCTGAGGGCAAGGCCTGTGCCCTTATTTTTTCCATTTATGTACAGCACCAGTCAGCAGCAGAACACATTTGATTTTAATTGCCAGGAGCAGCTTTGAGAGATCATTTTTTTGCCTAAAAAGTTGGGAGTTTAAAAAAGAGAATACATAGCTTTGTTTCTGTATAGCATTTCTGCCCTGCCTGTTTCATAGCTTTAAGCGCCTAATGATAATACACTATCATAAAAGCATTGTGGAGGTGATTAGATGAGCCCAATATTTAAATCACCACTAATCAGCCAAGTAAAACAAACACTGTGATCCCCACGGCAATCATACAGAGTCAGGGGAATGAGAAGGGGGAAAGCACCAAGTACAGGCAGCCAACTCACTGGGTTAGCGTGAATGGGTGTTACTTATAGCAGGCATGTAAAACACATCAATCGCGATCGACTCGTAGATTGTGGGATTGATCATGGTTGGTAGCAGGGCAGGCCAAGAAAGAAAGCCTTTCTCTGCAGCCTTGGTAGCAGCAGCAGATCGTGTCCTCCCTAAAAGAGGGCACGTGTTGCGGTGAGATCTGGAGACTGAACTCTTGGTTGTGGGTGGGTCCATTGGATAGCCACAACAACCGATTGGTAGGTCCCTCCTTGCTGGGTTTAATCTTGCGAATGGGGACCTGACTTAACGGACCAAGGGACCTATTTCTATTATGGGCTGTCTCATGAATCCGCTGGATGAAATAGCGGAAGAACGTTGCCTCAGGAGAGTGAGGAAAATTCTCAGGGATGATTCACACCCTGGCCGGCACTTTCTTGATCTCCTGCCCTCAGGCAGAAGATATAGAAGCATGATTAGTCGCACCAACAGGGTAAAGAACAGCTTCTATCCGTGGGCTGTTAGGCTGCTGAATGAAAACATAACAACAGGGTGATTTTCGAGTTTGGTGGGTCAGTAAACGAGGGGAATTAAGACTAAGAGAGCTGTGTGGGGGGTGCGCATGTAATCTCACTGTATACAAGTTGTACAAGTGACAATAAAGTATTTCAATTTCAATTTCTACCTGTGCATGTGACCCAGAGCTTCCTTTTTCGGCTTGTGCACCTCTCCCTATATTTAGGGCATTTTGTGATTGACCTTGCTATGCCGTCGTGTGTCGTCTGTCATTGGGACAGGGGCACAGTACGAATTTTCCGCACTTGGCGGATTGGCTGTTGCCATTTGAGTTTTGCCTGCTGCGTAACAAATCGTCACAACTTGTAAGGTTGTGGATAGGCACTGGTTCAGGTAATAGGGATGTGAGAACGGCCTCGCCATCCCTATGTGAAGGGTATTCCATTAAAGGAATCCAGGGACTTAACTTGGTTTCGTCAACCCCCGAGAGGGGGTTGTGCCCATGCCTGAGTCCAGGGGAGCATCTGGGGAATGGACATAGTCTGTTTCCGGACTTTCCACCTACCTCACATGTTCACCCTTGGCTGACCTATGATAGAGCTCTGGGTCAGCGCTACCTGCAAGGGTGCAGGGAGCTAGTCGAACCAGAGCTTACGCAACCACTCACTTTCTGTAATCAATAAAGTTGTGGCCTAAATTCTGCCAAAAAACCAAAACTAAAATTTGAGTCCAGTATGAGTTTATTTAGGGGGGAGGTCTCTGGGTCTGAACATGGAGTACAGTCAAACCTCGGATTACAAATGCTGCGGGTTGTGTGTTTTCAGGTTGCGGACCATGCCAAACCTGGAAGTACCGGAACAGGTTACTTCCGGGTTTCGGTGCTTGCGCATGCACAGAAGCGCAAACTGACATCACTCGCATGCGCAGAAGTGCCAAATCGTGTCACACGCCTGCACAGATGCGGCACTTCAGGCTGCGAACACTGCAGGTTGCGAACATGCCTCCTGCACGGATCACATTCACAACCTGAGGTATGACTGTATCCAAACATAACTACTGTATCTTTGAAATAAATATCCCTTTCTTTCTTTCTTTCTTTCTTTCTTTCTTTCTTTCTTAAACTTAAATGACTTCGGCGGGTGGTAGATCACTGCCAGTTTTTGATATTGGATTGTAGATCGCAGCCAACTTGAAGTTGGACATGCCTGACTTATAGGAACAGGGTTTCAGCTACTTCCCCACTTGCAGTGAGAAACTGCATTTTGCAGTGCTTTCTGGCAGACAACCCCCCCCCCCCCCACAAACACCCTAAAAGATCTTACCGTTTTCAAAAAATAATAATATAATTCAATGAAAGTTAAGAAAGAGGCAGAGAGAACTATGGAAGAGACCCAGAAAAGCTCCTGAGACACCGCAGAAAACCTTGTATACCAAGAGTCACCAATGTTTGGAACTTCATGGGTGTTTGGGGGATTTTTGAAGTACTGTAAGGTAAAGGTAAAGGGGACCCCTGACCATTAGGTCCAGTCGTAGCCAACTCTGTTTTTTTTTTTTTTAATAAATTTTTTATTGCGTTTCTTTCCATAATTTTATAGGTTACAAACAAATAACATAATTGCAAGAAACAAATTTTCCCCTTTTTTTTTAACAACAAACAAAAAAAAACAAACAAAAACAACTTGGACTTCCCCACCCCTTCCGATTCTGCGTTCTTTAAATTAAGAATGTCAGCATTTTGTTACCTTATTTCATGCCTTATTGTAACTTTCAAATGTTATGTACCCAAATTCGATATATTGTATCTCAGTTTCCATACCTTTAAAATAAACATAACATGTTCGATTCAAATTGTCTCATTTTCTCTTTTATCACTTATTTTACAATTTACTTAATCCTGATTGCTAAAGCATAACTTTTCCTAATCATGCACTATCTTAAGATTCATACAGCTTGTAGTATTTTTGCAAATAGTCTTTAAATTTTTTCCAGTCCTCCTCGATTGTTTCTTTATCCAGATCTCGGATTCTGCCGGTCAGTTCAGCTATCTCCATGTAGTCCATCAACTGCTTCTGCCATTCCTCCAGCGTGGGCAAATCTTGTGTCTTCCAGCTCTTAGCAATAAGTATTCTTGCTGCTGTGCTGGCATACATAAACAAGGTTCTGTCTTTCTTTGGCATTTTCTGGTCTACCATGCCCAGCAGGAAGGCCTCTGGTTTCTTGGGAAAGGTATACCTAAATACCTTTTTCAATTCATTATAAATCATTTCCCAGAAGGTCTTCACTTTTGGGCAGGTCCACCAGAGATGGAAGAAAGTCCCCTCTGCTTCCTTACACTTCCAACATTTATTGTCAGACAGGTGATGTATCTTAGCTAACTTGACTGGGGTCATGTACCACCGGTATATCATTTTCATAATGTTTTCCTTCAAGGCACTACATGCCGTGAATTTCATTCCGGTGTTCCATAACCTCTCCCAGTCTTCAAACATAATATTATGTCCAACATCCTGTGCCCATTTTATCATAGCAGATTTAACTAACTCGTCCTGTGTGTTCCACATAAGCAGCAAGTTATACATTCTAGATAGAATCTTGGTCTTTGGTTCTAACAATTCTGTCTCTAGTTTCGATTTCTCCTCCTGGAAACCAACTTTTTTATCCATTTTAAAAACCTCTTGTATTTGAGCATAATGTAACCAATCTCGCACCTTGTTTTTTAGTTTATCCTGGCTCTGCAACTTCCAACTGTCTCCAATTTTTTCAATTAATTCCCAATATTTCGGCCAGTAGGCCTCCATATTGGGTCTTTTTTGAGCCTTGGCCTCCACCGGTGACAGCCACCTCGGTGTTTTACTCTCTAATAAGTCTTTATATTTCGTCCAGACTGCAAAAATTGCTTTTCTGACAATATGGCTTTTAAACAATTTGTGAACTTTAACCTTGTCATACCATAGGTATGCGTGCCAGCCAAAAGCATTATCAAAACCTTCCAGATCTAGGACATCGGTGTTTTCTAGCAAAAACCAATCTTTCAACCAGCAGAAGGCTGCAGCTTCATAATACAACCTCAAATCCGGCAGGGCAAACCCCCCTCTTTCTTTTGAATCTGTTAATATTTTATACTTTATTCGGGGCTTTTTGCCCTGCCAGACAAACCTAGATATATCGTAGCCAACTCTGGGGTTGCGGCGCTCATCTCGCTTTATTGGCCAAGGGAGCCGGTGTACAGCTTCCGGGTCATGTGGCCAGCATGACTAAGCCGCTTCTGGCGAACCAGAGCAGCGCAGCGCAGCGCACGGAAATGCCGTTTACCTTCCCGCCGGAGCGGTACCTACTTGCACTTTGACGTGCTTTCGAACTGCTAGGTTGGCAGGAGCAGGGACCGAGCAACGGGAGCTCACCCCGTCGCAGGGATTCGAACCGCCAATCTTCTGATCTGCAAGTCCTAGGCTCTGTGGTTTAACCCACAGCACCACCCATGTCCCTTGAAGTACTGTAGGGAACCCCCAATGCAAATACACCACTTGATCTTCCTCTCCCCACCCCAAGGGACTGAGACTTCTCATATTCTTTGACTTCCAAGGGGGTCTGTTTAAAAGGAAGATCCAGTCAAATTAAGACGGACAGCCTCTTAGCATTTCATAGCTTTGCACCAGGACCCCCAAATTCCACCATCAAATTCAAGCTTACAACACACACACACACACACACACACACACACACGCATACATGTGATCAAAGGCACAGAACTTCGTGGATTTTCATGTTTTGTTTTACATAGTGTTATGAGGTGTGTGTTTTTTTTTGGGGGGGGGGTAGGCTTTTTGCCAGACTAGCTTCCTGGTGAGGTGATAGCCTAAGTAATGGGCCATGAATGGAACAAAGGAAGTGGCTTTGCGCCAGAGAACAAATGGCTAGTAGTTAGAAGTTGAGAGTTGAGTGATGTGAGCTAGAAGCTGCAAGAAAGGCAACAGGCTGGATAACTAGAAAGACAGATTGATGCCTGATCCCTGCTTGAATCCAAGGCAGCAGCTATGGGAGACACAATACCTTCTTGGGGTGCTAATTCTGTGAACCCTTCCTTCGTAGGCTCAGATCAAAATATATTCTAGAGTTCTCCAGTAGTTCTCATGGGATTGGCTAACGGTCACATAGGAGGTATCTAGTGAAAGAGAGTGTCCATTTTATGTGAAGCAAGATGACTGTGTTTTAGAATCCACCGTGAACACTGCTAAGTTGAATAGAGTGTTGGAGTGCTTCTTCTCTGCTTGAAAGAAAGATCAAAGCTGCAGGAGAAGGTAAAAGTGAAATCTCTCATAGGAGCTGCAAGGCATGACCTAATTGAGATACAGAAGGCTGAGAGTGCTGAGCTCTGGAAAGAGAGGAAAATACAGTTGTTTGGAAGTTAGAAGAAGAGACTGTAAACCCATGCTTGGAGATGCACGAGTCTGTAAATATTATGTTTTAACTCATCTATAACTAAGTTTCTGCAAGTATAGCGTTTGAATGTTAAAGTCTGGATATTGTTTTAATTTCCAAAGAAGGGTGTCAATCATATATGGTATATGATTTGAGCTTCTTAGCTGTGATTTTGATACTCCTACTTCAGCAACCACCATTTCAGGTTCTGGCCTGCTTTGATCAAATGCAAACAGTTGGCACAACTAATGAGAAGAGCCAGGTCCTAAGCTGTTCCCGGCTTGTAGCTCCCCTGCCTCCCCCACTTTAATCTTCCTATTGCCGTCTCTGGTTGTTCTCGGTCACAAGACCTGATGCTATTTACGCAGCCCATATTGCCTGTTTGCGATAATTCCTACCATATGCTCTCTGCTTGGTTGAGTTTATTTAATAATGCGAGTGCTGGCAGGGGGGAGGCCACATGAAACACAGTCGAGGGTGACAGGAGGGGTATAAAAATCATGAAAGAACTCTTGGTGAACTGTGTGTGTAGAAGTCAAGGTGAAAAACCTGCAGAGAAGCCCCTTGCAAAATAGCCCCTCACTGAATCAAATGTTCTGCTTTTTTATATGTTGTGTTTATATCCAACCTTTTCACCAAGGTATTCAAGGTGGTGTATGTATGCGGCGTTTGCCCTCTTAGGTGTGTGACATCATACTGGGTTCATAAGGAAAGGGTTAACGAATTGTAAAATGACTAACCAATGGGAACCCAAGGGACAGAGTTAACTGTGTATAAGGTGGTGCTGTGGGTTAAACCACAGAGCCTAGGACTTGCCGATCAGAAGGTTGGCGGTTCGAATCCCTGTGACGGGGTGAGCTCCCATTGCTTGGTCCCTGCCAACCTAGCAGTTCGAAAGCATGTCAAAGTGTTGCTGTTATTTAGTCGTTTAGTCCAACTCTGTCCAACTCTTTGTGACCCCATGGACCAGAGCACGCCAGGCACTCCTGTCTTCCACTGCCTCCCGCAGTTTGGTCAAACTCATGCTGGTAGCTTTGAGAACACTGTCTAACCATCTTGTCCTCTGTTGTCCCCTTCTCCTTGTGCCCTCCATCTTTCCCAACATCAGGGTCTTTTCCAGGGAGTTTTCTCTTCTCATGAGGTGGCCAGAGTATTGGAGCCTCAGCTTCAGGATCTGTCCTTTCAGTGAGCACTCAGGGCTGATTTCCTGGTGTCAAAGTGCAAGTAGATGAATAGGTACCACTCCGGCGAGAAGATAAACAGCGTTTCCGTGCACTGCTCTGGTTTGCCAGAAGCGGCTTAGTCATGCTGGCCACATGACCCGGAAGCTGTACGCTGGCTCCCTCGGCCAATAAAGCAAGATCAGCACTGCAAGCCCAGAGTCGGTCACGACTGGACCTAATGGTCAGGGGTCCCTTTACCTTTAAGGTTTAAGCACAAAGGGTTGGGTGTTTTTTTTTTTGGAGAGAGTTAGAGTTAGGGTGGTTGAGAAGACAGTCTGGAGTTAGAAGAGACAGAGAAGATAAGTCTGTGGGTTGGGCTATTCTGGTGTGAGAGAGTGAGAGAATTTGTTAAGAGGAGTCAGTCAAACAGTTGAGATAATAAGTCAGAAGGTATTAGGAAGGTATAGGCCGGTAAAGAAACTAAAGTTAAGATACTGACAGGAATATTATCTGGGAAACCATAAACTTGTTAATGTTTGTAAAATAAACTTGGTTTTTTTTGTTCACTTTTAATAACTGTCTGGACTCAGTGTTTTACTGGAGAGTAACAGGTTGGTGGCAGTGGGGAAGCGAGCACAGTGGTGGCACAGGGATCAATAGACTGTTAAACATCCGGGGACCCTGTGTGTTTGCCACAATGTGGTTCTCCCCCTCCTCATTATTCCCCACGACAACTCTGTGAAGTAGGCTAGATTGAGAGGCCGTGAATGGCCTGAGGTCACCTGGTGAGCTTCATGGCTGAGTGGGAATTTGAACCCTGGTCTCCCAGGTCCTAGTGTGACACGCACCACACTGACTCTCAGTCAGGAGTTTTTGTGGGTGGTGGAAGAGATGCAATGTCACCCTCCCCTGCCCCTCCTGGCTGTATGTTTAATTAGCATTTGAAAGAACCTTAATTAAGCTCTGCCCCCCACCAACTCATTTGGGACTGGATCCAGGGTGTGGTGGCTTGATCTGAGTAAGGACTCCTGGATCAGGGCCACAGGGTGGATGCAGTGTTTGAAATTAGCCGGGTGCTAATTTTGCACCTGACTATCAGCCACCTGTGACCAAGTGAATATTTCTGGGTGCCATGATGACTCCACCATCTGGAGGTGCATATCTGGGGATCATTGGCACTTGACTGTTTTCACATGCCAGCAAAACATGCTGTAGAATTCTATCCAGTCTATTTTATCTGCACAATCACAATTAATTTCTGGAACCAAAAATGCTTTTTCTGTGCAGCCTGAGCAAGAGCAGTGAACAACGTCATAGTTAATTGCTGTAGCCTGCCAAGTGACTTTTCTTCTTTAATGTCTCAAAATTCTTAACCTAGCTCAAGGTTGTCATCTGTAAACTAGCCAGATGTTTAACTGATCATCAATCCCAGTAGGTCCATCATTTGAAAAATAAGACTTTAGAGCTGTCTTGCCCCAAAATGGCAACTAGACATTCCGTTTGGCGACTGTAATCTTGATTTAAGGAGCCATCTGGTGCCTAGTTTACATATTTGAGTTTCTAATGCTGGGTAGCTGGGGGTGGGACGTACATAGCCCTAGTAAACAATAGCATGCTGTTGTTTCCCACTGTGCTGCAAGCTTGCAGCAGTCCCTAAGAAGTATGATTGGGCAGGGCCTAACCGTGTCCACAGCTGCCCAAATCCTCGAACGAGTCTAAGGGGGGATGTCTTTGCCATGTGCATACGCAGGATTTATTTTAAGGGGGGGGCAGGCTTTATGGGGGGGGGCAGAACCGAGTTATGTGCAACTTGGTTAGCCAGTTAGTTAAGTACTTTTATTTAAAAGTTCCTGGTGGAACGCTCTGCCTCATGAGACCAGGGCCCTGCAGGATCTGATTTCTTTCCGCAGGGCCTGTAAGACAGAGTTGTTCTGCCTGGCCTTTGGCTTGGAGTCAATTTGATTCCCTCCCCCTCTTTTTTCCTTTCTCCTCCTGTGATGAGGCTGCATTTTAATGTTTTAATGTTGTATTTTAATCTTGTTTTTAAGTTGTAGTCATTCAACTTGTTTTTATTATTGATTGTTAGCCGCCCTGAGCCCGGCCTTGGCTGGGGAGGGCGGGGTATAAATTATTATTATTATTATTATTATTATTATTATTATTATTATTAATAATTTACTTGGCTTAGGGGGGCCGCTCACCAGAGTCCCCTTTACTCTGTCCCCCAAATTCCTGCCCATGGGAGACTACCGGATGAGTAGAAGCAAAACTTCTGTGTTTTGTTTCATCGTCGCCTCCGAAAGAGATGTCAGCCGCCCGGAGCAATTAGCTCAGAGAGTGTGCTTTGCGTGGACAAGGGAAGGGGAAAGAGGGGAGGGTGTCTGAAGGCAGAGGAGGCATGGAGGACAAGCTTCACAAAAGCCCCTGTCAGCCTCGCTAAAGACGTAATTGGGCCTGACAGCACTGTAGCTAATCAGCAGCTTGTTCTATGGATATTCCTGTCATGCTACTGAACGGACTCTTGCCGAGGGGAGTTTTGGTGAATTGGTGCCTTGTGCTGTCACAGCCATG
The DNA here is from genome assembly GCF_964188315.1 of Podarcis muralis. NCBI lineage: Eukaryota > Metazoa > Chordata > Lepidosauria > Squamata > Lacertidae > Podarcis > Podarcis muralis. The sequence continues at coordinate 8,763,266 of NC_135668.1, forward strand.
GCTGGGGGAAGTCTCAACTGCACCAGCATCTCGGATGCTTGTCTATCATCCATCAAGTCCTTGGAATCTCTGGTCTGGTGGCAAGAGGGGTCAGATAGGCAGAGAGAGGGGCTCCCTCTATGCCATGGGTAGGCAAACTAAGGCCCGGGGCCCGGATCCGGCCCAAGCACCCTCTAAATCCCGCCCATGGACAGTCCGGGAATCAGTGTGTTTCTACATGAGTAGAATGTGTCCTTTTATTTCAAATGCATCTCTGGGTTATTTGAGGGGCCTGCCTGGTGTTTTTACATGGGTAGAATGTGTGCTTTTATTTAAAATGCATCTCTGGATTATTTATGGGGCATAGGAATTCGTTCACCCCCCCAAAAAAAATATATAAAAATATATATTTTTTTGAAAGATATTTATTAGAATTTTACAACATGAAAAAAGAAAAAAGAAAAATACAAAATCAAAATAGATAAAAAACAATTCCATCTTTTGATCACTTTCTTTCATTTGCTTATTTCCCGGACCTCCTCACACCTCCCTTTTTGTATTCCAGTTCGATTTATTAGTTCAGCAAATCCTTCCCCTCTTTATTTTATCCTAATCTTTAATCTTGAAATAAAATAACATTAAATTTTTGTCTGTTAATAGTCCATTCCCCCCCCCCATACTCCTCATAGCGTTATAGCTAAAAACCACGTAACTTTTCATCCAACATCATTCTAACATTCATTAATTTTACATAAAATTTTTAAAATAAAAAATATAGTCCGCCCCCCCCCCCACAAGGCCTGAGGGACAGTGGACCAGCCCCCTGCTGAAAAAGTTTGCTGACCCCCGAGTCTACGCTTTCATTTGGTTTTGTTGGGGGGGGGTGTGCATGTCTTGTTGCACTTCTTATTGCTGTAAGCTGCCCCAGGGATATACTGCCTGGCAAGGCAACCCGGAAATCTTTGGAATAAATGCAATGAAATAAAAAGCTCATTGGGCTCATTGCTGGAGGCAACTGCCATTTGGGGGCTTTTTTAGCTGATGGGAAAGGTAAGGATAATAGCCGTTTATAAAATTATGTATGCTATGGAGAAAGAGAACCGTTTTGTTGTTGTTGCTCACTCTCTCCTAATACTACAACGCATGAACATTCAAAGGAGCCGAATGTTAGAAGGCTAAGGACAGACAGAATAAAGGAGTTTTTCAGTCACCATGTGGTTAAACAGTGGAACTTGCTACCTGAGGAGGAAGCAATGCCCACCAGCTTAGAGCAGTGTTTCCCAACCGGTGTTCCGCGGCACACTAGTGTGCCGCCGGACGTTGCCTAGTGTGCCGTGGGAGGGAGGCGGGCAAGTCGGGCTAATCCTCCGACGAGCTCCACCTCCAGACCCATTGCTCAAATCCTTTAACCCAGGAGGGCGGGGAGGGGGGGAGAAAGAGAAAAAAGAAAGGGTGGAAAAAAGAAGGGGAAGAGAAAATATTTTTTTTAAAAAAGGAAAGAGAGGGGAAAAAGCGAGGGATGGAGGAAGGGGAATAAACAGAAGGGGAGGACAATGAAGAGGGGCGGGGCTTGGCAGGCAGCAGATAACTGGGGAGGGGGCGCGGCTGGCGGCGGCTCAAGGCAGGAAGGGAGGAGCTGCCTCGCGGAGAGTCTTGGGCTGCAGAGATTTCCCGTTCAGGAGCGCGGGAGGCCACGCCGTGGATGGGAATCTCCTCCTCCTCTTCCTCCTCCTCCTCCAGGAGAGAGGGTGGTCCGCCCCACCGAGTCGGGCCTGCTCAAGCGTGGGAGCCTATAGTTAGAGCTCAGCTCCTTTTCTTGCCTTCCCCGCCCCCCCACGGAGCACATTTTCCTCGCCCCCCCAACCCCCGCATGTAGAATAGAAGCCCTCCAGCCTCCACAGTGCACAAACTCTCCCCTCTGCAACGAAGCGCTTTGTTGCATATCTTTGGTGAGGTTTTTAGGCAGTCTTGGTGCACCTTAAATCAGCGCTAATTGCGCCTGGACGCAGTATTTACTTCCGAGTAGGCCCCCTTCTCCCCCCCCCCCCCCCTGGTAGCACCTGACGTTGCTATTCGTATCATCAGGTTTGTTTGTTGATAATTTAATTGTTTTAAAAGCATCATGCTAAAGAGCTCTCTCCCACCCCCAGACCCTTGGGCAAAACAGAAACACACACATACACAAACACAGAGATTGAGCCCTGCAGGTTTTATGAAATGAATTGATTCTGAATGCCTGTTTCAGTGGCTTGTCCGCCTTAGGCTGCTGGGCCAGACACCTGTTACACGGTGCAGTCCGTAAGCTGTGAGCGCTGCTACCTGCCGCCGAGACCACGTAACGACAGTCTTGAAAGACCTACATTGGCTCCCAGTACCTTTCCGAGCACAATTCAAAGTGTTGGTGCTGACCTTTAAAGCCCTAAGCGGTTTCGGTCCAGTATACCTGAAGTAGCGTCTCCGCCACCATCGTTCAGCCCAGACACTGAGATCCAGTGCCAAGGGCCTTCTGGCAATTCCCTCACTGTGAAAAGTGAGGTTACAGGGAACCAGGCAGAGGGCCTTCTCGGTAGTGGCGCCCGCCCTGTGGAATGCCCTCCCATCAGACATCAAAGAGATAACCATTACCTTCTATGCTGTTACTATTTTTTTATTTTTTTTTTACATAAGTAAAAAGTGACCTTTCCCCATCTGGCATGGTGGTGTGCCTCGAGATTTTTTTCATGAAACAAGTGTGCCTTTGCCCAAAAAAGGTTGGAAAACACTGGCTTAGAGGACTTCAAAAAAGGATTGGGCCAATTTACGGAGGATAAGGGATGCAGGTGGCGCTGTGGGTTAAACCACAGAGCCTAGGACTTGCCGATCAGAAGGTTGGCAGTTTGAATCCCCGCGACGGAGTGAACTCCCGTTGCTCGGTCCCTGCTCCTGCCAACCTAGCAGTTCGAAAGCATGTCAAAGTGCAAGTAGATAAATAGGTACCGCTCCAGCGGGAAAGTAAACGACGTTTCCGTGTGCTGCTCTGGTTCGCCAGAAGTGGCTTAGTCATGCTGGCCACATGACCCGGAAGCTGTACGCCGGCTCCCTTGGCCAATAAAGCGAGATGAGCACCTCAACCCCAGAGTCGGCCACGACTGGACCTAATGGTCAGGGGTCCCTTTACCTTTACCTATGGAGGATAAGACCATCAGTGTGGCTCCCCTATGAATCAGCTGAGACCTTGCAGTATTCCTCAGGGGCTTTTCTCTGTGTACCCCACCCAAGAGAGGGGGTGGGTGGTAACTATGCCAGAATGGGTCTTTTCATTGGTGACACCACATCTGTGAAATTCTCTCCTCAGAGAAATCTGCCTGGTGTAATCACTAGGCACCAAGCTAAAACTTGCTTTTCCTTTCATTTTTTTTTTAAATTTTGGCCTTTTGTACTCAAGTTGGCCCCCTTTTAGCAGGGTGGGCAGGACTTGTCCTAGAATCATAGAACTGCAGAGTTGGAAATTAGCTCAAGGGTCTTCTGCTCCAACCCCCTACGATGCTTAATATGTTCTGGGATGAGCATTTTGTGTATTTTATGTTCGTTGTTTTAAAAGGCTCTGGTTTAGCTGCTTTATCGGTGGTGCTTTATCTTGTTCAGTCACCTTGAAGCATTTTCTTTTATTTGACGGTACTAATGAATGTTAAAAAAAAGCAGAGACATCACCTTGCCAACAAAGGTCCGTATAGTTAAAGCTATGGTTTTCCCAGTAGTGATGTGTGGAAGTGAGGACTGGACCATAAAGAAGGCTGATCCCCGAAGAATTGATGCTTTTGAATTATGGTGCTGGAGGAGACTCTTGAGAGTCCCATGGACTGCTAGAAGATCAAACCTATCCATTCTGAAGGAAATCAGCCCTGAGTGCTGACTGGAAGGACAGATCCTGAAGCTGAGGCTCCAATACTTTGGCCACCTCATGAGAAGAGAAGACTCCCTCGAAAAGATGGTTGGACAGTGTTCTTGAAGCTACCAGCATGAGTTTGACCAAACTGCGGGAGGCAGTGGAAGACAGGAATGCCTGGCGTGCTCTGGTCCATGGGGTCACAAAGAGTCAGACACAACTAAACAACAACAACAACAATGAATGTAAAGAAGAGGACAACTCTGTATAACCTGGGAATCCTATGTGATGAGGTTCCTGCTTTAAGACTTCCCACAAGCATCTAGCTGGCCAGTGTGAGAACAGAGTGCTGGACTAGGTGAGCCATTGACCTGATCTAGCAGGGATCTTCTTAAATACCTACATGGATCATTTCACTCAAGTGCTTGCATTAAGATAAAAAGGTAAAAGACCCCTGGATGGTTAAGTCCAGTCAAAGGTGACTATGGAGTTGCGGTGGTCATCTCGCTTCAGGCCATGCACCACAGACAGCTTTCCAGGTCATGCAGCCAGCATTACTAAACCACTTCTGGTGCAACGGGACACTGTGACGGAAACCAAAGTGCACGGAAACGCCATTTCCCTTCCCGCCATAGCAGTACCTATTTATCTACTCACACTGGTATACTTTCAAACTGCTAGGTTGACAGGAGCTGGGACACAGCAACAGGAGCTCACTGTCGTGAGGATTCGAACCGCTGACCTTCTGATCAGCAAGCCCAAGAGGCTCAGTGGTTTAGACCACGGTGCCACCCGCTCCAGTGGCCTAATGGATAATGCATTGAACTCCTAGGCCAGGGATTGTAGGTTCAAGTCCCATCTGGGGGTGAAGTTCTTTTTCACCCCTCCTCCCTCTCTGTTATTCAGCCTGCAGTAGGTAACTTGAATGGGAGGCTAAATGACAGGTGTGCCAGACAGAAAAGCTATTTGATTTGTGTAAAGGTTTTATAGAAAGATTTAGCATTGGCACCTAATACTAGTTTTGATCATATTTAATCTCCATATCATATAAATGTCTCCCTTCATTAATGGTGGATGTACTTGAATTCTATATGTTGTATCTCTCATGATCTATATTTCAGGACCAAGATCTAGGATGGATTCAGTCCAAGCTTGGGGATCCGGCTCACTCCTGGACATAGTCTTCATCTCGGCTGAAGACTCCCTGGGCAGACTGAGATCTGCCTTTCCGGAAAATCTTACCAGAGGGAGGCCCAGTGTAAAAAAACAATGAATTCTCTTGATGTTTGGCCATGCAGAGAATTTTTAATCAGACTACAACAGTGGAGGGAAATTGAACGGGCTTTCTTAATGCTCAGCTCAATAGGGACACTTCTGGGAGAAAGATCCTTTTATCCTAATTTAGCCCACCCCAGGATATGTTGTTCACATAAATGAGCAAAGAAACTGTGGCTACTCCTTTAGAGATCTGCAAAAAGTGGGGAGTGGGATGGTTGTTTTGCATGAAGTTGAGGCACGTCCCTTAGCTAGAACTCATAACTGTTGAAAATAGAGGTCTGTAATTGGAATATATAGAATCATAGAATTCTAGAGTTGGGTAAGGGACCACGAGGGTTATCTAGTCCAATCCACTGCAATGCAGGAAGCTTTTGCCCAATGTGGGACACAAACCAGAGACTGTTTGCATAGCCATAGTCCACCATCTTCACTCAATGGAGTTCCCCAATCCTGTCTTAACAGAAGCCCTAACATGGAAATTATTCTGGGATATTCTGAAAAGCATGCTGAAGACAACAGAGCCTGCCAAGGCAGAGTTCCACTAGTTAACAACATCAGGACAATACCATAAAAGCATCTTCCCCAACTTGGTACACTCTAGATATTAACGGACTACAACTCCCATCATGCTTGACTACTGGGGCCGATGGGAGTTTGAGTCCAATAGAGGGCAATATTATCAATGTGGCTGGTTTGGGGGTAAGAAAAACCAAATTGGAACTGATACAAGACCTAATTAGACCCTCAGGCTGGAGGCTTCCCAGCCCTGACCTCGACCAATTCAACATTGTGAGTGGAAGGGCAGTGTTTTTCTACTTGAGCTGTGCTCGATTTGGTTGAAGGCCCATCTAGTTCAGCATCGTGGTCTCATGGTGGCCAACCTGACGCCTGTGGGAAGCCTCCAGCAAGACATGAGCAAAACAGCCTTCTGCCTGTTTGTTCTTGACTGCTCACCCCCATTCTTTCCTGGGGAACAGGCGTCTACACCCAAGCCAGGCTTTAAACCCTCCTGCCCATCAGATCACAACCTAAGTGGCATCATCAGGTGGGGATAGTTGGAGGCAAATAACCTGGTGGGCCAATATTGGCCCATGAGCCAGTAGCTCTCCACCCCTTATGTATAGAGTGCCTCTGGGCAAATTTAGATAGAAAGTGGCTGGGATTGCACCGACACTGCAGTTTCCAGTGTGCATTCTGCTGCCTTGTGAAGATAGGCTATCTGAAGAAGTGTGCATGCACATGAAAGTTCATACCAATAACTAACTTAGTTGGTCTCTAGGGTGCTACTGGAAGGAATTTTTAAACTTTATTTTATTTTGTTTATGTTGTTTTGTTTCGACTACGACAGACCAACATGGCTACCTACCTGTAAGGAAAAAATTAAAAAGTCTGTTTAATAAAGTAGGAGGAAGGGGCCAGAAATCTGCCCCATACCAGATCAGCCTCCTAGCCCCACCAAACTACAGACTCTCCAAGTGTCCCTATTTTCCAGGGACAGTCCTGGATTACAGAAGCCGTCCCAGTTTCTGATTTGATTCCAGAGTGTCCCACTTTTCCTTAGGACATCCCTATTTTCTTTGGAGGGTATAGTAGGACGTCTCTATTTTCATCAGAGGGTATGGAGTTATGCGACCCCCGAGCCAAGGAAATAAGTAATTATGCAACCTTTAGAAGATATCTGAAGGCAGCCCTGTGTGGGGAAGTTTTTAAATGTTTAATGTTTTGTTATGTACGGTATTTATACATATTGGAAGCTGCCTAGAGTGGCTGGGGCAACCCAGTCAGATGGGTGGGGTATTATTATTATTATTATTATTATTATTATTATTATTATTATTATTATTTATTGAAAAGGATGCCCCTATTTTCACTGGAAAAATGTTGGAGGGTGTGCTGAAACTATTCTATTGCTAAACAGCACAGAGTCTCTCTCTCTTTCTCCCAGCCCAGCCCAGCCCTTCTCCTAAGAAGAAGAAATTAGAGGGGCAAATGTTTCCAGTATGACACGTTTACAAGTGGATTATCATTCACATGAAGAGAGGAGACTCAGGGAGCTGAATATAAGGTAAAGGTAAAGGTACCCCTGCCCGCACGGGCCAGTCTTGACAGACTCTAGGGTTGTGCGCCCATCTCACTCTAGAGGCCGGGAGCCAGCGCTGTCCAGAGACACTTCCGGGTCACGTGGCCAGCGTGACAAAGCTGCATCTGACGAGCCAGAGCCGCACACGGAAACGCCGTTTACCTTCCCACTAGTAAGCGGTCCCTATTTATCTACTTGCACCCGGGGGTGCTTTCGAACTGCTAGGTTGGCAGGCGCTGGGACCGAGCAATGGGAGCGCACCCCGCCGCGGGGATTCGAACCGCCGACCTTTTGATTGGCAAGCCCTAGGCGCTGAGGCTTTTACCCACAGCGCCACCCGCGTCCTGTGTGCTGAAACTATTCTATTGCTAAACAGCACAGAGTCTCTCTCTCTTTCTCCCAGCCCAGCCCAGCCCTTCTCCTAAGAAGAAGAAATTAGAGGGGCAAATGTTTCCAGTATGACACGTTTACAAGTGGATTATCATTCACATGAAGAGAGGAGACTCAGGGAGCTGAATATAGAGAGGCTAAAAAAAGAGAAGGGCTGGAGGAGACGTGATCAAAGCCTGTGCTTGAAATGCCTTCAAGGGAACAGCAAACTTGAAGGAAGGAGATTATTCAGAGTGTCAGGAGATGGCAGGGTGGGGAGCAATTGCCTGGAGCAAGAGAAGGAAAAGTTGAAGTACTGCGGGGGTGGGGGGTGGGGGATAGGAAGGAAGAAGGAAGGTTTCCTGGCAGTAGGACAAAAAAGACTTCCTTGGAATAGAGAGGAGATTATCAGATGAGAGAGTGGCTGCATTCACAGGTGACATTTGCCAAGTCAGTCACTTACTACGAGATGTACATGCGGATGAGGTTGGGGGGTGTGACAATCCTCTGGTCTGCCTTTCAAAGCAAAGTGACCTGATTCCATGGTCCCAAACTTACACCTCCCTCAATTTTCTGATGCCATTTCAGTTTTTGCTTTTTCTAAAGCGCACATTTTAGTAGCTGTTTTACTACAAAGGAATTTCAGAAATAGACTGGAAAGAGAAGCTGCTGAATTGCAAATCATTACCAAACTTAAAACCATGGAGACACCTGGCCTGAACAAAGGCATTGGATTCTTATCTCACTATACATGACAAAGCCATTTTTCACCTTCTCACCCCTTGCTTTTTCCTATAAGACCTATTGCCGTCCTTAAGAGTCGTCAACAGGCTCATCACAGCCATCTGCCAATCACCCATTCCCACCCCCCTCTGAGTAATACCCCTCCCCACCTTCTCACTATATAGAAGGATCTGGCAACTTCTGTTTCAGTGTATCTGAAGAAGTGTGCATGCACACGAAAGCTCATACCAAGAACTAACTTAGTTGGTCTTTAAGGTGCTACTGGAAGGAATTTTTTTTGTTTTTATTTTATGGGGAGGGAGAGTTGTACGAAGGGGGGAAAGGCACTGAAATATTGAGATGCAGACAATGCTTTTCTCATGAATGAGGAAAAGGCTTCATGGATAAACCCTGAGGGAAAATCTGTACCCATTGCCTTGCAGAACATCTTTGGGGGAAGAATGAGCTAAGGAGTAAGCCCTACACAAACCTGGAGTGGAGTCCATAAAATGGTTGGATGGTGTTATGTACTGAGTGAATAGGATCCAAAATGCAGCAGTCTGATTGGTCCTAGAACAATAGGACCCAAAATGCAGCAGTCTGATTGGCCCTAGAACAATGCAGCAGTATGACTGGTCTGCAGGAGCCACTCAGTCCGGCTCCAGATGGAAGTGAATCCACAACCTGATTGGCCTACAGGAGAATTCCAGATTTAGCCAATCACGTGCTGCCCATTGTGTAAATAATGTATATAAAGCAGATACTTTGAGGGGACATTCATTCCTCCTCACCACTATGAGCTGAATAAAGAGCATGAAATCCACTCTCGACTCAGAGTATATTTCAGATGGCGCCTTGTATTCCTCCTTCCAGCAACTCCTGCAGCCAAGTTGGTGCCAAATGTATTGCTTTTCTCCTTTTTTGGACCATATCAGCAAGGCCAAGAGGGAGGTCTTGTCACCTGGGCAGTCCAGGGCCTCCAGTCCAGAGCTTGTGCCCTGGAGATGTTACTATGTGGTTTGACTTAATCCCCAGAGGTGCAGCACATTGTCCCTTGAGACAGATGGACAACAACAACAACGTCCCACCTAACCCCTGTCCCCGCCCCCAATACCTCTTTTGTGCCTTAGCAAACCTTCCCTTGAGTATGCTAATACTTCTCGTCATGAGTCCCCTGGAGGTGCCACGGTCAGATTCTGTGGAGGAATGGGAAGAGCTCAAGAATTTGTAGCTGGACAATCACAGGGAGGGTCCTAGTGGGCTGGAGGAGGTGCAGTAAGGACCCCAAGAAGTGTCTATGTCCACGGAGGAGGCCAGTAATTAAGGGAATGGATCCCAGGGTGGGGCCACATGGGTTGGCAGAAGAATGTTCCAACCCTGTGAAATCAAACACCTCCTGCTTCTGGTACCTCCTCCTGTCAGTGAGGAGCCTTTTCCTAGAGTGGTGCCTGTGACGTTAACTTATGACAGTGCTGGAGGTGAAATAGTTAAACAGGTTACCCAATCAGAACCCAGGGGGTGGAGTCAGAGGGACTATAAAACCAGCTCTGGGAGGGGCGAAGGGGGAGTTCGTTGGGAGTTGGGTGGTTGGTTGGAGTGGGAGTGAATTGGGATAGAGTCTGTGGGTAGGTTGAGTTAGTGCAGAGAAATAAGCTGAGTCAGGAACAGCTAGGGGCTAGGAAGACAAGTAAATATCTGAGAGGTGGCTTAGTGAGTGAGAGCAGGTAGCGGAAGTTATAGGTCTGGATAGGCAACCCATGATCATAATTGACCGATACCGTTTATGAAACCACACGCTTGTTAAACTGCAATAAATAAACAGAAGTTTATGTTCCAATTTAACCCTGACTGGACTCAGTATTGTACCAGGTAGGGCCTGGGTGGTGGCAGCGAGAAATAAAGTGATGGCACAGGGATCAATAGATGGTGAAACGTCCAGGGACCCTGTGTGATCACCACAGTGCCTGCTCTAGTTGTCTCCCGCTTGGACTACTGCAATGTGCTCTATGTGCACCTTTGAAGGTGACTTGGAAACTGCAATTACTCCAGCTATACTGGTGACTGGGAGTGGCCGCAGAGACCGTATAACACCGGTCCTGAGAGACCTACATTGGCTCCCAGTACGTTTCCGAGCACAATTCAAAGTGTTGGTGCTGACCTTGAAAGCCCTAAACAGCCTCGGTCCAGTATACCTGAAGGAGCATCTCCACCACCACCGTTCTACCCGGACGCCAAGGGCCTTCTGGCGGTTCCCTCACTGCGAGAAGTGACGTTACAGGGAACCAAACAAAGGGCCTTCTCGGTAGTGGCACCTGCCCTGTGGAATGCCCTCTCACCAGATGTCAAAGAGAAAAACAACTACTTTTAAAAGACATCTGAAGGCAGCCCTGTTTAGGGAAGCTTTTTAATGTTTAATGCTGTGTTGTGTTTTTAATATTCAGTTGGGAGTCACCCAGAGTGGCTGGGGAAACCCAACCAGATGGGCGGGGTATAAATAAATTAATAATAATAATAATAAAGGTAAAGGTACCCCTGCCCGTACGGGCCAGTCTTGACAGACTCTAGGGTTGTGCGCTCATCTCACTCTATAGGCCGGGAGCCAGCGCTGTCTGCAGACACTTCCGTGTCACGTGGCCAGCGTGACGAAGCTGCTCTGGCGAGCCAGAGCCGCACACGGAAACACCGTTTACCTTCCCGCTTGTAAGCGGTCCCTATTTATCTACTTGCACCTGGGGGTGCTTTCGAACTGCTAGGTTGGCAGGCGCTGGGACCGAGCAACGGGAGCGCACCCCGCCGCAGGAATTCGAACCGCCAACCATGCGATCGGCAAGTCCTAGGCGCTGAGGTTTTACCCACAGCGCCACCCGCGTCCCTCAATAATAATAATAATAATAAATAAATAAATAAATAAATAAAAAACTGGATGCTGAGCTAGCACCGCCTCTATCTCCAAGGACATGGATATGCCAGAGCAAACAATCCTTGCAGACCCAACCTACTTGAAGGAGTGCCCATTTGCTTGCCCAGTCCAGGGACTCTTGTGCCCCCCCCCCTTGAGAAAGAAGGTGCAGTTGCAGGATCAAAATCTTGCATTAGTTTGTGTTTAGCTGAACCTCTTATGTTCGTGCTGCACCTTGTAACCTGTGCCGTGCCCATTCGATTTACACATTAAAGCCTTTAGCTGAAACAGAACTGGGATTGCAAGTTATTTATCTGGTGGTGAGGGCCAGGACCCTTCCTCCTGTTTCTCAGTCTTCCCGTTTTTTGCTTCAAAACCTCCAGCCATCAGAACCCAAGTTTGCAATTAACATGATCTTCTTTTCATCAGCTGGCTGCTCTTGAGTGTTTTATTGGTGTGCTGTTGCTTACTCTGCTGCTTTTACGAAAATTTTATGGCTTTATGACTTTTATCATTTTTAACTTGTTTTTAATTTTATGGCATTCAATTTGCTTTTTAAAAAGAAAACGGAAAAAGAAAGAATGGCAAGCTGTCTTGATTTGTTTCATTTTATTAAAAGCCGGGAATGCACACACATCTCAGATAAATGATGCACCGCCTTCTGCAAGTTGCTTCTTAAATTACTGACCAATAAGTTGCTGGGATACAAGATCATGGAGGTCACCCCTAGGAGGCTGCAATTTGCTCACCTTGCTTTTAACAATGGCAGGAGACTTTTAATGCTCAGAAAGGAAAATGTTGATGATTCTCAGTTGAGGATGAGCGGGTGAAATCAGAACTCGCTTGCTTGTGAGGAAAGAGCCATACGGCTTCCTCTTCTTTCATGGCATTCTGTACATTTCCCCAGTTGTATCTGCCAAAACACATATGCTTCCTTTTTTTATTTTGTTTTTTGTTTTCTCTCCCCCTCTCTTGGAATGAATCAAAACAACTAATTTGTAACCAGAAATTTTCTTGAGCAAGTGCCCTCTGTTCCTCAAGACAGATCTTCGGTAGCCTGTCTTCCTTCATCTGATTTATCCTGCATCAGCAGTCAGCAGTCCTAATAAATATTAAACAAGAAATCATATCCATGCCCAGCTCCAAACTAGTTAAATAAGATTGGTAGATTCTGAAACTCTTACAATCACACACACATAGCAGCTTTGAACTCTTTCGGTTTTGGTAAGATCAGCAAAGCCCCAGATTGCTACACCAAAAATTAACCCAGTTAGATGTGTGGGGTATAAATAGTAAAATTATCATTATGGGATGGGATGTCCCTATTTTCATTGGAGAAATGTTGGATGGTATGTTCTTGGCAACTTCAGCACATATAAAACAAAATAAAATGTCACACTTTTTAAAAAAGGTATGAGGACACAAACAAGAAATGCAACAAACCAAAGTTATGTATGGACTGGGAAGGATGAAAAAGAAGTGAGAGAAACCGAACAGGTAGAAAGGCTGAGTGATGGATAAATACAGATACAACAAAATGCCACCAAAAAGTCTTTGTAACATTTAGAGAACTAGAGTGAGTAAAACACTGGGTGAAGGCTTTGTAGAATCAAAGCATCCAAGCCCCAGCACTGTGAGTGAAGATCGTTGGGTGACATTCTAGACTTGGATTGAAGATGGACCTCTTTGGGGGCAAATGTCAGCTGCCTCCTGCCCCTCTCTCCCTCCTGGTTTTTCATTTTGGAGACAGACTGTCTGACTCAGTTCACATTTCTTAAAAAACAAATGGAATATCTGCAAAGAGCGATCCCCTCTTCACTTCAGATCACTGTGTGTGTGTGTGTGTGTTTTCTTACCTCAAAGTACCCCACTTCAGTCCAAATACACCTGCCACCTTGCAATTCAGATAGTGCAGGTACACAGTCCCCACCCCCACCCTTCAGTGGTAGGGCACCTGTTTTTCATGCAGATGGCTTCAGGTTCATCTCAAGAATAGTAAAGTGGTACCTCAGGTTACAGACGCCTCAGGTTACAGACTCTGCTAACCCAGAAATAGTACCTCGGGTTAAGAACTTTGCTTCAGGATGAGAACAGAAATCACGCAGCGGCAGCAGGAGGCCCCGTTAGCTAAAGTGGTACCTCAGGTTAAGAACAGTTTCAGGTTAAGAACGGACCTCCAGAACGAATTAAGTACTTAACCCGAGATACTACTGTAGAATCCGAGATACTACTGTAGAGAGAACCCTTCCTGAAATCATGGGGTCATGTTGGTGTTGACAATACTATGCTAGATAATTATTTTATTTAGTTAGTTAGTTAGTTAGTTAGTTAGTTAGTTAGTTAGTTAGTTATTCATTCATTCATTCATTCATACATACATACATACATAAAGGTAAAGGTAAAGGTACCCCTGCCCGTACGGGCCAGTCTTGCCAGACTCTAGGGTTGTGCGCTCATCTCACTCTATAGGCCGGGAGCCAGTGCTGTCCGCAGACACTTCCGGGTCACGTGGCCAGCGTGACAAGCTGCATCTGGCAAGCCAGCGCAGCACACGGAACACCGTTTACCTTCCCGCTAGAAAGCAGTCCCTATTTATCTACTTGCACCCGAAGGTGCTTTCGAACTGCTAGGTTGGCAGGCGCTGGGACCGAGCAACGGGAGCGCACCCCGCCGCAGGGATTCGAACCGCCGACCTTTCGATCGGCAAGTCCTAGGTGCTGAGGCTTTAACCCACAGCGCCACCTGCGTCCCTACATACATACATACATACATACATACATACCCCACCCATCTGGCTGAATTTCCCCAGCCACTCTGGGCGGCTCCCAATCAAGTGTTAAAAACAGTCCAGCATTAAATATTAAAAACTTCCCTAAACAGGGCTGCCTTCAGATGTCTTTTAAAGATAGGATAGCTGCTTATTTCCTTGACATCCAAAGGGAGGGTGTTCCACAGGGCGGGTGCCACTACCGAGAAGGCCCTCTGTCTGGTTCCCTGTAACCTCACTTCTCGCAATGAAGGAACCGCCAGAAGGCCCTCGGGGCTGGATCTCTGTGTCCGGGCTGAATGATGGGGGTGGAGACGCTCCTTCAGGTATACAGGACCGAGGTATACAGATTGACCAATTGCCTGACTCTGTATAACACAGCTCTTTCTTTCTTTCTTTCTTTCTTTCTTTCTTTCTTTCTTTCTTTCTTTCTTTCTTTCTTTCTTTCTCTCTCTCTCTCTCTCTCTCTCTCTCTCTCTCTCTCTCTCTTTTTTTCTCTCTCTCTCATGCTTTTTCTGTAAATAGAATATACACTCAGTAAAATAAGCAGATTCATAAGCAGGAACCCGAAATGCAAATTTTAGTTTCCCTGGCCCAGAATTAGACTGTATCTGAAGCAGAACGATGCCAACTCCTGCCTTTAAAAAGCTGCAAAAAGCATTCAAGAGTTTTAAATTACATTCCGCACTTCTTCTTCTTCTTCTTTTGGATCCAGCACAGAAGGAACATTTTGCTTTGGTGCTCATTTACAATTCTGAGTATTTAAGGAAGAAGAAGGGGGGGGGGGGAGCTCTGCAACCGCAGAAGCTTGTGAATGAAGCCCATCAATAACATTGGCTGTTGTAGCTGGCATTCAGCCCGACATTTGCTGATAGGAGGGGATCCTGATAAGTAACAATGTGAGATGCTAAATTATATAAGGTCGCACTTTAGCAGAGACGCCCAGCAGACAAGGTTGTGTGCCATGCAACATACCTGGAAACTAGCCAGATGCTTTTTCCATATGGGTAGTTATAATTTTGCCTGGGCTCAGAAAGAGCAGATTGTTGGAAGCACTCTCTGTTCCGTGGTTTGTTATTCTTTTCGTTTCTTTCTTTTTTTTCTCTTTAAATGCAAAGAACGGCAGTTACAGTGAAATGTTTCCTAGATGGGACTCTTATTCAGCTCGCGCTCCGAGCACACCTCCAAGCAGAAAGAGGCAATTAGGAACAGCAATCTGCTCCTTCATCTAGAACAGGAAAGCTTCACCAGTGGGAGTGGGGAGCCAAAAGAGTCTGGGTAGTACTCTGGGCTCAGCCCAGTTGTGCCGGTGCATGTTGCTGCTGCTAATTGATACGTACTTAGAGTTAGGGCTGGGGCATAGCTGTCAACTTACAGATTTGAAAATAAGGGACCAGCAGCCTCGAAAATAAGGGACCAGCAGCCAAAATAAGGGATTTTAGTCAACCAGCTGAAATACGAAGTTAAAAGGGACCAGAAAATTTTGGAGAGCGGTGCCAGTTTTTAGCCCTTCATTTCCATAGGTTGCTGCTCAAGACACCAGCCGATGAAACACTGCAATTAAATAACTACAAGCAGCAACCACTTTTCGATCAAAACGAAGTCCAAGCTACGAAGATGCTGCTGCAGTTCTGTATCTTTTCTCTCGTGCTCCATCAGCAGCTCTCAATTCCACCAGGTGGGGCGGGAGGAAGGAGGAGGAAATAGCGCCCAAAGTAAACCTGCAGATCAGACCATCTATGCTAGTCTACCACTACAAATCTATGGGAGAAGCGCTTGCGGTCCTTCCCTTGTAGCCCTTGGAACACCTGCCCATGCCTCCGCCTCCACCTCTTCCTCCTCTTCCTCTTCCTCCTCTCTCTGAACTGCTTTCTCTATGGTTGCCCTCGCTCTCCTCTCAAGGCTCCTCATCAATTCATAGGCCATGCCAGGCTGCCCATCTCATCCGTGTCCTTCGGCGGCACAGCCGCAGTACAGCCTAGCAGGAGCGGGAGCGGCGCTGACGGGAAGAGGGGAGGCCCCAGGCAGAGATGCTCAGTTTGGCGGCCGCAAGGAGGATGGCGGCAGAAGGGCCCGAGGCTCCCCCAGTCCTGGCAGGGAGGGGTTCCCAGGGGCTGAGGCTGGTGAGAGGAGGCCGGAGGGGGGCGGGCTGGGCAGCCAAGCAACACAGTTGGAGCCTCCCTCCTCCCTGGCCGGAAGGGAGGGAGGGAGAGGAGCTGCTTCCTTTGAAACCTGGGAAATTTAAGGGACATCCATTAATAAGGGACAGCAGCGGGACATGGTGCTGGAATAAGGGACTGTCCCTCCAAATAAGGGACGCTTGACAGCTATGGGCTGGGGCAGTCTCTTATTTGCACAGAGCTCCTGTCTTCTGCTTCTTTCCCCCCTACTTTAATGTTCAGCTTTTGGGGAAGAGGGGCTCTGATGTGCTGAAGTGCTCCAGCACATTAATTAGGAACTTGTGGTGCTTCCCCTGCTAACTGTGCAGCAGAGCGCTGGTGCGCAGACCCTTCATTTTAATAAAGGGCTCAGCATGGCAAGCAAGGTGTAAGCGCAGATGTGCAAATCCTGGAATTAATGTTGGAGGATTTTCACTTGGCACAACAGAAGGTGGGTGGAGAAGGCAGCGTGTCATGGTGGAAGACTTACGGAAGGAACTGAGGACAGCCGCTTACAGTGGCGGATTTACGTATAAGCTAAACAAGCTATAGCTTAGGGCCCCACTCTCTTGCCCCCCCCCAAACAATTTAAGGGGGGGGGACTGGATGTACCTTTCCAAAATATAAGATAAGAAACAAAATAAAACCTACATACAGCAACAGTGTTTTGTGTTGTGTAGGCTCCTATGATGCAAGTCATGGCCCCCGCCTGCTAGCCTGCTCCCTAAAATATCACTTGTTTGTGGTCCAAACCACTCAGCCTCTTGCGCTTGCCGATCAGAAGGTCGGCAGTTTGAATCCCCACCACAGGGTGAGCTCCCATTGCTCAGTCCCAGCTCCTGCCAACCTAGCAGTTTGAAAGCACACAGGGCAACTGGATAAATAGGTACCACTCCGGCAGGAAGGTAAACGGAGTTTCTGTGCACTGCTCTGGTTTCGCCAGAAGTGGCTTAGTCATGCTGGCCACATGACCCAGAAAAAACTGTCTGCAGACATACACCAGCTCCCTCGGCCTGTAAAGCGAGATGAGCGCCGCAACCCCAGAGTCGTCTGCAACTGGACTTAACTGTCAGGGGTCCTTTACCTTTACCTTTTATATATATATAGGGTGCCTACATTCTGCATGGACTGGTTGCATGGCAACATGTGCAAATGGCTTTAGATACCTATTAGGTCCATAAATGACCATATAGCATATATTCAACACAAAAACAACGACAATTTGTTGTTGACAAAGGACAGCTGGACATATAAAGGGCCCCATTACCTTCAGTAGCTTAGGGCCTCATCAAACCTAAATCCGGCCCTGACCACTTGTCCCTAATCCTGAGTCTAAGATCACTTAGCTTTGACCTTCTTACATTCTACCTTTTGCTCAGCAGCATAGCCATAAACAACTTGGTAGAAGACAATCCGACCTGGTTTTCAGGTGAGATTCAGAAGGAGAAAATGTGGGGGTGGCAGAGAGAGCGGAGAAGCTGCAGCTAGATTTTAGCCCCGCTGAATCAAATATTGTCTGCTTCTCAAGATGTTGTCTTGAGTGGGTCCTCAGAGCAGGTGCTGCTGGAGATCAAATCAGATGAACTGCAGGCCTTCTGCTGAGCTCTCCATCTCTGCCAATGCGCATAGTTAGAAAGACAGCGAAAATGACCAATGTTCAGCTGATCTACCTGCAGGACCCAAAAATCAATGGTTCTGATTACAGAGAACTCTGTGGGAATAGCAATCAGGGAGAGATGAATAAATTACGGCTGCTTTCTTTGAATCTCTCCCCCGTACAATCTCCAACCTATCTAAGATAAGCAAGAGGAATTGTGATAAGCAAGAGGAATTGGCAACTTAGGGTAACACATTTTGAGCTGGGGGCCGGGTGGTGGTGGAGAAGTTCTATTGCCAGTGTCCTCTCTCACTTATGATTATCTTAGTTCTTTCTCTTTTTCATTAACCAATAATTCTCTAATTCCCTTTTCTCAATGCTTTTTTTTTTACCTGCATTGGAGGGGGGGGCTGTTGAAAGTCAAAATTTGCATCCTTACCTCACCTGTGCTGAGATGTTAAAGCCTCACCAACAAGGTAATCTGAATGAGGAAAATGCAGGTGTTATAAACGCAAAGAACAGGAAACAGGAATTACTGCACCATGCAGATGTCCAAAGACACGCCATCCACAATTTGAGCCTGGTTTTGAGGGGGGTGGGTTGCAGGAATGGGGGGAGGTGTTAAAAAATTTGTTTGGCATTCTTCTTAGGTGGACTGTGCCTCAGTAGCCCTAGTGAATTATAGAGTTTTAAGCAGTGCTTTTTTTCTAAACAAATATTTAGGGGTACTCTCATTCCGTCTGAGATTCAGACAGTGTGACGGGAAATAAGACTGCCATCAGGGGTAGCAACAGAACGGACGATTCACCGTGCTAGAGAAGAAACTGATTTTTTTTTTTTTAAAAAAAGTTTCTTCCCCCATTAGAGTCACAAAATATGTATATAGGGGTATGTGTACCCCTGCATCCCCCCAGAAAAAAGCACTGGTTGTAAGGAACATCAGGGTCATCTAGTCCAACCCCCTACAATGTAGGATTCTCAACTAGATCATTCAAGACAGATGGCCATTCAAGGAAGGATAGTCCGCCACCTCCTGTGGGAGTCTGTTCCACTGTCAAACAGCTTTTACTGCCAGAAAGGTATTCCTGACCTTTAGTCAGAATCTCCTTTCTTGGAACTTGAATCCATTGGTTTGGGTCCTAACCTCCAGAGCAGGAGAAAACAAGCTCCATCCTCCATTTGACAGCCCTTTAGCTATTTGAAGATGGCTAGCAAAGCAGAGACATCACCTTGCCAACAAAAGTCCGTATAGTAAAAGCTATGGTTTTCCCAGTAGTGATGTATGGAAGTGAGAGCTGGACCATAAAGAAGGCTGATCGCCGAAGAATTGATGCTTTTGAATTCTGGTGCTGGAGGAGACTCTTGAGAGTCCCATGGACTGCAAGAAGATCAAACCTATCCATTCTGAAGGAAATCAGCCCTGAGTGCTCACTGGAAGGACAGATCGTGAAGCTGAGGCTCCAATACTTTGGCCTCCTCATGAGAAGAGAAGACTCCCTGGAAAAGACCCTGATGTTGGGAAAGATGGAGGGCAGAAGGAGAAGGGGACGACAGAGGACGAGTTGGTTGGATAGTGTTCTTGAAGCTACCAGCATGAGTTTGACCAAACTGCGGGAGACAGTGGAAGACAGGAGTGCCTGACGTGCTCTGGTCCCTGAGGTCACGAAGAGTCGGACACAACTAAACAACTAAACAACAACAAAGCATATTTCATCTCAGTCTCCTCTTTACCAGGCTAAACAAGAATGCATCCATGGAATGCTTTTTCCCTTGATCTGAAGCTTGGCAAATAATTACCGATTGTGTTTAAGAAAACGCTAGATTGGAAATAACTAGTTTCATTTCTAGAATACCAAAGAACACTAGACCGTCTTCACTGCAGAAGAAAAAGAAGCCAGACTGGTGCTTCTGTCTTCCTCTTCTTTGGGGATCCGAGAGCATAGGAAGGAGCTGGCAAACCAAAAAATAGGGAGAGGTGTAGTGACTCTTGAGTTTTCCGAGTCAAAGGCCCTTTGACTGACAGCCCCATCACTACCACATCTTCCCCAGCATTTCTCAGATGTCTCATTGAAATTCAAATTGCACTTCCTTGTCTGCCATTTCTCATTGCCACTTCCTTGAAAGACTAATTGTCACTTAAAACACACACATGCAAAGCAGCAGCAGCGAGAGCTGGTGTCGCAGAGTAGGGGAGGTGAAGTCGCTCCCTTCTTAAAATAAATAAAAAACGATCACCTCAAACCCCCTTGGGGAGTGAATTGTTTCCTCATTCCATACAACAGCTGCTCAGCTGTTTTCTGCCATGCCTTCCAAGACCCTTCATAATTCATTATGTGCTTTACCAGGAGAAGACCTGCATGTTTGGAGGGCGTGATTCCTGGTGGGTAAAAACACATTAAAAAAAAGAAAGACGGGGAATGAATGATTGATTGGCTTGGTGCTTGTATTGCGTCACCTTTCCCAATCAGTTGTTTATCCTTAGCACTTTTTAAAAAAGGAAACAGGCAGCCTCTGAACCACAACCTCATTACACCGAGGTTCTTCTGTTCCAATGGATTGCACACACCTCTCCTTTTAAGACTCCAATCCCAGTACGTTTCCGAGCACAATTCAAAGTGTTGGTGCTGACCTTTAAAGCCCTAAACGGCCTCGGTCCGGTATACCTGAAGGAGCGTCTCCACCACCATCATTCTACCTGGACACTGAGGTCCAGCGCTGACGGCCTTCTGGTGGTTCCCTCACTGAGAGAAGCAAAGTTACAGGGAACCAGGCAGAGGGCCTTCTCAGTAGTGGCACCCACCCTGTGGAACACCCTCCCACCAGATGTCAAAGAGAAAAACAACTACCAGACTTTTAGAAGACATCTGAAGGCAGCCCTGTTTAGGGAAGCTTTTAATGTTTAATAGGTTATTGTATTTTAATATTCTGTTGGAAGCAGCCCAGAGTGGCTGGGGAAACCCAGCCAGATGGGTGGGGTATAAATTATTATTATTATTATTATTATTATTATTATTATTATTATTATTATCCCTTGCAGTGGATTGTGAATCCCCCAGGAAGTGTGTGAAGTCCTTCCTTTTGTCTGTCCTGAATTTCTCACCACTCAGTTTCACTGGATGACCCCAAGTTCTGGAATTAACATGTCCTGCTTGCGGACTTCCCACAGGTATCTGTTCCACCGCTATGAGAAAATGATGCTGGACTTGATGGGCCATTGGCCTGACCCAGCAGGCTTATCTTATGTTCTTAAATCCTTATCAGAGACAACGTGGGGAAATGAGCTCGATCAGTTTTCTCCACATCCACTTTGCCTCTTTGACTAATGAGGTCGGTCGTTTATAAGTGACGGGCTGGGAGGGGGTCCTTCTCATGTAGCATCTCACATGACATAATAATTTCTTGATTCTCAGAATTTATTAGTTGAAATTAGCACGGAAATGAACTATGCCATCCCCACCACTGTCACCAAGATTCTCCTCTGTAGATTTTGAAGGTCAGCTGCAGGTATTTTTCTGTATAATCAGTGAATAATTGGCCTTCCATGCCCACATTTCATATCTGAAGGTTTTGCATGATATGACAGTACCTGACAACTTGCAGTCAGCTGCAGTTAGTATGTAATGAAATCTAATGAGGAGTCGTCCCCATTTAACAGTGTCACACATGGGGCACGCAGAAGAGGTAAACGTGTGACAATACTTGACATGCAACAGTCAGCAGTTGAAAGGATTTGACCATTTCTGATAGCTAACCATGATTGCTATGTTCTACCTCCATTGCTGGAGGCTGTATGCATCTGAACAAAACCAGTTGCTTGAAATCACAAGCGGGACAGAGTGCTGAGGAACCGTGCGGAAGATTGGGCTGCACAACTCTCCCACCAGAGGCGCCATCTTCTCAAGATGATTGAGGGGGCCCGACACAACATCCTGGTGTCCCACATGCAGCGTCCCGAGGAGCCAGGGGGTGGAGCTGAAGGCCCTCTGAAATGTTCCATTGTTTTCTAATTGCCCCTCAAACAAAACATGGGAGGGGGAGCTGAACATGCCTCTGTCCCTAGGGGCCTCCCACAAAACCCTAAGATACTTGAGGGTCCTTAATCTAGTCTGGATTGCAACTGCCCTACATTGGTCAGCAGTCAGATTTCTGATTGGGGTTCCGTTTAGATCTCATATAACACTTCTTCTGAAATAGCTGTACTGGTTGCCCGTTTGTTTCTGGGCCCAATTCAAGGTGATCATGTTAGTGTTTAAGGCCCTGAACTACTCAGGCCCCAAATATCTGAAAGATTACTTTACAGACCCTCTTGGGTGCTGAGATCAGGAGAGGGGGCCCACATGGCAGACCTCAGGGAGGTCGGAGTCTGGGAAAGGGCATCCTCTGTGGTAGCCCTTAAGCCAGGCATAGGCAAACTCTGGCCCTCCAGATGTTTGGGACTACAATTCCCATCATCCCTAGCTAACAGGACCAGTGGTCAGGGATGACTGGAATTGTAGTCCCAAACATCTGGAGGGCCAGAGTTTGCCTATGCCTGCCTTAAGCTATGGATCTCTCTCCCCAGAGAGGTACATTTGGCACCCTCATTATACAGCTTCCAGCGAACGCTGAGGGTGCACCTCTTTACCCTAGCTTGTGTCACTTGAGGTGTATATTTTTAGGACCCACCTTATTTTTGTGATTGCAAGTGGTTTTAAACTGTTTTTAAAGTTGCGTTGTAATGTTGCAACCCACCCTGGGACCTTAGGGTGAAGGGCAGGTAATTACTAATAATAATATGAATTCAATGCTGAGAACAACAATACCGGCCCTGTGCATGAAATTGTGATTTGCAGGACGGGGGATCTTTGCTCCAAGAGCAACATTCCATCTTATTTATCTCCCCGCATCCTTTTGCTTGTAACTCCTCCTAGTCCACTGCCAGCTGGACTGTTTACGACACCCGTAAAAGTCAAACCGAGACATAAAACTGCACCTGTCATAATTGGGCTTGATATATTTGCTGCTGGAACAAGTGGGGGGAGGCAATGTCAGGAAGTATCAATCAAAGAAGGAATAGCCAGGAAAATTATGCTGGGCAAGATAATCCAAATCGGGGCTGGAACATGTTGGTTTGGGGCTGAGTGGCAGATCCACCACTACCTATGCAACCCTGTTGCTTGCACCAGCCAGGGTAGAGGGAGCAGGCAAACTGCCATGCCAGCCTCAAGATCAGGCTTGGTGCTGTCAAGTGATCATGGTGGGGTCAGCTTGGAATCCAATGGATTCTGGGCCAGCTGAACCCCTCCCCTCTCACACCCCAGAACACTCTGCTTGGGGGTTTTCTCTGCCCACCTACATGTTCAGTGGGTGGATAAATCTGTGCCAGCAGAGTGAAGCTGGTGTCACTCCATGGATGGAGGATGAAAGGGTTGAGCGGAGGGATGTCTCTGCCTAATGTCTGAACAAAGACATTGGATTCTTATCTCATTATACATGACAAAGCCATTTTTCACCTTCTCACCCCTTGCTTTTTCCTGTAAGACCTATTGCAGTCGTTAAGAGTCGTCAACAGGCTCATCACAGCTATCTGCCAATCACCCATTCCCACCACCCTCCTGAGTAATACCCCTCCCCACCTTCTCACTATATAGAAGGATCTGGCAACTTCTGTTTCAGTGTATCTGAAGAAGTGTGCATGCACACGAAAGCTCATACCAAGAACTAACTTAGTTGGTCTTTAAGGTGCTACTGGAAGGAATTTTTTTGTTTTGACTATGGCAGACCAACACGGCTACCTATCTGTAACTCTGCCTAATGTAACTGCCCTTTCATGCCAGCTCAGTGCTAAAGGGGTTCAGATTGCAGCCTAAGTTATCAGCATTGTGTGTTTCCTTCAGTGGTGTAGCATGTGTTGCCAGTGCCCAGGGCCATGCAGAGGGGTGGGTGGGAGGGAAATGGATGGAATACACATGTGCATTCGACTGCCTAATGACATCCACATCACCCAGGAGATTCCAGCCACAGAGATAAGAAAAGAAGAATTGCTCCATTGTCTAGAGAGGTCACTTTCTGGTTCACACAGAGAAGCCGTTTTCAACTGAGCCCAACGCTGGAAGTACATTGCTATATTGAGGCTGTAACGGATGTTGAAATTTTGCACCCCTAACAAGTTTTGTGCCTGGGCAACCTCCCCTATGGCCCTCACCCCCATGCTACACCACTGGCTTCCTTGATGCATTAGAAGAAAATGATGTTCTGCTGCCCAGGTCCTTTTAGCATCTCACATGCCATGACTCTAAACCAAGCCAGTGACATGAGCAATGGCCTTTAAAAAAACTTCCACTATTGTGGAGAAAGTGGGTAAGATAAAGGTAAAGGGACCCCGACCATTAGGTCCAGTCGTGGCTGACTCTGGGGTTGCGGCACTCATCTTGCTTTATTGGCCGAGGGAGCTGACGTACAGCTTCCAGGTCATGTGGCCAGCATGACTAAGCCGCTTCTGGTGAACCAGAGCAGCGCACGGAAACGCCGTTTACCTTCCCACCGGAGCGGTACCAATTTATCTACTTGCACTGGCATGCTTTTGAACTGCTAGGTGGCAGGAGCAGGGACCGAGCAACGGGAGCTCACCCCGTCGCGGGAATTCGAACCGCTGACCTTCTGATCTGCAAGACCTAGGCTCTGTGGTTTAATCCACAGCACCACCCGCATCCCAGAAAGTGGGTAGAGATAAGTTTTTCTCCCTTTGTCGTAACACTAGAACTCACGGACATGCAATGAAGCTGAAGATTCAGGATGGACAAAAAGAAGCACATAGGTAAGCAATGGAAATCACTCTCACAAGAGGCAGTGGTAGCTACCAACTTGGATGGCTTTAAAAGAAGATTAGACAAATTCATGGAGGATGAAGCTATCACTGGTTTCCCATATGAACCAGCCTGAACCCAAGGACTTGTGGGATAACCAGCCTCATCTAACCAACAGGCTTAAGTCTAATTAATGCATGGAGGGATTAAAACTATAATCTTAGCTCACCTTGGAAGTGACTAGTTAATCAAGTCTTTGTTTCCCCCAGTCTATTAGAGAAGCTCAGTGTGTGAGGAGGTCTGAGTTGGTTGCTGCAACTCGGACCGCATGGCTCTTACAAGCCACTCTTGAATTCAGTCATACCTCATGTTGAAGTAGCTTCGGGTTGAGCGTTTTCAGGTTATGCTCCGCAGTGACCCAGAAGTAATGGTATGCGTTACTTCCGGGTTTCGCCACTCGCGCATGTGCAGACGCTCAAAATGACATCACACGCATGCGCGGAAGCGACAAATCGTGACATAAGCAGACACGCAGACACGGGTTGCATTAGCATTCGCATCCAGAGGTACCACTGTATTAATAATTTAGGAACTTTCACCTCTGCAACTAAGCCAAGTATTACTGCCTGTGCAACTTTTTCTCAATGCTGTATGGAAAAGCACATGAATCTGACCTTTGGAGAATTTGCAAGTAAACCATTTTAAACTTACCAAACGTGATATTTTTCTATGCAAGAGAAATAAGAAAGTTTTTGAACTCACAAGAGCATATTTTAAAGATCTAATAGCCTAAATCTCTGCTGGGCTTCTCTCTCACCAAAGAGTACTTGCCGCAAACTGGGATCTTGGCATCCAGGAGCTCTCCTTTTATATAACTATTTTCTTTGCACCATCTTATTATAGTTTTATGTTCTTATGACTTTTGACCCTTACAACTTTACGGTTCTATAAACAAGTTCTGTGGATAGATCCTCATAAACTATGCAAACATGATCTTCCAGATTTGGGCGGGGTGGGGAGAGTTGCTTTTAAGCAGCTATGGCATGGGGTCCCTAATTTTTTCCCCATCTGAGCAGCATTGCTGAGGGAGGTGGTGCCTAACACTTTCCCCTGTGCTGTTTTCCTTCCCCCATTTAAATCCTCCCTCAAGCTGCTAAAACTGCTGTCTGTTGAACCTTGATTACTCATTCAGGCTCTACCCAGGCATGGGTAAAATAACAAGATTATTAAGCAGGGTTATAAATAGCTCCCTGGCAGTGCTTCTAATGTTGCCCTAAAACAGGATATCTCCTGGGACAAGACAAGAAAGGGATGGGTGATTCTGAGCTCTTCTTAATGGAGGTTGGGCAGGATGTGGGAGTCCTGTGCCATAATACTACATACAATATGTTGAGTTGGGTACCTGTATCATTTCTCCCTGTTAAAGTACAGTGGTACCTTGGGTTAAGAACTTAATTCATTCTGGAGGTCCATTCTTAAGCTGAAACTGTTCTTAACCTGAGGCACCACTTTAGTTAATGGGACCTCCTGCTGCCGCCACACCGCCACTGCACAATTTCTGTTCTCATCCTGAAGCAAAGTTCTTAACCCGAGGTACTATTTCTGAGTTAGCAGAGTTTGTAACCTGAAGCGTCTGTAACCTGAGGTACCACTGTACTAGCTGCTGCAGCATTTGGGAGGACAATTATGCACAGCAAGAGGGTGACCATATGTCCTGTGTTAATAGGAGATGGTCCTCTATTTAAAAGGCTGTCCAGTCCAAATGAAGATAAAGAACCATTGAAAAAAGAGAAGAGCAAGGTTTTGAAACTGACATTTGCCCGGAATGATACAGCGTGACGAAGACTGCGGATAACTTAACCTCATGGATTAGCCAATTATCACCGATGAGCATGTAGGGGCTGATGGAAAAGCAGAAGAAAAAGGTCACTGACAGACACCACCATCCCTTAATAAATCACCTCCCAATCCAATGAGAGCCAAACATTCCCTCTTATTTATGCTTGCAGCCCATCCAGAAGAGTAGCGGGTGGAATAGCAATGAAGTAGGAAGAGTTGCAGCATCAGCCAGTGTACATCACACAGGGAGAGGAAAAGCCCTATAGCCTTGTAGCAGATGAGGATTTGGGCAACATGTGTGGGTGCCTATACATTCAGTTCGTGCCCATGTGCACAGCAGCCAGGACAGATGAGCCTATTAGGTCTCACGCTCTCACTTTCCCCACCTCCAGCTCTGTTACAAGGCAACCTGAAATCTACTCGGAATATCGGTGCCATGTTTTTTGTTTTTTAATACATCACAGCAGAATGGGGATGTCAGCCCCCTGAGAATGCTAATGAGGGTTCTCTGGGCTTTAATACGTACACTATCCTCTGGTGCTCTCCAATTGCATTTCTTCCAACTAATTCTTCCATTACCCTGTCTTAATGAACAACCGCTGGCAATACAGGCTGCTACTTGCAAGGCATGCTAAGGATACTGATGCTCTTGCATCCCACAAGCTGCATTGACTCTCGGTTTTCTTGCCTTCCCCCTTTCTCTCTCCCCCCCCCCCAACACATCTACTGTATTTTTCACTCTATAGGATGCACTGGACCACAAGACGCACCTAGTTTCTAGAGGGGGAAATCAAGGGGGGGAAATATTATTTCCCCCCCAGCCCCAAAGAGCAAAGAGGGAGTCAGTCCCTTCTCCCTCCTGGGGAAAAGTCCGCAAGAGCTGCGCAGAGCTTGTGTTCAGCTCTTGGGGACTTTTCCTGCCTGCATCCCCCCTGCATTCGCTCCATAAGATGCACACACATTTCCCCTGACTTTTTAGGAGGGAAAAGGTGTGTCTTATGGAGTGAAAAATACGGTATGTTGTAAGTGGTTGGGATTCTGCTGCATAGTGTAAAACAAAGAATGAAAGAGGGGGAATGCTGGCAATTCCCCCCCCCTTTTTTTTTTTACAGATTGCACATGATAAAAGGATAGATTCAGAGTTGGGCCTTCTAGTCCAGTCCTCTGCTGATGCAGGAAATCCGGGGTAGCCATCCAGCCTCTCTACCTTAAAACCTCTAATGACAAAAAGTCCTTTGGGCAGATGGGGTCTGCCTCAATGTCTCAAACAGCTTATAGACTAATCCCATTTTATGGAGCTCATCACAACATCCTCCAAGCCAAGGAGAGTTAAAAAATGCAGGTAGTTGCTTTGATGTGCATAGATACCCTCACCAGATAGAAGATAATACCTGGAGGCATCAGGATTAGCATAACTGGATCCACCCTCTATATTATTTCCTAGGAGTAAGCTCTCCCAAACTCAGTGGTGCTTATACTTCTGACTGTATGGGTTCAGCTTGTAGAACTTGCAGAGTTTTAACCAAACACCTCCAGCCACTGAAATGCAATCTCTCAAGGAAGTGGGACCATTTAAAGTGCTTGGGTGAAATAGGATCCCCATCAAAGAAAAGACAGATCCAGACTCTTCTTTCTTTTTTAACAATTTTTTTTTTATTACATTTTCTGTTTTACCATTTAAAATATTCATTTTACATCCTTAAGATATCAGTGACTTCCCTTCTTCTCTTTCCATAGTTCATTTTACGTATCTTATATCTCTGTGTATTTTACAAAAACTATACCAGTCAGTTTTCCATTATTGCATCCATCAAAACTTATTTACACTGTTGAATTTATCTTAATGCCACCAGACTTTTTCAGCTGTACACAATTATTTCCCATATATTCAATAAATGTTTTCCAATCTTCTTTAAATGTATGTTCTTCTTGTTCTCTTATTCTATATGTTAAGTCTGCAACTTGCACAATCCAGACTCTTCTTGATTAGCCCCTTTGTTCTCTCACTCCCTCTGCACGATTCTGTCACACACGAACTTGAAAGCCTCGTTATTGCTTCATCCACTTGCCTGAGCAACAGGCACCTGTCCGTTACTTAGCACTCCAAAAGATGTTGCCATCACTCCTGTTCTGGAAAAGACCTGGAGCTGCATCTACCACATTCTCTGCTATACCAATGCTAGCAAGACGTGTGACCCAAGGACGTGTCCTGGGGGTCAGAGGTCTGGAGCTTGAGGTTTCCCATCCCTGGTCTACATATTTAGATAGAAACATTATTGCTGATCACATCCAAATCAGCCTTTCTCATATTCACATTACAAGAAGCACTGTGCGATCCACAATGACGCCATTGCTACAAAATGGGGCTTTGCCACTGTGATTCTGTTTTCGTTTTTATCCAATGTTCGTCCAGAAAATGTCAGTTCTCCCGCCTGCCTCCAAATCTCCCTTCCCCCTTCCTTCAAAAAGTGACTTGATGAACAATTTCTAATTAGTCTCTTAAGGTAAAAGTTTAAACAAATCAGGATGGGTCTATGAATCATTGATGTGCCTGTAATGAGAGAACAGATGTAAACAGCTGATGCTTCCTGTAAACTATTAATATGTGTCCTAGAATGAATGCAATTGCCAAAGGGCTGCACAGGAGGTGTTTCGCTCACTCAGTCTCCTACTCTTTTCTCCCCGCCATTACCTTCACAAATACACAGGGGGGGGGGGCGGCGAGGAGAAAAACAACTCAAGCTACTGTAAATTGTGTTTAGCAAAAAGAACGAAGAGAAGATTCAATCTCCGCAAAACAACTTGGGGAACATTAGCACACGGCCCATTGCTGCCCACATGGTAAATTCGGCACAGGTTTGCCCCCCAAAGGCCCCCCAACTAAGCCCTGGCTAGGACCTAAAGCAGGGGTGAGGACTTTTTTCCAGTCTGGGGGCCATGTTCCCTCAGACGAGGGTGGTGAGGGCCAACCCTCTGGGGAATGGAATGAGCATGTACGAAATTCATGTGAAGCAGAAATAGGTAGGGCGATCTATCCTTAAAGGGACGTGGGTGGTGCTGTGGTCTAAACCACAGAGCCTAGGGCTTGCCAATCAGAAGGTCGGTGGTTCAAATCTCTGTGACAGGGTGAGCTCCCGTTTCTCGGTCCCTGCTCCTGCCAACCTAGCAGTTCAAATGCACAAAGTGCAAGTAGATAAATAGGCACCACTCCAGAGGGAAGGTAAATGGCGTTTCCGTGTGCTGCTCTGGTTTGCCAGAAGCGGCTTAGTCATGCTGGCCACATGACCCAGAAGCTGTATGCCGGCTCCCTTGGCCAGTAAAGCGAGATGAGCGCCGCAACCCCAGAGTCGGCCACGACTGGACCTCATGGTCAGGGGTCCCTTTACCTTTACCTTATCTATCCTTAACCCAAATACATTCATGCCTCAACACCCAAACTGTAATGAATACCGACCTAGGAATTGCTAAAATCCCTCTGCACCCTTTTTCATTGCACACCTGCCATGTTAAACATGGAGATGAGAGAAATCAAACTTCGTTTTTCTTCTCCATCCCCTCCTTTCTGCCCTCCCCCACCCACTGCCAATTCCGTTTCTGCCTGCGAGCTGTCGTGTAGAATTATTCACATCTGCCTTTTATCTCTGAGGGTGCAAACAGTGGGAAGATATCTCCAACCCACCTTCCCAATTCCTTTTTTTTTTAGCTTTTTTTTTTAGACTTTTCAAATGAAGCTTTGGGTCTTACTAATAAGTCCTGTATCTTGTGGCTGAGGACATTTGATGCTGCAGCAGCATGTCACAATCAGGGTTGCACAATGGGACCTAAAGCTCAGGGCTGCTTCTTGCTTTACTGCACACTGTCTTAGCTGGGGAGCCGTGGGAAGCTGTGAGTTGCCCACCTGCCTCCAGGTGTGATGCATCTCTGGGATCTTTGGTGCTTTAAGGTGACCAGAATCCTGTTCTGCTAGGGTTTGGGGCTCACGGGGGAAGTAGTAGCAATAACCTGAGCATTTTCCATTCAAGGGACATGGGTGGCGCTGTGGTCTAAACTACTGAGCCTCTGGGGCTTGCTGATCAGAAGGTTGGCAGTTCAAATCCCTGCGGCGGATTGAGCTCCCATTGCTCTGTCCCAGCTTCTACCACCTAGCAGTTCGAAAGCACACCAGTGCAAGTAGATAAATAGGTACTGCTGTGGCGGGAAGGTAAACAGCGTTTCATTGTGCTCTGGCTTCCGTCACAGTGTCCCTTTGCACCAGACGTGGTTTAGTCATGCTGGCTGCATGACCTGGGAAGCTATCTGTGGACAAACGCTGGCTTGAAAGTGAGATGAGTGCCACAAACCCATACTTGTCTTTGACTGGACTTAACTGTCCAGGAGTCCAGAAGAGCCAGCGTGGTGTAGTGGTTAAAAGCAGTGGGCTCATAATCTGGTGAACCGGGTTCGATTCCCTGCTCTTCCACATGCAGCTGCTGGGTGACCTAGTCACACTTCCCTGAAGTCTCTCAGCCTCGCTCACCTCAGAGTGTTTGTTGTGGGGGAGGAAGGGAAAGGAGATTGTTAGCCACTTTGACACTCCTTCAGGGGAGTGAAAGGTGGAATATCAAATCCAAACTCCTCTTCTTCTTCTTTACCTTTTTTTACCTTCTTCAGTCAGGCCAGGCAGATCAGGACCCTGGACAGTTCCCACTGGTCCCCACAAACTGCACTGTGTAAAGACATTGTCTCAGCAAAGGACCAGATTAATCTGAAGGCTAAACAAGGCTAGCAGGTCCATCCCTTCCAGTGGCTGCACCCTCTTGGAAGACAGAAATAAATACATTCTTCTGCATTGCTGGGGAGCAGGAGAAGCTACAGGGAGGCTATCTCAGAGTCAAGGATTGCCAAGGGATTCCCCCCCCCCTCTCTCACACACACATGGGATGATCTGTGAATGATCCAAACCTGAATTCTCTCCAGGACAACACTGGGACCTGGGTGCAAGGGACATGACAGATCCAGCTCCAGGGGCCCTTTTACAAACAGCCATCTAGCAACTCTCATCTTCTGTTTAAGTACAGCCTTCAGTTGTGGAGGTAGAGTATAGTCATCTTGGCTAGCAATCACTGATAGCCTTATCCATCAATTTGTCTAATCCTCTTTCAAAGCCCTCCTCACAGTGCCTTTTGACTCTACAATTCTATGATTCTGCAGTTCTGTGATTCTAAGTTGGTGGTCACCACTGCTTCCTGGGGGAGTGAGTTTCATAGTTTGACTATGTGCTGCATGAAAAGTGTTTCTATGTATCTGTCCTAAATCTTCCAACATATATTCAGCTTCCTTGGAGGTTCATGAATTCTAGTGTGATGGCCTGGGACTCGGGCTCGGACTCGGAACCAGACGAGTCTCAGTCTGCACCAGATGCTTTGCCTCAGGCATCATCTGAACCAAGTCTGGGGCCTGATTCTGAAGAGCCCCAGTCTGCACAGCTTCCCCTGCAACAAGCACCAGCTGGGCCAAGTCAGGGGCCTGAGCCTGCCCTGGCTCCAGATGTGGGGATTACCTTGTTGCCTCCAGCTGGGCCATCACTTACAGCTGCTCCACTGCCAGTTGGGTCAGGAGAGGCTGAGGCAGCCTCTGGGTCTAGTAACCCACCGACATCTCCCAAGCTGCAGAGACCGAGGTCTGAGAGAAGGAGAGACCTGAGTACTCGCAGGAGGAGTGCCCGCCTTTGGGCGAGACAGGGAGGTGAGTCACTGGGGGATCAGGACCGGCCATTACCCCGACAGAGATAAAAGGCTGTTGGACCCCGATCCAGGTTGTGGGAGCAACATTGCTGCTTGCTGGAATCTGCCTGAGATCCTGTGCCTGACCTAGCCTGGTTTCCTGCCTTGCCTTGGCCCTGTTGGACTGACTCCTTGCGGAATCCTTGGATTTGGGACCGGACCTGGACCGTGTTGCTCGAGTTAACCCCAGGGCCCAGCACAATGAGAAAGGGAGAAAAACGTTTCTCTATCCACTTTCCCCGTGTCCTGCATAATTTTATAAACGTCTATTATGTTGCCTCTTAAAGGTAAAGGTAAAGGGACCCCTGACCATTAGGTCCAGTCGTGGCCGACTCTGGGGTTGCCGCGCTCATCTTGCTTTATTGGCCGAGGGAGCCAGTGTATAGCTTCCAGGTCATGTGGCCAGCATGACTAAGCTGCTTCTGGCGAACCAGAGCTGCACACGGAAACACCATTTACCTTCCCGCCAATTGGTACCTATTTATCTACTTGCACTTTGACGTGCTTTCGAACTGCTAGGTTGGCAGGAGCAGGGACCGAGCAATGGGAGCTCACCCCATCACGGGGATTCGAACCGCCAACCTTCTAATCGGCACGTCCTAGGCTCTGTGGTTTAACCCACAGCGCCACCCGCGTCCCTATGTTGCCTCTTACTCAGCTCTAAACTGAAAAGTCCCAAGCACTGCAATCTATTTTCTTAGGGGAGTTTCTCCATCCTCTTGATCATTTTGCTTGCTCTACAATATCCTTTTTGAGGTGAGGCGACCAGAGCTACGCACAGTACTCCACAGATTTGTATAACGGCATTATGATATCGCCAGGTGTTTTTTTCTAATTCCTTTCCTAATGATCCCTAGCATGGAATTTGCCTTTTTCATGGCTGCTGCACACTGGGCCGACATCTTCATCTCTGGGCCTTCTCAGCTCATTCCTAGCAGAAATGCAATAGAAGCATGTTGAGGGCTCATTTGAGCAATTGTGCTCAAGAGTGGCCAACATCCAGCTTTGGTGGGGAGAAATGAAGATGTTTCCTAGGGATGATCATTAGCACTGAAATTGCCCTAACGCCCCACACTAGCTGAGCTAAGCACAAACAAGCAGTATTAATAGACCTTAAACCAGTGTTTCCCAACCGGTGTTCCGCGGCACACTAGTGTGCCGCGAGACGTTGCCTGGTGTGCCGCGGGAAAAAATAAAAAATTCGAAAGATATCCAGAGAGGCGGCCTTCAGGCGAGTTTTAATTTTAATTTTCCTTCTCCCACTTAATGCCCCACGCTCGCCCGAGCAGCTTGCAGTCCTCGGTAACCACGGCGACCCGAGGGAGGGGAGGGAACAGGGAAGTCGAGGGCGGCGGCGAGCTGCGATGACGTCAGTGGGCCGCGCCGCCTCGCCCTGGCACGGTGTGAGAGCCCCGGCTAGTGGCGCGAGCTTCGGAATAAGTGGGATCCGCGTGCACGAGACCGAGATCGCGGGTAAGGAGCTCAGCCCTGGGCAGGAGGAAGCGGGGCCGCGCGTGCGGGCCACATCCCCACAGAGAGCGAGCCTCCCCCGGCCCACCACTCCGGGCAGGTCCACTCGCATGAGGGGGCGGCGATGGCGACGGCCGGCAGCTTGCCTGCAATGCCATCCCTCGAGCAGGCGAGGAGCCCGGAGGCTACCAGATGCGAGTCCTCTTTCCTACCCTGCTCGGGAGTCCAGAGCACTTGGTCGCATTCAGGATCTAGAGTGGGGAAGCGGGGCTTGTGTCTGGGCTGGACACATTGGGCTGTCTGTGCCGCTCGACCTGCGGGGAGAAATCAGGGTGGGAGTCACGACCGTGAGGCAGGGCTGCCAAGTGTGGCAGAAGAGGACACGGCCGTCGCACCTGTCCATAGGTAGGAGCTTCTTCCGTGTCGACCTGCTGCCCTAAAGTCTTGGCTTTTTTCTTGGCTTTTTGGCGGTTGGCACAGAAGGAAGGCAAGGGGGAGGGGAAAAAATTGAAACTTACACTTTCGTGCGTCCCTCCCGGCGTGACGCTGCGCGCTGACGTCACGGGGCTGTAATGGTGGTGTGCCTCGAGATTTTTTTCATGAAACAAGTGTGCCTTTGCCCAAAAAAGGTTGGGAAACACTGCCTTAAACAAACAGACTAAGGAAAGAGTCAACAACCAAGGATGTACTTAGGTGGGGGATTTTCAGAGCTTTAAATTTGTCATGCTCATTGTCACATTCTTGCTCAGGCTGAACAGAAACCATTGACGCGGCTGATAAAAAAAAATTGCATTTAAAACGAAACAAAAACAAATGCGAAAACTTAGCCAGTCTTCCAGTCAAATTTTTCACAAAGATTAAGTCGTTAGGACGTGTTCTTCATTTAAAGAGATCAATACTCCAGCTAAATTAAATAAGTTTTACCATTTGTCTGCAACTTGCTGGGGAAGCAAAGCCAATTAATGCTGGTGAAGTGGTTTGTTTATTTAATTCGCCTGATGGCAACATGCTAAAATTCAGCCTTATTGGGCAAAAGTGGTCAATAACATACAGTTGATTATTGCCACCAGATGTAATTGTGTTGGTTCTACTAAAACATTATCTAAATCAGTGTTTCCCAACCTTGGGCCTCCAGCTGTTTTTGAACTACAATTCCCATCATCCCTGACCACTGGTCTTGCTAGCTAGGGATGATGAGAGTTGTAGTCCAAAAACAGCTGGAGGCCCAAGGTTGGGAAACACTGATCTAAATAATGGACAGTATACGGTGCTGTGGAACATTCTTACAGCTGCTAGGATGACATAGGCTAAAACTGAACCCAAGAACGTAAGAACAGCCCTACTAGATCAAGCCAAAGATCCATCTATTTTTGCATCCTGTTCTCACAGTGCCCCAATGCCTATAGGAAGCTCGCAAGCAACACCTGAGTGCAACAGCACTGTCCCTTCCTGAACTTTCCAACAGCTGGTATTCAGAGGTAGAACCTAGCCATGATGGAAAATAGCCATTGGTAAACCTATGCTCCATGAACACGCCTGATTCTCTTTTAAAGCCATTCAAATTGGCAGCCATGACTATACAATGGTACCTCAGGTTAAGTACTTAATTCGTTCCGGAGGTCCGTTCTTAACCTGAAACTGTTCTTAACCTGATGCATCACTTTAGCTAATGGGGCCTCCTGCTGCCGCCGCACCACCGGAGCCCGATTTCTGTTCTCATCCTGAAGCAAAGTTCTTAACCTGAAGCACTATTTCTGGGTTAGTGGAGTCTGTAACCTGAAGCGTATGTAACCTGAAGCGTATGTAACCCAAGGTACCACTGTATATTGGAGCAAATTCCATAGTTTAACTCAGGGGTAACAAACACGATGCCCCACATGTGTTCTTGGACTACAGCTCATATCAGCCCAAGCCAGCAGGGACAATGGTCAGGGATGATAAACATTATGGTTCAGAAACATCTGGTTCTGTTTATGATTTTTGAGAAGCAGCATTCTGCCTTTTCAATATGTTCTCTTCCCTTCCCTGAAAAAAGAACTAAAGAAACCTAAATAAATATCACAAAATTGTTGGTGGGATCCTGAGTGCATTTGTGCCAGAACTTAAAGGGTTATGGTAACCTCTCCCAGGCCCTACCCAGAAGTGAACCCACTGAAATTAATGCACCTAATTTAGTTGTGTTCGTTGATTTCAGTGGGTCTACTGTGAGTAAAACTGAGTTGACTACCACCCCTAGACATTTGGTTCATGCCTCATCTGTGTAAAAGTTGAGGTTTGCCAGAGAAAAGCATGTTTCTGAATCAGAAGAATCTTTATTTGCATCAGCCACTCACCATAGCGATAAAATAATAAAATAAAATAAAATATGTACAGTGGTACTTCAGGTTAAGAACTTAATTCGTTCTGGAGGTCCATTCTTAACCTGAAACTGTTCTTAACCTGAGGTACCATTTTAGCTAATGGGGCCTCCCACTGCCGCTGCCCTGCCAGAGCACGATTTCTGTTCTCATCCTGAAGCAAAGTTCTTAACCCGAGGTAATATTTCTGGGTTAGCGGAGTCTGTAACCTGAAGCATATGTAACCTGAAGCGTCTGTAACCCGAGGTACCACCGTACTGAAGATAGAGGTAAAAACTTAACTATAGAAAACACATTTTGGGGGTTTACATCAATAATAAAATAATAATAGATCTTATTCTATTATTTAGGCCCCAATAAAAACCTTGCAGTTTTTGCTGTCACCTGATCATCTTGATCTGCTAAAAGAAAGGACACAGTAGCAGTGGTTGAGTAACCTGGCATGGACAATAGTAGAAGGGTAATAACCTCACTCCTCAAATCTTTCTAACGAGTGCAAGCCAGAAGCACATGAGCCACTGACTCAATACTGCCATCTCCACAGGGACATAACCGTTTTTCCAGTGGAATTTTTTGAAAATGAAAGCATGTTATTGGGTCCTCATGAGAGACACATAAGCTGAGAACTAGAACTGGAAACAGAACTGTTAGAACCCAATACTAAGAATTTGTCAAGAATGTATAATTTGCTGCTGAAATGGAATACACAGGATGAAACGGTAAAATCAGCTATGATTAAATGGGCACAAGACATTGGTCATGACATTATGTTTGCTGACTGGGAACAGTTATGGACCACCGGTGTTAAGTACACGGCATGTAATGCCTTAAGAGAAAACATTATGAAAATGATCTATAGGTGGTACATGACCCCAGTCAAGCTTGCAAAAATCTATCATTTGCCCAATAATAAATGTTGGAAATGTAATGAGGCTGAAGGTACCTTTTACCACCTTTGGTGGACCTGCCCGAAGATTAAAGCCTTTTGGGAAATGATCTATAATGAAATCAAGAAAGTCCTTAAGAGGACCTTTCCTAAGAAACCTGAGGCTTTTCTCTTGGGCATGGTAGGCCAATTGGTGTTAAGGAAGGACAGGACGTTTTTCATGTATGCCACTACAGCAGCAAGGATTCTTCTAGCAAAGTATTGGAAGACACAAGAACTACCCACGCTGGAAGAATGGCACACGAAGGTGATTGACTATATGGGACTGGCGGAGATGACTGGCAGAATCCGTGACCAGGGGAAAGAGACAGTGGAAGAAGACTGGAAGAAATTTAAAATATATCTAAAAAACTGTTGTAAAATTGAGGAGTGTTAAGATGTCAAGGAATTGGGAAATAGAGAATTGCAGCTGTAATCAATAAGTTAAAGAAGAACTCAAAAGAAATTGAATTGAATAATCAGTTAATTGGAGGAGTTGCTGAAGAAATGTAAAACAAGGATGCAGAAAAGGGGAGGTATGGGGAAGTCTGGGAAGTAAGGTGTATGAAAATAAGGTTATGAAATTATACATGTTTATATGTTTGTATGTTTGTGTATTGTGTATTGTTTGTGTTTATTTTGTGTTTGGAAAACCAATAAAAATTTATTTTAAAAAAATAGAATTTATTTAGAAGACACACACACACATATATACACACACATACATGTATACGGGGGTTGAGCATACATTATCTTTGAGAGGTGGCTGGTAGCTGATGCCTGTCTTTCTCTGTCCCTTTCTACTTGTGTTTCCTGAACTACAGTAAAAGAGCTCAGTTGGAGGAATGAGCTTTAACTGAAGTGCAGGTATCCATCAAGGCTGGCTACCAAGCACTTGAGATGGTAGCACTCGCTGATTTTGTTTTTAAGTGAAATCCTTCATTTCATTTTTGCTTTTTAAAAATCAGTACTTATTTCTTTAAAAGCAAAAGCACTTCACTTGTCTCTCCTGTGCCGAAGACCAGCTGAAAACATTATGTCTTTTGTGGCTTTGTTTTAAAGGAAGCTACTTCACATGGGTGAGCAACAAAGATAGTAATTTCCCCCATTCTTCTTCCTCCACTGTTCAGTATGCTAGGAAGTCAAAACATACAGGATTTGCTCTGTATGGTCTTTCTGACTGACTGGATGTGGGAAGGGTATAGGTCAAGGACCAAATGATCAGGACCACGGAGAGCTCTCTGTGGAGTTGGATGTGAGACCAAAACTTTATTAAGTCACTCCAATCCTCACACATGATTATCGTCATGCAAAGGAGAGAGCAGAGACAAGTCTGTTGGCTGCACAACATCCCACATGTCCCCACCGCTGGTCCTGCTGTCCCCTCCTCACATATTGAGGGCTGAATGTGTGCTTGAGGGAGCCAGCTCTACTCAGGTAGTTTCCTTACACAATTAAGAGCTCCTGAGCTTTGATTGAAGGCTGTGTCCACCCAAGAAGTCTGCGCAGTGCAGACCTTTGATGAGATCATCTGTAGAATGAAAGCAAGGGCACTCGCCAAACCCCTCAACTGCCAAAAAAAGTAAGGTAAGCACAGCAGAAACTCTGCATCTCACTCATGAGAATTCCAGCAATATTTACTTTCCCTGTTGATCATTTCATAATGCAATTTATTTTCTCTGTAATTGATGAAGAATGATCCAAGACACGGAAGAAATTTTCAGCACAATCAATGCGAGAGATGACAGAGAAGTGTGGGGGGAAATTCCCTGGGGGTTTCAACCTTGGCTCACACCAAATCCCCAATTGGTGAGGCTTTATTCAGTAATGAAATTACAGCACAGAGTTCCAAGAGTCTGCAAGAACTTTCCATTAGGATACACACTATATAGGAAAAATATATACCAGCTGTTCATCCTATACCCAACCACTTTCTGCCATCCCAGCACCTCGCCATCTCTCAACCAATCACAGCCCTTGAAATGCAACTTACTCAACCTATTTTTACTGTATGTATCAGAATCCTCCTTGTACCATATATGTAATTTTTAATATTCAGCCATTAGGTTCCTCCTCAACTGGTTCTTATCAGTTTTGTGGTCAGGTTGCACGTGACACTGACCCCACTGATAATGAGTTTAACAGAAATTATAACAGCAGCCAGAGAAATCTAGAGAACAGAGAGAAGAAAATGGTGGAAGGTATCAAAAGCCAAAGAGAAATCCAAGAGGAGGAAAAGATCAGCACGAGAGAAAGAGAGAGCCCTTGATATTTATCACCCGGAAGATAATCAGAAATCTAGGTGAGAGCTGTTTCCGCTGAATAAGCTGATGAAAATCCAAACTGACAGGGATCACGAAGAGAATTATCAGATAAAGACCGAAGGGCTTGAGGAAACACCACCAGATCGAGAACTAGAGAGAGAAGGAAGCAAAGAGATAAGATGATATTCGTTAGCAAGGAAAAAGGTCAAAGGCTTTAAAAGATTCACAGCAACAAGGGCAAACATTGTGCAAGAAGGCGAAGAGCTGAGCGCTAAGGAAAGATTTAAAGATCTGATCTGGAGAAGGCGGGATAGCTGGAGTGATAGATTCCAAGAAAGGTGACAGAAAAGGGTCAAGAGTGCAAGCTGTTGAATGAGAAAGAGCTGAAATGTAGAATGTCCACAAGAGGAGAGGAAGAATAGGGTGAAGAGAGGATGAGAAAGGAGGGAAGGGGGCACAGATGGAAGCAAGGTAGAAACATGAGCAGCTGCCTTTTACTGAATCAGACTCTTGGTCCACCTAGCTCAGTATAGTCTACACTGATTGCTGGTGGGTCTCCAGATCTTTTTCACCCCTGGGGATTGAACCTGGAACATTCTGTGTGCAAAGCATATGCTTTACCACTGAGCCATTGCCCTTCCAGTGTAGTCAGAAAACAAATGGGGAAAGACTTGGAGAAAGAATGAGGAGGAACTTGGTGAAAAGGAGAATGAATGAATGGAGCATGGATGGAGGAAAGCCATTTTGGAAGAGGAGAAGAATGCCTGGAATGCATACTACAAATGCAAGAGGTGGTCAAGTGATCGTTAAGTGGCATGCATATGTACATAGTTTTAGCAGCAGGATCACCATGAGACACAGTTACTCTTGCCACGGCCTACTGATGATAGGCTTGTGGTGACATAGAATTGGGCTTTTCCACCTGTGGCAGTG
Organism: Podarcis muralis; assembly: GCF_964188315.1. Taxonomy (NCBI): domain Eukaryota; kingdom Metazoa; phylum Chordata; class Lepidosauria; order Squamata; family Lacertidae; genus Podarcis; species Podarcis muralis. The sequence goes on from NC_135668.1 coordinate 8,803,317, forward strand.
GAGCTATGGAATGCCTACCCTGATGAATTACATGTGGCCCCACCTGTATGGGCATTCAATCACTCTTTGATGACATGTTTACACAGGCATTCTCTTGATCTCTCCGTCAGTTTCCATGGGATTCTTTTTCAGGATATTTTAATTATGGGTGTTCATATTTCAATGTTTCAATGGGATTGTTTTGTTGTGTATTTTAATTATGGACATTTAAAAACTCAATTTTAAAATTGCTATAAAACCAAGAGAAATAAAACCACAAACCTGAGTGGCCACAAATATTGTTTGTTGTTTGTTTGTTTACTTACTAGCCAAAATGGCTTCAGCTCCGATTTTCACTGGTTTCACCTTGCATGTACACAGGGCTATCACCAACAACTGGCTTTATAGGGCATCTACTGAAACCCAGTGTCCAGCAAAGGGGCCACTTGGCTCTACTCCTCCTATTTTGAGTTGCTGCCTGCCATCTCCACGTGCGCTTGCAGAGACAAGTGCAAGGAGGAGTGGCAACCTCTGTGCACCTGGCATTCCCCTTCTGGGCAGTGGTGTGGATCAGTCTAGAGCAGGACTGGGGAGCCAGCAGCCATACAGTCCAATTCCCAGCAGGCCTCACAAATATCAACAAAGATCATGGAAGAAGGGGTGTTGTCCTCCAGTAACATCTGGAAGGTTACAGGCTCTCCAGCTCTGATCTGGATAGGACAGATGAATGGACAGAGGGGGGCACCAAGAGCATCATGTCCAAAGGACCCCCAGAATCTGGAAGTCACACTGCATGTAGCAGTGTTGGCGAGCAAGATCTAACCAACGTCCTTTCAAATGAAATTGTGGATTCCAGCAAGAGATTGCTTGCTGCTGTTGGCTCTAAGTCAAACCTCAATTTCCATTCAGCCTCGGCACCTCATCAGTGTAATAGTGCAAAAGTGAGGCCTGGTACGGGATAATGAAATGAGAGCACACATCCTGCAATCAGAGGGAATCTTGAAAAGCCATCATGTACTTGAAAAGTCCCTGGCTTACAGCTGAGACGGCTGAACTGCCACATTTAGTTAATCCTGAAACATGATCCATCTACTATATTTTGCAACCATCCATCTGTCTTAGCACCAGAATGAATTTTTCAATTGCCCATTGAAGGGGAAATCATGGCACTCCTCTCTTGCAATCTCTTCTCATTCATTCTATAAACAATCCTGCAGTTTAGGGAATCCCCATAGGTTTGTAATGCAGCAGAAGGTGAATAGCAGGAAGACAATCAAGCACGGAATTTTGTCAGTGATCAACAACTTTGGATGTTTCTTTCATTGTGGATACAGCATTTCTTATTGCTTCCAGACTCTGGTATTTTCAATTCCCTTGGCACTAAACAGAAAACAGTAAATTCCACTGAACAATGGAACAGTACGACATTTTGAAGAGGTCGACCTCATTCAGGAGAGCCCCTCAAGTCCAGAAATGCTTTGTATCGATCCATTATTATATACCCAACTTCATGAGGGTCAACATAACTGCATCTGCCCTGTGCTTTTTTTCCTGGGAGTAAGGGCTCTTGGATTCAGTAGTGCATACTTCAGATTGCAGAGGTTCGACTTGTAAAACACATTGAGCTTTAACAAAAGATCTCCAGAAAGCTAAAATGCAACCTGTAGCTTTTAATTAAGAATGCAAACTTGGCAAGAAGTGTTACCATTTAAACTTTCATTACAAACCTCCTTCAATGGTTGTACCAGCCATTCCTTCAACGCTTTGTAATATCTAGCAGTCAAACCATCTGGTCCTGGAGATTTTCCCAATTGCATATTCTGAATGGCACCCTCTATTTCTTGTCCTGTTATTTTCTCATTCAAAATCATTTTACTTTGCTCTGAAATTTTTTGTAATCCATATTTCTTAAGGAATTCTTCTATTTCTTCTTCGTCAACTGGCCCTTGTGTGTATAATTTCCTGAAATAACTCTGAATAAATAAATTCTAAACCGCCCTGTGAATGAGGCATGGAGCAGAAACCTTTTTCACGGAGGAAGAAAACTTTATAGAAATTGGAAGCTTTGACACAGTAGTAGCTTATGTTCCGTAGCTGGCATGCTACCCTGGGACAGATTTTTCTCTCTCTTTATGTACCCTAGCTCTTTTTTCAACCACCCCTTCCTTTTATCTCCAACACTAAAACTGTGCTGGTAATCTTCAGCGCTACCATTCCTCGTACCTCTCACTCTTTCGTCCACCCTTATGGAACATTTCTCATCAGTGATGGTCAGTGAAATGGTTCACTGGTAGGAACCATCAGCTGCTGATGCGAGGCACTCAAAAGGATGTGAATTCCTACCTTTATCGGTAACTATCTTGATGAAGCAATCATGGTGGGGACAAAGGGATGCCACAGTTAGAGCCATGCAAGGGCTCAGTTCCTCGGTGTTTTTTGCCTGCCCAGGTGGAGGGTAGAGAAGCATCAGTTTGTATAGAAGCTTGCCTACTGTACAAGGGTAAAATTCGCAACTTCAACCACTTTGGCCTCCTCCCCGCCCCTCACTGGCATGTGGTCCTAAGAAGCTTGCCCAAGTGGGAATGTGGCTGTTGGTCTGGAAAAGGTTCCCTGCCATGGGTTAGCTGATGCAGGATGCTGATCCGTGTAGGTCAGCCTTTCTCAACCTTGGGTCCCCAGATGTTTTTGGCCTACAACTCCCATAATCCCTAGCTCACAGGACCAGTGGTCAGGGATGATGGGAGTTGTAGGCCAAAAACATCTGGGGACCCAAGGTTGAGAAAGGCTGGTGTAGGTGATTAGCCAATCGGCAACCACGTACTTGCACAGTGCTGATTTCAGCAAAAGCAGCTAGCCAATTAGCAACCATACCTTTGCACAGTGCTGTTTGGGGTGCCCCCTCCTGCCACCAACATCTCATGGACATTAAACAGGGGGTGAAGAAATCCATCTCCTGCCTCCTTTGATTAACCCAGTGTGGCACCTAGCAGTTCTTGCAAATAAACTGGCTTCCATCCCTGTTTCTCCTTTCTCTTAACTTTCTCTGGGAAGGCTTCTCATATCTTAAAAATGAACACCGATAAAAATGTGCTAGTTTCACTCTTCTGCTCCTCGCCCCTCTAGTGGATCATTCCATTATTTTTTTCCCCCAAGCTTACAACCCCAGGGTTATCTTGGATTATTTTCTCCTCACTTTCCCTCACTGATTCTTACATATTTCTGGTAGCTTGGTGCTGCACATCTTCTGTGCAGAGAAAATCTGCTGCAAAAATAAAATAAAATAAGGAACTTATCTTTCAATGATGGGGCAATGTTGAGAGCATGAGTGGGTAGCCTTGCACTATTTTTAAATCACTTTTTTTTCTTCAGAGATTCACATATCTATTTCATCTTGCTAAAGAAAAAAGCTGGCAAAGCTTGCTTTAAGCCTTGCACTATTTTTAAATCATATTTTTAGAGAGAAACATATCCATTTCATCTTGCTAAAGAAAAACAGAGGTGAGATATATATATATATATATATATATATATATATATATATGCAAAAATGCTTTAATGATGCAGATGGGGGGGTGTTCCTTTGGTCCAGTGATGTCGTGGGTGTAACACAACAGGTGTGTCTGCAATAGCCAGCCTATGTCTTCATTCTGAAAGAAGGAAGCAACATGCTTTGTGGGGTTGGGGAAGTCAACCCAGTCTGGACTTTAGTGAAAATCTGAAGATCTCGTTTGGGAAGAGAGCACAGCAGGACAAAAACGTGTGAGCATTGACGTGTGAGTAGTGATGACGCATCAAATAACCTTCACTCTCAACAACCACTGTAGGGCCTAACAAACATGCATGAAATTCAGCGTAGACCCATTGAAAGTAATGAACATGAGAAATTTAGGCCCATTAATTTCAATGGGTCTACTATGGGTAAAACATATTGGATACAAAAATTCTACTCAGAGTAGACTCATTGAATTTAAGGGTCATGAATTACTTGACCCTTTACTTTCAGTGGGTCTACTGGGTGCAAGTAATTCATGACCTTTAAATTCATAGGGTCAAACACTTCATTTGTGTGAGGACTTCATTTGATCTGCATTTTTAAGCAACCAAGTTGATCAGTAATCACTGAATAATTATGTGGACTATCACAGTTATCCTTCAGTTTTGGCAGCTCTGAATTTTGACATAAAGGTAAAGGGACCCCTGACCATTAGGTCCAGTCACGGACGACTCTGGGGTTGTGGCGCTCATCTCGCTTTATTGGCCGAGGGAGCCGGCATACAGCTTCTGGGTCATGTGGCCAGCATGACTAAGCCCCTTCTGGCAAAACCAGAGCAGCGCACAGATACGCCGTTTACCTTCCCGCCAGAGTGGTACCTATTTATCTACTTGCACTTTGATGTGCTTTCAAACTGCTAGGTTGGCAGGAGCAGGGACCAAGCAACGGGAGCTCAATTCGAACCATGGTTTTTTACACAATGTTGCTTAACATACACCGCTTTTTAAGCAATTTCTCCTATCGTCATGCACTTTAGTATGTTATTTTAACAAACATACACATTTTTTTGTAAATAAATAAATAACGCCCCCCCCAACAAGAGAACCATATCACACAATTCAGAGATATGTATGTTTCAAAGGATAGCAGCCTTTCCATTCACACAGTAGCTCAATAGGTGCGAATTAGGTAAGTTCACATTAAAATGTAAACTGAACGCATCCCCCCACACCCTGTGCCTACATTGAAAAGTTGTGAAACCAAAACATGGCAAAAATATATTGCTCTGTCCATCCTTATTCACAGCAAAAACTGTGATGATTTGGCACTAGATATAGCAATCTTTCTGATGTTCAGGCTGTGGGTAGCATTGCTTATGAGGGCCAAAAGGAGACGATCCACACAAAAGCGGGGAGTATCAGTAGACTTGGGGGAACCATGAGGTTTTCAGAAGTACAAAAAATATTTATGTGTGTGTACATTCGGGGGGGGGGGACTTTGGGGAGAAGACCCCAAAACAATCCAGTGTGGACTGGACATGCTCAGTGGGCATGGAATGTTGACTGGGTGTTGGGTGCTGGTGGAGCATAAAACTGGAAGGAGGGGAAATGGAATGGAGTAACTGGAGAAAGGGCCTGGGCGGAACAGCTGTAGTTCACGCGGCAGCCTTTTTGTTGCATCAAATCTCCTCCTCCTGTGTTACCCTGTAAACTAGAAACAAGCAGATTTATCCCCCTTTCAACTCATCTCTTCTTCTATAGAATTGCTGTGCCCTCCGTGTCCTTCATCCTGGATTCTGATTTCAACTAGGGGATTTCTAAAATTAGCTGTGGATACATGGGGTGTCAGCACAGCCTTCCTTTCCTTTCTACCTCCACCTTGCCACTTAGCAGTAAACATATGTGCATTGAGTAAATCACACGCACATACACACACACACTTTTTTTTAAAATGACTTTTATTGGGGGGGGGGATAAATATATATTTCCATCATTAAATAACCACCATTGCAATCTCACATTCATTGACTTCCCTCCTTCCCCTTCCACTGTTCTTTAAATTTTCCCATAATTTCTGCATATTCTAAAAGTAAAAACAAACAAAAAATCCATTTAATTTAATTTTCCACCCATTTATATCTCACTACTGTATGTCATGCTGTTGAATTTCGGTCCAGGACCTCTTCTGAAGGCTGGCGGGGGGCAAAAGTCTTTGTCCCCCCTGCCTGCCTTCCCAGGGGCTTTTAAATCACCCCGGACAGTGGAGAAGTCCTCCGCTGTCCCGGGGCGATTTTAAAATGCCGCCCGCCAGCATTTTAAGATCGCCCCGGACAGCGGAGAAGTCCTCCGCTGTCCCGGGGTTTTTTAAAATGCTGGGGGTGGGAAGAAAAGCCCTTGTCCCCCCCCCCCCAGCCTTCAGAAGAGGTCGGGGGACAGACTGTCCCCGGACCTGGTCTGAAGGCGGTTTCCATAGGAACGCATTAATTGATTTTCAATGCATTCCTATGGGAAACCGTGCATCGCAAGACGAAAAACTCGCAAGACGAAGAGACTTGCGGAACGAATTAATTTTGTCTTGCGAGACACCACTGTATTTTCCAAATACTCCACAAACGTTTTCCACTCCTCTTTATATACTTGATCTTCTTGCTCTCTTATTCAGCTGGTTAGGCCTCCTAACTCTGCATAGTCTATCATTTTAAGCTGCCATTCTTAGGAACCTCTCTCCCCTTCCACTTTTGGGCTAACAAAATCCGAGCTTCTGTAGTTCCGTACATAATTCAGGTTGTTTTTTTTCTGGCTCCCCCCCCCCCTTAATGTGACCTTCTTAGGATAATCTCAATGTTCTTTTTCCATTGTTTCACCCGTGCGCATAAGCACCTGTGTACAGTGGTACCTCGGGTTAAGCACTTAATTCATTCCGGAGATCCGTACTTAACCTGAAACTGTTCTTAACCTGAAGCACCACTTTAGCTAATGGGGCTTCCTGCTGCCGCCTTGCTGCCGGAGCACGATTTCTGTTCTCATCCTGAAGCAAAGTTCTTAATCTGAGGTACTATTTCTGGGTTCTGTAACCTGAAGCGTATGTAACCCGAGGTACCACTGTATTAGTAAAACCCTACTCAAGAAAAGCCTTGGTCCTGTCATCTGAAGAATCACATCAACATTTTCTCTCTCTCTCTCTCTCTCTCTCTCTCTCTCTCTCTCTCTGTGTGTGTGTGTGTGTGTGTGTGTGTGTGTGTGGAGTTTAGTTCATGCACACCTGCACATCAGCAATGCAGACTGCTGATAAGAGATGAAAGGAAAGGAAATATACCTGCAGTGCCACCTACAGAGTTTGGGGAAACACATGGAAGAACCATGGCTTTTGGGGAAGGGCTGTAGCTCAGTGGTAGGGCATCTACCTCGTATGCAGAAGGTCGCAGGTTGGATCCCTGGCATCTTTAGGTAGAGCCAGGAGAGGCTGTCAGGAGTTCAGCCTACACTCGAGTAGGACCCTGGTAGAGACATATGCTCAACTGGCATGTTCTCTTCCTCCTGGTCAATCGTTTGGGAGCTTCAAAAGCTTTCTTCTGCCTGAACATCACAGCGACCAATGCCAAGCGACACCGGCACACTTAGGGATCCGCAGAGTTTGCGCAGTTTCGTAACAGACCTCAGCAACTCAGCATTTGGGCTAATCTACTTTATTTACATATAAACACACACGGAGCACTGCAACATGGCTCCCTCTCTCTAGCATCAGACAGCAAAGAGAAAACAACAACAACAAAGGACAATCGTCCCACTTCATGGAACACAGTAGCACAAACATCCTGTCTTCATCACTTCCCACTCTGTGGAGTCAAAACATATACCGTCATGTGATAGACAACAATCCCATGACTGCAATCATAGAGCAGGAATTCTAACAGACTTCCTGCCTGAACCCCTAGAAAGCTGCTGCCAAGTAAGCAATCTTGAACTACGTTGACTAAAGTTCTGATGTAATATAAGGCAGCTTCCTGTGTTCCTGATGGTCTATTCTATACACACACACACACACACACACACATTTTTATTGGTTTTTGCATACATTTTCCAAACAGAACATATCATCTTATCTTATACATCATTTGGCTATTTTAGCCTAAGGCTTCCATCAACCACATCTAATGATTTTCAAACCTCCTCTTTTAATCTTACATGTATTGCCCTAACTATTACTTTTAATAGTCCATAACTTCTAATCCCTTCTTATATGTCTTTTCTGTAATATTTCATATAGTTCTCCTTACAAATTTTCTTGTAGTCCTACAAGCTTAGTAAGTTGAGTACAATTGTCTTTCAAATAGCTCGCATACTTACTCCAATTTTCAAGAATTTCTGGTCCCACTGGTTTCAAATTCTTCCTGTCATCTTGCCCAATTCTGCATAGTCCATTAACCTGATGGTCCATTCTTAATGGTTCTTCCACCAAAACAAAAGCAATTCCAAACTCCTATATTTGGTGAAAAATTCTGGAGAAGAAAATTTCAGAAGTGTCCTGTTTCCTGGGCTACTCCACCACATTCTAAGTTATGAAGGAATAAAAAGGTAAAAGGACCCCTAGACAAAGGCGATTATGGGGTTGCAGAGCTCATCTCACTTTCAGGCCAAGGGAGCCAGCGTTTGTCCACAGAAAAGCTTTCTGGGTCATGTGGCCAGCAGGACTAAACTGCTTCTGGAGCAACGGAACAACGTGACAGAAACCAGAGTGCATGGAAACGCTGTTTACCTTCCTGCCACAGCAGTACCTATTTATCTACTTGCACTGGTGTGCTTTCGAACTGCTTGGTTGGCAGGGGCTGGGACAGAGCAATGGGAGCTCACTCTGTAGTGGGGATTCAAACTGCTGACCTTCTGATTGGCAACCCCAAGAAGCTTTGTGGTTTAGACCACAGCTCCACCCACGTCCCCACTATGAATGAATAACAACACCCTAACTACATACAAGACCTTCCTACTCTGGCTTTAAGAATAAGTTACATGTGCCTGAAAGCAAGAGAAAGTCTGAATGAACAGATTTTGATGCAGAAGCTGGCAGTTGTCCCACTCTCACACACCCCCACTTGCCCAGAGCACTCTCCATGTGCCAAGGATCACTGTTCAATCACGCTGTGATTCACAGCAGGGTCACAATTATCCCAGCTGTATCGGAAATACGGGGTGTGGAGAGACCCCCCGTGTTCCTAACATGCAAAAGATCACTGTCCAATCACTCTATGATTCACAATTGCAGCAGGCAGGGGGGCAGTTCCATCTCTGCTGGATTAGGGGTGACTGGGGTCGGGAAGGCTAAAGGCTTCCCACCTATCGATGCTTCTGACGTGCATAAGATTGCTGTCCGATTGCCCTGTTAAAGAAGCACATTAATAGTGGTCTCAGCTGGGTTGGAAGCGCTGGGGGTGGTGGTAGGCTGTAGCAGTGGAGAAAACTGACAACAACCCCTTCTGCTCTTTGCATGTTTCTTTGCTCTTTACTTTGTTGTTACTATGGCGATGGAACAAAAATACAAAATTGTGTGTCATGGTTTACCGTAGGTTGATGATGTGGGTTTTTTTATCTACATTGGTGTTGGACAGCAGACGCTTTCTGCTCATGCACATGTCCAATTCGAAGTAAACCCCACCTGATTTGCACCCAGGACATATATCACTGGGGCCACTCATATTCCGCTATTCAGTGTGTGCAAAAATAAATACAGTGAACACTCGGATTGCGAATGTGATCCATGTGGGATGCACGTTCACAACCCGCAGTGTTCGCAACCTGCGTCTGCGCATGAGCAGGTTGTGATTTGGCACTTCTGCACATGCGCAAAGGGCATTTATTTGCAGGACTTGGATTCCATTTATTGCAGGACTTGGATTCCTGAGGATATTTTTGTTGTTAATGGGCGTTACAAGAGGTTTAGGGTCCTGGAGAAATGTGAAGGCAGTTCTTCTGGCTGCTAAGTTGTTATTAGAAGGCACACACAATGGATCACCTGAACTCCAATGTCTCCCCAAGTGGTTTGTCCCCTGGGGTGGCAGCCTCAAGCTGTCCATCAGTCAGGGAATGGTCTGAAGATGAGGACTGGGGAATGCATTCTATGGCAGACCAACTTTTCTCCGATGGAGAGCTGGAGGGGGAAGAATCACACACACCCTTGTCCACAGCATGTTCAGAAGCAAAGAAAGAGGCAGAAGCTAAACAGCTTAGGGGGGAGTTGCCCAGTTACAAGATAATAATGACAGAACCAGAAGGGAAGGTGCAGCTAGTATGTCCCATGTCCCATGTCAATTCTTCGGCGATCAGCCTTCTTTATGGTCCAGCTCTCACTTCCATACATCACTACTGGGAAAACCATAGATTTAACTATACGGACCTTTATCGGCAAGGTGATGTCTCTGCTTTTTAAGATGCTGTCTAGGTTTGTCATTGCTTTCCTCCCAAGAAGCAGGCGTCTTTTAATTTCGTGGCTGCTGTCACCATCTGCAGTGATCATGGAGCCCAAGAAAGTAAAATCTCTCACTGCCTCCATTTCTTCCAGCTAGGGAGAGACAAATCAGTCAATGTCATTTCCATTTAGCTTTTCTCTTTTTTCATATTCAGTGGGCCCCATTTCCATATGGGTTTGCAACCCCCTCACCTCAAAAAAATCTGTATACATTTTGAAACACATTTCCTCTTATGGAGGCAATTATTGCCTAATATACAGTCCTGCAAGCATTTCTCCCTTATATAATGCATTTTAATACATTTATTTTTTTTACTACTAAACCTCATTGGGGTTTTTCTACAGTCAAGCAGCATATAAATTTTATGAAATATATAAAACAAAATAATACTATACACAGTGTGCCATACAGTTTTTGGTTGGAGAACAGGGTTGAGAAATTTGCAGAAGTGAAAAATTTCAACCGGCAGCTGCATTTCAGTTTGTGCACTGGTTCTGGAAGTAGATATTAGAGGGGCTCACATTGAAATGTAAACCAAATGAACTCCCCCCCCCCCCGCATCCCTATCTCCAGCCATGAACCACCGCTTCTGCAAAAAAGTTAACAAGCAAGGGGAAAGATCATATCCTCATGCCATTAATAAATACATCGTTCAGTTCATTATCCATCTGTAAAAATAGCATTCAATTTGATGCTTGCATTTGGAGAGTCAGGGGAATTTGAGCAGGATGTAAAGAAGGGAGGGGGACCGGCATAAAGATGGATCGGAGCAATCAAAACATGATAAAAAAACAAAGCAAGGAAGAGAGCAATGGGAGGGGAACGGGGTAGGAATAGATGGAAGGATAATGATGAATATTAAAGGGGCAAAGGAAGAGACGAACAAGAATGGATAGAGAAAAATTACCCAAAACTGAGAACGGTGGAGGGGGCAGAGAGAAGTTGGAATGAGCAAATAGAGGAAGAACCTCTAATCCTCAGCAAAACGAGGAGATGAAAATGCTATTTGCTGCAAACTCTGAATGAGTTTAATGGGTTTATATTAGCACGAAACCGAGACCATGTATTTGTGCAGGGAAATGGATGCTTTCATTTGGCCAGCAAATGCCTTGGTGTTAGCATTTCTGAGTGCAGGTGGGAGTTCTCATGATTTACAGCTCCTCTATGGGGAGAGGAGGGGGACATGGGTGGTGCTGTGGTCTAAACCACTGAGCCTAGGTCAGAGGTTCAAATCCCCATGACGGGGTGAGCTCCCGTTGCTCGGTCCCAGCTCCTGCCAACCTAGCAGTTCGAAAGCACGTCAAAGTGCAAGTAGATAAATAGGTACCACTCCGGCAGGAAGGTAAATGGTGTTTCCATGCGCTGCTCTGGTTTGCCAGAAGCGGCTTAGTCATGCTGGCCACATGACCCAGAAAAACTCTGGGGACAAACACCAGCTCCCTCGGCCTATAGAGTGAGATGAGTGCCACAACCCCAGAGTCATCCGTGACTGGACTTAATTGTCAGGGGTCCCTTTACCTTTACCTATGGGGAGGGGAAAGAAGGGTCTGCACATACCAAATTAGTATGTTTGGGGGGGCAGGCAGAGGCGGAACAACCTGCTCCGGTACCCAGAGTAGTGTGTGTCCAAGGGGGTGTGGCGCGCCGCCCACGGGGGCTTGGAGCACGTCACAGGGGGTGCACGGCGAGCGGCGTGCGCCCCGGGAGGTGCTGCAGATCAGGGGTTAGCATTTTGCCACCCCACCTTTGGAATGGCACCCAGAGCACACCGCCCCTCGCCCCCGCCTCAGAACACCCCTGGGGGAAGAGAGGATGTGGGTGAGATTCTATCCCATGGAAGTAGGATTAATTCTCCATCTTCTGTTTGTGAGTTCTGGTCACCTCACCTCAAAAGGTGGCAAAAGATTCAGAAAAAAAGCAAACAAAATGGTCAAGGGGCTGGAGCAGCTCCCCTCTAAGCAAAGGTTACAACGTTTGAGTTGTGTGGGTTTCTTTTGCTTTCAAGGAAAGTCAAGTATTTCTTAGGTCAGGAAACAGTTGCCGGCAGCATGAGTATGGAACTTCTCAATTGTCCTCAAGGCATCCGAAGCAAAGGCTACATTGACAACAATGGCTGCTAGACACCATGGCTCTGTTCCACCTCCGTTTTTGGAGGCAATAGGCCTCTGAGGACCACCTGGTGGGAATCACAAGTGGGTAGAGTACTGTGTCAGTTTGCATTTCTTAGTACAGAAAGTATTGATCTGATGTGCAGAGATCTTTACTGTTCTGCCTGTTTCAAGAGGGTTCTTGAAAGTTTTCTTTCTATGTGAAGGAAACAGGCAGAAGGTTCTTGTTTGGGTTATTTCCTCCTGGGAAGCTGAGTACAGCTGGTTTAAACTGGTACTATTATCTTTCTGTCAAGGTCATGCTGACTATAATATGCCAGAAGGAGCCTGGCTCTCTCTCACAATTTCTCTTTCTGTCTCTTCGTTCTGGTGTTCTGTATGCTTAAGTGTTAAGGTTTAGTCTTATTATAAGTATTGTAAATTTTATTGTAAGTGCTGCAACTGGATTTTTATGCACTGTGCCAATCCGGAATGTATTGGATTTGTGACCATTATGCTCATTTGCCTTCAGTAAAGTTCTGCTGGATGAAGTACAATTGCCTCTGGTCTATTTTTTTGGAAACTTTGCATCTTGTTTAAGTTTTTCCCTCCTCTAGCGATGGCACGTCATGCTGTTGCACTCAGGTTCTGCTCCAGGCTTCCCACAAGGATCTGGTTGGCCACTGTGAGAACAGGAGGCTAGGCTAGATGAGCCTTTGGCCTAATCCATTGGGACTCTTTTTATGTTCTTATTTCCTCCTGGCAGTGCCCTGGAATGACACCAGGCCCTGGGCTTTGTGGTTGATGCAAAAGGTAAAAAAATTGCTGTTGTTTTGACTTGCAGTAGTAACCTTCTCCCCAGGGCCGGCCCACCCATGAGGCAAATTGAGGTGATTGCCTCAGGTGGCAGAATCCACAATGTCAATCCTTCCCCTCCTCCCTTTGTTCCTGATGTAGATCTTCCTTCACGCCTTCTTCCCAGGTGGGAAGAGGGTGCCATTTTGAGATCCATCTCAGGTGTCAAAATGTCTTGGGCCGATCCTGAACCCCGCTCCCTACACAATCACCATTCTTAGGGAAAAAGAAAGAAGCTATGCTCAGCATGAGAGAAACTACGGGTCCATACATTTACCATGTCCTCAGAGGCAGAAGGAACAGACAAAGCCTCTCTTATTGCAGGATACAGAAGCCCCACTCCTGCTAAACTGTTTATCATTGTCCCTGGAAAGCCTGCAAGCAGAATCTAAATACAACAGTACTTTACCCACCTGCGATTCCCAAGAGCTGGTAAACCCACTTTCCTCTTGAACAAGGGCTATATACCTGCAAGGGGGTGGAGGGAGAGAGAAAACACTGAAAGCAGGAGCCCACCCCCATTTTACTTGAGCATATACCTGGTTCAAAAGGTTTCCTTTCCCCTCCTCGCGCTGCCTCCTTTTCATGTAAATGGAATTTTGTTTCTGTTCTGTGCTTCTGGGCCAAGAAGAGAAATGTTCCTTGTTTCTTTTTCCTTGTGCTGCCAGAAGTAATTTTCCAGAAATCTCATTTAAAAAAATAAAAACAAACAAACAAACCAAGCTCCCTTGTTTTACGTTTATTACCAAATTTGTTTTGTGGACTTATGTGGAATAGCTGCCGGACTCAGAACAATAATATACCCAACAATCCAGCATAAAGTGCAGGGGGGGGAGGAAATATGGACCATAAACGTGTAATCTCTTTCAAAACAATTAAAGAAGAAGATAAACTTGATTATAATCTAAATTTCTTTTAGATATCAGGCACACACAGAGATCCAACCAACAAAGGGTTGTCATATTTCAAAAAGTAAAAACCAGGACACCCCAAAGGTTGTTCTAACTTTTTTTTAAGAAAAAACCCCCCAAAAGTGATTTTTTTATTGGCTTGCCTAAGATCCAGGACAAAGCATCGTCTTTAGGAAATCCACATCCACACAGGACATTTGTTGTTTAGTCGTTTAGTTGTGCCGGACTCTTCATGACCCCATGGTCATGACCCCATGACACGCCAGGCACTCCTATCTTCCACTGCCTCCCGCAGTTTGGCCAAACTCATGCTGGTAGCTTCGAGAACACTGTCCAACCATCTTGTCCTCTGTCGTCCCCTTCTCCTTGTGCCCTCCATCTTTCCCAACATCAGGGTCTTTTCCAGGGAGTCTCCTCATGCTCAGCTTCACGATCTGTCCTTCCAGTGAGCACTCAGGGCTGATTTCTTTAAGAATGGATAGGTTTGATCTTCTTGCAGTCCATGGGACTCTCAAGAGTCTTCTCCAGCACCATAATTCAAAAGCATCAATTCTTCGGTGATCAGCCTCCTTTATGGTCCAGCTCTCACTTCCATACATCACTACTGGGAAAACCATAGCTTTCACTATACGGAACTTTGTTGGCAAGTTGATGTCTCTGCTTTTTAAGATGCTGTCCAGGTTTTCAAAAAGTAAAAACCAGGACATCCCAAAGGTTGTTCTGGCTTTTTTTTAGGAAGACCCCAAAGGGGTTTTTTTTTACAACCCCCCCCCCAAAAAAAAGTGATTTTTCAATTGGCTTGTGTAAGATCCAGGACAAAGCATTGTCTTTAGGAAATCCCCCCCCCCCCGACATATGGCAGCCCTAAACATTAGTCATACTTTAATCCCACTGTATCCCAATGCTGCAAGCAGGAACACTCAGATGTCCTCTTGAATTCAGTGGGGCCTGTTACCAGGTCAGTGCGTTTAGGATTGCAGCTAAAGTTTTCTTATGAATTTCAGTTAAGGTAAGGGCCATTTTTTTGTTTTGTTCTTTCTTTTTCTTTTCTTTTTTAAAAAATATTTTTATTAGACGATTTCAACATAACAAATTATCATTCCAAATAATTAGTACATTTTTTTTCCTTCCCCCCACCAAGGACTTCCCTCAGCTCCCCTCTCTAGTTTGTTTGCACATGTCATTCTCTACATGTTAAAAATTGGACATATCATTGCCTTATCTATCATGTTGTTGTTGTTGTTGTTGTTGTTTAGTCATTTAGTCGTGTCCAACTCTTCGTGACCCCATGAACCAGAGCACCCCAGGCACTCCTGTCTTCCACTGCCTCCCGCAGTTTGGTCAAACTCATCTTGGTAGCTTCTAGAACACTGTCCAACCATCTCGTCCTCTGTCGCCCCCTTCTCCTTGTGCCCTCCATCTTTCCCAACATCAGGGTCTTTTCCAGGGAGCCTTCTCTTCTCATGAGGTGGCCAAAGTATTAGAGCCTCAGCTTCAGGATCTGTCCTTCCAGGGAGCACTCAGGGCTGATTTCCTTCAGAATGGATAGGTTTGATCTTCTTGCAGTCCATGGGACTCTCAAGAGTCTCCTCCAGCACCATAATTCAAAAGCATCCATTCTTTGGCGATCAGCCTTCTTTATGGTCCAGCTCTCACTTCCATACATCACTACCATACATTCTATTAAAGTGCCAACTTTTTGTTTGCGTGTCACACAAACATTTTCTGAGGTTTGTCTTCCAAGACTTCCAAGGTTAGGTACATGCTACACAACACCAGAACAAGAGTACAATGGAAGAAATGAGCTATGGTCCCAGGAAAGATATTCCCCATATGAGAGAGATCTGGGAACCTTAAGTGCAGCTAGTGACCACCTAGTACTTGCTTGACTATTTTCCTCCTCTTCCTCCTCCTCTTCTACACACTGATTTATTCATAGACATATTTTTCATCAATATTTATTTGAAAGGGTTGTTTATGCTGCTGGCAAGAACCATGGATGCCTGGCAGTTAACTTTATTTCACCAGCAGCAGCATTGCAGCTCCTTCCATGGCAGAAGCTGTGGGATTCCTTCGTTCTTTCTTTTTCTTCTATTCAGGGAGAAGGCTGGAGTATCAAATCTAGCCAGTTAACATATGTTTCTGCTAGCAAAGATTTAAAGTTCAACTTCTCCAAGCACATACACACTCCTGGGTGCCACTGTGATCCCTTTACTTTCCCAATTCAAAGCTTCTTTCTTTCTTTTTAAGAATTCCTGCAGCCATGGATCCCAGCCTACCTTCTGTGCTTTGTCTTACACTCTGACGGACAGCTGGTTAATGGGCTGGCACAGGTTTCACATCCTGAGTTTGGAAAGAGAGGGAAACAGCTCTCTTTCACCTTCAGATGAAGGGTGGTATATAGAGTTAATAAATAGTAAGAATAATTTCGAAGGGGCGCAGGTGGCGCTGTGGGTTAAACCACAGAGCCTAGGAGTTGCCGATCAGAAGGTTGGCGGTTTGAATCCCTGCGACGGGGTGAGCTCCCGTTGCTCAGTCCCTGCTCCTGCCAACCCAGCAGTTCGAAAGCACGTCAAAGTGCAAGTAGATAAATAGGTACCGCTCCAGCGGGAAGGTAAACGGCGTTTCCGTGCGCTGCTCTGGTTCGCCAGAAGCGGCTTAGTCATGCTGGCCACATGACCCGGAAGCTGTACACTGGCTCCCTCGGCCAGTAAAGCGAGATGAGCGCCGCAACCCCAGAGTCGGTCATGACTGGACCTAATGGTCAGGAGTCCCTTTACTTTTACCTTTAAGAATAATTTCAGACACACCCGCAATGCTACAGAAGAAATGTGTTTTGTTCCAAACATTCTCCCCCACAAAAGAGACTTTATCAATATGCAGCACATACAAGTGGGGCCTGCATCAAAATGTTATACTTTGGGGTTTGGAGTTGCAGCTAGCCAGCCATGCCCCTTTCAAAGAATGCCGCACAACAAGCATCAGCTGTTGTGCAACAAGCTTCCACTAGCACAACTGTTGCCTTGGATTCATTTACTGCACATCCTTTAAAAATTCTGCCATTCACTAGCACAATGGCTCTTGAGGTGGAGAGGATGTTTGTTCTGCCAAAAGCAGGGGCACTTTTTGCTTTCAGGCAAGGCAAAGAGTCTACCAGGTCTGTTCCTTAAGAAACAAATTTTATATACAGGCAGGATGAGAACACACAAAAAGGAGCAAACCGAAAGCTAGGCAGCTTACATCCCTTTGGTCAGTGAGCATCTTCTCGTAACAGCAATGGATGGACTCCTGTAATGGCCAGTTTCATGGTCTAAGGCAGGGGTCAGCAAACTTTTTCAGCAGAGGGCCAGTCCACTGTCCCTCAGACCTTGTGGGGGGCCAGACTATATTTTGAAGAAAAAAATGAACGAATTCCTATGCCCCACAAATAACCCAGAGATGCATTTTAAATAAAAGCACACATTCTACTCATGTAAAAACACCAGGCAGGCCCCACAAATAACCCAGAGATGCATTTTAAAGGACACATTCTGCTCATGTAAAACACGCTGATTCCCAGACTGTCCGCAGGCTGGATTTAGAAGGCGATTGGGCTGGATCTGTTCCCCGGGCCTTAGTTTGCCTACCCATGGTCTAAGGGTCTATGCTAAGGGTCATGGGGGATAATTTTCAAGCCCCTTTTGTATGCTGCAAACATAGGCATTCTCAGGAACCGAGGGCTCATCCAGGCTTCCTTTTGTGCCACGTTAAGGTCTGGGCCCAAAAGCTCTGTGTTCGAGCAGTTTTCTGCAGATTGCTGTTTGCTCTGATTCAGCAGTAAAATGTGAGTGTCACCAGGGAAAACGCTGGAATGGGGGGGGGGACAACACTGTGCTTGGACACAGAGTTTCAAAGTGTGGGCCTGGGCCTGGATAGCATGGCACAAAAGGAAGTCCAGATGAGCCCTAAGTGACTAGACACCCGTGCTCCTATAAAAAGTGGCTCACCTCGAATCCCTATCAAGAGCTGCCCATGACTCAGCCATAGATCATCAGTTAGCCATCTTATCAGCAGATGCCCAATCACAAGTTAAGAAATGGGGTCGGCTAATTAAAGGGTCCCAGACTCCCCCCACCAAAGTAAAAGACAGGGTGGGCTTGAGAGGAGTCACTGCTGTACACCACTAACTCCTCCCAATACAAAGGTCTTTGTCAGGATGCCGTCAGCGACTCTCGGCTGCTTGCCCAGGAATTATAAAGACAAGGAAAAGTTTCTTACTGTCCTTTTTTTTATTTCAATCTTTACAGATAGAGGTTCTAGAACCCAGCTTCTTGGATAATGGTGTTGTCCTGAGTGAATCTCCACCCCTGTCTCTCCCACTTCCTCATTCATCTCTTCTATGGGTGCTGGTACGTGCCCTCTGTCTTTGAGTTCTTTGCTCCCCTACTTTTAAGGCTCACCGGGTTCTGGGAGATGGAGGGTCTGGAATGCTTTCTAGTGACAACATGTCAGCTGCGTGTTGTTCTGGCTCTCGCATGATTTCCCAACTTTTCGTCTCATCTGCCTCTGAGCTGCTACCTCCCCCAAACCCCTGTTGTAAACCTATACTGTCTTCCTCTTCCTCCTCCCTGGAAGGGTCAGGATGGGGAGGCGGTCTCCACCATTCCTCCTCTGCCCAGTCCCTGACAGTCTTCCACATTCCTGCCTTTGGATACAACCCCTCGTAAACTGCTAAAAGTCCTTTTTTGCATTAAGCAATATGATGATGTGGATGATGTAATAAATTAAAAAATCAGTACCGCATTGCCATTTCAAGACAGCTCAGGTCAAATGATTGAGGTGGCCACTGAGTTTTTCCTAATGCTAGGGTCCTACTCTTGGACCCAAGATCCTTCAGCTTTGTCCTTCTTTGATGTGTCGCATGTCCATCTCTAGCCAAATTGCACTTTCTGCTCTGACCATTCAGTCGGGAAGATGTACTTGTGATGCCCTCTCCAAAACAGAAAAGTGTCATGTTGA
Source organism: Podarcis muralis (assembly GCF_964188315.1). Lineage (NCBI taxonomy): Eukaryota > Metazoa > Chordata > Lepidosauria > Squamata > Lacertidae > Podarcis > Podarcis muralis. The sequence goes on from NC_135668.1 coordinate 8,822,100, forward strand.
AAAATGACCTCAAAGTTATCTGTGATCATTCCTTCTCGCTGTGATTCTACCCTTGGTGAAGGACTAGCTTCAACAGTTTGGTATGAATAACTATTGAAATTTACAAGACACCATATTCATTTCCCCCTGCAATTGTTGAGGTGAAAATGCACTGTTAAAATTAGAAGTGATATTTAAAAAGATGGGCTTGTTTGTTTTTTACTTGTTTTGCAGTTACAGGTTGCTCAAACTTCCTACATTTTTGAATCTCATGAGAGAATCTGTAGGCAGCACCTTTGCCAAGACCTGAACTTTAGGAGTGAACTGTGATTTATGTCTCCTCCTTGCATTTTGGAGGAGTAGAGCTGTGTATTGGAAGTGGCTGAGGCCCAAACCAAATTGGGCAAATCTTCAGGGACTCGGGCGTCAGACAACTTGGGTAGGGACAGCCATGTGTTAGGTTGAATGGCCCAGAGCAGGCATGGCTGTCCAAGAGCAGGGCATCAGGCAGGAAGGAGAGGTAGACATTGGGTTGGAAACCCCAGAGGAAAAGTTGAGATCTAACCTGACTGCTGGCTGCATATTCCCGGAGAAAGGGGGCCATCTACCACCTGACTCTCCTTCCTACTGGAGGCCCACCCTTAAAGGAACAAACCATACAGGATTGGTGGCTCTGTCAGCAGAGGCATTGATCCTGAGGGCACAAGGAGAAGGGGACGACAGAGGACGAGATGGTTGGACAGTGTTCTCGAAGCTACAAACATGAGTCTGACCAAACTGTGGGAGACAGTGGAAGACAGAAGTGCCTGGCGTGCTCTGGTCCATGGGGTCACGAAGAGTCGGACACGACTAAACGACTAAACAACAACAACAAGCTCAGGGTACTCCTTTGCAAATGGCTTCCCTGCAGTGAAACTGTTTCCAAAGGAACAACCTGCAGAATTGATCCACCATGTTATCAGTCAGGAGTGCAGTGGAAGGAGACAGGACATCCCCCCTCTCCTCCTCTGGCTGTATGTTTAATTTGGGAATTTATTTTTTAAAAAAACTAATTAAAGATTAGCCTCTTGAACTAATTCAGAACTTGATCCAGGGTGGAGTAGTTGGCCCAGGGCAGGTTACCATGATGGGGGCCCTTTGGGGCAGATAGAGGGGCTGAGCACAACTCTATTAAGGAGCAGGGAGGGGAAACTACTGGCAATCTTGGAACGATCATTTTGCATGACTGATAGACAATTGGCCAAATGGCTCAAAGCTGGTGCATCAGACCTCACTCAAATCCAACTGCCCAAACAGCAAAAGGATTTTTATTTATTTATTTGGATCTTTGCATCCCCCTCCTTGCATATTGAGGAGGCTAACCAAGTCACCCCTGAGGACTATTGGATGGATTTTATAGGCAGGATAGGATATATATTTTACAATTTATCCTTTCTATTACTCACGTGTGTCAGCAGAATGTTTAAACTTGAAGCAATTAGTTAGCAGTGTTCTGAAACACCATCCCTTGCGACATCAAAGTGGAAACTTTGGGACTAGGCTTTGTAGCCTTATTGCAAGTTATCCAGGCTGTGGTAACAGATTGGATTTTTGCCTTTTCCTTTTTAATTAAACCAATCATGGAGCAAGCTGTAAATTAAGCATAAAAATAGTGTTTACTTACATAAAAAAGCATTTGATTCCAGCAGTAACAGTGATGAAAACAAGACTGGCAAATACTACTTCTAGATTACTACTAGATTACAAAATAAATAGTTCAAAATGAAGTATCCACTTCAAACGGAGACTAGACAGACATCTGTCTGCCTCAGAATCATGACAAAAAGGAGGCTGAGCTCTGAGGCAAGGAGAAGAAAAGATTAAACCCTGTTGTCTTTTTCTCACCAGAGAACTCAAGGGAAGTGACCTCACACAGTGTCCTCTCTAGCAACCAGAAACTCTGTGAGTCTTAACTCCTTCAGCTCTTTGTGTGCCAAGGCCCCATGCCCTGCAGTTCCCGATTGATTAATAAACACACAGACATGAGTATTTTGGTTTATGGGCTAAAACAGACCACAATTTTATTGGTTACAGATGTGAGCAGTTTGGCTTAGGCATTGGCTGAAGCCAGATTATATCTCGAGTCCCGCCCATCTGCAGGGAGTCAAACTAAGGGTAAACCATCAGAAAGGACTTTGTCTGTGTGGGCAACCCTGCGTGGAGGACCTGTGCCACTGTTTATTGCAGTGCCCGTTATATATAGACCCGATTCATAAAACCCCTGTTTCCGAATGGAACTCACTTGAATAGGTGGAAAGGGTGAAATGGCTGCTGAGTGATACTGATGACTTTGTAACTTATAAAGTAGCCCTCTATGCACTGGCAGCTAAGAAGATCAGGAGGAAAGAACTAGATAAAATAGTGGTCAACTGCAAAGGGGATTCAGATATTTAATTTGGCACATTTTAATAGAGAATCTTCTGCTATTCTATTTTATGCAACAAACAATCTTAGTAGTTGTGACCGTGGTTTATATTGTATGTGTGGTGCCTGATGATTTTTATGGTTATTGCTGTTTTTCCTTTTGTTATTTTTCTGAATGATCCCATGGGCTATGGCTATCGCAATAAAAGTCAATGATGATGATGATGATCAAAAAGGGGAAGCCCTCTGACTTACATCAAATAGAAGCACCCTGAGGGGTCCCGTTGGGGTTGCGGCATGGCCCTAGCCCACGTCTGGGCTTCAGACAGGATCCATATCCTTGGATAGCTTTATCAAGGAGGGGCAGGCAGAGGTTACAACCTCCCCTCCATTAAACAAAGGCTTAAGGTAAAGGTAAAGGGACCCCTGACCATTAGGTCCAGTTGTGGCCAACACTGGGGTTGCGGTGCTCATCTCGCTTTATTGGCTGAGGGAGCCGGCATACAGCTTCCGGGTCATGTGGCCAGCATGACTAAGCTGCTTCTGGTGAACCAGAGCAGCGCACGGAAATGCCGTTTACCTTCCCTCCAGAGCGGTACCTATTTATCTACTTGCACTGGCGTGCTTTCGAACTGCTAGGTTGGCAGGAGCAGGGACCGAGCAACAGGAGCTCACCCCGTCGCGGGGATTTGAACCACCAACCTTCTGATCGGCAAGCCCTAGGCTCTGTGGTTTAACCCACAGCGTCACCTGCGTCCCTTTTAAACAAAGGTCCTGGGGGAAGGTTACCATTGACGTAGTCAAAGTCCGGTCCTGGGTCAGTAGCCTGGAAACAGTTCGCAAGGAGCGGGGCGAGGTCCGAAGCAGGAAGCCGAGCAGGGACAGGAACACTGGAGGGTCAGTTCTGGGTCCGGACAGGAGCAGGTACTCAACGACGACGTTGCTCCCACAACCTGGGACCGGGCTGACTGACCTTTATCTTCTCTGAGGCCAGGGGCGGTCCCGGCCCCCAGGAGACCCGCCTCTCCTGGCCTTAAGGCGAGCACTCCTCCTGGGAGAAACCAGTTCCCTTCACCTCTCTGCCCTGAGCCTCTGCAGTTCAGGAGAGGCTGAAGGGTTACTGGGCCCAGGGGGAGACTCACCTGTAGGCACGGAGTCCTCAACTACCTCTGGAGCCAGAATGGATTCACCTGGTGCCTGCTCCTGAGGATCCGGCACAGGTGCAGGCGCCTCAGAATCAAGGCCCTGCCCCAGTTCAGCCGGCCCTGGAGGCAGGGACTCCTGTGCAGGCTGGGATTCCTCTGGTTCATCCTCTGAATCGGATTCCCAGGCCATCACTAGAGGTAGGACACTACCCAGAAAAGAATCTCCATAATAGCCATCACAACAATCCAATCAAGGTGGCTTTTCTGCAGTGTGTTATCAGGGCACCTTTGTATTGGTCAAATTCTGCATGAAAAGAATCATAGAGATGTACAAAATGTTAAGCATTTTTTAAAGTTCCTCTTGAATGTCACTCCAAAATTGTTTAATATACACACACTCCCACCACATATGATACATGGTTCCTATCTTTGTTTTGCATCTCCAGCACAAATTAGATTTTGATTTATAAATTTTCACCAATTTGACCGGGGTTGAGTACCACTGATATATCATTTTCATTATATTTTCTCTGATTGTGACGCAGGCTGTGAGTTTGATAACATATCATGTAAAAAAACAACCGAGGCGTACCTCTTGGGAATTATATCAACTGACATTCCTGCTGCTAGGGAAAAAGTTTTCTTATATGCAACCGCTGTGGCCAGAATGATTATAGCAAAAAATTGGAAGGGAGAAAAAACTCCCTCAATAAGAGAATGGCAAATAAGATTTTGTGAATATGTAGAATCAGCAAGACTTACAGCAGTGGTAAGAGGCCAGTCAGACAAAAGCTGATAGAGGAGTGGACTAGCATGAAGGAATACATCAGAAACATTGAAGAAACATTGAAGAAGTGTGCATGCACACGAAAGCTCATACCAAGAACTAACTTAGTTGGTCTTTAAGGTGCTACTGCAAGGAATTTTTTTTGTTTTGACTATGGCAGACCAACACGGCTACCCATCTGAAGAAGTGTGCATGCACACGAAAGCTCATACCAAGAACTAACTTAGTTGGTCTTTAAGGTGCTACTGCAAGGAATTTTTTTTGTTTTGACTATGGCAGACCAACACGGCTACCCATCTGTATCAGAAACATTGTTCTGGTATACAGAGGCTTTTTTACCAGGGATAATAGGAGATGAAGTGAGAAAAGAAGATTGTAAACTATTCTTGTACGCCACGACTGCCGCTAGGATTCTCGTGGACCAAAAATGGAAAACCCAGGAGATTCCAACTTTAATGGAGTGTCAGACGAAACTGTTTGAATGTGTAGAATTGGTGAAAATGACCTGTAAAATTCTATACCAAAAAGTGACAAAGTTTGAAGAGGAGTGGAGTAAATTTGTTGCGTATATACGGAATAATTGTAGAAGTTTAAAAACTGTAACAGGGCTAACATAAATCTTGTGACGTGGATAGAGTGTAAATAAGAATCTGTAAGTGAGGATGTAAATTGGGAAAACCGAAGCAGGGAAGGAAGGAAGCCCGGGCGCGAAATTGCACAGGGTAAATAAGAAGATACTAAATGCTGAATGTAAAAGTTTGTTTTATTTAATTTTGTTTTTGAAAATCAATAAACAATATTTTTTTAAAAAAACATTGTTCCGGTATTAATATATCAATATGCAATGAATGAAACTTATAGAGTAAAAAATTAAGAAGAAATGGGTATAAGATGAGATAGTAAAAAATAATATTGATAACACAGTGAAAAGAAGAAAAGACACAAAGGAAGCCACACATAGGTGCAGGGAAGTCAAAATTTATGTCTGTATGTTTAGTTTGTACGTTTGTTTTCTTTTTTTTGTAATCTAAGTTGAGAGGTGTATGTATAATATGTTTAGTGCTATGTATAATAAGTTTAGTGCTCTGGTTTGTGTTTGTAAGTATTGCATTTATCAATAAAAGTTTAAAAAAAAAATTTTTTTTAATAGACCTGTTGTGGATAAAGGGGACAGAAAAAAGTTTTCCTCTCTCACGACACTAGTATTCAGGGAGATCCAAGGAAGCTAAATCCTGAAAGATTCAGGAGAAAGAAATTACTTTTCACACTGCGCATAAGCTCCAGAATTCGCTTCCTCAAGATGGCCACCAAATTGGATTAGACAGATGTATGGAGGAGGGGCTATTGGTGGCTGTTCGGTATCCTTCTGAATACAATTTGATGGGACTCACAAGTGAGGAGAGGGCTGCTGCACTCAGTTCCTGCTTTCATGTTTGTCATGGGCGTTTGGTTGGCCATTGTGAGAACAGGATGTTGATCCAACAGGGCTCCTCTTAGGTCCTTGTCTTGCCGTAATCTCATTTTACCTTTAGCAGAGCTAGCGCATTCCTGGCGCCATTCGGAGTTACTTCATCTGCTTTGCCTACCCTTTGAGGAAGAAGAGAGAGTGCCACCTAGTGGTCTCTTCTCTGCAGGAGCAGGGCTGGTGTTTTGGGTTTTTTTATTGTCTTTGATATACGTGTGAGATTTTACGCCTGCTGCTTTTGCCAATACAATCATGGTGTAGCTGTTTTCTGACTCATTGCTTTGTAGTCTGCTCAGAGATACTTGGGAATACAAAAGCCAAACATGGGCCATGAAGGTATAGCACTCCCATTCTTCTCTAATGGGCTTGTATTCGTGGCAAAGAAGGGAGAAAAGCTTGCTCTCACTCACTCGCTTACACACAAGCACACACACCAAAACGATGAAACCCCAGAGAGCAGGTCTATGTACAGAATGTGCAGAATTCCAGCTGTGCCAGGATTATTAGGTAAGGGTAGGGGGAGGGAATCCTATTTGAATGGGGGGGGGAGTCATCCCTGAAAATAGCAATCCATCATTCTGCATTGTACTAAACAAACAGCTCAGCTGGATGGCTGAACTTTGAAAAGCTCCAAGAATTCTTCTAATACTCCTTTTCACTGATTCACAGGAACAGAGGAAGTTGCCTTATACCAAGCCAGACCTTTGGTGCATTCAGTAAGGCTGTACACAGATACTTTTGGTGTTTCGCAACTTAGACCTGTTGCAGGTTCTCAGCCAGACCCAGTTGGACATAGCAGAGCATACGCAGACTTCCAGAAGCAATCAGTTGCAGGAAGGAAGGAGCAGGAACAAGGCGCTGCTACCAGTAACTTGATTACAGTGGTACCTCGGGTTAAGTACTTAATTCGTTCCGGAGGTCTGTACTTAACCTGAAACTGTTCTTAACCTGAAGCACCACTTTAGCTAATGGGGCCTCCTGCTGCCGCCGCGCCGCCAGAGCACGATTTCTGTTCTCATCCTGAAGCAAAGTTCTTAACCTGAAGCACTATTTCTGGGTTAGCGGAGTCTGTAACCTGAAGCATATGTAACCTGAGGTACCACTGTACATAGAGGTGTTTATTATTTACAACAGACTCTACAAGTTACTATATAAAAGAACAGATGCAGATCTTAACTAGCTCTCTTAACAAACTCCAAACGACTCTCAGAACACCACACTGACCAACACACTATCCAGTCAGGAAGGTCATGAGTCATCATGCCTGTGTGGAGACCTTAACCAATCGTAGAGCTGTATCCAAGGTCCCATATCTCTAGGCAGAATAACTCCCTCTGCTCAGTCTTCTTGGCCTTCAGCCAACTCTTAATTGTCTCTGTGTGAACCTGCACATAGGCAAAATCCCAACAGATACCCAACCAAAAAACCCCACACCCTGTGGCCCCAATCTGTGGCCCCCAGATTGGGCTGATTCACCCTGTAGGCCACCCATCCCAATCCTGCAACCATCTCCAAAGCAATTTGAAGAGTTTTGTAAACCCTATTTTAGTGTACAGTTAAAATAGGGTTTAAAATAAGGTCAAGAGGATCAGCACCACACAGGTTCAACTCCTCCCACTTAAGAGCTGTTAAGGATCTGATCCTGCACAGTGCTTGACTGGCTTCTCTGCATGTGACGTTAGCCGATTATGAACGATCTGCTACTCCCAAAGGAGCAGCAACCAGCTCTGTGCAGGAGTCAGAGGTATGTGAGGCAAACATGTTAGTTAACTAGAAACAGGGTCTTTTCAGTGGTGGCCCACCTCTTTGGAATCCCCTCCCCCATGGCCCCATTGCTACTGCCTTTTAAGAAGACCTAGAAGGCCTTTCTGTTATTCTTGATGCAGGTTGCTGCATGTGCTCCCTGATGGGGGTGGTTTTTTGTCAACGGTTTATTTGATCGGATGTGATTCCATCCACCTTTTTGCACACCACCTCACAAGGGCTATGCTCTCAATTTTAGCAAGTTAGAAAACACATGGAGGAGGGGTGCATGACGTGGCCTGGCAGTGAACACAACACTGCTGAAACACACAGGCTGGGGGTGCCATGCAGCAACATCGAGTGCACATTTGTAAATTGCTGACAGACTCGATTTTGTCAGTAGCCTGACGATCTTACTTAGAGACATTGATCTCCCTCACTGGCAACAGCAGCAGGTCTTCAAAAATTTATACATTATGCTACTAAACTTGCAAAATACATTCTTCTACTGCCAGGGGTTAGGTGGATGCTTTCATACTGGAAATATCTGTGTGTGGTTATGAAACAGTTTGCCGAAGCACTAAATATTGGGCGGGGGGGGGGTGAATCTTCTGAGAAGACCACGGAAGGAGCTAAGAACATTCTTCTAGCTTAGGAATGACAGGCATCCAGTGTGGTTCTGATCCCCAGCATAAGTGCTGATATACAGTGGTACCTCAGGTTACAGGCGCTTCAGGTTACAGACACTTCAGGTTACAGACTCCACTAACCCAGAAATAGTACCTCAGGTTAAGAACTTTGCTTCAGGATAAGTACAGAAATCGTGCTCCAGTGGCATGGCGGCAGCGAGAGGCCCCATTAGCTAAAGTGATACCTCAGGTTAAGAACAGTTTCAGGTAAAGAACGGACCTCCAGAACGAATTAAGCTCTTAACCTGAGGTACCACTGTATACAGATAAGCTAATCCCCCACTGTCCTTTTTTTAAATTATTCAATCTTTATTATTTTTTAAAATATACATTTATACAACACTCTCTGTTTTTGTTTGTGACAAAAACGAAAATGATGGCAGCTGAGGCAAAGATACTTTGTATACCTCACAATAGACATGACACTACAATTTATGAAAAAAGGAAAGGAAAGGAAAAAAGAAAAGGGGGGGAAGGGGGGGAGGAAAAAAATAAAAATAAAGAAGAAAAAGTAGTTGAGGTTTAAAAAAGACTTCCAAACATTCTCATTGTACGTTATCTGTTAAATACACTTTTACCGCATAAAGGTAAAGGTAAAGGTACCCCTGCCCATACGGGCCAGTCTTGACAGACTCTACGGTTGTGCGCCCATCTCACTCAAGAGTCCGGGGGCCAGCGCTGTCCGGAGACACTTCCGGGTCACGTGGCCAGCATGACATCGCTGCTCTGGCGAGCCAGCGCAGCACATACGGAAACGCCGTTTACCTTCCCGCTGGTAAGCGGTCCCTATTTATCTACTTGCACCCGGGGTGCTTTCGAACTGCTAGGTTGGCAGGCGCTGGGACCGAACGACGGGAGCGCACCCCGCCATGGGGATTCGACGCCACCCGCGTCCCCTTTACCGCATAGTTACTGAATATTTGAAGAACCATGGCATAACGGGTAATCTCCTGGCAGACCTAGACTGAGCTTTGTAGTATATAAAGGCAATTGACAATTTGCATAGCTAATCCCCCACTGTCCTATGGTGTTGGTGTTCCATGAGTTTGCTCTGCCCTGCCTTTCAAGGAGAAGACATTTCAAAATGGATTCAGGAATGGTTGCATGGTCAGTTTGCCCCTGGATTCACTTCATTTGAGTATGCAGCTGCATCCTTTTTGTGCAGCGCTTTACGAATACAAATGTGCACTTCCGTGCATTGACAGAACACCGTGAAACAGCCACCTCGGCACAATCACACTGTGACGGCTTCAAAATGCTTTCTGCGTGGAGTTTACATGGGACTCGAAGAGGTATTTGGTCCACTTTTTGCAGCCAACTGACCTGATTCAATGCTCCCAAACTAAACTGCGGGTTGGAATGCAACTCCCATTGAGATTACACGTTTTTCTAGATGTTGTGATTCTGTTTCAATGGGGGGGGGCACAGCACAAACTTTTAAAAAGAAGTTTAAAATCCATACAAAATGTGTATTTTACAATAAAAAAGCAGTGAAAATGTGAATTTTATGAAAAAGTGTGTAATACATAAAGTGCCTGCAATGCCTGTTTTTTTGTGTGGTTTTTACAAAATTAAATAAATAATTTACAGTGGTACCTCAGGTTACATATGCTTCAGGTTACCTACTCTTCAGGTTACAGACTCCGCTAACCCAGAAATATTACCTCGGGTTAAGAACTTTGCTTCAGGATGAGAACAGAAATCGTGCTCCAGCGGCATGGCAGCAGCAGGAGGCTCCATTAGCTAAAGTGGTGCTTCAGGTTAAGAACAGTTTCAGGTGAAGAACGGACCTCCAGAACGAATTAAGTACCGTATTTTTTGCTCTATAAGACTCACTTTATCCCTCCTAAAAAGTAAGAGGAAATGTGTGTGCATCTTATGGAGCGAATGCAGGCTGTGCAGCTATCACAGAAGCCAGAACAGCAAGAGGGATTGCTGCTTTCACTGCGCAGCGATCTCTCTTGCTGTTCTGGCTTCTGAGATTCAGAATATTTTTTTTCTTGTTTTCCTCCTCCAAAAACGAGGTGCGTCTCCTGGTCTGGTGTGTTTTATAGAGCGAAAAATACAGTACTTAACCCGAGGTACCACTGTACTTCGTTCCATTTATGGATCACTTTCTAGGAAATATCTCAAATCAGTTAACAGAAACAGCAGCAACAGAAGAGCTCCATATCTAAATCCAGGGCTGAGTCCTACTCAGAGTAGACACATTCAAACTAAAGGACATGGCTAACACTGGTAAAGTGATTTCAGTGGATTTACTCTGAGTAGGGCTTCGTTTGGTACAATCTACAGTGTAAACAATTTCACGTAGGGAAACAAAACGAATCCAGTGTAGACAGACAGAGTTTTTCGAAAACGCAGACTTTTTGTGCGTCGGGAAAAACCCTGCAGAAAACAGCGCAGAACAAACCTATAATTGAGCACCAGCAAAATTGAAGTAAGGTGGAATTAAGTTGCTCAGACCACCCCTAAATCTACTGCTGCACACATGACCTGCTGAGCACAGGTAGAACACCACTCACAGAGAATACTGATAATCACCTTCACAACAAACACGTCAAGGTGGCTTTTCTGCAGCAAAGGGCCAAATACTGAAGACTAGAGGGCTGAAGTTCCCTGTCCCTGCTCTTGCAAATGGAGTGGAAGGCGGTGGGGATGACTATCTACCATCAGGAAGAATGCTGGTGCTGTGAAATGTTGTTGTTGTTTAGTCGTTTAGTCGTGTCCAACTCTTTGTGACCCCATGGACCAGAGCATGCCAAGCACTCCTGTCTTCCACTGCCTCCCGCAGTTTGGTCAAACTCATGCTGGTAGCTTTGAGAACACTATCCAACCATCTCGTCCTCTGTTGTCCCCCTTCTCCTTGGGCCCTCCATCTTTCCCAACATCAGGGTCTTTTCCAGGGAGTCTTCTCTTCTGATGAGGTGGCTAAAGTATTGGAGTCTCAGCTTCAGGATCTGTCCTTCCAGTGAGCACTTAGGGCTGATTCCCTTAAGAATGGATAGGTTGAATCTTCTTGCAGTCCATGGGACTCTCAAGAGTCTCCTCCAGCACCATAATTCAAAAGCATCAATTCTTCAGCGATCAGCCTTCTTTGTGGTCCAGCTCTCACTTCTGTACATCACTACATATAGCTTTAACTATATGGACCTGTGAAATAGGTGGCAGTAAAAAAAGCTAAGCAGGGGACAATTCTGTGTCCTCTTTCCCCCACCTCTTTCTCAAAATCTCAAACTGAATGTTCTGCTTATGGCCACACACCTGCCAGCACAGCTCACTGGCCAGCCATGATTGCTTCTTGGAGACTCAGCTCCCATCAGATGATGCACTTGGCAGCCCAGCTGATGAAGACGGATCCTGTCAACAAAATGGATAGTGATGGGCTCGCCGTGAATCTTTCCCTTCTAATCTCCGAAAGAAGGAAGATGAATGTTGTTTCTGTTTTGCCTCACCGATCCACTGTCTTTTCCCTAAATCTCTGACACTTTTGAAAAGTAGGAATGAACTTTGAGGACCTTGCGTTTAGAAATAAATAAAATAGCAAGCCAATGTCTTTTGATGTATTTATTGGGTTCTAACAGGCAGTGCCACTGGAGATGTTCCTTTTGATATATACCTGAAGGAGCGTCTCCACCCCCATCGTTCAGCCCGGACACTGAGATCCAGCGCCAAGGACCTTCTGGCAGTTCCCTCATTGCGAGAAGTGATGTTACAGGGAACCAGGCAGAGGGCCTTCTCGGTAGTGGCGCCCGCCCTGTGGAACGCCCTCCCATCAGATGTCAAAGAGATAAATAATTACCTGACATTCAGAAGACATCTTAAGGCAGCCCTGTTCAGGGAAGTTTTTAATATGTAACGCTGTACTGTTTTTAACACTGATTGTTAAACTCAGTGTTTAACAATCAGTGTTAAAACTCAGCCAGATGGGTGGGGTATAAATAATAAATTATTATTGTTGTTGTTGTTGTTGTTGCTGCTGCTGCTGCTGCTGTTGTTGATATGAAGGGGACAGGAGTTGGAGCCTAGAGAAGTGTTTGCTGCTAATTGTTCCAAAATTGTTCCAAAATTAAGTTCTATGGGTGGTTTTCAACTATATTGTACCTGGAGCAGACCCACTGAAATTAAGCATCATGATTAAGCTGTAAGGGAGTTTAGGTTGAGAGGCAATGGCTCACCATGTTCCAGATGGAGCACCTGTATCCTATGGCTTGGTTCCAAGACTCTATCTTTAGCATTCAAGGGTCCTACCTCACCTCACACCTGGGGTATCCAAGTAGTGCACTCCCTCTGAGAAGCCTAATGCCCATCATTCTTGTGGGCTCTTCCCCCAATAATGCCAGCTAAGAACCTCCCTTCCTCACTCTCCCACCCAGCAAGATATGCTGCTCCAAGGAGGCTCCCCCAAGCAAGGTCCCAGAGGGTAAAATAGATATTTCTGTATACGTTTCCCCCATAAAAATATGCATCTGTGTGGGTTGGGGTTGGGGGTTAGCCGAAGCTGCATTGCAAACTTCAGAGAAGTGCACAGGACTATGAAGTAGGTCAGTTCCCTTTAAAAATGCAGACTGAACAAAATTCTCCACCATTCCAACCAGGCTGTTAGTCATGAGACGGCCTTTCCAGCTCAAGTGGGAGAGAGGATGGAGAAGCCACTTGCCTGCTGCTTCCATGACATGGCAGCTGTTCTTTCCCCCTCCCCCTCTGCCTGGACTTCCCCTGCATTTGGGGGCTTCGGTAATGTGGGGAGTGGGGTAAGATCCTGCACCAACATTCTCCCTTTCAAGATTGAAGGCATGAAAGGCATGACATTGACACATTTCCTCCAGCTGCAGTTTCACTTGCTGGTCAGGCTAATATAACTACACACACACACACACACACACACACACACACACACACACACATGAGTGTGGTTTTTCCCTCCAGACAGTTTGCCTCCTTTCCCTCCCAGCACAACCCAGCTCCATCTGTCCTCTATAAATACCTGATTCTTTCAGAGATAGAGACAGAGAGAAACTGTGCCAGTTTCTCATCTGCATTCAAACATGTGCTAGAGCTCTCCATGGCTACCCCAACAACCAGTGGAATTGCAGCACTTCCAACAAAGCACTGCTCCTGTCAAGAATGTGCTTGCTTTGTTTCTGTTTTCTGCTTCTTGAGAGGCAGTGTGGCTTTGTGGTTTAAGTAAGTAAAGGTAAAGGTACCCTAGCCCATACGGGCCAGTCGTGTCCAACTCTAGGGTTGTGCGCCCATCTCACTTAAGAGGCCGGGGGCCAGCGCTGTCAGCAGACACTTCCGGGTCATGTGGCCAGCGTGACAAGCTGCATCTGGTGATCCAGCGAAGCACACGGAAACACCATTTACCTTCCCGCTAGTAAGTGGTCCCTATTTATCTACTTGCACCCGGGGGTGCTTTCGAACTGCTAGGTGGGCAGGAGCTGGGACCGAAAGACGGGAGCTCACCCCGCCGCGGGGATTCGAACCGCCGACCTGACGATCAGCAAGTCCTAGGCGCTGAGGTTTTACCCACAGCGCCACCCGCGTCCCATTGTGGTTTAAGTACAGATGGGGAATCTCAGGCCCTGGGCCCAAAAGCATTCCTCCTGGCCCCTCACTGTCTGACCCCTGGAACTCTCCCAGGCTCCACCCCCTGCTCCTAGGACACACCCCTCACTGCTTTCCCCTCCCCTGAGCATTTTTGCATGACAGGAATACATCTTTGAACTCTGGTAATGCCTCTTGCTTGCCTGCATGGGTGACAGAGAGGTGTGTGTGAGAGTGTGGCCTCCAGTGCAGAGATATCATAAACATTAGTTGTTCTGCCCACACCTGCCTCTCACTCTGCCCACCACTGCCATGTGACTCGCAAAAGGCTGCCCAGAAGAGAATAGGTACTGAAAAATGTTCTCCACTCCTATCCTTGCCCTGGTGAGCATAGTGCCGCTGCTACCAATGGAGGGACAACATTGCCTCCCACTTCCTTTTTGAGATGATAGTCAGGACCCAAGAGCAAGTTAGGATGGAAGGACAACCCAGAGACAGGAGCAAAAAGGAAGTCAGAAGTCAGGAGCAAAGAACAAACATGGGCACAGGAACACATCAGAGCTCAGGAAGGCCTTGATTCTCAAGCAACTGGAACAGGATGACCTCTTACAGACCATCCTGGCCAGGAGGACTCAGTGGCCAACCTGGGTGGGCGGAATAAGTCCTGAACCTCATTTAGAAACTGCCACCTGCATTTCAGTGACTTACAACATGAGGCTGCCGTCCACAGATTCAAGCAGTTTCTGACAAACTTGGGTATTGGGTTCTTACTGTTTAAAAGTGGGTACTTTTGTTTGCATAAGGGACGCGGGTGGCGCTGTGGGTTAAACCACAGAGCCTAGGACTTGCCGATCAGAAGGTTGGCGGTTCGAATCCCTGTGACGGGGTGAGCTCCCGTTGCTCCGTCCCTGCTCCTGCCAACCTAGCAGTTCGAAAGCACATCAAAGAGGTGCTGCTCTGGCGGGAAGGTAAATGGTGTTTCCATGCATTGCTCTGGTTCACCAGAAGCAGCTTAGTCATGCTGGCCACATGACCCAGAAGCTGTACGCTGGCTCCCTCCGCCAATAAAGTGAGATGAGCGCTACAATCCCAGAGTAGGCCACGACTGGACCTAATGGTCAGGGGTCCCTTTACCTTTTTACTTTTGTTTGCATGTATAAAATGTTAGAAGCTATATTAGAGTCCCATTCAGAATAGGCCTCGGGTTCAAATCCCCTCAGCCATGAAACTTAGCAGGTAGATGCCAGGCCAGTGTCTTGCTCAACCTAGCTTACCTGACACAACTGTGAGAATAAAATGTTTCTCTCTCTCTCTCTCTCTCTCTCTCTCTCTCTCTCTCTCTCTCTGTGTGTGTGTGTGTGTGTGTGTAAATGTGTGCCTGTGACCCTCCAGATTTTGCTGGACCCCAACTCCCAGCAATGTGCTCAGCTGAGGAGAGCAAACATTTGAGGCTCTGAATCCTCTCAGGAAAAAATGGGCATGGAAGAAATTAACACAGGCTGGTAGAGCAAAGTGCCCATACCCCCTACATCTCACTGGCTAAATCCTCATCAGATTGTTATAAATAAAGCATATGCATGCCTGGGATATTTTTAGCCCTCTCGCATCTGTCTAAGCAAACAGTGATGGCCCACAGCCACGCTTCAGCTGGCGGAGAGTGCCTTGCATAGCCAGGCATGTTTAGGCAATATTCAGAGGTCCACCAAGCAAAAGCTGGGCTGGGCTCTGCAGGAATTCTCATTAGATGTTCAATGGCTGGGAAATGGAGGTAAAGAACCAGACCAAAACTAGATTTAGATTGACTCTTGGGGCCTTTTTGTTCCTGCTGACCTATGTAATCCTCACCACCCACACCTGCGATTTTGTGCCCATTCTTAAGTGGTGTTGTGAGAAAGTCTTAGCATGGGCTCAAACTACAGTTGGCTGCACTGCTTCCACTTAGGGTAGGCACATGTTAACAGCCTGAAATGAAGCAAGGTTGTTTCTCCACACTACGCTGCTGAAATTCCAGTTGCATTCTTACATTGCTGTGCAGACCAGAGGTTTGTTTCCCCACACCAAGCTCCAGTTTGCTGATGCTCTCATCGGAGCATGTGCAATGGCTGCCTGAAATGTACACACCTCAGCTGAACTGTGGCTTCATTTTTCAAATAGGAAGGAACCTGGTTTGCAGGGAAACGCATCATAAAGGAGCATTATGGTATGGCACCTTGTGGTATGGCACTTATGGTGGACCTGTCCATTGGTCAAGACTTTCTGCACAGCAGTTAGCCCTCAACATAAAGAGGCAGAGGGATGCAGGAATAGCAGTGGAGACAATAAAGAGATTGTGGGGCTATTTTGCCCCTCCTCTCTCCCTCGTATGATGGTTATCATGCGTGAAGAGCTCTTTGATCTTGTATCTAGCTCCACATAGAACTATCCATGGTCCTGAACACTTGGTGTCTGGCCTCTACCCTTGGCACACTCACTGCACCCCAAGAGGACTCTGTTTTTTGCTTCCTACTATGCTGGGACAATGGGAAAACATTGGTTGGCAGGAGAGGGACAACTGCATTATCCCCTTTGCTCACCTGTGTGAGGTAGTGCGGTATTTCAGTTCTCTGTTGCAGCAGGAGGGATGCTATCACAGCACAAAGGAATCAAGGAAGCCACCTCAAGCCATTGGTTCCTCTGACTCAATATTGTCTACACTGATGGGCAGTGGGTTTCAGACTGGAGCCCTACCTGGAGGGACCAGGGATTGAACCCAGGACTTCCTGCATGCAAAGCAGATGCTCTACCACTGAGCTAGTCCTTCCCCCCAACACCATTGCAATGCAACTATGCTGCCATAACGAAACATGATTGCAAGAAGACGTAATCTCCAGCCTGTCCTACTCAGCTGGTAAAACTGGAAGATGAGGTCATGCTGTAAGTTAGAAAGATTCATGTCAGGCAATGTGTGGTATTTCAACTCCATAAAAATCCAAGGAATCCGAAGAGAGAGCGATCTATGAGACCTCCCCACTAGATAAAACTTTTTAGCTCTTGTTTGTTTTAAACTTTGCCCATTTTTATGAGGAGTGCAACAGAAAAGAATGTGTGAGAAATTGGTTCTTTCCCCAACAGACTAACACACACCACTCTTCGGATTGGCCATGGAGATTTATTGAATGTCAGCTGCTGTGCAGAAGCAGTGAATTTCCATAAAACTCCCTTTATTGACATGTATCCCCTTGTCAGCCTTTTGTCTTTTTTACACTTTGGCTTTCCGGCAAGCTTTACAAGAGGATTTTGTTTTCATTATGAGGAATGATTGCCCAGCTTTCTCCCCGAATGAAGTCTCTGGAGTGGTGGGGTCTGGTTGGGTTGCTCTCAAATATATTATCAGTACCGGAGCAAGCCTGCCGCAGAAAATTCCAGGGGGGGGGGGCAGCTGCCTCCTTACCCTGACTCACCTCCATCAGTGGTGAGTCCCAGATGAAAGGAAGAGGTTAGCCCGAGGTTGTGTATCCATTGGTTCTGCACAGGAAGCCCCTGAGCAATGGATGTGTGTGTCAAGACTGTGTTGTGGGCAGCAGTCTAAGGTTATTCAGGAGCCATGGAACTCAGTAGCGAGTCAGGACAGGATGGCATCCCAGAAGGCAGAGTCAAGGAGCAAGGCAGAAGTCTGGACCAAAAAACAACAACTAAAGATACAGAAATGCTCAGGAAGATACAAGCTTAAAAAGCTTTCTTATGCCCTGTCAAACCACTGGCTTATTAGCAGCAGCTCTCCGTGATTTCAGACACAGTTCTCTCCCAGCCCTATTTAGAGATGCAGGAGAATGAATCCAGGACCTTCCACATGCCAAGTAGATGAACCACCCTAGGCTATGGCCCTTCCCCTAGGTCTTGTTGATGAGGCAACAAGGGCGCCCTCTTCCTGTCTAGGATGATCCAATGGCTAGCCAGAGTGGAAGGAATCAGTCTGGGAACTGAAAGTACTTAACTGGGATTTCACTGGTTCACTGTACTGGGAAGCTGCATGCAGATAGGAACTTAGGGATCTGCCTTCTACTGAGCCAAACCATTCATCCATCCAGCTCCAAATTGTCTACACTGACAGTCAGCAACTCTCTGCAGATTTGGATAGGATTCTCTCCCAGCCCTGCCTGAAGATTCAAGGGATTGAACCTTTGGTGTGCAAAGCAGAAGATCTATGGCTGAGCTATGGACTTATGTCTAATCCTATCAGTGAGGAAGCCAAGCCTTTAGCAGCATAAGACCCATCTGCACTATACATTTCATCATCATCATCATTTTTAATTTGTATACCGCCTTTCTATCTTACAATCCTCAAGGCGGTTTACAAGCTGAAGAAACAAAAAATGTACATCTTATAACAATCTAATGCAATACAAAAATGTGATAATAAAACATAACTTTAAAATAGGCAGCCACCATCAAAAAAGTAACATTCGACAGTCATTAGAATAGTATAAAATAATAATATCAACATATAAAAGTTAAACAGAAATCTACTCAACAGTTACAATAATATCTAAACTATAATCAATAAGACAACGGCAAGCCAAGCACATAAAACAATACAATACACATTGATAAGCAGAGGGAAGAGCAAGGCAGGTGGAAGGAGGCCTTGCCTGATGGAGTCTTTCCCCTCACAGTTCTTCCTCCAGGCACAGCTCCCTTATGAGGACTCCTAGGGCCGGAGGGTGGGACAAGGCAGGTGGAAGGAGGCCTTGCCTGATGGAGTCTCTCCCCTCACAGTTCTTCCTCCAGGCACAGCTTCCTTATGAGGAGACCCAGGGCCGGAGGGTGGGGCAAGGCAGGTGGAAGGAGGCCTTGCCTGATGGAGTCTTTCCCCTCACAGTTCTTCCTCCAGGCACAGCTCCCTTATGAGGACTCCTAGGGCCGGAGGGTGGGACGAGGCAGGTGGAAGGAGGCCTTGCCTGATGGAGTCTCTCCCCTCACAGTTCTTCCTCCAGGCACAGCTTCCTTATGAGGAGACCCAGGGCCGGAGGGTGGGACGAGGCAGGTGGAAGGAGGCCTTGCCTGATGGAGTCTCTCCCCTCACATTTGAAGCGACATCATCTTACTTTAAACAGCCGTGGCTCCCCCCCCCCCCAAGAATCACAGGAACTGTAGTTTGCTAAGAGGGCTGAGAGTTAGTAGAAGACTCTGTGTCCCCCTCCCAGAGCTACAGTGGTCAGAGCAGCTTGTGGAGTTGGGAAAGGCAAGAGGCAGCACCACAGAAGCCAGCCTCTCCATCATAAAAGGTCCCAGGCTGGGTTACAACTGTATAGAAAATAAAAGTTGAAGATCAGTTAAAACAATTTACAATAGAGATGGTCCTAAATATTTATGTATCTCAGGTGTCTAAGGCCAGGATGAAGCAGCACATCTTCAGCATATGGTAGAAGCTCTACAATGAAGGTGCCAGCCTGTGGCGATCACACAGGGTCCCCGGACGTTTGACGGTCTATTGATCCCTGTGCCACCACTGTGATTGCTTCCCCGCTGCCACCAACCCATTTCTCTCGGGTACACACAGAGTCCAGACAGCTGTTAACATTAAATCAAATAAGCAAGTTTATTTTATAACCATTAACAAGTTTATGGTTTCAGATAATTTTTCTTGTCAGTTTCTTAATCTTAGTTTCTTTACTGACCTATACCTTCCTAATAACTTCTAACTAATTATCCAACTGTCTATCTGACTCCTCCTCACAGTTTCTCTCACTCTCACACATCAAAACTAGACCAACCCACAGACTTATCCTACCTCTTCCTTCTCCAACTCCCAACTGACTTTCCAACAACTCCAACTCTACTCTAACTCCTCCCCTTGGGTTCCCACTGGCCAATCACTTCACACTCATTTAACCCTTTTCTTATGACCCACCTAGGAGGGCAAACGCCACACAGCCTGCCAGGTATACCTCCCTGGGGAAGGAATTCCACAAATTAGGAGTTGCTGCAGAGAATGCCCTCTATTGAGGCATCATGACCTCCCAAACTTCAAATGGAATTGGAAGCACTAAGAGGGTCCCCTCTGCCGATAGTGCCTGCAGGGAAAGGGGTGCTATTTTAGATATTTTGGGCCTAAGTCATTTAAACTTCTTGAACTGGGCCCAGAAATGATCTGGCAACCAGTGAAATGACCAGTAAAGGTAAAGGTACAGGGACCCCTGACCATTAGGTCCAGTCGCGGATGACTCTGGGGTTGCAGCGCTCATCTCGGTTTATTGGCTGAGGGAGCCAGCGTACAGCTTCCGGGTCATGTGGCCAGCATGAATAAGCCACTTCTGGTGAACCAGAGCAGCACACGGAAATGCCGTTTACCTTCCTGCCAGAGCGGTACCTATTTATCTACTTGCACTTTTGTGCTTTCGAACTGCTAGGTTGGCAGGAGCAGGGACTGAGCAATGGGAGCTCACCCCGTCGTGGGGATTCGAACCGCCAACCTTCTGATCGGCAAGCCCTAGGCTCTGTGGTTTAACTAGCAATGCCACCTGCATCCCGAAATGATCAATAAGTGTGACTAATTCTTTCTCTCTTTCCATTGGGATGGAATTTAATTCTACTTCCGCACTAGCAGTATGTACCCCTCTAGTATGAAAAATGCACACATACATCACAATTCACTTCTTATCTTTTTTCTTCAGAATCCAGGCCATTTAACTGCTCAGAACTCCCCCTCCCCACCCCAGTTTAATGGTAAAAGTTCTGTTACATTTGGATAGATTGTAAAGACTCTGTGACTTTGATGCCAATGTGATGATCTCTTGGAATGGTCTGTTCTAGTGCCTTCGTCTTCCATTGCTGCCTTGCAAGGACTGACTGGCACAAATGCAACGAATTGTTTCATAAGCCTGGTAGGGCATACATCGCTCTCTGGCTCTGAAAATCAATCATCTTTACTTCAAATATGCATCTTGGTGTGAGAGGCATAGATCTAACCTGTTTCTGCCTGCAGCTAGTTTTGTAGCCAGCTTTTCATTTATTTAAAAAAGCAAAACAAGGGGAGGGGGACAGAAAATGCTTTGGAACCATGTTAATTTCCTACCTGTTCTTCTGTTGTGGCTATGGTGGAATGGCAATTATTTTGTTTGTTTATTTCACAATATTTACATCCCACTTGATTGTAATAAAAACTCAAAGCGGGTTGTCAAAAATAACAAAACAGAATTATCAGTAAAAACAAAAAAAGTGTTGTAAAACAAGTATTTAAAACATTAAAGGGAAATATTAAAATCCACAATAAATTAAGCAGAGATTGAAACACATGGTGACTTCTGCATGCATGGATATGCTTGCTTAAATGAAAACTTTTCAGCAGGCACTGAAAACAGCATGGTGACGGTGCCTGCCTCACTATGCATAGCTCAGTTGGTTAGAGTGTGGTGCTAATAACGCCAAGGTTGCAGGTTCGATCCCCGTATGGGACAGCTGCATATTCACGCATTACAAGAGATGATCCTCAGTGTCCCTTCCAACTCTACAATTTTATGATTCTATGTCAATCAGCAGGTAGTTCTGAAGTATGGATGCTGCCATACTAAAAGAGCAGCTTCTTACAAGTGTGGGAGGAGTACTATTTGGCAATGGTAGCCCCTTGAGCTTGGCCTGGTGTGGGTGACAGGTGAATGTGACCTGGCTGCTCAGTTGATCTGTTTGTACATGTAGCATTTTATGTATTGACTCCCTTTTTTTTGCTGATATTGTCTTATTCGCAGACTGTCTCGCCAGAGTGGTGCATGCTCTAGTTATCTCCTGCTTGGACTACTGCAATGTGCTCTATGTGGGGCTATCTTTGAAGGTGACTCGGAAACTGCAATTAATCCAGAAGGCAGCAGCTAGACTGGTGACTGGGAGTGGCCACCGAGACCATATAACACCGGTCCTGAGAGATCTGGATTGGCTCCCAGTACGCTTCCAAGCACAATTCAAAGTGTTGGTGCTGACCTTTAAAGCCTTAAACGGTCTCGGTCCTGTATACATGAAGGAGCGTCTCCACCCCCATCGTTCAGCCCAGACACTGAGGTCCAGCTCCAAGGGCCTTCTGGCAGTTCCCTCACTGTGAGAAGTGAGGTTACAGGGAACCAGGCAGAGGGCCTTTTTGGTAGCGGTGCCTGCCCTGCGGAACACCCTCCCAGCAGATGTCAAGGCAATAAGCAACTATTTTACTTTTAAAAGACAACTAAAGGTGGCCCTGTTTAGGGAAGTTTTTAATGTTTGATGCTGTATTTTGTTTTTGATACTCAGTTGGAGGCCACCCAGAGTGGCTGGGGAAGCCCAGCATATGGGTGGGGTATAAATAATAAATTCTTCTTCTTCTTCTTCTTCTTCTTCTTCTTCTTCTTCTTCTTCTTCTTCTTCTTCTTCTTCTTCTTCCTAATCTAAGTATCCTACTTCGCTTTTTGTAGGTGATGTAACCCCTTGAGCTTGGCGTGGTGTAAATCATGATGTTTCATTATTATTTTTAATACAGTACTTTGCTATTGTCTTATAAGCTTGTATGTGAAATGAATCTTTGTTTAATTTTATATTTTTATTGCTGCAGGATGGGAAGGGGACTTTCTTGTATGTAGTGACATTTCATTGGGCTGCAATGCTGCCTCAAGTACAGCCATGCAGAAGGGGAGCATACACGTTATGCTGTGTGAATGGCTGTTGTTGCAAGTGCACACAACTGATTTGCCCCACTGAGCTGGTTCAACAATGCAATGTGCCAACAACACATGGAAACAAATGGTGTGTGTTTTTACACACATGCTCCTGTGCCTTGAAGCATCCTTCCCTAACCTTTGGCCCTCTGGATGACTCCAGCTCCCATCAGTTATAGACATCATGCCCAGTGGTCAGAGACTGCTATTCCCAGCTTTCGACAGTATCAGAAGTTGTGCAAAGTTTCCATGTTGAATCCCTAGTGTCTCCAATTAATGCCAAGATGGGAAACCTGGTGCAGATATTCTTGAACTACATGCCTATGTTGTTGAACTCCAACTCCCATCAGTTCCAGCAACAGTGGCCAGTGGTCAGAGTCCATAAGAGTTAGTGTGCAAGTTATTGGGGAAGAGTGTCTTGGAGTTGGCAGATGAAGGTGATTGACTACATGGGACTGGCTGAGATGACCGGCAGAATCCGTGACCAAGGAAAAGAGACGGTGGAAGAAGATTGGA
Organism: Podarcis muralis; assembly: GCF_964188315.1. NCBI lineage: Eukaryota > Metazoa > Chordata > Lepidosauria > Squamata > Lacertidae > Podarcis > Podarcis muralis. The sequence continues at coordinate 8,845,028 of NC_135668.1, forward strand.
AGAAGTATAAAGATTATCTTAAGAACTGTTATAAAATTAATGAGTGTTAAAATGTCAAGGGTATTGGAAAAAATAGAATTACAGGTGTAAATGATTGGGTAAGAGAGGTAAGATTAAAGAAAGCGAACAAATATGTTAATGAAGTGAGGGGTTGTTGAAAAAAAATTTTTTAAAAAAGGGATGCAGAAAAGGGAGGCATGGGGAAGTCGGCGAAACAAGCTTAAGAAAAGGAGGTTATGAAATTATACGTGTTTGTATGTTTGTTTTTTGTTTGTTGATGTATTGTGAAGTGTATTGTGTTTATTTTATGTTGGAAAATCAATAAAAATTTTATTTAAAAAAAAAGAGTGTCTTGGAGTGACACTACATGTAAGGTATTGTGATGGAGAGTAAAATGCTGCCTGGGCCACTAACTTAGGAGCTTTACCACACTTTGAGGGCATTAAAATATTACAAAGAAGCAATGCCACCACTGGTGATGGTCCCACCCCCCTGCAAAAAAATACTTTTTGCATAACAATTGTTCTCTTTCTGGGAGCGAATTTTGCTGCCTTTCCAGCTGCCAGCAGAAAATTCTCTTCTCTGGATTTTTGGCTAATCTCTAGGATGCTGCAGCCTCTGTTGTTGCATTTAATCCTGGCCATGCGCTGGGGCAAAGGAGCAATGTTCAATAACCAAGAGAGGGGCCCCGTGCAGCCCTTTCATTTCTTTTCTTTGTACCTGCTGTCCCTTCTTTGTCCCCCAAGCGATCGAAGAGCCTCTAAATGCTGAAAGAGACATCAGCCCCAATCCTGCCAAGCATCTGTCCCCATCTATTCTGCACAGGAGCTATAAACATGATGGACGGAATACATCAGGGAGGAAATAGAGGGATAAATCAAAGAGGCAAATACAGATTTGTATTCATTTAAAGTTTCTACCTTGCAAGAGGTAATGACTTTCTCTCCAAGTATGGGCCTGAATGCAGGAAGAGAAAACCAACAAGACAGATGCTCCTCCCTGTTGGCATTGGGGGGGGGGGGGGTATCACCAATTTAGGGTTGAAGACCTTGGGACCCAACTACTGCATGCTTGGTGTCAAGAACGACCTTCCAGAGACAAAGAATGATAACCAGAGGATCCCAAAGGGATGAGACAAGGAGCCATTGTCAAAGGCTGGCAAGGAGAAGAGCAGGAGTCCCATTTCAGTGCAATATGGCTCCCACTAGGGCAGCCTTCCCAAGTCTGGTGCCCTCCAGATGGGTTGGACTATCAGCCTGAGCTAGCTGATTCCCATCAGCCTGAGCTAGCATGGCCAATGGCCAGAGAAGATGGGTGTTATAAACCAGGTTGGGGGGAGCAACACTTAGGTAGAGATGCTTCTGGATCTGTGCGCTGATGAGGGAGCCATTGAATCTTCTGGTGGCTTTGTATTATTTGCCTTATTTATTAGCATTCCAAGAAGCTGCAACTCTGCATCACAGTAGATTGGTGGAATTCCAGTGTGTCAACCACACACATGCCACGAGCCTTTCTATTTTCTGCACAGCATCTCTTGCAACCCCCCTGCCCCAGATATGAAGTAAATGTAAAGTAACAGAAAATTGTGTTATACCTATTGCAAGCAGTAGAAACCCCACATAAGCCCTCTTCCCTTGTGTGCAGGCTGAATGCAAATGGGGAAGCTATTCGCTGACCCTACTCTTAATGTAGGCACTTTCACTTTGATGTTAGAATAGAAACCTAATGGATATGGCTACCTATGCACCTCCTTTTCTCGTTCTCTCCACAATCAGGAGCCCAGCTTTTTCAGGATTCTCAATCCTGTGGGGAAAAGCCTGCATGTGCACAGCAAAGTGTGTATGTATGTACCAGCCTTGGAAGAATGCATGAGGATTGGGAAGAATAGTGCCTGCATTCTGCCTCACCCCACACACAGTGCATTCACAAATTGTATGGGAAAGACTATAGTTGAAGAGAAGAAGGTGTCAGGTATGATTTTGTATGTTAATATAAGGCCCTACAAAGCTCAGGACATTGGTTATCCTTAAAATTTCTCCTTAAAGTCTCAAAAATATCAGAATACTGCTCCAAAGTAACTCAAAGCAGGGCTTTCAGTGCGACTGCTCCTGTTTTCTGGAACGCCATCCCTGGTGAGCCCAGTTTCTGTACATTTCAGAAACAACTGAAGACATTTTTGTTCTGACAAGCTTTTCCAGTTGGCTGAAAAGGTCTCTGCCTTATGTGTTCATTTTGCATTGTTTTCCAACTTATCTTTAGTTTTAAAAAAATTAATTTTAGCTCTTTTAATGGCATGTTTGTAAATTGCCTCGAGACGCATGTACAAGGAAATTCATACATACATAGGATGTCTATAGAGGCACACAGTTCTTTAAGTACGTAGCGACTAAAATATCATGTGTAAATCTTGGCAAACCTTTTAAGATTCCTTCTTTACCAGGAGAGAGAAAGGTATTGGAGCCAGGTTGCTTTTGCCAACGCTACATCCTTCATCCACAGACACATCCCTGTTACTGAACATAAACCATTGGCAGCATTATTAGCAGAGATGGAAGAACAGGTGAGGAACTTTCTATCATCCCTCCAGCTCCATCTGTCAAAGGCAGCACATTTTCTGTTTGCAAACCAAAAGGTGAAATAGAAGCTCAAGATTTCTTTCGAAAATAAAGCTCACAACTCATTCCTGCTCTCACCCCTCTGGTCTAATGTGTTTATATCTTTTCATCTATCTGCCAGTTCCCAACTTCTTTATCTATCTCTCTTTCTCCCTCTCTCTCAATTATCTCCCTTGCCCTCTGTAACACCATTAATCTTACTATAATATCCTTTGCTTTCTATCTGGCTCCTTTGAACTGTCTCTGCCTTCTTGCTTGTATCATTCTCTCTGCATTTATATTACAGTCCGGCTGAAAAAAAATATCTGGGGGAAAATACTATTGTGAGTTTAGCCATCTTGATGACTGTGAATGGGCCTGTCATCAGATGAAAGAGAGGCCAAGGGCTTTAAGAAAAGAACTGTCACATTACTTGATAGTGAGAAATACGTCCACAGGTGTTGGGGTGAAATTCCCACTGGAACTTGCGAAGGTGACTCCTCCAGCTAGTCTACCTCATGAATTTGGGAGCAGAGATCTGGGAACCTTTACCTGAGATTAGCTAGCCTGAAAGTTTCTGGGGTGCTGTGAGAATCCACGCTGTTGGTGTCAGGGAATATGTCCTGGTCAGCTGGAACTTGGGGTTCGCAAGGGAAGTGGGCACAGTTAGGCCAAGTCTCTGCTGAGTATGTCAATTCAAGGCAGGCCTCTTCAAGCAGAAATCAGGACCATGGATAGCTCCAATTAGGCCCTGCTGGCTGAGCTATGGAAAGAGTTTGCCTTAACAAGGAGCTGAAGTCAACAACAGCCTGTTCTCCATTAGGCCACACATATTTTAAGGAGGCAGGTGTGTTGCCCTTGTCAGGTTTCCTACACTTTGTTTTCTGCAAGGTCTAGGAGATAGAGAGGCTGCTGGCGTCAGTGGGTGGTCGTAAGGCAATGTCCTCCAACTTGGAGGCCACGGATGAAGGTACTGAAGGTTCTCCTCTGGGGGAAATGAGCTGACGCATAATTAAAGCATGTGGACAGCAGGGAAGAGGAGGAAGGAGGAGGTAAAGCAGGCAAGGGACGCTCCCTACTGTGACGTTAACATATGAGAGTACTGGAAGTGAAATAGTTAAACAGGTTACCCAATCAGGACCCAGGGGGTGGAGTCAGAGGGACTATAAAACCAGCTCTGGGAGGGGTGAAGGGAGGAGTTCAATGGGAGTTGGGTGGTTGGTTGGAGTGGGAGTGAATTGGGGTAGTCTGTGGGTAGGTTGAGTTACTGTAGCGAAATAAGCTGAGTCAGGAACAGTTAGGAGCTAGGAAGACAAGTAAATATCTGAGAGGTAGTTTAGTGAGTGAGAACAGGTAGCGGAAGTTATAGCTCTAGATAGGCAACCCATGATTGTAATGGACCGACACCGTTTATGAAACCACACGCTTGTTAAACTGCAATAAATAAACAGAAGTTTATGTTCCAATTTAACCCTGACTGGACTCAGTATTGTACCAGGTAGGGCCTGGGTGGTGGCAGTGAGAAATAAAGTGGTGGCACAGGGATCAATAGATGGTGAAACGTCCGGCGGCCCTGTGTGATCGCCACACCTACATGATCTCATTCTTCCCTCTGCTCACCACCCAATCTTCCCCAATTTCGACAGCTCTGGATCACTCTGCTAAACTCAACCCACAGTGATCTGGGGCTGCCATGACCCACTCTGGATAAACCTCTGTTCAAGCTGAACCAGCCTAATTAATCTAGAGATTGTCCAGAGGCATAACTCAATTTTTTTACAGCCTGTAAATCTCCTGTGCATTCTCATCCAAACGAAATAAGACCCCTCACTTTTTCCTCTGGACAACTTGGGGAAATAAGAAACAATACCACACAGAGAGAGACACAGACACTGACAAATTGTAATGATTTTTAAAAAAATGAAAAAGAAAAGAAATTGAAAATTGCTGTGGAAATGTGGAGAACTGCAAAGATTAGCTGTGGCCTTTTAAACTGTGGGGATATTGTTTTTTGCGTTGTTGATAGCTTTTGTTTTTTGTGTTTTTATGCTTTAAACCACCCTGTGATCCTCGGATGAAGGGGAGTATATTAATTAATTAATTAAAGATGGAAAAAGTGAGAAACTGAGAGAAACCATAATTCCTCCATCCCTACTTAGTTCCTTAGTCGCAAGTACTTAAACACATCACAAAGGTGCATAACAGTAATAAGACACGGAAGGAACTCAAGTCATAAAAGTATTAATGCTAAGCAACTTCCAAACTGCAGATGTAATGATCCAATTTCAGAACAAGCCCATAATAAACTGTGTATTCTAACTGACATCTAGTGTTGCTTTGAAATGTATGCAGAGAACTCTGTTCATCACATCATATTATTTGCTATTGGAAACGTTCAAGGTTCCTTTAAGTCGGCGGATGAGCTCAAAAAGGCTTGTCGCAGGCATCTCAGATTCATTTTGCTCACTTCTGACCTCAGTTTACTTTCTTCAGGCCTTCACCAGTCGGGGGGCCTGATAAGGAATCATTTTCCAGCCAGGGAGAGACATCCCTTATGATTGGATTTGTGGGTGTCCATATTTTACACGGGCATTTTGGAATTCAGGTGGATCCTCTGGGCTCCAAAATAGGCACCAATTGATCCAAAAGGTTTATAATCCTCATTGCACTCCTGAGGGCTTTCCTGGGAGGCACAAGGTCTACTAGTGTTTGAGTTTTCACTTCCTCTCTTGGAACACATTGTGTGCTCTTAATTGCCCTGTCATTCATAAATGATTGGCATCATGAAGGCAAACAGTGGCAAGCTTCAAGGCCTCTAGAACTTGGCACCCTCCTGATAATGTAATTGGGGGGAGGGGAACCAGGGTCTAGAACACGGGTGTCAAACACAAGGTCCGCGGGCCGAATCTGGCCCGCCAGACCTCGTCATGTATCCCATGTAGCCGCCACCGGCCGCCAGCCTTCACCTTTTATTCTCATTTGTGGGTTTTTTTACACAAGAAAGCCACCTCTTCAGCGCATGCGCGGCAGCCTACAAGCCAGAGAACGTCTGTCCTCTAGTGGCGCCGGCCGTTCTACACAGGAAACCTCCACTTTACATGCATTCAGGAAACTTCCACTTGTTTTTATATTGAGCGCATATTGAGTCCTATAGATACAACCGGCCCTTTGAGGGTGACCAAACTGCTGACAACAAAGGTCCGTATAGTTAAAGCCATGGTCTTCCCAGTAGTGATGTATGGAAGTGAGAGCTGGACCATAAAGAAGGCTGATCGCCGAAGAATTGATGCTTTTGAATTATGGTGCTGGAGAAGACTCTTGAGAGTCCCATGGACGGCAAGAAGATCAAATGCATCCATTCTTAAGGAAATCAGACCTGAGTGCTCACTGGAAGGACAGATCGTGAAGCTGAGGCTCCAGTACTTTGGCCACCTCATGAGAAGAGAAGACTCCCTGGAGAAGACACTGATGCTGGGAAAGATGGAGGGCACAAGGAGAAGGGGGCGACAGAGGACGAGATGGTTGGATAGCGTTTTTGAGGTTACCAGCATGAGTTTGACCAAACTGCGGGAGGTAGTGGAGGACAGAGGTGCCTGGCGTGCTCTGGTCCATGGGGTCACGAAGAGTCGGACACGACTAAACGACTAAACAACAACAACAACAACAACAACAACAAACTGCTGATGCAGCCCCCGATGAATTTGAGTTTGACACCCCTGGTCTAGAAGCCTTCTGGAATTTTTGGGTCCTGTAAGGGAATTCACACACACACACACAATATATATATATATATATATATATATATATATATATATATATATATATGCAGGTTTTGGTGTCCTCGGGTGTCTTCCCGTGTAAAAGTTGGGGTGTCTAGGCGACGTTTCGACGAGGTCTCACTCGTCATCTTCAGGCTGGTGCTTTTGGCTTCTTGTTACTGGAACAGAGCAGGATCTCAGTGTTTGAGTTCCTATAAATACTGTTGAGGGGTGTGGTGTATAGCCTCCAATGTTCTGGGCAGAGAGGAAGTTCCCAGGCTAGTGTGCCTTTTCTTCTTTTGTTCCTTAATTGCTTGAGGGATATCTAGAGTGATTTCTTGAGTGATATCCTGAGTACCACTTAGGTGGGTCATTAGGTGTGGATTAGTTGCTGAAGCCTTTGTGTCTTGACCTCTTGAACTTTGTGAAGAGTTTTTTTGAGAAGATGGCTGTACTGCATTTAGTTGTGCTCTGGCTTGGCTTCGTGTATAGGGGCGAGCTGTGGTTTTGTGGCCTGTGCCAGCCAGATCTGTGTAGGGATTGCAGGGGGGTGCAGCATCCGGAGGTGCCACCATGGTTTGGCTACTGGATGGTGTCTGTAATTTATCTGTGGAGAGGGTCTGGGTTTGGGTCTGGTGTGGTTGATTGGTGATGGCGTTCTGTGTGCCTCTGGATCTGGTGTCAGTTTTTGTGGGGAGGGCTAATTTCCAGATGTCTGGCAAGCGGGATGTGTCGTCACGCTTGTTCATGTTGTGAGGGTGTTTCTCTATCTCGATGGCTTCCATGATTATTCTCTTGTGGTGATGTTCCATGTTAGAGAGCAATTTGGAATCTGCAAAATTAATTTCGTGTCCTGTTTCTTTCATGTGTTGGAAAAGAGAGGAAGTTTTTTCTTCTTTTTTGACGGCATTCTTGTGTTCTGCGATACGTGCATTTATTCGTCTGTTTGTTTGTCCAATGTACGTGGCTGGGCAGACTTTGCAGGGTAGACAAAGACCACTTGACAACTGACAACTGAGTTACAGAATCTCTCAAATGTGTTAATTGCCAATGGATACCAGCAAAACAGGGTTACGAAGCTAATCCAAAAAGAAACACCCCCCAAAAACCAAGACACAGAAGAAAACAATGGCATGGCCCTCCTTCCTTATATCAAGGGCACTACAGATAAAATTAGCAAAATCCTCCATAAACACAATATCAAAACAGCCTTTTGCGCCAACCAAAAAATAGCCAATATCCTCAGAAACCCCAAGGATAAAATCCAGTTGGAAAACCTCCGGATGCTGCACCCCCCTGCAATCCCTACACAGATCTGGCTGGCACAGGCCACAAAACCACAGCTCGCCCCTATACACGAAGCCAAGCCAGAGCACAACTAAATGCAGTACAGCCATCTTCTCAAAAAAACTCTTCACAAAGTTCAAGAGGTCAAGACACAAAGGCTTCAGCAACTAATCCACACCTAATGACCCACCTAAGTGGTACTCAGGATATCACTCAAGAAATCACTCTAGATATCCCTCAAGCAATTAAGGAACAAAAGAAGAAAAGGCACACTAGCCTGGGAACTTCCTCTCTGCCCAGAACATTGGAGGCTATACACCACACCCCTCAACAGTATTTATAGGAACTCAAACACTGAGATCCTGCTCTGTTCCAGTAACAAGAAGCCAAAAGCACCAGCCTGAAGATGACGAGTGAGACCTCGTCGAAACGTCGCCTAGACACCCCAACTTTTACACGGGAAGACACCCGAGGACACCAAAACCTGCATTCCTGTACCCGTGAAAATCTACGAAAGCAAATATCTCACCTCTACGGGGAGGAAACCTTCCAGCTGACAAGAACCTACGAGAAACTAGAAATCCGAAGAGCCTCCATCTTATGTGATCTCTTGTTCCTACGCAACTGCCGAGACAACAACTTAATTCCCACATGCTTCCAACTTAAATTCCACTCTAAAACCCCAGCTACCGAAAGGATCCTGAAACGAACTGAACTATCCCTAATCAGAAACGAACTACACAAGAAAAGATACCTACTAAACCAAACCAACAAAGATCTGCTCACTCTTCACCTCAAACTCTGTAACAAAATCCACCCTGCACTCTGGGACAAATGCAAACAACTAGCCGTCTGGAGAGCTGAAACGGAGACCTCACATAAGACAGACACACACACCAACAAACTCCACAAACTAGAGAAACGCCAGAAGCCCAGCCACCCTCCACAACAACCCATGAAACAAACAGTACATAACATATCAGACAGGATCCTCACCTCAACTGAAACCAAAGTACTCTCCAAAGGTTTCAACTTTGCAGTCGCCCCGAGACGCATCCCCACGGAAAACATCATATGCGGAGTCGAAGCTAGCCTAACCAAAATCAACCCAGATGAAGCCAATAAAATCAGACTTGAAGTCACCAACATCCTCTGCTCCAGCAAACCACCCAGAAGCAATTTACACAAAGAAGAACAGAAAGCACTCACCAACCTGAGGAAAGACAACAACATAATCATTCTCCCAGCAGACAAAGGTAATGCCACTGTTGTGATGAACACATCGGACTACCAAGCAAAACTATCAAATCTACTCCAAGACCCTACCTACCAACCTATAAAAACAGATCCCACCACCTATCTGGAAAAAACCACCAAATCCAAAATAAAAGCCTCTCCTATCAGTGAAGAAATCCAGCTAAGAATCATCCCCAGAGAAAAATCATCCAGATGCCCCAAACTCTACGGCCTCCCCAAGATACACAAAGAAGGAACACCACTCAGACCAATAGTCAGCTCCATAGGCTCACCTCTACAAAATCTCGCTAAATTTCTCGCCAAGCAACTTCAGCCCTATGCAGAATCCATCTCTTCACACGTTCCAAACTCCTTCCAGTTCATAGAAACAATAAAGAAGCAAAACCTACATCCCAATGACCTACTTGTGAGCTTCGATGTTGTATCTCTCTTCACACAAGTGCCCATTAATGAAGCCTTGACAGCCATTCAAAACAAATACAATCCCCCCGAATACATCTTGGACCTGACCAACCACTGCCTAACCAACACGTACTTCATCCACAATGGACAAAGATACAAACAGATAGAAGGAGCACCTATGGGATCACCCCTCTCACCGGTCATCGCAAACCTGTACATGGAACACTTTGAAACCTATGCTTTAGACAAGTCAGAACACAAACCTAAACTTTGGCTCAGATATGTTGACGACACCTTTGTAATTTGGCCACACGGGAAGGAAAAACTGGACAGCTTCCTCACACATCTCAACAGCCTACACCCCAAAATACAATTCACTATGGAAATAGAAGCCAACAACCAACTTCCCTTCCTTGACGTCCTAATCTACAAAAAACCTGATGGCTCCCTAGGACACACTATCTACCGGAAAAAAACACACACCAACCGCTACTTACATGCACAATCACACCACCACCCTGCACAAATAAACTCCGTAGCCAAGACTCTCATCTCCAGAACCAAACGCCTGGCTGACAAAGACCACTTGACAACTGAGTTACAGAATCTCTCAAATGTGTTAATTGCCAATGGATACCAGCAAAACAGGGTTACGAAGCTAATCCAAAAAGAAACACCCCCCAAAAACCAAGACACAGAAGAAAACAATGGCATGGCCCTCCTTCCTTATATCAAGGGCACTACAGATAAAATTAGCAAAATCCTCCATAAACACAATATCAAAACAGCCTTTTGCGCCAACCAAAAAATAGCCAATATCCTCAGAAACCCCAAGGATAAAATCCAGTTGGAAAACCAAGGGGTCTATGAAATACCCTGCAAAGTCTGCCCAGCCACGTACATTGGACAAACAAACAGACGAATAAATGCACGTATCGCAGAACACAAGAATGCCGTCAAAAAAGAAGAAAAAACTTCCTCTCTTTTCCAACACATGAAAGAAACAGGACACGAAATTAATTTTGCAGATTCCAAATTGCTCTCTAACATGGAACATCACCACAAGAGAATAATCATGGAAGCCATCGAGATAGAGAAACACCCTCACAACATGAACAAGCGTGACGACACATCCCGCTTGCCAGACATCTGGAAATTAGCCCTCCCCACAAAAACTGACACCAGATCCAGAGGCACACAGAACGCCATCACCAATCAACCACACCAGACCCAAACCCAGACCCTCTCCACAGATAAATTACAGACACCATCCAGTAGCCAAACCATGGTGGCACCTCCGGATGCTGCACCCCCCTGCAATCCCTACACAGATCTGGCTGGCACAGGCCACAAAACCACAGCTCGCCCCTATACACGAAGCCAAGCCAGAGCACAACTAAATGCAGTACAGCCATCTTCTCAAAAAAACTCTTCACAAAGTTCAAGAGGTCAAGACACAAAGGCTTCAGCAACTAATCCACACCTAATGACCCACCTAAGTGGTACTCAGGATATCACTCAAGAAATCACTCTAGATATCCCTCAAGCAATTAAGGAACAAAAGAAGAAAAGGCACACTAGCCTGGGAACTTCCTCTCTGCCCAGAACATTGGAGGCTATACACCACACCCCTCAACAGTATTTATAGGAACTCAAACACTGAGATCCTGCTCTGTTCCAGTAACAAGAAGCCAAAAGCACCAGCCTGAAGATGACGAGTGAGACCTCGTCGAAACGTCGCCTAGACACCCCAACTTTTACACGGGAAGACACCCGAGGACACCAAAACCTGCATTCCTGTACCCGTGAAAATCTACGAAAGCATATATATATATATATACACACACACACACATATACACAAATTTAACAAATCAAATTATAAATTAAATATAACCAATTACATTTTCCCCCTTCCTCCCTCTCCCACCCTCCAGAGACTTCCCTCAGCTCCCCTCTCTGATTTGTTCATACATATTATTCTCTGCATGTTGTGAAATTGTATCTATCATTAACTTGTCTCTCATATGTTCTACTAATAAATTTGTGGATGTTTATTCAAAACCTGTCAAGGAGTCCAAATCCTTTTGTTGTCTTTTTAAATAGCTTGTAAATACAGTGGTACTTCAGGTTACAGGCACTTCAGGTTACAGACACTTTGGGTTACAGACTCTGCTAACCCAGAAATAGTACCTCAGGTTAAGAACTTTGCTTCAGGATGAGAAACGAAATCGCGCAGCGGCGGGAGGCCCCATTAGCTAAAGTGGTACCTCAGGTTAAGAACAGTTTCAGGTTAAGAACCTCCAGAACTAATTAAGTTCTTAACCTGAGGTACCACTGTAATTCCCATTCTGGGAGTTCACAGATATCTTGAGTCCATAACAAGCCCCAAAACAAACACCAGGTTTGTTGGGAGAGCTTTGGTCTATTGTATCGTATGGAATTAGGGAGACCAAATACTCCACCAAAGCGCAGCAGTCAGCCTTACAGCAGAAAGAGCACTTTACAATATACAGGTATCTCACAGCTTATGTGAGCGTTCAGTTCTATAGGTCCACATGTATATGCAAAAACACATTATGCCAGGAACCCCCAGTACTGCACCCCTCAAAAGGCTGCTTACCTGGGCTTCAGGAAAGTAGTGTGAGGGCTCTGGGATGCTGCCAGAACCTTTGTGCCCCCTTCCCAAAGCCAAGCAAGCCTGCAATCACAGCTTTGCACAGATGGAGGGGGGAAATAAATTGAGAGTGGGGTTTCTCCACTCTCAATTTATTTATTTATTCCCCCACCCACCCACACACCTGTGAATAATAATAATAATAATAATAATAATAATAATAATAATAATAATAATTTTATTATTTATACCCCGCCCATCTGGCTGGGCCTCCCCAGCCACTCTGGGCGGCTTCCATAAAAACCAAAAATACAGTAAAATATCACACAACTGTGATCACATATGTAAGGTAAGTGTAAGATGTGAGTTACCTGAATTCAATTATTCTGGTATGGATTTAGTGATTGTTCATATGTTCTTTGGTGTTTACCAGTAATTTTCATTGATATTAAGAACACAGCCCCATGGCCCCCAGTTTCAGAGGATGAAAGTAGTATTGTTTATAATGGGTTGACGCCCCCAGAGACTTATTCAGAGTCTTGCTAATAATGGGTTGGTGCCCCCCAGAGATGGATTTTGGCCATGTCCACCTACCTGGCATCATATATTATGACAAGTGTGAGCAGGTATAATGTTGACTGGGTTGGGCCAAAAGGGATTTTGGATGTGCCCCTGATCAGCTGGTTGGCAATGCTTCAGAAGCGCTGCACACCTGACTTCTGAAGGCACTTCAAAGGGCTGTGTGGGACACTTTGCAAGCCCCTGTGCACCCCTTTTAAGTCCCAACAATCTGCTGGTTGTCAGGGCATCAAAGCACCGTATCCCCTGATGTCCTTGTGACATCAAGTGATTGACAGGTCAGTGGCCCTGCCCTTCTGTCAAATTTGGCCCATGCAAAGGGAGAGAGGAGATGAACAAGTGGCCTACCACTCAGATCCAGTTCCCCACTCCATCACAGGACTTGCTTTCCTTACCTCTGACCATCTCTGCTGCTCTCTGCACCCTCTTCAGTTTCTCCATCTTCTTCTTAACGGATGTCATCAGACTAACTGACAACCTCAGAGCTACTACTTTCTTGGGCAACTTTGGTGCTCATGTAGCCTTATTGGAGTTCACTGATTGGGTCTGCGTTGCTCCCGGACAGGAGGAAGGAAGTCAAATGACACCGAGGGTTGATTCAGAGAAAGAGTTTATTCTGCTCTCCGGATAGAAGAAGGCACTTGCGTGGTCAGTCCACAGCAAGTCCAAAGAAATGAGAAGTTTCATGCAGTATATATATCCTCCAGGTACCCTCTCCCTCCTTCCCCAGGAATCCAACCACGTCAGCCTATGTACGCAGGTTGACATCACATATGTTCCTGCTCTGGTATTCTTAACCATAAAAGGGTATTCCTTCCTGTACTTCTTTCCATAAAAGGATCTTCCTGTTCCTACTCTTATCTTGGAGCAAGAGGTCATCATCTCCGAGAACACACTCTGGCGCTGTTCCCAGACTGGGTCTGTGCGTTTTTGTGGTCAGGATGTAAGATAAGGCACAGACGTGTCTTCTCTGTTCTACTGGTACAGTCAAGGCTTTGCTTGCCGTCACAAACTGATAAAGGAGAGGACTCTGAGCATTTGTTTATACAGCTGAGCCTTTTGGCTCAAGATTATGCATTTTAGAAATGCTAAGAAGAAAGGGGGCGTTCAAGTCAGTTTTAAACTGACTGCACAGAAACCCATTCCTTCACTCAGAGGGAGCTGCTTCTTCCTGTCGCATATGAGGTTCAGGGGTGTACATCTGTGACAGCAAAGGAACACAGAACGGAACATGGTAAGGAACGTATATGAAGACGTTCCCTGGATTAGAAAGCACCGGGATGTTCTGTGTCTGGTACCGTCATCGAGTAAGCGGTTTTAAATTAGCAACTCAACAGCCTTCAAGAGGTGTGAAGAAACCATTTCTCCCTCTAGTAAGTGCTATAATGGAGCACCTGGTGGGACTTTGGCTAGCAAGACGCCAGCGGAAAAAGAATCTGTCAGCTTCTATGAAGCCAATTACGGAAACCTTTTTTCTTTCCTTTTCCTTTTTGCTTTTTTGCTAAGCGGGGATGCTGAACGGGCTTTCCTGCCCCCATTAACAGTGTGAGCGGACTTCAAGCAGCAGGCCTCCCGCTGGGGTGCTCTGCACTTGCTGAGTGCTGCCAGGTTGGGAGTACGGTGAGAGCTGGATTGCGAAAGAAAACCTCACAGCTTGCAGAGCACATTTCAAAGCCTGTTATGGGAATGTATTGTGGTTGTGGGGGGTGTTGGGGAAGGGAGGGGAGCTTTGATTAAGGACACTTAATTAGGCACCCACAGGCAAACTACTGATCCACAGGGTCAGCCCAAGCAGTGCAGAAGCTCTTGCCCAAAGACTCATCTGGTGGCCAAGGCAGCCACCATCCTGTTTGCCCAGGAATAAAACACCATAGACGGTCATCAATGGATGCGCGAGACAACTTTGAAATGGTTTTTCGGTTCATTTTAAATCTTAACTAGGTCAGGACAAGAAACCAGAAAAGTAGGGGGAGGAACCCCTCAGACTGGTGCTTGGAAATAGCAATTTATGATTACTTGGAAATTGCCTGACGCACTTCGAAAATGATGCTCCTCATGGACTGCCCACCTCCACACACACCTTTCTTCTGGCAGGACAACAAGCGCCAGCTCTACAGCAGGGATGGGGAGGTTCTGGCTCTCCAGATGTTGCTAGACTGAAACTACCACCACCTGACTACCTGATCTGGCTGGGGCTGATGGGAGTTGAAGTCCAACAGCATCTGGGAGGCTACAACTTCAGCATTCTTGCTTTACAGAGAAAGAGGCATTAAGAAGCTGTCTTACACTGAGTACATCTATTTGTCTATCTAACCCACTGATGGGCAACCTCCGGCTTGCAGTCCATACAGCTGTGGAACTCTAAGAGGTACGACCAGCTCCTGACTTGCTATTATTTAAGCAGGCTCTAAATATATTCTTACTCATTATTGGGTTTGTGGAAGTTGCATAAGAGGTAGGGGTTATGTTTTTATTGCTGGCAGACAGAACTGGATTAGAAGTGATTTTACAGGAACTGGGAACCTTTGACCTTCCAAATGTTGTTGGACTCCCATCTGTAGGGATGATCGCTGGATGCGGAGCACACTCCCCGCCTGCGGGCAGCCTCAGCTGCCTGCACGCGTGAACTTGGGGTGCGGGGCACACTCCCCCTCACAGATAAAGCCACAGCTGTCTGAATGAACATCTTGCCCTCTGTCTAACCTTTTGCGGTCTCAGTAGTCTGCGGTGTCCTGTCTGTGACCTTTGTCTCCTTCATCATATATTGTGCAAGGGTAAAATGACGCAGTGGAAACAGGTGCCAAAATAACTTTGTACCACCCTTTGATCTTGGGACTGGAAGGTCACAGCCCAAAATGTATCTGCCTGGGTTTGCATATTGTGTCAATAAAAGGAGCCTCCACAGAGCTAGCTGGCAGCTTGCTTGCAGCTCACCTGTGTGCAGCTCACCTGCATTACCAACTCCTGCCTCATGTCCTTCACTTCACCCATCAGCCCCAGCCAGAATGGCCAATGGTCAGGGGTGATGGGAGTTGTTGTCTAACAAGATCTTGGAGGGTCTCTAGTTCACTACCCATGGATTAGAAGAAGTAAAATATTTTACTGCTGCTATCACTATTATTATTATGCATTCTTTGATATTTAATGTGATTTTTGTTGCCTAAAGAATCATAGAATTGTAGAGTTTGCTTGGAAGCAATTGTTAGAACACCACCATATAAATGTGTTAAATGAACAAATGAATGAATGAATGAATGAATGAATTCTGTCTATACATTCCACTCAACCAAGCCACCTGGGAGATTTGCAAAACAAAACAAACTAATACCACTTTACAAATACAATGAAATCACATCACAAAACATATATTACAGCCATCTTAATGCGACACACACAAAACCCCACAAGAAATCAGCATGACTTGGCAGGGGGCTGCTGCCTCCCTAGGGCATGACAAGGAAGTGGGGAAACAAACTATAAGGGGATGGACTAGATGTTCCCTGGACACATTTTGAAATTCGATGTCATTTGAGAGTCACCGCAACCCTTGCATTTCAAGCAGATTGTGTCCCCAGAGAACCCCACAGATTCTACTTTTGCTTCCGAAATAAAGAAGACTTCAGCACATCAAGCTCCTTAGTTCAATAATGGTGCAATTGAAACCGTGATAGCCCTGGAAGTAATAGGAACTGCAGAAGGATTACGAGTCCCTCCGTGAGCCGTCCACGTACTATATCATTGTCTTCTACAGCAATACTTTTCGTTTAATATAATTATTTGGCAAGCGTTTCTTGACTTCACATTTGCATAGCAGAGCACATCATTAAAAAAAAGGAGGGGGAAAAACTGCAACAAAATGTTTTAAAGGCTCTGCTTTTTAATGAGAACTCCACATGCTAATAGCTTACATTCCTGAAATCTTTTCAGTGAGGTTTGCTTTGTTTCCTTGCTTGATGTCCCTTGGGAGCTGTTGGGGAAAAGAAATTGTCTCCGTAGCTGCACGGCTGCATCTGACAAAGGGGCCTTTTTAGATGTTGTAAGGCCTAGCAGACTTCCAAAGGATTTAGGGCGAATGCTCAAAAGCACCAAGGGAACAGGGCTGCAGTAAGCAGAATTTGCTTTGAAAGCCATGAAAGATGTTGAGCTCCCCAAACAAAAAGAGCAGAAGAAAGAGGCGCGGTAGGAATGGGAATAGGAATTTCCTTGGTCCACTTTGCACAGCACACCGGGCCCATTTGGATGCTCCCAAACTGGCTTGTAGTTTGGAGCACAGCTCCCAGTTGGATTACACACTTTTCCGGATTTTGCAAGGCAATTTCAGTGCAGACAAAAAATATTGCATTATGTGGTATCAGCTGATTGGCACTGACAGCAAGCCCTGCTTTGGCAGGGATCAGCTGCACCACAGCTGATTAGACGAATTCAGGGAGGATAAAGCTGTCAGCTAGTCGCAGTGGCTGCGTTCAACCTCTGATGTTGGAGGCAGTATGCCTCTGAATGATAGTTGCTGGGAATCACAACTGCGCTCGAGATCCTCTCGTGAGCTTCTCACAGCCATCTGGTTGCCACAGCGACAACAGGATGCTGTAGTAGATGAGCCTTCGGCCTGATCTAGCAGGGCTTTGCTTATATTCTTTTGGAGTCCCCAATCAGGAACTGTTTTCCCACCAAATAACAATAAGGAGATTCAGGGTCCTGACTGCTCCTTTTCAGCCATGCTTCTATGCGCCCCCCACATGCCTTCACACTTGATGTCAGGTGTGGCATGGTTTGGGGGAAATGGCCTCATCAGTCAATTTGGGGCCTTTGCCAGACCTGATTTGGCCTGTGAGCTATAGGTGTGTATATTATGAAAAAGGTGCATACAAAATGCATATGATTTAAATTAATATTATTTATTTATATACTGCTTACATGGCCAAAATCAGTGTTACAAACTGAGATATGAAAGTTAGGAGCTAAATGGCACCTTAAACCTAGGTTATGGGTGCCACAATGGAGTGTTTAGGTGTGCTTTTTTATAACAAGAATACAAAGCTGAAAATGAATGAACTGCAGCTAAAATCTTATGTTCGTTTTTCACATGGTCTAGTCCATGGGTAGGCAAACTAAGACCTGGGGGCCGGATCCAGCCCAATACCCTTCTGAATCCGGCCTGCGGACGGTCTGGGAATCAGTGTGTTTTTACATGAGTAGAATGTGTCCTTTTATTTAAAATGTATCTCTGGGTTATTTGTGGGGCATAGGAATTTGTTCATTCTTTTTTCCTTTCAAAATATAGTCTGGCCCACCCCGAGGTCTGAGGGACGGTGGACCGGCCCCCTGCTGAAAAAGTTTGCTGACCCCTGGTCTAGTCCTCATCTGAAGACTGCAAAAAACAAAGCCATGCTTCCCCTGCCCACCCCCCTAATATTCTTATGAGGGTCCCTTCTCCAGTCGTCAGAGAGTGGCTGGAGGTGGGAAGACAGAAAAAAGCTCCTCCTTTTCTTCCAGCAATGGCAGTCTTAATCTGAAATCTTAGGCTCAGTACTGCGCCCAGAGCTCAGAAACCGCTCACATTAATGAAATTCGCTGTCGCAAAACGCGCCTAGGACAATGGGGGTTTCGAATGCAGGCCTAAATGCTCTGTATAAAAGCAGTTATAAAATCCACACGCCATTAAAATATGCAATAAAACAGTTCTATCAAAGCATCAAAAGCATCCTTAATTAAATTATACTATAAAACAAACCGATTATTAAACATTACAACAACAATGAAATGTTTTTCAATATATATATATACTAAATCAAGACGTTCAAATTCAGGGGAACACTTACCTAAACAAGAGCCGGCAGAATGCCAATATGGATGAGGACACTCATATTTCAGCAGGGTGGGTGCTCCACAATGCTATAGGATTCTTTCAAGAAAGAGATCTGCACAAAACAGGGCAGAACAGACTTGTGTCTCAATGACAAAGAGGCTGAAACGGGATACATCAAGTCTGCCTGGCCCATCCCTAATGTGTAGGGCACACGACAGAGCGGGCAATGTAATCAGTTTGCAAAAACAAAATTACTGCAACATGGGAATCAACACCCTGTGTTGTGCGTGGGTACAATTTGTCAGCCACAACCCCCGATTGGTAGGTCCCTCATAGCTGGGTGCAATCTGGCCAATGGGATGCAGTCCAAATGGTTCAAGGGACCTATTTATACCCATGCACGTGACCCAGACCTTCCTGTTTCTGCGTGTGCATTTGGAACACCAGCCCACCTCTCCCTACTTTTAGAGCTTTGCACTTGACCTTGCTATTTTGTCGTGTGTCATCTGTCATTGGGACAGGGGCATGGCAGGAATTTTCCCTACTTGGCTGATTGGCTGTTGCCATTTGGGTTTCACCTGTCGCGTAGCAAATCATCACAACTTGTAAGGTTGCGGATAGGCTCTGGTTCAGGTGATAGGGATGGGCGAATGCTCTCGCCATCCCTATGTGAAGGGTATTCCGTTAAAGAAATCCAGGGAATCGATGGTTTGGTCAATACCTGAGAGGGGGTTGTGCCTGTGCCTAAGTCCAGGGGGACATTTGGATGGTGAAGATAGCTTGTTCCCGGCTTTCTGTTTATCCAGGTGTTCACCCTTGGCTGACCTATGCTGGAACCCTGGGTCAGCACTACCTGCATAGCAGGGAGCTAGTCAAACCAGAGCCTATGCACCCAAACACTTTCTGTAATCAATAAAGTTGTGGCCTAAATTCTGCCAAAAACCAAAACCAAAATTTGAGTCAAGTGTGAATTTATTTAGAGGGGAGGTTTCTGGGTCTGAACACGCAAAAACAAAATTACTGCCTTTTAGATACCAGACCAAGGTGCATCTCTTCCAGAGGGCATTTGAGGTGACCAGGTATTTGTTTCTTCTGGATGACTAGAACTATTGCTGCACAACACTGTTATAAGAAAAAAAAACCTGCTCTTTTTCCTTTATGGGGTACCCAAGATAAGGTTACCAGATGTCCCCATTTCCCAGGGAGAGTCCCCAGATTTGCAAATCAGTCCTATACAAAATCCATTGAAGTTGAAAAGTGTCCCCGGATTCATTGAAAAAATCTGGTAACCTTAACCCAAGAGCCCATATAGAGTCCTCTTTTTGGTTCTCTATTGAGAAGCAAGGCAGCTAGTAAGCCTGATCTTTATTAAAGCTGTTGCAACTGTGTTCTATCCCCCCCCCCACACACACACAGGAGGGGGGGAGGAACCCAGGACAAAGATGTGCAAGCCCTTATATAGACATTTGAAATTGCCCGTCCTGGAGAACAAGACCACCCCCAGAAGCATCATAAATACATCACAGAATACATCACAGAAGGAGTGTGACCCAGACCACCCCCTTAATCCATCAGAGAAGGAGCAGAAATCTGGGTGTGTTGTTTTTCCTGGCAGGTTGTTGTTGTTTAGTCATTCACTCATGTCCGACTCTTCGTGATCCCATGGACCAGAGCACGCCAGGCACTCCTGTCTTCCATTGCCTCCTGCAGTTTGGTCAAACTCATGTTAGTAGCTTCAAGAGCAGTATCCAACCATCTCGTCCTCTGTCGTCCCCTTCTCCTTGTGCCCTCCATCTTTCCCAACATCAGGGTCTTTTCCAGGGAGTCTTCTCTTCTCATGAGGTGGCCAAAGTATTGGAGCCTCAGCTTCAGGATCTGTCCTTCCAGTGAGCACTCAGGGCTGATTTCCTTCAGAATGGAGAGGTTTGATCTTCTTGCAGTCCATGGGACTCTCAAGAGTCTCCTCCAGCACCATAATTCAAAAGCATCAATTCTTCGGCGATCTGCCTTCTTTATGGTCCAGCTCTCACTTCCATACATCACTACTGGGAAAACCATAGCTTTAACTATACAGACCTTTGTTGGCAAGGCAATGTCTCTGCTTTTTAAGATGCTGTCTAGGTTTGTCATCGCTTTTCTCCCAAGAAGCAGGCGTCTTTTAATTTCGTGGCTGCTGTCACCATCTGTAGTGATCATGGAACCCAAGAAAGTAAAATCTCTCACTGCCTCCATTCTTCCCCTTCTATTTGCCAAGCGGTGATGGGACCAGTGGCCATGATCTTCATTTTTTTTTATGTTGAGCTTCAGGCTCCTGGCAGGTTAGCTGATTGGACTAAATGGCATCCTGGCCACTCTTTTGTTAAGATAACTAATTCCTGAATCTAAGTCACAGGTCACAGGCTCACACCCTGTTCATATCTTGAATGTGCCCTTAAGACAGGATTTGTGAGGACAGGATTTTTGAGGAAAGAGACAATGGGGAGGTTTTCCACTTTGACCTTGCAGAGAAATATTTGAGTTCAATTTGTTCAAGACCTTTTCTGTGGGGTTTCAGACATGTGGTTTATATATACAGTTATGAACATTTATTTTTTTTATATGTGACCTTAAAATTCTTATAACACCACCATGAGGCAGGCTTGGTGATTTCCTTAATTATGACATGTTCCTTCATCCTTTTTCCAGCTGCATTTCACTCCTGTGAAATAACGGAACAATTAGTCCGCGGGGTGTCTTGCACACTCTACATTTTGACACGGGCTCTTAAAACAATGTCCACTGGATCTCATGAAGCTTTATGGCCAACAGAAAGGAAGTAAATCTCTCCTTCCATTAAGGCTATGCTTTGGGATTATTAAAGTTGAAAGCTTTTGGAACAGGAAGTGGGGCCACTTTCCTTATCTTGTTAGTAACTAGGTGGTTTAAAACTTGACTTTCAACACCACGTAATTGTTACTTGAAGGAACACACCGGCCAAGAAGCTAGACTAGAACTTTAGGGCTGTGTTTTCATTTTCATTTTTTATATTTCTATACTACTTTTCACTCCTACAAATCATAAAGCGGCTCGCAAAACAATAAATGGAAATAACAAAATAGAACATGTTGGGCGAAAGATTCCTGCATGGCAGGGGTAGGGAGAGAAACTAGATGATTCTTGTGGTCCCTTGTATACAATTCTGTGGTTCTGTGAAATACAACATAAATCATGTAGAATAACAAATCATCCATGAAAAAATTACAAAAATAATCCATAATACAACCACATTCTACAAAACACTACAATGGTAGCTTGGGTTACAGATGCTTCAGGTTACAGACTCCGCTAACCCAGAAATAGTACCTTGGGTTAAGAACTTTGCTTCAGGATGAGAACAAAAATCACGCGGCGGCAGAGTGGTGGCAGCAGGAGGCCCCATTAGCTAAAGTGGTGCTTCAGGTTAAGAACAGTTTCAGGTTAAGAACAGACCTCCAGAATGAATTAAGTTCTTAACCCAAGGTACCACTATATTAACGTAACGGGGGAAAAATAAGCTAAGCAGCACAAACCACAACAAAAGTCATATCGTGAACCGCACCCTTTTGGCTGTGAATGGCGCCATTTTGTCTCCATGAGGATCAGTGTTTGGACAATTGAGATTGGATTGGTATTTTGTTCGTTTTTTGTTCGTTTTAGGTTGCAATTCTGTGCTCCCTTCCCTTGAAGTAAGTCCATCTGCACTGAGATTGGCTTACTTTTGAAAAGTGCTTTTTCGGATGTTTATCCTTGT
Organism: Podarcis muralis; assembly: GCF_964188315.1. Lineage (NCBI taxonomy): Eukaryota > Metazoa > Chordata > Lepidosauria > Squamata > Lacertidae > Podarcis > Podarcis muralis. Next base: position 8,867,096 of record NC_135668.1, read on the forward strand.
TTAATAGAACTGATACTGGCAACTCTATATGGTGGTAGTGGTGTTTTAGTTGGGGGCAGAGGAGAGAAATCATAGAATCATAGAATTGTAAATTAGGTTGGAAGGGCCCCAGGGGGTCATCTAGTCCAACCTCCTCCAATGCAGGAATCTTAACTAAAGCATCCTCGGAAAATGGCCACCCACCCTCTGGATAAAAAACTCCAAGGAAGGAGAGACCACAGTCTTCCAAGGTAGCTAATTCCACCATTAAACAGCTCTTACTGTTCATTTTCCACTAATACAAAAAATGCAGATGTGCCTACCAAACAGAATAAATGCGGTGTCTTTTTAAACCCATACGGTTTGCCAACTCTGCAAACAACTTTTCTCATTTTCTCCGCGCTGATTGTGGTATCCATGCAGTAATTAGCTTCTTAGGTTGTCAACCTGTCAGCAGTAGGTTAATTTTTATTTAGGCTTTGTTAATTTTGCTCCCTTTGGCAATTTCACTTCAGCAACCTCTGCTCTGGGTAGCAAGGGTTGCTTTTAAAAGGAAAAGAAAAGAAAAGGAATTATGAACACTGGAACAATGCTTCTCACGTATTTGATAGCCGGCATACACGCCCCCCCCTCCCCCACAAAATGTCAAGCACACAAGCCTGAAAGTGTTACTTTTAGAATTTAATTTTTGTTTATGCATTTCACAGATATCTAGCCTGCTTCCCAGAGTACAACCACCTTTACAATAAAATTAACATGCTACTTAAGAGCCAAAACAACAGCAGTTGAAAACAAGAAATTTAGAGAAATGCAATTTTGTCACAGGAAGTATTGCCTCCCCAAAGCCCAGAATGGTTTATATCTATTGTTTATTTCTGTAATGTATTCATTTATATTATTTTGTTAATTGAGTTGCTTGCTTTAAATATAAGAATGTATAAGCTTACTTGATACTTGTACATTTGATTTATGTATTTAATTGCATTGTTATGCATTACTTTCTTTTCATGTGTAAGAATGTTTGAATTTAACTAACTAACTAACTAATAAAAATAGATTAATCAAACCATAAAATCCATAAACAATGCTCATTAAAATAAGAAATAAGACAGCAATGGCAGATCAAACCTTCATTCAAAGCATGGTGCTCTAGAATCAACCCAAGGCAATCTGGGATTTTAAAAAAGTCTTGAAAATCTTCCAAAAGTCCAGCAAAGAGTGGGCCAGATGCATTTCTTGGAGAGATTGTTTCAAAGATGTGTGGAGCCACCACAGAAAAATATCCTGGCCCTGTTGCTCTCTAATCAACACATCGCTCATCAGCAGAGGAAAGAGCAAGACCTCAGAAACCAATCTCAAAGGTCATACAAGCTTGTCCTTCAGGTAATATGATCCCTAACCATTCTGTATTGGGCCCTGCATATGTGTACCTCCTCTGTCAGAGGCATGGAGGGCAAGGATTCAGCACCACAAGATGATGGAACTTTATCCTGGTGGGGAAGACTCATTTTGCCCTGACTTGAAAAGCTAATGCTATTCTAAATGGCATCAACGTAAGTCTAGTGTTGACAGAAGCAGTAGCACTGAATCCAGTTCTAGGCGCCACAATTTAAGAAGGCTATTGACAAGCTAGAATGTGCACAGAGGAGGGCAACCAAAATGATAAAGGGTCTGGAAACCATGGCTTATGAGGAACAGTTCAGGGAGCTGGGTATGTTTATTTAGCATGGTAAAGAGGAGACTGAAAGGAGATATGATAGCTGTCAGGTGTGGGTGTGGTTGCTCGAGAGTAAACAGGCAAGACTCTGACCTGTCTTTTCCAGGCTTTATTCTTGGTGCAAACTATTTACAGTGAAGAGCGCCGTAAGTTCATGTCTGGCTCAATCGCTAGCAGAATCTGGGAGTGGTCAGTCTTTGTACCTCCCCCAGCATAAAAGTTGTGTCACCCCCAGCCTTTTCTGCCCCTCCCTGCACCAAAGTCTACTGCGCAGAATGGGCGCTGGCAAAGGGGTACTTCCCTCCTCTCCGGTTTGCTCAGGCTCGGTGTTGAGGCTCTCCCTAGAATCCCCTGGTCTCTGCTTTCCTCCTCGCCGGAGGAGGAACTGCTTCACAAGATTTTTGGAGGCTCCCTATAACACAACTGCCCTTCCACCTCTCGCCTCTGAGCTGATGGCAGTTCCCTGACAATAAAAGGTAAAGGTAAAGGTACCCCTGCCCGTACGGGCCAGTCTTGACAGACTCTGGGGTTGTGCGCCCATCTCACTTAAGAGGCCAGGGGCCAGCGCTGTCTGGAGACACTTCCGGGTCACGTGGCCAGCGTGACAAGCTGCATCTGGCGAGCCAGCGCAGCACACGGAAACGCCGTTTACCTTCCCGCCAGTAAGCGGTCCCTATTTATCTACTTGCACCTGGGGGTGCTTTCGAACTGCTAGGTTGGCAGGTGCTGGGACCGAGCAACGGGAGCGCACCCCGCCGCAGGGATTCGAACCGCCGACCTTTCGATCGGCAAGCCCTAGGCGCTGAGGCTTTTACCCACAGCACCACCTGCGTCCCTGACAATAGCCACCTTCAAATATCTCAAGGGCTGTCACAGGGAAGATGGAGCAAGCTTGTTTTCCCCTGCTCCAGAGGCTGTGTCCTGAACCATTGGCTTCAAGGCACAGGAAGGGAGATTCTGACTAAACCTCAGGAAGAACTTTCTGATAGTAAGAGCTATTTGGCAAAAGAACAGACTTCTGTGAGAGGTGGTGGACTCTCCTTCACTGGAAATTTTAAAGCAGAAATGGATGGCCATCCGTCATGTATGATTTAGTTGAGACACTTGTATTGCAGGGGGTTGGAGTAGAAGACCCTCCACTCTACAGTTCTACACTCCCAGGATTGTGCATGAGCTTATCCCCTCTTCTCTTTTATTCTGTTTCATATTTTTTACTGGGTTGCCATTTTAACTTCATAATAATGTCTTTAAAACTAAAACAAAAAACCTGTATTAGATATGGAGCGGGTATTCTCGTTGATGAGCCCCACCCCCGTATTACAGAGCCAGCTGCCTGTCAAATTAAGGTCTGTCAAATTTAGAATATTGGCAGATTTAAATGAGCTTCAGAGACCAGCCTACTGAGATTGCCTTTTGATATTAAGATATATACGTCTACTCAGAAGAAAATCTCATTTAATTCGGTGGGATTTATTCCCTCACGAGTGTGAATAGGATTGCAGTATTAATGTGCGGTGGATTTCGGAGGCATGAGAGCACCATGAACTGGGTTCAGAAACAGCGCAAAATCAAATAAATAAATGCATATATTCATATCCCCTCTTCTCCTACTGCTGTTTTCCCCTTCCCCATTACCCACCCCTAGAGATTTGCACAAAAGCAAGCAGAGGCTGCAAAACAGCAGCTCATTTCTGTTTGTCATTGCTTCATTTACAAGCAGCAATTTTTTAAAAAGATAAAAAGAGAAGGAGAGGGAATGCTAAGATGCAGAACAGCAGGAAGGTGTTGGGGTGATTTAATTCAGAAGAGATACTGGCAGTTTTCAGAAAGGAAAATGGCTCACCAATCATAATCCTGATTGATTTATTTTTTTTAAGGACTGCATCACGCTTTGGAAATGCACAGGGTTTCCCTCCCTGCATCTAAAAGAAAAGAATGTCCTTTTCATCACCACCTTTTTGCGCTCCCGGCATTTAGGAAGGGATGAGTTTGAAATGAATAGCATAACAACCAGGTTGGCAAAGGCGGAACTAGCAATTGTTTGAGCCTGGTCTAGGACAACGAAATCTGTTTGTTAACTTTATGTTAAGAAATCAATGGCAACCGGTGAGAATGTTAATCTCTTGCAAACAAATGTAATGGCTTAGCCTACCCAGGGGCTAATGAAAACTGTCTGCAGAAGATCACCCGCCAGAAACCTTTGCCCTTCTCCATAGCAGGCAATACAGTAGCCAACTGGCTTGTGGGGAGAAGGGGGCTAGTCTGTTCTGTCTCTTAAGCTGAAGGTGGAGAACCTTTTTCATTCCCTTCCAGGCAATCAAGATGTTCAAGGGTCTGGAAATCAAGCCTTATGAGGAACAGTTGAAGGAGCTGGGTATTTTTGGCCTGGGAAAGAGGAGGCTGAGGGGAGATATGATAGTCATATTCAGATATCTCAAGGGCTCTCAAATGGAGGATAGAGCAAACTTGTTTTCTCCTGCTCTGGAGGTGTTGTAAACAAAAAAATCTTCCCTTTTTCCCTTATGGGGTATCCAAGAGCCCATATAGAGTCCTTACGTCGGTTCCCTATTGGTAGGAGAAAACAACAGAGGCCAACCAGAGAATATTGAGAAGCAAAGTAGCTAATAAGCCTGATCTTTATTGATCTGTTGCAACAGGGTCCTCACTCACCACACACAGGAGGGAGGAGGAACCCTGAACAAAAGTGTGCCTGCTCTTATATAGACATTTTAAATTCCCTGCCCTGGAGCTCAAGACCACCCCTCCATACATCATACATACATCACAGAAAAGCTGGTCTAAAACAGAAATTTGAATGTTGTTTTTCCTGTCTGCCAGGTTATCTGATTGCCTTTCCTGATAGTCTGTCACCCATTGAAATGCTGCTTACTCAATTCCTGAGACAATGGGAAGGCTCCCTGAAAGCTCCCTGAAGGCTCCCTGACCCCCTCCCTCCTTGCAGAGAAAACATTTGGTCAGTAGACAATGGGAATCAAAAATGGCTTCAGGTCGGTCTTCCTGTGCTGATTTATGTACCTGCTTGGTTGGTACACTTATGAACATTTAACATATATCTAAGACCTCAAAATTCCTATCACAGAGGGTAGGACTTGAATCAATGGCTTGAAGTTTCAAGAAAGGAGATTCCTACTAAACATACGGGGGAAAACTTTCTGACAGTAAGAGGTGTTTGACAGTGGAACAGACTCCCTTGGGAGGTTGAGGACTCTCCTCCTTTGGAGGTTTTTAAGCAGAGGTTGGGTGGCCATCGGTCATGGATGCTGTAGTTGAGATTCCTGCATTGCAGGGGGTTGGACTAGAGGACCCTCAGGGTTGCTTCCAACTCTACAACTCAATGATTCTATTATTCTGGTGTTTGGTAAATATATTGCAACCGTGTGCTAAAAGAAATCATCTGGTAAGACTGATGGTTGCAGGCATGAAAGAAAGCTACCGTTTATTACACTTGGTAAACAAAGCCATTTCAGGTATCAGTCTTTACATATGCCGAGGAAGGAGCCAGTAAGTTAATACTAGTACATGGTTTGTATTAACTGAATTTGGAGAAGAAGCAGGAAGGTAGTAAAGCCTGAAAGGCTGTGATCAACTTTGACAACAAGTAGTTACTGAAAAAGAAGGACTTGCAGAGGAAGAACAACAGGGTGCCTGTTTATTGCCGTCTATACTGTCGCCGGAAATCACCCCCCCCCCCCCTTCAGTAACGCGTACTGCACAAGCACCGCACTCACATGTACACGTGTCCCCCTTTCTGACTTAAGAGGTGCCCCTTTTAGAGAGCCACCTCTTGAAAGCCTTCCGTAAATAAGGAAGCGCTGGTTTGACAGCTCTCTCTTTCAGCGCTCCACGCTGTCCTATCTTTATCGAGAGTAGACCGGACGACTGAACTCTAGGTCAACCAGCAACCGCGTTAACCAATCAGCGTTACCGAACAGCGCCCCTTGTGGCGGCCACGCTGGTACTGCAGGCTGCAAGCGTCTGCTCCCTCGCCTTTTGACAGCTCCCAAGTGATTGTTTCCGAGTTCACTGAACCGTGACTGATCTAATCAAAATGTTGCAAGTTGTTTCCGAAAGGGAAAGTGCTTTGAACTTCAGTGACTGTGTTCTTCATAAATTCACCAAAAATCAGCCGTACTATGGATTTTCACCGGACCACTTTTATTACGCTGCATATTACAAGGACTATCAAAGGGGGGCGGACTGGGGTTGGCCGGCCATAATCCCTAAACCGTGCAGTCACGTACCAAGCTGCCCTTCTCCGGATGGCGGGGCAGCCTTGATGGCCCTCGGGAGGGCCCAGACGGTATGCCATCAGAAACACAATAAACTGCTTATGGGAGTGTATTCCACCCGACTCTGAATAAAGGACTCTGGCCGGATCCCCCGCAGGGGGTAGGAAGACTTCGCCCTTTCCTTTGTTCCTGTAAATGACTTGTGAGGAGGGGGCAGAGGAGGTCACTGCCAGGTGACAAGCTGCTCAGATTACCCAGGAAACTCCTCCTCGACTCCTCCCGTTCATTAATAAAATCATGATGTAGATATGATGTAATTCTGTGGGTGTAGTCAAGGGGATTAGTGGTTAATAAAAGTTAGGGTCTTCCATTGTTCGGGGCTTCCATCTTGCTTCACTTCGTGGACGGTGGGAGCCCTGTCGCGACAGTCTTTTCCAATAAAGACCAGGCCTACAGGCTGCTGTTTTGCTCTGACTTGCTCTGGTTGGTGTCTTCGTTTGTCCAAGGGAGCCCTCGGATCTTTCCTGTAACAGTTTTTGGCGACCGCGCTCAGGGACTCTTGGTTCTCCTGTAAAGGTGAGAGGGGAGATAGAGGGGATCAGGCGCCACTGGGCAACCTTAGCCCAGGGATCCTTTTCCTCTCCCTGCCTCCTCTTTGCGGGCGGTAATCAACCGTCACCAAAGACCTAACCAGAGAGAGCAAAGGCGAGGTAAAGCCGGCTAAAGGGAAAGGATCCCGGGATCGACGGGGGACAACAACGGACGTGAGTATAATTGTGAAGTAAATACATTGGGAGGGGGGTGGAAGTAACGTCTCCACAACAGCCAGACTTTTCTCCTTTATTTCCAACGTTATTCTTATAAATCGCTCTCCCTTTCTTTCTCCGTTTTCCCCTCGGAGCGTGGCCAGGAAAACGTGGTGCTTGCTGTATTTCTGACGTCCTTTCTCGGAGTCGGCCAAAGGCGTCCTCTACAATCTCTCCTTTTCTCTCTCCGTTTTCCCCTCGGAGCGTGGCCAGGAAAACGTGGGGCTTGCTGTATTTCTGACGTCCTTTCTCGGAGTCGGCCAAAGGCGTCCTCTACAAAAACTCTCTCCTTTTCTCCCCCGTTCATCCTCTCGGAGTGTGGCCAGGAGAACGTGGTGCTTATTGCTTCTCTGACGTCCCTTTTCGGAGTCGTCCAAGGGCGTCCTTACCAACTTCCCTCTGCTTTCCCTGTTTACGCAAATGAAGCCGCCCCTCCTGCTCGGCGACCTTTGTTAGGGATGACCCGAGTACGTGAGAACGCAAGGTCATTTGTTTTCCTTTCACCACTTTGTTTTCTCGGGTCCTGATCTGGCACTGCACTGCGCAGGCGTTCAGTAAGGAGTCCGAACTTAGTCCGAAGACTAGGCAGGAGGCTGTTGTGGAAGATAGAGGGGAGGTTCACTATTGGGGCCCCACACTAGGGTTAGTGTCAAACTGTGCTGTGGTTAAGGTTCCGGGCAGAGACCCGTGGTTAAGGTTCCGGGCAGAGACCCGTGGCTAAGGTTCCGGGCAGAGACCCGTGGTTAAGGTTCCGGGCAGAGACCCGTGGTTAAGGTTCCGGGCAGAGACCCGTGGTTAAGGTTCCGGGCAGAGACCCGTGGTTTAGTTTCCGGGCAGAGACCCGTGGTTTAGTTTCCGGGCAGGGACCCGTGGTTTAGGTTTAAGAATACTAGTAGGTAGGGATTGTGTTAGGTCAAGGATACTCAGAATACTGAAAGACTCTTTCTTTTACCCTTTTTTTTTCTTCCTTCCCTTTGCCCTCGTCCCTTGTGTGTGTACTCTTGTTCTTCTCCGTCTCTAGTGTACTTCGTTAGTGAGAGCATTAGTCTAAGAGGAAAAAGAGGATGGGGGCCCAGACTTCCAAGCATTCAGATTGGACTCCTCCCGGCGACAAGGCTTCCGCGGAGCCTTTCCGCCTCAGGGAGGACTCTGACACCCCTCTTCAATTTGTCCTTCTAAACTGGAAAGAATTGAAAGGGAGGAAGGGACTCTCAAAGTCCAAGTTGAGGGACCTTTGCAACACCTCGTGGGTCGCTTTTACCCACCACCTGGAGCCAGCTGCCAGATGGCCACCCCATGGCTCTTTTAACCTCCAAAAGATGCAAGCACTTAAATCCTACCTGGCTGACGAGAGGCCCCGACAACTATATTACCTGAACGTCTTTGCCGAAGCCCGCGAATTATTTCAACGGCAGCAAGCCCAGGTAGTCCGCCAAATGGCTGTTCTAAAAACAAATGGACCCCCCCCATACGATGAGATCAGAGCCCAAGAGGAACAGTTGGATAGGACCCTTGTCCCCTTCTACTATCCCGAACCTCAAGCACCCCGACGACCAGGACCTGGGGCAGGAGAAAGGGCCGGGGCGGGAGGGGGGGGCACAGGACCCAGGGAAGACAGAACAAACCCGCCAGCCACTGCCCCCTCCCAGAGCGCATCTAACTCATTGCCGCCCGATCCTTCCTCAACCGCATCCAACCCAGAAGGGGACCAAGTAGACTTGGACCTTGGGCCCCTACTCAGTGGGCAGCTTCTAACCGAAGGAAGAGAGGGACCTGTCTCCAGCAGAACTAGAAACAGAGACTATTTGCAAAACGGAGAAATAGAAGGCGCCTTTCCACTGCGTGCCTTGCCTATTCCCCCCGCCAGGGCAGGAGACCCTCCCCGCATGGTTTTTACTCACCAGCCCTTCCTTACTTCGGACCTGATGAACTGGTCCGACAAGATGCCCTCCCTACGGGACGACCCTGACAAATGCCACCGTCAGGTAGCCACCATCTTCTCCACTCACAACCCCACGTGGGCGGACGTCCATATGTTGCTTGGAGCCCTTTTTAATGAGGCAGAGAAGAGGGAGATACTAGTGAAAGCAGGGGAGGCTCTCGCTAGAGAAGGTTACCAACCAAATCGTCCCGCCACAATGACCCCACTGACCGCTCAGACGTTGCTTAACGACCCTGATTGGGACTATAACACTGATAATGGCATATGGGGTTTAAAGATTTTTAAGAAGGCCATCCTAGACGGCATTAAAGCTGCAGGACAGCGAACCGTAAACTGGACCAAAGTCCAGGCAGTCCTCCAAGGACCTGATGAGCACCCCTCTGACTACTACTCTCGGCTAGTCTCCGCTATTAAGACCTGGGGTGGAATAGACCCGGAGAGCCCACAGCATGAAGTAATAGTCAAAGGATTTTTCAAAGATCAAGCCACGGCAGACATCCGAAAGGCATTAAACTCACACCTCGGATACGATGGAAAAACCATAAACGAAATCCTTTCCATCGCAAAGTCCGTGTTTAACTCGAGAGATGAAAGGAAGAAGAAAGACCAAAAACCCGATCCTCTTAAGATATTAGCGTATGCAGCCGGAGTCCCTAACCCCAAAGACAAGTTTAAATCAGGCGGACCGGAATTACAGGACAACCGTATCTGCTTCCACTGTGAAGGAGTTGGGCACATAAAAAGATATTGCCCTCTTCTGACAGGAGCCAGAAGATCTGAAAATAGGGGTTCAAAGCCATACAGACCAGAGTACAAGGAAACTACTTTCCCTAAAGGTAGGGAACCTGCCTACCCGTACGAATCGAGCCGAACCCCAGCTCAAACGCAGCCACACACAGGACCTCCGCAACCACGGCCCCGAAACCCACCTTACGACGCCTCCAACCCCTTTAGACAAGGAAACCGTCCCGCAAATCCGACCCACGAAATGGTGATGGAAGAATACCAGGAATATTGACAATTAAAGGCAGATCCCGCCTCTTTCCCATTTCTTTGCCCAGTCTTGCATCTGTCCTCATCCGACCCCATATGCACTATGCAAATTGATGGACAGCCCTATGACTGTCTCCTAGACACTGGAGCCACTTACTCCACACTTACCAACAGCCATTTGACCCCGGGAGAGGAAACCAAAACTGTAATGGGGCTTGATGGGATCCCCCGCAATTGCCCCCTATCCAAACCGGCAAAGGTCTCCGTGGGACCTCTATCAATTAAACATACCTTCCTATTAACTTCCAGTCCGGTCAACCTTCTGGGGAGGGATCTGCTTTGTAAGCTAAATGCTACCATCCAATGCGGCCAAGAAGGAATTTATTTGCATATGCCAAACGACTCCATATTCAACTTCCAAGGAATCCTTCAAGAGGCTAATAACAAGCCCATTGATCTTCCTCCTGAACTTCTAAATAGCGTTCCCCCTTGGCTATGGGGAACTGAATCGACCTCTGTTGGACTTTTAAAATCTGCAACCCCAGTAAAAGTTAACTATAGGAAGGACCTACCCTTTCCCTGTACAAAACAATATCCCCTACCTCCCGATGCGATCGAGGGACTCACTCCAATGATCGATGAGTTTTTAAAGATGGGGGTTCTGGTTCCCTGTGCCTCACCCTGCAATACCCCCCTGCTTCCAGTCAAGAAGCCAAATACCAATCCAGTGAAATGGCGCTTGGTACAGGACCTTCGATTAGTCAATTCTTTTGTTATCCCCAGACACGCCGTGGTAGCGAACCCCCACCACCTTTTGAGTACCATCCCGGAGGGAACTGTAGTTTACTCCGTCATAGACCTGTGTTCTGCTTTCTTCAGTATCCCTGTGGATCCGGAAAGCCAGTTTCTCTTTGCCTTTACCTGGCAAACCGGCCAATTAACGTGGACCCGGTTACCCCAGGGGTACGTAGAGTCCCCAGCAATTTTCTCTTCCATATTGCACCAAGACCTTCTTGATGTGAACCTTCCGGGGGGCTCCACCCTCAGGCTTTACGTAGATGACATCCTCCTTTGTGGGCGGGATTTGGAATCCTGTAAATCGGACACTATAGCTCTCCTGACGATATTAGCATATAAGGGACACAAGGTGTCTCCAAAGAAGATACAATATTGCCAAAAGGAGGTGAAATATCTTGGCCACATTCTTGGAGAAGGTACCCGTGCCCTCACCACAGATAGGATCGAGGCTATAACAAGACTACCCCTTCCCAAAACCAAAAGACAGCTCAGAGGTTTCATCGGAATGAGTGGATTTTGCAGAGCATGGATCCCCCGTTATGGAGAATTCACCCGCCCACTCACTGAGATGACACATGATAGCGCCCCAGACCAATTACAATGGACCGCTGAAGGGCTTGAAGCCTTCGAAGCCATCAAACGCGAACTGAGGTCCTCGCCCGCCCTCGGACTTCCTGACTATAGGCTACCCTTCTCTCTGTTCGTCCACGAAAATAAAGGGGTAGCCTCTGGTGTCCTTACCCAACCCTTCCAGGGAAGGAACAGACCCGTTGCATATTACAGCCTCCAGCTAGACACAACTGTGCTGGGGAACGTGGGCTGCCTTAGAGCAGTGGCAGCTGCAGCACTACTCCTAGAGAAGGCTCAAGAAACTGTTTTAGGACATGAACTGACCGTAAACGTGCCCCATGCCGTGGCCACTCTACTTAGCTTACAAGGTTGCCAACGGTTCACGATACAAAGGTTGAATAGGTATGAAGCCATCCTCTTAAGCCCGTCAAATGTCACCATAAAAAGGGTAAATTCCCTCAATCCGGCTACTCTTTTGCCCCTTCCCGACGATGGCACGCCACATCATGATTGTTCACAAGTAGTCCGCCATACCGAAAGACCGCGGGAGGACCTTGACTACCTACCCTTGACTAGTCCTGATCTTATACTGTACACGGACGGTAGCTCGAAAATGGTGGGAGGTGAACGAAGAAGCGGATATGCAGTGGTTAGTGACACTGACACCCTGGAAGCACGCCCAATACATGCCAAATACAGTGCCCAAGCGGCCGAACTAATCGCTTTAATCCGGGCATGTGAACTGGCAGCAGGAAAGAGGGTCACCATTTACACAGACTCCAAATACTGTTTCGGTCTAGTTCACGCTACCGGACAAATCTGGTTGCAGAGGGGTTTTCTCACCGCAGCAGGCACCAAAATCGCCCATGCACCCCTAGTACAACGCCTTATGAACGCAATACATCTTCCCGAGGAAATAGCAGTGGTCCACTGTAAAGCCCACACCAAGGGAAAAGACCCAGTATCCGTGGGGAACCGCTGTGCTGACCACATGGCGCAGGAGGCAGCCCTCCAACCGCCGTCCCCTGAAAACGAATTCCAGGGCGCCCAAGTTCCGTCTGACGTAGACTTTGACCTAATGTACAAAACGGCCACCCCCGAGGAGAAGAAAGGGTGGGAAGAACATGGAGCCGTTCTGGAGGACGGCATCTGGTACCTCCCCGACAAGAGACTCATAATGCCTAGACTATGGGTACCCAAGCACGTGAGAGTCCTACATCAGCTCACCCACTGGGGGAGGGACAAGCTTATAGACTCAGTTCAACGCTGCTGGTATGCCCCGGGACTAGCCCTTGCCGCAAAGACAGCAGTCAAGAACTGCCACACCTGCCAAACCTTTAATCCAAAGCATACCGCCAGATGTCCGCCAGGGGCTCGACCGTGGGCTTTTGTTCCTTTCGAGAGTCTTCAAGTTGACTTTATAGATCTGCCCCCCTGCCAGGGCTACAAGCATGCCCTCGTCATCATTGATCAGTTGACCGGATGGGTGGAATGCCTCCCAGCTCGCCGGGCTAATGCCCAAATGGTCGCAAAAGCCCTACTACAAGACATCATACCACGTTTTGGGGTCCCACGGCACCTAGACAGTGACAGGGGCTCCCACTTCACCTCTGAGATAGTACAGCAAGTCGCCAGAGCCCTAGGGATAAAATGGAAACTACACACTCCGTACCATCCCCCATCGTCAGGCCAAGTTGAGAGAATGAATCAACAGTTAAAATCACAGCTAGGAAAACTCTGTAAAGACTCTGGAATCAAGTGGATCAATGCTCTCCCCTTGGTCTTACATAATCTCAGAGCATGCCCCCGAGGGAACCTGAATCTGTCCCCCTATGAATTGCTCTTTGGGAGACCCTCCCCCGTATATAACACCCAGTTCCCAACGTCTGGGTTAGAAGTAGGTGAGTCAGAATTAACACAATACGTGATACAGCTCCAGAGACAACTCATTCGCCTCCACAGATATGCTGCCTCAAGCCAAAATATTCCCCTAGATGAAAACATTCACTCGTACCAACCGGGGGACTGGATACTAGCTAAAACCTATCACAAGGTACCCCTACAGCCCACCTGGGAGGGCCCCTACCAAGTACTCTTAACCACTCCAACTTCTGTTAAGGTAGCGGAAAAGACAGCCTGGTTGCATCACACCCGCTGCAAGCCGGCCTCGCCACCCGAACCCACTCCGGACGGGACACCCTACCACATCCCAGGCCGACCAGCAGACGACGACGACACCCCTGAGGAGGCCCAACAGACCGGACCAGATCGGGGCACGAATCGAGCCCAACAGACCGGACCAGATCGGGGCACGAATCGAGCCCAACAGACCGGACCAGATCGGGGCACGAATCGAGCCCAACAGACCGGACCAGATCGGGGCACGAATCGAGCCCAACAGACCGGACCAGATCGGGGCGCGAATCGAGCCCAAAAGACCGGACCTGACACGCCCCACGCATCTGCACGTTGGACTTCTGAGATCGTTACAACAACCGACCAGGACGACCAACCCCCAATACGCCTCAAACTTCGCAAAACATACCCAGCTTGACAGCTCCGCAGTTTGACAGCTCCGCCGTTTGACAGCTCCGCAGTTTGACAGCTCGCAGTTTGACAGCTCCGCCGTTTGACAGCTCGCAGTTTGACAGCTCGCAGTTTGACAGCTCCGCCGTTTGACAGCTCCGCAGTTTGACAGCTCGCAGTTTGACAGCTCCGCCGTTTGACAGCTCGCAGTTTGACAGCTCGCAGTTTGACAGCTCCGCCGTTTGACAGCTCGCAGTTTGACAGCTCGCAGTTTGACAGCCCCGCCGTTTGACAGCTCCGCCGTTTGACAGCTCTACTGTTTGACAGCTCCACATCTGAGCCCCTCATCTTGACAACCGCGCTTCACACCACCCCAAAAGATGACAACTACTATACCCACCTTACTTCTCTACTCCATCACCATAACCTCCGCCTTTTCTATACACCCCATAACAACACACGAGTCTTGCCCTGGATTACAAATGGAATACAAATATCTGGACTTTGGAATCGTTGACATGGTAAAAAGGGGAACACCAGACCGCCTAGGGGATTTTGACTTCTGCTTGCCCGAATCCCGTGTTCTCCTTCGACATGCCATACTACCGATCCTCCACACCCACCAAACCTGGGAACTGTTTATTCGCTCGCCCACCTACAACCCCCTCGGCAGACTCACTCTTACCAAGGACGGACCCTGGAATCGAGCCCACTGCCACAATGGGTCCTACGTACTTTTCTCTGATGGCACACCCGAACAGGCTCTAAACTGGACACTTATAGACAATGGAGGCGGTGACTCAGTTTATACAGACCGAAATCACCCCACGGACCACCTAATTTATGGGTTTTACTGCCAACGGGTGGACACTACTCCACGCAAAACCATCCTACAAGGAGTTTGCCTGCGAAGGTACTGCTGCGTCTGGGACATCGGACTTGCCTCCGATTGGGACGGGAAAGCGTACCTCGAAGGCTGGCATCACTCCGTTACACCACCAACAGAATGGGACACTACTGGACCCCAAAGGTGCGGAGGCCTCACCACAAACCTCACCTACCTGCTCCGCCAAGACCCCCTTCACCCCCCGGGCACCGCACCTCGACAAAGGGGGGAACTGTCGATATCCGAGGACTCCCAAAATAATGACTTTTTGTCCACTTGGCATTCCAACACCTACGTGAAACTGATCTCCCAAATTGCAAAGCAGACAACTACCTCAGAGTGTTGGATCTGCGCCAACGCCCCCTCGCACCTCCACAGTGGCATACCCTTTCTAGGAGTACCCCTCACCCTACAGCAACATCTCTCCGCTAATGTGCAATCCTGGAACCTGACCGCAGTGAATCTGACTCACCAGTACATCTACCTAACTGGACCCACAACAGGCGACCTCTGCCGGAAATTCAGCGGGAACGACAAGGTCATAGGCGAGAGTACCTGTAAGTACACCATTGATATTTCTTTGAGCGGGAAGATTACCCTATGGCACCGAGGCAACCCCTTCACCCAGCCCAGCCTCACGTCTGCATGGAAACGCGTCATGACCCTACCCGACTCCTGGACACCCTCCCCTGTCTCCCAGTGTTTTTTCCGTACTTTCCTCACTGGGCGCATAGACTCATGCCTACAGGGTTTGTTTTGGGTTTGTGGCCACCGCGGCTATGTATGGGCCAGCCCCCACTCCCGCGGCACCTGTTATCTCGGTCTGATTTTACCTGGAGTCCGGGTCACCCAAAGTCTACCCTCTGGAAGGAGACGCAATAAAAGGACAAAGGACTTATCACAACTCTCCGACGTAGCAGCGAATAGTGAAACGTATGGCCGGGCTCTTTTCCCCGCGTATGGAGCCGGCTCCAACCACGTAGACATCCTTAAACTAACGGACATCCTGTTAAATTTCATGGAGGAGTCCAATGCGGCTACCCAGGCTATTCTCACAGAGTTAACAGAGGTCAGGCAGACTTCAATTCAGAACCGCCTTGCTTTGGACTACGTTCTCGCCTCGACCGGAGGCGTTTGTGCCCTCGTCGGAACCGAGTGCTGCACGCACGTGTCCGACCAAACCCTCAACATTACCGGACACCTTAACAACATCCACAAACTAGCGGACGGACTCAAAGACATCCAACATGAAGGACTCTCGGACATCCAGTTGTGGAACTGGCTGCCTGGGTCTGGCTGGCTAAAACAACTCCTAGGAAACGGACTTCTGATCTTCGTTACTGTAATCATCTGCATTGCTGTCTTCTGCTGTGCGGTCCACTGTTTCCCAATGTGTTGTCAAACTTGCGACTCTTGTTTTCCGACCCTCCGCCCGAGACCGGCCACCATCTACAGACCACCGGCATCAGGGACCCAACCGAATTCCGTGGAGATGGGACCCCTAGAGGACTTCCAGACTCTAAACCCTAGGTATGACTTTTACTAGCTTGTGCGGAGAAAAGGATTGCGCGGTCTCCCTACCTTCGCAATCTTATCTCCGAAGGGGGGAACTGTCGCCGGAAATCACCCCCCCCCCCTTCAGTAACGCGTACTGCACAAGCACCGCACTCACATGTACACGTGTCCCCCTTTCTGACTTAAGAGGTGCCCCTTTTAGAGAGCCACCTCTTGAAAGCCTTCCGTAAATAAGGAAGCGCTGGTTTGACAGCTCTCTCTTTCAGCGCTCCACGCTGTCCTATCTTTATCGAGAGTAGACCGGACGACTGAACTCTAGGTCAACCAGCAACCGCGTTAACCAATCAGCGTTACCGAACAGCGCCCCTTGTGGCGGCCACGCTGGTACTGCAGGCTGCAAGCGTCTGCTCCCTCGCCTTTTGACAGCTCCCAAGTGATTGTTTCCGAGTTCACTGAACCGTGACTGATCTAATCAAAATGTTGCAAGTTGTTTCCGAAAGGGAAAGTGCTTTGAACTTCAGTGACTGTGTTCTTCATAAATTCACCAAAAATCAGCCGTACTATGGATTTTCACCGGACCACTTTTATTACGCTGCATATTACAAGGACTATCAAAGGGGGGCGGACTGGGGTTGGCCGGCCATAATCCCTAAACCGTGCAGTCACGTACCAAGCTGCCCTTCTCCGGATGGCGGGGCAGCCTTGATGGCCCTCGGGAGGGCCCAGACGGTATGCCATCAGAAACACAATAAACTGCTTATGGGAGTGTATTCCACCCGACTCTGAATAAAGGACTCTGGCCGGATCCCCCGCAGGGGGTAGGAAGACTTCGCCCTTTCCTTTGTTCCTGTAAATGACTTGTGAGGAGGGGGCAGAGGAGGTCACTGCCAGGTGACAAGCTGCTCAGATTACCCAGGAAACTCCTCCTCGACTCCTCCCGTTCATTAATAAAATCATGATGTAGATATGATGTAATTCTGTGGGTGTAGTCAAGGGGATTAGTGGTTAATAAAAGTTAGGGTCTTCCATTGTTCGGGGCTTCCATCTTGCTTCACTTCGTGGACGGTGGGAGCCCTGTCGCGACAGTCTTTTCCAATAAAGACCAGGCCTACAGGCTGCTGTTTTGCTCTGACTTGCTCTGGTTGGTGTCTTCGTTTGTCCAAGGGAGCCCTCGGATCTTTCCTGTAACAATAGTTAAAGCTATGGTTTTCCCAGTAGTGATGTATGGAAGTGAGAGCTGGACCATAAAGAAGGCTGATCGCCGAAGAATGGATGCTTTTGAATTCTGGTGCTGGAGGAGACTCTTGAGAGTCCCATGGACTGCAAGAAGACCAAACCTATCCATTCTTAAGGAAATCAGCCCTGAGTGCTCACTGGAAGCACAGATCGTGAAGCTGAGGCTCCAGTACTTTGGCCACCTCATGAGAAGAGAAGACTCCCTGGAAAAGACCCTGATGTTGGGAAAGATGGAGGGCACAAGGAGAAGGGGACAACAGAGGACGAGATGGTTGGACGGTGTTCTCGAAGCTACCAGCATGAGTTTGACCAAACTGTGGGGGGCAGTGGAAGACAAGAGGGCCTGGCGTGCTCTGGTCCATGGGGTCACGGAGAGTCAGACACGACTAAACAACAACAACAAGAACAAAGTTCAGGTAGCTTATTGTAAATGTTGCTTTTCTCCCAACAGGACTGGAAGCAAAAGTAAGTGGAACAATGAATGTGGATCTTACCTTTGTGCAGTACACCAATGTCTACACAGTTTCATGGATGGAAATATAATTTGGTTGTGCTAAAGTTATACAGTACTAGAAAACACTATGGTAATCATATTGCTACACACACGACAGAGAAGCAAAGAGGAAAGGAGATGTAGCTACCAGAAGCTGGCATAATGGTGAGGGTTACAATTTGGCTGCTACATTAGGCTACAGTAGATCTCAGAGAGTGCATGAGTTTAAATGGCCCTCTGTGATCCCTTCTGTGGGATTTTCAGCCTCATATAACTAGCACGCTTAAGTCTAATTAATGCATGAAGGGGTTAATGCCATAGAGCAGGCTGTTCTCCCAGGGTTAGCTAGGTCACTTCCCTTCAGCCAGAGAGGAAGGCTATCAAGCCTATTGTTGTACATCAGACTACCTGAGAAGCTCAAAGTGTGAGGTCTGAGCTGGTTGCTCCAAGTTCAGACTGCATGGCTTTTACAAGCCATTCTTGAGTTCCTATACCAATAATTTAGGAACTTTCACCACTGTAACTAAGCCAAGTTGTGCTGCCAGTGTTTTCTGAATGCTGTATGGAAAAGCACATGAATCTGACCTTTGGAAAGTTAGTAAGTAAATCAATTTTAACTTATCAAACGTTTGTTCTTTTTCTTTGCTTGGGGGAGAGGAGACTATTTTGGAACTCACGAGGGCATATATTAAAGGCCTTACAGCCTATATTCCCACAATTTACTTTGTTGCATGTTTTGTGATTTTAAATCTCCGCTGAGGTTCTCTCACCAAAGAATACTTGCTCCAAACTTAGATCTTGGCATCCAGGAATTCTCCTTTTATACTTGGTGGGTCCGCCCCCCCCCCCCGCCTCTACCAAGCAACATATTATT
Organism: Podarcis muralis; assembly: GCF_964188315.1. NCBI lineage: Eukaryota > Metazoa > Chordata > Lepidosauria > Squamata > Lacertidae > Podarcis > Podarcis muralis. Next base: position 8,885,681 of record NC_135668.1, read on the forward strand.
CCCCTCATTTGGCCCCTTTCCCCCTTGCCTGCTTTCCCTCTGTTCTGGTTCGGGTCCCTTCCCCCCTCAGCCTTACTTGAAGGGAAACCAGTTCATCGTTTTGAAAGGCACTGGAGGGTTCACTGTTTTCTTCCTTTGCTAGTTGTTATCAATAATTAATATGTTGATTCAGGAGAAAATCATAAAAACAGACCTTTTTGAAAAAAGAAAAAGGAAGGAAGGAAAGAGTGCCAAAAGCAGAGCAGCAGAATTTGTTGTCTAGCAAGAAAGAGAAACTTTAGGATGGGGTGCTGCTTAACTGTTCCACACCAAATCGCTCCCTCACCTAACTCAGTGACTGTTTCCCATGCCCAAACTAATATTTCTCAGAAAAGGGGTCTGAAGAACTAAGGCAAATAGTGTGAAGTAATAATAATAATACAGTGGTACCTCGGGTTAAGAACTTAATTCGTTCTGGAGGTCCGTTCTTAACCTGAAACCATTCTTAATCTGAGGTACCACTTTAGCTAATGGGGCCTCCCGCTGCCACTGCGCTGCACGATTTCTGTTCTCATCCTGAAGCCCTGAAGCAAAGTTCTTTACTCGAGGTACTATTTCTGGGTTAGCAGAGTCTGTAACCTGAACCATCTGTAACCTGAGGTACAATAATAATAATAATAATAATAATAATAATAATAATAGTAATAATATCAACAACAATAACAATAATACCTGGGGCAAAGAAATAAAGACACCCGCCATTTCTGTGATGATGATGATGATGATGATGATGATGATGATGATGAAGAAGAAGAACAACAACAACAACAACAACAACATCTCTGTGAGGGGATTCCTGGGGGTGTGCGTAAAATGGTAATGATACTGTTATTGCAAATGAGGCTTATTTCTAGCTTTGCCTCCATCTTCTGTGTCTGGCTTAAATTGGTAGGGCATTCACCTTGATGGGCAAGCTTCCCTCATCTTTCTCATACCTGGCAGGATCTCTTAAGCCTGAGGGATGCATTCTGTCCCCTTCAATTAAATGCCTGCTCCTGGGAGGGGGGGGGCGTTCCTTTTCCAACCCTGCATCCTGTGTGTTCCGTCTGGATAGGGGAGGTGGCAGGGGGAGGCCACATGCTGTTTTGTCTCTGCACTGTAGATCAGTTGAAGTTAATTTCACACTCCCTCCATCTCAGGCCAATTTGATGCAAATTAAATTTCACGCTGATTGGCAGCAGCACCAGATGGAAATCAAGCAGTTGCATCTGATGCGGAGAAAACTCGCCCGACCTCCTTGCTTGTGGGATCGCAAGCGGGTTCAAGGTTCCCCAATGGATTTATTCAGGTAGTAAACTGGATTTGCACAACAATGTTGCAAAATCTGCTGTGTTGCCCTGGATCCTAAGAATTTGCTTGCCCGCCCTTTTAAAAAAGACATTGCAGCTGTTGTTTTTTAAAAAACAAAACTCAACCAGAGCCAGGGCCTTTTCAACACTGGCTCCGGCCTGGTGGAACGCTCTGTCTCATGAGACCAGGGCCCTGCAGGATCTGATTTCTTTACGCAGGACCTGTAAGACAGAGTTGTTCCACCTGGCCTTTGGCTTGGAGCCAATTTGATTCCCTCCCCCTCTTTCTTTTTTCTTTTTCCTTTCGCCTCCTGTGATGAGGCTGCATTTTAATATTTTAATGTTTCAATATTTTAATGTTGTGTTTTAATCTTGTTTTTAAGTTGTATTCATTCAACTTGTTTTTATTCTTGCTTGTTAGCTGCCCCGAGTCCGGCCTTGGCTGGGGAGGGTGGGGTATAAATAAAAAATATTATTATTATTATTATTAAAACTGTCTGATCCTATCTGGAGATTCTCAAAAACAAAACTAGCAAAAACTTTTGAATTTGTGAGTCCAGGTAAACATGTGTAACAGTACAGTGGTACCTCTGGTTACGTACTTAATTCATTCCGGAGGTCCGTTCTTAACCTGAAACTGTTCTTAACCTGAAGCACCACTTTAGCTAATGGGGCCTCCAACTGCTGCTGCGCCGCCACCACGCGATTTCTGTTCTCATCCTGAAGCAAAGTTCTTAACCCGAGGTACTATTTCTGGGTTAGCGGAGTCTGTAACCTGAAGCGTATGTAACCTGAAGCATATGTAACCCAAGGTACCACTGTACTGCTTGTTATAAGCTATGACAAGCCTGGACAGCAGAATTTTAGTTCATTGTGGGTCTGCTTTCATAAAGCACGCAGTGGCTGGGAAATGTTTGAAGCGAGCCCTCTGTTAAAGGTTTCTGTCAGGTTGCTTTGCTGGCACAGCAGTGACAGCTATTTCCAGACCGCAATTATATCTCTCTGCCTTGTTTCTCCCCTGCAACCTCTTCCCCTAGAGCACCAAGAGTGGAGAATTAGCAATAACACTTTCTGCTGAATAGGCCAGGCAAATGAAGAATTGGCTCGGCGAAAGGGCCCTCCCTTTGTGTGGGGCTGGGGAGGCAGGGGCCAGCTAGGATGGATTGCACTGGGCTTCTGGCGCTGCTGTGAATTCTGGGAGATCGGGAGGGGGGCCAAGAAAAAGTGCACTCCATCAAAAAGACCATGCACTTCTCAGTTAGGAGTCAAAAGATTTCTGGAAGATTTATATCGCAGTTTACTCCGACGAGCTCAGTGCGCAAGTGCATAGCAGCTCGTCTCAACAGAGCATCAATTCCATCATAGGCCCGGGGGCAGGGGTAGGGAACCTCCTGACCAGGGGCAAAATGTGGCCCCCCAACACCTCTCCATCTGGCCCTCATGACTACCCCCAAGTAACACCCCTCACTGGCCCAGATCCGCCCCCTCATGGAGCATTTTTGCCTGGCTGGAATGCATCAATGCCTCTTACTTGTCTGGATGGAGAGAGCTGTGCATAGGAACTGGCGGAGGAAGAGGAGTGTGGGGGGAGCACACCGCCCCTGGCAGTGCAATCCCCAGGGTGCCATCGCAGCTGACCCCACGCCCGCGCTGGGTGCCCCGCCCCCGCAGCCAGTGCACCCTGCCCCCAGGACACACGCCAGCCCTGCCCCCACCTGCTCTCCGCCACCCCCACCCCCCCAGTGCTGGAGCATGAAGCTCCGCCACTGTGCATAGGAACCTCTGAACGGTGCATGGCCTGAAAGAAACCAAGAGTCACACCTGCTGCTCCACCCACTTTTGGTTTTTGGTTTTGTTTGTTTTTTGAAATATTTTTATTTGATTTTACCAAATTTAAATTAATTACAACACCAAATACATATCCATAAAATGAGATTTCTCTGAATCACGAGACTTCCCCCCATGCCCTCCATGGGTCCTGTTGTCCGCATTTCCAACTGCATATTATTTCATACAGCGGTACCTCGGGTTAAGAACTTAATTCGTTCTGGAGGTCTGTTCTTAACCTGAAACTGTTCTTAACCTGAAGCACCACTTTAGCTAATGGGGCCTCCTGCTGCCGCAGAAGTTAGGCTGAGAGGGAGTGACTGGCCCAAAATCATCCAGTGAGCTTCAGGGCCAAGTAGGGATTCGAACCCTGGTCACCCAGCTCCCAGCTGAAAGGGATTTGCAATAGGTATATGCCTCTCCTTGCTCTGTACTGCCCCCACCACACCCCCACTTCCCACTTGGAACCCTTTTGGGACATACGCCAGTGCAAGTTCTGCTGGCTTAAGTTCCAGCCAGGGTGATGGAGTTTCACTGGCATTATCTCCAGCTCAGCTTGGGTGAAATACTTTACAGGGATAAACCAGGCTGAGCCCTAGCTTAGCCAGGAAAGCTCAAGATCTGTCATCCCATCAGATCTTAGGTTTGGATTGCTCTGTAAAATATTGAAATGTAGAGAATTTTAAGTAAAACTTTGTTCTCCTATTTCTATTGCCTCATTTCCATGTGGAGACCTTGGGGTTTTTTAAACGGTGTGCCATTCTGCCATTTCTGTTGTAGGGCCATCTTACAAGAAGCCCTCACATCAAAATGCTATTTTTCTATATTCAGGGCCATCTTTACTCAGGGGTGCAGGGCACCTGGGCACTGAATTCTGGGGGTACCAGGTGCGTGCCGCTGAAGCAACCTAAGTCCTAAGCATCTACATGTTCTGAAATAATAAATAATTTTGATCAAGCTAGAAAAGCAAAATACATATATACCTAGGTATTACCAAAATGTATACCTACTGTTTCACTAAAAGACTTTCAACTTTGTGCGCTCATTTACCAAAGACGTCAGACTCAATGACGGCGCTTGTCATTCTCAATGGCGCCATGCATGCGAAATTAACTCTTACATCAAAATATTATGTTACGTATTGTATTGTTTTGAGCTGCTATGCGGCACCAGGGTCAGCGGCACCTTTGACACGACTGATCATTAGAATGCAACCGCTACCAATGTTTCTCCTAAGTAGGTGCCTAAACAATGCTTATAAGTTTAAGTGTGGCGGTTTTATATACTTAAGTATAACTGTGTTGTAAATAAATGAGCAAATTAAAAAGTTTGTTCTTTTCCTTCCCTTCTTTCGTAAACAAGAGATGAGGCGTAAGCGTGGTGTCTGACATAAGCTTAATAAAAGTTAATTTGGTGGCTCAACTAAATTTGGGGTTGCTGGGCGGATCTTTGCACCACAGCGTTGCATATGCTAAAGACGGCCCTATCTATATTGATAACATAAACATGCTCATTTGCTGGGATTGAGTCCTTCTTCTTCTTTTCTATTTAGGTCCTTCTAATTCTTGGAATTTGACCAAACTGCGGGAGGCAGTGGAAGACAGAAGTGCCTGGCGTGCTCTGGTCCATGTGGTCACGAAGAGTCAGACACGACTAAACGACTAAACAACAACAACAACAGCAAAATTATTGGAAGGGAAGAGAATAAGAGGTGGCACCATCACCATCAAACAACAAGGACTATTTTTGTAAGCCTTCTGGAACTACATGAAGAAATTCCTGCATGCACATGAAAGCTCATACCAATAACAAACTTAGTTGGTCTCTAAGGTGCTACTGGAAGGAATTTTTAAATTTTGTTTCGACTACGGCAGACCAACATGACTACCCACCTGTATCTAGAAATACATGAAGAAAGCTGGGGTTTCAATGTTTTAAATAAATAAATAATCACACACACACACCAAAAACCCAGAAGCATTACGGTATTAACAAAACAAAACAAAAAGAGGGGTGGTGATGAATACTCTTCGCATTGTTAGTTTAAGACAGTGCAGCAGTTAAAACTGCTTTTGTTCCCCCATGTTGGAAAGTTTAAATCTAAACGAACTCTCTGTTCACCTCTCCAAAGCTTATTATGCTTATCTAAATTGAACACATCACACCGAATCCTATGGCATCTCTTCCTAGGAGGGCTGAGAAAGTGGATAAGGCACTCTAGCTGTATATCTCCAGCCTTTCAGTGGCCGTTCTCTATCTATAAAATAATAGCTTTGGGTTTGTTGGTTTTACAAAACCCACCCTCGTTTTTTCTTGCGATGGGGAGAGAGGAGCATAGAGTCCCTGGTTGCTATTTGTGACATGAGTGTTTTGTTTTTTAAATGTTTATCTCTTTCATATCCCTCTTCCACCACCACCCCAGCTTCCATCTGTACTTCCTTTTCCATTTGGGTTCTTTTGTTCCTTTCGTCTGCTTTTATATCTGACTCTGGAGTAGAGGTATGTCTTTGAATTGTTGCCATGGTGAATTTTTATGAAGTAAGTGGGGGCATACAGATGCATTTTCTGTACGTTGAATCTTCCAGACACTTAAAAAAAAACCAGCGCAGGGAAAATTCCTATCCTGCTTTTTAAAAACTTGTAGGCTGATTCCCATGCCACTAGGGTAGCTTGGCATAGCAGGCCAGCCATAGGGCATTCTTATTATTAAATTTAGTTGTTAGTTAGTTATTACCCTTCACCCTAAGGTCACAGCATTAAAAAAAAAAGAAACAACTTGAAAACACCTTTAAAACAGAATTAGCAAAAATTCTGATAACATACAAATCAGCCCAGCATTTGAAGGAAAAATCCATCAAAATCCATTTAAAAATGCCCCCTTCCCCACCCCCTAATACTTACTGGAGTATAACTCAATATCATATGAAATCCTGTCTGAATTTTTGTGTGTGTGCAGAAAAGATCACAAGACCTTAAAATGGGGGAAATGAGAGGTCCAGTGATTCACAACTTGGGCACCAAAATTAAAGATTTAATAAAAGCATGAGGAAAATAATGCTTTTGGATTAGATCCAAGATCTATTCACTTTAGTGTGAATCAGGGCAGGAGACCAGAAGTCCTCCTGATGGACTCCATTAGCCTCAGCCAGCACTGGCAGTGTGGAGGGATGATGGGCTCTGGCGTCCAGCAACATCTGCAGAATCACAGATTTCTCATCCCACAAAGCTCACAAACAAGGGAATAGTCCCTTTGAGGACCTGCAGAGATCTGTAGATAGCTGCTCCTAGTGGTGAGCTACTGAACTACAAGTGGTGGCTGCTCAAGGCCCTGGACTGAATCCATCCACTCAGGCTGGCCATTGGATCCTCCTGGACAGGCAGAAATAGAAAAAATACTTCCTGTTCCACTTGAGCCTTGCTTGAGCATCAAGGTCATTCTGAGCTCTTTCATATCCCTATATCCTTGGTGGCCGTTCGTCAATCCTGCCTCCTGATGGTAAGAACTGCTTGACAGCAGAACAGACTACTTTGGAAAGTGGTGACTCTTACCCTTCAACATTTCTCTGATGAAAATAGGGACGTCCTATTCAATAACAATAAAAAATGTTATTATTTCTACCCCGTCCATCTGACTCGGTTGCACCAGCCACTCTGGGCAGCTTCCAACATATATAAAAACATAATAAAATATTAAACAAAACAAAAAAACTTCCCTAAACAGGGCTGCCTTCAGATGTCTTCTAAAGGGTGTATAGCGTGGGAATGTTCGGGGATGCAGGAGAGGATATATTGTTTGATTACATCCTTTCCAACTTGTGTTAACAAGTTCTACAGTTTAGCAGAGTAACATCCCCCCTTTTAAACTTGCACAGCGGATGTGTTTGCTCAGGCTTGCTAAAGCCTCTAAAATAAGTTACCTGGTAATTTCTCCTTTAGTCCCTCATAAAAGAAATAGACATGACACAGTCTTCTATAAAAGTATAAAAAGAGTTTACTCACTCACTCATTCTGTTCACAGATGGATCCCAGAAGGCAGACTTGGAATCAATCCCATAAGGAGATAGTCCCTTTGTCCTCTCTTGACTGGAAGCCAAGAGAGCATCTTAGGCTAAGCAGATATTGCTTCTTTGATGAATGTAGTCAGAGAGAGAGAGAGATGGAGGCTAGTCCTATGCTTTTGTTACCTGCACAGGTGAGGGCACGCCCATCTCTGGCTCTTGACTGGAAGCCAAGAGAGCATCTTAGGCTAAGCAGATATTGCTTCTTTGATGAATGTAGTCAGAGAGAGAGAGAGAGAGAGATGGAGGCCAGTCCTATGCTTTTGTTACCTGCACAGGTGAGGCCACGCCCATCTCTGGTCACATGTAGAAGAAGTTTGTCCCAACCTAGGAGGAAACAGGAAGTTCCAACCGACTGGTCCAGACATCCCCTTTTTATGTCCACTCTAGGGATGTTGTACTTGACTGCTCTGTGTTTCACATCCCACATATAGCTACTTATATCCTTGACTCGGGGGTCTCATAACTCCATACCCTCCAACATTTCTCCAGAGAAAATAGGGATGTGCTAAGGAAAAGCAGGACATTCTGGGATCAAATCAGAAACTGGGATAGCTTCTGTAAATCCAGGACTGTCCCTGGAAAATAGAGACACTTGGAAGGTCTAGAATCCTCCTTCATAGGAGTTTTTAAACAGAGGTTGCCTAATCACCTGTAAGGGATTCTTTAGCTGTGATTCCTGCATTGCAGGAAGTTAGACTACATGGCCCCTGAGGGTATTTTCCAACTCTCCAGTTCTGATTCTGGTTTGTCTGTTGATCTTGGCATTCTTTAGTCCTGACTACTGGCTGGTCCCAGAGTTCCTAGTTCATCTAGCCCATGGCTTTTCATCAACTGGGACCTTAGCCCCTTTGCATGAAAGAATCTCAGCTGCCTCTTATTCTAGTCTAAGCTGTGCTCATCAGACATTTCCGCGAAAAGTTGGAGGAGGTATATTGTGATAGTAATTTACTGTTTGTGGGAAAGTGACAAAGCTTCCTTCTGCTGCAGGTTTGGGGAGCCTGTGACCCTTCTAGAGTTCTTGGACTGCATCTGCCAAAAACCCTGACCATTAGCCATGCTGGCTAAGGTTTCTGGGAGGTGCAGCCCAGCAACAACTGGAGAGCTACAGGTTCCCCAGTCCTGCTCTAGTGGTTTCAATGGAGGTGGAAATTAGATGGTCTCTTCTAGCTGAAGACCATGCGTATTTGGCTCAGACTCTGTGCTTGGGAACTATTCCCCAATCTAATTCTAAAGTATGTGAAATTAGGCAAGCATTGAATCTTCTGAACAGCATGGGTAAATGCAACATACCACTAATGTCTACCCTTCGAGTCCCTGGAAAGATGTCAATAGTCCTGAAAATGATGGGCAGTGCCTTTCTGGGTATATGAAAAGTAGATGGAGATTGCAACGTGTGTGCTTTGTTTCTCCCTATAGAGCTAATTCATCAATTCCTCCCTCTCTGGATCAGGAGTGATGTCTCCATGAGGCACTGAAAGCCAATTCTCTTTATTTATACACGGCGTCCCTGTACTTTGTTGAGATCAATGCTTTATTCCCTTCTTTACATCAACTGCCTGAGAGATCGATAGCTATTTGCTTTCAGAAATGGAGAGGTGTGGCCTGTCCAATGAGATGTCTGTGAAAGAATGGGCATTCTCTCTCTTGGCTGGTGTGACACCTGGGGACTCTTCCGAGGCTTCAAGAGGATCTGAGAGCGAGGCTGGCAATGAAAAGCACCCCACAGAAGACAGAAACCTGCTAAAAGAGGATGAGCCATAGAACCCAGAGATTAGTGGTACAACATGAAAGCCATGAGCCAGGCATAGGTAAACTTGGCCCTCCAGATGTTTTGGGACTACAGCTCCCATCATCCCTAGCTAACAGGACCAGTGGTCAGGGATGATGGGAGCTGTAGTCTCAAAACATCTGGAGGGCCGAGTCTGCCTATGCCTGCCATAAGCATTCCCCAAGGAATGTTTACACAATTTGCAGCACCTGTTCATATTCTGCTAATCAAAACTGCCATGTTGGTTTTTCTAAGTGTCTAGTCCTCATCATTGCTGGGGTAGGAGATATAATGACTAGATAGATTGATAGCAC